>NC_140774.1:164886130-167386130 GCF_044657685.1 Stegodyphus dumicola | reverse complement strand
AGATAAGATAAGGAAGCTTGGACAAGAATAAGCAAGTGGCGCCATCTGTTGGCGAAACCAGAACTAAAACATAATTTCTCTAAAAGCCGAAGGCAAATTTGGATTGGAATTAGGATCGTTAACTAGAACAGAAAGATTTTTATGAATGTGAAATGCCTCTAGAAAATCCAGTTCTCCAATGGAAGATGTTTTTTGAATAATTTTAGCAGCAGAAAAATTGAAAGTGTGATTTTCGAACCAACAATGTTGAGCAACAGAAGACTTCTGTGTTTCCTTTTTTTCTAACATATGCCTCATGTTCTTTGACCCGAAATTTCAAGGCTCTCTTAGTTTGGCCAATGTAAATTAAACCGCACTGGCAAGGAATCCTATAAATACCCCAGGAATTCATATCCGGAATGGGGTCCTTGAGTATAGAAGTTGGAATTTTATTGATGGGAGAGTAAACAACCCGAAAGTTAAATTTCTGCAAAATATGTGCAACTTTATAGCTAATTGATGGAAAGAAGGGAATGACAACAGAATTTTTATAATCTCCTAAAATAAGAGTGTGGCTTTTAGTGTGTTGAGATGAGAATTTTTTAACTGCTTGATTAATAATGTTGGGTGAAAAGCCCCTGTCAATAGCTATTGCTTTTAAATAATTTAGTTCTTCATCAAGGGCTAGTTTGGAGGAGCAAACTTGAAGAGCACGGAAAACATAAGCTTTCCGTGCTCTTCAAGCTTTTCCGTGCTCTTCAAGGTCGGCTTTGGATCTTCAAGTTTGCTCCTCCAAACTAGCCCTTGATGAAGAACTAAATTATTTAAAAGCAATAGCTATTGACAGGGGCTTTTCACCCAACATTATTAATCAAGCAGTTAAAAAATTCTCATCTCAACACACTAAAAGCCACACTCTTATTTTAGGAGATTATAAAAATTCTGTTGTCATTCCCTTCTTTCCATCAATTAGCTATAAAGTTGCACATATTTTGCAGAAATTTAACTTTCGGGTTGTTTATTCTCCCATCAATAAAATTCGGAATTCTGTACTCAAGGACCCCATTCCGGATATGAATTCCTGGGGTATTTATAGGATTCCTTGCCAGTGTGGTTTAATTTACATTGGCCAAACTAAGAGAGCCTTGAAATTTCGCGTCAAAGAACATGAGACATATGTTAGAAAAAAGGAAACACAGAAGTCTTCTGTTGCTCAACATTGTTGGTCCGAAAATCACACTTTCAATTTTTCTGCTGCTAAAATTATTCAAAAAACATCTTCCATTGGAGAACTGGATTTTCTAGAGGCATTTCACATTCATAAAAATCTTTCTGTTCTAGTTAACGATCCTAATTCCAATCCAAATTTGCCTTCGGCTTTTAGAGAAATTATGTTTTAGTTCTGGTTTCGCCAACAGATGGCGCCACTTGCTTATTCTTGTCCAGGCTTCCTTATCTTATCTAATCATTATTTCCTATCTTGTTCATTTGCGGTTTTGCAGCTGAAGATGGTGGTTCGGTAAAACCATCGAAACTAGTCCTGTGAAAATTTGGTAAATATAACGCTGATTTTTGTTGTTTGTCTTCTGAATTAGTATTTATTCGGCGTGTTATTGTGTTACTTTTTTATTACATTTTTATGTCATGAAATGGATTTTTAACGAAATTAAACCTAGAAACTTAAACATATTTCTAGGATTAAAGAAATAAGAATTATAAGTTTCAGGTAAATTCAGTTTTTAAACTAGGTTTTCAGATATTCTGGGCGGCTTTGGATCGCAGTGGTGGAGGAATTTCAAGGTCTGTCTTTACGCCTGTAAAGTTTGTTCACGCCTTAATGCGCTATCATACACGATATTTGTTGCCGAAACATAACGTTAGACGGAACAATTCTGAGAATTGCGCTTCCGCGAAATCGGGTTACCATCTTCGCTTGGTAAACAGGCTGAAAGCCAAACAAGAATCAGTTATCGCTCAGATTGGCGAAAGTGACGTTTCCTTTCAAGTGACGATTGCTCTTCCGTGTTGTATTTTGTATCGCTCACACTCTTTTTGTTTTAAACTTTATTGTTAGTTATGGAAAATAATAGGTGAAGGCTATTGATTAAATCACTTTTATCTCGACTCTGGCGATTCTAAAATCTAAAGAGAAAAAACTTGCAAAGAGAAGTCCAGTTCTTTGTAATGATCTGTTGTATATATTTGATGTTATTATTGTAAATAGTTATTTTTTTGTCCATATATTTATTTAATAACTTTTATGTACATAATATAATGCTATTTACTGATATTTGTTTTGCGAGAAGTCAAAAAGTTTGATTTTATCTCCAAAATGTTAAATATTTCATAAAGGCTACTTGCTCAATTTTTTTTTGTTTAAATTCCCAAGTATAGTTACAAATGCAAAGGTTGTGTGTAAGTGGGTGAATTTTAATGACTAGCCTAATACATAAAATGCTCTTCAATTGTTTTTCATATGTGTATTCCACATCCATGATAATGTGCAAAGAACTGATGTCTTCAGCTGCTGACAATTACGTAATCTTTATATAAATTAAAAGTAACTTCAAATAAACTTTTTGGTAATGTTCATTTGTGTATTCATACATATATATATATATATATATATATATATACGTATATATACACACACACACATCTAATAACTCATATATTTACCTACACATAGCGAGAGAGAGGCGATGGTTTAGAAGTTGTTGATATATGTTTATTAGTATTAATGTTCTGAATAAGATTTTTATTAATGAATGTATATACAAATATTTTCATCATTCATAATAATAAATCCATGCATTTCCAATGTTTCAATATGTAGCATTTATAATAAAGTATAATTCTTAATGTATTTATAATCTAAAAAGCATTTCATCGATAACATGAAGATAATAACAAACACATTTAATATGTATCCTCATTATTATATAATATATGTTTTAATAAATATACATATTCGCTGATTTTAACATAATCACTGATTATGCAATTTCAAAGTAATAAAAGTGAAGTCGCTCATATACTGCAAATATACTTTAAAAAATTATAGTATTATATAACAATAACATTCTTTTCACACTATCAGCACTAAATACGACAAATTTGGCGAACTTTTAGGACGAATAATTTGTAAACAAATCATCAGAAATAGCACATCATAAAATATTTTCTACTCTGAAATTTGCACGATTATAAATTTAATGAATATATAAACATTTAAAAATGATTTAGACAGTTATACTACAACAAAACAGCAATATTTATATACGGCTTTTTCCTTATTTATTCAATTAAAACGGCATCTATTTCCACCGTTCATGATTTCACATCGAAAGCCATCGCCATATTGAAAATTACCCGTGATCCTTCAGAAGCAAAACTTTCGTCTGATGGGTTGAACGTCCGTGGAACACGGCTCCAAATGGAACATTTGCGGAAAAGTTTGAAAATGTTTCGCATAGCCGGAATATGTTTCGCCTGGCTAGACGAAACATTTCTCGGAAGCCACCCGTTTGAAGCAGTGCTACGAGAAACTCGTTTTTTGGAAATGTCCCGCCTAGCCGCGCGCGTCGATAGAAGTGATAAGACACATTTTAGACTGAATTTTTCCCCGTAATTTTGCTGTGGAGTTGAAGCTTTACTTCTTCTCCCAATTCAAATTTTTTGGGCGAAGTCCCTTGGTGAGTTGTCCGAAATCTATGACGATTCCAAACGATAAGAAATGCAAAGTTCAGGCTTGCTTGCACATTTAGTGCAGGCCCGAATTTTTTCTTATCTGCTTGAGTCAGCTCATGCGGCACCCAACTACTGAACTTGTACCTCAAGATTATGCGATGCATAGCGCTACTAATGGACATGGCTCTAACTTCTAACTCCTTAACAAGCTCTCGAGTGGTTGCACACTGATCCACAAGTTCTCGCAGATAGGCTTTATCAACGTCTGTATCCCGGCTAGAGCGCTCTGTTTCCTGAACTTTCAGTATCAAATCTTCATGGTGTCATATGATACAACTTTAGTACTTACCTGTACACATGATTTTTTGAATTTTTAGCTAACTTTTTGCAAAAAATCTGGGAGTAAATGATGGTTCTAATCTGATAACGTGATAGTTCCATTTCAGACACATTTGAACATAATGATAACGATATTTTTTTACATATTTCAAAATACAGCAAGTCTAAAGCAAGCCTGTCTCTCAAATGCCACACATCGTTTGATAAAATACTAAAACACGCCAACGCAGGTGATATTTGCGGCGTCGGGAAATTTTCGTTAAAACCCGATATATATATATATATAAAATGTAAAGTAAAAATAATTATAAAACAGGCAGAAGAAATTGAACAAAATAAATTAAATATAAAGTAATGATACCGAAATGGTGAAATAAAAAAAAATATTTTGTGTTTGTTTAAATTTAACAAAATGAATATATGAAAGCAAGAGAGAATTAATACAATTAAACAACATAAATTTATTAACAGGAGAAATTATATTTAAAATAAGAATTAACATAGATCCAAATCTATGTTAATTCGATGTTGTTAAATATGTTCTATTTATAAAATCTTATAAAACATTGATGCAAAGCTAAACAACAAAGTAAATGAAACATAGTAATTAAAAATTCTTTGGTATTTTCCAAGAGCAGGCGAAAAAAATCTTTAACTGAGCCAAGAAAACAATGTTAAATCAGGTGGCCAAGTCAAAATTTTTATTAGAAATTATAAATTTGAACAGCATCATGGTTAGTTCATAATATATTAATAAATTAAAATTAAAATAATCATACAAAAGGCAAAAATCTCACACTATGTAGAAATTGAATTTGTACATTGAAAAGTTTTTTTAAAATTTTTTTTAATAAATTTTGAATTGTATGATGAGTTAAAAAGCTAAATAATAGTCAAATATAGAGAGGAATGAACCATTTTCATATAATATAGAGGTGAAGCAAAACAAAAGTAATTTATTTTAAATTCAAAATTTCTGGAAAGGAAGTGAGATAACAAAAATAATTGTAAACTGCAATAACAAACTGGTAAAAATTATAAATCTCTTAAATGTGGAAAAATTAAAATTGAAAGCAAAATGCAATAACCCACATTTGGTGAATGTATACAATAACGAAACACAAAACCACAATTAATTACATAATAAATCAAAAAGCCCATCCCCCCCAAAAAATGTATTGTAACCACGTATGAAGAATTCCTCCTGTTCAAGCCACATATTAAATATCTCAAATGATCTGTAAATGTACCATTTAGGTAATGTTAATAATATTTTAAAAATTTGAATTTGTATTAAAAGTTTAAGAAATATTTACAAAAATCTTATATAAATACGTAACAAAGGGAGCACATTTGCATGATGATTTAAATGGGTTAGATGATGAGCAGCAGATAAAATGAGAAGGAGAATTAAAAAAATAAATAAGTAGTATCTAATTTTATTTTTATTTTTTAACAAGTATTTGGATATGTAGGAGAGTAAGCGAAAATTGCGTAAAGGAAGTTAGGAAGTAATAGCAAAAGTTCTCCATATATTTCGCGTATAATAAAACTGGAACAGAAATGACTATCTCTTTGTAACAAGGAAAGATGAACTATTTTCATATTTACAATTGATATTTACAACTGTTGCGCATTATTTACAATTGTTTCCCATCATAAATAACCAAAAAAACATAATGTGCAAATACTGGGTATAAATTAGTAAAATTTAAAGGAATTTTATCATTAATAAGTGCAATTATGAGAAGTTAAATTTCTCGATGAAGGTCTACAACATGTGTACAAATATTTTTAATTTTAACATTTGGTTAATTATTGTGTTGGTAATTACTTTTTAGATATATTGGAATTCCACTGGATTGATTTATTGGCATAAAACTAAGCAGTCTTCTTTTAACAAAAAGTTTAAATTTTTTACAGTTGAGAATTTTAATGTCAAGAAAAACCTATTTCGTTATAGTTGGTATTGGTTTATTAAGTTCAAAATATTTAGGAAAGAACGTTTACGATTTAACAAGTTTTAATCAAAGGAACAAACAATAATTTTAAAACCAATAAATTTATTGACTGGAATCCTAACATTTATTAAGGCGTTATTGTTAACACCCATATTACGCAAATGAACAGAAAGTTGAAGAAAAAATGTTGTACTGAAGTTAGTGGCATTGATTACATAATTCAACTAATTACCAGACTTAAAGAATATGCAATTCCCAACTACTACATTAACAAACTATTAAGTAAACTTAGCATTAAGTAAGCTCTTTCTGACTGTGAATGAAAATATTAACTTAAACTTATGCTGAATGCGGTCAATGTTCGATGTTTAGCATTTGTATACATATGCGTAACACCCCTGCTATCCTTCCCACTAAACATGGTCCAGTTTTTATTTCCAAGACTAAATGTAGCACTGTTAAATGAGATCTTTCGACTATTTACCAATCTATATGTCTCCTTACCTTTGTAATGCACGACTTCCTACTCATAAAGCAGAGTTTTTAACAAAACATTATTTAACATGCAATATAACATGCCTAAGAAGTGTTGAAAGAGCCCTTATTAAACACTTTAAAATTTACAATGCGATTAAATTTGATGGAAAATTAGATCGTCTATTTGTGCTATATTTTTGTTCCAGCCGCCGAACCGGTGTTGTGGTTAGCGTCGCTGACTACCGTGCCTAAGGGCCCGGGTTCGAATCCCGGGCACTCTAAATATGCAGCGAGCCGAAAGCCCTCTCGTGTGGTTTGGTGGAAAAAGAGAGGGGTGGGAAACCCTCGCCCTCGGAGCTGTCCCCCCTGTGGTGCTGTCTATCAAAATTGGGGGCGGAACTCAGCTAAATCGCTTTATCACACGAATAGTGCTCAAGACTGTTGCCAACGACAAGGATCTTGCACTCCTTGCCACGAGGAATTCCGTGGGCTTGGGCTGACTACGTCTGACAAGTGAGCCATAAGGAACAACAACATAGTATCAACAACATTAGCATAAGTAACAGCACTTGGGTTCTAAAATTTTCTAGGATCTTACAGTCGGGTATTTTAATACGCAAGTTTGCAAAATAAGGGAAGGGAGATTACAATGAACAATTACACCATTTAAATACAAAATAGGCCATACTGGTAGTTGCATTACTACCGTTAACTATCATAATATCTATGTCTAGATGAGTGATTTCAGTTTAGGACTGCATTAACTATACCAATTAGTAGTATGTCCAAGAATATATACATTATTAAGTACCATTAATCTTCGTAATTTTTTCGTCTATACCACAGTAAAATATTATGTTTACTTGAGCTTAAGTTTCATGGACGAAGATTAAGAAGATTGGACGCAAAACTGTAGATCATTTAGCTGCGAACCATTATCAAGGTGCGCTACAAGGAAATGGGTGAATGTTGCACGAAAAGTTGGAGGAAGTTACGTTCTTCTTTTATTCCTTATTGTCCAAGACGCAATGCAGTTGCGGCTTTCGTCTGTCTACAGGACATGATTGCCTTCCCGCCCACCTGCACCGCACAGGCATTTCAAACGATCCATTTTGCTCCCTCTGTGATTCTGAAGAAGAAATAGACAGGTCTCACCTGCCACGGTGTGGGGCTCTTCGAGGTCTTACAGAAGAGTCGAGGCAAGAATGCTTAAATAGCGTTACCTCCCAGTACCTCGACTTAAAGAGTTTGGTTTTTTTGTTCTGAGTTCTATGGTTTGTAACTTCTGTTTAACTTTTTGGCTAAACATTGGAAATAAAAAAAAAATAGTTACTTGACCAGATTGCCTCTTATTGAAACAGAAACCAATGAGTTTTAATCCTCATTAAATGGTTACTTACATTTTAATTTTTTAAAACTAGCCTAAAATTTAACATAGTTGTATATTCAAGGGGACTTATTTTCGATTAAATGTGAAACTTTAAAGATAAATCAGACGGAATTTATCCTGGAATATATATATATATATATATATATATATATCAGACATTCAAGGTTTAATTTATCTTTAACAATTTCAGAAATATTTGAAATTTACTCATCATCCGTCTTAATTTCATTGTAAAATTTTAATTCTCTTAAATAGTTTTTAACACTGAATAACAATACTGTTATTTTTGTTGAAATAAGTGTTTTTTTTTTGATTCAGTTAGGAAGAACTACATTTAATAAGTTTCGTCATATTATACAGGTTATGAAAAAAAATTGAAGCGAATTATTTTGTTCATTTCTTTTGATGAAAACTTGATCTTTAATATTTCTTAAAAGTAACGTCGAAAGTTTATGTGTAAGTGTATACAGTAAAACTCCTTGATAAAAAGAAATCTGTCAACAAGTACGTATGATGGATTATAGGAAAGCATGCCTTATGCGTCTAGAGATTCCTCATATCCTATCCTTCTATTTAATACTACATTAATTATAAATGGAATGAGAAATGTATTTATCTATACTTACATGACGCAAGTAGCTAAATGCCTGATTTTCCACTCATGTTCTACTTATTGTGATTGATCGCAAAATTGTGTAGGGAAAGATGCTTGTTTCATCATTTATTAAAATGAGAGTAGAATATTGTAGGCTTATTGCAAGATATAATCTTCTATTTCAATAAATTATTTATTTATCTATGTTGCGTTCAAATATTAAAATAATCTGTCTGTTTTGAAGAGTTATTTTTCATTTACTGCAGTATCCGCATAACAGAATATAATGTTAAAGATCATTAAAAGAAAATACTCTTTTATAAATAGATTAAAATTCAAAAACAACCATTTTCATGATAAATGAAGTTGCTGAGAATAGCTTACATAAAAAACATAGTTGCCTCAAAATTTTCGAAATTTTTTATATGATTAGAGAAAAATATTTTGCTGATTAGAAACTATTTTATAAATACAAGTATCTTTATTTAGTTTTACGAACGACTGTAAAAAAGACAGCAAAAATTGAATCACACGATGATTAAAAATGAGCAGTTTCACAGCTATTACATGCAGTTAAACCTGGATGCTAAATATTATTTTTGAATTTATATGCAGAATAAATGTATGTGTCACCTTTATTAAAGGATTACAGATCTCTTAATACATAACTCTTTGCAGTTTAAATTACAGAGAATATAAATTTAGTTGGATTTAAAATACAATTTCATAGTATCCGTTTTACTTTTGTCTTCTTTTCTCAAGGGCTGGCACAAGCCGTTCTAGACGTTGGCTGCTACCAAGGCCAGAAGCGATGGTCACTTTATTACAGAGGCAGCTGAGAGGTGGGCTAAGAGGTTGCTAATTCAAAATCATTCAAATTTGCAATAATGAACACTTTATATTTTTGCACTAGAAGGCGACTTTACTATAATTGCTTATCTATGAGTACATATATAAATATTACAATTCATTAATGAATAATTCACATTTGGAATAATGAAAAATGTTATATTTCAACATTTAGTAATTAATCAAATTACTTGAAATAATACTCAATTTAAGTTGGTATCCACGCATGGTTTTGCTACTGGGCGAGCCCACTGTTATGCACTGAAGTGACAAAAGTCATGGGATAGCAAGATGCAAATATACAGATGACAGTAGTATCGCGTAGAAAATGTATAAATGCGAAGTTCTTTGGCAGGGCTTTCATTTGTGTTCAAGTTATTCATGTGAAGAGGCCGCACGACGAGAATTAACAGACTTTGAACGCGGAATGGTAGTTGGAGCTAGACGCATGGGTCATTCCATTTCGGCTATCGTTAGGGAATTCAACATTCCGAGATCCACAGTGTCAAGAGTGTGCCGAGAGTATCTAATTTCAGGCATAACATCCCACCATGGACAGCGCAGTGGCCGACCACCTGCACTTAACGACCGAAACCAGCGACGTCTGCGTAGAGTTGTCAATGTTCACAGACAAGCAACACTGCGTCAAATAACCGCAGAAATCAATGTGGGGCGTACGAGGGACGTGTCCGATAGGACAGTGCGGCGAAATTTGTCTTCCTTGAGCTATGCCAGCAGAAAACCGACTCGAGTGCCTTTACTGACAGCACGACATCGCCTGCAGCGACTCTCGTGGGCTCGTGAGCATGTCGGTTGGGCCCTAAACGAATGGAAAACCGTGGCTTGGTCACATGAGTCACGATTTCAGTTGGTAAGAGCTGATGGTAGGGTTCGAGTGTGGCGCAGACCCCACGAAGCCATGGACCCAAGTTGTCAACAAGGCACTGTTCAAGATGGTGGTGGTTCCATAACGGTCTGGGCTGTTTTTACATGGCATAGACTCGGTCCTCTGGTGCAACTGAACCGATCATTGACTGGAAATGGATACCTTCAGCTACTTGGAGATCACTTACAGCCATTCATGGATTTCACGTACTCAAACAACGATGGGATTTTTATATATGACCATGCGCCATGTCACTGGGCCAAAATTGTCCGCGATTGGTTAGAAGAACATTCTGGACAATTCCAGCGAATGATCTGGCCACCTAGATCGCTCGACATGAATCCCATCGAACATTTATGGGACATCATCGAGAGGTCAGTTCGTTCCCAAAACCCTGCACCGTCAATACTTTCAAAATTATGGACGTCTATAGAGGCAGCATGGCTCAATATTCCCGCAGGGGACTTCCAACGACTTGTTGAGTCCATGCCACGTCGAGTTGCTGCACTTCACAGGGCAAAAGGAGGACCGGCAACATATTAGGAGGTATCCCATGACTTTTGTCACTTCAGTGTAGATGGAGAGTGGTCATAATGTAATTGCCCTTAGATGTGCATATTTATATAAATATATGTATATGTATATATATTATATAAGAAAAATAAAAATAAAATTAAGAAATCTTTCAAAGCTATCCAGTATTCAATCAGGAACAGATCGTTCTAATCATAGTAGAAAATCAGAGAGACCAGCAATATACAAGATAAGGTGTAAAAACTGGATATATCTAAAATGAAAAATTCAATCAATGAAAGAATAAGAAAAGTATTTTGTACTTCCATAGCTGCATCTTTGTAATGGGCTTGATACAGCAAGAGAATAAAATAAAATGCCTGTTTGTGAACTGAACATGATACATGTTATAATTTAAAATTTGATATTTCAAAATTTCTATGATTAATTCATAGAAAATTAATCATAGGTGTTTTTGTCTTTATCTATCTAACCCTGACACACTGAAATGGCCCTACAAGTCAGCCGTTTTATATTGTCCAGAAATATTGTTTTGAAGTTCCTTTATTGGAGCGAGTTTAGTTGCGTGAATTTTGGCATTTGAGAAAGAATGAAATTAAGATACTACAAGGTATTTCTCCCGCCTTCTTAGAATGTCTTCGTAGAGTAATTTGAAGCATACTTGACGCGTGTTCGAGAGGTCCAAGTTTCGAGTCCCGGTGACGACATTGCTCATTTTTCACATCTGCTGCTTCCAAAAAAAATCTTCATGTCTCTACAGTGGCGCCTGAACTAAATGGTGGTGATTCTTAACCACCAGGATTTGGCAATTGGGTTCCCTAGTCCACAGTCGCCCTTTAAAAGAGGATGAATATGTAAGGTACTTCTCCAGCGTTCTTGGCATGCCTTTGTGGTCTAATGGTCAGCACGCGAGGCGGGTGTTCGAGAAATCCGTGGTTCGACTCCCGGCGAAAGCATTGCTCATTTTTCATCTCTCCTGCTTTGAAAAAATATCTAATATCTCTACAACAGTAATATTAAGCTCTAAATGTTTACCTAATTATTTTTATTGTCGTTTTTGTTATTTTCATCTTCCTTTTTCTCATTCTTTTCTTAATTTCTATATATTACTTGATTTTTCTTTACCATTTCTACATCAATTCCTTGATTTGAATATTATACTCATGTTGCCAGTCAGAAGGTTTGAATTTATGCATATATATGCATGTGTGTGTGCGTAAGCATATAATATATGCATCTCTATCGAACGTCAAACAAAGATTAGTTTTTGATTAACATGAAAAATAAATCAATATTCCCTTTCTTGAAATATAGTCTAAGATGACAAAAACAACTTAAAATTGATAAAGGTTTGACACTATGTCTTATATGTGAAATCTAGCATTTCAATAATGCACTTAGTGTTCCACGATAAGCATATATTAAGGAGTTTAAGGTTATTTCATGACACAAATATTTAAATGAAATTCTTCTCCAGCAAATGCTTTTAAAAACGGAAAGTGGTGTAAATTAGACAGCTTTATCAGAAACTTATAAAATTGCAAGATATTATATATCAATGTTTAATATTACTCATAAATTTTCAAATCATTTTAAAGATCATAAATGTTGTATCATAAATTATAATACGACGTTTAGCTTAAGAGAGCTTCTCCTGACGCATGCGCCGTTCGCGTTTATCCGCGCGCTGATGAATGATGACGTAACTGTTTATTACGTATGTATGTATATGTATACCATTCTTACTTCTTCGCCTTTTTCTCTGCTGTACGCAACTATGTTTAAGTTAATCTCTGTCATTAAAAATGTTCATTGATATTACAATCTATTTAGGCTTATTTATTTCTTCAATGGTTATGGGCCCAGGAACGTTTCAACTGTGCCTAATTAGCAAAATACTTATTTTAAAATGAACATTTTGAAGTTTTCGAGCATTGAACTCTTAAGCCTAATTCAGTGCAAGAACTGTTACGTCTAATCAACGGTAAGAACTGATCAGCGTTCAGTTAAGCCTATTTTTATAGCGCTCAATCTTGTTTTTTTGGCTGTGAGAGACTGTATTACATTATGTCGCATTTGACTACTATAGAAAAGCTCGGAAAAGATAATTTTGACAGTTGGAAATTACAAATAGAAGCAGTATTGATTAAAAACGACCATTGGGATTATGTAACCGGTAAAGCGCTAAAACCTGCTGAAGGAACCGAAGACGAAAAGAAATGGCTCCAAGCTGATCAAAAAGCTCGCGCAGATATAATTCTTGCTATTAATCCTAGTGAACTGTGTCATATAAAGCATTGTGTGACATCAAATGCTGTGTGGAATAAACTCAAATCAGTATATGAATCGAAAGGACCTGCGAAGAAGGCTACATTATTAAAACAGCTTTTATTTAGAAAAATGGCGGAAAGCGAAACGATGTCTGAACATTTGAATAATTTCTTCGAAATAGTTGATAAGCTTAAACAAATGGAAATTGACATAGCTGATGATTTATTATCGATTCTTTTGCTCTACAGTATTCCAGAAAATTTTGAAAATTTTAGATGCGCCATCGAATCAAGAGATCAGTTACCTAGTCCCGAATCTTTGAAAATCAAAATGTTAGAAGAATGGGAAGCAAGAAAAGGGAAAACGTCTCAAGATTCACAGAATGCATACTATACTGATTATAAAAGAAGAAATAAAGAACAGAAGAAAAATGAAAAATGGAAGGTAAATTCAAACAAAAATTTTCCAGCTGAAAGAAATTTTCGAAACTTGAAGTGTAATTACTGCTCGAAAATTGGGCACAAGGCATCTGAATGCAGAAAGAAAATAGCTGATAGAAAATATGCGCAATCAAATAAGGGAAATCAAGGTTCTATGATGGCTTCTAATTATGAAGAGCAGATTAGTTTAGCAGTAAACAATGCTTATCAGAAGACCTCCTCATGGTGCTTAGATAGTGGCTGTACATCTCACATGTGCAATGACAGAAGGTTATTTTCAGAATTTCACCCTCGAACGAATTCAACCATAAAGTTAGCAGTTAACAAAACAGCAAAAATTACAGGAATTGGAACTGTCCTTATAACAGTACCTAACGGAAATAAGACAATTAAACTTACGCTCAAAAATGTGTTATGTGTTCCAGAATTAAAATGTAATTTGCTGTCAACATCTAAAGCTACTGCAAATAATCGTTCAGTGATTTTTACAGAACGACATGCTAGAATAATAGAACCAAATGGATCTATACTAGTGCAGGCTATTCGTCATCGTGATCTTTATTATATACATCTAAGCACTGAAACAGCTGCAATAGCACAGGTAAGTGATTTTGTAAAGTGGCATCTTAAATTAGGTCATTTAAATGAGTCTGAGTTGAAAAGACTTAAGTCTGATAACATGGTTAGAAATTTAAATTTTAATAACACTGAATCTCTAAAAGACTGCAAAGTCTGTATCAGAGGTAAACAAACTGTGCAACCTTTTCAAAAAGAATCAAAATTTCAAAGTGATGAATTACTGTACTTGATTCACTCAGATTTGTGTGGACCTATGAGAGTCTCTTCCCATGCTGGTTCGCGTTATTTTGTTACTTTCATAGACGACAAATCGCGTTATGTGGAAGTCAGTTTTCTTAAAACTAAAGATGAAGTGAAAAATGCATTCATTAAATACAAAGCTGCGGTCGAAAATCGTCTAGGAAAGAAAATAAAAATCCTTCGGACTGATAACGGTCTCGAATATCGCGGAGAAGAATTTAATAAATATATTCAAGAATGCGGGATTAAACGAGAATTCTCTGCACCAATGACTCCTCAACAGAATTCGAGAGCTGAACGCATGAACCGCACTTTAACTGAAATGGCCAGATGTTTGTTACTACAAAGTAATCTTCCCCAATCCTTTTGGGCTGAAGCCTTGAACTGTGCTGTTTATATTCGTAATCGTTGCCCGAATCGAAGCCTGGGAGTAAACAAAACACCTTATGAATTATTTTTTGGCATCAAGCCAACTGTATCTCACTTCAAAGTATTCGGACAGAAATGTTTTGTACTTAATAAAAGGTCTAAAGGGAAATTCGATCCTCGATCAGAAGAACATATATTTGTAGGATACTCAAATGAATCGAAAGCATATAGGCTGTGGAATAAAAATTCCAGAAAAATCGTTATAAGCCGAGATGTTAGATTCATTGATGAATTTGAAAACTGTACTAATTATGATAAAGATTTAGAAGATTTATTTCTCGAAAATATTCCTGATAAAAAGAAGGAAGAACCTCTGAATGTAAATCAAATATCGGCTGATGAAATAACAGAAGACCCCTCAAATATGGCAGAAGCATCTGCTGAATCATCTGATAATGAAGATTCTGATTCCGAAGCACTACCTGAAATGCAGATTAAAAGGGGGCCAGGTCGTCCAAAGAAAGTCAAGACTGGGAAGCCAGGAAGACCAAAAAAAGAGTACCACAATATAAACATAGAAAAGGAAGAAGCACAAATTGCTGAAGAAGATACAAATCCGACATTAGAAGAAGCATTAAATGGAAGTTATGCTGAAGAATGGCATAAGGCTATGCAAAGTGAGTATGAAGCACTTGTTAAAAATGGTGCATGGAAATTAGTAAAGCGACCACACAACAAAAAGGTAATAGGATGTCGCTGGGTTCTTAGAACGAAATATAATGCAGATGGAACAGTTCAAAAGAGAAAAGCTCGATTGGTTGCTAGAGGATTTGCACAGGAACCTGGAATTGATTTTAATGAAACCTTTGCTCCGGTAGCCAGAGCAAGTTCTATAAGAACTGTGATTGCATACAGTGCTGAACAAGACCTCATGTTATATCAACTAGATTTTGTTATGGCTTATGTTAACGGAGATTTAAAAGAAGAAATTTTCATGGAACAAGCTAAAGGTTTTGAAGACCAAAATAATCCTGATTATGTTTATGCTTTGCAAAAGTCTCTTTATGGTTTGAAACAAAGTGGAAGACAGTGGTATGAAAAATTAGACAAAAAACTCAAAAACTTTGGATTACAACCATTACAATCAGATAAGTGTGTATACAAGATGAAAACATCTCAAGGTGAGTTAATTCTAATTTTATATGTTGATGACTTAATAATAGCAACAAATAGCTGTGATTTACATGCTGAACTTAAAAGTTATCTTTCTAAAGAATTTCATGTTAAAGATTTAGGCAAACTTCATTATTGTCTTGGAATAGAATTTAATCAAGATGTAAATAATAATTCTATTAGTTTATCTCAGCAGAAATATGTTGATAATATTCTACGAAGGTTTAATATGCAAGATGCAAAACCAGTAGCAACTCCTTTAGATCCTAGTGTAAAATTAAGTAAAGAAATGTGTCCTTCTGAAACTGAAAAGGAAGAAGTGAACAATGTACCTTATCGCCGTCTAATTGGTTCGCTTATGTATCTTTCTGTGTTTACTAGGCCGGATATTACATATGCCGTCAGTCACCTGAGCCAATTTAATAACAATCCTGGAAAATTACACTGGTTGGCTGCAAAGCGCGTTCTTCGATACTTAAAAGGAACTAAAAATTATTGTTTAAAATTCCGAAAGACTGGAAAAGCACTTATTGGATATACCGATGCCGACTGGGCGTCTGATGTTAATACTAGAAAATCGTATACAGGTTACCTATTCAAGCTAGCTGGAAATCCGATAACATGGGAATCACGAAAGCAACAAACTGTTGCATTATCAAGTACTGAAGCAGAGTACATCAGTCTTTCAGAAAGTGCCAAAGAAGCAGTTTATTTACGTCGTTTTCTTAAAGAATTAAATTTTACTGCTGATTATCCAACCATTATATATTGTGATAATCAAGGTGCACAAAAGCTTATGAAAAATGCTGTTCATCACTCACGCACTAAACACATAGATATTAGACATCATTTCATTCGTGAAATTTATGAAAGAAATGAAATAGACGTTAAATATGTGCCAACAGAGAAAATGCCTGCAGATCTACTGACAAAAACATTGACTGCTTCGAAACATTCTAAGTGCTGTAAATTAATTGGAATAACTGTAAATGATTAATGTTTATTTTTTTTCAGCCGCCAAACGTCGAAAGGGGGATTGTTGTATCATAAATTATAATACGACGTTTAGCTTAAGAGAGCTTCTCCTGACGCATGCGCCGTTCGCGTTTATCCGCGCGCTGATGAATGATGACGTAACTGTTTATTACGTATGTATGTATATGTATACCATTCTTACTTCTTCGCCTTTTTCTCTGCTGTACGCAACTATGTTTAAGTTAATCTCTGTCATTAAAAATGTTCATTAATATTACAATCTATTTAGGCTTATTTATTTCTTCAATAAATATTCTATTTTCAGAGCAAATCTCATTTGGCAAGTCACAATCTTTAAATAAATATTCATATAAAAGGGAAATGAGATATAAATGATCTTCCCATTAGCTAAACAAGTGGAGAGATAAAAATTCCTTTTACAGTAATTTTTGTATAAGTAATATTTGTAATTTTACCTTTATAAATATGCGGTACAAATGTTGAGGGACAGCCCTGCAGAGCAAATTTCTCATAATAGGTAATTCAGACCTGTATTGAATGTGGATTCGCACAAATAAAGAGTATTCATCTTTTTCATGTTTAGATAAGTTTTATAAAACGTTAGATAGGTCTATTTTTAAATAATATGTTTTATTTAAATACATTTATTTGTTATATGTAAAATTAGATACAAATTTATAGTTTAAGCGAAAAGATAAATTATTAGTTAAGATTGCAAATTTTAATGTTGTGTTCATACACATGTAATGACTAAAATATGTAAAGCAAACCAAGAAAAAAAAAACTGGAAGGTTTCAGATTTTAACGACTGGCAGAAAGAATTTGTTAAAGTTTTTACGCTCTCGCTCAGCTCGCAATCTGCAGACCGGAGATTTCTTTTTGTCTTTTTAGCTTTATTAATAAGCATCATTTTCTTCGCACTTACGCACTTACACAGTTCAACAAATAATTACAAAACTCTTAAAAGAAGCATAGCAGCATATGTTTAGTATTCCCAATGCAGTATTACTGGTCGACATACATTTAAACATTTTTTTTTTAATCTTTTTTCAGTTAGTCATATTAATATTTTGTTTCTTTGGTAAGCTATCTTGCAAACGCAATTTTAGCCCAAAGAGGGGTTATTTAGTTTACGTTATTTAATTTACCAATTATAACAACACTAAAAATTTTCATAAAAATATCATCTGGAAATAAGACTTCCGATAATCAGGATTATACTGAAGACGACTTTCAACGGTTAACCCAAATTCAAGGTTATTTGGCAGCAGTTAAAAAGAGGAAAGAGAATAATCCATATTACATGAACGATAAATTTTAGCAACTTAATTTGCAGGCTAATTTCAAATGACTATGTAAATTAAATCAGCTTTAAAAAAAATGTAATGTGGTTAGGTCATGACCTTCCGCCCATTCCATGTTTTAAATAGCAACGAGCTTTAGGTAATGAGTCACATTCGTTCATCGTTTATATGCAAAATCGAATTTGTTGTTCCCATAAATAAAAAAATCTGTAACATGAAATTTTTATATGTTTTTAGGTAGTCATATGTAGCTATTAATTCATGTGTAAAAACTGGTTTTAATAAAATTATACCAAAAAAGTTTTCGCTTTATTATTTTTATTAAGAAATTGTTTTATTGGGCAGTTAAATAACATATAATTGTTTTTAATGAAAGAAAAAGAAAGGATTATATTACATTTATAAGAAAACTTTGAAGCGAGTTTTAAAGTTTAATTTCTTAGGTGTTATTTGTATAGCAAATCTAAAATGATTTTGATCTGCGCGTAGATCACCGCTACATTTATGTAACAGTAAATAAGGCTCATTCAACTTTAAAAAATACATCATGTTCTGTATGTATTCCAATATGTTATGCTGATTATTGCGAAGTTATGGACCTTAACTGAAATACACTGCGAAAAAAGAAAAAAAAGGGGGGGAGGAAACAGTTCTATATCCGATTAAGGAAATTCAAATTGTGTTTTTCATGTCTCGAAAGCGCGACTTAGGATATATATTAGATTTATATATGGCATTGTTATAAGGAAGTTTGACACAAAATCAAACTTTTCTGAAATAACATACCAATTTTTCCCATATTTCGGTTCTACGACTCAAATTATGGCTAAATATCAAATTGTGTAAAATTTGCAGAGAAATTTAAAAATTTAACTTGGCGCATTTTTTTAGTTTGCGCCAAGAATAATTCACTTGGCTAACTGCTTAATATATGAAAACATATTTTCCTTTCCTTTCCATTGCGCAGGAGCGGGTAAAAATTCACATCGTTCCTATATTTTTACATTGTGCATGAGCCGAAAAAACGTCACACCGTTACTACTTTCAAATAATTTAAACAAAGTGCCTTAACCCTTTGCGACACGCATATTTAAAATATACTTTAATCTTTAAAAAATGCCTTAGAATAAGTCAGATGGACTTACTTAAGTGCCTTTAAGGCTTGAAAAACATTCTGCGCTTTTATTTTTTACGGGGGAAGGTGGGATATCGTTTGTCCCACCATGCAACTAGCACATGTCTTATAGCATATTGGTGTATAGCAGGAAAAAAAATCATATGTGGAATGAATAAACAAAATAAAGCGTGCATTCTAAATTATTCTTAATAAACACACTAAAATGCATTTCGTACTTATTGCATATATGCATGACTTGTAGAATTTTGCATATGCACATTTTGCATATATATATTTAATATTTTTAAATTTTAGGCACAGAAAATATTTTCTTGAATATTATTTTAAGATTAAAATTTGATACACGTACATATGATACTAAATAAAATATTAATATTGGCACTTGATTCAAAAACATTTATATATGATTAAAATTGAAAAAAAGTCATTTTTCATGAAACTTTGAAGAACATGTTATTTCATTCTTTTGTAAACATAGAGGCACTTCACATGTTTCACACATTCAAAATGTTCGTCGTTCTTCTTTCGATGTGCTGTAATATGCACATCCTCTCCTTCTTTTTCTCTTTGGCGTATGACTTACATTTTTTAGTCTCTTTTCTGGTTGTACGAACTGGTTTTTAGTTTTTATTTGAACTGGGGATTTCAGTTTTCTTTTCTGCTCTTTCTTGCCTGCAAGTGCCGTTAGACCTTCTATAACTGAGAGAAGAAAATCTTTCATTGTGTTTACATCATGATCGGGTTCGCGAACAAACTTAAATAGAATAAATGCGTTAAATATACTCGCATTTAAAAAAGTAAAAAAAAAAAAAATCATGTGCCACCATTTCTTTCTTTTGCGGTATATTTCATATAGTCCTTTCAGTTGATCAATCAGTCGACATATCCCATGTTCTTATTGTATGAAATGAAATAATGCTGTTTGGGCACAGTAAATTTTTTGGTCTCTCCATCTCGTTCTTTTCTATTAATTTCTTTCATTTCAGTTGCCTTTTCCAAGCAAGACAGGATAGAAACGGTTCTTTTATCCTTCCATTTTATACAATAAATTAAATCATCGCTAATATTATATATTCTCTTGACATATATTTGTGGGTAGATACTTCCGATTCATATTTACTGTGCCACATGATAGATGTGTCTGTGTCTTTAAAAAGTGAAACAAATTATAGCTACTTCCCTTTCTTCTTCAGCAATAACTTCAACCTCAGTTATTCTCTCTTGGATTTCATTTTCATCTGAATCAGAACTGACATCTGAAGCATTTGAGTCGAAATCGGATGGCAATTCAGCAAAACGATTTAAAGCTTCCTGAGTTGTTAATTTTTTTCTAGACATTTTAGCACATCAGAGCAATACAATGGATGTAAAAGTGCGCGCAATCACGAAAAAAAATAGATGCAAAAAAGAAAAGAAAAAATAATCGTGAGTGCTGCTATCTATTGAGCGGAAATTCAAGTGTGTGGTGGGACAAATTTTAACCCACTTATTTTAACTGCAAAATTAATGTTATAAAATATTGAATCCAATTCAGATTTTTGAAAATAAAATACCTTTGAATATTAAAAAGATCACACATATCAAAAATTGTATACCAAAATTTTTAAAATATTGAAAAATGTGAGATATATGGATATCACTCTTGTGATCCTATTTTGAATATTTTTTGCTTATAAACTTAAGCCCTGGTATTGTAGTGACATCTACTGAGAAAAATAATAACTAAAATACATTTTTTTCAAAAGATTAGAAAATTTCTAACGGAAATAGCTAACTGAGAAAATAAATATTAATTAGGTGGGACATATATTGACCCACCATGCCGCAAAGGGTTAACCACTTTTGATGCTATTATCACTTTCAACAAATATGCCAAATTTTAAAACGCGCTAACATATAAATTCACGTATATCTATGGAAGTTTTAAATAAATAAACTCTCATTTTTTGCAGGTATGCTTAGAAATACGTCTACTTTAAGATGATGCTAAAATTTTTATAAGTTATAATTCAAAATGTTTCCGAAAAATTATTTAAAAAATATTTTAAAATACAAATTTTAAAAATAATTCATAAAAATGGATGAATTTTATTTGGAATGAAACTGAATTTCGAAATGTGAAAGAAAGAATCAAATAAGTTTAATAAAAAAAGAGATATTATTAAATGTATACCAAACTCAATTAACATTAAAAACCAAAAATTTTAACAGATAATTTTTTAAAAACTACTCGCGCGATTTTTACATGACTTCGTAGTTTGGCGTAATTTGAGTCGTAAAATCGAAATATGGAGAAAAATGGTATGTTATTTCGGAAAAAGTTCGATTTTGTGTTAAAATACCCATATTAGAACACTGCTATACATAAATCTAATACATATTCTAAGTCTCGCTTTCGAGACTTGAAAAAGTTTAATTTCGTCAATCGGCCAAGTAGAACAGGAGCTATAGAACTGTTCTATTTTTTTTTTCAGTGTACCACTTACGATTGTCCATTAAAATTTATTTTTAGCTAACCAGCTATTTTGTATTCAGTATCTTTACTGTCATTCGTAATTTCCGTTTTCCTGCCAGAATGAAAATTTTAGTTCGCGGGTGTTAAAATGAGGTTCAAAGAGAGATTATTTAAAGGAAAGTTTTAGATTATTGAATTAGAGAGTGTTCAGCCCGCTGAACGCTACTGTACTTGTTGAAACTCTTCAATAGCTGCTTGTCTGCAGCTTTGCGTTATTCTTGCATTTGAACGTGCCAGCCAGTAGTAGTTTTGATCCATTTGAGCCAACTTCCGTGTTATTCTTTCTTTGTAGTCTTTGGTGGTGTGTGGTGTATTTAATTATGGCAAAGCACACTAGGGCTATCTGCCCAAGGGGAGGGATGCCTTTGTGAAGGACTTTCTAAGGGAAACTGGCACGTTCTAAGGGTATACACGTTACACATGGGGAAAACCACGAAAACACCCATGCAGCCAGCCCGTTCGCGGGATTCGAACCTCGGACCGAACTACCAGTGTTCAGCGACTTTACCGCTCGGTCGCTGGTGGGCCTGTAGTCTTTGGCTAACGTACGATGTAACTTTTAATTTGAATTCACTACTTCTTCTGATCACTCTATAAATGCTGATTGATTCTGTAAGCAAAAGTAATGCCTTCTGTTAGTTTTATCACAACTAAGTATAGTTAATAGAAAAATAAATTCATTTAGAGCTTACTAAAGACTAAATGCTAATGTAAAACATCTAGAAACAATTAAATTTTATAACTATTTCATATGGTTAATTTGTGACAAAAATAATTTTTAATCTTTATTGCTCCATTCCCTTCATTATTTTAATATTCTTGAATTTTCCTTATTTTTATTTAGCATTACAAATATCAGATAAAAATAACTTTACATTTTTATTAAATTTAATGTGTTGTAAACAAATAAATTTAGGGTTAATTAATGTTAATAAGTACTCTATCTAATGAACATATATTATTTATATGCTTGAGTTAATTTATAAATTATTATCCTAAAGGGGAGGTAGCCGAGAAGGGCTATTAGTCTCAAAATGGCATTTTGTGGCGCTTTACTATAAACGGCGAATAACACTTTAAATTATTGCCACCAAATATGATTACCCTGTATTATATAAAAAAATAAATAATGAAGAATCTGCAATGAATGTATGTATGTTTCTCGCATTGTGAAAAAATGAGGGTACCAAGAGACATCAAATTTTGAATAACATAGACCTTTGCTCGAATATGAGCACCTGGAAACCCAAATTATCTATTTCATATTCTGTAAAACTTTAACGAATTTTTGATTAACAAACTCAAGGATTTCAAAGCCAGCAATGGCAAAACTGTACGGAAGTGAACATTTTTATCTTCATTTCGCGAAACTGTCTGTTGGAAATTCTAAAGTCATGCTGTTTTTAAATATTTTGTGATATTGCTGTTAAGTTTAATTTTATGTAGTTGAAGTGCAAAAAAAATGATGTTTAATAAATAGAGGTAACACACAAAACAATAAAAGTTTCTCTTTGGACGTAATATAAAATCTGAAAGCTTTCGGATTTTTACTTTTTCATTTATTAAATGTAAATAAAAACGCTTCCATTGATTTCACTTGACTGACATGATACCTAATTTTGTTCTGTACTTTCGCGTCAAACGATTTCAAGTATGTATTAGTTGTTCTCTGCTGCGAACTTTCTGTCTGAATCTAAACAATATTCCCTATCCCCAGACAGTAGAATTTTCCCTTTAGGAGGGAATTCTCCATTGTTTGAGTGACACTGAATTAGATGTTGGAAACTGACATATTTGCATAATCGTGTTATGCTGCAAATTTTTAAAATGAGAAATGTATAGTTAATTTTAGAGTCATGATTTCTTAACTAGCATAGGAATTTATTTTGCATTGAAAGAAATTGCTACACAGAAACATCTTCATTTAACAGATTTAGAGAAAACTCAAAATGAAAACTTTCTCGGATACTTTTTCTCCATTTGCAAAATCCATGCTTTCGCGTAAAACGGAATGAAATTTTGACTTGTTTTCCCTTCTAAATGACAAATAAATGGAAAATTTCCAAATAATACCTTAATTACGGCTTTATAGTATTATTAGATAATGAAGTGCTTTAAGAATTATTGATATCAGACTTAGGATATAATAAGATTCAATATATAATCTCTTTAATCTTCCTTACAAACATTTGCACCAGATATTATCAAAGATTCTTCCCAAAATTACAATCGATTTTGTTCTCTGTATTTAAACAGCAGACATACTTATTCGATTTCCATTATTATGTAGGAAATATTCCCCGGAAAGAATGCTATTCAGTTGTCTGCAATTGGTTTAATCGTTCGACTTACGTACTTCTTGGAAGTATTTAATTGAGTAGAATTTGGACAATTGTTCTATCTTAATTTCATTACTGCCAGTTTCTCTCACACCACACTACATTTCAGTATTGTATCAGGAAATAAACTGAAAATTCAGGAGTTAGAGGGTGAATTTAGTAAGATAAAATTCTAAATTTACTGACTTTCCTTTAGATTATTCGGAGGCTCAGTAAAAGAACATTCCTCGTAAGTGATAAATAACTGTTTGAGAAAATTTATGTAAATTTATCCACAAACTCTTTTAATGAATTTATTATTATTATTATTATTTTTAGTTTTTCTAATAGGCTTGCATAATGAAATTAACCGCAAGCTAGAATATAGAATTTAAAAGGTACATTTTAGAAACGTCGAGGAAAATATTAAAAATCCTTTAATTTTGTGTTCCTTTTAAGGAAGCTATAGACAATTTAATAAAGCTTGTTCAAATATTCTACAAGTACTATACTGTCTTGGAAGGTTAATATATATTTTGAGTTCTTTTATAATGAAAACTAGGAAGAGCTAATTCTGATCAAGATACGAAAATTTATATACATTTTTGTGCCCAATTAATAGAATTTGTATATTAAGTCGAATTTCTGAAGAGCTAATGGACATATTTTCTCAAAACAAAAAAATCCTTTCAAGAATTTTGGGAGCTTCCTAAGGGTTCCCAAGAGCAATACGGTTAAGTCAGGAGATCCATCTGGCCAATCCATGCTGCGAATATCCTGAATTCGCAGGTAATCGTCGATTAGATGATCTCTATTTAAACGAGCTTCATAAATCCATTAACATGCACCCAGAGCAAGCTGTTCCCCAGAACAATGAAATATAGGACTCTAAGATCTCCTCTCTGTACCTTATGGTACTCAGACAGCCTTTGTAAAACACATAAGAGGTGTGTGGCCTCCCAACAGCATGCCTATCCAAACCATTACGCCTACACCACAGTAATGATAATTTTCTATGATGAGGAAGAGATGGTAATTTTTTCCAGGCTCGCTCTAGACACATGTACGCTGAGAAGTACTATCCAGGTTGCATCGCGACTCATTTGTAAAATGCAAGGCCTACATTCAAGTCTGGTTTAATGCTCATGTTGACTGCACCATTCTAAACGCGCTTTGTTGTGGGATGTAATGAGCAGACGCAAAAAGCGAGCCTTCTGGCATAGAGCTGCATTTCATGAAGCCTTTGGGCACCTGTATATCATGAAATTCAAATGGCAGCGTACAGCCTCACGTGAAAGCTTCGAAGCCGTAGTTGTCCTGTACCTCTGCGATGAAAGTGCCAAATAACGATCTTCATTCGTCATTGTGGATCTTTGTCGACTTTGTCCAGCTCTTGTGGATCTAGGATATGGATCTAGTGTCCTGCACCTTTTACCGCATATTGCACTGGCAGTTACACTGAGCTGTATAATCACTCTGCCTTATGATTGATTGCTCTGTCTCCAATCTACCGACGGTTCTCCATCTCATGCTGTAATCCGTATGTTCGTAGCTACTCTTTTTACTTAATCTTATAAAATTTACCCCAATCTTGCAAGAAATACGGTTAATGTCGTAAAGGAGTACGAAAGTACAAATCATCGAAAATCCTTGCGTGTATATTCCCTCCACAGTCACACTTCCGCAGTCATGAACAAGTACGCTTACGTATTGGATTCTGAGTTTTGCATAATATTTCGACGGCATAATCAGCACCTTGGGTTCAATACGTTCGTGAAAATAGACATAATATGGAAATTCTCTTAATGTTGTGTGGGGTTGTATAATTCTATAATAATTTACGTTTTCTCTGATTAAGATCTTACTGTTTAGATAAATGGATTATACACACGCCTTAGAATATTTTTATCGAGCCATTTAGTTTGAAATATTGAGAAAGAATCATATTTTTTCCTTAAATAAGGAAAATGTCATGCACATTACAAAAGAAAAAATAATGAATTTCTGGTTTTTTAAATTTTTACATTTACGGCCAGAAGACCCGAATAATTTTGTGCAAGAAATGCATAAATTCGAATTTTTTTAAGAATAAATTTTAAATATTGAATTTGATTTTCATGAAAAAAGCTTTCTAACTGATCTTCTTGTATTAGCTCTATAACGAATGGGAAAAGGTAAACGTGGACTTTTGAACAATTAATTCTAAAAAGGACCACAGATTTTCTTAGACGACGATGGAGTATAATTTTTTTTTTGTTTGTTTTTGTTTTCTGGATAATTGAATGAACGTAGAATATCTCAAAATAACGTTCACATATTCTGAAGGAGAAGAAGACGAACTCTGTGAACAATAAGCTTCAACTTCTTTGAGTATTGCCTCTAGTTAGCATGCTTGATTACAAGATTGTGAAAGACAGCAACAGATAAATATGATTGTCTATGGAAAGAAAGCACATATGAGTGCTACGTCTTGTGTCATATAGTGTATGCTGAATTTTCCCGATGTTTATGTAACACAACCTGAATACTTCCTTCGTTTATTGTTTCTCTTTTCCTAGAACACTGTCGTTTCTGAATAACATAGATAATGCTTATCAAGCTCAAAGCTGCGGCATAATCTCAGAATCATGACATTGAAGAACTACCACATTCTGTCCTCCTTGATCATTCTTCATCATCTCACTAATATTTTCAGTTAATTAAAGAACTTAAAATCTCTTTGTGTTGCGCGAGAAAATATATTACCCTCTTCCAGTTCATATACGCTAACGCCTATCACCTTAGAAGTGCGGCGGACCACACAGAGGTGAGAAAATCGTCTGTACAATTCCCACAAGTTATTATTTTAAAGTTGTTACTATGCGTCACACGACATAGTTTGACATCTCAGATACACTAATTCGTTCTAGGTGACAGTGCAAGAGACATAACTTGACGAAGAGTGTCAAGAGATTTTAGTGTTTTGCACTGTGTCTGTCGTCAAAGTCTGTCTGTTTCAGGAAGGCTGACGAAGCAATGATCTTGTTTTCTCTCTTATATCCTTCCAGATATATCGAGTGAGAGGATGTAGAAAACAACATAAAAATTAAGAAGAGGTGGCTAATTCATTCTGAAGATTATATCCAACTGAACAACACGCCAGAATGCTCTAGAAATCTCGACTAGGGAGACTCGCCATTAGCAAGATCCTCATACATCGAGGACAGTTATCTTACCAACATGGATTCTTATATGTTTCCCATATTATTATATATTTTGTAACAGCTCTTCGTAAATTTATAATAAACATATTTTGCGTTCAAAACATGGATTGAGTATATTCAACCTAAACAACTGCAATAATCACTACATGGAGTCATCAAAGTAACCTGACGCAGGTTACCGCAGAAGTAAAAAGAAGAGGAAGACTACACACCTCAGCATAAATTGCAGTTTCAAATACATAATTCATTCTAAAGCCATCTTTAATAATATTTTTGTTAACTTTTATATAGTACGTGAATATTTTTACAGTTTGGGAAGTGGCATTTCATTTTTTTCTGCGATGGTTTGTAAAATCTTCAGCTGAGTTGCGCAATCTATTCTTAACAAAATAATTTATTATTATGACTAGATATCCTATCTTTATTGCAATAAAATGGGCAGAAAAGCAATTTTCTTTTAAGCTAAATTTCCATAATCTTCTGTGCATATATTCATAATATATTATGCATAATAATAACTGTACTGTACATCATCTAAAATAATATAGGTGAAAGTGCAGATAGATAGGTAATTCGCTTATAACACACGTTTTAAATAAAATACAATATTATGAATGTAATCTCTCTTTTTTATATATATTTGGAATTATTTTTTGTTTTTGAGTTGTTTCTGTAGAATTATGTGTTTTTATTTACTTTATTACTGGACATTTTATTTAACTTTTATTTTGAGATCAGGTATTGTTATTGCATGTGTTAACAGCATGTATTATTTATTATACAAGGCTATTAATTTTCATTATATTGATACTAGAATCGTACACATAGCATAATGAGGCGTGAAGATACATACAAAAAATTTTCCTACTAGGCTTGAGATAATTTTTTTTCGTCGCAATTTGGTGACATCTGGTTATTTCTTGCCAACTTCTCGATCAGGAAGTTTCCAAAAACGCGTTTTGAAGCCCTAGAAGGAATTTGTTTTTAAAGATTCCAGAAATGCTTTCCCTAGCCTGTCAACAATGCTATAAATCAGGGAAAAACAAGCCGTGATCCGCGGGCCACCTGAGGCAAAGAGCAAGCATCAGTTCGGCCCAAGATCAGAAGATTATCAAAACCCCTCCTCGATGCTCGATGCTGGCTTTCAAAATGAATGGACTCCCATCAGACTTAATGGAGTGTCAAATGACCCGTCCATGGGAAATAAAATGCGTTTCGAGTGGAGTAGTGGCTCCAGATCTTCTTTTGATTTATGCGCGAAGTAATTATCTTCATTTTGATATGTTATTTGTGCTCATACATATTTATCTCCCTGTTACAAGAAATTCTTTGTTGCTGACATGACATTAAAAATCATAAATCATGAATTAACATATTTAAAGCATTTAAATATGTTTTTATGCTAGTTTCGACATCAGCCATCATTAGTGCTAGGTAGTGGCTGCTCGCCATATGAATCAAGTGAATCACTAATTCACTTAATATTTTTATGTACATGCGCTTTCTTATATCTAGTACACACTGAACAAATTTGGGGTACTTGGTCAAATCCGCACACTTTTTTCCTATAAGTGAAATTCAAAAATTTCTTTCAGCAGTCAAGCCTAAGCCAACACGAAAAGTTTCAGAGACTCTTATACGCAATTGTGTGATTTAGTTATTTTGGTGGAGGTCACTGTCTACAACTGGTCTTAGAAATTATTTGAATGCCCGAAATATCTCGCCTTCTTCCAGTGTGGCCCAATGTAGCTAAAAGATTGCAAACCTCTGGAATAAATAACAGGGTTTAAGCGGTTGGGGGTGGAGCCAGTTGAGTTGAGACTTGGTTTGATATACGCAGTTATAAAGCTGAGCTTACCACTTGATAATTAAGCATCTTTCTGCCCTGTGATGTTTTTCGCAAGTTAAGCATAATCCTAGCTTATTTCTATGTCATTTTAATCTTACATTTTTCTCATTTCTTCTGATATAAAAAGGTTTTCATGAAACAATAATACGTAATACTACTTATTCTTTAGTGATAGTTCATCCCTTTTTGGATTATTGTATAGTGCGAATTCTCCATCATTCGGATGCTTATATAATCAGTAAGATTTTTCTTTCGTAGTTAAGTTTCGGGCAGTGAAACGTTCCCTTAACAGCACGAGATATATGCACCGCTGTTATCAGTATTGCTAATAAGTCATTTATAATTATTAAAATTATAACATTTCAGTAAGTATTGTCTTTTTTCACTTCTTTGTGCAAAGTAATGTAAGTACTGTAAACGCAAAAATTTTCGGGTTCTATATTACAACGAAAATATCCATTTTTACCACTCTAGAATCCATTTATACGGTGTTTCTGCGTGATATCTCTACGTACTGATAAAAGAAAGGACTCTTTTTTTCTAGAAAGTGGATATGAAAAGTGGATTTAAATGGATTCAGAAGAGTTTTTTTTTCGCGACCTATCTCACATAACTCAAAAGCGAGTAGCCTCAGAAAGTTGAAAATTGGGCTGCTAGAACATGTAATAGCGCACAACCCATTTTAGTTGCAATCGGAGGCATGATATATATATAAGATATAACAAAATACGACAGCTGCTTTAAGAATAATTGGTGACCTCAAAATCAACTATTATAGATTTGGTGTTCTTCCCTCTAAATTCATCTTTTCTCACAAATTTGAGATCTTTCCATGTTACATGACGCTGCTTGAAACATGGAACTAGAACCCAAAATTAACCAATCACAGATTAGCTGAACTTAGGTAAGTATCTAATATAATAAACAGCTAGTAACTGCGTGGTCTGTCTTTCTTTCACCTTTTGGCCTGCCTGCTGACAGCTTGTCGCTAGTCTCTGCTAGCTATTCACTATTACTTAAAATGTAATCCCATATCTTAATTTGTAGGGAACGTTCAACACCCCTAATCTTCTACCGGTTATATATATATATGTACTAAGAAATTTGTCATCCAAAAATAAATTATGTTTAACTATCTAGTTGGTTGTGCTTCTTATAAAATTCCATAGGGACATTCCATGACATCTCAATTTCCATTCATCTACGCAGCAGTTTTTTCAGCCATGACCAAACAGTGATTGTTTTTATCATCTCCTTCAAAAGTAAATCATTACACCACACACATATATATACATACATTATATATATTAATACATACATACATTATATAGATATATCCAATTTGTTACAAGCCTCGGTGAGCTCAATTTAATATTTTTATATGTTGGAAATTGTGCATTTTTTGTTTTAAAAGTGATTGAATTATGTTGTTCTTATGTTTCGATTAAAGGTTTTATTACTTTGGTTAATCGTTATGCAATTGTTGTAGAATGATCAACAGTTTTAATGTTGCTTAAGTGCCACTACGTCTAATAAAAGCGCCATTTGTTTACGTTTAAAATCTCTTAGTAGAATAGTGAAGTAAGTCAGTTTCTGCACCTTTAGTGTTTTTTTGCCGAATAGAACCAAAAGTAAACTTTCCATTTTGTGCACCGAAATATGTGCGTCCTTGTCCTCTGTTTGAACTGCTTGTTTTTATGTAGAAAATCTAATTTAAATTGTGAAATGTTTTTTAATTGTTTTACCAGTATTTCATATTTTTTTGTGTGCGTGTGTGTTTTACAATTTGTAATGAAGATGCTTTGAAATTTACGTATTTTTACCTTGCCGCGGAGTGACAATTGAATTAACTAAATGAAACGTATATGTATAATAAAATTTGTGTTAATAAAATTAAATGCATCCAAAATAATTTGAGTAATAAAATTAGATGCATCTAAAATAACGTGCATAATTTAATAGGCCGTACAAGGAAGTTATTTGCTGTCCACATAAGATTTTTTTTCACATCAATTCTGTTAGAAATCTGTTAAGAAACAAGAAAATAGCAGGAACTTTACACATATCTTTAAATATTTAACCAACGAGAGCACATAGCTAAATAAACAACAATTATACTTTGTGAAATTTATATTCTCTACTCTTTTATTGAATAACTATACTTTTTCTGCGAATTAAAAGAAGTTGAAGTCATTTTTAATACAATATAAAATACGTATCACGGGAAACAACAATTACTTCAACAACGAAACGGAAGTAAAAGGGGATAACGTTGGCTTGTATAATGGTACAGTCCTCAGTTCTGGAATATAATCCAGCCACATTAACCACCGTGAAATTGCCTGCACTGCTACTTAAATCGTTGAATTTAATCCAGAGCCAAAAGTTTGCGCACCGAAAATTGTTGCTAAGGATTAATGGTACGCAACACTCCGGAAAAGTGAAGGGAACATCGAGGGAAGGTGCTTTCGAGACAGCGACCTTTCCTATCCTAAACAGAGTTCCCATTAATTATACGGCAGTTGAAACGTTGCGAAAATGTTGTCCCGCTTCTATAAGCAAGGGAGAACCTGGATACATTTGAAATACCTTAACATTGTTCAAACACTGAACTATTGAGCTTTCTGGAGTTCTTCCTCCAAATCAGACCGAGATTTAATTACTGCTAGTGCTGAAACTTATTGAATAGAGCAAGCAGAGCAAACACGCACGAATCAATTGTGATATGAATATTGAACGATTTCTGTGCTCTCTGTGTTCGAATAAAATTATACAAATTGGAGATATTTAATTGATAAAGACCGAAATGTATAACAGTGTACTGTAGCTGATAATTGCAATAGGGTGAGATTGACAGAAGTAGATATTAGTTATGCTTGAACTCGTTTGTGATAGTTCATGATTTGTAGCTAGACTCAGTATTTCCCACTTCACAGAGATATTTAAATAGATAATTGTGTCATTTGCTGGAGGTTTGTTTATTCAGGCGGACTCACGGTTTGAAATTATTCTCTTGTAATGCAGGAATTTCGGGTTCGTCAGATATCTATTTCAATTTGATACCAGAGCTTCCCAGTCTTCATTTCTCAGCCATTCAAAGAAGATTAAATTTTTATTATCAGGTGCATTTCTTCCTTTTAAAAGGCTATTAACTAAATATCTCTAATAAAATATTTTTATATCACAGCTCTTTAAAGTTTAATCAGAGAGGGTAAAAGCATTTATATTTTCAAAGAAATGTGGATAATTTAGAGAATCCACAAGTTACTTTATAAAAGACTATCAGCTACACTCATCTTATTAGTTAAAGCCATGAAAAATTAGTCAGAGCATACCAAACACAAATAAAAATTCGTGACAGAAATAGAATGGCTATCATTTCGTTTAAAACTCATATCATTCTTACTGGAATATTCTTTATAACATTACCCTCGTATAAAACTATTACTTCTTAGAATTAAATTCCACGTATGATATTAAGAGCTGTTTCCCAGATAATATATAAAATTTGGGTACAAAGAAGTGGAAAAACGTCGATAATCCTTAGGAAGTTTTGTTATTGTTGGCGCAAATACTTACAATCCCAATATAATAGCTTTCCATTTTAAACCCTTAAAAACTTCGTGTACCATGAACACGTCCTCATCAACTGATGATACACAGCTACCGACTTTGAACACTGAAAAACTCCTATTGTAATGGTGTTATGGTATGCGTTTATTCTAACCATACCGGTTAAGAAGTTCCATCGCCCACTTTGCAAGAGATAGGTGACAGCAGTCCCATTATATTGTTACGAAGTATGATAGAATTCATCATTTGAGAAATAATCTGCTTCAGGCATTCAGGAGAAAGCAACCAAGTTTACTAAACTACACGGTTTTGTTTCCCAGAAAAAGGTCAACCAACGTGGTGACCTCGACATCTTGTTCCAAAACAAGAAATGTCCCGCTTCTATGAGTAAAATGGTGTCACTGAACAGACAGAACTGTCTCGAACGTCAGAAAGAGAAAGGTTTGAACTTGAAAGAACATAATCTTGTCTGCCTACTAACCTTGAAAGCGACAACACTATTAGTAGTAAATGCCATTATCCACTATGACAATGCGCGGTGTCGTATTGCGAGCGCTGTCACGGGATTTTCTGCGTTACTTTCAATGGGAGTTATTCAAATTCCTGTCATATTGGGGCAGAAAACGGCAGGCATAGCAGGCGATTATACAAAGTAACTGTAATAGTGTGTATATGTTTGTAATAAAGTCTGTGCAGAATTATCAACATGTTGCCATTACAATGTACGTAACCGTTATGTACGACAGCTCTACATAATTGCATTGAGCTTAAATTTAGCATAAAAGATTTTTTTTTCGTTCATATCAAATGGAGAGTATAAAATTTCATAGATAGAGTTAAATATTCTTAAACAACAACAACAATATTATGTGTGTCAGTCTGGTCAGCTGGGAAGAAATCTTTTGTACTATAGCAAGAAAGATATTGGCTTAGCATTGCAAAACATAAAGTTTTAACCGAGATTTAATATATAGCTATGACGATATTTCATGCGACTTAGAAGCTGAACACTTAAATTTATTTACATAAATTCACCTCAGTAACTTAACAATTATGTTTTCTATGACAGTTAAATAGATAAGTTTAACATTCCTTAATAAAAGCCATTTTAAGTAGTATTGATAGATTATGGCTTCTTCAGGACTGTTGAGTATAAAAGATTTTGTTTAACCAATTTTTTACCTTTCTCCACCGATACACTGATTTTCAGCTTCTCTTTCCCAAAAGATGCAAATTTAGGTGCAGATTATTTAAATGGAGTGTGAATGTGTTAAAAATAGTTAACACTTCTAACTGTTATTCCTGCCCAATTCGATTTTGGTTACTTGCTATGTTAAGGTTAGTTGAGGACGAAATATCTGCTAAGTCGGGATTAATTTTTTACCGATAACGACTCCAATTAAAATCCGATGCAAAGCGACTTCCTAAGCTGATATTTTTAACTGCTTAGTTTTAAAAGAATTTGTGCTTTCTCGCAATCCTTTTGTGGAATCATCAGTTAACTTTCTTCTATTTCGTTTCCTGTTATAATAGGAGGGATTGCCAAATGATTTATGCTTGCTCACTGTTATTTTTATAAATGACACTCAGTTTCAATACTAGCAGCATTTGCAAAATTCCACGAGCTCAAGTTGGAGCGAGCAATTACAACTAGAATCTGTGTTCTCTCCTTTTTTAAACTTGCATGAAAATGGTTTCCTAATTAAAAAGGTAACTGAACTATCGTAATCATTTGTTGAAATTACATCTTTTTCTGAATTCCATACTTTAGGTGATAGATATTTATCAGGAGCTATTCTCTACTCATTAAACTGCGTCTGTTTCCAAGAATTTTGCTAGCTCATAGTTCAAGGCAAAGAATATTACATTATATATAGAAGCGTGAGAGCATTCGATTGTGAGCATTAGAAAAACACTTTTAGAGTAAGGTTCGTATATGTTCTGCTATGCAGAATATGCTTAAGGTGAGCTGCTGACGTCATGTATGCCTTTCATAGTCCATTTTTCAAATGCTATAGTAATGCTAAAATAGTAACACTGGCGTTTGCAAGAGTTTATTTTATGACATAGAGCAATTTTATTATCAATCACATGGGGTTTTCATAAATTGCTTTTGGAACCCACCAGCGGCCGAGCGGTAAAGTCTCTGAACACTGGTAGTTCGGCCTGAGGTTCGAAATCCGCGAACAGGCTGGCTGCATGGGTGTTTTCGTGGTTTTCCCCATGTGTAACGTGTATACGAGCCAGTTTCCCTTAGAAAGGCCTCCACGAAGGCATCCCTCCCCTTAGGCAGGTAGCCCTCGAGGCTTTGCCGTAATTAAATAACCTAACCTAACATAAATTGCTTTTCCTCTTTTCATGCATGTCTGTTTTAAACGCGATCGTGAGCATATAAAATTGATTTTTAAAGAAAACGTCGCAGTTCATAGCTAATATTTGAAAAGGAAACATAAATATTAAAACAAATTTTAAAAAAATTAAAAACCTAGGTTGGAATTTTCTAGAAGATTACAGTAAAGGTAGTTTACAGACAAATTCTGAAGATAAGTTATTGCAAGAGAAAACAACTGTACATGTATTCCTAAATATAGCTAAGTTGTAGACAGACACACATATTATAAACTGTTCAAAAAATGGCTTCATAATGAATGCAGTTAATTTCATCACCAGTATGAGATTTGGGACTAGATTTCATTACAGTAATCCCTAAATTTAAATTTTAATTTGCGTTCTTAATGACTGGAAGTCTAAGAATATGCAGTAAAGAACATTAAAATGTATCACATGTATTTATGTAAAACATTCTTTTATTCATGCCAGAAAATCATGGCAAATGTCCATCACGTTATCCCAGTTTCCAAAGATTACAAACTAAAACTATACTTATAAGAGATTCTAATAAAATTGTGCAATAATACGAATATGAACAAATTTATATAACGGCGGATTGTGGAAGAAAAATTTCATTGTATAGTATTTTTTAGATCTATTTTAGAATAAACAACCATTTATAAATTGACATCCGACTTAATAAATTATGTTATTTATTATAAAATATTTATAATATCTCTGATCTCCCTAATATTACACTTTTGAAAGAGATCGGTAGTTTTGAGAGCATAGATATTGATACTGAATATCACTTCTCTAAGGCCTACACATCCTTAGAGCTTAAAAAATATCCACAACCTGAATGGCATATCCTAAAATTCATTACTCTGTTTCGAATAAATTGTCTAAATAAATGCTCCATAAATTATTCTATAAACTGAAACTAAGCCATGTCAAAATATGGACCATATCTTCTAAACTGCTTTCATTGAAACAGTAAGCGTTCAAGGTTTCAGAAAGTAACTTTCTAAGAAATCGGTAGAGAGCGTATCGGATGCGTTGACAGTATTCTGAGCTGAGGATGAACCGGAAAAGGGCAAAACGAAACGGACTAAGCCGTTGCTACGTACAAATTTAAAAGATTTACGAATTAAAACGACGGGGTAAATGGGAATCTTAAAATGTTCATGCAATTTTTTCTCATAAATCTCAAAAATTCCAAAAAAATTCTGGATATTTCCAAATGCAAGAATATATGAGCATATTTTGTGATATGTCGCCAAAGCCATCAGATTTCAACTCACCATATATTCAACTCCAAGAGAAAGGTATGCCAGAAAAGTAAGAATACAAGGGTACGTGCATTTAACATTGCGTAAATGGATATATCGGTAATTTTTAATTCAAATTGAATAAATGTAATTGACCACTATGTTATTTTATTGCTCTCCAGTAATTTTAAGAAGCAGAAATTGCCAGAAATACCTCGAGACCGGTTGAAAACTATAAAAGCCACAGAGAGAGTTGTTAGTTATGAGCTTAGTTGCTTAGTTACTGTTTCTGTGAGTTGTTATTTCCGCGTGAATTGAGAAATCCAAGTTAGCTTTCTCTTTAAATACGCTTCCCTTTGCGTTGTGTTTTAAAGTTTTTTCTTTAGTTTGAAGTATAACAACTGATTAAACTGCGTGATATTGTGAACACTTGTACGAATATATCTGAGAAACCTCCCAGCGTTCTGTTATATTTCTTTTGATAAGAATAAATTTTATCAACCTATTAAAGACTTGTGCATTCAATCTATTACGAACCCATACGTTCGCGACAATATTCACAAGAAAACATGACTGTACACAAATCTAAAATTATAAAACTTAATACAGTCATATTTACAATAAAGTAAGAGATAATTTAGGATAATTTAGTTTAGAATTCAATGCACATTATTTTATTGAAAAATAGGCTATAATATATATGAATAAATTTACATAAGTTGCAAAATGTAGTTACATTAGTTCATAAGAATATGTTGTATTTAACTGCTTATTCTCGTATACATTTTTTTAACTTTTCCTTTTGAATATCAAGAAAAGAAAATATTGTCATGTATACCACCAGAAGGAAGGCTTAAATGAAAAATACAACAAATTCAAAAACACATATTAGTAATAAAATTCATACTGTATTTCCAAACCTCCAACTGAATTTCAGTGTTAAAGGCTACTAATTATATGCGAAAAAGTCGGCTTAATTTGCGGACATCTGCAGGAGTTATAGTTTCTAAGGGAAATAAAATACCTTTTTTCTCAGCTGCGAAAGTGAAATAGACGAAAACAAAAACTGTGGTTGTTTATGGTGATGGAAACTGTAGTTAAACCGACGTTTGAGTACTTTATAGATAAATGATACAAAACGAAGACCCTAGCATAGTGAAACATATGTGAAAGAGTAGCAGCTCAGAAACATGTTATTGAAAAATCTTTCAGTAAAGAGAGATTTAGGATCATTTAGGGAGAAATGTTTTTAAGCAAGTGCAACGCTCCTGTTAAGGCTGCCGTGAAGTGTCGTATTTGTTATATAAGCTGACGTAATAAATTTCGGTAATCTATTTTAATTAACAGTGTTCCTTTATACATGTGCATCTATTGCACTGTTTACCAGAAATTTGAAATTTCTGAATGATATACTGAAACTCCTAAGGGTAAAATAGCAATCACTTTAAATATGTCACTAAATAGAATATTTTTCAATTATGTTGTTTATTATAGCGGTTAACAAGCTGTCGTAATATACTGAGCAAAACTTAGTTAAAATAGCTTTCCTGCAATTCATGGAAGTTAATTGCTAGTTTCGCCTTAATAAATACATTTTTTAATATTTGAAAATGCAAAATGCCGTTTGATTGGCTATTTGTTTAAATTCTTTCGATAAAAACATTTACTCTTCATTTTTTGCGTACTTGATTTCACCCCAAGGAATAATAATCTGCTGCTACTTTAAATTAGCCTTAATGTTTTCCTAATTAATCGGAAACGCGAAATGAATTTAAATATCTTAATCATTTTTAAATTGCCTGCATTCATTTTCGTATTTATTTACGTGTCATTAATAAAGCAAATCGAAACATATTTTTATTTTATGATTACTAATTCTAGCTTCAGATGGATTCAGGTTAAAAAGAAAATGCGACTCACTGATAAACAATGCGCAAATCACTATACTGTACCAAGATACAAAATGCATAGCTTTACGGAAACTTTCTATTAATTACAATAGTAATGCAAATTTGTTATTTTAATATTTTTTTGCCAATTACAATAATAATTGTTAATTCTGTGTTTACAAAATCTGTTATTTAATGTTATTTACGAGTAATTTTTAAATGCTACTGCTTAACTGTTAATGAAATATATCATAAATTGCTCGAATTAAATGTATTGTATCAATTAAGATACTTTCAAAACTAAAATCTGTGCGCCTCTTTTTGTTTGTTTGCGGCATTATCTCCTCCGGCCCGCGTAATGGCAAACCGCACATTGAGTTGATCAACGTTAACGAATTTCGCTTAGTACGCATGCTCAGTGGTGTACCGTTGGCGTGGGAGGGAATATTGGCGACAAAGGGGTGTGGCAACTCTACACAAGCCTGTTAGTCATGTTGGTTTTACTGTTTTACAATTGCAGTACTACGGAAATTTGTGTGTGCTTATTGCATGTGCTTCTGTTTCATTTCGTCCTGTTTTATTTTGTTCATAAACATTTAATTTAACATCAGTTATTTGACTTTAATTCAGTAACTTAAACTGGATTTATTCCTTAATTTTTGACAGTAAATACGAAAGGAACGTATAGTAAATGCTCAGTTGCTTTTATTCCTCAGAAGTATAACCAATAAGCATTCAGCTAATATAACTTGTAATGTTTCCTGTTTTGTAATCCTTCTTAAACGAAAATGCGCGTAGTTTACAATCGATAATTATAAGTTAAATAATGAAGCAACTTACAACCTAACAAATTTTAAAACTCCGAACTGTTTACGCGTAGATAACACAATATCAATCATATACCGTGTTTATCGTCTTCTAAAATTGCACCAAATTCAATTCTGGGCATGCGGAGTTAGCGAAATTAGTTTAACATTGATCAATTCAATGTGCGGTTTGTCATTGCGCCCTCCGGAACGGCGAAGAGATGAATTTCAAGACAAGTACCGCAGGATTCCAAAAATTCGTAAGAAGCTATTTCCGCCATTCTCTTCTTCGTACGACTTTAATTATATTTAAAAACTATAAAATGCTAGTTTTCGCACTCATTTTCCGTGCATTGAGATAAAAATGCTTTATTTCGAAAGGTAAGTTTTACAAAATATGTAATAAAAAAATATAAAAATCTGAAAGATTTCAGATATTACATTACGCCCATAGGGCAGTTTTTTTAGCGTTTCGTGTGTTACCTTTATTTATTAAATATCATATTATTCGCACTTAAACCATAAAATTTAGTTCAACAGCAATATGGCGACAATTTGAAAAGTGAACCGTCATTTACAGTGAACAAACGCAAAATAACAAACTAAAATTAATACTCCTTCTGGGCAAATTGCCCCTTTGAGTAAAATTAGCATTGGAAGACATTAAATATATTATTCCCGATTTCAAAAATTCTTGGGAAGCCATTTCACTCATTCCGAATTAGTTGTTGCTTGGAAAGAATTATTTAGTATGATTTCATTCATACTGAAATATTTATGCACTTGGTTTTCCAGGTGTACATAGAACTCATAAATTTTGCTTCGGTCACAGCTAGACTCTTTGTATACACTACATTAATATTCCATTTTACATCCAGTATTTTATTACACAGAACATAAATATTGCTTTGTCCACAGCCCACTCGTTAAGTTATAATTTGCTTTAAGTGTGCGTACCTTTATTTACTTAGTTTAGTAATTTAAAGTTAAAATTTGAAAGATAAATTATAGCTATTATGTTCCGTTGAATACTGTCAACATTTCCGAAATTCAGTAATTTGCTTAGATAGTAAATAAAATATGTTACTTTTCGTACAAGTATAACATTTATCAAGCGACATAAATGACATAGGCGTTGTAGTGTATTCGTTGTAGTATAACATAAAGCACAGAGAATAACATACCCTAAATGGCAAAAGAAAATGCAAAGCCTAAAATACAAATCCATAAATCATATATTTGCTAAATATAAAGGCACGTAAGTTCTGATTTCAGGTAGTTCCACAGCAGCGTGCTCTTAGAACAACAAGCTGCAAATAAAAATAAAAATAAATTCCTAGTACTCAAGAAATGAGAATGAGATTGAACCATGAATACGCCTACGATGGTATAATGAAATTCTTAGGAATTCTTTTTAATTTAATCAATTCTTAGCATTCTTGCTCCTGTCCACACAGGAATTCTCACGCATTCGTTCTTGTTTTGGTATTTCTCCGAACGAAATTTAAGGTAAAAAATAAGTTATCGGAATATCGATTTATATTTCCGAATCTTCATATAAATCACATCCTTACATTTATTTCATAAATACATATTTCAGGCTTTATGGAAAAACATATTTATAGAACCTACGCTTTGTTACAAGTAAATACATTAATAATGCTAAAACAATGTTATACTTTCTATAATATAAATTAATTGCTAAGTATTTATTGATATAGAAATGTCAGTTTTTTTTTCCATTTTTTAGTAGTCAAGTTTCGTTATATTACAAAATTATATCGTTTATCAGCAATGCTAGTGGCCTCTGCAGCCTGCACACAAAATATTACATCATTAAGTAACTTTCACAAATAGCTAGTTTCCGGAAGTTACCATTCGGCATAAAATAAAAACTTTCCTTTATTTTTTCAAATTGAAACAGCATTGCTTTAACAAAATATATTAAACTTTGTTCATAAGAATTAAAATATTTAGCTTTCAGTAGTGGATGTAATTGATGTATTTTAAAACAAAGCTTAATTATAACCTATCCAGCTGAGGATTTATACAGAGATTTGTATAATAATTGCAATGAGTACCAAGATTTTTTTACAACCCTTCAATTCAAACACTAATTTGATACAGAAAACTTGGTATTATTAACGTTTTACTCTTAATTTGAAGACTATTTCCTTAAATGCACCTAAAATAAATTTGTGTTGCGAAGTTGGTAAAAGAATTAACCGAACTTAGTTCAAATGTTTTCAAAATGTCTACTCTGAAAAATTAATTATATAACTTACTAATATGAAGGAGTTATATTTAATGTTATGAGATTAAAAGTATATACTGCATTTTGATATTATAGTTTAATATACTCAAACTGTACCCATTTCTATTCTTAGCATATTATCAAATATAACAACTTCTATTTTAAATTAAAAACAGCTTTATTTTCTTTCGAAAAATAAGAACTTCATTCACATTATAAGAATCATTACAGAATCCATTGGATAACCGATTATGTTTTCCCTTTCTACGTGAGAAATATAACTGTGAAATATATGTTCAAAATTATATCTGAAAATATATCTATTACAGACTCTTGGAAGGCTAACTTTCGATCTGGTAATCAAAACTTATCAAAATTAAAATAAATGAAAAGTCTGAAATATTTCAGATTTAATATTACACTCAAAGGATGATCTTTGTTTTTCATTTACACATACCTACACGCTTCTAGAGCATTTCGACTAACGCTCCTTTGAGCTAAAATATTTAAAAACAGCATATCTTTAAAATTTCCGATGGACGGTCTCGCGCGAAGATAAAAATATTTTATTCCGTACCTTGCTACTCCTTGCTTTGAAATCGTTGAATTTCTTTATCAAAAATTCGTTAAATTTTTAAAAATATGAAATAGATAATAAAACAAATTCTAAATTCAAAATTCGGGCTTTCAGGTGCCCATACCGAATGGAGGACTGCGTTATTCAAAATTTGTTGACTATAGGTAACATTGTCTTTCTCGTAAAGCGAGAAGCATACGTACTGTTACGAAATGTACAGGCGCGGTAAGATGGCTTTCCCGCAAAGTAGGTTCAGGTTTGCTATAAAATGGCAAGGAGAGGCAGAATTGCTACATTTGGCGAGAAATAGCCCATTTGGTGACACAATTGGCGATATGTCATGGACGGCTGGAGAACCTTCTGGAAAGAATTCTTACCGGTTTAGCCCAGATTGTTCTCGAACACAAGCCGAAAGCTATATAAAACTTCCTGTTGCGCAGTCAGTTAGTGAGCGTGCCTCGTCTAGCGAGCTGATAGTCATTGAGCGATTGTCTGGAAGTCTTAACGCCGAGTTCGTCGTCGAGTGCATCAAAGAGTCTCTTAGTGTATCGCGGTTAGTTCATCGTCGACAGAGTGTATTAAGCGTCGGGAACGACTGAACCGAAGAGTCAGGAGCTGTGCTCTGTTGTAGCGTGTTGTAACGTGGAGAGTCTCGAGAGTACGTGAAGTTCCGAGAACGACCGAGCAGAGTCGGGAACTAAACTCTGGTACTTCTAATATAAGTATTTGGACACAAAAATCAGATTTTTTTTAATTAACATGCCAATTTTTTCTTAGTATTTCGATTCTACGAATCAAATTATGCCAAACGTTCAAGTGTTGTAAAAATCGTACGAGTAGTTTTTAAAAATTAGCACTCAAACATTTAGCTCTTCCATGTTAATTGTATTTTATATATATTTATTAATATTCCTTTGTTTATTAAACTTACTTGATTCATCCTTCGAGAATTCGAAATTTAGGGTCACTTAAAATAAAATTCTCGCATGTTTTATGATTTATTTTTAAAATTTGTATTTTTAATTCATTTTTATAAAGTTTATATAACTGATATATTTTAATACAGGTGAGATCTACTATAATTTACCATTTTATTAAGACACAGAAAAGAAAAAAGTGCCATATAACCACACATTGCTTAAAAAATAAGCACCTGTGTAAAGAATAGAAAACTATGATCTTTAATTCAGCTTCGGTTTCTAACTTTCTTTCTTTATCATAAGCAAACAGAAAAAACTCGTCACATGAAAAACAGTTTCTCGTGAGAAACGTCATTAGCTGGCATTCGAGAAATTTATATGATTCTTGATTTAGCTGCATTTCTTCATTATCATTTCTCACCTTTTTTTCCCCAAAAAAATTCCCAGTGTTGTAAAAATAATGATTTTTTCCCTCTATTCTAAGTATAACGAATGTAAAGCAAGCTTCGTATGTCAGTACACTCTTTAAGCAAAGCTCATTTGCAAATCAAATATCACTCGCAGCCTCAAATATTTTCAGAGCGTATTAAGAATGGATAACTTTAAGTTGCAAATCATAGTTTAATTACCAAATCTAACGCTCATCAAGACATATTTCGTGGCATTTAATTCTGCTTTTCTGTTCTATTTTTTCCGTTTAATTAGAGTGTGTCACGTTTGCATAAAAGTAGTTAGTAACATCGATGAACTAAAAGCAGTAAAGAAATAAAATTAAGAAATGAAGAAATGAAATGTGTATGCGCTATTTTCCAGAATGATTCATTTTTAATTCAAGTATGATCAAATATTCAGTTTTTAAAGTTATTAAACATATATTATTCTACCTCATATGTTTCTGGAAAGTAATAACTAAAACATGAAACAAGATTATTAAATTCAATTCGGTAGATATTTTTACTGTATAAAATATAAGCTATCTGGTTAAGTATTTGAAAGTTTTAGGGACAGTATTATTCTTCGTTACACGAAATGTAGAATTCGTTAACGAAATCAAATCGAAATTTAAAATAAAAAATGGCAAAATTTAAATTTGGAACATTAACCGGTTATACCACCATGGAATATGAAAATACCTACATTGTAACTACATACCATTTATGAGTAGAAAAGATGGTGCGTTTCTGTTGTCGGGACCGGATTAAGAAATGTATGCGTGTGCACATATGCATGCATACGCACATATATGCATATATACATGAATATATGTATCCGTACATATAGGCATACATTCATACATTTCTGAATACGGTCCGGGTGACAGAAGAGCGCCAAAAGATTTATGATGTAAATTTTCGCAAGGAAATATGTCCCATATTAAAAATGAAATAAAACCTTTTTAAAACGGGATGGCCTATTTCCTAACTATTATTGTACTATAAGGATTGAATGCGTACCGAGATCAAATTATATTGTACGCTACCTACTTCTTCTGTATCACATCACTACCTGCGGTATTGTAACATGACTTTGTCATAGCGAATATCTAGTTTATTACACTGAATGTTACAATCTGTTGCTTTGTCAAATATATGTACTTGGCTATGCAATGTATCCCGATCCAGTTGTTAGTCTTTTGAATTAAGTCGAATTCTGAATGCTTTACGCATTTCCCATGTATCAGTACTTCCAATCACACACTGATGGCTATTGTATTCTTTTATTTTTATTTCTTTTGGTATATACTCTGTGTATTGCTGTAATCATTTACATTCATTATGTCACTATGTTCTCTGTTTTTATATTATATTGTCATTAAGTCTAATTCTACTGTCTATATTTTACTCATTGTATATTATTTTTCTCCCCAACATCAGACTGTACTTTAGCTTATGTATATTATATCTTTGTGTGTATTACACCTTTGTAAAATTTTTGCTTATTTTCAAAACTCGCCCTTGTTTGGCCCTGTATGCTTTTGTTACTTTATTAAATAAATGTGGGGCCTGGGCGGTTGTTGGGACTGTCTTTCGTGGGCATTTGGTCTGTTGGACTGCCCCCGGGTTGAATTTTTCTCTGAGTTTGGGCGCCCGGTTGGTGGCGTCTTGTGATTCCTCTTTAGGCTCTAGATATAGGTGGACGTGGTGTGCTATACCGATTAACCTTTTGGTAAAGGGACAGTGCCCACGTCCTGCGTTGCTTATCGCTTATAGTAGCCATAGAGTCCTCTCTTTAAAAAGACGGGGCTGTCCACTTTAGTGGCCATGTCTTTTTCCCCCATTTTACATGCAGAAAAGTGGGGTGAAATGTCAAATTTGACGTCCCTAGGGTTTTAACCACTTATCTCTTTCAAAGGTCTTCCTTTTGCGACATAGATGCACCCCTCTGAGAATCCATTAAACTACACACAAGAATCTTTGTTGCAAATAGGAGCTAATTTCTTAAAGGGGGGGAAAGCATTCGGTTCAAGATTCTTCGTCCTTTGGTAGCTTTTACTGCTACCAAAGCCCCGGCCTCAAAAGATTAAAATGTAATATCGTCATCGAAGAAGAAATAAAGCCTGACAGTATATGATGTTAAATGAAAATTGAATATGTGAGAATGGATTTAAACACTGAAATCTGAATTCAAATTTTGACACATTATAAGAATAAAATCAAAATATAAATAAATTTCTTTGAAAACATATAAAAGTATTCTGAGACATCTGACGTTTCTAATTATCATTTCGAAAATCAAATTTGGGGACATAAAATATTAAAGAAGAGACTTCCACAGGAAGGGTAGGCAATTAGAATTTTATTAATGGGAAAAAATAGAACTGGTACAAATCGAACTTGTCTGTTTCAGCGGTTGACATGGTAAAATCTAGTAAACACTTGTAAAAAATAATTGTTTTTGAAGACCTAAAGTATTTTAAAGCTTTCGCAGCTTTCAAATTTGTAATATTATGTTTAGATCAGTGTTCCCAAAATTGTTTGTGCTATGCCTCACCTAAGCCTTTCTAAAATTCTTATTCCCCCTAATATTTACATAATTTATAATATTCAAATTTGAAATGTTCAGTAACGAAACTTGAAGGATAGGATTTAAGAAGAAATTAATAGCAAATTACTAAGCAAACACAGTAAGTAAAATTTCAAAACATATAATGGAGAACTGAAATGTAAGTACAAAACACTTTTAATGAAAGAATTTTCTTATTTTAATTATTAGTAATTATTTATTATTTAAATTCAGTGAGATCCTTGCGCTTGATGCTTGCTGCAAAGAGATTTTATATCAGGTTCCAATTTAGTTAATCTTAGTCTCAAGTATCCCCGTTTCGTTATAGAAGTATATCATTACTAATAAAATGTTGATCACTACTACGAATTATTTGAAAAGCAAGAATTCTTATAAAAGTTTATCAAGACTTCTACTAAGGTTTATCAGGGTATTGACAGGTCTGTTATGAACAGTATCAAAGTCTTATAAATTTAATATGGAAACAATTCAGTGAAACTTAAAATACAAGGGACATTTTTAATACTCAAAATTTTCAAAAACCATAAGCGTATGAAAACGGAATACAAAGAATTCCTTTTAGGGTAAAAGTATATTTTAGGGTACCCCTTGGCGAAACTTTTAGCAGTACATGGATACTGAGTTTGTGTAATTCTTTGACTTATTATTTTGGCTTGCTTAATGGCAATTTTTGCGGCAAAAATCGCCGCTAAAACAAGTCGGGTGCTTGTGGGTAAGCCACTCATTTCTGTCCGACATGCAAGAATTCATGTGCAGTGATTTGTGAAGAAAGACACTGAACATCTGAGGATTGAAAACGGGCAGTATGGTTGGATGAATCACGCTAAACCTTATTTTCCACTGACGGAAGATTTCGAATTTGGCGAGAACCCCATGAAGCCATGAATCCATCTTGCCTTACTCGCGTTGTGCAACGGCCTGGTGGGAGTATCATGATAAAAGGCATTCTCTTCTGGCATCGAAGTGGTGCCCTGGTGTTCCTCGAGGGTAAACAAACAGCTATTAGATACCTAGATACACTGGCAGATCAAATGCACCCTGCAATGTTGCATTTTCACCCTGATGGCGACGGATACTTGATGGACAATAACGCAACCATACATAGTGCCAGAAGTGCTCACAATTGGTTCTCTGGATATCAGTCTGATTTCCAACCCCTTCTCTGGCAACTACATAACCCGAATCCTAACCCGATTGAAAATATGTGGGATATGGTGGAAAGACGCATCTGACAGCACTCTCCTCTTCCATCTAACTTGCAGCATCTAAAGAGCTGCATAGCCAATGCATGGTATTCCCTTGACGTAAAGGCACTCCAGAAGCGTGATAACTTGATGCCGAAAACAATCAGAGTAGTTATCTGTGCAAAAGGTAGTCCCACTGTTTCAGAGAATAAGAATAAATCTGTAAAATATTGCTATAAATAAGGAAACAGTTCAAAATGGAAGCGAAACACGTTATTGTAAGTTTTTTTAAACTATGCACATAAACAAGCGTAAATTTTGAATAATACATTTTTTGAGAGGCTATCAGATTACCACTTCGCCAGCAAGAACATGTTTCTAAAATCATGCTAAGACAAATCTCCTTCTTTTAAAGCAGATATTTTCTGTGGAATCACCCTTGGAATCGATTAAGATTTATTCGAAATCTGCGGTTGTTGCAAAATATAAAGTTATTACGTTTTTCCTAATTTTAAAGGAATCAGTTATTTTGAAATTTTAATTAAATTTCAAATCTAAATTTTATGTAAGCAAATATCTGAAGAATTCTTTTCAAAAAAATGTGTGTAGATACCCCAAAACCAAAATTTATTTCTAGAAATTATTCGATGAAACTAGTTAAAAATTTGACAATATGAGATATTATATATACCAATAGTTTAGACATTGTTTGCACCAATTAGATACTACTATTTTAGACTAGCATAAAGAAGTGTAATGTGCTTATAAATGTGTTGAAATATTGACTCTTAATTTAAAATGTATAAAGAGAAATTGGCTTATAAAATATGATAATTTAGCTGGTTGTTTCCCGCCATAACAAATTGCTTTTTGAATTTTCATACTGCATAATTTATCTCTCTCTAAAGACAAACAAAATTCTTGTTAGATTTGAGCGAAGGAAAATAAAGTAGATATTACTTGTTTCATGTTTAGGATTTCTACCTTGGTATGAAATGCAAATAGAATTTCCTTACATTTTCTTTCCATAAGCAACTTCTGTTATTTTTCTAGTTCCACAAAATGAATAGTCAGTTACATTTCAGTTCGAAGCACGTAGATCATAATTAAGAAAAAAATACCAGAAACTACTGAAACAATTCCTTCACCACACTGCAAATTACATTTGCTTGCTAAAACTGAAACCTTTTCTTTTATTTTATTTTTCGAAATGCGGAGGAGGATAAATGATTAAAATAAGGCAGGCTAAGATGAACGATAATATGCAATTCCCATTTGTAACTTTATTCAATGTTTCTATGCTACACTTTATTTGGGGAATGAAGAATTTTATATTCTCCTGCAAGAGATATTCCTCAGCCACTCATTCGTTATGATTAAGTTGCTTAGTGCAAGAAAATATGTTCAAACCGAAAAAGGAAAATGTTCCGCAAATAGATAAGCTATTTAATGATAACAAATACATTTGCATTAACCACCTTTCTAGAGAGAAAAAATTGTAGGTATTTTAAAGAATTAAATATTAAAAGCTTTTATTTTTACAATTATAAGAAATGGATGATTAACTAGAAGCCTCAGAACGACATCATTTGTTAGGGATAGTTAATAATTCAAATTCAAAGCTTAAGAATATTTGTAATATCTTTGTTGCAACAATCCCACATCATATTAAGTTTTAAGAACTAAAATTATGTCTTAAAAATGTATGGTATAACTATTGCAATTATAAGAAAATGACATCATTTGTATACAAACATGGCACACATTTTGTCTCTCGCTGTATATACACATTTACTATCTCTATATATGTATCTACACATTTACTATCTCTATATATGTATCTACAGATTTACTATCTCTATATATGTATCTACACATTTACTATCTCTATATATGTATATACACATATCTATATATATATATATATGAAATAAGACAGAGAATCTACCATATTTAAAAGAATAAAAATCTGCAATGACCCCAATGTAATTAATCTATCTTAAAGCATTAGGGGCTATGCGTAGTTACTTAAGTAAGAGAAAGTTTGTTAAAACTTCTATCCACGAGGAATTAAAAAAATAACAAATATATACGAATGCTTTTGTTGAAAAATGTGTAAAAATGTGTAATCTAAACCGTAAGAGAGAGGAAGAATGCAAAATATATGTATAAAATACACGGTGTTCAATTTAAAAGTGTTCTCGCATTAAAATAACTTAATTTTTGCATATTTTGTTTGTCATGTTTCTAGGATTCTATCCTGCTCTGTTTCATTGAGAGGTTAATACGCCAACTTTGTGAGGGGATGAATTTTTGAAAGCAAAAAAGGAGTTAATTTAACAAGTTTCGAACATTGTCACCATTAATGTATCATCATCTAACAACTATACTGTAAGGGCTTTCCTAGATAATTTGTTTTTGGCTGCAGTAGTTTCCTCTGATGAGGCAATGAAACATCCTAGGCGATATATCTGTAGCAAAACCTATCAAAGCTATCGCTGTAAAAACCCTTATCTGTTTTTCAAGTCTGTTGGATGCCTTGCAAAACTGAGCAAACGAGCTCACATACTTTGAAACCATTTTAAATTCTGAGACGTATTAAAGGTGTTGCCTGTGAGATTATTGAATAACTAATGAGGATGTGTATCATTTACGTGGAACATTTTGCTCAGCAAATATGCAATCTGAAGCTCATAATAAATATGCTGAAGCAGTCGACGAGAGAATCATATCTAAAGAGTATGACCATCAACGGTTATCTTACTAATATAGAAAAATTTTGTGGAATTACTTTAAAAGAAACTATGTACAAATTCAATAACCCAGAAGAGGGATAATCAACCTTTTGCATACAATGAAGCCAATTTTTGACAAATGAATTCAGATGCGCATTATACCTCGTGCACGTTTTATAACCATCTTATGTTCATGCTTATAGAAAGCTTATATTGAAGAAGTATGTTTATAGGAATAAATAACTTTTTTAAATGATTTAAATATTATATTTAAAACAATATCTATTACAGCATAAACATTACTTTCCTTTAGTGAAACTTTTCGGCCTGTTTGGATTTCGCTATTGTTTAATTTTGGGTGTTAAATGTGTTACTGATTATTCTTCAAATTTGTATTAGTCACTCTCAACGGTGTTTTTCTTTTAATCAACTCCATAGATGAAAACGCTTGTTCACATCTGTATGTCATTCCAAAGGGACATATACACTGGTACACTGGTGTGCAAAAATTAAGTACGAGACGGATTTTTCAATATAACTTTGTACAAAAGCTTTCCAAATCAACACATTTAATACCGTAAGATCCCCAATACATAAGGACATGAGTAATGTCCTTATGTATTGGGACATGAGTAATGTAAGCAACACTTACTAAAAGAGAAATCAGAGGGATAAAAAGAAGCTTTATTGAAAAAGTAGTATGGAGCGCAATGCGACTGAAGGCCGAAACATCCCTGTGATTAGTGTCCAGCAAGAAACATCCGGTCTTTAATAGGGGATATGATCTCCCCTGACTGCTAGGCAGATTTCACAGCGTCTGCCCATGCTGAGAATGAGGGTGTCAATAAGTTGTTGAGGCATTGCTGCCCATTCGTCTTGCAGCGCCAATCAAAGCTCCGGAATCGTTACTGGTGGTAAGGTACGAGCTGCCAAGCGTATGCCTAGAAAATCCCATACATGCTCGATGGGACTGAGATCCGGAGATCGTGCCGGCCAATCCATACGTTCAATATCCTCACTCTCTGTTGAGGTTCGGCAGAATAGCTGTTCGGCAGCTACTGTGCGATGACATGGTGCATTGTCGTTCATGAAAAGGAACTGCGGACCCATACCGCCTCTAAAAAGACGCATATATGGAAGAAGAATCTCGTTACAATAACGGGTCCCGTTGACTGAACCTGCGTCGAAGATGTGAAGGTCTGTACGACTACCAAGCATGATGCCTCCCCAAACGAGAACACTACCACCTCCATACCTGTCCCTTTCAATGATGTTTGAGGGTTGTTTGCGGCTTCCCCGCTCTCTCCAAATGAGTATGCGATGAGAATCGAAACCAGACGGAATCTGCTCTCATCTGTAAGGAGTACTCGTCACCATTCATTGTCTCTCCAATTTCGGTGTTCCGGCACCACAGAGAACGCCTTCTCTGATGGGCAGGCGTTAGAGGTACACACCGTACAGGGCGTCGTGCAAACAGACCACTACCATGCAGTCTTCTGACTACGGTAAAACGCGATATCGGTCGTCCAGTCGCCTGTGTCGTGTGTCTAGCGATTTCTCCCGCTGTCTGCCGCTTGTTTCTTCTGGCCTGTAAGGCAATATACCGGTCATCTGCGGGTGTGGTTCCTCGTGGACGACCCCTACTAAACCCTCGGATAGCTGTTCCTGTAGTTTGAAATTGTCTCCAAAGTCGTGAAACGATGCTGTGAGCAATTCCGAACTCTGCAGCCACACTTGTCACACTGCGGCCTTCCTCCAACTTCCCAATGATTCGACCTCGGGTAAAAGCATCCAAATGTCGTCTAACAGATTGATTATTCTCCATTTCTCCCTGAGGCAGCAACTCGGTGTGATTTTAACTGCTATACGGCGTGCAATCTCTTTGCCAGAAATATTGATCTTACACCGACAACATGCTTTATACTACTCAGACACTCCCCCATTACGTCTACCTGCATATCTGCGCATGTGCTACCGTACATCACCTTACTTAATCTCCTGATTGGTCTTTCTCTCCGCTCTGCCTCTTCGTTCAGCTGATATGCTAATTTTTCGACTTCGTCCTTAATTTTTGCACACCAGTGTATGATGATTTGTAAAATTCCTTTGCTCCGGGAAATAAACACACTGTAATGAACGACAGAAACTATTTACATTAGCAGTTTAATTAGGTAACCAGCTAATCAAATTTCATTTTTAAGAATGGATTCGTTTTGTTCACTAAATTAAGTTGTTAAGTTGGGTTAATAAAGGCGAGAACGCAGTTTTGATCTTTAGAAAAGTTAAGAAAACGAATTTCTAATATTCTTTGCAATATCATGATATTTCAATATATTCGAAAAAATTACTTTTATTCTCAGTGCATTCACTCTGTCCTTTTACAAATGGAAATTGACTCAAATCCTCATTTTATAACTGACAGATGAACGGTATCAATTTCGTTTCAAATGAGTTGATGGTAGTTACTAACCTGGGAAATAATTTTAGTTATATCAAACTAAAAATGCCAAATCAAATAGACAGCTATTGTTGAATACCAGAACATTTTCATCAAGTAGTTCCTTTTTCTGTTCTAAAAAATTAGAAACGGTATTTTTGGGTTTCTAAAATCGTTTCAGAAGCTGGCTTCCAGCGCCTTATCATTCAAAAAGGAAAGAGAAATAGAAAAGAATAGAAAGTCAACGCCTTCCAGCCAGCGTCCATGGAAAGCTAGCGATTTCCTATTGAAAGTCAAGATCACCATATTCCAAACTTAATGATTCATAATATTCTCTTTATTCTCGCCTGTTCAACGCTTTTCCTCTGATTTTGCTCACACATTTCACATAACACGTTGTTTATTTAACGTTTTGGCATACACTTGGTGCCAGCTGGTGTACAATGCAACAATATCTTAGTATAAGACTGTTTTAAAATTTTTCAAGAAAGTTATAGTGCCACTGACTTTATCTACCATTGGTGGCGTACCGTTAACACACACATTGATCAGTTTGCTGCTTTCTAACTTTAGATTTTCTAGGCATGATTTTAATTTTTTGAAATAAATCTAATCCTCTTGTTTCACCATGCCATGAATACAGAGTAGCAAGCTCTTCTAAAATACTAAAGTTATAATCAATTCCTCTTATAAATATGTTTGTGTAGAATCAGATATATTCATTGATTAATCCAAAGCTAGAGAAAAGAAAGTAGAACAGTGGACAAGCTCTTCTAGTTGTTGGGATGCATTGTGAGAGAGTTCCTCGATATATTTCATAACTATTTGCCTTGATTTAGATATTTCCTCTTCTTACTTTACTATATTATTAAGAAGGCTTGCAAATATTTGGAGACAAGGCTTAAAAATTTCTTCTTCGTCAGAAAAATGTTTCCTTTTTTTTTGGCCCAATGCTAAAGTAATTTCATATGATGGTTCTATCATTGCTAAGGCTTCAAAAATTACTTTAGCAAATATATTTTGTCTTCTTGTGATTTCTTCCTTCTCCTTTGTCGCATATTCTTTTCGCAACTCAGACTCAAGAAACTTCCTTTTCTTCCTCTGTGTAAATATTATGGGGTGTTTTATAGTGTTTATAGTACTGGTAGAAGTATTGTTGGTCTATGTGAAAACGTTGTTTCGCAAACAGTGCAAAAATTTTTTGTGATGAATTTTCTATGAATAATAGCTTATCGCCTACTATCCTATTTTACTCTTCTCTTGGTCATTCTATTTTGCACTGTAATGGATAAAAGGAATTTTGACAAAGCATAAAAGTTTCGGAAACTCTAAAATTGTTGAAAAACATACCTAGATCCCACCAATAACAAGCATACCTAGATCCCACCAAAAAAGGAGCAAATACTACATCGTAACAAACGCACACCCACACACATAAAAAAATGCACACAAAATGTTCTCGCAAACACTGTGCTTCAAACGTCGACACCACAAAATCTCAGACAGAACTAACTGAATGCCACGTTTGGCCAATTGGGCCAACCCTGCTCTAGAAGAACTGGTAGTGAACATTGTTTGCTCTGTCTGAAGATAAGGAAAAGCTTCATACAACTGTTAGGAACGTCATGTAATCCAATGCTTTGAACTAGAGGGATATCATTTTCAGTATATGCTAAAGGTACCTTATGCCTTACAGATACATGAAATCCTGTTTCTAGGATCAATTTACTTTTAAGTTGAAAACATTATATGTTACTCTATTGTTGACTCAATTTGTACTGATTATGTGTTAGAGCATTAGCAAATGTTCATCCCAGACTGCCCCGAAAACACATTAAAACGATACAACAGAAATAATGAGTTCAATTCAAGTCACATCACCTCATTCAAGAAAGTGAATTGATTTTAACATACCAATTATCTTGCGCGAGAATGGAAAGAACAACATAGATGCAGATGCTTCTGCTATTAAGGCTTCAAACAGAGAGTCTAGAATCCGCAGGAGGACAGAGGCTGACAAATGTTGGCAAATGATAAACCTGGAAATTTTATCCAATGACGTTTAACAACATTTTTATTATCGTTAGTTTTAATGTGACGAACTAAGCGTTGTTGGGGAATTTACAGTTTGGTGTTTTTAAAGTACGAGCTGATGCTAACAAAACGTAGTTCCTGATTATAACATTTTCCTTCTTTCTATGTTCCTTCATGTTCCAAAGTTTATTTTGGACCCATATCTGGAAAGGAGTTCTATTCCAATGCAGATTTAATGATGTCTTGTAACGTATAAAATAAATATTGCTTTGTAAAAAATTTTGCTACTTATCTTTTGTTGATATGTTGTAATCAATGCGACTTTCGCGTCGTATCATCATCCATTTATGCGTCGTTCACATTAGAAAATCTGTGTTAAATTAATCTGGAGTACTTATGTGAACTAGAGAATCCTGGTGATCACGAGTGAAAATCAACTAATTATTCCAACATTCATGCTAACTCTTCCCATTCTGTTTCCTTCAGAAAGGTGAGCTCGCAAATGCACATTTAAAATGCTTACTTTTGAAGAATTTGAATTTTTGAAATTATTATTCTTACTAGCACACATTCCCAGTTTCACGAAAGAAATATTCCGGAGCAGAAACAAAACGAACACTGAGAACTTGATACTGCAATTAAGAACAATTTTCGTTTCCATGAGGAAAGGGATATTCCACGCTAGTGAAGATAATTCTGGCGTAGGAAATCGCTTAAAGATGATAAATTGCATTAAATGATTCCCCTCATTATCTTGTAGACAAATAGTTTACATAGTGTGCATTCTTGTTTTGCCTTTTTTTTTTCATTGCTGCAAAGTGTAATGTATGTGTCACCGTGAAAGACCGAAATTGGAGAATGTCGACGTTCACCGGAGAATGTCAACATTCACCAAATACGTCGGTTAAAGATCGAATATTGCACTACATTCTTGTATATTCGGACCCTCACCGGTGTATGTCGACAATCACAGATATGCTCTGGTGAAAGTCGAAAAGAGAGGTCATAAAGTGCCATAATAGTTTAAGTTGTTGGAATAAATAAGATTTGAATCACATAATTTAGTAAGTTTTTTATTACTGTTATTTTATTTTCTCATTTAGAACGTACTGTATAATTAAGTAAGTTTTTAACTTCTATTATTTTACTTTCTCATTTTGAATGCATTGTGTGTTTTAGGTTCTCATGTTCTTACGTTTTTATTTCAAGTCTCAAGTGCGTTTATTCGTGAATGAATTACGGAGAAGAAAATGTAATATGAAATAATCAACATTCACCATTAGTACATGGTGAATGTCGACATTGACCGGTGTAGGTCAGAAGTAAGAGTATTTGGAAAATATTTCGGACATACACCAAGAGACTATGTGAATGTTGATATTCACCGGTGAAAGTCAACATTCTCCAGATTTCGATGTTTCACCGTAACATATGCATTAAGAAGAATTCTGACGTAAACGATACGGTTTGAAGATCATGTTTACCTATCAAATTTTATTTGTTTTGATTCAAACAGCTTAATAAATAGCCAGTTTTGTACATGATATTTAAACGTTATATCACATGGCATCATCAAATATATAACTCAAAAAGGAAGCTGGAAACTATTTTGTCGAGATGCGTCTAATATTAAAACAATATAGAGTAGAAAGATGAAGTTAACAAACGAAAATATCAGTTATGTGAATTCACTACAGCATTGTATGGCACCGTGTTCAGAAGCCTTTATTTTAGCAAACCTCTAAGATTTTCGGTCTTGGGTTTTCAAAAATGTGAGGCCTACTTCACACTTGGGAAAACTTCTGCCCATAAGTTTCTATCGAGCTTTTAACTAGGATAGGATTTTTCTAATTCTGTCTTTCTTTCTCTTCGAGATTCAAGTCTGTTGACTGAAATCGACACTGCACCTTTTACAGATAACGTTTAATTTAATCAGCATTGCACCTTTGAGCCAGTCTCCTACCACCATCAAAATCATACTTTCTTCATTTAACCAATCTCTTAATAACCACAAAATCTTTTTCGTTCGAGCAACAGGCTATCAGTGTCAGAATTATCTTTCGTGCGTTTGAAACCTGTGGAGAATTTGTTAGCCTTTACATGTAGACATGGTGACTGGTCATATTTCTTAGTGTGAGAAAGTGCCAAAGTTGCTAAAAAGAGCTGCTTTCCTTAAATTCCTTCATACACTATTACAGTTTAAAACACCATAAATCTGATTGCCTTATATAGGTGAAAGTACTTAGCTAACATGTTAAAAGAAATGTATTACATTATTCTGTTTAATACAGAAATAATGAATAATAAGAAAATACAACTAGATTCAAATAAATAATACGAAATGCAAATAGATTCAACATAAAAGTTTTACTAAGAAAAATTTAACACGTGCAGTGCTGCAGAGAAATGAAGACGTTAGTAAATTGTGTTTTCAAACTGGTGCAGCAAAATTTTAAGATGTGCATTTTCGCTATAATTTTCCTCTCCGGTATGCTTAAGGTATTTTAATATTAAGTAAGGTAATCGTAAGATATTTTATTCTTTATTACCGCTCGTTTTCGTGGTGTAACTGGAATCACGTCCGACTAGAAATTGGGAAAATTTCAGAATTCAAATGCCGGCACATTTTTCAGGTCTTATGTTTTGATAAACCTGATGACTGTGAGCTAGCGTTCGAACTAAAATGTGGTGGACGGTAATTCCTCTCCATCAGAATTTGGAGTCTGGGTACCCCCTCCTAATCGCCTATAATATGGGATAAAATATAAGTAATTTTCTCCTTCCTAACCAGGTATCTTCGTGTTGCCCCTGTAAGCGCATTCAGCTAGAAATCGGGATGATCGGAATTCAAGACGCGGAGAGACTATTGCTGATTTTTTTTTTTCCCTGCTCCGATAAATGCGTTCTATACTATTATAAGAAATAAGATTCCCTTCAAAATGTGAATTCAAATGTGTTTTATAAAAATACGTTTCAAAAGAAAAATAATTTTTCCCCTTATTTTGCTTAATTTTATATAACGAAAATTCCAACTGTCTAACCTTCCAGTCAGAAAAGAACGTGTGATTTTTAAATCGTAAAATATTGCTTCAAATATTTTCTAATGCAAATGATATAGTATAGAAATAAAACCAAAACTGAACATGATTTGAAACTTTCCCAGTACAAAAGAGTATAAAATACTCATCTTTTAAGCAAGCATGAAATTGCGAGAAAATATTGCAGAAATGCAGTGCATTCATGTATAGGATCGTTTCAAAATTCTCGGAATAGGTTTCTGTTGCTTATTTATTTATTTATTTCGAAAACGCAAAACATTATGAGTGGAAAAAAAGTTTTAAACATAAATAAAAACCACTCGTCGCTCTGCATGTCTATGAAAAGAAATTCTTCGTCTTTGTGGTAAATAAAACAAGAAACGAGCAGAAAGATTGGGAACAGCATTTTCTAAGATTATTCATTTTTCGAACTGAGCAACATATGATGTTGTATGCTTCGAACACATGATATCAGTGGAAAACATATTATTATGAAAAATCACGTAAAAATAATAATATAACCCTTTAGGCTTAAACATTTCTTAATAACAGATATAAATGTCACAGTATCATCGAACTGGTTTAATCCTTTGATTTAATGCTTAATTCAGTAATACGACCTCTTTTAATATTTTAGTGGTTTATTAGTAATAATGTAATACTCTAACTAGTAGAATCCATCATGTGCTGTTGGCAAAGATTAATTCAGAAGAACCAATAGACTGTCTTCCCTATACACAGTTTGTAATATTACTTAGATATATATTTAATAAAATGGAATTCAGTATAAGCAGCTGTATTCTGACGAAGTTTTAAAAGATTTATTCAATTTAAGACATCTTAAAATTTTAGAAATTAGTTTAGTAAAACGAAGATGCTGGATTCTCTATGCACAGTTTCTGCTTCATTTAGAAACAGATATTTAATGACATGGAATTCAATATAACAATGTAATGTATTCTGATAAAGACTTAAAGGATGCATTAACTGAATAGTAATTTAAAAAGAAATTGCATGATATTTTTAACATAAGCTTGTAACTTCAGCACCTATAGAAATTAATCATATGATCAGGAATAGACAATACTTTTATGAAGAATATGTCTATATTTGTTTAAAATGTTAAAAATGTGTGATGGAAAATGATTTGATAAAAGTAGATGAAGTAAAAATGAAGACGTTAGTAAATTGTGTTTTCAAACTGGTGCAGCAAAACTTAAGATGTGCATTTTCGCCATAATTTTCCTCTCCGGTATGCTTAAGGTATTTTAATATTAAGTAAGGTAATCGTAAGATATTTTATTCTTTATTACCGCTCGTTTTCGTGGTGTAACTGGAATCACGTCCGACTAGAAATCGGGAAATTCAGAATTCAAATGTTTTTTTTTACAAAAGTAATTTTTTTTACCTCATTCTCATATAAGAATGTAACCCTCCTCAAATATCGAATATCATAAAATCGGTGACCGCCTGACTTCCGATGTTTTATAGCTTACAGATCTAACTGAAGCAAACAAATTTGTCAACAATTTTTAGAAATATATTTATATTTAAGTGTGCTCCAACATCCATTTCATTTATTTATTTTTTATACAATAAGCTTTCCTTGTGCAAAACATGCAACAGAAAAAATAATTAAGATGAAAAATTAAATTGCTTAAAATAAAATACAATAGTAACTAACGTCATTAATCGGTTCCAGATCTTTGAACTTGCATCAAACTCAACGGACGATTTTAGCAAAAAATAAACAGAAAACAAGTAATCCTCCTTTATAAAAGAAACTATTGCTGTTATTACTTGGTAATCCAAACCGATCTTTATTACATGTTGTTTAAGCTATTAAAGGGAATCGTTGGCGGAAATTTATGCAACTGTCGCCAATCTCTTACCATTACTGTGGAATTCTAAAGGAAATGGTCATCCATAATTGGATCTAAATGGCGTTATTTGATTAGTCGTTGGAATAAAAAATAAGTACCAAAAATATTTTAAATAATAACCTTTTTATAAAATAACCTTTAATTCAAAATTGATAAAATCATCTATGGATTAAAAAGACAAAAATAATTTTTCTTATAGGTCAACGGGAAGAAAAGATTAACTAATTCTCTTTAAAAAATTTATCCTCAATTTAATATTACCAATAATAAAATCATCGAGCGCGCCCCTTAATAAATTTATAATTTTGATGGCTCATATTTTGAAAACACAGTTCGATTATTCAGTTTCTTTATTTAGGTGCCCACGCTTTTATTATCGTAATATAAAATTCTCGACTTGTTTTGTAAAGGGAATTATTTACCGTATATTCCGGCTTATAATGGACACCTATAATTTCACACTAAATTTTTTTTTTTTTTAAATTTTTAGGTTTATCGTCGCATAAGACGAATGCGATTCTTTACGAAGAAACCTCAAAACACATTTGGGTTGCTCTTATTTTTAGGAGTCATTCGTTGGAAGATTTTTGTCAGGCTTTCCAAGAGTGGTATAGTAAATGACAAAGCGATGTAGCGAGTAATATGTATGTGTGCGGGAGCGGGGTAATACGTAAAGGAAACAAAAAAAGGGTGCGTAAAGAGGGTGCGCTGTGCTCAATTCAGGTGTAAATAAGAATATTAATCTAGGTTTTTGACAAAAGGGAGACATTATTTGAGGTAAGAATGCACTTCCGATCTGAATGAAATCCCGGAATCATCAGTTAGATGATTTTTCATTCTTAGGCTTTTGAAGCCGTGAAAATCTGAATGATTACAGATTTTAAATTACGTCCAAAGTGGCGTTTTTTAATATTTTGTGTGTTACCTTATATATTTTGTGTTTTACTAATTAAATATCATGTTCTGCGCACTTAAACCATAAAATTCAGTTCAAGAGCAATATCGCGAAATAATTTTAAAATGAGCATATCTTTAGAATTTTCGATACACAGTCTCGCGCGATGGAGATAAAAATATTTTTTTTCTGCACAATGTTGCACTTGCTCGCTCTGAAAGCCTTAAGTTTGTTAATCAAAAATTCGTTAAATTTTTACAAAATCTGAACTTGATAAAAAAGCAAATTCTAAATGTGGGTTTTCAGATGCCCCATATTCGCAGGAGGATCACGTTATTCAAACTTTGATGCCTCTACGTACCGTTTTTTACTACAATGCGAGAACCTCACGTACATTTGTGCCGATTCGGCATTATTTAATTTCTTTAAATACAGTACAGGGCAATAATATTTGGTGGCAACAATTTGAAAAGTGAATCAACTCAGAAAGTGTATCGACGCAAAATGCCAAAACCAAATTAATAATAGTCCATCTGGGACCAAATTAATAATAGTAATCCAACCAAATTAATAATAGTTAGACTAAAAATGAGGTCAAATGCTTCCTGACAATCTAGAAATAATGTGTGAGAGGCTAATAAACGCATAGGATAAAATTAGACCCGATACAATTAAAAAATCCTTAAAAATGTAGTATATTTAACAATTCAGATAGAACGGAAGATTATAATAATAATATATATATTTGTGAATTGCAGTAACAGTGATGGTGAAGATGAAACAGAATTCGATGATGTGCCTGAAGGTATAACGGAAGACGAATATGACGAACTTGTTACGAATATGTTATCCGATAATGGCATTTTTTAAGTTCATAAGTTATGCGATTGCTTTTTATAAATTTCCCATTTCTTTTAAATAAATAGGATTTAGCCACCTGTAGAAATTTAATTTTTGTATGCTTATCTTTTCCTTATTTTTAAATATATCAGCAGCCGAAACTTTTCATCTTACGTTTTTATATATTATATATGCACGTTACACGCCGGAAACAAGGTTTTAAGAAACCTGTATCGCTATCTGTTCCAGCTGATTTTGAATGGCATCTGAAATTCCCCGTACAAAGAAAGCCTTTAATCATGCTTTTGGGAATATTCTTTACAACATCAAATAGCCAAATTACATCCGTAGGCAGAATCTCTAATTAAACTGTTGAAACAGCTAGTCACAACAATGCACCGAGCAGAGTCAAGAGTCTTACATTCGCATAAATAATTTCTTGGAGGAGTGAGAGAATGGAAGCGTGAGTGCTCCCGCAATGAATCGGCGTCATGTGAGATTTTACCTTGTTAGAATGTCCTCCCCCCCGTCAATTCTTTCCACCCTCTTTATTCTATTCTTTAGTGACGGAATGGCGGAGATATGATTTATTGAGTCGTCGGTGCTCTGTTATAGACATCCATAAATCATCGCGTCTGCCAATGAATCGGATGTTCTTAAAGCCATTCTTTATAGTTTTATTAAAACTGTAAGTTTAATTTTCTCTTGAGTTGCAGGTATATGTTCGCAGGTAAATTGAAGATTAGTTTGAAAGAAAAAGTATAGGAAGCAAATAATTTTCAGAAGTAATTTAAACTTTGAATTTTGAGACTGAGAAATAAATTTTGGCAGAAGTTGTTCAATTACTTACTGCAAAAAAAATAAGATTATTAGTTTTTTGTTTTCGCTTAAATCTATATTTAACCAAATTTAATTAAATATTTTGCATGCAAAAAATTTTCCAGGAAACACAGAACTTTGATTTTCTATTTTTAAACCGTAACTACGATACCTACAGGCATCGTATAGATTATTACTGCAATTGAGATAGTTTTAAGTAAAGAAATTTTGTAAAATACTAGATCCAGATAATTTATTTAATTTTATGCATTTTTTTCCTCCTTATGCTTAGTATTGTATAGATATCCCTGTACAGATCTTTCTTGGGAAACAGGTGACTTATATTTGAAGAAGGATAAATTGTTCCCATATACAATGTATCTATCGTGTTAGTATCTTTCAAAAATAAATATACCGACATGCTATCTTTTGTGAGACTATTTACGTAAACTATATTTATATTTCCATTATGCCTACAGATCATTCTAGATCAGCGGTCGCCAACCGGTGGTCTAGAGACCACAGGTGGTCCGTGAAATCTTTTTGATGCTCTGCAGAAAAATTGGGAGAAGATTCAGTTTAAGAAATAACGAGTAACACGACCTATTATGGAATATGGATTACACATTTTTTTTAAATTTTCCCTAATAATTTTAGAGAAATTGCTTCTGAATTTAGCGAATTTTTAGCTGCTTTTGCAAGGTATATAGCGACATTTGAAAGTGAGAGTTGGCACCCATGGATATGCTGCTGTTAACAATAATATTGCGAACCAGAATTCTCTTTCCTTTTGAAATACAAACATACGCTATTGAAGTCGTTAATAACATAGTTTTTCTTCGTGTCAATAGGCAACTTGATGGATTTTTTAAGAGAACCGACCATCTGCATTCTTGTTTATAATTCCATCACTGGAAGTTTTGTCTAACTCAGGGCTGTCCAACTGGTGGCCCGTGGGCCGTATACGGCCCGCCAAATTATTTTTACGGCCTGCGAGTACATTTTACTATGAATAAATTTATGTTACTAAATTATTATTATTAAAATTCAAATTATTTTACTATGTGAAAATTTAAATCTAATTTGAATTTAAAGTATATACTATTTAGTTTGCGTAACTTCACTTAACATGGCTGAATACAGCAGCAATCCATTTAACGTCTGATGATGGTTGGTTCAACGTTGGCGCCACATATTATATTTATGGTTGGTTGTTGTTTATCTATGGTTGGCGAACGTGATGCGCACACTACCCTGCGCTATTTGGTTGATTCATGCAATCGTGCGAGTGCAGTCCTGTCTAGAATTTGTTGAGAGGTGATTGTTTTTTAATAGTATTAACTTAATTTCATATTTATTTATTAATTAGAATAATTATTGAATATGAGTGCTACTAATAAAAGAAAAATAGACCTCGAAAATCGAGAATTGCAAGATCTCTGCGAGATAGTTTATTTGTTTATTTTGAACAAAATTGGTAAACCACAGTGTTTGGAATGTTTACAAATCATAGCTGTGTGTAAAGAATATAACTTGAAGCACCATTTTCTTTCCATGCATGAAAAAATGTATCATTCGTACACGCGAGACATGAAAATACCACTAGTGAAAAAAATGAAAAAGCAGCTGGATCATCAAACGATTTATTTTAATCAAGAACCAAAATTTCAAGAAGCATCTGTAGTTGCATCGTTTGAAGTTTGTTTAGAAACAGTAAAGGCAAAGAAACCATTTTTGGATGGAGAATTCATTAAAAAATGTGCCATAAAAATGGCTCAAGCATTTAATGACAACGAAATGGTACGAAAATTTCAAACATTATCACTTTCTCAACAGACTGTAAGCCGACGTGTAAACGAGATTAGCATGCATGGCACTAATAAATTAGAAAACCTAATCAATAGTTGCTGCTGTTTTTCCGTAGCATTCGATGAATGCACAGACATTTCCGATACAAGTCAAATGAAAACTAAATTATTCAGAAGAACATTTAAAATTACAATCATTACACGGAACAACAAAAGGTGAAGATATTTACAAACAATTAAAATGTTCTGTAGAGCAGTATGGCGGATTTGACAAGTGCACTGCTATTGTAACCGACGGTACTAGAGCTATGACGGGCCAAAAGTATTGGGCTCGCGGTACTTCTGCAAAAAGAAGGAATAACATTTAGTATGTTAAACTGTATTATCCATCAGGTGGCATTATGTGGTTTATCCCTTCAACTAAAAGACGTAATGGACAAGGTTTGCAAAATTACTAATTTAATTCGCTGTGGAAATCGTTCTCTTACACACCAAAAATTTAAAACCTTTTTGGATGAATTGGAAACTGAGTATAGAGATCTGCTTTTACATAATAACGTTCGTTAATTAAGCGCCAGAAAGTGCTTTAGGAGATTCTTTACACTTCGAAAAGAAGTTCACTTTTTTCTCACAGAAATTGCCGTCGATGAAAATTTGACAGCATATTTAGTTAATAAAAATTGTATTTATTCAATTGCTTTCCTAACCGACATTACAAATTATTTAAATATTTTGAATAAATCCTTGCAAGACAAGATCAAAATGTATGTTTCCTTTATAAATATGTTACTGGATTTAGAAACAAATTAAAATTGTTAAGGTTTAATTTGGAGCAGAAAAATTTATTTCATTTTGAATCTTGCAAAGAGATCTGTGAAAAAATAAAGGAATGTAATATAGAAGCGAATTTAAAAATATTTCTACCAAAATTGGATATGCTAATTACAGATTTCAATGAAAGATTTTCTCAATTTGATAATCTTAAACCGTCTATTGATTTATTTTGTGATCCAATTAATAGTGATATCAACTCCGTTGATCTTAAATATCAAATAGAATTATGTGACCTGCAGGCTGACCTAACTGGAATAGAAATATTCAAACTTTTTAGATAAAGAGAAATATCCAAAATTAAGAGATTTGGGACTTCAAATATTATCAGTGTTCGGAAGTACATATATCTGCGAGCGTGCATACTCCGATATGAAATATATAAAGTCAAAATATAGAAACAGTTTGAAAGATTCCACTCTTGAAGATATAATTAGACTTGCCACAACAAACATTAATGTGGACATAAAATATATTGTTGCTAAACAATTACCGGCCACAATGTTCTCATTAATATATTACAAAAATTTTAAAGTTTTCTTTTTAGTATAAATAAAATACTTTTTAATTAACATAAACTGACTAGTCACTTATCAACCTTCTTGGCCCTTGAAATGTTTGGTGAAGAAAATATGGCCCGTGGGCTGTGATAAGTTGGACAGTGCTGGTCTAACTGTTGATATATGGCTCCATTGCTGAGTAAGCGATGATTATTATGTTTACAATAATTAAAAATTGGCGGCATAACACTTTCAGTTTATTGATATTGCTTTGCTTTTGCCGGTTTGTTCTTGCTTTTCGTGAAGTTTCTTTTCAGTTATATGGAACTGTGAAGCTTTCTGTACAAGAAGGTAAGACTTTTGTACTTTTCATATAATTTTTCAATGTGAACGAAATATGTGCATCAGTGAGTTGTTAATAGAGTTTTAATTATTATTATTAAATATCACACTAAAATATATATAATACTTAAATTTTTCATCTTTTAAAAATAATTATTCTATAGCCTTGTTACCTTTAATGGGTGCATCTAACATTAGTAAAATAAAAGTTTGCTGATTATTGTTCCATAAATGCGTTTATTTTATTTTTTTAAGTTCATATTAGTGGTCCGCCAATATAAAATTATATATGTAGTGTTCCGTGAAGTTCTAAGGGTTGGCGACCGCTGTTCTAGATCACGTTTCCTTTACTTTAATAACTGATAAAAAAAAGTGATAGATTTTTGTATTTAAATTATTTACAGAAGCTTTGTAAATGTGTATGTCATCTAGTTGAAGAGCAAAAGACTGAAACAATCTTGTTGCTGTGGCTAACCTTCACTTACCAGACCTTATCAGAACAAGTCGACGAATTTATGGTGGCAAGGAGTGCAAAACTGAGGCTGTCGTTAGCATGAGCCTTGAGCACTGTACAGGTGACAATAGGACGTTATGCAGTTCCGCGCCAGTTTTGAAGAACATCCTCCGAGGGCCTACCACTCCTTTTCGTCCACCAACAAACCACTCGAGAGTATATTCGGCTCTCCTTACATTCTGAGTGATCCCATAATTCACAGACACTATGTATCTACAAACAAATATGCTTTCTCCGATATCTGAACCCTAGCTCTTCGGTACTGTAGTCAGCGTCACAGTATTATAGTAAGACGGTATAGTAATAACTATATCAGTGTGGAAGGCGATGGAAACAACAGCTGAAATAAATGCAGTATTCCTGCTCTGAGATGCCTTACACAGTTCCAGACAAACCTGTTCTGTAGTGGGGTCTCCGTTGGAAACTGATGTTGACTCCCCCTTTTTTGTTTTAAGTTTACAAAGCTTTCTCTTTCACTTTCGCCGTTTAACCTTCCCTCTCAGCCCCTTTTAGTCGATAGGCTTTGTTTCATCTCGCCTGTTCCCCTTCGTTATTAGCCGTGATGGCTCTCCCCTTCTTAGACCAGTTTTTAGCTTTTTGCTTCTTCCCTTTTTAGCCGAAAGGCACCCCCTACTCTTTTAGCCGTTTGGCTTTTTTGTGAGGCCCTTTTGTTCAGCTGACGTGCTCTGCCTTGTTTTAGCCTATTGGCTTTTGACCACTTTGATAGTAAGCACCTGTCTCCTTCTGCCTAATCCGGAGTGAGATAAAGGACTGTCTAGAAGCGTGGATTCAAACCCACTTACTGGCAGCAAGCGTTAAAAAACACCTCATTTGCTTTCAGTGTAGCAGGAGCGGTTATAAGAGTTTGTTGTTGTTTCCTTTAATTTAACGATAACAATGCAATGCTAAAATAAACAGGCAAAACATACGAGCTAGCTTTCATTATTTTAGTTCTGAGTGGGAAAATATGACGCAAGCAAGATATTTGCAATTATTTTTTCAATGTGAAGATTCACTTATAAGATCATAAAGTAATAAAGATTAATATCATTAAATAACAGGGATTTTTGAATCAAAATTACCATTAAAATAGTTAAAGAATGCTTGGCTATAGAGCTTAACAAAAGACATATTTAAGACTTTCTTTTTGGAAAAAAACCATGAAAATTGCTGATGACTAAGATTTCAAATTTTTACTTCAAAAGAAAGCTCCTGGAACATATAATCTCATCAGAGCACAACTTGATAATAAACTTGTTGCTTTTTCGTTCAAATAATTCTCTAAAGAAACGTTTGCAAATTTAATTCGAGTAATCTCGAGTTCCCCGAAAAGAAACACAAAGATTTAATTATTAAATATGCATAAATATGAACAGATATGAAAACAGGTTGCTTAGATCTATAAAATTGAAGTTTGTTTAAACTTAGGAGTGGGAACGTAAACTTGGTCCTTTGACAGTTTGGTACTTGGTATTTCTCCCATCTTATCGTATGCCTTCGTGGTAACTAGAACCATACACGACGCTTCTTTGAGAGGACAAGGTATAAGGTATTTCTCCCACTTCCCTAGCGTGCCTTCGTGGTGTAACGGTAGCACACTGGCTCGGTATTCCAGAGGTCCGTGGTTCGATTCCCGGCGAAGGCGGTTGCATATTTCTCATCTTTTCTGCTTCGAATTAACCTAATGACTTTACAAAGGGTTCAGGTCCCTGCGAAGACAATGCACATTATTCATGTGTCCTGTTTCAAAATAAGATAATGACTCTACAACATCTATCATAATATATTCAAAGTAAGATTTCGCTCACTGAAAGAGCTATGCAAAGAAATATACCAATCTCAGATTTTCGTAAGCTTCATAAATATTCCATATGCTTTCACTGTATCATTTTCTAAGCCATATCAGAAACAGCAATACATAACCGTATTCTACTTACTGAATCGGCAGTTATGGTTTAGGATCCTGGTTAAAAATGCATTTGCCGAATTGCACCGTAACTAATATAAATTTGTGTATTATATATGCATGTAAATTTTGTAATCCGAGCTCTGAAGATACTTTTCACCGTAGATTTAATTGACGAAAGTATATATTGTGCATGCAGTAAATATTTCAAAGCATACAGATCCCTCTATACAATAAAATAAATCTAACCCAAAACGCAATTTAAAGTATATCTTATTTAATCTAATGATAGGTCTTAATTGGTGTGTCTTTTGTAATTATATAACTTTACATCAATTAACTGTCTTCCCATAGCGTCGCACAATGAATTACAAGAGATGTTTATACATTTTTACAACGAGTTGATGAAGAATTAATAAAAAAGCAAATGTTCTAGAATAAGAAATTTTGGCAACATCTTATTATTGAGAAATATTGTGTGCTACCTTTAAACTGATTCTTATTTCAAAATATCATATGGAAATGAGCTGCGGATTGAAGGATATGTTTTAGCGTTTTCCGAAGCGAAATATTTCTACTCCATAATGAAATACCTTAAGAAATCTACGGTATTAAAATTTCTAAGTAACGAATAAGTTAACCGGAAAAGGAAAACTGTTAATCATTACCTCTCTGTGGAAAAATGACCCCAAACGAATACACGAAAAGGTATTTACTATTTCTGCAACGGTTTCCTAAAGTGTAACCGTTGGTAGCAAAAGAAAATATAACGATGTAGAGATAAATTGCAAAATCTTTAAATACGTCTGTAGTAACAATAAATGAAAACATAAACCAAGATTTAAGACTGAAAAAATATAAACTAGCTTTTGCCGAGCTGGTTTATATTTTTGCCGAGACATGTGACTCAATACCAATAACTGATAAAATAAAAAGTGATTTTTTTTTGTAATTAAATTGTTTACAGAGCCTTAGTAAATGTTTATGCCATCTAATTGAATATCGAAATATTGAAACATTATTGTCGCTGTAGTTAATCTTCACTTATGTGGTCTAATCAGAACAAGCACACGAACCTTTCATGGCAGGAAGCACAAGACTACGTTTGTAGTTGACGTGAGCCTTGAGCACTATAAGCACTATACAGGTGACAATGCGGTTTACCTAATGAGCTGCAAAAAACGTCTATTTATTATCGAAATCGACGAAAAAAAGTTACAATTCTGGTTCCTCAGTGCAAACAAAGTTTCAAAAAGGGGTATATTATTGATAGGTAGTTTTCTTGCAATGGAAAATTAAAAAGAAGAGAGGCGAAAATGTTAAACAACTCAACGTTCGATATTTACTGAAGAAATTCCATTTATTTATCCAAATGATTTTCAAAGAGTGAAATTTCATCAAGACAAAGTAACAAGTCATACTTTGAAAAGTACCCATGCTTTCTGAAAAAAAAAAAAAAAAAAAAAAAAAAAAAAAAAAAAAAGACTAATACAAGAATTGCATAAAGCCATCCAGACTTATACAGCCATTCAAACATATAAGCTACTCAAAAACACCATTTTAATAATAATGCAAAATAATTTTAAACTCAGTACTTAATTTAAAGTTACCGGATATAAAGAATAACATACAAGTCTAGAAAATTTGCATAAAGCTTAAAATTAAATGATATTTTAAAATATCAGCTTCAAAAAAACCTCAGCAAACTACATTTTATATAACACCAGAGATAACTGGAGAAAGAGCTAGTTATCCTATTAAGCAACTTATTCTGTTAATTAATCAGTTATGTTCTGTTAATTAAATCATTTATGTTAAAAAGATATCAAGTTCTTTTAAACTAATTAAAAGAGCCGCAACTCAAATATGAGAAAATTATTGAACCCAAAATCTCTACAAACAGGGTAATAACATTTTGAGAAGCGTTTATTGATGCAGTACTCCGGGATTGTAAAGACTGCTAGAAAGCAGAGTATATAAAATTTCAAAAAGGTTGCTTTCTTATATTTGAACACAATATATTATAATATTTCTTATATTTAAACACAAGTACAAATCTCCGAAAAATAAACAGTGCAAACCTTTGGTTTATTTTAATTATGTCGAAGGTTCTGGCTATACGCCTAAGGTGAGGGATGCCTTCGTTAAGGACTTCCTAAAGGAATGCGACTCGTATATGCGTTACACATGGAAAAATCACTAAAACGCCCATGCAGTCAGCCCTTTCGCAGAGATTCGTACCCATCATCGCCAGTGTTCAGTGACTTTACCGCTCAAGCAGGAAAAGGAAAATAAAAACAAATAATGTAAAATGCCAAGTAGATGGAAAATTCAGGAAAGAAAACAAAAGTAATCAAAGCTTATTATTAAAATGTACTCAGAATAAATAGATCTTTGATTTTTTATAATATGTATATAGCTAGTGGCATATGAAAGAGGAAAATTCTTTTCCGGGGCTTGGTGTATTTACACGATATGTTGACTGCATTTATACTTATTTCTCGTGACGGAGCGGGAATTTACCTGAAATAATCATAAGACAAAATAATCACGAGAAATAATGGTTAAATGAAGAATTTAACGTGCCTGTTAACTTTTGTTGTATAGGGGTGTTCTTGGGCTAGTTTTATATCATGAAACCTATAAACCAATTTTGTACGCGGGTTTACAAATTCGTCATCAAGGACGAAAACTCAGCATATGAAAGAAACGAAGTAAGCGTCATTTCTTACATAAAATGTGCAGTGTTTCAAGAAATAATTTAACATTAGGAAACTTACTATTGAAATGAAAAATAGCAACTAAATATGTGCTTCTGAATGCTTTGATTTCCAAAATGTTAATGTATTAATGTATTATATTCTACGATGTCTTAGACTACTAATGTTAAAGATATAACAATTGACAACAAGAATTCTATTAATGTTGAGTAATTATCAGTATGATACTTTTGAATATTAATTTGAGCTTCCTTGTCAGCTTCAGAAGTGAAAATTACAAACAAAAAAATGTATACTCACACAATAACAATATACAAAGTTTTCGGCAACTTTTCCGTTAAGAGAGGTAAAGCAAAATTACTTACGCCCATATCTGACAAAAACGTGAATGAGAAGCAGCTAAGAAATAATTTCTTGAAATTCTCATTGTAAAAATAGTATCAATAAACAGAACTTAAACGTTTTCATCGATGTGCAGTACTTCTGGCAAGCTTAATTATTCAGGTATTATGACTTTTTTTTTACCGCGAATGCTGAAAAACAAAGAATTTATAAGTGGTTTTTCCTAACATACATCCTAAGCCTTCTAATGCGAAATTTTGGAGTTGTTTTTGTTTGATTAAGCCGCATTGGCAGAGATTACTAGACAACCAAGGATATCATAGTTGGAATGAAATATTTAAGAGTTGAATTGCTATAAGGTATACTGGTTATACTGTAAGGTATCTTAGCATGCTTTCGTGGTGTAGTGGTCTGCACGCTCGATGCGTATTCGAGAGGTCCGTATTTTGATTCCTGGCAAGGGCATTGCTGATTTTTCATCTCTCCTGCTTTAAAACGATCTAATATCTCTACAAAACTGAAAACTGATAGAAGAAATCACGGAAATTAAACTTCAATAAAAACATACAGCTTTATAACAAATGAATGGAAAGTAAGTAATGAGTCTCAAATTGCTATAACCTCTCAAAACGAAAGACTTTCTTGTGTTGAAATGAAGTGTTTTCAAACACCTGTTAACTGCATTTGCTCTTAAGTAGTTAAATTCTGGATGAAGAATTGACTTGGAGGAAAAACCCTGGAGTGCATGAAAAACGGAAGAATAAAATAATGGCGACTTCTCTTTATCAGAAATACAGGATCTGATGTATGGTAGAAGCCAAACTGATGAAGTTTTACGATGCACAGTAGTAATGCAATTAGCTATAGCACGCATGACCAGGACGTCAATGAACTGAAGAGTCAGGCAACTGAGTTCGCTCAGTTAAAATCATGAACTGACTAGCATGATCAAATGGGATTTGCTATTCGGAGAGAAATTATTTAAAATTCCTTTATTGCCAATAAACGGCGGAAAAGTGTAGTCAACGTAGCGAAATCAAATTAGGAAATTTAATGTTATAAATAACTTGGATTCATAATATTTCATATAAATATGAACACAAATAGGAATGATAGGTGTTTATTGGTAAGTTCGATACTTAATGATTATTAAATAGCTTACTTTGAATTTTTATCGACTTACAGTTACGTGGAAATACTTGAATTTGACACAGTAAAAAGACTCAAAGAATTCAATAATATTTTGACTTTATCAGCTATCAGAATGGTTTACATGAGTTCATTCTTTTTTAGCATCAAATTCTAGTCCTTTGGTTTTATTTAATCTGTTGCCACAAACACACGGCAAAATAAAAAATACATTACGAATTAAACATCTGGCGCGAGGGCAGTGCCATCTATAGGAAGAGATAAAATAAGGCATAAACATTTTCAAAACTGAACAATAGGGTTTTCCATGGCTAATCCTTCTTTTAGTGGGAGTCATATTAAAAAAAAAATGTACTTGCTTCATACAAAACTGGGCAAATAAAATTTCCTTATCAATTTCTATACATGTGAAAAGAAAATCATCGACGATTTCCAGTCTAGTTTCTAGATACTTAGGCTTGGAAAGCCTAGTTTCTGCACATAAGTTTAAGATAAAGGGGAAATTCTGGAAATTAAATATTTAGCTAACATGTAAGAAGTAGAGTCTAAATTCGAAACAATAGATGGGGAATGAAACAGGAACTGGAATTTACAGCTTAATCCTTTCTTTCCGAAAAATTTGTTATAAAATTCCACGTGTTTTACAAAATTTTAACTTTTGTGCCGTTTTTTCCTCTAAACGCCATTCTGTATATGAGCTCTTGGGTTAGTTACACCCAGAAGAATGCCTTGCCGATGTGGTTTAATACACATTGATCAAACACACTTGAAATTTCGCTTTAAACAGCCTGAGATACACGTTTGGAAAAACTTCAAACTTATAAATCCTTCAATACTGAACACTGCTGGTAAAAAAAAATTATATTCTCCTTTCCTATGTAGCCAAAAATCAGTCAGAAAACATCTTCCGTTGAGGAATTAAAATTATCCTAGAGTCAAATCGTAAGCATAAAAGCCTTTTGTTCTGGTAAACGATCGCAATTTTAATCAGTTTTTAACTTGTGATTTTCACAAAATTGTTTGAAATTTCCTGGTTCCCATTTCCTCAATAAAGGGAGCCTGTAACTTCGTTTTACGTCTTTTAAATTGAACTTTCTTGAATGTATTGAGTTTGTTATTATAGCAAGAGCACAAGTTCCTGTCCCCTTTTTTATTCCTTTAGCTAATGCTAAATGCTCTACTCAGCCACTGATTTATACCACAGCAAATGCAAACACTTGCTAATTCTTGCTGCTAATGATTTGTATCTGTAGAATTTTTTCTTTGGCGTCTACGTTTTTCTACGTCTGCTAAATGTTAATTTTCATGATAAGCATCAAAGTACATTTCAAAAGAATTCATTCAAATTATTATTAGAAATAACAGCAGAGAAATTTTATACTATTTTGACAGAAAATTACTGTATCTTATGCATGTTCGGTCCCATGTTTCGATTTATTTCGATAGTAAGCACAGAATTATGTTTATTATAATAGTGTTAGATTTGATTTTGTATCAAAATTTCCTTAATTGGTTCAATTTCTATAATTCTTTAATGTTTTTATAAACGATGTATCCTTTAAGATAACTTAAATAATTATTTAATCACTATGCCAAATCGAACCAAAAAAATAATGGACATATTATTGAAGGAAAGACATATCGCATCTGAAGAAAGCGCAACGGGAGTGGAGGAAAGAAATAATGCACATTTATCCTAAATACATGAATAATATCCTGCTTGCCTATATTACCTTCGGAACAAATTTTAACGCAGTGATCACTAATATAACTGCGTAGGTTTGGAGTAATTCATGAAGGTAACTCTTTTAAACTGAGCTGCCTCCCATGGTTTAAACGCAACATTATATATAGTATTGCTCAGCTTTCTGGGAGCTTCAGAAAAAATTTTTCCTGGGGCTTCGAATATGTGTTTTTCAAAATCTTCTAGAATGTCGCCAAATTGGAGAGAAACTATTAAATGCCACAAACTATGTGAAAAAAAAATCTCAAAAACGATTTTACCCATATTTCAGCTTCTAAGTGAATTATTTGCATAATTTAAATTTACATCGATCCTCATCCATGAAACCTTCAATGTTAAAGATAACGTAAACATTCACAATTGCATATACGACTATTAATACTATTCAACGCAAGTACATGACCTTATAAAAATACTCCAAGTAAATAAATAAAAGTAATACTTAATATTATAAAAGTACATAAAAATTAAAATAGCAAATTAATTACGTAAAACCATTTACATCAGTATGCAAGATTAATAGTGCAAGGAAAAGAAGAAAATTTATTTAATTAAATAAATTAATTAAATAAAATGAAACGTTCTAGAGCGAAAAATTGCAAGCACAATCTAAGCAGCTATTCAATTTTTAATACAATTATTGAAACTAATGTTTATTTTACGATTGCCGCTCAAGATTACACATTTCTAGGTAATGAACTTTGTTAGTCCTGGGAACAGGTATTTTATTTTGAGCTAAACCATGCAGACAATTAAATAAAGGTTGAACCAAGATGTACCGGAAACTGAGAATCGTGTAACAAACAATGCAGCTAAGTGATTGTTAGAAGATTTTAAAGATTTGTCCTTCTATTCTGAGAAGCAGATTATTAGGTTATAAAGTATTTCTTCCGCTTCCCTAGCGTGCCTTCGTGGTGTAACGGTAGCACGCTGCTCCAGTATTCCAGAGGCCAGTGGTTCGATTCCCGGCGAAGGCGGTTCCATATTTCTCATCATTTTTGCTTCTAATTAACCTAATATTATATTCAATAAACTTAGTCAAGTTATTATTGTCAGAATGTAAGATGATCTCACAAATAAAATAATTTTACGATTTTTAATGTTTTCTACCTTTCTCCCAAATAAGAGGTTTGCATATTATACCTCAAAAGATTGAGTTTTGTACATTCAGGTCAAAATGAAGTTAAAGATAGTAATTGCCCTAATACATTAACGTACATCAACATGTAACATTTATAATAACATATAATGATATATGTTACACATAATAATGCATTATAATGTTACACATAATAATGCATTATAATGTTACACATAATAATGCATTATAATGTTACACATAATAATGCATTACAAGGTTAACGTATTTATTTATTAATCTAATTATGAAAAATAAAAATATTATATGATTTTTCTTTCTGAAAGGTTTGTGATTAAATCTCTGCATTCATTTTACACTAAATGCAATTTAATTTCTATAATTATTTCATAAATTAAATAATGATAACTTTTATTGCATTTAAGCATTATTTTAATGCATTTCTATTAGAAGCAGTATTGGGTAAAACGGTGATTTATTTTTTAGCAGACTTCATTAACTTTACGAAGATTTTCCATTAATTACTCTGAAAAATAATCACAAGTAAAAGAATGGTCTGTCAGGTTTTTACCCTTAGGTCAATGAAAGAACATCCGGTTCCTCCAACTAATTGGCAACCTTATTTAAAGAGCCACCGTAGGCGGCAAACTGATATAAGGAAGCCCAGTCAGCTCCACTGGGAATTCATGTCTACACTTGTAGCAGCGGCTTGATTAGTGAGAGGGAATCGCAAGATCGGATTCAAAGCATTATGATGCAACATCAGCAGTTTCTTTGCTGAGCTCTAGATATACTGAAGCCATTATTGGTCATATGAGCAGAAATCTCAGTTAGATTTATAATATCATTTCATGTTATCCATCAGAAAAGACAAGTCAACTAACCAACGAAGGTATTATTACTCAGACATGTTTCAGAATTAAATACTTTAAAGCATAAAAGTGATTCTGGAAAGAAAAAATTCCGGTAATTCCATTAAACATCAACAAAACAATAAAGTGTTTCATAAAAAAGAAATCATACCAAATGGATAACAGAAGCTCTAAAAATGTAAATATTTAAATATTTATCGTAACATTGTTTCTATTTGCGTTTTCAACCTATTAAACCCTAAATCGAATTTTTTAGTATTTTACAATAATAATAATAATAATAATAATAATAATAATAATAACAAAATCTGAAATGTTTCAGATTTTAAATTACGTCCAAAGGGGCGTTTTTTAACATTTTGTGTGTTACCTTTCTTTATTAAATATCATGTTCCTCGCACCTGAACCATAAGATCCAGTGCAACAGCAATATCGCTAAATAGTTTTAAAACGAGCATATCTTTAGAATTTCCGATACAGAGACTCACGCGCTGGAGATAAAAATGCTTTTTCTGCACAACGTTGCCATTGCTCGCTTTGAAATCCTTGAGTTTGTTAATCAAAAATTCGTCAAAGTTTTAAAAAATAGGAAATCGATCATAAAACAAATTTCAAATTTCAAATTTGGTCTTCCACATGCTCATATTCGTTGGAGGATTACGTTATTCAAAATTCGATGACTCTATGTACCGTTATTTTATGACAATGTGAGAAATATACATACATTTACGCAGATTTTCATTATTTAATTTCTTCAAATATAATGCAGGACTCTAACATTTTGTGGCAACAGTTTGAAAAGTGAACCGACGTTTATGAGTCCGACGCAAAATGCCAAAACGAAAGTAATAGTCCTTCGGGACTCAAGTCCTTTTGGACCAATAATAATAATAATAATAATAATAATAATAATAATAATAATAATAATAATAATAATAATAATAATAATAAATAAATAAATAAATAAATAAATAAAATAACATTGTAAGGTATATTTTAATTTTTAACAGTTATTTTAATTTAATGCATCTTTCCTATCTTATATAGTTTCAACTTACAACTTCTTACCAGAATGAGTTTTTAGAATCACGTTGAATGCAAATGACGAGGAGAATAGTATTTAAGTCAAGTTCAACTGACTTCGACAGAGAGAGATAAGATTGCTGAGTAGCGAGCGTTTGCCTTTGGGCTACGTCTAAGCTGTTGTTACGCTTGGCCGTATTACGTGCCTATTGATGGTTCGCTGCCTACTTTAAGATTACGGTGCCAACTACTTTAGAAATGTGTTAGCTTCGACTAAATCTCTTAGTTAGTCATTAGTTAGTTCTCATTTCTTACTTTTGCATTTAAGCCCAGATGGAGGCTTTCCTGTACGCCCAAAGAAAAGGGCCGACTGTTAATCTTATTTTGAGTCAATAAAGCGTAATTAACACTCTTGAGTTTACGTTTCTATTTTTTGACGTTAGCAATTATTCGCTTAGAAGTTCATTAGGTTTCTCGACACTTACTTTGACAGAATAAAAGCGAGGAACTCTATAACGTAATTACTAATTATATATTCAATAAGCCTAGTTAAGTTATTACTGTCAGAATATAAGATGATCTCACAAATAAAATAATTTTACGATTTTTAATGTTTTCTAACTTTCTCCTAAATAAGAGGTTTGCATATTAGAGGTTTGCATTGCCTCAAAAGATTGAGTTTTGTACATTCAGGTCAAAATGAAGTTAAAGATATTAATGACCCTAATACATTAACGTACATTAACATGTAACATTTATAATAACATATAATGATATATGTTACACATAATGATGCATTATAATGCGCATTATGACTGAGCATATAAGATGAGTGTGGGTTCCAGAATAGCATTTTAAGAGAATCATCTTTAGCATCTTAACGCCATCCTACATTGGGTTAAAATCAATCAAATTTTTAAGCTTGAATTAAAATTTCAGATGCATTATGAACGAAAAAAAAAGCCAAATAGCACTTTTCTGATTTAATAAAATATTGTTGCGTTTTTTCTTCTGATGCCAGTTCGTAGGTTATTTTCCTCCTTCACGTTCATACGGGGTTCGTGTGTATTTGGCCGACGACAGCACTTAATGGAATATCGAAACACACTTTTTACCAATATTAATCAGGACAGCGCCAAAATCACTTTTACATTCGTCGAACTGTTATAAACACGCTGACACTTCAGCGACACAGCCTTCACACTGTCAGGCAATAAGGTGAAGAGAACTTCACGGCAAAGCACCAGAGTGCAGCTCCCGACTCTGCTCGGTCGTTCTCGGAACTCCGCATACACTGAGAGACTCTCCACGCTACAACTCGCGATACATTCGACGACGCACAGATCTCAGTTTCCGACTCTTCGGTTCAGTCGTTCCCGGAGCTCAACACACTCTCTCGACGATGCACTAACCGCGATACACTAAGAGAATCTTTCGATGCACTCGACGACCCACTCGGCACTCGTTGTCCCGGATGTCAACTCGATCGACTCTGCACGGCTCGCTATACGAGGCACTCACTCAATACTAACTAACTCCGCGTACCAGCAGGGTTTATATAACTTTTGGCTGGTTTTCGAGAACTTCCTGGGCTAAACCGGTAAGGATTCGTTCCAGAAGGTTCTCCATCCGTCCATCGCATATCGCCAATTTTGTCGCCAAATGGGCTACTTCTCGCCAAATGTGGCAATCCTGCTTTCCTTGATATTTTATGGCAACCCTAAAACTGCTTTGCGGGTCATCTTACCGCTCCTGCACATTTCGCAACAATATTTATACTATGTATACTCGTCAATAAATATGATACCGTATGCATCGTAATTGCCAGCAACATCAGCATAATTTTGAATTAAATGGCATCTTGAAGTAAAGTCTATTATAACAGCCATAAAGTATTATCTCTTCAGTTTATTTTAGATAGCTTTTGTACAGGAGTTGGGACTAACATTTTCAAGACTGTTCTACATAAGCTATGAAATGGTTCGCATTTACATCAAGCGTTAGTTCGATAGCTATTCTCTCTCCCAATAAAACAAGGCTCTCTTGTCATGCCATATGTATATGTGCCGTGAAGAGAAGGATAAAATAAGTCAGGAGTTAGCCCTAGATTCATAAAGCCACAGTTTTCTGGAAGCAAGAAAACTAGATATCATGAATCAGAAGTTGTTAAAACTGGAGCTGCAGAAAATCACTTGGAGCGCTATGAGAGCGAAAAGAGGCATTCTAGAGCTGTCATGTTCGATTATAAAAAAAGCTCCTGACCTAGCTCTGCCGGAGAGTTTGGCAAGGCCAGGCATCCCGATCAGAAAAGAGATGGGAATCTGGCAACGAACGATTGAAGAAGCGTGAAATAGAATATCTATTTCATAAAATACTTATATGTAATTAGAGATATTAAATATTTGTATGGAATGACACTAGAAGGAAATATTATAATCATGGTACATTTTTTACTGTTTCATTGTGAGTGCTTTAGGCGTAGAGTAGCTGGAGTATCTAGTTTATACCGCATATCGAAAACATATGACAATAGCTCACACTTTCTCAGGAACTTTAGATATATGCTGTATTTAAAGCACTTTTGAATTTGTTCTTGAATTTTGTGAGAGCTAGGTGCAAGAAAGCTGCGCTTAAATAACGAAAATAAAACCAGAAAAAATTTTGTCAGCAGAAGCAAGTCCAAAAGCAGATTAATAACCTGCGATGCTTAGAGAAAGGGAATAAAAAAGTTTAACGAGTTGTTAAAATGTGAATTTTTGCAGTCTTTTTTTAAATTCATTTCATTGTGATTAATATCTTATCAATGATCGATCAGTTTATAAGGAAACGGAATTTAAATCAATTTAATGAAATTTTGCATTATCTAATTTCTTGCATTACATTTTAAAACATTTTATACATATTTCTTTTCAAGTTTAAATAAAAATGTTATAAAAATTAATTTCGCGGATGAAAAAGCACTATAGATTGTAAATAAAGCTGAATTTATAATCTTAAGGTATTACCATAATGCTGTCAAATATACAAATATATGCAGAGATAGAAGTATAATAAGCAGGTAGAGCTAGAAGTGAGCCGGGGCACCAGGATAATGTACATGCATAATAAGTACCTCCGCACCAATTGTGTAAGATAAAATGAAGAACTGGACTGTACCAATGGTTAGTAGTTTTGACCACATACTGTCAGACAAAACAGTAATTGATGGAAATCGAGTGACTTTCATGGAGCGCTGAATGTAAATTGAGGTCTGTCGATCCCACAGGCTCATGTTCCTCTAACTGCGGGCGGATGCATCTAGGCTTCTCAACTCCTATACAGCAATTTGCAACCAGTTTCCTGAAAAAAAAAATAAATAAAGGTATTAAAATTGCTGAGCGAAATTATGCATTTCATTACGCTCTAGTTTTTAACACCGGGTATAAATTCATAAATTTGTACTAGTATATACAAATTTTGATAATTCTTTGACAAATAATTTATTAGCTCCTTTAGAGTTGACATTAGCTTCATATTGTCGTAGATATGAATGGGGGTTTTCATGGTTTTCCCTGCATGCATAATATTCTTGGGAGTCATATTTCTTCGAAAGTCCTCACAGAAGGTCGACTCAACTGTGGGCAACCGGTGTAAGTCGCTGAACACTGGTAGTTCGACCTGGGTTCGATTTAGGCAAACGGGCTGGCTGCATGAAAGTTTTTGTTTTTTCCCCGTGTGTAACATGGATACAAGTCAACTTTCCTGAGAATATCCTCCGAAGGCATATCTCTTCCATAGCTTTCTCGTGCTTTGCCTTAATCAAATAAATCAAACCTCCCATAATATCTCTATCTCCTAAAGCGAAAGACCTAGTATAACCTGCCATAGTTGAATAATCTAATCCTGGAATAGAACGAGCTGATTTCCCACGCAATTTTATACTATCTGTCATTACACAGAGGATGGGAGAAACCGATGAGTCGGATGTCAGGTATGTCTCTTTTTTCCAGGCAAATAAAAATGTTTAGTAATTAAAAATCAGGAATTGTTACAAAATATAGAATATTTCCGACGTTTCGTCATAAATAAACGCCCTGTAGTACAAAACCATATAAATTATACGATATTTTGTGCTTTTTGCAACTGAAAGAGTGAGTGATTTCCTGTCCTCCCAGTTACATTCTAAGCTTAGAATCATTAAAATCAGTAGGATTAACACTGGTTAAGCAAAGTATTTGAATGATCTGTTACAGATATGAACATGTTCAAGGGAAGAAATATGGTTTATTCATTTTTAAAAAATATTAATCGATCTTTGACTGAATCAGCAGAAATTATTTTTATATTATATTGTATTCTAGCTGTTTGATTTTTCAAGAAATCTGTTTTTTCTATGTCATTAGTTTAAATTTATTTTTGCCTATTTTATATTTTGTGTTTAGAGAATTCTTTTTTATTCTGATTTCACAGTTCTTATAAAAGCAATCTTTCTCGAATATCCCCCACGGAAAAACCTTCAAGTTATGTTCAAGTTTGAACTGTCTGAAATGTAACTAAAACACTTTGCAACAATGCACAGATGGGGCTAATAAAATCATTACTTAAACTGTTCATCAGTTGGGTTTATTGGTCTGGAGGAAAATTTCAGATTTTTCAGGGAAAGGTACGGACAGACTTTTATTTAGCTTTTAAATATTTAGAATATTTAGTAGTTTATGAATACAAAAAATCTTCTTTTATTCAAATTTTTGTCTTTGTCAATATTTCTACACCTTTTGTAGCTTAATTTATAAAACCCGTAAAAGTAATCAAAATCTATGGAAATGTGCATGACAATTTTGAGTTTTTATAAAAAGAGGGAATGATTTTCTAAATAATGGTAAAAGGACTGCATAAACAGTTTGAGAACTATTGCTTATAGGCAGAATATCAATTAGTGTTTATTTCGCTTAATTCGTAAGTCTTTGTATTAGGCTGTCAAAAAATTCGATACTTTACAAGAAAAGGTTCCGGGTAGTTTGCGAGAGTTTTTTCTTTGCTAGTTAGAAGAAAACAATCCCTATGCAAATTAATCCATTTTGAAATTTATGCGAGTTCGCCCTCTAAACGCATTAACGAAGAAATTACACGAATATTTTCAAAATTTTCACAACCCGGCGCTAAAAAGCGAGGAGGAAAATATGTGATGAGAAGAATTGCGCCAGACATGCCGTATATGTATTAGCATTTCCGCGTAAAATGCTGCTAAAAATAATTGATTATATATTAAAAAGGTAATAAATTCTGACTATGGGTTATGGGTTATTCAATTATGGCAAAGCACACGAGGGCTATCTTCCTAAAGGGAGGGATGCCTTCGTGGAGGACTTTCTAAGGGAAACTGGCTCGTATACACGAAATTCTGACTATGAGCCAGCCTCCTCCTTTTTACAAGAAGTGTTTAGCGACACTCTGCTGAACATTCATTTTAAAACATAAAACAATGCAATCGTTAATGGAACATATTAGTGGTATGCTCATGTAACATGTAACAAATTTAACATAGTTAGCATTATAGTTACTGCCGTACCATGTGGTATTTACATTTCTCCAATAATGATTACTAACATATATGATGACTTTGTCTTATATATTACAGCATTTTACTAAATCCAAATAAATTCTCATGCAAACTGTTTGGGGCAATATTATTTTTAATGATACAGAAAATGCAATTTTTATCTTTTTATCTTGCAATTTTTATCTTTTTATCTTGCAATTTTTATCTTTTTATCTTGTAATTTTTATCTTTTTATCTTGCAATTTTTATCTTTTCCCTTGCAATTTTTATCTTTTTACCTTGTAGTTTTATCTTTCTTATCTTGCAAATTTTATCTTCTTTCTGGATGAATGCTTCAGATACTTAGAAAGGTTTTCTGATTATGTTATATTTACTTGCGTATTTCTCCTCTTATAGCTATAGCTTTTCGCTCGACCAATGTTGCCATTTCAAATGAACTGCAAACTGACTTAAGTTCTTTTTATAATACATGATTCAGGTTACTGAGCTGTTTATAACTGGATTTTGATACAAAATGTTTTAATATTTATTTTATTAAGCATTCTAAAATTCTTATTCTTTGGCATATTTTATGCTATAAATTTCTTACATTTTTTATACCAAAAAATTATGAGCAGAGGTGAAAGAAAAGCTTTCATTATCAAAGTCATTTTCTTTTACGATTTTATTTTTACGATAAAAAAAATCAGGAATTGATGAACACAAAAATTTTGACTACATCTAACAATGTAATAATGCATTCATATAAAACATAATATATACATATATATATTAGCTGATTAAACATTGGCTAAAGATTCATAAAATGTTTTGTTGTCTACAGTTAATTAGAGAATTCAGATTAAATAATATTTAATGATAAAAATCATGTTGGAACATGCTAGGAGTGGGGAAGGGAATTCGCACAGTTAAGTTTCATTATTTAAACAAATTTATATTGTTACAAATTTTGTATTTAGATTGAAAATTTTAGTAGATTTATAAGTAACATTGTTGTATTTTTCTGCGCAATGTAGTGCGAGACAAATTTTAAGAGGAAAGTAAGGATGCCTGAAAAGAAAGAAAGAATACAGGAACAAGTTTATTTAATATTGAGTAAATAGGTATCTCGGTAATTTCGCGAGAAATTGCCAAAAGTCGTCTTCAGTTGGAGACCATTTGGCGATATTTTGGTCCGATTCTTGTATCACCAAAATAAGTATTGTAACTGAATAAATGTAATTGACAACTATTTTAACTGCAACCATAAACCCACATTCTTATTGCTTTTCCGTAATTTCGAGGAGCAGAAAGTGCTAGAAATATCTAGAGGGTGGTTGGAAACTATAAAAGCCCTAAGAGAGAGAGCATTTGAGTTCAATTGCTTATTTATTGTATTTAAGATTTGATAGTTCTGCGTGAACCGAGATATCCGAGTTAGGTTTCTCTTTAGATGAGTTTGCATTGCATTGTGTTTAATGTTCTTAGTAGCTTTATTCGTAAACATTTATTGTACTTTGTGATACTGTGCACTCCTGTACGAGCATTTCAGAGGAAAATTCCAGATATCTGAAATGTTTCTGCTAATAAAATTGATTTTATTAACATATCACCGCACTTGTCTGCATTCAGTCTCTACAGACATCATGTTAAGAAAAATATGCAATGCCCTCACCGAGACTCGAACCATGGACCTCTCGAATACGCGCCGAGTTTGCTGACCACTACATCACGAAACCATGCTAAGAAGTCGGGAGAAATACCTTATAAATCTATTACGAACCCGTATGCACGCAACAATATATTGTTATGGAAACATTTCTCTTAGTAGTTTTTTCTAATAAACGCTAAATGTTAAGAACTCGAAAAATCGGGAGAAGAACTGAAAAACCAGAAACGTCCGGTGAAACCGGAAATATGCATTATACTGCTTACAATCATTAATTAAATTGTGATTAACATACTTTTATACTATTTTCTTAAAGTTTAATCACATTAAGAGTCAAAATGATGGGTATTTCACATTACTTGAAATTTTATCCATTGAGATATTCCCATTTTACATTTCCATTATAGTAATTTGAATTTTAACTGTTTTTCCTGAAATCTTATCTTCTCAAACGGCAGAAAATCAGTCTCTCATGTAACTATTGCAATATTGAATTACTTAGAATGTATTTGGAAGAACGTAAGAAGTTTTAAATTGTGCAACACATAACAAACGTAATGAAAATTAAATGCACAGATTATTGTACATTGTAAGATAAAATCAGTGTACATTGAATGCACCTACCCTGCCAGTAATTGAGAAAACTCTCCGTTGTTGACTAAATGCAGTCTCTGAACGGTTGTTGAGCTAAAACTCATCAAATTCTTATCTCTTGCAAAAGGATTATTTTCTTAACAGTGCGACGATAAATCAATAGAGTTAACTATTATCTTCCTCAAGTATCTTCTTGGGGACCATCTACTGTAATTATTCTTCCACCACTGACAATCAAACTAGTTTGGCTGGGCGAAATAAAGTAGTCTGAGAGAACAATTGATTGAAGATTTCCTTTTATTCGAATAAAATATCTCAGTATGTGAAAACATACTTTTTGATATATATAACACTCTGTTTTCGATTTATTTTTAAATTCAAGCTTATTTAGTAAAATATACTATTTTCTTAAAACCATTCAGATTAAAAAGAAATATTTCAGCAAACAAAATTAGCAGTGCAGTTAGAAATTTAAAAATTCTTTATAGATGAAACAGTTTCTAATACCTAAGATGAAACAGTTTCTACTTATTAAACTTCTACTTTATGAGATACAGGAAATTAAATTTTTAGACTTCAACTGTGATGTACTTAAGCTCCATTTTTTTTCCTAAATATGCATTTACACTCTTATTAGATATTTAAACATGCTTTCATAATATCCCCCCATACTCCAACAAATTAATATGGAACACAATGACTATTTTATATCATCACGTTTAAGTTGAGATTTGGCAATTCTTTTTAACTTTGAAATACAACAAAATATATGAATTTCACTTATCTAACATATATATATATATATATATATATATATATATATGTATGTATAATTAGCAGCAAATATTCACTACTATTCAAATAAGTTTAATAATTTGCATCCATACTGAAGCATCCATATAGAATTTAACGCTTTAGGGTTGAACGTGTGATTTGAAAAAGGATTAAGAAAATTTGAATAGCAGAATATGGAGTTATTTATTAGATTTTTAAGGATTAAAAATGGAATAAAGGAAATACGTAGAAAAAAATAAACTGAATAAAGGAAAAACGTAGAAAATAATAAATTGAATAAACGAAACACGTAGAAAATAATAAATTGAATAAAGGAAACAAATTATTAAAATTTAGCAAAACAAGTAGACAATGATGTTTTTCTCAATAAAATCAACATACTCTGATTGACTCCCTGAGAATGACATCCCTGGTTAAACAGGGAGTAAGAAAAAAATGTGGCTGAATAACATGGATTAGTTTGCTTTCAACGATTCAAACAAGATGGCTTTCAGTAACTGCAAGTAAGATATTAAATAAGCAGACCGACGAACTTTCGAGAACATAACAGTAACTAATCACGATATCTTCAATAATGAAAGCAGGAAAGGAAAATAACGAAAAGAAAAAAGGGAAGTAATGCCATTCAGAAATGAAAAAAAAAAAAAAAAAAAAAAAAAACAGTGGTTATTTACCATACCATCAACCTAACTGAGAAGACTATACACAGGAGAAAGCATGCGCGTCTTCCACAGACTATAGTTCTATCATTTCAATCATTTGTAATTAAGAAAATAAGGAATGAAGCATTAATACTGTTCAGAAATGAAGACTAAAGGGGAGCTTAGAGAAAAAAAAATCCTAAAGTATTATTTAAGAATTAAATAGCATATGTTTGAATCATTTGATGACCAATAAGAATAGATTCCAATTTTGGTCTCAGCAGCACAAACAATTTTAGGCTGTTTAAATCCGCCAAATTCGAAAAACAATCGGAAAATCCGTCAAATGTCTAAGCGCATTTAAGAAATCTGAGTTTTCTGAGTAGTCACAAAGTTATGGATACCTTGAAAAATGGGAGACAACATTAGGATTCGGTTTTTAAATCATTGTACGTGTAATCAGGTTACCTTGACGGAAAGTATAATATACAGTGTGGGCAAAAGTCTGTTAACATTTAAAAATTCAAGAATTTACCGAATAATGTAGTTAAAGAGGTAATCATTGAGAAGCATGCTGGAGATGACATGGGTTTTTATCGAAAGCAAACAAAAATTGCAAAACTTACCAACATATGGGCAGCAAAATGTCATTCAGCTGCATGAGAATCGTGTATGAAATGAGCTACAGTGAGAGAGGGAATCAGTCTCTTCATGACACTGTTACTTTCCTATCCTCATCTCTGGGTGTTAGTCACGGTGTGATGTGAATTTATTACAGAAATCGTGAGTGGATCCTGTTTCTTTGAGGAAATGCATGATTGTGCTATTCAGATTGTCTGTGTGACGGGTGCGAGGTAGGCTCATATGTTACATAATCGTATCATTCCTAATCTACTGATAAAAACCTATTGGAAGGTATGACTTTTCTGCAGGATGGCGCTCCACCCAATATTGCTACATGTGTGACATATCTCTTGCACATATAGTCTGCTGAAGATCGCATGCTGAGTTGCCACTTCCGTCATGCTTGCCGTCTGATGCTCCCAGTTCTCAACTCGCATGCTTATTGGCTGAGGAGTTACCAGAAATCTCAAGTCTACCATGATCGTCCGACCTCCCTAACGATGCTAAAAGACAACACACGACAGCAATTTTTCACTATACCTACAGATATGCTGTACAGTGCTGTTTTCAAAATTCTCCCTCGAATACAGGTTTTGATGATAAAAGACGGCAAATATGTTGAACATTTCTTATAAAGAACATAGTCTTTGCTAAAAATCAATTTTTATACTAATTACTGCTTCTGCTCTCACATGAAGCCCCATTTGTTTGCAGTTTAAAAAACTTTTTTTTTTTTTTTTTTGCTTTCAGTATGACCCCATGTGCATGTGCGTCAGTTTTTCGCTCTATATTCTAATACCTCTATTATTCAGTGTATGAATCGCCCAAAGCTTTTCTGTTGAAATATACTCTCTTTTCACTCTTTTGAATAGTCATTGCAATTCACAACGCACCATTACAGCTCCCCTAAAATAAAGATAAATAAAAATCAAGGTTCGATGTTAGATTCAAGCTGGGCAGGAACCATATGCCTTGACTGTCCTGCTTTGACTGTCACTTCGTTGCAGGGACGTTACAGGGTTTGATATCGAAGTTTGTACTTGGAAATTTGGCTCCCTTTGGTCAGAACTGAGCGAAGATCGATATCTATGTTCTTCGACTTTAGGTCGTCCATCATTGATTTTTTTGCTTAAACCCAGACTGTTTGAAACAAAAATTTTCGCCCTGTGTTAATCAAGGGGGTTATGTCTCCTTGGATTGCCTCCACGGTATGAGGCGTTTAACTATGTAAGGCGGCTTCAAGGTCGTTAGGTCTCCTTGTCTATGCATTCTTCAAGTAGGTCTTGGTTATTTACGGAACAGATCGAAATCTTAAAAATACCTTTAATTTAGAATTGAGTATACAAAGGACAACCAAATTCGAATATATATATAAATGCAATTATGAACAGCATATCGTAGTCTTTTACAGTTTGCTAATCTCTTATATTAAAAATCTTTTAGGCATGTTAAAAACAAACTGCGTGTCATCTGTATTTGCTGTATTTGCAACAATTTAACTATGTAAGGCGGCTTGAAGCTCGTTAGGTCTCTTTGTCTATGCATTCTTGAAGTAGGTCTTGGTTATTTACGGAACTGGTCGAAATCTTAAAAATACCATTAATTTAGAATTGAGTATACAAAGTACAACCAAATTCGAATATATATATAAATGCAATTATGAACAGCATATCGTAGTCTTTTACAGTTTGCTAATTTCTTATATTAAAAATCTTTTAGGCATGTTAAAAACAAACTGCGTCTTATCTGTATTTGCTTACAATTCTTATTTCGTACTGTATTCATATTTAAAACAATACGTCTTTTTTTTTAAAGTATACAACTTCATATTCATTTACTTGAAAATATACAATACTAAATGAATTGCACTAATAGTGTAAATTTTATGCTACCTGTACCCTCTTAAATTCACGATTTTCGATGAACAGCAGAGGTAATACTTGATGGGTCCATGTTATCGCATCCGTCTACTACTATTCACGTATTATTAAACATGAGAATGATCTTTCTAATTCAGTGTCCAGCTTAGCGACGTCCCTTTAAATCATAATTTATTAGATTCATTTAGGTGATTTAGAGATGTAATTCCTTTTCACTCTAATAGAATAAAACTTACTTTTATGTTCAATATTTTGGAAACACGTTAACCAAAATGTGGCATTTGCTTAATCCTGGTACTCAGCATAATTTGAATACCATTCCATTAGCCTTATCAATACCACATTAGAAGTTTTTTAACCGAAGACAGGTTTTACGAAATAAAACGTATTTTACAGTGTGGGTTTTCCAGGAATTTTCTATAATTACGTATATAACTAATGACTATTTTGTTTCTTATTAATTACAATATCATTTTTTGTTATTTTCCTTTTACCCCGTTTGTAGAGCTTATTCTTAAATAATGAAATAAACAATTTAGAATATAATTTGCTATGATAATTCAGATGGAAAGGTATATGAAGTCCCATTTTTAGTCATTAGGGTTTTCTAGATTTATATTAAATAAAATTTCTTGATAATAGTATGAATGTGGTCTAAAATGTCGAAGTTTGTCTCGTTTATTCTCCCGATCAGCACTGCTGTCGGTAGATGAAAGCGAAGCTTCAATGGGTAATACCAGAGGGCTCTAAAAGCAAGGCCTAGCATTTCAAACTCAGTTAAGAACATAGGTCTAACTGTTTAGTTGTCAGTTACCCTCTGAAAGTGACATTTTATAAAGAGCTCCGTCCGTTTCTAATTGGATCAGTCCACGGAGCTTCAGGACATATGCTGTTTCACATTCGTACTATAAAATAAGTAGAAATCTTATGAGAGGAACTAAAACGTTTCTAAGCATTCAGTTATCCTTAAGAGGATCTAAACAACAAGAATGGAGGGAATCTGATGGATTATATTTCTAAAGGGTTCATTATTAAAATTTGATTTAATATATAAATATATACGTATATAGGTTTGACGTCTAATTCGACTAATACAATAAACTAACATTTTGGTGAAACAAATAAACCCTTAATTTAGCACAAATATTTTACCTTGTGCAAACACTCACCCACAACTAAACTGTACAATTTTAATTCGCGTCATTACCAAGCTCAAAAAGGTATTATTAAAAATATATAGAATTAGCGTTTGTTATATGTGTGTGCATTTATATATGTCAAATAAATAACATTTATATTGATGCTAACTATGAGTTTGCGGACGTCTTTTTAAATACTGTAAATTTTTGTCAAACATTAATTTGCGGAACGCAGTTTCACATATACACATTACCTTGATTGTTTCCCATTTAATTTGTTCAATACTAAAATTTCATTAATACTCGGCTCATCATTTATTCATTAACACTGAGTGCTTGCTAGCTTTAGTTAGTAGCTTTAGTTCTATCAGAAGCTACCAAAAATTTACAAGGATTTCCCTGGACTGAAAATGAAGCCAATGAAAGCATTCTAATTATACCAGCAAGGGCAGGCGAAGGATTTTCTAGTAAGGGAGAAGGAGAATCAGTGAACTAATTGAGAAATGACGAACTCAATGATTCGAAAACAGCAACCGACAGTGAAATCAGTGATGGTGATGAAGAAAATGCGCCTTTAAATTATAAGACGTTAAACTTATCTTTAAAAACTGCACAAGAATTATCTGATTTTGCAATTGATTTTGACCCAAATGAAGAAACAAAATGACGCTTTATGAAAGACATAGAGAAATTCTGCACTAATTATCGTAAAAGTTACAGATTTCATCATATATTTTTCCAAGAAAGGCTCACCTAGTTTAAAAAGGAACAGTATCATGCATTTACAAAGCAGTAATAAAAGTCCATATGTTTTATGCATTTTTATAATAAAAATCCTTATTATTTGTATTTTTTAACCACTTGTTTCATTTTTTCGTTTCTGATAACTAAAATACTTAAGTTTGCTTAAATCACACATACTTTCTTAATCTGAATTATACCGAACACATTTTTTCTATAGAAAGTTAATTTTGCCTTCCGTACAATGTATTAATGACGTAATCCCTGGTCGGCCTTATTGCAATCACTCCAGATGAACAGTAATAAACAGGCAATTTATTGAGCAAATAATGTGAAACTATACTTAATGCATATATAAATACGCATGAAGAACTCAGATATTAAGAAAATTCTCCTTAGCTTACGAGAAATAGCGCTAATTTATAATATAACTCACAAGGTAATGTGTAGCTTGTGACCTAGGGTACTTTCTTAGTATTAGGAAAATAGGGATAATTTCTAAGACGCAGTTCAATGTATTATTTGAGCCGCGCAGTTTCTCTGTCTGAGGATTGGTTAAATGGAACGGGTTTCTATAAGCTTTGGAAAAGATTGCTGTTAAAGCTTCGAAAATGCGTTTTCCCAAAACTTTCTAAAAATCGCTAAGTTGGCAAAAGAAAACCAAACGTCACCAAAGACCCGTCAAGAGCTTTTATGCCATATCTATACTTCTACTTGAGGTAATTTCATAATTTAAAGATTGTTGAATTCAGAATCACAAGATCTGAAGTTCTTTACCAGAAACGTACACTTATATACAAAACATAGCGTTATAAATATCTTTGCACAAATATTACTGCCATACCTATAGTTCTATTTCAGCTATTTTTATAATTTAAAAGTTGTTGTGTTCAGAAACACAAGATCTGCAATTCTTTACAAAATATATATATTTATATATAAAACATAGTGTCACAAATTCCTTTACACAAAAATTTCTGGCATAGATTTCTGGCTTATAGTTCTACTTTAGTTAATTTCATAATTTAAAAGTTATTGTATTCAGAATCACACGATCTGTAGTTCTTTACAAGAAACATACACTTATATGCAAAACATAAGTTCACATATTCCTTTGCACAAAATTAGATCTTGAAATTATCATCCTAAATGCAAAAATGTAGCTAATAAATAAATAAAATAATACATAATATTACACAATGTACAAAATAATGCAGTTAAACATATTTTAAAAGTTACATAAAGTTTTAGCAATACTATGCTTTCCTACATTTGTAAATTTAGTTAGAATTATTTAGAGTTTAGTTAGAATATAAACAACGGCAAGGCTGGTACCAACGGCAAGGCTGGTATTTATAATAATACAGAAATCAATGCATCCATACTCAATCAATGCATTCAAGACAAATATTAAGAAATTTGTTCTTCTCAGAGAATTTATAAATACTATAAAACACATTGGATGGCGCTGTTTGACTTGGATATAATACTAAAAAATATATTTGATGATTCTTTTGTACTTTTTGTAATATCACAGCATAACAAGAACATGTGTTGGGGCCTCGAAAATAGCCATTGTTTTAATTATAATTTAATTATGCTATATTTAAATGAATAACAAACAGCAATCTTAATGTTAAATAAATGGGTAACAAATAGAAATATGTATTCAGTAGAGAACCATAATTTAAAAAATGATTAATTATTAGATTCTAAGCAATGGTGAATTATTAAACATTTTTTGTAATAGAAAATTATTCATTATTCATTCTCTATTAATCATACTTGAAGTCCACTGCAAACACCTTTTTTCTTGAAGATTGATTTTACTGAGATATTACGTTACTGAGTTTTCCTCAATCCATATAGAGGTCTGTAGGATGCCGAAGTTTCCTTGTTAGACCATAGCTACGAAACCTTGTTAGGCTTCTGATTCAATATATTCCTCCAAACAATGATTTGTTTTGTTTCTTTCAATCTGTTTTGCTTAGGTTTAGGCATATAAACAACGGCAAAGTTGGTATTTATAATAATACAGAAATCAATGCATCCGTACTGTTATTCAAGACAAATATTAAGAAGTTTGTTCTTTTCAGAGAATTTCTAAGTTCTATAAGACAGATTGGATGGCTCTGTTTGACTTGGATATAATACTAAAAATATATTTGATGATTCTGTTGTACTTGTTGTAATATCACAGCATAACAAGAACACGTGTTGGGGCCTCGAAAATAGGACACAACCAGTGGAAGTGAAATACCAGAAATTTTTCCATGTGCATTCAAATTATCATCTATCCGAAATAAATATGTGCGTGCCGTGTACCCAATGGCTTCCCAAATCATCACACCAGGTGCAAGGTCCCTATGTCGATATTGAATGCAAGCAGGCGACTTGCGGTCTCCTCGGTCACTCCATACATACAGACACATATACGGCTATTAGAATACTACATGTAGATCCGATAGTCGCTTGAAAAGACGACATTGTGCCATTTCCTGTACACAGCTTTGTCGCTTGGCTCACTTGAGTCATCGTCCCTTTCCTGCTCATAGTCTACGCTGCTGCTAACGTCGACGCACCTTACGAGTTGATACTGCGCGTGCTGCAAACTTGCCCATTTCCTGACGAATGGTCCGTGATGCGGTAGTACGTTTTTGCAGGACTGACCTCAAAATATGCCTGTCCTTTCGGGATTTAGACATGGGAGGGCGTTGAGATCCTACATGCCATTCAATATGACCCCCAGCAATCCATTGATTCCATATTGGCATGACAGTGGTTAAATCTCAACCACTGTCATGTACACTGCTCAAAAAAAAAAATGGGACAGTGCTATATCTCCCGTTCTACTGGGGCGATTGACAAAATTCAAACTACGTTTTTCATGTCTCGAAAGCGCGACTTAGGATATATATTAGATTTATATATAGTACTATTCTAACATAAGTATTTTGACACAAAATCGGACTTTTTCTGAAATAACATACCATTTTTTTTACATATTTCGATTCTACGACTCAAATTATGCCAGAATACCAAGTTTTGTAAAAATCGTACGAATAGTTTTTAAAATATTAGCTCTCAAAATTTTAGCTCCTCAATGTTAATTGAATTTGGCAAATATTTATTAATATCTCTTTTTTTATTAAACTTTTTTGATTTTTTCTCTCATATTTCGAAATTTTGGTTCATTCCAAATAAAATTTACCCATTTTTTGCGTTTTATTTTTTAAATTTTTATTTTTAAATAATTTCTATAGATTTTTCGAATAAAATTTTGAATTATAAATTTTTTACCATCATCTTAAAGTAGGTGTATTTTTAAGCATATCTGCAAAAAATTAGACTTTTTTACTCAAAATTTTCTAAGATATACACGAATTTACATAATTTCGCGTTTTGAAATTTGGCACCTTTTTTTTGAGCGATAATAACGCCAAATGTGGTCTATGGATTTTTGTTACACTGAATTGCCACAGCTATTTTTAACCTTAAACTTCAAGTAAAATTTTACGGAGAATTAATTATATGACATTTTTTCCCTCAATGATGCGTAATAAATATTTATTAATACTATATGAAAGGCTATTTTTTTAAATTACAGATGATATTATTCAAATTTTTAACTATTTTTTTTTAATTTCTCTCGTATCTTTTCTTTTTTTAAAAAAATTAAGAGTAAGTTTTTGTAAGAGTAAATTTTTACCTTCGGCGTTTTATCGTCTGCTACTTTACTTCGTTTAAATCGAATTGTCTAAAACTGAGAATTTTCGTTTGATATTTATTTGAATTTTATGACATTAACTGCATAATTTATTTCTAAACAAACTGTTGCTTTTGAATTGGCTGAAAGGGCGGCTGATACTATTATCCATATTTTTAAAGCACAATATATTTTTATAGAAACATAATATTTAGAATAATCATTTTTTATAAAAGTCAAATTATGATATAAACATACAGTCCTCTAGAGACTGAATTAATGGAAGTTCAATGGTTATGTAGAAATGATCTGCAGCTACTTAATGGCTGGATAAGTCAGCAGATTCTGTGGACAAGTAAGAATAATTATATAAACGACACCAACATTCTGTATTCAATAAACAAAGAGGATACGATGTTTACTAAATGAATTTAAGAAGTTTTAAAACATAAAAAATCAACTCATTTTTTTCCTAAAATGTATTTTTGTGCGTAGCGTATTTTCATTATATCCTTAAAATTCTAATTTAGAATGTAATTGTCAAGAACTGAATCCTAATCATCAATAATATAATAAGTAATTATTACTGTTATTAATAAATCCTTCTTATAAAGTAATTGCAAATATTTCAAAAAACTTTCTGTCTGAATGCAAACATTTTTCTATGCAAATATTTTTAATTTTATATTAATCAAGATTGCACACCATATTACTTATTTCCACTTCAATTCTTACCGTCAGTTCTAGTAGAATTTACAAATCAATTATATTTAATTAAGGATTGAATTGGATTATTTAATTATGGCAAAGCACACAAGGGCTATCTGCCTAAAGGGAGGGATGCCTTCGTGGAGGATTTTCTTAGGGAAACTGGCTCGTATACATGTTACACATGGGGAAAACCACGAAACCGCCCATGCGGCCAGCCCGTTCGCGGGATTTGAAACTCGAACCGAACTACCAGTGTTCAGTGTCTTTACCGCTCGGCTGTTGGTGGGCTATTTAATTAAGGAATGACCATCTAGATTAAGAAACAGCGTACCGTAACAACATTTCAATTATTGGTTCCGTATCTTTCATGTTACTCCCGATTGGCTAGCTACATGATTTTTAATGAGTATTCGGATTTTACTAGTAACTTCACTTGGAAATCGCGCTTAAACTAGGTTAGTTGGTTATTTGAACATAGAAAGAACATGGGAGCTATTTGATTAAGATGCTTTCATAGAGAATCTTTGTAAAGAGAACCTAAAAAACTACGAAAACCAACCATGCAGCCTGGGTTAGACTGAGCAGCAAACAATTAGTATTTAACAATCTTTTCTTTTTCAAATGCTAGGCAACTGATGAGGCTCCAATTAAATCTCCAATTTAATATTTTATTTGTAAATATTTAAAATATTGTTGTATTCTTTGACACAGAAAGCAGAATTTAAGTTTTGTTAACTCGTTAGTAAACTACCAAGCCGTAGTGCAAATGAATATTCAATTTCTTTGGCAATAATTGTATTCACTTAATATTCTTGGAATATGAGCTAAAGAAGGAACGTTCTCGGAAGATTAAAGAAGTGTTTAAATCCAGTGATATTAGGTTTGTCTTACAAGCTCAGGATCAAAACGATTCTGCAATTGCCCGAGTAGTTGACTTGTAAATGGATGTGAATCAAGCAGATGACTTTTAATCTTACGTTATTCAGCCAGAAAACGTATTCCAAATGTTTTGTATTGCATGACAATGCATCTTTTCATTATTCAATAACCAGTCGGAGAACCGCTTGTGTTCGGAAAATAAGTATGTATATTCAATCGTCCTGCATGTTCTTCAAATTTGTCTTCTTGTGATTTTTTTTCTTTCTCAAAAACTAAAGTTGCCTCTCAAAGGAAAGTTTTTTGACATTGAAGAGACAAAATTAATATGACATCTGCTTTTAGAGGCATGTGAAAAACAGATCTCTACAAACCTTCTCTTCCATTACATGTTGTGCAGTCAGACAAAAAGTTACATCAGCGTAAATTCTATAATCTATTTTTATTACACTCTGATTACTTTATTAACATACAGTGAATATGTACTAAATCTTTAACTTTAGCTTAAGTAATTCGGAATTTTTGACGGAATTGTTGTCGGAACTAGGACTTAGAAGATAAGTCAAATTAAATATTTCGATAACCCAGTAAATTCAAGTTCGAAATTTCAGTATTTTATTTTCGGAGGGAGGGGAAATGTTTTCAGTTTTGGTCCATTATACTAAGTATATTTGCTTCGATTTTTTATTTTTCCATAAAAGCGAAAATTTTACGCATGGTATACATATAACGCATAGCTTCAAATTAAAATTTAATAATATACAGAGTGGTTATAATTAAAGTTCCACATTGAAACGGTCATAAAAGGAAAACTACTGGATCAAATGTTATCAAACTTGGAAATCGTGTAAAGGAGGTCATGGGAATTTATTTTCCGCGAAAAAAAGGAAGTTCGAAACCTCACCACCAGGGGAGAAATGGCGCTGTATGCAATATTGTTAAACGAAATATGGGTCGGAATCTAACTTAACCTTTTGTTAAACGAGTTTAATATGTTGTATACCCTTAAGAAACTTTGAAGTAGGCAAATTATTATTTAAAGAAGTTAAATTCGATAAATGTCGAGTGCGCCATCCCTGTAAGTGAGAATTTCGTCCGTGAAAACCACGAATTAGCGATTAGAAAATGTGAGATCGCAAATCACTCTCACAAGTGCGTACAATCTGGAAATCGTTTTCTTACAGATCGCTAATTTGTAATTTTTTAAACCTGAATTCGGCACTAAAACATGAAGATACTGATTCAAAACGCTTTTAATCGATTTGGGCCAAAGAAATCTCTCATGTTATCTATCTAGTTCCATTGCATTCTCCTACTGCATTCGATTGCATAACAGTCATTTCACACCGTTTACTGTTGAATGACAGCTAGTTTTATAACTGAACCATTTTTTTTCTGAAGAGCAGTCGACAGCTGGACCACTGCGATTGCAGCTCACTTAGAGCCAATATTAAAATGTTTCGTGATACATGAACTGCAGTAACGTGGCATTTTAGATACTACGATTTTTATGTAGGGCTGGGCACCACCTCAAGAGTGTCGCATAGTTACATAGGCAACATTTCACGAATGAACGTCTTATAGGCCAACACTTCCCCTCTTCCCACCAGACCTCAACCTCTGTGACTTTTGTCTATGAGGTTATCTCAAAAGCACTGTTTATGGTGATAATCTAAACAATTTGGCAGAAATGAAAAATGTGATACACTGATAACATTCCTCCTGATATGCTATGTGTAACGTGTATACGAGCCAGTTTCCCTTAAAAAGTCCTCCAAGAAGGCATCCCTCTCTTAAGGCAGATAGCCCTCGAGTGCTTTGCCGTAATCTAATAAACCAAACCAAAACCAAACCTGATATGCTAAGAGCTGCTGTTGAGATTGCAGTAACATGATTTAACTTGCTTTCGGAAAATGCTGGACGCTACATTGAACATGCTTTGTAACACGTTTCGGATAATATTAAACACATTTTAAACAGATGTTTTCGTGTCTTATTTCATTTAACAATATTGTATACAGCGCCATTTTTCCCCTGATGGTGACTTTTTGAACTCTTTTTTTTTCCGCCGAAAATAAATTCTCATAACCTCCTTTACACGATTCCCAAGTTTGATAACATTTGGTCCGGTAGTTTTCCTTCTATGACCATTTCAAAGTGGAACTTTAATAATAACCACCATGTAAAATAAGCTTTAAAAGTCTGACAGTTTGGTTCAAGTCCCAACTTTAAAAAATATATATATAAATATAAATTTTTATATTAATTCTCTTAGAAAGCATGTTTTAAGAAGCTAATTTTTCTCTCGCGTTATAGATTGTATAAAAAAACATGATCTTTAATATGATTTAGATTGTTTCAGCCGATATAAGAATCGGGTTACTCTGTGGTACAGAATAAACCCTGCTGGACTGTTTTATTTCTTTGTCATTTAGCAAAAATCTTTTAATCAAAATATTTATCCTTTGGACTTCGCTTTAAACTTTATTTATAGCTAAAATGACTAGAAAATGAAAAGCTGTCTTTAGCTGAAACGCTATTCATATAATTGATATTTTAAAAAATTGACAAGAATGCAAAATGTTTGGAAGTCTAGCAGTCGAAAAATCTTAATTTTCTTGTGTGAACACTGAAAATAACTGTAGAAGAAAAGAAGAAAATTAGGGAGAAAAGTAAGCAAAAATTTGCAGGGAAATTGGGCTGTCAGACGTACCAAGATGTTCAAAAAGTTGGACGCTTTCGAATATACTTTCAGGATACTTCAAAGAATTTAGGTGTTCAAAGAGAAAACACTTGGACGAGTACACCAGCAAATACCATCAATTGAGCTTGTGTTAACAGAAAAGACAAAACGATATCATTGCAGATTAAAGTGAAGAGCGACTGGTTTTAAACTATATGGTTGTGTAAATTACGTTATAGAACATCATATCGTATCATAAATGGTGAATCCCATGATTTCCTCAGTCGAATTATTTGAAGATTCAGGAGTTTATCCAGTGATGTGTGTGGATGTCACTTAAAGATGTTTTTTTCCCTTCCTGATGAAACAGCGGCCGAGCGGTAAAGTCGCTGAACACTGGTAGTTCGGTCCGAGGTTCGAATCCCGCGAACGGGCTGGCTGCATGGGCGTTTTCGTGGTTTTCCCCATGTGTAACGTGTATGCGAGCCAGTTTCCCTTAGAAAGTCCTCCAAGAAGGCATCCCTCCCCTTAGGCAGATAGCCTTTGTCATAATAAAATAAACCAAAACCTTTTGATGAAACCAGTCTTTCCTTTCACCTCATAGCTTCAAAATGTTTAGCCTCTAAAGACTGATAAAGGCTCTGACGAAATACTTCGTGAAGAACTTTCTAAGGGAAACCAGCTGTCATACGTGGTACACATGAGAAAATGCACGAAAACGCCCATGCAACCAGCCCGTTTACCGGGGTTCGAACCCCGGAGTGAACTACCAGTGTTCAGCAACTTTACCGCTCGAACGTTTGTGGGCCTTTATGAAATGGAAGGCGATAACTTTATTTAAAATGATTGTCAGAAATACCAAAATGTTTCGAAAAGTTGGATACTTTTCAATATACTTTCAGAATGCGTAAAGAAACAGAGAAGAAAAATAAATTTTTTCGTAAAATTTAGTATTCGTATTTTTTTTAATTTAAAACTTTTCAATCTTATGATATTTGATTCTTGCGATTTCAAAAATAAAATATTTGACTAAAATATGAATAACATTTTAAGAAACCAAATGTAGGATAAAATTGTGTAAAGCAATGGGCACAATGATAAAACTATTTAAAGCAGTGTATGCAAGTCATCCTAAGTTAAAATATCGGTTATACATCTCTCTTATTTATATATATTTTTTCTGAACGGAACATTGAAAGGCGTGTAAAACTGTGCTTTACTATATTCATATACTTTTTTTCCTAAGGAAACTAGGTTGCCATATATTAAGAAGTTCGCCAAGTGAAGTATTCTTGGCGCAAACTGACAAAAAAGTGCCAACATAAATTTGTGAATTTCTCCGTAAATTTCTCTCCAAATTTTACAAAATTTCATATTTAGGCGTAATTTGAGTCGTAGAATCGAAATATGTAAAATTTGGTATGTTATTTCAGAAAAAGTCCGATTTTGTGTCAAAATACCTATGTTAGAATAGTGCTATATATAAATCTAATATATATCCTAAGTCGCGCGTTCGAGACATGAAGAACGCAATTTGAATTTTGTCAATCGGCCCAGTAGATCGGGAGATATAGGACTGTCCCATTTTTCTCTTTTAATATAGTATGCAGTTTTCAAACGCATCGTAGTCTGGGTTACAAAGTATTCTTCCGAAAAAAACGCAGTTCAAATAAATAAAATCAAATTCTGGAAAATTGATATTAATAAATATATTTAAAGTGCTCAGTTCGAAGGAATAAATAGAAAATTTTAAAACAATTATCTGAAGAGACAATGCAACACAAACAATTAAAATAAAAGTATAAAAATTTAAAAATGACCTAAAATAATAGCTATGACGAAAAGTATATATAAAGAAAACTATTTGAAAAAAAAATAAATAAATAAACGCTGCACCTTTATTTACGCAGTTCGAATAGGTAAATAGAAATTTTTAAAACAGTTATTCGAAAAAAAAAAAAAAAAAGTGCAACTTAAACAATTAAAATGAAATTCGAAAAGAAAAAATTACTTAAAATAATAAGTTATAATTAAAAATATAATATAAAGAATATTATTTGGAAAAAAGGAACGATGGTGACTTTTTTCCCTAAGGAAACTAGGTTGCCATATATTAAGAAGTTCGCCAAGTGAAGTATTCTTGGCGCAAACTGACAAAAAAGTGCCAATATAAATTTGTGAATTTCTCCGTAAATTTCGCTCCAAATTTTACAAAATTTCATATTTAGGCGTAATTTGAGTCGTAGAATCGAAATATGTAAAGAAATTGGTATGTTATTTCAGAAAAAGTCCGACTTTGTGTCAAAATACCTATGTTAGAATAGTGCTATATATAAATCTAATATATATCCTAAGTCGCGCTTTCGAGACATGAAGAACGCAATTTGAATTTTGTCAATCGGCCCAGTAGATCGGGAGATATAGGACTGTCCCATTTTTTTTTTGAGCAGTGTACATCACGACTGGGAAAATCACGGGATGATAATCACACTTTCGATAGGGAACGTGTGTCTCTATCGAATTTCGAAACCTGCTGGTAAGCTTTTCCGCTTCCTATTCGAATCATAACAGGATATTCTGAGAAAATTCCAATCTTACAAGGACTTTCCTAATGAGACATCCACTACACAAATTTTTCTTTTATGCAGTGTTTCAGATGTCGTTTTACTCTTTTGTGTCGTCTAAATCCGCTGAAATACTAATCATTTACGTATTCGAACCTCTTCCTTTCCTGTGATTTTTACGTTCGTCAGGTCATCCTAACTGGTGTTGCAATTTTAATGACCAGCAGTATATTTTTAAATTTCTAAATTTTAGTCGTCAAACATATGCAGCTCCTGAGCTAACATACTTCAGTTTTAATTCCATAAATAACAAATATAATAACAGATTGTTTTATCAGACTTATTGTCTTTAACGAGAAGGATGGATCTTTTTTTGTCATTAACAAGCTTTTTAATGTTGGAAGAGTAGGTAGTGGTTGCCATTTGAATGAAGTTTTAAAAGTGTTCATCAATAAGTCTCTTTCTGTACCTATTCTTAATACATTTCATGCAAGAAAAAGAAATCTTACACAGATATGCTGAGCTGAATGTTGTCTTTACTTTTATACGAGCCTTGACCACAATTGGGTAAATTTCTTTAGGAACAAGAAACCAAATATTTTCAGGACATGAAGAAAGCGATTTTACTGGTAAATCGTTCTAAAAATCAATCAGTGTCAACTTAATTTCAGCATTGTCTCCTTGAAAATCAAAATGGTCCATGACACCAGTAAAAATTCTTCAGCATCAATCTGTGTAAAAGGCGATTTCATAAAGTATGCAACAATTGTAATCTTTTAGAAATCTCGAAAGGATTTGTTGAGTTCATTTTTCAAATCTGAAATAATTTCAACTTATTGTTTGCTGTTGTAAAGAGCCGTTAAAAACCCTTTCTTGTCAAGAATTTGTTTCAAACAGCCAAAGTGTTTGTATTCACCTGGAATAATACTTCTTACAGTTTCACTTTTTTGAAAATGAAGCAACATTTACAAATAATATCTTTACCTTGAAGCTGCAAGTTAAGGATATTTAACTTTTCGATGATGTTTGAAAGAAAATCAAATTCCTGCAGCCAAACCGGATCGTCTAGTCCACGAAAGGATTCTCCTTGTTCATTAAAAAATTCTAATAAGCAGGAAGCAACTCTTGGACTCTTTCTAGTCTCTAAACTCAGCCTCTAGCCAAACCAAAGAACTTCTTTGTAAAGCACTAGATCACAATACACGCAGTCTAGTTCGTCAGTGCTCTGAACAAACACTCTCTAAATTGCATGTACTCTAACTCTGTTCACTATTTTCATGACTGTTTTCATTACATTGTTTATGCTTTAAAACTTTCCACATAGGGACTTCGTGTACTACACAATGGCAAGACAAAAATTTCGGAAAACTGTTGTCTTTAAAACACGAAGGTTATGAAACCCTCCCCATCGCAAGAGCTCGATAAGTTCACCAAAATTTTTATTTATAGGAATATTTTGAGAGTTGATAAGATATTTAAATCTTAAAATACGTTCTGTCCTGTAGTATGTCTTAATAACGGTATAGTCTTTACAAGATCCTCTCTTATTTCGAAATTATCAAAAACCATACTTGAAAAAACGGCCTGCTGAGCTCCATGACTATATCAGTGGATTCATCAACTTGCAAAGAGAAATAGATGTAGCGAACAAAGTTAGTTTAAAGTTGTGCGGTAATATCAGAACTCATAATCAACTTTCTCTTCACTGTATTTGCAGAAAGCTGCAGAGGTTTACTAGCAAATATTATCTCAGTTTTATTTTTTAAACTATTAAATAATGCATCTGCAGCTTTTAAAAACGTAGTTTTGTCTCTTTCACTCTCTTCGTACGGTTTCTTATTCTGTGCTATAATATTTGAATCTCCGAATGACGTCTTAGTTGCTGTTGAAAATTTTTATTGATTTTTAAACAGTTGATTGTTGAGTAGTATGCTTAGATTTAAGCTACCTTACCTTTTCTTTCCTTAGAGCAGAATTGAGTGGGAAATCCTGTTGAACCCTGCGTGAACAGCTTTGAAGTGACGTCCGACTTCCCATTTCTTCTCAAGATGCACTGACATAGCACAGTAAATACATACAATATGTCCTTTACCTGAGTAAAGAAGTAATCTGTTTCCCATTCCAAATGAAAGTGAAAAGTTTTTTTTTTTTTTTTTCTTTTTCTTTTTCTTAAACACGCCATCATTAGAACAAATCTAGTTTAGTGCCAACGCGTAAATCAAACTATAAAGGTTCGCAAACTTCTAATATACACCCGAAAATCATAATGCGCACAAACTTACGCTTATACAGTCAACTATGAGATGAGGCTTATAATGGCAGCGACGAAGAAGAAACAAGCAGTTGTTATGGTCAACGTTAGATCAGTGGAGGAATGAAGGTTAGCCACCTGGGAAGTTAACACTGTTTACCGAAAATATCTCCGCGAGCTACTATAGGGTGGGCCATCTAATTTGAATCAGTTAAAAAAACTAACGAATATTGTTTCAAAACTATGAGTTTATTAGAAAGACTGGACATTTTCATTTAAGAATGAAACCTGCCACGGCTGGTACAGTACCCCATCCGATCAACCCGATTTTTCAGTATATTTTTGATTGTTTGAGCTCCATTCATATGAATAGCAACTTCAATTTCGTGTTTCAAGGCAATAGTCAGCTCTGGGTGGTTAGCGTAACACTTTTCCTTAAGGGTGCCCCACAAAAAACATCCAACTGTATCAAAGTGGTTTCCGTTCGACGGCATCCTTGGACCTATTTTCTTTGAAAATGAGCAAGAAACACCGTTACAGTCAATGGCGAACGTTACCGTGCCACGTTAAACGGAGTTTTGCTTCCGAAAATTGAAGAGGATACGATAGGTGACATTTGGCTTCAACAGGACGGGGTCTCTTGCTACACAGCCGACGTAACCATCGATATTTTGCGCGCTGTTTTTGAAAATCGAATAATCAGTCAAAATGCTGATGTCAATTGGCCGCCTCGGAGCTGTGATTTGGTCCCGTTAATTCTTTTATGAGGAACCCTTAAGGATAATTGTTACGCTAACCGCAAAGAAGATCTTGATGACGTGAAGTTGCCATCCATGCATTTGGAACCCAAACAATCGAAAACATACTGAAAAATTGGGTTGATCGGATGGGGTACTGTCATGTCAGCAGTGGCGGTCTTTTGAATGATGTTGTGTTTTCTTCTTAAATAAAAATACACAATTTTTATAATAAGCTGATAATTTTGAAAAAGGATTCATTAGTTTTTTTTTTAATAGCCGATTCAAATTCCAAAAGTTAGACGGCTCACTTTTTAGTAGGTCATGATCGATGGTTTGGCGATTACTGTGGTAAATCAAAGTAATCTATAATTAAAAAATGAGGTATTAAACAAAATAATTAATTTCAATAGTATAGTATAGATTTTCATTTAATAAAAATTCTTCGACATCCGAGAACTAAGTTTTTTTGGAAAACCTGAAAGTAAGAAAAATCAGGCACGCAAAAAATATCCGTGTTTTTTAAGAGATGGGAATTAACATTTGATAAGTTCTTGGGGTTTGTTATTCTTGTTTAGATTTACTCACCTCTTTGGCAAAAACATCAGATCATGTCAAAGAGCTTTGTCGTGGGGAGGAGAGCAGCAAAGCATCTATCTTTGGCTTGTGTCTAGGGCACTTTATATGTGACGCTATGACTTTACCCAGTTCCGCCCTAATTTTGAGGAGAACCAGTCAGGGAGGCTTTTGGAGTTTGAAAGATATGCGCATGTTACCTTAATAAAAGGGAATCAGCAAAAAGAAGAATTAAAATGAAACTTTTCCGAATTATTCTCTATTAAGTCTCTATTCAGCAAATATAAATTATTTGCAAGTTATTCTCAGACTGAAAGGATTATCACAGATTATCATATAAAAATTCAAAACTCTCTCTTTACCTCAGCCTACATTCTAAATTATTGAAATCTGTACACGCATTTTAACAAACGAATGATTATTAGAGTCAAAAACGAATGCTCCTGATCTATATAAAGATTTTAAGTGATGAAATGGACTCGTGACTCGAGACTCATGACGTGACTCGAGACAATAAACTCATGACTCGGAATTAACCCAAAGATTATTTTAACTGCGGCTCTCTTTAAAAGTTACTAGAATTGTAAATCTGTAGTTTGCAAGGTGTCCGTATTCTTCATTACAAAAATCCCAACGTTCATTAAAGAACAAAATTAGCAATCAAATTTCAGGTAATTTATTGATATTTATTTTCCGAAAATAGGAAACATTTCTTTGCTTTTTTATATTTGTCATATTAAATTAATACATATATTAAATAAATATAAACTTCAAATATATTTATTTAATATACAATTAATATTAATTACATCTTTATTACATGCACTCAGATTTTACGTTTATAAAAGAAGGTTTAATTCTCCCAAAAAGATAAACTGAGACATGATTTAGCGAGAGCTATGTACCATATTATTATTATCAGTCTGATTTTAATTAGATAATATATCATGATATTAATTAGATTAGATATTGTCTTACTCGAAACCCTGTGCAAAGGAGTTCAAAAAACATTTTAATTTAAATGTCATATTCTAACATGCAGTTCAAACTGAAGAGCTTATCGAAATGCATGTAATTTGATAAATTAATTCTTAAGTTGCAAATGCTTCATTATCATATTCAAAACTATAAATAATTTAGAAACGAAATGTGTCTGCTAAGTAAAGAATAATTGACTAATTTTGACTACTCGTCCTTATTTAGATTTTCATGTATATATGTATTTATTCACTACATAGAATGCAAAATAACGAGATCATATTAGTTATTGATAATAAATGCACTCCTTTTACGCAATATAAAAATTTTGTTCAAATTCAATGCGTAAGCTTTTCTTGGTACAAACTTCAAACTAAACTACTGAGAAAATCTGACTGAGAATTCATTATTGCATGAAGGCATTAATTAAAGAAAATTAATCTCTAATTAATAGAAATGGTAAATATTTGTTTCGTATTCACTCGCAATTAATTATTACCAAAACGTTAACTGCAGTTTTGGAATAAACATGGTGAAATGTAACTATGGAAAAAGTACTTAAAGTACTAGGGCAGAAGTTTACTACTACTACGGAAAACGTACTTAAAGTGCTAGGGCAGTTTAAAAGTACTAGGGCAGAAGCTTCAACACTACTGATTATTTTTTAAATCTAAAGGCAAGCATTTAAAGGCGGGCAATCTAAAGACGGGCTATTCGATAATGGCCGCCCCTAATGCCAGAAGTGGTGGCCATTTTATTGTGAAGGCATCTAATAGGCGGCCTATCTATGAAGGGACGGACAGTTGCAACCATTCCTTCTTCTGGATTCCGACCCGGACCTATTGTAGAATTTACAATTCTACTATGGAATTGTAAATTCTGCGATAGCTTTTGTAAGAGCGAAGATCAGGTGCTCACTTAGTTTTAAGAGACTGCTGGGACATTTCCTTCACTGGAACCACTTTTTATGGGAAACTGCCTTATAATCAGTTCTGTATAATTACCGTCTTGATTTTCGAGAGTACTTGATCTTCACTATATCCCTTTTCATTAACTTTTCGTTTTAAATCTATGTCATTCTAAAGAAAAAGCCTCGAATTGAGAAATATTTACACATCCCTAGACCTGCAGAACTTTTACTTCCAAAATTTTAGATTATATCTGTATATCCTGCATTTATTCCATTCCTCTTCTAATTACTGATGGAAAAAATTACAATTACGTGGAAGATTTCGAATACTGAATTTCATATATGTGTGTTGAATAATGAGAACAAATCCGGCATTATGTCATAGTTGACTAATATTCTGAATATTAAAATTTTAAGAAAATATCTGTTTCTTTCGCGTGACATCCAAGAAACCTATCACAAGTGTCAACATTAAAGATCTGAAAATATATTTCTAAGTATTTAAATAACTCATAAGCTGAAGCTAAACTAAAAAGTACCGAGAACTTCTTGGCATATACCAATACCAAAGATAAAATAGTTTCCAATATCGAATGTACCAATAGCAAGATAAAATAGTTTCGAAGTGTCTAAAAGACTATCCTGAGGACACTCTCAAAACGTTTGAGAAAAGGCAGTGACCTCACAAATACATAAAGATTGTGGAGCATGACATTATTCAAAACTTTTCGCTCGATAGTGTAGTTTTGATGTAGGAATTACAGATTAAAGAATGAAATGTGCGTATTCATGTACATGTTTGTAAAGATACAAATATATAAATTTTTAGGAAAATTTTGAATATTTGTTATTTTGGTAGTAATATTGGTAAGTCTGGAAAATTTTCTTTACTGAACATATAAAGCTAAAAAATTCTTTCGAAAAGCGGAAAGTTAATAATAATTTCGATACTTCACTAAAAATCAAGTGTTATAGATGAACAACGATTTGAATATTTACCAAGAGTGCAACAAAGTACATATATAAACTATTTTGTTAGTCAGTTATGAATATTTGAGTAGACTATATCCAGAATCTTCAAAATTAGTAATGAAGCGTTCAGTTGAACTTTCCAAGATTTTACTAAAGAAGTCTCTAAAAATAAAATACTGATAAAAATAGTGATTAAAATTTAAATTAAATTGTGTGGTAAAAAGTATGCCTTTTTTTAAACATCCGCATGATATGTAATAAAAATGAAAGCAAGGGCAGTCTTCAGCAATGCATTACAAGACGTTAAGCAAATAAAACTTTCTAAACTGGGTTTTTGTCACATACGAAATCCATTGGAAAAGCTAAAATTAGTAATGTATTGGCACTGGACTAGGAAACAAGTTTTTATATGTAGTTAAATGGTATGAAAATTAATCAAACATTATAACAAAAGTATAAAATTTACACATATGTCTTCATAATAAGCTATGAATGTTTCCGTTTTAGTGAAATGAAGTCGAAAATTACAAATATGGTAATGAAACACTCATTTTAATCTTTCAGATTTTATTAAAAATGCAACAAACACATTTCTGTTTTAGTAAAATTCGACTTGAAAAATGAGCAAGTAAAAAAATGAGCAAGTCCTGCTACACATATTCATTTAATATGTAATACAGTAAATTAAAATATAACCCTGGCTCATCAATACAATATATTAGATATGTACGGCTAATTCTTCATTTCGAGTAAGATAAAGAAGAACCTTTTGAGTCAGAGAGAAACATATTTATAAAACAATGATTCTTAATTTCCGAGTGATTTAAATAAAGCGCTGATGTTTATTATTAAGATGAGATATTTTCTTAGATATGTTTCTAATGAAATTAGTATATAAACGTCTTTTGAGAAAGAAATAGGCTTCATGAGAAAAATCTATGACATTGCAAAACAGTGATCGTGGTGACTTATAGAAAGTATTCAAAGTCTGTATGAGCTTGGTTAAAAGTCCCCATTATGTACATACGAATACATCTGTCTCAGTGAAAAATTAATCCATCACCATAGTATACTGAGATAAAAATTCCATTTCTTTTCTTTTCTTAATTTCTCGTTCAGCGTGGTAGTGTTGTTGAAGTTAAATCGTCCAAACATGTAACAAAATTATTAAATCAAACAATATAACTATTTAGTAAAAATTCGTTCCCAAGTCTTTACAAGGCGTTATAAAAGATAAGCAGGGAAATATTTGAAAATTCAATGATTTTCAGTGGCAGCAATGTAAAAAGTGGTAATATTCAAAGTGTTCAAAAAGTTATTGATAAGGTACTTCACGAAAACGATTCATGAAAACACTATATCACAGTCATCCATAAATAACTTCCGTCAAAACAGAAAGTTTTATGCTAAAAATTTACTTGGGATGCAGAAAAAGAAACATTAAAGGATTCAAAATGAAGATACTCGTGTAAACGTTCCGAGATCAATTGTACAGTATTTCAGGAAATATTCACTTAACTTCTAACTTTTTTGTAATTTTGTTAAATCATATATAATGAGCATATGTGAGAAACGAAATGCATTCGGATGCGGAAAAATAACAAACATTAACTATCTGGCAATGAATCAAATTTCATTGGAAGTGTAATGGCATGAAAAGTAGAAAAATTTAACTGAATATCTTGATGATCATTTCTTAATTTGTTTTTTGAAATAGAAATAGTTAAAGGCTCCTAGGTTAGTAATGAGCTACTAAATTCGTTCAATTTTTATCAAAAAAGCAGTAAGAAGTTCTGCGTGCTGATAAAATATTACTTAAATTAGCTCTAGCTTCGTGACTTTCCTCGGACATTGGCAAGACTAACGACTGTCTGAGAAATACAAGACGACTATGTGTTTAGTAGGTTACTTCAAAGATATTAAAGAAATAACGCTTGGGGGGAAAATATGGACATTTTCAAGAAAAGAATGTTCTCTTACGTTCTTTCGGTATTATAATTTTGAACAAAATGCAAAAATTGAGTAAATAAGTAGATAAATTTTAGGAAAATGGTAAATTAACAATAAATGTTTTTTAAAGTATATTTAAATGGAAAAGTGATCGTAATAAATTTGAAAAAAAATCATAGTTCATATACAGTATATTAAGATTTTGCTACTGATATATGAATTCATGAAAATCAAAGAAAAAAGTAATTTATGACGTTCGCTAGCTTACGGTATATTCTCTTGTAATTCTAATCTTTTTCTTTTGAGTTGTATTATTTCTGAATCTGAAGTTTCATAACACAAAAATCAGTCTGATTTATCAAGTTGCGCAGGGATCTAACAACTACAGTATTCGAAAACGAGCCCTTCGGCACCGCAGTTAGCGACGATATGGACGGCATATGACAACATAATAATAATAATATGTTTAATAATTGGACAATGCTACTTTTACTTCATATTTTGTAAAACTTACAGGTGTCCTATTAACAAACTTCACGGTTTGAAAGCTAGCAGTGGCAACACGTTTTGGAGTAAAGCAGGTTTTTATATCCAGTGCGCGAGACGTTTACCAATAGCAAAAATGAATGTGAAAATTAGCGTTTTCAGAGTTTTTAATTAATATTTCGGCTGATGAAAGTCCTGCGGAAAATGAGAATAGTCGAAATTGCTTCCAGCGAAGTTTTGGAATCCGGGCGGGTGGGTCAGTATCTGTCTTGAAACTCAACTCTCCGCCGTTCTGGAGGAGATGATATCACAAACAAGCAAGCAAACATATAGGCAGGCACAGATGGTAATAGTATAGAATTTAATATACCTAAAATTTCCGTCGTTAATGTTCCGGTAAAGTAAAGCAGCAGAGCAAGATAGCGTCTTTTGTTTGTTTCATATAAAAAGACTGAGAAGGAAATATTAAATTTACCTCAGCATTTTAGCAATTACTTACCAGAACATATCACCTTCTTAGAAGATTAGTAATGATATCTCATTTCATTTCTCTGGTTTGTGAAATATATATTAAAATACACATTTAAGGGATGTTAAATATTCAGATGTGTTTATTTTGCTCACTTAAAGCCCATCAATAAATCATACTTAATAATTGTATGGAATAAATGTAAGTCTATTTTTACAGTGCATTTCGTGCCTTTGCATAAACATGAGTTAATTTTTCAATCTGCGTTCAATTATGTAAATCTGAAACTCAAGAATTTCTAAATTTGGAATCAGGTATAGAAATGAATGCATTTTGCTTAGAATTCTATTAATGGCCCTAAATTCACTGTGAAATTACTTAAAATGAGCATTAATTTAACACTCAGTTTTATAAAGCACTCTTTCGAATTCTAAATTTAATTTTCATTTATAGGACTAGAATTTGAAATTTTGCTCCATAATAAGTTTTTTTTTCCTTTTATCCTTAGAACGTTTGCTGTAATGCGAGAAAATTATTACCTCGGGAAAAAAGAAGACTGTAATGAAATTGTCACAGTTGTGTGAGCATTATTCAAATCAGCTTAAAGTTACTCAGTGCTGACTTAACGCAAAAAATGTTATTAGGCTCACTTTTATTCCAGGCTACTCTGTTTCAATCCAAAAATACAAATAAATGGAAGCGAAATGCAATGTGTCGCAACTTATTTCTAGAAGATCCTTTCAGTCCTCACGATTCTCATTTTATATTTAATTAAAATGTTTTAAAAGACATAGCAGCATTTTTTCTGTGATAAATTGTTTACTTGCTGGATGTCAAAAGACTTTCTTTTGAGCCAAACACTTTCCAAGTTATATTTTATTAAACCAACTTAAGGTAAATTTATACGCTCAGGACGCCTGGGGAGGGATTTTATTCAGTGGAATTAGAAAAATATTTCTTTCTAATCAATTCATTTCGAAATATTTTCTCAGTTTCTAAATTTTACCGAAAATCCTATTACCACCCCTCACTCTAGCTCTATATTTCCGTAAAGATTAAATTTTAATTCAGATTCATTCACATGTGTGAACATATACTCTCCATTCAGAATTTTCAACTTTTATATCATATACGCCAAAGTATTTTCATTTCTGTAGCCAAATATAGCTGTTTGTTACATGTCTGCAAATATTCTTTGTCTCGGATATTTTTAATTTGTGAAGTTATCAAAAGTGATTGACTATGGAAGATATATCTGAAATAATATTTTGTGTTCATGCATCTTAAAGCTATAAATTTATGGTGTCGAAATTTTAGCTACATTAGGAATTAGATTTCAAATTTAATTTGAATATATTTTCAGCATTTAAAGTATAAGTTGCTTTTTAATCTTCCAGGTACTATTTTAAATTAAACATATATCATCCTACCACTGATAGCCTATTATTTAGCAGACACTTAAAAATTGAATTCCTAGATGAATCGAGTGAAGCTTCGTTTTGTGTTTCGCATTTTATATTTTCGCCATTTTGAATTTCTCTGCTAATGTTACAAATGTTTCTTTTGTGTATTTTTTAATTATTAAATAAAATAATTTAATAGTCCAGCGAATTAATTTATGAGAAAATTTAAGCTTCTAAATTCTATTATCTGATGCATTTTCTGTGCTACATGCAACGTATTAATATCGCATATGTATGAGCTTTTGGTTCAGTAACATTATTGAAAACTAATAGCCGTATATACCTTGTTATATTCCCATTAAAAATTAAAGAAACCCCCCTGAAAGAAAAATAATTATTTGGTAGCCCCATTGTAATTTATTCAAGCTAATCATGCGATTTTAAGTCCTTTGCAAAATAAAGACTAATATGGTTGCCACACTGTAAACAAGAGCATTATATTTAATCTGTTTTTTGTGAGATATAATATTTATGAAATCGGGGGACCGGAAAGTAATGTCGCTTTCTTACATTAAATTCAAACGAATAAATTTTTAACACTTTTTTTAATTAATAATATAATCACCCTCGTTATCAACAACCTTTCGCCACCTAGTGTGCAGATTTTCAATCCTAGACCGATAAAAGTCAATTTGTTTTTGAGTAAAATATCTCGAGATGGCATTTTGGACATCATCCAAATTTTCAAATTTTTTGCCACTAAGAAAATGTTGTAGAGACTGGAATAAATAGAAATTCGAGGGCGCGATATCAGGCGAGTATGGTGTGTGAGGCAGTACCTCCCACCCCAATTAATTAATTTTTACCAGTGTTAGTCTGCGGTCTTGTCGTGTTGCACAATGACGCCTTTTCTATTCACAATCTCCGGATATTTTCCGATTAAAGATTGATTCACTCGATCCATTTGTTCACAATATCGGTCTGCATTAACAGTTTGTTCAGTATTCAGCAATCCAAAGTGAACTATTCAGCGAACACTCTACCCAAACACACAGAAACACTTTTTTGGGATGTAAACCCTTTTAAAACTGTATTTTGCTTTTTGGGTTAACATATAGGACCCCTTTTTAGTCTCTAGTAATCAAAAGATCAAAAAACGGTTCTGTATAATGCCACGTTGCATGTGATGGATCGATTGGCTTTGTTCTTATCGGACAGATTATGGGGAAGCCTAACACCTGCTCCACGTATTTTTGCAATCTATTTAACCCTTTGACGGTTATGGAAATGAGCAGTTTCCGTTTACTTAATTCGCGCAGCATTAGGAATAAACAGTAGTCGCAAGTGGCAGCTGTTTTCTCCCGCCGTTCTTCCGAAAATGTCACCTTTCTCTGGCGATGTCGTAGATAGCTCGCCTCGCGCGTTTTAAAAATTTCTTAAAGTATTTGTAGTACATAAATAACAGGTTTTACGTACTTTAAAATAATTATTAAACAGTAAATTATAAATGATTATAACCAATTATATAAATAATAATAGTTAATTATAAATATAAGACAAATATTAAATTGAAAGGACTAAATAAATACAACTAGTGTAAAACTTTATGATGCACAGTATAAATACAGTAATTACCTAAAAATTTTTTGTGTGTGATATACTTTAAAACATGGAATTGCACATAATGGGGCATTATGCAAAAATGTTGGTTTCCGTAACAATATGATTTATAATCTCATCAGTAAAAAACAGCTCAAAATACTCTAGTGGATCAGAAATATTTGTCACGCAAGCTTTCATGCCTACATCACCAGTAAAACTAAATCGGCTAGGAGCGTGAGAACTTGAATCAGTTATACACCACTGTCGAACACTCGAAAAATCTTCCTCATCGCTTGAATCGTCTTCTGAGCTTAATACTGTGAACAAAGTCTTCATCAGATTCAAAACTTGATAAGTTTTCTGTATCACAATCATAATCATCATCATAACTATCTAACTTTCGCTTTTGAGCCATTTTACTGTACAAACACCCTAAAAACCGCGCCAAAATACGTATAAAATTAACAAGGTCAAAAAAAAATCCACATTCATTATGCAAAGAAATTCATGGAACTCGTACTGCCATCTGTAGACAGTAAAACTAACTAAATTTCGCGAGTAGCATTCGTTTGAAGCACAACGTTTGAAACAATCAGTGCAGAATAATAATGGCGAACGAAGTCAGCTTGTCAGCGCGCACTGGGTAAAAATTTCACTACGCGAGTAGTGCTCGTTACTAACCATTTCGGTCAAAATCTTGCTCCCGAGCGGAACTCGTTTGCGCGCATTATGAAGCACGATTCGATTGCGAGCTGAACTCGTTCATAACCAACAAAGGGTTAAATGTTCTTGGATGGTCGAATGAGGTTGGTTAAGGGTGTTTCACAATCCCTCAATTGTTCGACATGAATTTGCTTCCACTTCTGCCCTCACCATGTCGCTGTCTAATGTTGTTGGTCTTCCTGATCGATAAGAGTCAGAGAGATCAACTTGAACTTGGGAAACCATCTTTGGCATTTAAGGAAGTCTAATTCACGTTGATAAACATCGCAAATGTTTTTGATCGCAACTGTTGCGTTACTATTCTTGCGAAACTCAAGAAACATACAATGCCGGATATGCTCTTCTGGTATTTGGTTAGCTATTTCACTCCAAATTTCAAACAAAAAGTTTAATATTGAATTATTTGGAAGTGAGCAAGTCACGGTAACCCTAAAATGACTTTGCCACGCCTTAGAGATACACAATGAGCTGACAAATGACAAATATCGACATGCCCAGAAACGACGTTACTTTCCGGTCTCCCTGTAATGACCGTATCTATGCATCTATGTTTATTTATGTATCTGTTTCTTTACATAAATGAAGTATCTATTGTAAGTTTAATGTGAAAAAATACAATAAAATTTGATTATTTCATGTACATCAATCCACTGAAAATTTCATATTTATCAAATTAATGCATATTTAAAAATATTTAGCTGGAAGAGGCGTAAGGGATATGGGTCTCGAACCGGTATTTTACGTCGAATGACTATAAGTTGCTGTATTACTTCTCAAATTGTTGCTACCAAATGTTATCACCCTCTATTGTATTTAATATACATTAATTTAAGTATGTTTCTCGCGTTGTGATAAAACAACGACACTTACAGACATCAAATTTTGAATAACGTAGTCCACTACCGGAATATGCGCACCTGGAAGCCCGAAAACCTTGAATTTCGAAAGCGTTTTATTATCTATTTCATATTTTTAAATATCTGAATTTTTGATTAAGAAACTCAGCAATTTCCAAGCAAGCAGTGGCAACACACTGTATGGAATAAAATATTTTTTCTCCAGGGAACGAGACTGTCTATTGGAAATTCTGAAGATATGCTGTTTTTAAATATTTTTAGCCCAAAGGGGCGCTAGCCGAAATGCTCTCGAAACGCGTATATATGCGCAAATGAAATTAACGCACCGTTGGATGTAATATAAAAGCTGAAAGCTTTCAGTTTTATTATTATTATTATTATTATTATTATTATTTATCAGGCGAATAAAATTTCTTTAGTATGATTTGTATTCTATCCGAATTTATTTTCAATATAACTCTAATTCTGACTTTTTTTTTTTTTTTTTTTTTTTTTTTTTTTTGTGCTTAAAAAATATTCGCGTCAGCTGCAAAATGTTTCATGCTTACAATGCGTTCATTTTCGAAAGCGTTGTTAAGTATGGAGTAGATGAAGCTGAATCAGAACATGATTAGTACTTTCATATATGCTCTTAATTAATTTAATAGAATAAATATATTATAATGTAATCTAAATTATAGTACATAGATTACAGGATATGAAGTTTCAGCATTAAATAATTCTTTTTAAGATTTTTCTTTAAAAATATTTTCGATATGTAAATTTAATAGTTCATGACTAAAATAATTATAACTTTTATGGAGTTCTTTACGGGTGTAATTAAGTGTAAAATTTTGTATCATTACATTAAAGGTGGAAGACAATTATATTAGAAAATTTTATTGAAACAGAAAGAGAGACAAATTTCATTATTACTGATATTATATTGTGCAGGTGTACTGCAGGACATTATGCGTCATTCTCATGTGCGTAACAGCTACTTATGTCGAAGCTAAGTGAAAAAGACACTCTACATGTTATTAAATCAAGCAAAACAGACTTGATTAAATTTCGTTGAAAATTTAACGCTACATTTACGAAAACCTACATACGTAATAAACGAAATATTGGCAACGGAAAACTGTGAAATATATCAATTAGTAAACTTTAATGAAGGTCATTCACGAAAGATTCAGATGTTTTGCTGTGTCAAATGATTACACGACAGATAGTATACGCATTTCAAGTATGAATAAATTATATTTTTCAGTTGATGAAATCAGTGTAAACCAAAGAAAATCTGTGCCTTTTTTGATTGAAACGTAGTTGTGCAATGTTTCCAGCATTCAGTATTTCTTTGTTACAATCCATTGAATAAAGTTAGATTATTTGAAAATGGTAAATATGTGTGTAGAAAAATACCTTCTTGAAAGCCATTCTGATGGATACTGGTTAGTATTAATGTTACACATGGCGCAAGACACGAAAACAATCATGCAGCCAGCTCCTTAACCTATATTCGCATTCGAATCGAATTACTCCTAGCCAGTGGGTTTAACTACCCCGGCCGCTTGTGAGACCCGTTGAAAAGAACATAGGTTGAAGGTTTTTTTCCCCACTTATTCGTGGTTTTATTTCAGCGTTATTACATTGTGATTCTAAATTTTAAACTAAAATTTGTCATAGTGTTTTCTGTTCTCATGTAGTGAAAGGATGACGCTAGTGTTAAATTATCTTTAAAAAGCTTAAAAAATTCGAATATAATTTTAATCATATTTATCATGAAAATTTCAAGCCATGTAAAGAATAATTTAAAATTTATTTCAACCGATTTAATTTAAAAGTCTCTCCCGAGATACATTATTTTCAGAATTGAAAAGGAAATTATAATGTATGACATTTTTCAAATTACCATATGTGTCCCGTAAGTAACATGAATGTACATTGTAATGTCATTAGGTAATTTTCGAAGCAGAAGACATGTAAAATGAGCACTGCTCTCGCCAGAACTTGAAACTGGAATTCTCGAGTATGCGCCGAGTATGCTAACAATTACATCACAAAGGCATATAGAAAGGATGGAGAAAATACCTTATAATATAGAGACAGCTAAATCAAAGACACTCGGTCCCACCAGCGGTTCAGCGGTAAAGTCGCTGAACACTGGTAGTTCAATCCGAGGTCCGAATCCTGCGAACAGTTTGGCTGCATGGACCTTTTTAGTGGCTTTCCTCAACTGTAACGTATATGTGAGTCAGTTTCGCTCAAAAGTTCCTCCACGAAGGCATAACTCGCCTCACGCAGATAGTTCTCGGGGCTTTGTCGTTATCAAATAAAATCGAAACCAAACTTAAGCTCTTGTATATTAAAGTAATTCAGAAAATATGCATTTGATGTAATTGGGTTAAAAGTATGAAGATTTTAATGATAACATATTAATTATTAAATTCTGAAGTCATTTCTTAAAATTGAGAAAAATTGTGTTTACTCATACAAAGTTTAACTTCTGAACAGATTAATTTCTACATTCTTAAACTCTCTATTTTTAGGAGCATTTATTCGAATATTAAAGGGATATTTCATTTCCTGCTGGGCGCAAATTACAGTTTCAAGTATAAACAGCTCGTGCTCGTATCATAATTAAAATCAGCTTGTATACGGGGGCTCGTTAACGAGCCCTCGTATCATAAATAAAATCGGCCATCAACACAAGTGGTCACCATAATGAAAATTACTATTAAAATGATCTCAAAAATTGAATCGATTGAATGTTTTAATCGATCACTAAAATGCAGTTATCGCTGTAACGAATGACGCTTATATCGAGCAATTACTGTATTGAGAAATCGTTATTTATTTTTTTAACGATTTGAGTCATAAATGTTTGCTTTCAATTTCATCAATCGAAATTGCTAGTTAAAAGTCTGAAATTTTCAACGGTTTATATACTTTTTTTTTAAAGAAAAAAAATCTGGTGTGTACACCACATGACTTCCTTGTTCGGAACATTAAATTTTAAGCATTTTTTCTTGCACTTCATTTAAACTTATTGGATTGAATTAAATTTACTTCGTCGATAGCGCATAAAACACAATATAATAAATGCACTCTTTAAAATTCACTACATTTGTTTACCATAGCCACACTCTGGCGCATGGTTCACTTAACAGCGTTATATTTCGTTCAATAACTCAGAATGCACAAAATTTATATCATTTGAAGAATTATCTAATCGTTGCCACATGTTCTGTTCAAATACTATAATAAATTTAGAACAATGTATAAAATAAATTAAGCAAGCAAAACAAAAAAGAAGCATTTAGTACTTTTCATTCAATTAATTCAGTTCTCACCTCGCGACAAGGCAAAAAACATAAAAACTCAAAATATCTGTATTGAAAATTACGAAGTAAATCTTAACAACTTATTTCCTCAAAAAAATTCTAGAAAGGATTAAACATGACTTAATTTGCAATAATAAATGAAGAGTTATCTTTGTTGTTGTGAAGCTTAGTCTCTCTAGATGGGCAACAAATCTACTATTCTGCTGTTTCAAATGTAAACAAATATGTCCATCATGTTATTTAAAAATTAGGCTTAAACGCACATAAACAGTTTTTAAGTTGTTGGTAATTGTACAAATATTGCTTGGGGATTTACTAAAGGCATATAAACCTTAACCAGAAGATAAGAACAACGTAATTCAATAATTTTTAAAGCAAAAATAAACAATTTACGACCGTATAACAGTAAAGAAACTGAGATTAATGAGCCGGGTAACAGAGTGGATATATATATATATATATATATATATATGTAATGATATTTTTAAATCAATTGATTAAATTAAATTCTAATAATATTGCTTAATAATGTGTTGGCGATTCTCTACCTAAATTGCATCCCTGTTCCTAAATTTTGGCGAAATCCTTTCTTTAGTATAAAATATATTAACCTGTTGGCGCCCGCCAAATCGCCAAACTCATAAATCTGTCATATTACATAAAGTCCTTTAGAACACTCCTGATGAGAGGATAGCGTCACCTCGTCATTTCAATTAATATCGCTGATTGGAGGAGCCTCGTGACACACACATAGGTATAAATAGGGCTTCTGCTCAAGGTACAAAAACAACGCTTGTGAGATGGATGCTAAATTAAACCTACCACTTTATATTCCAAAATTTGTCTCACTCCTGTTGCTCCGGCTGCACAAAACAAATAATGTATGAGAAATTACATTTCATAAATATACATATATATATATATATACGTTTGCTGCGGCCAATTGCCACGAAAACAATGGGTGCGCATCTACATGTTAAAGGAGTCCTACATACAAAATTTCAACGTTCTGAGGCTACTCGTTTTTCGGTTATGCAAGAAAATCCACCCCACGTGTAGTCTTTTCTTAGAAAATGAGGGAAGGTAGTACATGACCTTTCTAATACTTCATGTACCTTTCAAGATCAAGGTTAGGAAGGGTCGTCCAGAGGAAATTTTCTCGTGCCCTTGGGATTTTGTATTTCTGGGAAAGAAATGTGTAATGGGATTGCAGCTCCCCCGCGCGTGTACTAACGTTTTACTTCTAGAGAGACATTCATTGAGATGAGTGCGTACGAGCGAGAACAGTAGCGACTGTGGGTTCTTCTCGCTAGTGTTGAAACTGATAGCAAAATTGAAGATTCCGATTCTGAGTGCGATAATATTTTTGAAAGTGATCACGATACTGATTCTGACCAGTAATATGATGATTCACATGATTTCGTCTTTGAGATCAGATGATTTTTATGTTTGAAAATTACCCTCGAAAAATGTTCGGACGCGTCTACACAATATAGCGACACATTCACCTGATGTCAAGAAAAGCTTTAGCAATTTGAAAAATCCAACTGAGTGTTTATTGCAAATTTTTTATGAAGACATAATAAGAGATTTGAAATCAACAAACATTTACATTTCATCAATAAGAAACAAATTCTCTAGAGAACGTGATGCGCAAGAGACAAACGTAGCTGAATTGAAGGCGTTATTTTTCCTATTATATTACGCTGGAGTGCTGAGAGCAGCGCTTCTCAAAGCAAAGATTTGTGATCAGCTGACGGAAGCGGAATAACTGTTTTTCAAATAACAATGTCTATCAACCGATTCCACTTCCTGTTGAGATGTATTAGGTTTGATGACATAAATTTACGAGCAGAGTGAAAGACGACGGCTAGACTTGCACTTATTAGAAATGATTTTGAAATATTTATCAAAAACATACGAAAAGTATATTCTTCATCTGAATATTGTACTATAGACGAAATATTAGAGCCCTTTCGAGAAAGGCGTCAATTCAGACAATATGTAAAAAGTAAGCTCCCAAGATATGGAATAAAAACTTTTGCTTTGTGCTATTGTCATACATTTTACACATACAATCTAGAAATTTATGCATGTCAGCAGTCTGTTGGACTATATCAGTTGGACTATCAAGAATGCAGCCTTTTCATATTCTTATAATGCTTTATCAAACCACTCTTTATAATAAATACTTGTGCTTAAAAATATGTACATATGAAAACTAATTTTTCTAATATAAGGAAGCATATATTTATCTTATATAAGTTAGTAATTTTGCATAAATTTCGATTTTTATGGCTTACTTTAGATAAGCAGTATGGAAATATCTGTATAACTTAAAGTAAGATTATCTCGAATTAAAACCAAGAGAAAGGTTTAACATAATTAAAAAAGCCATTAGTCATTTATACATTCGTTTAAAACAAAGAAAATGCATGTATTTATACGTTGGGGTGTGAACTCCGAGAAACAAACACTGGGAAAAACTGTGTCGCGAGCGTGTATTAACGTTGCGCAGAGATGCGCGTGTGCTGAAGGTTTAAAGCAGTTTTATAATTTTTTTTGGAGGAAAAGAGTGTTTTATTCTGTCCTTACGTGCAGATGTCGTTCAAAAACTTTGTTAAATTGCATTCGATAGCGTTCAAAATGGATATTTTCGTTGAAATATACTGCCTGAAACTTTCCGCGATTACAATACTTGTTTTCTACTTTGTACAAGGAAGTAAAAAGGGAAATAAAACGAAACTGCTTCTGAACTTCCCACTTCAGTTTTTCAGGAGAACACATATAATTTTGAAATCAATTCATGCCTCTGTTTAAGATAAGCAACATGGCAATTAGTGTTTAAATACCTTCTTATGATGTTATTGAGTTAAAACTCATCCTTTTTCTCATCTCAATCGTGGCACCAGTTTGCGATTATCTCATAAATTAGGTCAGGTTGCCTTGCTGTTCAGTAATGGTCTGAAGAGAGGGAAAGTCATTACCTGCATTTGCTTGAAAAAACAGGTGCTGTAAAAAGTATCCTTAATTGCTAATTACATACACGAAGTAATAAATCAATAAGCTAAATAGCAATTAAGCATTCAAGCGTTATCCAAAACTCAATCTTCTAGAACTACCATCCAAAAAAGTGCTTGAGATAGCTCTTGAGATTCAGAAGGAAGATAATGACATTTGGAATACCCTTGGGAGTCAACTTTGTTACAAACGTCACAGTTGACTTAATAAACATTGTTTGAGTTTGTTGTTTTTTTGCCCAAACGTAGCTTTTAAGAGAAAAGACGAAGCTTTAGGTAAGTAAATGTACTTCTGTGTGCCCATTTGGTGCATATTTATGTAATTTATGATAAAATGTATTTTTTTTCTTTCGGAGAGAAAAGTGAACAAAGGTAAGTAGCATGAAATAAGTAACTATTTTCAGCAGAATACTGGATGTTTAATTTGAAGAAAAAAGATCACCTTCAAAAAAGGTTAAGAATGAAGATTTCGGTGACATTTGCACATATTGCTTTGTGAATGCAATTGGTTTTAATGGAGTGTATTTGAAATACAAGCTTAGGTATTCTTAATTTCGTTCTTGAAGTAACATGAAAAATAATTTATTATTCACCATAGAAAATTAGTCAAATAGGAGGAAATTAAGTTGTAGTTGGATGATTTTGTAAATTAACATTTGCAACCATAATTTTTAATTTCAAATTTAAAGCTGTTTTACTTTCATTATTCATTTAACAGTAAAAGAGAAATATAAATGGTTGCATGTAATCCTATGTTACTTCTTTCATACATAAAGTTTTGAAATTGCCAATTAGGCATATAATTATTATCACAGATCTTTTTGCACACGTTTCGGTCATCAGGTCGTCTTTTATACCACCCATTTTCTCTATTCTATTGTTTCACTCTTACCTTTCTTTACACTATCTAAAATTTCTCCTCTAACATTGTTTTATTCAAGCCATCCTTTCTCTGCAGTTTGGTTACTTATCATCCAGTGGTTGAACGGAAAAATCGCTAGATATTGATAGTTCAATCCGCGTAAATCACGACGAATAGGTTGACTGCGTAGACGTTGTCATGGCTTTCCTCATTCGTGACGTTACGAGGTATTTCTCCCACCTGCTTAACATGCCCTCGTGGTGTAGTGGTCAGCACACTCGGCACGTATTCGAGAGATCCGAGGATCGACTCCCGACGAGGAGGGCATTGCTCATTCTTCATCTCTCCTGCTTTCAAGAAATAACCTAATGTCTTTACAGTAGCGCCCGAACTAAAAAAGGTGGTGGATGATGATTCTCCACCACCAAGATTTGGCAATTTGGTCCCCTAATCCCCCGTCGCCCTTTAAAAGGGGGAGTATATAAGGTATACTCCCCCTTTTAGCATGCTTTCGTGGTGTAGTAATCAGCACACTCGGCGCATATTGGAGAAATCCGTGGTATGAGTCCCGGCGGCATATATCACACGTGCACATCAGCACAGCCACTGAGGGAAGGGTTTCGAAAATGGATCAATGAGCTGCTATTGCTCTTGTGATGTTAAATCTTCGTGCATGTGAGCGTATGTTGTTTACGTTTTAATTTACATTTGTTTCGCAGTTATAAATATATGGCGCAATAGTAGAACTCATGTAGTGCTTTCATTGAGTTTAATTAATCTCTGACATTTCACTTTCGAGATTTTTATCACGCATTAATATTTGGATTGATATTCACGACATATTATGTGGATTAAAAGATTTCAAATGTATATTTTTTAAAATTCAGATGAGAATGACTGAATGTGTTACTTTGAATCTAGTGTTTTCTTATTTCAGTGCTTGCATTCTTTCGATTTTTAAAGTGTAAGATTCAGAATACATATGATCTGATTATATCCATTGTTAAAATTAAAAGTTGTATGTGAATAAATTGAATATACTCGTTGTGAATAAGATAAATTCACTCTGCTTAATGAGTATTTCTTGTGTAGACAGTGCACTTAAGAGTGAGCAGTTATTAAGTGTGAAATTTAACACACTAAATGTATACGAATGCAAATTAGTAAATTTCACTTTGAATAAAATTCTGCATTGGTTATTATTATAGAACATCTTTCTCATATAGACTGCAATAAAAAGTGCTGACTTCTATTTACATATATAATTGGTGTAAATATTTTTCTTATACGCATAGTTTTATGTAAAGATTGCATTTGCGCTCAGATTTTTATCACATATTTCTGTCTTCATCTTAATTACCACTTATTAAGTAATATTTCACATCGATATTTTTGCGAAGTATCCAACATGTGCTTGTATTTATTTCAACGAAGTAGTGAAACCTTCAAAATTGCCTATATTTGATCTAACTTCGCAATGAAATGTTGCAGAAGCAATCGACGATGCTTTAATTATTTTGTACAGAAAATTGCGTGGCAGAATATTTACAACCATCTTGCTTAAATCTTAAAGCTCGCGAAAGGTCATGAGACATGACAGAAATATTACTGGATGCTCATCGGTCCATCCTAGAAGCCACTCCCTCAGTGGCTACAGAGATGTGTACTTGTGAAATATGCGTCCCGGAGAAGTCATTGCTCATTTTTCATCTCTCCTGCTTTCGAAATTACCTAATGTCTCTACAACGTGAATACGAGTAATTTTCTTTTATCAATTCCTCCACAAAGTTATTCCTTTGTTTAGTCAGGTGACCATTTTTTGCTTTTCGTCAGGAAAACATATTGCTATCAATTTTGGATATCGAAGGATGTATCGATTCCATTTTTGGATGCATTTTAATTGACCGTTTTAATATCTATACTATGTACTTTCTGCACTTAATATCTTGCTCATTTTTGTTTTTGGGTATAATTTGCAGATTAATTATTCGTATCAAAGTACAGGGTGATCTTTTTTAAAGTGACAGTGTTTGGAGCGCCCTATAGTGCAAGCTAATAGCCGAAATGGCACCAAACTTGGTACTTAGACTAATTAAGACATGTGAAAAAGGATTCCGTGAAAAAAATTTTAGTTCCAAAAATAGCCGCCCGCTAGGGCATTTTGTGGCGCTGCTGTAGCTTACAATAACGAGAATTAGCATAAAACACGGGTATCAAATTAAAATGCAAATGTTGTGTGATAACAGCGCCAGTAATAGGGGTTACAAAGGCAAGTAGTTGACAGCTCCGACAAATAATCTCAGCTGAAGTAAACGAGCTCCATACATGGACATTCATCTCACGTTACCGGAACGTGCTTTACTGGTGAAGCTGTATTATATGAATGAATGTAATGCATCCGCAGCTCTTCGGGAATTTAGAACCAGAAAAAATTACGAAAGGAGCCTTTATCGCTGATGGTCTTAAGAAAATGATTAAGAATTTCGAGGAAACGGGGTCAATGACCATTCGCGCTGGGAGAGGACGTAAAATAGTATCAGAAGATGTAATAACTGATGTGGCAACTGCAATTGTCGAAGGATCGCAGGGAACCATTGCTGGTATTAGCAGCGCCCGGGATGTAGCTCGACAATTGGACATGAATTATTCCACGGTATGGAGAGTTTTGCGGCGCGTTATTGGATTTTACCCCTACAGATAAGCCGCTTGGACGAACTGAAACCAAGTGATTATGGTAAGCGAGTGACATTCGTTCTATCGTTTCTTGCCAGGGTAGAAATTGATCATGTTTTCTCATGGCACATTCTGTGGTGAGATGGAATTTCGAGGAAACGGGGTCACTGACCATTCGCGCTGGGAGAGGACGTAAAATAGTATCAGAAGATGTAATAACTGATGTGGCAACTGCAATTGTCGAAGGATCGCAGGGAACCATTGCTGGTACTAGCAGCGCCCGGGATGTAGCTCGACAATTGGACATGAATTATTCCACGGTATGGAGAGTTTTGCGGCGCGTTATTGGATTTTACCCCTACAAATAAGCCGCTTGGACGAACTGAAACCAAGTGATTATGATAAGCGAGTGACATTCGTTCTATCGTTTCTTGCCAGGGTAGAAATTGATCATGCTTTCTCATGGCACATTCTGTGGTGAGATGAGTGCCATTTTTATCTCAATGGGTCCGTAAAGGCTTCTGAGCAGCCTCACACCGTGCACGAAATCACATTAAATTCTCCAAAAGTTAGTGTTTGGTGTGGTTTCACAGCCGAATTCATAGTTCGGCCATTCGTTTTTGAGACCATCACTCCGACAGGACCCCAAACGTGCACCATAAGTGCAGAAAGGTACCACGAAATGCTGCAAACGTTTGTTATTCCGCAACTTTAGCAAAGAAACTGTCTCCAACAGACAATTTTTATGCAGGATGGTGCTCCGCCACACATTAATAATAAGGTAAAGCAGCTGTTGCCCCAAAACTTCACTGATGATAGAGTCATAAGTCGCAGTTTCGCAGTTGCATGGCCGCCTCGTTCCCCTGACCTCACGCCATGCGATTTTTAGCTCTGGGGCTATTTGAAATCTCAGGTTTATGTTGGTGGAGTATCAAATGTGTCTATTCTAAAAAACAACATAACAAAGACAATGCTGAATATTCCTCGTGATATGTTACATACGGCTGTGGAGAACGTTGTGCACAGAATGCACGGTGTTATTTCTGAGAACGGTGCTCACATTGAATCGAGTCTAATTCCTCACGGGGAAGTTAATGTAATAAATAAACATTAATAATTTAACTGCACGATTGTATATCTTGATGTCCCATGTCTTGATTAGTCTAAATGCCAAGTTTGATGTCATTTCGGCTATTAGATCGCGCTACAGGTGGCTCCAAACAACGTCACTTTAAAAAAGATCACCCTGTATTTTACAATATATAGTTAGTCTGTGGTTAAAAAATTTCCTTAGAGTTATGATGAAATAATTTGACTAGAAAGGATTTGAATAAAATAACCTGGATTTGCATACTTATTTATGTCTCATATCCACGTGAAAAAGAATAAGCGAATGAATTTTAATTCATATAATAATTATGTTATTTACTTTATAAATTTGAACCATATTAATTATATTACAATATGAATCTGAAAAAGAAAAAATCGAACAATAACAGAAGACCACTCCTAAAGTAATGAAAATATCTTAAGCTTTATCTTACGTTCAAATTGAGTTTACACTACCATCATAAGTAGATAAATTTCTAATTGCGAATTATTCTTAGCCCAGTGGGGTAATTTGCCCAGAAGGACTATTAATTTCGCTTTGGCATTTGGCATTGATTTACTGCAAACGGCGAATAACGTTTCAAATTGTCGCGACCAAATATTAAATCCCTCCATTATATTTAAAAAAATTAAATAATGAAGAATCTGCACAAATGTGTGCAAGTTTCTCGCATTGTGATAAAACAACAGTACCTATAGAGAACCAGATTTTGAATAATGTACGTCTGCACCCGAATATGGGTATCTGGTAGTCAATATTTAGAATTCGTTTTATTATCTATTTCTTATTTTGTAAAGCATTTATACGTTTTTGATTAAGGAACTCGACGATTTCAAAGCCAGCAGTGGCAACACACCGTATGGAATAAAATATCTTTATCTACAGAGCGCGAGACTGTTTTTGGAAATTCTGAAGATATGTTGTTTTCAAATACTTTTAGCCCAAAAGGGCGCTAGACAAAATGCTCTCGAAATTTGTATTGTACGTACAAATGATAGCACCTTTGGCGTAATATAAAATCTGAAACCTTTCAGTTTTTTTATTATTGTTTATCATGCGTATAAATTTCTTAAGTATAGTTTGTATTATATACTAATTTATTTTGAATATTACTCAATTTTAAATACATTATTTCAATAAAACATTTTTATCGACAGCGCACGAGACTGTATGGGAAATTCTAAAGATATGCTCTTAAATATTTTGTGATATTGCTGCTGAATTGAATTTTATGGTTAACGTGCAAAGAACATTATATTTAATAAATACAGGTAACAAACAAAACGTTCAAAAATGCTCCTTTGAGCGTCATATCAAATCTGAAAGTTTTTTTTTTTTTATTATTATTATTTTTTATTTTGCATACATTTTCGTTCTAATGGGAAATTTCATGAAACATTTCATGTTCGTTTCGTCTGAAAGTCCTATTTTTAAAATTAGTAGCGAGAATTATTTTTCTTAAATAATAATGCATTTTCTTAGTTCATGAAAAAAAATTATTTGAGCGAATGAGGTAGGCTGTTTTTTTCGTTAATTATTTTCTCTTGATTGTAGTGAAATAATTTCTAATTTCACGTTTTTTTATTATTATATTTAATGTATTAAATTTAAATGCATAGTATGTTTTATTTATTGACAAATAGTAATCTGAAAATATCTATACACGCTGTATAGATCTCTACATCATAAATAAGTGAACGAAAGTAGTTTCTGACCATTATACAAATTTGTTCTCTCTTTATAAATTTATTTAATGCATGGACGTTTTTGAAAAGGAAAATTTAAATAAGGGTGATTAATAATAAAATTTAATACATTACATCGTTATACAATAAATTACACAAGAATTACACATAACGTTTTACAAGAGCGATATTCGTAAAAATTATATGAGTGAGAGAAACAATAATAAACTTGTGACACTTTAGAATTGTACTACCTGCACACTTAACTTAAGAATTATTACATTTTTCTTTAACGTTTCCGTTAAGAGGTTTTCCTCATCTTTTGACTTCCAAATAAAAGCATCAAATCATCTTCAATTAATCCTACTTCTTTTTCAAGTTTTGTTGTGCCACTGAGATTCAGGTTGATGCCATAGATCGTATGCTAATTCTAAGTCATTTTTCACACCTGCTCTTCTTTCCTTCGAGCTTAAATAACGCTGTCAGAATCCAATCCGGTGTAAAGAATTGATTGACGAAATAACAACAGACCAAACAATAAAATATGGGAGTGGTTCATGGAACGGCAGGCTTAGATTAAATTGTTCTTTATATCAATTTAGGGAATTCTGGAGCACGCATTGTGTTTGGTTTGAGAGAACGGGGAATAAAAAATTCGCTCTTGACAACTGAGTTTTTTCTTTAAACCTATAAAAAGTGCTGAGTGTGTATTTTGTGAAAAGAGGTTTAAAATAAATTGGCAAGACCTGAAAACTTTGAAAAATAATAAAATACGAATATTTCTCAAAGGACCACAAAGCGTGTATTTGTACAGTCTGTCGATTGTAACATTCGGGTACATCTTTGATTTCAGTATGCATTCTGTATTGCCTTCGTCTTAACTCAGTAACAAAAAAAAAGCGTCTAAGCTCATAGAAGTGCATTTTTTTCTTAATAACACACCTCTTTTATTATTATAAACATAAATATATTTTCCTAATTATTAATTAAAAATGACTTTTGACGCTGCGAAGCCTAACATGATTACACTGGTCGAAGATTATGTTACATCAATTTCTCCAAATCAATTAAAAGAGCAGAGCGATTTAAAATCGATTTATGTAACATGCTTTTCCTTCCTTGCCACGAAATACAGACAACAGAATTTTGTTTTACTTTCCCAGCTCCCTACAAGACATCCAGGTCATTCCACGAAATGACACTTAGGCATTCATAGGCCTGGTAGATAGCCTGTCGACATTTTATTTATTTATAAAGTCGAAAGACAATCCTAATAATAAATTACTTTAAGCTAATGTAGGAAAGATTTTGCAAAATTACCGCGTATACTTTACCTGCCTACAATGAATATTTCTTACATGTTTCATATCCTGTAATTAAATTCTCTCTAACTATTCGACAGCCACAGATCTTCTTTCAAAGCAACATCCTTTCTTTTGCATCGAGGACCCCACGGGCAGTGAAACGATCTGGCTGTTTAGAATAACAGCAATCATTCACTCTTTTGCATCGAGGACCCCACGGGCAGTGAAACGATCTGGCTGTTTAGAATAACAGCAATCATTCACTCTTTTGCATCGAGGACCCCACGGGCAGTGAAACGATCTGGCTGTTTAGAATAACAGCAATCATTCACTCTTTTGCATCGAGGACCCCACGGGCAGTGAAACGATCTGGCTGTTTAGAATAACAGCAATCATTCACTCTTTTGCATCGAGGACCCCACGGGCAGTGAAACGATCTGGCTGTTTAGAATAACAGCAATCATTCACTCTTTTGCATCGAGGACCCCACGGGCAGTGAAACGATCTGGCTGTTTAGAATAACAGCAATCATTCACTCTTTTGCATCGAGGACCCCACGGGCAGTGAAACGATCTGGCTGTTTAGAATAACAGCAATCATTCACTCTTTTGCATCGAGGACCCCACGGGCAGTGAAACGATCTGGCTGTTTAGAATAACAGCAATCATTCACTCTTTTGCATCGAGGACCCCACGGGCAGTGAAACGATCTGGCTGTTTAGAATAACAGCAATCATTCACTCTTTTGCATCGAGGACCCCACGGGCAGTGAAACGATCTGGCTGTTTAGAATAACAGCAATCATTCACTCTTTTGCATCGAGGACCCCACGGGCAGTGAAACGATCTGGCTGTTTAGAATAACAGCAATCATTCACTCTTTTGCATCGAGGACCCCACGGGCAGTGAAACGATCTGGCTGTTTAGAATAACAGCAATCATTCACTCTTTTGCATCGAGGACCCCACGGGCAGTGAAACGATCTGGCTGTTTAGAATAACAGCAATCATTCACTCTTTTGCATCGAGGACCCCACGGGCAGTGAAACGATCTGGCTGTTTAGAATAACAGCAATCATTCACTCTTTTGCATCGAGGACCCCACGGGCAGTGAAACGATCTGGCTGTTTAGAATAACAGCAATCATTCACTCTTTTGCATCGAGGACCCCACGGGCAGTGAAACGATCTGGCTGTTTAGAATAACAGCAATCATTCACTCTTTTGCATCGAGGACCCCACGGGCAGTGAAACGATCTGGCTGTTTAGAATAACAGCAATCATTCGCTCTTTTGCATCGAGGACCCCACGGGCAGTGAAACGATCTGGCTGTTTAGAATAACAGCAATCATTCGCTCTTTTGCATCGAGGACCCCACGGGCAGTGAAACGATCTGGCTGTTTAGAATAACAGCAATCATTCGCTCTTTTGCATCGAGGACCCCACGGGCAGTGAAACGATCTGGCTGTTTAGAATAACAGCAATCATTCGCTCTTTTGCATCGAGGACCCCACGGGCAGTGAAACGATCTGGCTGTTTAGAATAACAGCAATCATTCGCTCTTTTGCATCGAGGACCCCACGGGCAGTGAAACGATCTGGCTGTTTAGAATAACAGCAATCATTCGCTCTTTTGCATCGAGGACCCCACGGGCAGTGAAACGATCTGGCTGTTTAGAATAACAGCAATCATTCGCTCTTTTGCATCGAGGACCCCACGGGCAGTGAAACGATCTGGCTGTTTAGAATAACAGCAATCATTCGCTCTTTTGCATCGAGGACCCCACGGGCAGTGAAACGATCTGGCTGTTTAGAATAACAGCAATCATTCGCTCTTTTGCATCGAGGACCCCACGGGCAGTGAAACGATCTGGCTGTTTAGAATAACAGCAATCATTCGCTCTTTTGCTTCGAGAAACTCAAAAATGAATGTATGTTTTATTCCGGGCCTCTTATTTGTCAGTTTTTCGCCGTTCGACCGAAGCTATGCATCTTCAAACCAAACTACCACATTTCCTTTCAACGAATCAAAACAAAACAATTAGTGTTATTTTAGCCTTCCTTGAAATGAGATTACAACATAACGTTTTCTAATGTTATACATTTCTTAACTCATCTGTATATTTCATTGCATACTTAGTCCGCAAATCTTCGCGATGAAAATTGATGCTGATGCATACCAAAGAAGAAATAGTTCACGGAATGAATAAGGCTGATAATACACGTATTTTTATGAACATAAGAGAGCAAATCTTTCGCATGTAGGAAAACACAATTACTAGTGTCTAAGAGGATATCTATTTACTCATGTTTTATGGGTACATGAGGTGGATATGTGGATATGTGACATCTCGAAATATGATTCTCTCTTTACATACGCATATATAAAAAATCTTAACATATGCTTTCAGTTAGCGTTGACCACAATGCATATGAAGACGAATGTTTTATCATGATACATGTCCTGAAGATTGATTGGAAAAATATTCAAACTCACTCAGGGATCTTTATGAATGCAGCATCCTCGCTTGGGCACATCAGTTCATCAGCATCCGTAGCAAAAATGCATAGCGTGGCCACTGCAATGACTTTATCTCGAAATTCGAGAATTATATTAGTTAGGATAACATTTCGAATATGTATTTTTGGGTGTCACAGACTTTAATTTGCAAAATGTCATTCCTTGTTGTTGTTATGCAAAGAATATGAAATTTGTTGTATATCCTTACCTGCATATTCCGCAGCAGGTTCATATCATATGAGCTCAATCAGATACTCCTAGAAAATTGCTACTGTTTGGGCCTATTCATGTAAATCATATAGGAAAAAGTTACAGGAGGCACAAAATTGTGTCCTAAGACAGATCACCATCTCGCCCAGGTACGTTCAAAATCAAAAACTTTATCGTGAATTATGCATTGAATAACTGAAATATTTTATGGCCGGCTTGCCCGGAATTTTTATACTAATCTCCCAAGTATCAACAACCCTGATGTGAATGACCCAAATAATTTAAAACAGCCTATTGCCATACTTGGAGCACATATTATTTAAATTGACCTGTATTGTACATTTGTGACTTATGTTATAATTTAAGTGCACCAGTTGACTCACACTACCTGCATTGTATGTGTGTATTATATGCATCACTAGACTTAGGTTAAAGCCAGCTGGTTTTCCCTTTCACAGTTGTCCCAGATGGCATTTTGGGGTCTTCATTGGAACTCGGCGCACACACTTTATTTCTGCCATAATTACCAGTTATCTCACCCTCCTTTTACTCAAAAATTATAACGTAATAATTTAAAAATATATTTTATGTTAGTTACTCATGACAACATTCGAAACAACCCACAAGAGTCCTTAACCCAGGCACACTGGTGCTACACCGCTTCCATCTGTGTGTGTACTGTTGTAATTATTTTAATTTGCAGCAAACTTCTTTTTCCTTGTGGTGAATTTAATATCTTCACTATAATGTTTGGGATTGAGTTGAGTCTTAATCCTTATTTAGTTTACAAAGTTGGAAAGTAATTGAAAAAAAAAAAAAGAAGAATTTTGAAAATATTGTGCAAAATTTTGGAAAAAACGGGTACTTGTTTAGATTTATAGAACAACCGAGAAAATATGTTCTTATGTTTATGGGACTATGCAATAGATATTTATCCTTTCCACTAGCAAACACATTAGTATGATAAAAACCCTCATTACTGAACTTGTCATACTATTTTATTTAGATGTGTTAAAGCTTGCTAAAATGAAATGTATTCGAGCTCAATGAAAAAGATTATATTTTACGAAACAGAAAAATATTGATATACTTTTAAATTTTTTTGCAAAATAATGTAGTCTACTATTTAGATTGATGGGAATCCTTTCAATAAACAAATGAAGTATTCATATAAAATTTTCCATTTGCCATTTTCAAAGGCCGTTAGTAATGGTGTTTTTCATTGTGTAAATTTAATCAAGCATCGAAAGCTTTGAAATCACAATAATAATAAAATGTTTGATAATAAAATGTTTGAAAAAATTTTTAAAAATGTTGAAAAATATTTCATGAATAATAAACTTGAAATTGATATTCGCAATGAAACTAGAATAATAATCCACTTGTGACTGTGAACGTAAAATTGAAAATATTCATTTTGATTTTCTAATAAGATATATATAAACTTCTCAGTTTCATCTTTTAAGATTATTGGTAAAACCTATATCATTTATCTACATTACTGCATAACACTTTTGTCATTTCATTGAAATTTATTTCTTTTCGTAAATCGATATTAATTCTTGTAATGAAAAAAACATTGTCTAAATTTTAGAAGTCCTTATTTTACTTTATTGAGTCAAGTACTGTAGAACATTGCAGTATGCACTTTGTTCGCCACCCACCCACCCCCAATCAGTAGGATGTATTACGATGACGAGCACCTGTTCCACTTGATCCAAAGGACAATCTGCTCTGTCGACAGGAAAAGAAAAATAATTCTTCTTTTTGATTTTTAATGCAGTTCAAAACATTTTGCAGCCTGACGCATAATAGAAAAAAATTAAGTAATTAAATTATTTCTTTTATTTCTTGAAATGTTTATTTTAATTACCAAAACAAATACAGAACTTCTCGTGTACCCTGACGTATTTCATAAGGCTTACAGATATAAGTAAATAACTCAGAATACAAGAGGATACAATCCAAAAATCAGAACATAATATCGGGATCTGGAAAAAGCAAAGAAAAATATAAAATACAAATACTATTATAATTAAAATACTAAAATATACCATGAATAATTAAACTACATAAATACTAATATAAAAGAAAATAAACGCAAAATAACACAATGACATATAAAAGATTAAGATCCATATAAATATTAATAGTAAAAGTTCAAACAACATACTGCAAACGCTCCCAAGCATCTAACAAGATCATAGAAAACAGGAGGCCAGGAAACAGGCAGTTTCCCTAAATTCACTTTAAATGCACTTCTGGCACTCGCATGCGAACTACAATGTAATGAAATATGTTCCACATCTTCCATAGCATCACTGCAAGCACAGAGTCCACTAATAACCATATGGAAACGAAGTAAGTAAATTCCTAAAATTTCCATATTCTAAAATTCCCATGAGTCTTTTAATTATAATATGAACAATAATTAAAATTCACTTAGCACTGCATAATAAGCACACCCCGGAAGCCCATGACGGTCTAAGGATCTAAGGACGGTCTAAGGATATTATTTAACTTATATGATAAAGGATTGTTAAATATATCTATATATAAATATTTCAATACGTTTAAAATACATCAATGCAGATAATATATACTTTAAAGCACCCTGGAGGCCACGGACTAGAAAGCAGATATCAGGGCACTGGCCGGCCATGGTTCTGTACGGATTATAGCGCCCATGAGTTTAGTTTTAGTTTTTAGTTTAGCTCAATGCTGTATTTCCCTCATCTCATCTGTCTACTGTTAAGTAAAAAATATTGAATTCGGATTCGTCTGTAAATATAAAAGAATTCCAAAATTTCTGACGCTCAGTAATGCAGAGCACAGCGAATTCTAATCCAGCCTTTCTATTCGCTTCGTTGATGAATTGCCGTTTCCTACATAATCGACCACGAAACTTGTATTTTTTTTTTCAAAATATTTCTCATGTTTGTTTTTAACAGTGATAGGCTGTATATATTTCGTTCATGAATCGAAATTTAATTTCATTACTCTTATTTTTAGATTCCAAAAAAAGTATCGTCATGGCATACGTTTCGTGTCCAGTGAAACACATTGAAATGTATCCTCAAAATTCGAATTCAACTCTCTCTGACTTTCTGTATTTTGAGCTTATATTGCGGGCAGTATGTTTTAGCATTGCATTCCGAACCAATTATTTACGATGGCATTGTGCCAAACTTTCTTTCCATTCATAATCCCAGTTTAGTTGCGAACATTAAGCACTGAACTAAAACAAATATCTTTTATATCGCAGTTTCAAATTCTGCAATGCTTGGTATAGTACGACCGTCTCAAACGGAATCTTTGTTGGCATTCTGCCAACACACAGAGACTCGTCCAACTTGCTGCGACGTTAAAGGTCAGGTGAAAGTCTTCCCTTCTGCGGAAAGAGATAATTATGTGGTCGAGGGAAAGAAAGGTCCCATCCTTCCACACTATTTTGAGAATACTTCGGTCCTAATGGCGCATGCGTGTTTGCGCTCATGGTGGGAGATGAGGCGGTCAAACTATATTACATCACACCTTTTCTAAAATGCCCCTGTGCTTATTTTATTCTTAAACATTTCACTTAAAACATAAGATATCTGACATTTCTTCTCAATTTAAGTATGTAATTACATAATTTACATTGTTTCCTCAAAAATTATACGATGCAAAAAATTGATTAAAAATGCCTTGCGTTCCAGTACATTTTTCATTCGAATATTAAAACAAACATGTTTCCTACTTGCAGAGGGAAACATAATAGTGGATATTAATTGGATATTTAAAATCATTAACTTACTGGTATTTACTACAATAGACTACCCGTATGCCTTAAGACTCTTTCTATTTGTCACGTATTATGCACAAATAAACAAGAGTTCTAAACGTTCAGGTGAAGGCAGGAAATAGAATGATGACAACAGAGCAAACATACTCATGACACTACAATACATAGGTGATATTTAACCTGGAACAATACAATCCTTAGAGAGATTTCCCCAACCGGAAACAACGCAATCTCTTTTTTAAATACATGAGGGACATGCTCTATCATAAATTTGGAACAGTATGTCTGTCACATGCATAACCGCGTTAAAAATTATGTTCCAAGAATTCAGATAAATCAAATTATCCTTCACCCTGTGAGACGAAAACATCTTTGGATCTAAAAAATAATAGGTAAGATCGGCCGGGAACCTAAATATTCTTGCAAAATTTAGAAATTGTACGTGTAAATAATATTGATTTCCATTTTTTTATCTTTTGCTCAGGGCCGTGCTAAGATGTTGTCTCGGCGGAGATAAAAAGATAAGTTCATGCTTCTGTATGCAGTCAAATTAATTATAATTGTACATTTTCAGGTTTTTTTCTTTTCGATACTTAAAGTCAATTATTTTCAATCATAACTATCTTAAATCTTGTAATATTTTATGGTAGCTTTATATTTTCAGAAAAGTGATATAAATAAATTTTTACGATATTTAAATCGAAACTGTACCTTTTTTGATAAATAGAATATAATTCTGACAAATGTGTTTCCTAGGCAAGTGTAGTCTATAAAATTCATGACCGCAAATGTAAATCAGATTGAATATCTTCGCATTCAAAAATTCAAAAATGAACATTAGAGTTAAAAACTGTGTAAAGTATTGTAACAGTAATGCACTTTTGAGAACAAATTAATATCACTAAATATTACCTGCATTCTTTGTTATTCAAATTTCGTCTTAGTCCCTTTCTGGAAGTTAATGAAAACTGGCAATATTTATTATACATTAATTAATTTATGATTGTTAACAAACTTGACAAATAACATTAAGTGACAAATAACTAAATTTAAAATTGGCATTATTAATAAATAAAAAATTTAAATTGCAAACTAAATTAAGAATTATTAATTAAATTAATATTATTAACATTATTGTACATTAATTACCACAAGATTATATGTTCATCAGGTTTATCGTTGCAGAAGAAGTGAAAACTGCCTAGTGTCCTCTCCAGAATTCGAACTCCGACCGTCCGGTCTAGACGGATGTGCTATCCAGGTATACTATGCAGATATGCGGTAAGAAAGGAGAAGATATCTTATAGGAAAATAAAGCAAATCAGTTCATTTATAATACATAAAATAATACGTCGCACAAGTATTTATTTAGAATTCAAACAACAAATATCAGCGTTTTATTTACAAATTTTGAAAGAAATTACCAGAATCACCTATTACTGAACGATTCTTTAGTTACTAACTACAGAAATTCTTCTTAATCCCTTTCAGGGAATTAATGAAAACTGGCAATGTCTATTATACATTAATTAAATTATCATTGTTAACAAACTTGAACAAATAACATTATTAACTAAATTAAAAATGGCGATGATTATGATGAATTTATCTTGCAACAATTAAAAAATAACTCTTTGTCACAACTGTTCACACAACGTGGATTGGTAATGACTGTTTCAGCACCATTAAGGATGCACCAGTTCGAAATGCACCAGCACACCTATTACCAGCTCGAAAATTCATAATTACTGCCCTACAGGTCTTTAACGACTCTAATCCTTTTAACACCTATGGACAAACATTATAATAGATTTCTGGGCCTATATTTCTAATTATTTCTAGTGTCTACGGTATTCATAAGACTTATCAAGAAACATTTTTGCGAGTAAAATACGAAAGGTTTTGTATTTTGTTTCAGAAAATGTGTATAGAGAAAAATATTAACACCCATTTTAAAGATATAAAACATCAAAGAGAGACTGAAAGTTTTTTCAATCTCTGTCTCTGATGCTTTTCAGCTTCGAAGTGGGTTTCGGAAATTTCACTTTACAAATTTTCTGGTTAAGACAAACCGATTTAGTCAACCGTTTAGCCTTGTGTATAAATGCTTTGACATATATTTGGATGCAAAAACATGTGTCATAAGTATTGATCATCATAATTTTGCAATACAATACGTTAAATCCCAAATGTGGAGTTTTATCTTAACAATAATGCTCATATTTATGTATGATATTTTTTGCTTTACAAAAGAGTTAAAATTTTAGTTTCCTTTCCAATACCTCGTTCTTCTCATTTACGTACACTCAGTCCATACGTGCATATCTTAATCACTAAAAGACAAACAGGACTCAATGTATGATTAATTGACATCATAGGTTTTATTTATGAAATTTGACTTATTCGAGCTAACTTCATTTGATATTTAATAAGATTTTGAGTAAGTTTAAACCTTAGCAGCTATGAAATATTAAGAAAAAGATTATATTTTCAGATTAAATTTAATTAATTATCAAACTTATTTTAGAAGTCTAGAGACCAAGTAAACATGTCCCTCGACTTGTTTAGGTGTATCATAATGTGTACATGTAGATTTATTATATGTGTAATTTGTACATTCTCTATCGGACTACAAGTTTCAGGAATTTATTTGCACATTTGTGAAACGTAGTTAAGGTTTAGATTAAATTCCAGTTATTTACTTTACAACTTATATCTTGTTTCGAATTTGATTAATGGTCTGAGGGAATAGTTCACCAAAAAAAAAAGGTAAGAATAAGTATTAGGCTAATAGTAGCGAGAAAGGCGTAAGGTAACAGAAATTATGTGTCGTTAACATTGAAACAGGAAATATTTTTATACCAAAAACTGGCATATTTGATATGAATTGTTCAATAGATAATAATGGCGCAGTGTTACTAACAAAGTTCTAAACGTCGCATCTAAATTTCTATATGTGTGGTTCAGTGGTATATCTAAATCAACAGTCAATCTAGTTTAAAGGAATTTATTAAAACACCAAAACACATAAATCTAATCTCGAATCAGTTTGACATCTCATCTGTAGCATTCCAGCTACATCAAACAAACCGAAAGCAAGTTCTAAAGTTCAAACTGTTGCCATTTTAAAGTTATCTAAAACAAGGTGCTTCTACTGATTTTCGCGTTGCTATTCAGAGAGAGAAAAAAACCGTCTATTCAAACAACAGCACGTATAAAAATTTTATTTTGCCATTTAAAAATATAAAACTGAACGATTCTTTAGTTACTAACTACAAAAGGAATCTATTGTAACCAACTGGCTCAAGAGCCCAAAATTGGCACGACGAGTGAGCTCAGGCTTGCGTTAAGAACCATATGCTAATTTCTCAACCATTAATCACGAAGCTAAATTATTGTAATGGAAAGCAAGTACAAAACATTATCTGTGCAGAAACTAAACAATATCAAAAGTCGGAGAAATGTGTTGTTGTTGCTTATTCACACTTGTTTGATGCAGTCAGCCCAAGTCCACAAAATTCCTCTTGGCAAGGAGCTCTAAATTACGCCTGCTGTTGACAGCAGCCTTGAGCATCATTCAGATGAGAGTGCAATTTAGATCAGTTCCGACGCCAGTTTTGACAGAGAGCACCCCGGGGGGACGGGTTAGAGAGTCTCCTCTTCCACCAAACCACACAAGAGGACTTTCGTCTCGCCGCATATTTAGAGTGCCACCATACCGCACCGACACTATACATTTACAAACATCCGTGCCTTCTCCGCGATTCGAACCCGGGCCCTTCGGTACGACAGACAGAGACGCTAACCAGTATATCAGTTGGACGACTGAGAAATGTGTAGATAGATGAAGGGCATTATCAAACGTCATTACTCGCCTTTAGCTGCTGTTGATCTTAGTCAGGTACCTTTACTCACTTCAAAGTGTTACATAACTTTCAATGCTATTTGCTGTTTTTTCCATGCTATGACAATTTAAAACATAAAAACTTTAAAACATATGCAATTTTCAATGGTGCATAAACGTTTAATTATGAGCACTAAACTTTATTCTCAGTTTAACAATTTTTAATGGAATACTGAGTTCTGAATTCTATTTATTGTAAAAAAATAGGAAAATAACTGAACTAGTAGCATAGATAAACAGAAGTCTAGTAAAGATATACAGAGACTTCCTACAGAGATTCTTTCTCCCAGATGTTCCTTATACCATTGAAGTATAGTACAGCATGGGAGACCTGTCTACTAAGACAGTATGCAACATCTGAGATTCTGAGGAAAACCATAATCCACTCAGGGAAGGCCAATAAAACATCTATGTAGAAAACCTGTCCGTGAATATTCAAAATTCCATTGCACTATCATTTTTTTTTTTTTTTTTTTTTTTTTTTTTTTCATTTGCAGTTTAAACTAGGCTGCTGTCGAGATGGGCTTTGTTTAGCACTAAATTTAAGACAGAGTTTACAAGAACGCTCAAAATGTAGTTCAGTGACTGAAAAGTATTTTCTCTTGTGATTTAAGATATAAATCCACTTATTATAAAAAGCAGAATTACTGAGTTCAGAACCTGAATCCACTATAAATGCGAAAATAAAAGTTTTGAAAACCGTTTCATATATTAATATTCATTTATTTTTTTAACATTCTGAGCAGCACAATTTTTAGATCTGTTCTCCAATAGCTAGATTTAAACAGCATTTATTAACTACAGTTTTGAAATTTCTTAAATCAGTTTTCATTTTTTTTTTAAATTTTAAGTTATTTAGGAGGATATTTAGTTCTTCACAAGAAAATACACATTTTAAATAACAAGGTAATGTACACCACGTGAAACTAAAATCTAAGGTTGAATAAAAGCGGTTATTTAGGTGGGAGGATTAACTAATTTAAAGAAATTACTTTTAAATAATCGTTATACCTTTTAAATTAGATTTTGTAAAATGAATCACGTTATTTGGCTGAAAGAAACTGCCTTCACGAAACGTTAATGTAACTCAAGATTTTAATATTTGTTATTAAGAAATACCATTTTTAATATTAATAAAACGTCTTTAAATAACTATCTAGATGTCGTAAATACTTTGAAGAGTTTAAAATTTGGTTTTCTTGAGATTTTAGAATCTTACCTTTGAAATAACTTGAAAAATTATTTTATAAAAGAGATTTCAAAAGTTCGGAGAAATCAAAGTGTGACCAATCGTCAGCCTCCTGCAAACTATCAACGGACCATTTCTTTTAACTTAACTCTTCAACTGTACGTCTTCGAGTTCAGCACAGCAGCAAAGAGGATGATAAATCGTCGCACAGGGGGGGATTGAGGGAGAGATAGGTAGTCCTCTCCGACGATCCGAATTTCGAAAGATTTATTCCTGCCAATGGGAAGCTAGCTCTCTGGGGGAATTCAAGCTGACGACTTGATTGAGCGCTTGAAGAGCCTTTCCAAAGAGTTGGTGATTTTCGCTAGTGTGTGCGTATCTAAAGCGATATATCAGTGAGAAGAATGCTTTAGAATTACTGATCCCAAATAAAAGGGCTTGTCAGTGCGTGTACGTTTAAGTCAACTAGCCGGGAAATCTAAGAATAAAAATGAGCTGAAACACCGTTACCTTTGATGATTTAAAACTGAGGTTTTATTATTTTATGTAACTCTAGAACATTGACTTGTTTATATATTGACTGTGCGTCATTTTTAAAATAATTACTGTATGGAAGTGTTAAATATTCAGAAATATGTTGTCATTATAGACTTTGCATAAACAGAGAATATACTCTCTGCACTCTTGAATATAAAATTTTGTGGGATAACTTTTACTTTCACTTCATTACCAGAGCACTTCAAATCACACTAATAAAATCGCATATAACTATATACATATATAATTATATATATATACCCAAACTCTTACCCGGCTTAAATAAATCTTTGTTCGGACTTTATTTTTGGAATCGTTCATCTTAGTCGCATACTTTCGATTATAGAACTGTACTAAATGAGTCAAAAATTCACATTTTGGCAGTGTCAAATTAAACAAAAAAAAAACAAAAAAAAAAAAAAAAACAGATTTTAGACAACCAACGAAATCAAACTTTAAAAGCTTTCTCCTAGTTCCCTTGCTTATATTTGAGAGTTTTTATACTCATTATGAAAAAAATAAAATTAGAGGAATCTTGACTCCCGTACGACACATTTTGCTCCGGATATTTAATTTCAATGTTCGAAATGTTTTATTTTGAATTATTCGAAGTCATGTCGAATAATTTTTCAGTTTTTCGAATTTCAAAATTGAAAATATTCTATTTAAAATTATTTTATTAGTATTCGAAATATTTCATTTCAAAATTCGATTTTTTTTACTTGCCTTGAGAGATTGGTTAATTAAATTAGAATAATTCGAGGAAATAAATTTAAATGAAATGCAGAAACAAATGTGCAAGATTTAAGAGGTGGTAAACGGAAGTTATGTGATTTCCACATCAAATTAGCTTTTATACTTCTGGTCCAAAATATCAACTGCAAATTTTTGTGAGATTTTAAAATGTGCTCCCCTTTCATATTGAAATATTTAGCTCTGAATATCTAGTGCTAAAATCAGGGTTTTCGCTTACGATTGTCTGAATAAAGAACGCCACTGAAAACAGATGTATGGCTAGACTTACCGCGTTTCCAGTTTTTGTTGATTTCTTCGTCTATATCATGAACTTAAGATACAAATCATGCCATTTATGTCATGAACTTAAAATTTCTCATAGAAAATCTTCCACCAAGGCTTCTTTCCTTAAACACGATTTAGTGTGTTTATTCAATATCAAAGATTCCGACGCTTCAATTCTTGCTGCATTTATCGATGAGATGGAAATCAAGAACATTTCTTGAAGCTATTTAAAAAAAAATTGGTAAGCGAAAGGACTGTCAGCTTTAATATTCCGTCCTAACATGAAGTAGGACTTCTCTAAACAAAAACAAAATTTTCATCTACGGGGTTCTAAATAACATTTTCATAAGTCTGGAAAAGATCTTCACAAGCTTCAAATTCACATCTATTACTAGATAAGTTTTATTTATATTTATTTAGTGTTTTGCCATATAATCTAGAAATTTCTTAGACGTTACGAAATCGTAGTTAGAAGCAGTTTTTTAGAATAAAATGTGGATCATGAATTTTCATAAGAATATTTTGGGTAAGTCGTTGGCCATAAAATTGAAGTCACCGTTTTTCCGCTTCTCATATATTTTTACCTCTTCCTTGTAGCATTCAAAGAGCGATTTCTTTCTGCATTTTATCTTTGTTCTTCCTTCTAAAGATCTTCCGTGATTACTTAATCCTTACTGATTTTTCTCTCCGCGTGTGCATGAATTATATTCATTATCTGGTAATTACTATTGTAAAATACTTTCACATGCACTAGCAAACTTCTTTTGAAGCGAACCATATGATTAAGAATCATACGCATAATCATCATAATTATTATGATTATTAAAATTATGAATTTTCACTGTAAGATGCAGGTTCTGATAAATCAATTACGATCCCTTCATGTAAGTATTCTTCTCACGCTTTCTTCATTTGCTATGGTAAAAAGACGCTCTTATGTTACACCTTGTAATTTAAGCTTGTGGCTTCTAGCTTAGTTAAAATATGCTCATTTCTTTTATCACACAGTAATATACATCAGCGGAGTGACGGGCTTTTGAGAAGTGCAGACATACTTGAGTGCGCTCCTTTCATTTGCCTTCAAGACTGTGATGTTTTTAACCCTCTGAGTGGCTAGTGTTTTCGCTAAGAAAGCACAAATTTCTCAAAACTACTATGAGAACAAATTATTTTTGACCTTTTAGTGTAAAACCTCTTCTGGTATTTCATACCTGGATTTGTGTACTTTTGATATATTGCCTTAATTTCTTTGACATATTTTAATATGCACGTATATATACGTTCTTACAGATATCATAACAAATATTCTAGGCCGTATATATACGGCCTTGCCACTTAGAGGGTTTTAACTTGTGTGTGCTAATATTTATGACTTGTGTGAGGTTACTTCATTCTTTGATACACAAAATTGCATTTCTATGCGCGTTACTTCGAGAGATTTTGTGTTCTTAAAGTAACAGCGTTGCTGATGCAAAGCTTCTAAACTGTGCGGGCCCACTTATATCTGTCCTGTCTTTTATAATGCCTGAATTCTTTTAAATCTATGTTCTTGAACTTATTATCTATATGTGGATGCCAAATTTGTGCTCATAGCATGGTTTTAACATCAGTTATACGTTTTTTCTGTCACGTACATATATAATTTTGTTGAATGCTTGTCTTTTATATGATATATACAATAATGTGCTTTTGTTGATGTAGCTGGTAAATCTCATCAGCTCTTAGACTTTATGTTCATACTTTAGTTGTTTATAATATTTAAAGTTATTTCAGGTAGTATGGTGGTAGTTCAACTGCTTAATGGGTCTGTTTTAGGCCTTATTTTAGATCTCAATGTTTCTTTAATTAAAGAGCCCTACTAAGCCCTGTTAAGCCTCTAATGGCGGTACAGAAAGTTCGACCAGTCATATGGTATATACGCTTTTTTAAATTAAATTGTACATTTAATTATCGTTTTATAAACGGCACTATCTGGAAAGATTTCTTTATTTTTCTCTTTAAATTGATTTTTTTTTTTATTTTATTTTTTTTATTTTTGTTATAAGTTATATTTTTGTAGAAATACCCTATCTTGTAATTATTCTTAAGGTTAGTATTTATATGTTCTAATCCTCAGGCCGTCATGTTGGCCGTTTTTCATAAGATGGTCTTAATTGCTAGGTATAATATTAGAATAATTATTTCCATAACTGTAACGCAAGAAAATTAAGTTTTATCATTAATTTTGCCACGAATTTTCTTCAATATTGTCGCATTACAATTTTTTAAATAAATCCTAATTTTACTTGCGTAACCGGATAAACATTATAATTATACCTGAATATTCTTAATTTTTAATGACATTGGTTCCTTTCGTTGTAATTTTTTCCATGCAATTTTTAAATATATAAATTCCGCACTTTAAATTTCCATATAGAGAGAATTTTCAAATTTTGTGAATGGGATACATATACATTACATCGAATATGTCTGGTTAACTTTTTATTTACTTTAATATTTAAATTATACATAATTTTCCCTTAAATTTGATGAATTTGGTTCCTTTAGTGGAATTATATTCATTCTTCAAAATTTTTGTTTTCCTGTAATATCATTTTTGCAGCTTGGATATACTGCGTGCGGAAAAACCACCTTCTCCAATAATTAAATTTCTAATTTTTAGCTCTAAGCCATTTAACTTATTATAGTTATTGTCTGCAGCTTATTATGGTTCCTGATATATGAACATTCTTTTATTTAATGATAATATTAGAATTGCAAAATTGTACCTTGTAATTTGAATCTCTTAATAGTTTGCATTATTACCTGTTGACTGCTTAAATTTATTCTCCTTTTAAATGTCACAATAACCGCAGTACAATGTCTCATACTTCAAATTCTAATTTACCAATGCCAAATTCAGCTAATTCCAAAGTATCAGATAAAGAGCAGGACGCTAGTTCGAGGGCTGCATTAGAGGATAATGAATCAAGGATCGCACAAGCCCATAACTTAATAGGGTCATTATACGGTTACCTTCAAGACCTACTTCTCTCACTTAAAGTCAGCCGAACAGAGTTTGCAAAACCAACAAATAATTTGGCCAACGAAGCTGTCAAGGAAGTTAGACTCCTTGTGCAGGAAAAGAAAGGCTGGATAGCTTCGTTAATTAGCTCATATGTAGAATTAAAATCTCGGGCTGAGAAGTTGGAGACTTTCGATCAGCAAGGATCAAAATCATCACTGGTAGGTACTAGGAAGCTAATTCTAGTACCTACCAGTGATGGTAGGAGCATCCCAAGAAGATAATTATGGACCTTTCATCAGAACACGGTACTGTGTTCATTGTGGCTACTCGTAAAAAATCAGAACAAATAAGTAAAACGGAAACTCTCAGACAACATAATAGAATTTGATTCCAGCAAATGATTCCAATCGATCGCCAAATAATATAAGGAGCACCTAGCTGTATTGAAAAAAGCAGTTAATAATAAAAACACTCTTAATAAAGATCTAAAACAGAGAACAACTCGTATATTAAAAGTTAAAGTTGTACTTAGAAATCCTCCACCTGATTCGGCACATCCCCTTTTATCTCTGCTCTGTACTGACGTCAGGCACAGAATTGGATTATTGAACTAGATCCTGCTTACGCGAAGGCTCCTGTTAACGAAGAACATTTATGCATTCGTTTTACAAGGTGTAAGTTTCGGCGCTACACTTTCTTCACCTTCGTCATAAGTGTCAAGGATTGGGATATTCAAGTAGGAATAGTAACTCTTCATCAGTCTGCGTTAGATGTTCTGAAAGCATACAGGTAAAAGCTGCAAAGGGACACCAAAGTGTTAAAATTGTCAACTTTCCATTAAACATCTTGGCACTATTTACGCATTGGATCATCCCGAAAATTGAAAACATGCCCAAAGTATAGGCAGCGCTCCAGAGAAAGGTACATCAAGAAGCTTAATGCATTGCCCTTCAGATGTCTATGCACTTTGTAACACTCGATGTACTTCAGATGTCTGTGCACTTTGTAACACTCGATGGTTATTTTGAAGGAGGAGACGTAAAAAATGCGCGATGCCATCGTATAGACTCAGACCTAAACCTCTGGAATATGCGCCGGCTGTGCTACCATTACATCACGAAGTAGAAAGAAAATACTTTATCCATTCCTTATTTAAAGGCGGAATGGGGATTGTGGGACCCAGTATCCAAAAACTGGTGGTGACGAATTAACCAGTTCACCGTTTGCCCCGAGAGAAATACGTTCACAGAAAAGGCATCGTCATCCGTTAGCGTCGGCAGACTCTCGTCGGGGTGAAATTTGGTCTGAACCGTAACCCCCGAGACACATACGACGCAGCGACGTTTTTCCAACCCCCACAGAATGAGTCGAAAATCAAAAGGGGTGATTGATGGGTTACTTATCTTCTCAGCGGTGTTGCATTAGGATCACAACGGGGCTGTTTCAGGAAAGTAAAGGATGGGGACACTTTCTTCGACAAGCTACCCCCTCAACATATCTTATGGGATCCACAACGGCTTTCTCCTTTTCTATTAACGGACAAAGGGATTTGAATGCTATCCTTTCAATTCTTAACGATTCAATTCTTCTCTTTTGTTACAGGCCATCAAGAAACCAATAAAACAAAATTCAAGGATATTTCAAATACTAGCTAATGCCCTTATTTTTACGTTATATAAAACTTTTTCTTGACAATTAAAAATTACATTTACATTGCAATAGATTTGGGGTTAGGTGCAGGAAATGGAAGTGGGGTGGGTGCAAAGGGAAAAATATCTGCTCTAAGGATTACACCAGTCTTTGTGTTTTATGTTGCTTCTTAGGGGGTCGTTATTCACCATCCTTCAGTGTGACAGGTACGCTGTTCAATCTGATTTGAACAGAACTTCTAAATAGGCTTTCACAGGTGGTGAAAGGGGGAAAGAAATATTCTGAACCCAGTTTTAGACACAAAAAGTTTACCTTTGGATGCGAAAAATAGCACGAAATGTTTACGATTTTCCTAACGGCGAACTGGTTAATGTCCACCACCTTTAATTTCAGGCACCATTTGTAGAGTCATTAGAATTTTTTGAAGCAGCAGAGATGAGAAATGTGCAATGCCTTCACCAGCACTTGAACCTAGACTTCTCGAATATGCGCAGAATGTGGTACCGTTTCACCACAAATGATGCTGAAGGCAGAAAATGCCTTATAAGGTTCTGAAGATATATTCATGTCCCTTTAAATTTATTTGTTTTGCCGCTCCTTTCCAGAAAAGTATAACTGTGCATAATTGTTGAATTTTTTCCTTTAAATTTTGTTAAGGATGAATTATGACAAAGCACATATGAGCTAGCTTCCCAGGGAAGAGGACATATAATGGAGCATATTATGGAAAACTGATTGGTATTTACTTTAAATGAAAGCATGAAAACACATATGTGGTGCCAAATCGTTCGCCGTCCTGGTCAATCTGCCAGTATTTTTCAGTTTGGCCGTCAGTAGCCCTAATTGCTAAGGAAGATGTGCTAATTTTGCAATATTCTGAAACTTGGGTTCCTTCCCTTTCACTGCAAGAAATGTATTATTAGCACTGTCAAATGTATCTTTTTTTTTTTTTTTTTTTTTTTTTTTTTTTTGTAAATTGGTTGTTACATTCTTTGAAGGGTGTGTTGGGAAATAAATATGTTGTATCGTACTATGGCACAGACTGTTCCTTCTTTAAAATCCTTATAATGTGTTTCATAATCAAACAAACATATTTCTTTAGTTCTTGAACGATTTATTATAAAGGCCCTTCTTTCTGCTAAGCTCCACATCATATACTCTAAACGCTTTATCCATTGATCATCCACCAATTCTTCATACACGAGATACAACGAAGAACTTTATATACAGTTATATTTTGAGTATTACATTCTTGATGTAATTTGTACTGTTCTTAAAAACTCTGTGTACCGTTTTCAGTATTGGAGATGAAAAATCTGCACATCTTTGTAATTGTGTAAAAGGCACGCTATTAAAATCTGCGGAACAATTATATCATAAATGCTGTTTGTATATTATGAAAGCTTCCTTAGCATATTATGAAAAGAGTTTACTGAGATTATGTTACATGGACTGTAAACTCCTAAGCTTTGTAAAATAGTCCATTCATATTAAAATATTTGAAACTTTCTAGCATCCAGGCATCATGATTCGAAGCGTAACTTATTAGTGTTCTTTTTCGCCACATTAGACTTACAAATATCTTATATAAATTTCAAAAGTGCTTTATTTTGCATTCTCTTCCAGCCTTTACGTTTTACAGTTTCGCTTTTATTTCATCTCTAATCACCACTCTAGAACACGCATTAACACAAAATTGCCGATATCGATAGCGGCTGTAAACTGCACATAATTTCGCTTCAGATGCTGTAGTAAAGGTAAAATTTCTTAAAACGAAAGAAATTAAAAACACAAGATCACAGCTGAGACCTGATATCAGCATGAATTTACGGTTTAAAAATAGTTATGTGAGTAATCATACCTGGTTGACTGTTTTTGGTAGGATGTGCGAAAATAGTATTTGTTTCTCATGATTGACGAAGGTTGTTAAAAATATAATGAATATATTTTATAAAGATAATGAAAATGGAATTTCCGTTTTGAAGTGCAGAAGTGTGATATCAATGTTCAAGTTTGGGAAACGTAAAAACATTGCGGCGTTGTGTTGTTATGTAAGATTCCTTTATGTTATTTAACCAGTTATTTTACGTTTCGGGTCTTTACTGTCTTTTTTCCGTTTTGGTTTCTCGCCAGAATGCAAATTTTAATTCGCTTGTATTTAAGGTGAGGGTTTTAGATTGTACAGCGTGTTCTGTCTTTCGAGGCCACGTTATTAGATTGCTACGTAATATAAAGTTGGTAATCCTCAGCCTTGTATTATAATGTTTGTAATTTAAACTCCACCCGGTTGAGCCAACGTTGCATAAGTGCCTCCAAGTTTAGTTTTCAATAAAGGGTCTTTTACTTCCTTATCAAGTTCCAAATGTTATTTTACACTTAGCGATAATTCGCCTAACATCTACTGTGAGTATGTTTACTACTGAATGATCACAAGTTACACCGAACGTTAAATTGAAAAGCGAAAAATCGCATTCTGGGTTATGAATGCTCCATAGTGGTAAATTAATTTTCTCGACCAGAACTGCATAAATTTTCAACCAAAAATAAATAATTTCCTCTAACGCAATGCTAGCGTATCTCTAATAAGATACCATTAATTTTAGTTCAGTACTCACTCACCTATGAAAACATGTAGATATGAATTAGTTGTGGTTGATGAAACATGGATTAAGATAAATTTAACGAATCGGTGATTAGGCTATGAATGATGAAAAAGGGATTCAGCAGTGATTGATGAAACATAGGGAAATGAGGCATTAATGTGGGTGCATTCCTGAGGTTAGAGGAAATTCTATTTAAGGTACGCAATTTTAATTTAGACGAAAATAAATATTTCTTTGTAGATTTAATTTTTTTAAAACATTTAAATATTTTAATGCGTAAGATTAAAATTCTTTCTGCAAAATGCACAAATGAATTTTTCTAAAACATTATTTTTCAATTTACGGTTTGTTCAATAATTTAAAAAAATAACACTTTTTATTTTCTAAAACATTTTTAATAAACTTCTTAAAGTGATTTAAATTTACTGCAACTGGATGTAAACATCATAATTAAATAGAAATACAATACATCAACTGTATTTGCTTTTTTTTAACATGCCGATTTGTTGATTAATACCATCTATTGATTGACACTCTATTGCTGCATAAATAGGTCTGTCGTAATAGTTAAAATTATCTGATGCGGAGACTCTTTTACGGTAGTGACCCAGATCCAACCTCATTTACCGCAGAGCGAAGTTATTCAGAAATAATGATTCATTTCTATTCTGGACACTAAAATCTTCTTTCATTCTAGACTTTCAATTTCTCTAATTCAAAATTTAATTGCTTTCCTCTTTCCTTTAATTAATATTGTCGATATCGTTCCCTTTCAAATTCTAACTTATATTTTTAATGTGCGCCCCGTTCTAAAGGAATCATGTCAAACATATTCCTCCTAATAAGTTCTATAATGAAATAAAATTATGCAATTTATTAATTTAATTATTTCTTTAGGCATAGAAGTCAGTTTAACTGTACTGCAAGAATTTGTAAAATCTTCATCTTTTCCAAGAAAAGGCATACAATAAGTCTAACTGTACTGCAAGAATTTACATACATTTTTCCCCTTCTTTTTCAGAAAAGAAGACATTTTTCGAACAAAGATATATAAACGAAGGAGCAAAATGAACTTCCGCTATATAAAGAATATACTCTAAAGCAAAATATCTTCAGCAAAAATTAAGGTATACTTACTCATGTTACAACATATTCTCCAATATCTAAATTGTGCATCCTTAAAATGTTCTGGATGATATCTTTAAAAAAAAATTAACCATCGAACATAAAACAAAAATTATGTCAAAAACTCTGCTTTAATCAAACTCAAAAATTATAAAAGATACTCAAGCACTTTTCCGAGATAGAGAAGGCATGGCAGAAGCAGAAAAACTGAACTTCTTAAATTTTCAAATCAAATTCCAAGCGGATTCTTAACTACATAGAAGTGTGTAGGGTTTTATTTCAGTCACTGAACTATTGAAAAGATGGAGGTGTCGGATTTTCAGATCCGATGTTCAATTAAAAAAGCACCGCCATATACAGTGAACCGCTTTTTAGATGTGATTTCCCGGGGTAGAATATGCTGGCTTAGTATTATACTGTGGCAGTCTCCTTTCTGGGGCATAAGCTACACGAGCCCTGTTTTTATTACCCAAAAGACAGCCTATGCTGGGCTCGCATACTACTACCGAACCTACTAACTGAATATATTATAGTTTATGTGTCATCCTAGTTTACAATAAAGTAAATCTCGAGACCAGCACATGGAGCACGTCATGCTCACGAAATCTTCGAGTATAGTTCATTCTTTCCAAAACATTTAACGCAATTGTTTGCGATGTTATTCAGAGGAACTGTTACCTTTTCACTCTGAAAACATCCTGCTGGCGATGCTGGAAAATGAACTAGCATAAATTCCTGAACATGGTCTGAGAAGAATATTGAAAAGACGAGAGACTGACTGGAAGGGGAAATATGACAGTTTTGATACCTAAATTCAATTTCAAAGCAGAGAAGTACTTTGAGAGGATTCGCTGGGATAATTCCTTGGAACTACCGGTTACCTTGAATCTCAGCCGCGAAAACATAAGATTGATTAAAGGCGGTTTTCAGTCTGAAATGGGAAAGCTTCCTTGTTATTCTCAAGTAGTAGAGAGGTATGTCTTTAGCACCACATTGCCAATGACAGAAGCGTAATTTACAGCATATTGGGCAAAAGCAGGGGTTGGATTCCTTGGCATTCGAATCAAGTATCGGAGCGAAATTTGCAACGTCCCGAAGTGAATTATTTCGGTTTGACGAGTTACTAAGCTGAATCTTTTTGATGGCATTTTTTACCAATTACAGCCATATATTGGATCAGAAATCGAAATTGTTGTAAAAAAATCATTGAAAAGTATTATTGAAAAGTAGTTTGATGTTTTCACTAATATTGACCCTGACCTTTTTATTTACTTCATATGGAATCTGAAGATGACGAGCGATTGAGCTGCAAGTTTTTACTGTGTTGTTTCATCAAACAACACAATTGGTGATTTGAATTTCATCAAACATCAAACAACATATATTGGGTGATGAATTAAAAAAATTAGAAAACAATATTTTTGCTTTTTCCAAATCCCCCCTAATGCTGGTCCAAAAGGGTAAAGGCTTCGCCCATCCGAGTACGTAGAGTGGCAACCATTAACCTATTTCATAAGTTCCGCATACTACGTGGTATGACTGAGAGTTAAATCCTAGCTCCCAGGTATTTCGTTTGGTTCTAAAATTGTAAGGAAGTTTAATTCGCTCCATTCCCGTGAGAATAGGCAAGCAAGGTAATTCAGTGGTGTTGAACTCGTTAGAATAACCCTCTGATAGTTCCCAAACCGATCTCCAGAGCAATACGAGAGCTGAGTTAGGGTGCGAACACACAGTTGCATTTATTTTCAGGATTCATTTACAAAGCTTTATTGACTACCCATCAGGGAGGAAATCAAGTCTGATATTATTTATACCACGACATAAAATCCCCTTTAGCAAATTGTAAACAAGAAATGTATTACGATAATAATTTTTTGAAAAATGTTACATAATTTGTTGATAGCACTTTATATACTATGTGTTAAATAGAGGTCAATAAGTGATTCATTTTTAAGCCTTTCATTAATTAAGGATATTGCATAGTACTACTTGCACATATTCATCCACAGACAATTCCAAAAATAATTATTTTACATGTTTAATTTTTCCGGAATGGTCTTTCTGTAATCGTTTACTCAACGTACTTGAACATCTGCATCTTAAGAAATCTTATAAACCCTCTTTAACCTCTTTCTTTGCATATATATTTAATACTACAGAGAATAAATAGATAAATCAAATTTAGTTACTTCTACATATATTTATTTACATATTTTGCTTCATCTATTTTAACTGCGTATTTGTGTATCTGCTCATCTGAAACTAATTATATTTTTCTCGATCTGAGTTTTCATATATCTGTATCAGTCTATCCATGTATAACTTGTTTCGACTTTTATTCACATGTATATTTAAAACTACAGGAAAGCCTATATTGAATATAATAAACATTTATCGAGAACTAAAATGATGCAAAGAATTTTTAAAGGTACTGCATTTGTAAATTTATGTTTTCTGATTATTTCACAAAAAAGAAGAAATCTTTTCTGAATCCCAGCCAAGATGACTGGTGAACATAAGCTTATGGATGACCCAGATCATGTGATGTTTTCGGTATCTGAGCAATGGAATACTTTGGACAACCCCACTCTCGTTTTTTCCATCTCTACACTGCAGAAAATCCATCGGAAGGGAGACTGCTTGGATTGGCAGGCAACAGGAAAAGCTCCGTAACAGGTTCGGGATAAACAACATTGTGATTCTTTTTCTCCCTTGTCTTCTCACCCTTCTTACATCCGAAACTTGACGGCGCCCTAGGAAATAATAGGAGTGTAGATTATAATCGCTTTCACTGTTTGATAGTCCAGGTGTTTCTTAAGTTCAGAAGTTTTTAATAATTCGACCTACGGACAGAATGTAAATAGCAACAATAAAAAGTAAGTCTTCTAAGGAATTAGATAAGAGATAAGAAATAAAAATAATAAAAGTATAAATAATACTAACCTAATATACAATGCATTAAAAATAGCTGGTCATGTCTTTATTTCCTTAAACATTGATCTTAAGCGTATAGTATATTGAACGACGAAACATTTTCCAAATAACGTACAGAATTTTATGACGACTGTTTCAGTCGTCATATTAATGAATATTAAATGGAATAAATCTTTCATTTAATATTCCTCAAAAATATGAAACAAATGTTTAATGACGAATAAGAAATTTAGCACTCAGTAACAGAATTTCAAAATTCTGAGAAAACATTCGGTGCTTATTTTCTTTACTTTTTATTTTTCCAAATTCGAGATAATGCCATGTTTTTATTATCATCTTTCCATCATTTTATCTGTAATTTTCAGACTTTTCCGGATTCCAATTTATCATCAATTTCTGAGGAATGTGGTATACATTTTTTACCTTTTTTGGATTTTTCTAAAGATAGTTATTCAATAAGATGCTGAATTGAGAAATTAGTTTGTAATCCAACCGCAGTTGCGTATGTGTTTTTTATGATATATTTTAAAACAGGAATCACAATTTAAACAATATTCTTCAAACCACATGGAAAGTATAAAAGTATTAAGATAAAGGATAGTAAGATAATAGGATAATGTTAAAAATGTGGGTATAAATATGCAGGTTTGACGCCGATTAAAACTAGTACAATAAGTAAACCTGTTTGCATAATAGAAGTTTAAAAGTATTTTAGATCCAACTCATCAGCTAGAAGACATGAATTTTACCAAGCAATTGAATGCATGAACTATATTAAAACAAAATAAGATACTAAGACATTGGTCTGAAGGAAATAATTAATAAAGAAGTAGGTAATTCGGTAAAAATGAATCTCCCTTGTTTGGAGCTTCATAACAGAACTTGTCAAGGTAAAAGTCTTTTGAAGCTTCATACTTGGTCGCTTAATAAGAGAGTCAAGACAAATTTCATTTCGACTTATTCACTGAGACTTGGAAGCGCAATAGTCAATTAATTAGTAGAATTAGACATCTCATTGAATTGTCTCTTTTCCCTATTTATCTTAGCTGTCTAACACAAAACACGTTGTAAAAGTTTTGCTTTCAAAATATAAAAATAGAAAACCTGTGAACCATGGAAATGTTTTACTAAGAAAAAGGCAAATAGGAAAAATTCAAGATAGCCTCTGCTAAAAGAGAAAGTCCTGTAAAACAACTTAAAAAAGGAGTGTTTTGAAAAATAAGAAGAAAAACTTTAAAGAAAATTGTAAATTTAAATTGGACATAGCCTATGTAAGAGAATGTTCAATAAAATAGTATAATTTTAAACTACGATTTGTAAAAATGAGAAGAAAAGGCGACCTGTTACGAGGCAGCTTGCAAAAGCAAAAATATATTTAAGAAAAAACCGATATAAGAAACACATTTTACATTTCAAACGAAGAGGCGTTAACCTAAGAGAAACTGTAAGCCCAAAATGAAAAATAAATTGTAAAGTTACAGATACAACCTAAGCTTAAATAAAAACAGTTTGAAAACGGAAATTGAAGTCAACCTACTTAACACGTGCGCTGCAAGGAATGAAACTTGAAAATTGAATATAGTGAAGGTATGCCACAAAGCGCTGTGTAAAATTGTTACCATAAGAGAGAACGTTCATTTGCATATTAGAGATGCACTTAAATTAGGACAAAATCATTATTTTGCAGCATCGCAAAAAATGCAAATACCATTGACAATGACATCTAATGAATTCTTAATCCTTGTCGTTTCCAGTATCCAAACGACATGCTTGAAAAAAGTGGATAGTACTACCTTTTATTCGCAGACAATATTTTAAACATTTTACTACTTCCATATGTATATATAAAGAGAAAAACGTAATTTTAATTTCAGAACCATTAATCTTATTCTTGACTGGGAAATTCTCTTTTTAATTGCATTCAGTTTTATCCTATATTATACCTTTTTTATTTCAACTAAAGTTAAATTCACAATAATTGGTTAATCTTATCTTTTGGAAAATGCATAAGCTAATGAAAAACCTTTCTAACTACTGTATAACTGCTCTTAGTATTTTGCTTTTTGGCTGTGAGAAATATATGAAATTTCTTCGTAGCATGATACGAGGAGGCAAACAGCCACATAATCCTGTATAGTTTGACGTAATTAACAGACAATAGCGCTATTAACAGACAAAACTCGGCAATAGCACCATCTAGTGAGAAAATTAAGATCTGCATTGTTTCGTTAATATTTAAATTGATATCTGTTTCTTCTCAACATTAAATTAATATATAGATCTGTTCACATTAAATTAAAAGATAAACTACTGCCTCTCTTTCTTTCATCAACTAATTATAATGCTTCAGTATTGATCATATATACTTGTAATCAATGTAAAGGGAGGTGACTGTGTTTTGCTTCAATAATTTCATTGAGAATTATACCTAAATAAAGCTGACCTCAGGAAACATATATATTGCCTATCTTCTTTCTACACCACCTCACCTTTCTTTTTTTCTTCTCCGGAAGGACAGCCGGTCTGCTATAAAAGTTGCTTGCTGGTTATGAAGCTTTATCACTGTGTGTAAACTGATTAATCATTCATAGCAGGAAATTCATGTTACCAAATTTCTCTCAGAGACACCATAAATTTTTACTTGATATGCACATGCATTTTAAGAAATACATAAATTAATTCAAAACACTAATATTGATGCGGGTATCGCTAATACAGACATACAGATCGGAATTCTATTACAGATATTATAAATAATTACATGTGCATAAAAGTCATTATTAAAATACATAACTAATTCAAATAAAGTTGCTGGTGCAGACCCTTCTAATACAAATATACATACACTCAGTTTCTGTCCCGCACACTAGAAATTTTTCCATGAATACATGTATTTACGGAAGAATTATTGAAATACATAAAACTAGTCCAGGCAATTAATTATATTGACGCAAACATCTGTGGTACAGTTATACAGATCTCGTTAAATCTCCGTTATTAAACAAGCTAAATTTCTATTATTATACACGTGATATATGTTTTGATGTCGAATGACGTAAAGGATTTTTTAAAAACACTTTTTATATTAAAATTTTGCGTTATATAATTTATATTTTATTACTGTATTTTATTGAATTATTTTTGTTTATATTTTATCAAATTGTTTTTGTTTCAGTTTTGACAAATGCACTTCCGATTTAATGATTAACCACTTTCTTGATTTAATTATTCTCTCTTGATTATTTAAATAAATCCATAGCATAAAGCGAAACTTACATAATTTATTCTTTTAATCTTTTTTAAACTTTAGTTTATATAAATATATAATAACCCTTATTCTGTTGGAAAATTTAAAAGAAATCCTACTTTAGGTCAATATTAAACGAAATGAATAATAAAAATGACCCAAAATTTCAGGAGCAAGGGTGGAAAAAGAAATGAAATACAATAAGAGTATGCGAAGCGAATAAAAATTTAAAAGTAAAGGAAAAGAGAATTATGAGAAAAACCTGCAACTTACAACAACGCAAATTTACATTGTTAGTACAACATTTAAGTCCTTTTTATATTTACTAATTTTAACTCAGATGCATATTTGATTGTATAGTAGAAGTATAGAAATTACACTTTACACCAAAGTCTTCGATAAAAGTAAAGTAACGATCATATCTTTCTCATTTTGCGTTTTCTCTTTCCTGCACTTAATGTTCACCATTCTCATTTGGGTAAAAAAAGCATCGTTGACGTAGAAAACGCAGTTTAAAAACAAAGAAATACCAAGAAACATAAAAATTATCTTTCTCTTTCCGAATTGCTGCAATTTTCAACGTGTTACAACACGTTCGAACGCATTAGGAAACGAAATGCGAAGTATCTGTAACAGCTGCTTTCGTGTAACTGGCTGCTTGCCAAGAACGCTGGGACATTTTGTTCCAAACCACCGCTAGTTTTAAGCTTAACTTTTTTTTGTGTGTATTTTTTAATGGTGGAAATTATTTGTGGGATTTTTTCCGTTTCCGATATTAAGGATGAAAATAAAATACATTTCAGGAACTTCTAAAGCATGTTTATGGCTTAGTTACTCCTAGTTACAGATTGCGCGCTTCACGAAATGCATATATATCCAGATTTTGTTTATATATTCGGATAACGAGAGGAAACATTGCATTTTCAAGCGAAAAAAAACATTTATTACATAACCGCTGATATTTTACTACTGTTAAGATCATACAGTGAATTAGAGTTTCAGAAAACAAAGCTAAAAAGAAATTAACACAAAACAGTTACTGCATAAAACTATTGCATGTAAAAAATGTTTAAATAATAAATTATTTTGCCATACAATTAAATTAAAACCTAATCAAAACAGAACGCAGTTTAAAAAAATAGAAGATAAACCAAAAACAGAACAAAAAGAAAATTATATTAAGTATGAAACTTAGAGAAAAATGAATATATTCTTCTAAGTGTTGGTATCTGGAGAACGCAAAAGAGAATTTGCCTGTTTCTGTGCTAACTAATGAAAATAAACTTGCAATTTAATTTATATTTCCCTAATTATTTTTATATTTGTTTAATTTTTAAGTGTGCATTGGTAGTTCACAGACACGCCAGTTTTCCTTTACATTTCTCGAGATACCAACCAGTGATGAAGACGTGCAGGGAAATCGTTTTTATCTTTTCTAAACGTCCCGTTCGTTTTTATCTTTTATAATTTTTTTTTTTTTATTTTAGCATTTTAAATGTACTACAAAAACGGTTTAATTTTTAATGATTTTTCACTTTATAAAATTTTGTGGAAGAATTGCTTGCAATGTTTCTAGCTAATTCCTTTTGGATATAACTTGCATCAACTGAATATGATATTTGAATTTATTTTAAATTTTAGTTTAATTAAAACATATATATATACGTATATATATATATACAGTGGCTCCAAAAAGTGTTCGTACACTTATGATTTTCATTGAAATTGGGCTCTATTCATTAACTAAAAGTAAACTTTCTTAATGAGATTTTAATAATAAGATCTATAATCTATTCGTAACAAAATTACATGAAATATTTTTTAAATATAGCGAAACTTTATTTTTAAGAAATTAATAATAAAAAAATAATAAACATTTTATCTCACAAAAGTCTTCGTACACTGAAATATTTTTGTATAAAATCAAAATTAAAATGATCGTTTGCTGCTTTTTTAAATTTTTTATCTATTGTGGTGGCATTTAAAAAATCGTTTGCTTTAATTTTTTATTGTTTACTTCATAATATTATATTTATTATTGAAAAATGGGTTAAATTGAAAAATTCGCAATGATAAATACACCCGAAACGTGCTGGAATAATGTCCTATTTGCTGACGAAAGCAAATATAACATTTTTAGCTCAGATGGTCGAATAACCGTACGGAGAAAAAAATGAAGAACTTCATTCTATAAGAACTTAATTGGAACAGTTAAGCATGGCGGCGCAGGTGTTCTTGTGTGGGGGTGCATGGCAGCATCAGGACTAGGTAATTTGTTATTTATTCATGACATAATGAATCATTCTCTTTATTTAAATATTTTAAGAGGCAATTTAAAATTATCAACCCAAAATTTGGGTATTGGAACAACTTTATTTTTAATCATGATAACGATCCTAAGTATACGGCTCTCAACGTTTGCCTGTAGTGTCTCTGTAATTGTCCACAAGTTTTGAAAATACCACCTCTGTCGCCAGGTTTAAACCCCATAAAACACATTTGGAAAGAGCTGGAGGTTAGAGTACGAAAACAGAACATCAAAGCAAAAAGCGAACTCGAAACAGCCATGACGGAAGAATGGATAAACATTGATACAGAAATTACAAATAAATAAATAAAAAACTAGTAAAATCTATTCCCAGACGTTTAAAAGCTGTTGTGGATGCTAAAGGATATCCTACTAAAAAATAATGTTTCGCTATATAACATAACACTTTAAGAATTGTTATGTTATATAGCGAAACACTTTAAAAGTTGCTATGTGCGACCAAAGTAACATTTATGCACAGCTGAAATGAAAGTGCATAAAATACTTTTCAGCGTAAATGAAGTCAGTTTAATATTTCCAAGTAACAAACAATTCGTAAATATTTCTTTTTATTGCCAAACAAGGAAACAAAATCTTTGGACATTTCAGATTAATACGTATACGGATGACGTCATTACTAGTCCAAAGAACTTTGGTCCCTGAGAGGCTATTGTTTTTGTTTTGCGATTTTGCGTTGATTGACTATAAATTTCTGCTTCACTTTCCAAACTGTTGCCACTAAATGTTAGAGCCCTGTATTATATTTGAAAAAATTAAATAATGAAAAATCTGCCTAAATGTACGTATATTTATCGCATTGTGATAAAACAACGGTACGTAGAGCCATCGAATTTTGAATGACGTAATCCTACTGCGAATATGGGCATGTGGAAGCCCAAATTTGAAATTTCGAATTTGTTTTATTATGATTTCTTATTTTGTAAAATATTTGACGAATTTTTGATTAACAAACTCAAGAATTTCATAGCGAGCAATGGCAACGTACAGAAAAAACATTTTTATCTCCAACGCGCGAGGCTCTGTATCGGAAATTCTAAAGATATACTCAATTTAAAACTATTTTGCGATATTGCTCTTGAACTGAATTTTATGGTTTAGTACTAAGAACGTGATATTTAATAAATAAGGGTAACAGTCAAAATGTTAAAAAAAAACTCCCCTTTAGACGTAATTTAAAATCTGAAACATTTCAGATTTTCTTTTTTAATTTTAATATAGAATAACAACTTTTTCTCAACATCAATAAAAGAATTAACGTGACAATAACATACCATGTCAGGTATCTCAATCTGAAACAAAAAATTTTCCAACAGCATCTATTTATTTAAAATGCTGACATTAAAATTTTCGACATACAATGACGTCACATTAAATCACGTGCTTTATTCAATGTCAAAACATTACCTGGAATAATAATAATATATTTAATGTTTGGCAAAGAGCTTTATCAGTGTACCCTTCTATGCCAGGCCTTGTGCCTGGCTCAGTTGATAGAACTTTCTACGTCGCTACAATCAGTAAATTTAGTGCGCCAGACAACGACTAGTGTTTCTTTGATATTCTAATGATCTCGGTATAGCTTAAATGAAATAAAAAATAAAAACAGCAAATAAATTTTAAAATCGAAAGTCAAATTACTCGAAGTCAAGTTGCAGAAATATGAAGTGAAGTTACAGTAATTCGATGGCAATAATTAAAATCAAGCAGAAATCAAAAATGAGGCTTCGTTTAACAAACTGAAAGGAAAGAATTGACATGAACAGTTGCAAAAATGCAAACCACCGTTGTAATAATTGATAATGACTAATAAGTTGAAAAAGAATATTACAAGAAAAACTAAAGTTTTAACTTACAAACAAGAAACAAATAAATATATGACAGTATTATTACGAGAATGGCAAAAAATGCATTAGGAAAGTATCTGACGTGGACCCACATCACTTTCTTGTATTTGGCCTGTTAAATTATATACATGGTTTGCTGAACGTTGTTTAAATTTACTTCCTAGAATTTCATTGGTGATATATTACTAATTCAATTAGTTCGGCCTCACTTCGCGACAAATCAAAAATTATATAAAAACCTCAATCTTAATTTAAAATTGTAAAATAGAGAAAAGCCTAAAGCACCAAGTACAGATTAAACAATTTGTACAATTAAAATAAGAGCTTCTACGCGAAAACAAGCAATTATAATAGCGGGTAGGAAGACAAAATGTTCGTTGTACAAACTTAATACGTAACTTTTAGTCACAGCGGGTGAAACGACGCTGACGCTGGTGCACTAACGCTCTTAATTTTCTGCTAATAGATTCAAATGTAAAGAAATGGCGGCCTCGTTAGGCTTAGCGCCACTTTTAAATTGTTGATAATTTTCTTACTGTTGCATGTGAATTGAGTTAAGGCAGATAAAACTCTTAACCAAGCATAAAAACAACTTAATTATATCAATTTTAAAGCAAAAATGCACAATTTAATAACATATAGAATAAAAAAAAAACAGCTCACCGAGCCCGATAAGACAGTGGCAATATATGTATATACATAAAGATATTTATCCTACGAAAAATTTAAACTGCTGTTAAAAATAAAAAAAATAATAAGAAGAAAAGGAGAAATGATGTCAAAAATATGAGGTGAAGCAAAGTTATGCAAAATGAATTCTAATAAAAAAATTACTTCAAAAACATGAGAAATGCGAAAACATAGTTTAATTATTTTTTTAATGATTTAAAATTTAAAAAATCGAGTTTATATTTCATGAGACATCTTAATCAAAGTTTTCGTCTATCGAGATATAAGAGAAAACAACCTATTTCTGAACAAAAACTGCACAATTCAGAAATTTAATGCTATTAAAATTTTAATTTAAGGTAGTAAATTAAATTAAACTGCGCATTTATCATCCAATATCGTGGTAGGTTGGACTTGAAAAAGGTATTTCGTTTAAACTGAAAACGCCAAACTATAGAGTAAAAGTAAAGTTAAAAACAGAAAATAGAGAAAAAAGAACGTAGCACTGTGAGTAATGTTCAGAAACGATGAAATCTCTAAAAATAATTATTTAACGCTATTATGTGCTTATTGTGAAAATAATTCAGTACTTTCTTCCTATCCTCACATTGATCGCCAGTCCTCGCCTAAACGTTTCTGGTCACTGAATTGAAAAATAACGTATACTGTTTAAAAAAAAAAAAAAGAAAAGAAAACAAGAGACTCACGTTTTCCGTTTTGTCATTGCCGATAACGATTGCTCATTTGTATTAGCTATTCTATTTTATTTTAGTATTATTAAAAGAAATTCCTATAAATTTCGCTTTTCCATAAAATGCCGCTTCTTTAATATCTGAGTTATTCCATACAACACGTAAAAAGTCCGTAGAATACTGTTACCGTTCTTTAAAATACCAAACCGTACATCTGTAACTGCGAATTTTTCTACTCTAAGGTTTTTTTCACAATTTAGCACTACTTCTTGGAACAAATATTCTGAAGTATAGAATTCATTCTTTGCATTCTTTTAAACTTCTCAAAAGTAGCTTGGCTTACCGTAAAATTGTTTCTTTACGACCTTTGTGGCCGCAAGATTCATTTCCATTCTCCGCATACCTTTGTAGGTACTCTAACTTTCGCACACTGGTAACGTTCATGTGAGGTTTCTGCAAATGCTGTTCCACTAGAAGTTTCAATAATTTTTTCAGTAGTTCAGTTTTTTTTCTTTCAACCACAACTCTTTGCATGGTTAAATATTTTGGACTCTATTTTAAAGTAAACGAAAATTTCACCTAACACTCCTAATAAGAGGCATAGGAAACACAGTACAGAATTAACTGCAGAGCGCCTTAGTGTTTATATTTCAATAATTATAAACACAACTGATAGACTAGCTTCATTTCAATACCAAGAGTTACATTATATACACAAATCTTCATGTATTGTCCTTGTATACAATAAGAGATACAAGTATCTCTCATCTACACAATGTGACCGTTATTTAAAATTTTTATTAAGAACTAGAACTGAATTTTTTTGTTTCAGTGTTTGCTCAGACCAGTTAAGCCAATTTATGCGAAGTGGTACATTTTAAAAGTAAGAGGTTTGTGCCCATTGAAGTTTGTCCATGCTAACGACATGACTATTCATAACATTTTCTGCTACATACAGTTAAAAGTATATAGAGTTTCTGCTATATACAATTGTCCCGTGTCAAATTTTAGAGAGAGTATTTAGGTACAGTGTATCCTACCAGGCGCTGTTATTTGGAATCAAAATATTGTTGTAAATCATTCCACATTTGTTAGCTAGAACAAGTCGCATCATCCTGTCATTTTGTGCTACAACGTATCAACAAATTTGCAAAGTGAGCGAGGTAAATAATGCTGAAAATTAACCAAACAACGAACAAATTAATAACCTCGAGACGCCCACCCATCTTCCTGCTATATTACGTAAAACACGAATTTACTTTACGAATATATATATGTACTGTACTTACGGATATAGGTACTGTACGTATGTGTATACGTACTGAAGATATGTATTACACTACGTATGTATATACGTAATTTTCTTTACGTATTACATATGAGATAGTACATTTTTCTCTTAAAACAGAAGGCAGTTTTATTATACGGTAAATACTGAGCTATTATTGCTTAGGAATTTAATAAAAGTGCAATTATGGAATTACCGTATTATTTGTGAAATAATTCTAATCAGGGAATTTCGTAGCATAAATACTTTCTTTATTATACAATCTGTTATTTCACACGGTATGCATATGTACTTTTCAAATATTCATATTTTGTGAAGTTGGCGTTTGTCGATTCTAATCCTTTGGAAGCTAGAAAAGTTATATATTTATGTTTTTAGCTCAGAAAAAAAAAATTTAGCTTGAATTATTGAATTATTGAAAAATTCTTTTCATTCTCAACAGGTATTATAATATCGTTAATTTTCTATAAAGAATTAGTGTCTTTAAGGCAAAAAAAGTTCAATAACTTTATTTGAAGGCTAGTCGCCAAGTTTGGCGACACATTTGTGAATACAAAATTTTTAGGGACAGGAAATTCATCATCTTATTACTACTGAAAACACACACATAGAAGTTTGCAGTCTCGGAATGACTCATTGCACTAAGTGACGTAGAAAAAAATAAGAAATTGAATAAAAGGGGGGAATATGGTAAAAACAGGAAAAGCAAAGGGTTTTTAATGAAAAAGTAAATTAATATTTTTACATGTAATATAGATAATAATAATAATTAATAACATTTTGCAAATTAAATGCAGACATCTAATTTATAATTCATTTCAGAGTCTCTGTTCTTCAAAACTGTGAACAGAAGCTTTGAAACAATTATCAAATTGAACATAAAGACTGGAACGTAAACTGCAAAAGCCTAAAGAAACCAATAGAAACAGCTTACGAAATAGAAACAGATTATTTTTACCAAATAAGAAACAGCTTACGAAATGAAGACGCCGAAGGTTCAGAATACAAACATATAGCAAATGACTCAGAAAAAAAAGTCTAATGCAAGAAAATGAGATCTGAAAAAGTATCTTTTATTGTTTTAAATAATTATTATGGTGGTGTGTGTGTATTTAATTATGGCAAAGCACACTAGGGCTATCTGCCTAAGGGGAGGGATGCCTTTCGTGGAGGACTTTCTAAGGGAAACTGGCTCGTATACACGTTACACATGGGGAAAACCACGAAAACGCCCATGCAGCCAGCCCGTTCGCGGGATTCGAACCTCGGACCGAACTACCAGTGTTCAGCGTCTTTACCGCTCGGCCGCTGGTGGGCAAATAATTATTATGACTTTGTTCGTTCCTTCTAGTTTTATTTTGCTTTTGTTTTTATTTTTATTTTTACATTTATATATATAATCTTTTGTAATTTTTTTTTTCATTTGTGTGTGTATATATATATATATATATATATATATATATTTTAATTTACAAGCTCTGTTCTCCATAGTTAGATGTTAAACTGGGATGTTTTCCCTATTTAATTAACATATCTAGTTTATTTAGAGACCACAGGGCCGGGGCTCAATCCCCGGGCTGGATAAATGGTGACCTCATCTTTCATTTCATGGCTCGACCCACCAAATACCTTGAATGGGTCAATAAAATGAATAGTAGGTTTTTTTGGGGTAATAAACCCTAAGGTCTTGGCAACAGGCAGACCGCTTCTCCAACATATGCTCATGCACACCGGGTCCATGGTCAAAAAGCAGATATCAGGGCACTGCAGGCCATGGCTCATTAAGGGCTGTTTTGCCATTTAGTTTAGTTTACTGATATGTAATGTATATATTATTTGGCATTTACTTAATTTTCTTATTTCCTTACAGACCGCAAATATTAAAATTCTAATCAATGTATTTGTGTAATTTGTATTCTCAATAGAAGGATTTATTACTATGCCATCACGCGCTTTTGCGTATTTGCATTTAAGATATAATTTTCTTTTCTTGATAAATTTACTGAAATGCAAATACACAAAAGAGTGCCATAAATATGTCGAATTTTATCTCGAATTTTCTCTGTACTTTTGTCACATTTTAGCATGGAATTTCAGAAATTACCTCTGAGATGTTTCTCTTCACGATAAAATATATCTTTGACATATTGAGAATATAGAAAAATAGAGTTAATATAAAATATCCTCATTAAGTAATATGCTCTATAATAAGCTGAATAAATATATCTGGTGTACAAAAAATGTTTCAATAATCGTACTAAGAAGTTTTTGTATAAATAAAATTTGGTATTCTGTGATAGGAGTTTACAGCAAACCGAAAGTAAATGCCAAAGCGTATTGTCCAAAAATTCGCATTATTTTTTTCTTTTACAGTTCGTTGGAAATAATACCGTTTTTATCCTGCGCTTCAAAAATGTTTTAAATTCTGACTCCCTACTGAGATACTCGTATGATCGAAATATATTGCTCAGTCTCATGCGGTGATTTAAGTTTTGCTGTAAAAACCTGCATCGGAAGTCCCTCAACACGTGACACTGCAAAAAGATTTTCTGTTTACCATCCTCTTATACTTTCCAAGCTAGACTACCATTGGAGAATATGGTCACGTATTTTATCTTCCCAAATACCTTTTCCCACTATAAGAATTCCCAGCACGCTGATGGTTTTGCCCTGTGTGACCATCATTTATGTCACACATATAAGCTTACACACAACGTTCTCCATCCCCAACATTAACGCTGCATTAGCAGTATCTTAATACAATGAACATCACACAATGAAAAGCAGCGTTGTCATGTGGAAATCTCAGCATTCGCGTCAGTAACGAGAATGACAATGATAATGGCTCGGTGAGACAGCTGTATAATTCTCCTCCAAAGAAGTAAAGATTGATTGATTCGACGATTCGTTTAGTAAGTTTTCCCCGAAAATAATGTATGTCGCTAAATTATTCATAACTAGAAGAATGTATTCATAGTACTGCATATCTTTGTATAACATGTATGTAAGAAAATGGGATGCAGTTCAATGAAAGTTGCCTTGTCAAAATCTACGCATATTATCTTAAGTGAGACAAATAATTACATCTTGGCATAAAAATAAGCAGAAAACTGGCTTTGCTGTATTAAAGAATCTGGAATTTAATGAAATACTTATGATTAAATCTACACGAATAATACTTTTATAGATCCTTACTGAACTAAATATGCTTTGGATGCAGTATTTTATTAGAAAATTGACCAAAGGGTACCAGACCCTACATTATTTGATACTGATTGTTTGCCCAAAATTAGGCTTATCGTTTTCATATCATATCTTTTCTTCCTTTTATTACTATCTCATTTAAAATGCACATAAACAATATTTAAATATATAAATATGCCTATGGAAAAAATAAAAATAAATGTAATACATAAAAAGAAAATATAATATAATATAATATAAAAATAAATATAATCAAAAAGGGATGTGCACAACTACATGCTATAGCAGTAATATATACAAAATTTCAAAATTTTGAGGCTACTCTTCTTGAGTTATGAGACATGCGTACGTATAGACGTCTCAAAAGAATTTCTTCTGAATCCATTTTAAATAATTAAAATCCATTTTTCAATACATTTTGTGGAAACAAGACCTTTATTCTGTCTTTACGTACAGATGTCACTCAAAAGCATCGTTAAATTGCATTCGATAGCGGTTAAAATGAACGTTTTAGTTAAAATATGATACTCGAAATTTCCCACGATTACAATACTTCATTTACTTCGTACAAGGAAGTAAAAACGAAGACAAGTACGTAACTTTAGAACACAATTTTCAACTTTATATTTTTATGCATCAAAGGAAAGTAAACAAATAGTAAATCATAATTATCTCTTCCTTACGTTCGTCCAATTACAGTTGATTTAATACTGCTGTTAGGTTAGATCAAGACTTGGAGGTACATACTTAGCCAAAATAGTACAATTAGAAACTACGTGCACTAAAAATAATTGTGTAATATAAACTAATGGATAATCGATGATATGCTTTCGTAATAAATTAAACATTAATTTGCAGTATTATTACATTCCATTTTAAGACCTAAAGAAGTCAAATATTATGAAATGAATCAAACAAATATTGTAAATGTTGCAGATATATTGCCCTGTAATTCACCATATTTCAGTAAAATTGCATTCAAATGAGTATTTAAATATAAATATATGGAGAGCCGAAAGCCTTCGTGTGGTGGAAGAGAAGAGGTGTGGGAGACTCCTGGCCCCTCTCCCAGGATGCTCTCCCTCAAAATTGAAATTGAAGTAGAAGACGAACCTCCTTGAGGCTCTCGCAACCATTCTTACATTAAATTGATGGACAAAACAACAACAACATATTTAAATTGCAGGGATAATATAAAGTCCCTCAGTTTGACAACGAAAAACACGGTTTCCACAAAATGGAAATTCTTGTTATTAATTAAGCTTAAAACTATTCTAAATTCCATTTCTTTAGCTGTGTTACAGTCTTATCATCGTACGTAAGATTTTTTACAAGTTATGAAATGCTTCAAATGCATGAAATTTAGCTTGCTTGCATACCCAAACATAAGGAATAAGGCTTGCATGAAAATAAAAACTGATATTTTAAATAAACATTGATATTATAATCACATTGGAAATAAAACTCAAGAAATATTCTCCAATATTATGTACTTTACGAAATTTCTTTGCAGAAGAAGTATAAATGGGGTGTCTGTGATTTATATGAAATATTTATGGAATGTCTAAGTCTGCGAGCATTAATGGTGATCAAATATCCTACGTTCTGACAACCAAAAGAAAATCTCTCATTTCCGTTCTCTATTTTCGCAAATATATTCAGCTTATTATGAACTCCATCTCCTTCTGCAGGGAAAGCTTCCTGCTGCAAGCATACCTCCCTCAACTTGACTTCTCAGAAGAACGTAAAAACACAAAAATAAATAGAGGGAATCCTCTGCCTAATACTCTTCTAGTATTTGTTTAGAAGAACATTAAGAAATCTTGGAGCTCAGGCAAAGAAAAGTCTCCAAAGAGGTGGCACATGTGTGGCAAGGAGAATACAGAATGTAAAGAATCTTCTGCCCCCTTCCCACATTTTTTCTTTCCTGTAAAGAGTGATCAATGGTCGCGTTGTAACCAGCGAGACGTGGTGTGTTCACTTGGAGACGAATCCTCCAACGTATCGCGGGAGGAACTCGTCTAATGAGTTTGGAATGACTCTCTGGACGACTGGAGACATTAGCTAAATGGCATTCGTTCAGGCTTAGGCTGTTTGAAATAGAGAAAGCACTTGCATTTCGCTGTTTTTGCTCCTGAAATAACTATGTAGAATCTTAACATTGGCCTTGCCTTTTGTTTGTTTGCGGGTATGTGCATGTGTTTGGGAAGTATTGGAAACAAACTGTTTAATTAAAATCCAGAAGCAATTCCAAGACAAATCTTCCGATAAAGAATATCCTATGCTTTAAGCAGCAATGGGAAATTGTTTACTTAAATTATCTAATCGCAGAAAATTAGATTTAAATTACGCGTAAATGCTTTGTAGAAGAATAAGGTTTTCTTCTCGTGAGAATTAAAATTTGATTGGACTGCTTTCCGAAAGAGCAAATAATTTAGTTATTAGATCCTAAGTTTCTAAGGTACGTTTTGAAAGAACATTATGGAGAATTTTTAAAGTGTTCATCTCTCTCATTACCACAGAGACAATGAGAATCACAATTTATAGTCTTTCTGTGTGAATTTCGTTCTAAAAGGCGAATTACAACGAAATTCGTATCGTTTTGAAAATATCAGAGTTGTACATGGTGAGCGAATGAATAGAAAATAAAAGCTAAAATTAATTCTTGATAAGAAAATTGTAAGAAAATAGGTACGAATAATAGGATCAAATTTCAGATCATGTCAAAACTAACGAAAGCAATGATTTAATGTTAGAAATGTCTTTCATGGTTCAAGTGTATAATCATGTCATTAACTGGCGTTATACATACTAATGATGAATTGCCGATCACAGCAAAATCACAGCTCAATAAATGATGACGAAAGGGACATATTGCAAAAATTGTAATAATTAAGACTGAAAACAACTCATGAGATAAGCCTACGTAAACTGTAAAGTCATCATTGTAAGTATATGTAACTCATGGATAAACGTATGTATAGAAATGTGGTGAATTCTTGGGTAGACATGAGTCTACACATATATATGTACAGAAGCGTAAACATGAGTAACATAAAACACACAGAAACAGAAAATATATTGTATGCACTCTTAAACATGTATATATATAACATATATATATGTATATATATAACATATATGTGGTTTATTTGTGCATATATATAACATATATGTGGTTTATTTGTGCATATATATAACATATATATACATGCACAAATAAACCACATATATATATATATATATGTATACTAGCCACAATATTACATACATAAACATGAGTATATCTATATATTCATATAAATGAGGAAAAGTGTGTGAATCTAAATTTATAAGACGATTTAGAAGTTTCATATATCTGGAAAAGTATTCCATTTCATTACTGTAATTGGAATTTTGTCGTTTTAAAAATTATTAATTCAATTAGCTACTTTCTATTAGTACACCACATATTACTTCTACTGTAGAGGAATCTTTTCAACATTTATATTCATATTGCACAGCATTTAAATATAGCAGCTTGTTTCTCTATATTAAACTTCATTTTTTGATATAATGTTTGGTATGTTTATCAGGGTTATTGACATAATTATTGAAACAGTTATTTGACATTTTTATTAGTGTATTTTTATATAACTGCTGACACTCGTATTTGTATTAGTTTAGTCTCTGGGTATAATTATCGACATGCTATTTTCAACATCAAAATTGTCTTAAAAACTAATATTAAAAATAAGGGCTAAACAATTTAATTGTTAATCTAACAATTAAATTTTAGGTGACTTAAACGAAAATTATTACAAAACGTGCTTACAAATTCAGTTAAGGGAGATTGTAAAGAATGTGTGATTCATAAAATAGATATATAAATACATACATCCACACACGGTTTTCTAAATGTAAATATGCTTGATGTAAATTATTTGTTAATATTAAATAAAATATGTAATGTAATGTTAATTAATGTATGCATAGCTATGGCAGTAAAAGTCGCAAACCACGTGCCCGTCTGGGTGGAAAATCATAAATGGAAAAATGGAGAAGTAAAACAATTTTGTCTATTATTTTTAAATTATGTGTAGTTTCTCTTAAGTTTTTTTTTTTTCAAAAATAATAGCAATCCTTGCCTATATATAAAGCCAGTAGTCCAAAACATACAAATTCGATTTCAAATCTTAATAATACAGAAATATGTCAAATTAACTGCATGGTATTTCATAACATGTTCCTTATTATAGACAAATCAAAATTTATTCTGTATGCGCAACACAAATCAATAAAAAATACACATACACAGTAACCAAATACCTGTATGCTCTCAGTTTAAGAAAAATTAAAAGGCATTTTGAAGAGAAGCTATTTCAAATTTAAGTTCATAATTCGTGCTATAAATTCATTATTTTCATGTCCAAATAATTATGTATACCGTTTTTTAACTATGATGTGCTCGAACAAATGCTTTAGAAAGCCATGATTGCGATAAGCACTCTCTTAGGACTTCAATGACTTTCTGATGAACCTGTTTTCATTTCTGATGTGTTTCATTATTATGTGGATCATTACATAAGTCCCTTGCCAGCATTATATCTCTGAATCGTTCGCATTGCAGAAAGTAATTCACAAATCAAAGGAAGGAAAATGTGCGTCTAATAATGAATGTAATCAAATTAAAGTATATTTCTCGTTAAATTAAGAAAACTGCTTTGTGTTTTCCAACAGATTACATTGAGAAAATTGCTTCATATATATCAAAAAGTGTGCATTTAGATTACGGAAATGGTTCCATATGCCTCCCGAGAATTCAGCAAACATTTATATGCGAATAAGCTTTAAATCAGAATAAATATATTTTTTTGTCTTTCATAAATAAAATTTGAGTTCAGAGAACGGGAAAAGAGAAATATATTAATAAAAGACAAACCACCTTTTTTATTTGCATTTCTCAGCAGTGATTCATTCCTCTGAATTACGATATACAGGAAAATAATGGATCCAAATAATGCACTGAAAATTATGAATACATTAGTACTCATTAGATATAAATTAGTCAAAACTGGAAATTCCACAAATAATTTTCTCGTTTGAAAATAAATAAAACTCAGAGAAAAAGGGGTCACGCAAACGAAAAAATCAGCTGGTAAGTTACGTATTTTATATCCAATCCAATATATGTATTTATATATTTTATCATTAAGATATTAATAAAGCATTTAAAAAGTTGGATACTTATTATTTTTTAGGAAATATTTCTTTAGAATAACGTTTCACGAACGCTTGATTCAGAAAATATTTCTGTGAAACAGAATGATAATTTCAAAAAACTGCACACTTCTTTTGATGTAAATGAAAACTTTACAATACTTTAATGGCAAAGCATACTGAATGACAATTTTGGAGTTCACATTTTCTCAGCATATTCAGAAATGAAGAGTAAGTGAGATATCGGTCTTTGAATATAAGTATTCAACCCGAAAATTATTATGATTAGACACACGTGACTTTTGCAAATGTTAATAGACGTAACTGAGCATTTTAATAAATAGTATTAAGTTAGCGAATTTTAACATGAATACTATATTTAAATTAGAAAATTTCAAGTCGTTATTCCATTTCTCACACGGTTTTCTAAATGTGTTGCTCTGTCTCTCTTGACACGGTTATTTCTGCCTTCAAAATATCAATATGAAGAACTTGTTCTTGATATTAACAAATAAACTGGCCCTTGAATAAAGACTGTGTCCTTGATATGTTCTCTTGTTGATTCGAGTCTTTCCTCTCGTTAAATTTTAAAGTGTCTCAATTTTTATCTGGTCACGGTAAATTTGCAAGTTATCTGTTTCGTTTTAATCTACGATCGAACAATTTATGTGAATGTTCAAAAAGAGTTCCTCAGCATGAGGAACATTTGATTTTCTCGTGCCCTACATTTGATGGCCCTAGATTATGCTTACAGAACGATTTGAAAATGTTCGGACTGACTTGGCCAGTGAACTTATCTGTTTTCGTGAAGTCCAGACTGCTGTTCTCTGCTTTTGTTCGCTTTATTTATGCATGTAATTTTTAATGTTTATTTATACATGTAACCTTTAATGTTCTAGTTAACTTACTTCTGTAAGCCCCGTGTTGTACATATGTGGTGCACGGGGAGTCTGTATGTTCTCGAAGGAAAAAAAAATACTCTTAACAATTTCATTTCTCACAACAGGCCTGTCGCTTCTTGGCACAAGAGAATCTTATGAGAAATTTTAAAGAAACTGGAGAATTCCTACAAGTTCCTTTTAGTTTGAGCCTGATCAGAGCGCCTTATACCAGCTAACTCTAATTCAATTATTGATTTAATAATGTTGTAGAGATCCTCACTTTGTAAATACTGCGTTACACTTGAACGTGAAGAACCTTAAGAACTCATCAGCGAATAATCACTTGAGTTCATTTGACAAGAAACAATAAGATGGAAGGGTAAATAACCCTTTACGATTCAAATAAGATTTAACAGAACTCCGTCTTGGAGTGTACAATAAAAGCCGACACTTGGGCTTAAGAGGCTAAAACGTAAACTAAAACTAATGCAAACTAAAGAGATATAGCCAAAGCTATCGAAGTTTTAATGGAGTTGGCCCCTTAAACAAGAAATGACTACGAAGCTATCAAGGGCCTGAGTACGGCCGAGCGTAATAACAGCTTTGAGGGAGAATAGCCAAAACGGAGGACGCGCGCAATTCAAAAACTGATTCTCTCTCACTCAGCAAGTAGAACTTCGCAGTTAAATACCGCTCCTCCTTATTGTGTATTCAGAAGTGATTCTAAAACTACGTTCCGGCCGGAAGTAGTAAGTTAAAGATAAGAATTTCATAAGAAAGAAGTTTAACTCAAAATTTAACTGTTAATAAAATTAACATAATCCTTACAATGTGTAATGCTTTATTTTTACTCGGTCTCATCAGTTAACTCAGGAGTCACAAAACTCTAACATTTGCAAATATATTTGAAACTAATTTCCATTTGTAGCAAGAAACTAGTTTGCCACACTTGGTCTGAATTCATCTTTTAATTTATTTTTTCTTTTTAAATCCGTACTTTTATCATTTCCATTTATTCAAATTAAATAAAAATGGAACAAGATAAAACTCTGAACTATGCATCTCGTTCAATGGTAATTCCTACTCAAAAAATATCGCAAAACACTCATGTTATCGTAGGTTTGGTTTTCAGGCATCTTTGCTTATACCTTCGATGTTATTCCAGTAGACCTATATTCGTTACGTCTGATACAAGAAATCTTAAGTAGTTACATCATCATCCATTTTCAAATAGTAGACTTTATAAATAGTAGTAGACTTGTTATCGCGACATAAACACAGTAAACTATGCACTCGAAGTTAAGATGAACTGTAAAGAATCACAAATATGGCTGCAGTTTGCTTTCTGGACTAGTTTAGTCTAAACGGCTGAATATGTATTGCAAATAAACATAAAATAATTTCAAGGGTTATTTCCAACAATTAATGCTTGTGTTAGAAAACAGTATACACAATACTGTGAAAGTTCAACGCATTTTAAAATAAATTAATGTGGAGTGGATCTTACCTTGGAGACTCAGAACACACTTCTTAAAATGGCTAAAACTTTCTTAAGTACGGGAAATGAAAACACTAATTCAATTGACATTTTAATTTGAACATTTAATCAACTATTTTTACACAGTATGGAAACGGATGACAGGAGCATGGATATTTACTGGAAATTTTTCAGAATAAAGAAATGTGAAAAAAGCTCTTTCATCTTTATAACGGCGTGCAAATTCTTTATATGTCTTATGTTGGCATGGCGGCTGTTATTTCACAAAACAGTTCAATCGGACGGCATGCAGCGCCATCTATCGGGAGTGAAAGTTGACATCCTGTGTTAATGTTATTAATTTTTCATTAGTTTTTCTCTTTAACTCCAGTTTATTATGTATAACACCAAGTTCTTCTGATGCGTTTTATATGTTCCAAAGTTGAAATATAATAATCATAATTTCTTTTTTTCATGAATTTATAACTTTTCATAACCTCGTTTGGCGCCCTTTTTAGTTGATCCCTTAAGACAATTGCCTCACTCTTCACCCTTTCTTTCTGCATATGAAAAGATTGTATTATTTAATTAATGAAACCTTCTTGCTGAAGTCATGTAGTCCCCTTAGTAGTTGATTATATTACTTAGATCCAGAGACATGGATCTTATTAAGAATATTAAGGAAACCCATTTTTTCTTTATGTAGATCTGAAATGAAAAATAATTCGTCATTCAATATATCTGCAAAAGAACAAATAAGATACTTATATCTAAATACAGCTATTGCATTGTTTGCAGCTAAATGAAACAGCTACAAATATGATGTTCTAATTCAATTCAGTTATAAAATTAAATTCTTTAAATTTACCCATTCGAAAAGGTGAAAACATCAGGAGAAACTAAACTCTCGTGGAACTGGTAAATATTAATTTCATGGTATTTCTGCTTAGTGTCTCTTGCACTCTATAATAAATTTTAATCTCAGTTTTAATGATTCCACGTTATGATAGCGTATTAAAAAAGGGAATGGAAAACTATTACTCGAGACTATCAAATTAATTATTAGTAGTAAATTCTTAAACTAACCAATAAGTAAAGAAACGTAATGCTTATTTAAGAGACAGGATTTAAGATTTAATTAAATTTATTAAAGATTCTGGAAACGGAAAAAGGACCACTCATGAAATTTAATATAAATTTAACTTGACCTAAATAACCTTTGAAAAGTTTATAATGATTTTGTCAATGTTTATAATGATTATATATTATTATATATTATTATATTGATTTTGTTTATAATGATTTTGTTAATAACACAGTACTTTGTCATGAATAAACAAAATTTGAATTGATGTGTTTTTTATAAAATTTCGCAAGAAGCAGAAGGTATGTGCAGAAGTTTTCAGATTTTACTACTGTTGATTTATAAATAATGGTTGCTGCTATTTTTCCGTGTACGTTTAAAATATTACTGATCACTGTGTTTGGGTTATTCTCAGAAATAGTGCAATGCCATACGTTATAATGTCCTTAAAATGTATTTTAAATACATGACTAAGCTAATTTACGACATTCAGTATTTTAAATTTGCTTCTTAACGTTTTTCAAGATATAATTGGAAATATTTATCTTATCCATTATATTCCTATTATCAGCCAGACATATAAATATTTCAAAGTAGTTAACTTTTCTTACATACATAAAATAAAGTTTTCTTTTATGCCTTCGAAATTGCCATAAATAATAAATTTTCAGTGCATTCTATCTTTGCATAGCAGAAATAAGAAAACTACTTTAAAGTTTTTTAAATGTTTGATAGAAAAATTACTAGATAAAATACTCGTATATTCTGAGTAATGTTCAACACACATTTTCGGAGATTAGGAAAACTGCATAGTAATCGTAACACAATACATTCAAATACCATCTTTCATTTAAGTACTTCTTCTGAAATTTTGACAATGCTTTTAAATACGTTCCTTCGGGTGTCATGCCAGTTATTACTTAAAAGGCTTGCAATCAAAATAATAAAAATTAAAAAAGAAGAAAAATAATAAAAAGAGTTTAGTTTTATGCTACAAACGGAAATATAGATTCAAATCATTTCCCATAAAACATGTCTGTTTTTTTAAGCAACTTAATCAGTAGTTTGATGTCAACTTTACTTTCTATGAAAAACAATTTAATAAAAACCTTTAATCCTATGAACGCCTGAAGTTAAACATATAAAATACTCCTTTCGTGTTATAAGCTGGTTGTATATGTGAAAGACAAATATATTTCAAATCTTTTGTTGAAATGCTAAAAGCAAAGCTATATTTTATATTCATATTATAAAGTGAATATCAACTGAAACTTGCATTTTATTTGTTATTAAAAATATAACTGGTACAAATAATTACTAATTTTCCTTTGATATTTACAGATTCGATAAGAGACGGCAAAGTTCAGAACAAGTTATAAGTTATTTCTTCCGATTTGTTAGCATGCTTTCGTTGTGTACCGGTCAGCACACTCGGCCGTATTCGAGAGATCCGTGGTTCGAATCCCCGCGATGCCGCTGTTCATTTTTCATCTCTCCTGCTTCGAAATAACCAAATGCCTCTACAGTGGCGCCAGAACTAAGAAAAGTGGCGGCGGACGATTCTCGATCACCAGGATTTATTGTGTGGGTCCCCTGATTCCCAGTTGCCCTTTAAAAAGGGGTAAGGTATTTCTAACGCTTCTTAGCATGTCTTTGTGGTGTAGTGGTCAACAGATACGGTACGTATTCGAGCGGTTCGTGTTTCAAGTCTCGGTGAAGAAATTCCTCATTTTTCATCTCTCCTGCTTCCAAATAGCCTAATGTATGTACAAGGTATTAATAGCAATAATATTTTTCATTCTGAATTTCATCAAAAATAATTAAATTTCTGGTATTTCTTCATAACTGATCGATAAACGAAATTATCGCAAGATTTAACAACTGAAAGTTTTACACAGTTTTACCTCGGAACTAGGTAATTTTATACCCTTGCGTTCGGCTGAATGCCGAAATAACTTACAGGGTTTTGAATAAAAAAAAATTACTGGCTCTGGAAACGTAGGCTTTGCCGATTTCGAATCTGTCGAGGAAATTGTTCTTAATGTATACCAGGATTTAATTTCTGAAATTAGTAGTGCCAGCGCCCTGCGAAAGGATAGTTAGAATAGGAGAAAAAAATAAATAAATGAAAATAATTAAATAATAAATAAAAATTAAAAGAAATGTAAAGAGATAAATATAAGTTTAATAAATTGTGAAATTAATTATAAATAGTTAAATAAAAAAAAGTAAAACAGACCTCGTCTCATATGGGGCTCTGGCTGGAATTTTAATTCCACTCAGCTCAGACGGTCTTTGTCTGAATTTAAGTCCCGATTATAAACATAATGTACTTTGTAAAGGGATAATAGGTACAAAAACATTCAATTTACAGTCCAACAATGAAGAAAGGTAAAACGATTAAAGCATCAGTAAGGAGAACAGTGAAAATTCTAGTAACAGTATAAGGATATTGAAGGACATTTTAACAGGTAAAAAAGTTTGGATACGATCCGACAACAATGTGAGAATAAACGATACTCCTATCTACTAATGATAGTGATAATAACTACTGTCACTTATACTGTGGTGCCCAGCGTTTGGTTACATCCTTCAAAATGCCAACAAGAGCTCGGCAGTAGGATGTTAGCTTAGCTCGTGCAATGGATAGGGACTTTCCATTCTTAAAAATTTCAAACACTGTCAAAGGTTTCTTTCGAAAGAAAGGCAGATCTGCATTCAAAAGTTAGAATGGATTTTTAAGGGTATATATATTATTAAAATAAAATTGTCTGCTCAAATCGTGGTTCACTTACAGAAACGTACATGTTCATCCTACAAAAGGGCTACAAATGGACTACTTACAGAAACGTAGTGCCCCCAAAAGCGCAGCGGGGCCGAAACACCACTGCGCTTTTGCTAACATTATGATTTAATTCAAAAAGTGAGAAGTACCAGAAACACGTCTTACCCCAGGGCAAGATCCAGGTCTATAGCCCACCATGACGAGAGAATGAAAGCTCGTGATACATGTTCCTCAGATTCTGGCTTCCCAAGTAGCACACGACGTTGCAAAGACGTTGCAAATTGGTCCGAATGCAAATTGGTCCGCTGCAAAGTGCTCGAGGTAAATTTTACGACGTCTTTACAAAGACGTTACGAAGACTCAAAATTTTGCCGTTGAAACTTAGCAATTTTGTTGACGTCGCTAAAACGTCATGATATGACCGCTTTTAGACGTGGCCGTTTTAGCATTTTTTTTTAGTTCATAAACATTACTTATAGAATAAAAAGAGATTAAATCTGCCCTTTCAAGAAACTGAAGTCCGCATAAGATTTACTTTGCAATGTTTCATTACTTTTATTTCATCTAAATATATTAATAAGGTAGATTCATGTAATGAAATGTAAATTTAATATAAATACATTTGATTTATTAAATTTAATTAGTACTAAAAATACGTGCTAAATAATTGTTTAAAATTTTGTTCAAACAATTAATACTTAAAATATTTTCTTATAAATATTATAGCAAAATATTTGTATATGAAACTAATCTATAAAGTAAGTTATTAAGTTATGCATTTTATATACTTTTAAAAATCATATTTCCGAAATCAATGCAAATCACATGTTAGCAATTATTTCACTAATGAAATATGACTTTATTTTTGAAGTAAGGACGAATTCACGGCTGTCGAATATATGCGGCGGAAAACTCATCGACAGTCAGGAGAAGCAGACTAGTACATTGTTTACGAATGCTTAATATAAACGAACATCTCGAGATTTGCGCGCTTTGGCTAGCGGCCAAATTCGAACAACTACGGAATTAAGCAGATTTTTAAAGTAATTTGATAAAGATGCCATTTGTTAGGCGTCTGAAAAAACTGATTTCTTGTTTGAAATTGAATCAAGCAGTGAATGATACAAATAATGTTGCTTATATTAAAAGTAAATGTAATGCACTGTTAATCAAAGAACGCATTGTAAATCTTCTCATTGTTCTGTATCTACTTACTTCAATTGCCTTCAGCGAGAGAAATTATCGTGAGAATGCTGAATTTGTGCTTAATTTTTGTGTGAATATCTGCTTTACAAGAAATGCTACAATGCTAATCGTGGCAATAGTGTCTCTGTGGTCTATAATGGTCTGTGGTATATTGTATTCGTGAAATATTGTATGTTTCCAAACACTGTGATTCCAGAGGTGCAATATTTGGATATGCTTATTAGCTTTGTGCTTCGGTTATAACGCCCTAAGTGCTATATCGCATATCATTCATATTAATCGATTATTGTGTTCATATTGAAAAGTTGGATTTCAGAATTAATTCATATAAAACCAAAAATAACATACAACGGTAAGCCACTTTTTAGATTTGCTGGAAATGCAATCAATACAGAAGCAACAATAATTCAAGCTTTTCCGGTGTACGTACTGTAATTGCGCTTCCTTGTGGCTTTTTACATAATGCAGAATCTGTTTCTTTTTTTTTTCAGAATTCTTAATCCATATCTTAATTTCATGGACAGAAGGAACTGCATTGTTACGATGAATTCTAAAATGCTGTCTACATAATCGTTGTGCTGCAACAAGACTGTCACCATTCTTGTAATAACATTTAATTGCGAATGCACGCGGTCCTCTTGTCTACTTCCCCATGTTTACTAAATGCTATTGGATTGTAAACACGATATCAGTGGTCTGGAGTCCCCCAATAGTACGAAGCCGGTAGAGAGCGAAATTATAAAAAACGCTCGTTTTTCTGGCCGACCCTGTATAATAAGCCCCCAAAGGGAAAGTGGTTAGTGATTCTGACTGCCGTACTGAAGGCGCGGATTCGAATCCCGAAGAAGGCATGCATGTTTGTAAATATAGTAAGTGCATGTGCGTCATAGGGAAACTATAAATATGCGGCGAGCTGAAAAGTCCTCTCGAGAGGTTGGTGTTAGGGAAAAAGGGGTGGCAGAACCTCAGAACTTCCCCACCCCAGGCGCTCTCCTTCAAAACTGGGGACAGAATTGAGAAACGTCATACTTGTGTGGTGCCCAAGCCTCTCTATCAATGACAGGCACAATCGTGCCTCCTTGCCATGACGAATTTCGTGGACTTACTCTGATTTCAGACAAGCGAGATAAATCACAGTATTGTTTCATGAAGAAATCCTCAGTCTAACAAATGTGTTACTCTTTAACATAATATAATAATAGTAATAAAATCTTATATCAATTTGCTGAATTATCTTAGAGCCTAACAAACTTAATGCTTACAAATTACACATACATAACTATTTATAGAACCTGAACAGATAGGATTGATTACGTGACAATATGTTTTTCCTTGTCTTTTACCCTCTCATAATCCGGAAAACATCCACAGCTGGACATAGCTGGTTTTTACTAGTATCGACATCCAGCTCCGACAAATTGACATCACATGTACAGTAGAATCCGCGTCCAGGCCAAGTATCTAGAGGAGAATGACTTTCCCATTTGTTTAATACAGCGAAGTTCAGAGGAAATAAACATGCTTTTTACACAGTGAAACATTTCTTTTAAACACAAGATTAAATTTTAATAACGGAATATAAATTAAAATTTTACGTGATAGGCGCTTAAGATATCGAAAATGTAATAATATTAACTTTGAGTTTCAGACAACTGATATCTTCAGCAGTGGGAAGATATTCCTCCAAAGTGCAATTTCATTTATTTTACTTTAAATAATGTACTGCCTAGCAACAGCATGAACTTTAAGATTTATAAGAAATAACGAAAGCTGGGAATCTCTACCGCTAATAATTTTGTCCATTCATAATAATATAAGTCTGTCTGATTATTTAGGAGACGTAATTCATATTTTTCAAGAATATGAAACTGAATGTAGATACATATTTTAAAACAGAAATCCATTTTTTTCTCTGCCCACTCACTAGCTTTCCGGAATGTTTTTCGATATCAAACCAGCTGACGGTGAATATATCAGCATTGAAATTCTGATATATTCACCGTCAGCTGGAAAATATACCATTCGTAATTTTTCATATTTAAGTTAGTAGTAGCAGAATTGCTACCACATGATAAAAAAAAATCTTTCAAAATATATGCACGCTTCTGCCAGATATGATAATAAAACCGACATTATTTATTTATCGTATCTATGAACTTCTTTCTCCTCTTCCAAGTTTAACGAATTATGTCGTAGAACTCTTCCACAGAATTTGATTTATTCAGATTTGTTCCGCCATGCCAAGAATTTCGTTCGAGTGTATTTATCTTAAATACGAGGAAATATTTTTACGATTGGAAGGAGTAGATGGGATTTCTGTGTTCTGAGACGAAAGACTTGTTCTCGCAGATGTTATTTGGATGTTCAATGAAATTACCGTGATTCTGCAAATGTATAGGGAATATTTTGGGACAACATTAAAACAACTACAACTGGCTTTCACCACGAAACACAGCAGCACCTTTGGAAATATGAGTCCGAGAGGATCATTCATAAATTAAATTTATTATAATATTTACACTTCTTAAGTTTTCTGCAAAGAAAATAAGAAACATTACGTGTCAAATTATTCGAAGAAACAATATAAAGAGAAAAGTGAATTAAATAATTTTAGTAGCAACGATGCATTTTATTTTATTTATAGACGGTGCAAGAATTTTAAATACTCTATAACACCTTAATATTCAGGGCCGCCAATGGAATTTTAATATTCTGTTTACTTTGTAATAGCACGTGACAGTTTAATTGTATTATATAGTCCCTGAACTTGCATAAATTTTTGTTTCATATTCAAGACCGCCAATGGAATTATGATATTCTATTCACTATGCAATAATAAGTAATAATTTGATCTTATTACACATTCCCTCACCTTGCATAATTTTGCTTCATTCGTGGCATAATTTTATTATTGCATTAATAGCATGGGATCTGGTGCAGATGAATATTTTTATGATCCTTCACTAGATATATATAGTTGATATTACCCACAGCTGTGCTTTTACATTCTAATGTAATTCGCATATGATCAGCAAAATAATTTTATGCCCAAGGGATTTATGTGAATTACATTATAATGTAAATAAAGTCATCAGGTTAACGTCCATAAAATATTTGATTTAATTCATGAAAAAAAATTCAAATAAAAACGGTTTTTATGCAATAAGCGTTTTTTCTAAAGGGATATGGTAGTAAATATACTAAGCGTAGAAGTATAATTTATCATGCACTTTAATGGGCATAATTCTATTTACAGAACTTATCTACAATTTTATATCGTGACTAAAAAAAGCATGGGGTGTCCATGACAAAAGGAAAAAATTAGTTGATTATAGATTTGACAATGCAATTCAATTAATTGATGTTATTGTAATTAATTGGACCCCCCACGATTAAAAATCTATGACAAAGTTCACTCTCAGTGAAATGCCAAGATGGAACTAAATAAAAGCTTATAATTTTATCCATATCTGATGCTGTTTTATTTAATAAACCTAAATTTTTTTTGTTTGTATTCTAGAATATCCTTTTTTTTTCGAACGGCGGGCTCTTGTCTTTTTTCGACATAGGCCACTTATAAAGGCGGAAGTGACGTCCATTTTATTGTGGAGGCACTTAATAGACAGCCACCGTTACCTCCTATGAAGGAACGGACTTTTATAACCATACCTTCCCCGGGATTCGAATACGAGCCCTTCGGTATCGCAGTCGCCTTCCCTAACCACCATACCATCTAGGCGGCATGAAAATAAACTTTTAAGCTGGGAAAAAATTTCTCTGCGTTTAGCTGAGCATTAAACATATCTTGAAATAGCAGAATGCAGCATTCTGTATACAGGGATGACAATAAGGTCTGAAATCTTAGTTGGAGTTGGATGGAAAATAGAATTCTTCAAGAAGGGATACACCACTCCTTTTTAAGGAAATCATACAAAGGAAACGTTTTATTTTAAATATAAATATAAATACATTTCGTTTTAACTACATTCAATTAGAATTAAAAGAAAAACTAATACAGAAAAGAATTGCATGTTATACATGCACAACGTCTACACATATAAGTAAACAAAAAAGCTGGTTCACGTTTTGTAAACAGTTTATTAAAGGCATTTATTCAAATAGAGCAGAAAACTCACTACTGATCAAGCTGCAAAATCGCTAAACACTTTATCTCTTGTTTGGGGGGGAATCGTTGTTCCGTAGTACGATAGGTGAAAGAAAAACAAAGTAGGACACAGGATGTGAATAAAAAAAAGTTTTTTAATTGGGTAACTTTCTAATGTGTATGTCAACCTAGGACATTAGACAAAAGCATAAGATGGGTAAGAGGTGAAAAATTTGACCATGATAAATGCTGCATCATATTGAGTCTACATCGCCCTTACATTAAGTCGACAGGTACCTGGCTGCAAGGCCATGCGTTGTTTTATGGTATATGCTGGCCGGGAGTTGCATTTCAAACTAAACTGGACCACATTTTCCTTCCTTGCTTGGACAGCTATAGAATTCCGTGCAACACGTCCCTACGATATTCTTTAGAGAACCATGGGTTCTGTGATAGGCCACAAAGGTGACAACAAGGGCGACATACACAGCTCTGGCTTTTATTGAAGGATTATATAGCACTGCACCTTTCACCTCTTCACCTCTTTTTACGCAGACGCAAGGGGGTATGTAAATTTAACAACACGCTTGTATTTCGACCTTGATTAAGAGACCAGTAAATGGGATAACTTATTCAGGTTTTCATAGTTCTTTCTCATATGTAACGTGGTTATGGACCAATTTTCTTTAGAAAATTATCCAAAAATGCATTCTTCGTCTTAGACAGATAGCTGTAATGCATTTTTCCATAATCGCTTAAATCCAAACCAATCCATTCAAATTATAATAAGTTACTTCTTAATTGTTGATTAGAATTATGCAAAGTTAGAATTAATGATGCTACATTACTTCTCGTCATTTATTTTTATAGCATCAGCTATAATGTCACATTTGACCTTTTTGTGGCGATTTATATTAGCGCATGTCTATTATTAGGTAATGAAGAATCTGTGTGTATGTATGTATGCATATACCTCGTATTGTGGAAAATGGAGGAATCTGTAACCATCATATTTTGAACGCACGTAGTCATTCATTCGAACATACGTACCTGAGGCCAATTTTTTAATTTTTAATTTTTTTTATTTATATCTTTTTCGCGTGAATTTTATAATTTTTTGATTGAAAAAAGTGAAGAGTTTGAAAGGAACACGTTGATGCTCCACAAAGCCTATAATTCAGCAGTTTAAGAGAAATGGGTTGCAATTCTGCAAAGCGTAAGATATTTCTTTAAAATTTAATCCATAAATTTAAAAAAAAAAAATGTGTTGCCACCGCGTAGCCTAATATATTTTTTTTTCCCAAGTGCCAGTGCGTTGTCATTCAGCAAAGAGTAACGTGTTTAATATTAGTTTCCAATTTAATTTGTCTGCTACTGGTTAACAAATTCAGCCTCATAAAAGTATAAACAGTGTTCTTCATCTCCGTTATTAGATATTACTAGCTAGGCCCACAAAATTAAATTAACTGAATTATATACAATTATTATACTGTTGCGTATATTTGGGTTCGTAATACTGGTAGATTGAATGCCTCCAGAACCGATGACGGTTTAACAAAATTTGTTTTACAAAAAAAAAAAATCAGAGTTCTAGAACTTCCCACAAAAGTAGGCGTATAGCTCTTCATAGCGTCAACAAGTACAATCTGTAATTACACTTCTAACTACTAAGAACGTTATACACAAGCAACTCAAAGCGCACCTAAAAGGCAAAGCTTTCACGGATATCTCAATTCTCCAAATTCAACTCTGAACTTACAACTCAGAGTACATACTCTTCGGTCTAGTTTTCAGCCGGCCGCAGAAAAATCTCTTTAAATTTTATTTCTCGAAATTACTGGAAGGATTATGCGCTTACAGTTACATCTAAGGGTAGGATTTGCGTACACTTGCAAATAAAGAGTAATTATAATTACTCAAATGCAACACGCATTGTAGTTATACAGAAACCGGACCAAAATGTAGCTAAACTTGGTGACTTTTGGCAATATCTCGCCAAATTTGGCAACACAAATTAATTAGCGATGGTTTCTGGCCAATTTACGAAAATAGCCATTTAATCAATGACTTGTCCCCGTATTCTTATTTTACCGGCATAGCATCATTTCTTTGAAGCTTTTATGGTACGTTATACAAAAGATTATACAAGAATTTCACATATAATTTCACTTAAGTTATCTCTCTATGTACAAAATTATTAGTAACGATATATTTTTACTTTTAATAATAATTAAAGGCTGATAAAATGTTCTCAAAATTGTATTTGAAAATTTTAAGCTATGCCATAATATTAAAAATTCAGTAAAATATAAAAAATGGAAATATATTTTTCATAGCATTATACTATTAATGATTCCACATCAGAAAATAACTTTAATTACAACTGAAACGAATGAGACTTAACTCTTGTCAGATGTAAAGCCCGCGCCATTTCCGCACTTAGAGTGAAGCTCTTACATCAATTGTTTGAAATCCTATTTTCGCCTGACATCACATTAAGTCATCGAAAACACTGAAGAAGTGCATATTTGGCTATTGTTTCAACTGGGGATGTAAGAGAGATACATTTTCGGAACATATCATTAAGAAAATTAAGAAAATGAAGGTAATGTTACAGAAAATTGCATTACTTGCTCTCTTTACTAAGAGGAAGTTTTGCGTTCGAAGATATGTAGAAGTTGGAAAAAAGATTTATATAATCCTCTAGACGAAAAGTGTCTTTTCGGATAAAGCATATGATACAAAGTTGCATGTTATTTCCATGCAAATAATTTTATTACTCTTAAGGTTTACTCATAAGAAAGCAGATATACTAGAGGCATAATCGGATGTAGCCAAAGACAGACAGATTTCTTAAATTTGGCTAATATGCAATCTGTTAGCTAAGATCATTGAAAAATCCTTCTGGATTATTTACAGTAGCACGTAGATACAGTACAATTCACAATGTAATACAGTTAGATACAATATAATACAATATAATTCTTAAAAGCCAAACTTCGAGTATCCTGTAAAATTGCATTTAGCTTATCAACATGATTGAGTACATGTGTTTGAGATTTGTCGTAAAAACTTGCTCAAAAAATTGAGAACAAAATCAAGTAATTCTGAAGAAAGAAATCAATATTGTAAAAGATATTATATACTTAATTATTGTAGTAACAATAAGCATTACTAACACCCTGAATACTGTTTCTTTCTTGATTCAAAGCTAAATATTTAGCTAATTTTACTTTAATTTTGATTGATCGGTATTAAAAATGTTTCGCTGTTGGAAAAATAATTGTAGAAAGTCCATGTGATACATTCTCCTATAAAAGTTCTTTCTATACATTTATAAGGGCTCTCGCATAAAGGAATAAGGCTTTTAATTTAGGAACAAGATTGGAAAGTTTTAAAATTTTATAGAATTAATGGCAGATTAATTCTCGATCTTGAGATTGAGACAGCACAATGAGTAGAAAACACTGAAATATGATATTTCTTAAAACAAAGAGAAGCTGCGAGATGTGATATGTTACCACGTGCATGGCAGTAGATATAGGAACCATAAATATTTTAGGCAAAAGCATGACTTCGGGAACTCTTTGAACTGTGCTGTCTCATATTTAATTAAAATTTGGATGTTTCTGGTGCTTAAGCTCTTTTCGGAAGTGAATTATAATAATTTTTGAATATCTTCAAATAAAATCATAAAAATGCTGCAAAAATAAAACTAATTCCTGCATATCATTTAGGTATACATATATATTGTCAAAAACTAAAATATGGGTAATTGAGATTGAGTACAAGTATTAAAAGTTTTGCTTTAAACGAAAAGTACTATGTAGAATAACTAGGGTTTTTTGAAGCAGGAGACGTGTTGAGCTGGAACCATGTTGAGTGCTCTGGCCGAGATTGGAACGCTGGATCTCTCGAATACGCATCGAGTATTGTATGCTTCCAATTATATCACGCAGACATGCTGTGGAAAGGAGGAGGTTCCTCTTTTAAATGACTTATACTTCCTCTTTTATATGACGATTGGGGATTAAGGGACACAGTCGCTAAATCCTGGTTAAAACCAGTTATCGTCCACCACCTTACAGTTCGGGCGCTACGTGTAGAGTCATCAGTTTATTTTGGAGCATGAGAGATGGAAAGTCAAACATACCCTCGCCAGGACTCGAACCCTGGGCTTCTCGAATACACGGCGAGTATGCTACCATGTACACCAGGAAAGCATGCGGAAAGGAGGAAGGCAGTATACCTGTATTAACTTTCTTTAAAGTCAAAATAAACTTTTCATCTTATATGATTATTTCATTTCCCTTTATCTGAGCTTATTATCGCTGCTTTGGTTTTCAGTATGCATTCATAATAATACACAGCCGTGCATTTTATATGCAAGAGCTGTTTGAAAAAGAAAGTGTAATTTACGTTAAAGAATAAATGTTCTTAACCCTTATCTAAGACTCGCAGATGAATTATTTATACCATACATGAATAATTGTTCTTGCAGCATTTATAACCCTTATGCATATCTACCTTAAAATTTTGTTAAAGTCTGGAATTTAATAATTCGCTCATGTCATTTCAAATAACATCCACATTCAAGATTCATGATCCATATTCACATTACCCGCCTGTAGATTATTTATATTTCAGAGAGCAGTCCTTTGAAAATAATGATTATTATGCAGAGTTTAAAACTTCTGTTTTTCAAATGAGATTTGAGTCTATTCTTAACGAAAGCTAATGTATTGACTAGGAATTCTTGGAATGCTGTAATTTCAGCTCCACGTTCAGAGACGAATGGTGTTGATGTTATGAAAATAAATGTGAAAGAAGTGTTGTTCATATTTTAAATGTAAAATGCCGATTAGAACAAAAGTACTTTATATTATTGGGGCTGATTTCTAACAGCTTTTTAATTTTTTTTTAGAAGATAGAAATTAATCTGGTGTTACATAACTCAATTATATTAATTATACAAGCCAGATATAGTCATGTAATTGGTTTAGTAACATATATAAGCTGTTAACAATTTAAGAATTAAAAAGAGCATTCCTAATTATAAAGTGCAGAAACTACTTACAAAGCAATTATATGACAAAATCTGTAAAATCCTTATTAAAATTATAAGTAGAAATAACATAAAGAATAAAAGTAAGAATATATTAACAGAATTTAATTCAAATATTTGTGGAAAAGGAGGCATTCGTTCGTACAATTGAATAGATATTAAATTTCAGAAAAGATGTAATAAACAAGAACCTTATTTGGCATATTTGAGATTTATATATAATTCTTCATTTACTATTAGAAGGTAACAGAGGATTGTGTACATTCGTCTATATATTTTTTGTAGGTTTCTATTGCCAGGCGTTATCACCGATGTTGCTGTATGTCCTGTGATTGTAAAGAGGTTATCACACATGGCTACAATCCCTCGTAGCCCTTCAGCACACGTGCATTACTGCGCTACGTTACTACCCGCGCGGGACAAATTTTTCCCCAGTGTTTGTTTTTCGGAGTTCACCTCCAACGTGTAAATAAATGCATTTTCTTTGTTTTCAATGAATGTATAAATGACTAATAGCTTTGTGAATTCTGTTAAACCTTTTTTCCAGTTTTAATTTGAGATAATCTTACTTTAAGTTATACAAACATTTCCATACTGATTACCTAAAGTAAGCCATAAAAATCGAAATTTATTCAAAATTACTAACTTGTATAAGATACATACATGATTTTTTAATATTAGAAAATTCCGTTTTCATATATACATATTTTTAACATAAGTGTTTATTATAAAGAGTGGTTTGATAAAGTACTAGAGGAATATGAAAAGGCTGCATTCTTACTAGCTTTTTTCCTTAAAACTCAATATAATGTCATACAGTTATTCATATCAAAGACCAGATTCTAAATAAGAATATTAAAAAATATAAATAACACATAGTTTTTCCGCCCCCCCCCACCTCCTACCTGAGTTTATTATTCAAATAATCTCCTCACATTGAACAATCCTCACATAGTGTGACAACATATTTTTACAAACAAGTACATATTTTTACAGACGCTGGAGTGCTGCTCTCAGCACTCCAGCGTAATATAATAGGAAAAACAACACATTCAGTTCAGTTACGTTTGTCTCTTGTGCATCACGTTCTCTAGAGAATTTGTTTCTTATTGATGAAATGTAAATGTTTGCTGATTTCACCAAATCTTCCATTATTTATTCATCAATAATTTGCAATAAACACTCAGTTGGATGTTTCAAATTTCTAAAGCTTTTCTTGACACTATATTGTGCGGCCGTGTCCGAACGTTTTTCGAGGGTAAATTTTTACTTCAAATTGTTCCATCTATTCAAACATAAAAATTATATGATGTCAAAGAAGATCATGGGAATCATCATATCACTGGTCAGAAACAGTTTCGTGAGCACTTTCAGAAATATTATCGCACTCAGAATCGGAATTTTCAATTTCGCTATCAGTTTCAACACTAGCGAGAAGTGTTCTCGCTCGTACGCACTCATCTCAATGAATGTCTTCCTGGAAGTGAAACGTTAGTACACGCGCGGGGTAGCTACAATCCCGTTGCACATGCCTTCCCCAAAAACACAAAAATCCCATGGACACGGGAAAAATTCTTTTGGACGACCACTTCCTAACCTTGATCTTAAAAGGTACGTAAAGTACTAGAAAGGTCACGTACGACCTTCCATTATTTTCTAAGAAAAGACTACACGTGGGCTGGATTTTACCCCAGCGCGTGTACTGACAGGCTAGACGGGACTTCTCTGAGAAACCAGGTTCTGGTAGCACTGGTTTAAACGAGAGGATTCCTAGAAAAAAAGTATTCTGATGGCAGTATACATGTCTGAAGGCTGCGAGGCGACCGCATGTCGTCTGCTTACCTTCCATATCGACATAGGGGCCCTGCACCTGTGTTTTGGTTTGTGTGATTATTTGGGCAGCCAATGAGTACACGACACGCATATCTCTAATTCGGATTGACGATAATTTGTACGCAGATCAGTACATTTCCGACATCTTAAGTCCAGGGATTGTGCCCTATCTTCGAGGCCTGCCAAACGTCATCTTCCAACCAGATAATGAATGCAAGACCACATGCTGCACGTCGTGTTCTGACTTTCCTTGATATGCAGGGTAAACGACTACTGTCCTGGCTACACTTTCTCCAGATCTGTAATCCGCTGACAATATCTGGTTCTGGATTGCTGGGAGACTCTTCCCCCCCCCCATCTCCAGCTGATACGGTTGATGAAATGTCGCATAGATTTTGAAGTAGCATGGAATGTGTTGCTCGTTTCTGTCATGCAAGCCCAGTTCGACTCCATGCCTAACCGGGTAAGGGTCATTTAACTGCTTGTAATGACAGATATTTCTACTAATTTCGTAACCTTTTAAATACCCAAACTGCTTTCAAATTTAATCATTTAATCTTTATGCCATACTGATTACGTACAATAAGTTATAATTTTTGTATTTGCTTCCTTCATGGTGTAGCAATTTGAAAGGTCAGCAGTGTAAGTTATGAAATGCTAATAAGTGGAAATTCGCGAGAATTCGTTAAATAGTAATTAATACAGTAGAAATTACCTGAAGATTCTGAAAACAAATAGACAAGAGAATAAATCTAATGACTCCTCCAGCTTCTGTGCGTTCATTGTTGTAATTAAGAGACAAGAAAATTTCATAATTTCTTCTTTTGTTGGAATGAAAAAGAGGATTTAGAGAAATTTTAGCTTGACACTGAGGACCTCTGGGACATCAGCACTACCCAAAAACCTTTTAACCATTGCATTTATCGGATCGTGATTATGTCGTTGTAGGACTGTTTCTTTTGCTTAAATCCATGCGCATGATTTTACTTCCCTCCAATCTATGCTACGTAGACAACCGAGATAATGTTTTGATGCAAAAATTCGATAGTTGGTTTGTGGTACAAAAGCACAAATTAAGCGCCTCCCAGAATGTTTTACGTGTTTTATAATGATACCTGTCTGTCTGTGTATTTGTATGAGTGTGATGACTTTTTAGTCCATGATAAATCTTCTGAAAACTTTCCAAAAATCTTTATTTTTCGCATTTAAGCTTACTACACGCCGATAAAGTGTTGATTAAATTTTGGGTAAAACTGGACAACCGGAAAAGGTATTTTAATGAATCTCATAATTTTTTAATGGACAAGAGAAAGGGGTACTTTACTGGAAGCCAATAACAGTTTTAACTAGAAACTTTAATAAAATATAATGCAAAACGTTTCAGCTCTATTATTAAAGAATTTTATATCAATGGGAACAACATATTTGAATTTGGCTAAAATGATAAGCCGGAAGCGATTTGTTATTTGAAGCTCTGAACAGACCCTTTGTAAAAAAAAAAATGTGAGTAATCCTAAACATCTCAAATTAGGTATTTAAAACAAGTAAGAGATTAAGAATAGTGTAATGCATTTGTATGCATTAAATGGATTCTTAGAATAATATTAAATGCAGATAGAATATTCATATTATGAAGACGATCTATCTTTCTGAAGTGATTCAATATATTAGCCTCAAACGACGATTTTGTGCCCGTTTCATTTTTGTATCGAATCATTTTGCAAATGAAAGGGTGCTGCCATTAAATGATACTTTCATAAATTTTGAAAATCAAATAGGATTCAAAAATTTAGATTCCTTCTTTTCGCCATTATTGTGAACATTCTCTTCGTTATCATAATTATTCATATCATCAAGATCTTCTACTCATTCGCATACTCAATACTCAAGCTCATTCTCTTCATCCTGATCCTTCCTCCTGATCATCCTTTCTGTATCATCATCGGCTATCAATTTTGTTTAAAAAAATGTTTCTTCTGAAAACTGAAAAAAAATTGTTTCGCCTGGGCAAAAATACGTATTATATTTAGCTTCATATTTTATATTTAGTGTTGCTAAACGTTAACTTATTGCCTTTTTCTAATAAATGTATAATTTTATTATTTTCCTTTAATTAAAGTAAAAAATAATCTTATTATATACCATGAAATTTATTGCAAAATTAAATTTAAAAGAATTCCTATATCTGCGCTTATGATCAAGAAAAAATTAGTTGTGTATTATCTGAAACGTTTCGTGCAAAAGTAACTTTAGAAAATAATATTATTAATTTTAAAGTATTTCTCACCATGTATGGAATCTTGTTATATTTTTTATATAAGTTATCTGCAAAGAAGGATTTAATCATCTTAACATACAATTTAATCATTGTTTAAATAATTTTTTCATTCATGTCTCATCCAAAATTCCCTTAAGTTTACAGCATTTAACTTCCTTAGAAAGAGAATTATTAATTAAAAGAGCAATATATAATATATTCTAGTCTGATAAACCAAGCTTTTCTTTTATAAATATTCTAACATAAAACACATAATTTTGGTTTTTTAAGAAAGGAGCTTCCATCTAAACCATATTCAGTATAAAACTTCAAAAAATAATTATTTACGACTTTAAAAATTTCTTTACATTTTGCGTTCTCTTAAAAAAAGTATTATTATGTTTTTAATATTGTATTTTATTAGTTAAGTAATGCTACTAACACAAAAAAAATTAAATTCCACTTTGAAACTGCACAAATTTTAATAGATGCACTAAACACAAAAGTATTTACCATCACCAAATAAGGAAATTTCTCTCGAGAATCATTTGTTCTTGTGCAATTACTTTTTTTTAAGAACGGATTTATTTTTATTAACAGGTCTCCGCTATTATAATGCAAATATTTCATCGCCTAAGTATAGAATTTAAACATAACTAAGCTCAATAGAAATCATCAGATAAATTAAAGCCAAATCTAAACAGTTCAATGCAAATAATCAACATATTTTATATATTTATAACTAATTATGATTAAAATTCCTTGTGTATAATAATCATGTATCAGCTAGTTGAGAATGCTATTACATGCATGCTTGTAATATAATCATAATTTTAATCACGTGAATGCACAGTGATAATTACATTGTTTTCCTATAGTGTATTTCTTTTTCAATAATTCGGTTATTACAATTTATTTTACCGAATTTTCACGCTTTGATAAGATCAACATGTTGCAAACAATGATAAACACTCTAAATGAGGAAACGAGCTCTCAAAGACACTAATAATGTGGCAGAATAAAAACAAATGATTAAAGAATTAAATCCAAATACTTAATAAATTATCTTAAAAGTTTAAGATTTCAATGGTCGCCTAAAACGGTTTGTTAAGGTTTCACACGCTCTCGTTGTGCTCGCAGTCCACCAGGCTACTGCCACACTGTTTGAAAATTAAATCTTAATTACAAGAAATAAATTTACTAAAATCAATTAAAATTCCAACAACACAGCTTTAGTTAATTTGATGTGAATCTTAGTCCAAGATGCACTATGTAAATAAATAAAAGAAAACGAAGCAAAGAAACTAAAAATTCTGCATTGTGTTTTCCATATTTATTAACCCAGTTAAAAAGACCAGTATCATTGTAGGCATGAGATAAAGAATGCAAATATAGCTAAATTTAGTTTCATTCAAATTGCATTAGATAACAATATAATAAGTATAAAATACTAATAACCTAATAAAACACTGAAGAAATCATGATGGTAACACATGTTTAAATTAACTTAAAATACAAAATGAAATAACAGGTATCTGACAGGTAGATACGTTCTGTTTCATTAATTTCCAATTCTACTTTAATAAAATATAGCATTATTTAACTATTTTCTGCTTCTAACGATGGGCACCAGCGGCTGAGCGGTAAAGTCGCTGAACACTGGTAGTTCGGTCTGAGTTTCGAATCCCGCGAGCGGTTTGGCTACAAGGGCGTCTTCGTGGCTTTCTCCGTGTGTAACGTGTGTACGAGAAAGTTCCCTTAGAAAGTCCTCCCCGAAGGCATCCATCCCCTTAGGCTTCGAGCCCTCGAGGCTTTGCCGTAATCATACACGAACACTGTTTCTAACGAACTCAACATTTACAGCTAGTTTTCCTGCAAAACATTTAGTTACTTAGCATAACAGGTATGTCCTTAGAGGCCATTAACATAACGTTCTTTAGATAATTAGTATACATTTTTGAATCAGTTTTTCGTATTTGTTACTTTCCTCTATCTAACGTAGTTTCAATATAATTGTATGATTTTGCATAATATAGTACTTCACTATTCCGTCTGACAAGTCTAATATCACGCCAAAAATTAAGTTATAAAAGTTATTAAAAATCGTAATTTCATTACATATAATCCGTGATTTTACATAGCCTGTTGCAGCAGATTCATTTGAATATTGCATTTAACCTGTCCAAAACACGGCGTATTTCTTGATGCATTAATATGGTTCCAAATGAGCTAGAACAAATTGTGTTCAAATTTCAGCCCAAAATATTGACATCTTAATATTTCACACATTACATTAACACTTGTACCGAGTATTTGAACGTGCTTATGCTATTTTCATGAACTGTTTTGACAAAAACGTCCTTGTTAAAGCGAAAAATAGATTCCCACTTCAAAATATGAAGCCTAATAACAAACATGTTACTAGATGGCAGTTCACGAAATTATTCAGATTAAATATTACTTTGCTCACTCTGAAAGGAAACATTCTGTTGGCAACGTCGAAAGATGACCAAGCACATATTCGAGAACTTTACCTAGTATGAATACTTAAAGCAAGAAAAATTCCATGGAAGTCGAAAATATGACACTTTAAGCTTCCCGAATTGAATTTCAAAGCAGAGGATTCTTTGAGATAGTTCACTGGGACAATTTCCTGTAAACAGCGACTAAACTGAAACTCAGCGATTAAGACATAACTTTGGTAAGCGCCGGTTCACAGTTTGAAATAGAAATCTAGAATCACTTGTCATTTTATAGTAAACTGTCCACCAATAAGTATTTGGACACATAAAAATAGAAAACAATGAAATAGATAAGAAAACTGTTATTCATTTGTATTAAATAATTGGTAGAGTCTTCCCAAGCGACAATGCGAAAGAGATTAAATAAGGATATCTAATGTTCTTGATGGATATCCAAATCATTGCAAGGGCGAATACAGACTAATTGGTAACGAAGATGACGACAACGACTTACGAGCTTTAGCAAACGACACACTTCTAGAGACATTGAATGATTTGAGCTCTACTGTGAGCAACAGCAAGAGTGAATGAGAATTAAAATAAACGTAAGTTGAAATGAAAATAGTTGATTAGATACTGGAATGTTAGTATTATAAGGTATTTCTCCCGTCTTCTTAGCATGTCTTCTTAGTGTTGTGGTCTGCACGCTGGGCGCTCATTCCAGAGGTCCGTGGTTAAATTCTCTGCAAAGGCGTTGCTCATTTTTAATCTTTCCTTCTTCAAAAATAATCCTAATGTCTCTACAATATTACTAAGTATTCTTGTTCAAATGTAGGTTTTTTTAATAAATAATATTACCATAATTAACGGTAGTATATCCATCAGTCCTTTTCATTTGTAAATGTCTTTACGGTAACCGCGTTCTTCAGAAGTTAAATTATTCGCATAATTTTCTCCTTTCTATTTTCCTAAGATGAAATTAATAAAGAACGAGGGAAATACGAGAGTAAATAGAGTATATCTAAAAATTAAAAAAAAAAATGTTTGAAAACTTGATTTAATCTTTAAAATTTAAATTTATTGAATTCAAAAGGAGACTTAATTTTCAAAGATGCAATATCCTGTTTTTCTAAGAGTATTTTTATTTAATTGCACTTTTGATTATTTCTTAAGATGATGATTTCGAAGTGCCTTTAGCTTATAAGCATTTATTTAACACAAAAGGCGTTACACTGAAGAACATTGTTGTAGAGTGCAATTACAGTATCTCTCTTCTCATATATTCCAAAATATTTTTTTTTCAATGCAAAAATAATGTTTATTCATACAGCTTTCATTATCTGAAAGTATGTTCTTTTCTGAAAACTTTTAAACATGATCCAAGCCGATAAACGCTGAGAAAGGATAAAAAACTGGGCTTACCTTCTTTCTCTTCCCCAAAATCCTATTCTTTCGTCACATGCCGAATAAATCAACTGGGATTTCCAATCCTTAAATTGGAATGCGTCTCCCAAGGAGGGAGAAGACAAAGCGCGAAGCTGGCCTGGAAGCTCCGGAAACTGTTTCAAATTTTCCCTACTTTTCCCAACTCTCTCGGTGGGAAAGAATTTACGACGTGTCAGCGGGTTGACATATGCAGATGGCGTTTCCGTGTAATGCTTATAATATCTATTTCCCCAGTCTACATTCTGCGGATGATACAAAAGGGAAAAAGGTGTTGCTTTATGATCGAGCGAGTGTTTTAATATTAAGGTATTTTGGTACGGGCTAAAGGAAGGTCCTTTTAAAACACGTATTTTTGAAGTCCTTATTTCTTCGAAGAATGATTTATGGGTAATCATGGATTTCAACACAGAAATCCCAAATTTAGGCTTCAGAAAAGAAGCTTTAGCCTTCTTATTCCGAACAAACTGGTATCAATACATATTATGCTAAACATTTATGGTAAAACTTTGCATGCTTCTTAAGTTTTGAGTTTAGGAGAAAATTTTGATCAAGACTGATTTTTTTTTAATTCCATGTAATTTGTGTTACACATAGCTGAAAATAAATTTTAAAGCTTTTAAAGCTTTTAAGCAAATTTTAACAGAACGAGAAGGAAAATATTTATGTAATCCATCTCTGAAAAATAATGCTTTAGGTTTATGCAATTTAAACGTAAAACTATTTCTCTGTATACTAGGCCAGAATATTTTTCATGGTAGAGAAATTTTCTTTTTAAATTTAATTTCAAACAATTTTCCACTGGCAAATGACATCCCAAAACTTGTTTTCAGACAGTTCTAAGACCAGGTTATATGCAAAAATTCCCTATGAGGATCTTCCTGTACTAGCTGTGTTTTAGTCATGGAGTGACATTATGAGAGCATGAACGGGGAACGTGATAAGTGTTTATAGTCATCCCTACTTAAATAACATCCGGTGTGACGCATGATCACAGGCGACTACATTTCAGTTTGAACACAATTGTAGGCCTTAAATTAGGTATTCTGGATCACAGAATATGAAACATCATCTAGTGCAGCGCTACTAATTTGCATATTGCAGTTTTACTCAGCTACTCCTACTTGGCAACATATTCAATTGGCTTATTTTTGAGAGAGTTATCACTATTTTTGTGATTTTTCCTTAATTTATGATAACCAGTGTAGAAAAAAAGTTAGTTGTGTTCTCCTGCTGGAGTAGCTACTTTGCGCTATTTACAAACTAGCGAGTATTTTCCTTTTATCAAAATAGATTAAACATGAGATCCATAATAACTGCTAAATTGCTTGGAAATCTGCACATACATTTTGAAACAGCTGGAATTTAGCATATGAAAAGCGGTCACAAATGCAATTTCATCTTTTCAGGAATCTTTCATTGACCAAATACGGCACACTTATTTCTTAGTTAAACTCTTTCATTATGGATCACATTGCCATTTCCTATGTATTACGAAATCACTTTGTATCACAAGTATTAATAGCATTACAGCTTATTTAACAACATGTAATAGGAGGAATGATTATAATAAAATTCACCTTATTACACCAGAAAGAAAATTCTTCTGACTAAAACTAACGTTTTCCAAAATCCTGAAATTTCACTTTGAATTACCAAAAACAAATAAATAAATCTGAAAGGATTAAAATTTAAATCCGCCACCCAAAAATGTTTGTTAAGGTTTTTTTAAATTCTTGCTGAGCTTGCAATCTAGTTGTTTCTATATTCGCTTCTGCTAACACCCCCGTTTTTGTCATTTTAGCTTCATAATTAAGCATTGTTTTCTTCGCACTTTCGTCACATAAACTTCAACAAAGAAAATCACAAATTTTTTTAAAAGATGCGTAGCAGTATATGTTTGGAATTCCTGATATTAAGTGCTGGGAAAGATTTTTATATTTTCTTCAGTCTTTCCTCAGTTAATCAGATCAATATTCGGGTATTTTAGTAATCTGCCTAAAATGTATTTTTCTTTTTAGTATTAAAATTTTATGTGTATGCGCATGTTAAATTTATTTACTAAATATCACATTCTTTACCCTTATGCTGCATAAAATTCAACTCAACAGCAGAACCACAAAATATTAAAAAATATATCTTTAGAATCATCGACGGTGTTTCTGTACATATTGTTACGGATTTGGTATTTAAATAGCTAATATTAGTTGAATTATAAATTAAGTTGTTTTATTCCCCGTGCAGTGTAGCGCGTGACAAATATTAAAGGAAAGTTAAGCCGGAAAATTAAAAATACAAGAGCACGTGCATTTAACATTTAATAAATAAATATCTCTTTTTGATTTCGAGAAAGCTCCAGAAAATTCTCGCGCGCGATTTAAAATCTTATAAAAGGAGGAAAACCTCTCAGTTCGTTAGAAGCCAGAAGAAAAACCTAAGTGCATCTTCTGCTCACTACCGCATGTAAGTTCATATAGGGGTTGCCCCGTGTACAAGAAGCGATATGAAGCAAAGAAGCAGCAGGCGAAGCCAGCAGCTAAGATCCCTACGCCGGCAGATTTTCCGAAATTCATCGAAACAGAGGAAGACAGCAGTAAAACCCAGATGAAACCTCTCTACAGTGATAAATATATGATAGAGCAATGATAGAGTAAACCTCTCTACAGTGATACAGTGATAGAGTAAAGAAAAAATTGGAAAACCCACCCACAGAGTACAAGGATATCATAAACTGGATCCACGATCCTAAAATCAAAAAAATTCTGAACAGTATGGTTGAGCACGTTGAGAAGATCCGCGCTGCAAAAACCACGGCTGAGAAGTTTACTGCCGGGTTCAAAGCAGCCATGACACTGATGAGATTTGCTGAAAGTGAAGAGTAATCACCAGCTTAGAAGCATTTGAGGGAATTTCACTATGTTTACGATTTCTTTTCACTTTTTCAACACACAGGTTCCCCTGTTTACAGCAGCAGAGCTCGGGGTTAGTACTTGGTGGGTGACCACCCACGTGACTGGCCTCGACGTATCATCTTTCTTCAACTAGTGAAGATACATCACAGCTTAAACGGCGGCCAGATGCTTGAACCCTCTTTCTCCAAAGTCTACTTGACCAACTCACGTGCATTAGCACATGTTCCTGCTTCACCTTTGTCGGTGCGGTGTAAATCACCTTAATTTTTAATTCTTCCCAACGCCTTAGGGCATATCTTCAACAGAGACGGTTAAAGTAGCAGAGGCTACTAAATGCCGCCTAACCATTAACTCGATTTCGATTTCGATTTCAGTTCGTTAGTTACTTAGTTTGTTGTTGTTTTAAGAGTTTGTTTAGAAAACTGCTCTTGTTGATTGTAGCCAATTCGCGGATTAGCTTTCTTCAGCTGTTTTGAATTAAGTTATATTGAACGTTTGATTAGTTAAAAGATAACTACTGTGAGATATTGTAATACTGCATGATAATGTGAGGAAATTTAAGCATATTTGTTGTGATAATAATACATTTTTGTTCATTTTTCATCGGACTTGTGCATTCATTTCGTAACGAACCCGTACGCACGCAACAATATTTTAACATTAGCTATATTATTTCTTTAAAAACTAACCGACCGCCTTAAAAATTTATCATAAAAAATATAAAAATAATTTAATATATATTTATTTAAATCAATTGCATTAAAAAGCAGCTATATATCTAAGTACTGTGTTCATTGCTTTTAAATCACATCGTTTGTTATTCAGTAGCCTTCCAGATTAAATTTGAAATTATCTTAGTATTAACTGGATGCCAACATGTTGGCGCGAGGAAGATAAAAGTATTTTATTTCTGGCCTCGCAACACACTGTTTTCATAGTACTGAGTTTGTAAACTGAAACTGAAAGATAAACATTTTGCATTTTTTCGAATGGCAGAAATCTCGCTTTGAAGGTAAATATTTTTTTATTTAGAACAGTTTTGCCAGTGCTCATTTTCAAATTTTTGATTACGTTAGTCAAAAATTCACTAAAGGTTTCCGAAATATGAAACACAAAATTCAAAATTCTGGCTTCCAGCTGCACATATTCGGATGGAGGATTACGTTCAAGGAGGTTAGAATAGACTGAGTAAACCTGACGTCATAAAAAAGTGAAGAAAAGAAAATGTCAGCAACACTGTTCGAAACGTCGATATGACGTCACGACCCATCATGGCTGCCATTCAGTTACGAAACATGTTGTTAAATAAAATTACACTGACTCCGAGAGCAAATGTCAACATCTGCAGGCTTTGAATGTAAATATCAAGGTCCTTAGACAAAATTTGCATAAAATGCTATTAGAGCTTCCAATAATCTTCCAGGATTTACCTTGTATATATGTTACGGTGAAAGACCGAAAGCTGGAGAATGTCAACTTTCACCGGAGAATGTCAACATTCAGAAAGTCGCTTGGTGTATGTCCGAAATATTTTCTAAATACTCTTATTTCTGACTTACACCGGTAAATGTCGACATTCACCATGTACTAATGGTGAATGTTGAACATATGAGAATATTATATTTTCTTCTCCGTAATTCAGTCGCGAAAAAACGCACTTAAAACTTAAAATAAGATCTTAAGAACATAAGAACTTAAAACACAAAGTACATTCACAAAGAGAAAAGAAAATAATAGAAGTTAAAAATTATGTGATTCAAATGTTATTCATTGCAACAACTTAAACTACTATGGTGGAACACTTCCTTTTGCAATGACAAGAGTGTACATATACTCCTCTCTTTTCGATCTAGTGATTGTCGACATACACCGGTGAGGGTTCAAATGTACAAGAATATAATGCAATATTCGATCTTTCACCGACGTATTTGAATGTTGACATTCTCCGATGAAAGTCGACATTCTCCAATTTCGATCTTAAACGAAATTGTTCGACGTTTCGAACAGTGTTGCTGATATTTTCATCTGTCTAGATTTTATTAAATTAGAGACAGTTTTTTGAAATCTTTGTGAGTTTTCTATATACTAAGTTGAAAATATTTTATGTTAAGTATTGTAATTAGAACGGGAGATTTATAAATGTTCAATGATGAATAGCTAATATGCAGACAGCACTGATTAGAATGTAAACTAAACCAATCATAAATGCCATAAGTCCGCTTATGGCAGCGGACATGATAAGTCAGGACGTCCTGCAGGACGTTTCTTGGCATAATTTTCATTGCAAGGGACATAAGGGGAAGACTTACTCCATTTATTCTAACCTCCTTGATTACGTTATTGAAAGTTTGATGTTTTTAGATGCCACCGTTTTTCCACAAGGCAAGGAATATACATGCATACATGCAAATACATCAATACTTAATTTCTTCAAAAATAATACTGGGCGATAATATTTTGTATAAGCAGTGTGAAAAGGGATTCACCGTTTAAAGTGAACTGACGTAAAATCTATCTCGAGACTGGTTGTCCCTTTTGAGTTAATAACTAAATAAATAAAATAAAAAGAAATTTAGGAATTTAATTGTAGTCGAAAAACTCATGCATGAAAAAATACTTTCAGAAATAGTCACTTGATTCTCTTGCTGATTTGCTTTATTTCCTTTTCAGCAAACCATATACATATGAAATAATGTATATGAAATACAAAATCTTCTGCCCCTAAGTCCCCGAAATTTGAAACATGTTCTGATTCCTAAGCTGGGAAGAAGATGCGAAGACATCATTAGTGACTTAGATGTTAGGTAACAAGCGTGAAATTAGTAGTCGTTCCTGAGCCATGCTTGGCAGATTGTAGAAAAGATGAGGTCAGCCAACAGTTTAATTGCTTGTTGCGATTACGATACACAATGCTTCAAGTAAGAAAAAAGAGATCTCTTAGATTTAAGTTTTTGCTTTACAAATGAATGCAAATAAATGCCACATAAATGTATTAATTTATTGTTCAATTTTAATTCCTTACATATAGAATATAATTAATATTTTAATTTCATCTAATTCTGAGGTATTTACAGAGCATTAAATAACTGAAAAGGGGATACATGCAAAACGGGAAACCTGTCAAGCTAAAACTAGAATTTGAACAGAACATTAAGATAGATTAAAAGCGGAAAATTTTAAGGATGTATTTGGGCACGTGGGTGTACTTGGACAATGGGGTTAAAGAGTTTTAATTTGTTGAGCTAGAATTTTAATATTTTTTGCATATTTTTCAAATGTATATCATGCAGCAAACATTAGTTAGTACTATAATTACAACTGAAGGATTTATGCATTTTAGTGCCACATTTAAAAGATTTTGATTCATTTTCTGAATTTTATCTGATTCTGGTAAATAGTTCAATTTAATTCGACTCCAGTTTGAAAGTGTATTTTAGAGTTTTGATAAGCTGTTAGTATTTATTATTTGATATGTAGAACTTATTATTTGATATGCATTTGTTTGAAAGCAGCGTGGACATAACTACGACACTACTTAAAAGCCGTAGAAGTAATAGTATAATTTATCACATTTTCATGGGGAGAGAAATAGGCACATTTAGGGGCATAAATGTTAGTTTCTTTCATTCTTTACCACCAGAAATTATTTAGCATATTTTCATTACACTATATTACTTTAAATCGTAAATTTTAGCATTTCCTTGACAGAGTTTTCAGACTATTATTACCTAATCAATAAAGATATATTTACTTTTATTTATTGTCGATTTTCTTTAAGTGAAAAACAAAAGAAAGGAATCTACTAATAATTGATTTACATCTCTGCATCACTTAGTAGCATAAATATTAAGATTTTGCTTAGATAATCTTGATTTTTTTACGTAAACATTTTAATATGTATTTCCTAAAACAAACTATTCAAAATGACAAACCTATTTCAGATGATTCATTTTTCCTAGTTTATACCTACACAGTAGAAAGTGATTTTAAAATAATAAGAAAAAAAAATAATACGACTGTTTTTCTTGACTTCCTTCAATACATTCATGGTAACAAGATATTAATCAAACTTATGAAGTTCTTAATCATGATAATTTTGATAGTCCCCGTAGCTGAACCACTGTAGTTTTTAATATTATGCTGGTTTACTTGCAAAACTCCCATCTTTAATGTAAAATGTAAGACGCATTGACGCTACTACTTTTTAGACCATGCGTGTCAAGCTGTGTTTTGAAGCTACATGCGACACTGCGACTGTGAAAATGAAATATTACAACAGGACGTTTATTGAAATATATTTTGAAACAGAAATCGTGCTACATTACACTGATTTTAAAGCGAGCTACTAATGAGTGATTTACAACTATGTGTCACATAGTAGTATAAATATAAATTAATTCAAAGATTTAAATTTCCTACCACATTATGTGCATAATAATTTCAGTTAACTTCAAATAAAAATTTAATAATCAAAAAGCGAAAAATGTCCTTTCTAAAAGTTTTGTAATATGGAAAATGCAGTTTTATAAACGATGACTGCTTTTCGAAAGGGAAAGTACACTCTCATACGGGGAAAACTGAATACCATGAAAGAGTAAGTAGATTATAATGAAATTGACAGCAACGCAGAGAATACATATCTGAATAAGGAATTTAAACCTAAAATATTCCAGTAAAGATATTTAATTAACTGTGTTAACAGTAGGAAGCAAACCTAACATTTACGGCAAAGTACCTCAGATTGAAATAGCTTCCTAAAGGATGGATAATCATATGCTTTCAGACGTTCTCCGCATTGCAGTGTTTGCAGTGTTTAAGTCTCTCCATTTATGCAGTTTGTTATCCCAGTGAGGCTGACGTAAATACAGAAAACTTCAGATAATCCCCTCCCAATAGTTCGATGGGTGTGAAATCTAAGATATTTGTGTAATAAAATGGTTGTTATTGGATGAAATGCGACACAATTGGTAAATTATTAAAATTTAAAATGATAGGTTTGAGAGGTTAATATTGTGACCTCAATAATCATGAGAAACTTGAATGTAAGATACAAAATGTGACCTCATGAAAGAAAACATTATTCATAGTACTAACCCACAGCGTGTAATGCTATGCTTAAAATACAAACTTTCACACGTGAAACTACCTTACTATATTTTGTATTACCAGAAGCTCACATGAAGATTGCCAGAGACTACAAGGTCTTTGGCTCTACACAACTTTAGTGAAATGAACAAATATGAAGAATACGCGAAATGAATCATCGGCTCCAAACAAGGTCAGGAGAAAGGCAGAACTGAGGTTATTTACTGAAGACCAGTCCTTACGAACACTAAGTTTATTTTTTGCAAAATGATGGAACTCGATATCTCAGGACGTACTCGACAGGTGGTTGATTTCCGCACGTGGTCGGTGAGATGAATTCAAACAATCGTGAAGTCCCACGACATCTTGCTTTTCCTAACTAGTATGTATAGAAGTTGCACAAGCAGCTTGAAGAAGCAGATTATTTAAAGTATGAAGGTCGAGTTATTGCTCACGATAGATTCAGCAACGGCATAGCAAAAAACATCGCGAATAGAAAGAAGAATAACGTTGTGAGGAAAAGGGATAAAGCCGCTTCCTCCTCTAACCGCTACAGCCAGCAGAAGAAGAAAACCTATCGGGAAATTCTCTGCCGTATCTGCCGATTCGATGACGATTCACAAAACGATACAGTATCCAAAGTGCAGGCTTCTTCTACAAGCTGGTAGCTGTATGTTTCTACAACTGGATAGATGTAGAAACATCGGGATGGACTGTATGGCTTATTTGTTGAAGATTGCCATGTGAAATTGGAGGGTATCTAGCTGGAAAACAAAATTTTGTATCGCTGCAAGTAGCAACCTATAGAAGCAGTTCATTCACGCATCGTCTTGCTACCATTGTTCCTCTGATATCAACCCCAGGTGAACGCTTATTCCTGACAATGGCGTCCAAAATAAACATCTCTCGTTGTCGAGCAGTATAGCCTTCATATTTAAGTAACATTTTATTTGACTCCATGCCGCTTTCACATTCTTGCTTAGCGACTGTTATTGGTGATCACGGAAGTGAGTTTCGTAGCTGTGCGTTACTCGGTGTCATTTATTGGCCTAAGAGGGTCTGTCTCAACGTTTTTGCAAACATTCGCATTGGTAACTTATCCTCAGTGGCAATCTTTATTATTGGAAAGCTTGGCTTCAATCCACTTAAGAGATCATTTCTCTGGAAATTTTCGTTGCCGACACTGGAAAATCCATGGCATTTTTCTCATTATGCATAATGTGCAGTCGTGCCTTGTTTGGTCGTCGTCGCACGCTTCGAATGTGTCGATCCAAGCATGCTGACGTTCTTATAGATGTATCAGTACCTCAGACATTATTCACATTATTTAGTACAATTACTTCAAATACTTTGCACATTGAACACAGTGTGTCAGCTGCTATATGACAGAAAGACCAACCAGCCGTTCTCAGTGTAAATTCAGATCATTTGTAACGTTTAGCTGCATTTTTCTTGCAGTTTACATAAATATGCAAATATATGTTGATGGCGTTAAGTATTCTTTGTCATGTACGGTATATTAGTCAGGTGCATGATGTCCATGGCATTACGTTTCCTTTGTCATGAGCGGTGTATTAGTCAGGTGCATTTTCATGGCGTTTTCTTTGTTATGTATGGTATATTAGTCAGGTGCAGCCGACAATATTCATTACCTGATATCGTTGCATGATGTGCTTTAGATCTTATTTGAACAGCAACATCTATATTCTTAACTTGAAATGTAATAAGCGAAATCCATCTAATGAAATGTTTTGTATCTGTAAGTGAATTAAATAATTTAATGCCACGTTTGATCTTTATAAATAACGTGGCAAAACCTGATCTACATTTTTATGCAAAACTATTCTTACTAAAGTAAAATAAAACAGGCCTTTTTTATGCAAACCCTCGTAACCTGGCGACATATGTTCAAATTTCTCAAATAATAGGCGCATCTATAGTTAATCCTTCCTGAGGTGCATGCATAGGACATGTAATAAAACAAAAGTTTTGTTTTATTTTTTAATTATTGCTTTGCTTTTCGTCCAAAGAAAAAGCTATTTTTATAATAAAGATTAGTATGTTTTTTATTTTAGAGGAATTAAAATCATCTTAAAAAATAAGTTTTTCGTTAAATTGAATTAAAATGTTTCTTTTTATTCGGATGATTCTTTATTCCATTTAAAGTGCTAAAATATATATATTTTTGTGGCTTTGTAGTCACCTGAATTTAACTTGTGGCTTCTGAATTCAACTTGCTAGCTAACGAAACTGAATTTTGTTGCCCACCTACTAGACCAGAAGTGGAACACAAATTCATCTTCTCCGATACAATATATAAGTAGCGAAAAAATATTTGTAATGAAGAAGTTACAAAATCCTGATTTTATAATTAAACTTTTCAATATTTTCGTCAAAGCATAAGAAAAAACTTACTTTAGATGCAAACAAATTTAAAGGAAATGCTAGCAAGAATAATTCACACTTTGCTACTCTGAAAATAATTGATGATCAACAAAAAAATTATTAAACATCTAACTTACATATATACTCAGATATACAATGTTCATTCAGTATTTTATTAATGCTACTAATTTATTACCTACTAACACTCTCATTTATCTTTCCTTTTATTCTTTTAAATGCTGTTTTATCATTTGTCTTTTTATCCTCAATAATCCGACCATGTAACATGCATCATTAACATTTTATAATTAGAAGTCTCACGCGAACCACAATATTTTTTATAGAATAATCTGTCATCTTTATATTAGCTGCTTTATAGATTTTTATCTTTTTTACATTTTTCTTTTAATTTTCAGATGAATATTTCTATTAAAATTAACCCTTTGACGCGCGGTGGTCGCGCCATGAAACTACTAATTTTCGAATTTTTTCTCCTCTTCCTTCCGAAATGTTTGAGTGAAAATCGATTGATTAATGATATTTTACCTCTAAATAATACAAAATGACTGCAGAATCATACATGATTTAGATCTTAATACTTCAAATCGGTTGCCTTTTAAAATTCGTTTTGAGACAAAATAACTGAATTTTATTCACATAAAAAACATTAAATTTCAAAAGTTATACATCGCACATCATAATTTCTATCGTAAACAATAAAAGTAGCAATAATTAAATTGCATATATAAAAGAAAACCTCTATATGTATAGCATTTGGCTTGTGGTTTCAGGACGCGACCAATGCCCCACTAGAGTATTTGTGTCACACTGCTCTAGACTCTAGAGGCTCGATGGTCGTGCTTTGAAACCACTGCGGTTTCAGGACGCGACCACTGCCCCACTAGAGCATTTGTGTCACAATGCTCACAATGCTTTAGACTCTAGAGGCTCGGTGGTCGTGCTTTGAAACCACTGCTCTTCACAATGGCGTTTGCTTGCTTCTCAAATAGGAATGTTTATTTTTAACCGGATATAGATAAAGGAGTTTGAAACCACAGAGTTATTTATTACTAAACAATACATACACCTGCCCAGTAAAAAGGTCTTAATTTTCTAGAGACTTTTCTCTGACCTCAGCACGCTTGCTCCCCAAGCTAGTATTGCGATTTTATAAATTATTTTCCTGTGGTTTAAATTTAATGTAAATATATTTTGCTACAATTAAAAATAGAAATCGCTTAATTTTTTATTTATATTAGAAATATTTTCTGAATATTTTGGGACGAAATACGAATAAAATAAGTATGAATGGGAAACGAATGATCCGTACCAAAGCCAAAAAGATCAAGCTCCCCCATTAACATAAAAAACCACAAATTGCATGTGCTAGATGAAAATAAACTAAATAACGCTGGGGATATACCAGTGAAATTTAGATCCAGGCAAGTGTACATTTTGTAGCACAAGGAAGAAACCTCATAGAAGATACATGTGCGAAACGTGCAATGTGGGTCTATGCATGTACCAAAAAGACAAAACATGCAGTGTCACAAAAAAAAAAAAAAAAAAAAAAAATCTTTTAAATTTAATAAAAAAAACTGAGTCTTTTTTATTCTTATTTTACTGAGTTTTTTTAAATCCATTTAGCCAAATATCCTTATTATGTAGGTACTTATATTTTCTCTGCTACAGAAAAATTACATAAATGTTTATTTTTTTAATTTTTTTCTACAATTTACTTTGTAAAATAATGTAAAACAATTCTATATTATGCAATTCTTACATACATTTTTTTAAATTTAAATTTCGTCATTTATTGGACACGCGCTCTGAGAAAGGTGAGTTTTTATCACTACTACCTCAGTAAGTTTCAAAATCCTACACGCGTCGTGGTTTCACAGTACGACCACCACCCACAGAACAATGGGCAAGAGTAGATTTCTTTCAAATTCATATATTCTTTGTCTCCACGATCATAATATTCAATTTCTACAGTTTTTAGTTAAAAAATTATAAAAATAATATTGCGCGCGTCAAAGGGTTTTAAAGCAAACTAGGTTTTTTACTGTATTTAAAATAAAAAATATGATTTTTCCGTCAGTATGAAACCTGCAGTTAACGGAAATGCACCCTTAGAGCTGAGAGTATCGTCTTAACTACCTATAGCTCTTAATCATTATGTTTACAGAGTTTTTATAAGTCCCAATAGAGTTTTCCTTGCGGCTGTAACGTTAATACATTGCATAGAAGGACATTTTATTAACTTCTAGGAATACATTTATAAGGTATTTCTCCCGCCTTCTGGGCATGCCTTCGCGGTGTAGTGGTCAGCACACTCGCCGCATATTTGAGAGGTCCGTGGTTCGAGTTTCGGCGAGGGCCATTGCTCATTTTTCACATCTCTTGCTTCGAAATAATGTAATGTCTCTCTAATGTAATCTGTAGTGCACTAACAAAGCAAAGTGGTGGATGATGATTCTTCACCACCAGGATTTGGCGATTGGGTTCCGTAATCCCTAGTCGCCTTTTTAAATGGGACGTATATAAAGTATTTTTACAGCCTTCTTAGCATGCCTTCGTAGTGTAGTTGTGAGTACACGCACACTCGGCGCGTATTCGAGAGGTCTAAAATCTATTGAAGCGGGCAATCTTCTGTTATCAAATTCATGATTAATATTAGAAAAGATTGTGGGACTGAATGAAGTAGTTTAGTAGTATTCAGAATTGTCTTTATACAAGTCTTCATGAAATCTTTCTCCTGCATACGTGAATAAATGCAACAAAATTGTTGTTTCTTGCTAATCCTTATCTTGAAGGTTGTTTTGCGTAACCTTTGAAGTCAAGCGAATACTTTGCACGAAGTAAATCCTTCACCATTGCACTGGAAATAACAAACGTAAGTCATTTAATCTTGAGACTCGGTAAAACAAAACGCTGAATACTAAACAAATTATAAAAGAACAACAGCGAATTTCTCATATATATCGTCAAAAATATAAGGTATGCCATACACTCGAAATGAAACAAATAAATGTTGCTCATATCTGAGTGATACCATAATAAGGATGCCGTTTATAAAGTTATTTCAAATTGAAATAATTTTATTACATTTACTTTATCGAATACTAAAATAATATCAGCTAATATTACATTTTAATTAAAAGTTTAAAGTCCAGAATACATAATATGAGCCTAATATAGCCATTGCATACTGAAAGGGATAAATGTACTCAGAATCGTCCTAATTCCTAAGGAATATCAAAGAATCATATCTCTATATCAAGGAATAATAATTTTAGAATACGGTGCAAAGAGAATGTTAAATGTTATAGTGAAAAATGTTAAAATTAAAGCAAACGAGTGAATTTCGCTTTTGCTCATATTTTAACAGAGTTTCCAAGTATTACAATATGTTACGAAATTTCAGATGTATTATTTCGAAACAGATAAGCATATTCTTCAAAAGATATTCCCTAATGATTACCTTATTTTGAACCTTCTAACCTTCTCATTTTATAGTTGAACAATAGTTCCCCCTCAGTTTAACTTTGACATCATGCAAAATTATTCAGATTTTCGCTTGAAATGCATATTTCGAGTAGATCAAAGAAAAACTGATTTTTGAGTTTCATGCCATAATACGTTCTAATATATTTATTGTTGGTTTTAATTTATTAGCTGGGATATGCTTGTATTAAAACATTTCTGAATAACAATGTTTGATTTATGAACCTAGCATTTAGGGAAGACATTACGGAACAAATTTTCAACAAGTCAATATTTTCTTCTTAAATAAGGAGAAGTTTGATGCTAAGTGTATATTGTTCGCATAGTAGCTTTCAGTAATATCCCAATTAAAAATATAATGCAAATCTCCACAAAAGAATGTGCAAGTTGCTAAACTGTTTCTTAAACGGGTTAGAAACCATTCTTTAAACTTCATTCTACAACATGCAAAACTGGCTTTGTAAACAGTTGTCATAGAATATGAGTGCCTTTTCCTTTATAAAAGAAGAACACTTTTGGGATGTTTTTCACTTTAACATTATAGGTTGCTGAAATAAATTAAATTATTTTACCTTTGGCCTACACTAAAAATCTGTGTAGACTTTTTTTTTACTTGTTTAAAATTGTTAGGACAAACTCACCTTTTAATCATGGCCAAAAAAACAATGGCACCGTAGATTACATTGCCATTGCTTTTGGTAGGCGGTTGCTCGGATTTTTGGCGATTTACTTTGGCGCAATTCTTCGCGCAGTTTTGACAATCGTCAGCCATCTTGGAAAACGCTGTTTTACGTTATTTTGCGCATAGTAAAGTATTCGAAACTTTAAAAAAATAAATATCGTTAAAAATAACGGATTAATTTTTTCTTGAAAACGTTGTTTTAAGATGGCAGGCAAATGTAATAAATACATTTACTACGAGTGTAAAATACTAAAGTAAGGTTAAATTATTACTTTCATATAGCACAGAAATAGAATAAAAACATCGCTATAAAACATTGCGCTAACGTTTAATTGGATTAAAATATTACGTACATTGAATATCGAATTAAAAACCATCTTACCAACGTTTAAAAGAATTAAATGTTACTTAAATCCAAATTCTTTCAAATAAGTAAATAAGAACCCTTCGTACACTAGAGCTAAAATGACAGCAATTAGCTTATTGCCGGTAAAAAAGGAGGAATGTCTAATACTTTTTTTTACCGTCACAGCTGTTGTTTCTTCCACCGTGACCACAATACCATATACGGCCGTCCTCAGAATCGGCTCTTTTAACGATCTTCATCTGTGATCCATGTTTTTCGCACTTCATTAAAATAGCAATTAGCGAGGTTTTCCCCCAAAATTTAAAATAGATTTAATCTGACTCTTGTAGAAATTTATAAATAAATCTTTGATTTGGAAAGCCAGGGTGGCCAAAATAAGGTCTCAAAGGACAATTTCTTTTTTACTCTGGTACCAATAATTCTTGGTACTTACCAATAACAACATTAATCTTTGAAAGGCACATATCTGTTTCCTATGAAATCCAAGGAATTCGAAGAGATTAATAATAAAATTTTGAAATGGCGCGGTAATGCGCCAAATATTCAGTAACCAATAAGTGAGCTGATTACATCACGTTTAAAATTAAAATTATTTAAATAATCATACATAATAAAATCATTTAAAAATGCAAAATTAAATTGTATTTAACAGCCATAAATAATGTTTAAAACATTAGATAAATCAAGGTGAGGTCATTGATTACATCATCCACAACATAAATTATACAAAATATCATAAACAGTAAAATTTTTATTTCAAATAAAAATGCAAAATTAAATTGATTTTTAATATTTATAAGTCATAAATAATATTTAAATCACGGAATGTAAGCATAATAAAACGCACTATTTTTAAAATAAGATGACAACAAAGTATCGGTTATCATAAATAAGTTGTCCAGCAATGGGTTTACCATAATTCGTATCGCTCGCCAAGAAAAAAATCCCCAAAATCCGTGGAATTTAATACTGAGCAGCGATTGGGGCAAAGATTTCACATTACAGTTACTGCAGGGAAAGCGCGATGTAACATGATGTAATATGGAGCCTTGAATAGGGAATACGCAGAATTAAAATTAGGAAATTATAGGACCTTTCCAATTAAATTTAATAAGGTAATAAACTTTCTTCATGCTTTGATATCTCACGTTTATACAGATATATATATATGTTTACATTTATATACGCATATATGTACATACTCCATCATCGTGAGCTCATATTCACACACGCATAATATATTTATGAGGAGAAAAAGGAGTTTTAAAATTTGTTGTTTATGAAACTACCAAACTCTTAATATTACCGTCTTTTATTTGTAACTTAAATGCAGCCCGAAGAAAGATAAAAACCGTAAACATCTTGTGTGCGCAGAGTATTGTACTTTTATAAAAATATCATGCAATAAAAAATCACGGATTTTTTATTTTACATATTTAAGTTTTATATACTCATCGTATTAAACATTTTTATATCCGATATTGAAGACGTGTTTTTACTTTTAGTTGCGCAACTGATTATATTTTATATTCAATTTCTTTTTGTTAACTTAGACTTCCAAAATCTCTTTTTCGTAAAGCTTTACATAAGAAATTAAAAACGTTTTGTATCAAATCGCTTGGTAAATATTTTTCAGTAAAAAATGGTACACATAGTATTTGTTTTACAAATCCTAGGAAAGAGATCTTAAGATTGTCTTGTTTCTTTCAATACTACGCCACATTTCGTAAACAGGAGTAAATTTTTTAAAATATTACATTTATTTTTACGCGTGATTGCACTGTAGTTTACCACTTATGAGGTATTTCTCCCGCCCTTTTGGCATGCGTTCTTGGTGTGGTGGTCTGCACGCTGGGCGCGTATTCCAGAGGTACGCAGTTCGATTCCCGGCGAAGGCGTTCCTAATTTTTCAACTTGCTTGCTTATAAAAAATTACCTAATGTCACTCCCGTGGCGCCCGAACTAAAAACGGGTGTTGGAGATGATTTTCCTTACCCAGGATTTAGCGATTGGGTCCGCTAAAAGCTCCAGTCGTCTTTTGAAAGGGGAATATATGAGGTATTTCTCCCGCCTTCCTAGCGTGCCTTTGTGATGTAGTGGTTCTTTGTGGTGTAGTGGTGTAGGGCCGGTATTCCAGAGGTCCTTTGTTCGATTCCCGGCGAAGGCGATTGCATGACTGAATAGAAAAGTGAAACATTTAAAGGAAATCAAACAAGTTTAACCTCGGATATGAAATAAACTAAAACTTTTATTTTACTTTAAGAATGCCTTTAGTTATACGATAATTAGGTAATTTTCAAAATGTTATAGTTCAAGAAAGCTGCTTTTCCGGGGAAAAAAGCGAATGTAAAATACTGATACATTTTTAGGATTCTAAAAATGACCTCACCTGAAGAAATTGTGGTTGTTTAAGAAAATATTCCGGGCTGGATTTAAAGAGATTTTAATTTCCGAATGTTGAAACGTAAGTATTAAAATAAAACGGAATAAGCTTTAAAAAATTACTTTTTCAGAACTTTTGCTTGTATAATATAATTAAACGTAACACATGGTACACAATTTTGACAATGTAATGAAAATACATTTAAAAAAATATATTCACTTATGACTTGAAAACCAGGGTTCTACATTTCTAATTTAGTAATTAAAATAATAAAATTCATAAACAATGTAGATACTATTTAAATTATACTGAAAATCATAACTTGCAAACAGCATGCAAAGCAGAAATACTGATTGCATTTCAAAAGCCATAGTGAGCTATAGTAGCCTTAACAGAAATAGGATATAAGTCATAAGGAATTGAAGGGAATACATTACACAGATTCGAAACAAGGTACGATTGACAGCCTCTCTGCTAGCACAGGATGAGAACAGCAGCTTAGAACGGACTTTGATTCTAGTTGATGTCAGTCCTACGCCATTGCATGTACCTTAAGATAATTAAATTAAATTTCTTTATTTAATTATGCGACGTTTCTTATTGTAAATCTTGTATACATTATGCCGATATACACCGAAGTGACAAAAGTCATGGGATACCTCCTAATATTTTGTCGGTCCTCCTTTTGCCCGGCGAAGTGCAGCAACTCCACGTGGCATGGACTCAACAAGTCGTTGGAAGTCCCCTGCAGGAATATTGAGCCATGCTGCCTCTATAGACGTCCATAACTGTGAAAGTGTTGACGAACTGACCTCTCTATGATGTCCCATAAATGTTCGATGGGATTCATGTCGGGCGATCTAGGTGTCCAGATCAATGGTCCAGATGGAACTGTCCAGAATGTTCTAACCAATCGCGAACAATTGTGTCCCGGTGACATGGCGCATTGTCATCCATAAATATCCCATCGTTGTTTGAGTACGTGAAGTCCATGAATAGCTGTAAGTGGTCTCCAAGTAGCTGAAGGTATTCATTTCCAGTCAATGATCGCTTCAGTTGCACCAGAGGACCGAGTCCATGGCATGTAAAAACAGCCCAGACCATTATGGAACCACCACCAGCTCGAACAGTGCCTTGTTGACAACTTGGGTCCATGGCTTCGTGGGGTCTACGCCACACTCGAACCCTACCATCAGCTCTTACAAACTGAAATAGTGACTCATCTGACCAAGCCACGGTTTTCCATTCGTTTAGGGACCAATCGATATGCTCACGAGGCCACGAGAGTCGCTGCAGGCGATGTCGTGCTGTCAGTAAAGGCACTCGAGTCGGTTTTCTGATGGCATAGCCCAAGGAAGACAAATTTCGCCACACTGTCCTATCGGACACGTCCCTCGTACGTCCCACATTGATTTCTGTGGTTTTTTGACGCAGTGTTGCTTGTCTGTGAACATTGACAACTCTACGCAGACGTCGCTGGTCTCGGTCGTTAAGCGCAGGTGGTCGGCCACTGCGCTGCCCATGGTGGGATGTTATTCCTGAAATTAGATACTATCGGCACACTCTTGACACTGTGGATCTCGGAATGTTGAATTCCCTAACGATAGCCGAAATGGAATGACCCATGCGTCTAGCTCCAACTACCATTCCTCGTTCAAAGTCTGTTAATTCTCGTCCTGAGGCCATAATCACGTCAAAGCCTCTTCACATGAATAACTTGAACACAAATGAAAACCCTGCCAAGCATTTCGCATTTATACATTTTCTATGCGATACTACTGCCATCTGTATATTTGCATATTGCTATCCCATTACTTTTGTCACTTCAGTGTATTATGTATGGATTCTACGTCGATTCTACGCCGGGCTGATCCCTGCGCTTCTGCCGGTTGTACGTGATGTCGTTGCTATACTACTCTCGATCTTACGTCTTCTTGTTTTTGTGGACCAAAGGCTCGTTCCACTTCCTTAATGATTTCTTTATTTCGAATCTATGTCGAGAGTAGTTGTATGGAGATAATCAGCTCCCTTTACAATGGTCTTGGCTTATGTAGAAGCTTGTTCAAGAACAGCGGAGCTCTTAGCAGTACTGCCAAGTTCAATCGGTCTGCTTGTATCGTTATATATCACCGGCCAGATACCAATCTGCGGTCTGGTAATCTATGTCTTTATACTGCCTGCCGTTAAGTCGCCTCGATCAGTAACCCGCCCATGAAGTACTGTTAGCCTCCCTTTTTGTCGATCTTATGCTCCTGATCACATAGGTGGGAATAATCAGTTTCTATAGGATGTAGATGTGCCGATGCTGATCCTGATCCAGAAATGTCGATTCTTTACTGTACGCAGTTGCAATCCTGTGAATGTAACCTGAATTAAAGGGCTTCTGCTCATGTGCCCTGCAGCTAAAAAAGACTTGAAATAAATTCCAAGCACGGTAACATTTGTTTGCAAGATTATTGCTTTAAAAACGAGTATGATTTCACAATACTAGCTATTGACACACAAAAAAAGATATGACAATTTAGATGTGCCTTTGCTAGTCAGTTTTTGCACTTTGACTTTCCTCCTCTTGCTTTTAATAACTTTCCTAAATTCTCTTGTGCATACTTTTAACCATAATCATGTATTTCACTTTTAGCACTAACAACCGCTTTCAAATGACAAACAAGTAGACCCAAGCTTATAACCTAACTTTACTAAAATAAAATAGCTCTTCTTATAATAGATTTTGCAAATAAAAGTGTAATTGTAACACATTTTCCAGTACCGAATTAGTATAAATTTCTAAATTTAGTTGTAGTTCTTTTTTAAAATAAATAACAAGCAAAATACTTCCAGTAAATTAAAGTTAATATTATCCATGTATCAAAATATTTATAATCTAGGAACAAATTTTAAAGTATTTTTCTTATAGGAAAAAAAAAAAAAAAGCATCAAGTTTTCTTGTAAAACCAAAGTTCATCTATCCTCCAGAATGAAATTATGACCGAGAAAACGATCACTCAGTTTTCTCATCACCGAATACTTTATCCAAGATGCATTATCAAAGGCGACTTGTTTTACAGCCGCAAGTGATGGGAAGCTGCAACCCAGTTTTGGTGCACGACGAATGACTGGCAGACGAATCAGAAGATCACCACATTCTTTCTACCATAGCCAGAAAGGATCTTCACCTCTATAGAATTAAGTGTTTCCATTCTTCAAAGACACAATACGCTTAAAAATATTCGAGTTCGAAGCCGCTACCACCATACTAACAGACCGCTAGTCCACCTAAAGTGAAGTTCCCAGAGAAACCTGTTTTTAACTTTCAAGCTTTGAACAGTAGCGTAGAGATTTCTTCAGTATAAGAATGCGATTTAAATCACTAATGCTCGAGTCTTTCAAATTTTGCTGGGAATTTAGTCCTTTAAAAGGAGTCTATCTTTCATTCCTCTATGATGTTAAGGAAATATTTTTAAATAGCTACACATTCGGATTAGTTTACTTAGTCGGAGTTTTTCCTAATTGTTCTACCATAATTTTATACATGTAAGATAAAAAATATCTAAATCAGTTCGATAATTTTATTTAATAATAGCCTGTTAATTCTGAAGCAGGTCGTTTCGACGCGAACGGTTCGACGCCAACGTTTCGACGGCGGGGCAGTTCGACGCCGTACGTTTCGACGCAGGGGCAGTTCGACGCCATATTTTTTTTGCGTATTTTTATTTATTTTTAGAATAAATATGAAGTAATATAAATAATATGATTGATTTTTATTTATTGAATTAGGGATTGTTTGCATGCATATTTGAAATAAATATATGTGTGTATATGTGTGAAAGTGTTCTAGATTTTTGTTTGTATCCCAGATTAGTGAGAAGCCCCTTCGCCAACGTCAAGGCCCGGGACATGAGGGAGGTTTTTTTTATTTATTTATTTCACAAAACAGCATCAAAAAGGCAAAATACATAAATGGTAAATAAACATATGGTTCCAAAGTAATTATATTATATTGCAGACAAATATAATTTCAGATAAATAACATTACAGATAAATAAGATTACACATAAATAAGATTAGAGATAAATAAGATTACACATAAATAAGATTAGAGATAAATAAGATTACATCACGGAACTGTTATTATACTAATCCATTGCAAAATTATGCGCCACACCTTTCAGGTATTCCATTATTTCTAGATTTTTAAAATCTTCAACTATTGCTTTAATTATCATATCAGCTCACAGATACCTATTCCGCTTGTGCATCTCCAAGTACAAATTGTTCATAACATTGATCAATAGATTTTTGAACACGCCTGAGACCATCTATTAATTCCTATAATGTGGGGTATGAAACACCAAATGATGATGACACCAAATTTATTTGAATGATGATGCAAACTTATTCTAAAAATAAATAAAAATGCGAAAAGTATGGCGTCAAACAAAAAAAAAGTATGCCGTCGAACTGACCCCACGTCGAAACGACCTTTTGTCGAACTGACAAACCAAAACCTTTCTCGTGGTTGAGCTGTCATATTGGATTCATGCTTACTTCACTTGCAACTCTGTTGCTGCTTGGACGTTATTTCGCTGTGCTCTGTACCTGTCGCAATTGCATTAAAAAAATGTAAATGTTCTGAAAATAGGCACGATTGGAATGTCAAATGAGCTATGGCTCTAAATGTGAATTTAAATGAGAATGGGATTTAATATCTGTCTCGATTGTCCACATTTTTTATTCATTGTGGATCGACATTTCAGTATTTTTCTTCTTCATTAGGATCTACATACTAAACAACTACGCATTTTTCTCTTTTTTAGCACACACATATATCTATCTATATAAAAAGAAATATAAAAATACGCTAAAAATTGCAATTAAATAATTAGAATTTTAAAAAAAATTAATACCATCCTGCTTTATAGCTTCAGGATTGAAGTAGAATAAGCTTAGAAAACCTGAATTAATTAGTAAATTGGAATAAAATCAAGGCGTTTCCTCTATAATATAATAATTGTAACCGTGTATAAGAGGTTTAACACAATGTCAAAACTAATCCAATTAAAGAAAACATTCACAGTAGATCAATCTCGAAATATACAAATGCAAAAGGGAAAACCTACAAAATTTTACAAATGAAAATTAATCTTCTTTTATTGAAATTCCAATTCAGAATTCATCAGGGGAAAATGAATTAAAGCTTCATAAAAGTCGATTGATATGTTTTGTTCTCTTAGTCCATTTGAGATCAAAACCATAAAAAGATTTAATCAGATTTTCATTTAAGACTTTAAAATTCATATAAAACCGAAAATCTCTGTTGGCAACCGCCGTTGATTTCCCTAGCGCATGCGCATGATAAGCAAGTTCTCTACTGCATAATACTTTTATAGGTAGTTAGCCAAAGTCAGTGGTGAGTATTGCATGTAAGCGAGAAATGCTAAGTGCTGTGTAATATCATGTTTCTACTCTGCTGTTCAACGTCTTCATTGTTTAAATAAATGTTTGTCATGTATATAGAAGACGTCATTTTATTCTTCAATCTCGAATCTCAAATGTACCAGAAATTTCCCCTACACATTTTCGAAACACTTGGAAAAAGAATAAAACATTACATAATGCCAAAATGACAATTAGAAAACCATAAAACATTACATGATGGACATCAAAATTTAAAAAAAAAAAATGGTCTGAAACCATTACACGCTAATCCGAAATTCAGAAGCAAGTATAAATAAAGAGCAAAACTAACAGTCACTTAAACAAACTAAAAAATTGGGAGGTCCCTGATTATGCTAAACTAAACGTTAAATATCAAGGAAACGAAAAAATGTACCTAGAGATTTCTATAATGTCAAATCTGAACTTCAAACAGCTAAAAACCGAAAACCTATTTGAATTAAAAAGGGAAATATAGAAAAATGCAAACTTGCTGAAATCTTAACACGATCTTCTATGCGTGATTTAACTGAATTCTAAAGATGACCAAACGGTGTTTTTGCTAAAGAAAGTAGAATTCAAACTGCTCTTTAGAAGTCAAAATTTTGTAGTTCTTGGAAAAACTATGCAATGAGGTTCAAACTGTCCAATAGCAGAGTAAAGAATTTTACATGTGTTCAAAATGTTATATTTAGTGTGCGGGGGTGTCAATGGTAGGGTGTGGTCTGTAAAATAATTTTGTATAATTTCCCTTTCGCATTTTTATTTATCGAGATTTTTCTATGAATTCTTTCTTTAATTGGAGTAGTTTTCATATTGTGTTAAACCTCTTATACACGATTGCAATTATTATATTATAGAGTAATTGTCTTGTTTTCATTCCAAATTAATAATTAATTTAGATGCTTTAAGTTTATATTATATATAAGTACGTTATTAAATTCTCAAACGATATTTTTTGACAGCTGCGCCAGTAATATTAAATCTAAATGGTTTAATAGTCAAGAATTTAAGCAAGGGAAACTCAATTCAAAGTAAAATATTTTGTATTATTTCTCTATAATAAAGTGAAAAGGAAAGACTTTATACTACAGCACTATTTTGCACAAACCCGGAGATTTAATTATTCAGGACGAATGCATCGCATGCCTTTAAACAAGAATATCATTCAACCTCATTGTAAGTTGTTGTAAATTCGTTTCACGTTTATTTATGTTGAACTTTTCTCTAATGAAGATATATCTCTAGCTGGTGTTCGCTAAATGAATAGTAATGTCGTATGAGAACCTTTATAACTTAGTGCAATCTTACGAACGAATAACTTCAAGGTTTGTCCTGTCCAACTGCTCTAATGAAGAAGCAGAGCAAATAAAGTTAATTTGCAAATGTTCTTGGTAATTTTGGGTGTAAGTGAATTGAACGTATGTATGTGAATAGGATTTGCATCATGTATTATTCTACAGAAGGAAAAAAAGGAGCTACTTCCATTTGAATTTTCAGTATAGGCAAAAAAATTGTCATCTTATGCTATACAATGGTTCGTGTTTTTGTTTGCATTAAGTTATGATATGGTTAATTATATATAACCTAGTTCTCCATAAAAGAAATTTATTTTGTAATTACTGAAGAGTAGTTTATTAAGATTAATTCCTCGGCTTAAAATTATATAATGTACTAGCTGCGACTCGGCCAGCCTTCGTCTGGCTTTTAAATGTGCTAGAAAAATGCCTCAATGGAATACCAATTATTAAATTTAAAATATCGACAGAATTTTACTCTGCAGAACAACTTTATCAAAAATCAAGCAAAAAAAAAAAAAAAAAAAAAAAAAACATACATTTCAATAAAAATTTATTATATATAAAACACTATAATGAAATAAGCAGAATCCCTTAACACAAATATTAATTATCATAATAAATAAATTAAACATCTTAATCATCCCGTTGCAAAATCTTAAGAATTCGAATGGTATAAAGGAAGTTAAGAACTTTCTTTCCTAAAAATAATCATAAATAAAATACAATGAATTAAGCAATAAATCTCATATTTTCAAACGAAAACAGTCAGGAGTCCAGTATCCAAAGCAATGAATGAAAAACTGCTGCCAAAACCACATTTCTAAAAGAATGGAACTTGCAACAGAAAGCAATAACCGATCAAAATTGCACTTTGTGGATGACGTAATTCAAAAGATACAAACCTCGTTGCCATTCGCTAATAAAGAGAGAGAGTTGGTAAGAAAAGGAAATTCTTTCTGTTTTGCCTCGCGAGACACATCCGCGTCAGAATTAGAAGATTGCGATCTGCGTGTTGTATGTGTAATTATTAGCAATATTTTATCTCATATTCTCAACAGCCAGCAGTCCAGTATGCAAAGCATTCAACGAAAAACTGATGAAAAAAACACATTTCTAAAAGAATGAAACTATTAAAAATGATGCGATTTCATCACAAAAGGTAAAATAAAAAAACAAAAAATCTGATTCGAAGTTTGAAAAAATCGCTTCCAGGTGCACTGGCGCTTATCTAGATGCACCTATGTACCAAATTTCGTAGCTCTGGGTCTATTAGCTTCGCGCAGCACGACGAAAGACATACATACACACAAACTCTTTCTTTTGTTATATGTAGAGATTTAACGCATACTTACCGTTTAGCATTTTTAGCAATTGGAAACATAAATTTACAGTAATAGTATACACAAGCTGTAAAGTCGTCGTATAAGTAAAAAGAATTGAATTAAAGTAAAAGCTTTTTTTGAAAAAAATGTATAAGTTTCAGAACATCTGACGTTCTTTTTAATTTTATTCCCGCAGTTTCTTTCTTTAATTCTTCTTCCTCAGAAATTACAAATTTCCTTTTCTCAGGTTCAGACATAAATATTAATAAGAGGAGAAGGAAACTATGTGAGTAATTACGGTATCCAAATATTGCATAGAGCTCTGTATTAACCTTCCAGCACGCGCGCTTTCCAATTTGAATATTGATATTAAATTTGTTAAAAAGAACAATTATCTTATTATTGCAAAATAAAAATTATATCACATTCAAATATGAGTAAATTATTTTGAAGTTCTTATGTTAGTGAGATGGAAATGCAATGACGTATTTCATTATAGAAAATTTTAAATTTATTATTTAATATTGATATTTTAAAATCGAAGCTAATTTTAATATTCATCAAAGACATATATAGACAATAAAAAAGGAAAACAGCTTGGTTGGGAAAATGTAAGTTTAGCATTACTTACTTCAGCAAGGATATTTACTTCTTACTGGTTCCAAAAACGCACTTTAAACTAACTTTAATGTTTTATTTATTTCTAAATAGAAATAAAAGAAAATAAGGAATGGAAAGAAACTAAGGAATGGAAATCACTATTGTTCTCCCATCCCAAGGTTTCCTTGTCTTCCTTTTCTTTATCAGATAATCCGAGAAGAATCCGAGCAAAATCAGCTGGTTGCACATATTTTTTTTTTTTTTTTTGTCATGAAAACCGATATCAAATTTGCAGAGCCAAATATATACAAATTAAAATAATGCACTGCAATTAATAACACAAAATTACAACATATTTGAGAAAAAAAATTTCGAATTTTAAAACACGACCACGCGCGTGTCATAACTATTAATGAAAAAGCTGCCACGTAGCCAAAAGCCCAGAAAATAAAAAGCCACGTACCCAAAAAACGTCGAATGACTTCGTGTTGGCACATTCCATGATGTGGGGAAGGGTAGAAAGGAGGAATAGAAATGACCTTCAGACGTCTGAACTTCGACATGCGAAAAATGTGCATTAAATACTGAATTTGTCGTAAATTTTGCGCATACGTGCGTGCTGGAAGGTCAAACATAAAAAGTAAGAAGAGGAGATGGAAACAATGTGAGTAATTAGGGTATCTAAATAGTGCATAGAGCTCTGTATTACCCGAAATTATTATTAAGGGCATATTATATATTTTACTTTGCAATTCTGCATTCTATTCTATTCTTAACAAAATATTGCAGGAAAATAAAACTATTAAAATATCTTTTAAACTTTCCCTTACAAAATGTATTTTAGAATCCAACAGGATTAAGATTTAGTTGGCTCGCATTCTTATCCGATTTTTGGGAGCCATGGGGATATGTATGCAAAAAAAGAATAAATATAACATCATTTTTCTCAGAAAAAACAAGAATAAATATAACTCAGTAGATGTTTTCACACTCCGATTTCGCAATGACGTTGTAGTTTAGGTAAATCCCTAATGAAAATAGGAGTAAATATTATGCGTTTTTACATTAAATTGGGGAGGGAAGAACAACCACCTTATTCCGCAGCCCACGCATGATACATATCCTTTTTTTTTTTCTTCAAAAAGCGAAAAGCAGTCAGTATTTAATTTGCCTAACATTTTGGATTTAAAATTATATATTAAGAACAAATTTCGATTGCTTAACAGCGTCAAATTATAATATCCAAAAGCTTTGGCAATTCTTTTAACGCTTCAGAAACATATCCTACTTTTTATTACTTTTGCAAAAAGGTAAAGAAAATGTTCGTCAAGGAGTTGGTAAGCTATGTAACTCCAGCAATTAGTCAAGTGCAGCACAGTGAAAGATTATTGCAAATAATTTCCTAAAAAAAAAAAAAAAAGAGAGAGAGAGAGAGAGAGATAAGCTAACGGAGGTGCAAGTGATGATTTTTATGTTTAAATCTCTACGGTGTGATCAAAGAGATTTGTAATATATCAAGAACAAACGTAGCTTAAAGCACTTAATTAAGGAAGATGAGATTAACGCCTTTTGGTTAGGGAATTAAATTTTTCTTCCAAAGCGATGACTTTTTTTGAAGTCAGTTGATAAATTTACTGCAGTGCAAACAAAATTTGTGTCGTCGCTCTAATAAATTGCAAAATTATCGGAAGATATATACTTTTGAAAAAACTACCATATTCTTATTAAAAGGGTTACAGGAAATGGAATAAGTAAGGGGAGAAAAAGACATTATTCTATCGCAATTTGTCAGCATATATATCCCATATATAATCCTTAATTATCTCAATTACTATATATCCTCTTTCACAGTTTAAAATCTAGGTTCAATTCAAATATTAAAAAAAAAAAAAAAAAAAAAAAAAAAAAAAAAATCTGAAGGTTTTCAGATTTTAAATTACGCCCACAGAGGCAATTTACACTCTACCTTTATTTATTAAATTTGCTCTAGCTACTACCATAAAAATCAGTTCAAGAGCAATATTGCAAAATCATTTTAAAATTGAGCATATCTTTAGAATTTACAATTCCGAGTCTCGCGCTCTGGAGATAAAAATGTTTCCTCTGCACAACGTTGCCATTCCTCACTTTAAAATCCTTGAGATTGTTACTCAAAAATTCGTTGAAGTGTTACAAAATATGAAATCGGTAATAAAACAAATTTCAAATTCAAATTAGGGCTTCCACATGCCCATATTCTGTGAAAGATTACGTTATTCAAATTTTGATGGTTCTAGGTACCGTTGTTTTATCAAAATACGAGAAAGATACCTACATTTATGTAGATTCTTCATTGTTTAATTTTTTAAAATATAATCCAGGGCGATAATATTTGGTGCCAACAATTTGAAAAGTGAAACAACGCTTATCGTGAATCGAAAATGCTGAAACGAAATTAATAGTCCTTCTGGGCAAATTGTCCCTTTGGACTAATAAAAATTTACTGATACCTTCTGATTTATTTTTAAAATGTTTACTTTATAGTAAATTATTAATTTTTAGAAAATTATTTTGAATTGTAATCTATAAAATGTTTACCGTCAACTAAACGGAGATACATTTCTAAGTATACCTGTGAAACATTAGATATTTTTGTTAAAAATTTCCCAAGATATACGTGGATTTATGCATTGACGTGGTTTGAAATTTCGCATATTTTTATAAGCAATAAAGGCGCCAAAAGTGCTTTACGTAGTTTATTTATTTTATTTGCATAAATGTCAGACATTAAGCCATTAGTCTTGATCTTCCTTCTTAATACTTAAGAACAACAGATTAAAAGATAATTGTGTAGTGTATTCGTCAATATGCTCCTTATCCATGGACTGTCCATAGTTACAAAGTGTACAGAATAAAAACTCCAAAAGTCAAATTTTAAAAAGATGGACGTTATATATTTTGACTTAAATAGTTATTATATATTTTGGTATATGAAATTTTGGTTGTGAAAGCATCGTATCAGGACGTCTTAAAGACGCCTAAATGTTCGTCAATTTCAACCTTTTTGCAACAGTTGTGAGAATGTCGTTATTATGTCCTTGTGTTACATATTGATTTATGCAGAAAAATAAGCTTAATAATTAATATTTTTCTTCTTTTTTAAAATTTTGTATTCTTTGTATTTATCTAAAGTTTAAATATATTATCATTTCCTGAAAACCAGAAGATAATACATTTTTTTTTATCTTTAGACTAAATAAGCATAATTAATAATAGCTTTAATTATTTTCAGTAATTAAACTATACATTTTTAAATAACTTAAATTCTAAATTACGATTATTTAAGATTTTATATTTTTCCCTTAAGTTAGAGTAATTAAGAAAGTGTTTATTATAAATACATAACATTAATGGTACGTTTTACTCAATAAATAAAACTCAATTAGAGACATAAATAAAAGTAAAGTTATATATGTGGGTAAAAAAAAGAGTGTTTCTGATAACAGCATTATCACATTTATTTCTGTTAAATCTCAGAAACATTGAAAGTTGCCCCTGTCATGATAAATTAGGAAGCGGTTAAGGTAACATAATTAGTAATTTACCTGAAGTATAAATTTATTCGCGTTTCACAGTAAAAAAAAAAAAAAAAAATGCCATTAACTTCTATATATCCAAGATATGCAAATGAAAAACAGTATAAAGTAGTTAATAAATGTGATAAAAAATATACCTATATCTAATAACTTAAATAGCAGAAAGAAGTTAACAGAACTAAAATTTCCAATTAATAAAAAAATGTTTGTGTTCTTTAAATAGTAAGCAATTAAAAGTGCAATAATTATGGATTGTAGTATTTACTAGTAATGCTGATGTTTCGTAACACCATTTTTTTCGATCATATGTATTTACTTATTTTTAGTTTCTACGCTTGAGAAAAATGGTAGATTACATTGATTATTTCATGCACTTTTTATAATCAATAACTTTCCTTTTTGTTACTGTGCAGAAATAATTTAAATAATATTGTATACAATAGTAAGCTAAGTACGTTAAAGTAAACTCTTCGTTAAAGAGCACACGATCAAATTTTTTGTTTCTATTTATTATGGATTTCTTTGTTATCACAAGCACATAAAAATACTATTATATAAGTATATGTAAAATAATATTGTAAGCGAAGAAAATAGAATATACTTAAATTTAATAAAAAATTAAAACCTAATTTCCAACATTCCTTTATTGAGATAATTTAATAAACATACATAACGGCAATATTTAAAAAAAACGCAAATTACACAGTGTTTGGAAGAATAGATATCAAACGAAAAGTAATAAAACTGCAATTTGCAAGCAATAAAAAATATTTAGTGTTTTATAATATTACACAATTAAATATCACATAATTATAGATTACAATATCTCACAGAAATTCTAATGTTTCCTTAACACTAGTTTTTCGATCATACATTTTATACACTGTTTAAAATCATTAACCTTTCTGCATACTGCACAAAAGGCAATATACTATAGAATGTGCATTATTATTATTTTTAATAATTAATTAACTGCTTATATCATACATATATCTAGCAGTCCACGACGATCTGCAGTGCACCACGCTGCATTCATAGGAATTTCCACTACTAGTATAACATTCATTCTTTATAAAGACTTGCATTTGCATCACTGTAAGATTCATATAGTGCATACACTAACCGAAAATGATGCAGTTAATCGAGTCACATTCTGTCGACGGATTTTGCAACTTTTAGAGGAGAATGAAGATCTAAATTCATAACATGTTAATGGGTGAAGAGGCTTATTTTCATCTGTCAGGATATGTCAATAAACTGAAATATCGATATTGGTATGACAATAACCCCCAGAGAACTTCATCAAATTCCTTCACAGTGCCATCGTCACTGTGTGGTGCGCGGTTACATCATTCGGGATTATCGGACATTATTTCTTTAAAGACGGTGATGGACGCACTCAGACCGTAAATTCTGAGAGCTATGTGGAAATGTTACAAACGTTTCTGATACCACAGTTGGCTACTGATTCTGAAATTAATGGACACGCATGGTTTCAGCAGGATGGAACAACAAACCGCACAGTACTAGTGTTCACGGAAGCTGTAAGACGATTATTCCCTTGTCATGTCATCTAAAAAAACGAAGATTTGTCTAGCCCTGCGAGATCAACAGATCTTTCAACTTGTGACTTTTTCTATGGAGATGTTTAAAAATAAAGTGCTTGTTCTTCCAACCCCAAGACATATTCCAGAACTTAAACGAAGAATTCCAAGAGAAGGGAAATTTCTGTTTAGATGTTACGCAACGTAATGGACAATTTCCGGTGTCCAGAGAAATGACGGCCATCTACAGGATGTTGTATTCAAGGCACGTTGTGCTCAACACCTGCAAGGTAAATGCTTATCGATGTACTTAAATATTACATCATCAAAAATATCAAAATTATTTATACTTAAGAGATATTTAGTTTTTAAAATCGCCCGTTTTTCCTAGCGGACCCTGTAGCACCTGATGTTCCTCTACAAAGTTTATTTTAAGCAAAAATATCCTTTTTTGTTGTATAGTTATCAGATTCATATTGAGAAAGAGATCTTGTTTATCACTGCAACATTTTCTACTAACGTATGTGTGCACATTTACGCATATAAGCGATTTTAATCTGTCCGAGTGATAAAACCTACATAGCTCATGTATCATTCTTTACAAAATTATTAAAATCACGTACTTTTGAATACAATTTGACACTGGTACGCACAAATGACATGTTAGTGTTTTTCTATTCGCTTGCGCAACTAGAGGGACAATTATTAGTGGAAATTTGCCATCAATAATTTGTTGTCTAATATTGATTTTTGTCCTGAAATGTATATGACAATGTTCAGAATAAATGCTACAGTCGGTAAGGCAGATGAAACTGCAGATGTGTTTTAGCTGAAAGCCTTTTTTAAACAAAGACATTATCGGTAGTCATTTGGAAAAAAAATTACCAAATTTTGCTGTGGGTTTGGTGCAAAATGGTTTCGAAGACTTCTCTTTAGCTTTAATAATGTGCTTTTACACAGCACTTTAGAGTGTTTAATTTTATGCAGTATTTAGAGTACTGATTTATAGCCTGGAATTTCTGAAATCGCCGTCTAAATAATAAATATGACTGAATTTCGAAAAAGAGTCAAATAATGTATATTAAAAGTAAAATTTTAAGAAAATGTTTGTGTTAGAATAGCGAGATGTGAAGAATGCTCAAAGAATATTATTACGCATCACCAGATGAAAACTGAAACTGGAGGGAACATAAAAAAATACATTAATATATTACGAGAATGAAAGGAAAAACAAGAAATTTGAAAATTAAATATGCAATAAGAACAAGATTAAAATATAAAATAAACAAGAATGTAACTTGAAAGACAGAAGAACTAAAACATAAAATAAAATAAAGCAAGGTTAAAGTAAAAAATGTATGAGGCTTTTCAGAAAGTACACAAACGTAATTTAAACTACATCAGTAAAGTTCCATTCCAGAAAAGCGTCTTTGAGTATTACATATTATGGAAACAGTTATAGAATATAATATTTATTAATAGTTTCATTACAAAGCTGTATAATTGTGAAATTATATAGTGCATTTTTTGGGGGGATTAATTTGTGATACGAGTTTTTCATTTCCATGGATGTGGTTTTGATTGATGAGGTTGCTTCAAATTATATTGGTTTAAATTTCTGTATTTTACAAATATGATTTTAGAATGATTAAATCCGTTAAAAAATTGACTACATTATAAATATTGCTGAAAACGTGTTTTTGAGTATTACTATTTAATTTTTTTAAATATTTTATATGGCTGTAGGTGCAGAAGTTTGATATACTTTGGGTTGATCTTATTTCTTCGTTGTTATTGTATTTGTCATCAACTTACATCATAAATAAAGAAATTTAAACTCTGGGTATAAATGAAAAACTCTCAAGTAAATGAAAGTAGAGAAGCGCCTGTATTTAAGAAGAAAGAGGAAAATACAGAAATATTCAGAATTAACTAAGTTTATTTAAAATACTTTAATCGCATTATCTTAATTGTCTGACAAAAAAAAACCTTTTTATTAGTTTGTAATAGCCTAGTAAAATTAGTTGTCCTTGAAAGCTAGAATACTTAAGAACTGTGTAGTGACATATCGCAGGGTTCTGTTCAAGAAGAGTTAAATTTATTCTTTATTCAAACTCAAAATAACTGACAGATGGCCCCTTCTCTGTCTTACAATAAGCCTCCACTTGCACTTATACTAACTAAAATAAAATCAGAGGCAGCTGCATAGAAGTAACTAACAGAATTGGCTGTTATTTAAGAACACTAGCAAATACTAACCAGACACTTAACAATACTGCCGAATAGTAGTAAGATTAGACTTTTAGCAACAACAGCCGGAAGTTAGCTCTCCTAATGCTGTGCTAGGGTCTTCTGAAGTGACCGAGATTTAAATACTCGTTTCTACCTCATTTTATAGAAGGTAATCCTAAACATTCATTGTGGTAGGCTTCGTAGATGGTAAATGAGAAAGTAAAGGAAAGGTTTGTTTCAAAATAAAAGTAACTATTAAAAAATTAAAATAAACACTACAAATTCATAGCTTTTAACATTTCATTAGCATACGTTTCATTACTGCCAACAGTAAAATGCAAAAAAATGAGGAAAATTAAATTTTAGAAGCGAAATTTATGTAACCATATCGAATATTTTATAAAATTAATTAGCTCGAGAATGATAAGCAGATCGACTTAAATGAAATGAACTTATGTGAGAGTTGCCTAAAATTCCAACTTTTTCACAACATTGGAAATTTTAAATTTTTCTGTAAGGGATTTTTTAAATCTCAAATTCTGCCAGAGATATGATGCACTTTATAGCTAAATCTCTTTATAGCTAATTAGTTTAGGACTGTGTTGTTTTCTATACGTATTTCGATAGCCTTCACTTTGTGTATGCTCTTTCCATACATTTTACAGAATATTATAACATTTTACACAAAAACAAAGTATTCAAAACCTCATTTACACTAACATAAATCTGCAATATGCACTGCACGCAGCTTTATGGATAAAATAGCATTTTTGTTTTCTAAATTATTAGTAAAATCATATATAATTAAAATCTCCGTCTTTAAAAAAATCCAATTATAATTTCTCAAAATATAATATTTCTGTTTATTTCTTAGATCTCAAAAGCGATTTTTTAAAATCAAAAGCATTTTTTAAAACAAAATCAAAAGCATTTTTTAAATGTTTGATGGCGAAAGCATAATGTTCGATCATTTTATACTTACATAGCTTTCATATAATTGGATAAACTGTCTTAAAGTGCGGGCTAACGGTTTTCATATGTTTAAGCACGAAAATTACAATTTTGAGAACTCTTAAGATAGCATTGCCTCCAGATCTTGTAACTGCACAATATTTTCTTATTTTTAATAAAAAAATTTAAAACTTATTTGCAAGTTAAAATCTGTAAACATATATAATTAAATGGTTATTTGCTTATGTAATCATATTGTTTTGATCGCGTGTGTGATTATGGCAAAGCCTCGAGGGCTATCTGCCTAAGGGGAGGGATGCCTTCGTGGAGGACTTTCTAAGGGAAGCTGGCTCGTATACACGTTACACATGGGGAAAACCACGAAAACGCCCATGCAGCCAGCCCGTTCGCAGGCTTCGAACCTCGGACCCAACTACCAGTGTTCAGCGACTTTACCGTTCGGCCGCTGGTGGGCCCTGTTTTGATCGAAACAAGGAAACATGATGAGAGAAGACTTTAGTACGATTTCAAATTTAATTATATTTCTAAAAAAACTTTTGTCAAAAGCCATAATAATTGGTTATTTTATACATATATATTTTTTGCGGCGCCGTGAATCATAACATCTTGAAATCCTAATAACAGTTCAGTTCAATCATACTTTCAAGCAAGAAATCACAATTTTATGAAATCTTAACTGAAAAAAAACCCTTCGAAACTCGTAAGAGCATTTTAATAAAATCACATTTTTTATATGATTTTAATAAAATGTTCTTCATATTTTAGAAATATGCATATAGAGATTTTTTGATAAGTTAACTTTACTATTATGCTTAACTGTATATCTGTATAAAACCGTATGCAGAAGAATTTGATGTATAATTCAGGAGATTAATAGGATGACTCTGTTGAAGGGAAAATATAACCATCTGGTCTTTTACATGGCAACTCTAAAGACCATTTAAAGAGCATTGGGGCTTTTTAAGAACATTTGGTCATTAAATAAACCTTTCGTGCTTTAAATGGCAAATTAATTTAAGAGTTTATTAAAATTTAGGACAATTTTTACAGTAGCGTAAAGTAAATGTTTGCCTTAAGTTTCCTTTAAAATGCTTATTGCAAGTTTGATTAAAAAGCATAAATAAACTTCTGATTTGTTTTGGTTTATATGTATACGTGCGTGAGTTACTTACAAGTATCATAAACAATTAAGAAAATCCTCTTACGTACAGAGCTTTCAAACGTAATTTCATTTTACTTTATTTTTTAACGTTCAGCTGCTACAGACTGATGGAACTGATATTACATATGAAATCGTTTCTTACATTCTTATTCTATAATACTTTCTGTAATACCTGCATTTCTTTCTCTAGAGACAAGGCAAGTGAAATTTTTATCCTGTTCTATGTTGAAAATAGACTATGAGGCAAGTGTCCAGTTTATTTCCCTCGATGGAAATGGAAAAGCTGTCCGGCAGAGAGTAAATTTACAAATAAAAAGAGAAGGAAGAACTCTTTTGGGGCAGTGATCGGGAAATTTCATCGGTCAAGTGGTTGAACGCTTGAATTGACAATCACTAGAACTAGACCCTTGGAAGTTCCCGCTGATGAAGTTCGACAAGCAGAAGGGATAGGATTTAGGGATGGATAGCAAATTGCAAGAAATATGAAATAATTTTTCTTACTGAACACTGATAAGGCAATGCTTGTTAAGTTTGCGACAAATGACAAATCGAAAAATAACCCAGTCTCTTCACCCTAGTTTCTTCCAATTTGCCATGATCATTAGTACAATATTTGTCATCAAAATGTAGCATTAGCGATATTATGCAGATAATCATAGTGAAGTTACATAAGACAGTATTTACTCGTGCATTTTCTTCTTTTCTACTACTATTATAGCAACAAAAATCGAGCAAGAAAATTATATCTACAATTCAGTTTCCGAAGGACGCAGCTTTGGGAAGAATATAAAAAAGAATAACCGGAAGGTTTTTCACGTTGTTTTTCAAAGGAATTCCAAATTGACTTAAATTCATTTGATAATGCGTGGTTCAGGTTATCGAACTATTTATGATATGATTCTCATTATAAAATATTTAATATGATATGCCAAATGCTCAGTGTTTAGAAAATTTCAGTTTGTAATATTCTCACACTTTTACATTGAGGAAATCGTGAGCAGGGAAGAAAAGTTTTCATAAATTAGAGTTTTTTATGATGAAAATAAAATTAATAAAAAAAACAAAATCTGAAATGTTTCAGATTTTAAATTACGTCCAACGGGGCGTTTTTTAACATTTTGTGTGTTACCTTTCTTTATTAAATATCATGTTCCTCGCACTTAAGCCATAAGATCCAGTGCAACAGCAATATCGCAAAATAGTTTTAAAACGAGCATATCTTTAGAATTTCCGATACAGAGACTCACGCGCTGGAGATAAAAATGTTTTTTCTGCACAACGTTGCCATTGCTCGCTTTGAAATCCTTGAGTTTGTTAATCAAAAATTCGTCAAAGTTTTAAAAAATAGGAAATCGATCATAAAACAAATTTCAAATTTCAAATTTGGTCTTCCACATGCTCATATTCGTTGGAGGATTACTTTATTCAAAATTCGATTACTCTATGTACCGTTGTTTCATCACAATACGAGAAATATACATACATTTATGCAGATTTTTCATTATTTAATTTCTTCAAATATAATGCAGGACTCTAACATTTTGTGGCAACAGTTTGAAAAGTGAACCGACATTTATGAGTCCGACGCAAAATGCCAAAACGAAACTAATAGTCCTTCGGGATTCAAATCCCTTTGGACTAATAAACGTATTCCTAGATAATTATTTGTAACTATCACAGATTATTTATTTAAAAAAAATGTATGTTCTAGTAATAATACATAATAGCACTATTAGCATTACAATATCTAATAATATATCGTCATTCTGCTACAAGCCATAATAATTGGTTATTTTATACAGATATATTTTCTGCGCAATTAATCATAACTTCTTAAAATCCTAATAAACCAAGTTCAATCCAATAATACTTGCAAGGAAAAAATCACACCTTTATGAAATGAAAATGTATTCTTAATCTCGTCTGCTTATATTGATACTCATTGCTACACTCTAGGTCTCAAATCACTTAAAGATGAGTTTACAAGTAGCCGCCATCGTTACCGTCTTTGGCACGTTTCAGTCTGTTTTGTCACATGCAATACTTTCAGAACTATCAAGGTATTGTGTACTTATATTTTTCTTGAAGCTGTTCCTTATTATCGCCTCAACAATCCAAGCTCATACAGCAAAATGTACGAGCAAGTTAATTATTATTAAAGTGAAAAGAACTACGTGAACGATATCATTTTGGAAGTTCAGGAAAATTTGTTTTCTGAAACTCTTGAAAAATTTGAAAATTACGAGAATATTTTAAAAAAAATTTTCAGAAACTTGTGCTAAAGTGCTAAGAGGAGGGGAATATACGTGAGTAAATACGATACGTTCTTCAAGCAGTAATTTCATTTAATTTAGTATTTTCATGCATTCTACGGGTATCGTTCCTATAACACGATATATATGTTCTTAAAGAGTACCGTGTTGCGTGAAACGGTGTTATGCGAGATTAACAACCAATACAAAATAGAGGGTTGCGCTACGAAAACTTTTAAAAATAAACAAACAAACAAAAAAAAGCATAATGGTTGTTGTCTCAATTTAATTTAGACATTTTGAAATGTGAGATGACTTTTTCTTCTTTTTAACAAACGATTCAAAGTTTGTATTTTAATTTCCAAAGAAATAAACTTTCTTTTGAAAGCTATTTTCTTACTTTTAGTCATAGTTTGCAACCGAAATGCAATTTAGAAATAATCATTCGTGAAAAGATCAAAGCTAATTAGTAACACATACAGAAAAAAAAACTTTTTTTTTTTTTTCCAGAACCACAGTTACGGAAATTATCACTTATGACTTATCACTATTATTAAAATTATCACAATCACTTATGACTATTATTAAATATTACTATTATTAAATTTTAATATTATTTTAAATATTACTATTATTAAATATCACTATTATTAAATTTTAATAATAGTGATAAAATTATCACTTATCACTATTATTAAAATTATCACAATCACTTATGACTATTATTAAATATTACTATTATTAAATTTTAATATTATTTTAAATATTACTATTATTAAATATCACTATTATTAAATTTTAATAATAGTGATAAAATTATCACTTATCACTATTATTAAAATTATCACAATCACCAGCTGAACACTTGGAGCACAAGATTCATACTGTATAAAAAATGGATTTGACTCAATTTCAAAACAATTTTGATGTGAATGAATGCTGGTATTCCCGGAATTTATTTTATTTTTGTTCATATGAACAAATAGTTGTTATTGTTATTACACACGATGACATAATACGCAACGTAATTTTGTGTATACAGTAAGACCCCGCTTAACGCGGGGGATACGTTCCATCGAAGTAGAGCGTAATGCGAAACAGCGCTAAGCGAGGCTATCTTAACATGTAAATAATGGGGTTAGGGAAAGACGGATAAAAAATGGTTAGGCATTAAATTTAATAATGTTTTTTTAATAAAAATAAAATCAAACATTTATTTCTTACAAAAATAAAAACAATATAAACGCATATACTTTTAAAAACAAATAAAATTCTCAGTCAGATCATTCAGTCTATTCTGGGTTTCCAATTTTCTGCCTTTTTGTTAAGAAGGCATTATGATAGATTGGCTTAATGGCATATTGCGTTCAATTTCGTCGTCAATCCATATAGACAGTCGTTTTTCCATTTCCTCTATAACGTTATTTCTAGAACGGGTAATTCTAGTTGCAGAGCTTGACGTAGTTGCAGTTGCCGATGACAGTATTTTTTCTTTATTCTTAAGAATTGTCCTTATTGTTGAAGTTGCCAAAATCAATGCAGCACTAATTTGAAATTGACGTTCACCAGAATCTAATCTTCTAATCACTTGCATTTGAGTTTCCAGTGAAATGCTTTTTCTGGTTGCTTTCCTTTCTTGTTTTTTATTATCACCCATGATAAAAACTAAAGCTCATAATATTTGTCACTGTATTAATCGTTATAGTATTATACAAATTTAAACTTACAATAATGTCAACAAATGTTTCAAATGATAAAAATGCATCCACCAAGCAAGAAGCACAACTACACTGTTTCGGATATGTTGTTTGAAACCTAGCGCTGCGCACAATTTCGGAGAATCCCCGGGTTGAAATAAAAGAGCGCTAAACCGAAACAGCGCTAAAAGAAAGAGCGTTAAGCGGGGTCTTACTGTATCTGAAATTAAAATCCTGCTACCGAAATATCTGTATACATAAAGTGTTATAAGAAGTTTTACGTATATTAATTAACGTGCTAAAACAAACACGTGCTACCGTACAGTACGACGGTAGTTTCCTTACTGTATTAACAGCGATATCTTGCTATAGGAAACAGTGTTATGAGAGGGGTACTTGCATTAAATTGAGATTTTTTTATGATCTGGCTTCAAAACTACTTAGGTTTGTTGTTGAGTTTACAAAATCCAGTTTATTCCCAGTGTTGCATTTTAATTAATTAATTAATTAGAAATGTTTTCAAAAGTCACCATTTGACAGTTATCAGGTAAAATATATATAATACAGTGCTCGGAACTTAAATTGTCTCTTAATCCCTTAATATTATATATGTCTCTTAATCCCTTAATAATATTATTCCTTTTTTAAGTTGTGATTTTTAACTGACGTTAACTTGAATGAATCTAGGATTCTAAATTTTCAGTGTGTACTACATACATTCAAAATATAACCTACTGGTGTTTAGAACATTTCATTTAGGAACTCGCTTTGTAACTTAATATTTAGCTTCCGAATAAAAGATTAGCTTTAAATTTTTGGTGTTGTTGCTTATGCTCACTTGTCTGACGTTTCCAGCCTATACCCACGGAAATCCTCGTAGCAAGGAGCGCTAGATTACGCCTGCCGTTGGAGACAGCCTTGAGTATCACTCAGTTGACAGTGCAATTTTGCTCAGTACCGCTCCTAATTTCGATGGAGAGCGGCATATTTAGTGCCGCCATACCACATCGACACTGTGTATTTACAAAGATCCATGCCTTCTCCGGGATTCGAACCCTTCGGCACAGCAGTCAGCGACGCTAACCGGTTGAGCGTCTTAGTGTTTCTTGCTCTTAATTATAGGTGAAATAGTTTATGATAAAGAGTTATTCTCCAATAGTAAAGAGTATTGCAAAAAGTTATAAACTTCCTTATAAATGCATTTCTCTGAACATCTTCGGAGAAGCTCGTTTTTGTAAAGGGATATAATCGCTTTAAGAGGCAGTAAATCGATTTCAAGGTTATGCTTGAATTTCATGCTTAATGTTTCATACCATAAAAATTTTCTCCGACAGATGTATTTACAGGGAAATAAGGCATTTCAGTCGTGAATGCCAAATGAAGGAAAAACTGGGTTTGAGGCTGAACAGAAAGTTCAAATCGTTTTTTCAACTCCCATTAGCCTGACGTTCTACTAATTCTGAATCATTATTCGCTTAATTAGGTAACTTGTACCTGCATACTGTACTCAAATGATTTCAGTCTCTGTCGGAACTTTTCATAGTATAGAGGGCGCTGTTGCGCCAAAAGAATTCTGTGTTTTTTACATTATGTAACTGTGGTTCGCCATTGCGATGTATGTGTATTGCTGTGATATATTTTGGTGCTTTCATTAAATATAAATGAAAGATATCGTCATGAAATTTTTGTATCCAAATCAAGATCAAATTTACCACTGATGCAAATTCGTCGAAACAAAATTAGCGTTCGAACAAGAATCGTCAAGTTATTACTAGCCTTTCGAACTACGCATTAGTATCGTTAATCGCTTCGTAACATGTGGTGCTGTCGCCGGGAATTATCGTAATGGTGGGGTGAGTAAACAGTTTTGTTGAAAATTTGGTTGAATAGAATATTTTGTAATTGTTGAAGTAGTAGGGTTGTTTGATGTTGTTGATCTTGTTTGGTAAAAATTTACAACTTTAGGTTTCGCATTTACTGAATATTTGCATTGGTATTTGCAAGTAAGAAAATGTTGTGCTTTCTTAGAATTAGAATTTGTTGTTAATGCTTGAAGTGTGATTTGTTGTTGAAAATTACAGTTTGTTTTCTTAGAATTCTAGAATTAGAATTTATTGTTAAAGTATTTGAGGGGTAAAATTTGTTGCTAGAAACTGTGAAAATGGCTAAATTGTTAAAGCTTCGAACTAAGCGTGACACACATCGTGAACAAACATTAAAGTTAGTAGAAAAAATAAACATATATTTGAATGAATCAGATATTGACATAGATGTATGTGATTCATATTTAGAACAGTTGAATAGTAAAATTGAAATTATTAACATACTAAATAGTGACATTGATGAATTGTTGAAAGAAGAACAAGAAATTAAGGATGAAATTAACACAGTAGATGAATATAACGAAAAAATAATACCAGTTAAAGTAAAGTTGCAAAACAAAATTAAATCAATTGGAAAAGTTCCATATCAGTCAGGTGAACAAACAGTAAATCCAGAAAATGTTCACGTAGAAAATAAAAATTTTCATTTAGAAAACAGAACTAAACTTCCTAAACTTTCGCTTCCTCGATTCTATGGTGAGCCTTCAGAATATTTAGATTTTTGAAATCAGTTTGAGAATTCTGTACATAATAATTCTAATTTAACTGAGGTTGACAAATTTTGCTATTTAAAGTCGTTATTAGGTGGTAAAGCCCTAACTAGCATCAAAGGATTCTCAATTACTCCAGAGAATTATAAACAGGCTGTTAAATTAATTTCTGAAACATTTGGCCAAAGAGACATTTTAATAAATGCTCACTTGTCAAATTTATTAAATCTGGCACCTGTAAAAAATGCTTCTAACATTCAGGCCCTTCGTAACCTTTATTTTGAAGCCCAAACTCAAATTAGATGTTTAGAGGAATTAAATGTCAAATCGGAAACATACACAACAATACTGACTAACATAATACTAAAAAATCTCCCAGGAGAATTGACTCTTGAATTTTCGAAGCAAAATATAAATAATTGTCATGATTTACAGGAATTGATGAAGTTTTTACACAATGCTATTAGTGCAAGAGAAAAGGCGTTCCGTATTAATTCTAATAATGTATCTTCATATAATAATTTTCATTCTAACCAACACAAACAAAACAATTTTCGAAATCAGAAACGAAATTTTCATCCGAGTCACAATAATCAACACGCGTCAGTAACAGAATTTATGGCGAAAACTTCCGAAGTTTGTTTATTCTGTGGTCAAGGTCACTGTAAGACTGAATGTGAGAACATGACTGTGCAACAAAAAAGGGATAAATTAATTAAGGAAAGGAGATGTCTGTTATGTTGTAACACAAACTGTTATGTGAAAAAATGTAATGCTAAACAGTGTTCATTCTGCTTTGGTAGACACGCCAAAGCTATTTGTTTTAAATTTGAAAATTCTAGCAAGTGTAAATCTAATTCAAAACCGGAAAAAGAAAAACCAAAGGAATTGGAAATTCAGCCTACTATTTCGAATTCAGTTGTAAACGATAGGAATGTGATTTTATTGCAGTGTGTTAGGACAGAAATTGTTGGTCGTAAATCGTCAGGTACAGTTATTGCAATGTTTGATAACGGTAGTGAGAAGAGTTTTATTAAAAGAAATGTATCTATGAAGTTGGGATTAAAATGTCTAGGGTCAGAAACCTTAAATATTTATTCATTTGGAGCAAAGGATCCTAGGTTGCAAACATGTCGCAGAGTTGAAGTGAGATTGCGAAATATTTTAGATGGAAATGAAGTCGTAATACAGGCGTTGGAAACAGATGAAATTTCGAGGGCGGCAATTAATTTGCCGAATGAGCGTACAAGAGCTGAAATGGAAGCCAAGGGATTAACTTTAACGTGGGGTTATAATCAAGCGTCAGATGATAATGAAATTTCCTTGTTAATAGGTATAGATTTTTATTGGAAGTTGACAAAAGGTTTTGAAAGGTTAAATGCGTCTTTGGTAGCTGTAAACACAGAACTTGGATGGTCCTTGCAGGGAAATTGTGATAATATGAGTAAACGGCTGCTGTGAACTTAGTTTTAGGTGATCAAAGCACTGTATCAGCTGAACTCAGGCGTTTCTGGGAACTGGAAAGTTTAGGTATTGAAAACAAGGAAGCGGAGTGTTTGACTCAGGCGTTTCTGGGAACTGGAAAGTTTAGGTATTGAAAACAAGGAAGCAGAGTGTTTGACTTTAGTGGAACAGGAGATACTTGATGAATTTAATAATTCTGTTGGGTTCGTAGATGGAAGATATTGTGTAAAGTTGCCGTGGAAACCAGGTATGCAGGAGAAATTAGCAAATAATAGAGAAGTGTCTCGGAAACGTTTCGATAGTCTGGTTAGGAGATTTAGAAATGATACAGCTTTTTATGAGGATTATAAAAAGGTAATTGATGATTATCGTAGGGAAGGTATCATTGAGAATTCGTCGTCAGATACTGAAGTGTCATATTCTGAGCAGTCATTCTACTTACCCCACCACGCTGTCATTCGCGAGGACAAATCTACTAGTCGACTTCGAATCGTGTTTAATGGTTCTTCTCATGAAGGAGGACAACTTTCAATTAATGACTGTTTGTTTAAAGGACTAAACTTGTGTCCAAATCTATTTGAAATGATTTTAAAGTTTCGACAAAATACAATCGACTTCACTGCGGATATAAAGCAAGCGTATCTACAAATTTTGATCGATCCTAGTGACAGAAAATTTACTAGATTCTTCTGGACTGATGATATCGGTTCTAATTCATATCAAAAAATGAACTTTAGTAGAGTTTTATTTGGACTAAAACCAAGTCCATATTTGTTAGCTGCAACTCTGAAATATCATTTTGATAAATGCAAAGAAGAATTTTCCTGATACTTGCAAATTACTGTCAGAATGGTTTTATGTCGACGATTTGATTGGAGGCGAAGAAGACTTGCAAGCGGCTTTAAAAATTACGACTGAAAGTGTAGAAATTCTCAAAAGATGTGGCATGATATTACGAAAATGGAAAACCAATTCCATGGAACTGCGTAAGCTGTGGAAAGATGCTGAGTTCGACATCGATGAGAAAAAGAGCTCAAGTACGGGACTTGACTCACCATCCAAGGTGTTGGGTCTAGTTTGGGATCCAGATGCAGACAGTATATCTTTTAACGTAAAAGAATTATCAAAGTTTGTCAAGAACGGAACTGCTTCGAAAAGGTTTATTCTTCGAGTAGTGGGTCGTATTTATGATCCTATCGGATTTCTTGGGCCTTTCATCATAAAGCTGAAGTGCATTCTACAGGAACTGTGGAGTCATGACATAGACTGGGATGATAAACTTCCATCGTCACTGGATCACAAGTGGCAGTTGTGGTGCAGTGAAATCGAACACTTAGAAGATCTCCAGATACCTAGATGTTATTTTTCAAATTTGAACTGTAAATTTATTTCATTTGAAATTCATTCTTTTCAGATTCATCTCTTTAGCCTATGGAACTGTATTGTATTTAAGAGCTATATCTGAATAGGGGAGGATAAGTATCAGTTTTATTTGTTCTAAAATTCGTGTAGCTCCTCTGAAAGGTCTTACATTACCAAGACTGGAATTAATGGGAGCTTTATTGTCCGCAAGATTAGTCCATCAAGTAAGTAAATGTCTTAAATTTAATACTTCTAGTTATTTTTGGACCGACTCGATGATTACATTATGTTGGATTAAGGGACAAGCTAGTAAATACAAAACTTTCGTAAAAAATAGAATAGAAGAAATTCAATCTTTATCAGATACCAATAATTGGGCTCATTGCCCTGGTAAGGATAACCCTGCAGATATATTGTCCAGAGGAATTTCTGCAGCAAATTTAGCTACAAACCATCTTTGGTGGAACGGTCCACCGTGGCTAAGCCAATCACCTGAATACTGGCCTACTGAAAGAGAGAACTTAAAATCTACAGACGTAGACTTAGAGCTAAAAAAAGAATTTGAAAGTACAGTGCAAAATAACTGTTTGGTAGAAAATTCGAAATTTATTTTAGATTTAAGGAAATATAGTTGTTTGTTAAAAGTACTAAGAGTAACTGCACTAGTTAAACGGTTTGTTAATAAACTTCAAAAACGACAAACGATTGCAGGTCCCCTCACAGCAGAAGAACTTCAAAATGCTGAAATAGACTGGATAAAACATGAGCAAAACATAGAGTTCAACTTAGAATTGCAGAACCTTAAAAATGGTAAATCTATTCCTAAAAACTCTCCACTTTCGAATTTAGCCCCATTTCTCGACAGTTGTGGTGTATTGCGCATAAAAGGAAGGTTAGAACAAGGAGCGTTTACAAAGGATGAAGCTCATCCTATACTTCTTCCTAAGCAGTCTAAATTTACAGAGTTAATTATTATTCGAGAACATAATAAAATTTTTCATGGTGGAGTTACATTTACGCTAGCCAAAATTAGGTCTAGATTTTGGATTCCACGAGGTAGACAAATTATAAAAAGAGTATTAGGTAACTGCCTAATTTGTCGAAAGTATAAATTGAAACCAGCTAAACTAGTCAACTACCTAAATGTAGAATTACTGAAAACCCTCCTTTTACTGTAACTGGCATAGATTTCACTGGCCCAGTTTTAATAAAATCAGGAAAGGATACGCCTCAAAAGGCTTACATAACATTATTTACATGCAGTGTTACTAGAGCTGTGCACATAGAATTAATCACAAATATGTCAACAAAAAATTTTATTTTGTCATTAAGGAGATTTTTAGCTAGGAGAGGAAATTGTAAAGTTATCATTTCCGACAATGCTAAGAGCTTTAGAGCCACTAATGAAATTCTTAAAGAATTAGCAAAAATTATAATAGATTCAAAATTGAAAGATTTCATATCAATAAACGGCATAACTTGGCAATATATTGCGCCTCACGCGCCTTGGTGGGGTGGTTTTTATGAAAGGCTTATGAAAAGTATCAAAGATCCTTTGAGAAAGGTTCTCGGAAGGGCTCTTCTTAACTTTGAGGAAATGATGACTATTCTATCAGAAATTGAGTTAGTTTTAAATCATAGACCTCTTACTTATGTCCATAATGAAATAAAAGAGCCAGAAGCTCTTACACCTGCCCATTTCTTGTTTCCAGGGCAAGAAAATATTTCTTATCCTGTACATTTCGCCGACCTTTTCAGGAATGAACCATTGAACAGGCAGACTTTGACTAGGAGAAAACTGTATCAAACTAATCTTTTGAAACAAATTTGGAAAAAGTGGAAGGAGAATTATCTCCTCGAATTACGGTCTGCGCATACTTTTCTAAATCCATCTCCTGAAAGGAATCTTAAAAAGGGTGAGGTTGTATTGCTGGAGGGGTCGACGAAATCAAAATTTTTATGGCCTATTGGAATTACAGAAGAAGTTTATAAAGGTAGGGATGGGTATGTGCGTTCATATTTGATTCGTACTTCTCAAGGACTTTATCGAAGACCCGTCCAATTAATCTATCCTTTTGAAGTTTAAAGTTATATATATATATATGTTTGTTTCATGTATTGTATTTAATTTGCAATGTAGTTTTCAGTATTAATTCGTGCATATTGATTTTGATTATATCTAAATATATAATTGATATGTAAATTTAATGTGCTCTTAAAAGAGCACAGGTGGGGTGTGTTGGAACTTTTCATAGTATAGAGGGCGCTGTTGCGCCAAAAGAATTCTGTGTTTTTTACATTATGTAACTGTGGTTCGCCATTGCGATGTATGTGTATTGCTGTGATATATTTTGGTGCTTTCATTAAATATAAATGAAAGATACTGTCATGAAATTTTTGTATCCAAATCAAGATCAAATTTACCACTGATGCAAATTCGTCGAAACAAAATTAGCGTTCGAACAAGAATCGTCAAGTTATTACTAGCCTTTCGAACTACGCATTAGTATCGTTAATCGCTTCGTAACAGTCTCTAATAAATCCCCCAGATGCTGTTGATTCTCTTCATGAAGAATTATTTATATTCTTGTTTCCAATTGATTATTTTTTTGTTTGTTTGTTTTTTAAGTATATTGGTAAATATACTTCGTTGGCTTCTGCCTATTACCTGCTTACATTCCGTGTTGCCAAAATTACCTATAAAAGATAGTATTTTGATTTTTAGTATATAGTGTGAATGTTTTAATAGCCAGAAAGGTTTATTTAATGCTGATTTTCTGATTTTCGTGTTATAACTTATATATATCTTAATAGATGAATGAATCACAGTCTGCTTAGATACGACCCACTAATCTACAGAAGATGATCACGGATTAAATAAGTGCGTAAGACTATGTTTTATATTAAGAAAATGTAATGTGCAATTGAAATTGTTATTCAAGCTCCGAATATAATAACAAGAACAAGACAACGATACAGAAATATTCCGATGCCATTCATTTAATAAAATAATCTGGTTTGTTTACGTACCTCGTATTAGAATGGCGCCGACATGGATGACGCAGTTTCGACTTTAAACATACTTAATAAATTCACTCGACTCTTGGTGTATTTAAATCAAACTGAAGACATTTAATGATATAACATTCACACGTTAACATTTAGTAATAATTCAGGAGTACACAAAAGCATAAAATAATAATTATAACTGTTACAGGCCAGCTACGCTTTTAGCGACCGAATCCTACGAACGACAAATCTCAAAAGCGTGTTTCCAACGCAGGGCGACGAAAAGGTAGAAATTAATTCGACAGGGGTGGAAGTGAACATACTCCAACCCTATCAGGTTTAGTCCTGATACACAGGCAACGGTGAAAGTTTATTAATTCCTCTTTTGAAAACACCAGTTTTAGTTTTGACAGTGGCTACGCGAGCTAAGCCGTCCTTGCCCGGATGGACATCGATGATCCGTCCTGTAGGCCAAGTTAGCGGTGGAGATCCATCTTCGATGATAAGAACCACGGTGTCGATTTTTAGATTGGGTCTGTTGTACTGCCACTTGGATCTCTGCTGAAGCGAAGTCAAGTATTCCTTTTTCCATCGCTTCCAGAATCCCAGACGTAGATTCTGTACAAGTTCCAACCTAGAACTCCTTGTGCGTAAATTCTGATGGGTCTCTGGAAAGGAAGTTAAAGTATCACCTGTAATGAAATGAGAAGGGGTTAAAACATTAATACAGTCAATATTATATTTAAATCGATGACATATTAAGCAATGGTTGACACAACTGCGTATCAGTTTCTTTCCTCCAATTATCCAGTAAGATTGTCTGATGAGGTGTGATAATAAAGAAGGACCAGCATGAAGGTAAGTAATATGAAGTTCTTTCACTAGTAATTCGCTAAATTTATGTCGAGAAGGAAGTATGACAGGATGTTTGATGTTAAATGCTAAAGATGAATTTCGAAGACGTTCTCCAACCCGTAAGAGACCATCTTTATCTACGAATGGATACAAAGAACGTAGTTGGCTCTTCTTGGGTAAAGGTTTCTCTTCTTTAATACATTGTAAATCATCTTTGAAATGATGATTCTGAATCCAACGAATAATGAAATTTTCTGCTACTCGAATCTCTAGAAATGTTAGCGGCATAAGGCAGCTGGAGTTAATGCCACTACGTGAAATGTTCTGAGTAACATGATGCTTCTTGCAATTAGTAATAAATCTTTGGCAGTAAGCCAGAATACGAACAATTTTACAACGCGAAGAATAATGCTCGAACAAATAAGCTAATAAATCATTCGATTCACGTATATGAGAAATGAAAATAGAATCAGATCTTTGTTCGGCCTTTTACTTCAATATAAATATTAATTCATATTTAAGCCATTTTTCCTCTTCCTGACACAACCATGGTGGACCATTCCACCACAAAGTACAATTTGGTAGGAGTTGAGGTTCAATACCACAAGAAGCAATGTCTGCAGGATTCTGTTTAGAGCGAACATGATTCCAATGTTTAATAGGTATCACTCCTATGATTTGAGATGTTCTGTTTGCCACAAAAGTTTTCCACTTACGTGGATGAGCTGATAGCCAAGACAGAACTACCTTGGAATCCGTCCACGCAAAGATTTCAAAATCAAACTTCTTTAAAATGTTCAATAGATATCGCATTAATCTGGTCAACAAATACGCAGCACAGAGTTCTAATCGAGGAATGGATACTTGCTTTATAGGCACGACTCTAGTCTTTGATACCAAAAGATTAACCTTAACCGTACCATTGCACCTATGGCGACAGTAAATGGCTGCTGCATAAGCCTGCGAAGATGCATCAGAAAATCCATGTAGTTGGATAACACTGTCCGTTGTAAGTATGACACATCTCGGAATTTCACAATTATTGATTTGAATGAATGTCTCTTGAAATTTAAAACAGTCATCTGAGATATGCTGGGGAACAACTGAATCCCAGTCGCCTTTAACTAACCATAGTTTTTAATAGAATATTTTAACCAATATAGTGCAAGGAGATAAGAGACCTAAAGGATAGAAAATGCGAGCAGATTCTGCTAATATGCGTCTCTTTGTTATAGGTGTGTTGATGTGCAGTGTAGCTTGAAAGCTAAAGGTATCAGTAGTTTAATTCCGAAAAAATCCTAAGACTTTCGAACTCGAATTAGGAGATATCTCAAAATCAGAATTCAATGAACAATGTTCCTTAAACTCAGTTAAGAATTCTACAGAATTTGAATTCCACTTCCTCAAATCAAAACCACGTGCATGTAAAATTGAAGATATTTTCTTGCAGACAAATATTGCGTCATCAACTGTATTTGCACCCGACAATAAGTCGTCCATATACATATCCTCTTGCAATATACGACATACATCTAATTCCTCTTTAGACTCTAAAGCTACCTGCTTCAGACATCGAGTTGCTAAAATTGAAGCAGAGGAAAGATCATAAGTAACTGTTTTCAACTTGTACATGCGCATTTTATCACTGGAATTGTATCGCCAAAGTATCAATTGATAATTCTGATCTTCAGGGGCTACCATCACCTGACGATACATCTTCTCCACATCGGTTGTGAAAACAATTTTAGGAAATCGAAAATTAATCAAAATCTCAAAAATATCTCTTTGTAATTTCGGACCTACCCCTAAAAGAGAATTCAATGATATACCATTTTCAGATTTGCAGGATGCATCAAAAACGACTCTTAATTTTGTCGTTGTGCTAGAAGGTTTAATTACCGCATGATGAGGAAGATAAAACTTTTCTGTATTCGATTTGTTAGATAAATCATCATTAATCACAGTCATATGTTCTAACTGTTCATATTCACGTATGAAATCTTTATACTGTTTTTCAAATTCCGGAATATCTTCGAATTTTCGTTCCATGGAACGCAACCTAGAAATTGCTGCCGGTTTTGAATCACCCAACTTCAAATGCGATTTATAAAATGGAAGTTTTACAACAAATCGCCCATCTGAATTAACAGCATGAGTGTTTTGAAAATGTGATTCACAAAATTGTTCCTCAGGTCTCAGAAATTCCTTCTTCCCAACATCGAAAATATCCTTCATTTCCCATAAACGTTTAAGTTCGTAATCAATATTTATATTATCTTCTAACTTTATTAAGTGTGAATTTGCTGTTTTGGGTTCCTTCCACACTATTTCCGACCTTCCCAGCAATCACCCAACCAAAAATTGTATTTTGAGTTACAGGCTCATTTTTCGAACCATATATTTGGCCACATCTTAAAACGGAGAAAAAATAATCAGCTCCTAAAATCAAATCAATTTCTTTGGGTTGAGCAAAATTCAGATCCGCTAACGGAATAAATTTAATGTATTCTATATGCTTTACATTAATCACTTGTTCCGGCAATGGCAAAGTCAACCTATCCAAAATGTATGCGTTAACGTCAATTACTTGACTATTTAACTTTGACCGAACTTTAAAATCAACAGAACCACGAGTTTTAGAAGCTGGCACTCCGCCAATTCCACGCAAAAGTAACCTTTGATTTGTTCTTTTTAATCCTAATCTTCGAACAGCTCGTTCAGAAATAAACGAACTTTCACTTCCGGAATCCAATAATAATTTAATTTCGATAGTTTCGCCACTGGATGAAAATGCGAGTGCGAGAACTGTAGGCAAAATCGCCGAGTTGCAATTTTGAATCGTATTACTGACAACTACCTGACCTTGACCCTCACATGATTCATTCGAAATTCTCTCTGGAGTGCTTTCGTTTTCATTTGGCGCTGTTAAAAGGTGTACGTTGTTAGCTTTAATATCTTCATGCAACAAACTATTATGCGTTTTTGAATTACACAAATTACACTTTAACTGTGAATTACAGTTTTTGATTAGATGTGAATTTAAACATAAAAAACACAATCCTCGTTTCTTCACAAAGTTCTTTCTAGCAGTAACATTCAAATTCTTAAATTTAAAGCATTTATATAACGCATGAAGTCCGTTACATTTCGAACATTTAGTATTACTAAATTTAGAATTATGTAATGTTTTAGAACTAACATTCCTACTTTTATCAACAACTTTAGCTTCCGCTTCTTTATTTATGATAATTTCGAGAGAAGAACACCTTAAATTTAAAAATTCAAAAAAATTGATTCCAATGTAGGAAAATCATCTTCCGCTGTTTTCTGTGCCCATAACTTTCGAGTTTCTGAATCTACCTTTTGAAGCAACATAAATATTAACCATGGATCCCAGAAGTTGCTTTGTCACCAAGAGCTTTCAAACCTCTGATAACTTCATCGGAAGTATCAGCTAATTGCCGTAAATTAACATTATCAACCTGTAAAATACATTTCTGATCCATAAATGTTTTAATTAACGATTGTACGGTTTGTTTCTTTTTATCGTACCTAGCGAGCAATTTTGCCCATGCTTCTTCATAAGAATTATTTGATAACGGAATATGTTAATTATAGAAGCTGGTTCATCAGCAAGTGATCCGATTAAATACTGAAATTTCTGTATATTCGATAAAGAAGTATTATGCACTGTTGCAACAAACAAATCTTTAAAATTCATCCAGTCATTAAAGTTACCCGAAAAAATAGGAATATTCAACTTAGGTAACTTAAAGTTACTAATATTAGAATTTCCTGTAACATTTGGCAAATTAGCCACATTTAATATATCTAATAAATTTTGATACTGAAGTATCAAACTAAAATACTTCGATTCAAAATCTCCAATTTCTGACTGTTCTTCTGGTAATTGGCATCAAATTTATCAAAATCTGAATAAATCCTTTCTAAGCGCTCCAGATGCAAAATTACTTCATTTTTAGATAAATCGGAAGAAATAGTATTCTGAAGCCTTGTGAAGGCCGCTTTTGCCCTACCACGCAATCTAATGACAGTAGCTTGATCCATAATAAGTAATCGAAGTATTCAAGTTCAAAATCAAAATCAATACAAAATAGATATAAAACTTCAAGAATCAAATTTAGAAACTTATCTGTACTTGAACTGCTGACGAATTCTTGATCTGATCTCGTCGGCGTGCCTCCAAAATGATGTTTACGTACCTCGTATTAGAATGGCGCCGACATGGATGACGCAGTTTCGACTTTAAACATACTTAATAAATTCACTCGACTCTTGGTGTATTTAAATCAAACTGAAGACATTTAATGATATAACATTCACACGTAAACATTTAGTAATAATTCAGGAGTACACAAAAGCATAAAATAATAATTATAACTGTTACAGGCCAGCTACGCTTTTAGCGACCGAATCCTACGAACGACAAATCTCAAAAGCGTGTTGCCAACGCAGGCCAACGAAAAGGTAGAAATTAATTCGATAGGCGTGAAAGTGAACGTGGTCTCTGTTATTGTTTTATTACTTTAGGTTTCAGAGGTTTCCATTTTACTCATACTTTAGGTTTCAGAGCACATTGCACAGAAACATAAAATACATATTAAATGCTTAGGAAAAGTAAAAAAAAGATGTGTCTACTTTGCGAGACTTTTATACATATTTTATACAATGCTTAGTTATTGTGGGCAGAACCCAAATTTCACATAATGCCTATAACGGACTGTAGCATTTCTAAATGCTTCTCAGAATTTCAGCATTCTAATCTTAAAGGCCATTACTTTCATACAAAATTATGTACGAGAAAATCCCTCAGTAACTGTTCAGAACAGTTCGATATGTAGTAATAAACGAACTTGCATTAATAAACTTTATGAAAAACATATTAACCATCCACATTAAACGACGGGCACAGTTTCCTGTTTATGAAACAAATGGCGACAAAAGCAGGAAAAATGTTTTAGAAACATTACATTTTGGAACTAAAGGTCAGTGGTTGCAAGTAACTTTCCTGGGGAAATAAATCTCTTAAACAAATGACAACTTCCGGTCATTTTCACATTTATAAGAAGATTCAGTAATCTAAGATAACAGTACGCCGAAACACTGCTCAGTAGAATGATAAACTTTGGAGCAGAAAATCATGTTCCCTTTGTCTGTGTAAAGGCGAATCTGATACTCTCTTATGTTCAATGAATGACGTCCTGCATTCAGCATATGCCTTGTTTGGAAGAACCCCTCTCAAGAAGTGTATATTTTGGAAATCCTGTTCACAGAGTATAGACTGATAGATGAAATTTCCGTTTAGCCAGCTACAATTTCAACGGGGGTCAGAACTGTAAATTGATAATTGCGAAACTGTCGAGATTCACAATGTTAAGGAAGAGGATACAATTGATTCTCGAATATGTACCAACTGCACTAAAATGTCTCCCACGAAGAGGCTATGATGAATTCGAAGTTGCACATAATGGCAAACTACACAGAATTTAAGGATAATAAATACATTTCAATATATATTAAGCACTTCTTATTTTCTACACTATACTTCGCGTTCAGAATTATATTTTTATCCGAAAATGAGAACTAACAGCATGCGATGTTTCATGAAACACGTATAATGTCCAAACGGGCTTTATCGCATATGATATATATGCTTCTATATACGTTACAAGTATTTATGAACACTTAAAAAAAGTTTGTTTTATTTATAAAATTCGACTCTATTACTAAGTTTAAAGCAATGAGACTAATTAAGAATACACTTACATTAAAATTACGAATTGTAGCATAATTAAAAATATTGTATTATTATAAATGTTTCTCATATTTCATCTTTATGAATACGATAATTGAGACCTGAATGATACCATGCATAAATCAGTTGTTATAATAAAAGTAACTGAAAGAATATTTCATAAGTGAAGTTATGTTTTAAAAGGAGAACATTCCGTATGGGGCCTGTACATCAAGTATGCAAGGAAAATCAGTCACAAATTGAGCTCTTTTGAGGAATCATAAGACCAATGAGAACATCACTGGCCATGAAAGCTTCATAAGCATAGCAGAGAGTAATTAAAAGATATAGAACAACTTTCGCTGTTGCTAAAGTTATAAATATAAATACAGTTACCAGTGTAAGAAATGAAAGAATACCGGAACCAGAAGAAATTACCGGAGGAACTGCTGAGGACTTATTAAAAAGTTATGCTCATCTAAGATATATATTTCTTAAATTAAATTAATGAATTACCTGAAAAATGGAATGTTAAAAAACCTAAAGCACTCCATAATGTGCAAAAAAGCAAAGGCAATTTTGAGGTATAACATTCCATACTTCACTTACAGAATAGAGGGAAGTCCTTGCGTTGCCTCTAATGCTTTCATCTCCTGTATAATGAGCTTTGTCAATTATCCGAATATGGCTTCATACGTAAGATCAATCATATACGGTCTTTCAAACTTAGTGAAAATGATTAAGGGCATTAAGTTTATTTACAAATGTGAAAGCACAGACATGAACAACGCATTTAGTAACCTTATCAGGTTCAAAGTTCCTTCTTACCTTCTTCGGGAACATACAAGGACCTGACTCGGAACAGAGAGCTTACTAAAGCTATGTTCACTAATTGTGGTAAGTAGACAGGATACACATGAAGGGTATACAAAACCCTTTATTTTTCTCTATATACAATAACTTCCGTACTTCGGAATACACTGACCCGCTACTTGGGGTCTAACTACTTGGGTATAAAAATAAAACTAAACTCTAATTTAACTTTAAACTAATAAACGTGGAAGATTGGCCTTATATTAACAGGAAAGCGTATGTAGTACAGATAACTGAGAACACTACAATACGTTTAAATTTATTAAGAGGATTAAAACTTCTGGCCTGGAAGGAAAACAGCAACTGCGTAACTTCTAAGGTAAGCGGCCTGCTTCGACTCAACTGCTTCCTCTCTCTCGCTTGGCAAAAAGCCACAACTTAAATACTTGGCGTTCGCCAGACAAACTTTGCATAAAAACTTTAACGCTTATAATTCTGGCCGGAAGTAGAAAATAAGAAGTGATAGTAAAGATTTAAAATAAAATAAACGTTAGTAAAACTTAAGATCCTTACATACTTCCCGCCAGAGTTAATTAGTTTGAAACTGAGGTCTAAAACGACCTTGTTGAAAACTTTTAGCTCTAGAATCTAACGCGAGGCCAATCTTTTACAAATATTTTTCGCTAGAAACTAGAAATTTAAAAGAAAGAAATTTGTTTTTTTTTTTTTTTTTTTTACAATAGCAGCTCCCAGGATACACACTTTTTTTTCATCTGTACTGCATCTAAACAGGAGCTTTTATTCAATTCTGGTTCCTTCCAGAGATCTGGAAGGAAAACTAGTTTAATGAATTGTTACACAATGAAATGGCAAGTAACATATACAATTATACTTCTCTTAACATTCTTATTTCATTCATGACTATTTTAATTATCTCTCCCCGTGCTCTCTGACATGTGTTGTAAAAGAACACCAAACACAAATGTGTTTCTGTCTACGTGTTCCACACTTCCTCCTACAATCAAAACACTAACGTGTTAAAATTCAACATAACAAGACCTCTTAACACACCCTAATTTCAACTCTAAACCCTGAGGTACTATTCTAAAAGTGGCTAACTCTAAAGTGTAGCGTCAGAGAGCCTAACTACATCATTCAACCTTTACCACATATTCGCCATGATTTAATCTTTACAGTCACACGAATAACAAATTTTTAACTTTACTTTCACTTTTACCATATCACGGTATTTCTTAACATTTAAAATAACAGTTCACATGTATATAAGAACATATTAACATGCCGTTACTTTTACACATTTGAAAACATACATTAGTAGTACATTGTTAATTTCTATTCTTTTCAAAGCAAGTGCCAATTCTTTCTACATTGAAATACTACATTTCAAAAAGTCTTTCAGACTAAAACTTCTCTCTTGCTAGAATGTTTTAAATAAAATTTATACAATAACTTTTTACAATATTTAAGTCTTTACACAACGCTATTATACATCAACTTTAGTTTTACGCGCGAGTAATTGAAAAAACATAATACCAAAATCGGTTACAACTGATTTCTCGCCCTTTTGGCGATAAAGGTAGACCTCGCATGAGGTAAAACATCTTGAAATCTGCCACTTGCAGTAAGAATGAAAGATTAACTTAAGTTTGCAAAGTAACATAAAATTTTACTTATCTTTGTGATATTCGGACATCCTTTTCTCGGCCCAGTCATTAAAGGTATTGCAGATCGTAGTTTGATTTATCCTCCTTCTTGTACGGGCTCGCCCTTCAGTGCTTTCCTCTGGAAGCTTCCTTTTTTCACCAGTTCGGTCACCCTTGAATACCTTCTTTTTCTTCTCTGCTTGTGGTCTTGGCCGTTTGATGGCAGCTGGTCTTGGCGGAACCGCGAAACTTCTTTCGTGTGCCTGCTTGGACCTCGTTGCTGGCCGTTCAAATTTTCCTTGTAACTTTTCCTCCGCCGCTGATGGCCCTTCCGCAGTTCGGCGACATTTACTGCGGAGAGTCCTGTCGGATGAGTAGATCTTCCGTTTTAGAGCCGGGTTATAGTTGCCGTCATTTCTCCTGGTTTTCTTCACATACGTCGTCCTTCTCTCTTCTTCATTCGGGGGGTGTTCGTGAACTCTCTTTTCTGGACAGTGGAACGGCTTCTTTTTCTTGCTCCCTTCAATTTTTCCGCGGGAAAATTTTCTTTTTACTTGCTCCTGCCTCTTACTGGCTTGCCCTTGTACTTGTCGTTTTTCCATCTCTGGAGCTTGTGCATGCGGTGTCTGCCGTGCCGTATCCTGCAAAAGATCTGAAAATATTTGCATTTTATTACGATCGAAGTAGGGCTTGATTTGATCAATGTTTGCGGAGCAGGTTTCACCATTTCTGGCTTTTAACACTACTACAGCGTGAGTTATTTTTTCTATAACATATGGTCCTTCAAATCGTGGAAAAAATTTGGCAGTCTTATCTTCTGGTGCTGAAGAAAGTGAATGCTAAATTTTTAAAACTTCATCCCCTACTTTATAAGTTACTCCCCGTCGTTTCAAATCATAATAGAGCTTCTGTTTTCCTTGTGCTACTTCCGTATTCTTCTTTGCGTCCTTAATTAGTTTTTCTATATCACCCATTTTAAATTCTGGGGCTCTTTGTTGCACATAAAATAATTTATCTAACGGTGTTATAATCTTTCTGCCTAGAAATAACTCAGCAGGAGTTTTGCCCGTTGTATCATGTTTTGCGGTCCTAAGGGCGAAAGCAAATTCATTCACATAGTTATCCCAGCTTTTATGAAAATTTTTAACATAACTACGGATAATTTTCACTATATTTCTATTGACCCGTTCCGCTAAATTTTATTGCGGCTGATACGGGACCATTTTTAAATGACGTATGCCCAGTTTTTGGCACATGTCTTCAAATATATTACTTACAAATTGAGGACCATTATCCGATATAACTTTTAGGGGCGCCCCGTATTTTAAAATATATTTATTTAAAATAGAATCAGTAACTAATTTCGCGGAGGCTCGTTTTAAGGGAATAATTTCGGTCCATTTACTAAAATGATCAACCATAACAAGGAGATAGCGACTTTTATTTAACTGACTTTTTGGGAAAGGGCCCAATAAATCGATGCCAATTATTTCATTTGGAAATTCGGATTTAATACTATTTAGAAACCGGCCGGGCGGAAATTAATATAATTAACTGCTTGACATGTTGGGCAGGACTGGACATACGACCTTGTTAACTTTTGCAGTTCAGGAAAGTAGACTGCCTCGCGTACGCGTTGGATAGTTTTTCGAATACCAGCATGAGAAGCTAAAGGGCTGTCATGGAGCTCCTGCAGGATATTTAATCTAAGACTAGCTGGGATAACAGGTCGAAATTCGTTGTTGGAATTCGTAGTTTTTGTATAAAATAATAGACCATCTATTAGTTCGTAATGGGCCGCCCTATTTCTTATCGCCACAATATCTTGGTGGCTAAAATTTTCAGGATCCTTCAAATACTCATAAATGCTTCCAAACTCAGGATCCTTACACAGTTCAGTTATTACAGTTTCTCGGGAATTTATTGTACATGCTGTGAGCATTGCCACCTTTACGGTATTCCCTTGTTCATCTATTTTAATTCTTGATAGGGCATCTGCTACGATATTTTCCTTTCCGGGGGTATGCTTGATTACCAGATTATATTCTTGCAGCTTGAGTGCCCATCTTATTAACCTTGGGGATAAATTTTTTCCTGAGTACAATCCAGTTACCGCCGCATGATCAGAGTACACTGTTATCGGCGCCTTTCCAAAATAGACTCGGAACTTTTGCACTGCTAACAGAACTGCAAGTGCCTCTCTCTCGGTCGCGGAATAGTTTCTTTGTGTTTGATTTAAAGTTCGGCTAAAAATGCCCCGGGCTGCTGATTTTGCGAAAGTACCGCTCCTACCGCATAATCCAAAGCATCCGCTGAAATTTCTAAATTCTCATCCTTTTCAGGAAATTTCAACACAGGGGCTTGCGTTAATGCTTGTTTTAATTTTTCGAAAGCACTATTGGCTTCGTCCGTCCACGAGAATCTTGCCTTTTTCCTTTTTAATTTTAACAATGGTTCAGCAATAGCTGCAAAATTTTTTTAAAGGACCTATAATATGAACAAAGTCCTAGAAAAGAAGAGAGCTTCTTTGCCGTGTTTGGAGTCGGATACTTTTGTACAGCGATTATTTTTGATTCGTCTGTCTCTATTCCTTTCTGAGATATTTTGTAACCTAAATATTTTAATTCAGGGGCTGCAAATTTGCACTTTTCGACATTAACTTTTAGACCGGCCTCATTTAATAAAGAAAACACCTGTCTTAAATCCTGTACATGTTGGTCGAGATTATCACTAGTAATAATGATATCGTCTAAATAGATAAATGTGGACTTTCCAAGAACAGGTCTTAACACAATGTCCATGCATCGCTGAAATGTTGCCGGGGCCCCTGAAAGGCCAAACGGCATACGCAAAAATGCATAAGTGCCAGACTTGGTTATAAAAGCAGTCTTAGGCACGTCCTCAGGCCTCACCCCTATTTGAAAATAACCAGTCGTTAAGTCTAAAGTCGTCATAAATTTGGTTGATTTTATGTTGCTTAGAATTTCTTCTATAATCGGTAACGGATATACCGGATATTTAGTTATGGAGTTTAATTTACGGTAATCAATAGCGAATCTCCATCTTTTTGGATGCGTCAAAGCTTAGTCATTATTTTTCTTACATAAAACCACCGGGCTGGCATAACTACTTGAGATGGGCGTTATGATCTTTTTACGTAGCATATCGGTAATATGCCATTCTATAATTTTTTCCTTATTCTTATCATACCGGTATGGTTTTTGACGAACTGGCATCGCATCTCCGGTGTCAATAATACGGTTAGTAACCTGAGTAAATCCTGGAATATCACTAAATAACGAAGCAAATTCACTTACCACTCGTTGGATTCTTCCTTGCTCGTCATTAGGGAGGTGGTCAAGTTTTAACATCGGCGGTTCAGCGTTTTCTGTACGAACTGGTTTCATTGTCAGCTTAAGGGACGCTTCATTAAAATCCAGCGTAGCTTGTGCTTCTGAAAGAAAATCTATTCCTAAAATTAAATGTGCTTGCAGATTCTTTACTATAAAAAACATCACCTTTACTTGTTCGTCCTTGATACAAATATACAAAGGTACTTTACCTACGCACTTTCATTTTTCTCCTTGCGCCGCTAACACTGTCGTATTATCCGCATTATATATGCGGTATTTGCGAAAATACTTCCTAAAAAAATCGTCTGCCACACAGGAACACTGCGCGCCGGTATCCAGGAGCGTGGTGGCTAGGATATTATTCACCAAGACTTCAATCTTCGGAAGAGTCAAATTTTTCACCATTACTGTATTTAACTTGACGGAAGAGGGGTTTTCGTGGCCTTCGGATTTCCGCACCCTCTCGTCAGCAGAAATCCGTTTTAGTTTAAATTATTTTTCCTTTCCGTGCTTTCCTTCTTTTTCCACTGGCCTTGAGACATTTTTCCTGGGTTGCTATTGAACTCGACGTTCGCCGGCTGTTTTTGAATGCTTGGGTTTCCTTGCCCACTGATTCGCTTTGCCTCCGTAGCCGTGTGTTTGAGTTTGCTGTAGTCTTGGCGTACCAAATTGGTTTCGCTGTTGATATTGGCGTCTTCTTTCGACGTCCGCCGTTCTTCTACTTTCAAACTGGATTGCTAGCTCAAATAACTTTTCCAGTGTAGTCGGATTTCTTAATTCAATAAAGTCTTGCACTTGGGGCAGTAACCTCGGCAAAATCACTTGAATTATTTCAGGATCCGGACGGTTTCCATACAAGAGCTTGAAAACGTGAATTTTTCTTAAAATAAAGCTTGAGAGGTTTTCGATTCTTTGTTGATATATACTGAAAAGTTCCGTTTCTAATTTCGCACGATCCCTTACAACAGGGAAGGCTTTTAGTAGGGCAGTCTTGAAATTCTCGTAAGTATAGGTGGGACTTCCTGCTTGACCCAAGAGACTTCTGCCTATACATTTGAACCAGTTAAGCGCTTGGCCCCTCAAAGCGCTGGTAGCTAAGGTAACTTTTTGAAATTCGTGCACGGGATAGAGCATGAAGTGATAGAGCATCCAATTTTTCCAAAAAACTGGTTACCGGCGAGTTTCCATTAAATGTTGTTTCTGGTTTCATCGAAGCGCGCATGGTCTGGACGATGTAACCAAATCCTTCCAGGGCGGCAGCTGGCATTTCTGGATTCTGAGCCGTTTCTGCAGGCAGCACAGGTTCTTCTTGAAACTCGGCCATGGTTATTCTTCTTTGTTGGGCGCCACTATCAGGTTCAAAGTTCCTTCTTACCTTCTTCGGGAACATACAAGGACCTGACTCGGAACAGAGAGCTTACTAAAGCTATGTTCACTAATTGTGGTAAGTAGACAGGATACACATGAAGGGTATACAAAACCCTTTATTTTTCTCTATATACAATAACTTCCGTACTTCGGAATACACTGACCCGCTACTTGGGGTCTAACGTAAAAGTATAAAAATAAAACTAAACTCTAATTTAACTTTAAACTAATAAACGTGGAAGATTGGCCTTATATTAACAGGAAGGAGTATGTAGTACAGATAACTGAGAACACTACAATACGTTTAAATTTATTAAGAGGATTAAAACCTCTGGCCTGGAAGGCAAACAGCAACTGCGTAACTTCTAAGGTTAGCGGCCTGCTTTGACTCAACTGCTTCCTCTCTCTCGCTTGGCAAAAAGCCACAACTTAAATACTTGGCGTTCGCCAGACAAACTTTGCATAAAAACTTTAACGCTTATAATTCTGGCCGGAAGTAGAAAATAAGAAGTGATAGTAAAGATTTAAAATAAAATAAACGTTAGTAAAACTTAAGATCCTTACAACCTCTGGTGACCGAGCCTCAATTTTGATCAGTTCTAGAGCTCCTAAAACCTTCTTTCTGCTAATAAAGTATTCTTTCAAAAAAAAAAAAAAAAAAGTTAAAAAAAAATCTAACACCACATGACTTCCTTGTACAAATAGTAAATTATACGTATTTTTTCTTGCAGTTCATTTAAACTTATTGAATTGAAGTAAATCTACTTTGTCGACAGCGCATATACCACAATAGAATAAATGCATTCTTTAAAATTCACTATATTTGTTTAGCATAGAGACATTCTGGCGCTAGATTCACTTAATATTTCGTTCATATTATAACTCAGAATGCCCAAAATTTATATCATTTGAAGAATTATCTAATCGTTGCCACATGTTCTGTTCAAATACTATAATAAAGCTAAAACGATGTATAAAAGAAATTAAGCAAACGAAACAAAAAAGAAACAGTTTTTCACAAACGACTGAGTATTTCTCATTCATTTCATTCAATTCTCATATCGCGACAAGAGAAAAATACATAAAAACTCAAAATATCTGTATTAAGAATTACGAAGTAAATCTCAAACACATATTTCCTAGAAATCTTCCAGAAAGGATAAAGCATGATTTTATTCTCAATAATAAATAAAGGCGTCATCCTTGTTGTTGCGAAGCTACATTTCTCTAGACTGGCAACAAAGCCACCACTCTGCTGTTTCAAATGTAAACAAGCAATGGCCGCCATAAAAAAAATTAGGCTTAGCGGCACTTAAACAATTTTAAAATTGTTGATAATTCTAAACATATTGCATACATATTTACTAAAGGCATAAAAACCTTAACCGGAAGATAAGAACAACATAATTCAGTCATTTTTAAAGCAAAAAATGTACAATTTACAAACATATAAGAATAAAAAAACTGGGATCATTGAGCCGAGTAACAGAGTGGATCTATATATATATATATACATATATTTATATACTTTTGGTGAGGCCGATTGCAACCAAAATACGAGGTGCACATCTACATGTTATAGTAGTCCTATATACAAAATTTCAACGTTGTAAGGCTACTCGTTTTTGAGTTATGCGAGATACGTACGTACGTACATACGTTCGTACAGACGCCACGAAAAATTCTCTTCAGAATTCATTGTAAAGCAGTTTTATAATTTTTTTGGAGGAAAAGAGTTTTTTATTCTGTCCTTACGTACAAATATCGCGCATAAACATAGTTAAATTGCATTCGAATGCGGTCAAAATGGATATTTTCGTTGAATTATGCTGCCTGAAACTTTTCACGATTACAATAATTCCCTTTTACTTCGTACAATAAAGTAATAACGTTGGTGCTGAAACATACAAAACAAATTACAAAAGAGATCTTTAAGACTTTTATCTTAGCTTAGTAGTATGAGATTTAATAGCAGATGCTCTTCTAAAAATATAACTTGAAAACTCCAGAATATGAAAATGATAGAAATATTATTCTATTCTTTGTATATCTAAGCTACTAATTATTATTTTTATTTGGTTAAAAAACTTTTATTTTATGCACGAAGTCAGGTTTGAGTTTTCCTTTTCGGATGCTTGTCTTATGCGAAGTAGATAAGTGTGCTAATATAAACAGCCCCGAAGATTAAAAGTCAATGTAGGGAGGGTATTTCAATGGCTTTTATCAAAACTGCTTCAGGAGATCGTACCTTATTTTTAGTAAGGGGGATGAGGATTGACATACGACCCTAGAACTCCGCTCCTGAAAAAAAATTCCCTAAATTCTTAATATTGGCAATTTCAAAACGTTAAGCGTTTTCGTATTCTCAGCAACTATTTCAGCATATATGATCTTCATCGCAATTTTGTTTTCTCTTTTATACTCTCATTAATTTGGACTGTAATTGTTTCAATCTCTGAACTACTCAAAGCCAAGAAGTACAATAATCATTCAGCGTTTGCTTCTTTTAGAGAGCTAAAGCTCTTCAAACGCCATCTGCAGTGTTCTTATAGATACCCCCGTGCCCACCAGCGGCCGAGCGGTAAAGTCGCTGAACACTGGTAGTTCGGTCCGAGGTTCGAATCCCGCGAACGGGCTGGCTGCATGGGTGTTTTCGTGGTTTTCCCCATGTGTAACGTGTATACGAGCCAGTTTCCCTTAGAAAGTCCTCAACGAAAGGCATCCCTCCCCTTAGGCAGATAGCCCTAGTGTGCTTTGCCGTAATTAAATACACCACACCACATCTTATAGATACCCATTGCAATGCTACGGTATTCCATGTTTTCAAGTAACTAAATACGGCAACCGCCATCGATGCATTTTCATTTGAATACCCTTTAACCTGCAAATTTCACAACAAACGCTTGCATACATTTTATGTGCTATATGAAATTATCAGAAGTTTAATTATGCAAAAAATTCTCAAGGAAAGACATTTGCAACTCTGTATGATATGTTGGGCCATCTTATGATTAAGCAATCCTACGTACACTGAAATCGAATCATATTTGAAATGCTTGCATTAAGTAAGCATAAATCGTCTAAAACTGCATGCGACTTGCAACTTTACTTACAACAACAAATCGGTTTTGTAAATACACTGAAAGATGCTGCCTAAATTTTTTGGAAAACATATAGTTAAACAAATATGTTATTGTGATCATAAATAATTTATTAAATTTGAATAATGAGCTCAATTTTTAATGAAAACAAAGTAGTAAATTTCAAGAATTTAAATCTTAAATACCACTTTTGAATGAAAAAATACGAATCCTCAGTGAAAAACAGAAAACTTACTAAATGAAGTTCTTTTTAAGAAGAAGTACTAAACTTGTTGGAGAAAAGTACAAAACATTGTAAAAACTGTGAAATCACCTAGGAAATTGAAGTTAACGATCAGATTTCGAACAGAATTCCTTCCATTCAAGTCAAATTTCGGAATTCTGAAGCCGTTGGAATGAGGATAGTGGAGAAGGAACCTTACGTAAATCACCATTGAACAGAAAATTCAATCAGTCACAAGCACTAAGCGACAACGACAGCAGCAGACCCGATTTTCAATGCCTCTTTCAAATGGCGCTTTTCTTCAACATCCGCGCTTTATTTGGCCTGAAACACCCCTACGATAACAAACAAGTCTCTAGTAATAGGAAAGGAAAGAAAGCAGAAATAAATAAAATGAATCGAAGGTACAGAAAAAAATGGTTTAGGTACTCCATTTGTCAGCAAGAAGCAGCTTAAAAATGAAAAATTTTTAGAAAAATTATCGATTTTCTTGCATTAACTTTATGCTCAGTTTAATCTGGACATTTGACAATTCCAGAAAATAATGTGAAAAAAAGTAGAGTACCTTTCCTTCAGAATAAAACATTTTAAATTCTTAATGCATTATTTTGTGTTTCGCTTTCTTCCTAAAACCTGCAATAATTACAATCATCCATTTCTTCTTTGATTTACATTTGTTTAAGCTTTGTTTTTAAATATTGAAAAGTGAAGAATATTTTAGAAATCGAATTATAAAAAAAATAAATAAATAAATTTATAATCTGTTTTTCAGTTTCAACCTTAATATCTGAGAGTTAAAACAAATTTTATTTTCACTGTGTTAAACGTGAGGAAAAATACCTTTTCCTGTACTTGTGTTATAAGGTATTTCTCCCGCCTTCTTAGCATGCCTTGCTAGTGTAGTGCTTTGCATGCTGGGCACGTATTCCAGAGGTCCGTGGTTCGATTCCCGGCGAGGGCTTTGCTCATTGTTCACTTCTCCTGCTTTCAAAAATTGCCTAATGTCTCTACAGTTTACTATGTAAACCAAATTAAAGGAAATCAAACTTTATGAACCTTACGTTGGCAGCATTTTCTACTTATAGCCATTAATAACAGGAAGACAGCTATTTATACTTGTCAGGAATTGGGCAAATTAATATGTTTCTGTGTATATATAGTATGGCTCTGTGTTTGGAAACGTGCCAATTTTCTCAGGATGCACGGTTTACTATTTGCATTTTCTTTGCTACTTGGAAACAATAATGCATCTTTTCGGGTATTAAGGAAAACATGATTTTTAATAAATGCTTAAGAATTTTTTCAAGCATTTAAAACTAAACAAAAATCAAATATCGTTTAACTTAAAACTTAACTTAAAACCAAATATCGTTAAACGAAATATACGCAAATGATATTATTATGTTCTTAAATCCGAAAAATTGTCATGCTTGCAGATTTCACAGATGACGAAAACTCCAAAGAAAAGAGGTTGCCAAGTTTTCCAAAAACACAAATTCCTATCCTATATAAAGTTGAAATTTATTTCTTAGGTAGGACATAAATCTTAAACAGGAGTTTATCGCTGTTAGGTATGCGATTCAGAAGCAGCGAACCAGTTATTGATGAAAAGATCTCTCTTCTTCTGGCGGTTTTTCACATTTCAGCTCTATGTGGCTTCTTCGGTTGTCTATAACTTCATTTAATGCCCGCTTTTGCATATTTGGTTTGAGGGTAAATATTCTTTTCTTGGAAGACTGCAAAAGCTTTCTTTTCTCCTTATTGCAAACTGAAAGGATTCATTATTTTGCAACTAATTCCTCAAAGAAAAACTGATTTCTTACTCAATCGGTTACTTAAGATCGGTTACTTACGATCGATTACTTAAGATCGGTTGATTACAATCGGGTTTACTTTCCCGAAAGAAAACCATATTTCTTACGACAGAAGAAATTATTTTAGGATTCTTATAACTTGGTTATATTAATGGTTTTCGTTTTTCTATAGTGTTTGGCTGTAAGCATCTATAATCCTGTCGAGTGTTAATCACTGGTCGCCGGAAAACAGGGAACTACTAAATTTTTACAGCTAACAGTGAAATAATAATGCCAAAAACTAACACATCTTGGGAATGATGAAATCTCTTTATTTGTAATGTCTTTAAACACAAACGAAAAAGCATCAATAATTATTCTGTACGAACATAGCTTTATGAAACTGTTTATTATACATAAGTTGAAGGAAACTGAACTATTTTTATGTACGAAAATATTTCACAAGAGCTAAAAATATCTGATATAACATATATGGCAGATATCTGTGTAATAAATCGCTTCCTCTCCAACCAGGGAATCATTGTCGACCAAATCCGATCATTTTAAATTAAGCAAATCCTGGAAATTGTTGAGGATACTGTAGGGTGTTAAGGTAACAGTAAATACACTCACGTCCAAATAAATTAAGGATAATGCAAAATCAGGCAAAGGAAGAGTTAGAAGCAAAACAAATTTGACTTATTTCTAAAGCTTATTTATTAAACAAAAGGTAAAGAGCAAAAAAGGATGCTATATGTTTGATATTATTAAAAAAATTAGCGATTTTGTCCCTGGAGCAAATTACAAAAAAAAAAAAAAACCTATTTACAAAAAACCAATATTACATGGTTGATATGATTGTATGTCTCCCAGACGATGCAATACAGTCCGTACAACGCCTAGGTATGCTGAGTATCAAATTATCGATCTGAGCTTGGGGGAGATTACACCACTCAAAAAGCAATGCTCTCCGAAGTTCCTGCAGACATGTAGGAGGAGGTTGACGGGCTGCAACTCGTCGGCCGAGCATGTCCTACACGTGCTCTACTGGATTCAAGTCCGGTGAGAATGCTGGCCAGTCCATACGGGTGATATCCTCCGATTAAAGGCATTCGCTTACAATGTTTGCACGGTGAGGACAGGCGTTGTCATCCATAAACACAAATGGTGCGCGCATGGCGCCCGGAAACGAACGTACATGTTGTTCCAGAATGACGTCCCGATAGATTTGGTTTGTCATGGTTCCAGTTTGAACATGCAGGTCAGTTCTGGAACCCAGAATAATTCCACCGAAACGAGCACTCCTACACCACCTTAACGGTGTCGTTCAATGATATTTTCTTGGTGGTAACGGGTACCTGGAGCTCTCCATATGTAGTCCTGTGAGATCAGACTGCAAGCTAAATACGAACTCGTCGGAAAACATCACACAAGCCCACTGTTGCGGTGTCCACAATGCATGCTCTCTACTCCAGGCTAACCGCAGGCGACAATGAGTTTCAGTAAGTGGAACGCATCTGACAGGTCTACGAGCATATAGACATATCTGCCCTAAGCGTCTGTACACGGTGTGCCTTGAAATTGTCGTACCAGTGACTGAAGAGAGCTGATGACACAGGTCTGAGGCTGTGCTCCGCCTGTTTCTTTTGGCAGTAACTGCCAAATACAGGTCCTCATTCGGCGTTGTAACTCTGGGGCGACCTGTGCTGTAACGTCTACTCACATTACCGTCATCTTGGAATTGTTGCCAAAGCCTGGAGGTGACACTCTGGGCAATTCCAAGTTCGTCTGATACTTCCAGTTGGGTACGCCCACATTCCAGACGGCCGATAATTCTACCACGTAAAAATCATCCAAATGTGTCCTTTGTGTGACAACTATTCGGTTACTGGACTGAAATGCTTATAAAGCGCCTGCGAACAATTTTACTTCTTTGCCTGTATTCCTTATATATCACTCTCTTAAACTCTTGTCATTGTGACGTACTATCGGTGTCATCTGGTTACTTCCTGAAATTTGCACATGATTCTTGAAGATGTGTGTAGCAATTTTACAGGTGATATATTTATTTTAGTATTCGATTTCCGCGTGACTCTGAATCATCATTATCTTATGGACATGAGTGTATTTTAAATTACTCCTGAGAATACAGATTTGCTTGTTTGTGTGTTTAAGCTAAGGTTTTGGGATCTTCAGAGAGAGAGAGTGACTTCGTCATGTGTTGTGCAACTTGTTACCTCATTTAATTAATATTAATTCTATATAACTGACCAGATTTATGTATAGTAAGTTTAAAACTTTTGATTTGAGCTGTATTTGTTTTACTTAGTTTTCACCATTGATTTTTGTTTTGTTTCCTTGATTAGTGTCTAAACTTTATTATTTTGCTAATTTCATTCTGTTTAAATTTTCGCCCTTCTTCCGGTAAAATTGTTAAGTCATTAGGTTAATTGGAAGCAGAAAAGATGAAAAAATAGCAAACGCCTTCTCTGGGAATCGAACCACGGATCTCTGGAATACCGGCCCAGCGTGCTACCGTTACACCACGAAGGCACGCTAGGGAAGTGGGACAAATACGTTATATACTCCCCTTTTTAAAGGGCGACTAGTGTTTTAGGGGACCTAATCGCCAAATCCTGGGTGCGGAGAATCATCATCCACAACCCTTTTAGTTCGGGCGTCACTTGTAGAGTCATTTGGTTAATTGGAAGCAGAAAAGATGAAAAAATAGCAAACGCCTTCGGCGGGAATCGAACCACGGACCTCTGGAATAACGGCCCAGCGTGCTACCGTTACACTACGAAAGCACACTAGGGAAGTGGGAGAAATACCTTATAAAATTACTGAATCCTTATTTTCTAACTGAGGTGGTAATTTCAGCAATTCGTAACTTGATAAATCTTTTATGTAATAGAAAGAATTTCTTATATAGAATTGTTCAGAAGTATTTTCTTATCTAAGCTGTAAGCAGAGTGTGCATTCCAGCAATTGTATGCTGTTACACTTTCTCCGTTGGGGGCAAAAAACGCGGTTTTCAACGTATGTCCTTGTTAAACTGGGGCTTTTGATGAGGTTAATGATTGGAATTGTTTTCGAAAATTGTGGAGGCTACGTAAGGGAGGGGTTGACTGGCTTGTTAACATAGTCTGGTGTCTTTCAAGAGCAGAGAAAGAAGAAGGAACTTTGCGTGTCAATCAATGGTAGACCTTTAGCTACACGTCTTCTAAGAGGCACCACCAATGTTGTTGGTGGTTGGCGTCCCTCTCGTATTTATGGATGTGTGTGATTATGGCAAAGCCTCGAGGGCTATCTGCCTAAGAGGAGGGATGCCTTCGTGGAGGACTTTCTAAGGGAAACTGGCTCGTATACACGTTACACTTGGGAAAACCACGAAAACGCCCATGCAGCCAGCCCGTTCGCGGGATTCGAACCTCGGACCGAACTACCAGTGTTCAGCGATTATACCGCTCTGCCGCTGGTGGGCCCGTATTTATGGATGAGAATGGGGTATCGTTTCATGGCCAAGTAAGAGAAATATCAGAGTGAGGAAAAACAGCGTCGGCGAAAAAGAATATTTATTGTTAAGAAGGAAAGCTTAGCCTAAGCAGGAGTGGCTCCCTCACATCGAAGAAGGGAACTACCATGAAATAGCTGTCAAAGGTCACGTTTATCAAGCGTTCAAAGTTCTGTGACGCCTATATTTTTCACCTCATCGACAAAAGTCAGATGAATCAAATGCGATACAGATTAATCAGCAGCAAATGTATTCAACGAAAATCCGAGTTTAAATTATCTCGAAAAATCAAAAAAGAAAGGTATTGTCAAAGAGAAAATCCTTTAAATTCCCTAAATTTGTACCACATTCCTCAATTTCTTGTACACATGGGGATTTGGCGACGGGACCTGGCAACAGGAATTTCTCTCTCCTCGATATAGTGGCGAAATAATCAAAGTAGTTTATATTACGTCTATGGAACCTTTCCTTCTTTACATATATGTTCTTTGTCGGCGGAACATTCGAAGCCTGCCTCGTCAGAACAACTCATGATTTTGTGCCTGCCAGCTGAGAAGGTGAAAAAGGTCATGACAGTAACTGACCAATCTGATGGTCCAAAGAGAACAGGCCAGGGGAGACTAACACTTCTAATAAATCATCGTTGTTAAATAATTTTTTTTCTCTTTACTCTTCTTCTTACTCTTGTTCTTTGTTTCTCTGAGGCTCCAGATTCCATAACTCCACCATTTTCCATACGGACAGTTACGATGAACGGTATTCTCCTCTGCTTAAACATACATCACTTTATCTGGTAAAATTGAACGTCGCCACTAGAAGAAATTTTGTAATCGCCTCCTGGGGTAATCGATACCTTTTTATTATTTTTACGAAATATAGAAAGATATTTGCATAATGAAAATTCATAAATTAAAAGTATCCTATTCATTGCAATTTTGTTTTTAGTGACTAACATATAAAATAATGGTTAAGAAAATTGCTCATACTAAACATCCGGTTTTAACCCATTAATCGCCCAAACTACAAGGAATGATTCTTTTCTCAAAATAATAACAAATATTAAATTAAGCATTTATAACATAAATTTACATTGAAAATAAAAAAAGGCTCTTACCTGTGGAAAAAGCGAGTGTTGCGTTCGCGCAACATCAGCGGAATAAGAACTACTGATGTTTAGTGAGTAGGATTGTACTCGTGCGATGTTTTTTTTTGAGTGGAGCGCAGCATTACTTTTTAGCGGTATAACGTTTTATAAATCTACAAATCACTTTACTTGTAATTAATTAAATATTAAAATATACATTGTGTTTCTTTTACAAATACAGATTATTTCATTTGAAAGATTCAAGCATGAAAAGCTTGATTACAATCATGATGTAAAGCTACATTACATACTTTGCATCTATAAACAGTCTGGCTATGGCACTCTTTACAACGAAGGCTTTTGTTATCATCGTACTTTACAATAAAATGTCTACCATCTTTATGCAATGATTTTTGAATGCTGAATTTACTAGGTCTTCCTGTTGCTGATCTATTTCTGGCTAAATCTACACTCTCAATAGGAGTTTTCAAAAGGAATAATGCAACCTCACGTCTGAAATCTAAAAGAGACGTTTTATTTCCAGTAGTAGAAAGTCGTGATATTTTCCATGCATTTGTCAAGGCGACATCAATGTAATAAGTAAATATTGTCCGCCACCATGTTTGCCACGAACTCTTATTTTGTAATTCTCTACTAAATTTTCACATAAATCGACTCCACCCATTTTGTCATTGTATTGTTCAATAAGATGAGGCTGAGATATAAAAACATTTTTCCTTTGCGTTTATCAATAACGGGAAACATTTTTATGGGTTGAATGTTAACCGAACAGTTACAACTGAATTGTCGTTCCATTGGACAAAAATTATTTTGTTTTTCTCTTTATACTGGAAATCATAATAACTCCTATCTTTCTGAGGGTTGTTTCTGTAGCATTGAAACCTTTATTTTTTAGATGATAGAGAAGCTGAAATGATGTAAAAAAGTTATCAAAATAAATAACATGATTGGCGGTAGTTTCAACAAAACTGAGCAAATTTATCACCACACTTCCTCCAAGCCCAAATTCTTCATCTTCTCGTAATTTTGGAGCTGTCGTCTTACCTGAATAAATATCGAAATGAAACACATATCCATCAACATCTTTGCTGAATGTTTGCCTCGATAAGGAATCATTTGCTCGTCAATACTCGGATCGTAGGAAAATATACCAAATTGCTGGAATTTCTTATTTAGTAATTTTAAATACGGTCTCACCTTATATAATTTATCAGTATTGTCAATTTGACTATTGTCAGCTAAATTCAAATTCTGCTTTATATTCCTGTACTGCAAACGTGACATCGATTTTCGTACAGTAGGAACAGAAATGTTCTTATTAAGAGACCAATACATTTCTTCTTGAGGTAAAGAATGATATTCTGTAAGCAATAATATTCCAATAAATCTTTTCATATAGGCTTCATGTGCAACAAATTCTGGGCGATTTTTTTGCTGAGCATTTATATTTGTCTGTTCAACGAAAGAAGAGTAAATAACTGAACCAAAACAAAAATCGGAAATCTCTCCAATAGTTTTACCTTATATTTTGTCTTTTATAGTTTCTCTTCTATCTCTTTCTTCATTTTCTTCTTGAGATATAACTAACGGTTCCTTTTTTATAAATTTCAAGTTTTCAGTTTTCTGCTTTTTAAACTTTTTCGTATGACTACCACTGGTTTTAGAAGGCTGAAACTTACTTCGAACGTGAATTTCAACTTCCCTAGCAGTATCATTTGGTAAAATATCATTATAATTATTTAAAACATTGTATTTCTCTTCTTCTTCATCACTAGCTTCTGCAATTTCTGGGGTAACAACAACAATATCAGTTTCGTATAGTTCCTAATATAGTTTTAGTTTTCTGCTAAATTTGAGTGTACTGCCACCAGAACCGGATTATGTAAAAAAATTATGGTTTCTTTTCATACTAAACAAATATTTAATATTCTTTAACTAAACAAACCTGTTCTTTTACTAGTTAGTTTACACCTACTAGACTATTTGCTGAGTTATAAGGTTATTTTATGTTCGACACATAATTTTTATTATCTTATAGACACTTTTACTCTGTGGTTTACCATAAAACAATATATATTGTCGGTAAAGTTGAATATATAAACATTATACTATGTCTTATAAGTTACAGAATGATGCCTTAACACATGTGCCCCAGGTGGTTAGATTCTGCCAGCTCTAGTTAAATGTAAATAATGTAAATTGCTCTGCGTGTTCTCATAGTCGATACCTTAAATTTCCCCACCGTGAAATTATTGAGCCAGCTTAGTATTTAATTGTGTAGTCTTAGACGTTAATTTTTGTTTTGTTTTGTTTTTACTTATTTGCATCACCCAAAACTATGATTATTTGTAGCGCAAGGTCGTCCTTGTGTTTAAAGTTTTGTTTAATGAAAATCTTTGTTTTAAGGCCTTCGTAGGAATTTTTCATTCGATCCCAGACGTTGCAATAATGACAATATCGCTGAAGAGCTCCTACAAAATTAGAGCACATATAATTAAAGTTCAAGGGCGAAGTGGCACTGCCCTAAAGTTTAATCTTCGCGTCTTTTGTTTCTCATAAGATACTTCACGAAATGATTTGTCTTTGTGCCTAATTGTGATTGACAATCTCTTGCAAATTCTCTCGGTAATAGACTGTGTTATATTGAGTCCACCAATTCTCTGGTTTTAAGAGGTAATCGTAACTGATTGACACACATATGGCATCATCTAGCTATAGAATATGTGAAACAAAATTCTTCCTTTCACGTATAAATGCCTATCTTAGCGACAAATGTGGAGAGATTGAGCGTTTAAAGAAAAGTAAAAAAAGAAGGTAAAGGTTAACAAATTGACATCAGCATCAGTCTAATAAACCTTTACATTGTTTGTATAGTTAGTTACGAATTTTTTAAATGTTTAGCCGATTTATGAGTAAACCTTCATATTCTGTACGCTGTCAACTCCTGGTGGATTAACCGTGTGATAACTAAAAAAATAACCTTGTCTATTTCAGAGCGATAGAAAATTTATTATCAGAAACATCAGAGTTGTCAACTCCTGGTGGATTAACCGGGTGATGCCTAAAAAAATTAACTTTGTTTATTTCAGAACGATAGAAAATTTAGTATCGCAATCATCAGGATCGTCAACTCCTAGTGATGTCTACCGATGTCTTAGTGATGGTCTCCTAGTGTTGTCCTAGCGATGTCTAGTCAACCCGGGTGATGTCTGAAAAAATTAACTTTGTTTATTTCAGAACGATAGAAAATTTAATATCACAATCAGCAGAATAAGCAGAATTTCTATGGTAAATGTGAAGAACAAGAAGAAAATGCATGCGGTTATTGCACTGATAGCAGATAATGTCCCAGTATTAATTGTTTTTAACCATAACAAGCCATAGTTTAATTATATATAATTTGGAATGTATAATCATTCTTAAATCATCCTTTAAACTTAAATTTTTAGATTGTAAACATTGGTTTTTAATTGTAGAGCTATCAGTCTTTGTTTCCCATCGAATCATATCCAAATTCAATAGTAATATAGGCTATAATGTTGTTCGTCCTCTTTTGAAATACGTTCTACTTGAAGCTAATTTAATTTTCCTAACAAATTATCTAATTTTCCAAATTAAATTGCTTGAATATAGGGAAATTCTTAATAGTTGTTTCATGTTAATTATAATATGTAATGTTTTTACCTGTATTTTTAACTGATGATTTTAAACGTAATTTTGCTTTAGCCGCACACATTAACGGTATTAAGCCAGATAAAGGAGGAGTACTGTAGGCCGTAGGAGGCCTACAGTGCTCTGTAAGTCCGTAGGAGCACTGTAAGAAAAATGAGTTCAGGAAAATCTCAGCAAAAAGAAATTCAGCAAAAAAATATATATTTGATGCTGAGAATTTCTATCAATTCTTCATAGATCTAAATTTGTTATCAGAAATGCAAAAATAGGAGGATCTATCTGTATGTTTACCTGCTATAACTATGGACTTATGGTGTCTGACTGCTTGGATTTCGCAAAAGTCATACTTTATATTTCACCCCTTTATTAACTTGGGTGTATAGCACGTATTACACGGTATCTCTTTCTTTCTAAATATTATTTACTTTCTATAAATGCAAATAATTATTTGTTTATTTATTTATTCATTTTCAGTGCCCACCAGCGGCCGAGCGGTAACGTCGCTGAGCTCTGGTAGTTAGGTCCGAGGTTCGAATTCCGCGAACGGGCTGGCTGCATGGGCGTTTTCGTGGTTTTCCTAATGTGTAGCGTGTAAACGATACATTTCCTTTAGAAAGTCCTCCACGAAGGCATCCGTTCCTTAAGGCAGATAGCCTTCAAGTGCTTTGCCGCAATCTAATAAAACCAAAAACCAAACCTATTCATTTACAGTTCATTTAAATATCTTGAACAGGTAGTTATTTTTTGCAATGTATTTATATCCTTCCTTGGAAAATAAAAATCATTAGTACTTAAGGAAAATATCATAGTTTTTCTGGAAAACATGTAGAGAGAAAAAGCAAGCTATTTCTATGATAGTTAACCTTATTCTATATTCAATAAGTAGATAAACCTCCATATCTACTTAATTTAGGCTGAAATAATATGGTATGATATTTTAAATCAACAACAGTTTGATAAGCGTATCTCAGATAAAAATTTTTATGCCTTATATCTTTCATCTTTACTATAATAATAATAATTCTTAAATTAGTAAATCTATTCCATTTGTTTATTTGAGATTTTTAAGGTGCTAAATTCATATCTACATCCAGACCAGATAGTAATATATTTTTTAACCTTGCGACTCATATATATATATATATATATATATATATATACAAATTTAATCACTTTATCTTTCTGATTGGATAAAGTTAAATAAGATATAATGTTGTTCTTTCTCTTTTGAAATACGTTCTACTTGAAGCTGATTTATTTTATATAACAAATGAATTTATTTTCCAAATTAAATTGCTTGAATATAGGTAAAATGTTAACAGTTGTTTTCTGTTACATTTTTTACCTGTATTTTTAACTGATGATTTTAACCGTGATTTTGTTTAAACCGTACACACTGACGGTGTTAAACCGGATAAGAATTTCACTGAATGCAGGCAAATACTCCTCTTTGCTGTTTATCAAACAAAATATTATATTAGAACTGCTTCATAATAACTTTTCTTTAACTGTCAGTAGACTGAAACTAAGCAACATAATTGAAAATAAAGAGGTATGAAACATGTACATGCTTCAGAATTAAAGCTGTAAACTGAATCACTAAAAATGAACAAAATTATATAACATAAAATACTTTTGTCTTAAATAGCATTTTAAAAATTTAAAATTTATAATTTAATAAAAAAATTTAAAGCTTAAAATATAACTCCAAAAACTTAAATTGGTTTCATTGTGACTGGTATTCCTCATGCCGAAACAACGTTAGAAGTAACTTTGAAATGTACCGCTTTTAATTTAACACAGCATTCGCAGAATGAAACTCAATTCCAACTACTCTTGCAGAACGAAATCCATTCTAACATAGGCAAAGGATAAATTACACCAAGGAAGACTTAGAGATTCCCAACGAGAAACCAGATGTGTCATGTAATTTTGCCTCGGAGGTGTACACTTAATCGCAGTGTTGCCAATTCCTTCTCTTGAAGTATTGAAATTCCTTCCCTGCAATCGAAAATATATGCCATTCTTTGATATATGCAATTTATAGCCATCAGTGACAAGCCTAAAGCAAATGCTTGAAGCCACAATTTTAAACAAAGTTTCAACTCTCGTACAACCTCTGAACATAGAATAAATGCTTGCACTTCTCGCGTATTCTCTCGTTCGTAACTTTTGCAGTATATTATCGAGGATATGAATGAAACATAAATATTCTCATTTATCTTTCGCAGCGAAATGTGGTGAAATGAAAGCGGTTACTTATTATATTGCAGCGGAGAAGCTAGAATTGAAGTCAAGTATGTATATTTGCGAATTATTCAGCTATACTCATTTACTTTGTAGCATATATTAATTAATATTACTGAAGAAAGGTGAAGCTAAAGATGTGTTGCAATTGTCCTCTTCCTAACTAAATTATTCCAAGGGAATTAAAATGTTTCTTTATAAGCGTCAAACGTTTATTTATTTGTTATATACCTGTCAGGCTATGCTATACTTCTAAAATATTCATTTATATGCATAGCATATTCCCGAAATTTATAATAATGTTTAATTTTTTTCAAGCTGTAGAATAATTATAAATCTCTATTATTTATAGATTTTTCTCACTCTTCCACATTACATTCAACATGCGCAGTACTTCGTTTTGATAATGTGACCTGAATCTTGCAGTGAGCAGTAAGAGATCATTCGCTATACAAAATATTCGTTGTAAGTTAAAAGAGAGATAATGTAAATAAAACGTCAATAGAAAAAATTAAAACATAAACGGGATTCTTTAAGAAGAAAATGGCATCACCACTTTATTATTAAACTATTAATAAATCATGAGGAATTTATTGTCTATATAATAAATTCTTATGTAAATTATGTTGTGTAATGAATTCTTAGGCAAATTATGTTGTGTAATAAATTCTTAGGCAAATTACTTTGTCTATTATAATAAATTCTTAGGCAAATTATGTTAAAATTGTAATACGATTTTTAAGGTATTTCGGCCTTAACTAAAGATTTCTAAAATTTTTAATTAAAATTCAAATTCTAATTATTATAAAAATAAACTTACCTCAATGAATTTTATTTTGCTCTTCGATAACAATGGCTGTCCTGGTGCTGAATTTGGGAATTAGTCAAGTCTGTCTTATAGTTAGTCCTCTTAAGATAAATTTAAGCATCTGAATTTTCTGCAATTAAGCTGCTCCTGTTCTTAATTTTGTGTGAAAATATTTGCATGTATTTGTAAGTTGAGTCGAATGTGGACAAACTGGCAAAGCAAGGTTTGGGAATTATGGATTTTGGATTAGCGTTGCCATACTTATCGATTTCTTATTGATGTTATGTTACAATTTTTATTTTTAAAATGTAAAAATACATGTTCGTTGCTGCAACTTTATAATGAAGCCAAAATATTATTCTTATTATTTATTTTCGTTTTATTTTTTCATGTTTTCTTTAAGTGTTTGTTCCATATTTATGCCTTGTAATTTATTTTTGTATGTTTTACTTTCTTTTCTGAAATCAAGTGAATCACTTCTAATTATGAAATAGCTTGTCGTTATTATATTACGTAACTAGATTTTAGATTAGTAAGGTTCTGATGAAAGATTTATGACGCTGAATGTCTGATGATGGTGAATCCTTACACTAATAAACAACCATAAGTTACACATATAATAAGCATTTAATCATAATAATAAATATAACGAAGCACTGAAAGCGTTGAAATGGTGTTTCCGGTTTCCAACAACCGAATGCACACGTTTCACGTATTTATAACATTTAAATTCACAATTATAGTTACAGTTCGCAATTATAGCAGCGAGTTACAGTTTGAATCACCAAACGCAGGCAAACTGTGCTATTAAATATTAGATTAAGAATGTCAAATTTATTTATGCTCTTTACAGATGAACCTAACACAACTTTATTATAACTGATTAATATAAATTTCGCTTTGATTATAATTGAATAAATGATTTTATTTTGACTTTTGCTCGTACGTAAATATATGTCATTTACATTGCATATTTATTATGTGACTGGATTTATAAAAATAGATAATCTATGACATAGGCAAATGAATCATATTTTGAATTGTCGCATTTGAGGAAGATTTATTTGTTATAAGCGTTTTAATATTTTGGGAAAAAAAGAGAAAATAATAAACTTAAAAAGGACTCAAAGAAGTTTATAAAAATTAAAATTTTATTTTTTATATCGTTTATTTTTAATATTCCCATTTGTATATAGCATACGTATGCACAATATGGTAGCTTTTTACTTAAAGATCTTTGAAATTTAGTAACATTCGAACTTTATTTAAAATAAGATATACATTTTATTTTCGTTTACAAACAACCTATGATAGCAACTCCTTCAGTTTAAGATTTAAGTATGAGAATTTTTAAGACGCTTGTAGCCTTTTTTGTTCAGAAAAATACAAAGTATCTATATAAATACAACTACCGCGATTTTAACATTATTATACGTAGTGTGCATTTAAAACTAACTCTTCCTGACGATTCGCCTACTTCGAAAATTGAAGATTCAGATAAACTAATAACATGTAATCGCAAGCCTAAACAATCAATTTTGTGAAGCTAAAAGTAATAGCATCATGCTATCTACTTCCTGGAGCATAGATATATGCAAAATAACGCTGTTATTTTTGAAAACCCACAAAGACAAAAAGGAGCTACAGCTGTCTCTGATTGCTAAGTTTCAGTAAGACCCAGACAATGTGAAGTAAACGCACACTAATTCTGTTCCTCAACAATGATTTGTTTTAACTTTTCGTGAGTTGAAAACGAGGTTGCAGAAAGTTCCAGGATAACTTCAAGGCTTATTAAAATCTGCTTCCCCAGATGTAGACAAAAATTGTAATTACAACTTTAACTGATACTATTTCTTATATATGCATATTCTGAGCTTCAAATTATAAAACACAAGATAGTGTAATTTTCGTTCAAAATTAAGGGTAAACGCACAGACACACTTCCAGTCATTTAGTGTAATTTCAAGAATGGTCTTTGAAAGGCTAATGAGTCTGTAAATATGATCATTTGAATTTCGGAATATACTTTCTGAGGGCAGAAATAAAGACAATGAAGCCGATCACCCCTTGGAAATACATTTTACCACTCAAACTTCTAAATCATCCTTTTTTCTTACAATCTTCGGTTGCGGCATAATTGAGACAGAAAAGTTTCTAGCCCAGCTGTCTGTGGCAAGCGATTATTATTGATTCATTCCAGCTCTTTTGAAGCAACGCTAATTAAGATCTTCGCATGTCTCCCAAACAAAATATTTTGACGTACCGACGTAATTTTTTGACAGCTGCGACGGGTAAACCTGAATGCCTGATGTCTTGCCATTCAAAAGGCTCCAAAATGAATGACTCGAGATAATGAATGGATTGTATCTTTTTTTCCACGCCTCATTGGTTCCAGAAAGGTTTTTCCTTTTTTGGTTTCTGATCAAGACTAAGGAAAGCATTTCAGAAACTATTCGATAACGTCGCGTGTTGGAAGGAGTTGATAAACTGACTTCCCCTTGGAGCGTTTGAACGCGTACTGAAGCTGCAGATTGCTGAACTTATTGGAAGGCAAGAATGCTAAATTTTCTCCTTTTTCCAACAAAAGTTTTCACAGGAAGATAACTAAAATGATAAACTTGTCCGAAATGGAACTTTTATTCGATATATTCCTTTAAAATTAAGAATGAGGTATTCTTTACGTAGGCAAATTATGTATGAATATATTTTACTTGTAGTGTAGAAACGTTGTTTTATTCTAAACAATTGTATTCAGTTTTACTCTGATTTAAACTCTGACCTTCTGATTTCAGTTTCCTACCGGAATGTAAATTTTAATGACGTAGTATGCTAATCTATGCGTGTTTTACAAGCAAGATTTAAGCTACGTTTTAAGAGTTCTAGAAGATTTGTAGCGTAGTTAGTTCCGAGTTTATGTTGCGTATTTGATTAGTTCTGTAATCGGTGTTAAGACACCTTTCAATTTATACTGATACTTCTAAACTCGGCTCTGTTGTGTGCAGCCGATTTAAGCTGTTTTGTTAAGATAAGGAGACAGTCGTTAGCCTTTTAAATTCAAATAGCAATTTGCTACATTTTTTTAATTTCCTATAATTTTGAGTTAGCCACAAGTGGGGGGATGAATTGTGGGCACCAAGTGCGTGTATCTGTTCATTTTAGTTAAAATAAAAGGTTATTTAAAACCTCCCTATGCAGTACTTATTCGTCAAAGACATAGCAAAAATTCCTTACTTCGTCTTCTACGTAGAGTCTACATTTTAGGTGTCCGCAAAAAACATAGCGGAAAACGTTGCGGAGAAAACAACACAAGGCGAAAACGTCGTGGTATAAAACGTCGTTGGAGAAAATAAAGCAAAGAGGCAGTTCTACAACATTGCGGTGCAAAATATCGTCGTCGAAAATAAAGCGGTTCTAAACAATCCGCAGTTTAAAAACATCGCCGTCGAAAATATCGTGGTAAAAAATAAAGCACCTACAAATCATCGCATGATGATAATATTGCAGACATACATTTTTCAGGTTTTAATAATTGTAAAAGGATACTGATACATAATGATTTGTGAGCGCAAAATGGAAAGAAGGAAAATGTTTACTTTTGTTATTTTTATTAACTAATTATTATTTGCTGAAAATGTAAAATGGAAACTTAAGCATAGAAAATTAATGCAATTTATAGCACTCAATAGAATTTTAAACTGACATAGTTAACTAACAAAAGTCATTAATAATTTTTTTATAAAAATTTACTGGTAATTTTTCATGAAAAGTATAATCTAAACACGCGTACAAAAATGGAGATAAGCAGCTGAATGTCTTTATCTGTAAAAAATTGCCCTAAGTTAATTATGAGATTATTTTCTTCACTTTTATTATTCTGATACGCTTGTAGTGAAAATTATTTCTCATTTTGTTTTTTATATATTTATTAGTTAATAAAAATAGCATAGTAAATATATCCATCTTTCTAACTTGCGCTCACAAATGTTTATGCGAATATCCATTTACAATTATTAAAGCCTGAAAAACGCATGTCTGTGATGTTATCGTCAAGCGATGATTTGCAGGTACTTTATTTTTTATCACGATATTTTCGACGACAATGTTTTCAAACTGCGAAGTTTTTGAAGCACTTTATTTTCGACGACGATATTTTGTACCGCGATGTTTTAGAACTGCCTGTGCTTTATTTTCTCCCACCATGTTTTGTATCCCACGATGTTTCCGCCTTGCATTGTTGTCTCCGTGACGTTTTCATCCACGATGTTTTCGGCTGTATCCACATTTTATGTTACCAAAGAGTGTGAAATTCTACAGTAGTTAGGTGGAAATCCATGTTTATAACATGACATATATGAAGCTACTTTCTGTCTACCTTTCATAGATTGCTTTGATATAGCACACATCAAAAATCAATAACACTTGGCATTAAAATTAGCCTTCTTTGAATAATAAAATAACGGATTTATGAATGATATAAATAGTTTTTTAATGAAATCATAATCATCATAGGAATTTAGTTTTATTCACAGCAAACATAATTATCATAGAATGCATGAAATTTTGAGGTATGTTTCAATGCATTTTTTTATTTTTGTATATATTTATTCTCAATTGAAATACACTTTTTAAGGTAATCAAAAATGATTATGATCATAAACGCATATTATCACATCATGATTATTGTCATAATTATTATAATCACAAACACACAAATTACAATTAAATTGATATTATTATCTGAGATGTACAATTAAACAACTGCGTTCAATACGTTATGCGAAAAGTTCTTACTATGATTGATATGTATTTGTTTCAATTATTAACACTTGATGATTATTTGACATATCATAACTCGTAGGCAGTCTTCAGAATTTCGCAAATGTATCTTCCATTTTAATCATTTGTGTTCAAAACAGTATCATTAGTTGCTGTAGAAATAGTTAAGTAATCGAAGTAAAAAAACTGTTAAATAAAAGACTTAGAGTATATATATATATATATATATATATATATATATATATATATATATATATATATTTACAGTGGATGGACAAAAATATGGGAACACCTTGTAAAATGCATGTTTGAAAAGAAAGATTGATTTTAATGAAATATAAAGGTGGCGCTGGCGTTTTTGACTACTGAAGCCACCTATACAACTTCGTAAATGTGCTACACAGTTCAGTTGTTGTCGGAGTACTGTTATGTGAGGTTGTCATTGCATTATGTCAGAGTTAACAGACTTCGAACGTGGGCAAATTGTTGGAGCACGTATGGTAGGTGCTTCCGTAAGCAAGGTAGCCGAGGTGTTTAGTGTTTCAAGAGGTACTGTATCGAAGATTTATTCCGCATATTTGAAAAACGGAAAAAAATCATCTGCTGCTAAATCACAGCGCGGACGAATGTGTGTCCTGAGTGATCGTGACAGACGATCATTAAGGGCAATTGTGACGAAAAATAAGAAGACCACAGCTGCAAAAGTCACTGCTGAAATGAATGTTATGTTACCGAACCCTGTGAGTACCAAAACAATTAGAAAGGAGCTTCATAAACAGGGAATTGCTGGCCGTGCTGCAATTGAGAAGCCACTCATCAGTGATGCTAATGCCCTTAACAGGAAAAGGTGGTGTTTAAGTCATAAAGCCTGGACTATAGAGCAGTGGAAACGAGTAATATGGTCTGACGAGTCTTCTTTCACATTGTTTCTCACTTCTGGCCGAGTTTACGTCTGGAGAACGCCATCTCAAGCCTATAATACAGACTGCTTGTTGCCAAGAGTGAAACATGGCGGGGTTCTGTTATGGTTTGGGCAGCCATATCGTGGTTCTCTGCTAACCCCATGATAACTGTGTCAGGGCACATGACTGCCAAGACTTATGTGAACATTTTGGCCGATCAAGTTCATCCCATGGTACAAACTTTGTTCCCCGATGGTGATGGTGTCTTCCAAGACGACAAAGCCCCTGTTCACACAGCTCACATTGTCAAGGACTGGTTTTCTGAGCACGAGAATGAGTTGTCCCATCTCCTCTGGCCACCACAGTCACCAGACCTGAATATTATCGAACCTTTGTGGTCTACATTGGAACGGAAAGTGCGTTCTCGTTATCCACCGTTAACATCGTTATCTGAACTTGTTTGCAGGACTGTTTGCAGGAAGAATGGTATAATATTCCCTTGGCAAACATACAGGAACTGTATTTTTCCGAAAAGACTGCAAGCTGTTTTGGATGCCAACGGGTTTCCTACACCATATTAAGCAAAGAAACATGTTTTTTTAAAGGTGTTTCCATATTTTTGTCCAACCCCTGTATTTATTTATAATAAATATTTATTTAGTGTAATAAGTGTATTAAGCCTTCTTAATAAACGTGTTTAAATTTCACATACTATGAACAACAGTCTCGAAAGTCTAATCCATGTTTAATTCTATCACGTCCCTTGGTAACAGTATAATGTATCCAAATTGCATTATGCAGTTCTAACTATTCACCAAATATAAAGATTTAGTAATTTATGTAAAGTATTATTTTTATGATTGATAATCACGAATATCTATAAATCACATTAATGCACAGAATGTGTTTTTTTCGTAAGCAAGCATTTTAGAAATGTGTATGAATTTATTATATTTCATAAAAAGCATGTATTAATTTTACCAGCATTTACTCAAAACCGTTTCTAATAAGTAATATATATTCTGTTAGCATAATATTATTAATTATGCTTTTAACATTACATTCCGCTAATTTAGGTTGTTCTACAAGTATTCTATATTCTGTTATTTTTTCTAAAATGTTAAAGAATACACATGTCAATAGATGAAATTTGTTGCTTGCGAGTGAAATTATAAATCTTACAAATTATATAAAAATATCAAAAAAGTATTATATTTAAAAAATAACAGTAATTAAAATTAATTTCCCTTGTGAAGTGGCAAAAATGCTTTTCGAATAGGTAAATGTTATGCTACAAAATTTTAAAGTAATTTGCAATGTATACCAAATACACAGGAAGTTAATTAAGATAAAAATATCTTATTTCTTTGTCAATACGTTTTTCTAGGAAGCCATGCTATGTTTCGCAATTTAGCTTATGGAGAGAAAACTGAATGGCAGCAAAGCATGATTCATTTTTTGATATTTATTAAATACCATGTTTAACACTTTTAGGGTTTATATTATATTAAAGGTAATTTCAATGATATACTCTGTAATATCTGTTGTGTCAGATGGTCTGAAAAAAATAATTTTCATCAATTTAAGTATTTAACACTAGAATATAAGTGTTGAAGTGAAGTAACAACAGAAAAGTATTAAGTGATTTAAGTATACTCACTGAAAAATGTTTTGTCTGCAAATGGTTTTAAAAAAAATATTTGATGATTAAATCTATTTCAAATAATAATACAACAAATACCCTAAGATTTAGTTTGAAAAGTAACTATGTATCATTCCAGATAAAACCAATGAATAACAACAAATTGAAAATAATATGTCCACACAAGATTTCTATTGTTATAAAAATAAAAAATATCACGCAACTTCAGTGAAATCTGTTTTTGAATTTATTCTGTGAAAATATTTGAATAATACCAATCGTAACTCAACTGTCTGTAAGTATAAAATATTTAGGAATGCTGAACTATATAATGCATGCCAGTTTAGGCGAAGTGAAAAAACACTTTTAAAAATATATGCAGTGAAAAACACCTTTAACAAAGCGGTTAAAATGCCTTTCACTACATAATGAAATGGAGAACATGTTTCCTGACGCTCAGAAGTGAAAAAAGTAGTTAACACATAAACATATTTCGCAAACTAAAATTCGTTTACGAGAGTTTGAGAAGCAGTTTTCAGTTATGAATATCGAAATAGAGAAAATATACGAGTTCATAAAATATTAAACACGTAACTTCATGAAAATTTTAAGAAAAGTCTAATCAATATTATAAAAAGTAATTCTGGAAAAATAAAGGGTAAAACTTACATAGTTTGAATTGTAATCAGTAGTTTCAAACAGTATGCTGCCAAACAGCATTGATGATACCAAATTGTTCTTAAGAATAGGAAATAAGATACGGACTTATGGGGATCGCAGGCAAATTATTGGAAATTTAAGTAATAATGCTTATATTATGAAGTGGAGGGTAAGTTTCAGGTATATAGTAACGAAATTAAAACTGTACAGGAGTTTGACTTCATAGAGATTTGGACTTTTATTCAACTATGGTATGGAATCAGAATAGTTCAAACCTTTCAGTGTAGCGAAGGTAATTAAAAATATGAAATGAAATACCTCCCCCTTTCAATTCAGTTGGTCATCTTAGGGTGATGTTTGATGATTATAGCAAGCAGAAACAATCTGTGACAGCATGGATATATCCTATACAGTAAAAAAATTTAATAACGGACAAAAATACGAAAAAATAACTATCTCATAATCTACAAAATTTTAAATCCACAAGTAAAGAAATAAAAAAAAAACTTGAGCGTCAGCAGTCCTCAAATATAAAAACAAAGAGACTACAAATGTTAACGATAATTGTTTTAAGGTATTCTTTTTGCAAAAGCTTTCGGGGTTCAGAATTAAATAAAGCGATCAGGGTGAATTTCTTATAACTTTCCGATAGGATGGTACACTGGTGCGCAAAACTTAAGCAACAGCAGGGTTTTTTTTTCCATAACTCCACGAGAAATCAACTGAAAGACATGAAATGCAGAAATGAAGGAGAGTATTATGTACGTAAAGGATGACGGAAGCATCGGAGCTGAAAAAGGAATACAATGCATACGGTATGGAATCAAACAAGAACAAGGTTTATTGAACGCATAGTATCGTGACCCATGAATGTCTATCCAAGAAGAAGAACAACAAGCAAATGTTCCTTAATATGGGATTTGCCCTTCCCTCACTGCAATGGTGGCTTCGCACCGTCTTCGCATATTCAGAACCAGTTGGTGCAACATCTCTTGCGGTAGAAGTGCCCATTCCTCAATCAGCATCTGTTTGAGTTGTTGGGTGTTCTCCGGAGGATTTAAGCGTGCTGCAATGCGTCTCCCCAAAGCATCCCACACATGTTCTATGGGATTTAAATCTGGGGAGTACGCTGGTCAATCCATTCGAGTAATATCTTCCATTTCCAGTAGATCCTCATCAGCAAGAGTCCGGTTGGCCGTGCATTGCCATCCATAAAATTATGTCTGGGCCAATGGCACCTCGGAACAGACTCACATAGGGAAGGAGTACATCCTCACAATAGTGATACCCGGTTACAAACCTTCTGTCGAAAACGTGGAGCTCAGTTAGCCCGTTCAGCATAATGTTTACCCAGGCAAGAACTCCAGGACCAACGTTACGGTGTCTTTCATTGATGTCGCTGGGATAATACCGGGTCCCGACCTCTCTCCAAATCAAAACGCGTTGAGAATCGCTTCTGGTACTGAACTGACTCTCATCCGTAAAGAGGACACGACCCCATTGATCAGTTGTCCAGTTTATATGCTCTCTGTACCACTGCAAACGGACGGTGGCTTCGGTGGCCAACTTTCAACGATAGGCAGTGTTCAGGACTGCGGGCGAATAGACCCCCTTTGTGAAGGCATCTGGTCACAATAAACCGCGACGCTTGTCGCCCCGTTACTGTACAGAGTTGCTGAGCAATAACGCTTGCTGACTGCTGTCGGCCTTTTTCGTCTGCAGGACGATATGTCGGTCATCCCCTGCAGTTGTCGTCCTCGGGCGGCCACAAACAACCTTTCTAACAGCTGTACCTGTGGTTTGGAACGATTTCCAAGTGCGCGAAACGACACTTTTGTTGATTCCGAACTCTGCAGCTACACTGGTGACAGCACGCCCCTCTTCCAGCTTTCCGTTCATTCTTCCACGTGTGAAGTCGTCCAGGGGATTTCTTCAAACCATATTTCACGAACTGATTCACTGACATTTGCAGCGAATATGTTAAATTGCGTCTCCCTCCTTCCTTTCATTCTACTGTTGAACTGCGCGGGCCGACATCACGCGTTTTGTGTACGCTCACGTCGCCTCTGACGTTTCATTCCTGATATTTGCATATGCATGACGTTCCTACTAACTTACGTGTTCATTGTACTGATCTCCGGACCTCCTTTTCTGTAATTTCATGGCTATCTGCTAAATTTTTACATTGTTGCTTAAGTTTTGCACACCAGTTTAGAATGTGAAAATGATGAAATATGAGGAATTTCCACTACGAAGATAGTATCTTATTAAGGAAATTATCAGAAATTAGGAAAGAAATTTTATTACATTAATATACCTAAACTAATTCATTGAATGTGTTTCAGCTTTTTTTTTAAAAACTCCATCACTTTCAGTTAATTGAAATTTTTATTTGAACGATAATTACATTCACAAACTTTCCCTAACGAGATGTTAAAAATCATTTACTATTATCATTTGATGCTTTTCCTAATTCCAGAATTATGTTTATTAAATCCAGTTTCGTGTAGTTTATCTTCTATTAATAATTAAATCCTTAATATTCAGCCATTCGCACGTCTCTTTCCATATATTGTGCCAGGGATGTAAGATTTAGATACGTAACTGGATTCCAATTTTTCAGCCACGCATATAAAACTCGCTTGAAAATAAAATCCTCTTGTAGTGACATGTCGTGAGGAAACTAAATAAATTTGAAAGTTCCTAAATGAACGATACCGCGTTCTTTTTTTTGATTGTATATTGAATGATGTGTTCTGTAAGGCGTTTTATTTAAAGTTTAAAACCGAAAAAGGTTCCGGGATTATATTCATATTCTTTAGTAAAAAATAGGTAAAGCACTCTCCTATGCACCGGAATACATAAAATATTCTTCTCAGATGTTATCAGGTTCAATGTTTCTTCTAACCTTCTTCGGAAACATACAAGGACCTGACTAAGAACAGAGAGCTTACTAAAGCTATGTTCACTAATTGTAGTAAGTAGACAGGATACAGACGAAGGGTATACAAAACCCTTTATTTTTCTTTATATACAATGACTTCCGTACTTCGGAATACAATGACCCTCCACTCGGGGTCTAACGTAAAAGATATCAAAATAAAACTAAACTCTAATTTAACTTTAGAATAATACACGTGGAAGATTGGCCTTATAATAACAGGAAGCGTATGTAGCACAGAGACTGTGAACACTACAATACGTTTAATTTATCAAGAGGATTAAAACCTCTGGCCTGGAAGGCAAATAGCAACTGCGTAACTTCTAAGGTAAGCGGCCTGCTTCCAACTCACTGCTTCCTCTCTTCGCTTGGCAAAAAGGCCATACTTAAATACTTGGCGTTCGCCAGACAAACTTTGCATAAAAACCTTCACGCTTATAATTCTGGCCGGAAGTAGAAAATAAGAAGTGATAGTAAAGATTTAAAATAAAATAAACGTTAGTAAAACTTAAGATCCTTACATACTTCCCGCCAGAGTTAATTAGTTTGAAACTGAGGTCTAAAACGACCTTGTTGAAAACTTTTAGCTCTAGAATCTAACGCGAGGCCAACCTTTTACAACCATAACTTAGCTAGAAACTAGAAAATTTAAAAGAAAGAAATTTGTTACAATAGCAGCTCCCAGGATATACAACAATCTTTTTTTTTTCATCTGTACTGCATCTAAACAGGAGCTTTATTCAATTCTGGTTCCTTCCAGAGATCTGGAAGGAAAACTAGTTTAATGAAATGTTACACAATGACATTGCAAATAACATATAGAATATACTGCTCTTAACATTCTTATTTCATTCATGACTATTTTAATTATCTCTCCCCGTGCTCTCTGACATGTGTTGTAAAAGAACACCAAACACGAATGTGTTTCTGTCTACGTGTGCCACACTTCCTCCTACAATCAAAACACTAACGTGTTAAAATTCAACATAACGAGACCTCTTAACACACCCTACTTTCAACTCTAAACCCTGAGGTACTATTCTAAAAGTGGCTAACTCTAAAGTGTAGCGTCAGAGAGCCTAACTACATCATTCAACCTTTACCACATATTCGCCATGATTTAATCTTTACAGTCACACGAATAACAAAATTTTTAACTTTACTTTTCACTTTTACCATATCACGGTATTTCTTAACATTTAAAAAATAACAGTTCACATGTATATAAGAACATATCAACATGCCGTTAATTTTACAGATTTGAAAACATACATTAGTAGTACATTGTTAACTTCTATTCTTTTCAAAGCAAGTGCCGCCCACCAGCGGCCGAGCGGTAAAGACGCTGAACACTGGTAGTTCGGTCTGAGGTTCGAATCCCGCGAACGGGCTAGCTGCATGGGCGTTTTCGTGGTTTTCCCCATGTGTAACGTGTATACGAGCCAGTTTCCCTTAGAAAGTCCTCCACGAAAGGCATCCCTCCCTTTAGGCAGATAGCCCTCGTGTGCTTTGCCATAACTGAATATTCCATTCCATTCCAAAGCAAGTGCCAATTCTTTCTACATTGAAATAATACTACATTTCAAAAAGTCTTTCAGACTAAAACTTCTTTCTTGCTAGAATGTTTTAAATAAAATTTATACAATAACTTTTTGCAAGATTTAAGTCTTTACACAACGCTATTATACATCAACTTTAGTTTTACGCACGAGTAATTTAAAAACATAATAAGAAAATCGGTCACAACTCATTTCTCGCCCTTTTGGCGATAAAGGTAGACCTCGCATCGAAATCTGCCACTTGCAGTAAGAATGAAAGATTAACTTAAGTTTGCAAAGTACATAAAATTTTACTTATCTTTGTAATATTCGGACATCCTTTTCTGGGCCCAGTCTTTAAAGGTACTGCAGACCGTAGCCTGGTTTATCCTCCTTCTTGTACGGGCTCGCCCTTCAGTGCTTTCCTCTGGAAGCTTCCGTTTTTCACCAGTACGGCCACCCTTGAACACCTTCCTTTTCTCCTCTGCTTGTGGTCTTGGCCGTTTGAAGGCAGCTGGTCTTGGCGGAACCGGGAAACTTCTGTCGTGATCCTGCTTGGACCTCGTTGTTGGCCGTTCAAATTTTTCTTGTACTTTTTCCTCCGCCGCTGATGGCCCTTCCGCAGTTCGGCGACTTTTGCTGCGGAGAGTTCTGTCGGATGAGTCGATCTTCCGTTTTAAAGCCGGGTTATAGTTGCCGTCCTTTCTCCTGGTCCTCTTCACATACGTCGTCCTTCTCCCTTCTTCATTCTGGGGGTGTTCGTGAACTCTGTTTTCTGGACGGTGGAACGGCTTCTTTTTCTTTTTACCTTCAATTTTTCCGCGGGGCAATTTTCTTTTCACTTGCTTCTGTCTCTCATTGGCTTGCCCTTGTACTTGTCGTTTTCCCACCTCTGGAACTTGTACCTGCGGTGTCTGCCGTGCCGGATCCTGCAAAAGATCTGAAAAGATTTGCATCTTATTACGATCGAAGTAGGGCTTAATTTGATCAATATTTGCGGAACAGGTTTCACCATTTCTGGCCTTTAACACTACAACAGCGTGAGTTATTTTTTCTATAACATATGGTCCTTCAAATCGTGGAAAAAATTTGGCAGTTTTATCTTCTGGTGCTGAAGAAAGTGAATGCTTAATTTTTAAAACTTCATCCCCTACTTTATAACTTACTTCCCGTCGTTTCAAATCATAATATAATTTCTGTTTTCTTTGTGCTACTTCCGTATTCTTTTTTGCTTCTTTTATTAGTTTTTCTATATCACCCATTTTAAATTCTGGGGCTCTTTGTTGCACATAAAATAATTTATCTAACGGTGTTATAATCTTTCTGCCTAGAAATAACTCAGCAGGAGTTTTGCCCGTTGTATCATGTTTTGCGGTCCTAAGGGCGAAAGCAAATTCATTGACATAGTTATCCCAGCTTTTATGAAAATTTTTAACATAACTACGGATAATTTTCACTATATTTCTGTTGACCCGTTCCGTTATATTTGATTGCGGCCGATACGGGACCATTTTTAAATGACGTATGCCCAGTTTTTGGCACATGTCTTCAAATATATTACTTACAAATTGAGGACCATTATCCGATATAACTTTTAGGGGCGCCCCGTATTTTAAAATATATTTATTTAAAATAGAATCAGTAACTAATTTCGCGGAGGCTCGTTTTAAGGGAACAATTTCGGTCCATTTACTAAAATGATCAACCATAACAAGGAGATAGCGACTTTTATTTAACTGACTTTTTGGGAAAGGGCCCAATAAATCGATGCCAATTATTTCATTTGGAAATTCGGATTTAATACTATTTAGAAACCGGCCGGGCGGAAATTAATATAATTAACGGCTTGACATGTTGGGCAGGACTGGACATACGCCCTTGTTAACTTTTGCAGTTCAGGAAAGTAGACTGCCTCGCGTACGCGTTGGATAGTTTTTCGAATACCAGCATGAGAAGCTAAAGGGCTGTCATGGAACTCTTGCAGAATATTTAATCTAAGACTAGCTGGGATAACAGGTAGAAATTCGTTGTTGGAATTCGTAGTTTTTGTATAAAATAATAGACCATCTATTAGTTCGTAATGGGCTGCCCTATTTCTTATCGCCACAATATCTTGGTGGCTAAAATTTTCAGGATCCTTCAAATACTCATAAATACTTCCAAACTCAGGATCCTTACCCAGTTCTGTTATTACAGTTTCTCGGGAATTTATTGTACACGCTGTAAGCATTGCAACCTTTACGGTATTACCCTGTTCGTCTAATTTAATTCGTGATAGGGCATCTGCTATGATATTTTCCTTTCCGGGGGTATGCTTGATTACCAGATTATATTCTTGCAGCTTGAGTGCCCATCTTATTAACCTTGGGGATAAATTTTTCCCTGAGTACAATCTAGTTACCGCCGCATCATCAGAATATACTGTTATCGGCGCCTTTCCAAAATAGACTCGGAACTTTTGCACTGCTAACAGAACTGCAAGTGCCTCTCTCTCGGTCGCGGAATAGTTTCTTTGTGTTTGATTTAAAGTTCGGCTAAAAAATGCCACGGGCTGCTGATTTTGCGAAAGTACCGCTCCTCCCGCATAATCCGAAGCATCCGCTGAAATTTCTAAATTTTCATCCTTTTCAGGAAATTTCAACACAGGGGCTTGCGTTAATGCTTGTTTTAATTTTTCGAAAGCACTATTTGCTTCGGCCGTCCACAAGAATCTTGCCTTTTTCCTTTTTAATTTTAACAATGGCTCAGCGATAGCTGCAAAATCTTTTATAAAGGACCTATAATATGAACAAAGTCCTAGAAAAGAAGAGAGCTTCTTTGCGTGTTTGGAGTCGGATACTTTTGTACAGCGATTATTTTTGATTCATCTGTCTCGATCCCTTTTTGCGATATTTTGTAACCTAAATATTTTAATTCAGGGGCTGCAAATTTGCACTTTTCGACATTAACTTTTAGACCGGCCTCATTTAATAAAGAAAACACCTGTCTTAAATCCTGTATATGTTGGTCGAGATTATCACTAGTAATAATGATATCGTCTAAATAGATAAATGTGGACTTTCCAAGAACAGGTCTTAACACAATGTCCATGCATCGCTGAAATGTTGCTGGGGCCCCAGAAAGGCCAAACGGCATACGCAAAAATGCATAAGTGCCAGACTTGGTTATAAAAGCAGTCTTAGGCACGTCCTCAGGCCTGACCCCTATTTGAAAATAACCATTCGTTAAGTCTAAAGTCGTCATAAATTTGGTTGATTTTATGTTCCTTAAAATTTCTTCTATGATCGGTAACGGATATACCGGATATTTCGTTATGGAATTTAATTTACGGTAATCAATAGCGAATCTCCACCTTTTTGGATGCTCCAAAGGATAATCATTATTTTTCTTACATAAAACCACCGGGCTAGCATAACTACTTGAGATGGGCGTTATGATCTTTTTACGTAGCATATCGGTAATATGCCATTCTATAATTTTTTCCTTATTCTTATCATACCGGTATGGTTTTTGACGAACTGGCAATGCATCTCCGGTGTCAATACTATGGTTAGTAACCTGAGTAAATCCTGGAATATCACTAAATAAGGAAGCAAATTCACTTACCACTTGTCGGATTCTATCTTGCTCGTCATTAGGCAGGTGGTCAAGATCTAACCTTGGCGGTTCAAACTTTTCTACACGCACTGGTTTCATTGTCAGCCTAAGGGACGCTTCATTAAAATCCAGTGTAGCTTGTGCGTCTGAAAGAAAGTCTATTGCTAGGATTAAATGTGCTTGCAAATTCTTTACTATAAAAAACATCACCTTTACTTGTTCGTCCTTGATACGGATATATAAAGGTACTTTACCTACGCACTTACATTCTTTTCCTTGCGCCGCTAATACTGTCGTATTATCCGCATTATATATGCGGTATTTGCGAAAATACTTTCTAAAAAAGACTTCTGCCACACAGGAACACTGCGCGCCGGTATCCAGGAGTGCGGTGGCCGGGATATTATTCACCAAGACTTCAATCTTCGGAAGAGTCAAATTTTTCACCATTACTGTATTTAACTTGTAGGAAGAGGGGGTTTCGTGGCCTTCGGATTTCCGCACCCTCTCGTCAGCAGAAATCCGTTTTAGTTTAAATTATTTTTCCTTTCCGTGCTTTCCTTCTTTTTCCCCTGGCCTTGAGACTTTTTTCCTGGGCTGCTATTGAACTGTCGACGTTCGCCGGCTGTTTTTGAATGCTCGGGTTTCCTTGCCCACTGATTCGCTTTTTCTCCGTAGCCGTATGCTTGAGTTTGCTGTAGTCTTGGCGTACCAAATTGGTTTCGCTGTTGATATTGGCGTCTTCTTTCGACGTCCGCCGTTCTTCTACTTTCAAACTGGATTGCTAGCTCAAATAACTTTTCCAGTGTATTCGGATTTCTTAATTCAATAAAGTCTTGCACTTGGGGTAGTAACCTCGGCAAAATCACTTGAATTATTTCAGGATCCGGACGGTTTCCATACAAGAGCTTGAAAACGTGAATTTTTCCTAAAATAAAGCTCGAGAGGTTTTCGATTCTTTGTTGATATATACTAAAAAGTTCCGTTTCTAATTTCGCACGATCCCTTACAACAGGGAAGGCTTTTAGTAGGGCAGTCTTGAAATTTTCATAAGTATAGGTGGGACTTCCTGCTTGACCCAAGAGACTTCTGCCGATACATTTGAACCAGTTAAGCGCTGGTAGCTAAGGTAACTTTTTGAAACTTGTGCACGGGGTAGAGCATGAAGTGGTCATCCAATTTTTCCAAAAAACTGGTTACCGGCGAATTTCCATTAAATGTTGCTTCTGGTTTCATCGAAGCGCGCATGGTCTGGACGATGTACCCAAATCCTTCCAGGGCGGCAGCTGGCATTTCTGGATTCTGAGCCGTTTCTGCAGGCAGCACAGGTTCTTCTTGAAACTCGGCCATGGTTATTCTTCTTCGTCGGGCGCCACTATCAGGTTCAATGTTTCTTCTAACCTTCTTCGGAAACATACAAGGACCTGACTAAGAACAGAGAGCTTACTAAAGCTATGTTCACTAATTGTAGTAAGTAGACAGGATACAGACGAAGGGTATACAAAACCCTTTATTTTTCTTTATATATAATGACTTCCGTACTTCGGAATACAATGACCCTCCACTCGGGGTCTAACGTAAAAGATATCAAAATAAAACTAAACTCTAATTTAACTTTAGAATAATACACGTGGAAGATTGGCCTTATAATAACAGGAAGCGTATGTAGCACAGAGACTGTGAACACTACAATACGTTTAATTTATCAAGAGGATTAAAACCTCTGGCCTGGAAGGCAAATAGCAACTGCGTAACTTCTAAGGTAAGCGGCCTGCTTCGAACTCACTGCTTCCTCTCTTCGCTTGGCAAAAAGGCCACACTTAAATACTTGGCGTTCGCCAGACAAACTTTGCATAAAAACCTTCACGCTTATAATTCTGGCCGGAAGTAGAAAATAAGAAGTGATAGTAAAGATTTAAAATAAAATAAACGTTAGTAAAACTTAAGATCCTTACAATGTTTGCCCATTGAAAATTATTCCTTATGTCCAGGAGGATAAGGAACTAACAGTGACGCATGTATTTAAAATAACTGATCTGACCACACTACGTGAGAACTGTAAATGAATAACATCTGTAAATGTGAAACCCAGCTAGCTTCAAGAATTTGAAAACCGCAACATGCTGTTCGTAGGTAGCGTTATTGCAACTTAACGACGCAAATCTGAAAAATATTGTTGCGTGCATACGGGTTCGTGATAGATTGAATGCACAAGTCCGATAACAGGTTAATAAAATTTATATCAGAACGCTGGAATTTTCCTCAGAGATATTCGTACAAGTGCTCACAATATCACGCTGTATAATCAGTAGTTATACTTCAAACTACTAAAAACGTTAAAATACAACACAATGTAAAGCGTATCTAAAGAGAAAACTAAATCTGGTATTGCAGTTCACGCTGAACCAAACAACTTGCAATAACCGTAATTATGCAACTGAGAGGAGAATTTCCTTATTTATAAAATATGTCGCATTTAGCTGGTATATCAAACTAGCTCTTTACCTGCTCAATAAAAAAATGCTCCAAGACGCTGAACGTAGAAAATAACTTAATATAAAAAAAAAATATCATATAGTTGAAGAAAGGGGGACCACATCATTACTGGTACTAGAGTATAGTTGTCTTGAAGCTGCAGAGACGTACCAAGCTTGACAGATGGCTTCATCTATCATGCCCTGAGAAAGATAGTCCATTCTTCGTTCTGAAAACCCTGAAAAGAGAGTTACAGATTTTCTAGCATATCAGTAAATAACAAAGCAAGTAGTAATTTTTCTTCTTACGAATTCCTTTCTTTTAAGAGTTCAGCAAACTGCTAAAAAATCCAGCGACTTTGTTTAACTGTGTTCCATAAAATAAAACTTTCACAGCATTAGAGTCCATTCCCTTATTAGAAGTAGCTGACGCATGCACAGTAGCTTCAACAAGTATGCATTCCTGGGTTTAGAATCCTACTTTGCTGGATTTTTGACTAAAATTTAGAATTTACTGCTCGAATGTTGGTAAAAAAAATTCACAACCTTTATGAGAAGAAACATGAGGCTGTTTACATCTAAAACAGGTTGGTGTATCCTCATTGTGTAAATCACAGGTGTAGGTATGCTGTTCTTAACTTAGAGCAAATGCGTTCTCTTCCCCTTAAATAGTTTTCAACCAGCCGCGCGAGATATTTCTAGAAATTTCTGCTTCTCGAAATTAATGGAAAGCAATTAGTGGATGGAATTACGGTTACAGCAAACATAGCAGTCAAATACATTTATTAAATTTCAATACGAATTACCGACATATCCATTTATTCAAAGTTAAATGCACGTGGCCCTGTAATCTTACAATTCCGTCATATAATTAAATGTGTCTCTTAAAATTTGTCTCGCGCTGCATTGCATGGTGAAATAAAACTATCTTAATTATAATTCTACTAAAAATATTTATCTAAGTACGAAATTCGTAAAAATATTTCATAGTCAATTGCATTTTGTGATCCTTTGCAGCAGAGGTAATGAATGGATGGAGAAAATGAGATACCACATCACCAAGAAAAGCAAAGGTGTAGGAATGAACAAAAGAATAATGGCCACCGTTTTGGGAGTGTCAGGAGATCTTCCTGATAGATTTTAAATACGTAAACACAATCTTTAATACAGAATGTTATATACAATTTAATGAAAAATAGTATGTGTCATTTGCCGTAAAATGCGCAATGAATTTAAAGAAAATGCGTGGAATGTTGATCTGCAGTATTCACCTCCTCTATACAAATTCACTGTACATTCAGCTGTTGTTAATAAAGAATAAGCAAAGGATGTGCTTTTAAGAAGTTTGACCAGGACCCTGAGAAAGAACATGGAGTTTCACATTATTATTATCTACTCTCTAAACAGAAATCTGACGTTCATTGGAAGCGATTTAATGATGATCATCACATGCAAATAGCAATTAATGAATTCTTTAACACAAACTTTCAGACTGCGTTTTCAGTAGAATTGCGTGAAATTTATTATTAAATCATATAAAAATGTATCAGAGAGATCATACTGAAATATAAACTAATAGATTTCCTCTATTTCTGTAGAAGTATTATTTCCTTTACCGAAATTTCTTCCATTATCCGAATCTTTTGCATGTACCTCCATTAATGCCTCATTCCTTTTTTTTTTTATGTATTCAAAACAATACTTTTAATGGAGGTGAGGAATATTTTACTCAAACTTACACTTTCCCCGGTACGCCTACTGAGACGTATAATTTAAGATATATAAAGCCCACAATTATATTTTTATCAGTTAATAAGTATTCGCCGTCTCTTTTAATTATATGAGGAATCAAACTGTTTCGTCAAGTCCGTCAAAGTTTTCTGGCTTCTTTTTACATATGTCTTCCATCAGTTCGTGGTTAAAGGCAATGATAATTCGCGCTATCATGCAAACTATTCGTATATCATTATTCGTGACCCCAAGGACCCCATAATATTTACAAAAATCTGTGAGACCTCATAAGTACTGCGCAAATCCGACACACGCGTGATTGAAAGAAACTGTAATTTTTTTTTTACTTGTACTCTAAATATACTATTGCAGTTTTAGATCATAATTTTAAGACACAGAAGTATCTGAAAATTTTAAATAAGCAACAGACGAAATGACAGCGTCAAGTGCAAAGAAAAGAAAATGAATTTTTATATTATAAAAAGAATGCGTCGAAATGTTTTCCTATTTTTCTCTGTCTGTATTGTCTTATTTTTATCTATTTTCAGATACATTGTGTAAAAATATTTGGTAATTATAAAATTATTATAATAAGAAATATCACAACTGCTAAAAGTTTTGGTGACCCATTGCTACATGTCCCGCGAATCCCTTGGGGGTCGCGATCCACAGTTTGAGAAACTCTGTCTTAGACAACCAAAGATTAAACCAAATAGTTGTATGTTAATATGTTCTATTCTCAAACCAACTTCTGAAATGGATGTAAGAATTTCATTAGATTTTTACACGGTAGTCCAAGTCATCTTGAAGTGAGTGTAATCATAATTATCCAATTAAAAGCAAAGTCGTTTTAGTAGCATATACCATGTTAAATTAAAATTTCTAAACATTCAGCATGGAGCTATGTGGAACATACTTTCTTCTTTGCTTTGGCAAAGTCAGTAGAGGTTGCCAGTTATAGGCGTCTAATGCGAAAGTTGTAGGACCCTGCAAGATGGCATGTTCTGTCCCTGGTAAATACTTGCTGCCTCTATAACAATTGAAACATTTTGAATTTTTGCATATACTTCTCAGCAGCTGGAATAATTCTTCTTACTCAATTATGTCATAAATAGAATGGTTGGTTTCCAGATTCAATGATAACAAAAAAGACGGCACTCTTAACAAAAGGAGTAGAACCACAAACGTAGGACTCTAACTTGATATGTGCTCGAGTTAACACTTTTACTTCTTGCCCAAAGTATTTTGACCATACCGAGTAGATCACTTAACAGGTAGTCGATGGGTTCTTGGATAAAACCTCTTACTTTATGAGTATTTTCTTCTTACCAACTCACCGCACGAATTTAGAACTGTATTAATTTTCATAATCCATAAGAAATTATTAGTCTTTACATGTCTCCATCATTCGTTGAAAATTAGTTTTGCGTAAACGAGATTCTAAACAATTTCTATTCGTTGAAAGTTAGTTCAAAATATTACAGCTATCAACTTTTAACAAAATATTTTAAGTACAGCATATAACTCATATAAGTCCTAACTGATAAAAACCCTATGTTAAACAAGGACACTTCTTTAAACAGTACACACAAGGATATAATAAGGACATTTTGTTGTAGAATAAAAATGCAAAGTACAGAGTATGAATGTTAAAATCATGAAACAAAAATAAAATTTGGAAATTTAATAATGAATTATATGTACACAAAACATTATAAAGACATAGTACCACAGTATGACGTATCGAATGGAAACATATACTTGAATCTAGTTGCATTCGTCCAGATGTGATTACACCCCCTCCTAACCCTTCTTGGTTCCAAATGCACATAGGCAATGCAGTGTTAAACATACTCTCATAAAACATATAGAACCTATATAAAATCCTTCCAGTTGCTCTAAAGTAGCAAGACACTGACATATATAAAATAACAATAAAAGTTCTAACATTACTCTCTGTATATATTTGAAGAAAGAGACATTTTTAGAAGCGCCATTGATGTCAAAGATTTCGAAAGATTCGACACCCAAACAAACTGTGTCGCCACTCAAAAAATTGGAAAATGGATGTGAGGTAGAACACGAACAAAGGATAACAAATAGCACCGAGAAAAATAGTTTCTGCAATAAATGAATTTTTATACTTGGAAACGAAACGTGGAAACATTTCGTAGTTACCCAAAACCTCCTAGGAAATATGTATAAATATTTCTATAAAAGAGAACAATTTTATGATCAGTACTCTTGAAAGAGTAGGCATTTGACAATAATTCTGTTTTTCCTGTTGTGATAATCTAAAATCCTTAAACATCTATACTGAGTATAGTTGTCCGGTATCAGTAGTTGTTCGCAGTTATTCAACAGTAAGGTTCGAATTAAAAATATTTAAGTATATTTAAAATAATTTCTTTCCTGCGTACCAACAGCCACATCAGTCAGTCTTAAGTATTCTGTTCAAAGAATTACCTAAATGTGTAGAGACATTAGGATTTTTTGAAAGCAAGAGAGATTGAAAAATTAGCAACCGCCTTTGCCGGGAATCGAACCACCGACTTCTGAAATACCGGCCCAGCGTGCGAACCACTACACCATGAAGGCACGCTAGTAAAGCGGGAGAAATGCCTCATAAATGCATCGTACTTTGCTCTGTTAGCGATGTCAGTAACCTGCGATATTTCTCGTGCATTAAGATAATTTTCCTTATGCCTGCGTTTCTTTCTTTATTTTGATGAGTATTGTTGCTTTTGCAGTTTGTTGTAAATTTCTCTTGGTCATCTATAACTATGGAAAATATTCTCACAAATCCGTAACTTTCAACATCATACATATAAAGAAAAAAAGAAGGATGATCTTCTAAATGCATATTTGAATAGATAATATCTATAGGAGCTTCGGAAAGTTAAATAAAAAGTAATGATAGCAAAATTCAGTATGGCTTCATCTCGACGAATACTGTTTTATTTGCACCAATTTAAAGCGAATATTTGACATAGGGCTTTGAATCAAAATAGCTAGAGAACAGACGTTGCTTGAGGAGAGTAACAGGATTTTAAAGTGATATTTCAAAGTTGGAAGAGGTGCTTAAATGCTAAGTGGATGGAGACGTAAATTTGCATCATAACTGATAGCATGACTGACAATTTTGAACATAAAACTTATTAAATTCAAAGAACTGTTACTATTCAAGTCAGTATATTTTCCGATTTCCAAATTGAAACTTCTAACTTCAGACTTCCTAATTCCTCTACATTTTGTTTTACTCCTAAGTATGTCATTTATAATAATAAAACACTTATTTAAGAATATATTTCAGTGGACAAATCTTTAACTATTTTATTATACTAGGCAATTATAATGAAGGCTGAAAACGAAGTATCCGAAAAAAATTATTCCATGGTTATGTAAACAATTTATGAAAAATATAATTTATTATAGTAAAGGAGATAATGAATTTTCAAACTTGGAAAGGTACTATTCCGTTCTGAGGACCCAAAAAAAAAATTTCAGCGAAAATGTATGCGCAAAAGCGCCAAATCTAGCAAACGCGCCCATTTAACAGCGCGCCAAATCTAGCGTACGCGCTGATTTCAGATTGCGTACGTTTATATAGTTCTATATTTCTTAAGACGCCATTAAAATACTAGTTTAATTTTTAAATTCCTTTTTGATATTCTATTGATTTCACAATTTGGGAATTGCTCATGATGAAAAGTCTGCAATAGATTTTTGGGTAAAGTGCAGAATCACCCACTACTTGACGCGTTTTTAAGAAATGCACATACTCGGTATCCATCCATCGATCTATTTTCACCTAAAAAAAAAAAAAAAAAAGTCCCAGAATTTCACAAAAATGGCACTGCGCACACCTTTGACTGTATCTATGTACACATCGACCCATTTTCACTTAAAAAGTAAAAGAAAATTGACAAAAATGCTATTGTTCTTACCCTTGTAAAAGGCGGGCAAACAAATAAGTGGACGATTCTGCACTTTACCGAGAAATTTTTCAAAGGAAAGGCATCATTCATTACAGAAAATTATGTTTGAACAACCAACGAGATGAAATCATACTTTAGCGATAACTCGGTAGCGAAATAGCAATGCAGGCATCCATTCACTTATGTTTAGCAATTTTTATACAATTTATAATAATGATCTGAAATAGTTATTTACTCTTATGCTTCCATTCAGTCATCTTTAGCCTTTTTTTAATTATAATAATGAAAGAGTATTATATGAAATTAACCTTTCATCTAAATTAAAACATCAATCTTAGATAGTTATTTACTATTATACTTCCTTTCTTGCGTTAGGGTTGCCGCAATTATTTTTGGCAGCACTGGCATCAACAATAGTTTGGCAAATTTTGACGGCCCTCAAAACCGAATTGTACCCTTAGAAGAAATTCCAAATGACATGCAATGTCAAGTGCAAATTTTTATTGTAGATATTTTTAATATATCAGTCAAATTCAATTACATAAAATTTACAATAATTTGATGATAATCTTTTAGGTTGTATAAACAAAAGTTTTAAAATTTTAAAGGTAATTTCAAGATAGTGAAATTTAATAATTTATAGAGATAATTATTTGCTAAGTGATCGCTAACTGTGTATGTGAAGTAAATCAAAAGTAAATATATAGAAAGATTTGAAAGATTTATTATTAAGTACCCTTCATTTAGTGTACAATTATGTTTAGTTGCTTAATATGTTAAGCAAATATAAAATGAAATGAATTGAAAGTCTGTTTAAATATTTTTGATAATAAAATTACTATATGCTAAGGGTGTTATCAAATATTCATCTTCAATACAATACGTAATTAATTGGATAAATGATTCAATGAACAATAAATAAACTTTATATGGAAATATACTTTAAAGGCATTACAAGATACTCTTTAAATGTACGGACGAATAAATTACGAATATTAACAGCGACTATTGGTACAGCCTGGAATTAATTTCCACCATATTTGAAAGATGTATTTAAAATTTGTTCCTCAATGATATTTTAATCGCCGAAATCTAAGTCACACTAGAGTCACACTAGCGCTGAATGCCGTAATAAACTGAGGGAAATGATGTTCTTTAATTGCAATTCATTTAGGCATATATCTTCGAATTCTTATAGAATTTAACAAAACAAGAAAATAAGCATTACTTTGCATGCTCACCAAAAGGATATGATTTAATCACTTAATGTTTTGAATATTAATATTAATACGGAAAATAATTGGACTATAATTATTGAGCAATTGTAGTAGAGATCAGAGGTGGCCAAACACTTCTCTTCCGTAAGATCCTCATACTGAAATTGAGGAAAGCTCGAGAGCTGGAACTAGATTTTCCAAAAATCGCAATTCCATGTTTTCATTCTTTTAAGTAGTGAAACAGATTTCAAAGAAATTTCTGATTTTAAAACATAATTTAATGACAGTTTGCGTTATGCCATTATCATATACTCATTTCAAAAGACACTTTGGTTACTTTACCACACACTTATTTATACAGGATAGGAAACTTCAGTATATTCCTGCCGTACCGCCATTTAGTCTTTTCGGCTTGTTTATCTATATGTAAGACTAATTATTTAAATTTTAGATTTTATATCAATTTGCATTACGTCAATATTTTACTCCAAATTTTATATCAAAGATTACAAAATGGTATAGAACGTGGACATAAATAATAATGTATCAAATAAAGACTTATGTGATAACAGCTGTGAGGAGTAAGTACATTGAATTCAAATGTTTGGGTTGCTTTTAAATTGTCACTGTTTACTGGAGATAATTTATGAGTGATTCAAATGCAATGATCCTTAAATTGAAATCCAAAGCGGTGGAGAGAGGCAATCGATAAGCAATGGGCTGTCAAAAACAGCTTAAAACTTTATAAAAAAACATCCTTCACTGTACGTAACATGTTTAATTTTATGACCGGCTTTTAGACACTCCTTAAGGATTTACAATAGCATGGCGCGCACCAGTTTCTATTCGATTAGTATTAAGTTCTATAATTTCGATATATATCAATTCTCCCCTTTATCACAATTTCCGGCTATTTGGGTGTCGTCAAATTCTGGTGGTAAAGATTGTGGCACATCTGGTGCTTTGGTGACCTTTTTATATCAGAAGGATCTTACGGTAAAATTATGGGCTCGAATGACGACACAGAGTCATCTACCTGGTGACTGTTATCTTTGGATGGTTCTGGGACTCCACTTTTATCCACTTCTTTGGAAATCGCGAGATCTGGAGAATGACGTAAGCAGCTATGATTACCCAGGTTAGGTTCCTCCATCACGTATCTGTTTGACATGTCGCCGTCATAGCTGATAGTCTACGTTTATAGTGTAATGAAGCTGTCCATCCTTGGATTGTACGGCTCTGTTTCAATGAACAATGCTCAGTGAGCATATCATTTGAGGAGTTAACCGGAAAGCAGATAAAAATAACAAAGACATGAAAATTAATGAATGTTTAAAAGAAGAGTGCAGCGACAAGTTGTGACAAGAAAGTGACAAATATCACGCTGCTAAAACAAGCAAGAGAGAAGCAAGCCTCTGCAGACCAGAAGACGTAGTATCAATCCTGAAAACACAGTTTGGAATTGATTGAAATTCCATCCACAAATTTACGGTTATTACAGTGTTAAAATGTCGATACTAAATAATCGGTATGTATTCGAGGAGGAAGAACAGAGCATAATTGTAAATTTACCTACCCTGGCAGCTGATCAGATGATGAAATGGAGGCAAGAGATTGATTAATAAAGTACAGAGGCGGACAAAAATGCGAAACCGTTTCGTAAAATGCATGTTTGGACTGAAATGTTTATTCTTTCAAAAGCTTTTGGTGAAGCTGATGTGTTTGCTCACTAACATCATTTCTACAACATCCTCAATACCTTAAATAAGTGCCATTCGTTATTGAGACAGCTTTCTGTGCAGTTGTGAGAGCGTCATGTGGGAGCTAAATGAATTCAAACGTGGGCTTATTTCAATTGTCATTAGAACTCCAGAATTTCCGATTATAATACTTCAGCTGCATTGTCAGCCCTCTCTTTCTCTCCTTCACTGTCCTGGTAAATCATATCTCTTCGTTAAGCCATATGAAATAAAGATAAATAAATCTATAAATACAAACTGTAATTTAATATGGCAATAACCCCTTAATGCTTAATTTTAATTTGGGTAATAACCACTCTAATCTCAAAGAATACATTTTTCTGCACTGCGTCATTTCGAGACTAATCCATATGACTCCTACATAGGGCTGATGGCGTAAATGGAATTAAAACTTCGAATAGCCAATAATGTTATTTTACAGCATTATTAATTATCCAATCAAATGCACTGATCGAAGCTCACTCATTCTGATTTAATATTTCTTCTTGAAAACAAGTCACTTGCTTTCTCTAACTTGGCCCACATATACTGCTGCACAGCTGACCAATATGTAAGTGTTCTCGAAAAGGCACGAGTAAGTGTGGCAATTGGCTTACAGAAGCAAAATGTTTACCGAATAAAAATGAATATTTAATCTGCCTCTTCTGCCAAGCTGATGTTCAGTACTGATCTACATCTAGGAAATTGAATTAGTTCTATTTATACTCTACCGATATTTCTATATCTACGCTATCAATATTTCTACAACATTATATTTCAGCTTGCTCGATTACGTATGCATGTATAATTTCATTCAAATCCTAAGTAATAAAAATAAGACGTTCCAGTAAGCAGATGTTTTATGCAGGTAAGAAACGATTAACTAAATTAATTGTATCCCATACACTGAAAAATACGTATGACACTACGAGAGGAAATTCGCGTTTTGGTGATCTTCGAGAAAAGAGAAACTGGCTAAGATTTTTAGATTAAAATTACGTGTCTTAGTAAGACACTCTACAAATTAACATTTTACATCAATTTGCTGTTAAATTAACGAATACTGTTGTGATCATCATTTTCAATTAATTATAATTTCTTCTGTCTACCAGCTTGCTGTCAAGTTAATTTATCCTGTTGCGATGATAATTTTCTTTAAATTCTAATTTCCTTTTTATATCTTTATTTATTTTTTCCTCTTTTCCTAACTCCTAGGCACTTTTACGGGAGTAATTCTTCCAGAGTGACCGAAACCATCGATCTTTGAGTCAACTTATGATCAAAAATGCTGCTCAGCATGTTGTACAGATGTTAGACTGATATATCAGGAAAAAAAGCAGGAAAGGGAAAATACGTATTAAAAAAAATCAGGCTTTACCCGAGAGCCACACCCGTACCATAAAATAGGAATTAGAGGTTAAAATTCGTCAGCCGTTCATTATAATACCGCTGAATGCGTCTTTCTGTATTTCTAGTCTTGACAGTTTTGCTAAAAACTCTCGGCAGTATTTCTTTGGCAAAAAGATTCATTGCGACTTTGGCAGAAAAATGCATTATTATAATGCATTTTTCTGCCAAAGTCGATAGAGAATAAATTCTCCATAAGAATATTTTTGTTAACTTTGGAAATCGTTATATTTTTCAGTTACATAAATTAATTACAGTAAAATAACCAAATTTAAATCTATTTCTTGAAGCTTATGTGTTGCAATTTTTCAGCCAGCTGTTCTTTTCACGGCATTTATAAGTCCAAAGGCCGTTAGCACAGAAGGTCTATTAATTTCTTTTGGTATTTTGTGTTCAAATATATAAATGTCTGGTTCCCTTTTCAAATTGTTACCACCAAATATTATCACCACGTTTTATATTTAAAGAAATTAAATAACGAAGAATCTGTATAAATGTATATACGTTTCTCGCAATGTGATGAAACAACGGTACCCGGAGTCATCAAATTTTGTATAACGTAATCCTTCACGGAATATGGGCATGTGGAAGCCTAATTTGGAATTTGAAATTTGTTTTATTACCGATTTCATATTTTGTAATACTTATCCGAATTTTTTATTAACAAAATGATTTTAAAGCGAGCGATGACAACACTGTACGAAAACAAAAACATATTTTTATCTCTGACGCGTGGGACAGTGTATCCGAAAATCTAAATATATGCTTTTTTCAAAAATTATTTTGCGATATTGCTGTTGAATTGAATTTTATGATTAAAGTGCGAAGAACATGATATTTGATAAATAAAGTTAACACACAAAACTTTAAAAAACGCCCCTTTGGGCGTAATGTAAAATCGGAAAGCTTTCAGATTTTGTTTCACATTTATTTCCTTATTAATAGGTTTTGTATGTATAAGATATCAGTCCTACTTTTACACGCATAAGCTGTTTGGAATACATTCTTTATTATGTTAACGTTGAATTAAAATTTTTTTGAAGTACATATCGTAAAACATTGCTCACTGTATTTCACGCCAGAAAGAAATTCTTGTAATCCGTTATTCCACTAAACAAACCTGTCACTGCTTCGAAACGAATACGGAAGACCATGAATAAGTCCTTTAAGAAAAATCTAAGACTACGATTCTTGAGCTTCATTTACATAGAAAGCAGAAAGAACTTTCACGTCAGTATTCCATTTCGATTGTATATCTCAATAAAAGAGGAGTGCTTAATCAACAGAGAAAGGGAACTGAATCTAGGTCTAAGGTAATAAAAAAGAATAAAATCTTGTTAAAAACTGAAAGTAGACTAAACTAAGCTAGAGTTTTATGCCAAAATTCCTTCAAAGCTGAAACATCAAAATAAAAGTATAAAAAATCACTACATGAAAATGTTATATATTGAAGGAACTAAAGTGCATTTAAATCGAAAACAAATTGTTTTAATACTTGCGCAATAGCTGCAAAGTATGATAATAATATATATATATATAATAACGCAAAAAATATTATCTATATCTGTGCGTGTGTGTGTCTTCAAAGAGAAAGAAACAAATCATGAAACACAGTATGTAAATATCATAGATATAAACCATTAACTATCTAGAAAAAGAATTATTTTTTAATCAACGCAGAATTAATTTATGAGCTAAATTAAATGTTACATATGTGAATTATAATTTAAGTAGCTGGAAATTCTAATAGTTTTAGTTATATTTGGGTTACAAACACCTAGAATAACAAATATTAAGGATGCTAATGCAAGAAAAATCATAGATATTTTCATGAAGTTGCAGGTCTAGTTTCGAAGGTTTAATTATAGAACCTCGTTCTTCAGATGCAAGATTGCAAATAACGAAAGAAAAGTCTATGCTCAAGCGAAATCAGTGACTGGAAGGAAGTAAAGCTACTGGCGCCATCTATTGATAAAAATGTAAACACCCTTGAACCAACTTTATTAAAAGCTGAGGATCAAGGAAGACGGACTTGAAGTGAGATCGTTAACTAGAACTGAAATAATTTATGAATAGGAAATACCTTTAGAAAATCTACTTCGTCAAAGGAAGATGTTTCTTGAATAATGTCGACTGCAGAAAAATAAAAAAATGGATTTTTTTACCAGCAGTTTTAAACAACAAATTGTTTATGAAATTTCTCCATTTCTTTCTCGTTTTAAGTTCTCCATAGGCTTAGCTAGCTTACTCCAATTGTACGTCAGCTCGCTTGCTTGCAGCTGGATGTCCTTAAACGTATGCATCGCAGCTTCTGCTTTTTAAGATATCTTACATTGTCCGTATCATTTCAAGAGCCAAAGAACGATCAACATTCGCACACATCCCGGTTGTCGAACTTTCGAACATATCAATGTTCGAAAGTTCGACAATTTGCAATTGTGTGCTCGGGATTATTTAGTTCCACGTACTTCAAGCAGCTGCTCCAGAGAAACAGGAAGCTTTGTCCGCAACGAAATGTATATAGTGATCTCCGCTTTTGTATTGTGAAGCAGACGGCTCAAAATGTATCGGATAATGATGATTTACCTCAGCAGACTGCGTTCATCTCTCAACAGGTGCCCTTTAGATCCTCGACACACCAATTTTTCAGCCATTCACTTACAAAATCTGCTTATTTAGGTACATCTACTCGTTGTTGTATAGATATTTTAGAATTACAATGTATGTGCAACATTGCACATACTAATTTTTAAAACTGAATTTCTAAAACTGAGGATCTCATTGTGTATAAGCCCCTTTATGTGAAGTTATAAATTTTAGTAAAGGAACTGCAATGTAAAATTTGGTTAAATAATATGCGAAGCATCATTTTAAGTAATATGCACAGAATCACACATCATTATGTTAACTGTTAAGAAAGTAAAGCCCTATGTTTTTAACTTAAACATAACTCATGTTTTATTTACTGAACTCGTTTGAACTCACTTTCCACATTTTGCGATTTTGATATAAATTAAAATCATTAGAAAATATGTGAAGCTCCACTTCATAAATTTAAATATATGCTTTATTCATTAAAGGCTTAACGAATTAATGAAAATCCAGTTAAGAAGACAACATTTTTTGCCAAAGAAAATTAATTGAAATAACTTTATATATTTTAAACAATCAACGCATAAGTAGTTGGGTATTACTTTTCAGATTATTTCAAATCTCTTGCATCGCTTTTGTCAAATTTAATATTCCGTGTCATCTGGTGTCATTATAAATATTATTAGACTTGAATGAAATGCTTTTAAAATACTACTGTTTTAACAATAAAGTACTAAAAAAGGTGTTATCGTTTTTAATGAGAAATAAATACATTTGATAATTCAATGTATTTATCTGTCATTCTGTATTAAATATACATTTGATAATTCTTTATATGTATTTTGAGCTTATAATTATGATAATCTCAACATTCTGTAAACTTTCTGTACTTAAGTTTTGATGAAATGTAGTACGTGTATAGCGTTATGATATAAACTTATCCTACATAAAACGCTCTGAAATCCGATCTAAAATTGCATATCGATAAATGTATAGAATGTACAGAGAGTATAAGAAACAGATTTCTTGGGTATGGGGAGATTTTAAGTTTGTATTATCAGATAGCCTTTCTAAGTAGTAATTTTCTATAAATTAAGGAATGAACGTGATTTTTCAATGAAAGATTAAAATTTTAAATTTTACTGTTTCGAGCTATCTTGCGCTGATAACTACATTTTAAAGGTTCGAAGGAAAGCTCAATTTTTGGTGAAGTATAAAAATGATATAAACGTATCTGCTTCAATTCAGAAAGATTGTCTCTCGAAAGCTGTAAGGGAAAAGTATGTATTGCAAAATAGACATAAAATCCCAATCTCAGTATGCTAGTCAGAAATGATAAGGTTTTCAGCTATAGTAGAATTACATTACACATTAGCTGTCGCTCTAGCTAATGCAGTTACAAGTGTCCAGAACTCTTCAATGAATACTGGAAGTAGTAACTTTCAAAAAAGGTGAGTAATGGAAGTACACATTATAATAATATCCACGCAAAATTCAAACGCCATATGTACATAGCTAAAATGAAAAGATACTCCAAAATGTACTTATTTAATTTTGAATGCTTTAGTCAGAAATTAATGAAATATAGCTAGCATTGTTCTGTATGAGAAGACGTACTTTTACATATAGAGGGTGGACAACAGAGTCGTAGCTAGGGTTTTCAGCGCCCAGGGACAACTGAAGATTTCGCTCCCCTACTGCTTGCCAAGGATGGGAAACATTTAATTCTAAAATTTCGTAATATCAATTTGGCGACCCTTGGATGCTGCGCCCGGGGACAGATGTCCCCCCTTGCTCCCCTCTAGCTACGCCCCTGTTGGACAACAATCATAGTAGACGTATATCGGTTTCTTTCACGTCCAAGCAAGTCACCAAATATCTCTATCTTCTGAATATATTATTGAGAGAAGGGCGCTTCGCAGCCAGATTCCTTTTATCCCCTTATTATATGAGGTCTTAATGAAGCTGTAATGTTTGATATTCTTAGCGAGCATACACTAACTATATGTCAATAGTCTGTGTAAGAAATTTTTTAAGTACGACAAAGTAATTAGTACTGTGTAAGGAAGTCTTAAGTACGACAAAGTCCAATGAAAGTGCATAACAAACTCTTTATTAACTTAGTCACAGATGGCACCGATTCATGCTTATAAAAGCCAAAACGTTTGATTTAAAGGTAACAAAGAACTTAAAACCGAATAGAATTAAGTCAGCCTAACGAATTTCCACAAGTCACTTAAAGCGCAGACAGACTCTGACTCGGAATATGTCGGCATAAACAAGCTTAAAGGCTAGAAGCAACGCACAGAAATGTAATCGGTGGTAAATTAAAAGATACTAATGTGCTTTCAGGCAGACAAAATACGCCCTCTCTCTCTAAATTCATCTTCCCTTAAATTCCCAAAATTTTCTCTTAAATGTCACATATTTCTACCTCATTAGAATACTCGTGCGCTACCTCATTTGCATTCCGGCTAAAAAAGCGTTGGTTGAAAGAGAGAGTAATAGGAAAGTTGCTTCAAAATAAAACTAACTGTTAAATAACTGGAAATAGATCTGACACTTTAACAAACGAGGCTGGTTATATTTAATGAACGGTTACAGCCGAAAACATCGCGGCAAAATCATCGCGGACGAAAACGTCGCGGAGAAAACAAAGCAAGGCAAAACGTCGTACTACAAAATATCGTGGAAGAAAACATCGCAAAGAGAAAACATCGCAGTTCTAAAACATCGTGGTACAAAACATCGTCGTCGAAAATAAAGCGGTTCAAAAACTTCGCAGTTCAAAAACATCGTCGTCGAAAATATGGTGGTAAAAAATAAAGTATCTACAAATCATCGCATGACGATAACATTGCAGACATGCTTCTTTCAGGCTTTAATAACTGTAAGTGGATATTCCCATATTGATTTGTGATCGCAAGATGGAAAGAAGGATAATTTTTACTTTCATACTTTTTATTAACTAATAAATGTTTGCTGAGAAAATAAGAATGAAACTTAAGCATAGAAAATTAATGCAACGTATAGCACTTAATAGAATTTTAAACCGACATAGTTAACTAACAAAGGTCATTAATAAATCATTTTTATGAAGTTTTTACTGGTAATTTTTCATGAAAAGTATAACCTATAATGTGCATTTAATTTTTTATGCTTAAGTTTCCTTCTTACTTTTTCAGCAAAAATTTATTAGTTAATAAAAAATGTGAAAGTAAAAATTATCCTTCTTTACATCTTCCGCTCACAAATCATTATGGGAACATCCTTTTACAATTATTAAAACCTGAAAAAAAAACATGTCTGCGATGTTATCGTCATGCAATGATTTGTAGGTACTTTATTTTTTACCACGATATTTTCAACGACGATGTTTTTAAACTGCGAAGTTTTTGAACCGCATTATTTTCGACGACGATGTTTTGTACCACGATGTTTTAGAACTGCGATGTTTTCTCTTTGCGATGTTTTCTCTTTGCGATGTTTTCTCCCACGATATTTTGTAGCACGACGTTTTCGCCTTGCGTTGTTTTCTCCGCGACTTTTTCGTCCGCGATGTTTTTGCCGCGATGTTATCGGCAGACACCTTAATAACATATGTTCAAACCCATGGCCAAGCTATGTTTGGAAAATTTGTACACATTTATGGTTAAGAAAATGTTTTTTTATAACAGCATGACAAGCTTTCCATCAAATTTAAATACGACATTCTCTCAAGCAAGCGCCAAACAATCATAAATCAAGCGCGTATCAGATAGGTGGTAAAACAATATGCCTGTGCAATGGAATGCGTTTTAACATAAATTAAGTATAATTTCAAATTTTGACTAACATCCTTCAAGTATGATAAGATGCTGGACACTACGTTGAAACTTCAGTTGCATTAGCGAATTAGTTTACCTTAATATATATATCGTATATAAAGTTTGAAATAATTACAATTGATCATTTAAGAGCTATGAGTCGTATCCTCGATTATCATAATCTGAGAAAAATAATACATTTCTCAAATGATTTCAAAGAGGCTGATTGCGTTATGAATGTTCATAGATGAGCATAATAACATACTGTATAATTTTACAGCTGGAAACTTTCGGATATTATCTCCATTGAATTATATTAGCCTTTTTCTCTTTGAAGGAGGCGGGGGGATATGTAAGATGAGAAATATGCAAACCAAAACTTATAATTTAAAATAGCATAGTCCTTAATTCCCCCTTTATTTCCTAAAAATCATAATAAGTTTTCTTGACTGCAACATTTCTAAATCTATCCATCTCGCATGGTTTGCGTAACCCTGGTGGCGTAGCTAACTCAGAACTTGAACTGAAAATTTTAAGAACTAAAAACTTTCTCATCTAAACTAAAACTTTCTAATGGTGATCCTCGATTTTGGTTTTTAATTGCGCACTTTCACTTCTGCTCTCTTTATCGTAAAGATGCTAGTTCGCTCACGTATCGTCTGTTAGCTATTGTCGTTTTTCTAAAAATATAATATGAATAAAATTGGTGGGTGCAAAGACGTGAAAGGAAAAAGAATATGTGTCCTCAGAACTAATTACTTAGAAACAAAATTATATGTTGAATTTATAGCTACGTCTGTCATCGAGTGTCATTTTTCTAACAACGCAGTAAAGCATCTGCAAGATATAACACAGAAGACTATCTATTGCAGAGCATCTATCCAAGTCATCTTATTACATATGCATGTGCGCTTATTCATCAAATAAGTCAATAAGCAAGATGACATGTTATAAAAACACTTCTTTAAACTTATAAGTTTTTCCTTTATCTGGTAGAATTTAATCAGTCCAGAAAAACTAAGAAACGTGAAGCGAATTATCGCTACGTCTGAAATTAACGACCTAAAAAGTTTGGAAAGATTTGAAAAAAGTTTCTTTTATTTATTTAACCATAAATTTTGAACATAAATGCACGTTCCTGTGCTATCAACGTCAAGTTCAACTCATGGCGATGCAAATGAAGAACAGTCAAATACCAGTGTAAAACCTAAAATAGTCGTCAAAAACTACGAAATGATATTTAAATCTAAGCTGCTTCAGAACTTCTAACTGGCCTATCAAATTCAAATATCTTCAGGAATAGCGCAAGGTCGAATGATTACAGACCTAATAGATTTGGCGGGAACTAAATTAAAGTGCCAGCGGAAGCAGCCGCATTATCTGTCTTACAATTCAAAAGTAAAAAACCTACAGCTTAAATACTATCAAACTAAATTTGCATTATGGTGAGGAAATGGAAAGGAGAAGTTACAGTAGTAAAGGCTAATAACTGATTAAATACAAAGAGTAACCTTTTTACATCATCATTATTTTAAATCACATAACACTATATTTTTTTACATCAGATTCTAATGGTTGAACAAATGTTTAGTCATACCAGATACTTGCTTGCGCATTTACTCGGCAAGAGGAGATTTGAAGAAAGCCAAGTTTGAAAAATAACCTTGCTGTTATATTTATTACTGTTGTTGCAGAAAACATTTCTCAGTGCAATCGCATATGATCCGAAAAATAAGTGTTAATGCTATAATGCTGCATAAACAAAGCAGTAAATATTAACTCAAACAATTAAAAATGGTCTAATGTTATTAATACCACCTGGTGTGTTTGCAACAAAAATTTCTCTTAATCTAATTTCAGAAATTTTTTTTTCACAATTATTTATTAAAAATTCGCTAGTCTTAAAAACTCTAAGTATAGCTATATATAATTCTTTAAAAAACAAGTAATAACATGAAAGAATTTATTCATTATTTAAAAGACTTTTAATTTAGTCAGTATTATTATTGTTAGTACATAGCTAATACAGCTATCATTATTTGCAAATGGATTGTATCTCTTCATCTTTCATCACCCTGTGACGAGTACTCCGCCTGCCTTACTATTTTCCTGACTCTTGTCATAAGGAATCACATGGTAGAAAATAATTATTATTTAACCGATTATGGAAAAGAGTTAAGTTTGTCTGCACGAGGGACAAAGGCCTTTCTGTAAGACTTTCAAGAGAAATTGGTACATGTTCCCTTTGTTATGACAGAAACGAGAAAAACGATTGCACTGTAAATAGGGCCAATCGGCAACTGAGTGGTAAAATCACCGAACACTGGTAGTTCAGACCAAGGTCTGATTTCAGGCGAACGGGCTGGCTGTCTGGCCGTTGTCGCAGGGTTTTATCATGTGTCACGTGTTTACGAGCCAGTTTTCCTTAGACAGTCCTTTAGGAAAGCATTCATCTCCTTAGGGAGAGAGTCTTTACAGGCTTTGTTATAGTTAAAAAACGCAAAACAAACCAAACCACTGTGAATGCAACAGTAAAAGTAGCACTTAAAGTGATTTGCAAACTTGCATATTATACGTTATACATCCCTCTAACTGCGTCCTTTTTAAATTTATGAAAAGCATGTAATATGCTTCTTTCAGTAATATACTAGATAATAAGGTAAGAAAAAATCAAACTCTGTTGTAATTCGTGTAAACTCTGTTCTAATTCTGAGTTACTTACGAAACTGTGAAAAACTAAGAAAAGCAGTTTTGCAATTCTTGTCAAAAGTGTGATGAAGTATACTGTCGACAGCATTAACAGGATCTGGAATTAAATTACGAAGCTAGAAGTCATTACGCACAAAACATTTGTGGAAACATAAAAACTACGCACAAGGTTTTCGAATTTACGTTCTTGCACTATAGAACTTTCAGAAAGCACAAAATGGAAGAACTCTAATATAAAATCATTTTAGCTAGTCCGAGTTTGATTTAAGGAGTCTGTAGTGAAATCTGACATTTTAAAGAAATTTCATACCCGCAGTAAATTTTGAAGGCCAAAGATTCTTATTTTGTTCATTTCCAGATGATATTTTAGGAGTTCATTCTTTCCTCAAAGTACTTTCAAAATAAGCTTTCTTTGACATTTTGTATCATGTATTCGGAATTTTTAGTCCAAAGGGATTTGAGTCCCGAGGGACTATTCGTTTTGGCATTTTGCGTCGGACTCATAAATGTCGGTTCACTTTTCAAACTGTTGCCACAAAATGTTAGAGTCCTGCATTATATTTGAAGAAATTAAATAATGAAAAATATGCATAAATGTATGTATATTTCTCGTATTGTGATAAAACAACGGTACATAGAGTCATCGAATTTTGAATAACGTAATCCTCCAACGAATATGAGCATGTGGAAGACCAAATTTGAAATTTGAAATTTGTTTTATGATCGATTTCCTATTTTTTAAAACTTTGACGAATTTTTGATTAACAAACTCAAGGATTTCAAAGCGAGCAATGGCAACGTTGTGCAGAAAAAACATTTTTATCTCCAGCGCGTGAGTCTCTGTATCGGAAATTCTAAAGATAGGCTCGTTTTAAAACTATTTTGCGATATTGCTGTTGCACTGGATCTTATGGATTAAGTGCGAGGAACATGATATTTAATAAAGAAAGGTAACACACAAAATGTTAAAAAACGCCCCTTTGGACGTAATTTAAAATCTGAAACATTTCAGATTTTGTTTATTTTAAGTTTTATTATTATCCAAGAATTTGTAATACAGTTTTTCGTTGTTGAGGCGAAAAAAATGTCTATATCAAACTTCAAAATGCATGAAAGTTCTATAAAGAGTGGGAGGATTGACTAGCAAGTAGAAATGAAATGAAAAATTTAAATGCAAGAATACTGAAAAATCGTAGATATAATTTGCTTACATCAAACAATAAATATTTATTTTTTTCATTCTATAGCTAAACATAATCTACGTCATGTGTCAACCTACGTCATTATTTTTCAGATTTTAAGAACTATCATATTTATATATATTGTGCTCACGGAACACAGTATTTTGCCTTTCTGAAAAAGCTGAACTAGGGATAGTAGTGAAGAATATGACCTTCATACCTGTTTTCTTGTACCAATTTTTTCTAGTAAATTAAGCTTTCAGCCCGCGCGTATGCGCAAAATTTAAGACCAATTCCGTTTTAATGCACATTTTTCGTATATCGAAGTTGAGACGTCTGAGGGTCATTTCTATTCCTCTATTCTACCATTCTCCACATCATGGAAGGTGCCAACAGGAAGTCATTTGACTTTACTTTTTGGACTTTTGTGTTACGCGGCAGCTTTTCCGTTAAAGTTACGACACGCGCGTGGTCGTGGGTGAAAATTCGGAAGCTATTTTTTTCTCAAATGTTTTACAATATTGTTTTATTGATTGTCGTGTATTATTTTAATTTGCATACATTTGCCTCTGTAATGTTTATATCGGTTTTCATGGCAAAAAAATATGTGCAACCAGCTGATTTTGCTCGGATTCTTCAAGAATTATCTGATAGAGAAAAGGAAGACAAAGAAACCTTTGGATGGGAGAGCAATAGTGATTTCCATTACTTATTTGCATTTATTTTTATTTCTTAGAAATGATTAAAAATATTATAGTTAGTTAAATGTGTGTTTTCTTAACCAGTAAGAAGTAAATGTCCTTGCAGAATTAAGACAAATTCCTTAAAATGCTAAACTTACTTTTTTTCCTACCATGGTGAGTATGTTTTCCTTTTTTATCTGTCTGTACTTGCCTTTGATGAATATTAAAATTAGTTTCGATTTTAAAATATAATTCTTAAATAATAAATTTAAAATTTTCTATAATCAAATACATAATTGCATTTCCATCTCACTAACATAAGAACTTAAAAATAATTTACTTATATTTGAATGTGATATCATTTGTAATATGCAATAATAAGGTTAATATTTTATTCCTTAACAAATTTATTATTAGTATTAACTCATTTCTGTCGTTTTTTCGTGCCAAAAATAGTAAAATAACGGATGTCATAAAAAATACGACGCGCGCGTGCTCATGTAAAATTGCCTAGCGCGCGTGCTGTGAGGTTAACAGTGAATGTTGGGTAAAACGTAAATTTTTCATATTTAAAAATTGGCTATAAATATGTTCCTGATAATATGTTGAGTTGATCTTAATATTTATATCCACTCTATGTATTTTTAATTTGCCATCATATGCGAAACCAGGAACAATCATAAATCTCTGAAAATCCTTCTCTAGATTCTCTAAACTGTGCTTAAGGTTTTTGTCCTGTCTGATGATAATAAATGGATCTCTTTTCAGTTTAGTCATTTAAATATACCCAAGGATCATCTAATGTGACAACATTTCTCTATATTTATATGGTTAAATATTTCTCATAAAGAATTCTTCGGCGCATTCTGCGTTCGGCGATATGTCTTGGATGCACATTATGCACATTATGTTTTATCGCCATTTTAAAATTCAAATCAGCACTAATCACTTTGTTTGCAGTTGTACTGAGCCTTTTAATTACTCTGTAGTTGTCCCTTGATTTGGTGGATTTCTTTTAATAGTAAAGATATTACATCTGCAATATTCGAAACATTCCTTTTTCTCCTTGGGTTTGTATTTGGAAGAATTTTTCCACTTGAAGCCAAATTTTGATGTATTTTCCTTTCTCATTCACAATATTACCTAAATTAGCTTTAGATATCGAAAACTCATACCTTTCACAGCGCTTTTTAATACCCAGATACGAACAATTTTCTTCCGAAAGAGCACAAACATAGCCTTCCATTCGTTGGTTCTTTAAAAGCACCATTTTGCATGAAAATAAAACTGTGAAGTTGTAGGCGATAATTTACATTTTCAAAAATATAGTTGTAGTTAAAAAAAATTCCAAGCGGACAATTTTTTTAGCAAAGCAAAATGGACTAAAAATATGGGAAATGCCTCTGTATTTTTTTAACTTCAGCAATTTACATTTGGTAACCTTCTGAAATGTGCATAATAACGGCTACATTAACTTCCATCCTATTGGTTAATTCCGTGAAGATGGACGTAAAGATATTACGAAAAGTTTAAATCTATTCAGAACAAGCGGGACAGTTTAACGGCATTTGAAATATGCTAGTGACGCCTGTAATTAAAAGGGCATTTCATAATTAGCCTAATCTGCGGGATTCATTAAAGTTGGCGTCTTCTGGGCCGATGCTGGAGACAATGCTCTCACTAAACTCAAGATGCAAGAGATTTACAATAGTTTTCGCTCCGACTTACCGGACTCGAGCAGGAAATTAAGCGGATGGAAGGGGATGGAAATTTCCGGGGGGAAAGCTCAGTTGAGGGGAATGCTGTGGTCAACGAGCGGGAAAAGCGACAATGGATATCTAGAAGGAAAGACTACAATTTTGTACTCTCTGTCTATTCGCAAGTCTTTGGATAATGAGTTTCTTTGTTGACGCAACCTCTAAACTTCTATCCGATTTGCGCATGTGAATTGCTTTTATAATGGTCTCTGCCAAGCAAATCCATTACTTCTAAAAAGCGGATTACTGTTTTGAAATGTTTAATTAAAGGGGTAATGTTTACTGAAAGCTGTTTCGCATTAATTATCTTTCATAGCGAGACGTAGGCATTCTTTAAGTGATAATTTGCTTCATTTTTCCTTCGAAGTTTAAAAAGTTAAAAAGTAATATTTTGCCATCAAAATTCTTCAGGTGAAGATTTTCGCTTCTTGGGAAAGTTAAAAAGGAATTATTCCTCGAATTTTATTGTATATTTAATGGTTTTGTAAGAATAAATCTACACCTTAACAAATAAAAATGTTGATATTAACAACAGAAGGTCTGTAAGTTATTTGTAATAAATTGAGTCCATCTTAGCATAATATTTTATCAAAATAAATTAATTATGTGAACATTTGATATCATTTTACAGTGAGGGAGCTCTTGCAAGCGAAAGTATATACAAATACTTAAGACAAAATTAATTCGGATCTCGAATTCAATTGTGATTTTGACAAGCACGCAACTTTCTCTGTTGGAAAGAGGAAGAAGAGGATTAAATAAAGCACTAGTTTAATGGATTTTTAATTTGGGTCAATCTAACTATTACTGTTAATTCACTTCCGAAGAGAAATGGCAAATTTATGTTGTTTTTATAATTTATACCTTTAGCAACGTTTATACAAAAATCTGTATGTACTTTAAATACTCATGAAATATATTTTTAAAAACGTTCCATATCTGCTTACAAATGTATGCACACACACACACACATATATATATGTAATAATAAAATTCCATAGTCAAGAATATACTTAAAATTCTAACTGTATGTTCTTTTCATTTTTTAAAGGCGATGTTCTCTTATTTGAAAGTACGTGGAATTAAATTCACAGCCCAGTAGTCAAGTTGTTTTTTCCGCCTTTTCTACACGTACAGTTTTAGAATGTTCTGGAAATATTTCAAGCGAACTGGATTGGCTGACGAGGCTGACGTCATTTCTTGGAAGCTCCGCGTTTCCAGAGGCTATAAAAGGACTCGTAAAAGAATATCGAAGCTTTTTCTTAAATGTCACGATGCAGTAAACTTCATACAAAAAGTTATTAGTAATTCTTTTATTTACGGATATCTGATTTTTGTAACTGCTATTTTCTCCTGAATAATAAATAATGGATCCTGTTTTTTAAACTTATCGTTTGATTATTTAAGCTACGACTACATTTATGATTCTTCAGCATTCTATTTATTCCGGACAAAAGCTGGTACATCACATATATATAAATACATGTATAATTCAGTTGCATATTTTAAGTAGAAAATGTCACGTACTAAGTTTTTATGGTTTATTCTACAACTTGTGCTTACTCAGCATGAAAATGCAAATTAGCAACTCTATCATCGTTTATGTAGCGCTTTTTTCCTCGGAGACTTTATACTAAAATTTAATAGATACACGTTATTTGAATCCTGTGAATCTTAGAAAAAGGTTCAAGAATCAAAAATTGCAATACAGGATCTTTATTCGTCATGCCAGTCATTTGTATCGTAATCTGAAAAGCGTTCATCCAAAATAAAATAACGATTGTCTAATTTCATTGACACTTTCGGACACCAATATCGCTTCGGACACCAATATAACTTTTTCGGACACCAATATAACTTTTAATTTATTGGTAAGAAAATTTCTAATCAAATTTAGATTAAAATTTATCAGTTTTTTTTTTTTTTTTCGAAACTGTATTTTTCTTCTTTTAATAACTCTCTAATGCTTTCTTCTAAATGCGTTTTTCTATAGCCAAGCCTTTTTATCTTTGAATGGTGCAGGAATATGCCAGATAGAAATTATGAAAGAAAACTACTAACTTCAATTTAGCAATAGTGTTTAATGCCTCATTTTGAGTTATCTAAATTCAATTTCTGTCATAAAAATAATAACATACGAATCTAAATGCGTCTTTAGGAAATTAATTCGCGTTGCACTATCACCTAAGAGTAGCATTGGGGATATTTTTATCCAGTCGCAGCTCAAAATATAAACAAAGGCATTAAATCTGTATTTAATGCTGTTACTGTTTACGCAATGTGTTCTACCCTACCTCGCCTTCTTGCTGCTTAATTGTACCGCTTAGCCTCTGCTATTTATTGTCCAATATTCTGAAAATGTAAACTGTATGAAATTCTGGGGTGCGAACGCATCCATAGCTATGATGCGTAACGAAAAAGAATGTGAATCCTAAGAATTAGCTATCAACGATAAAAGTTTTATGTTCAAAGACCATATCTGGCTTCAAGTATCATCCGTTTATTTTTGCAGTAACGAATTTCCAAAGCAGTTGAAAGTTAAAACATTCCCCATCCATTACAGTATTTCCAAACGATTCCAACATATATTCCGATATATATATATATAGTGGAAATGGGTGTATGTGGAGTGACAATTCAAAGTTCACCATCTGACGTTCGGATGTCAGGGTCTGGGTCTGGCATCTCCCTCCTACCATGGCATCTCCCTCCTGCCGAAATGCATTGTGCCTACAGTGAAGTTCGACGTAAGTGGAATTATGGTCTAAAGCTGTTTCTCCTTATATGGAGTGGGAACCTTGATTAAAATTTATGGTAGGCTCAACGCAAACACCTACCGCACTATTTTAGGTAAGAAACATTTTTCTACGTGGTGGTACTTTGCCGACTTGGACCCATGTTACTTTCAGAACGATAAAGCCAGCTGTCATGTTATGAAGCCCCCCATGGATTATTATGGTTATAAGTAAACAATATGGGCTGGTCTCTCCAGAACATACTGTTTACATATCACCGTAATAATAATTACCCCTAATTACTGAGAGCCTCTGAGAAATGTTGCATCATCGAATTAAGGGAGGAAGCAACCCTTTATTCACCCAGAAGGTGTAGTGGAGAGCCTACTGCGATATCGAAGGGTCTGGGTTCTAGTCCTGGAAAAGGCATGAATATTTGTAAATGTACAGTGTCCGTGAGGCAAGAGACAAGGTGTTGCAAGGCGAGAGTCCTCTCGAAAGGTTAATGGTAAGTAAAAGGGGTGAGAGTCCCTCAGACCCTTCCCACTCCATCAAAACTATGGACAAGACTGAAGTAGTACTCTCACCTACATGTTGCGTTAAGGTTCTAGCCAACTGTAAGCGCAATCTTGCAATCTTTGCCACGATGGATTCTGTGGGCTTCTTGAGATGTTACTGTCAGTCAAGTGAGATGTCACAACACAATCCTAAAACATTGATGAAGAAGCTTACATGTTTTCTCTAAGCCGAGTGGAAGAAAAAAACAATAACAGTCATAAAAGGACTGGTGAAAAGCATGCCCTGGCAGGTTGAGGGTGCAACTGCCTCTCATGAAGGCTCTACCAACTATTGAATATGATTTAGTTTTTGTTTTCTATCACAGTTTTTCAAATACTTATTTGAAGACAGCGTATAAATATATATATTTTATGTGCACACATTATTTACACATAAGTATTTGGTAGATATTGCCAAATACTTATTGGTAGGTTGCAAAACGTACTGGCAATATTGTAATACTTATTGGTAGTATAACCAATAATTGTTTTGGTATATATATATATAGAGAGAGAGAGGGTGAATTCTAATTTAAAAAAATAAGAAGGGTGATATTAACCATTCAGATGAGCAATAATTACCATAGAACATAGGGTTGCATTCCACTCCGAGAGACGAAAAGGAGGAAAATAGAAACGCATCGCGGAAGAACAAGGAGACTGTTTTCTAATACTATCAAGAATTACCCTAGGCAAATTTGCACTGAAAGGAAGAAGCATTTTGCTCTTAGTTGGGACCGGATAAAGCAAATCAAAGCAAACGCTGTACTTGAAGGCAGCATAAAATCAACGCTTCAAGAATTGGTTTGATAACATCTTCCGAAACTTTTCTGACTGACATGACGGAGTACATGTACGAAGAACTGGCAAATATTCACCTCCCACACAATGAAGCAAAAGGAGATGGACGTGAAGCACAAAGATTCTACAAACAGTGGTTTCCAACTCGTCGGATTCCAAGTCATCCAAACGTTTCCAGAGTTGATCGAAAACTGCGAGAAACCGACTCCTTTGCCATTTCAAAAAAGAATGCAGGACGTTCGCGAAATGCGCGAACGCCAGAAATGGAAGAGCAAGTTTTAATAATAGATTTAAAGCAGCTCCTTCCACAAGCATGCGAGCGGGGGGCACACAAAATGGTGTTTCCCAGCCAGTGGTGGGGCGTATTTTACACGAGGAACGCGTGCACCCCTACCACGTTCAAAAAGTACAATCTTTGGACACAGATGATTATCCCAGCCGGGCAGACATTGTGCAGTGGATGCTTGGAACGACGAATAATGATCCACAATTTCCTGCATTAATATTATTTAGTGATGAGGCAACAATCTGCAGAGAAGGCATTTTGAACTTGCACAATGAACATGTTTGGTGTGACAGCAATCCCCACTGCATTACCTCTCATAAACACAAGCAAAATACTTCCGTGAACGTCTGAGCACGTATCCTAGGAGATTACCTGATCGGCCCTTACATGATGCAAAACCGTTTGACCGGCGTAACCTACCTTATCTTTTTCGAACAAATGCTTCCCACTTTATTGCAGGCTGTTCCGCTCCCCATCCAGACAGACACGTGCTTTATGCACGATGGAGCTGCAGCACAATTTTCCGTTACGGTTAGTAACTTTTTGAATGCCACATTTCCCGCACGATGGATCGGACATGGTGGACCAGGGATTTGGCCTCCTCGCTCACCGAATCTCGAATAACTGACTTTTCTTTCTAGGGGCATACGAAATCTTTAGTGTACTTGTAGACTCACCTTAAGATTTCGTGGCGAGAATTGTTACTGCCGCGGCAAAATTAGCACAACACCAGGAATCTTCGAGAGGGTGCGCTGGTCATTCCTATGTCAACTGTACAGCGACACGCTTGGTCGCATTTTCAGCACTTTCTTTGAGTTTTTCACTAAATAATAAATTTGATTGTACAACTGTTGGTCTCGTTCATTCGCTTTACCAACATTGTTGTAAGTTCAGGTTTAAATTCTAATTTTTCTATTTTCTGCTTCTCATGCGACTTTACATTTCATCGATTATTGCTCATCTGGATAGGTATTAGATGGGTTGGATGTTGGAGGGTTGTGTGTGGATACGCCTCTTAATCTGTAAAGCAATTTAGAATGTCCCTACATAGTATATATATATATATATATATATATATAACTATAAATGTGTTATATATATGTATATATATAACACATTTATAGTTCAATTTCGTAAGTACGTTTAAAAAATGTCACGTGCTGTTAGGTTATAATGGTTTAGTTTGCATTTTACGCATCTTTGCATAAAAATATGCAGATAAGCAGGACTTTGATCGAATAGGCAGCATTCTTTACCCACAAAGAATTCAAGTTTAAATTAAATAGAGGTTGAACATTCGATTCCTGTGAATATTAAATAATTTTAAATCTCGAAAGTTGGAATCCAGGAGCTTTATTCATCATCCCAGCCGTGTGTGCCCTAATTGGAAAAGTTCAAGAATAAAAACACTACTGTTAAATTTCATTGACACTTGCATCTCCTTTATCATCTCATTAACCTGGTTGAAAAAGCATACACTTTTAATATGTCATTTAGAAGAATTTAAAAATTTCTATTAAACGTTTGTTTTATTTTTAGATTGTCTTAAAAGTGTTCAGTGCTTGATTTGCGAGTTTGGCCCTGAAATTTCAAAGTTCCTCAAAATATCATAAATAAATGTTATTTTCTTGATTATAATTAAAAAAACCATTTTTTCACTTTGTACCTTGATTCCTTTTCTTGCAATATGCAAGGGGCTCGAAATCGGATGCATTGAAAGCTTGCGGAAGTTTTCATGCGCAATAAATATGAAAGCCGCTTTTGTCTACGGAATGTTTCGTTCATAACGCTAAGAGAAAAGGCTTCTTATTTAAAGAACTTTTGTCTTATTACTATTCTGTTAATTTTTTCAATGAATTTCGCTTCCAGTTTTCGAATGTAACTAAAACTAACCATTTCCTCTCTTAAATTTCTTTTACATGAAAACATTCTGAAAACAATTTGAAAAAATTTGGGTATTACTAAAAACATTTTTTTGTTAAATTTTATTGAGCATTTATGTTCACATATTTTATGCCTTAGTTTTTTTTTTACTCTGAAAGACTTATCTAACAAGACCGTGAAATATGAGGAGTAAACTACAGTTAAAATTAAATTTTTTAAAACACTGAGAAATAAATTAGTGAAAATTTTACTTCTTCTTACCATTATGCTTACATTATAAAGATTCGAGAGGTGAAGGTTTTTTTTTACTTCCGAGAATTAACGAAGATTCTAGTTTTAGAAAATTTAGGATCCAGCGTACCTCTAAAATTAAGTTAAAAGTTACTACAAATACATACAAACACATGCTAATAGACATGCTACAAATGCTACAAATGCTTAATTAGAATTCATAATTATATAAGCTAAGGAGTTTCGAACTAAATGTTTTGCAATTTGTGTGTAAACAGTGTAAGGCACAGTAGATAAAATTGTTTTTAATTACAAAAATCGCTTGCCACGTAAACGTTGAAAAAAATTTCCTTAAAATTCTAAAGTTAGTTTCACTTATTTTAAATATACATTTTTAAGCTAAATTAAATAAGGAAGGCAGACAATCGACAATCCTTAATCAAATCAGCTGCTTTCTAAATTAATATTTCTTCTGCTAAATTTGTAAATGCAATAAATTCCTAGGACAGAAGTATTGTAGAATAAGAATTATTTATCTCTAAATTGTTTTTCTCTTTCTTCTTTTAAACGGAGCTAATTTGAATTTTCTAAAGATCATCGGGGCTCAAAACAACAAAAATTTATGCAAAAGATTAAATCAAATCCTAACTGTTAGTCAATTATTCGTTTTACTACTAGCTTCCGTACTAGGGTTCTCAAAGCATTCCATGTAGAACTCCAACAAATCTTATCAAACTGATCATAAATATTTAATATCTTAGCAGAAATGTTGTTAAAAAAGGAAAAATCGAGAGAATATTTGCAAAAGAATCAGACTTTCATGAAACTGAGTTATTTACATACCTACCTTTTTTTGTTGCTGAAAAGGATAAAAAGATAAAAAGCAAAATCAATTTTATGTATGCAGATGTATAGTAAAGTAGACAACGACGCCATTAAAAATATAATTAAAAATCTGAGAGGAATTTAAAGAATTTTTTTTTAATAAATTATTTTTACGCTTACTGAATTTTATCGCATTATGCATTTTGGCTCAGATTTTACAAATGTAAATTTATTTAATTAAAAAGGAAACTTTATGTCTGATTGCGCCAGCGAGGTTTATAAAGAAAATAAAGGAACAGAAATTGATAGAATCATTCATTCTGGATAATTTAACTCTGATGGAAAGAATCTCCAACACCATCATCACTGTAACATTTATTGCTTCAAGTAAGAAGAAAGAAAATATTTATTATTAAACTAGCTTGGAATTTACAAATACATGACATGATATTGCCTAACGAGTTAATATTGCTTCATAAATATGTATAAACTGAATGAAGTTTACTTTTGTTAAGCAAACTGTTTACTTGACAGCATACATATACACTCTTTTTTTTTTCAGTGAAGCAGAAATGCTTTGAAACTGTAAGCCAAGTTTTTAGAGGAAAAAAGAAAAATGACGTAAAAACGTTTTAGTTCTATCAAAATGGCGTATGAATGTAAATATGTAAATATATAATAGTATTCAACATTTAAAAGAGAAATTTGATACGGTGTCTCATTACAGCCTACTATGTTTTCCTCTTTTATTTTAATATTATATGTGCTGTTTTCTTATATTCTCTTAGATAATTATACGTAGGTTGTTTACACAATTTTAGAACAATTTCGAGGCTCTTTATATTTTAAACAATGTTTAAATGTTTTATTTTTTAAATGTTCGATCTGATACCCTTCTGTTCTGAACTGTAAGTTTGCAGTCTGAGTTTCATGGTGCCTTTTGCAAAATTTCCAAGAGTATCGATTTCCTTCCGTCTTCCACTACTTTGCAGTATCTATGAATCGTGGTGGCTTTGCACTTAGAAATAGCTCTATTCAAGGGATCAGAGGTACAGTAATCCATAGGTGAAATGTAGAAAACTTTAGAGGAATACTTTGTAAAGTTATATATGCAGTACCTTTAACAGTCTTCATTTGGTCAAGGAATGCTGTGGTACATTTCAAAGTATGATTTGTTGTTTTGTCTTGATGACGTACTCTGAACGTCACTGGGACAAAAGAATGGTATTTCTTTAGTAAATAAAACGTTCTCCTTCTAGTACCTCGAGTTGATTTTAACATCCCCCTCTCCATATTTCTAATTTCCCACTGTAATTGAATCCGGCGACAATCATAAACACCTTGATGAAACTTTCTTTGCATTGATGAAACCAATTCCGAACATTTTTTCCTCTTCGTTTTCGATAATAAGTAGATCTTTGATTACTGAAGTTATTTAGGTAAACCCATTCTTCATCAAAGGTCATAAAATGTTTCCGTTTATCTCACACTAAAGAGTTCTCATAATGAATTCTACAGAATGCTCTACATTGAGCTATATGCCTCGAGAAAAATAGTGAACATTATGTTTTTAGCTGTTTCAAGTCATAAATCTTGGTTTATTATTTTATTTATTTTTGCTAGAAATGCATTGAAAGACTTCACAATTCATTTCTGCATCGCCAGAATTTCTCTGCTTTTTTTGTACTTATTAAATTTTCATACCATCCACTTGATACCATTTTTGAATTATGAATTATGAATATTTCTTTTTGAAAAACACAAAAACATTGGTTCTCAGTGGGAGCGATACCACCTCCTAGGGGACAGAGGAAGGATGCTGAGAGGCGATGAACTTGTTTTGGGCGGCAACAGGGCGGCGAAAATGAAAATTTTAAAAATGCTTGGGACACTGCACTCGACAGATATGATAACCGTAGGGAATTAGGATTTTCTCAGTGTAGAAAATTATTTAATTTAAAATTTGAAGCCTTCCTAGAAGCCTTCACAGCGTAAAGGAAATTATAATATTCAAGACAAATCAGTAAAATCCGTTAACAAAACTCTCGCTCTTAAAACAAGTGTAAAGTTAAGGCAGAATTCTTGTGTATGTTGTCAATTACCACATCTTTTACATAAGTGCAAGAAATTTCTTAAGATGAATATTGATGAGCGTTGGAACTTCACACGAAAACCAATTCTTTGTTTTATCCCTGAGACCTAATCATGGTGTATCCTCATGCCGATTCACTACATCTTGCAGGATATGTAAACAGAAACATCACACAATTCGTCAGGTTTTTCGAACTGATAAAAGCATTCTTAACCATCTGCTCTAAATTCAAAATTCGTTTGGCTCATTTCAGGAAGGGTGTCCGTTTCAAATAGAATTCAGAATTCTTTAATCAATTGTCATACTTTAGTAGACATGGAAAATTTAATGAAAAAATTCTGAGTCGAATCGGTTCCACAAGTGAGTACACTGAATGATGAAGAGCAAGATGTTGAGGCATTTTGTTTAAATCTCACCAGTCGAAATTCTGATAGTAGATTTGTTGTCAGTCTCCGATTTAAGAATAAAGGTGTATTAGGTGATTGAAGAAATCAAGCTAAGAATCGGTTCTTTTTCTTGGAAAGAAAAATTCAACAGAATCCAGAGCTTAAAAGTCAATATATAAATATCATACGGGAACTTAAAAATGAATTGTTTGGCATCCAATTGAAATTTAGAACTCACTGTATCGCACTCACTGGAGATATTGGAAAATGTTCCTGTAGATCCCAGTCAATAACAATGACGTTGATTTCCAGATAATCCTTTGGAGAGAAAATCCTGAAGAACCGCTTAAAGAATTCCAACTTCTGACAGTTACGTATGGCACTTCTTGTGCTCCGTATTTGGCTATTAGGACATTAAAACAACTTGCCATAGAGGAACAAACGAGTTTTCCAGAAGCTTTGAGAGTCATACTGGAAGTTACCTATGTAGATGATGTTCTCACAAGAGCGAAGATTAATGAGGAAGCAAAACAGTTATTCTCACAAATTAGGAATATCTGAATCAACTACAACTACGAGAAAAGTGGACTTTGAAACAATATTCAAGTGAATCACTTGGTTTATCTCAAAGAGGAGTTTCTTCCTCCTCTTCCTCCTCGTAAGTGGAATCTTGGAAAGAATCACGGACGTTTTTCCTGGAAAAGACGGAGTCGTTCAAGTAGTTGAAGTAAAAACGCCAACTGGACTTTGTCGACGTCCAATTTCCAAATGCTGTCGTCTAAGTAGTCATACCTGAACTTGAGCGTCAATCCGGGGGATGGGAGAAATGTTCAGTTTTAAAAAGGTTTATGCCTTATTTTATCTATAGATGGCGCTGTCGCGCGCCAGATGTTTAATTCGTAATGTAGTTTTTAATTTTGGTGTGTTTTTGTGGTAATAGATTAAATAAAAACCAAACGACTAGTATTCGATGCTAAGAAAGAATGAGCTCGTGTTAACAATTCTAACAGGTGATAAAGTCAAAATTTTATTCATTTCTTTGAGTGGTTTTACTGTGTTAAATTCAAGTATTTCCAGGTAACTATAAAACGATGAAAATTCAAGGTAAGCTATTTAATAATTATTAATTATTGAACTTACCAACAAACAAGGATTATATAAGGAAAAATCTCGAGAAATCTTAAATAAAGTATGGTACTGTATAAAATGAAGTTTAATTTTAGGAAGGATAAAATTTACGCACTGTGACTCAAAAATTGAGAATACACTTTTCTTATTTACAAAAAGTTATATTTGATTTGGTAAATTTCAAGCAAAAGTATCATATATGATAAATTTTATAATTATAATTAATATGTGATATTTGATTATCTGTATACATAAAAGTAAAAATATCAAATTAATATGTATTCAGTTAAGAAATTTAAGGATATAATTCCACCAATTTGTGTGTAGTAGTTAAAGAGATTTCATTTCTTTTAACTACGCGAAAGCTAACTTAGGCCTTTGGCATTTTTTGAAGAATCAAATGACAGAGATATCAAACTGTAAAAAAATTTTAACATGCAATATTATATTAAGTAATTAACTGTAAAATGTTTAAAATATTTAATAATGCATAAATTAGGAAACAAGAGTAACAAACGTTATTGTCCCGTTATAAAGAACGGGCCCGTTATAAAGAACCAGGCCCCGTTATAAAGGCCCGTTATATATAACCAGGCCCGTTATAAAGAACGGGCCTGGTATGGCTTGATGTTAAACCTAATTATCATATTTCCTTATCCATTAAAACTACAAAAAGTTCCAATATGAACAAAATATTAGAAATCCTCATCATTTAGGATGATCTGCAAGTGGGGAAAGCTAAAGAACGGGAAATCTCTGTACAGTAAATGTTTTACAAAATTTGACATATATTTGTACCAGTCAGCCTTTTTTACTAAAATTGAAAAACAAAATAACAAATTTAATTGAAAAAAATGTTTTCTTTCTTCGATTTGAAAAAAAGGAGCATGGGACGATTTTCATGAAAGTTCAGCGATTCTTTTAAACGTTAAAAAGGCTATCATGAACCCTATCAATCTTTCAGGTAGACGTTTGCTATGCACCTTGAATGGAATATTGACTTGTACATATCAACACCATAAAACATGGTTTGGTCCTGATGAATGACTTGTGAAAAATACGAATAGACTCCGCAAGTCATCGATATTAAATGTAATGTCTTTCTCTGTAAATGTAATACTTATAAACTACTTACGAGGCTTTTTATCATGAAGCATTTTTACCAGATAAAGCATGTCTTAGTTTCACTGATGACGTGATGCTGTTCAGGTCTTTATTTTGATATTTCAAGACATTCTTGTGGTAAACTAAAAGTCACCCAGATTATTCTCTTCAGATGCTGCAGGAGTAAATCAAACTTTTCTTAGTTTTTGTTCGCTGGTGTAAAACATTCTTGTTTTTATTTTCAGACACACTTTTTGAAAAACGAAAAATGAGATGATGATGAACTCTCTGCGATTGTAATATATCTAGATGTCTTGCTTGTTGAAATATTTGGAATTAGCTCTCTGAGGACATATTTGAACAAAAAACCGTAAGAAAAATCAGATATGAATCGCAATACCACAAACTTAAGCTTTGTTTTTTAACAAAATTGATAGATATTTTCTTGACAAAACAGAAAGGATTATGCATTATTTTTATTTATGTATGAACCTTTTTTTCATATGTTTCAATAAGCACTTTTATTTTGTTCTCAAAATTAGACCCTCAATATCATCGTATGACGTTTTCAAGGATTTAGTCAAGAAGAGGTCAAGTCAAATCTCTGGTTGAAGCAGATTTTAAGCTGCAAAAATAACAAACAATTGCATTAAAATAATCCTGCGTTTCTTTAGCAACTACAATAAGAAATGAAGCCTTTGGGGTTATTATCTTATTGTAAAACCTGGAGGTTGAAATTCCACTGATATCTCTACTTCCATTAATCTCCTGCAACTTCTGCGCAATCGATCTATCTTTCTTTGAATAAGAACAGAATCTTCATTCACTGTTTTCTATGATAAAAAGAGATCTTCTATTCACTTTTATATTCATCTAATTTATATATGAAAGTTTATTTGTTTTCTTTTCTTATTTTAAGGTTTTCCGTGTCTTTTCTTGCATTCTTCTCCTCACGATGGTAGGTGAAGGATATGCCTGTCTGATAAAGAGAACAAATCGTCGAAAGCTTTGCTGCTGAAAGAGAGGTTCCCACGACAACTGATAAATTGCACCTCTGGATTTTTTTTATTACAATGCACAGACTTTCTGAGTTTCCTGTAATCTTAAAGCTTGATGTTTACGTATTGGAACGCATTACAGAAACAGCTGCAAATGTCTGATTCTTAAACATGGAGGTATTGTTAATAGAAGATGATATTGCCAACAAAATCGGTATATTAATATTATTTGCCTAGGAAATAAGAATGTAACAAATCACTAATAAATTCAAATACCTAAGGACTGGCTCCTTAGCTTAACTAAGCACTAAATCAGCTGCACGCTGCGAAGCTGAGCCTAGACATATCAGTGTAAACTGAAAGGTGTCTAATACCGACTAGAGAGGTAATTTCAAACACGCAGCATAAACTCGAAACTACATCCGCTTCTATAACTTTTCGATTTCTTGAAATACTTATGCCTTATGTCTTAACTTCTGGTAAGAGGCAACCGGCCTATTGCGGCCTTTACCAATATATTATTTTAGACTTTTCTAAATCTTCAGGATCAAGGGAGTTGAATCCGCTAGAATAGAAAGTGCGTGTACTCATACTGTGCTAGAATTCAGAGATTTTTAATGGAGGCTCCAGTGCCGGCATCTGTTGAGAGATAAGTTCTTGAAACAGGTTTAGATTAGCATTTACGCCACAACAAATTTACATTCAGACAGGAAACTTAAATCAGGAGAGAAAGAAAAGGAGAACTAAAAATAATTGGTTAGAAAAAAATAGGTCCTTACAGTATAAAGTGAATGTTGGAGTGGAAACACTTATTAATATATATATACAGTGGTGGCCAAAATTGTGGGCACTTTTGGAAATTTTTATGTTTTTGAACTTTGTATGCTTATTGAAAATGTTACGTTTCGCAAAATGCAAACTTGTATATTCGTTAAAATGACGTGAAAAATTATTTTAGCTTTTCTCCAAAAACGTCTGTTTAGAATTTCTTTTCTTAGTAGAGTATTTTTTAAATCAGTTTAAAAGGAACTTTTTTGCAGCAACATAGATTTTTCAAGAAATTTATAAAATGATACATTGCATAATGTACCACTTTCGATTTTAATTGCAATGTGAACCATTAGCATTATTACACTCCCTATTTCTAAATCTGAAAACAAAACGCTACAAAATTATCATATTAACTGTATCTAGAATTCTTCTGCTTTTAACACTCGGCAGTTTTTCAAATAAGCTTTGATGATGGAAAAAGTATTTCAGAAATTATTTAGAAATTATTTTTCCCTTTCAATAGAATTCAGAAATTTCACTAATATCTTTATTAGAACATTATTCAATTATTGTCTCTGGAATGCTGTTTTTTTTTACCTTTTATCTGGATTCAACAATCGTTTTTGTCCACAACCTTTACACATTTTTGCCATGCTCTACTAGTGAAAGCAAAACGTTAAAATATATTTAAATTCTTCTGCATTCATGTTTTTTCTTTCTTCAAGTGTTCGCAGCATTTGAATATCTTTAATATATAGCACTTAAGTCACAATTTTCATCATGATAAGCAACTGTCAGTATCGGTTTTAAACCTCCAGCACGCGCGTATGCGCAAAATTTACCACAAATTCAGTTTTTAATGCGCATTTTTCGCATATCGAAGCTGAGACGTCTGAAGGTCATTTCTATTCCTTTCTACCCTTTCCCACATCATCGAATGTGCCAACAGGGAGTCATTTGAATTTTTTTAACTGGGGTTTTGTGCCACGTGGCAGCTTTTCCATAAAAGTTACGACACGCGCGTGGTCGTGGGTGAAAATTCGGAAAATATTTTTTTTCTCAATATTTTGTAATTTTTTATTATTAACTGTCGTGCATTATTTTAATTTGAATACATTTGGCTCTGTAAATTTTATATCGGTTTTCATTGGGAAAAAAAATGCAACCAGCTGATTTTGCTCGGATTCTTCAAGAATTATCCGATGAAGGAAAGGAAGACAAGGTAACCTTTGGATAGGAGAACAATAGCGATTTCTATTCCTTATTTTCTTTTTTTTTCTATTTTTTAGAAATAAATAAAAACATTAAAGTTAGTTTAAAGTGCGTTTTTGTAACCAGTAAGAAGTAAATTTCCTTTCAGAAGTAAGTAATGCAAAACTTAACCTTTTTTTTCCTACCAAGGTGTTTTCCTTTTTTATTGTCTACACTTGCCATTGATGAATATTAAAATTAGCTTCGATTTTAAAATATAATTATTAAATAATAAATTTAAAATTTCCTCTAATGAAATACATCATTGCATTTCTATCTCACTAACATAAGAACTTAAAAATAATTTACTTATATTTGAATGTGATATCATTTGTAATTTCCAATAAGATTAATATTTCATTTCTTAACAAATTTATTATCAATATTAACTCACTTCTGACGTTTTTCGTGCCAAAAACAGTAAAATAACGGATGTCATAAAAAATACGACACGCGCGTTCTCATGTAAAATTGCTAAGCGCGCGTGCTGAAAGGTTAACAAAGTTTTGATAATGAAAACAAGATTACGTTTAAAGATCTCAAGTTTCTTTAACGATAGCTAGAAAAAGAAATTACTGAAATTAAATTTACAAATTTTATGCGCGATATTTTTTGGAAAATTTAAGAAATAAGAAATCGGAAACTTTATATCTCTTGAGAAATTCTCGAGAAAGCATTTTGAATAAAAAATTCTGTTCCGAGTTTGAATTATGAATGCCTGATAATTAGTGCAATTAGAAAGAATTTTAAAAATATTCTGATTTTTTTTTTTCAGTTACCAGAATTTCTATTTATGCTAATGTCGCAACTTGTATCTTGTTTCTTTAAGACTCTTATTTTTATTATTAGAGACTCCATAATTATGTTTAGGATACACAAATTTGCAGACGTGTCATTTTTCTCTATGTTCACAAGATAACAGGGGAAAAAAACAGCATTGTTATGAAACTGCGAGTAATAACATCTAAATTATATATGCATGCTGTTTCAGCAAATCAGTTACGAACTTTCAGGGGAGATAGAGTATATCTAAAAACTAAAACTAAACTCAGTGGCATAACAGACCTCATGGACCAAGGCCAGCAGTGCCCGAAATTATTACGCTAAATACTCAAGTCAATATTACCTGAAGCCTAATTTTTATTGTTAACATTATTGCATTGCAAATTCAGCGAGGTCATGATTGTTGTTAGAGTTTAAGTCATCCATTTAGCTAATATTTGAACCTACAACGCATGTGTAATTGGAACCTGGACCTCTCGAATACGCGTCGAGTGTGCTGCTGAAACACTACGAAGTCATGCAGAAAGGAGGGAGTAAATACTCCCCCTTTTTAAAGGACGACTGGGAATTAGAGGACACATTCTCCAAATTCTAGTAGTGAAGAAGCATCGTCCATCACGTTTTTCTATTCAATGGCCAGTTTAGAATTTTTGGAAACAAGGAAATCGAAGACATCCGCAGTGCTGTAGCCGGGACTCGAACCTGGATCTCTTAAATACGCGCCGAGTGTGCTGCCGTTACACCACGAAGGCGTACAGATAGGATACCTTATAAACATGTAATTGTAAAAGCAAAGACATCGCATCAAATTAAACTTACATACTTCCTTTTTTATCTGCATTATCAATCATAACATGTTTTTATCAAAAGGTTATTCTGAAAGTTTAGAAAAACTTGAATTGGAGAACGTAAGCTTAATAACTCTGTCCATGAAAAGATGTTCTATGTCTCTCTTGAAGCGTATCGTGTATCTCAATTTTTGTAATAATATTCAAAGACTGATATGTTTTATAGGCATTAAATAAAGTGGTTTTTATTATCCAGAATAAGCTTCTAAATTACATTTTGTATGCCTTGTTTTGTATTTACATTGCACGAATTTGTTAAGGGGGCTCATACAGCTTAAACCCCTCATGATCTTCAAATATGTGACTGTTGCAGGAATTGGGATATTTTATTTATTTTAAAAGCACTTACTTCCAATCTTTTACAACTGACTCCATAATATAGCTGCTTTGGAAACTAGTAACCAGAAAGTTTGTGTTGCCACAAATATTTTTCTAATTTAATCCTCTTTGTGACAAAATATTTTGCCATGTTTCCACCTTGCGCGCATGATATTTTAAAAATGGCTAATGGTACATACTTGAAATTGGATGGAATTCTTTATATGGGCACTATTTTCTAACTGAACCAAAAGTATGATAAATATTTTAATACTGAAAAAATTTATGGACGAAAACATCACAAATTTTTTTTAATAAAATACATTTTATAACCTCAACTCCAAATAAAATAAAATATTTAGAAATAAAGAAATATTTAGAATTTTAGGTTCACAGTAGTTTCCAAATGTTATAAAAGCTATATATTAAATATGGAATTAAATTATGCAACAGAATATTATAAACTGTGCGCGCAAGGTGGAAGCATGACGAAAAATGTTGTCACAAAGCGGATTAAATTGTAAAAATATTTGGGGCAACACAAACTTTCTGATGACTATTTCAGAAAGCAGCTATATTATGTAGTCAGCTGTCAAAAGTTGGAAGTAATTGCTTTTAAAATAAATAAGTTATCCCAATTCTTGCAACAGTCACCTACTCGAAGATCTTACGGGTTTTAAGGTGTACGAGTCCCCTTAAGTTAAATACTTTATGAATAAATTCATGCTTACATAATTACATGAAGCATCTACCCGTGCTGAGTGTATTTCTTAATAATAAGGAATATGAACGGTAAAATAATTTTAAATAATTATCCCTGTCTTCTATTACCTTGTAAAATCCCACTGAAATCGACGAAAAAACATAAATAATCATCATCTTTTACACCAAATTGAAACTAGCTATAGTTACATAATGCGCACGGGGACCTAAATTCTCAAAAGTACTTTAAATTATTCGGTGCTACATTATTCTCCCCATTTTTGAGTGTTGATCTCTATGCGTGAAAACAATACTTCATTATCTCTGAAAAGTGCAGCAAAAGAAAAACGTTTGAAACTTTAATAAAACCAACGTGGAATTCCTTCATTATTTAAATGTGAGAAAATATGATGTAGACAGCTGAGGAAACAAAAAACATTTTGTATTCAGAAAGTGAATCATAAATTAAATATGCATATTTACAGTATCTGAAATCTTCACATCTTAAATAAAATAAAATAAAATAAAATATTTAGAAATAAAGAAATATTTAGAATTTTAGGTTCACAGTAGTTTCCAAATGTTATAAAAGCTATATATTAAATATGGAATTAAATTATGCAACAGAATATTATAAACTGTGCGCGCAAGGTGGAAGCATGACGAAAAATGTTGTCACAAAGCGGATTAAATTGTAAAAATATTTGGGGCAACACAAACTTTCTGATGACTATTTCAGAAAGCAGCTATATTATGTAGTCAGCTGTCAAAAGTTGGAAGTAATTGCTTTTAAAATAAATAAGTTATCCCAATTCTTGCAACAGTCACCTACTCGAAGATCTTACAGGTTTTAAGGTGTACGAGTCCCCTTAAGTTAAATACTTTATGAATAAATTCATGCTTACATAATTACATGAAGCATCCACCCGTGCTGAGTGTATTTCTTAATAATAAGGAATATGAACGGTAAAATAATTTTAAGTAATTATCCCTGTCTTCTATTACCTTCTAAAATCCCACTGAAATCGACGAAAAATACAAAACCACAATAAGAAGTCAAAGAATTGCACAAACTCGATGTCCATGTACACATTGATCTATTTTCACTTCAAAAAAAATCAGAGAATTACTCAATCCCGGCACAGCGCACTGTCTTGACTTTGTCTATGTACACATCGATCTATTGTCACTTCAAAAAATCAGAAAGCTAAAACCAAGTTAAAACTATCATGGTAAGCAGAAATGGGGTTTCATAACCAAAATTGAACAAAATTTGTCGCCAATCGAAGGGGCACCCAATTCTACACTAGAGCCAAAACATATTGCAATTTTAATCCCTCATCCTATAAAATACCGTGGGAAACAATAACAAACCTGGAAATCATCATGTGGTGATAATTTGAAACATTTGTTTTCAGATGCTATAAGTTGCGTGATCTGATAAGGATTTGTAAGCATAAGAAGAAATTAGAAATATTGATATCAGTATATTTTATATTTTTGAAATAAATAATTTTACCGAAAAGAAAAGAAGAAATAAGCATTCATAAACTTAACACATGTAGAAAATTCATGTTATTTTATAGCTCTTCATAGAATTTTAAACTTAGTTAACTATTACAAGCCATTATTTAATTAATCTTCTTTTATAAAGTTGGATTTGTAACAGTCACTTTTATAAAATTTTAAACTGGATTGGCGTTGAGTATATTTATTTAAAATATTTTAAAGCTAAAACACGTTTAAGATGGTATCATAATGGGATGATCTGGTGCTTTATTTTTTACCTCGCTATTATTTTAGACGATGATATAAAACTTCGAAATCATTTCATAGCTTTCTTTGCTACGACGATGATATATATCACGAAATTTTAGAACTGATTTTAGAAATTTCTTTCTTTTATCCCGCCTAATTTTGTTCGATAATTCTACACCAGAGCCAATGTTTTAATCGTTCTATTTTCAACGACCTTGCGATTTTTTCTCCTTTAGTTTCTTTATTTCCACGATGATACGTTTCCTAGTCCTTTTTACGCCATTTTACGACGATAATTTTTCCCTGCACGAAGCTTCGTTCGCGATGTTTTAACCTGTAACCGATTTTAAGAAAGCAGTAGCGGCCTAGCCCGTTAGAAGAGCGTCCTGCGGCCAAAGCAAAATTATAAGTTGTATGTACACCTGAAAATAAAATGTATTAAAACATTTCAATATAAATGAAATCAATTCATTCCTTCAAAGCAAAAGCCAATTCGTAAATCAGTTTTTGTTGCCAAACCAGAAAACGAAAACTTTTGACATTTGAGGTATGCGTATGACGTCAGGATTTTTATTTAATGTAATAAAACAATTTTTTCACAATAACAATAAAATAATTAACGTGGCAATAATATACGTGTCAACTATCCTAATGTGAAACAAAAACAGTTGCCAATAGCAGCTATTTATTTAAAATGCTAACATTTGCGAAACATTTTCGGCATACAATGACGTCGCATGCAATAGCGTTGTTTCTTCAACGTCAGACCATATATAATAAAAATATGTGTAATGTTTGTAAATGCTATTTTTATTTCAAATTTTATAAAACTTAGAAATTCTGAATTAACAAACTCTACGATTTGCAAGTGAGCACTGGCAATACTTTTTGAAATAAAGTATTTTCCTCTCCAGCGCACGAGACTGTTGCCACTCAGAAAAACGAATGCGTAAATTAGCGTTTTCAGAGGTTTTAATCAATATATCGGCTAAAATAAAAATTGTTCGAAGATGAGAAGGGTTGAAATGGCTTTCCACGAATCTTTGGAATGTGGCAGTGCCTCTCTCGAACCTCAACTCCTCGCCGTTTCGAAGCAGATGATGTCACGAGCAAACAAACAACCAGACAGATGCGCACAGATGTTACTAGACTAGATATAGAATATTGTTGCTGTCAAAATCGGAGAGTGAAAAAATCTACTTTACTGCAAGGAGAAATTTACAGACAAACATTTTTTTTTCGACATTTTGCTCATCTTAGACAAAGGGAGAAAAACATACTGAAAGGACTATAGGAATAGCACTGTTGCAATGACAAAAGCTGCTAAATTTAAGAAAGTGGCGCTATCTCACTTTCTAAAACAGTAATACAATGCAACGCAATCAACAATCAAAGGTGTAGTTATATCTGTTGACTTACCTAGTAAGTTCAGCTCATACCAGACTGAGAAAATTTCTTGTTCATCAGCATTCAGTGTTTTCACTGCCTAGTATATTATAATTTGTATAAGTTCCTGACTGACATTATCTACCAGGTACAAGTACATTCACGTTATTATCTCGGCAGGAGCATGTTATATTTATCCTCAAGCCTTAGAAGTATCTGAAAGATGCTGTGTTCCAACTAGAAACATTTTTTGAGACTGCTTGTCATAAATAAGCTGTGAATACAGATCTAATTTCATCATAAAGATTTTAAATCGGAATCCAGGGAAATGAGAATGAATATTTGAAAATGAATGTGGAAGGATTTCAGAATGGTAATGAATAACTTTGCCTGGATGAGCTCAAGTTATTGAAAATAATGTCACGGACACAATAATCGACATTGTTTCAAAACTCACGTCTTGCCAAACATACTACCAAAATACGATGAGGGAGAAACGATGAAGAAATTAATAGTGACACATTTTTATTGCAAAATGGACGCCTAAAACTACCTACATTAGTTATGATCAGGTGCCTGAACATTAGTTACGATCAGGTGTCATTAGATTAATGATGATTAATGTTACGTTTCTGATTAATTACTGTACGATCAGGTGCCATTACGTTAACGGGTGCATAAAATACCTATATTAATTACGAGAGGAAGATAACTCTTCATTTTAACAGGATGGGAGTATCGTTTGTTCATTTATATCGATGTTTTGTATCCATACAGCCAAATGATTCTGAAGAATATTATCTCAAATAAGACTGCACATGTTCTCATAGACCTCGAATCCCTTATAAATTACAGTATAAGGCTTTCCGAATTTGTACCACTTTGATTGGATGTTATGTGGAATGAAGATACGCAACATGGCGAGCAGTTGGAGGAACCAGGAGTAAGTGAAGAGGCTAAGGCTTAATTTATCTTTATCTAAGACATAAAATGATGGACAAATATGTCATAATGGACATAAGCGTGATTTTGCTCTGTTATGCCAGTCCGATTCATGTAGAATAGTTAGATAATCCTACCACTAGTTTCTATAGGTGCGTTGGCACATAGTGAATACTGTGTGATACTACTGTCCACTACTGTCTCTCACCGTCGAATCCACAGCAGGTTTTCTTTTCCCGAAATAAAACAGGTATTCGGGCCTCCACTGGAAAATATTTAATCTATACCGTTTTCACATCTTTTCCTTTTCAGCACTGCACAGATGTAAAAAGCATTCAAATTTCAAACAATTGGAAACCCTTTTGAGGACTGATATAAGGTCTTCTGCTCCTCTTTCACTGCTATCAACCTTTCAAGGGGATTTTCAGTTGAACAGTATTTTATCTGCCCCAAATGGTACAAAGACTTTACAGACTTACAAACACCCATACCTTCTTTGTAATTCAACTTTGGATCGAAGTCTATGCCAACCGGCTCATCTAGCTCCATGCCAACAAGACGGCTTATTCATTCACATTATATCTCAATCTAAACCTGCACGTCGGTACAATTTATTTCAATAAAATTCTGGTTTTAGCGCCGATAAGCTGGTATGTGCTTGTGTGATACTAAAAATAAATTTAGGAGGGCTTCGCTCAGAAAAAAATTATTGATATTAAAGAAGTAAATTAGAAGTGTTTTAATAATAACAAGATTACGCACTATTTAATTCATATTGCACATTTAATCAAATTCCTTAAATTGGAAGAAACGGACTTTAAAATTAACTCGCTTTGATAAACAAATGTCTAGACTTTTAATTACCATTGTCTAAATATAATAAAAATGTTGTTTACATTTAATTAGTCAAAAGAGTCTAAAAATATTTGGAAAAAAATTTGGGAAAAAAATGCTTTAGATTATCATCTAATTTTAAAGGTCCTATCAATATTTGATAAAAATTATTATTCTTGTAAAAGTTCTTGTTCCGCTTAGCGTATTTGCCAAAAAAGAAAGAGCGTGAAGAATTTAGTGTGAGAACTCAGAAAAAAACGCCAGTTCTCATGCAAGGAAATGTTTTGGAGAAATTTAGGAAAAGAAGAATAAAAATTTTAAACAAAACCCCTAACTTCATAGCACAAAATATTATGATTCCAAGAAACCACCAGCAAATGTAAAGAAAAAAAAAAGGAATAATAAAAAATTGTGAAAAGGTTATTACTTCCTTCCAAGAACCAGCTGCTTCTGGAAGGCATTCTCTGAGAATTTTTCTCATTGGAAGAGTTGCTCAGAAGGATTGAGCACATGGAGTGGACAAGTATTACAACCCTGCCAAGGGATCAAAAGCACAAACAGCTAAGACTTCGCGGCAATCGAACTCCACCCTTAGTTTGGGCTGGCAGACAGTGTTTGCTAACGACTATACGGTTCCTGGGAACTTTTGAAGTTACTCCGCCTTTGAAGAAATGAGTTCCATTTGCGTTCAGTAGAAATGTTCATTATGAAGGTATCTGATTGTTGCAGTTTTAGATGGGCTTGAATAACCAGCATCATATCATGGAGACCGAAAAGAACTTTCTCAGTTTACTGAACAAAATTTAGATTTACAGTTTTATCTTAAATTTTAAATCATAACCTTCACTTTTATACTTGGTTTAACTTTAAGACCTCAACAAATGTTTATTGAAACGAGCATTTAAATCTTTTCTACGAAATAATACATTAAGAAAATAAGTCTCAAATGTGAAGAATTATCATTGGGTACATTTTGTACTAAATTTCGTACGTAACTCCTTAATAAGTATAAATGAATTTTCGAAAACTGCGTTTTTATGTTCTTTGTCATTGAATATAGACATAAAATTTTATTTTATTTAAAAGCTTTTCACGGTTATTGGTGGGCAAACACATTTTTGGTTTGTAGAGATATTAGGATATTTTTGGAAAGTAGGAGAGGTGAAAATGTGTAGTCCCTTCGCTGGGACTCCAACGTCGGACCTCTCAAATACTGGCTGGGAGTGCTGGCCTTTACACTATAAAGGCATGCTAAGAAGGCGGGAGAAATACCTTATAGGTTTAAAAACTCACATTTTCAAGTTCTCTGCAGTCAAAATTATTCAAAAATCATCTTCCATTGGCGATTAGATTTTATAGGGAAGTTTTGCATTTATAAAAGTTTTTTTGGTCTAGTTAATGATCGAAATTCAAATCCAGCTTTACCTTCAGCTTTTAAGTAAATTAGTTTATAGCTGCTCTCACTTTTTATTAATAAATGTGGACCATTAGCTTAGTTTTTTTCTTTAATTGGAACATTCCGAATTTCTGCTCTATTGCTCTTGCAAAAGTAGAAGATTCTCTTTCAAAGTTTTCAGTACTGCATCTAAAGAAGGGGATCTAAGAAGTATCTACCGCATCTAAAGGAGACTAATCATGAAAATTTATGCGATCTAATTCTTGCTTTCTTTGTTATCTCCAACAGTCTAATTTAATACCGAATTTCAAAGCAGAGATAATAACACTTATAATATTGCTCTTTGAACATTCACATAAATTGTTTCCGCAGTAGTAAAATAATTTATTTATATTTTTTAAATATTTCAATGGAGTGATAATAACAAAAAGTGATCAGAACGCCAAAATTCTATTAAAAATCACTTTTAGCAAGATTTTGTTTGCAAAATGAGTCATCATTGCAAAGTTGATTTTTTTTATCATTTTGTTTCAGCTCAGAAATCATTCTAATATATTGAGCATTAAATGAATAATATGTACAATTTGTTAATTTAAGAAACATTGTGGGTTCTGATTCCAGTTAAAAAAAAAAAAAAAAAAAAAAAAAAAAAAACTTGTTCGACAAAGCCCCATCCATTCATATGAAAGAAGTATATTAAGAAATAATAATTTGAAAGCTTTGAAATTGTAACGGCTGCCTAAAAGAGTTTTTTAAAGTTTTTTCTCTCTTGGTAGTTTAACACAGAATAACATTGATTTCTACACATTTACGTCATGTACAGTTCAACAACAATATTCCAAAATTTTTTAAAACTTGTACATCACCTTATGTTTAGAATTCCCGATGCAGTCTAAAGTGTTGGTATACATTTTTATGTATATGTATATTTTCTTATCTTTTCTCAGTTCATCATATCAATATTGAGTTTTTGGTAAAACGGCTAACAATCTTTTTCATATCTTTATATTATTAGTTTTTTATACGTTAAGATTATTTATTAAATATCAGCTTTTTTTCATTGGCGCCACATAAAATTCAATTCAACAGCAAAATCACAAATATTTATAAAGAGCATATCTTTAAAATTCCCGAAAGAATGCTAAATTGCTTGCGCTGCAATCTGCCTGAAATAATTATCCTAACAAGGAAAGTGTATATAAAAATTTTAATAAGTCCAACTAGAATAATTTCTTAAAATTATTGACTATCTCCAATTAGACATATCATGATTTTAACATATGTTTATTTAAAGAAATCACATTAAAAAGTAGAAAAATATTATTAAGAACAGTGTTTACTGTTTTTTTAAAACCGCTTAGTTTATTGCTTAGTAATCTTCCAAATTAAAATTAAAATAAGCTTAGGCTTTATTGAATGGCAACGTGCTGGTCCACGGTTAATAAAAGAATTTTATTTCCTGCCCAGGCAACACGTTGTTTTCATAGAGCCGAATATGTTAATTAAAATTGAAGGATAGATATTTTATATGTTCCATTTTTTTAAATTACTTAAAATTATTTCATACTCCTGAATTTAGACATCCACTAGAATATTAGAAAGGACGCATTTAAAAGTCTTATAATAGGAAAACGCATTGCCATTGACTATTATTTTGATCATTCCAGAGACGATTGAAACATTATTTTTTTTTAAGGAATGTTTCCCTGAGAGAGAGTGGAAGTATGTTTTTCACCATGCTTTACTATTCTTTGCCAGCCTATTAATAATAAGTGTGACAGAAGTAATGGTAGTCGAATCTTACATGTTCCCTCAATAGAAACAGTCTCGCTCTGGAGTGAAAAAATGGTTTATTTTGAACAGTGTTGCCAAATCTCTCTTTCATGTCGATGAGTTTATTAATCAAGAATGCATTAAATGTTTCCCAAACATGAAATAAATGAAAACGAATTCGAAATTCAAAATTTGGTTGCCAGGTGGGCATGTTCGGTTGGAATACTATGTTACTCAAAATTTGATGATTCTGGTTACCATCGTTTTCTTACAGGGCAAGGAACATACATGCTTACATGCAGATTCGTCAAACTATTACAAGTTTGATAATATTGTTCGCTTAAACTATTTCGCTTAAACTATTACAAGTTTGATAAGTTACAAGTTGCGTGCGTACGGGTTCGTTACGAAATAAATGCACAAGTCAGATGAAAATGAACGAAATTTATTATTATCACAACAAAAATGCTTAAATCTCCTCAGATATTCGTGCAATATTACAATATCTCACAGTAGTTCTTTTTTGACTACTCAAACGTTCAAGAGAACTTAATTCAAAACAGCTAAAGAAAGCTAATCCGCGAATTCGTTACAGTCAACAAGAGCAGTTTTCTAAGCAAACTCTTAAAACAACAACAAACTAACTAAAATAACAATTAAAATAATAATTAACTGAGAGGTTTTCCTGCTTTTATAAAATTTTAAATCGCGCGCGAGAATTTTCTGGAACTTTCTCTAAATCAAAAAAAGATATTTATTTATTAAAATGTTAAATACACTTGCTCTTGTATTTTTAATTTTCCGGCTTAGCTTTCCTTTAATATTCGTCCCGCGCTACACTGCACGGGGAATAAAACAATTTAATTTATAATTCAACTAACATTAGCTAATTAAATACCAAATCCGTAGCAATATTTAATAACAACAATTTGAAAAATTATACACCGTTTATAGTGAACCATCGCAAAATCCCATTTCGGGAATAATAGCCCCTTTTTGGCTAAAAATAAACAAAAATTTCAAATATTTCATAAAATGTTTTTTTTTTTATTTCATCGGACAAATTTTATTTTTGCTCATATTTAAAATAGTAAAATGTATTTAATTTCAGTGACGATAACATTGTTTAGTACAGTGCTATCACCACTTTTCGTATTCCATGCCAGTTATTTTCCGTTAGGAATTATTATCATCGATACAGCGTTGATTGTCCCCAGCCGCAACTGCAACTCTCGGCCATTCTCTGGATGAGACCGAATTAATCAGTTCGACAAACACCAATTAGTTGAGTATGTTTCATGAATCACTCTTGGTCGAGCACGTCAAAGCGATTGATCTGCATATTCATTCAGGCTTGTCTATCGATGTGCTTACAACGTCCAATGTTTACTGTGAGATTAAATTCGGCTTAGCCTGAACAGCAGACAGATTTTGACATATGACCCACACGGGTGATTTCCTCACGAAGTTGCATACTACTAAGTAGTAGGCCTTTATTTAGGGTCATCCTTTTCTCGGCGAAATCAGAAGTTAAGAATTTGATTAAGCTTTTAGTACATGCTAATTCCTAAGACGAACGTTGTAAATTCATCTGCTTACTCTAAGAAAATATAAGAGAACGGATTGCATAGCTATATTACAGTTTAAAATGCGATGTTTTCTACTATTCTAAAATAATATTACGTCTGCATATTTTCTTCCTTCTAAATGATACATTTCGAGGAGTAATTATTATTCCTAATTTTCAAAATTAGAAAAATGTATTGAAAACTTCACTTCCTGTGGACGATCATCTCTGAAAAGTGTCCATTATATATAAGAATATAAAGAAAATGTCGTCACTGCTAAGTACTTCTGTTCTAAGAAGACCGTTCTTTGACTTGACTGAGCCTTCTAAGTATTGTTAAGAATTTTGTATACTTGTAAATAATATTAATGAAAGTGTATACACAATTTTATTATTTCTTGTAAAATGTGGCATGAAAGGGCTCACAGTGCGTCGGACCAACAAGTTAGATTTCGGATCAACAGGTCGGACCTCACAAGTCGGATATTTTTACGATGAAGCGTTACGTTTACGATGCCTACTGTACATGAAGTAAAAATATTAAATTTTTAAGCAGGAATAAATTTATCTGAAAATACTGCTAGAGTCCTGTCACAAAGCATGTTACAGAAAACTGAAAACTAGAGCTTCTACAAAAAAAGTTTGGTATTTATAAGATAGGTGAATTGCGAGCTCTTACTTTGGAATTTTAGACTGTTTCGTAAGAATTATCGATTAAAGAAAGAACAAGCTAAAAGAATTTGTTGGAATAAAGATGTTACAAAGTGGTTACTGATTGAAAAGAAAAACCAAAAAGCATATATCATTGGAAGAAACTTTTGAATAAATAGCGAATGTTTCATAATATTTAAATTTAGAATTAATAATAAAATTAAAACATGAGATTGCTGTAGAATTTTCTATTTATACTTAAAACCTTTTTGCGCATTTTAAAATACTATTTGTTTCCAATTTTTCGACAATTAAATATAAGATCTTTATTTCTCAATTTTTGTGCATTATCTTTGTAATTAAGCTATAATCTTATGTTATAACTACATTAATTCATATAAACTGAAGTAAATTAAATCAAACCTAACAATTTATATTTTAATTGCACTAAAAGTAATGAAAACTAGGCATAGTTCCTAGATTAAAACCCTCTAAATGGCAAGGCGGTATATATACGGCCTAGAATATTTTTTCTGATATCTGTAAGAACTTATATATACGTGCATATTAAAATATGTCAAATGAATTAAGGCAATATATCAAAAGTACACAAATCCAGGTATGAAATACCAGGAGAGTTTTACCAGGACAGGAACCAGGAGAGGACAGAAGCAGAGAAATACCAGAATAGGAACGTGCATATTAAAATCTGTCAAATAAATTAAGGCAATATGTCAAAAGTACACAAATCCAGGTATGAAATACCAGGAGAGGTTTTAGATTAAAGTCAAAAAAATAATTTGTTCTCATAGTAACTGACTAAGGCAGTGCTTTCTTAGCGAAAACCCTGGCCGCTCAGGGTGATAAGAAAACAGGCTGTTGTTAGAAGACAAAAATAAGCATATTTATCTTAAGTAATTAAATAAAAAACTTTTATGAAGTGAATATTATGTAATAAAATTTCGAATGCAGTCTCAGAGCCTAAATTTCCGAGAATGAGAAGGAATGTAGGATTTCCCACTGTTAAGTTACTGTTGGGTGTGAAGAATCTTAAGAACTAGAAAGCGAATAATCGCTCGAGTTCGTGGGGTAGAAAATAACAAGTAATAAGGGTGAAATAACCCTTTATTATTCCAACCAAACAGAACTCTGTCTTGGAGTTGCACAGTAGAGCCGACACTCGGGCTTGAACTTAAAGAGACTAAGAATTAAACTAAACTAATCTTAAACTAAAAAAAAGGAGATACAGCTGAAACTATCAAACTTCTAACGGAGTTGGCCTCTTAACGATAATTAACTGCGAAGCTATCAAGGAACTAAAGTACGGCCGAGCGTAATAATAGCTTAAGAGGGAGTAACCTAAAAAGGCGGACGCATGCTAGCCAGAATATAGCCTGCTTCTCTCTGACTAAGACAGTACAACTTCGCGGTTAAATACCGCTCTTCCTCGATTTGAATCCAAACGTGATTCTAAAACTACGTTCTGGCCGGAAGTGGTAATATGAAATTAAGAAGCGATAGGAAAGGAAGTTTAACTCAAAATTCAACAGTTAATAAAATTAACATAATCCTTACAGGGAAATATAAAAAAAAAATATACTGAATAGCTAATTTTTATAAACAATAAAGTTAGCAGGGTGTCCGCCGAAAACATCAAGGACGAAAACGTTGCGGAGAAAAAAACGCAAAGCGAAAACATCGTGGGAGAAAAGAAAGCAAAGAGAAAACATTGCAGGTCTAAAACATCGCGGTAATAAATATCGTCATCGAAAATAAAGCGGTTCAAAACCTTCGCAGTTTAAAAGCATCGTCGTCGAAAATATCGTGATATAAAACAAAGCACCTACAAATAATCGCATGACGATAACATCGCACACATGCGTTATACGTGGGTTGGAGCAAAAGTCATGGCAACTATTTTTTTCTTCTAGATATATGAACGAATCACAAAACGTATATATGTCGTGCGGAAGTTCTGCAGGCATAGGGTGTGTGCGTGTGTGCAGAACAACAGATGGCTCTGTGATAGCTGGCTCTGTGGTAGCGAGGGCTCTGAAATCAGTCAGTTGGTGAGTGTCGTGCGAGATGGAAGTAACCCGTGTTGAGCAGAGCGCTTACATCAAAATAGCCGTTCTCTGAGGGAGAAATGCGATGAAATGTCACAGTGAATTAGTAGAAGCCCTTGGGAATAATGCCCTACCATATCGTACAGTAGCACGGTGGGTAGGAAAGTTTCAGTAAGGACGTGTGTCAACCAGTAATGAGCAACGTTCGGGACGACCGGTGAGTGTGCGGACCGACTTGGCACGTGCCGTCATCGAGCACCTCATGAATGAAGACAGACGATGGACGTTACTGGAGTTAGAGAGGGCAAGTGGCATCGAGGAACGTACCGTTTACGGGATATTGCGTAATGAGCAACAGCTACGCAAAATCGCTTCGCGGTGTTTACCTCATGCACTGACGGAAGTTCAAAGGTGAATGCGCTATGCAATATGCTCCGACCACTTTGCACGCTGGCAACAGGACGGCAATCAATTCTTGTCACGAATAATCGCCATCGGTGAATTTTGGGCCAGGGCATACGAACCAGAACTGAAGTGTTAGTCAGCGGAGTGGCGACATCCTGGATCACCAAGGCAGCAAAACGTCCGTCAGAATCCTTCCCCAGTCAAATTGATGTTGATCATCGCGTATGACGTCAGGCGTGTCATTGTTTGCCACTTTGTTCCTCATGGCAGAACAGTGACTGCACAGTACTACAAGGACTTTCTAGTGAGAAGGTACGACGTGACGTTCGGGATAAACGTCCGGATGGCCAGTGCAATAATTCTGCACGACAATGCAAGACCACATAAAGCAGATTGTGTACGGCAGCTACTCCGACGTTGGGGATGGGAAGAATTGGAGCCCCCACCGTACTCTCCTGACCTTTCGCCCTGTGACTTTGATCTCATTCCCAAGATTAAGAAACCAATATGTCGTAGGCGGTTTGCAACACAAGAGGACATTGCTAATGCTGTGCGCCAACCGATGACCCTATTCACACATGTTGTGGCAAATGCTGAGGCTGATGGTATTCAGCGCCTCTCACATCGTTGGCAGCCTGTGGTGACAGTAGCAGGGGACTACATTGAGGGTTTTTAGGCCCAGGTTTGTCAACTTTATGTGCATTGTGTTATCTTTCTTTTGCACGGTGAAGGCCGTATTGCCCTGTATACTACCGTAATAAAATAGTGCTATTTATTGTCCACACATGTAGTTAAGACCTTGTCCTTTCGTCTGTATATGCCACATTTTCCAACCGGACTGGTATCTTCAAGAAAAATATATTGCCATGACTTTTGCCCCAACCTACGTATTTCATATTTTTTAAATGTACTAATAAATTTTTGCTGAAACATTTTGAAGGAAACTTAAGCATTTAATAATGGAGAAAGAGTAGAAAATTAATGTAACTTATAGCAATTAATTTTAAACTTACATGGTTAATTAACAAAGGTCATGAATAAATTAATCTTTTTAATAAGGTTTTACTCATAATTTTTCATGAATAAAAAACCTAAATATATTCAGATTAAGGAAGATAAATAACTGCATGAGGTTACCACTATAAAAATTGCATAGCTTAATTATCAAATTACTTTTTTCACGTTTGTTAATCTGATATTGGTTTGGTGAAAGTTATATCTTGTTTTGTTTCCGTTTATTCATAAAATGTCTTTAATATTTCTCGCGCTTCCAAATCTTTGCACGAAGATTCATTTACATTTTTTGAAACCTGAAAAGCGCATGTGGGCGATGTTTTGCAGGTGCTTTATTTTTTACCACGATATTTTCGACGACGATATTTTTAATTTGCAAAGTTTTTAGACCGCTTTATTTTTGATGACGATATTTTGTACCACGATGTTTTAGAACTGCGATGTTGTGCTTTCTTTTCTCCCACGATGTTTTGGCTTTGCGTTGTTTTCTCCGCGACGCTTTCGTCCACGATGTTTTTGCCGCGATGTTTTCGGCTGTAACCAGTTAGCAGTAAATACAGTAATGAGTCTCAAGCCAAATTAAAATTCCTAGTTTTCAGAAAAGGGTTATTGTACTCAGTTTGAAATCGACTGACTTAAAACTTTATGTAGATTTAAGATTCAGTATGTGTTTTAATATTTATGATTTCTTATATTAGATAGTTAACTAACTTGATACCAGACACACTGGAACTGCATACTTAAAAATAGTTTATTCTGTTATTTAATCTATTGTTACGAATTTTGCATACATGTACATAACGTTCGCGAAATTATATGCAAAACTAGTATAACTTGTATAATTTAACATCAAAAATGTGGGGAAACGAAGCTTTGCCGGAAAAATACAAATACAGGGGCAAGTGTATTTAACATTGAGTAAATGGCTGTCTTACTAAATTGGAGAGGTATAGCCAGGCTGGTGAGGGTTTGGGCGACTAATTTTTGTCCGAAATGCGACGATAAATCGCCAAAAGTCTCTGGGACATTTTGGTCCGATTCATGTATATTTGTTATCGGTATTGTGACTGAATAAATGTAATTAATCTACATATGTAACTGTAATCATATATCTGGCTCTCGTATGCCTTCCATTAATTTAGAGAAGCAGAGAGTGCTAGAAATGTCTTGGCTGCCGGATGAAAACTATATAAACTGGAGAGAGCATCTGCTCTCAGTTGTTACCTGTTAGTTCAGCGTGAGTTAGGAGTATTGAAATATCTCCGTGCTAGCTTCGCTCTTTAGATTTGTTTTGCATTCAGTTATGTTTAACATTGTTAGTAGTTTAAAGTGTAACTTCTGTGATACTGCGTAAAGCTGTGCGAATGTTTTTGTGGAAAGTTCCAGAACTGTAAAGAGTTTCTTTTGGTAAAATAAATTTCATCAAACTGTCGTCGGTTCTGTGTGCATTAAATCTATTACAAATACATCCCCACGCAGCACTGTCATAAATCTGAAATGCCAAAATTTTCTGAATTAATATAAGCAAATATTTATGTTAACATATTTAAACTTACATGTAATGAAAATCCAAAGTTATTTTCAAGTATGTATATTTTTATTTATTTTCCAGTTATTTAACTAATAATTTTATAAAAAATAACTACTTTCTTTTCAACTATTATGAACAACAAAAAACATGGCTGTCATACCTCGCGCTCGTTCAAACACGAGATGGGTTCTTCTGATGAACTTACCATAATAGGAAAATAACACTTGTCCGCTCTGATATTTTGTTCACTAATTTATTACACATACTGCATTATTGATACACCATAAAACGAATACAATGTAAAATAAACTATATACAATATACATACAAGGCGCGCAAAAGAAATTAAAACATTTTTCAGTTCTCTATACTCCCACACGGCATACTTGCCGGTCCAACGCCAAGTGCCAACCAGTCCAGTCTTTCAACCCCACCAGCCTGCCTCGACCGGTTTTTCCGGGGTAGGTCACTTCCGTTCCGTCTTTCACCAGGGGAAGGCACTTTACAATGGCGCATGTACTAAATTATACCGAAGAATATAATAATGTCACACATTTCAGGGATAATTGTTGGGTGTGTGTGTGTGTGTGTATTTAATTATGGCAAAGCACACTAGGGCTATCTGCCTAAGGGGAGGGATGCCTTCCAGGAGGACTTTCTAAGGGAAACTGGCTCATATACACATTACACATGGGGATAATTGTTGATATCATTGAAATGTTTGTAATTTCCTTTTTCTGTAAATGTTTTACCCAAACAGATATTAGTGTATTATGTATTGTCTAAATTCAATTTACTTGCTTTTAACTGGCTTCTAAAAATCAAGATTGATTTGTTTACAAAATTGTTTTTAACTACCTTCAGTTACTTAGGATAAAGAAGAGCGAAAAATTTTAAAACCTTATTTATTATAAGGTTTTAAAGTATAACATGATAACCGAGAACGGCAATTTAAGTTCTTAAGCTAATTTAAATCAAGTTTATAAGTTGAAAAATGTTATTTTTTTCTAAATAAAGTAGAGTTATTTTGGATCTTTGCAAAGGCTGACTGTTCTACATTGTTTTTTTTTCCGCTTTATTTTCGAGATAACAACTAAATTTCGCTTAGTAGGTTAATACCGCTGAGAGCTTATATATCTTTATATAAAATGCATAGCGCTGAATCAAAAAATTTATGTAGTAAAAGTAACTTACAATGATTAGCATTTAGATAAGAATGAAGAAAATTTCTTTAATAAGATTTGTCTGAGAGAAGATAAACGTAAGACTAGTTCTCTATTTCTGTATTGTCGTACAGTTAAAATTATAAAATGCTCCGAAAGATTATCTTAGTATTACCATATAATCCCTCTTATTATATTATGATAGAATACGTTGACTAAAATATGATACCTAAATTATTAGCAATTATTGTAGAATTAAGGCTTTTTGGGTCCAAACATAAACAGTCACAAAGTTCCTATTGAATAAGATTCCTGAACTTGACATGGGTTTGGATCTCCACGAACAAGTTATGTGCAGCAGCGTTTCCATTATTTTCCTAATCTGTACAGCAAACATGAATCAGCTTCTCTAGAAAGTCCTCCCCGAAAGGAACTCTTCAATTAGGTTGCTAAACATAGCTCTCTTTATCATAATCAAATAATCCAATCCATTTTAGTGTATATATGACAATAAATATATTTGAGATACAGCATTATCTCAACTTCTTTACTTATTTGTGCTTACCAATATTTAGTGATTTCTTCTTAAGCCATTTATGACGATTTTTACTTTATTACTAAAATCATAATTTGTTTAAGATCGGGAAACCTCTCGATAATGTTTTTGATTTTTATAACATTCGGTATATTTTTTACTTATAAAATTTTCAAGGATATATTTCTGACTTGTATATATTAAATTTTCAGAAATTTAGATTGCTGAAATTTTGGAAGACTTACAGCTTTAATTTTTCTGTAATGTGTTAACTGTGTTAACTTTAATTTTTCTGTAAGTCTCCAAATTATAGATATATATGTTATTCTAATATCCAGTGTTGTGGACATTACATACCTGATTAAAATTTTATCCCTCCCTTTTACAGCAATGTTCAACACATTCCCGAAATCATGTACAAAGAAAATGTTACTTTCTTAGGACTACATCAACGTAATGGATTTTTACGGATGAGTGCTCTTTTATCGTCCCCTAGTCTTTTTACCTAGATGTCGCAAGAACGTATATAATAAATTTTCAGGATGGGCAGGTGTTCTTTCGTGCTTCTTCATGTGGACAAATGCGATGACAGCAATGTTATAAAAAAGAAACAAAAATGAAACAAATTTGTAAGGAAAGCAATAAATATATTCAAGGTTTTTGTACTATATTTCTCTTTCACTAGTGTCAAAGACATTTTCAGATTTTTTTCCCAATCAAAACGCTTTTATTATACTTGTTAGAGAATAGTCAATTGTAAGATGAGTTTATTATTGCTGTAAGTAAAGCATATATTTAGAAAGTGCACTAAGTTGGGTAACCGAACACTACGGCGACGGTTAATCAAGAATCACATTTAGTCCGACAGTCAAAAACACAGAAAAGAAGAATAGCCCATACGTACGTACGTGCAGACATAAAGAAAAAAAAAAAAAAAACTCTTCTGAATCCATTTTGAAACCATTTTAGCAAAAACTGTCCTTTATTTTGTCCATACGTAGAGATGTCGCGCGCGCAGAAACATCGTTCAAATTGTTTAGAGAGCGGTTGAAACGGATATCTTCGTTGAAATATTTTACCCGAAAATTTTCGCAGTTACAATATGTCCTTTACTTCGTACAAGCAAGTAATTAGATCGTAAAGCCATTAAGTTATTTCAAAGCAGGTAAGATGAAAAATGAGTAATGCCCTCGTCGGGACTTGAACCTCGGAACTCTCGAATACGCGCCTAGTGTGCTGACCATTACACCACGAAGTCATGCTAAAGAGGTGGGGGAAATACCTTATGTACTCCCCCTTTTAAAGGGCGACTGGGGATTAGGGGACCCAGCCGACAAATTCTGGTAGTGGAGAATCATCATGTACTACCCTTTTTAGTTCGGGTGGTTTAGGTTTTTAGGTTTGTTAAAAACATCCAGCATTCTTCTATAATTCCTTCCAGCCCCTTCTGTAATTCAATGCACAATATTGACTAAACTGATAATCTGTATTATAAACGTTACGTATTGATTTCCATGTGATTTTTTACTTGAATCCTCTAAGCACAATGTAAAGTAAGTTATCTCTAAAAATGCGTTGTATTACAACATACATCCTTTGCAGATAGTTCTCAAATAAAATGCTGTAATAAAATATTTTCTCACTAATATCGTTCAAAGTTATATGCTTTCAGATTCTTCTATGCTTGTCTTAGCACTCGTCATATATATTTTAGAAATAGTACCTTGGGAATTACATGTTGTCATCCTACAATTAAGTAATAAATTCGGGAAATAATTTTAATTTTTAGAGGGGTAAAAGTGCAGATATTACCTATCTTACATTTTCTGTTATACATTCTTAAACTTCTTTTTTCCAAATCAAAAATTATCACATCACTCTATTAGTTAATTAATAGCATATCTAAACTTTTATGTTATTTATATTAAACAGCTTTTAGTTTTCATTACAGACTTCTAAAATTTTCAAAATGTCACTTTCAGAAAAATTTCTTTCAGTTTTCTAGTGTCGTAACGTTTGGTTCGTTAATTAAAACTGAGTTGCTTAATTAATTTCGGCTACTTTCTTATACTTAAGACATTCTATGGCAGTTTACGTAAATTAAAAGAATAATAAGCATTCTATAGCATGACATAAAATAACAACTCTTGATGAAACAAATTAATTTAAATAATACTTTGGGAGCCCCAATTTCAAGCAATTTTTAAATACGTCTTCTAAACGAATGCTGCAACTTTTAAAGAAATTCAACTAAGAATTTATGTGATGAACTTGATGACAGAGAGGACATTCAATTAGGCGAAACCTTAATGTCATTTCTAACTATAAATTTTAATGATTGCACAGAAGAAGTAAGTATTGACGCTCATGTTAAGATACATCATATCTATGCATTCGCCCTTCTGAGCTAACATTATTTTGTAAATCATTCAGACTGAAATAGGAAAAACATAAAAGAATTTTAAGTGTGCAAAGTCCTAGAGAAATTAAACATGAAAAAGAAAAATCTGAAATGTTTTAGATTTTAAATTACGTCCAAAATGATGTTTTTTAACATTTTGTGTGTTATATTTATTTATTAAATATCGCGTTATTCGCACTTAAACCATAAAATTTAGTTCAACGGCAATATCGCAAAGTAGTTTTAAAATCTTTAGTTATCTTTAGAATTTCCGATACAGAGACTCACGCGCTGGAAATAAAAATGTTTTAAAAGATAACCCTTTTGTGCTTTGGCATAATTAACCAAACAAAACCAAGAAGACAGAATCCTCAATACGGAAATTAAAGAAGGAATTAAAAACCGTCGAACTAATGCAGAAATATTATTCCAAATTACTCTGGACCAGAATTTTGAGCCTAATATTAATTCTTAAGTTGAAATAATTTATGGATATATCCCAGGTAGCTAATATGTTTCTGATATATTAGCTGAACCTTCATCTGAAGATATAGTAGAAATTAAAGAATATGAGATTAAATGGTTTAATCATGCGATGTTTCCAAAAAGTACTGTTGAAGTTTAATTTGAATCTTCTTTCTTATCTTTCTATGAATATGTTTCGTTAGAGAAGAATGTTCATTTTTATAGATTTACTATTCCATCTACACCACCAGTGACCTTGTAATTTGCGTTCATTTCTAGACTAACAGGCTGGCTGCATAGTTGGTTTCGTGTTTTTCCCCATGCGTAGCAGGATGACCAGCCAATTTCCATCACAACGTTCTCCACGAACGCTTAGCTCCTCTTAGACACATAGCCTTTATGGTTTTATCATGTTCAATAACGTAATCTAATCTAGTCTATCTATTCCCATAAATATTTTTTCAGTGAGCTGAACGCATCACACTTCAAGCGGCATTCGTGTCATAAGTGTCATGTCAAACTCTTTTGCATAGGTGAAGTGTGAAAAAAGTGATATAGTGTTTTCATTTCCATAATATCTATTCAGACCATTATAATGTCCGGAATGAATTAGATGAAGTCAAAATTTGTCGTAGATAAGCCTAATAAAATCTGCTGTAGACAAACCTAAAAGGAGTTGATATTTCGTATTAAATTTAAGTTTTGAGTGACACAATTCTAAGGCATGCATCATTTACTAAATTTTATAATACCTGTTTTACAAATTTCGAGTTGAAATTAAAACGTTTTTATATAAATAAAATATATATATGCTTAAAATTGATTATAGATAATTTTTAATTAAATTTAGCCTCCTGTTATCAATAGAATCAATCACATTGATTCATCTGGACACATTTCAGCTAAAATTCTAATCTTAAGCTAGCACTGCGTAAAGCAATTTCCACATCATTACTGGTTAATCTTCTGACCTTAAACTAGTACTGCGTAATACGTTTCGGTTAGCAATTTTGTACTGTAGTTTAACCATTGCTTAGAACTATTTTCGTAATTGACTTAGCATACAATTCTATGCGGTTCATTTTCTAACTTGTAAAACCCATCCGTTGAATCAATTATTAATTCGTTGGAAAAAGTTATTCTACACCTAAAACCTCTATTTGAATTTAAGGGTATAAATATGTACATAAAAAGTAATTTATGCTAACACTGGTTCAATGAGATTCAAAACTTTTCCCGACAATCATTCAAAACTCTAAACACAAGTTGTAAGGAAACTGTCAAGAGACTTGATGACATGCAAAAGTTTGAGTGATGCATGATATGTAAGAACCGCGTAGAACAAAACAAAAGGCACGCAAAAAGAGGAAAATTGGACAATATGTATGCGAAATAACGAAGTGCTTTGTCATAAAAATCACCAACGTAAACGAAACGGCTGGGAAAGAAAAAGAAGCTGAAAGTTAAATCGTTGTTGCAGGAATAAACTTTCTTTTCCTTTCTTTCTATTTGATATATAGCGTAATACAAAGGAAAATATTCACATTTTTTTGTTTTATTTTAACTTTAGAAGTCGAAGGATTTCATCTCAGATTTAAAAAAAAATAGTAATAGGATTATTGCAAAATATTAACTTATTTGCATCAAATAACGAAGGCAATTTATTCTACAAAAAACAAAGCCAGCAAGCAAGTAGACAAACACACAAACAAAACGATTGAAAATTTTATTTCCTTTGAAAGTTTATGCTATGTAGAAAAATACATAAATACAAAACTAATTAGACCTGATAAGATACGGCAGTTGAATATTAAATGATATGCAATACGAATTCATATTATTTGTTACTTTATCAAAATCTATACAGGGTGATTGGGAAATATCTATGAAAAATTTCTAAGATAATAAGCAGATCTCGTGATTGAATATGCTGGAATGGCGCATTAATGTGGTGTAAGACGTTGTTGAGGGGAGATAAAAGTGCTCTGTGGGAGATAAAATTGTTCTAAATCTCTGATCTGTTGCCGAGTGTGTTCTGCTGACGTCGAATGAGATAAAGACAACTATTCCCGAGTATCTCAGTCTAGCAGTTGCTCCGTTTTCATCTAATTGGTAAAATATGTATCTGCAAATTTCACGTTTATGTAGCGACCGCTCAAAATTCGCACGAGCCATGACGACTTACGTAATCAGAATGCTTCTCTACTTACCTCTCAACAGACCCTAGGCCAATGTAATCCACCATTTCAGCACCATCAGGATGCCTCTCAACAGTCTTTGGACCTCTCAACAGCCTACCTCTCAACAGTCTTTGGACCATCTTAACTACCATTCCCGCACCTACATTTCACAACATAATCTATTTACTTCAATGCCCTAGATTTCGAACTCTATTTAGATTTAGATTAGATTTTTGCCAAATATTTTTAATCACCTTGAACACAGATTTTTAGTTTCTTGCAGCATGTCAATTATCTGTAATACACTGACTACCAATAAGTATTTGGACACCTATGCAAATGACGATATCTGCGGTCCTAAGGTACGTTACGGACTCCGCCGGTGTATATCGTGTAAGAAACAGCATCGGCTTTAGTCGCATGCAAGATGCCTCGCAGTTCGGAGCTCTCTGATTTCGAGAAAGGTATAATTATCGAGTATCACAAGTTTGGCCGATCCTTAAGGAACATATCTAACGATCTGAAGTACCCAAAATCGACAGTGGCCTACTTGATTAAGAAGTGTAAGGTGAGCGGTCATTGTGGGAATGTTCCCCGAGTCGACAGACTAACGAAACTGGGAGATAGAGACCGTCGAGTGCTGTACAGAGAAATTCGGAAGAACCGCACCCAACCGATGGCCCTCATCCGCGAGGAGTTTCAACAGGCATCCGGTAGTATTATTTCAATGAATACCATCCGTAAGGAAACACATCTGCTTGGTTTTCATGGTCGTGCTGCTGCCCATAAGCCTTTGATCACAAAGTCCAACCGCGCTGCTCTGTTAATGTGGTGCAAAGCACATCGAAATTGGACTGTAGATCAGTGGAAACGGGTTCTTCGGAGTGACGAATCAAGATTTACCCTTTACCTTTCGGATGGCAGGGTCTGGGTCTGACGTCTACCTGGAGAACGTCTCCTGCCAGCATGCATTGTGCCAACAGTCAAGTTCGGCGGAGGTCGAATTATTTTCTGGGGGTGTTTCTCCTGGTATGGGCTGCGACCCTTGGTCCCCATTCATGGTAAGTTCAACTCCGATGCCTACTGCATTATTTTAGATGACAATGTGCTTCCTACGTTGTAGCAGTGTTACGGGTTGGACCCCTGTTACTTTCAGGACGACAATGCCAGTTGTCATGTTTCGACGTTAACCAAGGCTTGGTATGGTCCCAATGGTGTTCATCGAATGAACTGACCTGCCCAGAGTCCAGACCTGAACCCTATCGAGAACCGCTGGGACGAGTTGCATCGCCGAATTCAGGGGTGCACTACCCGTGCAAAATCGGTGAAGGAACTTCTATGTCTTCTCCAAGCCGAGTGGAAGAAAATACCACTGGCTGTCATACAAAGACCTGTGAAATGTATGCCCCGGAGGGTCCACGCTGTAATTACCTTTTGTGGAAGCTCTACCAACTATTGATTTTGAATAAAGTTAGTTTTTCTTTTCTATCACAGGTGTCCAAAGACTTATTGGTAGTCAGTTTATTATAGCGCAATTTAAATTATTTTAGCCTAACATCGAATTTTGAAGTTTAAGATATCATACGCTATAGGTTTCACTTGTCAGAATGAATAATTCGAGGTCAAATTTCCTGAAATCATGAAAAGATAAATAAAGGAATACTTAATGAAATACAGTAGTACCTCGCGATACGATGGGTTCACGATACGATGTGTTCAAGATACGAAGTGGAATATCGGAAATATTCATGCTCGCGAAAAGATACGTTTATCGCCATGCGATCCCAATATCTCTTGCGCTTGAAATTGTTTTGAAGTTGGCGCGCTACGGGCAAACCTCATGCGTCACTAAGAAAGCCTCAGCAAGCCTCAATACGTCACTATTCAAGCTGTTCTGGTATTGGTCGACGTGACGTCATCTTCCTTTCTCTATAAATCCTGTTCTCCTATTGGTAGGCATCACGGCATCGTAGGATACCGAGTCCACACAAAGCGTCGATGTGATATCGTTCTCTCCTTCTCGAGACCGCGTGGCGTTCGTACAGTTCATACGATATTCTTGTGATTGTGTGATCGTAATATAATTTTGTGATAAACTTTATTCGCCATGGGTCCTAAATGCGCTTCTAGTGCTGGTGGTGATAAGGGGAAAAGAAAGTCGTCGATAACCATGGAAGTGAAGTTGGAAATTATAAAAAAATACGAAAGTGGCATGCGCATCATGGCTATTGCTAATGCATATGGACGAAACCAATCGACGATTAGTACCATTATAAAGAATAAAGAAGCCATTAAAGACAGCAAGTCTGCAAAGGGCGTTACTACCTTCTCATACAATAGAACTGCCCTAAATGAAGAGATGGAGACTCTTCTTATTTGGATAAAAGAGAAGGAAATTGCTGGTGTTTCGATAACACAAGCTGCTATATGCCATAAAGCCACTGCGATCTTTGAAGACCCCGCAAAAGCCCAGAGAGACGAAGGAGGCGAAGGGACATCAACACAAGAGGCCCCAACGTTCAAAGCATCTCATCGGTGGTTTGAACGATTCAAGAATAGATCGGGGATACATAACGTGGTCAGGCATGGGGAAGCTGCCAGCGCCGATGAAAAAGCAGCGCAAGAATTTATCGAGGCCTTCAAAAAGTTAATCCTCGATGAAGGCTACATCCCTCAACAAGTCTTCAACTGTGATGAAACGGGGCTTTTCTGGAAGAAAACGCCCCGTCGTACATACATCACAGAAAAAGAAAAGAAACTTCCTGGACACAAAACCATGAAGGATAGGCTTACTCTTGCCCTATGTGCGAATGCCAGTGAGGATTTAAAAATAAAACCCCTACTGGTATACCACTCAGAAAATCTTCGTGCCTTCAAGGCACATAATGTATCGAAGGATAAGCTCGCCGTCTTTTGGAGGTCCAACGCCAAAGCCTGGGTCATGAGGCTTTTATTGAGTGGGTTAATTGCTGCTTCGGACCTACAGTGAAAAAATATTTAGAGGAGAATGGTCTTCCTCTAAAATGCCTCCTTGTGCTCGACAATGCCCCTGCTCATCCTCCTGGCCTTGAAGAACAGATACATCCCGACTTCGACTTCATAAAAGTGCTCTTTCTGCCACCGAACACCACTTCAATCCTCCAGCCTATGGACCAGCAAGTCATTGCTAATTTTAAGGAGCTTTACACGAAGCACCTTTTCAAACGATGATTCGAAGTGACAGAGAGCACGCAACTCACACTCCGTGAGTTTTGGAATAGTCCCTACGACATTGTCCATTGCTTAAAAATCATAGAAAAGGCATGGGCTGAGGTCTCAAGGCGCACCTTGAACTCAGCATGGAGGAAACTCTGGGCAGCTGTGGTTGTAGAACGAGACTTTGAGGGTTTCGAAATCCCTACTGAAGAAGAAGCTGTGGATGATCCTGCTCCATTGGAGGAGATTATTTCTCTGTCAAAGTCTTTGGGGCTTGATGTCGATGAGGCTGACATTGACAACCTACTCGACGAGCACAAGGAGGAGCTCAACACTGACGACTTGAAGGCATTGGAGGCGATGCAAATCAGCGATCTTCAAGAGGAACATCATTCGAGTGTTGAGGAGGAGGTGGAAGTGGCACTGACATCTACGGAAATATGGGAAGACATCGGTTGGTTTGAAAACTTAAATAGTTTTACTGAAAAAAGGCACCCAGAAAAAATGCGTACAGCTCGTGCAATGGCCAATGTGAATGACATTTGTATGAGTCATTTTCGAAACATTTTGAGGAGTCGTCAGAAACAGGCTTCTTTAGATAGATATTTTTCGAAGAGAAGTGCCCCAGAAAGTGAAGAAGCGAGTGTTTCTAGTAAGAAAACTAGAAAGGAAAGTGAAGACGATGATGTATCACCTCAAATTTAAGTTCAGTTAGTTAAAAAAAAAAGAAAAGCAAAAAAAAAAAAATACAAAAGATAAAAATTATAAAAAAAATTGATTTTAAGTTTTCATTACTGTGTCTGTAATTTACATAATAAATTTAATTTAAAAGAAATTTAATTTAATTTTAAGTTTTCATTACTGTGTCTAAGTTTTATAAACGCTGTGCGCAATTTATCAGTGTCGTAATAAAAACTATCCCTCGCTGACTGTACAGTACTTTACTGTAAGTGAAATTAATTTTTCTTTTTATTTTTTATTTATTTATAAGGTTATTTTAATTTATAAATGTGGTATAAATGTTGATACTTAATATACTATTTTGTGACTAATTATTATTACGTATATTCGATTTTGGTGTTTATATATGGGGCGTTGCACGAATTAATTAAATTACATAAGATTACATTGTTCATTATACGATTTTTTTACGATACGATCCCGGCCCAAGAACGGATTAAGATCGTATCGCGAGGTACCACTGTAAATAGATAATTAAGTAGATTAAGGTTAAAAGAAATAGAATTATGAAACGTCAATATCATATTATAAATTTAAAAGGAGTCAGTATATAAATTATATCCGCAAGTCTAGAATTCCAGTTATCTTCTGTGCGTGATTTCTATCCCTAGTCATATAAAATTAAAGCAGCTAATTTATCTTATGGTCTTATTTTTTCTTTCTTTTATGTTAACTAAAAATACAATAGTACACCAAACATTTTTAAGAAGTTATTCAATCAATTTAGATGGATGTGACGAGGCATAGGCAGGCCTACATTGTTAGGCAAATAAGACGCAAACACCATTAACCCCAAAATAATCAAGTAAATTAAAATAACAATAAATTAATATAGTACATGTTTGTTTCTTGTGTGTGCATTAAAGACAATGTGTTTAGATTCCAGGCACGCTTAAAATATTTCACTTCATTTGTTTATTTAAATTTTAATAAAAACCTGTTCTATATGCAGTCAAATAAAACAAAGTACATTATCGTTTATTTCCGAATATAAGCCGATAAGTAATATTTTACTGCAAAAATTCATCTAAATTTGAAATATCTATGAAATAATCAAAATTAAGACTGCTGTATAAATCTAGCTATTTAGATTAGCTAGATCTATGAGACTGGCAACTCACCTTCAGCTTTTGTTAGAAATAAAGGATGATAGCATTGTAGATCCGAATGGACATTTCTGGTGACAATAGTTTACTTTTCCCAATCATCCCAACGTTTTTGGACATAGCTCATCACCATCAGAGAGAAGCATTTTACTTTCTTTCTTAGTTGATGTGACCGTTTTCAACTCATCTGCATATTTTTTCCTCGACATTTGCGCTGTCCCGTTTAATACAATATATATGGTTTACTTTTTTTTGTTTTATAATGACACATATTTTGCTAATTTATAATTAATAGCTCCACTCAGGAGTGTTATGACGAAATTGAAGATGGTGTTATCTACGAGGTGGATTACAACGACGTTAATGGCGAAACAAAAGACTATGACGTTTACTTGAACTTTCATTTGACAACGATTACTTCCACAGAGCAAAAAAAGTTTTCCATCTAGCCAAGACGTCCCAGAACTGCTAGATAATTTCTATAGGGATATCAGTGTTCAAATATTTGAATAAATAACTTAATACAGTATTAGGGAAATTAACAAACATTCAGAGCACATAAAAAATAATATTTTCCAAAGATTTACCTTACAATACAATTTTTGTGATTGAGTTATTTGTAAATCATTTTGAGCTCGAATTTGAGACGACCAACAAAATTAAGTATTAAAAATACTAATAAAATTGTCAGTGTAGGTTTACCGTAAATTGGCTTTTATCGATAAAATCATGTTTTGTCTTTTCGGCTTACAGAAATAACGGTTTTTAAATCGTCAGTTTTATGTCATATAGAATAAAATTCACCAAAAAATTAGCAACATTTTTTATGTCATTACAGCAAATAAATAAATTCCTTCAGAAAATGTACAACCCTGTTATCCGGATTTACCAGATATCTGGTCAGGCTGTTTCCCGTTTATTCGTATAGTTACATTTCCTCTTCAGTTTTAATTCGATGATAGCAGAATAGTGATTTAATACCTCAGTTAGCAGAGTACGTCAGCTTCGTCTGAATATAAATGTATATAACCTTCAAGTAAACGTCATTTTACATTTCGTCATCTCTCTTGATAATGTTTTGATTTGCAGTTCGCTTTCCTACGTTCTCAAAGAGTTCTTCATTTCTACCGTGAATATAATTTTGAAACAACTAACAGAATGAACATTTCAAGTTTAGCTCCTGATGTTATATTAAACATACAAGTTTCTATCTTTAGAGAATTATCACTTTACTTGTAATTAAAAAAATCAGATATGATAATAAATTAAAAATATTGCATTAAGCATAATGGCTACTAACTGAAATTTAATCTTAAAAATTCCTTTCCTAATATGCGACTTAAATACGTAAATTTCGTATTCTATAGTGCGTTAATTTAAATTTCCATCTCATGTCTTCAATATCTGCCATATTACCGTCATTTTAATGAATTTATATGTGTTTTATTTAGGTACAAGTATGGCTACTTACATTACGAATTCGTCCATTTAAAATAATTTTATAATATTTAAGCATAGGTTTTGGAATAGATTAAATAATCCAAATTAAATTCATAATTTTTACTTTAAATTTAGGAAATTCATGTTACCATTTGATTTATTAATATAATTATACACATACTATTTACACACAACTGCATGCTGGGAGACAGGAAGGAACACATCATTCGTCACTCCTGCGCATTCTCACATACTCTGTTACTCAACGCTTGCGCCTTCTAATGGCGTCTTTTATGCAGTGCCGTCTATAGGCAGAATACAACATTCGTCCATTATGAGATAGAAATAGTCTTGATTGCTGCACTTACAAGTTTTCCTTCTAAGTATTATACATCTCTTCATTAAATTAATAACAACTTATCTGGTTTGAGATTTACAGTACACATTTCTGTTAAATTGATATCACACATTGCCTTTAAAGATAACATACACATTACATTTAAATGAATTTTATAATACACATTTCACATTATTTATATGATGCGAATACCCATTATGTTTAAATTCGTCTAATAAAGAATGCACTTAAATATTTATATGTTACCTAAATATAGTTTAATATTCTTAGTAATTAATATAATTAAAAGTCTTCCTAAATTAATCAATAAATGATGCATTTCGTGTTAGAAGAAATAACTATAAAAAGAAAGTTCTAAAATATCCATAAAACATCATTGCACATTTTAATTTTTAAATTTATTTTTTTTAATTAAGACGTTTAATTAAGACGCACGTTTTAATTTATTAAGACGAACGACAAGTATTTCACTCTATGCGTCCAATAAATTGTGTTCAAGAGCCCATAACATTTATCACGTATATTTAGATATGAAATAATGTGCTTTTGTAATATCTAGGTTATAATTTACTTTCATCAGTCTTATGCGTTCAGTTCTTATATCTTTGGGGAAGTTATGTTGAGGAATCGATCTTAGTAACTTGTGTGCATCCTGGTTATTAATTTAGTCTTCCTCATTAACATGCCAACTTGCCTTGCAGTTTAAGAGTTAAAGTTTTTGAATAACTTTATGTCATGTCCTCTCTCCTTTACTTCCAGCTTTGTTACTTTATACGTATTCCCGGGCAGCTCTTCTAAGAGCATAAGAAATATTTAATATTTCAGCTGCTGTCTTGGCAGGTTGGCTTACAGCTTTAGATGTATGTCATCACAATAATTTCTTCTTTCTCAACTATTACTATGCGACATCTCTTTTCATGGAATCTCTTCTCCATTTTTAATTTTTGCTCTTCTGTAATTGCTAGTCCTTGCTTTCGGATTTGCAAGTGTTACTCCATGTGCTCTACATCTAATTTGCTAAGCAGTACCGTACTATTGTGTCAACAGTTTCATTGTCTTTGCTGTATTGCTCAAATTTAAGCGAAATAAACACAACCCTCTGTGGCTTATGAGTTTTTCTGGTGGACCGAAATCATCAACGAAATATACCAAAGATATTATAAAACTACATAAACTATATACGTTTGTTACAAACTATATAAATTTTCTATCTCAGTATCATCAGTCTCAGTTTCAAAAATGAGCTGCATATTATAGATGTGTCATTTATGTATCAGTGAAAAGGTGTGAAGTTAGAAAGGGAAATATAATTTCTTCAAAGATATTCGTACAAAAAGCCGTCGTATTTTTGCTGACCTGTTTCAAAATTATTGGTTAAAAACAACTGTTCTACTTTAATTGAATGTTCTATATTATTTCAAAATTCTTATAAATCTGGTAACGTTATCTGGTATTATTATTAATTGTTCCCGATTACCTATAGAACATTTTACAAAAGGACAAAAATTATCGATGTGACTGACAGCAAAATTTATTTTACCAGATTTTCTGGGATGCATTGAACCTTGTTGATTGCTGCCCAAGGCATTCAATACACGCTACTATGGGCATCATTTGATACCGTTTTATAATTCAGCTTTTCATGGAATACCGTAACAACGTTTCATGGAAATGAAGCCATTTCCTTAATTTTGATAATTGTCTTGCCTATAAATCCTGGAATTTTACTAAATTTTTAGTGAAATTAACTACTTTTAACCACGCTATTGGGGATTATAAATAGCATTTTCTGTTTCCAAAAACAATTTCCCCAAACAATACATTTCGTTTAAAATATGTTAGCAAAAGGCAGCAATGCATTGAAGAAAAATGTAATGCCTATAAATTTAGGGAATGATGTAAGATATATATGATCATTATTATCTGATATCAGATATATGTGTTCCTAATGAGTAGAATGAATCAAATGGAAAGAAAATTGTAAACCTTAGTGTGCTAATGAAACTAAAAGAAAGTTAACTGGGGACAAATAAAAAATCGACAAGTTAAATGCATTGCCAGCCGGTCTTCCTAATCTCTATGGAATCCCTAAGGTGTGAAAAGAAGAAAATGATTGCGCTTTTAATGCATAGTCCAGAAAAAAAGATTTGTTTTTAGTGCAAGATCCTAAACAGCTAAAGAAAAGGCGTATTTTGGTTTCTGAAATTCTACTGTTTAGCATGTCTCATTTTTTTTGTCGGATTGCATCTTCTCTTCAAGATTCAAGAGCTAATTTAATTAAAAAATAGCAATTTGAACTATTTTTACTTCCTTGTACGAAGTAAAAAGGAAGTATTGTAATCGCGAAAAGTTTCAGTCAGCATATTTCAACAAAAAATATACATTTTGAACGCTATCGAATGCAATTTAACGAAGTTTTTGCGTGATAGCTGTACGTAAGGACAGAATAAAAGACGCTTTTCCTCCAAAAAATTATGAAAACTGCTTTAAAATTAATTCTGAAGAGAATTTTTCGTGGCGTCTCAACGAACGTATGTACGTACGTACGTATCTCGCATAACTCAAAAACGAGTAGCCTCAGAACGTTGACATTTTGTATATAGGACTGATATAATATGTAGATGTGCACCTCGTATTTTGGTTGCATTCGGCCGCACCAAACGTATATAAATATATTTATATATATATTTTATATATATATTTTATATATATATCTGTTACCTGGCTCAGAGATCTCAGTTTCTTTACTCTTATATGTTTGCAAATTGTACATGTTTTGCTTTACAAATGATGGAATTATGTTGTTTTTAACTTCTGGTTAAGGTTTTTATGCGTTTTGTAATTCTGGAAGCAATATTTGTTCAATTATCAGCAATTTAAAAGCTGTTTAATAAGTGCGGTTAAGTTTTAAACAATATGGCGGACATATTTGTTTACATTTGAAATAGCAGAATTGTAGATTTGTTGGCAACCTAGAGAGACTAAGCTTCGCAACACAAAAATAACGCCTTCATTTATTATTGCGAATTAAATCATGCTTAATCCTTTCTGGAATTTTTTCGAGGAAATAAGTGTTTAAGATTTACTTCGTAATTTTTAATGCAGATATTTTCAGCTTTTACTTATTTTTGCCTTGTCGCGAAGTGAGAACTGGATTAATTGAATGAGAAATACTAAATCGTCTGTGAAAAACTGTTTCTTTTCTGTTTTGTTTGATTAGTTTCTTTCATACATCGTTTTAGCTTTATTATAGTATTTGAATAGAACATGTGGCAACGATAATTCTTCAAATGATATAAATTTTGTGCATTCAGAGTGTCGTTATAGTAAACAAATATAGTGAAATTTAAAGAGTGCATTTATTCTATTGTGGTTTATGCGCTGTCGACGAAGCAGATTTAATTCAATCCAATCAATTTAAATGAAATTCAAGAAAAAAATGCGTATAATTTAATATTCCGTACATGGAAGTCATGTGGTGTACACATCAGATTTTTTTTAATTACTATAACCTGTTTCTCATAATATGAAGTGTTAGATGGATATCTAGACTCTCGCCATTTGCAATACGATTTTCTTAACAAATTCTACACCCAGTGTGTACCTTCTGGAAATATAGCTTTATGAAGACACTTCTTTTCTAGAAGGTGAAAATTTCTGCTTACTCAAGTTCTGTTTCAGTTTTGTTGTTTTTAACCACTAATTTCGAAAGAGGTAAGCAAAATTTTGTCGAAATTTAACGGCCTACTCGTTTGTCTACGAATATCTTTGAAGAAATTATACTTCCATTTATATCCCCACGCCTTAGCAATGATATGCAAATGTCGTATCTATAATATGCAGTTCATTTTTGAAACTGAGACTTATGATTTTGAGATAGGAAATTAATATAGTTTGTAGCAAACTTTCCAGTTTCCCTGTACTTAATCTGCCAGGACTACTATTCCTTCTAATTGACTTGGCAAACTTAACAGAAATCTGAGTGGGAACAGGAAGCTTACTCAAGCAATGTTCGTGTGTGCGTAGAATAGGCAAACAAGTTAAGAAGGGTTAACTTTACCCTTTATTTCTCACGTAAAAAAAAAAAAAAAAAAAAAAAAAAAAATCTGAAATGTATCAGATTTTAAATTACGTCCAAAGGGGCGTTTTTTAACATTTTGTGTGTTACCTTTCTTTATTAAATATCATGTTCCTCGCACTTAAACCATAAGATCCAGTGCAACAGCAATATCGCAAAATAGTTTTAAAACGAGCATATCTTTAGAATTTTCGATACAGAGACTCACGCGCTGGAGATAAAAATGTTTTTTCTGCACAACGTTGCCATTGCTCGCTTTGAAATCCTTGAGTTTGTTAATCAAAAATTCGTCAAAGTTTTAAAAAATAGGAAATCGATCATAAAACAAATTTCAAATTTCAAATTTGGTCTTCCACATGCTCATATTCGTTGGAGGATTACGTTATTCAAAATTCGATGACTCTATGTACCGTTGTTTTATCAAAATACGAGAAATATACATACATTTATGCAGATTTTTCATTATTTAATTTCTTCAAATATAATGCAGGACTCTAACATTTTGTGGCAACAGTTTGAAAAGTGAACCGACATTTATGAGTCCGACGCAAAATGCCAAAACGAAACTAATAGTCCTTCGGGATTCAAATCCCTTTGGACTAAAAATTCACTTAATAACTAAATAAAAAATTAAACTTAGATGCTTTACAGAGACTATTAACGTGAAAAGTGGCCTTTTGAACCTATGTATGTAGCGAGCTAGATGCTAATACTACAATACGCTAATTATATCAGCAGTAACTAAGTTCTGGCCTAAAGACACACACGAATTGTTTGAAAAGCACGCGCATAGGAGGGCAGGTGACAGGTGACGGAAGCTGGGGACGCCTGATGTTTAATAGAGGTAAACTGGCATATGTGCCGCGCCCTTCCCTATCTACCGGGAATTTATTGAGATCTTAAGAAAAGTATTACGTTGCCATGCAGGGGCAGATGAGAGATACATTAGCTATTTATATTGTATTACAGATTTCAGGTTTACAAGGTATAAATTACATAACATACTGGTTACACATAAAAACCATGAACATAACACATACATGACACATAAACATTATTATTAAAGGAGGTACATGCGCTTAGCAGAAGGAAGATACACATAACTAGCACATAAAGAACACATGTGTGCACAGTTTAGGTTCTTATGCTGAGGATCAATTTTGAATATGCATTGGATATACAGAATACATAATGCCAAGTACACTTAACGTAGATACGTTACTCATAGTACTGAATACACTGATAATACTACTTACACGCGCTGCAGATACCTGAGTCCTATTACGTTCCTATGCATTTAAATATACATATTGCAGATACAGATCATTTACGATATGCTCGATATTGCTATATACACGCTTCACTATATACAGAGTACACACAGAATGTCATATACAGAATAAACTGGGCATTACTATATACATAATGCTAAGTAGACTTATTGTTGATATGTTACTCATAATACTGGATACTTGTAAATACTGCTTACGCAGGCTGCAGAGACCTAGCTCATATCACATTGCTATGCATTTAACTATACCTGTTGCAGATACAGTTCATTTTCAATATGCTCGAGATTGCTATGTACACGCTTGAGACTACTATATAAATAGTACATACAGAATACCATATACAGAATAGACTTAAGATTTGTATATAAAGGAAACATAATACTAAGTACACTTATAATAAATATGTTACTTATAATACTGGATACATTAAAGAGAGTGCTTACAGAGATTAAAGAGACTTCCTAAATACACACGCTGCATTAAAGAGACTACATTAAAGAGACTGCTTAAATGCACACGTTGCAGATACTTGACTGATATTACATTAATATGCATTTAATATATACATGTTGCAGATACAGTTTATTTACGATATGCTCGAGATTGCTATATACACGCTTGGGACTACTATTTACAGAATACATACAGAATAAACTTGGGATTACTATATACAGAATACATAATGCTAAGTACACATAATGTAGTTATGTTACTCATAGAACTGGATACATTGAAAATACTGCTTACTCACGCTGCAGATGCATGACTCATATTACCTTGCTATACATTTAAACATACATGTTGCAATTACAGTTCATTTACGATACGCTTAAGATTACTATATACATGCTTGAGACTCTAAGTTACCCGTACTGCTGGTACACTTAATTATTACTAGGTATACACAGTCTGTGGACGGTGCACAGAGTTCATGACTTTACACATACTGTACATAGTCAACATTTGTTGTGTACTGTAGCGCTTTTCGTAATGTTCGTCGTCATGATAAAACGTGCATAGTACTTTGTAATGTGCGCATTAGGAGGACACATTAGGAGTTAGTTCATATCAAGGTTCTTTAATATACTAAGGTTAGGCCAGGAACGGAAAAAGCGTGCCATTGGTTGCTGGTAGTGACGTCACCCGGGAGACAAGACGCATCGGCCGACGCGTCTGCTACATGATTTTGGTAATGGAAAAAATGTAAACTAAAGCAAAATAATCATTTTATATGTGGTAGATATACCGGAAATACGGGGTATATACTTTCCGATTAAGTATTTTGTTAAAGAAAATGTTTATTTTATGCACAGAATTCGTACGAATGCTGAAAATAATTGTAAACATTAAATTCTTTTCGTAAAGGAAAGCATTAGAAAATGAAAAACGATATTTAAGTTAATTAAGGGAAATAAATATTGTAAAACAAGGTATTTTTCAATATTTTTTCGTAGTATTGTTTGCACTAAATAAATCTTGTTGAACAGAACACATGATGGCATAACTGCTAAGACCATGGTAAAAACATAATCAAAAAGTATTATTCTATTTATTTTCATTGCTCATGCACTTTCCATGAGAAATATATGATCGTGATTTTCAGTTTAAATTACATATCTCAAGCAAAAATATATATAAAAAGATTTGACTTAACAAATTCATATTTAAATACCATAAAATTCTACAAATTTCTTAATATCCGTCATTATACTTTTAAATAGTATACTTATCACATTCTTTTTAAAGTGAAAAGTCACTTCATACTGATTCACTTCAGATTACTGCAGAAGTGCGTATATTTTCAGTATAATCTAAAAGTACTCTTATAATCCCTTACACTCCCAAGATTTCTATATAACATTTATCCTGACGTGATTATTTGCTATAGTAAATAATCTTCGATATTGGCATCCTATTCTTCCTTTCATACATTAAAAATGGAACAATTAAAATACATTTTCTTACACATATACGCACAATAATAATAATAATAAACTTGCCTTACATCTTAGTTTCGGTCCACCAGCGGCCGAGCGGTAAAGTCGCTGAACACTGGGTAGTTCGGTTAGAATCCTGCGAACGGGCTGGCTGCATGGGTGTTTTCGTGGTTTTCCTCATGCGTAACGTGTATACGAGCCAGTTTCCCTGAGAAAGTCCTCCACGAAGGCATCACACCTATTACGCAGATAGCCCTAGTGTGCTTTGCTATAATTAAATACACCACCACATCTTAATTTCAATTCAGTCTGTACACAAATTAAATATTTTTAATCACTAATGTATTTTTATTAGCTTGTTTCTTAAAATACTTTTGTTATACTCGAAATATGTGTTCAATATTGAATTATTTTTCTTTCTCTTATAATTAAAAACAAGTTATATGGAATCAAAATTAAAACATATGCAGCAGTTAAATAACACTGAACAGAATATCTTACTTTCTCTTTCGCTATTTGTATTCTAGCATTATACACAGATTTGTTTTCCTTCAGGTTCAAGCATGTGTAAGTTATATCAATTAAATTACATCACACATACCTGTATGCATCAGTTAAATAACACTGAAGGAAATATGTCACTCACTCATTCGATGTTTGCAGCATAGTGTGGTCGAGAAATTGTCCTTTCCTCACGGTGAGGCATGTATCAGTTTACTTAGTTCGCAAAGCTTAACCCAGACGCTGCTTCAATACATAGAGTTACGTTTGGGATGTAAAGAAAGTAACCAAAACATGTGAATGAAGTTGGATACGCAAATTTATTAACTAATCATTTAGGTACTCAGTATTGGTAAACATGACACTGAGTTTAAATATATCACTACGATGTAAGTCTCATACACAAAATGAAGATTATGATAAAAAATGATTTAAAATGAGAAATTTTTCATTTTAAATGTAAAATAGCAGTAAAATGAAAAATAAATGTAAAAAAATTACATCACAGTTATGTATGAAAACTACATAAATTCATTAAAAAAATAGTTATTTTATCTGATTGTAAAAAGTGTTTTCCGCCAAAAAAACGTATTAACGTGTATAATTCTGACACAACGCTATAGCACAATTTGCCACTTCCGCTTAGGTATAATAGCAAATTAACAACACAAATCAAATCAAACTGTTGATGCGACGAAAGTAAACAAATGCCAAGAACTAACGCTGTCACCCACATGACGTCATGCGTATGTGGCATAACTTTCTCCCTGCACTGCGCATCGCTCTTGGGCCCCCCCCCCGAGTTCATATACAGTCTCTGCGTACTTACTCAGAGTTCTTGTACTGAGAGTACCACGTGGCAGTTCAAAGTTTGTTGACGTCTTATTGTTAGTGAGGGATGCTTAACATTCTGCCTGAGGATGGCAGGTTAAAGGCTGTATTGCCTTAGATGCAGTGGAGTATTATATGCACTTATACATATGCGAGGGTGCCAATTGTGGTTGATTAATGACAGATCCTGAATTAGTGGGACTGGCATAGATCTTGCCCCAGGGCGATTATCTGGCTGATTATTCTGCAGATGGTATTCACTGTTCCTTTGTTCTTAACGATGAAGCGTTTGAAGGCTATTTGGTAGTCCGCTGGCAGGTGGAGGTGATTATCTTCCGTGAGCGGGCATTCAAAGAGGTAATGATCTTCGGTTCCGAGCAACCCACAGACGCACAACCTGTATCTGAGATACCGAACCGCTCAAAATAAGGGGAAAGGTCCCGTGCCTCGAGATGTAATTAGTGATGGGAGGTAGGGAGCATTGGCGCTCCATTTTCACTCTAGGCAGAAAAAAATTGGTACTTTGACCCGTATCACAGGTCTCCCGTTCAGCTTGCCACTTCTGTAGAGCCTTTTCCTTGAGAGTTCTCTTGAGATACGACTGTGGCGTTGAAGTAGTCACCATCTGTGCAGCTATATTGCTCGCTTCCACCTTTGCCAGTTGGTCAGCGCGTAGCAGGGCAGCAGGAAGGCTCTCTCTCTTGGCTAGAAGCAACTTCGCGACAAAGTAAAACTACATAAAAACTCAAAATATCTACATTAAAAATTACGAAGTAAATCTTAAACACTTATTTCCTCGAAAAAATTCCAGAAGGGATTAAGCACAATTTAATTCTCAATAATAAATGAAGGCGTTATCTTTGTTGTTGCGAAGCATAGTCTGTCTAGATTGGCAACAAATATACTATAATGCTGTTTCAAATGTAAACAAACATGTCCGCCATGTTATTTAAAAATTAGGCTTAACCACACTTAAGCAGCTTTTAAATTGTTGATAATTCTACAGATATTGCTTACAGATTTCCTAAAGGCATAAAAACCTTAACTTGAAGATAAGAAAAACATAATTCAATCATTTTTAAGCCGAAAATTCACAATTTACAAACATATAAGTGTAAGGAAACTCAGATCACTGAGCCGGGTAACAGAGTGGATATATATATAAATATATTTATATATGTTTGGTGCGGCCGATTGCAACCAAAATACGAGGTGCACATCTGTATGTTATAGCAGTCCTATATACAAAATTTCAACGTTCTAAGGCTACTCGTTTTTGAATTATGCGAGATACGTACATACGTACCTTCGTACAGACGCCACAAAAAAGTCTCCTCAGAATTCATTTTTAAGCAGTTTTACAATTTTTTTTTGAGAAAAAGAGTCTTTTATTCCGTTCTTACGTATATATATCACGCAAAAACATTGTTAAATTGCATTCGATAGCGGTCAAAATGGATAATTTCGTTGAAATACGCTGCCTGAAAGTTTTCGCGATTACCATACTTCCTTTTTACTTCGTAAAAGGAAGTGAAAAGTCTTACAAATTTATTAAATACATATATATACACGGTGGCCAAAACCAACCCTGTTAACTAGCTACCACACCAATGTTCTGTTTCTATACTTTGCCGTAAAATCATGGGCACCAATGCTGTGTTACTACTTTCTCTTAGGGAGGAAACTAATGCAGAAACAGACAGGTGAAACTGTAACTAACTAAATATCAACTGAGAAACTAAACTCTTAAGATTTTGCTAATTACCACACTTCTAGGGATCGTATAAATGAAGAGTGGTTAGTACAAATTTTTGCGTTGTGTATTATGCACCCGGGACCGCGCCGTGAGAGGATCGAATAAACAAAATGTAGTAAAATCAATATATATATAAGAAAAACACATAAATGATATAAAGAAAACATAAGTAATAGGTTTCAAGATTAAATACCAGTTTATTCAAATTCCTCACAATTAAAATTAAATCTTAGCCTAATCAGAGAGTCAAATTTCTTATTTTTGTTACAGTTTCAATTTACTTATTTTAGACACAGGTGAATTCTTCAATTTGTCATTTTCTTTTGTTACATTTAATTCATGATTTGCAAATCAATTACATGACCCTTTTAATTTAACGGGTACCCGTTTTGTAATTTCTAAGAGGTTAAAGAAAACATATCTGCGATTCAACATCTATTCAAAGGAAGATTACACAAACAAATTACACTATTACATACTAATTCATATGAGGACCTTAAAGTTTGTCTCGGTAAATTAAGAAGGGGAAAAAGGGAAGCAATTCAGTTTCTGTAGACTTAATTTAAGATTCAATTTAAGGTTAAAGTTCCAATTTCCAAAAGTTCGAAGGAAAATTGATAACAAAGCACTTATCTGTTGTTTTGACGACTTGAAACGCACTCTGAAAGGTCTCGGGCTGACCTTGCATTCTGGGAGAAATCAGGGGATTAGAAGTCCACCATAATTCCTGGAAAATTGCATTCCGTAAGGGGAACACAGACGTCTAAGGAGTCTCACGCTTTCGGTGTCACTGGCCGCTATTCCGGATAACACCGACTCCGTTATTTTTCAGCAACACAATCCGCTTGCGCAGCATCGCAGAAAACAAGCCCTAGAACCAGCACCCGAGCAGAATCTTCAAGCTCGCAGTCAGGATGTCGAGTATAAATTCTCACGTTGGCCGGGGTGGAACTTGGCCAATAATTTTCGGAATTTAATACTCGCTGGAGAGAAAAAAACTTAATACTCGCTGGATCATTTTTTTTTTCTTTTCGACAGCAAGGCGACGGCCGGATAGTGTCCGCCGTGATCCGCCTGAATCACCACATATTCATCCCCAGAAACTTAACAAATCCTTCAGCTTCGAAAGTCCGGCAAAAAGTGATTAAAACTCGAATTTCCTTCGTCTCCTTCACAAACGCGGGCTCCCACTATGGCTTCAATTATCACCCCCTTAATTTGGGCAAAATTTGCGTTTCAACCCTGAATGCGGAAATAAGGGCGAATGCGCGTGCGCGCCCCTCCTTCACGTAGCCAACAACCGGACCTCCGATCGCCAACCTGAATGACTTACATCGAAGGTTAAGTGGCAACCTCTGACCCTTCTGTCACGTACTTCCTGTCCTAAGGTCAACTGCACAATGAAATTTCTTCTAGAACATTCTAAAGCAGGGGTCTCCAAACTTTCCAGCCTTAGGGCTATACTGATTACTCCAGTAAGTTCCGAGGGAAAAAACCACATTATCATTGTTGCCGGTGGTAAAAAGTGAAATAATCCACTGATGAAAAAAAAAAGTCCGAAAAAGTACGCAACGTTTAAAAAAGGTTGCAAATCGGACTAAAGTCCGCAAAACGGCAACACTGCATATTATTAATTTTCCTGTCATTATCTGTAATTTCTTGATTAGTCGTAGAGTACGAGCCATGAGGAGTAACGTGACACGACATCTGGTGGACACAAGCGGAAATAGGTAGTACCTTCTATCGCTAACAGATGGCGCTAATAGCACGTACAGAAGTCAGTTCCTATGACACTGTTGTGAAATAAAATAGTGCGTACTTCCTTAAAACGTGTTTGTGCGTGTTTAAGACATCTTTGTAACAGTATTTCGATTTGAATTGTTGCTTTTGTGTGTGATTTAGTAGTATGGAAAAGAAGTGAAAAATTGATAGTGAATGCAGAAAATTCAAAGATCAGTGGAACATTCAGTATTTCGTAATTGAGTCCAGTAACAAGGCGCTATGTTTGATTTGCAATGAAAGCATAGCCATTCTCAAAGAATATAACATTAAACGACATTATGAAACAAAACATTTTCAAAATTACTCAAAATATACAGGAAGTTTGCGGACAGAAAAATTCGAACCTATGAAGCGCGGATTGAAATCGCAGCAATCTTCATTTACAAAACTCAAAACTGAACAAGAGGCTGCAACTCGTGCCAGCTTTCGTGTGGCTCTTGAAATTGCAAAACGTGGAAAACCATTCACCGATGGAGAAATGATCAAAGAATGCATAATTGCAGCAGCCGAAGAAATATGCCCTGAAAAGGTAAAAAACTGTCAGTATGTCAGCAAACACTGTGGCTCAAAGGGTAAAAAACATCGCTGAAAATATATCCTCTCAACTGTTCGACAAAATTGGACATGTTGAGTGGTTTTCTTTGGCCTTGGATGAGTCAACGGATGTGTCAGATACTGCTCAGGTGTTGATTTATATTCGAGGAGTAGATAAAAGCTATGAAGTGCATGAAGAACTTCTTGATATGTATAGTTTTCATGGCACAACTACTGGTACAGATATTTTTAAAGGAGTTGAAATGGCCATTAATCAAAAGAACCTTCGATGGAAAAACTTGAAATGTATTACAACTGATGGAGGCAAAAACATGAGTGGGAAATATAAAGGAGTGGTCGCTCTTGTGTCAAAGGCTGTAGAAAATGACGGTGGTTCAAAACCATTAGTCTTACATTGTATCATTCATCAACAGTCTTTGTGCGGAAAATGTTTGGATATGTCTGAAGTTCTGAAACCAGTCATATAAACTGTTAATTTTATCAGATCTTTTGGGCTGAATGACCGACAATTTATTGAAGAGATTGGAGAAAATACTTACCTTATCATACTGCCGTACGTTGGCTTAGTTGTGGGAAAGTCCTTCAGCGCTTTTTTGAACTTCGAGCAGTGATCGAAATTTTTTTGAATGAAGAGCATCGCCCTCTTACTGAATTACAAAACAACGCACGGCTGTAGAAGTTAGCATTCTATGTTGATTTGACAAAACATGTGAACGAACTGAATTTGAGATTGCAAGGAGAAAACGAGCATCTTCCTGATTTATACACTAATATCAAATCATTCCGGAAGAAATTGATACTGTTTCAATCACAACAACGAAGTAAATGTTTTTCACATTTTAAAACATGTGAAATATTCAGCCACACCACTGAGACTGTGTTTCCTATCGATTTTGCAATCGAAACTTTGAGTGCTTTGAAAATAAATTTTGATACTCGTTTCTCGGACTTTGATGCCATTGCGAATCAAATTAAGATTTTTCAGAATCCTTTTGATACTGACATTGAAACCCTAGCCCCGGAACTTTAAATGGAAATGATTGATCTACAGTGCAGCGATATAATTAAGAACAAATATCAAAACTCATCTTTGTTGGAATTTTATAAGAGTCTTCCACTGACACAATTTGATAATTTGCATAAATTTGCTCGTGGGCTGTTTTCTGTTTTTGGTACTACTTATTTGTGTGAGAAGACCTTCTCCAAAATGAAGTACACAAAAAATGTTTACACATCTAAATTAACCGATGAGCATCTTAAATCTCTTTTAATAATTGGTACAAGTAAAATTAGTCCACAACTACAAACTATTGTCAGTGGAAAATCTCAATTACATAAATCTCATTAGTATTTCATATGTCATTATGCTTGTTATAAGTTTTGTTTTTATTTAAAATGTATAAAATGTTAGTTGGATTCATTTCAGTAATTTGTTAGTTATTATATACTGAAGTTAAATTTTCTGCATATTATACATGTCTTTACTCATTACAATTCTGTGTTTCTTTATCCAACTTATCACAAAAACAATAACAATAAGCCTACAACAATGTAATGAGTAGTTAGCCCATGACCATATCAATGTAGATGTCATATTAATTATTCAATACAATGTCATATAATTTATTCAACATAAAATTAGAATACTTCAGTAAACTAAATTTAATTTTCTATAAAAAATATGTTCTCTAAAAGGAGTTTTCAAGTATGCTAGCTCTCCGCGGGCCGGATGTGGCCCTCGGGCCGTAGTTTGGAGACCCCTGTTCTAAAGGACAAAGCGCGCGAAATCATGACTTAGTAAAATTGCCTCCTTTTCCCAGCTTCTTTTCACAATGAATCAAAGCTTGTACAAAAATTGTAAATAAAAGAAAAATAAATAATATTTTTTGAACTAAATAATATTCGCAGAAGCATCTGTTTTTCCCCAAAATTAAAGCATTAAAATAAATAATTCAGAACCAAATAAAATTAAGATTTTCTTAAATCAGAAAATCATTCACCTAGCTTTTATAATGAGATCAGACAATTCTCTACACGACATCCCTACTTGGCTATTTCTATCGAAATCGTTGGTCATAGGCATATACTTCCAGTTACAAATAGTTTTAAATGAAGCAAGTGTTCCTGTTTTGGCATATTTAAATTTTAAAAAATAAATTTTGTAAAAATTAAGAGTTCTAAATATTTACACCTTCCTCTAATCCCTACGTTTTTATTTAGGAAAATGCTGTACACTTTATATATATGTAAAACCGAAAATTTTAACTCCCAGAGCAGCAAAATTGTCAGAGATATATAATTTAAAGTTCACCTTTTCTGACGTTATTTTCAGTTATTTCACTTCAGTTTATTATGCATATATATATATATCTATATATTTTTTTATATATTATTATATTTTTATTTTTTTATTTTTAAGGTACACTGTGAGTTCAAATGGTCAACAAATTTACATAATTGGATTAAAAGCTCTCTCAGTTTCTTTTCGTAAGAGCAAAAAGGATGATTAAAAATAATCATAAATGAACGTTTAAACAAATATTGAGCTTTTTAAGATCAAATAATAATACATACACTCGTTAAGAATTGACGGAAAGGATTTAATTTAATAATCATCTTTTATCTCGCATTTTTAATGTTATTTATCTATAGAACAAGAAGTATCCATACAATTTCCAAAGCAACTAAACGAAAGCACTTAAAAACGATGAAAGAAAAATATCGAAGAGATAATAAGAGGCCTTTGAATAACTAACAAAGTTTTTTTCCCATTTTCATTGTGATCTTAGGACTAACTTAAAAGATCTAAAAATTCAATATCTTCCAAAGCGCTATCGATATTTTGAGCTCATTGACCATTTTTTTTTTTTTTTCCATCAGCAAAAGATTCTCTTGTTTCCTCAATTGATTCTTTCCATCTCACATTAATCAAGTTACTAAAGCTGTATTCGCAGCGATAAGAAAGCAAAAACATTATAATTATAGTGAGTGATATTAATTGTTCACAAAACTTTCAGCAATGTGTGGCAATTACTTGTAATCACTCTCGGTTCGAACGAAAGTAGCATCGATTGATTCACACTAAGGAAAGATAGTTTGATACTTTTGCTTTCTTTTCATGGAAGCATTCGATAATTTTTTGCCTCTTAATCTTTGATAATCCAGTTTTTTACAAGAAGAAAACGTGAATAAATTGAATTAAACTAGGAGATTTTCATTGATTAAAATAAATGTCTTTTTGAATGGAGTGAGGAAGTAATAATGAATCATTCCACAAAAAGCAATTTATTTATTTTCTGGCTGAATGACCAAATAAATTCCTCTAGTTAAATTTTGCTTAATGAAACCTACAGTGTAGTTATAGATAAGTATGAATTTTAATACAGAAGTATGTTCTGTTTAATGCATTTCGTAGAGTTAAAAAAATACTACTTCACTAAAAATTGAATTATTTCCTATGAATAAATCACATACTCCCCTCTACGAACCACACCACAAAAAATAAATTCTTACATTCAAACATTTACCGCCCAGTAGCGAAGTGGCTTGCGCCTCGCGCAGCTGCACCACAAGTCCGGACCTGGAACCCCAGGCTGGGCAATGTTGATTCAGGCTTTCATCCCTTGAGTGGGTCGATAAAATGAGTACCAAGCTCGCTTGGGGACTAAACAGTGGGGGTCCCGCGAGAAGTTGACCACTTGCCCAGGGCATATGCTGATGGACACCGGTGCTCAAAGTTCAAGAAATCAGAAAAAGGGCATTGCAGGTCGTGGCCCACTATACGGCTCTTGGGCCATTGAGTTTTTTTTTTTTACATTAAATCATTAAATTTAGTTAAATTAAATCTAACACCACAGCACACATAAAATAATTTAACCATCGATGGCCTTGGTTTATTAATATGTGTTAAAATGTAGATAATTTTGAATTAGATTGAGTATATGTTTTATTGGATAACAAACTGCACATGAAACAAATTCGGAAGTTAATAAAATATTTTGTTTTCGACTTCAACTGACACTTTCCCATCAGCTGAAAAGATAGGATCCATTTCATTCTAAAACAGTTTAACGAATTTGCAAAATATTAAAATTTCAATTTATGCACAAACTTTTATCTCTGTAGCTGAAACAATGATAAATGTTATTTACAATCATTGTCATTTGAAGCATAGCGCAAGATTAGGGTTCATGATATTATCATTAACGCTCTGATACGACTACACTAGTTGTAATATGATTTTGAAAAATTAATATGTTAGGGAAAACCTTCTTTGAATAGATTTTGTAATGAAAGCGAATGTTGAAAGCAGCGAATCATAAAATTAGTCATCCCTCGGTATTAAACTTTAAAACTTGGAATAAAAATGTTAATATTTATGACTTTAAGTAATAAATTACTACCTGATTAATTCCTTGAACACTGTTGAAATGATCTGGCATTGTTAGATAATTTATTATTCAATAAAAGATTATAAATTTCAAAAATATATTTTATGGTACAACTCGCAAATATTTCACTTACCTTTTATTAAACATTAATAAATGCTCTTTATTATTTTATTTATCATACCAAAAATATATTAGTACCCTGTAAATATTTTTATTTTAAAGAAATATTAGAATTTATGCATTAAAAGCTCTGCATAAAATTATAAAATTAATTATAAATAGTTAAAGGCCTTATCAGTGAGACCTTTAAAAAATTAAACTTACTAACATTTATATGTTAAATTTAATAGATTATAATTACCCATTTTGGACTCTAAATTATTCAATTTGATATGGTTTAAAATTATTCACATTGAAATTTTCTTAATGATAAAACTAGATGATAAACAATTTTTGAAGCTAAACAATCAACTGTATTTTTGGCTTCTTTGCTAAAATCTCCTTTCTGTTGTAAGAATATACGTGCAGGTAAACAGGAATTAAAACTGGCTATTCCGCACACATTTTGCTACATAAATGAAAGCATTCAATCTATTCTCTCCCTGAATATTAAAATGATATATTAAAAAGTTCGATTGATTCTCGATGTAACCAAAGAAGAGGAGTCCTTATCTATCATATTTTTACATGTAAGGAAATGATTTTAGAATATATGTTTTATATCTGGCAACATTATAGTAATGAGGTAATATTTGTGAAAATATGACAATCAAACAGTCATAATTTGATAAGATTAGCCAAGATAATTTTAACCAGAACGTAAATAGCACCTTTAAACCCTTACTTTTCCGGTGGTTGCGAAGGTTTCCAAAGTAGGCAAATTAACATTGAAGCATGGAAAATTGCAGAGCGGAAAACAAACCTTTTACCCTTTGGGACTGGGTGGCGCACTTCAAACAAGAAAGGTTATCGATTTTAATTGAAATTTACATAAGCATTGTATTTATTGTGGTATTTGAACATTCACTGAACTGGCCGATGCATTACAATAATAAGGATTGGCCTCCACGCACATCTTTTCACAGGGTTGAAAAGTATCACATGTAATCTTTTGTAGATCGACAACAGCTATGAAGAACAACCTCATGCATATCCAAAGAAGATATTACTTCCCAAACTTTAGATCCAAAGCATTTGACGAAGAGGTTTGGGAAGCCATTACAGAGAAATTGCCAAGCGTTTGCTTACCATGCAAGAAATTTCTACGTTTAAGTTTGTGGAAATATAAAAGGTAGGGAAAATATGATTATTAGAGCTCAAGTACGTGATTTGGTACACGATTCTCAGTTTAAACAGAACTTAACCATGTAGGACAAACCGCAAGGAAAGTATTTTTACAAGAACTTCAGAGTTTTCTGAGAAACAGAAGGGCGAAGAATTGCAAATATCTAGACGAATATCTTGCGATTTCATAAAAAAACTAATGCATGCGGAATATCACTGAAAATCCATACCATCCGTTCTCATTTGATGTTTGTTCTTGACAACTGTGGCGATGTCAACATGTGATAAACACGCGTAAAATTTCCATTGGCAAAATAAGAATATATAATTGGCAAATAGCAGATAAAGGAAGAAGGATACAAATGGACGTCAAGTGAAATGAGGTGAGACGATTTTTTTTTGGAGCATTAGAAATGATGAGAGAAGTTTAGCTACTAGTGACAAACTGTCACTAAACTGCACAGGCATTTTCAAAATTACTTAAATACACTTGAATATCCTAATAATGAAAATTATTTCTAAATTATTATTAAATTATGCCGGAAAAGTTCTGAAATAAGAATAATAAAACCACAAATCCGAATCACAATAAAACCTAATGTCCTTTCTAAAATGACCACAATTAATAATCATAACACATTATTGATTTATCATTATTTAAGACACATGATAAATGTTTCATAACTCTAAGCGTCCGAAAAATTGTGTTCGAAGCTTCTTGACATTTATCACATAAATTACCCCCCCCACACACACACAGATATAAAAATAGTATGTGTTTACTACTGCTATGCTATAATTTACTATCATCAGTCCTAAAGCGCATATGGGGGATGTTAATTTGAGAAATCGATCTCAGTAATTTGTCCGAGTCCTCATCGAGATCGAACCCACAAGCGGTCGAAAGGTAAAGTCGCTGAACTCTTGTAGTTTGTTCCTGGGCTTGAATATCGGAGAACTGATAGCATTTTTTGTGTTTTTCTCCATGTTTAACGTGCATACGAGCTAGTTTACCTTAGAAATTCCTTCACCAAGGCATCCCTCTCCTTAGGCAGATAGCCCTCATGTGCTTTGCCATAGTCAAATAAACGAAATAAAGCAAAGCTCATCGTGATCCAACTTGTCTTTGCATAGTTTATGCTGACTGCGGTGCTGAAGAAATATTGCCGTTCTTTCTTTTCTACTTTTGCTACTCTATACGTATTATTGATTAGCCTTTCTATTATTATAAGAGGAGCTCAATATTTTTGTTGCGAGCTGATAGTTACCCTGTAGCTTTCAGAGATACAAAGGGAAGTCGAGGGCACCGACCATAGCCGATTTGTGTTGAAGCATTAGACAGCTACAAACAACAAATGAATAACCTTTCAACTACTTTAAATTTTCATAGTGTTTTGTTCAAATAATTATCAGTGTATCTATATTGACTATTGTGTCATTCTGCATGAGATCTGCTTCATAAAAATATTGTTTTTTAAATTTTGTTATGACATTTAAATAAAAATTAATCTTAAAATATAAAATACATGTTCGTTATTAGGAGGCACAAGTTCGTAATTTTTTTTATTTATTTTTTTTATTTCAAATATCCAGAATCTTTAAAATAGGAAACAAACATTACTTACGGATATTAAAATAATGTTATAATTAAATTAAATTAAATTAAAAATTTGTTATAATTTCTAAACAAAGGCAAAAAGTAGAAATTAAAATGCATATATATGTTCACCAGGTGAAATTTAATAACGAACTTATATCGTCTCTTTCAAAGGAAATATTTGTAGAACAGTGGTATGGATATAAAATTAATCATGCAAAGGGTTTAAAAAACTAATTGCAAAGCTAAAAATCTTTCGAATAACTAGACTTAGATCTTTTGGCTCTATAATTAATAACGGATTGCGTAAGTTAACTGAAGTTATAACACTTTTGATCACTTGATATCTTTTTTTTTAAATATTGGTAATTCAAAATACTAACACATCATCTGTAGAAAGGAAGTTCCGATTTGAGAGTTCTTTATTTTCCTAACAAGAATTCTAGCCATTTTTACGAAGAAACAAACAAATGCATAACTAGTACGGAAATAATATAAAAATCATATGACCTAAATCACTTGAACAATTTTTTTTTATTTTATAAGATGAAAACTTTTAATCTGCGAAATAAATTCTGAAAGTGGAAATTCAAATTTTGCATTTATATATATCAATCAGCCCGTTCATAAAGCAAAAATTGTCTTTTAAAAACACGCATTTGGAAATTTACATAGATAGCTGTTTGTAGCAATTATTTTTATATATCTATAATATAATGCCGATGAGGTCTTATAAATGGAATATTTTTTGCTAAATCATGCTATTAAAATACTTTTCAACAGCATATTTTTAAGATGCGCCTAAAAACTTTTGATTTTATTTACTTAATTGTATAATTTATCTCTCCATACCTTTCTAATGTTTAATAACGTGCATTATACATGTGGCAGGGATTTATTACTTATATTCCAGAATTTGAAATTAAAAGTAAATTAAATTGACATTTCTTTCAATTCTTTTGATATTGACAGTACCTCCTCCCTCCCTCTTCTTTTCCGGTCCTTAATAAAACTAAATTCTTCATTCGTCAAGTAAAATGTATTACAATTTTATTTTATTTTAAATTTAAAATTTAATACTGCTCTTATACACAGACAGATAATTTTAAACTTTTAAATCGATTTAAACTCTGTCATTCATAATTTCCTTTAAGATTTGATCAAATTGTAAAAACAATACCAACAACATTATTCAATCGTTTTGGTTCAAGCTTCATACCCTAACATTCTTTGCAAATTTTTTGAACAATCCAAACACTAAATACTAGAAGAATATAAGAGATAAGATATTTAATTCAAAACAAAAAAACTGCTAATTTCAATCTTTTACAATGTAGCACATTTTCTTCAAAATGATATTAAGGTATTTTCTCTCTCCTTTCAACATGTCTTTGTGGTATAACTGTAGCAAGCTCGGCTCGGCGCGTATTCGAGAGGTACAGGTTCAACTCTCCTCGAGGGCACTGCATATTTTCACATTTCAAGCTTCAAAATAAACTAATGACACTACAAACAGCGTCTGAGCTTGAAAAAAATGAAGGAGAATAATTCGACCCACAAGCAGGACTTGGCAATTGGATCTCCAAATAACACAGTCGTGCTTTAAAAGGGGCATAAAATATAAGGTAATTTCTCTCTCCCTCCAACATGCCTTCGTGGCATAAGGATAGCTCACTGGATTCGTATTCGAATGGTCCAGGTTTCAATCCCGGCGAAGGCACTGCACATTTTTCACATCTTCTGCTTCAGAATAATCTTTACAATGAAAGTCAGCAAAAACAAGAAATGACACATAAATCCTTCTTATATTTCGAATTTAGGGGAAATTATATTAAAAATACACAAAGTTTAGTTTTAAGAATAAAATTTAATTTTAAGAATGCAGTGTCTATAAAAATAAAAGCCTGTAGTAACGAATTGTTTCAAATTAATAGATGCGACAGACAGTTATCAAACGTCCACGTACGGAAGACAAGGCATATTAATTTAGTTATCCAGTACATGAAAGGTAAAGCGCATTAACTTGGTAATTCAATTATATGTATACACGCAGCAAGCCACGGTTCGAACTACGAGTAGCTCATTTTCAGCCTTAGGGAACCAATATCGATGTCTCTCAAATTTCATAAAAGCAATCATCAATGCTGTTAAATGCTATTAATCAGCACTCTGGGCGGCTATCCGAAGCAGAAATATGAAAATAATCCAAGCTGTTATAGCTTAAATATTGAAATAAACAGCATAAAAAAATTATTACTTTTGTGCATATAATTTCAAATCCGGGGCTTTCAATTTATTATGCACCATGAATATAATCTCAGGTTTTTAACTATTTGGAAAAAATAAAGTTAATTCCTGCTTAGTTCAACAAAGGAAAAAAAATTAGTTACTTTTTATTAACATTATTAGCATGTGTTTGTTTCTAATTTATGAAGCTGATGGTAGTTTATAATTTCTTACTTTAGCCATCTCTTGTAAGGCTTCATTACTGCAAGGAAGCTTTCCAGTGAACTTCGAGCAGTCCAGTTCTTCAATTAATATTTCATCTAATAATTTCACATGGCTCAAGACGACATATGCTTAACCTACTGCGAAGTGGTTTCGTCCACTTGACGTACTGCGAAGTGTTACTGTATAATTTAGTATGTGAAAAACTGTATTAATATCAAGAATCATCCACTAGAGGTTTAAAAAAAACTGTGTTTGGACTTGAGTGCCTGAATAAAAAGTATTTTATTAACGATTGAAAATTTGAACCATATATAGGGAGAGTGTGAGCTAATAGTAAGAATTTAATAAGAGTTTTAATGTAAGAAAAGTGAAATTTTTTGAACACTTTTCCAGACATTTTACTGTCCTGTCATTTTTTCTGTTGTGTCCTGTAACTGAAGATTTTCAGTATGTGTATAGTGCAAAGAATTGTATCAATGTTTAGCAAGTCAATATTTTTTCCTTATGTTATATGCTGTCTTAAGTTTTTCCTCCGACATATTTCTGTATATAATTATGAATATATATAATATGAATATAATTATGAATATAATTATGTATATAATTATGAATATATATTTCTGTATATAATATGAATCTGCTAGCATTCTTGATCCATTCCGTAGATCATGTTGCTTAAAAGATGCCCCCAGTTAAAAATGGGGGTCAAAAGTATAAATGCACAATTATAACTCAGTAACATCTTTTCTCATTTAATTGTTCATTATGATATGTATTCAATTATTGCAAATATTTTCCGCTTATTTAGGAAGGAAATAAAACAGACGCTAAAGAATTTTAAAAAGACAACTTCAGAAACTCAAATTCATTTATATGTCTTCTAGAAAGATCTTTTTTTTACCAAACGATTCGTCAGTCGCGAGAACATAGATCGAGATGTTAATATATTAATATTTTGTTGTCAACAAATGTTTTGAACTTTTTGTGAATAAATTTTATTGATGCTAGAATATAACTATTTTGTTAGAGTTGATTGATAAAATAAAATCAATTTTAACTTTGATGGAATATTATAAATTCTTATAACTAAATTATATTGATGCTCGAATGGAAGTATTTTTTAGATATACCATTTCAGTCTGAGTGTATATTTTGTTTTATTTCATTAAGTAAAATTCTAACGGTTATTATAATTTATAATTTTACAATTGGATATATACAGAAGCATCTTATAGACTACACCTCAAGAGACTTAACTCTTCCTTTTATCAAGTGTTTCCAATTACATATCTTACACGTTTTCGTGATACATGAAGAAAAACCACTTAAGTTTTACGAAAATGGTATAAAGCTATTCGTATAAAAATAAAATTTTATTTAATACATAAACATGTAGCTTAGTGTATTAAAGAATATATATTCTCTTGAATAATGTGGTTAGAATTATCTTGCATCAAAATAAAATGCTCTTAATTTTAATTTAGTTAGTTAAAACGTTAACAAACACCGATTAAATAATAGAAATTTAAAATTTTTAATTACATATGTATACGATAAACATGAATAGCTATATTCTGAAATACTTGTAGAAAGCATCATTAAATTAATTAAAGTGTTAACAATATACTTCTAGTAATGGATGTATAAAAATAGAAAACAGACCTTTGTAAATGCTAAAACAAGGATGGTTTAAAGATTAATTAAATTTTATTATCTGTCTGAAAGCTTCATAATAATTCCTAATATCGATTATTTGCTAGAGTGATGGCATCATAGTTATTATTCTTTCTTTCATTTCCTTTTTTATTTAATATCCCCATTTTTATGTTTTCCTTTCTGTTGGGCTACGAAATTTAATTACATCCATAATAAAGGACTATTTCTAAAAGAAATAAGAAATAGCTAATGTTGTGCAATATTACTCTATATTCAAAGCTAAAATACATGAATATATATTCTTGCAGTTCTAGTACGAATTGTTGCTATTTATCAACATCGTAAACAACAGCATTACATATTAAAACTGAAAAGCAAGATTGGAAAAAATATGAGTTCACAGGTTTGCTCTATCTATTTAAATTTAAGTAACGAATCGAAACGGCAGTAGTTGGATTATATATTAGGTATCTTATTTTAATTTAACAATATTTCCTATTCGTTTAAAATGCCTACATCTTAAGTGCAGCCCAGCAGGATCCTTACATAATGACCACCAAAACCTACAATAATTATTTCTTGATTTTCAGTGGGTTATGTATTATTAATGGCACTTCTCATACATTTATACTAAACGCACTTTAGTTCCAAATTCAGTAAGTAATTCGCAACCTTAGCGGATGTAACTGACGTATGTTACCACATGAAATCGGGCCATCAGTGCAGCGTACGGCCATCACCCTACATCCATAGATTGTTTTACTTAAACAAGTTTCAATAATTTCCAAACTCTACTCGGAACTTTTTAATACACAATCGACGTCCAGTATAAGAAAGCTGAAGGAGAAAAATATTTCCTTCTCATAGTCCAAATTCGATCAAAAAATGCAAGTCCATAGAAACATTTTTATTATTTAATTGTCTTCAATTATAGTGTCATGAATCAATATATTTTTTAACTGAAAAATCCTCCATAGTTTGCGTTTTTCTGATGGAATAAGTGCAAGTATAAAATATCCCTTGGGAATTTATACCCTGAAAGGAAAATACAACTATACAAAAACAAAATGTCAAACAGTGCAAAACGCAGAATTGATTTTAAACTTTTTTTATTCTATGGACAACTAAAAAACTGCATATATGCTCTGGAATCTTCATGACCAAGTTGAAAAGGAGTGAAAATAATGTGCAAATCTAAAACCATTAAACATTAGCTTTCTTGATGTCTCTTACTGCATGTTCCTCGAAATCCTGTTTTTTTTTTTTTTTTTTTTTTTTTTTTTTTTCAAGAATATGATGGGGATTTTAAGGAGTTTATCTCTTAAATTCCTAAGTACAAGAGTAAAATCATTTCATTTACCATTATTAAATAGACCTTGAAATTCACTTAGATAGAAAAATTGAGAAATACATAGAAATGTAGTTCGGGGAATCAGTTGTAATCCATTCATCCATATCTTGACCCTTAGGTTAGCTTGCTTAATTCGAACTGTCAACCAAAATATTGTTTCATTTTCTTGTAGTTGAAGATTATTTGTATCCGAGTTTTTACTTCCTTGTACGAAGTAAAAATGAAGTATTGTAATCTCGAAAGATTCAGGCAGCATATTTGAACAAAAATATCCCATTTTGACCTCTTTCAAATGGAATTTAACTGTGTATTTCCGTGATATCTGTATCTAAGGGCAGAATAAAACACTCTTTTCCTCCAAAAAATTATAAAACTGCTTTAAAATGAATTCTGAAGAGAATCTTTTGTGGCGTCTGTACGAACGCATGTACGTACTTACGTGCGTACGTACATATCTCGCATAACTCAAAACCGAGTAGCCTCAGAACCTTGAAACTTTGTATATAGGACTGCTATAACATGTAGATGTGCACCTCGTATTATGGTTGAAATCGGCCGCACCAAACGTATATAAATATATTTATATATATATCCACTCTGTTACCCGGCTCAGTGATCTCTGTTTCTATACTCTCATATGTTTGTAAATTGTACATTTTTTGCTTTAAAAATGATTGAATTATGTTGTTCTTATCTTCCGGTTAAGGTTTTTATGCCTTTAGTAAATATGTATGCAATATTTTTAAAATTATCAACAATTTTAAAATTGTTTAAGTGCCGCTAATTGTTTAAGTGCCTAATAATGTTTTTGATGGCCATTGCTCTTTGAAACAGCAGGATAGCGGATTTGTTGCCAATCTAGAAAAACTTAGCTTCGCAACAACAAAGATAACGCCTTCATTTATTACTGCGAATTAAATCATGCTTAATCCTTTCTGGAATTTTTTCGAGGAAATAAGCGTTTCAGATTTACTTCGTAATTTTTAATAGAGATATTTTGACCTTTTATGTATTTTTGCCTTGTCGCGTAGTGAAAACTGAATTAATTGAATGAGAAATACTCGATCGTCTGTGAAAAACTGTTTCTTTTTTGTTTTGTATGCTTAATTTCTTTTATACATCGTTCTAGCTTTTTTACAGTATTTGAATAGAACATGTGGCAACGATTAGATAATTCTTTAAATGATATAAATTTTGTGCATTGTGAGTTATAATATGAACGAAATATAATACTGTTAAGTAAACCTAGCGCCAGAGTGTCGCTATGGTAAACAAAGTGAATTTTAAAGAATGCATTTATTCTATTGTGGTTTATGCGCTGTCGGCGAAGTAGGTTTAATTCAATCCTATAAGTTTAAATGAAATGCAAGAAAAAATGCGTATAATTTAATATTCCGTACAAGGAAATCATGCGGTGTACACATCAGATTTTTTTAATGCGATTCGACTGAATCTTTTTATCTGAAAATTGTTTGATATCAAATCAAATGTTTATAACAATAAAGTCTTGCATTTCCCAAACGTCTGACAACCAAAAGCAAAGTCTTAGATTGTACGTTATCTAATTAACAGCTAACATATTTTAACATAAACATATTTTAACGTAAATATATTTTAAATAGTAAGCTGTCGCCCAAGAAATAGACCCGTAATAATTGTAGAAGGGTATATTTTGATTTCATTTGGAGCACCCTGTGCACAACATTACTTACCTTGTTTTTATTGCAGCAACCATTTGTCGTAGACTTATACCTTATTTGCAAAAATGTTTAAATGACACGAAGATTCATATTTTCATATTTTTAAGTTTAAAAAACTGCTTTTACTTAAAATACGAAATCTACATTTTTACACTTTTTTCCGCTTACTACATATAGGAAGAAAGCTTTTACTCGTTATGTAGAAGCAAATACATAAAGAATGAATGGTTTTAAATTTAACTCCCATTTCGAAATTTGCAGTATTTGATGTCAGTTTCAATTTGCTTTGAAGAGTCGGTTAAAATAAATAAATTTGGACACTCAGTTTTAATTTTTTCCCCTTCATTGACATTCAGTGATAGTAGTTTGGTTTTAGTAGTGTCTTTGATTTATAATTTTGTTATATTTGCCATATCGAAAGAAATTTTGCCGTAATAATTAATGTTTTCAGTCTAAAAATACGTTATTAATATTTTAATAATGTATTTACTTTAGAATCAAAACCTCGTGTTGTGCAAAAAATTCGTCAAGTAATTCTCACATTTAACAAGCACAAAAGATACTGCAAGTCGCCTACTTAACATCTCAGTGCTTTACACAATTATCCGCAAAGCACTGCTCGTCACTTAGATCTTAATATCAGAAACCAAACTGTAAGTGCTATAATGAAGAATGTGCATGAATGTATGTATGTTCCTCGCACTGTGGTAAAAACGGTACCTAGAATTATCAAATTTCGAATGATGTAGTCCTCCACCCAAATATGGACATTTGAAAGCCTAAACTTGAAATTTAGAACTTATTTTATTTATTATCGATTTCATATTTTTAGTTCAAAGGGGCTTTGTCCCTGAATGACTATTGTTTTCGTTTTGCGATTCTGCGTTGAATCACTATAAATGTCCGTCTCACTTTTCAAACTGTTGCCACCCAATGTTAGAGTCCTGCATTATATTTGAAGAAATTAAATAAGGAAAAATCTGCATTAATGTATGTCTATTTCTCGCATTGTGATGAAACAACGGTACATAGAGCCATCGAATTTTGAATGACGTAATCCTCCCACGAATATGGGCATGTAGAAGACCAAATTTGAAATTTGCAATTTGTTTTATGATCGATTTCATATTTTGTAAAACTTTAACGAATTTTTGAGTAACCAACTCAACGATTTAAAAGCGAGCAATGGCAACACTCTACGGGGGGAAAAGACCTTTTTATCTCCAGCGCACGGAACTGTGTATCGGAAATTCTAAAGATAGGCTCATTTTAAAACTGAATTTTATGGATTAAGTGCTAAGAACGTGATATTTAATAAATGAACGAAACGAACAAAACGTTAAAAAAACGCTCCTTTGGACGTAATTTAAAATCTGAAACCTTTCATTTATTATTATTATTATTATTATTATTATTATTTAATTTTTTTTTCTGTAAAACTTTGAAACTTATCGATTTCAAAGCGAGCAATGGAAACACTGCACGGAAGAAAAACATTTTTTGGCCATCATTCGAGACTGTGCATTGGAAATTCTAAAGACATGCTCGTTTAAATATTTTGTGATATTGTAGAACTTACTTTTACGGTTTCAGTGCGAAGAACATGATATTTAATAAATAAAGGTAACAAACAAACGTTAAAAAAAACGCTCCTTTGAACGTAATATAAAATCTGAAAGCTTTAATATTTTTTTTTTCAATATCGGACTTGATGCCGACACATATGCATGTATATCTGCGAATAACTTGCTAAGAAATAGAAAGACGCTTTAAAAAAAAAAAAAAAAAAAAAAAAACACGTTTGTCATGAAAAATGTTTTTACATCCAACAAACTAAAATAAAGAGTTAAATAATCCTTAAATAACTGAACAGTAAGTAAGTTATTAAATCAATGGAAACAGTTTAGAGATTGACAAGCTGAAATCTTCCAAGATCTCGAATTGCTGCGGGAGGAACTGTTAATGTCATGCTCTCAATAACCTTATTCAGATATCGATTTGCCTATACACTACAGCAGTTTACACAGTGCTTACAGTTACTACGGACTAAGCATATTATATACAAACATCCCATGGCCTATTATGAATGTTCATATCGAAATGTCATGCAGCTGTCTGCCTCACATTAACATTGTGTTTTGATATGCTAATGATGTACTATTGACTTTGCACTATTGACTAGCCTTGTAGCATTCAAGAAAAGAACGGTCAGGGATTGATTTAATTTATAAAACCTCATTAAAGAAAGAATAAGAAAAATTATTCAATACGTACATAATAATAACTGGATCTTTTTCAGCATAGGATAGCACTCGCCATACAATTTATTTTCAAAGGAAAGATAAAACGTATCAGTGTTGCCAATCGGCTAACAATAAATTAAATGTGTTGCTCTTATCTTTTAAGATTTATCAGTGTTCTTGCTTTTAAGTTGAATATTTTCGACTAAAAATGTTTAATTTTTCAATTTATTCCGTTTTTTTTTATTGAAATAAATAACCTAAGAGAAATCTCTATCAAAAATCAAAATAAGCGGATGACGAAATTATGTCTTCTTGCTGGAAGCATCGAGTAAGCGCTCACATTTCTCTAGAGAAAATGGATTGATGCATATTTATCAAAATATGTGCATTTTTACATTGGAGATTTGCTTGTAGCAGATAGAAATCAGGCAATACGCCTACATAAAATATTTTCTCCTGTTGTAGTCCTCTTTTTGAACAGCATAATTCCTCAGTTTATTTTTCAAATATTTGTCATTTTAAGAACTTAAAGTTCCTGAATAAAACCTTTGAAAAGAGAAGTTGAAGAGACTATGAATTATAAAGAACGCATTATATGTATATGTAGAGCCATTAGGATGTTTTGAAGCAGCAGACATGAAAAATAAGGCAAATCCTCTTCGGGCTCGAACATGGACCTCTTGAATACGCGCCGAGTGTGCTACCGGTAGACCACGAAGGTATGTTTGAAAGGAGGAAGAAAATACCTTTCATACTCCCTATTTTAAAAGGCTACTGGTGATTAGGAGACCCATTTTCCAAATCCTGGGGATGACGAACTCTTGTGTACCATCTTTTAATTCGGGCGTTACAGCATGAAGGCCTGCAGAAAGTAGGAAACAAATACCTTATATACGCCCCGTTTTAAAGGACGACTGGGGATAAAGAGGATGGACCTGGGGATCGCGAAATTCTGGTGATGAAGAAGAATCATACACTACATTTTTAGTTTGGGCGCCACTGTAGAGACATTGGGTTTTTCTGATAAGGGAGACCTAAGGATATGAGCAATGACCTCGCGGTGACTCGAACCTGGACCTCTCGAATACTCACCGAGTGTGTTAATATGACACAACGAAGGCATGCAGAAAGGAGGGGGAAAATACCTTATAAACTTTCGTTCAATCAAAATAACATGACAATTATTTACTGAATCCCTGATGTCTAGATTTAGTAAAGAATAAAATCCTGGATTCGAAAGAAAAATGTTTCGTCTATTTCTCGCGAAATTATAAGCAATGCAATATAAATGGAATAAAAAAATACTTGTGATACTCTGCTTCAATAAAATAATTCTTTTCTTAGATACTAAAACAAACTCAAACGTCATTCATTACATTGTATAGAGTAAAATAAGAAAGAAAAAAAATATTTTAAATCGCAATGAAAGGGCTATTAAATCGTGATGAAAAGGATGTTAAATCGATCATGTTTTCGCTACTAATAAGAATCCCTTACAGAATTCGTTGGCATTGTTTATTTGAGTATGGCAAATTATATTTGGCAAAGTCTGAGTATAGCTCGGGAGAACTACCTTCCTAAAGGGAGGAATGTTTTCGTCAGGGACATTTTAAGGGGTGCTGGCTCTCAGCGATCTTACAAATATTTACTAAATTGTAACCAGTAATTAAAATTTTGATTGAAGTATATCCATTTATTCCTGTCACTTAGAAATTTAAGTCCCATTATATTCGCGTCCTCAAAGGCACAAAGAAGTTACAAGAACCTTCAACTCTTCTAAAAATTTCAATGAAATATCTCAACTTCCTGTTTTGAAGAAACATTTATGCCAAAACAAATGCTTTCTGCAATTTTTATAAAATGATTACTTTAATCATTAGCGTTGGATATGAATATCTGCACATATTTAGCTATTTCTTAGATTCCATTTAAAATGAAAGACTTTGATTTACTTCGAAAGTCGAAGCATAGTGTTTTACTTATTTAGGAGCAAATCATTATTATAAACCAAACAATCATAGAACAAAAGGTGTACCTAAAAAAGAAGCAAAACATCTTAAATCTTGCCATTTCAAGGGTTAAAATGATTTTGATACATGAATGAAAATTTAAATCCTAATTCAATTTTTATGACCTCTTATATAAATATGTAAAAGTGATATTTTTCTGTTTTACGATAAAATCTTAAAACCGTTATCACTCTCAAGTATTACAAAGAAAAATAAATACATCAACATAACTGCCTGTATCTGCAGCATTCATCATTGTTTAAACACGAATGGATTTTTACTTTATTTGCCATGAAATGTACTTTCACAAGTATACTTTATAAACCACTCTACTTTGAAATAAACGGAAATTTCCAAAACTTCTGAAGAAAACCCTTTAAAAGGGATTTTGTCCGTTATGTTTGTGTAAACAACACAGGCACGAATTAAAATTCAAAAGCCACTCTATATTTTTCGGGATAAAGAAGTTCATACAGATACAAGGCATTGATCAGAAGAAAATGTACATATTTTAAACGAAAAGCTGTTGAATGAGCTTGAAGAATGAGTGTTTTTAAACAAGCATTTGAATTAGACGTCGTACATCCATTAAGCATTATTATACACTGAGTTATAAAACGCAAATGCAAAGTCGTCCATTCTAGGTGACAATAATATAATAGTTTAATACTAGACAGTGAGACATTATTTAGAAATGAATACATGAATGTTTGATTCCATTTTCAAGCGTGGTTATTATTAAGTTGTAGATACACTACGTTATTTCGAAGCAGAAAACATAAAAAATGCTTCTTCGGGACCTTTCGCATACGCGTCGAGTGTGCTGATCATTACCGCACGAAGGCATGTTAAGAAGGCAGAAGAACTACCTTATATACTTCCCCTTTTAAAGGTCCAAATCCTGGTGGTGGCGAATTATCACCCACCACCGGGTTTTAGTTCGGACGCCACTTTGGAGACATTATTTAGCAGCTGGAGACATGAAAAATGCGCAATGCCCTCGCTGGGTCTCGAACCTCTGGCCTCTTTAATATGCGCCGAATATTCTAATCATTACACCACAAAGGCATTCTAAGAAGGTGGGCGAAATAGCTTATAAGGTCTACCAGGAGAATTTACCAAAATCATGTCGCCGCTTTTGTTTGTTGAGCAGTGGGTCATTTGGGTCACTTTAAAACGTGAATGTGATTGACAGAAATACTATTTTGCTAAGAGACCATAATTTTAGATACGCTAAATTCTAGAAGGTACTGTTGTCATCTCTACGTAGACAAGTAATACCTAATGAATAACTTCATTAATGACAAGAGCAAAAATGGAGACAATAATTTATATCTCAAAAATCAATTTCCAAAGCTTCGTGGCGAGAGAATTTAAGAGGGAATATTCGCCAGTCTCCAGATCGGAGACACTGGCCGAGTTAAAACTGTCATTCATCATTCATAAGATGTTAAACCATTAATATTTTGCGACTTTGTAACCTTAATGAAGTGGTGCATGAATTCCTGGGGTATATTAAAACGGAAAATTGCCAACAATTGTTCAAAGGCTTAAGTGTTACCAGCTTAAGTGCGATTGTCGCAAGCTAGGAGGTAATATAACATAAACTTCAATTTCTACGTTTTCGTCAAGATGCTTTCATTGAGAAGTTAAAAGGGTCAGTAATTAAACAGGGAGAAATTTCCGTCAAGATATCGGATAACTTAGCAGAGTTATTGAAGTAGATAAGATCTTAATGTAGAGGATGACTACTGCTAGTTTCCAGTCATAGAAAATACGTAATATTGAACAGCTAATTGATACCTGATATAGTTACCTTCGAATATGCAGAATAGCTGCATTTTCTTTTCCTAAAAACACATTTTTATGTTCATGGTTAGCAGTCCATTCTTGTTAATTTCTGATCAATCAAAATTAATGTATAATATATCATAAAACGCTTCGCGTTTAAAAATTTAGATTTACTGTATTTTTTTAATATATACGGCATTCAGCTTCAATGTTCTTTATTGTCATTTGTCATATTTTATCTCAGCGTTTGCCATTGTTTATTTCCTAGTGTAAATATGCATTACATGGGATAAAATGACTTTTGCATTAAAACACGTATGCTATTTATTCATAAATCTCTAAACAGAATATTTTCTGCATTTCCTTCAACGCAAAAAGCGTAAACAATATTATTTTGTATTCCTTCTCCAATATTTTTTCTTTTTTTATTTAACTAAAAAGTGAATGTGAAATAAGTTTTCAAAATCGTTACAAGCTAGTTAAGGTATTTCTTTCTTTCGCATAATATAATACCCTCCGGCATATTCTAAAATTCTGTTTTAGTTTAATTATTCAGTATCCTATTTCTTAATATATATTTTTACTTCCTCGTTCGAAGTAAAAGAATATTTTAATTACAAAAAAAAAAAAAAAAATATCGGGTATCATATTTTAGCAGCAATATCGATTTGACCGTTTTTGAATCTATTTCGACGTTTTTTTACCCAACATTTATACTCACGAACAGAATAAATGATACTTTTTTCCAAACAGATTGTAAAAGGGATTTAAAATGGGTTCAAAAGGGATTTTTGTCGTGACGTCTGTTGGTACGTAAATACATATTGATAGATGTAGTATGTATGAATGTAGTATCTTGCATACCTCAAAAGCAGTTAACCGTAGAACGTTTAAATTTGTACCAAGTATGCATATGAATATGCCCAACCCCTTATCCGTTTTTAAATGTCAATACACGGTCTTTATTTTCACAATCGTCGTAATCCTGTATTGAAAATTACAGCAATGTTTGTTATGATAGAAATAATCATATTTTGGCAATTCGAAATTTAAAAAATAGTTTTCTTCAATTAAAAAATCTGCCTTTTAATATGATCTCCCGATTTTTCAACTTATAGTTGAGAAAATTTTATATTCATTATAACAAAAGGAAATTAGAAGAAATTTCACTTCTGTACTACAAAAATTAACCGAGATTTTTAATCTAAAAATGTGAAGTTTTTGATGTAATTTCTGCTTGATTCGATAGATAAGTTAATTAGGCTTTAATGATATGAGAAAATTTAAATGAAGTGCAGCAAAAAATGTGTAAAATTCAATAAACCTTGCAAGGAAGTCAAGTAGTGTGTAAGTACGATTTTTTACGATTGCGAAAAACAGGTATACGGTTTTTGAGTGCATTAATGTGTGTGACATAATTGTAAAACATATTTCGTAAATAAAGCCCCAAAACATTAAATTAATTTATTTTTTTATCGTATTGAATATTCTTTTTTTTTTTTTTCTCTCTTCAATCTGCACAATTTCAGTGACACATATTCCTAGGATATTCATCTATCTTGAGAGGTAAAGGCATTGATTATCATTTCAAAGAATTCAATATCGGCTCGATTCGTATTTAGTTTATAAAAACGTGCTTTCTTTTTTACGAGGGATTCTTGTTGTAAAGGTAATTAAAATTTTATTAATGCTTAGGATATCAAGATTTCACAAAATAAAATACTCGTAGATACATAAGAATTGAACAAGAATAGAATTTGATTTTAGTAAATTTTGTCTATCTTGAAATATTAAATATATTTACATTGATTTAGGCAGACGTTAGAGGTTTTTAACATTATTACATAGTAAATGCAATCAATGTAGTGCCTTAAAAGTAAATGATATGTTTATTATGTATTAAAATTTCAATTTTCGATTAAACGGTAACAAAAAATCACATCCTTATATTATGAAGCTCCTGCACTAGTGTCGGGTGTTCATTGGAGCAAAGTAAAAACTCACATCTTCATTTTAAAATAAACTCATTTTTAATTCATGTCGATGTTTTAAGCATTAAGAAGTATATAAAAATGTAATTTTTTATGTAACAACACCTACATCAAGATAACGGTGCTGTTTTTAAACAGAACTTTTGGAAGTATGTCACAAAAATATACATCCTTTCATAACTTCAAAACAACATCATAATCGTAAACCAAACCGGACTACTTGGGGAAGATAAGCTAAGCATTAAAAGTTCATTAATGGAAGAATGAAAGTGAAAGAAGAGCTTTTCTGCAATTTAATCACGTGATAATCTGAGGTAAAATGCCAAACACTGGTGTATAAAGAAGATTACAAGGTGCTTAACTTGATCGGGAGGAACTCGAAATACAGTAAAAGAACTCATAAAGACCTTTGTTCTTTTACTTATGCAACTAATCATACGGCAACGGACCTTTTTTATAGTGTGCGCAAGACGTTAACAAGAAATATTCTACGTTAACGACCAACATTTCTGAAAATGGTCCGAGGAGTTACGCTTAAATGATGTAAACATGCCTCCTAAAATCGTTTCTGGAACAATGACTTTTATGATCAGCTTCGGCGTCTAAAATATTGGCACAATAATTTGATTAATAATTAAGTATGGCTTGCTAAGAAGTTTTTTTGCCCTTTAAATATCAATATCCTTGCATGTTAGCAATGATATCTTGATATTTGGCAAGATGTGATCAGAAAAATATGAGAATGGTAGTGCTGTTTGGTCTCATAATCACGATGATTGATCATGAATCGATATCGTAAAGATTTAAAAAAACATTACTGAAGTATAAAAAGATAAAATGGTCTGATTTGGTTTCGTCCGAAGCTTTAAGATGTATTTTACAAAAAAAGATAAATATTTAAATCTAGTCTCAATATGTTTCGTAGAGAAATACACAAAAAGCCTTCTCCTAACTTAGGTTGGAAAATTAATATAGGTTTTATTTTGTTTTAAATATCTTGTTTTTCAGGCATTCTTCAAGAATAGCCGAACACCACTTACTTAGACATGTTATGAATGATAGTTTACCCATAATGCACCAGAGAATGGGCTGATTTGTTTTCGATCGAAGCTTTAAGATGTATTTTACAAAAATATAACAATTATTTAAATCCAGTCTTAATATTTTTTCGCAGAGAGATACACAAAAAGCTTTTACTCTGAATTAAAATCTTATTTAGGTTTCAGTTTTTAAAAAATTCAGTATTCCTTCAAATGGCTCGTTTTTCAAGCATTTTTCAAGAATAGTCGAACATCGATTATTTAGCTATATTATGACTGATAGCTTTAACATAATAAGAACTAATAGCTTTACCATACCGCAACATAGAAGCTAAGCAATATCGTTCCTGAAAAGAAAAAAAACATATATCAACTTGTCTTGTGCCCGGTGAGTCGAATCCACATTCTCGCCTCTGGTCTGGTATTCAACCTCCGCTAAGCTCTCATCCAGAACAGCAGTCCCACATTAATTCAATTTAACATTAGTATGATTATTTACATTGCGACTATAAAGTATATTTTAATGAATTAAGAAATTCTTATCTTTAAAATCGGGAAAAGTCCTTAAATACAGATTTAGGAAGGGGAAGGATTTTAGAATTTGCAAAAATCTACCATTTGATAGCTGATATACCTCAAGAATTACGATTTCAAAGACTTGCATTCAGATGTATATTAGTGAAATGTAGAAATCTTTTACTGAAACACGAAGTTCAATGCAGCTTTCATCTGCGTCCCTGAATCTTTTATAAATATAAGCAGAGATTTAACTTGATTCTAGATGTACAAGCAATCACTCTGACTCTATTTATTTACACGTCAAATTCCTCCATCTCGTGCTAAACAAAATTTTATTATTTATTCAAATGTACAACTTAATACATTTTCCAGGGCCCTTAAAGTGAAATTGAGATCTGGTAATTTAATTTAGCACAAATTCTTAATTGAATACATAATACAATGATAATGTTTCATTTATTTATCTAGATATACTCACAGATATTTTGTCACAATTAAAATATGATGGCATGATTAATTCATGTTTCAAATTAACAATCTCACCGTTCAGGGGTTTTGCTAAGAAAGCACAAATTTCCCAAAACTACTATGAGAAAAAATTATTTTCGTGATATTAATGTAAAAATTCTCCTGGTATTTTATACCTGGATTTGTGCTTTTAATATAGTGTTTTAGTTTTTTGATATATTTTAATATGCAGGTATATATATGTATTTACAGATATCACAAAAATATTCTAGGCCTGTATACATGCGGCCTTGCCGGTTAAAGGGTTTTAATCCCTCAATGAGCTCTTAGATAATTCAAAGTGCCACTATTTTGTAAATGATCAGGTAAACTACTGTATATTTGAACAACTACCCAATATACTGGATTTTGAAATAACTGAATTTTAATTGTATTTCCAAATATATTTTACAGATGAAAGGAAAAGGTTACGCGAATTAAAAACTTAGCCTTTGAACAGGGCAAGAAAAATTTTGATACATCTGGTTATTGCATATTATTGAAAACTAATTATAGAAAACAATGCAGAAACTGAATTTGCTAGATCAACTGCAATGTACTGTCTTATTGGAAAAATTAAAGAACAAGAATCAGCGGTACAATTGTATATTTTGCAGGACTAGTTTCGATGGTTAAACTACAGAACCATCCTCCTCAGCTGCCAAAGTGCAAATGGATGAGATAAGGTATTGTGATAAATTAAGATAAGAATTCCTGGACCTAAGTTTTCAATAGATAGCGCGAGTGGCTTAACTTCTGTCCAGCCATTCTTATCACCATACCTTATCGCGTTCATTTGCAATTTAGCAGACTTAGAAGTTGTAGTACTACAGTTATAGTTACTATGCTTCCTGTGGCTCAACGCATAGCTCTTCATGCTACGAGCACTTACACCTTTCACCGAGGTACTATACACAGTGTGCTATACAATACAGTATTCACAATACGCTGTACATTATTATATTTATAAAATGCACATGCTTACATTATTGCACTCATGCATTAATGTCCTCATTACAAATATACATAATTAAACTATTTACATTTGGATAATATTATATGATATTTACATTTGTTTTTCGTGTTCCCAGCCTAATGTTACTCTGCGCACTGACTCAAGATGGGCTTCTTGCAGACGCCACTGGAAACCAGTGTACATTTATGCTCTGAATCTCTGCGAGATTGAAGACTGTTACTGTGGACTGCATAAATCTAGTCTTAGTGCTTCAAGTTTGTTCATAATGCTTTTGAGCTTCTTGAGATAAGCCGGCTGCTTAATGAAGAAGCGTTTATACGCAATGTCAGTATCAGGAAGCCTCATGTGCCATTCTTCCGTAAGAGGGTAAGACGTAACGTAATGATCAGGTGTTCCTACTTCATTAGAGACACAATTAGTTGTTGATATTCTACTTTGATAGAAATATTGGGGAAACGGTCCGTGGCTTGTGATGAAACGGGAAAGAAAAGAGGCTGAGATCTCTTGATCTTGGGAAACTCTATGGACAAAGTCATAGGTTCTACGACCTTGCGATATAAAGTCCCACATCTCTTGCCATTGGTGCTGAGATTTAATGCGACAGACTCGCTCCAGGTAAGATTTGGGAAGCGGTATCTGGACATCTTGCGCACCGATACTCTTTGCAGCTTCCTTTGCGGGAGTGTCTGCATCCTCATTGCCCCCGTGCCCCGCGTGCGCTTTAATCCATAAATTTTGTATGTTGCAGTCATGCACATTTCCTTTGAGCAGGCTTGTATATCTGCTATGATCGGTGATGGTTGGAATGGATCACAAAGAGCGAATATTGCTGATTGACTATCTCAGAAAATGCAAACTTCTTGGCCAAGAGTCTTCATAGCTGTCGTTATAGCCTGGTGGAATGCCACTGCTTCTGCTTGGAATACCGATCTATTAATTCCAAGGTATCCTTTCCATGTTTCTATGACTTTATTATGATATTGAGAAATAAAAGCGCAGCCTGCATCTTCGTTGATTTTTGAGCCATCAGTGAATATCCTGATGGCATTTACACCGCCTGTGTTTCTTAACCGTATGCATATATCTCAAGTGCACATCTGCGTAGCCACTGAGGGAGTGGCTTCTAGGTTGGACTAATGGGCATCCAGTTGTATTTCTGTCATGTCAACATGACCTTTCGCGTGCTTAAAGATTTAAGCAAGATGACTGAAAATATTTTGCCACGCAATTTTCTGCACGAAATAATTAAAGCATCGCCGATTTCTTATGAAAATTTTCATTGCGAATATTAGATCACATGTAAGCAATTGTGAAGATTTCACTACCTGGTTGAAATAAATTGAAATCAATGCAAACACATGTTGGATACTCCTCAAAAATATCCATGTGATATATTACTTAATAAGTGGTAAATAAGATGAAATATGTGAAGAAAGAAATATGTGATAAACATCTGAACCCAAATGCTATCTTTGAATAAAACTATGCATATGAGAAAAATATTTACACCAATTATACACGTAAATAGAAGTCAGCACATTTTATTGCAGTCTGTATGAAAAATATGTTCTATAATAATACCTAATGCAGAATTTTATTCAAAGTGACCATTACTAATTTGCATTCGTATATATTTATTGTATTAAATTTCACATTTAATAAATGTTACTCTTAAATGCACTGTCTAAACAAGAAATACTCATCAAACAGAATGACTTTATCTTATCCACAACGAATATATTCAATTTATTCACATATAACGTTTAGTGTTAATAATGGATATAATCATATCATACACAATATGTATTCTGAATCTTACACTTTAAAAGTCAAAAGAATGCAAGCGCTGAAATAAGAAAACACAATATTCATTGTAACACTTCCAATCCTTCTCAGCTCAATAATAAATATATACATTTGAATTCTCTTAATCCACGGCTGTTAGTAAATCTGTAATACTCGAGACTAATTGTAGCTTGAGTCATTTTCTCGATGTAAAGAGCGATAATATGTCTTAAAATTCAATCCAAATATTAATGCGTGATAAAAATCGCGAAAGTGAAATGTCAGAGATTAATTCAACTCAGAAAATGAAAGCACTACGAGATTTTCTACTATTACGCAATATATTTATAACTGCGAAACAAATGCAAATTAAAATATAAGGAACATATACGCTCACATGCACGAAGATTTAGTGTCACAAATTAGCTCAATAGAATCTCATTGGTCCATTTTCGAAACCCCTCAGTGGCTACGCTGATGTGCACTTGTGAAATATGCTATCCGTATTTCCTGAAACATAGAGGTATGGACACGAATACCCAACCATAACTAGCGAGATGAACTTTGAGCTGAGAATTTTTGTTCTCAAAGTCTGATGGTACAAATGTAGTTATCTTAAATGAGGCTGACTTCCTAAGAAGCATGACAGTAGAGACACTTGCCTCATGTAGCGCGGCTATTGGCAGAGGAGTAAGTCCAGCTAGAACGGCTGCCGCTGCTGTGTTCGTTGTCCTGTATGTTTTCGTGGTATCGAGGACGAAAGGTCGTTGGACGCTATTAAGTAAACTCAATTTCCTCACAGTTATGGGTAGGGCCTAAATACCTGCCCCATACAAAACTAAAAATAGTTTTGTTTGGAGCTATTCTATTCTTTTGTAAATAGTCTTGAAGATGTGGGGTCGTAATCCCCAATCTTTGCCCTGCATAATTTTAATCCTAATCGCTATTTTTGTGGCTTTAACCCTTTGGGCTTGCAAGTGAGGTATCCAAGTGAAGTTTTCATCCAAGGTGACGCCAAGGAGTTTTAGCTCCTTGACCCTCTTGACTGTCACTCCTCTTACCTTGATGCACGGGTTCCTTATGATTGTTTGGGCTTGTGAAATATTATGTATTTAGATTTATCCTGTAATATTTTAAAGAGTTTTTCAGTGCAGAGGTTGTCAAAGAGCGAGATAACCTCGTTAGAGTTTTTCTCCAATTCGTCCCTGCTGTGGCCTCGAAAGTTCAAACTGGCATCATCTGCAAAAGCTACTGTCTCTATATGCTGCGGCCAACGCGCATTCAGTATGGAATTAAATGTGACATTTCAGAGATATGGTTCAGCGCATGACCCTTGTGGACAGCCTCGTTTTTGCTTTTTCTTCACTATGCCGCCATTATATACCACGGTAAAAGTGCGGTCGCTGAGATAACTTTTAATTACTTTAAGATTATTAGGCACGATTACCGCACGTAGAGCTTCGATGATGGCACCAACACAGGGAGTCAAACGCCCACTCAAAGTCAAGGCTGAGGACGACCGCATGCTGGTTATCTTCTTTGATCTTTTGAACTTCATCTTTAACAATATAAAGAGCGTTAAGAGCGGAACGGTTCTCTCTCAAGCCAAACTGAGCCAGTCAAAGTTAAATGATGCTTGGTCCTGCGTATTGTCAGCTTTTCATAAATTTTGCCTAAAGCCGAAAGAAGACAGATGGGACGGAAGGAAGAAGGATCTTCTTTGTCTCTTCCTGGTTTCTGAAATAGGACCACTTGCCCCATCTTAAAGGACTTAGGAAAATATTGCAGAGAGAGGAGCTTATTGAAGTAGTTGACAAGAAATTTCGGATTCGCTCTGTGCACCGCTCTAATGATATCGCAATCTAGGGAATGGGGACCTGGTGCTTTCTTCTTCGGCAGATTTCACATAATTGCATTTACTTCTAAATCGGTAAATGGTACATAATTTTGAGTGCCTGATATAAGCGAGAATGCCGAATGCAATTGCAAGTCTGAAGTGTCATCCTCATCTGAGGGAAAAACCGCATCTAGGATTCTTCTTACGGTTGCTTCCATAATACCTGACTCTTCATAGGCATGACCATGAAAGGTGTGATGTAAAGTTGGTTTAAAAACTTTGCCGCTGGCTATTTGGTGCAGAATCCCATAGGTACAGTAACAAATCCCATAGACGCTGTAACAAATGATACAGAGAGTTTCCGCGTAAATCTTTCTGCTACAATTTAACCTTAGACAATATTCTCGTTAGTGATAAATAATTAGGTGGCACTTATATCTTATCTATTCTGACTTGTCTCATGCTTTCGGAGATTGCAACTGCAGAGAATGATTATATAATGAACATCCCCTCAAATATCATCAAATGGATAGGCCATCTCCATAATAATAATAGTGTTTTCCAAGCGGAATTGTCAGCTATAAAAGCAGCGATTGAAATAGCCATTCTCAAAAATCTCAACGAATTTAGCATAAAATCTGACTCCCAAGCAGCTATTCTAGCTATTAAAAATCCCTTACCTTCCTCTCCATTGATATCCGACATAAATTCTCTTCTTGGAAAAATCCCAAACTACAAAATTCAAATTTCATGGATCAAAGGACATAGTGGCCATTTTGGTAATGATCAGGCAGATGAACTAGCCAAAGAAGCAGCTATTAATCAAGATGGTACTGAAATCATCATTCCGTGGCCTCGCTCGAATTTCAAGTACCAACTAAAACAACTTGCTTCAAAATCTTGGCAAGATTTGTGGAATAATGCTCCACAGGGAAGACGCACATAGAACTTGATGCCCAATATAAGCTTAGCATCTCTGAACTCGAATCCTTCCCTAAATTACTTTATAACAGGACATGGACCCTTCCCCACATATTTCTACGCAAGAAATTTGGCAAATTCTGACATCTGCATATGTGGAGAACAGCGAACTCCTGATCACTACGTTTTCTCATGCCCCTTAACTGAGGTTATTCACATAAAATTCCCAAGAACTGACCTCCTGGCATTCCAAAGATTTTTAATTAAAGATAAACATCAATATCCAAAGTCTCAGAAAATTATGCAACGACTCTCTTCCTACGGCCTAGATCTCTGTCAAGTGTAAATCCACATACAGTTTAAACTTAGTGAACTTTTACATGCTGTAATTATGGACAAAATGGATCCGCTCGTGAACTGAACTTTATAAACTGCAATAAATCAATATATCTGAAATAACCCATGGACACCTACCTCTTTAGCATTATTATAACAATTTATTTAACATTGTGTTGCCAGTACTAATTATAATTATCTCATTATGTTTATTTGTTTATCAATTATGTTTATCTCCTATTTTTGTTGCACCAAATCAGATGTTCAATTTATCTTGTGAATCTCAAATTGTATTCCTACTATTTTGTAATCTACTTATGCCCTACACCATTATTTTTAATAAATACTGGATGCAGGGCGTACTGTGGAATTGCACGATGTACCATAATAGGCAAACTTTAGACCTTTTGAAAAGCTTCAGTCTATGCAAATTCTTCTAAAACTTGCAATTACCCCCCCCCTTTTTTTTTCTCTCAAAGAGTTAGTATGGGAAGGCATTACCAGTTGACCTATGGTACATCGCTGGTGTCCCCCATACTTTTACCTTTACCTTTACCTATGAATTAATAATCATAATACTTTTTAATGTGAAGGTTTATTTTATTTAACATTTATTAACAATTTCTGCGCTTAATATAAATATACTACATTTGCGGAGTTAACACAAGAAGAAATAATACTTTTTCTCCCTAGGAAAATAAAAAAAAAAACTACATCTTTTATATTAAATTTACCACACTACAGTGTTGTAAGACGTGTAATCTCATGAAAAAAAAAAAAAAAAAAAAAAACACGCAAGTAATAGTCTTTTCGGTACTCCTATCAAAATGTGAAGAAACGGTATGGGGGTGTATTCTCGATCCCAAGAAACGTCAAGGCGTATCTAAGCGTAGAGTAAATGAAGTCATTGGAAGCTATATCCAATCACGGCGAGGGATTTTTCCATATGTGCGTGGTGCGGTACAGAATGCTTATATGCTTCCCGGGTGCTCCTCCTTAAACCTGGGGTCAAAAACAGCAACAACATAATAATACTTTAATATCAAATTTGTATAAATTATACGTTTCCAAACTGCAGAAATGTAGGAAAAAGTAAAATTGAGAAAAAAGGAAATAAGTCTAAGTAATTCATACGTAAGTGAAATAGAAGGAAGATTGGCAATAAGCTCTAATTTGATACAAAATTTTAAAAAAATATATAAACCTATTTAAATAATAAGTTTAATGCAATAAAATAAAATGACACTCTTTATTGCTGTAAAAAAAAAACTCTCTTTGCATCCATCTGGAATTGCTCTCACGAGATCGTACTGAAAAGGGAAGGAGATGAATAGAAGCGAATTGAGTTGCATGATTTTTGCTTCTAAAAATGGAAAACAAGAGGAGGTTGGTGAGTGTTACTGCCAAAAAATTAAAACAAACAAATGAAAAAAAAATGTGATTAATACTAATGTAAGAATGAAATGTATCAATACATTTTTAATTAGACCAAAGGAACGTTAGTCTCGAAGCAGAATTTTGCGTCGAAACACTTAAATACTTTGTATCACATTTCAGATTGTTGCCTCCAAATATTAGCGCCCGTATAATATATAAAATAATATAAAAATATATAATCTACATGTATATAAAAGGAAGAATCTGTCTTCTTTCGTTAGTGTTACGAGTAAGCTAATACACCCAGGGCTATGAAATTTGATACACAGGGTGCATCTAGACAAGAGCCAGTGCACCTCGAAGTGAATTTCTCAAAATTCGAATGAGTTTATTTTATTTTACGTTTTTGAATGAAATTGCATCAAATCGATAATTATGTCTCATTATATAAGCAACAGTGGAACGCAGCCATTGTTGCTGAAATAATACTGTTGCCACTCTGAAAAATGAGGGCGATAATGCTTTGTAGTTTTTAAACTTAATGTTTCTCTTGGATGATGTTTCTCGATAGAAGGCAACGGGAAGTTGGTTAAATTATTTGTTAGGATAACTAAAATTTGTATTAAGGGATATTGCTTATGAATTGTAATTTTTTTTATATGGAATACATTTTTATTGAAATTTGTGGAAATTCTAATTCTTTTCATTGAGTAAAATTCCTTTTAAATTTAATGTTACGTTTTTGCTTTAGGCATTTTTACGGTACACTTAAAGGCCAGACGAAGGCTGGCCGTGTAGTGGCTAGTTAAATAATAAAAATTATGTATGAATGTATCTACATTTCTCCCAATGTGAAAAATCAACCGTACCTAGAGCCTTCAAACATTGAATTAGTAAGCACTGACAGTGAAATAAAAAGCAAATTTCAAATTATTTAAATTGTGTCGATGAAAACTAATATAATTATTTTAGTTATAAAAAACGTACGAGCAATGCAGTTGTTATAATAACGTGAAATGTTAATTCTTCAACTATTATTTTACCAAAGAACATTTTCATCTTACCAGGATAAATTATCGATCGAATAAATAATTACATGTGCCTGGCCACGCAAATTTTGTTGATAACTACATTCCGAATTTGTTCTTCTAATTGCAATTATTTACGGCATTCCGGGCACAATCTATATAATTTGCGGTTAACGTTATTTCCAGTAATTGCGAAAAGAACGTTAATTTCTGCTTTGATATATTAAAAAGTTAGCAGAAATTATGTTCTCAACATACGAAGCTTTCCACTGGATTCTGCGACTTCGTTAAACAGAGGTTTATATTAGGCTTCCTTCAGTTACATTAAAGGAAGAGAAATGCACTCCTCCGATAACATGAGTAAATATATCATGGAAGAGTCATACGTAATTTTAATAAAGTATTTATGGTCAATATACTCATTATATGAAATTTTAATAAAATGTTTGCCATGTATTTCCGAATACGAGTCGATCCATGTGTCAAACTTGAGATAATAATTTCCTGGAAACATTCAGCTAACTAGAAAACCATTGTACATTAAATCACCCTGCAAATACAGCTCTATATAAATGCATATATAAACTACATAATACATGTACATTTATATATATTATAGATACATATATTTATGTTTATATTATTATTAAATATATATAAATATATACATGATTATACATATTTATAATAAGAAAACTTTCCATATACCATTTCCAAAGAGGAGGTATGTCCTCTTATTAAGCATCTCGTTCATATTAATTGTGTTCTTAATAGAAACTTAAACTTAATAGAAATTTAACTTAATAGAAATTTTAAAATTATCTACTATTTTGTTTAATAAAATTCTTTTGGCTTAAATGGACTAATGTCTTTATTTGGATTGAGCATTAAGACTTATGATTTGAATCTAGCAAATAATTTGATGCTTACGTGGAAGTAAGATGAAACATTCTCTTAATTTAGTTTTGTTAATTTATGGTAGAAAAATTAATTTGATTGGTACTGGGCAATGACAGAAAAAGTGAAAAGTATCATTTCTGTCTTTGAAAAAATTTTGATAAGTCTTTTTAGTGGCATAAAATGTAACTATATCTGGAGAAGAAGAACTAACTCTGAACTCTACAAATCTTTTAAAATATATATTGTAGGGTTTATATTTATTTTAACTAACATTTATTTTAAGTTTAAACTATCTTTCCTGTCAATCCTTACTTTCCCCTGGAACTGCCAATGCCAGAATATGTAAATTTGAGTAGAACGCGCAAGCATTCAAATTATCAGCGGAAGTAGTATGATTTAAATAGAAGGAAACAAGTTCGGTGAGAGAGAGTTATTCTTACTTAGCGAGCGCGGAGGTAGTTATAGAGATTTGAAAAACCCCGCGTTGCGGCCTATGTGCTTGGCGGGAAGTAGTTGCAATTGTTCCAGTGAGCTTCAAGTCTGCTGAATTAGCAGCCGTATTGTAAAACGCGGTGAGTTAGTTATTTGAGAGAGCCTCGTAGTTAGAATATTGTCTTTAATTTCTTTTCAGGTTTTTATTTTTATTTTGACTGCCGAGTTGGCAGCGTTTGTAAGCGTCAAGAGAACGCAATTGTAAATTAGTACGTTGAATAAAAAGGGACTTAAACCCTTTATAAGACTCTGTGGTTTATACAAGCTTTCACAGTCACCTCTTGGTTGCGTGCTAGTTAGAGGCGCGCAACGTTATATTGGCGCCCGAACACTTATCGAACTGAAATGGCCGAAAATTGGATGGAAGCCGCTGGACAACACCAAGAAATGACAACGCAGTTAGAAGGATTTGGATACCTGGTCCAGACTTTGAGAGCATCAATCAAGCCAAACGTCTATCTCGACGGAAAAAATTCGGTGGCGGTATTTCTCGAAGGTATAGAAAACCACTTTCAGCTCTATCCTGTGCCTGAAAGACAAAAAGTTGCTATCGCCACATCAGCACTAAGAGGACAGGCCGCGCTATGGTGGAAGAACATAGGAAAATTTCTACTAGGTGAATTTGGAAGCCCGACGTATACATTTGAAAATTTCAAAAAATCGTTAGTAAAGGCCTTCCCCATAGTGAAAGATCGCGCAAGGCTGGAAGCCGAGCTATATAGTTTCTATCAACGGGATACAGCACAATTGACGGACTTTATTTTACGAAAAATCAAGCTAACGGATATGTTGTATGGGAAAAAACCCGATGCGGAGATTATTGAAATAATATTACCAAGATTGTTACCCGCTGTCCAAGACTACTTTGAAATTAGAATCCCAACCACATTGCAGGAACTTTTCGAATTGGCGGTGAAGTTTCAAAATCGCAGAATCGCGGAAAGAGCGAGAGGGGAAACATATTCTCAAAGTACCAGAAGGAAGGAGGAAACAGGAAATGGAAATCGCTCATATGGGGGAAAGAACTATCAAGCTAACGCATCGAAACTTGAAGGGCAAGGCCCAAAAAGAAAATTTGAAAATAAGCATCCGCGTACCCAGAAGACACAGATTGAAAGGAAAGCTTTAAACGACTAGAGGGGCCTGTGAAAGGGAGGGTCCAGACCCCGGAAGTTTTAGAAAAACCCTCAAATAGACATCTAAATACAGTCATCGTAAAAAACTCACAGCTACCAATTATACAAGTCCTGGTTGGCGATGTACCAGTAGAAACCCTCATCGATACAGGGGCAGAAGGCAATTTCATGAGTGAAAAGTTCTTCAAAAAGAATTTTTATAGGATACGACTCTTTAAAACCAGAAATACGGAAATTATAGCGGCGCAAGGAAAAACATGTCACTGCATCGGGAAAGTAGCATTAAACGTACAGGTAAAAGAGGAAAATCTCAAAGTATTAATTTTTGTGGTGAAACACCTCCAACACTCTCTTATTTTAGGTATGGACTTTTTAAGGGCCGCGAGGGCCAAATTAAATTTTCAAGATAATTCCGTGGTGCTGGAGATGGACCAGAGGGTGGTGGAACCGGTGGAGACACCTGAATTGGACCTTAGCCATTTGAATGACCAGGAAAGTAAAGCAATACAGCAAGTGGTGAGTAATTTTTCTCATTTGTTTTCAGAAAAGCCGGGAAACTGTCAGATTGTAACTCACAAGATTCAATTAAATGCCGAAAAACCTTGTAGGACTAAACCTTACCGCTATGACAAACAAAAAGACGTAATCATCGAAGAACATATTCAGGAGATGTTAAAGAATAAAATAATAACGCCCATAAATAGTGAATACGCGAGTCCAGTCGTACTATGTAGGAAAAAGAACGAGTTTCCTCCTTCGGATAAAAGGGCTTGGAGGTTTGCTATCGATTATAGAAAACTAAATAGCATAACTAAATTCCCAGTTTACCCTTTGCCGGTTATAGACGAGATCATTAGACAGATCAAATCGACGAGATATATGTCTACTTTGGACTTAACGTCTGGCTACTATCAAATAGCTATGAGACCCGAAGATATACATAAAACCGCGTTTATAACAAAATCGGGCACTTATGCATTTTTACGCATGCCTTTTGGGTTGTGTGGGGCCCCGTCAACATTCCAGAGAGCTATGGACATTGTTCTAAAGCCTGTCCTAGGAAAATCAACTTTAATTTATCTAGATGATATAATTATAACGAGTAGTACGTTGGAACAACACATTAGTGATCTCGAACAAGTTTTTAAATTATTAAAAGAGGCCGGTCTTACAATTAACGCCTCAAAATGCAAGTTCGCAACTAAAGAACTTAAATATCTCGGTTATAAAATTTCGCAAAAGGGTATAGAAACGCAAGATTCAAAAATAAAAGCTATTAAGAATTTCCCACCGCCCAACACCGCCAAGAAACTTTCGTCTTTCCTTGGACTATGTTCTTACTATCGATCTTTCATAAAAGATTTCGCTAATATTGTTGAACCACTCTTAGTAATCAAAAGAAAAAAGAGTAAATTTACGTGGACAGCGGAAGCTAACACGGCTTTTGAAAGATTAAAAGAAGCGCTTATTAATGCCCCTGTTTTAAAATTCCCTGAGGGGGACGAAAACCTGGAAATTGCGGCAGATGCATCAGACTATGCGGTGGGTGCGGTTCTTACGCAAAATAACCATCCGCTGGCATTTTTTAGTAAAACATTGAATCAAACACAAAGGAATTATACAGCTACAGAAAGAGAAACATTAGCCGTATTAATGGCTGTACATAAATTTCGAGTTTATTTCGGCAAATCGCCAGTAACTGTCTTTTCGGATCATGCGGCTGTTGGTAGACTTTACTCGGGAAAAAACCTAACGCCCGGGTTAATAAGATGGGCTTTAAAACTCCAAGAATATAATATCACAATAAAATATAAACCGGGTAAGGAAAACAATGTAGCTGACGCACTTTCTCGTATAAAACTGGACGAGGAAGGTAATGAACTTAAATGCGCTGTATTGACTTCAAAAATTTTAGATTCTAGAGATACGGTTATTACTGAACTGAAAGCTGATCCTGAATTTGGAAATATCTATGCTTATTTGAAAGACCCCGAAGGCTTTGAGCATACAGATATCGATGCGATAAGAAATAGAGCAAAAAACTATGAAATAATAGATAATTTATTATTCTATACGAAAACAACGAACGAAAATCTTGAGTATAAGCCAGTCATCCCAGCCTCGCTTCGATTAAGCATTTTGAGGGAGTTGCACGAAAAAAAAACAGCGGGCCACCTCGGGGTCAGAAAGACTTTAAAAAGGGTACGCGAGGCGGTATATTTCCCGCAATTATACAAAATAGTAACGGCGTATGTCAGGTCCTGCAATCAATGTCAGTTAATAAATGATATTAATTACAGCCCGGCCGGGTACTTAAATAGCATTCGCGCTACATTTCCGAATGAAATTTTAGGCATAGATCTCCTTGGTCCCTTCCCCCAGAGCGAGTTAAATAAAAATCGTTTTCTTTTAATAATAGTAGATCATTTTTCAAAATGGATAGAAATTGTTCCACTTAAACGCGCGTCAGCCAAAACAGTCGCAGATGCATTCTTACACAGATACATTTTAAAATACGGTGCACCGATAAAAGTCATTAGCGATAACGGAAAACAATTCATTAGTCAAATATTTGAAAACATATGCAATGGACTTGATATACGCCATATCAAAATGGTTCCGTATAGACCACAGGCTAACATAGCAGAAAGAGTTAATAAAAACATTGTAAAAATAATTCGCAGTTACGTTAGCACACATCACAAGCGCTGGGATGGCTACATAAATGAATTAGCTTATGCTTTAAGAACGGCACATCATGATACTACGGGAAAAACTCAAGCAGAATTATTTTTAGGCAGAAAGTTAATTACGCCTTTAGATAAATTATTCTTTGTGCAACAAAGAGAGCAGGAATTCAAACAAAAGGACGTGCAAAAACTAATTAATCAGGCGCTTAAAACCTCGGATACGGCAAGAAATAGGCAGAAAATTTATTACGATAAAAAACGCCGTGAAGCAGATTTTAAAGTTGGTGATAAAGTATTGAAACGGAAATTTTCTTTATCAAGTGCCCCAGACAATTTTATGGCAAAGCTAGCTCCAAAGTTTGAAGGCCCCTATGTAATTCAGGAAATCAAAGGAGTAGTTTTATATCTTAAAAACGAGAGAGGGGAAATCTGTAAAGCAAGTCCCGACCAGGTGAAAAAATACTATAATCCCAATGATTTTGAAATCCTTAAAAGTTTCTTGCAGGACTCAAGTCTAAACGAAATAGAAGGGCCAGAGACTGCAACAACTATTCCACCACCCAAGAAACGGAGAACTGAAGAGAGACCTAGCACTTCTACAACCCGGACGTCGGTATCAAAAAGAAAAAATGATTATCAAACTCCGGCGTTTAAGAAAAACAAAAGTACAGATGAACCGGGTAAAGAAACCGTGGTAAAAAGAAAAACACCACCTACAAAGGATGGCAGGAGGAATTACACATCAAGAAGAACGCGCACACGGCCACAGAGTCAGGTGCCAGCAAGGCCGCCGTTCCGGAAACTGAAACGCCAACAGGAGGCACAGAAGTACGAGGAACAGAAGAAATTCAAGGACTCCAGACCGGAGGACGTCAAGACCAGCCGTCCCAGGCAGAAACGCAAAAGCCAACAACCAGACGATTACTCCGTCAAGAGGCCAGCATGTAGAGGACGCAAAAGAAAGAACAACGGGGACGACAATTGGAGATCAACAAGGAGAAGATTGACATCCATGACACCTCTAACTTGGGATCAATTTTGTCGAAAACGGATGACGGAGTTTCAAGCATCGAAAACTCAAAGATAAGTTAAAACCTTCTATAAATATTTTTCTCTTTTGTTCCGAAATGTTATGCATAAGTACGAAGTTCTATGTTTTGACGAAAGTCAATATGTCTCGGTTGAGACTTAGTTTTGTTTTACTTTATTTAGCTAAGGCAAAAGTATTATTTTCTTTAAGTGTAAAAGCTAAAAACAAGCATTTTCTGTTGGTCGAAAGACTAATTCTGTTATGTTAAAGCCAAAATTTGGCCGGAGATAAAAATAACTTCGTATTCTTGTATGTACTAATAAGAATTTTAGTTTCAGTGCCGCCAGCTTGGCGAAGGATGAGTAAAGTAAAAATTTATTTTCTCTTATTCATTTTATGGTAAATTGTAAAAAGCATATGTATTAAACTTTTGTAAATGTATGTAAATACTTGCATGTTATGTAAAAGTAGAATTTAGTCTAGAAGCATAAAATTGTAGATGCTAAAAGTGAATGCTTAAAAGCAATGAAGTCAAAATTTAAGTATTAAACTGTAAAGTCATGCTTTAGAGCGAAAGCCTGCATGTTTAAAAGATGAATGAGGGGGAAGTTAGAATGAATGTGTTTTGTAGGGTTCTCCACCTACATTTGAATTTTTAAGAATATTAAAGTAGCTCATTGAGTTGTAGAATGTCGAGTAAGGTGTGTCTATTTGGTTGTTGAATTCTAACAAATCATGGTGGTTAGGGGAAGTGTTGTAAGACTAAAACACGAATATTCCCGTTTGACACCACACACGTTGGAGAGCCAGGGTAAAGTTAAATTAATGCTTGAAAAATTGAATGAATGTGAAGTAAGCAATAACTAAGAAAAACGAAACGTTAAAAAGAAAAATTTATTGTGTCAAGAAAGTGTAAATTATAATGTATGTAGAAAGATACTGATACTTATTCCTTCCAGATGCTGGAAGGAAAGACCAAGATTGATTGATGAAGTCCAGGAAAAGTTGCTGTAAGAAGAAACCTTTGTAAAGAGTAACAGAATTTTAATTGTTACATAAGATTATTTTTGTGTAAACGAGGCTTTCGCCAGTTAGTTCAGAATTAGATAAACTTACAACAGGTCGTTTGTAGCACCTGCTTCCAAGTTTTCCAAATTCTGGCAGCGGCAAATGTAGGGTTTATATTTATTTTAACTAACATTTATTTTAAGTTTAAACTATCTTTCCTGTCAATCCTTACTTTCCCCTGGAACTGCCAATGCCAGAATATGTAAATTTGAGTAGAACGCGCAAGCATTCAAATTATCAGCGGAAGTAGTATGATTTAAATAGAAGGAAACAAGTTCGGTGAGAGAGAGTTATTCTTACTTAGTGAGCGCGGAGGTAGTTATAGAGATTTGAAAAACCCCGCGTTGCGGCCTATGTGCTTGGCGGGAAGTAGTTGCAATTGTTCCAGTGAGCTTCAAGACTGCTGAATTAGCAGCCGTATTGTAAAACGCGGTGAGTTAGTTATTTGAGAGAGCCTCGTAGTTAGAATATTGTCTTTAATTTCTTTTCAGGTTTTTATTTTTATTTTGACTGCCGAGTTGGCACCGTTTGTAAGCGTCAAGAGAACGCAATTGTAAATTAGTACGTTGAATAAAAAGGGACTTAAACCCTTTATAAGACTCTGTGGTTTATACAAGCTTTCACAGTCACCTCTTGGTTGCGTGCTAGTTAGAGGCGCGCAACGTTATAATATATAGTAAAATATATAAGGATTCAGAGAAGTAAATGGGCAGGACACCTGTGCAGAATGAATGAAAATGGAATAACTAAACAGTTCTTCTCGAGCAGACAATTCGGCACCGAAAAAGAGGAAGACCTAAACTTAGGTGGCTCGACTGTTTGGAAACAGACTTTTAAAAGAGAGAGATAAAAAAGAAAAACAATTAAAATAACCAAGTGGATGCCTACGGCCAGGGATAGAAGAGCTCGGAATTCGATTCTGAGGAAGGCAAGGGCCCATCCTGGGCTGTATGGCCATTGAAGAGGAAGAACAAGAAGAATTGATGGTAGATTGGTTTATCTCCTTGATAAGTTGATTAATCTGCGATCAATGAAAATAGCTACTTTTTAAAAGAATTTACTTTTTGTTTTGGTGTTTTTGCGATTAAAGATGTTTCTTAGCAGATTAAAGTTGTTTCTTAGCAAACAAAAAGTTGAAAGTACTATTTAAAATACTAATTTAAATTCTGACTAAAATTCTTTGCATTTATGGATTTAAATTGAATTTATGTACATTGGAGATAGTATATGGAAACTTTTCTCATTATAAATTATTATGAAATTTTGGTTTATTTCTTTGCAGCCTTCAGCGCAAATCATAGGCTTCTTAGTTTACTTTTAATTTATTTTGAATTTATAAGATTATATATATGTAAATACACCTAAGATAAAAAGTATATAAATAAAAATTAAAATTTAAATTGATGGTAACCCCTTAATTCGCTATATATATATTCTAAAAAGCATAATAACTTCTCTGGATTTCATATTTCTAGATCAATCCATCTTGCATGACACGCGCAAAGCTGATGACGTGTGTAATTCAGAGCTTGAGCTCAAAATATTGAGAACTGAAACTTAACCTGACCTAAACCAAATTCTTCCACTTGGCGATTTTCCATATTGAATAAATGCACACATTTAGCTTCAACCTATGTGCTGCTTGGACGCGATTACGGTGTGCTCTCTTCCTATCGCAACAGTATCAAAAATGTAAATATTTCGGGAATAGGCACGATTACAGTGCCACGGGAATTGTGGCCACAAATGCCAACTTGAATAAAAATGGAATTTAATCTGCTTCGAGTTTCTTAGATATAATGAACTCAACATTATTAGCACATTACGCAATCAGAATTCTACCTCTTCATTATGGATCCTCTTCAGTATGCCATCTAGGTGCTTCGTCATCAGAATTTCTGTATTTCTATGTCACAGTGTTCCTATATCAATACTTCTACAAATTTTGCTTTCTTTACAATTAGCCTCTAGGATTGGATCTACTACATCTAAATCTGCTTTCATTATACACGGACACACACACATATACATATATATCCCTAAGAAATGGTAATAATGCATCGTCTGATTTAGGTAAACGTATTAGACGCGCTGAAGACGAAAACAAAACCATCTTAAGCTTTTACATAAAAAATAAGTGTGAGGTAAAAGTGAAAGCATTGTAGAACAAAGCGCACTTTTGGCGTCAAAGGAATCTTTTTTCTCGTTTTCAATCATCATATGGCAATTGGGCAATTTCGTGGTAAATTTTACTTTGTTTTTCAAATGCATTAGCTATTTTCTCAAGCAATTAACAATATTTTTAACGCCATTTGCACTATCGCGCTCAGAAGATAAATTCAATGTTATATTTCTTTTATACAGTGAAAGGTGACTGGATGAAAAATACTTTTGTATCGTTCTGATATTAAATTGAGCTTTTATAATTACTTTTGATGAGAAATGCTATGGACAAAGCTGACGATAGTATTTTCGGTGAGACGGGTCATAACGATGTTAACAACGAAGTGAGAAGCGCTTACGTTCATCGGAGTTACCTCTATCAATAAGTGATTTCCGACAGACACTTCCGAGACCTAGAAAATTCCAAATATATACCAATATTGAGAAATATGCTATAATTTAGTCTTAAATAAAATAAACATAATTTTTTTTAGTTATTTTGACTACAACAGTTGTTTGACGTGTGTGAGTATGTGTATAAAGTTATTCGTAAACCATTTTAAACTCATTCATAAAACAATATATAAAACATAAGACATATTTTCAAAATTCTAAAATAAAAATTCTGTTGAATGTTTTTTCGGTTTATAACTGGAGATATACGATACCTTAAAAACTAACGTCTTCTTCTCCCTAAAAATCAAATATAACTTTATAAGATATTGCTCCCGCTTTCCTAGCGTGCCTTCGTGGTGTAGTGGCTCTGCACGCTAGGCCGGTATTCCAGAGATCCGTGGTTCGATTCCCGGGGAAGGCGGTTGCTAATTTTCATTTCTGATGCTTCAAAAAAATATTAATGTCTCTATAGAGGCGCCCGCACTAAAAGGGTGTTGGATGAGGATTCCCCACACCCAGGATTTGGCGATTGTGTATCCTAAAAACACCTGTTAAATTGCTTAAGTTCACGCCGGGAAATAATGTTATGAATCTTACTTCACGGCACCAATGTTAAATTCTGCCGTGAGAGGATTTAAAGTTCAAACAAACAAAAAAAAAAAAAAAACTTATCTTGAGTGGACATCTTGAAGTGGAGGACTCGTATCCTCACAAGCGTTGACGTCGGCCGGGCTCATCTTTACACTGGTTCTAAAAAAAGGTCGACGCCACTTCCTACTGTAGAACAGAAACAGGTGCACTGCTGCCCAGGACGGCTATCCGCTTGGTCCTGAAAGTCCTAAGTCAACACGCAGGTAACTCGTTCAAATTTCGCCTCTTTACCAGCACGCCGCACGGAAGAGTGTTTTCAGCTTCAGGCCAGAAACGTTTTTTCTAGGCAATTACGCTCGCCTGTTCTTACTCATCCCAAGAGCAAGCTTCACGAGTAACGTTCCAAGTAAGTTCCACCCGCCAGTCAGCAAGAGAGAGTCGCCTCTTAACCAAAACGCGGCCGGGGAGCATATTTGCCGCTCCCCGCCGGGAAAACATTTTTCTTCGTAATTACATCTTCTCTCTCGCTTTTTCAACCTGTTTTCAACAGTAACATCCACAAGTCCAGCCAACCAGTAAGTGAGCGAGTCCAAGCGTGAGTGCGTAAGAGAGTCGCCTCTTAACCCAAAACGCGGCCGGGGAGTATATTTGCCGCTCCCCGCCGGAAAACATCTCTCGTAGTCAATTACATTTATCTCCTTCAAGCCAGTTTTCAAGAGCAACGTCCACTAGTCCAGCCAGCCCAAAAATCAGTGAGACAGAGAGTAAGTGTGAATCCAACTCGAATTTCCTTCGTCTCCTTCACAAAACGGGCTCCCACTATGGCTTCACTTATCGCCCCCTTAATTATGGCAAAATTTGCGCTTTCAACTCCAGAATGCGGAAATAAGGGTGATCGCGCATGCGCGCCATCCTTCACTTAGCCAACAACCGGACCCTCAATCGCCAAAAACCTGAATGACTTACATTGAAAGACAAGTAGCAACCTTTGACCTTTCCGTCACGTACTTTCCTCTCTTAAGGTCAACTAACAATGAAAATTCTTTCTCGAACATTCTAAAGGACAAAGCGCGCGAAATCATGACTTGGCAAAAATTGCCTCCCTTTCCCTGCTTCTTTCACAACGAATAAAAGTTTGTACAAGATTTGCAAATAAAAGAAAATAAATAATATTCATTTAAACTAAATAATATTTCCAGAAGCATCCGTTTTTCCCCAAAATTAAAGCCTTAAAATAAATAATTCCTAATCAAATAAAAATTAAGATTTCCATAAATCATAAAATCATTCACATAGTTTTTATAACGCTATCAGATAATTTCTCTACATAACATTCCTTTCCCCTAAGGAATTAAATTTTGGTTTACTAAAATTTAGCAGACAGACACTTCTTGAAATACCATGACTCATACTGTGCAATAAAGCTAAAGGATAACATAGTGTAACAATATTTCACACGACTCCTTGGTACAGTGACGTAACTGACACATTAAATTTAAAGTCCAAAATGTGCAAGTAAAACAACAAGATTAATCAAAGCAATTACTAATTAAAATACTCAAGGAAGATCATCAAAAATAATTAATCAAAAACATCAATTAAATCACTTAATTAATTAAACCTAGAAATTCTCAGAACACATACAAAAATAAAAAAAATAAGGCGTTAATCACAAACAAAATATGTCTAAGATCAATCAATAATGACAAAAAGAATTTCTCTTTTTTTTTTTTTTTTTTTTTTTTTTTCAGTTCATTACATCACACTAGTGTTGCAGTCTCTGTGTGGCCACATTTCTGAACATTTATTTATCTATTCATCCTCTCTTTTTTTTTTCTTTCTTTCAGTCCATTAATGTAAACAATTTCACCTTAGGTCGAACACATTCTACTATTGTGACAATTTCTGCTGAGCACAATCATGGAGTACATTAAATGAGTACGGAGTTGTCAATGCAATCGAGGGAAAACCCTGTAGTTAGAAATCATTGTGTTAGCAACTCCCACCTGCAGCCTTCAACGCGAGAAAATGAAAGCAACCAACCCCGGAATGTGAACTCAGCACCACAATACTCCTTAGTAGAGGAACTTGACCTTAAAAGAAACCAGATTTCACCCTCCTACGTCTCACCTTCGACCAAGGAAGAACAATCACTCTTTCAAAGTTGAAGAAGGCTTTATCTTTCAATTTTTCCCTTACGATAGATAAGCCACTGAATGTGTTCGGATACTCACACCCGAAGAAAGAAATAATCTAATCCAATTGTTCACACCACAAAAAAATGAAATAAATAAAAATAAGATAATTAACGCGCCGCAGATACATAAAATACATTCCTGAGAAAATAACACACTAATAATTCAAACAATTCCAAATAAAATATGTCACCTGAACGTATTCAAATAAGGAGTAAAGACCCCCCTAAGTACTACGAAATTGAATAACTTCCAGGAATGAATCCTAAACAATCACGTCTAAGAACAGAAGCGGTCTGATCAGGGCCAAGCATTAGAAAAGAAAAGAACGTTACAACACAAGGAACCTCGGAACCAGCCGAAAATACCCCACACAAAAAATCAGAAAGAAAGAAAACGTGATTGTCCAAAAATTCAATCCAACCAAAATCAATTCCGAGAATTAACATAACGAATACGCTGTGCAAATACCAATTAGAATTTTATCCAAGACACACAAAAATAATACTAATACAATCTAATGCATATACAAAATAGCGTTTGGCCAATATTTACAGATACTACCAAGATACACATATACACATAAATTGAAAATACAATTAAACTGTAAAAATTTCGTACATAATTCAAATGAGCAATGAGATCAGTGATACTTAAAAAATATTTTTAAACTGCAATACCTAAACAAATACACAAATAGTCATTACGTTAAACCATATCAAGTCAAAAATATTTCACTGTAATTCAAATCAAACCAAAAAAAAAAAAAAAAATCAACCAGCAAGAGTGAAGTGTCGCTAAAAAATTCAAACCTCACGGTAAACATTAGTGAGTAACAACACCAAACTTAAGTCCCCTTAGTAAGACAACACCCAAAAAATTCAGTAATTCTAAAAATCCATTAGGTCCACAAAAAAATTTCAACTAGTCAAAGAAATCAATCAAAGCTGGACTGAAGCACGTTACTAGAACACTAAATAAAATATCACAAATAAAAAAAAAGTGTTTAAAACAAACCCCCCAATTTTAGGCAAAAACTGAGATCTATTCTGCATCAGACTCTTCCAAAATGTTGTATAGTAACCTAAGTAGCAGCCTTCAGCAACACCTCCACCCAAACAAAAGAAACAAAGTAACTCTTTACCGCGTCCATGTAAGCTGAGAAAAGCGCTGTATTATGAATGACAGACTCAAACTTTACGTATCAAGCAAACCTCCAGACACGTTGAAAGAGAACATAAGATCTCTTATCTCGGAAAGAAAAGTGCGCTGACTGAAACGTTACAATCCTGAACCAACACAATGAAAAAGATACAACAATAGCTTTCTCAGATAACAAGTTCCTGTTTCTCCCGGTGTAAGAGGTCAAGTGCCACCATGAAGTGCAAGTATTTACAAGAAAACGAGCTTTCAGGACATTACAACTTCACGCAAGACCTAACTGCAAGCAACAAATGCAAAGTTCTCAAAAGTGCTAAACTAAAAAAAAAAATACTCATAACTCGTAACTCAGAAATCCCTAAAAATCACACAAATGAAATCCATAACTCAAATTCTACTATTTTCCTATGACCACAGAAATCTTAATTCTTCCACAGAAACTAAACATCAGAGAACTTACATTTTACGGACCTTGGCAGAAACCGCCAAAACAAAACAAAAACCTGATACAACTATCTTGATACTACCAATTCAAATACAAAACTTAAGCCAAAACAAGAATTAACCCCAAATTCCGCAACAAGTCCAACCAAGAAAGAAAATTCAATAACTCAAATCAAATCTATTACGATTCACTAGCAAATTCAAGACAAACTACTTGTAATCAACAGAAAATTCCCACACATGAGTACAGAGCAAAAGTAACTAATCTTCTCAAACTTATTTCAAAAATTTTCACAAAACAAATTCCCGTTGTCACAAAATTCTCATTAAACTTCACTTTCTACAATTCACAAGACTAAATTTCTACTGTTTAAACAATTCTCACATGACAACTCTTCACAAACTTAAAACTCAGAAGATAACTAATCTCAATTACTCTGACTCATTAAACTAATTAGAACTTCACTCAAGCTGATGAATTCAATCCAAAAAAAAATTAAATATGCAAACATCACTATTGCTGATCTCAGGCAAAAATTCAAATCTAACCCATGTTAATTTTAAAACAGAATTTTGCAATTGAAAAACAATCTTCAATTTTTCTAACTCATTCATTTGTATCATTATGCCTTAAGAACTTATAAAATTCATTGCTCAATACTAAATTAAATTTTCTAACACATTACACAATATACTGGAATCATATCAAAACATTGTAAATCAAAAAGCAATAATATACTACGCTAGAGAATCATGAAAACATAACATACATTTCACAAAATATTATTCAATTAAGTCAAAAAAATCAAAATTTCTCTAACGTTACGCTTCACAATTACACATTTCACAAGATTCTAGGTTAAAAATCAGCAAAAACACACACAAAAAAAAAAAAAAAAAAAAAAAAAAATTCTAGCTACGCATAGCTATGGCTTGTCTCATTCAGTAAAATAATTAGAGTCTTTAATCTCTTTCTCTTAGAAGTGCTCAAAAAATGAGTCCAGTTTTTAAAGACAAGCACTCGAAACTTGTTACAAGGATATACAAATAGCATAGGATTATCGTGAAATAATTCATTTTCCATCTTGTATCATAAATCAGTACGTCGAAAATCAAAAATACACATCCAGAAAACACTCAAGGATTTTCAACAGTAAAAATATACAGTATCTATTCTCCTACATTAAAAATATATATTTTTCCTAACTTTAAAGTTCAATTCTGTTTGCCTAACGTTAAAGTTCAATTCTGTTTGCCTAACGTTAAAGTCCAAAATTCCTGAAATTCACACAAATTCTCAGAATTTATCCTCTAGGATTAACAAATAAGCAAACACAAATCAAAAACTCTAATTAATCCTAGCACATAAAATTTAACTCCTTCCTTAAAAAGTAAATTACACAAAATAGGTAAATTCAAAATCCAAATTCAATTCTCGATCCGATCCCCCACTAAGCAGAGGTCACGGCACCAATGTTATGAAGAAACGTGCCGTGAGAATTCAAACACAAAAAAAAATTGACTTATCTGCTCTTGGACATCTTGAAGGTCGACCGGGACACGCAGGTAACTCGTTCAAATTTCGCCTCTTTACCAGCACGCCGCACGGAAGAGTGTTTTCAGCTTCAGGCCAGAAACGTTTTTTCTAGGCAATTACGCTCGCCTGTTCTTACTCATCCCAAGAGCAAGCTTCACGAGTAACGTTCCAAGTAAGTTCCACCCGCCAGTCAGCAAGAGAGAGTCGCCTCTTAACTAAAACGCGGCCGGGGAGCATATTTGCCGCTCCCCGCCGGAAAACATCTCTCTTCGTAATTACATTTTGTCCAGCAAGTCCGTAAGTCCAGCAAGCCCGAAAATCAGCGAGTCAGTCCCAGAGTCTCGCCTCTTAACCAAAACGCGGCCGGGGAGCATATTTGCCGCTCCCCGCCGGGAAAACATTTTTCTTCGTAATTACATCTTCTCTCTCGCTTTTTCAACCTGTTTTCAAGAGTAACATCCACAAGTCCAGCCAACCAGTAAGTGAGCGAGTCCAAGCGTGAGTGCGTAAGAGAGTCGCCTTTTAACCCAAAACGCGGCCGGGGAGTATATTTGCCGCTCCCCGCCGGAAAACATCTCTCGTAGTCAATTACATTTATCTCCTTCAAGCCAGTTTTCAAGAGCAACGTCCACTAGTCCAGCCAGCCCAAAAATCAGTGAGACAGAGAGTAAGTGTGAATCCAACTCGAATTTCCTTCGTCTCCTTCACAAAACGGGCTCCCACTATGGCTTCACTTATCGCCCACTTAATTATGGCAAAATTTGCGCTTTCAACTCCAGAATGCGGAAATAAGGGTGATCGCGCGTGCGCGCCTTCCTTCACTTAGCCAACAACCGGACCCTCAATCGCCAAAAACCTGAATGACTTACATTGAAAGACAAGTAGCAACCTTTGACCTTTCCGTCACGTACTTTCCTCTCTTAAGGTCAACTAACAATGAAAATTCTTTCTCGAACATTCTAAAGAACAAAGCGCGCGAAATCATGACTTGGCAAAAATTGCCTCCCTTTCCCTGCTTCTTTCACAATGAATAAAAGTTTGTACAAGATTTGCAAATAAAAGAAAATAAATAATATTCATTTAAACTGAATAATATTTCCAGAAGCATCCGTTTTTCCCCAAAATTAAGGCCTTAAAATAAATAATTCCTAATCAAATAAAAATTAAGATTTCCATAAATCATAAAATCATTCACATAGTTTTTATAACGCTATCAGATAATTTCTGTACATAACACACCAGTAGCCTTTAAAAAGGGGAGTATATAAGTTATTGCTCACACTTTCCGAGCGTGCCTTCGTGAAATAGTGGTTCTGCACGTTGGACCGGTATTCCAAAGAACGTGGTTCGATTCCCGGCGAAGGCGGTTGCTAAATTTTCATCTCTCTGGCTTCCAAAAAATCCTAATATCTCTACAACTTACACAGGAAAAAATCCTGAAATTTAATTAGTAATGATAGTCTGTCATAACTCCTAAAAGCTGGTAATCGCTAAAAGCTGAGCGGATAAAGTCGTTAAACTCTGGCAATTCCACCGGTTTAAAATTCCAGCAAAATTGTTGTCTGTGGGGATGTTTCTATTTTTACCTCATACATAACAAACACATAGAAATTCATTCGTGACCGCATGCCTTTCCTTAGGCATATAACCCTAATGTGTTTTATCATAATTTGATGTACCCAGTCCTAGACACTAATATAAATTTATACCATTACAGTCTAGATGTGTGAAGTGATTTTAAATGTGAGCCGCAAGAGAAAAAAAACGCGTTCATATATATTTATATGATACTCAAAATTTTAATAGATAATATTGTAAACCTGTATATATTCTTAGATGATTATGGTCGCACATATTGTTTACCAAAAATATTATAAGTAGGGTATCATCTTTCAGTAGCAATTCGAACTTAGAAACGCTGCTCTGCATAAAACTATGAGTTTCCAAAATTCTTTTTAACTTTAAAAGTAGACAAAATTTAACCTATGATGGCGATTTCGATAGAAAACGTTCAGTACGTTTAAAAAGTCAGACCGACGTGGGAGATTGCCTCTTGAGATCCTGCATCAGATTGTCTCTTGAAATGTGAGTGAGAACTCAGATTTTCCTTTAGAAATTCAGAGCCGACCAAGATTGAATTTTGGGTTGACGTTTAGGTTTATTTTGGATTGACTTCTTTCATTCACATCTGTCTCATTGCAGCCTTACGAAATGCTCCATAAAACTGTAAATTCGTTTTAATTAGCAGCGAATACTGTCTTCGTGAAAAAAGCAGTTAGAAACATTTAATCAGCTTCATACTTCGAATATTTATTCCTTAAATAGATCTTTTCAGATACACACTTTATAGAATATAGATTTACAAATTTTAGTTTATTAATGTCTTCACCTGTTATAATAAATTTTACGAAAGACTTTGTATATAACTAAAAGCCTAATATGATTTAATTTAAACATCTTGCCTTTTTTTAAGTAGCTCTAGCAGTCTGCTAGTAGCAGAGTAGATAAGATCTTTAAGTGTGGTCTTTCTTATTGGTTCAACCGACAGATAGTACTATAACTAATTGTACCACGAAATAAACCTAATGCACATAAAAATTTAAAAAAAAAAACTAACTCAGCGTAATTACGATTCAAGCTAAAATATAACTTAACGTGACCCATTATCGGAACGCAGGATGGAAAAATGTAAATTTACATGACCAGTCTGTTAAGTGATAAGCTACTTGCAGCCGTGTACTTTTGACACCGACATAGTATTGAACCGGTTTCTAAGCTGCTCTGTCGACGAAGTATTATAGAAAGCCTGCTGCAAATACACAGTGAGGCCCACCATTGGCCGAACTGTAAAGTCGCTGGACACTGGTTCGTTTCCCTACCTGGGTTCGTTTCCAGAAGAACGGGCTGGCTGCATGGGTTTTTCTGTGGCTTTCTCCGTGTGTAGCACATAAACTAGCCGCTTTAAAGGTCCTCCACGAACGCATAACTTCCTTACGCAGACAGCTCTAAAATGATTTGCCGTGATCAAATAAACTGAAACCGATTTTTCACTGTGTTGATCATGCACATCTCACAGTCCAGGGTGATTAATAATCCGCATCCTAATAGCGATCATGCACATACTTGAAAATTTCTGATTTTATTTATAAATTTATAATCGCGGTATATATATTTAAGTATATGCAAGTATTGTTCATACTTATCTGACGTAATCAGCCCAACCCCACGAAATACCTCGTGCCTTGGAATACGCCTGCCGTTGGCAACAGCCTTGAGCACCATTCAGGCGACAGTGCGAATTTGCTCAGTTTCGCCCCCAATTTTTATGGAGAGCACAGTGGAGGGGGGACTGGTCCAAGTATCTCCCACACCTCTCCCCTTCCACCAAGCCACGCGTGAGGACTTTCGGCTCGCAGCATATTTTGAGTACCGCCATGCCGCACCGATACTATACATTTACAAACATCCATGCCTTCTCCGGGATTAGAGCTCCGGCCGTACGGCACAGCAGTCAGTGACGCTAACCACTATACCGGTTGGGCGGCCGTAAATGCTAGTAAATCCATAAATGTAATTGTAATAAAAAAAGCCGCACACTATTAGAATTTACTTTGGGGAAGAAATTTACTACTATATTTGCCACTTAAATTTAAATGTTTAAAATTTTATATTCCTGTTACCCTTTATTGCTAAAATTAAAGTGAAATCTAAGTGAAATGCTGAACGAAATTTAAGAAACAAGTACCTATAAAAAGAATACGGCACAAGATAAAGAAGGAAGTAATTAAAGATAAATAAATTTCCATTCCTTTGAAACAGGTTAACAGTATCAAATATAGATGCTGTTAGTAAAGATGAAAATTTCTGGAAACAAACGTTCTTTCAGTAATTTAAATTCACTTAGAAGATAATTTATTTCACTAAACTTCTTTCTGCATCCGGTGCTCTTTTTAACAAATTCTCATTTAAAACTTTTCTCATCCAACGTTTTCCAAACGATTCTTCGTATTCAAGTACAGAAGGTATGCTTATCGGGATAACGAAATTTATAGAATTTTATTTGTCTGAGAAATTTCGAGTTTATCTTCTGGATGTTCAAAGGAATACACGCATTTTTTTTAAATGCAGACTGTGATACATTTTTTTTGGTATGAAACTGTTCTGACTGTGTTTGCTTGTAACTAAAATCCAAAAAAATTTTTTTTTTACATTTAACTGGAAGAGAAACACGCCAAAAGGAATTTAAAATTTAGGCAAATAGAAATTCAACTCTAGATGAGAGAAGATTTAGGATAAAGCTATAAATACTTTTAAGATTTGCTTTCAAGTGAAAGCATTTTTGTTCTTAAAGAAGAGGAAAAGCTTTCAAGTCTCATTCGAGACCTGTATAGATCTGTTCTGCATTTGCTTCCTTCTAGGACTGCTCGTTTTCCTAAAATTAAATTTTTACTCAGTTTATATCTAAGCATTATATTTGCTTTATATAAAAGAAAACTAATGATATTTTGCTTACAAACGAAGAATGCGTTATCTGCTAAATATAACAGTAGTATGCAAGCTACTATATATCATATTCCATTTCAGAACGCAGGACTCGTTTATTATAATATCTTTTCTGACACAAAAACTGCTTTTAAGAAAACACTTTGTTAATTTTCAGTATTATCTTCGGTGGCACGTAAATATACTGAGGACTATGTAGATATATTTATGTCTATGACATTATTATTTACTGAATGTACCACTGTGAAAGAAAATACGTGCGTAATTGAATTATCTCTACAAATTTAGAATTGAAACTAAGCAAAATTCCTAGAGTTTTTATATTTTTTATTACGTCAAAGGGATTTTTAACCCATAGCGACAATTTCCCCAGAAGTGCTATTAATTTCCTTTTGGCATTTTACGTCATCCACTAAAAACGGTGTTACATTTTTCAAATGGTTGCCAAAACATATTAGAATCCTGTATTATATTTAAAAAAATTAACCAATGAAGAATCTGCATGAATGTATGTATGTTTCTCCAGCTGTGAAAAAACAACGGTACCTAGAGACATCAAATTTTGAAAAAGTTACCCCTCCACATGCATTTGGGCGTCTGGAAGCCCAGATTTGGAATTTGTCTTGTTATCTATTTCATATTTTGTTTTCATTTATGAGTTTTTGATTAACAAGCTAGTCGATTTCAAAGCGTCCCATTAACATCGCGTGCATCAAAAGCACGGGTATGTTATACGCGAGGTTATTTTTCTTGTGATATTGCTGTTGAATTGAATTTTGTGGTTTAAGTGCAAGGAACAACATTTGTAATAAAAGTAACGCCAAAAAAGGGCCCTTTCGGCTTAATATAAGATATTAAGGCTTTCAGACTCGTTTTCTTTTTTAACGTTTCGTCTGTTAATTTTAGTCATTAATATCATGTTCTTCGCACTGAAACCATAGAAAATTCAATTCAACAACAGTATCACAAGATAGTATTTAGAAACAGCATATCTTTAGAATTTCCGATAGACATTCTGGAGTGCTGAAGATAGAAATGGTTTCTCCGTACAGTATAGCCATTGCTTTCTTTGAAATCGTTCAGTTTGTTAATTAAAAATTGTTAAAGTTTTACAAAACATGAATTAGGTGATAAAGCATATTCGAAATTCAAAATTCGAGCTAACGGGTGCCAAGGTTTGGGTGAAGGATTACGATGTCCAAAGTTTGATAGCTCTAGGTACCTTCGTTTTTCCACAATGGGAAACATATATCTATATTCACGCAGCTTTTTCATTATTTAATTTTTACTTCCTTGTACGAAGCAAAAAGGATGTATTGTATTCGCGAAAAGTTTCAGGCAGCATATTTCAACGAAAATATCCATTTTGAACACTATCGAATGATATATAACGATGTTTTTGAGTGACATCTGTACGTAAGGACAAAATAAGACTCCTTTCCTCCAAAAAAGTTATAAAGCTTCTTTAAAATAAATCCTGAAGAGAATGTTTCGTGGTGTCTGTACGCACGTATGTATCTCGTATAACTCAAAAACGTATAGCCTCAGAACGTTGAAATTTAGTATATAGGACTGCTATAACATGTAGATGTGCACGTTGTATTTTGGTGGAAATCGGCGGCACCTAACGTATGTATATAATATATATATCCACTCTGTTACCCGGCTCAGTGATCTCAGTTTCTTTACTCTTATATGGTTGAAGTTGTTATGCCTTTAGGAAATATGCAATCAATTATTTGTTTAATTATCAACAATTTAAAAGCTGTTTAAGTGCGATTAAACCTAATTCTTAAATAACATGGCGGACATGTTCCTTTACTTTGAAAAAGCATAGAATAGTAGATTTGTTGCCAATCTAGAGAGACTAAGCTTCGCAGCAACAAAGATAACGACTTCATTTATTATTGCGAATTAAATAATGCTTAATCCTTTCCAGTAGTTTTTCGAGGAAATAAGTGTTTGAGATTTACTTCGTAATTTTTAGTATAGATATTTTGAGTTTTTATGTTTTTTTTGCCTTGTCGCGAAGCGAGAACTGAATTAATGGAATTAGAAATACTAAATTGTCTGTGAAAACTGTTTCTTTTTTGTTTTGTTTGTTTAATTTCTTTTATACGTCGTTCTAGATTTATTATAGTATTTGAATAGAACATGTGTCAACGATAAAATAATTCTTCAAATGATATAAATTTTGTGCAGAGTTATAATATGAACGAAATATAACGCTGTTACGTGAACCTAGCGCCAGATTGTCGCCATGGTAAACAAATATTGTGAATTTTAAAGAGTGCATTTATTCTGTTGTGGTTTATGCGCTATCAGCAAAGTAGATTTAATTCAATCCAATACATTTAAATGAAATGCAAGAAAAAATGCATATAATTTAATATTCCGTACAAGGAAGTCACGTGGTGGTACACATCAGATTTTTTTAAATATAGTATAGAGCGATAACATTTGGCGACAGCAATTTAAAAAGCGATTCACCATTTATAGGGAAAAGCCAAAAAAGGCCGTTTGGACACTAATTACCCTACTGGGCTACCGCTCCTTTGGGGAAATAAAACTTAGATTAGTCTATAAAATATCAGAAATTTCCAATTTGGCTGGTTCTGCATTTCTTTTATCTTTTAAACTCAAACAACCAAAATTTCATGTTCCGACAAACAATAATTAGTAAATAAAATTTAAGTCAACTGTCTTCCAAATATTCTATTTTTACCAAAATAATGAAAATCACCCATGAACTTTTGATTAATTTATTCTGTAAAATATGCAAAAGAAAGAAACTTACTTATTTTGTTGTTTTGGAACACCTGCCGTTTCCAATATGAATGAATTAAAATGTAACGGTTTAGTATGTTTTCATCATAAAAGAGAACAAGATAAAAGGTATGCCTAAATTATAAATTTCCAGACTGTACTTCATAATTTATTTTCAAATATTAAACCATTAAAAAAGTTTGATTATCTCTTTTCCTTAACTGTATAAGTTCCTTTATACTGAAGGATAAATTAAGACAAACATCTATCTACAGACTCTGGCAGCGTAGTTTTGGTTGAAAACAATGCGAAGGTTTAACCCATAACATCATTCGAGCATTGTGAAGAGTTAGTAAACGCGAGCGGTAAATAATTTCCTCGTGTTAAATCAAGTTAAAATCGCCCAAAAGCTTTCATAACAAATCAAAAACTTTCATTATATTTATAAGAGAAACCTAGTTTGGTATTTAAATTGAAAATATGTAGTATTTTCCAGAACCACATTTCATGTGTATCAGTTGTATCACGATTTACATTTTGTTTCTCTTGTTACTCAGTTACTTTTGAAACACTTTTATAACAAACTACCGAATACGCTTTCATCCAGATATGTATTTTAATATTTGCAAAGTACGTTTAAAATATGGTGCTACTTATGGTGATTATACTTAATATTAAATAATGTTAAGTAAAGGGGATTAAATTAGTGCAAAAGGAAAAGTTTGCATCAGTAAAAAGCGATTAACAGAGTGACGTAGTGTAAATGAATATTGCTTTCATTTACAGCGTTTACTAGACAGTGTAAATGAAAATATATTTCCATTGAACCATCTACTAAATTAGCTGTTAAAGATTCATTGCCAGCTGGAGGCAACGAATAATATACTCGATATTTGTTGAAAATATTATTGTTGAAAAAGTTTTTATTAAACTCGAGTGTATCGTTTTTAATTCAAGGGTCTAGAACCCCCTTCAATAATACTTTTCGGAGAGAATTTTCCGCCTAGTGGATTTTACACATCGTTCCTCCACGCATATAATGCATTCAAAACCATTTTTTTTCAGTTTACTGCAAAATACCCTCATCAGCATGTACTAGTAGACGTAGAAATGTCTTCCAGATCTGACGCAAGATATATCATACGTAAAGACAAGACTTATAGATTCTAACTCATTTGAGAAACCAAAGATTTTACAGATCTAATGTAAACTAAAGAATCTTCTCCTTTTGCTTATTTCCTCAGGACTCTGATTTAACACTAAACAAATGATTTAACTCTAAACTCGAAGAATCATATCAACCGTAGATGTACTTATCATACATTTTCACTGGTAATACCAGCTACTTAGACCTTACCTTGTAGAGGAATTAGGCATTTTTAGAACCAGGAGAGAGAAAAATTAGCAATTCCCTTGGCGGGACTCGAACTACGGACTTCTCGAATACACGTCGAGAGAGCTGACCATTACACCACGAAGGCGGGAGAAATACCTTATTATAAAATGCATAGCTGAAGAGCATTTAAATGTAAGGATTTGTAGCCTCAAAGCGAATTCCTTGTAAGACAGATTCTTGAAACGAAAAAAAAAAAAAAAAAATGTGAAAGGTTTTAGATTTTAAATTACGTCCGCAGGGGCGTTTGTTTTTAACATTTTGCCTGTTACCTTTATTTATTAAATGGCACGTTCTTCGCACTTAAACCATAAAAGTCATTTCAAAAGCAATATCCGAAAATAGTTTTAAATTGAACATATCCTTTGGAATTTCCGATAAGCAGTCCCACGTGCTGCAGTTAAAAATGTTTTTTCTCTACAACCTTGCTATTGCTCGCTTTGAAATCCTTGAGTTTATTAATCAAAAATTCCTTAAAGATTTACAAAATATGAAATCGATCATAAAACAAATTCCAAATTTCAAATTTGGGCTTCGACCTGCCCATATTCGCAGTAGGATTACGTCATTCTAAAGTTGATGGCTCTCTGTACCGTTGTTTTGTCACAATGCGAGAAATAGACATACATTTATGCAGATTTTTCATTACTTAATTTCTTCAAATATAATGCAGGATTCTAACATTTGATGGCAACAGTTTGAAAGGTGAAACGGACATGTATAGTGAACCAACGCAAAATTTCAAAACGAAAATAATAGTCATTCAGAAACAATGCCCCTTCGGACTAAAAAAAGAAAAGACAAAAAAAAAAAAAAATGAAAGGTCTGTATCTTAATTAATTCAGCTAGGCTTAAAAAATACAATGTATAATAACGCGTATTTTGAATGATACGTAACCGAAAGCTTAATCTTTTCCTTTAGAGTGCCCAAACCGAATATTTTAAAAATGAACACCTCTCTTGCGACGTACGTGACATTCACAACACCTCCAATCGTCTGAAAGACAGATCGCATAACTCAGCGTGGGTCTTTTCTTCTTTCCTCACCCCTTCCATCGTCTCCTAATCCACCCTCAATACAATCCATCTCTGTATCCATCCTTTGATCAAGAAGAAGCGTGAGTGATGGAGGAATCTACTAGAAAGTTCGTTACGATATAAAGGACGGATTTTTCTCGCCGTTCCCATTCCCATCATATCCCTTCAGCGTAATGGGTTGTCACTGCCGGGAAAAGTCCTTTGTTTCACTCAATCAGACGGGATGACATTAATGTTGGTATCAGGCTGATAGTAGAAGGCCCCATCTATATCGGGAGACAGACGTGAGGAGATTATGAAGTCCGAGTCCATCTCTTGAGGTGGATTAGCTGGAGGATGCACAGGAGAGTGGATATTATTTTCTCGCCAGAATATAAGTGGCATATTCAGAATATAAGTAATATTCAGAATATAAGCCAGAATATAAGTGGACATCACGTAAGCTTACCGCAAACAATATGGCAGACTTTATTTTGAGTTTCACCCGCTAAATATTGTCGAGAAACATTTCAAAAAGTATTGTATTTCCATGATTTATATTGTGTTTTCACGATTGTTGCTAAGAAATATTGTTTACAAATTTGACTTTGAATAAATTATACAGCATTTCTTACCGATTTTTATTTTAAAACTTACTCAAATGATTAATTTTCTAGGTTTTTTTTTTTTTTTTCTTTTTTTTTCTTTTCATCTTAATATTCCTTCCTAGTTTCTAATAATTTTTTTGAGCAAAATAATGCACTTAATTTCATGTCATCGACTTAAAATTAGTATTCCTGCAATGAAATAATTTCACCACACTTTCAGTAGTATTCGAAAATTCAAACTTGAGCATAGATGTAACATGAAACTTTAAATTTAATTTGAGCGCATTTACTCAAATTTGCTTTTTCAAGATCCCTTCTCCCAATAAGTCTTATATCAATTCAGAAAATGGGCTTTAAAAGTTTATATATTTAAAATTATATTCCTTGCAGGAAGCAAATAGATAGCGGAACTTTAGTATCATTAAAATAAATTTTACTATTCAAAGCAGCATATTATTTAACTATTTAAAGCATCATGTATATTGATAACTAGCACCATTTTATTTAACTATTCCAATTTAACTATTCAAAGCACCATGTTTATTTATGTATTGCCTGCATTTCTAGCACAAAGAGTGACAGGAAAAAGCAGTTTCTTTTTCTTTCAGATAATTTTCCTTAGTTTAATTTTTAACTAGTTACTTTTACAGTTTGTAGAAACATTAGGTTACTTTGAAGCAGCAGACATAAAAGCGTGCAGTGCACTCGCCGGGAATCAAACCTGGAGCTCTCGAATACGCGCCAAGTGTTCTACCGTTATACTACAAAGGCGTGCAGGAAGTAGGTAGAAAATACCTTATAAGTCAGATTTATTTATGTTGAACATTTTCCCATATAATCCTTTTCCTTTTTATTCCAAAATACATAAATTAGGAATGTTTACATCCTTTTTTTAAATACTGAATACGTATTAACTGTTTCCGACTAATTCTGCTGTCAGTTTCAATCATCAGAAATTGAAGATTGAGGAGCTTGTTTTGTGGATAGAATGATTGAAGCTTATGCATTGAATTAAGCTACATATTATTGAGCATGTGATACAATTTTTATATTCCACTACTAATTATAATAATTTCTTTGTTAATTGTCACTATAACGTCAGAAGAGAATCAATGAGCCTAGTGTACTACCAATTACATGTTTTTATTTTGTTCAGAGCATGAATTTTAATCTTATTCTTTGAAACATTTTACTAATTACAGGTAAATCTATATTACAAATTGAAATAAAAGGCAAAACCTGCGAACATGCAAGCATATGATTTGAATATGTTTGGCTTTTAATCTTATGTACCTAGGAGAAAGAGAAATTTGCAGGGAATGGTCACATTCTCTCGTGCTTATTCTTATGGTGTAAGTATGTAGCATATTAAGTTAGGTGATAAATGGAATATCCGTGGTTGAAATCTCAACGAAGGAACAGTTGATTTCTTGTATTGAAACCTGTAGAGACATTAGGTGATGAAAAATTAGCAATCGCCTTCTCCGGGAATTGAACCACGGACCTCTGGAGTATCGGCCCAGCGTGCAGAACCACTACACCACGAAGGCACGCTAGGAAAGCGGGAGCAATATCTTATAAACCTAATGGTTCAAGACGATAACAAAGTAACGTAATAAAGAAATAAAAGAGAATTAAATATTCAGATATGTTATTTTGTCTTCTAAAACACTCTTTTCCTAGCAACAAAAATGGAATAATGTAATCATTGATACAATACAAGTAGATGATTCGTTCAACGAGTATTCAGTATTGAATACTACCGACATCCAGTTAATCATGAAACCTAATCACTTATGTGTGTTGCACTTTTAAGAGCAAAAACTGTAAAATTCTGCATTAATATAAACTGTAAAATTCTGCAGTTCAGATCATCAGTAAATATTTCCGTCCGGGAAAAATAATGAGAATTTTATTCGGCGGTATTTTGCAAAATTTCATTTATGAGACTTTGGTTACAAAGCTGGTTACAAGGCCATCTTTCTTTCTCCATTTATTCGGCTGACAAACTGTACTACTAACCCCTATTTGAAAATATTAGGAAAAGCAAAGAAGCTCGCGAAGTGTCTGCTTCACGAATTCATTGATGAAAATAAAACGAGACATTTCAAAGTGCGCTGTTTACACTAAGAAGAAGAGTCCAGCAACAAATTGTGGCTGTGCATGAGAAGTGGCTATTCTACGATAATCGTACGTACTGGTTGGAGTGACTGGGAGTAAAAGGTTGATCTAAGAAAGAATCGAAAGGTACGTTGTATTGTATTGTGATCATCTGCTGGTGATATTCACTACACATTCCTCACACGAGAGAAAGCCATGAAAGCAGATTGACACTGGATAGATGTAAGGCTAACGCGAAGAAAATTGTGTCTTAATCAACCAGCATTTATAAATTGACATGCAATCATGCTGCTTTACAACAACTCCCTACCGTATAGAGTAATTTCAACCATTCACCAGGTCAATGATTTGGTACAATATACTGCGACACATCCTCAGAAATTCCTGACATTTTTTCAACAGAATATTATGGCACATGAATCATTTTATTTTCCAAGAAATTCATTGGAGGATTTCAACATGATTTCAGATATTGTATTGTGACAAATCTTCAGAACTCTCCTGACATTTATTCAACAGAGTACATGACACTGAATCATTTTATTGTCCAAGGAACTCAACGGAGGACTTCAACGTTTACAGACATACTGAATTTAAAAACATGGCATAAACCCCTTGCCATAACTGGCTACCAATGCTTTCATGATATTGGTCTGCTTAAATAGGTATTTTTTGGTCCAAAGAGGCTTCGTCTCTGAGGAACTTTTTTTTTTTTTTTTTTTTTTTTTTTTTTTTTTTTTTTTTTTAGTCCAAAGGGGCTTTGTCCCCGAAGGACTATTGTTTTCGTTTTGCGATTTTCGCGTTGAATCACTATCAAAGTTCGTTTCACTTCTCAAACTGTTTCCACCAAATGTTAGAATCCTGAATTATATTTGAAGAAATTGAAAAATGAAAAATCTGCATAAATGTATGTCCATTTCTCGCATTGTTTTAAAACAACGGTGCATAGAGCCATCGACTTTTGAATGACGTAATCCTCCTACGAATATGGGCATGTAGAAGACCAAATTTGAAATTTGGAATGTTTTTTTTTTATTATCCGTTTCATCGTTTCATATTTTGTAAAGCTCTAACGAATGTTTGATTAACAAACTCAAGGATTTCAAATCGAGCAATGGCAACACTCTACGGGGGAAAAAAGCGTTTTATCTCCAGCGCCCTCACGGACTGGAGGAAACGGCGTTCGCCAAAGTCCTCATCTCCTTTCTTCATGCTGGTAGTTCGGTCCGAGGTTCGAATCCCGTGAACGGGCAGGCTGCATGGGTGTTTTCGTGGTTTTCCCCATGTGTAACGTGTATACGAGCCAGTTTCCCTTAGAAAGTCCTCCACGAAGGCATCCCTCCCCTTAGGCAGATAGCCCTAGTGTGCTTTGCCGTAATTAAATACACCACCATTCTTCTTGCTTAAATGCAAAATTGCTGCAAAATCTCCAGCACGCGGAACTGTGTCTCGGAAATTCTAAAGATATGCTCGTTATAAAATTATTTTGCAACATTGCTATTGAACTGAATTTTATGGTTTAAGTGCAAAGAACATGATATTTAATAAATAAAGGTAACACACAAAATGTTAAAAAACACTTTTGAACGTAATTTAAAATCTGAAAACTTTGAGATTTTTTTAGTTTTAGTTCAAAGGAGCTTTGTCCCTGAATAACTATTTTTTTTTTTTTTTTTTTTTTTTTTTTCTCGATTTTGCGTCGAATTACTCTGAATGTCCGTTTCACTTTTCCAACTGCTGCCACAAGATATTATTGAACCGTAACACATTTGAAGAATTAAATAATCAAGAATCTGCATGAATGTATGTATGTTTCTCGCATTGTGATAAATCAACGGTACCTAGAGCCATCCAATTTTGAATGACGTGACCCTACTGCGAATATGGGCATCTGGAAGCCAAATTTGAAATTTGGAATTTGTTTTATTATCGATTTCATATTTTATAAAACGTTAACGAATTTTTGATTAAAATATTCAATGTGAGCAACGGCAATGTTGTACAAAAAAATTATTTTTATCTCCAGCGCGGAAACTGTGTATTGGAAATTATAAAGATATGCTCAATTTCAAATTATTTTGCGCACAAAATGTTAAAAAAACACCTCTTTTGACGCAATTTAAAATCTGAAACCTTTCAGATTTTTTTTTTTTTTTTTTTTTTTCTTATTTTTCAGTCATTTTAAAATCGGCCATTATTAAATAAAATCAGTTCTATCTGAATTATCTGTATTTAATTCAATTTTCACTGTAATTTAAGAAGAAAGCTGCATTTCTCATTGAAGATATTTGTTTTTAATCTTTGCATTTTCTTCTCATTTTCAGCAACTGCAACGAAGATACGCGTAAGCTTACTGAGTAGTTTAAAGTAAAATCTTTATATAAAATTATTTACAAAAATGCTGAAAAGGAATTTAATTAAAAATGTTACTTTAATTCTATATTTTTACTTAAAAGCTTGAAACTTCAAAGTACTTTAGAATGAGTAAGATATAATTGCAACAACGCTGGATTAATTTAATATTTAATTACAGTTTCAACATATTAATTTTCGATCGAATTTCTTTTACTTCCATATAATTACTAGAAAAGTTTAATATTATACAGCAGAATGAAGAGTATATTCTACTTAAAAGATTTTCCCATTTAACTACTTCAAAAAATTAAAATTAATTCTGGACCAAAATAAGTATACAGTACTCATAATTACATTACATTTTTTTAATGAAGATGTATATAAATTAGAGAAAGGAAGGCAAGAAAAGCTAAAATTACTTAAAATCTGAAACAAATCAAATTCGCTAATACACGCTGCGCGATCCAACTGCAAAATTTTATAGAAAGCACATTTAGCTTATTAAGTTAATTAAAATGTTTCTGATTTCTGTTTCAATTCGAAAGGTAGCATCCTCAAAAAATAGTGATATTGATGTAAGCTTAATTAGAAAACTAATACAGTGTAATTATTCAATGTTTGCTTTCTTATGAAAGGTAGGATTAATTTGTAAGGCATAATCTCGAAACTAAATAACGTATTACTAAATAACGTGAATAACGTAAGAAATTATTTAAATTTCATTTTGTTAAACTAACAGTCTATGACAAAAAAATGGGAGCTACATTGAATTAATCACAGGTCTTCTAAATATGGCTTTGTAACTAGCGTTATTTTGCTTACAAAATATAAATGGGACTTTGAAATGTGAATAGGAACTTTCTGGAATATCACACCTTACACACTGTCTTATTGCGTTAAACCGCGTTGTGATTCTAGATAATTTATATTTATGTTAGTGCATTAGAAATATTTTTAGATTTTTCAAAGTTAAAGTTTTCAAAGTTCAAAGTTTATGCCACACTAAATTATTAAGCGAATTCTTTTAGAATATTTTATAATCATTTATGTAATCCGTTAAGCTTGATTATTCTTTAAAAAGCCTTTACTTTAAGGGGACCCATAAGATGTTCGAATAGGTAACTGTTGCAAGAATTGGAATAAGTTATTTATTTTAAAAGCAATTACTACCAACTTTTTAAAGCTCACTACATAATATAGCTGCTTTCTGAAATAGTAATCAGAAAGTTTGTGTTGCCACAAATATTTTTATAATTTAAACCGCTTTGTGACAACATTTTTCGTCATGTTTCTAACTTGCGCGCACAGTTTAAAACATTCTGTTTCATAATTTAATTCCATATTTAATACATAGCTTTTATAACATTTGGAAACTACTGTGAACCTAAAATTCTAAAATTTTCATGTTCAATTTTTATTTTATTTTGAGTCGAGTTCATAAAATGTATTTTATTAACAAAATTTGTAATGTTTCCTTCCATAAAATTTTTCAATATTAAAATATTTATCAGATTGTTGGTTCAGTTCGAAAATAGTGCCCATATAAAGAATTCCATCCAATTTCAAGTATGCAACATTAGCCATTTTTAAAATATCATGCGCTCAAGGTGGAAACATGACGACAAATTTTGTCACAAAGCGGATTAAATTACAAAAGTGTTTGTGGCAACACAATCTTTCTGGTTACTAGTTTCTAAAGCAGTTATGTTATGTAGTCAAATGTAAAAGGTTGAAAGTAATTGCTTTTAAAATAAATAAAATATCCCAATTCTTGCAACAGTTACATATTCTAAGATCATGAGGGGTTTAAGGTGTATGAGTCCCCTTAAGAAAAGAAATGACATGTATTGATTCAGGATTAAAGTACTGAACTCTGAAAAAACTCACAGTTAAATTTCAATAGATTTTTTTGATGGATCTTGTAATTACGGAATATTCTTGCTGATTTTTTATATCTGAGAAGAAAATTCTCTTTTATATATTTTCCTGGGAATAAACACTAGCGTCAAACTGATTTTTCAGCTCCACGAAATTCTGATATTTCACGAAGAAGAAGAATGGAATACGTTACTACATTGACTACCAATAAGTATTTGGACACCTGTGATAGAAAAGAAAAACTAACTTTATTCAAAATCAATAGCTGGTAGAGCCTCCACGAGAGGTAATTACAGCGTGGACCCTCCGGGGCATAATTTTCAGAAGTCTTTGTATGAGAGCTAGTGGTATTTTCTTTCACTCGGCTTGGAGAAGACATAGAAGTTCCTTCACCGATTTTGCACGGGTAGTGCACCCCTGAATTCGGGGATGCAACTCGTCCCAGAGGTTCTCGAAAGGGTTCAGGTCTGGACTCTGGGCAGGCAAGTCCATTCGATGAACTCCATTGGCACCATACCAAGCCTTGTTTAACGTCGAAACATGACAACTGGCATTGTCGTCCTGAAAGTAACAGGGGTCCAACCCGTAAAACTGCCACAACGTAGGAAGCACATTGTCATCCAAAATAGTGCAGTAAGCATCGGAGTTGAGCTTACCATAAATGGGGACCAAGGGTCCCAGCCCATACCAGGAGAAACACCCTCAGACCATAATTCCACTTCCGCCGAGCTTGACTGTTGGCAAAATTCATTCTGGCAGAAGACGTTCTCCAGGTAGACGCCAGACCCAGATCCTGCCATCCGAATGGTAAAGTCTGAACCTTGATTCGTCACTCCAAAGAACCCGTTTCCACTGATCTACGGTCCAATTTCAATGTGTTTTGCACCACATTAACCGAGCAGCGCGGTTGGACTTTGTCATCAAAGGCCTATGGGAAGGAGCACGACGATGAAAACCAAGCAGATGTGCTTCCTTACGGATGGTATTCATTGAAACAATACTGCCGGATGCCTGTTAAAACTCCTCGCGGATGAGGGCCATCGGTTGGGTGCGGTTTTTCCGAATTTCTTTTAACAGCACTCGTCGGTCTCTATCTCCCAGTTTCGTTGGTCTGCCGACTCGGGACACATTCCGACAATCACCGCTCACCTTCCATTTCTTAATCACATAGGCCACTGTCGATTTTCGGTACTTCAGATCGCTAGATATGTCCCTTAAGGATGTGTCTTTTAAGGCCACATTTGTGATACTCGATAATTATACCTTTCTCGAAATCAGAGAGCCCCGAACTGCGAGGCATCTTGCATTCGACTAAAGCCGATGCTGTTTCCTACACGATATATACCGGCGGAGTCCGTGACGTACCTTAGGACCACAGATATCGTCATTTGCATAGGTGTCCAAATACTTATTGGTAGTCAGTGTATAATACATTGTTGTTGAAAAAATAATACATTTTTTTAGAATAGCTTACTTCTGAAACCCATATAAGATTAACAAAGTGATATTATACTGCTCCTTAGTACACTTATACTATATTTTAATTATGCTCACACAGTATGTGATCGAATATCATTTATTTTCTTTAATTTAATGCAGACAATGTTACTAAAAGTTAAATATGAATGATGATTATTTTAAAAGTTTTGGCAACCTTCGTTTTAACGACATGAATAAGAAGATCTTACTGTAAACTGTTACCAGTGAATAATGCAAATCGTATTTGTGTATCATTAAATAGTATATCCTGTATAGTGTGGCTATCGGGAGGGAGAGCTTTTGAAAACTCCGTAACATTATTAACACAAAGGTGCGTCAGCCCAGAAGGGCTATTAGTCTAAAATCGGGATTTTGCATTGAATCACTATAAAAGTCTGAATTACATTTCAAATTGTTGCCTCCAAATAATATCGCCCTCCATTATTTTTAAAAAAAATTAATAATGAAGAATTTGCAGGAATGTATGCATGTTTCTCGCATTGTGCAAAAACGGTACCTACAGTCATCAAATTTTGAATAACGTAATCCTCTAACTGAATATGAACTTTGTTTTATTCTGTATTTCATATTTTGCAAAACAATAGCAAATTTTTCATTAACAAAATGATTTCAAAGAAAGCAATGGCAACACTGTACGGGAAAAGCTTTTTTATATCCAGCATACGAGACTGTCTATTGGTATTTCTAAAGATATGCGGATTTTAAATACTTTATTGCGTACTTAAAATTTTGTAAAACTTTAACGAATTTTCGATTAACCATCTGAACGATTTCAAAGAGAGCAATGGCAGCACCGTACGAAAAAAAACATTTGATGACTTTAGGAAAAAAAATGATCGCACTTAATCTTCAACGCGCGTGATTATTCGTAACTTAAAAATGCACGGCTACACTGGAATGTGAAAATAATGGTTTTCTGTTTAGTAAGAATTATATCATTTTGTTGTTGTTGTTCTTGTTACTGATTATAACGTGTTAGCCATTAGGACAGATCCATGATTCCAAGAACCGTCTATAAAGCAAAAACGAAGGTAGGCTTTTTCAATAGGTCTTCTTTTACAATTCTTAAACAGGCGAAAAAGTGTTCAGAAGTGAAATGGTCAGTTTTAGATTTCATACAAATGGAGTGGATCTTATTTTCCCGTTGAAATTTAAGGCATTTCAGGTGTCCACTTAGGAGTCTCGTCAAAGTAATCTGTTAAGCAGGATTACCCCCAAAAGCAATATCCCTCCTTATGTCATTTTCAAAGCGCTTAAGAGCATTAAAAATGTATATGACAACAACAACAATGGAAAACAATTCTATAACTCGCAGCATATGAGGAAGGATTTCTTTGTAGAAGTCTTGAAAAAAGACAACAGACTGATATTCATTTTAAACATGTAGACAAACATGAATCTGTCATGCAAACAACCAGTAACATATAGCAAATAATCCATGCAGCGAATTTCTAGCAGAGATTTTAACTGTTCGATCACTGTTGTATTGGATTTTATTATTTACTTATATCACTGTTGGTTAGATTATGAAAAAGTAGCTCTGTTGTGAGAAAAGATGTCTTTGCAGATACCCTCTTAAGATTCATGTTAGCGGCAATATAAAACCAGAAAATTAGCAGGCAAACAGCAAATCAGCCAACGAAAGGCATTAAATAGTACGGGTGGGGCGAATGTATGGTATATCAGGACTTTGATTATTTGTTTCTTGTTCGACTGGAATGAATTATTCAGATTAGAGAAAAATCATAGGAGAGTTATCTGCCTTAGGAGAGAGAATCTTGGGGAAAGTTATCTTCCTTAGAAGCTAATATCGAAAGCACATCCACCGAAAATTAAGTTTCTTTTAAAATATATTACAAGTCATTTTAGTGAAATGATTCAGTATATTTATACTTGAAATGATTGTCTGTGCCTTATAGAAGATCATTATGCTAGTTATCACTGCAATTATCAAATAATTTTCCCTGGATAATTTACAGATATATACAGTTTTTAATTAAATCTGTTAGTTTTATTAATACTTTACAAGAAGCAGTTTACTATTTTTTGTTACATTTCATTACAGGGCCACCGTTTAAACGACTTGGCAAGTATAGGAGAAAACAGCATATCGGATTGATCTTATAATCATCGAAGTTATGTCATTGGGGTAGAAATATCGACAGGATATGTCCTGAACAAGAAAGGTAATTTTGAAGCGATTTTACAATATTTATCATCAAGTTTTATTTAAGGTTCAATAATTAGTTTATTTTGTCATAAGTGCAGCTATATGTTCATAATTACTTGATTACTTGGCTAAGATATTTATGTCTTGCAGAGTCATTACGATTTCTTTTGAAGCTGGAGAAATGAGCATTGCCCTCCCCTGAATTCGAACCTGGACCTCTCGAACCTGGCCGAGGGTACTACCGTTACACCACGAAGGCATGCTGGAAAAAAGGAGAAAATATCTTACATGCAGCCCCTTTTAATGGGTGACTGGTGATTAGGGAATCCAATCACCAAACCCTTGTGGTGACGAATATTGTCAGCCACATTTTAGTTCAGACAGCACTATAGAATAATTAGGTTATTTTGAAGCAGGAGCCATGAAAAATATTCAATGCCCTCGCCAGGACTCGAACCTAGACCTCTCGAATACGCTCCGAGTATGCTACTGTTACACTACGAAGGCATGCTGGAATCAGAAACATAGCAGTTTACTTAGATAATTAAGTTATTTTGAAGCAGAAGCCATGAAAAATATGCAATGATCTCGCCAGGACTGAACCTAGACCTCTCGAATACGCCCGAGTAGGCTACTGTTACACTACGAAGGCATGCTGGAATCGGAAACAAAGCAGTCTACTTAGATAATTAGGTTATTTTGAAGCAGGAGCCATGAAAAATATGCAATGCCCTCGCCAGGACTGAAACTAGACCTCTCGAATACGCTCCGAGTAGGCTACTGTTACACTACGAAGGCATGCTGGAATCGGAAACAAAGCAGTTTACTTAGATAATTAGGTTATTTTGAAGCAGGAGCCATGAAAAATATGCAATGCCCTCGCCAGGACTGAACCTAGACCTCTCGAATACGCTCCGAGTATGCTACTGTTACACTACGAAGGCATGCTGGAATCGGAAACAAAGCAGTTTACTTAGATAATTAGGTTATTTTGAAGCAGGAGCCATGAAAAATATGCAATGATCTCGCCAGGACTGAACCTAGACCTCTCGAATACGCCCGAGTAGGCTACTGTTACACTACGAAGGCATGCTGGAATCGGAAACAAAGCAGTCTACTTAGATAATTAGGTTATTTTGAAGCAGGAGCCATGAAAAATATGCAATGCCCTCGCCAGGACTGAAACTAGACCTCTCGAATACGCTACGAGTAGGCTACTGTTACACTACGAAGGCATGCTGGAATCGGAAACAAAGCAGTCTACTTAGATAATTAGGTTATTTTGAAGCAGGAGCCATGAAAAATATGCAATGCCCTCGCCAGGACTGAACCTAGACCTCTCGAATACGCTCCGAGTATGCTACTGTTACACTACGAAGGCATGCTGGAATCGGAAACAAAGCAGTTTACTTAGATAATTAGGTTATTTTGAAGCAGGAGCCATGAAAAATATGCAATGATCTCGCCAGGACTGAACCTAGACCTCTGGAATACGCTCCGAGTAGGCTACTGCTACACTACGAAGGCATTTTGGAATCGGAAACAAAGCAGTTTACTTAGATAATTAGGTTATTTTGAAGTAGGAGCCATAAAAAATATGCAATGCCTTCGCCAGGACTGAACCTAGATCTCTCGAACACGCTCCGATTAGGCTACTGTTACTTTACGAAGGCATGCTGGAATCGGAAACAAAGCAGTCTACTTAGATAATTAGGTTATTTTGAAGCAGGATCCATGAAAAATATGCAATGCCCTCGCCAGGACTGAACCTAGACCTCTCGAATACGCTCCGAGTAGGCTACTGTTACACTACGAAGGCATGCTGGAATCGGAAACAAAGAAGTTTACTTAGATAATTAGGTTATTTTGAAGTAGGAGCCATAAAAAATATGCAATGCCTTCGCCAGGACTGAACCTAGACCTCTCGAATACGCTCCGAGTAGGCTACAGTTACACTACGAAGGCATGCTGGAATCAGAAACAAAGCAGTTTACTTAGATTGCTTCAATATACACAGAAATATTTATACGCTATACATTTATGGATCTAGAAAACCAATAAAACAAACTATCTTTTTCTAACAACAAAATGAGCACTTCAGGTATTAATAATACACAAGTATACATTTCGTAAGATATATTTTCCCTTACCTTTAGTTCTTCGATATAACTTTTAACTCTTTGATTATCCAAAAGTATTCTAGGAAAAGCTAATGGGCTTTGGTGATGGCGGAAACTATGCTATAATTGCAAAGAAGCTGCCTTTATAAATTGAAAGAAAAATTCTACATCAAATGTTTGTCTTTATGTAGAAGCAGTTTCTAGTTTTAACAATTCATCAAATAAAACATTTGATTCCATAGTTTTGAACCGGACCCACCAGTGGCCGAGCGGTAATGTCGCTGAACACTGGTAGTTCGGTCCGAGGTTCGAATCCCGCCAACGGGCTGGCTGCATGGGTGTTTTCGTGGTTTTCCCCATGTGTAACGTGTATAAGTCCTCCACGAAGGCATCCCTCCCCTTAGGCAGATAGCCTTAGTGTGCTTTGCCATAATTAAATACACCACACCACATAGTTTTGAACCGTAATAGCGAAGTATTTTGCTGCTTCCTAATGAAATCGAATTTGATAGCTCCGTTTCTATTGTATATGTACATCTCCAGCATTCATGGATATTTCATAAAAGAAAGGATCAACGAGATTTAATTCTGGTATCCCATAATTCTATTCTGCAGTTAAATTTTCTCTGAAGCCAATGGTCTCTAAAGCCTCCTTCCTTTTTATGCCTTTTCCAGGAAGAACAATTCTAAAATGAATATCTGAGTTAAATTTACTTATCATTTTAACTTTGAATATAATCAATCACAGCTGTTTTAGCATTCCTCGTACTCTAACAACTGACGCACGTACACATGGGATTTAACCGTTAACACTGGAAAAGCTGGAGCTCTGTCTACACCATCAGAGAAAGGCGAACTAAAAACAACAACAACAACAACAAAAAAAAAAAAAAAAGAAAGCACTTGTAGAGTCATTAAAACTTTTGATGCTGGAAACGTGAAACATGAGCAATGCTATCGTCGAGACTCGAACCTGGACCTCTCGAATACGCCCCGAGTGTGCTACTGTTACACCACGAAGGCATGCAGAAAGGAGGAAGAAAATACCTTACATACCCCCCTCTTAGAGGGCGACTAGGGATTAGGGAATCTAATCGCGAAATCCTGGTAGTGAACAATCATGATCTACCATCTTTTAGTTCGGGCGCCACTGTAGCGTCATTAAGATTTTGGAAATGTGAAAAATGAGCAATGCTTCCGCTAGGACTAGAACCTGGAGCTCTCTGCACATTGTAATGTGTATATGGACAGATAGATGTGGACAGATAGATATCTGTGGTCACCTGTGGCGCATTAGGCTTAACAATGTCATCTGCAATGTAAACTAGAAAAGTCCAAGTCCTTTGTACTATGCTCTACACTTCTTCCTCTGGGCCGCTCTAGATAATGATGGACGTGGTGCAGTACTGATTAACCATTATGGTAAAGGGACGACAGTGCCCACGTCCTCCGTCGCTTATGAGCGCCGAGTATGCTACCGTTACACAACGAAGGCATGGAGAAAGGAGGAGGAAATTACCTCATATAAAGTATGTTTAAAAGTATATGAAATATAAAAATACGAACAAAAAAAAATAATAAATTAAATTTATGATAACAAAGTAAAAATGAACTACATGATAGAAACAAAAGAAAATATTAAAAGGTGGAGATTCATAAATCAATTAAATGTAAAATATAGCAGTAGAATTGAAAGAAATCAAAATTGCTAATACATATAAAGAAAACAAGTAAAACAGTTATTTTATGTAAGCAAACATAAAACTGTATCATAAATATAGCTCATTTGAAAGGTGCGTTTATTTTTTAGTGAAACATTTTAAATAAGGTAATTAGACAAACGATATGTTGGTTAATTATTCGTAGCATAATGCATTAAAAAGTTACAAAAACTAGTACATCACATTATCAAGAGAAGTCCGCATATTTCACATGAGTGCAAAGTCTGGTTTGTGGTAATACACAATATTTCCATGAACACATTTTACAGCGCAACATTATAGCCAACAGCAAATACAGTATTTCGATCGAAAGGATTTTCAGCGATTCCATCCCGAGGATTTCCTGCTGGATTTTCTAACTTTTTTTTTTTTTTTCTGAGGAGTCTTACGGGATTTCATTGACTCAGTCTTTCAACTTTTAGATATATATTTCTGACGCATAAATCTTTTGCTTTCAAATTGTTAGTTTAAAAGTAAATAAGAAATATATATTTATCAAAATACACAATACTGTGCATTCTATGGACAGCTTCACTACGGATAAAGGGAATTTGCGAATAATGTTCGAAAAAAGGAAAAATTATGCATACGTAAAAACACACTCCGCTTGCTTTCGGTTTCCAGCCTCTTGAATAAGTTTTGCTTTTAAATGTGTTGTAAAATATCTAAATTAGTTTATTATTCATACAAATAAAATTTACAACGAGATGTAGAAAACAGAATTATATTCTTTGATATCATATTTTGTCTATCCTTTGAATTTGGTACCTTCTAGGGCAATGATCATTATTGATAAATATATCTGAAAATTTTATTCAGTTAAAAATCTCTTTAAGATATTGAAATACGTCAAAAGAAAGCATTAAAAGTATTTAACTCTCTAAGCGGCAAGGCCGTATATATACGGCAGAATAATTTTTGTGATATCTGTAAGAACGTATGTATACGTGAAAATATGTCAAAGAAATTAAGGCAATATGTCAAAAGAAACAAATCCACGTATAAAATACCAGGAGAGTTTTACATTTGAAAAAAAAAAGTTTGTTCTCATAATAAATTCGGGAAATCTGTGCTTTCTTATAGAAAACCCTGCCCGCTCAGAGGGTTTAATGTTTTAAAATAATAGAGCAGTCAATTCATTAAGTTAAAAGTAAGTGTTCATTAAGTTAGGAAAAGACCTTTCTTAGCATGCCTTCATGGTGTAATGGTCAGCACGCTCGGCGCGTATTCGAGAGGTCAGTAGTTGGACTCCCGGAAAGGCCATTGCTCATTTTTCATGTCTCCTGCTTCGAAATAACCTAATGTCTATACAAGGTAACTACTTTTTATTAAAAAAATTGTTTGAGAGATTCAAACTCATCAACCATTGAGAGCCATTGCTCATTAAACAGCGTTTCTGTTTCTCCAATACTATTATCGATATGGTTGACAAACAAGAATTTGAGGTGAACATAGCTTGGTTTAGCGACGAAGCCCGATTCCATTTGGATGGACATGTTAATATACAGAATTGCAGCATTTAGCAGAGTGAAAATTCTCGTTTGAAGATGAAGAAGTCTTTGCTGTGCAATGTCCGGTTGTGGAATAATCGGTGCAATATTTATTGCAGGGACGGTTACTGCTGAATATTATGTCAAGATTTTAGAAAGTGATGTTATCTCCCTTATCCAATGTGGCCCTTCAATCAGGGCAGAGCACAACCGCATCGGACCTATAGAATGTTTGATGTCTTGGAAGAGCGCTTTGCAGAGCGCATACTTGCTTTAGATGTTAACAAGGGTCATTCCTTTGGCCGTCATGTTCTCCTGATCTCAATACTTGTGGCTCATTTCTGTGGTTCAATACAAAAAACAACGTTTCCGCAAATAATTCTCAAACTATTGCTGATCTCAAAACAACCATTCATGAGGTCATCGCATCATTCTCTCGACAGTTCAGAAAATTTTGCAGAATGTCGCTCTTGGTCTGCGCCATGTCTCAGCCATTGATGCCAAGCATATCGGATATGTCATAAACTGAATCCAAATATCTGCTGTTACTTGTCAAATTTGAATACAATTTTTGAACTCAGTAGTTTTTGAAAATTGGATTTTTTATTTTATATAGCTCAACAATTGTCATCCTGTAAAATCTCATTTTTATCATTATTTATTCTGCGAAAGAGAAGTAACTGACAATTATTCCTTAGGTTTTATGGAATAAAATACTTCGATACTGTTTCGTACATAAAAAGCATTACAGTACTTTTTTATTCAAAGCAGAAGTTTGAATGATGAGTGAGATACAGCAACCAAATTATAGATTTATACTTATGTATTTTAAATGAACTGTTGGCTGCCATTATATTTAATTGCAGAGAAAATTTCACTCTCTAAAATCCAAGCTTGTTGATGGTTTCTCTGGCAGTACATTTATACATTTATTAAAAATGTGCAGGTGCAATGGCTAGTCCAGATGGGAATTTACTGAACAAACGTCTAATGAAAATAAGTTGCAAATATCTGGTGATTTGTCAAAATCTATATGGAATAGAACCAATATCTCATAAACAAGATATCCTCTGCCTAAAATATCACCAATCTATTTTGAAATTAAATAATTATGTATGTAATAATTTTGGAAATGTGTCTCCATACGAAACCATCTTATATAGTAATAATGTTGTGTGTTATCCGCTTTGGCGGTAATTCCAAGATGGTAATGAATCATGAAACTTTAGATTTGAGAGTTTGAGAATATAAACTCGTGTTCAAAAAAAATATGTGTAAATTTCTTCCTAAATTATAATTACTTGTATTTATATGCGAAATGTATCCACATTGTATTTGTTTATTTTAACAGCAATGTAGAAGATTACGTAGTACATGAATAACGAATCCAAGTAAAACAATATTAAAGGAATAAAAATAAATTTTAAAAATGCAATGACGAACCGGTGCTAAATCTATTTCGGTACTAGAGTAATGGAATAAAAGAAATTAAGCAAGGAGGGAAGGAGAATTGAGAAAATGATTAGCAACTTCGCCTGCAGCGGATACAGCAGTAAAACAGATAACACTTCTTATAGCGAAAAATGGAAGCAAAGAATAATTCTCGGAAATTCCAAAGTTGTAAGAAAGGAGAACAAGGAAGATTTAAATCGTTATTCAAACTACTTGATAGTATTCATCATGAGATGAATTATGGATAGTTAAAATTTAGAGAAAAATAAGAAATATTTTATCAAAATTAAACGTTTCATCCGCATTATCTCTAGTTTCGTAATTATTTACCATTTTACTTTTGATACGAACTCATATACATAAATATCTGCAATAATTAATTTTATATGTGACTTTACTTTTAAGATATATGCTAATAAATGATAAATAAATAAACTTAAGGTATCTTTTCATTTTTATATAAAATAGTGGCAATAGAATATATTAAAATCAAAAACCACTGCATAAATTTAAACTTAAATTTGTATTTCAGAACTTTATAACAGTTTTCACTTTATATTTCTTTTTCGTTGGCTAAATCATTATGCATTCGTTTTATCATTATATACAGTAGAGCACTGCAAGCAAGTGCTTAGAATATAGGAATAAATACAGTTATTATATTTTGCCTAACACATCTTACAAACTTAAAGCCGACTTTAAAATGAATGATGGCGAAATGTTGTTTAACTTTCCAGATTTCGATTTCAGGGGCTGATGTATGTGCTCAATAATAGCTATCAAGCCGATCACCTAATGGAAGATTAATAAGCAAAGCTGTACTTCACATTGGTTTAGTGGTAAGAGAATGTAATTTAAGTGAAAGAGATATGTTTTGATTCAGTAATAGCAAGCACTGTAGTTGTACCTAACTATTATTTAAATTTCAAAGCATGAGTTAAAAATAGATTAAGACGCTTTACGCATACATTCAGCAGCATTCAACTCAGAAGAATAAAAACAAAATTTACGGAGGACAACTTTCTTCTGTTATTGAATAAAATATTCCTTGAAAAATTGAATAAAAAATGAATATAAATTAAAGATTAAACTCCTTGAATGACTGCATAAAAGCATATAAGAAGTTTACAAAAGTAACGTTTTTATCTTAGGTGCCTAGGATATAAAAAAAAACTCCAAGCGATTCTAAAACAAGCAAGGAATATATTGCGTTAGAAACATCTTTAATTAAAATACACGTCATACGTTCCTAAAAACTAGGAATGCGACTTATTAAAATTTAAACATATTCAAAACTGTATCAGTTATTTCTAGATAGTTACAGTGAAATTAAACAGCTGACCATGACTTTTGGGGCTATTGTTCAAGTAAAACAGATATAAATAAATCATACCTGAAATATAAATTTAGATGACTTATGCTTTCACAATGGCAGCTTTCTAAAAAATGGCTAATTGCCATGACACGTGGATAATAAATGTGTAAGAATATAATGTGTAAAAATGCTCCAAACGGTTTTTAAGTCTTAGATATAAAATGTTTCAAACTTCGCTAAAAGTATATATATAAAATAAAACTGAATGTTTTTTTTGATTTTAACAGTCACCCAATTTTTATCTAAAAGTTTACAATTGGGTGCCTCTTGTTTTTTGGCGATTCTTTTTTGACGCCAAGATCGGCGCCAGGAAGGCATAATTACAAGATAGCTGCTACACAAAACCAAAATAAAAAGTCAAAGAATTGCACAAACTCACTGTCCATATACACATCAATCTGTTTTCACTTAAAAAAATCCCAAAATTGCACAAACTAGGCATTGCGCACTGTCTTAAATTTGTCCATTTACACATCAACCTATTTTCATTTTTAAAGCTAAAACATAGTAAAAACTATCATGGTAACCAGAAATGAGGTTTCATCGCCAAAATTAAAAACATTGTCGCTATTTGAAGGGGCACCAAATTCTACACTAGAGCCGCTATATTATTAAGCATTATTTTCTTCGCATTTACGCCATATACAATTCAACAGCAAAATTACAAAATTTTTAAAAGCAGCACAGTATATGTTTATAATTCTCGACGCAGATTAAGTGTTAGCATGCACTTTTCTGTTTTTTTTTTTTTTTTTTTTTCTTTTTTTTTTCTTTTTTTGTTGTTGTTGTTGTTGGTTTTTCCATTCTTTTTTCAGTTCATGATATCAATGTTCGGTTGTCTTAATAAGAAGGTTTTACGAAAACTTTTTTATCTTTATATTATTAACCTTTATGCATTTATTAAATAAACATTCCTGGCGCTCATACTATCTACACCTGCAGCAGGTTGCATCTTACTCAAGATTACTCTTCTATTGAGCAAACTAAGGAGTGGATAGATGGAATTATTGGATTATAATGAAGCATACTTGAGCACCCGCTTAACTCTAAATCCTTGACCATCATGAGGAAAGAATTGCATATGTCATCGGTTCCAAGTTTGGACCATTTCTTGGAGTTATTATTAAAGTGAGACCACCATTTCTTGGATGTGTCACAATATCTCTGTTTGATGGAGGAACGGCATCTGCAATCTTGAAATCAACCACAACTTCATTTTCTTTTGGAGAGTTGTAAAGTCCTGCTATAATAGCAGGTCACCTATAATAGCACATCCACACTTCCTATAATAGCACTATACCGGCTAGATGGCCTAATGTATTAAATATAGCCAATACAAAAAAAAATGGTACAAACAAAATTTTATCAAATTTTTACTTAAACTAACTTCTTCGAAAAGACTGCTATGGACATTTACACCCTCACAGCCGCTACTTATCGTAGACGACACCTCTGAAAGTGATTAACATTACAAAAGTAAAATAAAATTGATGTTGGGTATCATCGATACCTATGTTCTGTATTGTAAATAAGTCAAAAGAAGAAGTAAAATCTATGTAACTGCATGTAGTCGTCTAAGAGAGATCTTAGGGTACCTGGCAATACAAGTTACATAGATTTAAATTGCACAGTTCATCAGAAAGCAGAGTTAAATAAATATTTAAGAAAATAACTCGTTTATACGCAGTCACAGAGCAAACTCAGGAATTTCACAGCACAATATACATTTCTTACACACGATATTAAAATCTTTCCTCATTATGAGACCTTGGCCTCCAAGCACCAGATAATGAAACAAATATCGATTCTTGTTATTTTATTTTATCATTCTTTCCATCAGATTTAGGATCCAATAAACTAATTTTGTTGTACGCTTCACAGCATTTGCTGATTAATTTTTTTTCTTTCTTTTTTTTTCAATGGGGTTCTTTGTAGTGTCCTTTTATGACCTTCTCTGTACACAATATGCTTCAAGCTCATATATGTACTTGTTCTTTCTCTACTTGCCTTCAAGATGAGGGTAAAGTTCATTTAATTAAAAGTTTCGTCCTTTATAAGGAATACAGAATGACGCTTCTGTGGGATTACGAAATATTTCTCTAAAAAATGTGAATCAGGATTAAGTGATGCATAAATTGGATCGCACGAAAACGAAATCATATTTTTGACATATGATGCAAATTTTTCCTCCTTTCAAAAACTAAATATAATTAAATTCTGTAATAGGTAAAGATATATAAATTTAGAGGCATTGCGTTCAAAATTTTGCATCCTTTAATTAATTAAGTTTTTGAGAACTGTGTACTTTAAAGATTAATAACTTTTCTTGGTTCATGATCTTGATTCCCTGGAAAGTTAGGTATTTATTAAGGAAGGCAGTAAACCTCTCGACATATTTCATACACAAGATATTAGAAATAGTTTGTTAGAAAAAACTATTCACTGGTAAAGGATTGCAACTGAAATAAAAAAAAAATTCAAACACTTGTAACAACTAGGTGCTTGAAATGATTGCATGAATAAATATCTCTTAACGATTTTTTATATGTCTATAGTTCAAATTTAAAAAATGTATCAATTCAAGTAAGCTTACGGAATATTGTAGTTTTTGATCACGCTAAAACGTGCTTAACACAACTTTGAAATTTTTTGTAATTCTATAACTATTGCATGCAGATTAACGAAAGACATAAAATCATTAAACCGAATATAAGAACAACATAATTTAATTACTTTTAAACAAAAAATGCACAATTTAGCAACATATAAGAATAAAAAGTAGAGCTCACGGAGCCAGATAAGAAAGTGGCTATAGATATGTAAGATATAGCAAAATATGATGGCTGCGTTAAGAAACAATTAGCGACTTCAAAATTAACGGGTGTTGGAACCCCAAAATTTTCAAAAAATTGTGATTTCAGATTTTTGCATTTTCAAATTCTGTACACTACTGTGATTTTGTACTTGCATTGTACTCATCCTTTTCAGCATGTTACCTTCTTTTATGGTCTATACTCCTGATAATATTGCCTAAAAGGTAAGCTTCAAACTAGCTAAAATTTATAAATAAATCTCTTGTAAGTTCTTTATTTCAACACTTCTGATTCAATGTTTGTAAAGACTAGGTGCTTGAAATGATTGCATGAATAAATATCTCTTAACGATTTTTTATAGCTTTGATTTGTATTCTATTTGTGTTTAATCTGAACTAAGCAAAGTCTCTTAATTGTTAAATAGAGATTTCATAGTCATTCTAACTTACAATTATTTAATAAATCTGTGCTAAATAGAGGATATTGTACACAATCGCCTTAACTCTGTTAAATGTACAACATATCAATACGGCTATTTGTTTTTAAAATTAACACACAATATCACGCCGAACAAATACTAATTCAGAAGTCAAACAACAAATAATAACCATAATCCGATCCCTAAAGATCCTTCACCTTCGGACCTGCCAAAAATAAAAACTGCGATCAAATCTTCACAAATCATTTCAAGCAACTTAAAACATTCGCTTATCCCATCTGTTGCGAATTGTGCCAGATTATATGCTCTTCCCAAAATTCATAAAAGTAGTATTAATTTCCGCCCTATTGTACCAAATTTAGGTACTGCATCTCATCCATTAGCTAAATATTTAGTTTCTAGATTTTCAACTCACAATAACACTTATACCATAAAAAATTCAATATAGTTTGTAAAAAAGGTTAAAAACATTTCTCCTAGAAATTTACTCATGGTCTCTTTTGATGTAAAATCATTATTCACCAATGTTCCAGTGGAGGGTGCATTAAGATGTCTAGAAACCATACTTCGCGAATTTTATTTCCCTTGCATCGAAATTGATGAGCTAATTTCTCTCACTCAATTCTGTTTGAAACAAACAAATTTTGTTTTCCAAAATAAATATTACAAGCAAACTGAGGAATTAGCCATGGGAAGCCTCCTCAGTCCCATCCTGGCTGATATCTACATTCATTATTATGAATCAAAATTGTTTGAAACTTTAAACTTCCCGGTATGGTTTCGCTACGTAGATGATATTTTTACCCTGTTTGAAGGTAATAAAGGTAATAAAGATGATTTAAATAGAGTTCTTTCAACAATGAATTCTATTGATCCTGCTATTCAGTTCACTTTTGAACTTGAGACTTGCAATTCTCTTCCGTTTCTCGACATTCTGGTCACATGTAACACATCCAACTTCAGTACTACAGTTTACCGTAAACCTTCATCGGTTTGCCTTTCACCACACATTAAATCATGTCATCCGGCTAAACGAAAGTTAGTTTCATTTTATCCCTATGTTTTCCGTGCTCTTAAAACTTGCTCCTGCAAACTATCCCTTGATGAAGAACTAAATTATTTAAAAGCAATAGCTGTTGACAGGGGCTTTTCACGCAGCATTATTAATCAAGCAGTTAAAAAATTGTCATCCCAACACACTAAAAGGCACACTCTTGTTTTAGGAGATTATAAAAATTTGGTTGTAATTCCCTACTTTCCATCAAATAGCTGTAAAGTTGCACATATTTTGCAGAAATTTAATTTTCGGGTCGTTTATTCTCCCATCAATAAAATTCCAATACTTAAGGACCCTATTCCGGATATTAATTCCTGGGGTATTTATCGGATTCCTTGCCAGTGTGATTTAATTTACATTGGCCAAACTAAAAGTGCCTTAAAATTTCGTGTCAAGGAACATGAGGCATATATTCGAAAAAAGGAAACACAAAAGTCTTCTGTTGCCCAACATTATTGGTCCGAAAATAACACTTTTAATTTTTCTGCTGTCAAAATTATTTAAAAAACAGCTTCCATTGGAGAACTGGATTTTCTAGAGGCATTTCACAATCAAAAAAATCTTTCTGTTTTAGTTAGAGATCCTAATTCCAATCCATCTTTGCCTTCGCCCTTTAAAGAAATTATCTTTTATTTCTAGTTTCATCAACAGAAGGCGCCACTAGCTTATTTCTGTCCAGGCTTTCTTATCTTATGTAATCATTATATTCTATATCGTTCATTTGCACTTTTGCAGCTGAGGAAAGTGGTTCGGTAAAACTATCGAAACTAGTCCTGTGGAAATTTAAAAATATAACGCGGATTTTTGTTGTTTGACTTCTGAATTATTAATTGTTTTTAATTATGAGAGATACACGCATACGTATGTACATCCGTACGTACAGATATCACGAAAATTATCCCATCTGTATCCATTTTAAATACATTTTACAACTGTTTAAGAAAAAAGGGTCCTTTATTCTGTCTGTATTTCCGAATATCACGTAAAAAATTGTTCAAGTGGATTCCGAAGCTGTCAAAATGCATATTTACTTTGAAATATGAAACCTGGAATATTCTTAGTTTTCAATTTGTTTTAATGAATGGTTGTAGTTTTCTGCGGTTATATATGTATCTCGCATAACTCAAAAACGAGTAGCCATAGAACGTTGAAATGTTGCATATCGAACTGCTATAACATTTACTGGTGTATCTCCCTTTTTCTTTACATTGCAATCTGCTGCAACAATCGTAAATATTTATATATTCCCACTATGTTATTTTTATTCTTATATATTGCTAAATTGTGCTTTATTTGCATTAAAGTGATGGGATTTTGTAGTTTTTATATTCCGGTTAAGATCTTTAGTTAGTCTGCATGCAATTGCTGTAGAGTTATTAACAATTTAAAATTTTAAGTTGCGAATTAAGCCTAACGAACGGCCACTTTTTTGCATTTGAAACTCAGTAGAACAGTGATTATGTCAGTTTCTGCACCTTTAATTTTTTTTTGATATAGTGGGACCAAAAGTAAAATTTCAGTTCACCAAAAAATATGCCTTCTTGCGCACCAGCCGAATTGCTTGGTTTTGCTTGGTATATGCTGTTAAATTTAATGTCTTAAATGGTAAGCATTTAGGAGACGTTCTAAGCGATTAACTGCTTCGCTCGTTTTGACTTCAGACACAGTAGGAGTTATTTATTGATTCTACTTACACGCACTGCTAACGGTTGTACTCTTTCTTGTGTCAAATAATGTTGCAAAATACAGGAAATCGTCTAGTTTCATATATAATTTCCCGCAAGGGTCAACACAAAAATTATGTTGCTTAAGCTAAAAGGAACCGAAATGCAAATGAAGAATACGAAAAGAAAAGGGACTCAGAGTGAGAAGTTTCTCTAGACGCCATTTTAGATATTGGTAGATAGTATACGTATTTTAAAATTTATTTCTATAAAATAGACAAGTTAAGGCAGTTTTGATGAAAAATGTTGATTTTTGTATAATTCCATGAATAAATTAATTTTATTTTATTATATATATATGTATGAAAGATATAATAAAAAACGATGGCTAAGTTAAGTGGCAACCGCAAAATTGACTATTCTAAATTTTATGTTCAGGCCCGGTGACGCAGTGGCTAGCGCATCGCGCAGAAGCACCAAAGGTACGGGGTTCGAACCCCGGGATGGGAAAGGTCGACTCAGCCTTTATTTTCATCCCTTGCGTCGACAAAATGAGTACCAAGTTCGCTTGAGGACTAAACACTGGGGGTCCTACGACAAGCTGACCACTTGTTCAAGGGCATATACTTACGCACCCCAAAATCTGCTTTCTTGACCCCATGGTCAAGAAAGCAGATTTTGGGCACTGCAGGCCTTGGCCCATTAGGGCTGTTTGCGTCACTGAGTTTAGTTTGGTTAAATTTGATGTTCTCCCCTTAAATTCATCTTTTCTCCCAAATTCGAGATTTTTCCAAGTTACATAACGCTGCTTGTAAAGGGTAACTAGAGCTAAAATTAAAAATCGCCAGCTTAGCTGTACGTATGCACCTGCCTAGTATAAATACTTCGCGAGCAATTACGTCATTTCTTTGCTTAACTTCTGTCCTGCAAACATCTCTGAGCTGCTATGCTTGATTGTCCGCCTTTTTCTCTTTACCTTAAAACCGTTATACATAAAAATTATTGTATTGAAGTATGATCGAAAAGTATATTGTCTAACACGAAATGATGTGATGTGCGTAAAAATAAAGAATGGGAGTCGTCGAATAAGGTTGTGTCAGCTTCATTTGCATGTATCTCTGCTCAGCCGTAACAACTGCTGGAAATTAAAAGTTTCGGGTTTCTTCTACGCATTAAAATATCCCATATTTATTATTTCTGTTTGCCGGTATATATTCACTGCTCTTATCTCAGTTACCCTGTATATGTATGGATACGTATTTTCTACAAGAGCATTCGTAATTGACAATATAAATGAAGCGAACTTGTAGGATTGTAATCTTAGTTTGTGTCCAAGCCAGAATTGTTGCTACGAGTTATCTCGCAGTTGGAACTCAATGTGTTAAAAACTAAAGATGATATTCCGTTGCCGCTGAGAAAAGTAGACGTTCATATTCTGCATAACATTAGCGAAGGAAAGAAAAAGAGATGAGATCGAAGGAGACAGTGACTTAGACACAATTCTACCGTCTATAGAACAAGCAAAGACAAGTCTACAGTCTGTAAAACAAGCAAAGACAAGCAAAGGCAATTCTACCGTCTGTAGAGGAAGCAAAGACAAGCAAAGACAATTCTAGACAACAAGTACTGTAGTTCTCTAGTTCTGTAGAACAAACATAGACAACAAAATAATATGTGATTTCCTCCTGAAGTACAGAAGAAAATTATATATATTTTCTTTATAACGGAAACTGAAAATTAAATCCTGAAAAGTGCAGCTGATTTTTGAAGTAGAAGAACTTACAGGCGTCTCCCATTGAAACAAGGATTTAACATGAAGAGCTATTTTGTATAATTTATATGCACCACCGTATTTCAGAATATTTCTATATTACATTTATAGACGACAAAACATACGATTTATGTATATATGCATTCATTTTTGTCCTTTTATATACTATACGTTTCTATACATCAAGCATTCGGAGGGGAAATTGAAATTTTATGCCAGTGGATTTAATTGCATTTTGTATAGTGCCTAATTACATTTTGCTTAATGCCAGCTTGACGTAAAAATCTGTTTTTGCATTCAATTCAAGTCTAATATCTCATGCAAATTTATATTAAAGCGAAATTGATTAACTTTGCGTGTTATATTAAAATCAGTCCAGATATTAACATTCTCAAAGGGATTTTTTGTCTACGGTTAAGATGAATATATATGAAAAAACACTTTTATATTTATTATAGTAGATTCTGTTACATGTATAAACCTGCAATGCTTAACTCACATAAAGCTTAATTTTTTATATCTCTTTAAATCATAGCTTTACACTCCTCAGTGCGCAATATAGAGACTGAAAGTTAAAATTAGCAAACAAATATTAAAATTTATAAGTTTGAAACTAATCAAATAAAAGTCAAATTCAAAATAACTTAAAAGAAAATATTGAGAAAATATTCAGATTTAAAATTTGAAGTTTTACAGAATGTGTAGACAGTCTGTTTACATTTCATAAAATTTCTAATCTGATAACTGGCAGCAGCAGGAGAATTCGTAAGGTTAATTTTGGTGTAAATGTCTTTAAAATAAAGATATCGACTCTCAAATAGCATTTACCTTTTTTATAACCATCGCATTCAAAAAGGCTAGTACTGGCAGCTTTTGAGAGTTTTCTGGAGCTATTGAAGGAGTACCCAATGAAACACTACTTCGGTATACAATGAATTGAAAATATTTCCATTTTTAATCGAAATTAGGTTGTTGGTAGATAGAATATTTTATCCATTTAGCAGTCTTAGATGGGAGATACTAAATTTTTCTAACCTTTCCATAAATAAAATGTTAAAAATGTATTTTATGAAGAAATGTTATGATAAAAATATATGGAGAATAACCACACATAGGTTTTTCACCAGCATCTTTTGAGGTTTACATGATATTGTAATGAATATTTTGCAACATTTCAGCGAAATCTTCTATCTTATATCACAATTTATGTTAGAAAATATCATGAATGTTACATTCACGTGAAAAAAGATTATGTATTGTTAGATACTAATTTAATATGCAGATGAGAGAAACAATAATCACAATGCACGTACTATTTATTTAGCAACACGATGGTAATAAATCTGAAATCAGTCTTAAACAATTAGCTTGGAGACACATTAGTTTAATTGGTGTCCGCCGATAACATCGCGGCAAAAACATCGCGGACGAAAACGTCGCAGAGAAAACAACGCAAGGCGAAAACGTCGCGCTTCAAAACATCGTGGGAGAAAACATCGCAAAGAGAAAACATCGCAGTTCTAAAACATCGTGGTACAAAACATCGACGTCGAAAATAAAGCGGTTCAAAAACTTCGCAGTTTAAAAACATCGTCGTCGAAAATATCGTGGTAAAAAATAAAGTATCTACAAATCATCGCGTGACGATAATATCGCAGGCATGCTTTTTTCAGACTTTAATAATTGTAAATAGATATTCCCATAATAATTTGTGAGCGCAAGATAGAAATAAGGATAATTTATTTTTCATATTTTATATTAACTAATAAATTTTTGCTGAGAAAATAAGAAGGAAACTTAAGCAAAGAAAATTACTATGCTTAAGTAATGCAACTTATAGCACTTAATAGAATTTTAAACCGACATAGTTAACCAACAAAGACCATTAATAAATCATTTTTATAAAGTTTTTACTGGTAATTTTTCATAAAAATTATAATCTATAAGTTGCATTTAATTTTCTATGCTTATGCTTCCTTCTTACTTTTTCAGCAAAAATTTATTAGCTAATAAAAAATGTGAAAGTGAAAATTATCCTTCTTTACATCTAGCGCTCACAAATTATTATGGGAATATCTATTTACAGTTATTAAAGCCTGACAAAAGCATGTCCGCGATGTTATCGTCATGCGATGATTTGTAGATACTTTATTTTTTACCACGATATTTTCGACGACGATGTTTTCAAACTGCGAAGTTTTTGAACCGCTTTATTTTCGACGACGATGTTTTGTACCACGATGTTTTAGAACTGCGATGTTTTCTCCCACGATGTTTTGTGGCACGACGTTTCCGCCTTGCGTTGTTTTCTCTGCGACATTTTCGTCCGCGATGTTTTCGGCTGTAACCGTTTAATTTAAGCAGTTGATGTGAAAAATGTGCAATGCCTTCTCCGTGACAAGAAACCTGGACCACTCGAATACGCGCCTAGTGTGTTACCGTTACACCACGACGGTATGCAGACAAGAGAGAGAAATTATCTTATAGCCTCCTCCTTTTACAGGGCGACTGAAGATTAATGGACCCAGTCGCCATATCCTGGTGGTGAACAATTATAATCCACCACCTTTTAGATTGGACGCCACTGTAGAGTCATTAGTGTTTTTTTTTTTTTTTTTTTTTTTTTTTTTTTTTTTTTTTTTTTTGAGTAGGTGACGTGAAAACCCTTGCAATGCCTTCGCCGGGCTCTAACTTACATGCGCCATTATTCCACACACACTCCCCTGCAGAATCTGTCTATTTTGGTACCCTGTATCTGGTTTTACATTTTTATCAGATATTTCAAAATCATCCTGTCTACAGCTTCCATTAATGTAAATGTTTCTTTTACTTTTTTATGACTGACTCCTGCTTGCTGGAATATATGTATCCAATATAATCCAAAAAATTCTCTATGAATTCTAATTTTATATCTTTCAGACGAAATGCAACTTTCCGGTTTCACTTTAGGAAATATTGTTAATCCAAATTTCAACATTAAGGAAAAGTTATAATGTTGCAAGAACATAATACGCAGTTACTGAATGTACGAAATTTATTTAAAATTCTGGCGATATACAGGAAAACAGGAATTCACGAGCTTGATAAATTTAATAGTATGCTTTTCTGAAGATATGCTTTACTAATCACTGAAACTATCCCATGAGTACTAGGTAGATGACCTAAAACCAATACATTAATTGTTAAAATATGAAATATTATAATTACTACCAGAGTGCGTGAGTGAGAATTACTTCCAGAGAGTGAGATTCAGATGGATTGCATAATGAATGACTAAAATCAGCACATCAATTGTTAAAATATGAAATATTATATTTATTTTCAGGTGCATGCTATAACAGGAAGAAAGTCAATGCAATTAGCAAAGCAAATTTATCCATTGGTTAAACTTCCCTCACCTTTGATGCAAGATAGACACAAACCTTCGACTTGTAAAAAATGCGATATATGCCTTGCGCAATGGAAAAAGCATGTCCGAGATTAGCATTACTTCGTTGAAGCAAAATATAGCTAAATATGTAAAACTCTATTCATTATAAGAATAAGGAATTAAAACCTTAAAAGGAAATCTCTTTGAGGCAATTTGTAATTCAGATCGTGCAGTTTTTTCTTTACAAAATCTACAAAAATACCGCGCAATCCGCATTAGCTGCGTAATGCTTCACTATGCTAATTAAATTTGTAACTACAAGAACTTCTTCCTTACTACTTAACCTATATTTAGTTTTTATTTATTTATTTTTCATATAAGCCACCGTGGATGACGTGACAAGCCATGTGAAATTTTATTCCGCTCACGTGTAGTGCCCTAATTACTCATAAATCTGGAGTTACCTGAGCATCATCATTTTATAGGTTTATGAATGAATACAAGTAATTTGTGTCTATGATGTCAGAGGTTTTGGTGCAGCTTTAGTAACATTTAAGATCATTCACGATCAGATGAAATGCAAACACTCGCAACTAATTCCCCGTGGATGAGTCATTGAGGAATTCATCCAAAATGGTAGACGTGTCATCATAAGATAAATCGTGGGGTATGCAGGTATGGTAAACTGATCTGAATCTCTGCAAAGTTTCTGGGGGATTGTACATATTACTTTCACAGAGCCATCATATGGGATAAAATCTGAAAGTTTGATGAAAAATTGCAAAAGTTTTACGAATGTGCATTCTTCTCATTGAAACAACGATGCCTACATTTCAAATGGACTATATAATAAGTGACGTGTCGATACGACCAATGATTCTACCTGCAAAGTTTTATTTCTGCGTTTTTTTACCATTATCAAGCTTCAAAGGACTGTGCATTAATTTTAGACCGAATATTGTAAATTATATCTGCACACCAAGATCAGATAGTATTTTCTTTAAACGTTGTAAATTAACAATTTTACTTTTCTTTCTTTTTAAAATTTTACCACTGAATTACTAGAATTCAAAAATTACTCCAAATTACTAGAATGGGATATGGACTTTTCAGCTTGCACTTCCAGCTTTTTAAAGAAGTGTAGTTCTGTAGTATGTCCTCATTTTTTAAAATTTATGATCACACTTGTGCACGTATTGTATAACTGGACAATTTTATAATCTTCCCTCACCTCATAACATTACAAAAAGCTGAATCTGTCTCTCCATGTTTTAGTTCAAAGGGGCTTTGTCCCAAAAGGACTATTATTTTCGTTTTGAGATTTTGCGTTGGTTCACTATACATCTCCGTTTCACTTTTCAAACTGTTGCCACCAAATGTTAAAATCCTGAATTATATTTGAAGAAATGAAGTAATGAAAAATCTGCATAAATGTATGTCTATTTCTCGCATTATGATAAAACAATGGTACATAGAGCCATCGAATTTTCAGTGACGTAATCATGCTGAGAATATGGGCATGTGGAAGACCAAATTTGGAATTTGTTTTATTATCGATGTCATATTTTGTAAAACTTTAATGAATATGTGAGTAACAAACTCAACGATTTTAAAGGGAGCAATGGCAACACTCTCCCGCGGAGAGGGGAACCTTTATATCTCCAGCGGGCGCGGAACTGTGTATCGAAATTCTAAAGATAGGCTCATTTTAAAATTATTTTGCGACATTGCTACTGAAGTGAATATTATGGTTTAGTGTAAAGAACAAGATATTTAGTAAATAAAGGTAACACACAAACTGTTAATAAAAACGCCCCTTTGGACGTAATTTAAAACCTGAAACCTTTCAGATATTTTTTTTTTTTTTTTTTAAATTTTTTATTCAAACATTTTCTACCAGCTATTTCACTGGTTTACATTTTATAATGTAGCAAACGTAATATGATTCACATTACTGAGTAAATGCCTATTTATCACTGAAATAACCAATGGAAAAGTAGCATTTATATTCTTTGTTATGATCCGTTTTACGGCTTTTCGGTGAATCCGGAATCACATTATATTTCACAAAATCTCAAAACGATTTTAATAAAATCAAAACACTAGGAAATATATTTGAAATATAATCACTATCCAAATATTATACTTCTTGTTGTTTCTTTAATAAATTATGCGTATGTATAATGAGCAACCCAGAAAACATTACTAAATTTTGTATGCATCATTAACTACATTGTTATTATTAATGATGGAATTTTCAAGCTAGATGAAAAGACGTATTAAATAAATGATGCGAGAATAGGTTTTGATTTCAAACAAAATTCCGAATCCTTTGAATGTAGATGGGTTAATTTAGATTCTTTGTATTCAGTACTAACTTCATCCTCCGTCATATATTTTAAATATTACTTTTATAAATTTTGAAGTCATTGTACAAAGGATTTTTACAGTGATTGTTTGCACATCATGTATTGAGCAAAGTAGAGAGTATTTGAAATTTTAGATCTTATAATTGTCTATTTTTAACTATTGTTGAATTACGTGGTGCATCGATTTCTATGAAAATTAATTATAAGTTTATTTTTCATTCTTTTCCCCTAAAGAAATGATATAACAAAAAATATTGCGAAAATTTCCTGAATTTCTGTACCTTTCCTCCGATAATAAAGCTTTATAAAATGAAGCTTTTAAGAAACATGCTGAAATCTTTGTCGTAAGATATACGATTAATAATTTAGTTGCAAGGGCGTAAAAGAGATATGATGTTATTACATTATTTCTGAGAATAAAATAGAAACTAATAATACTAGTTATTACTATTAATAGAAAATAATAATAATAGCATATCACAACTAATTAAAATGTACTTTTACTACTTGTTTATTATCATCTACTTTGAAATTTTAATTAAACAATGCTGAAAAAAATATCAGCACATATAATAATAAAAACTACATTAAAGCTCTTATCTGCACGGTTTTAATCAGTTGACTATATTTTTAAATATTAAACTAAATAAAAAGTAATTTTTGTTTAGCCTTTTATAAGCTAAGATTTGTGGAGGTCATTAAGATCTTCAAAACCTAGAAACATTGAAAAATCTACTGAGCACACTCCAGAACACGAACCATGAGTCTTACAACTCTAAAGCTTGCAGGGATTATATTGGTAATTACTAACAGTTTCAGCTAACTGATTTAAATAAAATCTAATATTGCTTTTTTCATTAAACGATTATTTAGACTTTCAGTATTTTTTAGTTAGCTTCGAGGGATTCTTACATGCTCACAGAGACCTGTACAGCATATAAAATACTCGAAAATCGTTTAATCTGTTTTGGAAATCCATAACGATAAAAATATGGATTTTCTGACTCATAATCTTATTTTTACAGGTAACTGACATTAAACTAAATTATATATTTTTGACTTTCTATTTAATTTATACTGAGCTTTCTGGCTTATTTCATTAAATGATTATTTACACTTTCAGTGTTTTGTTTTTAGTTATCTTTAGCTACGAGGGATTCTTATAAGCTCAAAAAAACTGAAACAACATATTAAATACTCGAAACATTCCTCTTCTTTATTTGTGGAATTCCATGAATATATAGAAAAAGGAAATTTTTTTTTATTCATAGGCTTATTTTTATAGATACCTGACATAAACTAAATTACACATTGGTGATATTTAATACACGTTGTGCTGATAGTTAGCTTTATGTTTATTTATTTTCTTTTTGCTGTATTTCGTCACATACTCGATCAGTCCAGATAGGTCTATGAAAATCTTTACGACAAATGCATATACTTAACCGATTATTCTGATATAATTCTTGCCGCTTATGTGCCTGCTTGTCTAAAGCAAAGAATATTCTTGCTTATAGGTTGTAACTGTCTAAATCAGTGTTTTCAGACATGCGATTCACCGAATGCATTAAATGTATTTGCTGCAAAGGTCATGTTGTAAAGATTCCAGGGTTTTAATTACTTTAAATCTGAGCTTATACTACTTACATTACAATTAAAAATAACTTGAATAAAGCACCAGAAAATCTAGAAATGGGGATAAATAATTTTACAACATGATGTAAATCTTGCCGAACATATTTTATTAGCTTGGGAATACATTCATATGCGACCATTTCACATTTATAATTGAAAATTAATAAGGACCCGGTTGATTGACTGTATACACTCCGTGATGAAGATAATTTCTAGTAATTTTTCTACAAGCTTATTACGTTTACTGCAATTGAAATGCCATCAAATGGCTAGATGTAAAAAAGAACTAAGGGATTTTATAATTATTTCCATAAAAGCATACGCATTTTCATTTACTCTCCGGAGAAAAATTTACCTAAGCTAAAGGAAGTGATAAGGTTGCCATTACTTATTCTCAAGTTCTGTAGTATCTGGAAAGATGTCTTTAAAGACTTAGAATGTCTTCATAATTTCTTTTAAATTTCTGTTTTAAATCAAAGTAAGTTATTTAAGGATTAATTAACCATATTTTAGAATTATATGAAAAAGATACCTGAAGGAAAATGTAATATTTAGCTATCAGTATATATAAATTATAAAATGTAACGAACAAAAATGACTAATTTCTTTGCGATTAACCGGCTTTACAATATATCTTTTAATTCCTAAATTTAACTTAGATGCAACCCACTTTTAAAGGATCTGTTCTGTTCCATTCTGCATCATTAATTTTCTTGCAGTAGTCTGCATTGCTGTAACTCTTGACCAATCGCTGTTCAGGATTAAACAAAGGATCCGAGCCCATAAATAAATTCAGCTGCTTAATGCGTATCATTTACTCCCCTGCTGTCGTCTCGCAAACTCTTTACTAATCACTTTACAGTTTTCTCAGCTGTCTAAAAATGCATGCAATTTGTTTTACATAATATTGTGAAGGGCAGACTCCTGCCCTTATGCAGTGCCAGTCAAGGAGTTATAAGTTATTTCTCCCGCCTTTCTAGCGTGCCTACGTGGTGTAGTGGTCAGCCTGCTGAGCCGGTATTTCAGAAGTCCGTGGTTCGATTCCTGGAGAAGGCGCTACTAATTTTTTAATCTCTTTTACTTCTAAAAATCCTAATGTCTCCACAAAGTTATTTAATACGTTAGTCGTCAAGTAATAAAAAATGTATTGTGATTCTCAAAGCATATGGATTTTTCTAAACTCCATCTAGTCATCTGCGGAACTGTTTCAAGCTATCTACAATCATTGTCCCCTCCATGACTGCGACGTAATTGGTTCTCTCATCGTACCTCCAAATTATTGTATAAATATAGTGAGAAATTAAAATTATATATTTGCAACCGTAACTGCGTAATTAATTTGAAATGGCGAAATGATAATAGTGAGTATGATCGAGTAGATTTGTCAGACAGCACCTTTTTATGAACAGTTTATAGAATCATCAACAGAGAAATTACTGCTTTCTATTAGAAAATATCCTGCTTAGCTATATGGATTACAGCAAGGACATTCATTATGAACTAGTCCTTTATTAAATGCAACACATACTTCGACATATATGTAATTCATTTCCTAAGAAAACTATGGAAATATTTTCAAGAGCTTCAAGGCAAAATTAACACGCTACGAATGATTGTAACCGGAGGAAAGTCCCTACTTTCCACCCGGAATCGCATTGCTTATTTGCTGAGTGTTCGTTCCTTACAATAATGGTATTCATTATGATATGTGCTTTCATTAAATTCTGTAACTATTTCCGTTGCCAAAAAGAAAAGAATTTAATTGCAAGCAAATTAAACGTACAGTATGTTAAAAGAACGTATTGCTTTCAAATTTTGGGGAAAGGTTTCGAAAATTAAGAGTGTGTGTGTGTATTTAATTATGGTAAAGATCACTAGGGCTATCTGCCTAAGGGGAGGAATGCCTTTTTGGAGGACTTTCTAAGAGAAACTGGCTCGTATACACGTTACACATGGAGAAAACCACGAAAACACCCATGCAGCCAGCCCGTTCGCGGGATTCGAACCTCGGACCGAACTACCAGTGTTCAGCGACTTTACCGCTCGGCCGCTGGTGGGCTAAAATTAAGAGAGAGAAATATTAAAAATGTAATTGCGCTCTAACTTTGAGTCAAAAGCGAGATCTTCACTAGCGGATATACTAGCGTTATATATGCCAGAAGAAAACATGAGAGAAAAACTTCTAATTCTATAGATCTTCCTTTCTCTGAAGTGGGACTGAGGAGACAGGATGACACCAACCGATCAATAAAATTGCTGTTTATTAATGTCTGTTATTTTTGGATCGACCATCATATACATGGGCAGAAGAATTTTAGGAAACGGAAATCAGGAAAATACCCTTTTGCCTTTAGTTGTAATCGAACTCAATGTAAGCCGGATCTTAACATTTACCGTACATAAATATATGGAAGCAATATGTTATGTCTATTGTTAAATGACCATTTAGTTTCTTGTGGGGCGACAACGGGTGCTTGTCTCTAGCTAGACGCTGCAGCATACGTAACGAAATTAGATACTTTTATAAATTTATGAGCATGTGTTTTGGCAAATATTTGCACAGTTCTGAAGTATTTTATATTATTTATTTCTTATAAATGTCATTTGTTTTTCATGACATTTTATAGCATTTTGTGTGCGTTTTTTATATTTTGTTTTAATTTTAATTTTTATGTAATAATTACACATTACATTCGGACATTTAATTAGTTTACTCGACGTTACTTACGTTTTCTACGTGTTAGAAAAGTCGCAATTTTGTAACTCAAATACGATCTGAGATACTCCCCTCTAAAACTACACCGGTCTGATTGAATATTAGCAAAACACAACAAGATTCATAATACATTATCATTATAATCTATTGCTATTATCATTTATGATGATTTTATTTGCATATATTTTGAAATGTTGGGTATGAAAGATAGAGATATATCATAGACAGGTAGATCCCCGTAGATAGAGAAACATTTTGAAAATTTTTACAAGATTACATTTCTCTACGCTTGTTTGCGTAACATTTCCTATGTTTTATTTAAATTTATTTTTTGCATTAATAGGTAAACCTACGTTTTGAAGTTATGACAGATATGGAAGAAAAACAAAGATTTCGTGTAAGTTCCATGTTCTTAGCTGCAAAATATTTCATAATAATGAATTTATATAAGGGTTTTTTATAATTTTTCCCGCAAGTGTACATTTTCATTCGTTATGGTATTTGCAATTGTCTTTGCTACACTGTTTTAACTTTGAACGCTAGCTCTATTACGCTTTCTATACACTATTAACGTCATCAGCTTGCAAGGTAATAAAGCTGCTACGCTTCCATAATCTATTAATGTTGTTAGAACAAATATCAGATATTTAGCTTTCAAGATACTTGTGTTTCAAAACTTCGATGTTTATCAATAATAAATTTAAATCGTAAATTACAGTGCGCATGTCATATTGCTTCTATTTCACTTCACACAAAGTACAGGTAGAAGAAAACGTAAGCTCAATTTTAAATAAATGGGCCGCATTCCTGTATTTTGAGCAATAGAATTGATTCCAGTAAGATGAAATATAACACGGAATCTCGTCATGGAATCATAGTGGCCTTTCCCAAGATAAAAAGTCTCTATAATCTAATATCTGCCGACATGTGTTGAATAGTAAACTTATAAAGACTTAGATTTTATTTCAGAAGAAAGCCGCACTTATGGGTGGAATAGATATGAGTTGCCACCAATATAACAGAGTAAAAATTTTGAATTGTAAAATTCGGGAATCGAAAGTTGAAGGAAAAATGTATTAGGATTGTGTATATATAGTTAGCAATCAAATTAAATCAAATTATTTAGGTATTTGGTCATAAAAGGGTGGAGATTATAATGACACATTTCGATTTCCATGTACCAGACTGGCATCACTAAATCCCAAACTTTCTAAATGTTAGTTAAGTTATTTGAGGCTTCGAGTAAATGCGTTTGTTTTAAGATTTTTAGCCGAAGTGCTGAAATGCACATACACATCTGACTATCTAAATTTAGAAACTTCTCAGCAGCATTTATCAATGGCTTATGGGTTTAAATTTCTTCAATTATGAATGGGATAATATTCCTACTTCTGTTGTAATAAACAGCATAATTAAGAAATTGTAATTAGGATTATAATTAGAGATCCTTGTACACAAATATACAGAGTTAACAACTGCAGTTTAACTGCAATATCACCGTAAATATTGATTCATAAAAAAAGGATACCTTTCAGATTTTATATTACGCACAAAAGGGCGTTTTCTTTTATTTAAACATACATACACGTTTCGAGAACATTTAAATTAACGCCCGTTTGGGTTAAAAATGTTTAAAAACAGCATATCTTTAGAATTTCCTTAGACAGTCTCGCGCGCTGGAGATAAAACTATTTTATTCGTACTCTGCGTTGCTACATTTCGCTTTGAAATCGTTGAGTTTCATAATAGAAAATTGGTTAAAGTTCAACATATATGATACAGATAATAAAAGAAAATCTAAATTCAAGATTCAGATTCCCGTATTCAGGTGCAGGACTACGTCATTCAAAATTTGATGGCTCTAGGTATCGTTGTTTTTACACAATGCGAGAAACGTACATACATTCATGCAGATTCTTCGTCGTTTAATTTCTTTAAATGTAACACAGAAAGGTAACATTTGGTGGCAACAATTTGTAAAGTTATGCAGCCGTATACAATGATTCGATGCAAAATGCCATTTCCAGATTAATAGCTCTTTTACCCTTCTTAAGATTAATAGCTGAATTAAATATTATTAATTGTTAACTTCGTCATAATTTATTTCTTAATCAATTACACGTTAATTGGATAAAGCCCAATTGCATCTATGTTACCGTGAAAGACCGAAATTGGAGAATGTCGACTTTCACCGGAGAGTATCAACATTCACCAAATACGTCGGCGAAAGATCGAATATTTCACTACATTCTTGTATATTCGGACCCTCACCGGTGTATGTCGACAATCACAGATATGCTCTGGTGAAAGTCGAAAAGAGAGGTCATAAAGTGCCATAATAGTTTAAGTTGTTGCAATAAATAAGACTTGAATGATATATTTTAGTAAGTTTTTTATTACTGTCATTTTATTTTCTCATTTAGAACATACTGTGTAATTAAGTAAGTTTTTAACTTCTATTATTTTCTTTTCTCATTTTGAATGTAATGTGTGTTTTAGGTTCTCATGTTCTTAAGTTCTTATTTCAAGTTTCAAGTGCGCTTATTCGCGACTGAATTACGGAGAAGAAAATATAATATTGCTATACGCTCAACATTCACCATTAGTACATGGTGAATGTCAACATTGACCGGTGTAAGTCAGAAATAAGAGTATTTGGAAAATATTTCGGACATACACCAAGAGACTATGTGAATGTTGACATTCACCGGTGAAAGTCGACATTCTCCAGATTTCGGTGTTTCACCGTAACATCTGTTTTTCATTTTTGCGTCATTTAGAATGCAACTTATATGATGTAAGTGTTTCGTATGTAATTTAAAAAAATAATGCTGCGAAATCCATATATATATATATATATATATATATATATATACTCTTGTTGATGAAAAACTGTGTTTTTACTGAATCTAATTTCATGTTTTATTGCCAGTGATTTCTCTACTTGCAGTTTGCTTTAGCCATCACTTTCATGTTTCATTTCAAGTTTCACTTTCAAGGTTCATGTTTTTGTCATTTTCACACTGATTATTCATCGTTTACTACAATGAAAAATAAATTTTGATTAGAATCAACTTTGAATCTGCCACCATTCTTGTCTTTTTGGGACTTATAAACTCATTCCTATTTTCTGTGGATTTTAAAATCTAAGAATATGTAGAGAAGGGTTGATGATGAATAATCCTTACTGTAATCACTTCTAAAGACATCAAGTTATTGCTAAACTAGGATTTATTCATTTACATTAGAACGGAAAGAAACTTAAAAAGAATAATCGTCAAAACGTTTTGGGCACATCGATGTTTTGGACACGTCGATGTTATCGATGTTTTGAACACGTCGATGTTTTCGATGTTTTATAATTACTGGGATTTGCTGAGAAATCTTTTCTGTCACGTACAGCTAAATGTAGATTCTTGACACTGAAATTCACACTTTGAAAAGGAAAGAAGTTGAGAAATTGTTACATCAAGTTTTGAATTTGTGTTTCTCTTAAAATCTAAAACAAGATTTTCAGGCAATAAATTTAGAACATTTTAAATCAAAATTAGACCATAGGATTTTGCATCTTATTGCAGTGAATCTAAATTTCATATAGCGATATCGAGCACATCATATAACTTTCTCAAAGCTGGAACATTTTAAGAATTTCTAAGTCCTCTCAAGCTTAAAAGTTTACTCATAAAAGAATCAATGATGATACCTTTTCGACCAAAGCGAACTTTAAGTAACTTTTCACAGTTGTCATAATTTTTATCAGTGAATTAAAACCGGAGACTGCATTTAACGCTTCTCCAGTAAAGCATGTTTTTAAAAAGGTAAACTTTTAAATTTTCGAAAATGGATCATTTCGATCGATAGTGCTTTCAAACGAATTACAGAATTTATTTCATAATTGTGGGTCTCCTAAAATACTCTTTGATTATTAACTTACGAATTTTAACTGAAGAAGGTACATTTAAGCTATCATTTGGAGTACTTAATAATTTTTCAGATGTCGATGAATTAGTAAAAGCTTCTTTCTGTTTCAATAAACATTTAAGTTTGTTAGTATACCTGATACACTTTTTTGGTAATCAGTACTAGTGTTTACTTCTTCTTCAATTATGTTTACATCAATGAAATGTTCAATTTGTCTATTTAAGGATCTTAGTTTATTTTTGTTTCTATTAAAACTTCTAGATGTTCGTCTAAAATATCACATGTAACATTTTCCTCCGCTAAAGCAACATCAATTTTCGAAATGGGTTTAGTAGTACTGCTTCTTTCAATGCTGCGCTTTAGTTTTAATTTTTCAAAATGTTCTTAAGACGCCATTTTTATTACTTTAAACAATTACACAGTCAAAGTGAAATTAATAAATGTGAAGTGCTCACCTGCATTCCTTTTAAAAATTGATCAATCCAGATGAGATGGTGATCAGGACCTAGCTCAGGAAATCTAGCACAATCCAACCGTCGACAGGGAAAAAATAACTAGTTCTGACACCATGATTATGCAGAGAATTGTTGATGAAAATTAAGCATTAAAAAATCAACACCATAACGCATCAAGTTATTGCTAATCTAATCATCAAGTTATTGATATTTGAATTAGAATGAAAAGAAAAGTGAAAAGAATAATCGTCGAAACATTTGACACGTCTGTGCTCACTATCTATTGTTGAGCTCTCGTCTGACCCTGCACTCGTCCAGGTGGCGCTTTAACATAATCTTACTAAATTAATGTTACTGTTTCTGTAAATATAAAAACTATTTTCATCTAGAGTTGAGTTCAATATATATTCCATCAGTAGAATTTCATCGTTTACGATACCAGCTACCAGTTTCTTAAAGGAGATAAATTACCTTTAATTTTTAACTTCATCCAAAGTGTAGCAATGATTCATGACATAAAAAAAACTGTCAGTTTCTTGACTCACCCAGTTTCTTGATAACTATCAAACACCTGTCTTAGGCTAAACTTTTCTAGGTAACGAATGAACACTTTACCAATCTGAGTAAAGATGACATGAGTTTCAATTATTTTTCTGCGTCAGCTATTTCGTATTACCCTCTAAATTTCACCGAAGTGTGCTTCCTATGAATTTGCTAGATGGTGCCAGAGTTAAATGCCCGTTATAATGAGTGCACAGCAGCTTTCAAAACAGATAATCATGCGTTTCAGTATGTAAGAAAACATGATTAACAGTTAAAGTTATGCACCTAAGTATTTATAGGTAAATTTCGCTGTATGAACTTCAGTCAGTAAATTCCAAACATAAAACGTGATTTTACATCTATGATTTGTTGACTGCGAGTTATTTCATTTTACTTATTTATTAAAAATCCAAACGGTTTTCAATTCACGGATTTTGATTTCAGGTTCAACAGAAACTTTTGCTACTTTGGGTGGCAGGATATAATTACAAAAGTCGTGTGGAAAAGATCCACAGAAACAAATACATATCTCAAGAATTAAGCGTTTTTCTAGTTAAATAAGGCGTAATATAGACCATGAATCTAAATTAAGATGAAAAAATATGACCGCATGTTTTCTGTTATTTAGTGCTGCTCATTTGAACAGCTCATGTAATCATATCATGTTTCATATTTGCTCATGTTTCATATTTGCTGATGTAATCATATCATGCATGTTAGAAACATGCATGATATAATTACATCAGCAAATATGAAACGAAAAGACTCAGTCTAAAAATTTATTATTATAAACAATATTATAAACAGTTTCTACTTTTAGGATAGAAATGGAAGATAGTCAAATTAAAATTAAGCATAAAAGGACTATGGCCGAATTAAAATTAGTAGTTTTATATTTTCATACTTATATGTTACATATCCCCCCTATAAAGCGAAATGTCTTGGCGATGGGAAAATTTTAGAAAGAAGCATTAGATCATTAGCAAATGAAGATAAATACAGTTTAAAAAATACTCAAAGGTTTATCTAAATTTTGAATATAACATTTCTGATCAACGAATGCAAACTTTTCAGTCCTGTTAAAATTTTCTAACCAATGTTAAAAGCTGGTTTTTGTATGGAAAAAGACTATTTTAAATTTAGAGTCCTAATTCTTCAAAAAAAAAAAATCATAAAAATTCACAATTTTTGAAAACCTTTAATTAAATATCATAATGTAATTTCTATAAACGTTGTCTTAGAAGTCTTTCGAAAAGCTTTTGTATTTATTATAAAACCAAATTTTCATTTACATATTCACAAAATTGTATTAAAAGAATTATTTGCTAATTTTAAATTAATCCACATTTTCTTATCATAAAACACTGTAAAATGAACTTTAGGAATTTATGTAATAAAACAGTAACTAAATATAATAAAATAAATAATTTTGATCAAAATTGAGTGGGTACTCACAAGGCTAAATCGAATATCTACTTGCTTATGTCTGTGGAATGCTTAAATACAATTGTAAGTATAAAATTCTATCCCTTGCATTTTATACAAGGTGACTGGCATAAAGTTATAAGTTATTACTTCCGATTTATGATCATAAAATTCTTCAAATTATATAATTGAAATAAAAACATATATATACAGAAATTCAAATTCAGTTTAAAAGCAATAATTTTCATATTCCAGTTAAGTTCTACAAATTTTGCGAATAAACATTTTACAATACATTAGGGTAATAACACGAGATTCAGAATATTTATAATCATATTTGTTCGAGAAAGACTTTTCAAATTTTAAAAGAATAGTTCAATTTTTGTAACAATAGTCCAATTATCCAAGTATTACTGCAGTCAATTTTAATAACCTTCCCTAACTAAAATAATTTTAAAATATTAAAATTTTTTGCTTACTTTATGGAATCAAATCACTAAAATTCAAATTTCTAATACCGTAAAATTTTAGTCTACCTTTCTACAAGAGCGCAAAATTTTAATTCCTTGTACGAAGTAAAGGAAATACTATAATCGCCAAAAATTTCCGGTGTCATATTTCAACAAAAATACCAATTTTGGCAGCTCTCGAATCCATTTGAAAGACGTTTTTCGCTGACATCTGTACGTATACACACACACACACGAGCATATATACATATGTAATAATTTAATGCGTAGGAGGAATCGGGATGCTGTTTAAAGCTTAAAGGTCTTCATCGCCGGAAATGGATATTTTGATGCGCTGCAGCTTGAAGTCTACGTAGTTAGATAGATGGAAGCATAAATCACAAACTTCCAGATGTAGCCATTTAAGAATATATTCCATTATAATTCACAGCATATCATTTTGTAGACAAGATTTTATCCAAACATATTTCAATACGATAATTTTTATGTATACTGACTTTAAAAGTAAGACGTAGGCATCTTAACCTGAGAAGCGAAGCTGCTCGAAGATGTTAGCAACGTAGAAGCTAGGGGAAGGAATGTCGTAATAAACTTTCGAGCGGTATTTATACCGAAGTACACTGGTGTGCAAAAATTAAGAACGAGACGGTTTTTTCAATATAACTTTGTACAAAAGCTTTCCAAATCAACACATTTAATACCGTAAGATCCCCAATACGTAAGGACATGAGTAATGTAAGCAACACTTAATAAAAGAGAAATCAGAGGGATAAAAAGAAGCTTTATTGAAAAAGTAGCATGGAGCGCAATGCGACTGAAGGCCGAAACATCCCTGTGATGGGTGTCCAGCAAGAAACATCCGGTCTTTAATAGGGGATATGATCTCCCCTGACTGCTAGGCAGGTTTCACAGCGTCTGCCCATGCTGAGAATGAGGGTGTCAATGAGTTTTTGAGGCATTGCTGCCCATTCGTCTTGCAGCGCCAATCGAAGCTCCGGAATCGTTACTGGTGGTAAGGTACGAGCTGCCAAGCGTCTGCCTAGTAAATCCCATACATGCTCGATGGGATTGAGATCCGGAGATCGTTCCGGCCAATCCATACGTTCAATATCCTCACTCTCTTAGAGCTGTTCGGCAGCTACTGTGCGATGACATGGTTCATTGTCGTCCATGAAAAGCAACTGCATGGACCCATAGCGCCTCTAAAAAGACGCACATATGGAAGAAGAATCTCGTTACAATAGCGGGTCCCGTTGACTGAACCTGCGTCGAAGATGTGAAGGTCTGTACGACTACCAAGCATGATGCCTCCCCAAACAAGAACATCGCCACCATCCATACCTGTCCCTTTCAATGATGTTCGAGGGATGATTGCGGCTTCCTCGCTCTCTCCAGATGAGTATGCGATGATAATCGCTACTCAGACTGAATCTGCTCTCATCTGTAAGGAGTACTCGTCCCCATTCATTGTCTCTCCAATTCCGGTGTTCCCGGCATCACAGAGCACGCCTTCTCCGATGGGCAGGCGTTAGAGGTACACATCGTACAGGGCGTCGTGCAAACAGACCACCACCGTGCAGTCTTCTGGCCACGGTAAAACGCGATATCGGTCGTCCAGTCGCCTGTGTCGTGTGTCTAGCGATTTCTCCCGCTGTCTTCAGCCTGTTTCTTCTGACCTCTAAGGCAATATACCGGTCATCTGCGGGTGTGGTTCCTCGTCGACGACCACTACTAAACACCCGGATAGCTGTTCCTGTAGTTTGAAATTGTCTCCAAAGTCGTGAAACGATGCTGTGAGCAATTCCGAACTCTGCAGTCACACTTGTCACACTGCGGCCTTGCTCCAACTTCCCAATGATTCGATCTCGGGTAAAAGCATCCAGATGTCGTCTAACAGACTGATTATTCGCCTCCCTGAGGCAGACACTCGGTGTGATTTTATTTGCTATACGGCGTGCAATCTCTTTGCCAGAAATACTGATCTTACATTGACTACATGCTTTATACTACTCAGACACTCCCCCATTACTTCGACCTGCATATCTGCGCATGTGCTACCGTACATCACCTTACTTAATCTCCTGATTGGTCTTTCTGTCCGCTCTGCCTCTTCGTTCAACTGATATGCCAATTTTTCGACTTCGTCCTTAATTTTTGCACACCAGTGTAGATGTAAATATACAGACAAGCTATGGTTGGTTAATTTTCAGTATAGTTACGTTTTTCAAGCAGTGTTATATAACATGAAAAGATTTCGAATTTGGGAGAACAGATGAATTTAGGGGGACGGCACCAAATTTAGAATAGTTAATTTTGAGGTCACCAATTATTTTGAAACAGACATCGATTTTTGTTTTATATATATATATATATATATATATATATAAGATATAACAAAATATGATAGCTGATTAAAAAAATAAATAGCGAACTCAAAATCAACCTTTTAAATTTGGTGATCTTCCTTTAAATCCATCTCTTCTCACAGGTTCCAGACTTTTCTACCTTACGTAACGTTTTAATGCATATGCTTCTTATCCAATCAAATTAATTGTAAACCAGAACTCTGAACTGAAACTTTCCCGACTCCCACCCTTCTTCCTCTGAAGTTCTGTGATATTCTGCCCTTTTTCCGCATAGCTCTCCTGATGGCAAGACGCTTTTAAACTTTAAGCTGCTGCTTACTTACCTAAGATGACGTTCTAATTCAAAATACAATTTATGTATTTAAATATAATTAGGAAACATCTTGTCTGAAAAAGGATTATTTGATATGCGTGGAAAAATAAAGATTGTGATTTTTCAAGATACGTTGTTCTAAATTGCGTTATCATGCTTTCCACTCTGCCATCTTCAAGCCAGGTCATCTACGCAGTATCGTAAGCTGTTAAAAGTTCTACTGTTTTCATCTACGCATTTGGAATCATTACATATTTATAAAAAGTCAAGACAGGATTAACTTGGTGCAAGTTTCTCCAATGGTCTTCGAACTCTGCTGCCTGAAACTTCAGTGAATCATCAGATTCGTTTTTGGTGTGTGATTTAACGACATATTCAAAAAGTGCTTTGAAAAATCATCGAGTATCTGTAATTTCAAAATCGAACGTGTTTCCAAGAAGTATGGTTACTGGTTCTCGCTCGCTTCGAATATTCACAATATTTATTCATTTCCACTCATCGCGTAGATAGCAAATTAAACATCCAAAGTGCTTTGAAGGTCAGCAACCTCAACAGCGAAATGTGAAATACTAAATAGTATTTTGTGCTCTTTTGCGTGTTTAGTGCTTTATTCGGCTAATTCTTCATGTTCAGAGAAAGCAGTATTATCAAAAGGCATCAAATATAATATTGAAATGGTATGAAATTCCAAATGGAGTAAATTGCGTTTTTAATTGACTTTATATTATAAGTAATTTTACATTTATAAGTAATTGCAATGTTTTACGATTTTATTAATGGTAATGCTTTGCTTAATTCATTTTAAAATCAAAAGTTAATAATTCAAAAATATTATGTTTTATTTAAAATGTAGCCTTGTATTTCTGAATTGGGAAAAAGAAATTATTAAAAAAATTAGGTAAAGAATTTGAAGGTTTTACTTAGAGAAGGTTCCTAATATGAATAATATTTTTTACTATTGTTTAAATTTCTTTGAATTTATATATTTTTTTAATTTTTACTATATTTTTAAAATGAAATTATTTTTTAAAAATTTTAAATTCTAGGAATTTCTTTAATGTTTTCAAGATAAATGTTGAAAGCTCTAAGCTTATGAAAAAGTACCTTTTTTAAAAATTCTAAGTATTTTTATTTTTTCATAAAATGAGTATGTTTTTAATTTTTATAATGGAACGACAGCAGTTCGAAAAAGGCCAGTTGCCTCTACAGAAGGAACGGAGGCCTTTTCTACAGTAACTGCTAATTGGCAAAACTTTTGGCCACTGGTGAAGAATAAACACCAGTTTGCTCAACTGATAAACCAATATGATGGATATGCTAGTATATATAGAAAGCTGTGAAGTCTTCAAGTTTTGTAAAGGATAAGTAAATTTTAAGTAGTAGTGAAAAGTTTGAAATTTGTTGTGCTTATGAATGACGTGTTACAAAATTTTTATATTTTAAAATGCTTTCCCTAAAAACATAAATAACATGAAAGTTGACATCTTAATTTGTATTACAATAGAAATATGTTCATCAACAAAAATTGGAAGGACTTTTATTTGAACATTTACTTTGTAAAAAAAAAAAAAAAATTGAACTTTTACCGTGTGGAACTATCAAGAAATTTATAAAATTTCATTGGACATTCTTATTTCAGGACTCTAAAATATGCAATTGTTTTAACATAATACAGTGCTAAAATTAATAATTCAAAATTTTATGACTTTCAGTGAAATTCAAAATTAAGTCAAAATATCGTTCAAATTTTTATGACAATAATTTTTGTTTAAAAGTTAGTATGTTTTGTATTTTCAAAATTGTATTTTTCACTTTTTGCTGCTCTAATGCTTGTTCTTCCACTCTGCTCACCCAACCTTTCTTTTGAAGGGGGGGGGGAATATGCAAGATATAACAAAATATGATAGCTGCTTCAAAAAAAATAAACGGCGACCTAAAAATTAACATTTTAAATTTGGGGATCTGCCCCTAAATTCATCTCTTCTCACAGGCTCCAGATTTTTCTATCTTATGTAACGTTTTAATGCAGTTGCCTCTTGTCCAATCAAATTATTCGTAAACCAGAACTCTGAACTGAAACTTTCCCGACTCCCACCCTTCTTCCTCTGAAGTTCTATGATACTCTGCCCTATTTCTGCATAGCTTTCCTGCTGGCAAGACGCTTTTAAACCATGCTGCTACTGCTGCTGCTGCTTGCTTACTTAAGATGGCGTTCTAATTCAAAATGTGATTTATGTATTCAAATATAATTTGGAAACATCTTGTCTGAAAAAGGATGATTTGATATGCATGGAAAAATAAAGATTGTGATTTTTCAAGATACGTTGTTCTAAATTGCGTTATCATGCTTTCCACTCTGCCATCTTCAAGCCACTACAGTCTTCTCGGTCATCTACGCAGTATCTTAAGCTGTTAAATGCTCCACTGTTTGCATCTACGCATTTGGAATCATTACATATATATATATATATAATTATAGTATATGTGTGTGTACGATATAAGTAACAATACCCCAATTATTACTGCAGTAATCTGTATATAATAGAATGACTTAACGAAAGCTGCAACGGATTAGCAATGGTTCTCTGCGTTATAACTTGAAGTAATATATTTACTGCGTAGTTAGAAAGAGGACACTGGAAGACAGACGTAGCCGTAAATTACACACATAGTTTTATCCTGGATGCTGGATTCTGGGGACATATATTCTTTTTCATTTTACATAATTTTTCCAATATTTCTAGTGGGTGCGCTATGCATTCCACAATTTTATACAGATTATATTTTTAAAACGATGGGCAATAGCTGGCAGAAGTTAAGTGAGCGAATTAAGCGAGGGGCAATAGCTGGCAGAGGCTACGTGAGCGAATTAAACGATGGACAATAGCTGGCAGAGGCTACGTGAGCGAATTAAACGATGGACAATAGCTGGCAGAGGCTACATGAGCGAATTAAACGATGGGCACTAGCTGGCAGAGGCTAAGTGAGTGTAAACAATTTCATACAGATTATATTTTTGAAACGATGGGCAATTGCTGGCAGAGGTTAAGTGAACGAATTAAACGATGAGCAATATCTGGCAGAAGTTAAGTGAGCGAATTAAACGATGGACAATAGCTGGCAGAGGCTACATGAGCGAATGAAACGATGGGCACTAGCTGGCAGAGGCTGAGTGAGTGAATTAAACAATTTCATACAGATTATATTTTTGAAACGATGGGCAATTGCTGGCAGAGGTTAAGTGAACGAATTAAACGATGAGCAATATCTGGCAGAAGTTAAGTGAGGGAATTAAACGATGGACAATAGCTGGCAGAGGCTACATGAGCGAATTAAACGATGGGCACTAGCTGGCAGAGGCTAAGTGAGTGAATTAAACAATTTCATACAGATTATATTTTTGAAGCGATGGGCAATTGCTGGCAGAGGTTAAGTGAACGAATTAAACGATGGGCAATATCTGGCAGAAGTTAAGTGAGCAAATTAAACGATGGACAATAGCTGGCAGAGGCTAAATGAGCAAATTAAACAAAGGGCTAATAGCTGGCAGAGATTAAGTGAGCGAATTAAAGGATGGGCAATAGCTGGAAGAGGCTAAATGAGCGAATTAAACGATGGGCAATACCTGGTAGAGGCTAAGTGAGCGAATTAAACGATGGGCAATAGCAGGCAGAGGCTAAGTGTGCGAAGTAGTGTACTAGCGGCAACAGAGATAGAAGTGTGCAGCTATCCAAAGTGGAGGCTCACCTGGTGAAGTTTCTGGCTTAGGTTGCTTATTAAGAGTAAACTTTCAGTTCTGGAAATTTCAGATTCCGAATTACATAGTTCAGGTCCATCATAAGCGTTATTCAAATCGTGTGCTATAGATTGATCTAGAAATAACGCAATCCAGAAAAGTGATTACTATTTTACAAATACAGGTAGGAAATATGCAAATTAAAAATCAGGAATTTAGAGATTATTTCTGAATTAACTTATAGAGCTGATTTAATATTTGTTATCTTACGTATATATACCTATGCCGCCAAATTTTTCAGCGTGATAGCCTCGGCTATGTTATAGTGTTCAAAAATAATGAAAAAGAAAAATTCTTTTCTGCAAAATTTCATAATACTTAATATCCAAAAAATTATTTACAATAATAATTTACATGCTTTCTTAGATTCACCTGTATGCAACATTCCTTCTTTACAATCCTTTCTTTTCTTTTAGTTCCTTTTTGCAATATTATAAAACAGCTGTACCTTTGTTGCTGCAGGAATCATGAAGAATGAGCAACGGCCTCTCCAGGAATCGAACCACGGACCTCTGGAATACACGCCCAGCGTGCTGACCACTACACTACGAAGGCATGCTAATAAGGCGAGAGAAATACCTTATATACTCTTCCTTTTAAAGACTGACTAGGGTTTTAGGGAGCCAAATCCTCGGAGAGGAGAATCATCATCCACCACCCTTTAGGTCGGCGCCATGTAGAGACATTAAGATTTGTTTGAAACAGGAGTCATGAAAAATGAGCAATGCCCTCGCCGGGAAGCGAATCAATACGCGCCTCTCGAATACGCGCCGAGCGTGCAGACCACTACACCACGAAGCCGGAAGAAATACCTTATAATGTATGTATACAATTCTTAAAATCATTTTAAAAAGGCACTTTGGTTAAGTTTAAATTTAATTTTCCATTGATTTTTTCCCTAATATCTTATTGTAAATATATATATAATTTTGATTTTAATAGTATTTGCCCTTTGAACTTCTAGGTCGCTAAGTAAGTTATTTTACGGGGGTAAAATACTTTCCTATATTATGATTTATTACTTTAATGTTAAATGCCACAATTATGCGAGCCTGCAATAGCAGGCAACTAAGTCACAATACATGAATATACTAATTATTTTATTCCCATTAAAGGAACATATTACTCAAAATTTTCAAGTCATTATCCTCTACTAACTAGAAAACTACGCACCAAAAAAGCACATTTAAATTATTTTATTACATAACAACAAAACATGAAACACATAAATAGTAATTTTTAAAGCATTTTTTTTAATACAGAAATAATAGTTAGTCCATTCTATATTTAAAAAGAAAATGTTACGCAGTTACAAATTTTCTATGCCATTCGCTAATCTGCTAAGTCCTTGACACATGGTTAAATTTATTCCTTAAATAAATTGGAAGCAGTTTTATTATCTACTAGATGTAAGTCGATGCTAATATTTTGGGGCGGGCTTCAGACAACGAAACGATCACCATAACTTTTTATGCCTTCCTTGGAGCCACGCTGCTACGCATCCGATGTTTATGACAAAGAGGCAAATATATCTATAAAGTAGTCTTGTCCTTTAACACTTTTTAATAACAATAAATCTGCTCTGTAAGTAAAATGTAGAACTCAAAATGCCTTAAGGAGATGAAGTATCATTATTGAGAGTTTCCATGAAAATTATTACACGATGATTAATTGATATCCAAAGGAAGCAAGCTCGCATTTAAACTTTACCTAATAAACTCTATGAAAATACGTATTTAGCCAACTCCATTTCAAATAGTCTGAATCGGGTCAAACTATCATTCTTCAGAGATCTTATTAACTTTGTCACTTAAAGGGTCGGATATTGAAGAATTCATTAAATTGCTTAAAAAAATCTCTTTCTGCATACTGAATTCGTAAACATGTTATTAGTATGATCTTGCGTCATCACTCTATCCATCAATGTCCATCATAATTCTCTCTGTGTGTATATATATATATATATATATATAAATAATATATATATATACACACAGAATTTAATTTAAATATGTATATGTATATATATATATATATATATATATACATATTTAAATTTAATATGTATTTTAATTTAGCACTTAGAGTATGCGTAGTTATATATATTTCACTCTCTTATAAAACTCTTCCCACTCTATCAGTTCTTACGTTTGGTCAAATCTAAATTTCGCTACTAGCACAATAAACATGTTTTTTTAGATTCTTCATCCTTCTTTTGCATTTTGGCCGCCAAATCCCTTTCCTACGTCATTATTTTGACTATCTTGGCATGTTTTTTGTTCAAATTACATTTCTAGTTGACTCTTTCGAAAACTGGACGATTTTCACATTAAGTAGAAACTTTGAAAAATGTATTTCACGGACATGCTTCGAAAGCTGAAATAACAACGCCATTTTTTAATATTGGTACCAAATTAATCGTTTTATTTTGTTTCGTACAAAAATGCTAGCAAGTTTTTCTATTGTTCTATTTTAATTTAAGAGGAAGTTTCTCACGATTTTCATTTTTCAGGTTTAATACACAGGTTTGAGTGGAATTTGAAAGTTTCAAACATTTTTTTCAAATCTGCTCCTTAGGCTATTAGAATTTTGTCCAAATTGTATTAATATAATAAAAAGATGTGTTTAAATCTAGGTTTCAAACTAGATTTTATTTGCATTTCTCCGTTTGGTAATTATTTTTTTTTTTTAGATATAGTTAAATATTTTTTTTTGTTGTTGTTCAGATGGAATTTCACGTCTGGATAATCACCTCACATTTTCAAACTGAGTGCAGATAATCTATAGAAATAATTTGTATTCCTTTATTTTTTCCTTTAATAATTTTGCTCAATATGTCAGCTAGAACGAAATGTGAATTCAGTACTCCTAAAGTGTCCAGATTTTAATTTTGAAAATTATTACTTCTTGACAAATCGATTTCAAGTATAAAAATAGCAATAATATTTAAATTTTCGTTTATAAAAATTCGTTAACAAAATTGTTAACTAGTAAATTAATCAACTAAAAAAAATATTTGCTTGCAATTTGCATTTTACGTTATCATAAAATTTAACGACACTTTCCATTAAATTTATAGTATTTGCTCACGATAGTATAATTTATTTATTCTAATTTAAATAGTTTAAGTTTGATTAGTAAGTAGTTTAAATAGTTTAAGTTGATTTATACGTATATGTATATATATATGCAAGATAAAAAATGTGAAAGCAAACTTCTAATTTAAATTGTCTATTACCTCTTTCACTTTTAATTCGTGGAATCATCTCTCTTTGTCTTAAAATTGAGCTATAAATCTAAACTGCGTCATTCAAATAAATTACGCGATCTTATGAAACCCTTAATGCATATATCTCTTTCCCAATCAAAGTAATTTGTAAACCAAAACCTTTTCTGACTCCTTTCCTTCTTCCTCTGAAATACTCCGGCACTTTCTCTTTTCGCTTAAGCTTTAATCCTGTTAAGAAGCTTTGCTGCAATCTTCTATGTGCTGCTATCGCTACGTATATGCTACGTGCTATCGCTATAGTATGTGCCATGTGCTATCGCTATATCTATGTGCTTTCGCTAGAGTACCAAAATTGTAAATATTCTGGAAATAGGCACGATTGGAGTTGCAAATGAATTTTGGCCACCAATGGGAATTTAAATAATAATGGAATTCATTCCGGCTCGACTGTTTCCTCAAAATGTATAGACACTCTAAGCATCAACTACCTGACCTAAACAACATTGCTACGCATCTACATCTCACTTTTATTATATTTACTAACGTAAATGCACAGTTTGTATGATATACTAATGTATGTTCGAAGTAATTATGTTATATCTGTCATAATCCAGCTTTTGTTAGTCGATTAAGTTCATTGTAATCATTGAATACCGTGTTTTTGTAATTGTATATTCAATACGAAAGTCTAGAATTAATGTAAATTATCTCTTTAAATGTCTTGTTAGGCTGGTTTCTTAATGTAAATAATTATTTTACAGTTTACTTTGTCTATTTCAAACTGCATGTCTGTTAGAGCTGCTCCATTGTTATACAAGGTAATCACACGATCTAATCATCAGCAGTCAGATTCTGACACTATTTTTACATGCGCCTTCCTCATCTCCTAACATTCAAAAATATAAAATCTTAGGTAACCTGCATTTAACATCTATGAGAACCTTGGCTATACAAATCAAGGGTATACTCAGGTATTTATGTTTTCATTAAAGACTATTTAATTTCCGTCACTAAAACTCAATTTTCACATCCAAATTTGTTTTATACCTTAAACATTTTGCAATTATTTATGAGGTGAACATATTTTTGAAGGACAAATAATACTGCTTATTTTTCAAAGGAAAAAACTGATTCTCTTAATTGATTTCAGCATTTCTTGACAAGAATTACGATGATTAAAATTATTTCGTTAATCTTATTAACATTTTCGTTCTCACCATTATTAAACCTCATTTTTTGCTTTTGCAATGCCGTCATTTTGTTTATTAAATTCTTGTTATTTCCTGCAGTCATCTTTGGCAAGGATTCACTAATAATCCTTCAGACTCTTTTAACATGTATTAAACATTGTTTTGTACTACAGTTTAAAAAAATACCCTAATAACTCAAAATAATAATTTTTTCACGATTTGAAGTATTGCTAAATAATCTCCATCGTTCATAAAATTTATGAAAATTCCGAAATTAAAAAACCTGAATTGCCTCTATTGAAGATAAGTAAAAGAAAAATTTATATGTTCTCAATTAAATTGGAAAAAGATGCAAATAATACAGAGCTTTACGTAAAATGTAACAAGGTGGAAGACAAGCGATTAAATTTCAATGGATACCTTTACATTTACACATTTCTTAATACAAGAACAATAGACTTAGGTAAAATAAGTTTACTATAAAATAGGTAAAGCACAGGAAAAGTATGTAAAAGAAGATGCTTGCAGAACTAAATTGATCCTTGAATTATGAGATTTTAAATGACGCCAGCATATTGGACAAAACAAGTCAGCTATAATCCCATCTTAATATTTGTCTTCTACAAAACGTTACTCATTAATAGCTTAATTTTACTTGATTTTCATACCTAATTTCACTTAATATATTTGTATGCACAAACATGAATTTTTCTATATGACCCTTTTCTGTTTACTTAATTCCAACATAACGGGAAGAAATGTGCATGGAATTTAATCCATTATTTTAGTATTTCGACATGTATATTAAAAGAGTTGCTGGGAATTAGCTCATAGGTACGGAAAACTGTTTTCCAACAGTGCAGTGTGTAATTTACTGGATTGTAGAACGGCTCAAGTAGAAAAAAGCAATCTCATATAGCAACAAAACAGGTGTTTCTCAACTCGCTGTGATGCCAGCAGAATAATTATAAATGTTCTGTCTCATTGCTAATTTTATATCAATATAGTTTACCTGTTCAGTTGTTTGCTTGTTATTTCTTAAATTCTTGAAGTACCACTGCGACTGGCACTTGAAGAATCGTATAAGCATTTGAATCTTGACCTCACCAACCTCAAAAATGGGTGCCTACCCAAACATACACCACAAAACTCCTACGTGTGTACAAGCATGTGTGCAAACATGTTGACTATTAAATTTTTATTAATAAATTTTAATTTATTCTACGAAAATGATGAAATATGCAAAACTTATATATGTGTTTTATGCATTCATGATATGCATAATTTTTAAGCTTTACTTCTTGTTTGTAAATTGCATGGTTTGCATGAAAGTTTTTTTTCCCAAAATTGCTTAAGTTCAAAAACACAATTTTTATTCTCTCTATGAATAAAACTCCGTGCAGGTAAGCTCCCTCAGTCAAACTCCTTGCTTTAAAAGTTAACTACACTAATCAATGAAATTTTCAGTGTCTCTGGTTATTTATCAGAGTCACTCAAAAGGAATTAAAAGGAATGAAAGAGTAATGTAAAATTTCAAACGAAAAGGATCATGAAAATCGGTAAATCTCAGTTTTGAATTATAATAATCATTACAAGACCAATCGATTTTGATTTCGAATAATTATTTTACAGGAATATCTGTACCTGCAAAATATTTGTTTGATAATCGCAGCTGAGTTAAGTAGTAATTGCACGGTATTATTCAAGATAATTGTTCAGAGTATACAGAACTTTCGCAGTTTGTGCATACCGTGTATAAATCTGATTAATATCAAATGAAAAGTAAGAAGCCTGTATTTTTACAGCCTCATATGAGAGAAGTTCATGTTCTCGTTTAATGGAGTGCTAATTCACTTCGAGCAAGTGAGGGTGTCTTAAAGCATATTATGAGACTTTGTGTCTCTTCTCTAGCGAGTGGTGAATGTTACAAATGTGTTCTCGCAATCTTTATTTAAAAGTTTATACCACCTCATAAAGCGGTTCGTTACATCGATGGAGATGATGACTGATTTGATGACATCAATGATTGTAGTGATTTGTTGAATCAAGGATTTGGGAGGATCATATTTTCTTCTTGATGGTGTTCATATAACTAAAGGTAATCATACGTACTATTTGTAGGTAAAACTTTTGCAGTTTTCCTCTTTTTGATGTTGTACCAATCATTATGCTGTAGAAAATTTATAAACTAAACCAATTTTATGCAGTATCATTTATTGTTATTCACATAACCACGACTTTTATCATCCTTGACGATACTCCATGAAGCAAAGCCTTAACAAGCATGAAGTTAAAACTTAGCAAAACAAAAAGGGCAAATATATGAACATAGAAGTGTTGCTTAAAATCAACAAATCCCTTCTCGAGTAAGAAGAGTTATCCTTTACAAAAAGAAGTAGAGCAATAGGTTGACATAAATATTTCGACCGGAACCCACGAAATAGAAAACACGTCCACTTACCGCAAAAGCATCCTGTGTTGTTGCTGGTCTTAAGCCGAAGGCTTAAACGTAATCTCTCACCTTCAAGTAGACATAAGCCAGTAATCCCCTTCGTTCGACGTTTCCTTAATCAGTTGAAGATGTATAGCTGGAAGAGAAATAATTTCTCCTCGCTTCATTCCTTTCTACTTCCTCTTCTTTATTACTGATAAATGTGTTCTCCAAATAGAAGCATAAAAATAACACAGTTTTAGAGCAGAATTATGAAATCGTTTTTTCTATAGCAAATTAAGAATCCTTAAAAAGAAAAAAGATAGATATAAAGAGATTACCTTTTAGTTTTCTACTGTTTTTAGAAATAAATGAACCATATTTTAAATGTCATTTGAATAATGATAAAAATTTAAACGCATTTTTAGTCATAAGAACCCATTAATAAATCTATATTGTGGACACTGGTGATTAATATTGCAGATGCCTTTTCCAAAATGTCTATTTTTGAGATTTGATTGTTAATTAAATAATTACTCCCTTTTCTAGTAATATCATGAAATTATATGCCTGGAAAACATTAGTGGAAAAATAATTTAGACAAGGAAATAACGCAATACACATGAGTAAACGTTGGTCTAATTATCTGGATTTTATCAAAACTCATAGCCATAGAACTAGAAAGGCGAAGGACTAATTACTTAAGTCCATATGCATTTCCGTTTTTTCATTTGAATATAGCCAATGAACATGAATGTTCAGAGAGGCAATAAACTGATGTCTTGTTTTGACAAAGGGTCAATCAGGTCACAATAGAATGCAACATACAAATTCATGTACTGGAGCTAAGATGAAGATATCTATCAATATATAAGACAGTGATATATGAATTCGTTTGCTTGTTGTAGATCCGTGTGTGTTTTATCTAAATTAATGAGCTTTCAAACCAAAATAAAATTTTAAATATGACGCAATGAGTTGAATGGTCAGCTAGAATAAGATGTAAAATTATACTATTAGGTGACAGTACAACTGCGAATAAATTAAAGGAAAATTATTGGAAGCTTAATCAAAGCCGACATTACTAATGCAGAAATATAAATGTTTTGAATCACAACAAAAGGAGACTGGTAGACGTAGAAAAGGAACTCAATGCCAAGTGGTGATATAGGAATTACGATACGAGTTCTAGGTGAAAGAAAAAAATATGTTTCTATGCAAGAAGAAATTGCTTCCACAGCAGTCTAATCACGAAACGGTTGACATTTAGCCATCTTCAACACCAGACAGTAGGTTGATCTGCGTCTAATCGGTTTATGGCTCTATAACGCAATTCGGCAGATAAATGTCGCCTCCAATTCATTGTCTCACTGTTGGTTATCTCGAAAAATCTCTACATATAATAAGCCATAAACCGATTAGAAGCAGATCAACCTGCTGTCTGGTGTTGAAAATGGCTAAATGTCAACCGGTTCGTGATTAGACTGTTGTGAAATCAATTTCTTCTTGCATAGAAACATACTTTTTTCTTTCACCTAGAACTCGTATCGTAATTCCTATATCACCACTTGACATTGAGTTCTTTTTCTACGTCTACCAGTCTCCTTTTGTTGTGTAGGAAAGGAAGGGTTTGTATGTCTGTGTTGTGTGTGTGTCTTTTGTTTGTGCTGCGCGTACGCTAATAGACCTAGGGCTACGAAATTTGGTACATAGGTGCATCTAGATAAGAGCCACTCATCTCGAAGTGATGTTTTCAAAATTCTATGAGGTTTTTTTATTTTTTATTTTTTTATTTTATGTTTTTTGATGAAATCGCATCAAATCGATGGCACGCAGCCATTGTTGTTGATATATCACTGTTGCCATTATTGCTGATATCAGCACGTTTGCCACTCGGAAGAAAAAGGTGGATAATTCTGTGCAGTTCTTAAATTTAATGGTTTTCTTGGATACTGGACATTTGTCGAAAGGTATTTGGATATGACATTTATCGAGTTTGTCGAGGGGATGTTTGTTTTTTGGTACGTTTAAAAGCCAGACGAAGGCTGACCGCATAGTTGCTAGTTGTTTAATATAGATCTTGCTCATTTTTCACGTCGCCAACATCAAAAAGAAATCTAATGATTCTACAATTTGAACCATAACTAGAAAGATCGTGGATGATAATTCATCCCAACCGGGATTTGTCCTTAGTGATGACATACCACAGCATGAAATAAAACCACTAATTATAGTTAGTCTAATTGAAAACGCCAGCGTAATACAAACAGCGTTGAATTGAAAACACATATTGTCACTAAGTAGATCATTCGATAGAACGAATGCGCATGAACATTAAGACATTTCAATTGCATTCTGAGGAGTGTCGAACAGGAGGACGATTCTTTTCCGTCTATCACCGTGCAAGTTTTGACAGGACTTGATTATTCACTCACGTTTTTATTTTAGGCATTGTTATGTCAGATATTTAAAACTGACACATTATGTTAAACACTGTTACAAACATTTCAATAATTGTTTTATAATTTCTCTCTACGTGCAAATCTTAGTTTAAATCCAGAAAGACTAAGATTTCAAATGTAATAAAACATTTATTTTCATACGCATGTCTAAAGATAGTAGAAATAGTGCCTCTTTCTTCTAATCTGAGCTTAATTTAATGAGTTACTAATTACAATGTGTCCAGTTTGAAAGAACGAAGCATGAGATGCGTTGTAGCCGATGATATCAAAATGTACTTATTCCATCAAATGAGAAATCCTACTAAAATCCAAGAGATGACAAACAGTGCGTTAATTAGTTTATTAATTATTTCGCTTTTAGTTTAATTAAGGAAAATGTTTGTTGAAAGACATATGAATTCCAAATTCTATTTCGCATTTTTGGATAAATGTTTAACGCCAAAACTGCCAAAAAATATTTTTCGTCGAGCTCAGAAGGCCAAAAACTGAATAAATAAAGTTGGGAAGTACTACAATGTTCCTAGTAGTATAAATGTGCTACTCTATTGAAACCTTCGGAGAAAATTTAGGGAACAGAGTTTGGAATCAATTAAATGTTTGATTAATTGTCAATATTTTATATCGCTAATTAAACAGAAATCAGGAAAATTCAGGTTTATGAAACGACAACAGAGTCACTTTTAATTTTAATAAACTTTTTGAATTAGAATACATTTTGTGTGGAAAAACATCATCCCTCAATTTTTATTCAAGCGATTCGTGTAAATTTTACATATATTAGGCAGCGTTTAATCGTGAATTTTATATTAAGCATGTAAATTGCATATTACCATAGGTTTATTTTTAATATTCTTTTACTTCAAATTCAATGAATTCATATTTATTTTCAAAGCACAGGAGGTTAATAAAGACTGTGAGATACTGGAGGGTCATATCAGGACAACGGGGATAAATAATGTAATCTGAATGTTTCGGGTATATGAATAATTTTGTAGGCTTTGTTCAGATTTTGTATGGTAAATGCTCATTAATATGTCGATAGTGTTTTATTAAAATACTAATTGTCACATATGAGCCTTCAGAGAGTCTTAAAGCCTGTCTTGTAGATTGATAAGAATGGCACTTGTTGAAAATAAAACAACGTAATGCAGTGAGTAACAGCATAGACAGCCACTTCCACATCAGTCAGAAAACGAATGTTTTGGTTCATTGGCAACAAGAAGTACTTAGTAAGAATACAGAATAGTGATGGTAACATTCCACACAAATCAGCGTTTTAAATAGTTATATGTATATCATCTTCATCAGAAGCATTTGAGAGGGGGATTATATAAAAATGTATTGTTATAAAAACCAATGTATTCCTTTCACCAAGTGATGATCTTTGATGTTATCAAAGCAGTCGCCTTCACTACATACCACAGGGAATAGGGACCGCTGCTATTACTAATGACAGTGACAAAATCAAAAGCAGCAAGCAACATGTGGAAGCCTTAAGTGACAGCCTTAAGTGACGCGATTTAAGGTATTCTGCGAACACAGCCAGGATATTTTTTAAAGTGTAATCTGAACACGAAAGCATCAGTTGACAATTCTGAAACTGTAAGTATTTTGTTTTAGAAACAAATGTCATTTAAATGAAAGACTCAAAGACTTACTATTCGTTGCCTATACAGCAGTTTGTTTTTATTTTCGGCAGCATTTTAAACGAGCGATTTAAGAACAGGACGTAGTTGACGTAAGAGATAATGCCATCCTTTCAGGACGAGTATCCATAAAAAAGACAGGTCCAAGTAAATGGTCTTTCCAACAGCGAAAGTAAATTGTCTCACCCCAGCTTGTCAAGTGGTAACCCAAATATAGGCTGCCACAGATATGCATATATCCCGAAAACTCTACGCATACGTTTGTGACAATCAGAGTGATACTTCTAATATTCTGATGTGTGTGTCTCACTGTATAGAATTCATCTTAGTGTCCGTTTGCATTTATGTCGTTTACATTTCAACTCAACAGAGAACGACTGGACGTACATGCGCTAATTTGATGAGAGTAAGTTCAATCTTTCATCTGAAAATTCTCATGAAAGGAACCAATATGCTTTTAGCAGTATCCTGTTAACACGGGAGCATGCGGGCTCATTTGAGTTACACGAGCGCGTGTACTGTGTTCAACAGACCCGGTTGGTGTTTTTCGAAGAAAATATTGTAAATCTTCAGAAAAAGTGTTACATCTATGTCAATGGTAAATTTTATGATCAAATTTAAAGAATACGCGCATTAACATTTTTAATTTCTCCAAATGGTTTTATGAAATAAAATTTTTTAAAGGAACAGAAATTCATACTATATATTAGCATAGGATAAATAGTATACCTGCATTCTGTATCGATTCTTTATATTTTCTTTATTAGTATTATAGACACAGCGAAAATATGCAATAAGAAATGTTAGCAACACATTGATCAAAGTTCTGCCATCTGTTCCAAATACAAATATTTTTTTTACATTCGGCGCAGCGCTTTTTCGGTTTCCTGTGCTTTTCTCGGGGCAAACACTCCATTTTTATCTTTTCCTTTTTTTCCGTTTCCATATTTTTTTTAATAAAACAATTTATGTCATTCTCACTCTCAGTTTAAGAATCTGTATGAGTTTCTGAAACAGTATCATATGAATTAATAACCCATGATTGCTTCCATCGTCATTTTCTTCAATACAATCTTTGCCAGTTGATACATATAACTTTCACGACATTTCTTCCTTGTAAGATATATTGTGGCACATGTTTGCCGCTTTCTATACTATCGCAAATCAACTATGTAATTGCAATACAAATATGCGCCCTGGGTTGAAAAAGTCCGATCCTATCAGAATCAAAACTCCGAATTAAAGCACCCACGAAAACACTTCGGAAACATAAACAGGTCGACGTTAGACACAACTATACTCGACTTGAACAACTTAGGTGAAATAGGCGTGCTTTGAGAAAGGTTTGTTTAATAGTGCGTATCCACTGGACACAGTGCGTGAGCTCGAGGGTTAAGGGCCAGAACAATCGTCAATCAACGCAGAACAGGACGTACGCTTTCATTTGGTATTACGATTGGTGTTCTATACTGAAGTTTTGCTGCAACGCGTTTATCTTCTTCATGGCACCTTTCAGCGATAGGATTCGTTTCAAGGACAGTAACCCTCCATAATTTCGCAGAGATGCCATGCAGAATTGTCTTATCAGGAGAAATATTCAGCTCATTCTGGATCTAATTCCAAATGGAAATGCTTTAGATGGCTTGAGGTTTCTTCTTGCTGACCGTCAACATCACGCAGAAAATCAGAGACACCTGCATAAATTGCATAAATTGTAACACTGAAAGCAGTGTTATCCTTTACATTCATCTTCCAATAAATACACATACCATCATCTGTCCTCTGAAAAAGGAGTATAACAAGTTGCTTCGCACTTCAGTGAGGTTATATATTATCATAATGAGCTTCTCAGGAATAAATTAGGGCAGTAATTTACCTTCTTCGTATAACTATCTATGTGTTCAGTTCTATCTATGTGTTATATTCTTCGTATAACTATCTATGTGTTCATAATATGTAAATGCTTGAAACGCTTTTTAAATACGTTTTGTACTTATGTGACAACAAATTGTTTTTCACGTAATTTCGAATACAGTGTAGACATCATTTTCTCTTTTGGCCTCCTATCATACTTATTTTTATGCCTATGTAGCCATTTATGATCGTCCTTGTGTTTTCTGTTCTAGTATATACACAGCTTCTAAGATTTCTGGAGGTTTCGCAAGCGAGCGGTTAAATCATTTTCTAGAATATTCCGCTGTGTTATCAAAAGGACACTAAGCAAATAATTATATTCCTTTGCAATCTTGAGTCTATTACCTTCAAATGAATTCTAACTATTTCTAGTGACAGTACAAAAATATGGTTCTCTTGTCCAATCATGTTCAATTTGCGTGTATTTATCGCATGCATTTTAATCTTGCTGCCTTGTTTGGTTTCTCGGTTGTACACTGAAAAAAGTAAAATGGTCATGTTGAATGTACTGTTTATTACTTCCTTGTATGAAGTAAAAAGGAAGTATTGTAATCGCAAAAAGTTTCAGGCAGCATATTTCAACGAAAATATCCCATTTTGACCTCTTTCAAATGCAATTTAACGATGTATTTCCGTCATATCTGTATGTAAAGACAGAATAAAACACTCTTTTCCTCAAAAAAAAATTATAAAACTGCTTTAAAATGAATTTTGAAGAGAATTTTTCGTGGCGTCTCTACGAACATATGTACACACGTGCGTACGTACGTATCTCGCATAACTCAAAAATGAGTAGCCTCAGAACGTTGAAATTCTGTATATAGGACTGCTGTAACATGTAGATGTGCACCTCGTATTTTGGTTGCAATCGGACGCAATAAACGTATATAAATATATTTATATATATATCCACTCTGTTACCCGGCTCAGTGATCTCAGTTTCTTAACTCTTATATGTTTGTAAATTGTAAATGTTTTGCTTTAAAAATGATTGAATTATGTTGTTCTTATCTTCCGGTTAAGGTTTTTATGCCTTTAGTAAATCTGTATGCAATATTTTTAGAATTATCAACAATTTTAAAATTGTTTAAGTGCCGCTAAGCCTAATATTGTTTTTGATGGCGGCCATTGCTCTTGTTTACATTTGAAACAGCAGGACAGCGGATTTGCTGCCAATTTAAACAAACTTAGCTTCGCAACAACAAAGATAACGCTTCTTTTATTATTTAAATCCTGCTTAATCCTTTCTGGAATTTTTTCGAGGAAATAAGCGTTTAAGATTTACTTCGTAATTTTTAATACAGATATTTTGAGTTTTTATGTATTTTTGCGTTGTCGCGAAGTGAAAACTGAAATTAATTGAATGAGAAATACTCAATCGTCTGTGAAAAACTGTTTCTTTTTTGTTTTGTTTTCTTAATTTCTTTTATACATCGTTCTAGCTTTGTTTATAGTATTTGAATAGAACATGTGGCAACGATTAGATAATTCTTTAAATGATATAACTTTTGTGCATTCTGAGTTATAATATGAACGAAATATAATACTGTTAAGTAAACCTAGCGCCAGAGTGTCGCTATGGTAAACAAAGTGAATTTTAAAGAATGCATTTATTCTATTGTGGTTTATGCTGTGTCGGCGAATTAGGTTTAATTCAATCTAATAAGTTTAAATGAAATGCAAGAAAATTGCGTATAATTTAATATTCCGTAAAAGGAAGTCATGTGGTGTACACATCAGATTTTTTTTTGTACGTTTAGTTAGTGAAAAAGATGAGATAAAGTTAAGTCTTTTCTCGTTCTGTCAATATAATGACACTAGGAGTCCGATCCCACCGCCGAACCAGGCTTAGGGGTTCACCCCTGTCTTCGCACCATGGAGAGATCCATGGATTTAGGTACCTCCATGGAGAGACCGCGCAGTCGTCTTAATGCGATATTTGTCGTGAATTTGCAACCTACCAGTCAAGTGAGTATGCGTCGCCCAAGAACATTACCCAGAAAATCCGCGACGCCATCCCGGGCTACTAGAACCTTGAGTTCTAAGGTGTGCCAGACGCACAATCCGACAGATAAGCGATCTTTCCGAGGCCTTTAGAACCACTATGTTCGTTATTTATATACCCTGTGCCTGAGACTGCCTAGGTACAGATCCTAGCCAATAACTTCGTAGAGTTCTCTACTTCGACCCCGGGGAAGTTAGTTAGTGGGTAATTAATTTCTTATAAACTTTATATGTTCTATTAAAAACATAGTTATTCTTCTGGAAATCACAACCACGAAAAGATTAGGAACCGCAAAGAGGAAGATAGTTGTCATATTAGCTAAGGAAGAATAGTCAGCGCTAGATGACTAGTACTTGTCTCTACAGTGCACAATAGAAGTATCACGCAGTGGAAATTATTTTGTGTTTTGGATATTAAAACATTTTGAATAATACAAAGCTTTTTATTATTTTTGCTTCGCAACAGATAAATGAAGAGGAAGGGTACATACATAAATAGTACGTTTTTAAAAATTCGTATAGGATTTAGTATATTCATTGTTTCAAATGTGAATTAGCTATAATTAAAGCAATCTGACATTAATTGAATTATAGAGCATTATCCACATTTACATACAATTAGCTTTATTGGACTTAACTTTGATGTAAACAAATATTAATATTTATGTAAATTTGTATTTTTTAAAAAACTATAATAATACTTGAAAAGGAATGCTTACAATGTATACTTCAATCCCTTCCTTGCTGACACATTTTACGGGTTCAATTCTATAGAAATTGAAAGGTTCAGCGGAAACAAATTATTTTCATTTTATGTTCCAAATAACATGTTTAAAGGAACGTGCTTCAGTCCGTGACTTACTACATGATTGCTTTTTGATGATTTCATTTCAAAGTCGTCGAAAACTAATTACAGCAACGTCACACTTTTATCGTCTACAGTTCTTATAACTGTCACAAGTTTCTCTACATAGCTATGTTTTAGCCAATAATTACAGTTATGGAAATGGACAGGTATGTAACCCTGTGTTAAAAACTATTATTTTAAATATGTCTGATACAATGACAAAGAAAGTCAAGTTGTTCCAAATGCAACCATTTTGTTTTAAATTATCGTTCGCGTCAAATGAAATGTGTATTGATTTGCGCAGATATAGGAAACTGTCATTTTCTACATAGAAGTCATGAGAATTTTTTCATTTTTAAATATCTCTAAACGATTGCATAAATTAAACAACCGAAAAACGATTTCTAAATTATAGTAATTTTGGTGAAGGAAAACAAGAATTCCGTTATAGCATCATTCTCAGATTCTTCAATTTGAAGAAATATACGACACTATCGTTAATGCAATGCATTTTTTGAGATAGGTTAGCAAGCATTTTGTATTCGCTTCTTCAAACAGTTTATACTTTAAACGGGCTAGCTTCTGTTAAGAGGTTCATTTCAAAGTTTTTAAACTAAAATTAAAGTAGACATTTGTTATGTTAAATTTATACAGTTATATTCATATAGTTAAATGAACGTACTGCAAAACCTTCCTTGCAAACATTCTGTGACTAAAACTCATTGGAGGTATTAAGTTATTGCTGAAAAAATACTGGAAATTTCAAGTTCTTTATTAATAATGAATGGATTGTTCGCTCTTAATATCAGGATGTCAATCAATATATCTTTCGTTATAAAAATCGTGCTCGCAGATATTTAATTCTTAATGCTAACAGATGAGTTAAAATTGTGCTATTTTAACGCCTTAGAGAAAGTAAAGTATACACACTAGAAAACTATTACCTGCGTAAAAGTATAAATGTGTTTAATCTGGAATTCGAAATTATTGGAAGTTAACTGTGAATAAAATGCTTGATATTTTATTGTTAATCTGAATCTAGAGTTTTGTTGCTTATCCTCCTAAAAATTACAGCCATGTGTCAGAAGGAAATATGTGTTATGTACAGTGTATGAGGTTGTGAGGTTAATTCGATTTAACACACGATTTGTTTTGTATAACTTTCATATGAAGTTTATAGAAAACATCATTCCATTTATCATTCTGAGTGTTGTAAATTTCCTCTTTTATGAAGGAATAAACGTAATATGACAGAGTAACCAACAGCCAGCTTCAGAATCTAGTATGAATCATTAACCAGAGTTTCTTAGAAAGATCGTCAAATCATTCAGAGAATCAGAGAAATGAATTCACTTAAGTCAGAGAATTCTTCAGTAGAAAAACTAATTTATTTATTAAAGCAGTGTTTTTTTTATTTAACCATTGTTCCAAAATACGTTGTCTGCTAAAGACTACAATGTTTCTTTAACAATGATAAATCTTAAAATAATAAAAAATTAAAAAACTTTATTAGATATCTTAAGTACATGACTTCAGAAATATGCTAAGAATTTCAGGCAATGAGGCTGTTTAAATTACGTGAATCAGTCAAATCTCTAACTCTTTAAAATAAATCTGAAAAAAAAAACGAGCCTTAAGAGACATAAAAAAGTTACAAATGTGTTTTACCTAATGTAAGAGTCTCCAGGGCCATTCTATTTCACAAACAGTACTTATCTGCCTAAACTAAGCCCTTAATTCTGCAGATTCAGACAGGCGATACAATTTTACTTAGTATATGTTTACCTTTACACTGGTTGTTTCTGCACTGTTATACAGCAGAAAAGTGTTTTTCTACATATTTTTAGTCCAAAAAATGGGCTGTTAGAAATTTTGAATCAGTTCATTATAAACGCTGTTCACTATAAACCTTTCGAATTGTTGCAACAAAATTATTTTTGCCCTGTATTTTTTCTAAAGAAAATAAATAATGAAGAATTTGCATGCCTGTATTGCCTTCCTCGCAATTGTGATTTTTTTTTTCCAGATTTCGAAATATATAGTTCACACTCGAACATGGAGCCCGGAATTGTGGATTTGAAATTTTCTTATTATTAGCCCAAAGGGGCATTTTGCGTCGATTCACGATAAGCGTTGTTTCACTTTTCAAATTGTTGTTCCCAAATATTATCACCCTGTATTATATTCAAAGACATTAAATAATGAAGAATTTGCATGAATGAATACATGTTTCTCGCATTGTGATAAAACAACCGTACCTAGAGCCATCAAAATTTGAATAACGTAATCTTCCATAGAATATGGCCATGCAGAAGCCCTAATTTGAATTTGAAATTTGTTTTACTATCGATTTCATATTTTGTAACACTCAACGAATTTTTTATTAACGAACTGAACGATTTCAAAGCGAGCAACGGCAACACTGTACGAAAAAAATTATCTCCCGTGCGCGAGACTGCGTATCGGATATTCTAAAGATATGATCATTTTTAAATTATTTTGCGATATTGCTGTTGAACTTAATTTTATGGTTTAAGTGCGAAAAACATGATATTTAATAAATAAAGGTAACACACAAAACGTTAAATAAATGCGCCTTTGGACGTAATTTAAAATCTGAAACCTTACAGATTTTTATTTATTGTTATTATTGTTTTTATTTAATAATCTGGAAAACTTTAATAAATTTATAATTTACACACTGAACGATTTGAAAAAAGGCTGTTACAACTCTATTCGAAATAAAGTAATTTTATCTGCATCCCTCCAGACTGTTACGAGATAATGAAGATATATCGGAGAAATGCAAGGTACTTATCTTTCAACTTTCCTTAAGGAATTTGGCTTCGTTAAAATATTGTACTGCTGCGGCCGGAAATAAGATATTTTTATATTCCATTCGCCAGCTTGTTCAGGTCAGTAAAGCCTAAGATACTTTGGAAGTTATTTGAGTTATAAAAAGCGGTTTAAAGGCAGTAATCCCAGTTCTTAAGAATATGTTTTCTATTAAATAAACATGTACATAAATCATGATATATCTAAGTAATATTCAAATTTCTGTTATTATAAATACTCAAAGTGTTTAGAAAATTTCAGTAGCTGGACTTTTCCACTAGGGTTAGTTTTTAAATTTTAAAGAAATCATATAGTGAATAAAAAAAAGTAAGACATACCCAAACACTCCATGGGTATTTCTAAATATATGTTGTTCAAAGTATTTTGTAAAGTTACTGTTGAATTGATTTTTATGTGACGCAAGTGCGAAGAACGTGATATTTAATAAACAAAATTATTACATAAAAAGTTAATAATAAAAAAATTTAGCCTTCTATTTAAGAAAGCTGGAATGCTTGAAAGCTGAAGAAAACCTCGAAGAGGTTCGCCAATTCCCCTTTTTATGAGCTAGTACATTTAAATTAAGTAGTTTCAACCAATGAAAAAAGGATAAAAGTATCCCACAGTGAGAAGAACAAATAATCATGTAATTTTTCTTGATTAGCCCACAAACTGAATTAAAATGAGTTCTTGTCTGATGAAATCGCTTACTGATGTTACAACAAATACGTTGGCAAAACTGATGGATTCCGTTAACTATTCGCGTTGTAGTCTAATGCAGTCTCTCACCAGTTTCCATAAAGCTGTAATTACCCAAAAAATTCAATTTAATGTGATCTCGTCACCCGGATATCCAGACTTATTAAATTACAGTCTAATCTAATATTCGAAAAGTCGGGAAAAATGAATTTTTATTAAGATGCAAATCAAAGAAGATAACAAAATTCCACAGAATTTCGTCAAAAAATAATTAGCTAAAATACATTTGTCAATCTAAAAATTATTTTCACCACCAAACTCCTGTTTTTCTGAAAAGACAATATCGCGGTGCAATTCTGATGTGCTTAATGCAGTTGAATTAGTAATTTTTGTTAAAATTCTGATGTTAGCTTTGATTTAGATTAGACTAATAGTTATCTATCTCGTTTATTAACAGAGTGGACCTACTTCAGCTTCCAAGTCTCAAGAAAGCCGGCTTGAGTAATTTCTATATACTGTAACATATGACAACATTTTTTTTTTCTGCTTTTTTCCTTTCTTTTTCAAATTACCTAAAATTTGTAGCCTTTTGGCTAAATGCTTCATCTGCATTCTCTAAAATTCTCTCACAACTCCGCTCACTGTTTACTAGACACTGCCTTAATTATATCACAATTATTTAGCTTCTTCGAATTTACTTATTTATTCTTCACAATTTTTTAACTTTTCAAATATATTTTTACACAATCCTCTATAGCTGAATTCACTATAGCTGAACTGAAAAAAAAAAGAGAAGAAAAAAAAAAAAAAAAAAACATTTATTTTGGTACTAAGCATTTCAACGTATGCTATTATTTGAACTGAAGTGAACAAATACATCGCTTGAACTCATTTTTATTGCGGTTATAATTGGATTTCTTTTATATTTTAAAATACAGATGATTGGATGTTTTTTTCTTTTTACTAAATTATTCATTTTTAATGCACTATGTTTTATCATACACCAGAAGTTTTGTCTAATTATTTTTATAATAATTAACCAGTTTAAAATTCCAATTTTATTTAATTTCATTACTTAACACATTTTAGGCGTAGCAATAACATTTTGTAATTAATCAGATAGAATTTATTTTTTCATTTCAAAACTCCAAAACTTTTCTTGCATCACAAATTTTAAAAACTAACTCCATCTTTTTTTTTCTTTTTTAAAAAAGGTCGAATTTATTAATTTTCATATGCTGGATTACTTACTTCTCGAATAAAACTTATTATTTTTTCATATGTCGGATTACTTCTTTTTCATGTTGGTTTTTTTTTTTTTTTTTTTTTTTTTTTTTTTTTTTTTTTTTTAACTTGGTCCACGCAAATTTAAAATTATTATAAGATTTTTATGCTTTTTTCCTGTAATGAATATTAAATGCATTATTTAATTTATAAACGAGCATGAAATATATGTATATATGTATCACATGTATGTATGAATCAGATGTATGTACGAATTAGAGTATCTCTCTCTCTCTTACAACAACGTAATTTAATTAATATTTTTTTCATCTTTAATTTATCAATTAATTATTGTTTAAAATTTTTACTGCTTGTTCTTTTCCATTAAAAAATTTAAGATTTTTTATTTGGTTTTAAATACTTATTTATTTCTTGCATAGATATCCATATATTTTTATTTTGTTTTCCTCTTCTGGTTGTTTCCAGTTGGAAAGTGAACTTTTTTTTAATATATAATTACAATAACTTATAATTTTAATTGTTCTTCCATTTGCGCAAAATTAATCATACCTCTTTTGTTAAAATAATTTCAATTCAATTTAAAATTATTTTTATTAAATATGTTAGGAATTTTGTGCATATTAAGATTATTTTAGTGAAATTTTTATATCATTTTTAAAATGTAACATGAAATGGTAGAGAGAGACGAAGCTCTGCTGGAAAAATAAGATTACCGAGAGAAGTCTTATTGGCGTAAATTGTTATCCCGCTAAATTGGCGAGATGTTACCAAACTGTCGATGGTTTTGGCGACTGAATTTTGTCGCCACGTTTGACGCAAAATCGCCGAAATTGCGGCCATTTGTCGACATTTTGAACCGGCCTCTGTATAACTGTAATTGATCCCTATATGTAACGGTAACCGTATCCGGTACTTATACGTAATTTTACCCGTATATGCCTTCAAGCAATTTCCAGAAATTTAAGGTATTAGACATTTCTCAACAGCCGGGGAAAAACTAAACCAAAGAGAGCAACAATTCTCATCTGTCAGTTCAGTGCTGACTTCAGAGAAATCCGTGAAAGCTTTGCCCTTAAGATCCGCTTTGCAATGCGTTGTATTTAACGTTCTCAGTAATCTGAAATGTAACTACTGCGTGATACATCAGTGCTCTGTGATATAGAGAAGATATGTACGAAATGTTTTGTGGAACTTCTAGATAGGTAAAATGTTCCTTTGGGGAAAATAGATTTTATCGATCTATCACGGGTTATGTAGGGATTCAATCCATTACGAATCCATACTCACACAACAATATATATTATAAATTATTTCTTTTCTCATTTTAAATATAGTAACCGCTTATAATAAATTGCCCTAAATTGTGTTGTTTCAAAATCAATCCATGTCATATAAGTCTTGCATAATACTAAAGGCGCAGACACTTACATATTACAGACAATAATATTTTAAATTTGCGAATCAACGACGAAAAAATAACCACTGAGCCCATGTAAGTAATGTTAAACTATAATTGATTCATTCTGAATCGAGATTTTATATTGAAAACTTTCGCTTTTTCTCTCTCGCTTCCGTCTTGTCGACCAACTTGCTCTCCGTTGCTGTTTCATTGAAATTTATTGTTATGAAGATTTGGAGAAAGGACCCAAGAACGGGAATGCAGATTGTGCTCATTGCACTGAGTAATTCACACTACGAATATGCTTCTAAAAAGTTAAAAAAATACAAATAAAAGATTGTAGAGACATAAAGTATTTTGAATAGCAGGAGATGTTATACCTTGTAAGATGAATAAAAATTAAATTGGCAACTACGACTTCATGTTTTGAATTTTTATTGATGTTAACTTTAAAACTGACAGGTATCATTTTTGAACCCTGCAAGAATGTATGCCTCCCGTAAAAATCTATTATAAATAAAGTCTAAGAAGTGAGCACAACCAAAGAATTATGTGGATTTTACATTTTGTACTGTTCGCACATTAGTGTTAATCATGAATTTATAACTGTTTATAATTTAATGGCTTAGTAATAGTTTAGTTTGAACATTTTAACAATATTAAGATTAAATTAGCTAAATGAAAACAACTAGATACACTAGTCAAAGTATTTAAGATGATCTCTGCGTACTCAGCTAAATTTAATTATAGCAAATAAAGAGAATGAATTGTTCTTTTCCCTTATGCTAAGATTAAATATTATGATGGAAACTCGAATATTCCCAAATTCTCTGTGATAAAGCTAAATCGATTTTAATTACTATTCGAGGAAAGATAAAACTTAAATGTTTTTAAATCATTGCATTTATTTTTCTGCAGCTTTCTCGCTCGTTTTTCATCGGATAGAACAGCGAGAAAATAACTTAATGGCTTCAAGACTTTTACACTAATTTGACAACTCGAATCCATTTTAAATAATTTTAACTGTCAAAATAAATGTGTAAGTTGGATCATATAAATAGACTAAAACTCAATGATACGCACTCGGTTTAAATATTTACAGAATGTCTTGAAAATTTTATTTTCTCAGCATTTATTTCAAATGCATTATAGATTTTAAATAAATTCAGATATATTAAAGTAAGAAAATTCACTCGATAATATTGATATAGTATATTACCTACCAATATTATCGAGGCTTAGTACCATAACTAAATGTAACTGAGAACTAAATAGAACTTGTATCGAATTAAATTTTGCATGAAGTGTCATAAAAATATGTTTTATAATAATAATGGATAAAATATTATCATAAAAATATGGATAATCATAAACAATATCATAAAAATGTGGATAAATAGTTTTTTATCCTTACTGATACAAAGTGCCATTTTCTTACATTTGTAGCGACCTTAGGTTATTTAAAAAAAAATTGAAAAATGAGCAATGCCCTCACCGGGACTCCAACCACGGACCTCTCAAATACGCGCCGAGTGTGCTGACCACTGCACCACAAAGGCATACTAAGAAGGCGGGAGAAATGCCTTATACACCTCCCATTTATAGGTCTACTGGGGGTTAGGGGACCCAAACGCCAAATCCAGGCGGTGGAGAATCATTATTCACCACCATTTTTAGTTCGGCAGCCACTCTAGGTTATTTCGAAACAGGGGACATGAAAAATGAGCAATGCCCTTGCCGGGATATGAACCACGGACCTCTTAAATACGTGCCGATTGTGGTGGCCACTACGCCGCGAAGGCATGATAAGAAGGTGGGATAAATACCTTATATACGTATCCAGTTACATCTAATAATCCAAAATTTTATATTACTGAACCTTTTATATCTTGGAAAACGAAATTATATTTTGTTTCCGAATGATCAACCGGAAGTGATACTTTACTTAAAGCTCATTGCTATATAAAGCACAGAATTTTCTGTACGTCATGCAGTGACTACATCAGAGCTCTATATCATGGTTACATTTAACTATTCAAATTAAATTCTGCTGTTGAATACTTACCTAATTATAACATACACAAGTAAGCACTTGTGTATGTTATAATTAGGTAATAATATATGTTATAATTAGGTAATAATTTATGTTATAATTAGGTAACAATTCTTGGGAATACAATATATTTTCTCAGCGAAGTACAAAATTAAGTATACTCTTCCTTTAAATGCCGAACAAGAGGATATATTCCCCGACATATATTTACTTGGCCCAAGAATGACAGAGTCTTTTTCTCCGGGGAAAAAATTGGACAGAAGGTATAATTCATCCACTGCGGAAAAAAGAAGACAGAGTAAAAAATGAAGTTCGCGTATTTCACCAAAATTTTACCGAAGGCTCAGAAATAGAAAATCAATTTTTCTTTAGGAGTTGTAGGCTAGGACACTGCTGCTGCTTTAAGAGGAGCTCCCAAGAACGAGCATTAGTGCTGATGTAGTAGATAACAAGCCCCAAAGGAGAAGAAAGGAAACTGTTGAAACCGTGAAAAGAAGAAAAGTAAACAAGGTTTATCACACAAAGAAGAGAAGTAAAATAAAAATTCATTTTAGAAAGTTTCAGGGAAAGTTGGGACTTGGAATCTGTTTTGATATTGGCTTAAAATAAAACTTCTTCAAAGTATAACAGAGAGGTACCCAATTTATACTGCAAAGAGAAGAGTTAAAGTTCGCGAATGGAGTCTGAAGCTCAAGTTACTGACCGAAGCGGGAAACAGCCATCATTTGAAGTGTCCTGTTTGAAGAAATCTATGAAGTCTTTGATTCAAGGAAATTTTTGGTGTTTAATGGTTGTTTAGAAAATAAGCAATTATTTCTATTGTTTGCATTCTAAATTATATTTGGATTTATAAGGATAGACATATTTAAATAGGCTGAATTCTTAAAAATGTTGCAACAATTGAAAAATCTTTGAAAATAGTTCGAATGAAACTTTATAACTTCTGGATTACTGTAGAAAACATTCTGTTAGTATTCATATAAGTAATTTTGCTTTTCAATCCCCAATTTTGGCTCCTTCAAACGTAAAAGAAAATATAATCACTATTTCAAAATTAAATAATCTTCGCAAACAATAACAGTGAAAACATTACTATACGTTATTAGTCTATGTAATTTTATCTGGCACTGCGATTCACCTAAATATATACATGAATCTCGTCAGGCAAGGATACAAAAGCTTCCTACAACCATAACTGCAATATAAATAAAAATACCATGCTGCAATATGAATACCATGCTGCAATATGCAATAAAAATACCATGCTGCCTTTATTGCTAAAAGTTATTTCATATTTACATATAATAAAAGTCTGAAACAAAATTTTCGAAGCTTGAATTTTTTAATTAATTTTTCTGATTTGATTATCTGGTTGCCTAGTACCACCTTGATTGATACTATAAGACGGAGATATCAATCACATTTTAAATGAAAAGCGTAATGATTAAGAATTTATTATAGCAAATGAGCAATATGCCTTATTTAAAGCCTTTATTGCTAAAAGTTATTTCATATTTACATATAATGAATGTCTGAAACAAAATTTTCGAAGCTTAAATTTTTTAATTATTTTTTCTGATTTGATTATCCTAAGACAATCTCTCCTACTCTCAGTCTCTGAATTAAACAGTGGCACTGGGAATACTTTGCAGTCCAAGAAATTACTTCTGTTGAAAAAAGATTTATTTCTTTAAGACTTTAGAAATACTTATACTGAAACACTGGATAATTTAATATTAATTAGGTCTGCAATAAAATTTGTATAATAAAATGACATTTTCACTTTTAATCATAACATGTAGAAAATTTTTTGCATAGATTTATATAAAAGTATGACATTGAAATAAGTACATTTTATATGAAAAATGCAGTAAAGAGGTAATTGAAGATTGATGCAAATTTTTTACCCAAAATGTGCATTTGTATACGTGGTGTTTTTAATTGGCAAAGCACACTAGGGCTATCTGCCTAAGGGGAGGGAAGCCTTTCGTGGAGGACTTTCTAAGGGAAACTGGCTCGTACACACGTTACACATGGGGAAAATCACGAAAACGCCCATGCAGCCAGCCCGTTCGCGGGATTCGAACCTCGGACCGAACTACCAGTTTTCAGCGTCTTTACCGCTCGGCCGCTGGTGGGCCTTTTGCATTTGTGTACAGTAAAGAGGAGAAGACATCGAAGTAAATTTTTACAAAAGTCATTCGCATATGCAAAGAAAATGCAGGGGAGGTTTAGGTAAGTTACTATCAAATATATACGTTTTTCGTATCGTAAAATACGGGAAATAGCTACGTGAGTTTCTATCAAATATATACGTTTACGTACAGTACAAGATCGGGAAGATTTACGTTAATTTTTACTAAATATATACGCATATGTGAAGCAAAAAAATTGGAGAAATTTTCGTATATGCTATAAATATACGTAAATTGTAACTAAATATATACGTAAATTCCTCAAATTTGCGTATATTATAAGTAAAAGTCAAGAATGAACCATAATCTTTCGCATAAATATACCTAAATTTTATGTAAATCTTACATATATTATAACGTAAAAATATACGTAAGTATATACTATTTTTTTTTCACAGACACTTTTCATGATATTTTTACGTACAACTTGAACGTTTTTTATACGAAGAGCCATTCGTAAATTATACATATTTTTCTCGTGCAATTTTCGAATGCATGCTGCCTGGGATATCACAATTATATTTTGGGTTTCTTCGTAAAGAAAAGCCTGGGCGTCATACCAGGAAAATTTTTAAAAAATGCAGTTTGAAATTACTGACGCGCATTTTACAACGCCGCAATATACTATATATGAAACTAAATAATAGTTTTATTAGGTACAGAATATTTTGCAAAGGTTGTAGAGCCATTAGGAGTTTTTTGGAAGCCAGAGAGATGAAAAATTAGCAACCGGGAATCGACCCACGGACCTCTGGAATACCGGCCTAGCGTGCTACCGTTACATCACGAAGGCACGCTAGGGAATTGAGAGAAATACCTTATATACTCCCCTTTTTAAAGGGCGACTAGGGTTTTAGGGGACCTAGTCGCCAAATCCTGGGTGCATAAAATCATCATCAACAACCCTTTTAGTTCGAGCGCCACTTGTAGAGACATTAGGATTTTTTTTTAAAGCCAGAGAGATGAAAAATTAGCCATCTCCTTCGCCGGAAATCGACCCACGGAGCTCTGAAATACCGCTCCAGCGTGCTACCGTTACACCACGAAGGCACGCTAGGGAAGTGGCAGAAATATCTTTATAAGGTGATCAACCGTGTTATACTATATACGAGAAGATGAGACTAGAAAGTAAAATTGCTACCGCATCAATAAATTACAATGAGAGAATTCCTAACTTGTCGTATAGATAGCAGTTAAGAAAGAGATAGATTCTTTTACACAATCGGGTAAACAAATTTTAAGGAGTGCGCTGATAGCCACAATAATTGAATATATGTGCACATGTTTATTCTTTCCAGCTGGGGATACTCGTTTTCTTAACTAAAGACACCACTGTTTGGTAAACTTGGTGAAAAGCATTTCCCTTTACGTGTACACACAACTTAGATAAGCAGAAATTAAGAAAGCATTCATTCATTCATTCATTAGTTTTACGGTGTTAGACGCTCGTAAAATTGCTGAAGTACACGATTTTCTGGTGAAAATATATGTTATTTAACAGATATTTTAAGAGTGGATACGAGAAAAAGAACGTTGTATCTTTATATTAAGTTAATTAGGAATATCGGACTTAGATCTTCCTCTTTAAAATTTATTAATTTTCATATATTTACGTATTCTAACTTACATTTCCTCACTTTTATGCACTTGATTCCATGTTCTTAATTCCTGCAAATTATGAATCTTTTCCAGAAAAAATTTCAAGTTTGGCAGCTATGGGAATAAAATTTTTTCACTTCATTTTTTTTTTCTTTTTACTGTTTCTTAATCTACTAATTTTGTACTTTTGCTTGCATATAAAGTCTTATTATATTATTTGTTGTGCTTATTTTTGTTTTAGAGCTTTTGCTTGGAATTTTAAGCCATTGTATAGAGACAAAACTATTTTTATTTCAAATTAGGAATTTTTAGCCCAAAGGAGCGTTAGCTCAGAAAGACTCTTAATTTCGTTTTGGCATTTTGCGTCGATTCACTGTTAATATCTGTATCACTTTTCAAACGCATGCCACCAAACATTATCGCCCTGTGTTATATTTAATGAAATTAAATAATGAAGAATTTGCATAAATGTATGTATGTTTCTCGCATCGTGATAAAACAACGGTACCTAGAGCCGTCAAATTTTGAATAATGTAATCCTCCTTCGAATAAGCCCTGAATCTGGAAGTCCGAATTTGGAATTTGCTTTCTTTATCGATTTCATATTCTGTAACATTTTAACGAATTTTTGGTTAAGAAACTCAACGATTTCAAAGCGATGTATGGCAACACTGTACGGAAAAAAATTTTATCTCCAGCGCGCGAGACTTTGTATTGGAAATTCTAAAGATATGCTCATTTTAAAATTATTTTGCGATAGTGCTGTTGAATTGGATTTCATGTTCAAATGCGAAGAACATGATATTTAATAAATAAAGGTAACACAGTAAACATTAGAAAAACGCACCTTTAGGCATAATGTAAAATGTGAAGGCTTTCAGATTTTCTTTTTACTTGTTTTTAGTTTTAAGTAATTTTGGTATTTTGTTTGCTTTTTGTACTTCTAATTTAAATTTGCTTTAATTCTCACCAATGTATCTATACTTGTTCTTTAAATGTTAAAAACCATTGATTTTTTATTTATTACAATTTGCAATTTTGCACATTGACAACTTTTTAGTGGTTTTACTTTTCTTGTAGTTTTGCTTTTTACAATAGATTCCCTTATTAGCTACTTGAATAATTCTACCTAAGCGGTAATACAAGTTGCTTTTTCCCATTACATAAAATTATTTTCTTTAAAATTTCTTCTAAATTTCTTCATTTTATTTCAAGTTTAACCTTATCTATTTTTCTCCTAATGATCATTATGTTCGTGATTTTATGTTTCATAAATTGCGATGCGAAAACAAATTTCATCTTACATACTTTGAACTTTCGAATCGCATCAGGACAAGTCATGTCTAGACGAATATTTGTAAAATAATGAATTGTGTAAAATTTGTAAATATAAAAATTTTGAAAGGTTCATTATACCTTTTTTTTAATATTATATCTGAATTAAAATTATTATTTACTTTTCAGTTAAATGATTACCTTTATATAATTTAGAAAATATGGCTCAATTAATAATTCTTTCCTCTGTGCTCCTTGCTAAATTCGAAGGAATTGTAAACGTGTGTTAATTTAATTTATTGGTTTGTTTAATTAATTTTTGCTTCACGGTGATTTTTTATTTCTGCTTTCTTTCTGCTAGGGGCCCACGAGCGGCCGAGCGGTAACGTCGCTGAACACTGGTAGTTCGGTCTGATGTTCGAATCCCGCGAACGGGCTGGCTGCATGGGTGTTTTCGTAGTTTTCCCCATGTGTAACGTGTATACGAGCCAGTTTCCCTTAAACGTCCTCCACGAAGGTATCCCTCCCTTAAGGCAGATAGCCCTCGAGTGCTTTACCGTAATCTAATAAACCAAATAAACCAAACTTTCTGCTAGGTTTCCTTTTACGTTTTATAGTTATACAGTTTATCTTCTTCTTATAAACTGTGTTCGCAAAAATCCTTACTCGGCGTTTATTTTCAAAACGGTTGGTCGCAGGTATCTACATTCAGGTACCAAAATTTTTTAGGTGACGCAGATACCCATGTTTTGACAACTTCAAATACTTTAAATATGAGGTACTACGAAGTCCTTTTTGTGATTTTTTTTGTTTTTGAATATTATTCAGAGATATATTTTAGTGATTTCTAGAGCAGCGGTTCTCAACCTTTTGACTATCGCGTACCATCTAAAGAAAAACTGAAAACCTTTTAGTACCACCTCCTAACTACCAAGTACTACTACAACCACCACTCTTGAACAAAGCTCACATCGCATAAATTTACGAGTGTTAAAGAAAAAACTTAATCAGAATATTAGGTTTTAATTTTTGAATTTAATAGTTAAAAATACTTTGCTTCGTTGCGTACCATCTGTTTTTCTCTTGCGTACCACCGGTTGAAAACCCCTGTTCTAGAGTAAAAAAAAAAATCTTTAATTTAAACTTTTACTGCAAGTTTTATGCCATGAATTTACCCGTAGTTAATTTATAAGCTTTGAAGCTTAGAAATGCGTTACTAGTATTCTCATTCAGTTTTATTAGAAAATGCTAAAGTACAAATTCAGTAGTTTTCAGATATTTTTAATTTAAATTTATGCAAATAATGTTTCAGTTTGGCAATATGAGGACACTGAACCTTCATAGAGCTTTCTAGAATAAAAATTCTGCAATATGTTATAATAAGATCACCTTTTTGAAACAAACTGTATTGATTAGTATTTTTGACGATAATATGCACAGAATGTTTCGCCATTTAATGTATTACCATCACAAATATTTGCATAAGTTGTTACGTTTTCGTGAGAATCATATTAAGTTATTTTGATGCCGGAGACGTGAAAAGTTAGCAAAGCCTTCGCCAGGACTGGAACCTGGACCTCCCGAATACGCACGGAGTGTTCTTCCATTTACACCACAAAGGCATGCAGAAAGGATTGAGAAAATACCCCCCTTTTAATGGGTGACTGGGATTAGAAGACCCGATCTTGAAATCCTGGTGGTGCAGAATCATCATCCACCACATTTTAGTTTGGGTGTCACTGAAGAATCCTTAGGTTATTTTAAGCGGGAAAAGGAAAAATGGGCAATGTCCTCTCCAGGAATCGAACCTAGATCTCTCGAATATGCGACGAGTGTGCTATCGTTAGGCCTTTAAAGCATACAGAAAGGAGGGAGAAAATACATTATAATCATTCACTCTTCAATTTGTGTACGATGTTTAAATATAATGTCCATTTTTAAAAGTAAATATCTTCTTTAATATGTCGTAAGGACTTTACACGTTTTGCATTGGACCTTCTATAAAGAGTTTAACATTTTCTTAAAGATCTGTATAACGAGAAAAGGAACATATACAATGTTAGATTTCAAAATTTTATAAAATAGATTGATTCAAATTTAAAAATTGAAAAACATGAATATTTAACTCCTTTAAAACATTTCTCATTTTGTGAATATATGCATTGCATACGACCAATAGTTTCGAAGACATTTAAGGATACATATATAGAGCGGAAGTCCGATAATTCGGCAAATTAGGGACTTTAACAAAGCCTAATTATCAAATATCCGAATTATCGGATTAAAACTACATAGCAACTTTTAGGATTTCTTTCACTCTAAACCATTTATGCAGTTCATTACAATGTTTTTATAACATTTATCGAACATTGTTACTTTTATATGTAAAAAAAATCAGACAGGAAATTTTAGATTTTTTTCCTTCTACTTTCCAATATCATAAATTAAAAGATTCAGCATCCAGTTCTTCAATCATCGCATTTTATTGTCATTCTTGCTAATCGATAAATAATATCCAGCTTTTAGTGAATTATTAAATTGCCTGTTTGCATTTTTTGCCTTATCAAAATAATTATATCAATCTTTAAAATCATTTTAGGTAAATTAATGTAAAGAAAATGCAGAAAGTTTTAAATAACAGATGAAGTAAAAATGACAGAAAGACATTATCATTCGCTTTTCGGAATATTGACGAATAGAAAGCATTTAAATTTACTGTAAACTATGTTCCGTCAGCATACGACTGAGATTATTTAATTGCACCGTTGCGATTTCAACTTACTATGATTTCAACATGGCGTGCAAACTAGGTTGGCTACCACCATGTTTCACTTTGAAGATTGCAGAATAATGTGGGTTCTGTCAAAGTTGGTTGCAGTGCTTGGTCTTCATTAGTGAGAAGGGTTAATTATCCTGTGAGAGTAATATCAAAATGATGATTTGCTGAGAAGGAAACTTTTACAAGTACTTGCTGCATCAACTTAACGATTGTAAGGAAACAAAAGGGAACTTTATTGTCTCCATCTTGTAGTTGCTGAGGGTTTGCGTTTCCATAATGATACTACAAAATTTCTACATCTGCCGTGTCCCATGAGTCGTCATTTCGAAACTGTCTCTTTATTGTAAAGAGTGGGAAAAGTAGAAGGCAGCTGCGAAGAGAGGAAAACAAGCAAAGGCTCCACCGAAATTAATTTAATCCCGTTGAAGTCTGTTAATTACATGCCGACACTGAGTCAACAACTGCAGATACCAAGTCTTCGACCAAGGGCAGACTGCTTTGACATCCGGAAATATTCAGCAAAAACAATTTAATTTTCTTCATTTATTCCAACCCCGTGAATAAACCCTGCTGGATATTTCAGACGAACATTTCCTTCAGATAAAGCCTTCTGGCTTTTATTCCCTGATTCAAACAAATAATTAATTCTAAGCGAAACGGATGGCGGCGAAACAAAAACCAGTCTCGGAAAATTAAAAAGATTGAAACAATGGCTGAGATATAATTAAACATTTAACCACGTGACAAACGCAGTATAAAGAGCTAGGGAGAAGTGTGTCTTTTTTTTTCCTATTTATTCTACATAATGGCCAATTTTGTTGTTATTTTAATAGGCATCGTGAAGAGAATACCCAATTTTCTCTTAATGTATGAAATTGCAGTCTGTGTTTGTTTTAATAGAGACAACAGTATATTCTCTTTGATTTATTCAAAGATAATTTAATATTCTTTAGGTTAATATGTATTCCATTTACCTTTATCCAAAAATAGGATATATTAACAAAATGTTTAGAAACTCGCATACTTGGATTACTCGTCATAAATAGACTTCGTCCATAGTTGTTATGCAGACAAAGAATAAAGTAAGACAAAGAACATATAAAGATAAATTAGAGTCTGAATGACTGCAGCTAACACAGATGACACAAAGTTTATTATGCAGCTCCGTAATGAGATTGACTAATAAGTAGACGCTTACAGGGAAAAAAAGAATGATGATATATGATTACACTAAATTATTAATATTGTAATAGTGTATTTGGTTTGAAAATCAACCAAGCAACCTCCTCGTAAGCGGGTTTCTCTTTTAACTCTGGATCATTACTTCTTTTATTATGTCCTGGCGGAAGCTTTCTAGCGATCACTTTAACAGTAGATTCAAACAGGTGTTTCCTTTAGTGGATTTGCTACATAGTAAGAAACGTTTTCATATATATGTTTTGCAATATCTCCCATTGTATGCAAATCCCATTTGCGCTTATTTTACAATTAAATTGAAGATAAAAAGATACGACTGAAGATACGATTTGTTAATGAAACGTTTTGAAATTGTAATAAAACAAGATGAAAACATTAAAAAATGGTGCTTGCTAATGCTAATACATTTTTATTGCAGCAGCTGCCGGAATTTGGCACGATCTGAAAATTCAAAAAAGGTGGCTGCGCTAATACGTAAGTACCAACAATTATTAGAGAATTCAGTAACACATTCTTCTACGTAGTTTCAAAATTGATCTTTGTTTAGACACCTCGTAATTTTGTAGTAATAAAATTTAAGATAAGCATTACACTCTCTACCACTGACTATGCATTAAGTGAAAGCTATATTTTAACCCACCTTAGTATGTTATCAGCGCTTTATAGTCAAATGTCGCTATATTTACTAACAATGCTACAAATATAGCTATAATTTCGTTTCTAAAAATGCAATGATACTTATCTATAGTATACATCAATCAAGCTTACAAATGATGTTGTAATTTAAAGACTGATTCATCACTAACACTGTGGGCTACAAGCGAATAACTAGTTAAAAACGTTTTCTCCTACTATTAGTTCATACTGTCGTAGAATGCTCCGCTATAAAGTCTTTAAATGGAGCAAACCAGGACCTACCAGCCGCAGAGACATTGTTGTTGCTGACTAATGCTATAGTCAGCCCAACCTAGGAAATTTCTCGTGGCAAGGAGCTCAAGATAGGCCTGCCATTGAACCTTGAACACCTTGCAGGTGGCAGTGCGATTTAGCTCAATTCCACTCCCAAGTTTGATGGAAAGCACCCCGAGGGGACGCATCCGAGAGTCTACAACCCGTTTTCTCCTACCACAACCTCTCGACAGAACTTTCGGCTCGCCGCATATTTCGATTGCCGTCATGCCGCACGGACGCTATACATTTTCAGACATCCATGCCTTCTCCGAGATTCGAACTCGGGTCTTTAAGCACGGCAATCAGCGACACTAACCACTATACCGGTTGGGCAGTGCCGCCGCAAGATAAAATTTCAGAACACTGGTAGTTCCGATATGGGTGGAAATCTAGACGAAAGGACTGGCGGCATTGGCATTTCCGTGGCTTTCCCTGTGTGTAATGTGTATACGAGACAGTTTCTCATAGAAAGCCCTCCACGAAGGCATCCCTCGCCTTAGGCAGATAGCTCTAGTGTTCTTTAGTATAATAAACTAAACCAAACTGGATCAAACTAAGAGTCACTTGCAAACACCTTCGTGACAAGCAACAGCGTAATATATATCATTTAATATTTCTGTATACAATTGTTAATAGTTTCTCTTCGAAAATTAAATTTTACTTTTATTTAAAGTTCGAAAGCATGCAGAAATCTTTTCTCGTTTATAAACAATTACCACCGACATGGTAGAAATGACCAAATGCGTAATAAGTAGTTTTAATAAATTTATTAATTAAAAGCTTGTTAGTTGCTTGCGTTTATTAGTAAATTAAAATTAATAGGTTCAAAATTTTAATCTGCAGATCATTTTGCTAGTCCAAAAATTGTGATCATAGTAAAGTAAATATTTTTGAGCTGTTAAATTTGATTCAGCAATTACAGATACATATTTACATACAATTTATATATGATTTCGTTCAAGATTGTTTGAAAGTAGCTACAATTTTTAAGACTTTTAATGCTTCATTATGATATGTGGCATTTAAAACATTCTGATAAGGCATCAGTTCTGAAACAGCATTTAATCTCAGAAGTGACTCGTACCACTATCGGTATAAAAGAATTTAGTCATAAATCTAGCAAATAGCAATTTCTTCGGTTTAAAACGCCTAAAAAAGCGATAAATGTACACGCTTGAAATCGTTGCAATGGCGCGTGAGGTATCTGCTATAGTGATAGAAGAAATTTTATTGCTCCTTAAATCTATATCGCGTATAGTATGCGTCGATGCGAGGGCATTTAGATATGATTTGTTTGAGTATCTGAGATTTTAAACCTATCAGAATCTTTAAAATTATTTTTCCAATGGGAACCCACTACCGAGACTGAAATGAGAAGAGAAACGAAATAATGGTACCGTGTGTTTCTTCTGTATCCGAGAGGAAATTTCAAGAAATACAATAATTTATTCTCTTCTTTATTATTTCCAATAAACAATTATAATTAATTACTTTTTTATTGTATTGAAAAGAAACTGCTCATCACTGTAATAAAAAGAAAAAAAGAATCTTGTTTAAATTTTGGGGCCAGGGGGAGAAAACTTCACAAATATTTGTTTAACAGTGATTAGATGTTTTCTGATCCTTTCTAGAAGGTACATGTTTATTAAAATAACATAAGATGCTTGAAAGTAATTTCTGCACGGAATAAATTCATATTAGAAAATATGTGCAAGACGAATATGAGTCATTTCCTTTGAAACGCTCTTAAGCAAGGAAATATATCTCTTGCCTTTAACAAATAACCCTTGCATACTTTGGCATTATAAGTTATGTGATGCTTTCAAACTCCAGATGTGGAAATCAAAATACAAAAGATGTTTACACATTTTTAGAGAGATTCCGGTGAAGAAACTTTAGAATATGCAAATGTTTTGAAATAGCAATTTCTGGCAACATCTTATTTGAAATAAGAAGTACTGTCGGCCATTTTTTAAATTTATTCTTTCAAAATGTCTCCTGTAAACAAGCTGTAGTTTGAAGGATAAATGTTTGCGCTTTCCGAAGAAAGATATTCCTATCCCATAATTCAAAAACATTTGAAATGCATGGTAATAAAATTTGTGATGAAATATAAGCAACATTGATAATCGGAAAGGAATAAACCTTCGGTTTTGCCTTTCCGATTATCAATATAGTTTATTACATGAAAATGAAGTCATGACCTTGATATAGAAACCGAATTTCAACTGAATGCCCGAAAATGGTACGTAGTGTTTGTATTGTTTTTAAAGTGAAATAGTTAGTAACAAGAGAAATTCCGCTACCGCAGGAATCAAAATTTTTAAATACATCTGTATCAACAACAAGCAAACAAAATCTTGATTTACAACGTAAAAAAGCTAAAATACATAATGTTCGCAAACTTTCGTCGAGGCATGGGGCTCAAAGCAGAACAATTTGTAGAAGCATGTATGAAAACTGTTTAGAGGAAGATAATAGGAAATGCATTGTAAGCCTCTTTTAAGCACAACCCCGCTGCGATTGTTGGACTTTGGAAAAGAGTAGGAGAGGAACGTAAATCAATGCAATTTGAAATTTTATGAAATCTCTCTTTTATCACGGACACATGTTGCACTCTTTAATCCTGTGAAAGGGCTTTCAGATCAAATGTTAAAAAATACTTTTTAAACATTAAACAGCCCTGAAAAATGTTGGGCTTAGTTTGGACATTGAAGTCACGCTATTTATACATCTGATGCGAGTCGTTGAAGACACCTGATTCCTGCCTCAAAAGAAGCCGAAGCTACAGATTCATTGCTGAGAGTCCGCGATGTTGCAGACGTTGTCACACTGTACTTAAGAATAATTGGTGTTACGCAGCATATCGAGTTTTCTAATCTAAGTCATGTGATATGACTCTGCAAGCCCTAACATCTATGCGGACTAGATGCTTCCTGTTGGTAGCATTGGTGATGGATAGCCGTTGAGATCCTTCATATTGCTCTGTGTAAACCTTCTGGACCTATGAATAGCAAATTCACATAAGCAGGTTTTGTATTTCAATCAATGAGAACAGTAGTTTCGCAGTATGATGACTCTCGGTACAAGGAGGATGAAACCCTTCCAACGTTCGGAATATGAGACGCGCTGCTATGATTTCCTTCATCTTATAAGTGGCATAACACGATTTCCAATGGAATAAAAACTAGTAAAGGCGACTTTAGAGTAAATCGACGTTTTATTCTATCATTATTTGGTTCTAGGTGTAATTATTTTTTCATGTGATGCGCGCCTGCTGTGAAATACTAATTAAACATTCCGTTCAATTTGCAGAGACAGTAGGTATTTCTTTTGGAGGCCGGAAAGATGAAAAATTCGCAAACGCCTTCGCCGAACCACGGACCTCTGAAATACCGGCTCAGTGTGCTGACCACTACACCACGAAGGCTCGCTAGGAAAGCGGTAGAAATACCTTATAAATTATACGCGAATTTTGGATCTGTTATTTTCATTTCTTTTAAAAAGTGGCAGTGGCAGTTTTAATATTCAGTAATGTAATATTCACATATTAGTACTTGTGAATGCTATCTATAGAAATAATAAATAATTTATTGATAAGTGTTAGCAGGTTACTAACATCATTTCCGGTTTTAAACTAATACTTAAATGTAAATATCCCATCCGTTTTATACAAAACCTTATTACGGAATATTTAATTAAGCTTATTTAGCGATTTTAATACAAATCGGTCATGCAAATGATGCGTCAAGCATTTATTACGCAAGAAGAGGCAAGTCTCCTTTTATCTTTACACTATATTTTCAAATGTAGCACATACTACTTCTTCTTCGGATCCAGATTTACCCAAGTCACTAAATTTGTTTTCCAATTCGTAAATTCGCATTTTAGAGTTACATTAACGGACTTACTGTCTTTGTACTTTTTACCAGTTCTACTTTTCTCATGTATTTTTCCTCCTAGTTTATTTAAGTTCTTTGATTACTTGTGATATTTTCTTCTTGTTTACTTAACGGTAAACAAGAGGAGAGCTGGATAAACAGTCGTACCTCGGCATACATCCGCTTTGAAATAAATCCGGTTTGATATATGTCCTGTTTGCGCCAGAAGGTTTTTGTTGGCATATGGTATTTGTTTAGAATATGAATCGAGTTCGATGAGTCACGAATGCGATTGTTTACTCCTTTCAAGACAATGTTACCACGGTCCGTGAGCGTCAGTACGTCTGTTGCTATTATTTAGTAAACAATCCGCGGTATAACTCTAAATGTTTAGGTCATTTTAAGGTTTTTTTTTTTTTTTTTTTTTTTATTTTTTTTTTTTTTTTTTAACTTTTGTAAATTTTAACAAGTCAAACTTTAAGAAAATTTATAAGAAGACTAAAGCAATGGCGAAGTTTGTTAGAATCAGCACAGTGCTGCAAAACGATATTGTTGAAAAGTATGGAGGTGATTTGCGTATCCCGGACCCGACTACTGCTTACCGTATACCAAGAACGATAGTGTCTACAATTGTGAAACACGGAACGCTATTAAATCGGCTAACGTTGTTAAGGTGTGAAGTCGATAGTTAAGCATAGATCAGAAACATTGCAATAACCGGGAAACAGAAAAACATTTATGTAGAATATTTCACTTATATACAGTGAACATTTTACTCACCGATTTTGTAATTTAATACTAAGCAATGTTATAAATAGTAATATGGTGCTTTTTATAAAAACGGATTAATTAGTTTTATTATTTTTCCTTTATTTCTTGTTGGAATCATTCGCCTGGTATAAATTCAAGGATATGAACAGGATTAACGACATGTACCGAGGTGTATCTGAATTTTAAAACATTTTCGTAAATCCACAGACGTAACCCAAGTAGGGAAGAGCACATTAAAATCCCATTACTATTATAAAACTTTCCTTTCCTGTAATTTTACTACTTGCGTACTGTATTGTAACTATTTTGCTATTGGGTATTTATATTGGTACGGAATGCTCAGCTGCGCTAAAATAGCTTTGCTGCAAAGCGGGTTTAGGTTTCCAGAAAGTGGCAATGAAATGCAGGGTTGCCATATTTGGCTCGAAATCGCCCATTTGGCTGCAAAATTAAGTGATACGCTAATTTAGACTGAGCGAGAACATTTTAGAACGAATTCTGGCCAGTTTTCGAGAGAATGTTCTGAAAGGCAGGTTAAAGCTATATATAAACTGTCTGTAGGCGAAATAGAGAAGTATCTTGAGTATTTTGAGTTCAGTAGTAGTGTTTTGAGTTTAGAGATTAGCTTGAGAGCGACCGAACCGAGTCCTGAACTGTACTTTAGTGCTTTGCTGTGAAGATGTCTTCCCAGTCGTAACCTGAAGAATGTGTTGCTGATTGTTTCAGCGTTCCTTATGTAGTCTTTTCGTCGACTGTAAACGTGTTTTCGGAACTGTTCAGAGTAATACTGGAGAATAAATTGTATTTTGATTCTTCATCAAGCGTTGTCTTTAATCATTCCAAATTCGTGAACCCGTAGATGGCACCAATATTATATATTTTTCTGTTTGTCTTTTTCAATCGTTCTTTCAATCTTCCATGTTGAAGTTTGTGACATTCTGTCGGAAATGTACAGATATACACTCACTTCTAAAAGTTAAGCACGGAGAAGAAAATGCCAATTTCCGGAAGCCAATCAGAATTGAAGAGGATGCAAGACGGAAGTATGCAAATATGTCAGGTAACAGCCAATTGGGCTTTTATGTCAAAAAATATGCAAAAAAGGTAGTCTTATAAGAAGCCAGCTTTGTGAAGGGTTACAGAAGTTGATTGTAAGTGCTGATAGAAGGTGTTTAAGACTTTCGTACAATTTGTTTTCAAGACATACGTGTTTCTATCACTTCCATAAGACGAATGAAAGATTCTGAGTGCTGGCGTGCTGTGGGGTGCATTGAAGCAGGACAGTCGATCACAGATGTTGTTCTTTCTTCGGCGTTCATCATTCTGTAATTTCACGTTTATGAAAATAATTCCAAACCATACAGACAGTTGTCCAAGACCCGTAGCTAGTCGCTTAAGGGTTACAACACCCGCGGAAGATCGATATATTGCTATTGTAGCCAAGCAGAATCACAGAGCGACCTCCAGACGTTTGACATCTATGGTTACTGCGTCCATTGGTTAGGCGATATCTACAGTTACTGTACGCCGAAGATTACATATGAGTGGACTGTACGCCCGGGTACCTCGAGTTTGTGTTCCTCTATCCGTCCAATCAAGAGGGGCACGATTACAGTGGTGCCGGGAACATGTCAAATGGAATGTGTCTGACTGGGGCAATGTCATGTTTACTGATGAATCAAGATTTTCTCTGGAGCCAGATGGCAAACGTATAAGGATATGGTGTGAACAACGACCACGCAATCAGTCCCAAAACATCACCGAACATCACGCATTCCCAGGCGGAAACATTATGGTGTGGCAGGGGTTTCATTAAGATACAGCACCGACCTACACATCTTTAAACGGGGTTCTTTGACGGCTGTCAGGTATCGAGATGAAATCCCAGAATCCATTGTTTTATTGTACGCTGCAGCAGCTTACCCTACTTTTGTTTTAATGGACGATAACGCACGTCCCCATAGAGCTGACATCATCGATGATAACATGGAGAATGAAGGGATAGCGCGTATGGCGTGGCCAGCATATTCGTCCGACCTTAATCCCATTGAAAATCTTTGGGATGCTCTCGGCCGTGATATATCTTCACGTTTCCCACCTCCAGCCACTCTTACTGAGCTGGAAACTGCTGTACAAGAAGAATGAAGATTGCTTAATTCTGCGGTGGTTGACCAGCTAATTGAAAGCATGGTCACAAGGTGTAAACTTTGTATACAGATGAGGGGGGATCACATACCCTATAAATGTCCTTGTTTTTCATTTCATGCTGTTTATTTTCACTTTATACATAATTCTGTTTAAGTCTCCAGTATGTCATTATCTGATAACTTACAAAAATTTAATATATTTTTCATTTCTGTATATAATTATTAATTTTGTTTTATGCATAAATATATATATATATATATATGCTACTTTCCTGCCGAATTTTGTGTCAATCAAAGCAGTCTTTGTTGATTTTTTAGCAATTTACATATTCGTGCTTAACTTTTGGAAGTGAGTGTATATTTTGCATACATGAAATACAAAATAACATAAATCACATGAATCGATAAATGCCAAGAGGAAATGTAAGGGATAAGCATTCAAAGTAGTTTCCTTTAAAGTAATACTTTAACTATGTTATTTTAAAGAACTTAATCAATGTTGTTTTATTTTTCAAACATAACACTTTATCTTCTAAATTTGTAATTCAATTCAACTGCTTTCGAATTTCATTTCCAACTTTGGAAACAGTTACGACAATGCACAAAGAAAACTTTCGATATCGTAGAAGAAAACTAGATTCGGAAAGGCTATGAAATTCGAAGTAACTGGTAAATTTAAAGTGGAAACCTTAGCATTCTGTACTTGTAGGCAAGGAGATGAAGCCCGGAGTAAAAGGAAAAATTTTCGATTTCTTGAAAAGTCTTATTATGCGTTTGAACTTTTATCCAACTTTTGGGCAAGGAAATCGATCTAGGGATTGGAATGGTGTCTACGGTTTTGGCCTGTGATTTACGGTTTCTCAATTTTACATTTTTATTCCTGTGAAGGAGAGATATTATCTTTCTAGTGCACTCGAAAGATATTGATGTTTCACACCTATGACTCATTTTTTTCTCTTTTCTAGAATCAGTAGTATTTCCGTGACTAGTCAAAAATGCAACATTCTTACTTTTCGATGTGAAAGACTTTTTATTATAATTATACTCTAAAAACGAATCTCTTTTTTATTGGTATTTTTTAGCTCTGAAAAATTTTCAATCTTTCTCATCTTCTTTAAAATGGCATATCCTTTTGAAATAATTTTACTCAATATTGCAACCCTCGTGAAAGAGGAGCAATTCACTTCAGGCGTAATATCTTTCAAGCTCACTGAATTGATTTTTTGACATTTACCATTAATTCTCAAAAGAGAGAGATTTTTCAAAGACAAATAAAGAGTACTGCTGGTCATATACTTTTTCTGCTAAAATGAATATTTGTGGGAAATTCTCTAAATAACATTCTATAGCATCTAGACAATATAAATAACTAATTATGTACTAAATAAATAATTCTTTGTTTTTACAGTCAAAATTTAAAGTTCTTATTTCACTTTTTTGAAATTAGGGAATGAGTAATGAATATTTAATTTCGAATTATAGTTATATATGGGATTTTATGAACTACATAGATGTAAAATTATTGGACATATGTATATATGTGTAAGACATAATACGTATTGGACATATTCGATGGTAGAATGTTGCTAATTATGACATTATCATACCTAGAACCGAAGGTGTTATTGCTGTGACTAATCTCAACTGTCGGATCTCACCAGTAGAAGACTACGAAGTTCATACAAGATTATGCCTTTCCTAGGCAAGCGCCTTTGACATCGCATAGGCGACAGTACGACTTTTCCTAAGCTTCACTCCAATTTTGAGGCAGACCCTGGGTCCCCAGGGACTGTGTCTGAGGGTCTCCTCTTCCCCTACCGTCAAACCATATGATAGGACTTTCGGATCGCCTTATATTTAGAGTATCCCCCATGCCAAAAAGACGCTGTACATTTACAAACATCCATGCCTTCTTGGGAATTCGAACCCGGGTTCTTCGGTACGGTCAGAGACACTAACCATTATCCTGTTTAGGCAACAGACCCAAAGTTGGGTATCCTGGTACTAAATTAACACACTTTAGGATATGATGTTCTAATTAAATTATACAGTTCTTTTGGGAAGAGTGTGATTTGTATCTCATTTGTAACTTAACTACATAATCATTCCTTATACAGTGAAATCCTTCTTACCTTTGACTTATTGCCTGCAGTTGAGAATTCTGTATATCTGCTTATGTTCCTAAAAATCGTGTTTACTGATCGAAATGCCAAAATCATCTGCTGTTTCTTCCTCATCACTATTCATCACTCAAGAGACTGTAATATGCATTTTTCAGTTAATATTGATGTGACAATATCACTGTTACAGCTACATACATTCCAAATGCCGTATCTTCCTCTCCTAAATCAAAATCAATGAGAATCATTGATTTCATTTAAAGAAATGGGTGCTAAAAAGACATATTAAAAAAAGCAGATAAATTTACATTGACTAAAACAGGTATTCATTTTGCTACGTCGACTAAAAATGCTTTATGTCTGTAAGAAAATATACGAAACAAACCAATGTTTTCACCGAAGATGTAAAAGATTTTTGACTTGAATATCAATACAAGATGTTGAAGTCCTGTTTTCTCGTACATGGCGGGAAAATCAAAATGATCATTGAAGATAAACTAAAAGGTTTTGTCTTGAAAATGGTGCCGAGAGACGACAGTAAGAATTGTACAAAAAACTCTTACAAAGCAATTACAAAGAATTGTGAATGCAGAATAAGCATTAATAGTCTCCTGTGTTATAAATTTCAGCAACGTAGCTTTTTCACTATCATTTAATGCAAAGAAACTACAGTTTCCCACATTGCAATACGCTATTTCGATGTCCTTTTGGATGGAGATGAATATGTTAATTAGATATTATTCCTGATGATGTCACACATTTCCACTGTTCATTGCAGTCAAGACTAAAGGCCATAACTAGCTTTGTCAGTTTTTATCGCAAATTACTGAGAGTATTCTTGTGATACATCTGCGTTTATGTAAGTCTACAGATCTGTCCGCATAAAGTTTTCATCCATTTGCCTTCCAAGGTTTTAGTAAACAGGTTTCTTTCACGAGTTTTATTTAAAGAGATGTAATTTTCGTCTCCTGCCGCGTACATGGGAAAATGGTTAGTGACTGTGATCCACCGATTCGGTGCCTCCATAATAAAAAAGACCATCGCTTCCGGTGTTAAACTGGGCAACGCTTATAAACGACTAGAGCCCAACAATGGGTGGGAAGAAAGAGTATTTATTCTTCTTATGCCTTTTGCACTGTTCCAAACCATTCTTCAATGCTTTCTGGACCTGGAAGAAATTTTTCAGTCGCACTAAATTAATTTTTCTTGATATAATTTTGACTTATCCTGTTTTCAGAAAGTCACCAGATGCTACGGAATTTTTGGTCTGGATTGCAGATTTCTTCAATATTTCTCCGTACATCAAATGTCATTGTTATAGAATTCCAGTATCTTCATCAGTATGAACCTGTTTTTCTCCTAGGATTCTCCATGAAAACGTAACATTCCTTTTCAAAATAGTTCTCGCGTCCGTTATCATAATCAATTACCTAACTAACCGATGGGACACACAGTAATCGTTTATAATTTACAATAAAGTAAAATGAGTTACCTTGCTAAATATAATTTCAGTAAGATATATAATTGATTTGATATACGTGCTTAAGTGAATATTCAAACTTTTCGCATATGTATTATGCACCTACATGCTACTCATGCAGATGCTTATTTGGTGCGAGCAGAATTATCTGCTTAAAAATTTTGCAATCTCTTTATAATGTCAAATCGCTTGCAGTCAAGATTATTCTTTAAATTCGGGATCACTTTAAATGTAATCTGATTTAATATAATCAGACTTAAATATCAGATCTTCAAAACTTAATTTTGGAGCTCAAAAGTGCAGACCTTGCTGAAATATTAGATTCTCTTTCTTTTAATGATTTCGTATTAATAATATATGATATTCTAGTTATATATTTTTGTCGGTTTACCTTTTAATTGACAATAACGACGTAATTAATGCGTTCATTACAGTAATTTTTCTTTAAAAATTGTGAAATTTGAAATTTTTTTCTATCTTTCAGGAAACAAACACTCGAAGTTTAAAAATTGCTAAGGTTATTTTAACCCTTTGAAGATCAAAACGCCCGAGACAGTCTTTCATTCAAACGACCACAACCGCGTGAAAAGACCGAGATAGCGATGTTGTTTGCTTTCCTTCCGCCTAATGTATGCAGTAGCATGTGCAGTTTTCTGAAATGAATTGTATCAGTTTAGTGCACACAGCAAGTCCTAAAAGGTAAATGGAAGCCTCTTTGTTGGGAAGTAGAAAGGATGTCATTTGAAATCATCACATGTCTGCATGTTGTTGTGCATCAATGGATGGGGAGGGGAGGAAAAAGACAGGACGGGTAATGGACGATGACCTGCGTTTCGATATTTTAAGCGTGTAGGTTAGCGCAGGTTACTTAGTGCGAGCTTCACTTACTTCCAATCCATTAAACAGAAGAATAAAGACATGCCTTATTTGCTCTTAATATATTTGCTTTGATAACAATAAATACGCTTGTTCTTTAAGAATGCCAGCCGATTTTTCATTGACAAAAATCTCTTCAAACAACATTGCTTACCACAAGAACATAGAAAACAAATAATGGAACGTTAGAGACATGAACAATTAACAAAGAATGTAAGAGTAAATTATATTTTTATCATTTTGTACTTTTTACATACAAAATAAATGTTTAGAAGATAAAATGCCTACTATATAATTAAGGTTGACTGTAAAGAATGCAGCCCAAGTGTTCCTAGGCATAAATGTTCAAATTACTATAGGCTAGTAAATGATTTTATAAAGGATATTTTAAATAATTCTTACATGTAGTGCATTTGTGGAACCTTAAGACTATTTTACATGCTAAATACTTGGATACACGTTTTGAAATATTTCAAGAAAAAAATACCGGTTCGCAAAATATCAAACTTATATAAAAACGAAAACTTCCGACAAATTACGCTTTTATCCATCAGCGATAATTTACTTCTGGATACTGAAATTTCTACGCATATTCCAGATTCAGTGGCTTAGTTCTTTCATTCCTGTTAAATAAAATTCAAATTACCACTAATGTATGTTCTTCACCATCTGCGATATGTTCTGTCTGGGAAATCAACAGAAGAGTAGAATGCATCTGTATGGGCAATGGTGCGAGCAACGAAAGCTGTTTCCAAATGCAACTTTCAAAATAATAGTTCCACATTATGCAGCAAAAGATACGGACGCATGTTTAGGAGGATGACTTAAGAAGGGAAAAAAGACTACTGTAAAGAAAATATAACAAGCAAGTTTTAGCAGAGAGAATTGCGAAATGAGTTTTCTCAAAATTTCAGCAAAAGAACATTGAGTTGGCACCAGAGAAAGTGCTGTTAACAACACTTCGGCGCTCAAAACAGCAGCAACTACTTCTCTTATTATACATGATTTCACACATTATTTTTTTTCCTATGGAAAGAAAGACTAGAGAATAAAAGAAGTTTATGCTAATATTAATATTTCAATTTTAAATTCCAAATGTTTCCTTTCTAAAAGACTTCCTCCTCTTTACTTTTTCTCCTTCTCCTTCACCACAGAAGGAGAAGCATTCAACATACAGGTGTTATCCAGCAAACGCGCGTTTTTGGCTCTCTTTTTATTATTGTTATCAATGGTAACGTTTGTGTGTTTTTTAAGAACTTAGAATAAATTTTTCCGATGTTCAAAACGGGAGAACTTTCAGTTAAGCGGATGTATGTTATGCTTGAGAAGAAAGACGAATTGAGTATTGATTTTTTTTTCCTTTTCTGTTTGACTGTTGGGTGTTACTCTTTTTGTATATTTCTCCTCGGCAATTTCTTTCAAGGATTTTAACAATAACTGGTGAAAAGGATGTTATTCGAATACAACTAAACAGGAGGTAACGTCTGAAACGTATTTTAGTATTGGTTATGCATTTATACATACGTCGTTGAAATATTAGTTTCTGTTTTAGCTGTCCATTATAGAGTTTTTCTTCAGAATAATATTAATAAGATGTCTAATGTTTCCCATAAATGAATAAGCTGTAACGATTGGGTTTAGTATATAAACCATTTTCTGTGAATTAAATCAGAATTATTAAAAATATCTCTGAGTTTTATTACAGTCTTAGGGATATTGCATTTTACAATAAAATTTTTATGTATGATAAGTAATAATATAATAAGCAACAGTAAAAATTAATCTTGAAGACATTCAATAAAGTTAAGGTTATTCGAGGAATATATCTAGACACTTAAAATTTTATCTGTATAAATTTTTGTTTACATCGAAAATTTATTTTAAAGTTTTGGAATTTTTCAAGAATTAATATAAGGTGGATTTCATGCATTGAATTTTAATCTTATTATCTTAAAAACCTAGAAATATTCTGGTCCACTGTTTCATAGGAAAACGACTGACTGTAAAACAGTCAGAAAGTTAGATTTAGTACTGCCACTCTGATACTCAGTGAAAGCAAAATTTCACAGCGTGGATAAAAGGACTTCAGAATTTTATTTTTACACTTTTTCATTGGTTATTTATTTGTGTTTTACAGTAACATACAAAGAAAATATCTAATAGTAAATATTGTTTTACGCGTTGCCGCTAGAATATTCAAGTTATGCTTTTTTTTTGTATTGCCGTTCTTTTTAATTACTTAATGCTTTACGGATATATAACAAAACATGCTATAGATTTCAAATATACCTCTTTCTTAATTAGCATACATGAAAACAATTCTGATATGAAAGAAACTGGTCGTGAATTGCTGAATGCTAGTAATAAACATTTGAGATCTTAAAAAAACATACTTCTTACTGACTTCACGTACTCATTTTAGAATGTATGGTTCAAAAAACATTTCACATTTATAGAGAAAACCATTTGTAGAATTATATGTTAAAAATTCGCCATTACGAAGTAAATAGATACATTTACGTTAAAGGTAGAATAATTAAACTTTCAGCTTTGCTAATTAAGAAACGGTTAAAGCTATTACTGTTAAATTTAATTTTATGTGGTATAAGTGCGAAGAACATGATATTTAATAGTGTATTGAAACATAAGTAATAGCCATATTTTTAGATTTATAAATTTTTATTTTAACAAAACAAAACACAATACATTAGTCAATAATATTAATTTAGAAGTGAAACAACAAAAATCAGCGCTATATTTTCAAATTTTCACATGACTAGTTCCGATGGTTCAGTAAAATCATCGAAACTAGCCCTGTGAAAATTTGAAAATATAACGCTGATTTTTGTTGTTTGACTTCTAAATGAATATTTGTTCGGCGTGTTATTGTATCTTAATTAGTCAATAATATATTAAATATGGACTTTCCCCATAGATCCAAGATGTCGAAATGTATTCATTTGGCTACAACTCATTTGTTCAGCTAATTCTCGAGCGTCTTAGTGCAAACGTTGATGTAAATGCTCTTCATCAAACTCATTTGGTCGTCCGGAACGAGCAGCGTCTTCGAGGTCGAAATTTCCATTTTTGAATTTTTAAAACCAATTTCCTGCAGTTTGTTCAGGCATTGCACCTTCTCCATATACTTCACAAATCTCGGGCAGCTTCTGCAGCATTTGCGCCTCGTTTAAACGCAAAAATGAAGAAGGTGTGGAAAATACTTATTTTTGTCGACATGACACTCCATTTTAATGATCTGAAAAATAACAAAAATTAGCTCTGACAAAAAAATCAAATATACCATCTCGTAGAGGGAACACAAGATGGCATATTTGATTACAGTTTCGAATAACACAAAACATTTTGTCAACACATTTTACTTTTACCGCGTCATTTTAAACGCAACATAAACGGCCATTATTTGTGTTTCAACCCAATAAATAAAGGTAACACACAAAACGTTAAAAAACCCCTTTGGGCATAATATAAAATCTGAAAGCTTTCAGATTATTTTTATTATTTTATAGTAATCATGATTTTAATTTTTATGTTTAAACTTTAAATAATGTTGTAATTAGTTTCTTAATTAAATTTATTTTATTATTCACCGGGGAAAGGCTATTCTAAAATAAAAATACCACTGACTAGAAACGTCTCTTTAATACACACATTTTGCTGATATTGGTTCGCAACCGAAAAAGGTTGCCAACGCCTGATATATTCTGGTCCATATTTGTTCCTTTTAGCCAACGCATATTTGTTCCTTTTAGCCAACAAATATTATATTTTTAAAACATCTGAACAATAATGCATAAGTTTTATTCTGGTCTCTTTTCCAATGTTAGATGGAGCAATTTTAAAAATTATTAAAACTGTGAAAATAATACCAGTTATTGCGGGAAGAAAATGTAACATATGCTAAATTAAAAATTATATGCAACAAACTAATAGCATATAATTTTATGCATTTCATTTATAAATTATATGCAATATATCGATGATAGTTAGAATGCGATCGAAGAGAAAATTCCACTAAAATTTAAATTTTCAATCTCATTATTGATAAATAAATAGATTCTTAAAAGCAACCATATATGATATCAGAATTGCTTATTTAAATGTTTTTCATTTGTTTTGTGGTATTTCTGCTTTATGACATTGTTGGGTATATATAAGTTTTAGATACGATGCAGAAATTCTTAAATAGCAAATGGGTGTCATAGTTCCGAGGTAAAAGACACTTTTTCGCATAGCACTATCCTTCAAATGTTAAATTACGTTCTATGACCAAGCTGTCTCAGACTTACGTGATTAGTCGACTATGTTTTAAAAACATCCATTTCTTTAAAACCTTTCCCCAGCTATTTCCGGTGGATAAGACAGTTGAGCATTAGCAGTTTGTCCTGGTTTCAGTTCCATGTGAATGAGCAAACAAACTGTTGTTTTTGGATCAATCAGCAATCAAGTGGTAAAACCGTTGAACATTGGCAGTTCGACCGTTGTTGAAATCTCAGTAAAGGGGTTACGTCTTATTCAGCATGGTTTGCCATAACTCAGTAATCTTTTAGTGTTTTTATTATTTTTGTAATATGAATACGTATTTCTATCCTTTGGAAAATAGCCTTTACTTGCTTAGCAATAATCATCCAATCAATCAAGTATTAAAATTTAAAAGTTATATTATTGTTATTATTTTCAATCAAAAGTTTTAACTGGAAAATAAAAAGATTGAGCAAGAGCTAAAACTTTTTGAAATGTGCTTAAATGATTGTAAGATTTAATGCTAAATATGGTCTATAATTTTCTACCTTTAATGTTGCTTTTTTGCTTTTCAAAGTATTCATTCAGCTAGGCTGTAAGATTCTCTACTGTTTACTTGAAGTTACAGTTGAATGTAAATAATCTTAAGAACTCGTAAGCGAATAATCGCTTGAGTTCGTGAGACAGTAATTAAAACTTGAAAAGTGTTAGAAGATAAAATTTTCAAATAAGATTTAACAGAACTCCATCTTAGAGTTTACAATAAAGCCGATACTCGGGCTTGAACGTAGGAACTAAGAATTAAAACTTAACTAAACTAAAAAGATATAGCCGAAGCTATCAAGATTCTAACGGAGTTGGCCCCTTAACGCTAATTGACTGTGAAGCTATTAAGGGCCTAAAGAACGGCCGAACGTAATAATAGCTTAAGGGGACTCATACACCTTAAATCCCTCATGATCTTCGAATATGTGACTGTTGCAAGAATTGGGATATTTTATTTATTTTAAAAGCAATTACTTCCAACTTTTTACAGCTGACTGCATAATGTAGCTGCTTTAGAAACTAGTAACCAGAAAGTTTGCGTTGCCACAAATATTTTTGTAATTTAATCCTCTTTGTGACAAAATATTTCGCCATGTTTCCACCTTGCACGCATGATATTTTAAAAATGGCTAATGGTACATACTTGAAATTGGATGAAATTCTTTATATGGGCACTATTTTCGAACTGAACCAACAATCTGGTAAATATTTTAATATTGAAAAAATTTGTGGACGAAAACATTACAAATTTTGTTAATAAAATACATTTTATAAACTCAACTCCAAATAAAATAAAAATTTAACATGAAATTTTTAGAATTTTAGGTTCACGGTAGTTTCCAAATGTTATAAAAGCTATATATTAAATATGGAATTAAATTATGAAACAGAATGTTTTAAACTGTGCGCGCAAGTTGGAAACATGACAAAAAATGTTGTCACAAAGCGGATTAAATTATAAAAATATTTGTGGCAACACAAACTTTTTGATTACTATTTCAGAAAGCAGCTATATTATGTAGTCAGCTGTAAAAAGTTGGTAGTAATTGCTTTTAAAATAAATAAGTTATCCCAATTCTTGCAACAGTCACCTATTCGAACATCTTATGGGTTGTAAGGTGAATGAGTCCCCTTAAGAGAATGTAACTTAAAAAGGCGGACGCGTGCTAGCCAGAATCTCTGGTTCTCTCTGACTAAGACAGTAGAATTTCGTGATTAACTACCACTCTTCCTCAGTTTGCATTCAAACGTGATTCTAAAACTACGTTCCGCCCGGAAGTGGTAAGTTGAAATTAAGAAGCGATAGGACAGGAAATTTAACTCAAAATTTAACTGTTAGCTAATATAATCCTTGTAAGGCCATACAAGTAAGTACAAGAATATTTTTACTCACACTTCTAAATAATTACACATATATGAATTCCTGAATATTAAATATATTTGTTAGAATAAAGGTGTTCAAGTATAAAATTCAAAAACATAACGCAGCGTTATGAAAATAAATGAAATAGTTTCGTGGTATTTTTGGGATGTCTGGGATATTTTCAGCCAATCTATCAAAGTACTTAGAGTCATATTCTTGAGTAAAATACGTAAACTGAATTTTAAGATAACTGTTAAATATATGCACCAGTTAAGATAACTGTTAAAAATATACATACGAATTTCAGTTGTGTTCGTAATGATTTATTTATTACCTGATATACTTACTTCCTTTCATTTTTATTTTGAAAGTTTCATGCTTGAAAAAAATCTTACAAGAAAATTTAAAAAACGTTTTAAAATGTTCTCTCAAGATAATTTTTTTCTTTCAAAAAGAATAAAAAAACTTTTAAAAGCTCTTGTAAAACTGATTTTTAAAGGGGTCCCGCCCCTTAAATCTGTGAGCAGAGATTTAGCTTATAAGATAAAATTAATTAAAATTTAATCTGTAGAAAACGGATTACAGGCTAAATCTAAAATCTAAAATACGAAAACGGATCTAAAGAGGAAAACATATTGACTCAGCCTGACTGATATCATTTGTTTTCTATATTATTTATATTATTTTGTAAATTGTTTGGGAGAATAAATTAGAAAGTATGCAACATTCTACACTAAAGTCATAAATAAAATGACGCTTCATTTGAAGCTTTAACCAGACCAATCCATTTAGAATGGATTCAGCCGTTGGAAATGTTTCTTGTGCATTGGTACTTTCAAAATTTTCCAAAAAATTTGGTTCCGGAAAGAATACATTAAATTGTTTTAGGTTTAATATTATTCAAAATATTAAGCCTAATAAACATTTGTTTGAAATTACAGCTTCACCCATTCTGAAATAAAGGTTATGTAATTGTTAAATATGGAAACATCTCCATAATTAAAAAGTTACTAGACCTTTAAAATATTACAAATTTATTTGTTCCATTTTAACAAAACTGTTTCATAACTTGAATGATGCGAACTGCAAAACACCATAAAGTTCCAAGAATGTAAATCTGATATAGGAAATGATCTTGATGAATTAAAAAATTGCTGTAGTTAGTATATAAATGGAAATCGAAAGGTTCAATGTATAGTCCAAAAGGTATAATTATGTAGATCATTAAAAATTATTTACAAGATTGTTTGCTTTTGAACTAGTGATTCATTATGATACCGCTACATTACATTTATCAACAAATCGCTCAGTTAACAGAAGATGCAAATTGGTAGATTTGATTTCAGCACAAAGTTGCAGCAAACATTTTGCTATCAGATAACTGTTGCACCAATTTAGCATGATGGTTCGGCATGATGCTTGTATCAGAAAGGTATTTACAGGACATTATCAGTGACAAATTAACACCAACGCATATGCGTCCTAAAAAGGTTCTAACATCTACACATTATTCTTTCTTTCTTATTCCTCATATATTTTTTCTGTAAAATGAATGAAGACACATTTCTCAGCAGAAATGAACAAAAGATTGCCAGGGATACCTAAGCAATTTAGACAAAAATGGACTCGATCAGACTTTAATTATAGAGTGTCAGTGCATATCTAGATGCTTACCGGTGTCATTCATTATCTAATACAAAAAGCAAAATCTCTTTTCTGTTCTTATCATCCGACATTTTATAATCTTTCAATAAGCTTGTATACCTAACACGGCTGTGACCCAGCAATCAGGCATTCCTTCTGATAATTTTATTGATACTTATATAGAGTTACCTTTTCTCGAACTCTTAATCCGCTAAATACTGAGATGTGAAAAAAAGCGTTTGACGCTGCAGATGCTTTAAGTAGCTGCAGGAGGTTTAAAATTTATTATTATTATTGCCATAATCATAATTATTATTGTATTATCAATTTTATCACTTCTAATGTTTATACTTTATGCTCTAAAGAGTACTTCCATCAAGGGATGATGTTAGTGAAATTTTTGGTAAGTTATGAAATTAGGAAAAAGAAACAGCACAAAATGCAGCGACTACATTTATTTAAAAATGTAAACAGTAAATGCATTAAAAGTTAAGACGTAACGCTTGATAATGCTTGTAAGCAGGGATTTAAGCTTCGTGTTCCTACTAACAAAACAGAATTTTCGTTCAGACGTGAAAAACAATGCAGTGTTTAAACTCGGAATATTCTTGCCTTACGAGATACACGGAAGGGGGTCGCTAACTGAAAATCGAGCATAAACGTTTCTTTGAGATCGCTCCTTACACATCTACTTGCTATTTACAAGACTTCTAACACTTCAGCCGTAAGTGGCAGCATTATCGGACTATTTAAGGCAAGAATGCAGATGACGAGCTTAGTTAATTGTCAAGGAGCCGCTAAAGAATTCCGAAGAAGTCCAAACAATTACCTTCTACGTGGGTATATATATGTAAGCTTAAACTTAGCAATTTGAACTAGTATAGTGAGCTGTGAAAGCATTTTCCACGAGATTCCGTGCACTTAGAATGCACAAGCGTTTAATGGGAGGATTAAAGAATAGTATAAAGATCACCGAAAAGCCTGGAAAATTTACTTTTTTTATTTAAATAGAAATAATTTATTTAAGATGCACTTACAAATGACTAAGTCTCTTAAAAAATATCAGTAATTGCGGCACTTATTTAATTACGGCAAAGCACACTAGGGCTATCTGCCTAAAGGGAGGTATGCCTTCGTGGAGGACTTTCTAAGGGAAACTGGCTCGTATACACGTTACACATGGGGAAAACCACGAAAACGCCCATGCATCCAGCCCGTTCGCGGGATTCGAACCTCAGACAGAACTACCAGTGTTCAGCGACTTTACCGCTCGGCCACTGGTGGACTTACCTAGATTGATTCCCTAAATGAAATTCGAAAAGTTACTGAGATATATATCTTACGCAACTAATACGTTAAAAGTCCATGCGTAATATGAGACATTCTATATATTTAGCTTAAAATATTCATATCTTTAATATATATATATGTAAGATAAAAATATGAAAGCAAACTTCTAAATTTAATTTAATATAACCTATTTCATTTTTCATACATATCCCCCCTTCTAGAAGGAAAAGGCGCAGCGACAGGGAAGCCTTTTTAAAAAAAACCGTTAAAGCACTAGCAAATGAAAAAAAAAAACATAAAACATTTTGATCCGGTAAAGTATAATTTATGAATATCAAGTTTTTAAATAATTTTTTAATTTTTAGAGTCCTATTGAATTTTTAAGCATTTCAGTCCAAAAGTCTTTTTACTGTGTAAGATAAAAAACATGAAAGCAAACTTCTAAATTTAATTCACTATAAAATCTTTTATCTTTTATTTCCTTTGGAAACTTCATCGCTATGTCCTAAAAATAGCGCTGTAAATGTAAACTGCGTCATTCAAATTAATCATGCAATCTTAATGCTTAAACCTTAATGCAGATGCCTCTTGACCAATCATCAAATTGTATACCAAAACTAAAAACTGAAACTTTTGACTATCTCCCTTCTTTCTATGAACTGACGCGTCGCTTTTGCTCGTGCTTTTCTCTTGGCCAGACGCCTTTCTCCAATCATGTATAAGCTGCTACATTCGCTTCTATGGCAAATATCAAAATTGTAAAAGTTTTCAATAGGCACGAGTAGAGTGCCAAGTGAATTGAGGCAACAAGATGAGAATTTAAATAAAAAAAGAATTTAATCCGGCTTGATTGCTTCTTCTTCAAAAATGGATGGACGCTTTAAGCATCAAGTATCTACGCAATTAGTATTTCTACGCAGCTACGTCTCAACATTCTTATTTCAATGCTTCCAAAATTGTTCTGCCATTACATTTTTCGGCCTGTTCTAATTATATGAATAAATATACAGTGGTTTGTTATTCTATGTTCACAGCGAATTATGGAAAAAGTCCCGTTTCACCGAAAATTTTAATGCAAGTCTGTGAGACGTTCATAATCAAATCTTTCATGTCGTGTCATCGAACCACAGTTTCATTACATATATATATGCAGACGCATAAGTACCTATAATTGACATTTGCGTGTCTATATATGCATGTAAGGTATAAAATATGAAACAAAATTTTTAAGCTTAATAGAAATCAATTGAGAATAGGTTATTAAATTCATAAATTTTAATTAAAGGCAGTTCTGCTACAAAGGCTATGCTTTGCTGCGTCACTCTGCCACATGTTACATCACTCCTTCCCTCCAATCTCTCTGCACTGCGACATTTGTATTCCAATCGCTTATCAGCAAACAAGCGCTTTCTGGCTACAAATAGTACCGAAGTGAGTACGCATTGCTTTTCTTGCTTGATGCTGCCTGAATAATCCAGGTCTCTCGCTTCTTCTCCTTCTTCATTGTCTAAAATGTAAACTACGTATATTGAAACTGTCGGGATGTGTTTAGCCCTCTTAGTGTAATATCAGTTTTAAACAGAAGTATATTTCTGATTATTATTCCTGTAAAAAAATTATGTTTTACCAGAAAGATATTTGTGATTTTTAACACCAAAATTAAGCAACTGTCATCTCGACCATAACTCAAGCGTGATTAGGATTTCATCTTATGCCCCAAAATCATATCACTACACACACACACATATATATATAAAACAAAGATTACAAAAATGCAGTTCGGCAAAATCAAGCTAAAAATAGCAACTTTGTTTATAACACGGATTGCGTAAAAACGCAACAATATATGTGTAATTGAAAAGGTATGTGCCCATATTCGCACATACTCGCAGCAGGATTACATCATTCGAAATTCGATGGCTCTATGTACCGTTGCTTTATCACAATGCGAGAAATATACGTACATTTATGCAGATTTTCCATTATTTAATTTCTTCGAACATTTGGTGGCAACAGTTTGAAAAGTGAAACGGACATTTATAGCATTGGGACATTTATAGCATTATTTAAACATTAGGGATTCAAAACAAAATCGCAAAACGAAAATAGTTCTTCAGGAACAAAGCCCCTTTGGACTAATAAGAAATATCGTCTTGAATAAATTGAGTTAGACTTGTAAGTATCTTTATACTTAGGCTTACAGGTAAGGTTAGTTTATGCCAATAAACGCAATTACAAGACTCTTGACTATTCTCGGAGAACTGGAGTCTCTATTCTAACCATAGTTCAGAATTCCAAGGCGGAGGTATACAAAACTGAATAATTCACATTTAAGAGTTTATTCTTATAATTTGAACATTTCTTAAATTGTGTCCTAATACAATAAATCTTCAGCAAGTCTTACACATTACGTACGTTCGAGAAGAAAATGTATCTATAACTTAATGGATTTGAATTACAATCATATCGATACAACGATTTTAAAAATTGTTCATCTGAGTTGTATCTTGCTCTTGTGTGTGCTGCCACTGTCTTAATTATTTGCGTGTATATTTTCAAACGGAAAGATTCGTAGTTGAAACACTAGGAGGAATGCAGTTACATTTCTACTTTCTGTTCACTAAAATATATTTCTGTACTTTTATTAACATCTGTAACTAATCACATGAAATTCTATGTTAGAAACAATAAATGATTTTACGGTGTCCTGAAATGTTAGAATGCTATTAATATTTTAATTTAATATTAATGCCTCAATAAATCAGTAAAATTATGATGATGTATAAAGAATTAAGTTAGTGCATGTAATAATCTGATTAAGAACGACAAGAAAAACTCAATTTTTATATACTCAGTGAACGTATAGTATCAAGACAACAGGATACTAAAGCTATCTGTGTGTAAAACTATTGTTAGAAGTTGACATACTTATATAGCCGTCTTAACGCTGTAATGTATTATATGTTTGTTTAACATCATTTAAAGCGAAAACTAATTTTTCATAGTGGAAAAATTAACTCGATACTCGATACTCGATAAAACATCTCATAATGTCCATTCTTTATCAACTGAGTCGCAGAGTTCCCAATCTATTTGCATCCTTAAAACAGGTCAGAAAGAATAAATGAATTTGGGTGCCCAAAAATATTAGAATACTATCAATACATACATTAATCAATTAATCAGAAACCCGAGATTAGTATTTCATTGGACAAGGTTTTGCTCGGAAAACTGCTCTGATTCGTTTGGGCTTCGCGAGTACGTGCTTCTGGAGTGCATTTACGTCCAGAGCATACCATGCATTGGCTATGCAGCTTTTTAGATGTAATTTAGTAAAAAAATTCTTGTAAATTAGATGGAAGAGCAGAGTGCTGTCTGATGCGTCTTTCCACCTTATCACACACATTTTCTATGGGGTTACGATCCAGCATATGCGGTGGCCAGGGAGTTGTTCGGAGACTGACTGACGTTCAGCGAACCAATTTGGAACACTTCTGGCACGATGTATAGTTGCATTATCGTTCATCAGGGTAAAAATGCAATATTGCAGGGTGAACTTGATTTGCTAGTATACCTAGGTATCTCAGGCCTGTTTGTTTACCTTCGAGGAATAACAGGGCACCACTTGTATGCCAGAGGAATATGCGTCATATCATCATACTTCCACGAAACCCTTGCACAGTGCGAGAAAGGCACGATAGAGCCACAGCTTCATGGCGTTCTCGCCAAATTCGACATCTTCCATCAGTGCAAAAGAAAGTGTAGCGTAATTCATTCCACCACATTACCCATTTCTAATCCTCAGATATCCACTGTTTTCTTTCCCGACATGCAAAGAAATGCTTGCATGTTGGGCAGAAACAATAGTTTTCTCACAAGTACCCGACTATGCATTTTCCTATTCTCTGCGTATGTTTCGAGCTGACATCTGTTAGTAAGAGCCTTGGTTGACAATCTGTGTCAGTTGAAGCACAGTAGATACCCTGTTCTGCCGTACAATTTCTCGGAGGCGACGCCAATCACCCTCTTGGAAAACTGTGCTCGATCCGAAGTTACGTATTCTAGAGAAGAACTGTGGATTCTGATTCAAACTTTTAAAAACCTTTGAAATGGCTGCTTTTGAGAACCCAGGGAAATTTGCTGCCTTCGAAATCGAGACCCCTGTTAAAAGGGCACCAACAATAAGCCCTTTTTCAAATGGTCAGAGATCTGCTGTTCTTCCCATTTTACTTCATTCATCGATAAACGCACTCTTACACCTTACTTATACTAGCATTCTAACAATGTATAACCCACGTCATAAAAAAATTTGCATACTTCATCCCCAGCACGCATTCAATTGAAATTATCAAAGTTTTCTAATTTATTAGCCAGTGTATGTACTTTAATTTGATATTGATACCGCAATAACTCAGTAAAATAATGATGATATATAAAGAATTGAGTTGGTGTGGGTGATAATCCGATTAAAAACGATAACAAAAAACTAAATTTTCACATACTCAGTCAACATATAGTACCAAGAAAATACTACACTAAGACGGGTCACGTGAAAACCTCTCTATTGTTAGAAATTGACATACTTGTATAGTCATCTTAACGTTGTAATGGATTATATATAGCTTTTATAAACATCATGCAAAGTGAAAAATAGTTCTTCACAGTGTAAAACGTAAGTCAGTACTGATATTCGTTAAAAAATCTCAGAATGTTCATTCTTTATAAATGGAGCTGCAGAGTTTCCAATCTATTTTCATGCTTAAATTACATCCTTCACCAGCCGTAAAAAGGAATAACGGACAAAAGGAAAAGTCTCCGAAAAATAATTACTTATCATTTGCAAAACTAATTAGTATGAAATAGCTGTAGTTATTTTCTAAACTTGAGGCCCATCACTAAGAAAAAAATCTCGAAATTCTGTTTCCATGCGTCCTTCAGAGATTTTGCAGAGATATTAACGGAAGTAATCGCTGCGATTTGCACTTTCACAAGTATTCCTATTCCACCTATTTGCTTAACGACCACCCTCACTTACGACCAATCGAGTTTCAACCTGCATTTTGGGGAACCTCCTTTTTCAGCGTAAGTGTCGGTCAGCGGTGAATGGTGAAATGGTATTAGAAGCGGCTAGTATGTAGGCTTGCTAGACGCTTTTCCAGTCAGTTTCATTCCGACAAGAAGTCACGGTGTAACGTCGTTATCTTTTACATATTTGTAACTCCAAAATAGTATAACTATATCGGCGAAAATAAAAGTATGACATCATCTGGAAGAATTGTTAACAAACGAAAAACTTCTACCAGCTTTGAAATGAAAATAAAATTATAATTATGTGAAATTACATGTCATGATATCAGATTAAGATAACGCCAGAAATTAATAGAGGACGCAGAGGAAACAAGAGTTTACAATATCGATAAATACCTAAATAATGTCTTATTAAGTCCACAAATTTATACTTAATGTGTTCATTTAATAAAAAAGCAAGTTGTATGATAATGTAAGCGGTTTTTGGGTAATAGATTTGATATATGTAACACACTTTATATGAAATTCGTAGTGAGCATTTTATAGGTTTTTAATCATGATGAACATAATTAAATTAACATAATTCATAAATTAAGTAAATGAATGTAACTATCATTTAAAAAACTGTATATTATTAGCAATTTGCAATCGCAGAGCTCGCTAGGTTGCGTGGATTATTATTAAAGCTTGATAAGGTGACTTGTCATGATATTACGTAATAATACCAAATGCCTATAACAAGAATACAGAAAATCCTAAAGTCAAAAGTTTGAAATTTAATACGTCTTTATTTGAGCTTATAAAATTTTTTATGCGTAAATTGTATAGGAGTTATGCAGAATATTTGGAACGTAATTTATTTACTTCGTATCTTTTTTGAATGAAGGTTTTAGTATTAACTTCCTTCCAAATGATAAACGTGTAAACAACAAAAAATATTTTGAAATATCATGACATGAATGTTCAGTAAATATTTAAATTTTAAAAGACCGATAGTATTAGAAGTAGTTATAAAATATAAAACTCTTAAGTCATTCCTAATTTTTCGCACGAGTTGAATTGTGAGAAATGTTTCTGCTGGCAATAAAAATATGTAACATCGTAAGTTATTTTGCCTTTTACAAATACAACGTACTGAAAAATCTAAAGAGGCACAGTAATTATTTCCCCCTCCAATTTCAAAGCATGCGCAATTCGAAACATTTTAAAAGATAAGCTACTATTTAAAAAACTACCAATATTAAGAATTAATTTGTTTTCTTTCAATCATTTTACTAATTTATATTTTTTCCCTAGAGAAAACATTTAGGACAGCAAGAAATTTGTGCTAAGATATAACAGCTTAACTGAATATTAAACTGTGAAATAGAACAAGAATTCTTAAAAGTGAGTCTGAAGAGGAATTCTTAAAAGGTGAACCTTCGAAATGTTTGCACATTTAAACATTTAAGTATTTCAGTCACAACAAATGAACTCAGTTCATTAAATAATGTGTTTTGAACTGAACCTCTAATCTTGGTTAGACAATAAAATTTCTATCGTAAAACTTGAAGAAGGCAATAAGTTTTCAGAAGATTATGTTTAAAAATTTAACCGAAGCTCTATACAATATTCCTTGAAAGATCCATAAATGGGCTTATGGATAATTGCATGAAGTTTGTAAAGGATTAATCTCTGTCGTATCATATTCAATAAACAAAATACGGGTTTTTAAAATTAATCCTAATTATGTTATTGTCTCATATCCGAATTTTGCTCTTACGTGAAACCCTGTAGTCAAAATTGAGTTTAATTGATTGTTGCAACTTTTGCTCAAGTTGCAACATGATCAGTATTTTTAACAGGAATTTAATAAAAGCCTCTATGTCAATGCTTATGATACTATAAAAAATTGTCGTTCACCAATAAACCCGTCGTTTATCCTGAATAGGCTTAGCTTTCCCTGAAGGCAATCAACAAGGCGAAAAAACAAAGAATTTCCCTTTTTGAAAAGCTTGCAAATAGCTCTATGAGGAACAAAAGATAAAAATTAATTCTTTCATTCTCAACAGCAAACAATAAAAGTCAGTTTTTACAGAGAATTAGCCAATAATTATTCTAAGATTATGAAGTAATCGAACAAAGGAAATTAAAGACTGTTAGTTTTCTTTAAACGTATGTACATGTTCTATTTACCATTTAAAATATGCAATGAGCTACATAATTTTTACCACATGTTATAAAACTATCTTATCGATCCTCTCTTTTTTACATCCTAAAGTTTGAGCGCTTCGGGATTTGATGCCTTAAAAAGACGTTAAGATGTTTGATCACAAAAATAAAAAAAGGAAAGGGGTATTGAAAAGGAAGTAATACATCGACTGATAACGATATTGATCTTTTCCCTCGCCATTTTTATTAATCATTTTCAGAAAAACCTTGTTTCGTATCAGATTACACTTTTAAAAGTTTACGGGAATCTGAGCTCGTTTTTTTTTTTTTTTTTTTAAATTTCGTAATCTGGTTTTATGGTTTTGATTGCAGAATGTAAGTAAGTGTCCTAAGAAAATGAAAGATTTTGTTTTACTGAAGACATATTACATATGAATGCAAATGTGAGACCTTTATACTTGAATCTTGTAAAAATATTGATTTATAAAAACGCTTGAGTGTTAATTTTTGTGTAACATATTTAGCATATTAAATTAAATCGTTCCATTTTATATCTGTTAGAAAATATCTTATGTCTAATACATGGTTGAAGATTATTATGTAAATAAGAATATTCAGTATTTACGAAAATTAATTTAAGATAATTGATTTTTCGAAGCAGTTTGTTGAGACACTAGGTTATTTCGAAGCAGGAGACATGAAAAATGAGCAATTCCCTCGCTGGACTCGAACCTCGGACCTCTTGAATAGGCGCCGAGTGTGCTGACCGTTACACCACGAACGCATGCTAAGAAAGCGCGAGAAATACCTTACCTACTCCTGCTTTTAAAGGAAGAATGGGGCTTGGGGGACACAATCGCCTTGGGTGGTTGAGAATCATCATTCACAAACTTGGTGTAGTTCGGGCGCCATTGTACACACATTATGTTGTTTCGAAGCAGGAGACATGAAAAATGTGCAATGCCATCACCGGAACTCGAACCTCGGACCTCTCGGAATACGCGCCGAGTGGACTGATCACTACACCACGAAGGCATGCTAAGAAGGCTGGAAAAATACCTTATAAGTTAAACTAATTCAGATATGCTAAATTATCGATCTTATAGTTTCAAAAATCGCCTTTGAAACACTTCTGGCTGACTATATCAAGGTTCCATATACGATCATATACTATTTTTGATCTTTCTGGACATACTATTTTGCAATTAAAGAATGAAGGCCAAACTACAATTTTTACACGCGTCTGTAACAATAATTTAAGGACAATTAAGTCATTAATCTTCATTTGCACGCAAGATTTAGAAAGCCTTCTAATCTGAACACTCTTCACTTTTGCTTGGCTGTGATGGAAAATGGCATAAGTGAAGCTCAGCATCTCCTAACGCCTATTTCAGACATGCTTTTGGAAATATTTCTCAAGAAAAGTGTGTGTGTGTGTGATTATGGCAAAGCCTCAAGGGCTATCTGCCTAAGGGAGGGATGCCTTCGTGGAGGACTTTCTAAGGAAAACTGGCTCGTATACACGTTAAGAAAAGTAAAAAATATATTATTTATTTCTCGAGATTAAAAAAAAAAAAAAAGAAAAAAGAAAAAAAATTCGCGAACCCTGTTCTCTTTCTTTTATAAATTTCAAATACTTAATGATCTTTAAACAATTTTAGCATTTCTTTTACAAATACAATGTGTTACACAATGATGAAACAAAAATATTGCCAACATGACATTAATTTATGCTTTAATTATCAATTAGCAAATGGACTGTGCATTACCTAGAACCATATTTTACACATTACAATTTATAGTGTTAATATTTATAAAAGTTACAAATTTGATGTACAATTTAAAAAAAAAAAAATTGAAGGTTATGAAGCCTTTAAAACTCGTTTTACTTTGAAATTGAGCACCCAAACCTCTACTCTTCTGGATTAAATTAATTAAAATTGGAATATTTCTTGTTCCAGTAATTTTGACAGCTTTATGAAACATTTAGCAAATGCCCGAGTAGTACGCGTTGACAGTTATTCCAGTAGACAAATTTTAATGTAAGCGCAGTCACACTCTATCAGGAGCGCTAAAAGAGTTAAAAGAATTTATAAAGTTTCAAACCGGCTTTAACTTACTTACATTGAATATCCTAATAAAAAATAAAAGAGAGCTTTTAAAAAGCTAAGTTTTTAACCCGTGATTTTTTCCGCAGGTGTAATGTGAGTGCAATACAGTTTTCCTCAGAGAAACCTCCATGTAAGCGGTTTACCTTTCGGCAATTTGTAACCTACAAACCAATTTTCCTTAGGAAATCCTCCATGGAGGATTCCTACTTCCCCTCAGGGGCAGGTAGAGCTCTCGTGTGCCCTGCAACAAGAACATAAAGCTCTCTTTAGGCATAAATGATTCAAATGGCTTTGCCTTGATTTCCTTGATTAGTCCTATGATCCTATGAGGCATTCATTAGTAGCGATTCATGGGTAAAAAATAAAATCAAATTGCGAATATAGGCAGCAAATTTCTCGACAAATGGGACTTAAATTGTGAGGCAAATAACAATGGCGCGCTTTATCATAATCAGTTAATCAAGCAAATTAAAAGTTGCTAAAATAAAAAAGTGTAAAATCACACAGGAAATCAAAATTCTATTAAATAATTACTAATATAATACCTATTATATTAAAAGACAGAGACGATGTAGGCTCAAGATTTGAAGAAATAAAGCATTTTGCCACTTTTAAGAATAGATTCTGAATCACAGTTACTCTGATGTAGTTTATTAATACCATCAGAAACGATGCGTCTCAACTCAGTTTTTAATAATTTGAACTACAAGATAGTAAAAACTTAAACACCTGTCACCGAATTTTGGTTTTGTTAGGATTGATTTTGGGACATAATTTTAGTTAGTAGTGATTTATTCAGAACGTTTCCTTAGAACGTTTCGCTGTAAAGGGAGCTTGTTAAATACTGCTCTAGGCATTTTTGTGTAAAGCTTATACATTTGTTCAGCCATAATATTTTAAAATATAAAAGTGCTTTTAAATTGAATAGCTTTCTTAGCTGATTATGAAAATCGCATCATATGTGTTTTCCAAATTCTTCCTCATATTTCAGATTAAATAAGCGATTATCTGTGTATTAGTTACAATTTATAAACTTTTAGTTATTAGCGAAAATTTAGAATAAGGAATACAGTACATCGACAGATTTTCTACTTATGTAATATAAAAAAACAGTAATTTTTATACTTGGAGCCTTAAATTTATATGCGAGAGTGGCAACATTAAATCTCCTCGCGAAGCGTTATTTCCGTTATTTAATCCATTCAGTGGGATTTCCTCTAATTCACGCTGAACTAAGAAGTTCCACAGACATATTTCCGAAATGAGATTAGCTTTTCTTCTCGATCGAAAGATTCACTTATCCCCATTTTCAACTTTTTCAATCATACGTTTGGCTTATTTTTTTTCTTTGCTCATTTACTTTTAAGCCGATTTTACTTAACGTTCTGTTTTTCCCGCCTAAGCTTTTCCATGTGAATTCATTAGAGTTCCTTCTTTTCTGGGAAGCTGGGAAAGGAAAACCCATTTTATCGAATCCGAATTTACATATAACTCAGCAAATGTTCCAAAAAACAAAGAAAAATCAAAATAAAACGGAAGCGAAGTCTTGAGTTTTCGTTTGCAAAGATAATGCGAGTAATTATCTAAAACAACAATGCGGGCCACTAGGAAAAGGAAAAGTGCGTATGGTTTCGCCGGCGTATAAACTGAGGCATTGATTTTAAGAAGTAAACGTTAGTGAGGTAAAAGAAAACGTCCTAAATTTAGCATAGAAAATGCATTTGCGGTTGGAAAATGCCATTAACGTTAATCTGTTGAAAACAGTGAGGAATTTATTTCTTCTTTATTTCAAACATGAAAATATTGTAATATATGGTATTAGAAAAAACAATTTCCCTGGGAAGGAATTAAGCCTAAAGAAAGATTTGGAGCTGAGGTACATCTGAGCCTCTTAAATTTTCAATCTCGCTCCATGTATTTTCTCAGATATGCCTGGCTAAGTTAATAGAATAAATATTTAAGTTCCTTAATATTCAGCTCTTCCTAAAAAGAAATGTAATTTAAATGCAAGTATGAATAAAATTTGCTCAGTATAGTGTATTATTAAGATGCTATGGTGTTATATAATAACGTTCCCCAAAACCTGATTTAGGTAGAAGTAGATTAAAAGCAAAATATGTTACGCTCTATAGGATAATCAATTTACCAAAGAGACAATTTACTACTCTTGAGAGATTTGCTTCTACTTTTGTAATACAAAAATTGCAATGTAAATTTTCTAATTTACTCTGCAACATTTTTGAAAAAGAATAATGAAATATTTATGATATTTAGTAAACTATAATTACTCACACAGAAAAATCTTTCACAGCAACCATTTCTTTAAAATAAGCGCGTCTGAAAAAGACTAATATTTATTAGAACACAAGTACCAGTATTAATAATTATAACGTAATTCTCAAACTTGATTTACCGATAATTAGAACATAATTTTCTATTTTTTTTCTTTCTAATGGCACAGAAATCACCAGGCATTCTTTCGTATGACATATATACTTAAATTTAGCATCGAAAGGCGATATATTATGCAATAAACAAATAAAAAATCCACAAAATTAGCAAAGTAATTTAATTTAATGTAGTAATTAGTTAACGTTTCCAGTTTATTAAACTTGCTGTTTTACAGTGTGGTGTAGTAGTTAATCATACTAGTTTGTCAACGAGTGTTTTACGATAGTGCTCCATCATATTCCTATATAGTTTGCCTCTGCGAAGGCATTCTTCCAGTTAGGCAGGTAGTCCCCGAATGCTTTACCATAATATAAACCAGAGCAAACAAATTCATCGCAGCAGCCGTACGTATTTGTTAGTCGTGCCGGTTATATCTTGTGCTCGGTTTTCTAAGCCCGGAAGAAGTATGGATTATATGCACAATATATGGATACAGAATACAACGGGAAGTACAACTGAGGTCAATATTGAAATAATACGCATGAAATAGCTGAGTTTCTCAAAAAGCGAACAAACAATTTAACAGTTTTTAAATATTTTTCTGTTACAGTTGCAAGATTGTAACTGATATAGCTGTTTAATAATATCTGTTGTGAGACAGTCAAAATTTTCTTAAATAGCTTTGCTAGGTAACGTGGAAAACTTGAAGTTTTACTGCAGCTTGAGGCTGTTACGGTTCCTTGCAGATAAAATAAACAAATAATGTTTGAAATGAAGAAAGAAATACTCCTGAATCATAATCCTTCCTGAAATTATAGAGAGGGAAAATATATGTACATTACAATATCTACAACTGACTGAGTCTCAACTTTTTTCAAACTCACGGCTTTTCAGAGTTTTCTATTAACGCATCAGTCCTAGTGGCGCGATAGAAGCCTTCATAAGCTATTAGCTATTTAGTTGCTTCACATGTCAGCTATTTAAGTTATAACAGAAACATTGTTAAACATTCCTTTGAAGGCTCTGAATATGTGTTTTTTGGAAATTACTAAATTTGCTTCGCTTTGGTGTAAATGAGAAACTGTTAACAATTTTGTCACCAGGACTTATTAGGTTTCTTCAAGCAATAAGTCTGATTCTTTTTAAAATATCTTCACAACTCTAAAGTCAATACACTGAGAACTGCAAGTCGTAAAGTGTAATAAAATATTTAACCATATACAGTTACAATATGTGGTAACAAATGAAAGATTAGATAACGTACATAGAAGATAACTGCAATAAAAATAAAAACATTTATCCAATAACAGAAAATACATTAAAGAAAATTTAATGTCAAATGGAGGAAAAGAAATATATTTATGTAAATTATATTATTACTGAAAGACGCATAAGTTCGTAGAAGTACTTCGAAGAGTAATATCTCGGCAAAACGAAATTATGGGCTTCTGGATCAATACGAATTTATCAGTTGTCACAGTATTGAGAATTCTTTCCTGCCAGCTTTGAACTTTGCGGTTTTAAACTTTCATCTGTAGACAGAGAGTAGCTAGTTGCATAGTAAATATACCACAACTTTCTTTTCATACGAGTCTTCCTGAGAAATATATGCGAAATATTCAGTTGAAGCTTTTTGCGGGAGTGGGGATATTCGATTTGCATAACAAAAATGTCAGAAATTTTAAAGTCGGCGTCAGCCGTCAAACATATCCCAATCCTATGCTGATATGCGGCGATATATGTCAAATGTATTGAACAAGATTTTTCTGCCGTGTCCACTCTGATATCTCCCGGACACCACAGCTTGTAAAACATAAAATATGAATGTTATTTTACATGCTTTAGAAGAAATGTTTTCGTGTGAGGTCACTAGTCACATTTCTTAAACGGAAAACAAAGTAGAATCCCAACTCGCTGGTTTTCAGTACTAAAAATTGTAATTGAAATTTATCATTAGAAAATGCAGAAGTTAGGTCTATAATGGCGAGTTAGTAAACATTAGATATGACATTAAACGGCAGTAGTTCTACGTCGGAATTCGAATTTGTAAATTGGTATTTTCCTACCGCGTATCAACTTTTGTAGCATATAGGTAAAGTACAGTGGATGGACAAAAATATGGAAACACCTTGTGAAACGCATGTTTGAAAAGAAAGATTGATTTTAATGAAATATGTAGGTGGCGCTGGCGTTTTTGACTACTGACTTCGTAATACAACTTCGTAAATGTGCAACTTCGTAAATGTGCTAAACAGTTCAATTGTTGTCGGAGTACTGTTATGTGAGGTTGTCATTGCATTATGTCAGAGTTAACAGACTTCGAACGTGGGCAAATTGTTGGAGCACATATGGTAGGTGCTTCCGTAAGCAAGGTAGCCGAGGTGTTTAGTGTTTCAAGAGGTACTGTATCGAAGATTTATTCCGCATATTTGAAAAGCGAGAAAACATCATCTGCTAAATCACAGCGCGGACGAAAGTGTGTCCTGAGTGATCGTGACAGACGATCATTAAGGGCAATTGTGACGAAAAATAAGAAGACCACAGCTGCAAAAGTTACTGCTGAAATGAATGTTGTGTTACCGAACCCTGTGAGTACCAAAACAATTAGAAGGGAGCTTCATAAACAGGGAATTGCTGGCCGTGCTGCAGTTGAGAAGCCACTCATCAGTGATGCTAATGCCCGTAACAGGAAAAGGTGGTGTTTAAGTCATAAAGCCTGGACTATAGTGCAGTGGAAGCGAGTAATATGGTCTGACGAGTCTTCTTTCACATTGTTTCCCACTTCTGGCCGAGTTTACGTCTGGAGAACGCCATCTCAAGCCTATAATACAGACTGCTTGTTGCCAAGAGTGAAACATGGCGGGTTCTCTTATGGTTTGGGCAGCCATATCGTTCTCTGCTAGCCCCATTATAACTGTGTCAGGGCACATGACTGCCAAGACTTATGTGAACATTTTGGCCAATCAAGTTCATCCCATGGTACAAACTTTGTTCCCCGATGGTGATGGTGTCTTCCAAGACGACAAAGCCCCTGTTCACACAGCTCACATTGTCCAGGACTGGTTTTCTGAGCACGAGGATGAGTTGTCCCATCTCCCCTGGCCACCTCAGTCACCAGACCTGAATATTATCGAACCTTTGTGGTCTACATTGGAACGGAAAGTGCGTTCTCGTTATCCACCGCCATCGTTATCTGAACTTGCCACCGTTCTGCAGGAAGAATGGTATAATATTCCCTTGGCAAACACACAGGAACTGTATTTATTCATTCCGAGAAGACTGCAAGCTGTTTTGGATGCCAACGGGTTTCCTACACCATATTAAGCAAAGAAACATGTTTTTTAAAGGTGTTTCCATATTTTTGTCCAACCCCTGTACTTTTTATTATATTTTTCTCGGTTATCAAGGAACACGAAACATTTGTTGCTCATTTTCTACTCTCTTTTCAGAAAATTTAATACAATTTTGAAATACTTATTGATTTAAATAAAAGGTACTGATATACTAATTTTATTAAATAATTAATGATTGAAATTAAACCTGTATTTATTTGAAATTCAAGCGTGTGTGATATAAAGTGTGCTACTGACAGAGTAATGCTATGATATTACATTAAGGATTAGTTTCTCAGAGTTATGCACTTTAATATTTACGTCAGTTCAAAACTTTTAAGACAAGATTCATTGGAGTCTAATCAGTCCTCTAGGAATAACTAATGAGGGTTAAAAAGTTCTTCAAATATTGTATCATATCCAACTAGTTCCTTCCGCAAATGTGGTTTTCTGCAGTTTAACCTTAAGGATGAGAAATAAGAACTATTTACAACTTGTTATATCATTTATAAAAAACAAGCAGTTTGTTATGTTAGTCTGAAGACGATTCTCACCTGAAAGAGAGTTATCTGATTTGATAAGGAAGCATGTTTCTCTCTGGAGACAAAAGAGATGGTTTTCCCCTTCCGTTTGCTGCTTCTCAGGGTCGTACCTGTGAGATTTGTTCCAAATGTTTAATTGATTATTGAATAAGATTTACTGTTTCATACGTGGTGGAGAAAAACCTAAGTAAACTTCAGTTGGCAAATCCATTCGTTTTTGAGAGTGTCTTTTAAGGCCTCACAAGATCTAAGAATCTCTGCAAAATAGTGGAAGAGAAAGAATTCTGCCAACTAAATGTAGAGATCTAATAGGTGTCAGAAACTGCAATTTTTTGTGCCTGAAGATCTACAGTTTTAAAGCTAGAAGTTTAAACAGAAGATGTCAGCCTGTTATGCGAGGCATTTTCACGCTTTCAGGCAATATACATCGAAGTGGCTTCTTTAATTAAGCGTTTACGTTCGGACAACAGCCATTAGAATGCCCGGAAAAGCACATCGGATTCTTCGGTTAGGGAGACATAAAATATGCCTTCAAAGTTAAATCAGGAATGTACAGTCCGGTTTCACACTCATCTTGCATTTTCACCAATGTCAGAGCGATCACGGTTCTCAATTTGAGCAGTTGTAAGTACTACCAAATTTGCTCTTATTGATACATAAAGCGAATTTAAAACTGCCATTCCTTCAGATTTTGGAGATTAACCTGTATTATGGGAATGTATAAATAGCTGAATTAGCACTGAAGAATAATAAGCATTCTAGTCGTATTTAATAATACCTGTGATTTAGTGTTTTTAAATTTTTTTCACTTTCCGAGGTAAATTTTCATTTTTCGATCATTCTTTTTTAAAATTTATTTTATACTGTATTGCACTTGGAAGAAAACTAATTTACTTATTTTGTTTAGTTTTGAAGAGATAAATTTAATTTTCTGCTAGATTATCTGTTAAGACGCAAGGAGAATTAAAAAACATAGAATTTTTTTTATAATGTATATCCGGAAGGTGTTTTGAAAGTAAATAAATTCTTGTAATTTGTCTGCTAATAAGATTACATCTCTTGCAGTTTCACTAATTTTCTAGCATGAATAATTTTGAGTGAAGAATAGCAATTTTTCTAGCAAAAAATATTTCAATTTTTTTAAATGGCCGGACGCTTTATTTAATATCCTTTAGCCTTGCGTCACTGCAAGGGCCATAAGTGGTATCCATTTTATTATTAGACGCAACAAACAGACAGAGTCCGTTTCCTCCTATAAAGAAGATGGACGATTACATCCATGCCATCTTCGGGTTTTGAACCCGAGCTCATCGCTGTAGCAATCAAGATCATTAACTGGATCACCGACTGGGAGCATATTTCAATGTAATCTGCTTGAAAAGAGTACATAAATTATTATGATGGGTACTTAAAATTTAAGCATATTAAAGAATCTAAATATATAAAAATATAATTATCTGAAGGAATTCAGATCTAACTTTCTCCCTGCCGTGTTATTTTATGCAATTTGCTGAAAATTCTAAACTTATAACTTCGCCATTAAAACTGTATTTTTATAGCGAAAGTTAAAGAATTTTTTTGCCTCGAAACGTTGAAAGGAAGCAAGAAATTCCCATTGTGAAACAACATTGATCAAAACACCAGTAATGGCATGAATTGCTTTTCATGGCGGACTCCACCGGAAAAGGAAATCTATTGCTTTCCACCAAGAAATGAAAAGACGGCTGAACAATTGGTGCTCAGCCTGTGGGGAGGAAACATGTCAGAACAACTCGACAGTTCTGTAGACTAAATATGGACTATAGCATCAAAGTGGACAAATGTATTTTAAGAACTTAGAGAAACACACTTTCTGATTAATGTTAACTATAATTCAAATGTTACAGTTCAAGAATTTTTTATTCTTTGACAATATGAAGTGGGATTTCTGACCATAACTTCTAAATCGTTGTCATACTGAAGCAGTAATTGCATTATTTTTTTATTTATTCTGTTTCGGTAAATGTAATATATGTCATTGCCAAGAACTTAATATTAGTCTAGCGCATGAAGATGGTTTAAAGTACCTGATTAGATTATAATTCTAGCTTCTAGTTATGTTCGGAGTAAAGAGTCTTCTCAATGTATATTGCCGTCAATGGCATATAATTGTCGAAGGTTAATGTCATATCTTTATTATTTGCAGACGTAATATCAACCGAAACCTTTATTTGCTACATGTTTGATACTTATATGCCATTTAAGTATTAGAAAACGTCAAGTTATAAAAAGGTAGTTTTATAAACTCTTTTGTCCTTTTCGGAAAACATCCAAGACGAATATTTCCTGTCTGTGCCAGATAACAATATTTTAAGGATGGCTCTTGCTGATAAAAGCTTCGTATTCTGTCTAAAGACGTATCTTACTTTGTCAACTAGTTAGAATTAGCGTAATTTTTTAGTATTGTATAAAAGGTCCAATAATTTATTCTGTTGGAGGGAAAATTGTAAACCACTATCGTAAAATCGAATATTTCAAAACGAAAATGTAAAGGACACGAGTGATTACATTACAGCAAGGATTTGGCTGTGCCTCTGTACCATTTACCGTTAACCATATACCAGTAACACCATATATTAACACATGATTACAGAATCGAATTTTAGGCTCAGAGAATAAGAAATGTTTCTAGTTATTTATATGTTTTCGAAAGTTCTATTTTATTTATAAATCACAACTTATTATCGCTAAACTGTATCAAACTTTAAAGGGAAATTTTAATGCCCTTTTAATTTATTTTTGTTTCTCTTTTACATCAAATGCATTTCGAATAAAATATTATATCGTGAATATTCTTTGAATAATTTAACTTATTCAAACTAACTTTAATAGAGAAGATGTGCTACGTTAAAACGTCATCGTAATAATCATAACTAAATGTAAATTAAAATAAAGATGTCGTTAACTTAAATTACATTTTTGTTAAAGTTATTCAAAAAATAATTAAGAAACAGGATTGAAAAAAGCAGGCATAATTTCTAGATTCGTAAAACATTCGCATCGAATAATTCGATGAAATCTGCCAAAGCCTTTCAAGGTTTTATTTAATTTATTTGTTGTTGTTAAAATCAGCTTATTAACATTTTATATTCCCTGGAATGCTTTTTATCCAAATCTGAAAATACAAAATAGAGTGAAATTTATTCTTTGAGTCTTTTTAATGTTTTCCCCAATAATGAGCTTTTCTAAGCATCATTAATAATGACAGAGGATTTTATTATGTCAAATTGTAGCTAATTATAACCTTTACTATATCAGTCTTCGTATGTATCTGTATAAGTACGAAAAACCGCTTCCATTTTGTTTTCTCTTCCGAGGTTATGAAGTTGGAAAGAAAATGTATTCTAACGATTCTTTTCTGTATGAGTGAACAAAGTTAGCAGTGTTGCAGAGACTTTCAGACAAATTTACTCTGTGTAACAAGAAGCATACTATTATTAGAAAAGAAAGCTCGAAAACAGATTAATAGACTTCATAGTGGAGCATATGACTTGAATGGTATCTCTAGTTTGGTCGCCCATCCAAGCTTTGGTGAAGAACGTTTGAAAGACCTGATTAACCTTGACCCAAATCAGACCACTAACCAATGCATCATTCAAGCAACCCCGTCTCAAAAGAAACGATCAAACTAATAATATGGTGTCAATATACATCTGAACACTATGAGACAACATGCGGCAAAAGTGATCAAATTCTCTATTCGACAGTTTAACTGTGACTGTGACATATTTCACGAATTTGGTTCTTGGAGATTTCCATATCTTCAGGTCACTGTCTAATGCACTCTGTAGTATTTCGTTTGAAAACAATGATAATCCTAAAATATTTTGGAGAAGATTCGTGCTTTCAGTCTACTAAATTCTAGAGAAATGGCATCCAAATAAATAATGGAATGAAATAGATTGTGAACAAACAGTTCCAAAGAATACGCCGATGAGGGCCTGTGTGATTAATTTAAGGCTGAAAGCAATAAATGCATGTTAGACTGAAACGGTATGGGTCTATGCGTTAACCGAATAAACCATTATTTTATTTTTGAGGTATATAAAGACCAAGTAAAATAAATACTGCCTATTGTATTTTTTAAATAAACAACTCAATTTAACAAGAATATAAAATACGTTGTATCTACATCTTTTAGTATTTGGAACTGGAGTATAAAACTAATTAGACTCTTTAATTATCCAAAAAGGAATAATTTAAGTACATTATTAGTGTTTAACATTTTAAACAAAATATCGAAACCTACCTGAAAGAAAAGTTATTTAAATTAGCTGTGAGGCCAAATAATAGCTTCGTTAATTTGAGTCAAATTGGCTGCTTTTCAGAAATGTCTTGATCTAGTATAGAAAGAAGTTTGTTTATGAGAATGAATAGCTTATATTTATGTAGTAATTACACGAAAAATAACAATTATCGAACCAGCTATTCTAGCATTCAACATTTTAAGTAACTAATCAGATTTTAATGGCTTATTTTAATTTATTTCTTATTCTCATTTTAGATATTTATTTACATTTGTGTGCATTTAAAATTAAACTGATTTTATGAGTTATTAAGAAGGTAATTTAATTTTTTTTATTTATACATTTTTTATTATATTTATAACTGCTTTGTGATTACTAATTGCAAGATAATACAATCATAATATGTTTTCGAAAGTTCTATTTTATTTAGAAATCGCAACTTATTAACGCTAAACTGCATGAACTTTAAAGGGAAATTTTAATGCCATTTTAATTTTTTTTTTCTTTTACATCAAATGTATTTCGAATAAAATATTATATCGTGAATATTCTTTGAATAAATTAACTTGTTAAAACTAACTTTAAAAGAGAAGATGTGCTACGTTAAAACGTCATCTTAATAATCCTAATTCAATATAAATTAAAATAAAGATGCAGAAATCAAATCATTTTTATCTTTCAAAACCTCGATTAGACCTGAAATGTAAATGCTGAACATTTCAAAATGTGTAACTGGAAACAGAAGTGCTTGTACAGTGATTGATATTAATAAACAGCATTCAACTCATTTCTTCAATATATTAAAATATCAAATCAGACAAAGTAAAACTTAAAATTAGTAAAGAAACAACATTGTATTGGAGGTAAATTAATATAATCATAATTTTGACTTTGGGTCTGGAAAAATTATCCAAAAAGCTTCTTTCACTGGTGAATTAGATTTTCTTGAATCTTTTAACATTAAATAAAGACTTAGCTTATTTACTTTATTGAACAACTTTATTTATGATAATGAATAACTTATATTTATGTAGTAATCGCAATAAAAATAACAAATATCAAATAAACTCTTCTGGTATTCAACATTTTAAGTTACTTATACAAGTCCTATCTAGTCCTTCTTAACTCTTTTAAAATTGTATTAACTTTGTTCCTGAATTTTCGTTACTAATTTTGCCGACAGATGGAGCTACCTTTATTTTCGCTTTACTGCAGTAGGGTATAAATAGGACAGGTTTGCCTTTTGCTATCCAGTTTTGCAAATTGATTTGCTCTTGATGTAGAAGGACAAGTTTGCTCTCAAAATCGATTGAGTCTTTTATCTAAATCTATGCAAATTACAAGGTCGTTTTTCATTAACTTATTAAACTAGCTGAAGCGAAATACCGTTTACCATTATATATATATATATATATATATATTTAAATCTAGGTGCAGTCACATACTCAAGCAGCAAATAATTAGTTCTCCTCATTTTATATCTCTTTTTTCATTATCTTATTTTTTAGAAATAAATACGTATCTTAAAAGATAAATAATCGGTCTTAATATTACTGTAGGTGAAATTAATGAAACTCTAAATCTCTATAGATATTCGGATACTGCATTCCGAAACCTGCATTCCTCATTCACTGATGAGTCGGAAAAATAAAATGAGTATTGTGATAAAATTATATTTCCTAACTATCAAAAACGATGATAACGCATTTCAATAAACTCTATATATTTGAAATGCTTGGTGGATGAATACTTGCTAATTTATAAAGAAAACTGTCAGCAAACTACCAGTGATTATGCTGACATTCCGGAATATGATTCTGAGAACTTAAAGTATTATTCATGAGACAATAAGACATCATAATTTTAAAAGCTTTATTTGCATGTTTTTAAAATGATAGTATTAATATTTAAAGTTATTTTTTATTCTTATCTTCAGTTTTCCGGGTTTTTTTTCTATGCAGCATTAGTTTAATTACGCGAAAATAATTATCGTAATATTAAACAAAAAATTTAAAAGTTTTGTTTTAATTTCAAATGAATATTGCTTCCTGTCTACGATTTAAGTTAAGTAGTTCAAAGGGAAAATTCTATACTTTCATTTTTGTAAAACATATTCCCAGAATATTAAGGCTAATGTAAATGAAATTTCAAGACATCAGAAGTAGTCTGTTCATAAATGTTATTTAGTATGTTCGTCAATAAATTTACATGTTTTGAGTACTTTAATAATTTGATTTTGGATCAGCATTTTTTGCTTATTATGTCACATGTAACTCAAAAATTAAAAGTATCAATAATGTTATTTACTATTTAGCAAATTTTGGATAATAAAATTAAGCAGCTAACATATTTATTAATTAAATATTAAGTTATCGCGATCGAAAAATATTATGCAATTAAAGCTGAGTGTTACGTCGTAAATTTTAATTATATTAATATGTGTTTTAAGTTATCATTATTCTAGTATTTTTACTTAAACTCATAAATATTTTAATCTGGTAAAAAGAATATTTTTAAATTGTTAAAGCTTTATTTAGCTCGTTCTTGAAACTGTAGTGTAACAAAGACAAGAGACGGTTGAGAGGAGACACCTAGTTTATGGCCTTTGACTAACAGTGGAAGCAGTTAGGGTGTTGTGTTGTCGCTTTTCTTTGCTGATGGCCTTTTTACTAATGGCGCTGAAACGAAAATCGTAAATCGGCTTTCTCATGTTCACTTGCTTTCGCTTTGCTATAGTTGCAATTTATCCTTCAAGACAGTGGGGGTTTGTTGTAAGTTTATATAAATGGATTTCTTATCGCCTAGTTTGCGCTTGTTAACTGGGGGGATCCACCTTACTTCCCACGTTCAGAGTACTCAGGTCAGGACTGCATTGTAAGGTTTGCTTTGTGTTGATTCGTTGTGGGGGTGTAGTTTTCTCAGTTAAACATAAAGTAAAATTCTGGGATTGGTGAGATTTGATTTTATGATTTTTTTGTTAAGCCTATGAAATTTCTTGGGGCAGAGAGACCGAGATTACCTGCCGTGCCTCCCCGATGTAAGAAGCATGGAGGTAGGAAGTAAGAAGGAGTCGCCCTAAACAAGTTTCTCCGTACCCTGCTCTGAAGCACCGGCGATCCCTACGTGGTGACCAAAACATTGGGTCATTTACCATTGAGTTCTATGGGATTTGACGCGTTCGGGTGTAAATATTTTGTAATTACGTCGCAAATATACATATAAATGTATATATTTTCTTTATCTACAACACTTCAGAGTCCTAAGTATGTGAAAACAACATATTTTTAAACAACAGTTCATTCTGAACGGAATTAAATACTATACTTTTCACAGGACAGTTTTCTCAGAATGGTTTAATTTGAATGAAATATTTTCACAAGTTTTCGTTAATTACATTAGAAAAAAAAATTAAGGTAATTCGGTTTTATTCGGTTAAGGTACAAAAATTAAGATCGAAGTTTATTGTATTATTAATATTAAAATTATGCATTATTTCTTTTCTATTTATAGCGCTTCTTCCTAAAATACTTTCTTAAATATGACATGATTTTTTGGCTTCTTTTAAATCGAAAAATGTAAGTCAATTTATAATTAATGCTCTATTCGGTTCATTTTAAATTAGAGAATTATTAGGAATTAAATAGTATTTGACTTTCTCTGAACATTTCTGAAAGGGAATAAAATAAGTTTTTTTTTTTTTTTTTTTTTTTTTTTTTTTTTTTTTTTTAAGTATTATTTAAAACTTGTAACTGAGTTATTATAAAATGTAAAGTGAATAATTCTTTTAATTATACTTATCAGATTTTTTTTTTACCCTTCATTTCAACAATACATATTCCAAAACTCTTTATTACGTTCTTAAGTGCGCATCTCATAGCATTTGCTTTACAATACCTTTTAACAGATTGCTTTCCAATACGAACAATTCTTGCTTAAATAGTTTTATAACGTATTTGTCAACAGGATTTCAATTTATGTTTACAATTCAATATTAAGGTTATTATATATTTAGATAACATTTATAATCATTATAAATTAGATACATTTAATCATTAGATTTCTTCACAGTACTTTCACAGTTGTTTATAAGTGAATAAATTCTTCATTTCAAATACATTTATAAATAATTTAATGAATATTTAAGCATTTTGTCAAAGGCAGATACATGCTTTTTGCAAGCACATGCATAAATACCCACACATATTTCCTATTTATCATTTCCGGCATGTGCAAATCTTTAATTTCTGTGCATTCACTATATTTTTCGTGTAAAGTAATTTACACTAATTTAGCATACACCCGAAAGTTTTACATAAAAAATATATATGAATATAATTTGAATGAAAATTATAAGTATTATTTTTAATACCCACTCAAAGGTCAGTTTTTCTTCAAAATTCCTCCACGACGGCATCTCTCTCTTTAGGCAGATAGCCCTTGCATGCGTTACACTCTATTTAATAAAAACTTGATCTGACCTATGTGCCTAATTACAAATATTTTAACATACATAATTTTATATTTACATTTAGCCATCAAGTTTCAAACTTTTCAAATCTTCTAGAAAATAAATTTTGGCAGATCTCTTTTAGCAATTTTCTTAAAATCTATATTTTTGTAGTGCAACAGCTTAGAATTTTATAAAACAAATTCATAATCAAAATCGCTGTTGTTAGTTATCGAAAAATAACCAAGATGGGATTTTTGCGTAAATGTCAGTAAACTATACAAATTGCTATTATCCATTATACTATGAATGTTTCTTTCATGCGAGAGTGTCCCTTTTTCGATTTCTATGGAACTGTCGCGTGTCGAAATACTATCAGAATCTTGTCAAGCGAGCTTCTGAATGTAAACAAACAACACCCCGTCTGGTGACCCAAGCTTCAAAGCAGTGTTTCACTTCTAGCGCGGAATGGCCCCTCCTCCCTTTCTTACCTCCATGGTAAGAAGTTAGTCTTAGTCTTGAGTACAGATTCCGATTTCTGAGCAAACAAGAAAAGGAGAAAAAAAGTAGGGGAGGGCTTGACCCCTTGCAGGTCTTTTCTCGCGTGTCGGAGCGGAGTCTGAGATTGGAAGTGAATCTTGACCCGACGAGGTATAAAGGAAAAAAAGGGAAAGAGTGGCGGGGCTTGTCATCTTGCGGGGGCTTGCGCCCGCGGGTTGGTGCGATATTTCTCTCGGTTTGTTGCTGATGAGAATTTTAGATCGGAAGGAGAAAATTATTTACGTTATCCTGCGGGAAAATTCTACTGGTGTCGTCTTTCGTCGAGTTCCAACTAGTAATCCGGTTAAAGTGTGATGCGGAAATTTCACTGGTGTCTTCTTTCGTCGAGTTCCAGCTAGTAATGCGGCTAAAGCAGTGTGATGCGGGAAATTCTAATAGACTCAGCAGTTAGCGACTTATTTTTGAAGTTATCGTAAATTCTGGTCCGAGTGACGAAGGTTTTTTCCTGTTTACTAACTGTGAGTTCCTTATTTTGTATGTTATTTGCAGGAATCATAGATTATTTGGCCTGTAACAGTTTTAAATATTTTTAAAATCTTGTAGTTTAAAATAAATAATTTAATTAGATGAACATTTAGGTATATATGAATGCCAATGTTTGAAACCAGGTTCGAGTGCCACGTGCGACTCTCGCACGAAGAATGTATTTTATTTTAAAATGGTAGAATTCGTTTTATTTCCTTGTTTTTATGTCGCCATTTTGAGTGCTAAATAAAGTTTTTTCTGTGTTCCATCAATGGAGTTGCTCCATATTGCCAAAAAAGTATCACAGGCCGGAAAAAGTTAACTAATCTTGCATTTTAGTGTAAAGAGAAAATAAATTTAATGATGTGAAATTAATTTCGTAATGAGAAAATTGCTTTGAACCTTAAAGAGGATTTGAAATTGTTGCCATTAAAATGTGTAATTCTGTTAATTGAAAATTTCTTGATTAGTTTAGGTAAGATCCACCTTTAAAATATAATTTAATGTTAGCGGATAATTATGAGAATCTTTTATTATGTTAATTTGTAAATTTGATCTTGATAAACGAACCTATGAATTGATACATAATGTGGAATATTAATAAATGTTGTAGGTAAGGGTATTCTGGCCAGCTATCTGAAATTGGATATTCGAGAAATTAATAAATGTGTTTTATATATATTTTATGTCTCATTTGTTTATTTTTGTGTGCAATTTACTGTGGTCTGTCATGTCACTGAATTTGTTTGAGCCAGTAGGCTTTTAAGAAACATGGAACTGTATTGAATTAGGTGTTGTTGTTGTTTTTCCCTAGTGGCCTTCCCAACGCACCCTATTGTGCTGACCCATTACTACTAACGATTTGAAACAGTTTTAGTTTTAGGAAAATTGATACTTAGGTGCTAGGAATGAAATTAAAATTCTGATTGATTTTTCTTAGAGACTTGGTGTTTATGAATGATTCTTTGCTGGTGCTTTGAGGTTCTAGTTTAATGAAAATGAACATGGTGCTCTCAATTTAATTAGTCAAATGATTTGATTATGTAGTTAAGTGGATTTAAGATATTTAGTATATGAGCGTTAATACATTTTGCTCGAGCACCAGGGAAGATATATTCCTCTAATTATTTTATTTCATGTTAAGTTTAATTATAACGATGTGTGAAATTGCATTGATTGAATTGATTAACTTAATGGATTATTAAGATATATCTTGCTTAAAGGTTTTGAGTTAGATAACCAAACAGTCCTTTTCCCCCTCCACTACATATTTCAGGTTTATTATGTTACTTTATTTGGAGTGTTTTGTCCGGCACTTTGAATAACACAAAAAATAATATTATTTAAATTAGAATAATATTAAGTAGAATAAATGGCTTTAATTTAGTTAGATACATAAAATGTAGTACCACAAATTTAAGGGAATGAACGTACAGGAAGTGTTCATTTACTTTAAATAAAAGTATAGTTTGGATTATTATAACATAACCTACGTAATATTTCACAATAACTGTTGAAGAATAATATATGCTCATATTCGCTTATGAAATATTTGTTTTACAACTATTACAGACTCTGTATTTTGTTTAAAAATTTGATACGTTGCAACAGGGCTCAGCAACGCTATACACGAAGGGAAACAAGATGCCTACGAACCAATTTTAAAGTGTGCTCCATTCAAATACCTAAATTCTAAATTTTAGATATTTTAATAACACTCATAATTGCAATGAATAATTTCACAAAATATTTTTATTTTATCTTCATAATTTTAACAGTTCTAGAAGTTGAACAGGTTCAGATTGTAGTGCAACGGACACCACCCATTGTTTAACCATTGGTAATGCGGGTATTGTCCAACTGCACTATATATCATTATTTGAACATTATTATATTTTTGAAGAATTTTGACATATTTACAATTTTTACATACGGTTACAGTATAATTGCGACATATGGTGCCTTTCGTACTCGAATACATAATGATAAATATAGAACATAATGTTAAATACAGAACATAAAGGTAAATGCATACTTTTATGTACATAAAGGTAAATACATAATATACTAATACATAATGGCCTATATGTAACAATACATTTACAAATATATATATAGCATGATTATATGCATAAACTCAAAGAGCAGTTTTTTGTGCCTGTATATACAAAGAGTATATACTGATTACATGAAGAAATCATATTGTATGTGAATAATTTTTCAGAATATTTTAGACTTTCTTTTGTTTTGTTTGATGCAAAGAGGTGTTGTATGGTCCTCTAGTCTTTTTGTTAATTCTAGTCTGTATTTTTGTCTTTCAATGTTTTGTAGTTGGTCGTTTTGCCAATTCTAATTAGAATTTTTGAATGTTCCAGTGTGTTATTTTTTGCTTATCTTGTATTGCACAATTCGTCTTCTCTACTAGCGAGGAATATGACTATTTTTCTTCTTAGTTTTTGATTTTTAATGCTATTTGCAAGCACTGATACATGTTAGACTCAAGAAATTTCAACTGGCAGGGTTTTGTTAATGGACATTTGAAGGTGTAATGGTTAGGATAGGCCCTTTCCCCACATATACTTTTTTCAGAAGGAGCTATGTTTCGTTTGGAAAAATATGTGGCGAAAGGGGCCATGTCCTGTCATAAACCAAATGATTAGATGATTCGTATCAAGTCTGACCGTATTGATGTGAGGTTTAAGTTGGAAGGGAGTCTTCTCCCCTCATCACTAGTTTTGCATTCTACTTCCTATACTTGTTCCCGTAGGCATTTAAGTTGGTGTTTTAGCTGAGATATGCGCCAAGAGGGATTTTTTAATTCTGCGTTAATTCAACTTATGCTATTAATTAATTAATAGCAGATTTTGCCGCATCATCTGCTTTTTAATTTCCAGAATTCCCACATTGGATTTAACACATGAAACCAGAGAACCACGAAACCGTCGGGGAGATTTGTAGGTACTTTATTTTTTACGACAATATTTTCGAAGACGAAGTTTTTGAACCGCTTTATTTTCGACCGCGGCATTTTATACCACGATATTTTAGAACTGCAATATTTTCTCTTTTCTTTATTTTCTCCCACGATGTGTTGTATCACGATACATTTTCGCCTTGCGTTTTTTTTTCCCGCGACATTTTCGTCCGCAGTGTTTTTGACGGACGCCACTACATGACAAAATTAATCAATTTTCGATTACTAGAAAATTTTAAACTGATATTGTCTGCCCCCATTAAAGTATCGTAGCAAAACGTTTTTTCCTAAACGTTTTCATAATAGCAAAACAAATGATTGCAACTATTAGAATCCACATAAATTTGTTTTATTTTGCTGAAATTTTTGGATTCTGTCTTAGCTATGGAACTTAACATCATAGAATTTAGCTTAACTCCTTTCTGTGCCTAGTGGTAAAAACACATCATACATCAATGTGACGATTGACAAATACATTTAATGACGATTACATAGGAAATGATTACATGCGTAGATAAAAATTATTTACAGATGTTAAAAAGTTCACGTCTTTTAACACCGTCTTACACACGTCTTTCAAATGACGGCCTCGTCTGCGTTTTTTTCACAAAACGGTTCTTTCGAACGGCGTGTAGTGCCATCTGTCGATCGTGAAAGATAAAATTGCATTATATATTTATTTTTATTGGTGTTATATAATTGTTTTTATTAGTCCAAAGGAGCGTTAGTTCAGAAGGGCTGTTGATTTCGTTTTGGCATTTTGCGTCGAATCACTTTTGAAATTGTTGCCACTAAATATTATCGCCCTGTAAAACATTAAGTAATGAAGAATCTGCATAAACGCATATATGTTTCTCCCCTTGTAATGCAACGGACACCCATTGTTTAACAATTGGTAATGCGGGTATTGTAAAACTGCACTATATATCATTATTTGAACATTATTATACTTTTGAAGAATTTTGACATATTTACAATTTTTACATACGGTTACAGTATAATTGCGACATATGGTGCCTTTCGTACTCGAATACATAATGATAAATATAGAACATAATGATAGATACAGAACATAAAGGTAAATGCATACTTTTATGTACATAAAGGTAAATACATAGTATACTTATACATAATGGCTATATTTGTAAATGTATTGTTACATGTAGGCCATTATAAATTGTTACATGTAGGCCTTGTGATAAAACAATGGTACCTAGAGCCATCAAATTTTGAATAACGTACGTCTCCACCCGAATATGGGCATCTGGAAGCCCTTGATTTGGAATTTGTTTTATTATCTATTATTCATATTTTTATTCATATTTTGTAAAGCAATTATGAGTTTTTGATTAAGAAACGTCAGAGATTTCAAAGCGATATTTCACCAAACTCTATTATAAATCATCTGTATAAGTATACATCTGTATATTCAACTGACTGTTGCAGCACTATATTGTTTTCATTTGTGCAGTATAAAAGCCAACCAGCTATAACTTTAATTTACACGTTTCCTCTTCCAGACCTCATCATTTGAAATATTATAGGCCCTTTAAATTAAAAGTTTGGCTGTCCTTTAAATTAAAAGATTACTTCTTGCGTTCTGAAAATTTATATATGTTAAAGATATAAAAAAGAAACATATAAAGAATGAAGCAGGTGAAAAAAAAAATAATTTTAATTTCGGAAGTAATTGTTTTATGTTAATAATTTATGAATTATTTGAAATTTTATGATTATTTTTGGTTTTCATATACTATCACTATCTTGCTTGAGGGATAAATTTTATATTAAGCACTCCTTAATTTGCCTATTATATCGGTGAAACTTGCATTCACTATTCAGTAGAATTAGCTTATTTCTTTCCGGATGCCCTCGTGGAGCACTTTCTATAGGAAAATGACTCGTATCCACGTCGCGGAAAAAAACACGAAAACGTCCATTCAGCCAGCCCGTTCGAGGGATTCCAACCTCCGACCGAACTACCAGTGTTCAGCGAATTTACCGCTCGGCCGCTGGTGGGTCACCTTGAAAGGGGTTTTTCAAAGTGTAGTTATCCCGTACTTATGTCACTTAAGATGGAAAACAATGAAACCTTACGCATTAAGTCCTTATATAAAATAAATTACTTGGTTAAAGCGAAATACCTAATCATCTAACTAAGGAATGCAATGTTTTCGTGGAGCGCTCTCTAAAGAAACTGCTCGGTATTCCAGAAGGGGAAATAAAGCATGTAATTAACCCATTAGGTGAGATCTATACTCGTGTTGAACTGCCAGTTTTCAGCGAATTTAGCTACTGTTGAGCTCTGTTTACAGTTGGCGTATGCTCAAACTGAACTAAACTATTACTGTTCAATAGTTATAAATATCCAGTTTGTTGGCGGTTGCCATTTACTTGGTTACTAGAAAATGCCATTAGATTTAAATAGCAATCTACCAGTTCTACCATGTTCAATGGAAAAAAATAAAAGCTGTCCAAGATTGAGCAAACAAATTTGCTTCTGAGTAACAAATGTCATTTTCCCGTTCATCCCGTCATAACGTGAAAACGTGGGAATTTCTCTTAGACAGTTCTCTACGAAGGCATCCATCCGTTTATGTCTGCTGTGTTTTGCATATTCAAATAACCCAACGGTATTCCGGATGCTATATCTCTCAAGAAGTTGTAGCACACCGGGAGCTAGTCAAGAGCACGGTGATAACAGTTATACGATTAAGACACAATAACACGCCGAATAAATACAAATTCAGAAGTCAAACAACAAAAATCAGCGTTATATTACAAAAGTTTCACAGGACTAGTTTCGATGGTTTTACCGAACCACCATCCTCAGCTGCAAAACCGCAAATGAACAAGATAGGAAATAATGATTAGATAAGATAAGAAAGCCTGGACAAGAATAAACAAGTGGCGTCATCTGTTGGTGAAACCAGAACTAAAACATAATTTCTTTAAAGGCCGAAGGCAAATTTGGATTGGAATTAGGATCGTTAACTAGAACAGAAAGATTTTTATGAATGTGAAATGCCTCTAGAAAATCCAGTTCTCCAATGGAAGATGTTTTTTGAATAATTTTGGCAGCAGAAAAATTGAAAGTGTGTTAATTGAAAGTAGTTATACGATGAAAGTAGTTATACGAGTTATAAAAATTGAAAGTAGTTATACGATTCTAATGTTATCTAAAATTCTGCCGACCGTATTACCTTTGTTACAAGTATATTATGGAATATGATACAGCCGATATAAAAGTTCTTTCGATTCCTATGTACTTGACTTTGAATCGCTTCTCATTTCTACCATCTGCAATTTGATCATTGTATATGACATCTTATTTTATTCCTTTTTAGCTGTTCTGAACCAATATTGTAAGTTTCAAACAAAATCGCAATAAACGCTTTATATTATATTACACTATTTAACAGAGATTTAATTCTTTTTTAATAAGTTCGTTTGCATAGTTAAGGTGGCAGGCTGTATTCATGCAAATTCAGTGAGTGTAGTTGCATTCCTCAACCTTAAAACTTTAATTAGATATTTCACCAAATCAAGTTCTGCTACTTCCGCCATATTTTATTCCAGTACATTAATACCGTAGAATGTGTGCGCAGAAATTATGTTAAGGTGAAATATATCGCTTCTTTTAACCGGATGAAAGTAATATATTTTTTGTCGATTTTTTTTTTTACGCGAAGCTTTAATTGCTAATACACAGAAGAGTTCCCGCCCCATATCTTTATAAAAACTCAAGTCTGGTAGAATTTTCTATTTAATTCTCGAGTTAAAATTAAATCAGACAAGTGGTATACGTTCTAATATATTCACTTTGTCATATAATTAATAGCGCCATAGTTTCGCATGTGATAGCCTCTCTTTATCACCTTAAAACTCATTTTTTACAACCAACTATGACGAGAAAGTTTTTCAAGAGGTTCTTTAACAGTGTCTCTGCCTTTTTTTCCTTTCCGAGAAACCTCGCTATCATCATTTTATCTTGAACTCTTTTTTTCTCTTTCTTTTGAAGGAATCTTTTCATTGGAGTGATCATAATCCTTTATACTTATGAGTGACGGCTTCTCCGAAAGGCCGGAAATCCCTTCAAGGAGTTCATTCTAATTTGTCAAGAATCCTTGAAGCGCGACTATTCTTCGTTTTTATCTTCTTGGCGCATCCCATTCTTTTTATTTAACTTCCTTCATTTTGTTTTCTGGCCATACTTAGATAATTTATACTTTCCAAGATATTTGATAAAATCATTTCTTTCTAAATTTAAGTAAAAGCGAAAAATTTCAGTCTGAATTTGAGCAAGACGTATGGAAGTTGAAGAACGTAAATGTGTTATTGGTATACCATAATTTCGAGTTTCATTGAGAATTCAGATTTTGTTTATTTTAGTTATTTCTTTACATGAAAAATCGATCGTTTTCATCTCTTACGTCACTTACAGATATTTTCATAACTGCGGATAAACAAGTCAATCCACTAGATAATAACATTTTCTCAGCTTAGTGTAACGGCTTTGAATATGCACATTTCCATTATGTTTCTTTTTATTTTTTGCACACATTATTTTGCTGTAAATTTGTATTAATATATTGTGTAATTTTTAATTGTTAGTAAAAATTCCATTTTTATAATTCGAACTTTTTATTAATTGTTTCCAAACGGAAAGTCAGATACATAAAGAATTATTTCCTTTAACATTTCTTGATTGCGCGCATTATTTTACTGCAAATATGTATTAATTGTGTATTCTGTGTAATTTTTAACTCTTAGTAAAAATTCCATTTTTATAATTTGGAACGTTTTTATTAATTGCTTCCAAATGGAAAGTCCAATACATAAAAGATTATTTCCTATATCCTTTATGTATTGCGCGCATTATTTAACTGTAAATTTCTGTTAATATATTGTGTATTTTGTTTCATTTTTAATTGTTAGTAAAAACACCATTTTTAAATTATGAAACGTTTTTATTATTTGTTTCCAAATGAAAAGTGAATTACTTAAAGGATTGTCTCCTATATCCTTAACGTATTACGCGTATTATTTTACTGTAATTTGTATTAATATATTATGTATTTTATGTAATTTTTAACCGTTGGTAAAAATTCCATTTTTATAATTTGGAAATTTTTATTATTTATTTCCAATCGGAAAATCAAATATATAAATGATTCATTTCTATATCTTTATGTATTGCGTGCATAAAGCGTGCGTCTTACTGTAAATTTGCATTAATATATTGTATATTTTAGGTAATATTTAATTATTACTAAAAATTCAATTTTTATAATTAGGAACTTATTTTTATTTATTTCCAATCGGAAAGTCAAATATATGAAGGATTAATTCCTATATCTTCATTATTTCGCGCATTATTTTACTGTAAATTTGTATTAATATATTTTGTATTTGGCGTCATTTTTAATTGTTAATAAAAATCCCATTTTTATAATTTGGAACTTTTTTTATTTATTTTCAAATGGAAAATAAAATAAATAAAGGATTAGTTCCAAAATCTTTATGTATTCTGCGCATTATTTTACTGTAAATTTGTATAATATGTTGCGTGTTTTATGTCATTTTTAATTCTTGGTAAAAATTACATTTTTATAAATGGGAACGTTTTTATTATTTGCTTCCAAATGGAAAGTCAGATACATAAAGGATTAGTTCCTATATTCTTTATGTATTTCGCGTATTATTTACTGTAAATTTGTATTAATATATTGTGTATTTTGTTTAATTATTAATTGTTAGTAAAATACGAGTTAGTAAAAGTTCAAATTTTAATTTGGAATGTTTTTATTATTTGTTTCCGAACGGGAAAATTTGCTTGACAGTTCTGCCTTTACAGTTGCCCAAGCCTTTGTCAGAGCTAACCGCCTCCTAGTATTTTTCTGAGGATGTTCTTGTATATATTCCGGCGCTTAAGAATACTGACTCCACGAATTAAGGAAGACTCACTACCGGACCTGAACACATTAAAGCTTCCGTATTAGGCGGGAGGTGGTTATCAGGCAAAACAGCCTCTCGAGAGGATATAGAACCATTCACTACACGGCTCCCTCGTCCCACACTTACAGGCGATGGATTAAAAATCGAACTCTGTCACTCATGGCTGAACAAGTCAACCGGGATCACCATTCCCGGCCACCATGAGGACAACTGAGACCACCATGAGGTGCAGAGCTGCAAGCTTGGAGATTTGACTGGTCGTCAAAGTACTCCCATTAATACTACGCGTGCAGGCCACCAGGCTGAATGTTTGACATGGAACACCTGTGATGACAACTATCTGACAGTGGCAGCTCACCGCTACCAATACCGCGGTTTTACACAGAATCCGGGTCAAGAGGCAAAGCCATACCCAGCTACCAATACCACCAGCCCAATGGACTGTAGCCAATCCAATGACGAAATAAAGCGTAATAGAAATAAAAAGGGGATGTCTTGAATTTTATACAGTCCACAGGTCAAAAGAGTCTGTTTATGATATATTTACAAGGATAAATATCTTACTGGCCTCAAAACATGTGATTCATCAACCCACTGTATCAGAACTCTAATACTCCCACGTGGTAACGTAGACAGTGTTGACACCGCTATATTTTGCAGAAAAATCCGGTTAATAACCTGAAAATCGTCAATAACAAGAAGTCTCAGTAACCTTTATTCATTTAAATCAGAGTTAAAGGTAATGAATCAACAAAAAAGAATTGAATGCGTAAAACTAGATTTTACGGTGGCCGCAGCTTAACTCTTCATGACGTAAGTTTTCAGCACTGCCGTAAGTAGGAGAAACAAATTTTCAAATTCAATAGAAATGTCTTGGGATTCTAGATTTAACTGTTCAGTGGGCAGATAGCAAAAGGCATTCTGTGTGAGAGATAATTATGTTTAAAGAGAAAACAAAATCTTACTGATTACAGGAATCGAGGGAAAGAAACTAAATAATTATAAAACAAATCAAATGCAGTAACCGACTTTAAAATTTATAGTAAAACAAATTTTGAATAAAAAAAAAGCAGGAAAGTTAAAAACTAGAAAACAGAAAATTTTAAACATCTGTGTTAAATCAAACTTCTTCATTTTGAAAAAGAAAGTATAATTTCGATGCTAAGCTATGAATATCAAACACGAGTATTAAATTAAAATTTGTTTAGTGATTTATATGCGCAAAACGGAAGTGGTTAGCCAAGCGTCTATGAATTGCCTTTAATCGGGCAGAAACTTAAAATTCTAATTTTGAGGTTAACCTTGCATCTACTTCATCGCCAGCGGAAGGTTTTAATCAATAACTTGGAGTAAACTGAACAAAGTCATCGAAGTAAAAGTATATATAAAATCCTAGTGATTATATGAATTTTAAATTTACGCATACAGAGGAATTACCAAGTGAGTATCAAGAAAGTTTTACATGTAAACATTTAAAAAGTCATATTATAGCATGGAATAGTGGTGAAGATCAATATGCAGATTCTTTATTTGCTTAGACAAAAGCCGAAAGTGAATTAAACAGCTTGCGGTGTTAGATACTTTCTTTAAGGAAAAGATCCTATGGTAAATTATCACAGGGCTGATGACGAAAAAAATTCATTTGGTAACTGTGTATGATAAGACTTTGAAAGTTACAAAGGGGAATAACTAAATATTCAGTCTGCGAAAGCTACTATATGTTATAAGGATTTCAAAAGCGCATAATTTCCAGAATCACTTAATAATGGAAAAATAGTAAATTATTAAATCATTTAATATTTAACCGTTTGTATTCGGTGTAAGATAAACCGACCTGGAGATGGAAGATTTCATTTGTTTGGTATATCACAGTCCAAATTGTCTTAGCCTTGATACTGTGACATGCGTTCAGATTTGGCCACATGTATTCTAGAGGAAACAAATTATGTATGTAATTGAGAAACGTAACTGATTTAATGATACAGAAAACTTTGGCGGACAAAATAAAATGATTGCCTAATGAACCTTATGTATGTATCCAAACGAATAAAAAACAACTATAATCTAAAAACATCCCATAAATATAATATCATGTTTCATAAATATGTTGCATGAAATTAGGTAAAATTTGTCATATGTTAGTTTAAAAAGTAATGATAGCCAAAAACAGCAACTTTTATATGTATGTGTGTGTGTGTGTGTCGGGGTTTTCTACATTAAGAAGAAAATGGGTGAGGTCAGTCAGAAGAAATGTAGTTGTCGTAAGGAAGATATTATTGGCGAGAAATAATATCTGCGCCTGACCTCGAGTTATATATGGAAGTCTTAAAATTTGAAACTATAGTTAAACGCATTCTTGGGATGTAATATTTATCCCTAATTCAGTTTTAGCTTTTCAGATTTTTTTCTTTAACTTGGTGATAAAAATGAATTAAATCTTGAACTAGCTGTGAGGATTATTAATCTTAATTTAAATATAAATCTTATAATTTAAATTTAATTAGAAATTTTCTCTTTGGTGGGCCGTGTCTCCTTGCGTTAAATGATGCTGCACTTTTTAAAGATAAATGATACATGGTAGTTTTTACATGAAACATATGCCATGACAGTTTCCCTATACGTCTAGCTTTAAATCCAAATGATCGTTAAAACGGGCTTGAAACATTACATATAAAGAAACGTAGTATGGCATGAAATATATTTATTTGTATGTTTAATATATTCAGACAAGTTATGGTTTACTATTGTCACAATAATGAACAACATAAATTATTTCTGGCTAATTGGGAAAATAATAAGAAAATCAATAATGTTTGAATATATCTTTAATTTAATATATCTTTAATTTTACATATTTTTCTATTTTTTTTTCAATTTCAATTAACTAGTTTGAAGATATAGTTATAAACTTTGATAATTATTCAATACTAGAGGCCAGTTACTTTTATTAAGGAACGGAGGTTTCTATTTGTAATTGTATTTAAGCATCCCACTGCCATCAGCAAGTCATCATTAATAGCATTTGAGAAGTCTTTTATTAATATAACATTTGTTAGGAATGAGACAGGTACTTGACCTTAAAATCCATCAAACTGTCCTCTGAAGAAAAGGAGTGAATTCTAAGCCGCTTTCATGCATCCCGAGATGCTCATTTTGTAGCCCTAGAGTCTAAATATACTTGCTTTAAGAGCCCTAGAGAGAAATTAACCGAGTTCTTGAAATTTTATGAGTCTTATCTTAAGAAAGGTAGCTGCAAAAGCTTGATATTCTTCTGCTAACTGCTTTGCACCTATACCTATCCTTATTTAAAGTACTGAAGTTTTGTACAAAATGAAGTCTTAACAAAACATTATTTCAGAATTCATTAACATGTTGAAAATAATATGCGAACAGGATTTGATGTACAAAGAACGTAAGAAGGAAGCTACATTTAAATTTCAAAATGCCCAGAATATGGAGATTTCAATGTGATCAAAACACAAAATTAAGATAATATAGTAGTGTTTTTTTTTTATTTTATTTTATTGCGTGATGATTTCCATCTTTAATGAGAGTTAAGGTCTCGTTTTCAGACATAGGTTTATTGGAAATGTTTTTATATGTAAGTTTGTTTGTTTGTTTGTGTGGAGCAGCCAACCCACCCAAGTACAAATGACTCTGCTGTCCCAGTTATAGGCACAAACACAAAACACACACTAAAGAAGAATTCCCACAATTGATCATTTATTGCTGATATAATTCGTAATCTTTCTTGATAGACATGCCATGACATTGTCAGATAAAATTCATTCCACGCTAAAAATTCCATGTATAATAAAATCTTGCCTTACATCTTTTAAAATTGGGCATGTCTCGATATCAATAATGATAGAGAAGACGAAGAGTTTAGTGTTTCCAATTTCTTCGCAGCACCCACAGATGTAGGAGTTTTGAAGATTTATCTTTTAAAATACGCAGGAAAATGGCCATAAACCGTTAAAATTTTATTTAAATCTATGTCACTGTATGTTTGTCTTTTTTTTTATTGTTACCAGTCTTATATAGTTTTTGTTTACTTCAGACATTTCCCATTTTTCTTTCTATAATTTGTAGCTATACTTCTTCATAAGGTTCACAGTCGTCTTCTTCGACCCCTGCAGCTCAATGATCAACGTCATTTTGTGTAATAACCCTTTTTATCAATGCGTACCATCTCAGTGTTCCACCTTTTATACGTGAGTATCATATTTCTTTTTTCCAGGCCACCTATTATGGCTGTGTTTCACATGCATGTTTCCAGTTAAACGAATATTACTTATACACCCTCCATAATTTAATCACATAATCATTTGCTAATTGGATTAATACATAATTTATCCCAAATATCCAATGCCAATTTAGTATCAGGTTTTAACTTGCTAACTTTTTATTTAGTTTTATTGATTTAATTCTTCTGTAGTTAATAAAACTTAACTTCTTTATGATTTCATTTAAGTATACTTTATTGATAAATATAGTGACGGTATGATTTTGTTCAACAGTTTACATGTTAGAGCCATAGCATAAAATTTTTCGTGAGACACAAAAGCATAATTTCGTATTTTTTTAATAGCTGCAGGTAAGTGATGACAATTTAAGGGCTAAACTCCTAATAGATGCAAGTAAAGTATCATTTAACTCTTTGAAAACCATAACTCCCCAGACGGCCTTTCATTCCAACGAACACAACCGCCCGAAACGGCCGAAATTCTGACTTTTTTTATCCCTCCCCTAAGGTATGCAGTAGCAGGTGCAGTTTCCTTAAATTCATTGTATCATTTTATTATTGACAGTTTGTCCTAAAAAGATTTAGTTGTGGTTTGTTATCTTTATTTGTTAGAAAATAGAAAGGATATCATTTGAAATTTTCACTCTTTGTGGGTTAATGGATGGGGAGGGAAGGAAATTACTGTGACTCTCGAAAACGTTTTCTGGCGGTTCGGTATTTTTATGCATACAGGCTAACGAAGACTTCGGTTTTCAAAGCGTTAAGTTACTAACCCGTTATTTTATGTTAATGTCCTTTTCTATCAGTCTCGTATCTGTTTCCTTGCCATAATGAAAACTTCTAGAGCTCGCAATATTCAAATTAGATGAAACGTAGAGAATGTTTGAACGAAGATTTTAGGGGGTAAAATCTGAACGCGTTCTGCCTGTTTAAAAGCCACGTTGCTAAATTTGATTCTCTCGTGATTAGTATTCTACGGCGTTTAGAATAATCTTGTCTTTAGGCTTGTTCAAGCAGATTTCGGTCGCAGCCAGCTTGCGCTCTAGTTAAACTGTGAAACCCTAAGGCTGTACTTATATCCAACCATTAATTTTAGTTTCTTCATTATCTTTGATTTAAGCTAAAACTACTGGCTTCTTTAAGCCCGAGTTGGTGCCGGCTGTTAAACTTTATAAATTAATAAAAGTTTCCTTTACATCTTTTCTCTGTTTCTATGGTACTTACAAGAAATAGCGAGAATTCACCTATGTCTTTGAGTATTCTGGTCTCATTTTATGCTACTTAAGAACAACGTTCCCTATAAACATATTTTACTTTTTTTATTCAATTAAACCTTTAAACCTAACCTTTATTTTAAATCATACTCCAACATATGTGTTAATATAAACCGTGCTGTGTTTCTCGTTCCATACAACGTACAATTGGTCACACTTAGTGTTACTTATCGGTGCCATTAAGGGTTATCACTTCCTGTTTCCGTACCATAAGCATAAGAATATCACATGTATAAAATTTAAATATGGAATGAATAATGCAGAATGACATGAAACTATGCAACAAGCACTTACTTCATTTAATGAAATTCCTTCTTTTTAAATCTTCTTTTTTTAAAATCTTTTTAATCTTCTCTACTTTTAAATCTTTTCTTTCAATCTTTTAAATCTTTTCCTTTTAAATCTTTTCCTTTTAAGTCTTTCCTTTGAAATATTTTCCTTTCAAATCTTTTTACGTTAACTATTGTTCGCAGTAATAAAACTGAAAACTTACTAAACGTCTAGAGCCTGTCTACGGCTATTAACACATTTTGAAACTCTTGTGAAAGAAAACTGTCTAGTAATTAATAATGATGTTATACTGATTACGGTAAATGATACGTATTAAATGATATAAATAACTACAATGAATTCTTATGTGTTGAGGAAATTATATTTAAAATCAGTATCATTATTATATTTTTTATGAAAGAGTCAAAATATAAAATTTATATATTGATCACAAGCACGGTACTTATAATTTTGTTTAATACAAAAGAAGAATATCACATTTCAGTAATTTTTCGTCTATTTCTTTACATTTAAAAGGTCTTGATACTGATAATGATGTTTATATTTGTAAATTAAGTGATAGTTTGTAAGTTTAAATCTGCAAAACATATGAGTGTTACATGTTTAAATGAAGAAACATTTTGGTCGAGATTATATCTAAAAGAAACTAAATTATGTTTACACTGCACATGGCGAAAACTACGGACAACCGGAGTTCAGTAGACTTAGTCACTCTGCCATCGTTTACTATTAAAATAAATATCTATATATAATAACGTTCACTATTTTTGCTCGATACTGCGCTGTTTGTGCCTAGGTACATAATGGCTAAGTACATCTATACATAGAACATCTGTACCTATACATAGTATATCTATACTGCGCTGTTTGTGCCTAGGTAATACATCATTGCTAAGTAGTACATCTATACATAGAACATCTGTACCTATACATAGTACATCTATTTATATAGTACATCTATATCATAGAATTAGATGTAGATAATATAGATGATACATCTGTACTATCATACTATAGATGATACATCTGTACTATGATATAGATGATATATCATAGAATTAGATGTATCATCTATATCATAGTACATAAGTATCATCTATAGTATCCTCTATATCAAATAGTATCATCTATATCATAGTATCCTCTATAACATAACATATAGTATCATCTATATCATAGTATCCTCTATAACATAACATATAATATAATCTATATCATAGTACATCTATATCAGATATAGCGTCATGAGATATAGTGTCTCTAGTATCTAGATATAGTATCATCTAAATATAATATAGCTAGTATTTAGATGATAGTACATAGCTAGTACATAGATAGGATATAGATATAATATAGCTAGTATTTAGATGATAGTACATATATAGTACATAAATAGGATATGGATATATAGATGATAGTATATAGATGAATAGTATATATAGATAGATAGTACATAGTATATAGATAAATAGTATATAGTATATAGACGGATGATATATATATAGATACTAGATATACTATCTAGATATAGTATGATCTAGATAAAGTATCTCTAATATATAGATATAGTATGATCTAGATAAAGTATCTCTAATATATAGATATAGTATCATCTATATCATAATACATCTGTATCTATACATAGTACACCTGTATCATCTATACATAGTTATACAGTGGTATACATCTTCTGCGATATTATTTAACGGGTTGGCACCTGTCATGGCCTAATGGTTGAACTTTTTTTCGCCCCGGGGCGGCAGGGGTTTCACCCCGTTTCAACAGCAAGAACATTAACCTAGAGGCGAAGTGATTGACGAAAGTATGTAACGCGTTGCCATTTATGAAATTTAAGTTCTCGAACTGAGAGCAAAGACACTAAAGCATTCAAAAGGAAAAGCAGGAACTACTTATGAAAGCGCGAATTATATACATTGTTTCCTATGTACTGAGCTCAAATTCAATTCCTAAAAATTCAAATTCGCGCTACTGCCCAGAGAAAAGTCGATCTATGTTTATACAGCTATGCTTTCAATATTATTTAGTCTGATTCAGTGTTTTGACTGACATAGACATATTCTTGTAGCACTGTTTTCACAACAATAGAAGATGCGAAGAGCAGGCATTTTCAGAACAATGTTTAACGTTTTGATCTGTTTTCATCCACACTTCTGTTTTCTTCTCAAAAGTTATCAAATTCTTAAACTCTAGCATTCGTCAAGGCCCTGTCCCGTTAAACTTCATAGGCAGAGGCTTCTTTACAAATGTTAAGTATTTGTGTTTTTCCCATTAAAATATCTTAAGCTCTTACTCCAAGCACAAGTGGTGAGACACCACTACATCACGAATCGAGAGACTCTTAAATTATCCCGAATACTTCACCGAGTACCATTTCTATAATTTTTCTTAAGCTATGATAGAATTATAATCCACATATGGATAATCGGAATATCAGACAATTGGACTCAGTGAAATGTTTTTATAAATGACTTGTATGAAGGGCAGAACATATGAAGAGAAAGTTTCAGAGAAATCCAAATTATTTGAATCAATGATGCAAAATATAGATTTTCACTTATTTATGATGATGTTATAAACATCTTTCGTTACTTATTCTTTTCTTTTTTTATTGTCAATTTATGTCACGCTATCTGTGCATCTACTGGCACGTACTGACACTTTCCTAGTGTGTTGTCATTTGACGAGACCTTAGACACTCAATTTAGCTCTTACGAGGCATCGTAGATTGCAGTACGGAAGTTTAGCCACTACAACACAATGTAATATTTTTAATTCATATAAAAATTAAAAAGTAAAATAAATAAAATAATAAAAATCTAAAATCTGGAAATCTCTCAGATTTTATATTACGCCCAAAGGGGCGTTATTTTCATTCATACACAGTCACACACGTTTCCAGAGCGTTTAGTTAATCAAAAGTTCGTTAAATTTTGCAAAGTATGAAATAGACGATAAAACAAATTCCAAGTTCCAAATTCGGGATTCCAGGTGCTCTAATTCGGAGAGAGGACTACGTCATTCAAAATTTAATTGCTTTAGGTACCGTTGAGTTTTAAGAATGCGAAAAACATACCTCCATTCATGCAGATTTTTCATTATTTAATTTCTTTAAATATAATAGAGCGCGAAAATATTTTGTGACAAAAATTTTAAAAATGGTATAATGCGTTTAGTGATTCAAAGCAAAATGCCATTTCGAGACTAATAGCCCTTCTGGGCTAATGCCCCTTTAAAATGACGAAGGGACACGCTTGAAAATTATTGATAATACTGAACTAAAAATTATTTCAGATAAAAGAAGTTAAACATTATATATATTTTTTATCTGAAATCTTATAAGACATTTTTGGTGTTTTCACTTTGTAATTCATATGTATTGACAGTTAAATATGAAAATCAAAGACTGATTTTTATTCGAAATGATTCTATCATATATAATTAATCATTTAATGACAGTTTATCTAAACTAAAAGTATGAAATTATGAAAATGTTCTGAATTTTCCCAGAAAATTTATTGAATGGAGCAAAATTTGAAATAAATCATAACATCCTAAACTTTTACCATTTTTATTACATTTTTCGTAGATTCACAAATAAGAATACGTGTGTTTGCAAGTAAATATTAATAAACTTATTTTTTCTTGCTACAACTTAACTAACTTAACTAAGTTTCTGTTCTTTTTGAACAAATTCCTCATATATAGTTATTAAAAAGTGCAATGAAAGCCCATGGGTTATCGATATCTAAGGCTACTATAGGCAATTTTGTCGAAAAGAAAAGAAAAAAGTAAAAGTTTGGCTTCAAATGGAAGAATTTTTCGAAGTGCATATCCAACGAAAAAAACGCAATATTTCCAGTGTTGCAAGTGCAAGAACTTGTATGTTAAAATAAAAATCCGCCAGCTCAAAGAACAGCTACAAAATCATTAAAATGCTCAATATCAACTATAAAGAGAGTGATTAATGTTGATTTGAATCTTATAAACCGGAAAAAACATAATGTGCAGCTACTTTCTACATGACATAGAGTCGAAATGGAACGCCCTGCAGAATTCTTTATGAAAAATATGTAAAAATATTCTCGCCATAAATAAATCTTTGATGCTTTCAAATGTCTGCAATAAAAAGAGATCCATTTACTATCACCAAATAGAGGGAAAAATTTTAATACATGATTCAAAGAATCTAACGATAGTTTTTCAAAAGGACTTCTGATTGCTGCTGGTTTTTCCTATAACGTCAAATTAAAAATAAAAAGAGCGTGCATTGGTATTTTAAAAATGCTATTTCGCATGGAAAACACAACTGGCAAGTAGCGTACTATGGTCCACCAGCGGCCGAGCGGTAATGTTCTTGAAAGCTGGTAGTTCGGTTCGAGGATCGAATCCTGCGAACTGCACACTGTAAAAAAAAATCGCTCTTTACAGGCAAAAGTTTTGTAAAGTTACAGAAATCAAAAAGTTACAGAAGAATTTCCTGTAATGGTAACAGGTTGAAAGCAAACTGTAGCGATAACAGCAGATTTGCTTGTAACATTACAGATAATGTTTCAGTAGCCGCGCGGAAGAATCACGTGACTGACTGGAAATTAGCCAATCAGGAGAAAAGTGTTTGAAAGCTAGTTGCAGAAAAAAACATGGCTGAATGCATGTTGGTTGTATAGCGCAGGTAAGTAAGAAAATGTTTACAATTACTACTTGAAATATTTTTTGTTCATTTTATGCAGATTATTCTCATGCACTTTGCACTGTTATATGTAGTGAGTAATTATTTAAACGTTTAAGCTTTGCGATTAATTAATATCAGTGTTCGTAATGTCTAATGAATTGAAAGAGTGCAAAATATTTATTCCAAATGCAGATCTAATAGTAGTATTTTGTCATTGTGCATCCGATAAATTACGCCTTCAACTGCCCTTATTATTATTTAAAACTAATTATTCCAAAATTTAATCACTGTTTGTGGTATATAATTGAAATGGTAATGTGGTTGTTGAAAACAAAACTAATCATTTTAGCGTTCTTTTCCAATCGTCTGACCAAAGAACGTTTGACATCTTTTTCCCGGCAGGCCTTGCGAGAAACGTTTATATAAACATTTAGAATTCTGAATGTAATGTATATATTTTTTTGCTTACTAGGTTTACTTTATTCTTTTTCTAGGATTATCTAATTAGTTATACCTGGTTTATAATTCAGTCTAATATGTTTATGTACGAGTGTGTTATGAAGTAAAATTACAAAAACTTGAACAACGCGGTCGAGAATCTCGTTTATTCCTTTAGTGTAATAATATTTTTTTCAGTGGTATTAATTTCTTACGAAAATATTATAATTCCAAAATGAAGTAATTATATTGATTAAAAATATGTCGTATCATACTTTTCGTAATGTTTTGTTTTACTAACTAGATGCAACCTAATTATTCCATATATTTTAATATACCAATATCAACAGGGGAAAAATGGAAATGACCTAAAATATTTTTCTAACAATTCGTTAAACTAATTATAAAACAAAACTAAAATTTTGTGCATTATTTCCAAAAATATCATTTCATTAATATTTTATAAATGACAACATATATTATATTGTATATATAACTACCATTGCATACTTATAAGTTTTTAAACATTTAATGTAGAATTTATGTTGATTTTATTTTGCCCAGTTTTAATACAGTTTTGAAGTATGATAGTCTTGTTACTAGGATAGCATGAATCTGCTAATACAAGTTTAATACATTTCTTGACAAATGTTTCTCTTATTCATGTAATATAATATATAAATCATAAAATAAGTTTTCTTAAAAATAAATTATTATTGTTTATTGGAATTTAAAACAATTCTGTATCTGTATGTTGTATTAAAAATAAAATAATAATGAATTTTTAATGAAGCATTGATTTTAGCATTAACAATATATATATATATATATAGACATGAATAAATGGAAATGCAAGCTACTTTTCCTTACAAAACCGCCTATGAATATATACTTTCCTTTAGGCTGATAGCCTTTGCATGCTTTGCCATATTCTATCAATCCAAATGATGCAAATATGCAGAAAATTTTACTTTCTTTGAAAGTTAATACCGGAAATAAAATTCAGTGCATTTGTAAACTGCATTAGTTCTCTTATAGCTTGGCATTTAATTGCCCAATGATTTACTAGTCCAAACTAAGGCAGAATTCAGATATCGTTCAAATAAAAAAAAATTAATAAGGTCTGATTTTTAGACCTATATATGAAGATTTATTTTTTTAAATATTATTTTAAGTCAACCAAATTAATTTCAAATTTAAGTAAGTATTCATGCCTTTCAGTAGCATTATTTTTGATTTCTTAAATTAAATAACTGAATGCAATATTTCTTGTTAATAAAAGAAAAGCAATGTTATGAAAGACTAGCGAAGCAGATTTGCAAGTTCTAATTACGAAAGGTCCCATGCTTTAAGGGGTCATTTTTAAAAATACTTAATTAAAAAAAATATTTAACGTAAAACTTCCAAACTTCACACATGTGGAATATTAATTCTATATATTTTATCTCATTCTTATTTTATTAATTAATTTCATAGCATTTTGTGTGACACTAGTAGTAATTATTAATTAAATTTTATGCTGTTTCTGATCTATGTTTTGATTTTGTTATTAATTACGTTAGTTTACATAAGATTTAAAATTATGTAAGGTACAAAAACCTTCTGCATCTATTAATATATGCTGAAGTGAATGAAATTATGCCAGTGAAATTTTTTAAAATCAAAAACAAATTTATGTGGAAAATTAAAGTTATAAATTCTAAATGCAAACAAAGGAGTGAATTTGAAAGTTATCAAATAAGCCAAAGTGTTGGTCATTTTTTCAGTTTTGCAGAAGAATTTTTATACTTTGCAAAATGGGAATATAATGTTTGGTTTTGTTAGTATTAATTATTACAACTGAATTATTGCAACTTACATTGCAACACGTAATTTAGCTTAAAATTTATTTGAACTTAATTTTCTAATTTATTTTGATCATGTATATTTCATGTGTCATAAGTCTTTGAAATGAACTTAATTCTATTTATTTACACAATTTTTTTAAAAAAGAAAAAGTCACATTTGTTTTGCTTAGTTGCACACGAAGATACATGTCTATATATAGAGAAAGAAAGAGGAGTTATGTTTACTTCCAGACTATTTTCCTCCTTTTATATTATAGTATGAAAATCAAGGGGGGAATTAAGCAATCAATTTAATTTTGAAGGATGTGATTACAATAAGATCATAACCAATCAAAAATATTCATGAATGAACTACTGGTAACTATCATAGTATTATTATCTAAAAGAAACCTACATTCCAATAAGAACGCTTAGTAACATAACCATTTAAGTTATCTGATAAAAGTAATTTTCATTCCTACTTCCCTATACCTTGAATTTCACTCTTAGTATTGCCCACTGCTACTCCCTAGACCTCAAAGCATTTAATGCATCTGGAACTGCAATTTGTGTCTTCTACAGCATGCAAGTTATCACCGTTTAGTTTGTACTGCCACGAGCAATGATCTTCAGAATTACCGTATTGCGTTGCATATTCCACCCACCCAGCTTTAGAACCAGATTCTGAAAATTAAAAAATATTTACATAATTTTCCCCCTTTTAATGCATTCAGAAAATGAATATTCCAAGATTTTAAAATGGATTTATCAACATAATGATTGTTTTCGTCATACTAACAAAGGCAAACTTTTGCACACTTAAGGCCCCGTTGAATCTTTCTCTTCTAACTGTTGAATATTATGTCAGCCTAATACAAACAATGATCTATGATAGTGAAAGCAAATACCAACTGCCATTCACTGTGCAATTTTGCCATATCAGCTGAATGTTCACCCTAGCAAGCATCGGACCACAACCTTCTCTAATTATTTATGTATGATCTGAGGCCTAAGGATTTGCAAGAACAACAATGAGAATGACAGAAGTTCAAATTATAAAGAAGAAATGAGATGAGATAACTTATTAGATGTTGCAATTATGTGTATTCTTATTGAAATAGAGGTTTCTTTTAAATAAATAATATTGTGATAGTAGTAGTTTATCCATGATTACTTTTCATTTGTTATATTCCTACTGTGACTGTGTCCTTTGGAAATTAAATTATTCGTTTAATTTTTCCCTCTTAATTTTCGGAAGATAAAATTAGTAAAAATAAGTGGGAATATGGCATCAAGAGCATTAGATATCCCCATTTTCTTGAAGCTGTTCACTATTATTGTTTCATCAATGATAGGCCATGCATCCAAAATCCACTAGCAAATCAGTTAGTAAGATGAAAATGACCACTATGCGGACAAAACATTTAGGGTAACTTGTTTAGTGACCGCCTTAAGGAAGACAAACATTACCTAAATCTTTAAAACATATTCAGAATCCAGTGTTAAAAGAAAGCTAGGGGAAAATGTTGTCCGAGTCCCAGTGATTCCTTTGGACGAATATGTAATATTGTTTTAGAAATTTAAGGTAATAAATATAATATTTTTCGAATGCTAAAACAGTTCGAGAAATTTATTCAAGTTCTGAATTCTGAATATAAGTATACTGTATATTATACTTAATAACTATGGTGGCTTCATTTATGAAAATATTTGAATATTGGCTGTTTTTGTACAATGAACCTTCTCTAAGCTACGTGATTACTGACAATTTTGATCTTTAAATGATAGTGGGCATCCTAGCGAAGTTATGTTTACTAATTAGTTATTTTATGAGGGATGCTGATTAAATTTAAAAAGTGATTGACTGAAGTAGCTTGTCGTAATGAGACGGTTCACTGTAATCCAATTTTTTAAAGAATTTAAGCTGTTCTTAATTAATTAAGATATTATAAAGAAATATGATTAAAAGTGTTATATAAGCACATGTTTAAAACATCTATTAAAATAATTTTTATAAGCTTTTTAAGAGCATGATTATGATTTTAAAAGAAATGTTTTTTTCTTTATTTAGGAGACATGGTTTACAAAGAGGAGAAAAACCATTCCTTTTTTCCAAGCAGTCGAAACGAATTTTTATGAAATGTTTATTAAATTATGTTATTTTTTAATTAATTCTTTTTTTCAGGTTTTATGTAAAGTTTATGAATTAAGTAATAAATTATTTTTACTTCTGTATTTTAATGAGCATATTATTTGCTTCATAGTGTTTCACAATAAAATTTTAAATTCAATAAACTTCTTAATTAACATGCTGTAATATAGAGAGAGCATAAAGTTTGTTTTCTGTTGTCACATGTTTATTTCACAATTTTGTATGTGAATCTCGAAATTTATAATATCTAGGAATACTTTTTTAGTATCACTTTCGAAATGGTAAATATTAAGCTTAGATTTATTACATATTGTGTTTGTAAAAAATTATAGTTAAAATTAAAATGCATTAAATTTTAAGCTAAACTGAAGTATTAATTTTAGAAATAAATTTCTTAAAGGCATACTTGTATTAAGAATTTTAAGGGAAACAAGGCTTTAAAAATTAAGGCCAGTTGGCAAAGTTTTATGCTTATTCAAAAAGCATGACATTAGGTTTTTAATGAAAGACTTCTATCTGTTAATGCAAAGGAAATTATTTGAAGGTAAGTAAAAAAGTTATGCATTATTTCAAACAATAGCAGACTGTTGACAAACACTGAGTGCAGATAAGAATAAAAAAATTAGTTAGACGTTGTAATTCAAGCGTATGAACAAAATTTGAATTCCTTGTAGTAACAAAATGAAGTTCATTGCTATGTTGAATTCTTTAATTTACTGAAAATGTCATTTTTTAGAAGGAGAGAATATATTTTTGAAATATGAAGAACAGCTGTTCTGAGTTCTTCATAGAAATATTTCACAAAATGTCTTTTACTGTAATAGTATGATCATATCAACATGCAACACGTTTACTCATATAAGTTAAATCTAAAATGTGTCTATTTTAGCTAAAATTACTAAAAAGAAAGTTCTAGAACATATCTTATTAACTGACACTAACATGCAAATAAAACATACTATTTTTTTCAGCTATTTTACAGGGCAAATATAAGGAGTAGCATATCAATTTGAACTTTTAAATTAATCAAAATGATAATATGAAAGGCCTTTCAATAATATCAGACATAAGTTTCTCTTCATAAAACAAAAATACTCTGCAACAGACTAATGTTACTTTTTGGAAAAAGAACATTGCTGTTGAAAGCACATCTTTTATATTAATGCTATTCTGATGTCAAATTGACTAATTTAAAAAGCCAAACTATTATGCTTCACTTGCATATATCTGTATAATGATATACACATGAAGATATTGTTTTACTCAAAACATCTTGATTTCAATATATTTTATTATAATAAGCATCATTTTAGACAAAAAAAAAATCTACTACTTTTATAAACATATCCTTTAGTATTATCTATGAAAAATATATTCTACACACATAATTACTTAATGGGATATTAGAAGGAAATAATCTGAAACCTTTACAGATACAACCATTGGAATTTTACGTAAGAAAAGTATCTTCTACTCACATAATAACTTGCTAGAATAATACAAGTAAATAACCTGTAACGGTTACAGATATATCTGTTGAGATTTTACATGCGAAAAACATGTTCTTTCTACATAATTATTTGCTATAATATTACACGCAAATAATCTGTAACCATTACAGATATATCGTTTGGGATTTTACATGAGAAAAACATGTTCTTTTTACATAATTATTTGCTGTAATATTACACGCAAATAATCTGTAACCATTACAGATATATCGTTTGGGAATTTACATGAGAAAAATATGTTCTACTTACATAACTATATGCTGTGATATTACAAGAAAAAGATCTGTAACCATTACAGGCAAAACTCTTGTAATGTTACAAAGAAAACACCTGTTTCTGTTACTCAAATAACCCATGGCATCCCAGTTTCCATGAGTTTTCTTAGTAACTTTACAGATTTTTTTTTACAGTGCAGGCCGCACAGGAATTTTCGTGGTTTTCCTCATGTGTAACGTGTTAATACGAGGCATTTTCTCTTACATAGTATTCCACGAAGGCATCCCTCACGTGTAGTGCCTTAGGGCTAAACACATAAATAATAATAATATTAAGTAGCAGACGATCGTTTATACTTTTTATACTCAAAAATGTAGTTGAAGTTAAGCAGAATCGTCTAAAAATGTGCAAACAGCCTCAATAGATATGACAACTATTTTTATTTAACTAACCATTAGGAATTTGTCCTCCCGAAAGTTTTTCTAATGTCTGTAAATAAAAATCAATATTATAAGTTCACTCGAATATTATTCAAAAATGTAAGTCTGTTTTTAGCCCTTTTTAATGAAATCAGAGGTATTTGTTTTTCTTTGACTAAGAATCGTAGAAGTATGTGCGGAATTTAATTATTAATCTGTGGGACTGGCGCACGGGAAATTCCATTCCTCATCTTTTTGTCATATGCCACCAACAAATAATTAGCAGAACTCAAAATTAAAAAAAAAGAAACGCATTTAGCTATCCCTTCAGCTTATTATAGCGTGATGACAATTTTAAAAAATGCAATCTCAACTGCAATGTTAATGTGGTTATTTCTATTAAATCTCTCCGATCTCATGAAATATTCTTATACTTCATTCAGTGCACAGTTCTAAATTAAGGTTAAAAGTTTAATTAGGAAAGTAAATTTAGGCAATCCATCATGTCGCGGCTTAATTGATTTTTCTTACGTCCTAAAATGAGCTCTTTTCGAGAAGATAAAGAGTGTGATGCAACTATAATGGCGGGAGGAGAACAAAGTTTTTGCACTGTACAGAGCGTGAAACTGTTTTAATAAATGTGTCATAAAATTCCTTCTTATGATATTTCGTTTTCAAAACCATTGTTTGTACCCATAATAGTATGTTAAACATGCTAGAAACAAATAATTTTAAATTTATCACAATTTTTTTAGATTAATAAACTCATCACGAAAAATTAACTTGAGACAATCTATCACATACTTTATTCTAATTTCATCAAATTTCAGGACGATTTATTTGCACATAAACGGAATTCAGATGATTGCAAATTATTCTGCACAGAGATTTGCAATGTATACTTATTTACGAAACAGATAAAATTTCTTCGCTAAGTTACAGTATACAATCGGCAAAATTTTCATTTAGCTACAGATTTATTGATGATATCATCACTTTCAATAATTTCAAATCGCACTGAATCCTGCAGTGTCTACCTCCCTCTCTTAAACTTAACAAAACCAACTCAAATCAGTTGGTTGCTGATTATTCAGAGCTTTGCATTTCAACCACTATGAAAATAAACATTTTGCCAGGAGAAGAGATTTCAACTTTCCTTCAATTAATTTAAATAATTAGATTAGTACTAAGTTGTCGATAAAGTTTATAGAAAATATAATTCATAATTAATAAGTTCGTGAAAGATTTTTTTTTTTTTACTTTCACAGACTTAAACAGCTAATCAAGTTCCAAAACAGTTTTTAAAAGCTTGAATAGTCTACGAACTATGAACATTTTATCATATAATGCAGCCATTTCATAAACTTGAAAAGATGAACTCAGTCAAATAGTTGAGATTAAAGCAATAGTATATCTAAAGGCACATTTTGTATTTTTTGAAAATTTATCTGATCAGTTTTCTCAAATTCTAGCTCTTTGACTAAAAATGATCAATTTCAAACTCTGGAAAAGTCGTTTTTATAGCAAAAAAAAAAAAAAAAAAAAAAAAAAAAAAGTGGAGACTGTTATTCTGTTCTAAAATTTTTTTTTTCCAGTTTTGCAAGAAAATAATTATTTAATTCATCTGAAAACTGCAGTTTCCCCTTTGTTTCGACGATATTTCTTGGCTTTATTATAATCGCCAAAGGCAAACGAGCTCTATATTCGAACTAAGTCCTTTTTTCAACCAACAATTTGTGTTGGTCAGTTTTTTGGTTTTAACTTGTATATTGACTTAGATGGAAGTTCAATTTAATTTGTTTCAGATTGTATAAAATCACATTATTTTTGCCAATGTTACTAGATTTTCAAGTGTAGAATTTATTTTCGCAGTTTAGCCATTTTTCCCAAATTTAGCGGATTATTCGATTCATTGAATTTATATTTGAACAATTATAATTGATTTACGTTTGAATTGACAGATGAGCTATGTAGAGGTGGCGTTTTAATTTTCAGAGGTACAAACATTTTAAAATAATTAATTTTGGTGTCTCAGGAAACACGAAGAGTACAGAAGCGTTACTGAATATGCGAGAAAAGCTATAATATAGGGGTGGAATTTTTCGACTCTTGAAAAAGCTTTAATCTGACAGTGATAAAACAGCTTTTTTTCTAGCATATTTAACATTTTTACTTTGTGTACTTTTTATACATTTATTTAATTGCTTTTCCAACTCAGTCCAGGTTAATTTAACAGAATATCCTAACTTTTGTTAATTAATTTTAATAATTTCATTAAAATTAAAAAAACTATTTAGTACGTTCTTTGCCTGCTTAGTTATATTTAATTTAATTAAGTCTTAACTTTATGTCAGTCTTAACAACCGTTTCTCAAAATATTGTCTGAAAGTCCTATTTGCATCATTTTTTTAAATCTTAATAATTTATATAAATACATTAAAATCTGAACAGTTGATAAGTTCAGAACAATCAGTAACTAAGAAATTCTTTAGTAACTGCTTTTTATTAATCCTATAATAGAAAAAGAATATAAAAATTAAGCTTTAAATTCATGTTACCGAAACTGAAGGTCTATGTAACTATAAATATTATATGATACTGTAAATACCTAGGACGGGGAACTTTTTTGAGAATTTGTTAAATTCTTTTTTTTCTTTTTTGTTAGAGGAAAAAAAAATACAAGTGCAGATTTTACAATGGAAGCTGATTTCAATGCCCAAGGTCCTGGGTTCGAATCCCGGAGAAGGCATGGTTGTAACTGTCCTTCATAGGAAAGGCGATGGGGATCCGCCTATTAGGTGCCTCCATAATAAAGATACCACTACATCCGGCCTTGTATAGATTAATGGACTGGGTTACATTTGTAATGTTCACAATCTGCCATTGGAAAAACAAAGAACACAGTGCTGCTTTCCCAGCAAAAAAACAGTTATTCATCGGATTCTGTATCCTTTTAATATCCTGATTTTATATTTAGAATTAGCTTTAGCAAAATATCAGAGATTAGAAGTGAAATACGAAGAATTATGTTAAATTAGTTAAAATTATATGCAACGAACTACACTAATTTAATAATATTTTTAATTCGTGTGTGTGTGTGTGTGTGTGATTATGGCAAAGCCTCGAGGGCTATCTGCCTAAGGGGAGGGATGCCTTCGTGGAGGACTTTCTAAGGGAAACTGGCTCGTATACACGTTACACATGGGGAAAACCACGAAAACGCCCATGCAGCCAGCCCGTTCGCGGGATTCGAACCTCGGACCGAACTACCAGTGTTCAGCGACTTTACCGCTCGGCCGCTGGTGGGCTATTTTTAATTCGAGGCCCATATATATATATATATATGTGTGTGTGTGTGTGTGTGTGTGTGTGTGTGTGTGTCATTCCTCGAATCTTTGTACCCTCTAATCTATTCTATTTCATAATATAAATAACTCATAATTAATTAAGATGAAATAACACGCCGAACAAGTATTAATTTAGAATTCAAACAACAAAAACCAGCGTTATGTTTTCAAAATGTCGCAGGACTAGTTTTTACCGAACCATCAAACTGAGCTATAAAAGCGCAAATGAAGGATATAAGATATAAGGATTACATAAGATAAGATAAAAATGGGTGGACAAGAGTTAAGCTACTACTTCATGAAACTATCTATTGGATACATGTTCCATCTATCTATTGGTTTTCATCAATAGATGGCACCAATAACTTACTCTTGTATTTCTTAAACATATGATGTAATACATATAGAAGAAAATATCTGTTTTGCAGTATTGATTATTTCAAATTCCATTTCATAACTTTCTTTGGATTCCATTCACAGATATGCTTCTTAAATTATATTGCTAAATTCGAAAAACATAGTTAATTCTTTCTTCCAGATCTTATGGGTCGTATAGAAGGTGATTGTCAAATATTTTTTTGTAAAGCAATATTCTCTCAAATATAAAAACACGCTTGAGCTTATAAATTTTTAAAAACATAATACTGTGTTATTTAAAAACTTTGGGTAATTGTATTTTATATATTTACACCATAAAACTTTTAAATTACGTTTAATCATTCTTCATGTAAATCATCATATTACAACATTTTATGCAAAAACGTTATTTTTGTATAAAATGTGGCATTCATTGCTATGAAAAGAATTTCAGCATAAAATGTGGAAAGAAAAATAGTTGTGGCTGTTAAATGAAAATCTACAAGTAGAAAGTTAAACGTGTTTCGATTTGTAATTGCTTAAGACCTTCCAAATTCCAGGGACGATTCTCATAAAGCCAGACACTTGGCATACTTGACAAACAGCATTTCCTCTTATAATATACGCGACCAAGTGAATTTGAGAGGATGGCTTGTCTGAGCTAGAGTAGAGATGATTGACTCACCTTGCAGCAGCTAATGAAGGCTGAGAGAATGTCACAGCCCCTTAGCGCTTGTAACACTTTCATCGCCGACACGCCCATCTACCGTGCTGGTGCATTCCAGACAACTATACGATGGATGAACCTTCTCCTTTGATGACACTGGCGACAACAAGCCTTCCTGTGTACTACAACTATTCCTCTTGACATTAGTACCAGAGTGATTCGTTCACCCGGAACAGAGAATTACTTTTCATTAATTAGGCGATCTTCTGTTTTCTTGACACAGACTGATACTCTTGTTAACAGCATCCAGGTCAGGTACTAAGTACGAATCATCTGTCAACAAAATAATCACCTCTTTACTTTGGCAGTTTGTAAATATGTAGTAGTAGTCGTAAAATATATTTTTCCGTTTCTTGTAACCACAGACAACCAAAGCGTTGGATTTCATAATAATAATATTCGATAATGAAATGACTCCATTTAAAAGAACGATTGTTTGAAGAGCTTGTAAGAATTTTTTTCCTAAATATAAACCATTATCTTTCTCTTTAAGCAAGCAGAAGTGCTTAAAAATAGCATTTATCATGAAATATCTAATTTAGAATGACATTTGTTTGTGCATTATTTGCACAGCCTTGTAAAGAACGAATGGTCGATTATTCACTAAAAAGATTACTCAAAAAGTAAGTATACAGGCACTAAATTACAAGCACCGATGATTTCCAACGTAAAATAATATTCCAAGAATAAAGTTAAAATAATATTCCAAGAATAAAGGTTAACCCTTACATGATTCGTAAAGCGATCTGCCTGTTTAGAATTTTAATTTTGAATAACACAACTTTAATTTTTAAAGACACGACTAATAAACGAATAGAAAATTATATAGTAAATTTAAACCTGTAAAAATTAAAGGACATAAAATTAAAATATAAATAAAAGATATAATATTACATAAATAAAGGATATAATATTACATAAATAAAGGACATACTATAAATAAAGGATATAATATTACATAAATAAAGGACATAATATAAATAAAGGACATAATGTTAAAAGAAAATAAGATGTCTATCCATGTAACTGACGACAAGTTATTTTACTGAAGGAAGATTAAAAACTAAATTAATTTGATTTGTTTCGTTTGATTATGACAAAGCATTCTAGGGCTATCTTCCTAAGAAAGAGATGCCTTCGTGAAAAATTTTTTTAAAACAAAGGTTACGAAGAAAATGTACCTACGATATTTAGGCAATTAGGTCAATGAAGTATAAGATATTTTCTGCTTCCTTTCTGCATGCCTGCATTATGCAACTCGAAGCATACTCTTATTCGAGGGGTCCAGGGTTCGAGTCCCGGCGAGGGCACTGCACTTCTTTCAGGTCTACTGCTTCGAAAAAGTTAATAATTTATACGTGGCCTCCAAACTAAAAGGTGGTGGATGCTTGTGGATTCATTACTATTAGGATTTTGCGATTGGTTTCCCTAATTCCAAGTCGCCCTTTAAAAGGGGGAATGTATAAGGTATTTTCTCCTTGCTTTCCGCATGCCTTCGTAGTGTAATTGGAAGCATACTCGGCGCGTATACGAGAGGTCCAGGGTTTGAGCTACGGAGAGGGTATGGCATTTTCACCTCTCCTGCTTCTAAAACACCTAATGACTTTACAGTAGAGAGTACCAGAATAAATGTAGAACCCCAAATGAATTAAAATTCTTTCTTGGAAAGCTTAGAGATACTTAAGGCATAAAAATAAACAATTAAAAAATAAACAAAAACAATAAACAGTAAAACAATTTACTAAATAAATGTACGAAATGTTTTGGCAAAATCACATCATAAAATTCAAGATGCCATACAGTTTAGAAAGATGTTTTCCCAGAAAAACTTTCTCTCGATTAGTAACATCTAAAAGTGGTAAAAGGAAATGTGCACTACTTGATATTATGATAGATGCTAAATCTTTAATATATCGTTGAATTAGGTTTTCACATATTAAATGAAACTAAAAAAGAAAAATTTTATTAATTCTTTAAACTTAACAATGTTCATGTATTATAATGTTTTCTTATCCTATGTAAAGCGAGTTCAGGTGGCATGGAATTCTTTAAGTATTTAACGAGTGTGACATTACCTAAAGCTATCTAAACAGGTAATTCTCTGAGTTTTCAACATTCATTCCGTATTCATGCCTTTCGAAAAATTTCAAAAAGCACTTATGCACGTTTTATTTCGCCACTATATTTCAGAATATTTAAACAACACATTTCTGTATTTAAATTCTTTGCATTTAAATACAGAAATGCATTATTTTCCCCATTTTTTAATGGGGATTTTTTAATGGATTTTTTTAAAAATCTTCTAAATACTAATTTCTTTCGATTAAGTTGTCCATTTTTAGACGACGAAACAAAGCTACCATTTTGGAAAGTAGTTTCCATTTTAAAAAAAACAGACTTTCATACAAAATTTCCGGATATGCAACAAAAATTTTCTCTTTCTGTTACTATATTAATATGAGAGAATCATGCAAGAACTGTGTCATTAAAACAGTGTGCATTATCAAACTTAATTATTAAATTATGAAATTAAAAGATTCCATTATCAAATTAAAAATAAAAATAATTACTTTGAAATTAACTTAAACGAAAGCATCTAATTTAATGTGAACCCTATTGTCAATTCCGGCATAAAATATAATTACTTATCATTAGTAATTATTAAGGAGTAATCCAGAAATTTTTATCTCAATAAATTTAATTTTTACCTCCAGCAACTGTACTGTCTACTCACATACGGCGCGTATATTAATGAGGCATAATTTATCATTCTTTGTGCCATTTCTGTGAATGGGTGGTTTGTAAAGGAATCAAACTCTATGACAGGAAGTACCAGGTAAAAAATGTCATGAGTTAAGTTAATTACTTTTCCTATAAAAAGCGTTTACTCTTTTTTTTTATATACGCTTGACTGCTCATGTTTGTTTGCTCAAAAAAGAAAATAATAAAGAAATGATATGATTTATAGCAGATTATAAAAGCTTATTTAAATTTTGCAATGAAGGCTAGTCTGAAAATCAAGGCTTTTGGTAATGGTAATGTAGTTCATCTAAATAATCTTTAACCCGTGAGCACACGCGGCGGGTATGTCATACCCATGTGCATTTTTCTTTTTGTATATTTCTCGCCCATTCTTTCATAAAAGGATGAAACTTGGTGTAGCTGAGTTCAAGGTCACATACTTAAATGGGGGGAATTCCTGAGGTGGCAAGTGCAACGGTTTTTTAGGACCAGCATTGTTCGGGCATGTCATACCCGCGCGTGTACTGGCGTTTCTCAGTGAGTCACTTCGCAACTTCTCGTTTTCAACCTTTTAGTATAAGTTTTTCTTGAGTTGTAAGCATGGGGCCGTATATTCCTTACGATGAAGAGATGAAAAGATTGAGAAATCTTTTTGAAACAGTTTTTTCTGATGAGGATTCATTTAGTGAAGAAGAGGAAGATGTTGATGACGAAGAATATAATTAGTAATCATGATTCATCCATATAGAGTAGTGATTCAGATACAGAAACAGAAAATGAAACTCTGGAATGTAGCAATGAGTTTTATGTTGGAAAAAATGGAGTAAAATGGAACAAAAATAAATTCCGGACTAATGTTAGAATTGGGACCAAAAATATTATAACTAAACTCCCTGGAAATACAAAGTATTCTAAAGACGTCTCAACACCTCTAGAGTCCTTGTCATTGCTTATCGATGAAGATATTTTAAAACACGTAGTTGATAATACAAATATTTATATTGATTCAATACGAGAAAATTTAACTCGTGAACGGGATGAGTACTTTTCTCAAAGCCTTAGGGATGCAGCTAATAGAAAATGTTCAAAATGAACGACGACGAGCATCTGTGGTTCCTGATTCTGGACGAACTCTGACCACCGATGAACATGTTAACAATGGACCGCCCTCCAAAAAACCTGAAATGACTTACAAGAGGTGTACAGAGTGCTCCAAGAAAAACGATAGAAAGACTAGATTCATTTGCGAAAATTGTAGCAAAAGTATATATATGGAAAATATGACCCCATTTTGTAAACAATGTTAAAAAAATTGTAAGTAAATAATTTTTCCTCTCCTTATTGTTTCCTATTTTATCTAAAATGAAGTATTAATTTGGTTTTACATTTTAATTTCTTTTAAAAAAACGATTCATTTTTTTCGGCAAATTTTTATTTACAATATTTTTATTCGGGTATGACATACCCGGCGCGTGTTCTCGTGTTCGTCGGATCGGTGCGTGTGCTCGCGGGTCAACAAATATGTAATAAATATGAAACATAATTCAGCATATACTGAAAACCTATTTTTAACTACATTTCACTAATGTATGTTTATTTTATAAATATCAATATTCCTAAAACATGACTCGTCAACAGACTTTCAACGGATATCTTGATCAAGCATAATCTCCAATTTCTGCATTTCTCATACTTTTTTTTTTACTTTTTACGTGCTCCGCCCTTAGGCACCACATTGAAAGTGAGAGATGCCCCGTGGAGGTATTTTAAGGGAAACTGGTACACACATTACACATGGGTAAAAACCACGAAAACGCCCATGCATCCAACGCGTTCCCTGGGACTCGAACCTTGGTTTCTGATATTTGTTAAAGCATTTTTTCCAAGTTTTGCATTTTAGGGGTGTCAGATGAGTTAGATGGTTGTAATAATAGAGTAGATTTTAAGAGCTACATTGTATATTAGTAAAAGAAAATAATAGTTTTAAATCTATGTGAAAATTATAATTTTTAACAGTTTACATCAAGAGAATAGGTGAAAAGAATTTCAAACAGAGAAAATGATGAATTGTGAATTTACACTAAACTGAGCCAAGAAAACTATGCAAGTAATCCCCGATGTACCACAGTTGGTTCTGCAGTGAATTTTAACATAGGCTGAGTGCAAGTAGAGTCTATACTGTAGAAGAAGCAGTACTCCATATTTTAAACGTGATCAGTTTTCTGGACAGCTGCATATCTAAATATGATATGTGCAGGACACAGGAAGGGGGAGTGATAAAAAGAAGATACTGATTCTGCAGCTTGCTACATAAAAATATGCAAGACGTTGCTAAAGGTGAAAGCAACATTTCATTTAGATCATTACACTTGCTAAACCATTAACAGCCATTAAGCCAGTAATTCTTTATTTTATAGATATCAAGCTTCATTGGAAAAAATTTAAATCAATAATCTAATTTGCTATAGCAATTCTATCATTCTGTTAATAAAAACCTCGGTTCAGAATTTCATTCGTTTCTAAAGGTTGTTTCTCAACCGAAATGTTCAAAACAGAAGCAAATTTCCCCATAGGGATTAATGTAAAAGGAATTAGTTCGTTCATGGTCCATCCATAATTGCTTATTTTTATGATACTACTCTGTGCACGAGTTATAACTTCAAGCAAATGGAAATTATTAAATATTAGACGAAACCTTAGTTTAATTTTACTGCATCTGTGTATAGGAAAATGATTGACATAAATGGAAAATGTTGAGGAATATATTATTGTTTGGATGCAAAATTTCCTTCTATAAAACATCAGGTAATACTCTTTAAAGAGCAAATTATTTCATCTTTATATTACCTCCAAGCGACGTTATATTCTGCTTGAGACTCACTCGATTCACTTGTCTGAAAATTTTAAAAATGCGATTTGTTGTCGCCTATTTTTTTTAAAATGCTCCCAAAATGAAGCATAGTATTTTAATTTAAAAGTGCTTATGTAGCTTGAGACTGCTTTAAACCTGTACCTGAAGTAAATTTCGGCTGGAGTTAGGCGTTTTTTCCAAAATTTGAATTATTTTGTTGCTGCTACAGAAATTGTTGCATTGTTTGTTTCTTATTCAGCTCATTTTTATGGTACTTCAATAATTTCTTCATATCTTTATTGTAAACCTTTTCTTAGTTCATGGTTTTACCTTCAGGCACAGTAACATAAATAAAAAATGTTTAAGTGTCAAAGTGTTTAAAATCCTGTCTTTCGCTCAGTTTGGCAACAACTTGCTCCATTGCATTTATTGTCCCGTAAATCAAGTTATAAAGTATATAGTTCCCCCTTCCGGCGTGCCTTCGTGGTATAAAGGTAGAACGCTCGACGTGTATTTGAGACTTACAAGTTCTAGTCTCGGCTAGGGCATTGCACATCTTCACATCTCTTACTTCAAAACAATCTAATGAATCTGCAAAGTCACTACAGTTTTGTTGGAAAAAACTAAAAGTAAATAATATAAATTTAAGCGTATGTTAAGTTAAAATGTTCTGATTGCAGACATGTAAATAAAAATGAAGCTGAACTTATGAAATTGATAACTAAAAACCAGGGTTACATGCATATACAGAGTTATCCAAATTAAACTTCCCCAACTCAGATGCCTGTGCAGAGTGTTGTATGGGTCATAATGTGGTGAAATTTTAAAAAACAGACACTTCAGATCATGCGCTCAAGATTTATTACACAAAAAAATTAGTACAAGATTTTTCCGATAGGTGGTGCTGTAACATTAGTAATGTGCATATTGCAGCAACATGATTTGCAGAAATAAAGCTTCTGCGCAACGTATCGAAAAGACGAGCCCTACAAAAGTGGAAGAGAGGCCTTGCACAGGCAGTTGTTTCCAGCTCGCTGATACATGGTGTTGTCAATGTGCCAACTGTTTCTCGTGCTGTTGATATGCCCTATACGATCGTCTGGCGTGTGATGCGTCGAATCCTCGGTTATTTTCCTTACAAAATCCATAGTCATCATCAGCTGTCCGACGGGGATCCTGTAGTTCTGGAAACATTTGCGTTGCAGTTCCTTGCCAGAATGGAAGTCGATACTGCTTGGTCGTGGAACATCCTTTGGACGGATGAGGCCCATTTTCACCTGAATATATTTAAAAAATAATTCCATTCAGGTACATGTATCAGGGTCAATGTTCCTTCTAACCTTCTTCGGGAACATGCAAGGACCTGACTCGGAACAGAGAGCTTACTAAAGCTATGTTCAAAACTGTGGGAAGTAAACAGGATACACAAGAAGGGTATACAAAACCCTTTATTTTCTCTATTTACAATAACTTCCGTACTTCGGAATACAATGACCCACCACTTGTGGTCTAAACGTAAGAATATAAAAAATATAACTAAACACTAACTTAACTTTGAAATAATAACGTGGAAGATTGGCCTTATATTAACAGGAAGCCGTATGTAGTACAGAGAACTGTGAACACTACAATGCGTTTAAAATTATCAAGAGGATTAAAACCTCTGGCCTGGAAGGCAACCAGCAACTGAGTAAACTTCTAAGGTAAGCGGCCTGCTTCGACTAACTGCTTCCTCTCTCTCGCTTGGCAAAAAGCCACCACTTAAATACTTGGCGTTCGCCAGACAAACTTTGCATAAATACTTTAACGCTTATAATTCTGGCCGGAAGTAGAAAATAAGAAGTGATACTAAAGATTTAAAATAAAATAAACGTTAGTAAAACTTAAGATCCTTACATACTTCCCGCCAGAGTTAATTAGTTTGAAACTGAGGTCTAAAACGACCTTGTTGAAAACTTTTAGCTCTAGAATCTAACGCGAGGCCAATCTTTTACAAATATTTTTCGCTAGAAACTAAAAATTTAAAAGAAAGAAATTTGTTTTTACAGTAGCAGCTCCCAGGATACACAATTTTTTTTTTCATCTGTACTGCATCCAAACAGGAGCTCTTATTCAAATCTGGTTCCTTCCAGAGATCTGGAAGGAAAACTAGTTTAATGAAATGTTACACAATGAAATGGCAAGTAACATTTATAATTATATTTCACTTAACATTCTTATTTCATTCATGACTATTTTAATTATCTCTCCCCGTGCTCTCTGACATGTGTTGTAAAAGAACACCAAACACGAATGTGTTTCTGTCTACGTGTTCCACACTTCCTCCTACAATCAAAACACTAACGTGTTAAAATTCAACATAACAAGACCTCTTAACACACCCTAATTTCAACTCTAGACCCTGAGGTACTATTCTGAAAGTGTCTAACTCTGAAGTATAGCGTCAGAGAGCCTAATTACATCATTCAACCTTTAACACATATTCACCATGATCTAGACTTTTTACAGTCACACAAATAAAAAAAATGTAACATTACTTTCATTTTTACCATATTACGGTATTTTTTAACATTTAAGAACATATTAACATGCCGTTAATTTTACACACTTGAAAACATACATTAGTAGTACATTGTTAACTTCTATTCTTTTCAAAGCAAGTGCCAATTCTTTCTACATTGAAATAATTCATTCAAAACGTCTTTCAGACTAAACTTCTTTCCTGCTAGAATGTTTTAAATAAAATTTATACAATAACTTTTTACAATATTTAAGTCTTTACACAACGCTATTATACATCAACTTTAGATTTACGCGCGAGTAATTGAAAAACATAATACCAAAATCGGTAACAACTCATTTCTCGCCCTTTTGGCGATAAAGGTAGACCTCGCATGAGGTAAAACTTCTTGAAATCTGCCACTTGCAGTAAGAATGAAAGATTAACTTAAGTTTGCAAAGTAACATAAAATTTTACTTATCTTAGTGATATTCGGACATCCTTTTCTGGGCCCAGTCATTAAAGGTATTGCAGATAGTTGTTTGATTTATCCTCCTTCTTGTACGGGCTCGCCCTTCAGTGCCTTCCTCTGGAAGCTTCCTTTTTTCACCAGTTCGGTCACCCTTGAATACCTTCTTTTTCTCCTCTGCTTGTCGTCTTGGCCGTTTGATGGCAGCTGGTCTTGGCGGAACCGGGAAACTTCTTTCGTGTTCCTGCTTGGACCTCGTTGCTGGCCGTTCAAATTTTCCTTGTAACTTTTCCTCCGCCGCTGATGGCCCTTCCGCAGTTCGGCGACATTTGCTGCGGAGAGTCCTGTCGGATGAGTAGATCTTCCGTTTTAGAGCCGGGTTATAGTTGCCGCCATTTCTCCTGGTTCTCTTCACATCCGTCGTCCTTCTCCCTTCTTCATTCTGGGGGTGTTCGTGAACTCTCTTTTCTGGACGGTGGAACGGCTTCTTTTTCTTTCTACCTTCAATTTTTCCGCGGGGAAATTTTCTTTTCACTTGCTCCTGCCTCTTAATGGCTTGTCCTTGTACTTGTCGTTTTTCTACCTCTGGAGCTAGTGCCTGCGGTGTCTGCCTTGCCGGATCCTGCAAAAGATCTCAAAATATTTGCATTTTATTACGATCAAAGTAGGGTTTGATTTGATCAAAGTTTGCGGAGCAGGTTTCACCATTTCCGGCTTTTAACACTACTACAGCGTGAGTTATTTTTTCTATAACATATGGTCCTTCAAATCGTGGAAAAAATTTGGCAGTCTTATCTTCTGGTGCTGAAGAAAGTGAATGCTTAATTTTTAAAACTTCATCCCCTACTTTATAAGTTACTTCCCGTCGTTTCAAATCATAATAGAGCTTCTGTTTTCTTTGTGCTACTTCCGTATTCTTCTTTGCTTCCTTAATTAGTTTTTCTATATCACCCATTTTAAATTCTGGGGCTCTTTGTCGCACATAAAATAATTTATCTAACGGCGTTATAATCTTTCTGCCTAGAAATAACTCCGCAGGAGTTTTGCCCGTTGTATCATGTTTTGCGGTCCTAAGGGCGAAAGCAAATTCATTGACATAGTTATCCCAGCTTTTATGAAAATTTTTAACATAACTACGGATAATTTTCACTGTATTTCTATTGACCCGTTCCGCTATATTTGATTGCAGCCGATACGGGACCATTTTTAAATGACGTATGCCCAGTTTTTGGCACATGTCTTCAAATATATTACTTACAAATTGAGGACCATTATCCGATATAACTTTTAGGTGCGCCCCGTATTTTAAAATATATTTATTTAAAATAGAATCAGTAACTAATTTCGCGGAGGCTCGTTTTAAGGGTACAAGTTCGGTCCATTTACTAAAATGATCAACCATAACAAGGAGATACCGACTTTTATTTAACTGACTTTTTGGGAAAGGGCCCAATAAATCGATGCCAATTATTTCATTTGGAAATTCGGATTTAATACTATTTAGAAACCCGGCCGGGCGGAAATTAATATAATTAACTGCTTGACATGTTGGGCAGGACTGAACATACGCCCTTGTTAACTTTTGCAGTTCAGGAAAGTAGACTTCCTCGCGTACGCGTTGGATAGTTTTTCGAATACCAGCATGAGAAGCTAAAGGGCTGTCATGGAGCAACTGCAGGATATTTAATCTAAGACTAGCTGGGATAACAGGTCGAAATTCGTTGTTGGAATTCGTAGTTTTTGTATAGAATAATAGACCATCTATTAGTTCGTAATGGGCCGCCCTATTTCTTATCGCCACAATATCTTGCTGGCTAAAATTTTCAGGATCCTTTAAATACTCATAAATGCTTCCAAACTCAGGATCCTTACCCAGTTCGGTTATTACAGTTTCTCGGGAATTTATTGTACATGCTGTGAGCATTGCCACCTTTACGGTATTACCTTGTTCATCTATTTTAATTCTTGATAGGGCATCTGCTACGATATTTTCCTTTCCGGGGGTATGCTTGATTACCAGATTATATTCTTGCAGCTTGAGTGCCCATCTTATTAACCTTGGGGATAAATTTTTCCCTGAGTACAATCTAGTTACCGCCGCATGATCAGAGTACACTGTTATCGGCGCCTTTCCAAAATAGACTCGGAACTTTTGCACTGCTAACAGAACTGCCTCTCTCTCAGTGCCTCTCTCTCGGTCACGGAATAGTTTCTTTGTGTTTGATTTAAAGTTCGGCTAAAAAATGCCACGGGCTGCTGATTTTGCGAAAGTACCGCTCCTACCGCATAATCCGAAGCATCCGCTGAAATTTCTAAATTCTCATCCTTTTCAGGAAATTTCAAAACAGGGGCTTGCGTTAATGCTTGTTTTAATTTTTCGAAAGCACTATTGACTTCGGCCGTCCACGAGAATCTTGCCTTTTTCCTTTTTAATTATAACAATGGCTCAGCGATAGCTGCCAAATTTTTTATAAAGGACCTATATTATGAACAAAGTCCTAGAAAAGAAGAGAGCTTCTTTGCCGTGTTTGGAGTCGGATACTTTTGTACAGCAATTATTTTTGATTCGTCTGTCTCTATTCCTTTCTGAGATATCTTGTAACCTAAATATTTTAATTCAGGGGCTGCAAATTTGCACTTTTCGACATTAACTTTTAGACCGGCCTCATTTAATAAAGAAAACACCTGTCTTAAATCCTGTACATGTTGGTCGAGATTATCACTAGTAATAATGATATCGTCTAAATAGATAAATGTGGACTTTCCAAGAACAGGTCTTAACACAATGTCCATGCATCGCTGAAATGTTGCCGGGGCCCCTGAAAGGCCAAACGGCATACGCAAAAATGCATAAGTGCCAGACTTGGTTATAAAAGCAGTCTTAGGCACGTCCTCAGGCCTAACCCCTATTTGAAAATAACCAGTCGTTAAGTCTAAAGTCGTCATAAATTTGGTTGATTTTATGTTCCTTAGAATTTCTTCAATGATCGGTAACGGATATACCGGATATTTAGTTATGGAGTTTAATTTACGGTAATAAATAGCGAATCTCCACATTTTTGGATGCGTCAAAGGATAGTCATTATTTTTCTTACATAAAACCACCGGGCTAGCATAACTACTTGAGATGGGCGTTATGATCTTTTTACGTAGCATATCGGTAATATGCCATTCTATAATTTTTTCCTTATTCTTATCATACCGGTATGGTTTATGGCGAACTGGCATTGCATGTCCGGTGTCAATACTATGGTTAGTAACCTGAGTAAATCCTGGAATATCACTAAATAACGAAGCAAATTCACTTACCACTTGTCGGATTCTTCCTTGCTCGTCATTAGGGAGGTGGTCAAGTTTTAACATCGGCGGTTCAGCCTTTTCTGCACGAACTGGTTTCATTGTCAGCTTAAGGGACGCTTCATTAAAATCAAGTGTTGCTTGTGCGTCTGAAAGAAAATCCATTCCTAAGATTATATGTGCTTGCAGATTCTTTACTATAAAAAACATCACCTTTACTTGTTCGTCCTTGATACGGATATACAACGGTACTTTACCTATGCACTTACATTTTTCTCCTTGCGCCGCTAACACTGTCGTATTATCCGAATTATATATGCGGTATTTGCGAAAATACTTCCTAAAAAAATCTTCTGCCACACAGGAACACTGCGCGCCTGTATCCAGGAGTGCGGTGGCTGGGATATTATTCACCAACACTTCAATCTTCGGAAGAGTCAAATTTTTCACCATTACTGTATTTAACTTGAAGGAAGAGGGGTTTTCGTGGCCTTTGGATTTCCGCACCCTCCCGTCAGCAGAAATCCGTTTTAGTTTAAATCCTTTTTTGTTTCCATGCTTTCCTTCTTTTTCCACTGGCCTTGAGACTTTTTTTCCTGTGTTGCTATTGAACTGTCGACGTTCGCCGGCTGTTTTTGAATGCTCGGGTTTCCTTGCCCACTGATTCGCTTTGCCTCCGTAGCCGTGTGCTTGAGTTTGCTGTAGTCTTGGCGTACCAAATTGGTTTCGCTGTTGATATTGGCGTCTTCTTTCGACGTCCGCCGTTCTTCTACTTTCAAACTGGATTGCTAGCTCAAATAACTTTTCCAGTGTAGTCGGATTTCTTAATTCAATAAAGTCTTGCACTTGGGGCAGTAACCTCGGCAAAATCACTTGAATTATTTCAGGATCCGGACGGTTTCCATACAAGAGTTTGAAGACGTGAATTTTTCTTAAAATAAAACTTGAGAGGTTTTCGATTCTTTGTTGATATATACTGAAAAGTTCCGTTTCTAATTTCGCACGATTCCTTACAACAGTGAAGGCTTTTACTAGGGAAGTCTTGAAATTCTCGTAAGTATAGGTGGGACTTCCTGCTTGACCCAAGAGATTTCTGCCTATACATTTGAACCAGTTAAGCGCTTGGCCCCTCAAAGCGCTGGTAGCTAAGGTAACTTTTTGAAACTCGTGCACGGGGTAGAGCATGAAGTGGTCATCCAATTTTTCCAAAAAACTGGTTACCGGTGAGTTTCCATTAAATTTTGCTTCTGGTTTCATCGAAGCGCGCATGGTCTGGACGATGTAACCAAATCCTTCCAGGGCGGCAGCTGGCATTTCTGGATTCTGAGCCGTTTCTGCAGGCAGCACAGGTTCTTCTTGAAACTCGGCCATGGTTATTCTTCTTCGTTGGGCGCCACTATCAGGGTCAATGTTCCTTCTAACCTTCTTCGGGAACATGCAAGGACCTGACTCGGAACAGAGAGCTTACTAAAGCTATGTTCAAAACTGTGGGAAGTAAACAGGATACACAAGAAGGGTATACATAACCCTTTATTTTCTCTATTTACAATGACTTCCGTACTTCGGAATACACCGACCCGCTACTTGGGGTCAAAACGTAAAAGTATAAAAATAAAACTAAACTCTAATTTAACTTTAGAATAATAAGCGTGGAAGATTGGCCTTATATTAACAGGAAGCGTAACTAGTACTACAGAGAACTGTGAACACTACAATACGTTTAAAATTTATCGAGAGGATTAAAACCTCTGGCCTGGAAGGCAACAAGCAACTGCGTAAAACTTCTAAGGTAAGCGGCCTGCTTCGACTCACTGCTTCCTCTCTCTCGCTTGGCAAAAATCCACAACTTAAATACTTGGCGTTCGCCAGACAAACTTTGCATAAATCCTTAACGCTTATAATTCTGGCCGGAAGTAGAAAATAAGAAGTGATAGTAAAGATTTAAAATAAAATAAACGTTAGTAAAACTTAAGATCCTTACACATGACCAAAAGAGTAAAGGGATCTACTTCTTCTCCGTTGTCTTGGTATAAAATAAAATCATAAATGTTTTCCAATAATAATAAAATTTTCAATTCATTTCAAAGTTCTAAAAATATGCTATTTGGCGTTAGAATTTATACTAATATAATCTCCAAGATGACTCTACTAAAATCATAGAATTTCCGCATCAAAATATACAATAAGTCCTAAACTCTCTAGAGATAGTCAGAAGCTCATTTCATAAAATCATGTACAAATTCACAGAACGCCAGAGGTTAAATAACCATGCTAAGAGATTAAATAGCCTAACTAAATCAATCACAATTTCACATAAATAATGATAAGTGTTTCATATTGTACAATGTGTATGTATTAAATCTCAGAAATACACCGTCGTTAAAAAAACTATACACATTCAGAGAAACTTGCTAAATACTTCCAATCTCTAATAAGTAAAATGATTAATGAACAATCATCAATTTCTACATTGCATTGTTTGTTAACGAGGGTTAAGGAATGGACAGTTTTAAAATGATATTTTTAGAAGTTTCTGAGTGTTCTTCTCTAAACATCATATGTTGGCAAATTGAGTGTTCGTAGATTTTACCCTCCAAGGCATTTTTAGTTCAAATATTTTGCTCCTCGCAAATATTTATACATATTTCTCTCCGATCTGAGTACAATAATTATTAAAGTACATAAGATTCTAAAGAATTTAATGTAAGTAGTTTTATATTATAAATGATGTTACCAAAGTATAGTCGACAGGATATTTAAAGAAAGCTAGATTAACAAATATTTTCGGTATAGTGTAGATCTTTCGATGTCTTTCTGAGTTATAACAGATTTCCTTCGAAGCCAGGAATAACTCTGTCAAAGCCAGAAGAATCTGTTACGAATCTGTATTTATTGAATTTATCTAATAAAATTGTAAGAAAATTATTCTTTAAAGAAAGTTTATATAAAATGCAAATTAGTAATATTTTTATTTTCCAATCATTTTTCCATAAGAATAATTACTAAACTATAAAACAGGTTACGTATTTTCTATAGTTTTAGTAAAAAACGTGTTTTGGCCTATGGAGAAGTTTTGCTTTTATTGAGCCATTGGAAACCATTGGGAAACAATCATCTATCGTAAACAAACTCTCACACTATAAAAGAGTTGTATTAATAAAGAGTAACAGGTTAATTGCAATAATCAGAAGCGAAGAATTTCAGAGTAAATAACGCTGGATAAATCTCATATCTAATGATTTTCAGAATTTTACTCACAGAAAATAACAAAAGAATAACTAAAATTAATTACAGTGAGCTAAAAAGACACATTTTTTTTTTTTTTTTTCAAGTGAAAATGAATCTTGGATTTTGTCTGCCTTATCCAAGTTCAACATAGTTTGAGAAAGTAATGAAGATGCTTTACTGATTAAATCATAAAAAAAAACTGGAGCAGAATTACAGGAGAGTTATGGAGCAAGATAGGAATTATGAGGTCCTGCAAATCGCAAATACAAGAATTCCTGCAATCGGAGGGAACTTAGATCACAGCTTATTTAAACAAAAGTATAAAATGTATTTTATTCCTAAAGATCTTTCAAAAGTTCAGATGAGGTGAGTTGTCTTCATAAACCTGCGGCGTCCTTTAGATAAGGGGAGATTGAAGACGTATAAACGCATTCATCCCATGTATTCTTATAGCGAAATATTCAATACGTCAGCAGACGGTACTAATAATACGAGTTCAATTTCTGGGAGGGACCCAGCGAGTTTTTTAAGAAAATTCATCTCAATCATAAAATTCATATATTTAAGAAAATATCTAATACGTGTCTTACAAATCTCTCTTTCTTTCCATAGTAATTTGAACTAAAACTTCATTTTCTCTTTGTTTCTAACATTGCTACAATTGCTTTCTCAGGATGGATAAAATTTTCAACATCATATTCATATTGCTTCTCAGCCATTTGTCGTTCCTATTTAGTAACTACCCACATAATTTTAACAGCGAAATGTACTATTGAACTATAAGAGAACATGTTGTTGTGACTTATCTCACTTGTCTGAGAGTGACGTCAGAACAAGGCCACGAAATTCATCGTAGCAGTGAGTGCAAGATTGCGCCTGTTGTCCGTAAGAGCCTTGAGCACCATACAGCTGACAGTACGACTTCGCTCAGTTCCTACCCCCAACTTTAAAGAAGACTGCCCACCCCGGAGGGGGACGGCCTTGAGGGTCTCCTACCCCTCTTTCCCTACCACTAACCTCTCTAGAGGTTTTCGACTCGCGCATAATTAGAGTACCCCCATGCCGAGCGGACACTATACATTTAGAAACATGCATCCGCGATTCGAACCCGTTACCTTTTGTACCGCAGTAGGCTCTCCTAATCACTAACCGTCTGGACGGCATCTATAAGAGAACAGATTTTAGCGATGTGCATGAAATAATGATTTAAGTTTTATCATGGAAAATTTTTCTTTACATAAGTAGGAAATGTTTAACAAATTATTATTAAAATCCTGCCCTAAGGTTCAGACATCTTATGTAAATACTGATAGCAAGAGAAGCAGAAAGTGTTGCCTCGAATATTTAATCGAACATTATAGAATATTTAAGGATACAGGATGAAATATTCTGTGAAGAAATATCTGCAAACTCATCATAGATTGCTATAATCACTTCCAACCTCTACCTTTCTCTACAAAAAAGTCCATATTTTTATAGAATCAAGGTTAATTTTAAGTTGAGCCATTCGATTTAAAGTTTCACCCCCCGTTTGCCTATCCTATCTTTATTGTTTCGACTTATAATTCGAATTGTGCAAGAACGTCTAAACGCCCAAGTATATTCTGTCAAAAAATAGAACCTTTGTTCGACAGATTGGAATTGAGAGGAAATTCTTAAATATTAAGTGTTTATATTTTAGTTTGAAAACTATACGTCTTAAAATTAATTTTCAATCAATTGATTTCGTTTTAGAATCTTTTTACACTCATTTCATTTCAACCAATGTCAGTTTGATGTCTATTTTCAAACTATTAGTTCTAAGTATTTCATTTAAAGTGAATGAAGCTTATTGTAATAAGACACTATCATATAGATTTCTGTGCGCATGCTTTATGATTCAATAAGCTATCAGTATCCTTAAAGCTAAGAGAGAACAATGTAATGTTACAAACAAGTTAAACTTCGAATTATCTGACGAAAATTCCGAAGAGATAACAGGAAGAGTTAATAAGCCGAAGAGTTAATAGGCTTAATTCGGAAGAATGAATACCCTTTCACAAACTCAATTTGTTTAATCTGTTGTACATATATGCATAGAATGCATATCTGCATTTTTTTTATTTATGTGCATAGACACTCTTCGTAGGCTCAACTATATAATCCTTTGCATATTCACATTTAACCTGTATCACTTACATGCTATTCTCTGAATAACCTGTATCAATACCAAAACAATTCAGACTAAGGATGTTAAAGCAGTAAATCCAACTTTAGCTGGATTACTGTAAATCCAACTTTAGCTGGATTTACAGTAATCCTTGTCTAAGATGTTCAACAGCAATTCTAAACGCTTTTGGTCTTCTTTAGATGTGATCGCCGTAAAGAAGGGATTTTTCATTGCGAATATTTAAGTATGTTTTCAAAAATACTATTTCAATTTAGATGCAGCCATCTTAGAAAAAGGGTCATCCCAAAAAGTTTTACTCTACGATGTTATTAAATTGAGGAGGTTACGGTCAAAATAGTAAAATCATAAATAAATAATAAAGGGATATGCTTCGTCGCTGCCGTTATCATCTTGCTGCTATAACCTCTACTTATTAGTATTCGCTGCGTAAAACTGTTGACCGATATTGCTTAAAAATTTGCTAATTTTTCCCCTTTCCTTGCATTAGAAATTCATACAATAGTAGCAAACAATTTGTTTAAATATTACGTTAAGAGAAATAGATCACTCTTTCTACTTCCTTGCACGAAGCAAAAAGGAAGTATTGTAATCGCGAAAAGTTTCAGGCAGCATATTTCAACGAAAATATCCATTTTGACAGCTATCGAATGCAATTTAACGATGTTGTTGCGTGATATCTGTACGTAAGGACAGAATAAAACACATTTTTCCTCCAAAAAATTACAAAACTGCTTTAAATGAATTTTGAAGAGAAATTTTCGGGGCATCTGTACGAACTTATGTACGTACGTATCTCGCATAACTCAAACACGAGTAGCCTCAGAACGTTGAAAGTTTGTATATAGGACTGCTATAACATGTAGATTTGCACCTCGTATTTTGGTGGCAATCGGCCGCGCCAAACGTATATATACATATATCCACTCTGTTACCCGGCTCTGTGATCTCAGTCTCTTTACTCTTATATGTTTGTAAATTGTACATTTTTTGCTTTAAAAATGATTGAATTATGTTTTTCTTATCATCCGGTTAAGGTTTTTATGCCTTTAGTAAATCCGTATGCAATATGTTTTGAATTATCAACAATTTTAAAGCTGTTTAAGTGCCGCTAAGGCTAATATTTTTTTTTCATGGCGGCCATTGCTTGTTTACATTTGAAACAGCAGGATAGTGGATTTGTTGCCAATCTAGAGAAACTTAGCTTCGCAACAACAAAGATAACGCCTTCATTTATTATTGCGAGTTAAATCATGCTTAATCCATTCTGGAATTTATTCCAAGAAATAAGTGCTTAAGATTTACTTCGTAATTTTTAATGTAGATATTTTGAGATTTTATGTATTTTTTGCCTTCTCGCGAAGTGAGAACCGAATTAATTGAATGAGAAATACTGAATGGTCTGTGAAAAACTGTTTCTTTTTTGTTTTGTTTGCTTAAATTCTTTTATACATCGTTCTAGCTTTATTATAGTATTTGAATAGAACATGTGGCAAAGATTAGATAATTCTTTAAATGATACAAGTTTTGTGCATTCTGAGTTATAATATGAACGAAATATAATACCATTAAGTGAACCTAGCGGCAGAGTGTCGCTATGGTAAACAAGTAGAGTGAATTTTAAAGAATACATTTATTCTATTGTGGTTTATGCGCTGTCGGGGAAGTGGATTTTATTCAATCCAATGCGTTTAAATGAAATGCAAAAAAAAAAAAAAAAAAAAAAAAAAAATGCGTATAATTTAATATTCCATACAAGGAAGTCATGTGTCGTACACATCAGATTTTTTTAGTTTTAAAATACTGCTAAACCATTCTAAATTTAGTTTTTAAAATTTGCTCTGTTATTTAGTTTTACGAAGAGGACACAATATAGGAAGCGGAATCGAAATGTGAACCAAAATTTCCATTAGTCTGTAATTACTATAGTAGAAAAATATGTTTAGTGCTAAACAACTCATATTAAAATTACAATGACTCAAAATCATTATGACAAAACTGATTAGTGTTTTCTAAATCAGTGCTTCACACTTGAAAAAGAAAGGAGTATTTATGTATTTTTATAATTTCATTATTAGATTATTTACAATAATAAATACAATAACTCATTATTAGGAAACAGATAAATGTTTCTTAAATTAGTGCATCAGTCACACATGGAGAAGAAAGTAGCATTTATCAGACGAAACGGACTTAAACCCAGAAGAGATATTAGTCTCGAAACGGCATTTTGTGTCGGTTCACGATAAATGTCCGTTTAAGTTTCCAGATTGTTGCCACCAAATATTATCGCCCTGTATTATATTTCAAAAAACTAAATAACGAAGAATCTGCATAAACGCATGTATTTTTCGCGCATTGTGACAAATCTACGGCACCTAGGGGCAACAAATTATGAATAACATAATCTTCTACCCGAATATACACCTGGAAGCCCGAATTCGGAATTTGGAATTGGTTTTATTGTCCATTTCATATCGTGTAAAACTTTAATGAATTTTTATTAACAAACTCATCGATTTTAAAGCGAGCAATGGCAACACTGTACGAGAAAGTGAAGAAATTTGAGCGTAATATAAAATCTGAATTTCAGGCTTTTCTTAATATTTTAATAATTTTGAAAAAAAAATATTAGTTATTTACAATAACTATAAAATTACAATGATTCATTACGATGAAACTGATGAACGTTTTCTAAATCATTTCATTACGCTTGAAGAAGAGATTGTTATTGATATATAGATTTTTTTTAATTTCGGAAGAACTTCTTAGTTACTTACAATAATAATACCATAAGATTGCAATTACAATAGCCTGATTCAAATATGTTGAAAGTGAAGAATGTTCCTTAAATCGATGAGTCACACTCAAAGAAGAAAGTAGTATTTATTATATAATTTTATAATCTCTCCCTTCCCCCCCCCCCAAAATAAAAATTCGCTTTGTGTCACAAATCACAGTTACGGACAGAAAAGAAAAATATATGAGCGTATTTCGAATAAAATGACATGTTTCGAATACCGATACAATAATTAATTAAATTATGGTAAATTAGTTAAAAAGTTCGCATTTCAAATGAATAATTATTTCAATTTTAAAAAGGTTAATATAATATTATCATTTTAGTGCTTCCCGAGGTTTTATAATTAGCATTCACATAATAATTATGATTTCGAATTTATCTCTTCAAAAATGAATGAAATAAGCTGAAGTTATTAAATTTTTTACAACAAATGTTTTAACAAATATACGCTCTTAATTTCTTATACCTTTTGTAGCATATAATATTCACTCATGATAAATTGTCCACTTGATTATACACATAAAACACTCATGAGTTTGAAGCACAAGCACAAAAACATAACATTCATTGGTTCGAAGCTCCGCCGAGATTACTCACAATTTTTCTGAAAAAGAAATATATCTAAAAGTATTTTCCGCTGAGAAACTGCTAAAAAATTTCTTTTCTGAACGTGCATGAAATATGGTCCATGGTTAAAATATATTGCCACACTCCATTATACAAATGAGAGTAATTTGTCAGGAAGCAGCAGGAATAAATCAAAAGCGAATACTATTAATAATATGGAAAATATTGCTGTGGCTTTTCAGAGCAAATTGTATATTTGAAGACTATTGCTAGGTGGTTAGGAATAAGAAAATCTTAACAGCTCGAAATGTTACATTGACATTTAACTTTGCAAAGCATACGGCACTACTGTAATAAATGTGGCACAGATTGGTGTAATTTAGCCACAAATTAATCACACTAATATTAGAGTCTTAAAGAGCATTGACTGATTAAAACCAGTCATACTGTTGTCTAAGTTTAAAATATGAGTTCTAATTAAAGAATAGTTGCTGGAGTTTGATTAATTAACAAATTATATTAGTTTTCGCGTGTCCTTTTTTTTTTTTTTTTTTTTTTTCATTTTAAAAGCAAGATGTTTTGCATACTCGTATATTTGCGGGAAAGAAATCTGATCCATTTGCAGATGTATTAAGTATCTCAAAATAACTTAGTTGAACATTTCCTTAAATATTCGAGGCCCACCAGCAGCCAAGCGGTAAAGTCGCTGAACACTGGTAGTTCGTCTGAGATTCCAATCCCGCGAACTGGCTGAGGGCTGACTGCATGGGCGTTTTCATGGTTTTTCCCCATGTGTAACATGTATACGAGTCAGTTTCCATTAGAACGTCCTCTACGAAGCCATCCCTCACCTTAGGCAGATAGCTCTAGTGTGCTTTGTCGTAATTAAATAAACCAAACCAAACCTTAAATATTCAAACCGCTTATTCTCAGTTTCGTCTTGACAGTACTCCTTTGAGCAAAATGTATCCTTTTCCAACAGTAATTGAATAATCAATACACGTTTATTCACTAAATATCAAATTATTTCGTTTGATATTTAATGAATCTCAATTAAATGTGAGCCTTAACAGCCAGTATCAAAAAGCACGGGAGCAACGTGAATGCTTTTAATTTTTTTCAACGAGCTACCAGAAGTATTCTTATCATCGTTTAATAATTAGTAACTAAATTACGGCTTTATATAAATGCGTAATGTACAGACATAAAATAAATTATTAACTACATAATAATAAAAAATTTAAAACGTTATAAAAGTATCGGGAAATTTCTTCTACATTTGTTTTCAATTTTTGATAGGTATTCCAAAGCAGTAATCAGGACATTACTAAGTTCATATGACAGCTGCATTAAAATGTATTAAATCGTATAATTTTTGCCACATTTACAGCTCAAAGTACTTTTTTCCAATTACTAAAAATGCAGAACCTTATTTATGTTGAACGAAAAATATGGTTTTATATTTAATTGCTCATCATTTCAATAGAAGATAAATTCTTATCCTGATAACATAAATTGAGTATCATTCCAGTAATGAAACTGTATGATTACATAGGTATTGTAATGTACTTTAGAAGAAACTTATGTACACTATATTCGCCTGTTAAAATGTGTGAATTTCCAAAAGTAAATTACGCAGAAGAATTATACCCCCCCCCAAATTTTGGTGGTTTGGTTTATATTTGGTTGCTCATCATTTCAATAGAAGATAAAGTCTTATCCTGATAACATAAATTGAGTATAATTCCAGTAATGACACTGTATGATTACATAGGTATTGTAATGTACTTTAGAAGAAACTTATGTACACTATATTCGCCTGTTAACATGTGTGAATTGTCAAAAATAAATTACGCAGAAGAATTATACCCCCGCCGCCAAATGTTGATAACCGTTACGTAACTTAAAGAAATATTACAAACTATTTTCTAGAATGTTTGAAGAAAACTTCGAGAAATCATGCCATGTTTAGGGATCTAGAAAAATATAATTTAAAAATACAGTTGGGATCTTGGAAAATATTTTTTAACAATTTATAATTATTAATTTAGGCAAAGTACGCCACTTTCCAGGTCTGTACTACCATAAGCTTATTTTTTTTTTTTTATCTCTATCAAAAGACAATTCTGTCTGCCACTGCTAACAGAAACAAGATATTTTCTATTCGATTCTTAACTTAGAAAGCCAAATCTTATATAGTACACAGTAATACGATTTTTTCCCTATTCAAATTTGATGGACAAGCAACAATTCACATAAGTATAATATTTTAAAATGAAATAAATGCAATAAATTAAAAATGGTAGAACATATGCTACTGTTGCTGTACGTTTTTCAAGTTTTTTTTGAGACTGTACATGGCCTTACTAATCTCATTAACGCTACTAAATATGTGTTAAATTAAATAAAATGTTCTGGGAACAAAAGTATAAATCTTCGAATGAATAGGCCTAATGTTCACATTCATTTACTAAACAGACTAGGAAATGCCTCATGTAATCGTTATTTCTTGTTAGTACATATTCCGTATCGTATAGGGTATTAATAAGACAAATTGTTTCTGCAGTAAATTCAAGGTACTATTTCAATCTAATAACAGTAGATTTCAAACTGAATACATCTTTCTTAAACAGGTCCGATTGTTGATTGAACTGATACTTAATAACATTGATTGGATCTGCTCTCAGAATTAAGAATATATAGTAGTATAGTAATTTGATTAATGTATTTATTGCAGATAACGCGCAAGAGTCACGAACATAAAAAAGACTGTCATACAACAGTAAGCCTTCTAAGTGCCATTTTTATATTACACACACTAAAACTTTTCCAAATTGTGTAATGAACAATATCAAAAATATCGCCGAAATGACAGCTGATAAGTTTAGTTTTGAAAATATTAGCTTTAATGAGCCAGAACTAAATCTAGTTTATACAACTTACAGATCGTAAACACACAATAGCTAATATATCCATATACAAGCCATAAGTCAGATACAATAATCCAGTTATATATAAATATTTAAGTATTTATTTGTCAGCTACATGCCAGAGACCTAAATCCATGGTGATGGTGAAGCTATTCAAAATTGCCACTGCAAAGGCAATGGAAATATACAAATTAGTTTCGAGACACCTCTAGTGTGATACAAAGCACAAACCTTAGCATTCCACCAAGGCATTATTAATGTAATAATAATGTCTTGAATGCATAATCTATAATGTCTTGAATGCAGCTATAGATAAAAATATAAGGTGTAATATTTTACTAACGCTTAGTTTCCATAATGCAGCCCAGCCAGTATAATCGCTAAGTGAGCCTGGCTGCCATAGCGATGGGTTCTGGTTCTAATCTAAGAAGGAATCGTTGTAACAGTCTGTCCCTACTTAGGAGGCAATGGTGGCTACTTATTACCTGCTTCCATAATGAAATGACCACCACTTCTGGCCCTAGAAGTGGCGCAAGTCTAATGGCTGTTCAAAAACTACTTTCCAAAACAAAAAAATTTCAAATCTTCTGAGATGACCAATATTAGATGAAAATTTATCGACCAAAAGTTCCCTAATTTTTGCCTTTATTTTCAGGTTTACTACTTAGGCATTTAAATCTTTCTCAATTGGTTTCCGATTGGATATTTCAACAGTTGTAATTGTTTAGATTGTGTTGCATTCTCATCAAATTTTGGCTGTGTACTTTGATAACGCTAAATGTCGATTTTTTGTGACATACTAAGTGTTTTGTTCAGCAATAAATGCAAGTTAATGCCGTTCATTCTTTCTCATCGTGTTTTTAACATACTTCTCTAATTCAAAAGGTTGTATTTTATTGTAATATTAAGTATTAAATGTTTTAATTAGTCATGAGAAGGGGTGACAATTCACAAATGCATATTTACGTTGTTATGCCTAACCTTTTCCCTGCTTAAATCGTACAATTAATCCCAAGACCATGAAGACTTCAGTACTGTTAAAGGACTTGTCTGTCTTCCATACATACCCTGAAATGGCGAGATTCCGGTAATACAGTTCAGTATTTTCCGGTAAGGAAAGAGTAAGTATGTGTGTGCTTATCCCAATTCGAAAGGTCAGTCTTGATGACATGACTCAACATTTGTTTGAGGAACTTGGTACATCTTTCTCCCAATCCGGTTAAAGCTCTGTAAGCAGGTGTGGAGCAGGTCAAGCAGGTGTCAAGCATTTCAGTGGAATTGCTTCTGGCTATCGGAAATGTTGATCTACAAAGCATAACATGTATTTATGTTTTCTAGCAAAATAGGTCCAATTAGGTCAATATTCAATAGGTCCAATTAGGTTAATATTCAATAGGTCCAATTAGGTTAATATTCAATAGGTCCAATTAGGTCAATATTCAATAGGTCTAATTAGGTCAATATTCAATGGGTCCAATTAGGTCAATATTCATTTCTTCGAAAGGTAATCCTTGTCATCTGACAGGTGCGATGGGAATGTTGTCCGATTTCCTTTCTGGAATCTTCAACTGACAATTTTGCATGTTTCACTGAAAGTTTCGACATCCTGTGCCATTTTGGGTCAAACAAATGAATACCGGATCCTCTCATTTGTTTTCCTTATCCAAGATGCACTCCGAAATTGGGATTAGTTGCTAATTCCAACACCTGTATTATACTAATAGGAAGCACCAATTAGGAAGCACCAATTAGAAAGCAGTCTGTACCAACATTTTTTCTTTGTGATGTAAAAGATAATTAAAAAATAAGAAGTACCCCTGTTTATAACACAGAAACATGCTTTCCTGTCCATGTTCCACAGTAAATGAGAGCTAGAAAAGTTAATAAATGAATATTTTTCAGGGAAGCACTTTTCAGGAAAAAAAGAGTTTAACAATTTTATAAACATTAACTCTAGTAAGGAGATACTACGGATATTAAATTAATACTTTAATTTACGCAATTGCGTTTTCTGCATTTTGATTTGTCTCTTACGATTTTGCAATAGTTTCTGATCTGTTTGGTATTCTAATTTTTGGTTCTTGTGTTGTTCATTTGTTAAAAAGATTTATCGTTTTATTTAGTTTGACAAAGCACCCATTGTTGCTTATAATGATATCCTTCCAGCCTATAAACTTTATTAATTATTTAGGGCCTAGAAAGGATTATGCTTAATTCCTTTGAATTATAATTTCGCATGGTAAAATTTTCGAATTTGCTAGATAATTTCGTGCCTCTCACGAGGTAACAAAAAAGGCCTTAGTGGCCCAAAAGTATATTCTCATGTATTCTTCATAATGGAAAGCAGTATCGAAATTATAGTCAATGGAAGCAAATATGTAATTCTGAAAAAGGGCTTGTGACATAATTGCTTTACTTGCTTCCGTTTTTATCAAATGCAATAAGTTTTGGTAGCTTTATTTGGCGACAGGAAGACCATGACAACATATATGTATTATCAACAGTAAATGACATGAAATAATGTTGATACGTTTAAATTACTTAACTATGCTTTATTAAAAAATTAAATTCTCCAACTGGTATAGCGGTTAGTGACTCTGTCTGCTGTACCCAAAAAGCTCGGTTTCAAATCTGGAAAGGTATGGATTTTTGTAAAAGTATAGTGTTCGTGAAGCATGGAAGCTACTCTAAATAGGCGGCTAGTCTAAAGCCCTATCGAAAGGTTGCTAGTAGGGAAATAAATATGAAAGACCTTCCAGCTCGTTTCCCCGGGTTACTATCCGGAGGGGGAGTCACCTGTATGGTGCGAAAGGCTTTGGCAATGAGAGGTGCAATCTTGCACTCCTTGCCACGAAGAATTTCATAGGCTTGTTCTGATGTTGCTGTCAAGCAAGTGAGATAAGTCATAACAACCATAATAACAAAAATTTAAATAATCACTTTAAAACCTTGCAGGTTTATTATTATTTTAATTAACCATTTATTATTCTGTTCTGTTTAGTTCTGGTTTCATCAACAGATTGCGCCAGTAGCTTATCTCCTGTCCAGGCTTTCTTTTTTTATCTTATCTAATCATTATATCTTATCTCGTTCATTTGCGCTTTTGCAGCTGAGGATGATGGTTCGGTAAAACCATCGAAACTAGTCCTGTGAAAATTTGAAAAAAAAATATTACGCGGATTTTTGTTGTTTGTCTTCTAAATTAACATTTATTATGATTTAGATCTTTACTATAAATTTCTTTTCCGTTTCCTCACCAGAAATGTAAACGCAAGACGCAGCATATAGCCCGTTACTAGATTATTGGAGATCACGTTACAAGATTATTGGACCACGTTAATAGATTTCGCTAGATCTGTACATCTTCGATTTCATTTTATTGCTGCCGCAGTTTAATTGTTACGCTGGTGAGAAGTTCTGAACCACCTTAGAGTTAAAATCATTGGTGTTGCATTTGGCGACTTGTCGTCGTTCAAATTTGAATTTGACCGATTTAAGTTACACCGTCAAAAGTGGCGGCTGATAGTATCAAACACAAGAAATTCCTTTATGTTCTGAAAATTCCTTTATTATAAAAAGAAATTCCTTTATTATTCTGTTTTAATAAAAAGAGTATATCAAGACTCTGCTGTTAGTTCAGGCATAGCGATAATTCGCTACAAGTCAGTAAAGATTTTTATACTAGTTAATGCTACCGTACGATTTTAAGATCATACTGCTGATTTTTAGCTTTATTTAGTTTTATCATGCTATTAGCAGCTGAGGTGATATTTTAGACCTATTTGTATCTTCGATACCAGTTCTCTCCGCTTTTCAAAATTTCATTTTTAATTTAAAGTTTTAAACTTTTGTTTGGTTATTACTTATAATTGTTCCCATTCTTTCTGTCCATTGCAGCAATATTGTGATTTATTTCCTATGTTATTCTAAATTTACTTGTGTACACTTCGTGGTATGTTTGTAAAATAAAAGGAGATAGTAGTAGAATTATGACGCTTAAATTATTTTGAAAGGCAGTTTTTTATAGAAAAAATTACAAAGAACATAAGCACAAACATAAGATCTTTGATTCTAGCATTTTGATAAACGCAAACAAAACTTTCGAAGAAGATGGATAATGGATTTGTGTGTTTAAATATTTAACCTAAATATGTACTTCTAGTTATAAGGCTTTTTCAAATAAAGTAAAGGAACCTTTTAAATAATTTTTACAAGACAGCGTTTGGAAAATTTTTGCGAGTATAAAATCCGATTTTCATATTGTTCCTTTAGAGAAAATGTTCGATGTGTGTGATCGTGTTTACTTTACGATATTTCTTACTTAAATGCATTGTCATTAAGAATACGAAAAAGACATTAAAGTGTATAATATTTAATTATTGCAAACAAGCTATAAAACAAAATGTATTTTTTTTCAAGAAAATTTATTAAACAAAATAATGCGCTTTTATTTTACTCTACAATCAGTTAGCTGAAATACTAATTTTATCGAACTATTATAACGAACTTCAAACCCTCTAACCGGGTCGTATATAAACTTACTGGAATATTACGTCTGATATCTATTAGGACGTATATATACGTGCATATTATAATATGTCAAAGAAATTAAGCCAATATATTAAAAGTACACAAATGCATGTAGAAAATACATGAGAGAATTTTTACATTAAAATCAAGAAAATAATGTTTCCGCATAGTATTTTTGGTAAATTTATGTTTTCTTATCGAAAACCCTGGCCGGTCAGAGGGTTAAGATCATTCTGGTTAAGAGCGAAAGATGAAAGTTTGGCAGAAAAATCTTGATATCCCTCTTCCTTGTTAACATTTATCTTTCCATAAACAACAAAATCTTCTCATAAAACAAAACTAAAAGCATTAAGTTGTTATATAAAGAGAAAATTCCACATTTTTAAGTTCTTTCATGTAAGATTCAAATATGGTGCCTTAAATGTAAAAAGATTTCAGAAGAAAAAATAAATAAAATGCTTTCGTCGATGTAAAAGATGTCTGAAGTCAAATCCAATGACGACTTCGTTTTTGTAAAACCTTGAAAGCAGTCATCAATCATAAGTTTGAAAAGGGAATTCTTTTTCGAAATTTTCTTCCACTTTCTGAATCCTATGCCGTGTATATGTCAGAAAGCAGGAAAAAAAGAGCATTAAGAAGTACATAAAATGTCTTCTGAAAACACCCTTACCATTTCCGAAATTGCCAAAGTTTTTGTTTTTTGCCCGGAAAAGGTAAATTTTGCTTTCTTATTCTGGAAAGCCCAACCTTTCGGAATTAATATCCATTATCGGCAATAAAAAGTTATCCCGACTCCGAGAATAGCTGCCAATATTCCTGAAAGAACCTGCCATCTAGGAAGCGCCATGTCGTTTCAGCAGCTCTTAAATTGCCGTAGAAACATCATCTGCCAAGGAGGAGGAAATTAAAAGGCCCTTCTTCCTAATACGTGTCAGTGAAGTGATAGCTCATAACAGGATCACAGCTTGGCAGTTTTCAGCTATTATTTGTTCTGGCAGGAAAGGGAATCTGAATGTCTGTTCTAAACGAGAGGACAGAAATACCAAAGATGGGAATGAATCTGAAACTGAATTCCAAACTTTATTGCGTTTGGCGAATAGAATGAAGCTAAAGTTAACAACAGTTTTATAAACTACTTCCTATACTGATACAGTATGCAACAACTATTTGTTGGCATTACTACTCTAATTCCTGTACAATTTGAACATCACCGGAAAATAACACTAGGTATACAAAATGACTATAACAAATAAATGTTACCCTTTAATAGCATAGTATATAGGTGAATCTTTTTCTCCTTAATTTAATATAAGTAATCAGAAAAAGCATGTTCCTTAAACAAATCTACAAGGAGCAATTGATTTTGGCCATTAAAGGTGAATCTTTCTTGGACTATCTATTCTTTAGACATCAAAAATGCTATTTAATTTTCCTTCAGGTATAGTTTTTTAACCTTAGACATCCAAGTTTGTATGACATAATTCTACTGCGAATATTGGCATCTAGAAGCACAGATTTGAAATCTGGAATTTGCTTTATTATCAATTTCAGATTTTGTAAACTTTAAAACGAATTTTTGATTAACAAACTCAAGAATGTCAAAGCGAGCAATGGCAACGTTGTACAGAAAATACATTTTTATCTCCAGCGCGTGGGACTGGTGTTGGTGTATTTAATTATGGCAAAGCACACTAGGGCTATCTGCCTAAGGGGAGGGATGCCTTCGTGGAGGACCTTCTAAGGGAAACTGGCTCATATACACGTTACAGATGGGGGAAAACCACGAAAACGCCCACGCAACCAGCCCGTTCGCGGGATTCGAACCTCGGACCGAACTACCAGTGTTCAGCGACTTTACCGCTCGGCCGCTGGTGGGCCCATGGGACTGTGTATTGGAAAGTCTAAAGATATGCTCAATTTAAATTATTTTGCCGTATTGCTCTTGAACATAATTTTATGGTTTACTGCGAATAACATGATATTTAATAAATAAAGATAACACACAAAATATTAAAAAAGCCCCTTTAGACGTAATTTAAAGTCTGAAAACTTTCAAATTTTCTTTTCGATTTTTTTTTTTTTTTTTTTTAATTTTACATCTTCGTGAAGACATTCTGGCAGCTCATCTCTAACTGTGTCGATGAATGCAGATACTACTGGAATCCAAATGGTTACAAAACCTATTTTATTAGTTGCAAAGGTAAATTTCCTTAATACGTAAGTATACTTAAATTAATGACTTCACATAATGTACATGTCATTACGCACATATTTACTAGAAATACTGATGATTATTAAAAACATATATAGCAAGTGAAAAGTACATATCTGCTTATAATACAGCTACTAAATAAAGCGTTATGAATATGTCCGTAACAGCAAAAGATCAAGGTGGAAACAAACTGTTACACGAAATTTAGTTACGATTTGCGGAAAAAATTGGCTGTTTACAAAGGCTTTTACAGCTTTTCAGGACTTGTATGTCGTGTTCTGAATGGGAACAGGGAGCCCACTCAAGTTATGTTCAAATATGTGTGGAATGCACGACACAAGCAGGAAGGATTAACTTTACCCTTTATTTTCACAATATTATGGGCGCTCCCACACTTCGGGATACGCAGAGACCAACCAATTGTGGTCAGAACGTAAAAAAATTATAAAAATACTAACTAATTAAATTTAAAATAAGAGCTAACTTTGAATGCTTGATACTAACACTAAGACTGGCCTTTTAAATTATTACGTATGTAGTACGCATATTGCTGAAAATTACAATACGTTTAAAATGACGAGAGGACTAATGCTCTGGCCTTAAAGGCGGACAGCAGCTGATTAAAAACCCGTGCGGAATGCAGTGGCAAGGGGGCTCACTTTCTCTCTATCTAACACCCCTCTTGGCAAAAAGGCCACAACTTAAATACTTGGGCAAGTACAATTTTCATAAACAAATTAACACGTTTATTCTGGCCAAAAGTAGAAAATAAGAAAGGACAGTACAGTTTGAAAATAAAATGAACGTTAGTAAACAACTCGCTAAGCCATTAGATAAGGTTAATAATCCCTGCTCATCTGAAAAATCCTTATTGTTAAGGCAAGTTATAGGGATTAGAATGTCGGCAGCTAATTTAACGCTTTTCGTGATCATTTTCTTAGTGGGCACTTTGATAAATCTTTATAGATATTATGGTAATGTTTTCGACCAAAAATTTATTTCGTGTTCATACACTAAGTAGAATCAAATTTCCGATGATGGTAGGTCGTTCATAACTAGAAACTCTGTTAACACCATTCACATCGAGATATAGGCTGTTAGTGGAGACTGTCTGCTAATCTAAATGAAAATCACTCGCTAGAAGTTTGACAGTTTTCTAGCTAAAAATGAACTAGACCTTATTCAGAAAATTTCAAGAATCTTGAATGCACCATTCTGTTTTATTATCTCAAACTCTGGTATATACTTCGCTGTTGGAGTGAAAATAATCCTAAAAAGTATTGCCAGCTTATTATAAAACTTTTTGCAATCTACTACATTTGCAATAATATTATAATCCACACTTTTTTGGCACATTTTCATATTATAATGGTACTGTTTATGACTTATATTAATTTTGCGTACTTTAAACTCTTTTCGTTACTTTTTTATTTGCATTTCGGTATTTAGTTTTTGTACTTTTCTTTAATTTGACACACAGAGACAGGATATAAAGAATATTTCAGGACAGGGTATAAAGAATAGCGTAGCCTAACTTGGTGGTGAACACACTTCGTGAATGTATCTGAAAATATTTAGCAATCACACAGTCCGAGGCAAACTTGATAGTGCCAGAATGTTTTCTGCGTCACTTGACATGGCCTGTGTATAAACGAAGGATCTAGTCTTTTGGAGAAGACATTTCCTTTATTTCTTTTATTAATGACATACTCTAAGTATTTAACGCCCCAGTAACTAATCACGATGGTTTCCCCTGCTCGTTAGCAGCGCAGTCCCTAAGGACAATAGGTTACAACTATCACCCAGCTCGAGGTGCGTCTCCGAGTGATCTATTTAACAACAGAATATTTCAAATAAGAATCTGGTTTTAATAGGAAAATACTACTTCTCGACAAGGTGTCCAGAATACGGAAATAAAAAAAAAATCACTACAATAGAATTTTGGAAATTTTCCTCATTTTTCACGCCTGTAGTGAGAATCAGGATAAAAAGCTTATGAAATATCTGTTACATAATTTCAAGGATTATGTTGTTGTTATAGGCTGTAGGAGAGGCTTTTAATTAAAAGGAAAATTAGTATAAAAGTTAAACTAGGCGGCTTCCCCCTGCTAAATGTTTTAACAAATCGCTGTTAAAAAAAAATTAATAGAATATGACATACCTATTTATTTTCGACTTCCCATAATTATAAATGGCATAGATTTCTATATTTCGTACGCATTTCTAAATAATTCATGACTCCGTGTAAATTTTTAGTCATAAAATTTCGATTATTTTTCGATGGAATATGTGTTTTCCTTCTAAAGTATTACTGAAAACATAACTTGGCTTAAGGTTTTCCACGAAATTTTAGCAGTCAGTGACTTTTGGCTCTTGTTTTCTTATAATTTGTGTTATTAATCCATAATTTCATTATTATTGTTTGGGTGATGACATCGGCCGTCCAGCGGGGACAGTGTTTAGAGATGCTGAATACCGTATAAAAGGGCCGGGTTCGAATGTCCGAGAAAGCAAGAATGTTGGTAAATGTTTGTGCGGCATCGGGGCACTTTAAATATACGGCGAGCAGAAAGTCCTCTCTAGAGACTGAGGTAGGGGAAGAGGGGTGGAAGACCCTCGAACCCATGGAGGTAGGAAGTAAGATGGAGTCGCCCTAAACAAGTTTCTCCCGTACCCTGCTCTGAAGCACCGGCGATCCCTACGTGGTGACCAAATCATTGGGTCATTTACCATTGAGTTCTATGGGATTTGACGCGTTCGGATGTAAATATTTTGTAATTACGTCGTAAATATACATATAAATGTATATATTTTCTTTATCTACAACACTTCAGAGTCCTAAGTATGTGAAAACAACATATTTTTAAACAACAGTTCATTCTGAACGGAATTAAATACTATACTTTTCACAGGACAGTTTTCTCAGAATGGTTTAATTTGAATGAAATATTTTCACAAGTTTTCGTTAATTACATTAGAAAAAATTACTTCATCTTACTTCCTACCTCCATGGGTAGAATTGAGTAAAGTCGTACTGTCGTATGGTGTTCATAGCTCTTGGCAACGATAGGGTCAATCTTACGAGGATGAATTTCGTGGCCTTCTTCTGACGCTGCTGTGAAACAAGTTAGATAACACAACTACATATAGAACAACTACAGCAACAATAACAGTTGGTGACAATTATTGACCTATATTGACCTTAAGTTAATATTAGTAGCATATCTTGTCTGGTATAATGTCTAATGTATGTCAACATGTGTATCATGTATCACCAGATCATGCATAATGTCCTAAATGTTCATCAAACGTCAAACTTCGAATGACATAGTTAAATTATAATGTACTATTCTATGCCCAAGTGCATAAATGCAGTTCCCGCAACTGCCTACAAAACGTGTTGATTGACACATTGATTATTATCTACTATCCACCATCTACTACGATATGAATCAAAAATGATTCATATCGTAGTAGATGGTAGATAGTATAGGATGATATGATTATGGCAAAATGATTATGATAAATAATTATTATAACTCCGACAAAAATGACTGTGGCAAATGACTATTATAATTCTGACAAAAATAACTATGACAACGACTATGTTATGATACAACTGACAGCGACAACGATTATGTCATGATGACAAATGATTCTGTACAAGACTCTGACTGTATATACTTTGCATAGAATTCTTTATCTTTTGTGTTCTATGCATACGTTGATTGTACTGTGATGACATAATCTGACAAGCTATGTACCTAAAGCTGAATGACCAATATCTGAAAGATGGAATGACTGTGATGACCAATATCTTTACAAGCTGTGTACCTAAAGCTGAATGCAAACGTAGCACCTAGTGCTAACTTGTTATGTACATCTGTAACTATTACTGTATATTTTGCTTCAATAAATGTCTGACATGAGAGCATTCTCCTGCTTGTTTAACTCCTTAGGTCGGGAGCTCTCATGGCGGTGATCAGATCAGATCATCAGCAGTTGGTGACATCGTTTACCTGGGTCAACTTAATGTACTTTAACTATTCTGAATGCACAGTTATATTTCTTGATTAATAAAGAAAGCTTACTTTAATTTGGAAAATATTTCAGACATACATTTACGTAACAGGTATGTAAGCATTTAATTTTGCATTCAAGCTTCCTTTGTTAAATTCATAGTTGAGTTAGAGTTAGTTCTGAGTTTAGTCAAGCACTGTATCAGTGAATTTCACACACATTTTTATATGTTTAAAGTCTCCTTCTATATCAGCAGTGCAACCAAATATTTCGTGTTACATCGTTTAAGTTGGTGCCCTTACGCATTTTCTTCTTATATCTCTGCTTTCTATGCTATCAGCATATTCAAATATATATATACTTATATACATGCAATTAGTACACGGAAAGTTAATTTACTATGGATATTTAATGTACTGTAAGATACTGTAAAGCTTTATTAATATTCTGAATAGAATAACTATAAAATTATTATATTATATGTCTATTGTATTCCATTGCATGATTAATATAAAGTATTGTACTCTAAAACAATCTGTAAAGTTAAAATTTATTTTACAGATTGTATCATTCAGGTTGAAATGCATATTCAGATGTTTAAATGAAATTTTAATTTCTTTTAAGCCCAAAGGGGCAATTTGCCCAGTAAGGCTATTAATTTCATTTTCGCATTTTGCGTCGTCCACTATAAAATGGCGCTTCACTTTTCAAAATTTTTGCCGCTAAAGAATTTTTGATTGACAAACTCAACGATTCCAAAGCAAGCAATGGCAATATTGTACAAAAAATAATTAAATAAATAAATAAAAATTAAAAAACATATCTCCAGCGCGCGAGACTGTGTTTCGGAAATTTTAAAGATATGCTCTTTTTAAATATTTTATGATATTGCTGTTGAATTATATTAAATACTGCATAATATAATACAATATTGTAAAATATTGTTTACAGTATTTTACATATTGTAAAATATTGTTAATTACACTGTTGTTTGCTTAACCTTTTGAAGACGGGATGGCCATTACAGTGGCCATAGAGTCCTCTCTTTGAAAAGACGGGGACACTTTAGTGGTCATGTCTTTTTCCCCCATTTTCTAGGCTGAAACGTAGGGTGAAATGTCAAATTTGACGTCCCTGGGGTTTTAACCACTTATCACTTTCAAAGGTCTTCCTTTTTGCGACATAGATGCACCCCTCTGAGAATCCATTAAACTACACACAAGAATCTTTGTTGCAAATAGGAGATTTTTTCTTAAAGGGGGGAAAGCATTCGGTTCAAGATTCTCCGTCCTTTGGTAGCTTTTACTGCTACCAAAGCCCCGGCCTCAAAAGGTTAAACAATATTGTAAAATATTGTTTGAGCGCGAAGAAGATGATATTTAATAAATAAAAGTAACAGAAAAAACGTTAAATAAACATTCCTTTGGGCGTAATATAAAATCTGAAGGGCCTTCGGATTTAAAAAAAAAATTACTTATTAGAAGTATTTCACATAATACACAAATTTTCCTTAGACTCCATAATTCCCTTCAGTTTAAAAATAAACTTTCTAAACAAGTGCAAATTACTCTTAATTTTCTGTACTTGCATCTGCCTATCAGTTTTTACGTGAAACTTCGGAATCCTAAAATATACAGCGAAACAATACATCATTGTGAGCATCATTACAATACCTCATATACTAAAACACAGAAGGAAAAAAAAATATTAACAGCCGCTTGACTTTTATTACTTCACATTCGCTTTAACTTGATACAAATAAGGGATGATGAATTGACAGTGGGTTCAGAATATCAAATTGAATCGGTAAATTTTGCTGTCTCCGCCAAGTGGAGGTGACAGCTACTATCAATCTTTCCTCCGATTAGCTATTAATTACTCAGCTTTATAACCAACACGAAAATGGATTAATTGATTATCTGTTGGCCAGCTCATAACGGCACAGAGAAAATGTGATTTTGAAAATTCTTTTGTCTTTCACCAATATGCTTAGAATGGGATATTAAGCTGTAACATGTGTGACAGAACAAAAATTTTATAAGGAAATAAAACCTTTTATTTTCGTGTAAAGTTCACTGAAACAAAGGAAAAAGTGGAATAATACGCTTTGTGAATGTTAATGAGGATAGAAAACGTATTAATTAAAATAATAACTCATTTGAAATAGGAATTATTAATTGATCTATGGTTGATTTAACTGTAATATAGAAATTCATTTAAATTATCCTTAAGCAATAAATCGTCAAACATACTAAAGAAAAACTATTATTTTTAAATATCATTTTAGTAACTTACCAATCCTATGATATAAGCACTTGGAGACATGTTAGTATTTCTTGGCAAGACTTCCAGCATTTATGTATTTTATAAATTGATACAAACAGAAAAACGCAATAAACTGTGACGTTTCTTTGCTTATAAGGCAGCTAAGTTTGTAATATTATTTCGAGAATGTGTTTACAATCCTACATTACGGTATTTTATTTAAGTCTTAATACAAGCTTGCCTTTAAAACGTTTGATATGCAGCTATATGATGCATGTCAAACTGTTATCAGATCTTAAGAGTGTTCAATGTAATCCCGGTTCAATATCAATGTAGTTTTGAAGTCAAGTTTCCCAAAATTAAACGCTTCAAGCCATTCATTTTATGCAGTCGATGAAAAATAGATTTTTATAGTCCCATCAATCTCACCTTCAGAATGAAACGACTGCCATGAGAATCTTGTTTTAAATTATAAATTAGCCTAAAGTTCCACACGGCAAAATCAGGGAAATAAGGTGGATATTCTACGACTCTGATGTGATTTTGTTCAAGAAACTCAGCTGTCAATCTTGCTGGATGAGAAGATACATTATCATGGTAAAGAAAGATTCCCTTGATATTAACTTCCCGAAGAACTTCTGGGAGACATTTAGTGATATATCAGTTAGCTGTAACTCTCTTCTATTCCTCTAACCTAATGGTTTTCACCAGCGCTGTACTTCTAAAGAAAAAGCATACATTACTCCTTTATTTACTCTTTGTTTTTTTTTACCGTTATTGGCTTTAGCTCATATTCAAGTACTTTACTTTCTTGATGTGTTACAACATCAAAAAGCATATGCACATTTCATCACCAGTTGTAATTTTAGAAATAATGCGGTGTCTACCCTCATCAGGTAGTTTTAGAATTGCTTTACTGAATCTTACCTTCTCCGGTTTTTTGCTACTCTGTTAATTTATGAGGTTTCAACTAAAAACTAATTTTTGTCTATGTAGTTCTTGATAAATAATTTTATATATAGATGCGTGTCCAAAGTTAAGTTCTTTCTGGATCATTAGGCAGTACAAAGATTATCCCTGATCAACATTTTTTCGTGCGGTCAAAGAAATTTTTGAGACTATAACTGACAAAGTTCTCGTATCCTCTTCATCCAAGAAAGAATTTCAACCCCTATGGAATTTTGGAAATGGTCAGAATACAGTAGCACGGGATAGAGCTTCATTCCATGTGTTAACCGTAGACACTAAAAGTATTCTTCTTGCTGTAGCACAATTCTAACATCATAGAACATCATAGTCGATACTATCACCAGTTAACTCTATTTTACTTTATTTCAGAATTTATGTCTACGAGAAATAAATTATAGTTGTTGTCGCAAATTATCATCTGCAGTCATGATAAAGCTTGTACATTATCTATACGTTTATCAATAATTTTTTTATATAGTTCATATTGTCTGTCGCTGTATCAAAACTTTCAAAGATACATACGTAACCGATTTAATTTGATTTTTTTCGTTTATGACTCTTTTCTCTACATATCCACATAGTCCAAAGTTTATTCAAAGTTAGTTTATTCCAAAGTCTTAGTCCAAAGTTAGTTTATTCAGATTTTTATGGCTAGTGGCAAAGATTAAATGTAAAGAAAAATTCTAACCGGCAGAATTGGTAATAGAAGACCGTATGCTGTCCTCACTTACTGCTTGCCTTAGCAAATAGAGAGTCTTGAAAGTCTGAAATTGGAAGCATTTGTAAACGTTCAATGTTAATTGTGGTTTGTCTGTTCAACCCAACGCAATAACTCTTTAAAATTTATAGATAGCTTATAAAGGTAAGGAGTTAGTCACAGGTAATTAATTGATTAATAAGGAATTTTCTCCTTAATTCCCGAATGCCTTTGTGGCGTAATTTGAAACTCGTCCGGTTAGCAACCGTAGTTCGAGTCTAAGTGAAAGTTCGTTGGTTTCTCCGATTTCCTTCTCCAAAGTAAGCTAACAACTATAGAAGTTAGCCCGAACTAAAAAAATATGGGGTAAGCGTATTTGTCACAACCTGTAATCAGAAGCTAGGTTAGCTGTTTAAGTAACAGGGAGTAAGGAATTGTTTCTTTCCTCACACAATACTTAAAAGTGTAACCATGAAATACACGATTCTAGTAAAGATTTTTTGCTGACTTATTTTCCTACATACTTTACTAGGATTAATTTCTTATTTTAAATTCAATTTCCTTCTTTAAAATTTTACACAGCTTGTATAGACATTAGGTTAATTTTAAAGCAGGAGTGATGAAAAATGAGCAACGCCCCCGCAGGGAATCGAACCACGGACCTCTGCAATATGCGCCCAGCGTGCAGACCACCCTACCCCGAAGGCATGCTAGGAAGGCGGGAGAAATACCTTATATACTCCTCCTTTTAAAGGGGTGACTGGGGTTTCTAGGGAACCCAGTCGCCAAATCCTGGGTGTGGAGAATCATCATCCACCACCCTTTTAGTTCGGGCGCCACTGTAGAAACATTAGGTTTTTTGGAAGCTTCGTGGGTTTAACGTGTGGTGTGGTGTATTCTATTACAGCAAAGCACTCGAGGGTTATTTGCCTGAGGGGTGCCTAGGTGGAGGTCCTTCTAAGGGAAACTGGTTCTTACACGTTACACGGGGGGAAAATCACGAAAACGTCCATGCAGCCATCCCGTTAGCAGGATTCGAACCTCAGACCGAACTTTATCAGTGCTTAGCGACTTTACCATTCGGCTGCTGGTGGACCATGCGTGTGTTTAAGGGCTAAGCTGAATAGGTTGATTTGTTTCTTGGAGATCAGAATATATTAACACAGATTACGTTTTCCTATCTTTATTTTTCTACTTTTATATTGCATTCTGATGAAGGCAGAAGTTTTGATACATTTTTAATACTGACGAATTAAATTCACTACAGAAAGGCAGGCTGTGCTAGAAAAAGCGTAAAAGATGCACGCCAAAAAGAGGAAAAAATATTCCGGTTCTTTAATTTAAGAGTACGTTTATTTGTAAGAAATGCTTTCAAAATGTCAAAAAAGATTATTAAGTTAAAATTTGATTAGTGTGGGGAGTAAGCTTTAAATCTCTTGTCGGAAATTTATTCAGAGAATTAATCAAAAAACATTTGATCGCAAAGTATGTTCTGATAGAGTAAGGAAGTAAAATGGGGAAAATGTAAGGGAAAGGGAAAGTAGGGATGGAATTTTGCTTTTTTTATTCGAGATTTTTATCTTCTGCTATCCCGCCTTCATTTCCCTAGTTTCGTTTTCAATTTCATTCCAAGATGAGATATTAAAAAAATAAAAACTTCAAAAGATATAAATAAACAAATTTACTTCGCCTCAGATTTTTTGAATGAATGCCAGAGCTGAATACAAGGTAGACCAAATATCGTTATTTTTATGTCTATATGCACATATTGGGTACAGTACAACTGAAAAGAAAACTCCCGTTTTTCTCATCTTGTAAGTTTCTATAGTTATATGTTACTTGTTTGTATATTCTGTGTTTTAATCCTCTTGTTTATTTATGCTATATACTATTTCTACTGAGCATATACATCAGCTATTATCGTGTTTTTTAAAGCAGATTTGAAGTTAAATTTAGCAATAAATTTCCTTTATCGCTTTCTTATTTTATTTTTTTTTTCATTTTTATTAATCTTAAGATAAAAATGATGTAGAAAACTTCATATAATTCATTTTCTGAAAGACATCCGTATACCTTACGAATAAAAGATAAAAGAAAAACTTTTGAAAGAAACTTAAATGCCAGCTCAGAGCAAGTTGAAGTAGTTATCAATAGATAAATACTGCTTTTCTGCCTAAGCGTGGAACTGTCCGCTTATTTCTGAAATGATGATTTATTTCTGAAAATGCAAAATCCTTTTACATTCACCTATAGAAGGTTAGTTTCAGCTCACACTTTATTTTTTATATTATTCTTCTCTACATTTTTTTTTTTCCGCCGTCAGACTTCACCAGAATAAAAAAAATAGTTGAGTTGAAACAGGAAGCAGATTTGCTGCTTAAACAGAGTATTATGGGAATCACACAGTACAGTGTATCTGAGCGAGAATAACACCTTTATCTAACCGCTTTATGCATTTAAAAAGTGAATTTTGTATCGGTGAAAGCAGAGCCTTAGATCACCCACTCCCAAAGCCAAATTAATAGACGAAAGTTAGAATTTATGTTATATTACTTTAATAATGAATTCCTAAAATCCGTAAAAACAGATGACTAGTATTTGTTAAATTAAGATTTTACTACAAGCGATAAGTTTAATAAACCAATTAGCATACGTTTATCTATTGTATATTATTACAGCTTCTTTAGACTTAGAAATACGGTTACAGCTAACACAGTAGTTAATTACATTTATTCAGTTTCAATACAAATAGAAGAAATACCCATTTATCCAAAGTTAAGTGCACGTGCTCTTATATATTTTTTTTTTTTTATTTTTTATTTTTTTATTTTTTTCGAGTAATTTTTTCTTAAAATTTACCACGCGATGCACTGCAAGGGGGAATAAAGCAATTTTAGTTATAATTCTACTACAATTAATTTACTTTGTGATGACAGTAATTCGTCGGAAAAAAAGGGTTAAGGAAGGAAAAATTGCGTAGTTAATTATATGTAATTTTTCAAATTGAAAACTATTCGAAATGCATATTAATTTCTAGAGACATTAGGAATTTTTGGAAGCTGGAGAGATGAAAAATTAGCAACCGCCTTCGCCGGGAATCGAACCACGGACCTCTGGAAAATCGGCCCAGTGTGCAGAACCACTACACCACGAAGGCACGCTAGGAAAGTGGGAGAAATACCTTATATGCTCCCCTTTTTAAAGCGCGACTGGGGTTTTAGGGGACCCAATCGCCAAATCCTGGGTAGCTTCGAAACGCTGAAATTTTGTATGTAGGACTATTTGCTATAACATGTAGATGTGCACCTCGTATTTTGGTTTCAATCGGCCGCACTATATATATATATATATATATATATATAATTAAAGAAAATGGAACAAACGATAAAAGACCTATATATATAGTATATATCCATTCTGTTACTCGGCTCAGTGAGTTCAGTTTCTTTATTCTTATATGTTTGTAAATTGGGGATTTTTTGCTTTAAAAATGATTGAATTATGTTGTTTTTATCTTCCGGTTAAGGTTTTTATGCCTTTAGTAAATCTGCATGCAATATTTGTGGAGTTATCAACAATTTAAAATTTGTTCAAGTGTAGCTAAGCCTAATGAATTCTGCGGATGGCGGACATGTTTGCTTATATTTCAAACTTGGCAAAATAGCGGATTGGTTGCCAATCTAGAGAAAGTAAGCTTCGCAACAACAAAGGTAACACCTTCTTTTATTATTGCGAGTTAAATCATGCTTAATCCATTCTGCAATTTATTCCAGGAAATAAGTTTTACAGATTTACTTCGTAATTTTGAATATGGATATTATGAGTGTTTATGCATTTTTGCCTTGTCGAGGTGTCAGAACTAAATTAATTGAATGAGAAATACTGAATTGTCTGTGAAAAACTGTTTCTTTTTTAATTTGTTTGCTTAATTTCTTTTATACATCGTTTTAGATTTATTATAGTATTTGAATAGAACATATGGCAACGACTACATAATTCTTCAAATGATATAAATTTATATGTATTTTGAGTTAGAGTATGGACGAAATGTAACGCTAAGTGAACCTAGCGCCAGAGTGTCGCTATGATAAACAAATAGAGTGAATTTTAAAGAGTGCATTTATTCTATTGTGGTTTATGCGGTATTGACAATGTAGATTTAATTCAATCCAATAAATTTAAATGAATTGAAAAAAAAAAATGCGTATAATGTAGTATTCCGTGCAAGGAAGTCATGTGGTGTACACATCAGATTTTTATTATTAATCATGGTATGTTCGCATTTAGCTTAATTTGAGCTATGGTGCTCGCATTTGTTTTAACTCATGACGATAGTGCAATCTTTGTCTAAAATAAGCAAGTTGATTTAAATAATATATATTTTAAATGGAACTAAAATGTCTCGTAATCATCATAGGATTTATTCTTAAGTCCTACTACGTATATTTGCTTAATCCAAGAGCTGGACTACTGAGCAACCTTATTTCAGGAACAACGATTTAGCCACTTTCTACCGTCACCAGGTAACATCGGCCATAAATTTTGTGAGTAATGGGAAACTTCCAACGACGCTCAAAAGATGTAATATGCTGTGGGTCAGTCAGGAGTTATATTTGAACTTTGATAATTAAATGAAACTGTTGCTTGACACCGTGGACATACCAAATTGCCGATTTCTCATAAGTGATATCTTTCGAGAAGCGAGGTCTTCAGGTTTTTCAAATTAAATTTTCTACCGTTAACATATGGGACTATAAAAATATACTAATATACTTAAACCTTTAATATCCTTTCTTTATTCTACTTTAATTATATATTTTATTGATGCATTTGACAATACGTATAATTTCCAACATGTCCTAAGGGAATATTATGACAAAATCTATCACCTTTACTGATATTAATCAAACATAATTCTAAAATCGTATATTATATACTTCTGTAGAAAATAATTGTTTGTGAGGTTCCTGAAAAGGAATTTTGAATTTATAAATATCTTTATTTTTCATAACCATTTAATGCTAATTAAAAACTCCAAAATCATAAAAGTTACCGCAAAAAGCCAGATGTACAGCTTGAAATATTTATATTTAATATAAAAATATTAATGATTTGTTATAAGGTCATTAAAATATTAAATGATTAAAATTGTATTTATAATTTTGTTTAGCATTATGTAGCTGTTAAAAAGGATTTGATATATCATTTATTATTTTTGGTGGGCCCCCCCATATAACAAAATTTCATGATTTATGTATTATTTTAGTTTTTGATGCTATCGTAGCATTATTTGGTATTTCTGCATCAGATAATTTGTTTCTGACATCTAAATTTCATATAAACTTCGTCATGGAAAAGACTGTATTACAGTTTTGAGAACAGTCAAATACAGAGCGTTAACGGAGATCCAGTTTCCTTCAAATTATTACCATTGCAGCAAACTTTAAACTCTACAGTTACAGTTTAAATCCCTTTTTTAGCTGCCGCTAACCATATACGCATGTTTGGGAGGTAATGTTTGCGATAAATAAATATATAGTGACTTTTCAGTAAATAAACATGAGTTAGTGCGCCCCACAACACATTTTTACTATTTTCAGAATGCTGTCTGTCAGTCTACGTGTGTGCTTGAGACGACCCTAATATAAAGATTCAAAAAATTTACAATGTATTTAAGCTTTTTGCATTTATATAAAGAGTTGACTAAATGTTGGGTAATATTTAGCAACCAAAGGTGATACTTTACAGGAAGGCCGCAATGAATTTTTTAAAAAGTGGTATTTTACTTGAAGTTCATAACAGTTTTTAATGATAAACTATATTATAACGTAAAACAAAACTTTCGAATTTTAGAATTTATGAATTTTATATTGATAAGAACAATACAGTAGATTTCGCTTAGCAGTAATAAACCGGAAGTGATGCTTTACTGAACAAACTCTGAACAGACTTTTGCCAATGTATATGTTGCGAATCCAAATTCTAAGATTTCGTATTCAAAATATGTACGTGGTTGAAAACAACCCGTTGTATTTATAAGTACTAAATCCATTCTTGGATTTGCATCAGATGCAACGACGTTAATGTTATGAAGCAGTTAAATGCGTTTTTTACAATTCTCACTTTGTGTCCGTTTCATTCTTACAAGAATCACGTTTAGCTAGAGAGAAGATATAACATCAAGCAGGCTGATTTCCTCAGAATTTATTCAAACGTTCTCTTGCAGATTGTAAGTCTCTTAATATTTCTGTAGCACATTTCCAGTTGATCACTTATTTCCCCCGGGGGTTGATTCAGGTGAATGCCTGGGAAGTACTGGCTAGAATGTGTACCTAGGCAGTCTCAACCACGGGGCTATAAAAACAGACTTCACAGAAGGCCTGAGACAAAGAATCTCTAAGAAGAAGAAGTATAGGTTCCCCGGGGCAAATGTGGCTCCGTCAGACCGAAGAGACACATTATGTATATCCCTGAAGCTTACTTTAAAGGGGCAAACCATTCCAAAGCTATCCACCTTCGTACCTCACTGCGCATGTGGGAAATAACATCAGGAGGCAACAAAGCAGCATCAAAGAATGCAGCATGCCGTCGGCCATGTTAGCAATCTTTTACCACGTTGTTCGAAAACGTTCTTTGTTGTTGTAGTCAGAGGTACTTGGTTTTAGCTATGTGAAATTCTTTTAAAGACTTTTTAAATGTAATGCTGTAAGTGAAATGGTTTTGGCTATTGGGTGAAAACTTTGCTCTTGGTTTTCACAATGGTCATTCCAAATAATTGTCTAAACGTTTTCATGGTAATTTGTTTTTAAAGTTGTTGTCGGATAATTATAATGTATTTCGGTGTTTTCAATTTATTTAGGGGTGCCTTTACTTGTCTTTAAATATATATATATATATATATATATATATATATTTTCTGTTTCAGTTAGTTATTGCAAATTTTGCTTTTAAAATTTCACTGTAAAATTTTAACTATAGATCCATAAAAATTTATTACGTTTTGTATGGCATGTGTTTTCCCTCCTTTTTAAGTTTACAGAAGAAAAGTATTAAGAAATTTATTTCATTTAAATTTTGTCTTCGTACGGCTCGCTGTTTAAATTGAAAGTAAAAATTGGACAGGATTTCTATAATTCGCCCCAAAATTCCAACTAACATCCTTTTGCTCATAAAACTCCAGAAATGTATGAAAATAAAACATTGTGAGTTACTTCAAAGTAAAAAATTTACTATCTCCTCGAACTGCGCTGTTTTAATTTCACCCTGCGCTGGTGTTTCACTGCATAGCCGTGGCTCTTCGGTATAGCGGCGCAGAGGCGAAACAGGTTTACATTGCGTCTATGGCAGCTTTCATTCTTCTCCTTAGAGATTCTTTGCCTGAGAGCTCTCGGGGCAGAGTAAGGCTCGGCAGGGACCGTACAGGTACTGCCTTGTCTGCCCTTGCTCTGTGGGGTCTCAACATGGTAGATTGCTTAGTGTGGGACAGCACTCAATTCCGAAAGGCAAATAGCTAAGGCGGAAGCGGTCCTGTCACGCAGAGTTGATCACTTATATTAAATTAGACATTTTTAGGGGAGCTACATGTTTATGCTGACTAAATTACCTTATTTAAAATTTAATTTTTATAGCATTTCAAGGGAAATATTTGGAAGGCTGTTTTGAGTTTGTAAGGTTCATTTTATATTAATTAGCCGGTTATTTCATGTTAAGAATCTGTACTTTCTCTTCTCTCTTTCCGTTTTTCTACCAGAATGCAAATTAGTTCGCGTGTATTTAAATGACAGTTTCTTGGATCAATCTCTTCTTGAAACACTAAGAGAGAAAAGGAGTATCTTCTAAACTGTCAATAGCTAATAAAATTTCATTCCTGTGCGGCGGGTCATGCAAATTTGCGTTTACGAAAGATGACTCAACATATTGGAATTCTCATTCCTAAAATTATTAATTAGATACGATAAGGTGGGTGTGCCCATCGTGGCGATCTGAAAGAAGTATACATTATCTTTTATTCTTGAAGTAATTTATAACAGTTGAGAGACTGTCTACATCGATAGTTACAGTGATGAATGTATAATATCTAGAATATGTTAAAAAACTGATCGATTCATTTACATACTCTTGCGAGAGTACGGGTTCGTAATAGATTGAGTGCAGAACTCCTATAATAGATTAATAAAACTTGCTCTTATCAAAAGAAATATAACAGAATGCTGTAGTTTTCCCCAGAAATATGTGTACAAGTGTTCACAATATCACGCGGTAATAATCAGTACTTATACTTTTAAACAACTAAAAACGCTAATTAGAACGCAAAGCACAACTCAGAGAAATCTAATCCGATTAACAATAACAACAGCAGAGCTGAGGCATAACAACTGAGCTGAGATATATCTTTCCTGCTTTTAAAAGCTGTCAATCGGTGGCGAGAGAATTCTAGTCGTTTCTTTGCTTCTCGAGATTTCTGGACACCAACAAGAGGATAGAATTACGGTTACAGCTAACTAAGTAGTCAATTACGTTTATTCAGTTTCAGTACAAATAGAAGAAATACCAATTTATCCAATGTTAAGTGCACATGCTGTTATATTTTTTTTATTTTTTCCGAGTAACTTTTTCTTAAAATTGACCACGCGATGCACTGCAAGGGGAAATAAAGCAATTTAGTTATAATTCTACTACAATTAGCTATCTAAATATAAAATTTGCAACAATACATTCATGTTCAGAAAATACATGAATCAAAAAAGCAGAAAAAAAAGTATTAGAGGCATATTACAGTTAGAACAGAAGCAACAGACAATTAATAACTTAATTGTGAACATTTCAACTGCTAACTCGTTAACAAGCAAGCAAAAAAGTGTATAAGGCCTAGAAAAGTATTTTGCTTTCAAATTATGTTTTGCGATAACACAGCATAGGCGAGCTCCATGGATGGTAAGGCACACGTGCATAAGTTTTCTGACTTTATCCATGACCTTCCTTAGCAAATTTGCTAGAAGTGCGTGAATTTCTTCTAGGCTGGAATCTTGGAGCTGCTGTATAATGCTGCAGAGCGATTAAGCATTTATCGAAGCAGAAAATAAGAGAGGTCAGCTGTGTCGTCGCTTTTCCAGTTCCAGTTCGACCGTTAGCTGCACATGTTACATATTACCAAATACAACAAGGAGAAGCGAGGTAAGAAAAAATTAGAAAAGAGCCCTTTCATTCTTCTTCCCCACTTAAATGGTGCCTGAATGGACAGAGATCTAAACGCCCAAATCAAGGTGATAACGAATTATTGTCTCATCACATTTTAGTTCAGGCTCCACTTGTAAAATCGATAAATTCATTTTGGAACAGGAAAAATAAAGAAACAACGATGCCATCTCTGGGGTTCTAAGCCCGGGTCTTCCAAGTGCTAGACGGACGTACCTCAAATTACAACACGTGGCCACTCGGTAAGGAGGAAAAACGTTCCTTATAATGCGAGGTCGGTGGGTGTAGATTCTTCGTATAGTCCGATAGGAATACATTGCTGTTGATAAATCAGGCGAATATGGTCTCTTTGAAAGAGAGGAGAGATGACATGTTGCAGAAACATTTTGTTGAAAGACAGCTAGTGGTTTCTGATACAACATGCACGGATACACTTTTGTCACTCACTTTCTATGATTCTTGAAGCGTTCTTCAGAATTTAGATGAAAAGGAGCTTTTCGGTTCACATTATCGGGTTATTCAGAAATTGCTGAGGTTTTCCCCCTTTTGCAACAATTTTCTGAAACGTTGATTCCACTTCCAGTAATGCTGCATGATATCTTAAAGGCTCTAAACTGTTTTATTCAACCATGCGTGGTTGACATCGCCATCTACAAAGATGTCAATGTAGCCTCGAATTTAATTTAAGAGTCGGCACCGAGTATTTTCGGCTGCGGTACAAAATCAATTGAAATGTTTGCATTAAGAAGACGTTTCAGGACAGTGGTATTTTAATTTTTAAACAGCCCTTCTTGATGAATAATAAGATAAATTTTACTTTTAAAATAATTACAATAGGATTTAAAATTTAAACATTAAAAATGCAAATTCTAATTCTACTTATTATAAAAACAAACACAACTATATTATTGTCTTCGATATCAGTTTGTGACGCGAATTTAGTCAAGCATGGTTTGTTGTTAGTCGTGTTAAGAGGAATACAGTCATCTGAATTTTCGGTAGTTAAGCTGCTCCTGGTCTTACGTAAAATGAATTTCATGCTTCAAACTATTTTTTCGCGAGTTGAATCGTATGCGAACAAAATGGCAAAGCCAATTTTTTCGAATTTTGGATTATGAATTGGCGGTGCCCAACTTATCGATTAAATACGCATGTTAGTTATTGCAACTTTGTATTCAACGGAAAACATTATTGATATTTTTGGTTTAATTTTTATGTATTCTTCAAGCATTCATTTATATTTATGTTTATATTTTTTATGTATCATATTTTACTTTTGGACTGAAATGGGTCACTTGAAATTATAAAACGGGTTGCTCGATGACTCCTGAGCCATAGTTGCCAATGACTAGTCTAGTATTTTATGCCCCACCCTGTTAAAGATGAATGTACCAAAAATGAAATAAAAATTTTATTTATGACCATGCGTTAAAACAGTTTTCAAAGAGAACATTAATAGTACTATGCAAGTTGATAAAAATGAATCGTTAGTTACCTAATACGGCCTAATGGGGTGTCGAAATCAGGTGAAAGACAGTTAAATTGTTTAACATTGAAACAAAGCCTGAATTTGAAAATGGGTATAAAATGTACGCGTTTTATTATTAGAAAACTATTGCCATAAATAAAATAAATTTTGCAGTATTAGTAATTTAAAATTATAAAGTTCTCTTACTTATAAAAGACAAGATTTAACAGATTTGTGGGAAGGATTTTATAGATTAATTGGCTTCTCATAATATATCCAATCTTTCATAAAATTTTTATTATAATGTTATTGTTGTTTTGGTACTGGAATACTAGTCCTATAACTCTAACACATAGATAGCGATTTACCTCTATGTCTGAAACAACACGGGAAATACTTACCAAAGTTCTAACCAACTTTTTATTGAACTGAACGTTTAACGAAACGGACAAGTGTCGTGCTGCAGCTAATCATACTTGTGGCAATGCAAATTAAATAATTAAATAGTAAAATAAACTTAAATCTCTATCAGTAGTCTTAGACTGCACAGTTCAATACTAAGCTACAGGCTGGCTCACATACCTTAACGACGTTATGTTAATCCTTTAATGGCGCTAACTATCAAGAAAGCCTTTTATGCAAAAAACCACAGTATAATAATATCGCGATATTATTTTGTTAATGTCCCTCTACGTTATGCGGTAGCAGGTGCAATTTTCCGAAAAAAATTGTATCAGTTTATAGCAGACAGCTTATCCGAGAAGGCTAATGGAAGCTTCTTTGTTAGGAAGCCGAAAGATATCATATGAAATCTTTCATAAATACACGGCTTTGTGAATTAATGGACGGAAAGGGGAGGAAACAGACGGGACGTGTATCAGACGGGGATGGGCGTTTTAGTATTTTAAGCATACAGATTAGCGAAAGCCAGGGTTTTTAAGGATTAAACTATAGGCTTCTCATACAAAGCCGATGTAATTGCATTTAACTAGAGATGACAGAAATCTAACCACCCAGAACTAATGCCGGAAAATCTCTTTATCCAGATCCAAAAACCTTGGTTTAAATGCATTATAAGCTAATTTTCATTTTTGTGAGGAATACGAAAAGAATAAATAAAAATAAATATCAAAATTATAATGACTGGTTAGGTTAACATAAGAACCTTGAAATGTATTCCTCTGAATAAAGTATGGAACAAGAAAGAAACTCCCGAAATGTATTTTTTTTCACTATTTTTAGCCCTTAATGCATTTTCCTCTACACCATTTCTTATTTGAGTTAAAAATTTCACAGAACTGCTGTTACATTTGAAGCTCTTGATCACATTTTATCTTCAAAGGTCATTGATTTCTTATTTTTGTGGAGTTGATTCGTTTTATCTTTTATCTAAATAGATCCCAAGAGTTTACAAAATACAATTACAAAGACCGTATCAAAATTAGGAGGAAATTGAATTTCGCAAAAAATTGTGCCGCGTAGTGTTGATTTAAAGAAACCTTTTTTGATCTTCCTCTTTCAATTCTCGGTACATTCGGGAAGTTTCCAGCTGGGAATAATAGCGCTCTGGAGACAGAAAATTGCATCTGTTCTCACAGTTTCCACTACGATTTCTTTCGATTGTTCAATATTGTGAAGAAACAAGAGTCCATTTAAAGCAAGCGTTTTGGACAATAATTATAATTTGGATGGTTGAAGATCTTAATTTAAATCTCCGTAGTTTTACGAAGTTGTTTATTTATGGTTTTACAGTTATAGTTTTCAGAAATATTCGTTTCCGTAAGATAGAATGTTAAATCAATTTGCAGTCAAGAAGACTTTTTAATATGTCGCTTCCAAAATATAATCGACATTCAGTAACTGTGGATATTAATGTCCTAGGTTCGAACTTATAGCCATTTTATGACTTCGGCAAAAAATGGTTTTGGTTATTAGTTTGTATGTTCATAAATCAAACGCTCATTGTCAAATAACTTTAAATGTTTTAGGTTTGTCTGAGAAATGTATATTAAATCCTCCAAACTACAACTTTTCCAACACTCATAGCGTTTCTTTCACGGTTTTATTTTTGTTTATGAATTAATTATAAAAGCTTTAGAAAGCACCTCTGTTACTATGCCTCTTTAATTCTAAAGCCATTAACTACTAAACATATTATGGCAGATAGGTGGAGACCTACAAGGTATGAGGGTTTGTGAGGTATATTTTAGTTTCATAACAGTTATTTCAATTTCAATGTGCTTTCCTATTAATTCTTGTTTCTACTTACAACTTCCTACCAGAATGAATTTTTAGAATTGCGTTGAATGCAAATGAGTTAGAAGTAGTATTTAAAGAAAGTTGAACTTAATTTCGAGAGAGAGAAAGCGAGGAATTATGAGTAGCGCTTATTTGCCTTCGGGCTAAATCTCTCTTGAAGCTTTTAGGCTCGGCCGTATAATACGTGCCTTTTGATATTCGCCGGCTGGTTGAAAGTAAGGGCCAACTGCGCTATATAATTGTGTCAGCTTCCGATAAGTCTCCTAGTTAGTTCTAATTTAGTTTTCATATCATATTTTGAGTTCAAGCCCGAGTGGAGGCTGTGTTGTAAGCCCGAGAATGGGGCCAACTGTTTCTCTTATTTTTAATGAAATAAAGGGTAGTTAACTCTTCTTGAGTCTATGACTTTAGTTATTTGAACTCAGCGATAAGTCCCTTAACAATTCACTAGGTTCCTCAACGTGCGTTTAGTAAAATGAGAGTGGGAAGTTCTACAGCTTTTTAATAAGCCTAACCTTCTTTACCCGTAGAAAAAAGTAAAATTCAGTAATTGGATGTTATATCATTGCATTTTTTTTCTTGTGAATGCAGGTTTAGAGAACTTGGTAATCGGCAAAAGTGACGTAGAAAATCGCAAAATTTTATGTCAATATAAAAGACTGACGTCCAAGAAGCCAATATTTTCCAGGTGGCACTGGAAGAATATGTATGTTATGTCAAAAGATTATATATGTTGTAGATTTGTCTAAGCTAATTTTTTTTGTTAATTCATAAAAAATTTAATTATTAGAATGCTACGTGAAAGTATTTGATTGAGAATATGCTTATTCTATGCATCAAGCAGAGTTTTTCAAAGTTAAGTGCTACTAAGTTAAGAGCAGCAACAATTGTTGGAGTTTAGATTAGTAAAATACTGAAATAACACAATTTGGTCAAATAGCTGCATACGACTGAACTTATGATTTCGATTTTTTAAAACATGTAAACAATGTCTATAGAGAATAGAATGCTAGAACATTGTGAATACATTCTAGATCTGAATGGACATGAAAATAGTAAAAATAATAATTATCATAAACGTTTCCAAACATCTCTGAAATTTTACATATGTATCTTGTGAATCTGAAAATGAGTCTAATATGGATTACGGTCCTCTCTAGCAGCCAGACACCTGTGTCGCATCGGAATAATATCCAGGAAACAGCTGTGTCCCTGTGGCTATCAATCCGATTTCTACAGCAACTTTTCAACTCCGGAATGGCTGTCGTAGGGAACAGGAAGGTGAATTTGCCCTTCCAAGAGCGTCCCAGCCATGCTCTATAGAGTCAAGAGCAGGAGGTCTGGTTGGCCAATTCAGGACGCGAATATCCACAGTTTAAAGTAAATGGTCGACCAGCTGAACCCTATGCGACCGAGTATTGTCATCCATTAGCAGGAACACATGAACAATTGTAGCCCTGATACGGTGAATAAAGGGTTCTAAAATTTCCTCCCTATAATAGCAGTCAGGAAGCCATTGTCAAACGCAGGCATGAGTGTGCAGCAGTCCAATATAATGCCTGTCTAAACCAATACACATGCACCACTATAAAGATGCTTTTTCCTGATGAGGGAGGTATTGTGTTCCAAGCATTCTCCTGAAAGAGGAACTCCAAAAATCAGTGTGTGGGCTGAATCTTGAATTATCTGTAAAAAGTACAGTGATCAACTGAAGTCGCATGCTATCTGCACCATTATATTACGCTCTCTTGTGTGCTGCAGTGAGCAAGACGTAAGCAACGGCTCTTGTGGTCTACAGCCCAATCTCAGGAAGCCTTCGTGCAACTGTAGACAATGAAATTCGTGTTCCAGTGACAGCATGCAACTCACCTGAGGGCTGTGAAGATGTAGCTATCCTGTGCTGCACCTTTAAAAGTAGCAAGTGACTATCCATATTCGTCGTTGTCGATTGTAGTTGACCTTGTCCAGATCATCTAGAAATGGATCTAGTGTCCTGAAACTATTTTCACAAGCTGCAGCGGGCATAGCGGGCGTTACATTGAGCTCTGTACGCACTTGCGTTTGTGATTAGCCTACGTCCGATGTATTGACACTTCTCGATCTCATTCTGTTATACATTCATCCGTTGCTACTGGTTTTACCTGATACATTGCAATATTTTCCCAACTGCTGCTAGAAGCTCCGCAGAAATCATGAAGGAGTACGAGCACACAATTCGCCGAAGAACCCTCTTGTGCTTATAATCCCTCCACAGTCACAGCACTGTAGAAACGCTCATGTACCTCTACGTATTTGACTTATTATTATTTATATTATTTACATTATTGTTCGGTGGCATAATTAGGCACATTGGCTCAATACGTGTTTTAAAAATAGACATAATTTATAAATTCTCTTAATCTTGTATTTTGCAATTAAGTGTAATTTACATACCTATTTAATGAAAATATTGTAAGAATTAAACTGCTTAAAATACAAATTAATTTGCATATTGTGTTTCTGTTAGTTATAATACATATTATAGATTTTTTTCCGGTTTCTCGATTGCCTTTAGATTAAGCGATGATTTGAAGTACCTTATCTTATTATGGCGAGCGGATCAACCAATTCTATGAGGCCATTTATATAGCCGTCAAATAGTCCGACTAATGGAACTATCTTTCCTTCAAAAGTGCTTCGATTGCATAAGCTCAATGCTCCCTTTTAGCCAAGTAAACGAATGAATTTCAGTTCATTCAAATTTCAAAATTTAAGTGTTGGACGAATGAGTTGCTTGAGGATAAATGAAGAGAGAAATGCATGTGAAGAAAATATTCAATGTTTCTACATTTGACTAGCCTCTCCCTCTCGAACTGCATACTGGTAAAGCTCTACACAAATTGGATAAACTGGTATCTTAGGGTTTGAAAGAAGTAATTTCCTTTATTCCAACAAACGTTTACGAGGATGCAGTTGTTAAAATGCTGTGAGGATACCCCATGCTTTAAAAAAACACAGCATATGTTATAAGGAATTTCTCTCGCCTTCTTAGCATGCCTTCGTTTTGTAGTGATCAGCATGCTCGACGCGTAATCGAGAGGTCCGTGGTTTAAGCTCCGGTGGGTTCATTGCTCATTTTTCATAACTCCTGCTTCCAAGATACAAGCCTACGCCGACGATATTATACTCATAATACAAAGGACAAAAATCAGACGTAACACAGCAGACGTAGCGCTCTGCTTACAAAATGGAGCCAAGATAACAAACTGTGTTTTAGTATTGAAAAGACACAGATGATAGTCTTTCCAAAGGACTCAAAAATGGACGCTAATCCACCACGACTAAAGTGTGAAGGGCATCCACTGCGCCCTTCACATTTTATGCGCCAGGATACAATTAAATACCTCAGATTCACGCTTCACGCTCACGTGGGTATCACATCTTACGGAAGTCCGAGACAAGATGCATCGAATCATCAATAAACTAAACAGGATAATCACAGTCAAGTGGAGCCAAAAGGGGGGCCTGTTAAAGCATCCATATCTAAATGCAATTGAACGCATGATCCTCTACGGCTGCTCAGTCTGGATGATTGGCACAGCAAGTATATGTCAAAAGCTGCAACAAATACAGCAAGTAGTCCTGTTAAAAATTACCAGTGCGTATAGCATCACATCAACCGCAGCACTTCAGGTTCTAACTGGCATGCTCCCACTCGACTTAAAAGCAGAATTAGAAAGATCAATCTATCGACTTCGACACTACAAAGAGAACCTTCACACTAAAGAAGATTTACATCTATTCTATGCCAGCATAGAAAGCTTCCAAGATCCCCCTGTCTTACACCCAAGAGATCTACCCATCCTTCCCTGGTGCAAATCGCCACCCTCAGAACAACAAAGAGATATTCTCTCTGACGGATCAAAAATTTCAGTACGAGTAGGGGCAGCGTTGAAGGTCTTTTCGAACATGAAGAAATTTATCAAGCACGATTCCGTCTAAGCAACCATGCTTCAGTCTTCCAAGCCGAGTCTCTCGCACTCAAAGAAGCAGCACTATGGTTAGGTACGCAACCATCAGCTCACACTTCATTCTTCACAGATAGCATGAGCGTTCTGAATGCGCTGAATTCCTTTCCTCCAAAACACCCGCACACGGCAGCACATAGAGTGATCCTCTTGACGTTAGGCTCTTCCACCCCTTTAAAGATCAACTGGATAAAATGACATACTGGACAGAAAGGCAACGAACGAGCGGATGAACTAGCTCAGACTGCAGCTCTCAAGCCAGAAATTGACAAGGAAGTTCCGCTTTTCCAAGAAGTTGTAAAAAGGCTTCTCAAGACAACATTCCAAGAGACATGGTCATCACGACGGCAGGAAGAAGAGACAGCAAACTTTACTTACAATATCTTCCGAATACCTTATCTCAAGAGGCTCAAATGCAACCTACTCTTCCTCCAGGTCTGTACCAAGCACGGGAAATTCCCAGCGTATTACAGACGATTCCTCAGACGGGACGTCAACTGTTCTTGCGGTTTTCGCGGGGAAGACGCGAACGCACTACTCACAGACTCATTACCTGCTCTCCTGCCCTCTGTTAGAGCACCTTCGACAGCAATTCTTTCCTTCCGACTACATCACATATACTGTGAATAGACTGTTAACGGACTATTACTGCAACAGCTGCATCTTAGAGATAATGAAGCGAGTGAATGAAAATAATTATATCCAAGAAACTAAAGATTAATGTAAAATGTAGAAAGGTGGCCTAACCGTCATATTGCTAGCGATGACTAGGATGACTTCCTAACCCTGTAGTGCCATTAACTTAGTTTGACGGAACAGGTTAAGTAAAGTGACCATATATCACCTGCTTCCAAATAACCTAATGTCTCTACAGTGGCGCCCGAACTAAAAGGTGGTGAATGATGATTCTTCACCACCAGGATTTGGCTATTGGGTTCTCTAAAACCCCAGTTGTACTTTAAAAGGAGAAGTATATAAGGTATTTCTTCGGCCTTGTTAATATGTTTTCGTTGTGTAGTGGTCAGCACGCTCGACGCGTATTGAAGAGGACCATGGTTCGAGTCCTCGCGGGGGCATTGCTTATTTTTTACATCTCTTGCTTCGAAATGGCTTAATGTCTCTACAATGTAAGGAACAAGAGAAATTAAGAAGTAAGAATTAAATTTTAATTCATGAGCTGAATTTTAAAACTTAAGCTAAAGACGAATCGATAATATTGAAACATTGATAATGGGTTGCACGACGAGAATGGCTCTAGAATACAAATGAAGGATATAGCTGAGTTACATAGACATGCTTGGCACAATTATTTAATTATGTAAATGTTAAACAATACATTCTACATAAAAGGCGACAGTAAATGCGATTAAAGCCGTTGCTTAAATTGGAAATAACATAAATGATAAAATCAATTTAAATAATATCTTACGTAAGGCAGTAAATGTAGTTATTTAAAATTAAATTAGAATGCAAGACGAAATTAATCAAAATCACATTAATTTACGTAAATATGAAAGAAACATAGACTACAGTCCTCCGTAGAAATCGTTCTTGGTATTTCGCAAATAAATGGAAAGTTAAATTCAAGCTGTAAAATAAAATAAGTATTTGCAAACATTTTACTGACAATGGATTTAGCTTAAACGATTAATGATGTGGGACGTACATTGTTGTAAATAAAACATGATTGCTTTGAAGTGAATTGTTTTTCTCTTCTTCTCCTCTTTCTTCTCTGAAAAATTAGCAAACAATACTCTGAACCTAGAGATGCACAAATTTATCAATAGGTAGATTTTCAGATTTTCAACTATTGTACTCTTGTACAGTTTCATTATCGTTCAACTATTTCAGCTATTTGTCAAGTGTATTTCTCGAAGAGAATGCAGAACAACATTTCTTTTAAAGCAGTTAACCTCACTATCATTGTTCGGATTTCAGCAATGGGTCAATTTTTAAATTCAATATTTTTGTCACGTAATTCCATTGTGTAAAATTATGCACAATAGAATTCCAACATATTGATAAATATTATCAACAATATAAAATATTATCAACAATATAAAATATTATCAACAATATAAAATATTATCAACAATATAAAATATTATCAACAATATAAAATATTATCAACAATATAAAATATTATCAACAATATAAAATATTATCAACAATATAAAATATTATCAACAATATAAAATATTATCAACAAAAACATATTTTAATTACCAAACTTTATACCAAATAAATTGTTCGAAAAATATATATAATTATTGCTATAAATAACAACATATTTATACTTCTAAATGCAGTCTCCTAAAAAATGTCTCTTCCATCAAGAAAGCATAATTATATAAGTAACTCTTCGCGATTTTCTCTTGTAGAAAAAATAAAAATTTAAACTTTTTCTATAAAAGGCAGTTTCTAAACGGCCTCTTGAGATTGACGTTCATTCCGAGAGAGGGAATTTGGTAAGTCATATAATTTTTTGCACGGTAGGTTCAACGTGTTGCAGGAACAACTTTTCTTTGAAAATATATTTATTGGTCCTAACTAGCATTTTTTGTGCTAGGAGGATTAATTTAATGAACTAAGAATATTGAATTAGCACATGAAAAAACAGTTCGTTCTCTGAAAGTCTGCCATATTTTATACTAAATAGGAGTCATAAATGTATGACCAAATAATTGTTCAAGGAATGTTTGCCATATTGGCTCATATAAAGGAAAAGTGCTAGTTATCAGCATCCTGCTCTAATTGGTAAGATCGCTTTGTACACTACAGTTTCCTAAGTATAATATTAGACGTACAAAATAGTGAACGCGTGCAAAAAATATTCAATCTGAGTGTTCGCAGTTGTAATGAGACTTATTAACACTGTAAATACTTAATTTATTGTTGTGTTACTGCACCATTAATGTGGTGTTGTTGGCGTGATCGCCTAAAAGTAACGATACTAAGAATATCAAATACAAGTTACTTCCGCGTAAGTAGTCAAACTAAAATTTAGTGTTTAGTACATTGCATGATCTTTTTTACTAAACAGAATAAAAAAACTTACCCAATAATGCATGCATGAGTCGAATACTCTCTTTTTCCAATCTCACATTTATTTTACCAAGCACATTTTCTGGATTAAATAAGGAACATTTATCACACACATATAAAATATCAAAATATCAGAACTTAGATACACACAATGCGATAACTAAAAATGGAATGTTCGTGGAGTGCCGAAGCATGCCTATTCGTGCAATCCTGTCCCATCGAATAATTTTGCGGTCGAAAAGTTGTCATATTCATTTTCGTATTATCGCGCGGTCTTGTTTCACACGTGCAATCTCTTCCTTTTTCACATTCACATTTTTTTAACACACTTATCACCCCATGGTGACCGTGTCGCTGGTCAAGCATATCTTGAAGTCGAACATCTATTGATATTCTGCTCGAGCGTTTATTTTATGTTATTCACGGCAGCAGGACTTAGTGAATCTCAAACCAAACATTTTACTTTAGATATTGGATCTCTTCATTCTGCTTCTTTCTATGCAAAAATACGACGACATTCCACGTGCAAAATTATGCAGGAACGATGGCGACTGCTGAGTGTGTGTGGCCCGAAGGCCCACACACTCGTTAACACGACGTCAGGCAGCAAGAGAGGAAAGAGGCAGACAAACCAGTCCTTCCAGTTTTTATACCCTTCGACGCACGTGCTAGTGCGTGATAACGATACAAGAATCGATGATGGCACTGTGAGAATTCTGTGTTCTCACACTTATTAACACTTAATTTTTAAGTGATAAAAACACATATTTTAATACAGTGTAATATATGTATTTCAATAAAACGCATAAATGTTTCTATATGCAAGATATACAACAAATATATACTTATGGCGAGTAATAGGAAATTTTACTTCTTATACCTTATAAGGTATTTCTCCCGCCTTCTTGGTATTCCTTCGTTGTATGGTGGTCTGCACCCTAGACGAGTATTCCAGATCTGTGGTTCGATTCCCGGCGAGGGTGTTGCTAATTTTTCATCAATTCTGCTTTAAAAATAACCTAATGTCTCTACAAGCTGTATAAAATTTTATAGAACGAAATTGGGCTAATCTTTAGAATATGGTAACAGGTAGTTTGGGGACATTTTGGTAAGGCGATAAAGGTTACTAGCTAGAACTTCAGCAATAATCTGAGAAGTACACAGTTCGAATCACAGATTATTTTGTCTCAGAGAAATGAGAGATCATGAGACATATAATGTGACATTTTCCGGAAAATTACGATCGTGATTTTAGCTAATAAGCACTTAGAAACAATTTCGCTGTTTAAGTGCAGAATCGTCCACTTACTTGTTTGGCGCTTTTTACAAGAGTAAGAAGAATTGGATTTTTGTCAATTTCCTTTGACTTTTTAAGTTAAAATAGGTCGATGTGTACATAGATAAAGTCAAGAGTGTGCGCAATGCCATTTTTGTGCAATTCTGGGATTTTTTTTTTTAAGTGAAAATAGGTCGACGTGTACATGGATACCATGTATGTGCAATTCTTAAAAAAGCGGCAAGCAGTTTGCGATTCTACACTTTTCCCAATCTCGCACCTATTCTTCGTCATGATTAAGCATTTTGTTCCATAGAAGTTCTAGTATAAGCGTAATTCGGCTAGCAGATTGTTGGAAAAAGTGTTGAGTAAAAAAAAAAATAGACATGCCTTTACTTCGTGAAAACAAAATGGCGTCCAAAACAAAACTAGCAGGTTGCTGTAGCAGGGTTGGTCGCCAAATTTTTGCCAAAAAATCGCCAATATACAAGTTAGCATAATGTTAGAATCGTATATTTCATGGTTATACTTTTAACATTTGTGGCTTTGCATGCAAGCCCGTCTTCAAGGGTACACATGAAAATTCCAGAATCCTACATGGAATTTGTCTCGGAACTCCTTAAATGAGATTCATATAATAATTTTGAGTAATCATTTCACTTTAGCTGAATTTTTACACTGACGGATTTTATTTACATAAAAATATTTTAATTAATTAACCGTTTTATTATATATTTTTTATTTTGTTGTTTCCAAACTTTCTGTCATTTTAAAAGCCAAAAATTGTATTGAATAAACACGTTAATTTATGTATAGTCTGGTTTTAGTTACTTAATTTTATTTCTTGTAGCTGAAAGCTATAATTTTGATATTTACTTGCATCGCGCAATGGGATGAAGTTACGCTTCTATGTTCCTTTTTTTAATGAATTAATGATAAAGATCTTGTGTAGCAATAATAAGAGATATATTTTGAGTTTCAGTGGATAAATGTTTAACAACAAAATTTTAAAATCTTGCACCAAATGGTATCCTAGCCAACGCATTAACGATCTTGAATGTACGAAGACTTGATAACAGGAACTCTTAATAGAATTTTCAGGTAATATTTTAGGAAACCTTACAATTGTATTGTAATTATTCAATACAATTCCTGGCTCCCAAAATTAATGAATTTATTCAATACAATTTTAAAAGTTTGCGCCAGACGATCCTAGACAACGTATTTATATTCTTGAATGCGCGAAGACTTGATAATAAAAACCCTTAATAAAGATTTCAGGTAATATTTTATGAAACTTTACGATTATAATTCCCTAAGCATTACGTCTTTCGAAATAAAATGGATCTAAAATTGGAGCTATCGGATAGCAAGTAAAAAATCTTTTAAAAGAATAAATAGACAATTCTAGCTTTGTAGCTACTGAGTTTAGAGATGTTTGCAACAAGGGACATACTGAGATCTATTTGTAATGCCCTTTATCTACGATTTCTTGTAAAATGTTTCAAACTTACACCACATATTTAATTCATAACGTATAAGTGCATTTTATCAGAACATACAATAAATCAAAATTTTCTTTCTGAATTCGTAAATTTATTCATTTTTTTTTCCTTTTAAACCAGTAATTATTGACCATTTACTTGATTTCTAGATTCGTCAACTTGCATTAGAAAACAAAATCGTTTTAAGCATAAAAAAAAATCTGATTTCTAAGATTTTTAGTAAGAGGCGCTTTATAGCATAAGTTGGTCGCCACACTTTGTTCGCTATCATACATTTGAAATAAATTTGTCAGCTAAATTTCTCTTGGCTATGACTGTTTCGCATGCAAGTAAAAGTTTCGGTTAGGAATATTAATATTTTGTGTCCTGTATTTAATTCAATCAAAATAAGCGTTTTAATTACCCACAAGATAGTGAGTTCAATTTCTGTTAACTTTTTAATATGCGTTACAATTAGATCGAAGTATTAATAGATAGAGTTATTTTTAAAAATTAACCTTCGTTGTGATCTTTCTAATTTGAAGGCAGACGAGACGAAAATACTTGAGACAGACCTTTAATATTCCTCACAGGTGACAGATAATTTAAATTTTTAGTGTGACCGAAAGTAAGATGTGACTTTTATTAATAGTTTAGAGAAAAAAAAGATAACAGCAAGGGCCAAGAGTTACATACAAATGCCATGGAATATACAATAAAATTACATATATTCAAAATATAATTTTAACTTTTAAGTTCCTGCCGTCTTCTGAAACCTCACTTTCTATCTCATCCGCTCGCAGTTTATATACCCTTGCTTTAGGGTTTATTAGCGCAGATCCACAACTGGCTTGTTACAAATGTGGAATTGCCTCAACGTGAGAATTGCAGAAATCACTTCCTTGCTTGAGCATGATAATTGCTTCTGAATTAGGCTCGTCTGGTAGTTCAGTTTGAATGATCCATCAGAGCCCATTTATCCTTACGTCGTCTACCACGGTCCATTGTAATTTTCTACCGTGTGGGTTAGATGGATTTGTGGTACATCACTACTGAAGTGCATATTGTGGTCACAGCAGCTTGTCTTCGCCAAAACTGTCTTCCTGATAATTCTTCCTTATCCATTAAATCTTTTATACTTTCACGTTTTATACTATGGGAATTTTCTGCAATGTGTTAACTAGCAAATTAAGTAGAATTTGAAAATAACGAGATACGCACAAGTATAGGTTTGACGTCTATGTAGAGAATTATGTGCACAATTAAAAACCTACGTCTAGACAATTACCTACAATTTGTTAAAGCCGTAGACATCCAAATGCGTACTCATTTACCAGATAGCACCTTTATGACTAGCATTTTTATTATAGAATTTTAAAAATGTAAAAAAAAAAAAATATAATTGAATCCGCCATCGAGGAAAGAATGCCTGTATATCTTTTCTAAAACATAAAGCGACTTTTGTGTATGATATTGAAATGGCTAAATTAAATAACATGTTATTTGAAAAACCTTTAATGACTTCTTTTCTTTCATGAATGTATTAAAAATTACTGCAAATGTGAAGATTTAGGATAGAAACTTATATTAAAAAATATTGGAAACTGATATACGAGTAGCATATGGTATTAGAAAAAAACGAAAATTATATTTGACTGCATAATCAATTATTTTTAAATTATTTTAAATTCGAAACTTTTAATTCCTTTCTCTTAGTTAATTCATTACTTCATTTTTAAAACATATCTGGCAGCTGATCTTATTTGAGCATCTAAAAACAAATCTTCGTAAGGATTCTGATAATAATGGAAAAGACTGCAGAAAAACGTTACCTTAGCATCTCAGTTTTGTACAGTAGTCTTTCAACCAGTTAAAAAATTTCTAAATGTCTAAAAAATTAACTCAAAAGTAACTTGATATGGACCCCCACGTGACTTTCTTGTATGGACTATTAAATTATACACATTTTTCTGCATCTCACTATTTCCTCGAATTTCATTAGACATTATATTTCTCATTCAATCAATTGAGTTCCCATTTCGTGCCAAGGCAACAATGCATGAAAACTCAAAACATCTTCATTAAAATTTTTAAAATACAGAAAAACATAAAACAACATATACACTTAAAAACACTTAAAAAATATAATTAAAATTAGAATTTCTGCGCATAAACAAGCAATTCATCTAGTGGGGAGAAAGACAGATTCTTCGGTGCACAAAACTGAAAGTTTACGTTTGGTTCCACTCACAGAAGATACTGAAGTTGCTTCAGAAATTGATATAATTCAGTATTCTTTTAAGAGTTTCAAATGCAAGCTAATGATGGCTTCATTAGGCTTAGTAACATTTAAGAAACTTCTAAATTCCTGATAATTCTACAACTACTGCGTACAGATTAACTAAAGGTATAAAAACCTTAACCAGAACATAAGAATATATATATATATATATATATATATAATATATTTATATATGGTGCATAACTCTGGCCACTGCCATTATTTTATCATATGGCCGGTTTGTGCCGGCTAGGAGGATCGAAGTTGTAATCTTATGATAATAATAATAATAATATGGTGAACAACTTCATGTTGTAGGAGTCCCATATACAAAATTTCAACATTCTGAGACTACAGGTTTTTGAGTTATGCGAGATACATTCATACGCACGTACAGACGTCACGAAAAAATTTCTTATGAATACGTTTTAAATCCATTTTACAGTCCTTTCTTGGAAGAGTGTCCTTTATTATGTCCGCGCATGCAGATGTCATGCAAACGCATGATTCAACTGAGTTCGAGAGGGGACAAAATGGATATTTACTTTGAAGTATAACACCTGAAATTTTTCGCTATTACGTAATTACGTAATAAAGGAAGTAATAAATGAGACTCAAAAATGTTAACTTTAATCATTACCAATTAAAGTAATTTAAGTAATTATTTTTCTAAAAGCTGAATTCTCAAATCACATGTAGTGCTCCCGAAACTAATGTTAAACAAACTGTCTTTATTTGTTAATACTTGAGATATAGTCGATTTCTACAGTTAAGAATTTCCACATTTAAGAATAATTTCTGTACGTTTTCGTAAAAGTATCACTTATTCCTTTTTTTTTTCAAATTATTGGATAAATTATTTGCATAACATCAAGTTTTAAGAAATTTCTCAGGAATGATACTGAAATTGTACATCATATTTTCTCACAGAAAAATCTGCATTTGTTACCTATTCGAAAATTTAATTATTAAAATGATTGATTAAAAAAATTACTCATTTCATATCAAATGAAAAAACAACATACGTTTTGCAAACGTTTCATTCCTGAAAATTCTGCTAATAAATACATATTTCAAGTAAAAAAAATTAAAGTAATAAACGAATCACAAAAATATTTATTTAACGTGTGTAATGAAGCAAGACAATTGCTTTGCAGTTCCTGAGACAAGAATAAATATTTGAATCCGCTCTCTTAAATTTCCGTTGAAGGGCTCCACTTAGAAAACGAATAAGCAAAAAAATTCTTGACAATAATGGTCGTTTTCGTCGTTTTTCCTTTTTTCAAAATAAATAATGTGAAACGTCGTAACAACCCTCGTTGTAAAATCAAACCAGAAATTAAAACTCTTCCTTGAGCAACAAAAAACGTTGTGTTGGTTCACTTGGCAACCATTTGAAGAATTTACGAATACAGAATTGAAGTAATTTGCATTTTCCTTTTAATTTCACGAATTATGAGATTTTTACAAAATATCACAAATACATGGTGAGGTTACTTCTTTTTTCTCTCACAGTACAGATCGGGTTACAAGAATATCACAAGTTAATGATGACTTCAGGGGACTCATACACCTTAAACCCCTCATGTTCCCGCAGGCGGGACTCATCAACATCAGTAGGCCGGCCAGAGGACTCTGCTTCTTGAATGTCATAGTCCTTGTTTTTGAACTTTGGATATCAAACCTTCACTGTGTCATATGATACAATATTAGTACCTAAAGTTATACCCATGATTCGGTGACATTCTATAACTGACGTTTTGCAATAGAATAGGAAGTATATGATTGTTCTAATCTGGTAGCGTGATTAGTTCCATCTCACAAACTTTGTACTTAATGATAAGCACAGCTTTTCATAAATTTCACAACACATGCTTCTAAAGCAAGTCTCTTTCTTTCAAATGCCAAAATCTTTTGACAAAATATCATTAAACACGCCAACGCGAACAGTTTGCGCAGGTGATTTTTGCGGTGGTGGGAAACTAAATCCAATTTAATTATTTTTCGAAAAAAGCTCACTTGTTGCAGCTCAATCATTAACTATAATCGCCATTTTCATTGGTTTAATAAATAAATTTCACCTTTAATTAACATAAATATGCTTCTATGTAGGACTGTGAAATGCTACGTGATTGGTTTTTCACATATTTTACTTTTGAAAATTACCTATCATAAGCTACTTTATTGGTAAACATAAGCAAATATTTATAAGCCAGAGGAAGCGCTTATAAGGAAGCGCCAGAGGAAGCATTTATATGTATTAACAGCAGCAAGCGACAAGCTATATTTATAAATATAAAATATAGCTTGTCGCTATGTCTTATATTTATATATGATTATACAGCAACATCTCTAACAGTTTTTAACATATTCTTTTACAATTTCTGTAGTTGATGCATGGTATTTTTAAAAAACTTGAGTGAGTGAGTGAGTGCACCACTATGATGGCTTCCGACAACGGACATGAACCAAACGGAATTATATACCATCACAGAGGGGGAAATTACCAAGGTGGCAAAATTGAATATTACTGTTGTTTCTAACTCATAGTTCTATTTGGAAGAGCTAAGTCGGCATTTATATTCGATTCAAATTACAACTTAATGACTTTTTCTTTACACATCTTTATATTACAGTATTTGCATGGTAGTTGATAATTACTTAAACGGTAGTTGATAATTAAGGCAGTACATTTTAATTGTTTTCAAAATCAGAAGTTTTGTCTTCTCGCTCCTCCGAGCGGTTTGAATCATGTCTCCTTCCCAGATCTCAGTTAGAGAAAACGAAATAAAGAATGCTCGCCATCTAGCAGCAAGAATGGGACATCCTGCCACCTTTTGATTTTACATCTATAAGATAAGAAAATCAAAACAAAATTTATCGATAATCAAACAAAAGTTAAGGTACAACTTTCACAAATATGAAAATTAACTAATGCTCTAAAATTAATACTTACAAAGGACTATTACACATCTAAACATTTTCATACCATATCCAGATAACATAGTCCAATTTACTACAGTATTAGGACAATTAAACTTCTAAGATACTGAAAAGAAAACAAAAATTAGTATACCAATTTAAAAATGCGTTACACGTTTTACAGTTTTACGTCTATATCTAGTTTGATAATTTATATGACTGTCACACTCATCGGTAGAGTTCTTTCTGTTCATGGGGCAAGTCACTAAACAAGTTAGGTCTATCAAGCTCGTGAGGATAAATACGTTTCACAGCTCTTAGGAGTTCACCCGTTTCAGTTTTCACTTTGACAACACGTACTTCGTTGTCTTTCCCAGGATATGTTTCTACAACGCGACCTATAACCAGTTCTTTTCCTTCAGCCGCCCTCTACAAACACTAAATCATCTTTCTTGATGGTCCGCGAAGGTACGGTCTTCGGTCGATGTACTAACAATCCAAGATATTCATCTCTAAATCTTTTACGGAATTCTACACGTAATTTTTCGTAGTATCGCCATCTTTTCGATAAGTTTATTAACCATGTCAGCACTGAAGCACTTATCCAAACTGTCCAGATCCGGAACACTTTCAGTTCGCACATCGTGAATAAACATAGAGGGAGTGAATGCACATAAATCGGTGGAATGTTCAGACTAGTATGTTAATGGTCTGGAGTTGATATTTGCTTCTGCATCACATAGGATAGTTAACATTTCTTCATATGAAAGTATTGCTTTTCCCAGTACTCTTCTCAATAAATTTTGATCATCTCACCAGTCTCTCCCACCAGCCGCCACACCATGCTGCGGTTGGTGGATTTAACTTCTATTGAATTTGCCACTTTGTATCAACCGCTGTGTCGTACTGTTTAAACGCTGTCTAGCAATATCGAAATTTTGACTTAAAGAGTCCTTTTCTATCACCCAAGGCAACTGAACCTCATTGTTGAAATTATTTCTTTTTCCCTCCGATGGATTCATTTTTTCTTTTATTTTTTATCGTCTGTCGCCGACTAGGTCACGTGACTGGCGGCAGAGAAGGAATGTAATACAGTCAGCTTGAGGGCGACGCCTTGAAATGATCTGTTCTTGGCCGCATAGCGGTAATTGTTCTTGATAAACGAATATTGGCCCTATGATGGGAAAATTTATAACATATGTATGATTGTTCTTTCAATAATGTAAATAATGTACATAAGCTCTTCATTAAATGTTTTGTTTTTATATAAAAAAAATAGAATCGTGAATTCGTGAGCATAAACGTGACAATTTTTATATCTTCCCTCTTTAAAGGTAACAGTTTCGTTAAAATGAATCAATTCGGCAATTTCCATTTCCTTGCTGCATTTTGTTTCAACAGGGTCTCGCATACCCAATAAATCTAATTTCTACAATTTTGCAATCTTCGATGAGTGAATTAATAAATACTGTCACTGCGAGGGCATGAGTCATATTTTTCTTATCTTTCATATGATCAAACAGTTTTCCCGTTAAAACCCAACCCATTTTTGTATCCATTGTAACTAATGTTTTCAAAATTTCAATTTTGTCCTTTGCTAATTTCCAATAATTATCAGCTCCAATGAGCAAAGATACGTTGTTGTTATCTAAATATTCGTGATCAACATCCTCTAATATTATTCCTCTATCTTTTAACAACTCCTTAATATTTCCGGAGGATAGTCTAGCTTAGCATTTGATATTTCCTCAGTCTCTGAAACCTCAATAATTAATTCTTGGTTATCAAAAATGTTTTTTATTTTTACTTCTACTCGCGCGCAGGTCTGTTTGGTAGGCACTTGAGATCCCAAAGTGTGAATCATTATTTCTTCTTTTCCCACAACTTTTAATCCCAGTTGTTTCGACAGACGCTTCAGAATATACGAACGTTGACTAACGCTGTCAAATAAACAACGAACTAATTTATTACGAACTACTTTTAAGTTCTACTGTCACTCTGTAAAAATATTTTATTCTTACCGATGCTAATATGATTGCACGCTGAATTTTCTACACCTCGTGATTGCGATGTTTCGGATTATTTCTCATTTCTGTAACAAAGGGTTGCATTATGTTTTTTGTTTCAGTATACACAAGAATTTTTCTCAGAGCAGTCTTACAATCTATGACCTTGAGCCAAGCAAACATAACATCTACCTTGTAATTTCAGCACATTTCGTTTTTCATTTACACTCATATTACACTTTTCACTATTATGTGTGTTATTTTTGCAAAAAATACAGTTTTCTTCTTTCACGGGAGCTAATAATTTTGCCTCCGACGAGGGGTTAAGTTTAGAGTTAAACTTATTTTTTGTGTATTTAAAATTTCTTTTGTGTTTGTCGAAATGTTTATTCTTTCCGTTCAATGGAACGAATTTCAGTTTCCGGTTTGTTAACTGCGTACGTTTGTTCCCGGCATTCAAGTTCTTTTTCCAAAAAAGTAATTAAACCTGTAACATCAGATTCCTCTTTTGGATCACCCTTTCGGTGATATTCGAGAATCAAATCATGAGACAATAATTTCAATAATGTCGGATTTAAGAAGTGTCCGTACGAACCTGAAATTACTCCTAAATTACTTAAGCTTCGAATGTTTATTTCACAAGCGTCGTGTAATCTTCTTAGTGCATTTAAGTTAGAAGAATTTTTAACTGGTTGTATATCAAAAAGATTATTCATATGTGATTTTATAATTGTCTCTGGTTTTCCAAAGCGGTCTTTTAAAAGTTCTAAACACGAATCGTAATTGCGTTCGGTTAACTGAAATCCTTCAACGACATTATATGCTTGCCCTATCAATAATGATTTCAAATATGAATTTTTCAATCTTCGTTAACACTTTATTCTGATCAATCGCAGCTTGAAAACTGTTAAAAAAATTCTAACCATTTTCTTGCATCTCCAGAAAATTTAGGAATATTTAACTTTGGCAATTTCATAGCCGATGACAATACATTTAATTCAGAAATTATGTGTTCAAAGAATTTACATCTGATGCATTGTTCACAGACTTTCATTACATCTATTCATTCTTATTTAAATTATAAACTTTGCAGACATAATTTGTTCATTGTATTTATCACTTGCAGAAATATCTTTTTCAAATTCTTTAGCATCTTTTAATTGAGTTTCGATTTGTGAATTCAACATTTCCAAACTTGTTTTCTCTTTCGAGAATTGTTTTATTCATCTCCTGCAATTCCTCAATGTTTGCGTTTTCGATATTTTCTGATAACAAAGATTCAATTTTTGTAATTAATTTCGTAACGCTACTGCGTTCGTTCGTGCGTTTCTGCTTCAGTTCGTCTAAAGCTTCCATGTTTAAAATTGATTAATCACAATGTTGAAACTCAGTTTTTTTTTCTTTTTTTTGAAATTTTCAAAGAAAAAAGGGAATTACTTACCTGTTCACAGATAATCCATCTGCTAGATTCTCATTCAAAAGTCCCTTGGTGAAGGCACCACGAAAAATGTTGTTTCTAATCCATAATTCTATTTGGGAGAGCTAAGTCGGCGTTTATATTCGATTCAAATTACAACTTCAATTAAGTCTTAATGGCTTTTTATTTACACACATCTTTATATTACAGTATTTACATTGTAGTTGATAGTTACTTTAAGACAGTACATTTTAATTGTTTTCTAAATCAGACGTTTTGTCTTTTCGCTCCTCCAAGCGGTTGGGATGTCTCCTGCCCAGAGCCCAATTAGAGAAAGAGAAAGAAAGAATGTCCGCCATCTAGCGGCAAGAATGGGAAGATTACATACTAATAACAGTTTCCATATCTTGATAACTGCAGGGACCAAGCGTTATTCTGATTATCCGCTTTAAAATCTGTGCGTTTCAAACATAATACGTAGGTCAGTCAGACAGTTAGTTGCAGCCCTTTGTAAAAACTTTTTTTAAAAGGCTATTTTGATGAAACTCTCTGGCAACACTTCAGCCATGTATCTTTGTCGCCTACCGGCTTTTACGAGGTAATTTTAGTTTGTCTGATAATCAGTCTTAAGCATGTCTGGACAGCTGCAAGTAGCTTTCAAATTGGAAATGCGTGCAGTGATTCGCTTTTTAAACGTGTAACGGCCGTGAAAATGTAACGGCACTTGTATGAAGTTTACGATGAAAATACAATGCAACGTCAAGCTATCGTTAAGTGGTGCGACATGTTTAAGAACGGACTTATAGATATTGACGACCCTGAGCTCGATGGAAGACCACCAACTGCCACAAATTCTGAAATGTCTGCTCGCGTGAATGAATGCATTCTTGCAAAAAGACGCACAACAATGGCCGAAATCTCTAATGAACTGGATATTTCTCTTGGAAGTGTGCATAAAATTTTTGCCGATCATCTTCAATTTCATAAAGTTTGTGCTCGATGGGTGCCCTGCCCTGTCTACTGAAGGAGGAACGTAAAGGGAAGCGTTTTGAAATTGTATTGAAATTCTGCAATGTTAGCAAAAGGAAGGAAATCAGTTTGGGGGCAAAATTGTGATCGGAGATGAGTTTTGGATTCACCACTTCTCACCTGAAACGGAACGCAGCTCTCCCAAGTGGAAACATTCCACTTCCCAGACACAAAAAAAAATTTCGCTCCATTTGCGAGAAACGTGATGTTTTAGGCAGAGAAGGATTGCTGCGGCCTGTTTTCGGCCTGGCAGGTTTTCAACTGTTTCGGCCTGGCTGTTTTCGGCTGCTGCCTGTTTTCGGTTGCGGCGGCCTGTTTTCGGCAGAGAAGGTTTGCTGCATACAGAGTTCATGCCGAAGGGGGCCACAATTAATGCATCTTCTTATTTTGAGACACTAAAACGATTGCGACAATCACTTAAAAATCGACGGCCAGGTAAACTGTCGAACGGCATTGTGCTCCTGCATGATAATAGAAGACCGGATGCAGCAAGACAAAAGTGCGCCCTTCTGAAAAAGTTTAGGTGAGAAGTCTAGAATCAGCCTCGTGATAGCCCACAACTTGCAACGTGATTTGTTTTTGGTCCCATAGAAGCAGAACTTTGATAACTGAAAACGATAACATCACTGGGATGACGAGGTGGAAATGAAAATCCAAGAATGGTTATCGGGCATTGGACGGGATTTCTTTGCAGCAAGCACGTGTACCTCGCCTTGACAAATGCTTAAATAACGGAGGTAATTACGTTGAAAAGTAGATTTTGAATGTAGCCTTAAGATAAAAATAAAGTTATTGTAAAATTTCTCTCCTCTTTTGTTTTCTAAAGCAGTGCAACTAACATTTTGGCTGCCACTCATATTATCCACATTTGTTTCTGCTTACTCAGTGTCTTGAGATTTGCTCTATTTCACCAAGTGCCACTCTGTTTTGGAGTGTGCTAGACGTCCATATTTCCCGGGAACAGTCCGCTGGTTTCTTTAAGTGTCAGGTTCTTCTATGTACATGATGCAACAGTCTTTGTCGTCTAATAACAGTCTTTGTCGCCTTCCTCTCCGCATTCGCAGAAAGGAGTATCCCTAAGTCTTAATCTGTTGCGGTATACTGGGAATGATCCATGAACTATGAAGAATTGTGTTAGGCTAGCACGGTGGGTCTTTATTTCCGTGTTAACGTTTGGCAGTAAGCGAAGTGTCCTGCTTTCTACCTCTGCATCTGTCTATCTACTTTGCTAGTGTCTGTAATACTCTTTGACACTAAGTTCAATGAATCCCAATAGAAATAAAACTATCTAATCGTGGGATAAAGTAGGATATTGCTCGTGAGGCTGGTTTGTACCTAACTCGCAATGAATACATTGAACAAAATAAGCGCATTACTGCTGTCCTTAATGATAGAACAAACCGAGAAACTGTAGATTACTTGCGCAATATTGCATTATAGACCACAGTATTGCTCTGCACACAATATTGCATTATAGACCATTAAAATGACCAGACCATCGGTGGAGATTTTTGGCACATATACACACATGCAAAAAGTATAAAAATAAATAAGAGAAAAGAATAAAAATATTTAATCCGTTCAGAACGAACTGAAATTCAGGAAGGTCCCAAAGCTTTCACATATGCTTACCAACACATGCTTACCATATGTATATCTGCTCGCCAAAAGTACTTATCGGGCAAGCTTACGTGTCTGGCAACTAAGTGTCAAGCAAATGTATCTGTCGGCCAAACGTACCAGACTACGTGTCACATGAAATACGGTTGCTAACGGCCCTGTCACGTAACGTGTAATGAGTGTTTTATAAAGAACTTCCCTGCAACATTCCACAAAAATATTCTAAATACTATCTATAGCATCTAATGGTTTCACGATATTCAAAAGCATGCCAAATATGGGTGTAAGCGGCATTCCCACATAATGTGCAAAGAACATTCTATAAAAAACGCTCGTACAACGTTCTGTAAGAAGATTTTGAATTACATCTACATGTTACAGGTCTATAACATCAAGCGCTGGTATTCGTGTTTGATGTGCTACACTTTTATGTCATATACAGAGAATTGCAATTGAAACATGTAATGGAACGTTATATTTTAATGAAAACACAAGTGTATTTTTTAAGTAATTATTTCTGGTTTTTGTAATTATTTTTCAGAAATTATTTTAACATAATTACAACTTTTTAAATATATTACAAAGCAAGCATGTAACATGTAACAGATATAAGTTGAAGTAGCATTTAGTGTCTTTTAAAATACCACTTTGATATAAAAAACAAGAAATTTGTTTTTTATATCAAAAAACATAAATTTGTTTTTTTTTTTTGAAATTTTTTTAAAGAAAAAGGAATTTGAATTTTTTTAAAGATTTTTTTTAAAGAAGGAAAAGAAATTTGCTTTTTATATTTTATAGTGTAATGACTAGAGGAAACTGAAAAAAGTGAGTTTGAGATTATATTTTGTTTTTTCAAGCACGTGGAGAAAGGCGATGATGCGCATCCTTACTCTTCGAAAATTTCACTCTTTCACGTACTTCAAATATTTCAAAATGCAAATGCTTTTCAAAACCTTTGGTTTTTTGTTGGTTTTTTGCTTTACGAGCCAATAAAATATTCCATTGCTGTGTATTATGGCATACTACGTTCTTCATTATGTTTTTTTTTCTTTCAAAAGACGAAACAATATTTCACATAAAAAGCAAAATACAGAAGGAATCATAGCTATAAAATGCTAAAACGAAATGTATTGTATCTGATTACTAAAGAAAATGTACTGAAAAGGAATTATACTTTCAAATATTTGGAATGCTCACCATTTTAATAAATTATACAGAATGTTTTAAATGCACGTAACATCGTGAAAGCGAAAAATGACATGCTCTTTGGGCGCATTGTGAGCACTAATATACTGTTCTGCAAACTTTTCTTCAGTTTTACAATCGAAACAAGCAATTTGTAAATTATTCTTACACTAGCACTAGTGGATAAATTGTATGTTCCGTAAAAACAGGAGTTTAGTGTCTAGTAATGTGTGTAAAACATGAGCCCATGAGCGAAAGTCATTTTTTGATTTATCATTCTTTATATTATTGTGTGAATCTGCCAGAAAATGATATTAGAAAGGTGGAATTATCTTTATTAAATAAATAATACAAGTTATAATACAATATTATAAAATATTTTTATGATAATTTTCATGGCTATCATTTTGAGATGGCTTATGAATTATTGTTAATATTTAATGTAAGTAAATTATTCAATGAAAAATGTGAGAAACTGCGAGTAATAGGAAGCGAAAATAAAACTTACATCCTCAGTAATCGGTAGTCATTAAATGATAATCTTGCTCCAATATTCCAATTCAAGTTCTAATATTGAAATTTCAGGAAAAGATCCAAAACATAACTAATGAAGTCTAGACATTTATTCTTTGTTTTCGTTATTTATAGTTACAAATGTTTTATTTGCAACTTTAAAATGCTTCTCTCTTTTTTCAAATGCAAGATGCATTCCTTTTATGCGTTTCAAAATTCCTTATTACTTTAAAGCCATCGTCTGGATCGGAAGAAAATCCGCTTAAAAGCTTCAATAAATAAATATAATGAGATAGGAAAAACAGGTTTGTTTCTGCAAATCTCTATCATCATAATAACAAATCCTATGTATTTGCTTCTTGGCAATGTAAGTGGAAGATAAATCGTTGAGTTACGCTGAAATGACTTTGCTTTAAGAAATGTATCATTAATTTAAAGTTCATTCTTGATAATGGATTTGATGCATTCTTTCTTTAATGTATTGCCTGCTAATTTATGTATTTAACTCTCATCTAATAAATATGTAATAACGTAAGAGAATATATGTTATTTTTATTCAGTCATACATCTGTTGTTGTAAACTATTACTTATCGGTATACGCATGTGAATGAAGTTGTTCCAGTTATATCATTATATATCATTATTCGTAGCTAAAAATACAAACTTTACTGTATGTTCATGAAAAGGTAAGCCGCTTAAATGTTTAAGTTGGTGTTGGTGTATTTCATTATGGCAAAGCACACTAGGGCTATCTGCCTAAGAGGAGGGATGCCTTTCGTGGAGGACTTTCTAAGGGAAACTGGCTCGTATACACGTTACACATGGGGAAAACCACGAAAACACCCATGCAGCCAACCCGTTCGCGGGATTCGAACCTCGGACCGAACTACCAGTCTTAAATGTTTAAGATTCTCCTACGATACGTATATGAATGTTGCAATGTCACAAACTATATTTTTATGGAAACATCTTTTTACCAGTACTAGTAAAGATATTTTATATCATAATATTTGCTTAATATTTTATTATTGATAAAAATGATAATTCCTGAACAATTGCAACATAAACATTTGATTATTATGCAATACATTTTTATAGGAATATTCTCTCATTTTCAAAAATTAACATTAGTTAGCATTCGGATAAAAAATATGGCGAATTATAAAAACATTTACGAAATACATGCATAAAAAGTGTAAACTGTGCAAAGAAATAGAAAAATTTATAAAACTTTGCGAAAAATATAAATACTACAATGTTAGCTTTGAAAGCTCTCAAGGCCACTATGCAAATACCCAGGCTTTTCTGGAATATGACTATTCCGTCGAAACAAAAATTATGCATTAGAAATCCCTGAAACCTGTGAACACAGATTACATAATGTTAGAGAAAGATTCGAGAGTCAATGAAGAATAGAGGAAGAGAAAACAGATGTATACAATCTTACTAAAATGGAACATTCCAATAAACCTTGCAGAATTAGTGAAATAACCCGAAGCGGCATATGCGAAACGTAGGTAAAAATGTTTGAGCATTTTTTTATGTTTCCAAACCTTCAGTAGAACTGTGAATATCAAATAACATATGCAAGCTCGAATAAAGCTAATCTCAAAAAAGACGTAATAACTATAAGCCCAAGTAAATGCAGTGGCGTTTCGCCTTCCGAAATTGCAGAAGCAATGAGCATGGTGGAAGGTCTAGAAGGGGTGATAGCGATCATAATACATTTAGGTGAGGTTATCAGAGATTAGATAGCAGGAGATGGATGACACTGAGATGAAATAGAGAAGGGATCATCATCTAAATCCATCTCTGCAAGGCTCGCTCCATTGTTGAAAACCAAGGCTTATATCTGCTTTGGAACGTGAAATTAAGTTTAACTACTTAACCTGATATATCCACACAATTCACGTTTCATCTTAGAAGCATTCTGTAGAACTGTTTCAAGCCTGTGAGTTCTTTCATAATTTAGTTACAATATTGTTCTCCCGTTACTAGATGAAACAAACGCTGAACATAAATTAAAAGCTCTTTCTTCTTTTCTACTTTTTTGAAAAGCTAAAATTCTCTCAGGGCTCCTTTCACTAACTCCATTGACACAAATATAAGTCTGTTGAAACATGAGAGGTGTCTTAAATGAATTTTCGTCAAGTAGAAAGTTCATGTACTCTAATTGAGACTCTCGGTGTAATTGTTCGCAATTTCGAGCGATTGCCAGCTGACATATATTGACAGCACTTAGTCCAGAACAAAATAATCGTCGGCTCCATAGGTGTCACTTTACTTCAGGAGTTGAGTTTACTATTACTCACGAGGGTTTTTAAGGAGGGTTTGGTTGCAACTCCTGTTACCTGTTACCTGCGGTATTGAGAGCGGAACTTTTGGTGTTCGTAAGATACTCCATAAGTACATACAATAAAACAGATGTGAAAAAGTGGAACAAATTCTTTGAAGGATGTGCAAAATTTAAAGACCTCTTCAGGCAGAGACGAAGATTATTACAGCGCTGTGATGTGGAATTCTTACTTAATATGATCCGTTTTGGTATTTTTACAGACAAACTATCCGAACACATTTTCATGACACATGCATTTTAGTTGTACATTATTTCAGAAAGTCGACGAATGTTTATCGCATTCTTGATGAAGAAGCTACAACTGCCAGAAGGTTTCATAAATAATAGAATTTTCCGATTGAAAATGGCCTTTCCTTTTAATGAGATTAAAATATGGATTTTATTTCTGATGTGATCAAGGAACTGTACAAAATTCCAGACATAGCGAAGACTCAAAGAATTCCTTTGCGTATTTGTTTTTAATGGATAGCAGTGATCAATCGAGACATACTGAATACATTATTTATATCCGGAAGTTAAGAAAACTGAAACTAAATTTGTTTCAATATATTCTGTAGTACAATCTCTCTACAATCTTCCACAGTCAAATTTAATCAACCTCCATGACTTTTGTCCACGATCTTTGTCAGTTCCGTAAGCTCCTGTGGGGACCGCGCCTCTTTAGCTTATGTACCTGGAAGATTTCTATACTTTTCTAGAAACTATTCATTAGTTCGCTATAGGAGTAGTTAATATTGTGAAAGGGAGAGAGAAATTCCGATGTGAGCAATGTATTCAAAAATACCAAGGTAAGTAACAAAATATATCTGTAAGACCTTAATCATTATGATTACCTGTCTAGTAGTTCAAGTCTTGTCACAAGCCATTATGTGTGATCAAATTATTCACCAAACCCTGGTACTTAATAATAGACGAGAATATTTGTAAACCTAAACTAATGCACTGTGAGATATTAGCTCCGTATTATGGTAGCGACAGTGGTAAGTGCTGGAGATTGTATTGTTCGAAACGTATAATTATTAAGCAGAGGACGATATAAATTTACGTAAACATTTTTGTAACATTTACACGCTTTTATTTTATTACATAAACATTTACATGCTTTTATTTTGAAACATGTTTTTAATTTTTATGGAACAACACGCTAATTTTTATGCATTATTTGCTTTCCTTTTTTTGTCTGATTTTAAATTTCTGGGTAACAATTGGAGATTGAACAGCTCAATTTATTTACTTGATTCTGAAAAAAGTTATTTACTTGATTTAGATTCTAAATATTTATAATTTTATAATCAGCCGCCCGGTAAAATTGAGTAAATAGCACAAGCAGAGCAAGAGTATAAATTATAAAAGAACAGAAGGCGCTATTTCTTGATGTCTACCCAAATTTGTTATCATTTCAGAAGTTTGGAGATATTTCCAAATCAGCAGTTTTTCTAGAGTATCGTAGCTGTTGTTTTCTCATATGTTGCTTCTTTGCGCCAGTAAAATAAAAATGGTAAGAATAACTGAGTCAATTAAAATATAGTTTACTATGTTTTTATATTAGAATTCTTTTGATTTTATGTATTTAACGCTAAGTAATTGCTTTAAAATGTTTTGTCTGTTGAAATCTGATTTAATAAATTTGCTTCAGAAAATGATTCTGCCTGTAAGCGAAATCCTTGCCCACATTTGTTCTGGGCTAACTGAGGCTTAGAGTGGTATCTTTCTAATCTCGCAAATCCGTGTTTAACTCTCTTATTTCCTCTTCCCCCAAGGGAGTTGATTGGAAGCAAACCCGGAGTTCTTGATAGGTCAAAATCTAGACAGACTTGATTTCTAGGGACAAATTAACACTCTTCTCAGTGACTAGACCCATCCTTCATATTTTTTGGTAGATTCAGACTACGTGGGAGCCATATTGTCTTGTCCAGCCCTTAATTATAGTGACTTTACATGGTTTGATATCGAAGTTTGTCCTCGGTGGTTTGGCGTCATTTGGTCACGCTGGGGAATGGCCGATGTCTATGTTCTACGAATTTCGGATGATGCGTTGCCGTCTACCACTGAATTTGCATTCCTGCACCTAGACTGACTGAAACAAAAAATGTCCCCTTGTGTTGACAGGGGGAGGGTTCTTGCTCCTTGGATCGCCTCTAGGGGTTGAGACGATTAACCGCGTAAGGCAGCTTCGAGAAAGCCAGGTCTGGTTGCCTCTTCCTACCAGTGCAGTGACTTAATTACTTGCTAAAATTACTACCTCGTAAAGTTTCATGTGTCCCTTTTCTATCTGTTTAGATCTACATAAACCATTAACATGTAACCTCTGCAAAAGCCATGTTGCTGATTGCATCACATCTATTTAAGTTCTTACCATGTATTTAAATTTTTAAAATAGTTTAACCTTTCTGATGATTTCATATATTTCTTCGGAAAATCTGAAATATTTAAAATCGTCAGGAAAATACATGTAGCTATTAAAATATATTAAATTTTGATTTAAACTTTATTTGGCTACGCTATACATATCCATTTAATTAGGTCAATTTTAAAAAGATGATTAGTTTATACTTTGATTTGTTTACATTTTATATATTTTCCTGGTGTCTTACATGAGAGAAAACTGAGAAAATTGTCTAATGGAAGAAAACAAATTTACTTTCAAATATAAGCGATGCTGAGGAAAAAATGTTTTGAATTTTATTGATAAGCCAGTTGAAGTTTTTAAAACTGCATAATTAGACAATAATAATATTAACGCAAAAGAGTTCATTAAGCAAGAAACCATAATTTTGAGGTAAATGCAGGTTTTCCGATAGGAATGATAATGTAAAACAGAATAAGCTCACCATTTATTTAAAAAAAATAAGAATTAGGTTATTAGGTGCATCATTAAATTTCTTCTAAAATGAGATCAAATTAAGATTTCTAAAAACAAAATTATGACGATAACAAAATTTGAGGAAATCCTTATATCAGAAGACAAGCTTTATTCCATCCGCTGAAATTCAGTGAAAAGAAGATTAAGAGAATGAAATACTACTTACGTTTACCATTAAGAACCAAATCACCTCTTTCCTGCAATAAAAAGTACTGTTCACATCGAGAACGTTAGTCAAAGTAATTGCATTTCGTATCCGGCTTTGCAGATACCACTTAATATTCTTTTCCTCGTGGAATGTTAAAATAAGTAGATAATAAAACGCTTGTGGTCACATTAAGAAAGTACTCAGCAAAAAACGAAACTTAAGTGAACGCACATGTCATATCCCACGAGCCGCCACTTTTCATTAAAAAATTTAATCAGTATAGTTATGCCACTGCAGGTAAGTTAAAACAATTAAGGTGCCCTTTTTTTGGGGGTAGTGCAAGTCAATTTAAATTTACTAGCCGATCATCAGGCAAAATTGTTCCAGCATCAAATTATGTTTACCCAGTCGTTTATTTTTTTCATCTTTTTTTTTTTTCCTGAAATGATGCTTGTTAAAAACAAAATTGGAAAGCAGATTAAGATATAAAGTTAATTAAAACTTAACATGAAGCTATGTATTTCACTTTCATTAATGCCTTATTAAAAACAACTTCGTTTTTTTTTTTTTTTTTTTTTTTTTTTTTTTTTTTTTTCCGTTTTTGATTAGAAGCTAAACAACAATAAAAGCAAGAGTTAAGCTTCGAAAATGCAAAATATAAGCATGTTTCTTCGCCAGGGCCAAGTCCCGTTCTGTGTTGTTCATATCATGATGTCTAAAAATATTGCTGTAAAATTTTCAAATATCTTATTGAAAATGTTTAAAAAAGTAAATTTATCACATAAAATTAATTGAATTCAGTTGTTTTAGACAAAAATGTTCAGTACTTCATCATTCTCTGTAAACGTATTGTTACGAATTTGGTATTTAAAAAGCTAATGTTAGTCCAATTACAAATTAAATGGTTTTATTTCTCGCGCAGTGCAGCGCGTGACGAATATTAAAAGAAAGCTAAGCCGGAAAATTGAAAATACAAGAGCGCGAGCATTAAATAAATAAATATCTCTTTTTGATTTCGAGAAAATACTGGAAAATTCTAGCGCGTGATTTTAAAATCTTATAAAAGGAGGAAAACATCTCAGTTTGTTGTTGTTTAGAAAACTGCTCTTGTTGATTGTAGCGAATTCGCGGATTAGCGTTCTTTAGCTGTTTTGAATTACGTTCTATTAGACATTTGAGTAGTTAAAAGATAACTACTGTGAGATATTGTAATACTGCATGATAATTTGAGAAAATTTAAGCATTTTTTTTTTGTTGTGATAATAATAAATTTTTGTTCATTTTTCATCGGACTTGTGCATTCATTTCATAACGAACCCGTACGCACGCAACAGTATTTTCTACCTTTACATAGCATTACAAAGGACTTACTGCGATACATGTAAAGGTATTTTCTACGTTACATTTCTCATTTTGCCCACAGTTGGCAATGTGGATAAGACCGCTAAGCATTAGTAATTCATGACTGAAGTTTCGCGCTTTGTGAGAGGGCTTATAGCACGTAATCTTGGAGGTTTAAATATAAAACCTCAGAACAAGCAACAGTTTCTCTCAGCATCATAACAAATATAATAATTTATTAAATCTTCGCTTCCAGGAATTTCACGCAGGTAGATGCCTTTATAGATAATGCCTTCTCACTTCTTATTGTAGATTCACAATTATGTCGAACAAAACTTTCTTAACATCTTCGAAAAATACTTAGAAATCACCCATTTGTAATAGTTTTGCAAAACCTGTTTCTAGAAAAAGCTTTCCACTGTTCTTCGCACTTATTCTTGTGATACAAACTTAACGGAAGTACAAGCGGGTTTTCTCCTAAGAAATCTTCCACGAAAATATTTTCCAAGGCCAGATAGTCCACGTGTTCTGTGACAAGATCGATTAACCAAATTAAACCTAGATTTAATGCATTACACTTCCTCAATAGGCCATTAAATCAAAAATGTAAACCACAATCCTCTTCGCAGCGTTTAATAATAGTAATAACACGTAGAGGTTTGGTTTATGTGAATGCGGTAATGTCTCGAAGGCTATCTAAAAGGGAAGGATGCCTTCGTGAAGCAATTTTTCAAGGAAACTGGCTCGTATAGACGTTACACATGAGCAAAACCACGAAAATGCCTATACAGCCAGCCCGTTCGCGAGATTCCAACCACGGACGGAACAATCAGTTCAGTTACTTTACCGCTCGGCATCTGGTAGGCCCTTAATCTTCAGATAGCGCAGTTTGTGATGCTAGCCAACTATTTGTTATTAAAATACTGCTTTCAAAAATTAAAACCTTTTGTATTTAAAAATGATAAAAGACAGTACCATTTAGATTTAGTCAACAGGACTACCTTTATTAATAACTTTTTAATGAAACATTAGCTAGTGTTCTTGTGAAATGAAAATACAAATCACTAAATAATTTGGGAATTTCAAAATTTCATCAAGATTTGTTTAATATTTAACACTCAGAAGCGTTTTTATCGATACATAAGTTGCTGTCGTAATAATAAAGAAAAAGGACATTCAAAGCTAACTGAAACATAACAGTTACATATTTGATATGCCCTTTCTGGTGAAGCCCAAGTTTTTAAGTAATTAGCTCCGTGATCTATTTTTGCAAGAGGATTCAAATTTCAGCCATCGTGATTTAAAATAATAACTTACTGGAGCTATGTGTTAAGAATTTGATAACAATTAGTTCATTTATTCTGATTCTTTTCATTTCAGTATTTCCTAAAGCATAAAAACTAGAACTGGAAAGGAATTTAACAAATTCATCAAAAGTTAAAACTCTGAAAAAAACAAATGTTGCGCTAGGTTTCACAAATTAATTAGTGCTGAGAATAAGATGCAAAGTAGATAATCAGCTTATGAGATTAAAAAGAAACAATCAATCCGAAAATATACATTTATAATTAGAATATTTTACACTTCTAAAAGAACGAGATTAAATTGAAGATATTAAATGTAGGATACTTGCTTTTTGAAAAGTATTACAGAAATTAATATCAAAATCTGGTTACATTACAACATAATTGAATGGACAGAGCTTATTTGAAAAAGCAATTCCATGCAAAATTTGATTTCTAGAAATAAACGCTGCTTGAATGATAGAGTTTTTCTTGGTTACATTAATGTGCAAGAACGACGATACAATGTTTTCCATACAAAGTAGCTACCCCTCAAGTTCTCAAAAAACTTTAAACGTGACTTAATAACAAGTGCCAAAATATATTTGACTGCAGGTCATGTAGATTTTCATGTACAAAAATTTCGAAAATGTAGATCAATTACATAGTATCAGAGGGCACTTTCAGTACGTTACGCCTTTACAACCGAAGAAACACTTTCATCAAAGATTACCATAACAGACAGCGTCATTTGCCATGCTTGGTAGCATGCCATTTGCAAGGTATACTGTTGCGTGCGTACGGGTTCGTTATGAAATGAATGCGCACGTCCGATGAAAGATGAACGAAATTTATTATTATCACAACAAAAATGCTTAAATTTCCTCAGATATTTGTGCAGTATTACAATATCTCACAATAGTTATCTTTTAACAGCTCAAACGTTCAAGAGAACTTCATTCAAAACAGCTAAAGAAAGCTAATCCGCGAATTCGCTATACTCAACTGGAGCAATTTTCTAAACAAACTCTTAAAACAACAACAAACAAACTAAAATCACCACGAACTGAGCGGTTTTCCTTCTTTTATAAGATTTTAAATCGCGCGCGAGAATTTTCTGAAACTTTCTCGAAATCAAAAAGAGATATTTATTTATTAAATGTTAAATGCACGTACTCTTTTATTTTTAATTTTCCGGCTTAGCTTTCCTTTAATATTCGTCACGCGCTGCAGTGCGCGGGAAATAAAACCATTTAATTTACAATTCAACTAACATTAGCTATTTAAATACCAAATCCGTAACACTGCCCCCTTCCCAAGGACTGCACGTCCCGTGCAGTACAATCCCTGGACAGAAGCCAAACTTACAACTATGACACAAATGCAATAACAGAAGCAAATTAAATACAAAATACAAATCAAACACTAAATACAAGTCAAATCAAATACACATTTAGAAAAAAAGTGACCATGGTCTTACACTATTTATAATTACTTACACTACGTACTATGGCCATAGCAATGCGCTAACCTGCCGTAATGAACGACGTTAGGTTTGGAGTTCTAAGACTTACATATCCGAACCACGACATCCTTCAGCGTGTTTAGGACTGTGTACGAACCATCCCAAGGTGACTAAATTTCGGCAGAGTCACTTCCGTCGAGACGGATTCCACAGCCACACATTATCTCCTTCCTGGAACTGATGTTCAATAGCTCTTGTGTCGCAACTGGTCTTTCCGTCGCCAAGTTGACTCGCTCTCGTGCGGAACTGTGCATTACTTCAAACCGGGCCTGGACATCTTGGACGTATTCCTCATGCGATGAACGCGCATCCGTAGAGCGACCAAACACGCGGTCACAAGACTGACGAAGGTCTCGACCGAAGAGCATCTGGGATAAAGAATAGCCGGTAGTATGATGTTTCTCTCCGACCCTAGTATGATTTCGGCAGCTTTCTGAGCTGGGTCTTTCAGACAAAAAACGTCGGCGTTTCCAGGTGAGGATCCCTTCTGACGATGGATAATCATGTCTACAGATGCTGAAAGTAGTTTGTTGTTTTTGAAATCTAAGGAAAAGTTGTATTTCCTTAAAAAGTCCAGTCCGAGTATGCATGAATCTGTAATATCCGCCACATGTGCCGCGTGATGGTAGGCGGCACTTGCAAATGTGATGTGCACGTTTAACTTTATGTTTAACGTTTTAACATTTAACGTTTTAACCCAGCTATGTCGATGTTTTCACCAGACGCATTCTGAAGGGTAACACAGGATGGCTTCCAAATAAGTTTATCTTTAAACTGTTGAGCTAAATCTCTCCGAATGATGGTAACATTAGCTCCTGTGTCAATGATCATATTCCAAGGAACTCCATCGATGTGCCCATTGATGGATAGTCCGTTACTGTTACCACTCACTATAGAAATCTTGAGCGCTTTAAAACAAGGTTTTTCATTCTCTGGCAACCTCCGTTCCCCGATATGGTCATTCATTTGTTTCCTCCGTCGTTGCTGGGAAATGGTCCCAATTTCCGTGCTCCGGGGTGTTCTGCGTTCCTTCGCACGTGACTTTCAGCTCCACAGTTCCAGCACTTTCGTTTCTTGTCACTCCTTTTTCGTCCGATGGCATTTAATTGTCTGTTCAACTCGTTTGTCACATTTTCCGTGCTTTGGGTTGTTCTGCAGTTCCTTCTCACGTGGCCTTCAACACCACAGTTCCAGCACTTTAAAACTGGTTTCTTTTCACTTCTGTTCCGTCTGAAGTCACTGACTTGTCTAGTAAAATCATCTGTTTTATTTCCCGTACCCCAGGGTGTTCTGCAATTCCGACGTAAGTGACCTTAAACACATTTCTAACACCTTAGAGCCACTTTGTTCTCGCTCCTACTCCGCATCAAAGCATTGACTTCTCCGGCTAAATCATCTAAATCCGCTATCAACTGATCTACTGGGCTCGTGGACTAGCAAAGCTCTGACTTTGTAGCGATCTCTACGAGCTATTTGCTGGACTGCCTCGAACTTCACGGCGTACAAAAAAGAGCTTTTTATGTCCTTCACATCCGTCATTTGTAGAGCTTTCTGTATTTCAGGATCCCGGATGCCATCGATAAAGTATTGCAGGGACAGGATTTCCTTTGTTTCTGTCGGGTACTCTGTAAAGACGTGATGTGACAGCCTTTCAACAACCGTGGCGAGCTCCTGAAGTGTTTCGGTGCGCTTCTGTTGACGGGATTTTAGTCTGGTATTCGGGAAGCGTCTGCAGGATATCCGCTGCCTCTGCTCTCAGAGAACTGGCGAGATAACATGCCTTAGCTTGGGAATCCCATCCATTCGCATCAGCAAGTATAAAAAATTGGGTTTTATACACTTGCCAGGATGTCTTCCCATCATATGTGGATAGCTTCAGAGATGGACGAGCAGGCATCGGTAAGAATTTAAAACCATTACTACTGCTCCCTGCAGTCACTACGAATTTCTTTAAAATATCCACTTCTTTGGCTACTGCAGAAACCCTATCATCAATTTGTTGTTCGATTTGTTGTTGGACGGCACAAACTCTTCCTTCAATTCGTTCCTCCACAGCAGAAACTCTCCCTTCTATGTGTTCTTTGACGGAAGAGACTCTTTTTTTCAATTTCTCCAACCTTACTTTCGACCAAGTCTATTCTACTTTCTATAGCCTCGAATTTATTTCCTATTACGCAGGTAATTTCTCTTTTCATTACGTCTTGACCTCCTTTCATCTCGTCTTTAACAGTTTCATCTCCTCTTTAACGGATTCCTGTCCCGGTTTCATTTCTTCCTGTCCCGCTTTCATTTCTTCCTGTCTCGCTTTCATTTCTTCTTGGCCCGCTTTTATTTCTTCTTTAAATGAGAAAAGGCTTAGTTGTTCTTCCATCGCTCTTGTTATTTGCATTCAAATCCCACTCGTGACACCAAAAATTGTTGCTTGCGTACGGGTTCGTTATGAAATAAATGCAGAAGTCCGATGAAAAATGAACAAAATTTATTATTATCACAACAAAAATGCTTAAATTTCCTCAGATATTTGTGCAGTATTACAATATCTCACAATAGTTATCTTTTAACAACTCAAACGTTCAAGAGAACATAATTCAAAACAGCTAAAGAAAACTAATCCACGAATTCGCTACACTCAACAAGAGCATTTTTCTAAACAAACTATTAAAACAACAACAAACAAAATAAAATCCCTACGAACTGAGACGTTTTCCGCCTTTTTTTAAGATTTTAAATCGCGCGCGAGAATTTTCTGAAACTTTCTCGAAATCAAAAAAGAGATATTTATTTATTAAATGTTAAATGCACGTGCTCTTGTATTTTTAATTTTCCGGCTTAGCTTTCCTCTAATATTCGTCACGTGCCACACTGCTCGGGGAATAAAACAATTTAATTTATAATTCAACTATCATTAGCTATTTAAGTACCAAATCCGTGACAATACAGTTAAAAGCAAAATTGTGTTAGAGTACATGTAAAAATGTATAACTTTTTTTTTTTTCATTTTGTGAGGTGTAGGATTTTAAAGAGCAAAACTATTTCGTTATTCGTCTCCATACTACAACATTCTAAAGTTTGTCTGTTTTCTAGAATAAAGCATGAAATATAAGAAATTGGCCCAAGGAAACGATTATAGTGAGGGAAGTTTGGAATTTTTCAGGAAATGATAAGTTACATGGAAAGACAAATCTAAAGTGCAAGATGCATGTCGTATGCGTGAGCATGAACAATCCAAGACAGAATGAGATTTGTTATGGTGTGATGCGCGAGTGGCGTCAGAGATGCTGATTCAGCAGACAACATCAACACATTTAAAAGGATACCAAAATTTATTTCAGCCTATCAAAGATGTGACTTAAAATTATTTGAAGGATTTACGTTTTGCCCAAAACCTATGAATATCCTAATCAAATACAGAATGTGAGTCGCACAGCCGATGAAGCTGAATTTCACCCACTAATATAGGATTAAGTATTCATATACTTTGGATATTTTGAAATACTAGTAAAATTACCAAGAGTAGCCTGATGGAAATTTTCGATTCCGGAACAAGATATTTCTTCTCAGTGGATGATTGATTTGATGAGAAATGAATTTTACGTCTCTCGTAAAATCTGATTGTTCAAAATGGTTGGATAAGATAAGATATATTAAATGCTTAATTAAGTTTCATATTCAGCAAGGAAGTATAATGAGAGACAGAGGCCTCACATAATTAGGTATATTAATATGCGGCTGGTTAACTAAAATGCTCCAAAACAGTAATTTATGCAAATGTTGAGGCAAATAATAAACTCATGATTACTGTACTGAGTGGTCTGCATATTCTTTAGAGCTGCTATAATTGTTAGTGAAAATTAACTAAAATGTATCACATTTCACCTCAAACATCTTTACTTCGATAAGAGGAAAAATTGCATAAAATCATTGATATAACTAAGTTTTAAGGGTGTTTTATAATCTATTATTTACAAAAGTATTGGGCAAGAGCTTAACTTTTGCTTAATATGAAATCTAATACAAATCTAGAACTTTTAAACTTTGCTTCATGCGCATCTGGGTAAGATAAGAATTATTAACAAGCCTGCTATAAAACGCTTGGCTGATTTAAGCAAGGAAAGAACTGTTACGAATTTTGTACATAACTAGATGATTTTAGTGCAATTATATGTAAAATTGTTGTATTTTTCTGTATAATATAACATAAATATCTAGATATGTGAGGCTTACCGGAAAAGTAGGACTATAGGAGCAAGTTGTTTATCGATTAAATGGATATCTCGCTAAATTGGGAAGATATCGCCAAGCTGACAGCGTTTTGATGACTGATTTTTGCAGGGATATCTTTCGAGAAATCGCACAAAGGCGCCAAACTTGACAACCATTTGGGGACATTTGTATCCTGTCCCCGTTAATCGGCTGTAAGTGAAGTTTTGAAGCTTTCAAAATGAGAATAAAATCAACTAACGATGATGAATTCAAGATGGTTAACATAGAAGCGGGAAAAAATTCAGATATCAGAAAAAGTCGTATTTTCAGATTTCGCATCTGATTAAGAAGAACTCGTTGCCTTATGGTCTAGGGGAAAGAGCATACATATGTGTCAAAACCCTTATTTACATTTGAAATATGTGAAAGTACTCTAATACAAAGTCTTGATTTCGAGTACATAAATACAGCTTTAATATTGAATTTTGCATCTATCGCTGCAGTTTATATTAAGCTAAAAGGATTTTAAATTTTATATTCTAAGCAACAATCCCTTACAATACATAGTAATTAAGTAGAACTGTTCCCAAATTTTATTTGAATTTGAATTCACTCTAGACAAATGTTATAAATTCCTAAAACACATCTGTTAGAAACATGTATAAAGGTTCTAAAGGGTATTAGAAAAATATTTTTACACATTTCATACCCTAGTTTTACGATTCCTAGATATATACTTCTATATATGAAGATAAGATATTGTAAGCTGAAACCTTCAACTGAGCATTCCAGGAGTTATTTTAGTTAGCAACGTGCGCAAAAAATTGTAAAGAATTGTTACAAATTTCAGTACATTTGTCTCAAATTGATTACTCTGAGATTTGATTCTGTCGTACATTTAAATTTAGCATATGAACAGAATTTTCTACTAAAGAATTCATTCAGAATGAAGCATTCATGACCTAACGAGAGGGATTTAAATAAAAAATTATAAAAATTTTGCAAACCCTTATTTTCTTTTTTGGTCTAATGGCGGAGTTCGAAAGTGCTTTTCTAACGTGAAATTGGTTGTACTGCTCAAAAGTGTTTGTCTAGAATGTTCGAACTCATTGATCATTGAATTATTTTATCACTTGGACTGGACTAAAGGGAAGATAGACAGATGCTACAACCTTGAGAAGGAGACCAAGACTTCGCAACTGTCCAAGCTTTCTGTGGGAATCGAATTTTTTTATGTTTTAACAGTCGGCTTCCTTTAATCACTCTACAATGCAGAGGATTAATTTTAAAAATACTTTTAAAAATCACAATAGAAAGTAGATTGAATATTAAACATCAGACGCTAATGTCCTAGCATTAATCTGTTGCTGTTCGTTTGCTCTACTTCTTTGTACCATAGCTCTTATCTATGGCATTTGCTACCCTGCATTCCTCTGTGATTCCGAGTGGTCTCTGTACCCCCTACAAACCCTGCAAATTTGTCGGTCTGGTAACGAATCGCCCTGTATATTAAAAATGATGGCTGATGCATTTGTTTAGTAGCATAAAATGAAAAGTATTTTATTTCGCAGAATAGGCATTATTTGATTGATCAATAATTTTACATCATGAGACCATAAGAAATTATGGAATTGAAATTTAAAATCTAATTGGTTTTTTAGTTTTCATATGATTTGAAAAATAAATTTAAAATGAATTACTTTTTTTCGACATCTACGAAACAGCTGGTCCACTGGTTAGATGTTCATACGATTGTTAGATCTCATCGATGAAATAAGAGAAAAAAACTTGAGCTCATTGGAATGTCCTCCGGAAGTTACTTTTATTATATGAAGAATATTAGAAGAACCAGAACAAAAAGTAAAAATATTTTATGGCACTACTGCAATCAGAGTATTATAATATAAGCCTGGCACACAAATATAGCAAGCATCTGCTCCTAATACGATGTGGCTGTAAGTACTGTTGTAAAACTGAATGAGCACAAATAGTACATTACATCTCAGGCGAGAAGAATTTACAATATTTTATATGCATAATATAAACCGGCGAGACAAGCCTAATGACTAGAAGCACTTAACTCCACAGAATCAAATCGCTATTTAGTCACAGTAACAGCATGGCCACAATGTGGCAGAGTACGTTCGTAAATTAACTTAAAAAACTTTCGTTTAAATAGTACTTCTTTCTCCCTCAATCGAAATAAACGCTTGAAACCTGTGCTTGTATCATTTCTAGCTAAAATACTACTTATTAGTAGTTTCTGTTTACGAACCTCCTTAAAAATTCTCAGTACGCAAGGAATTGATTATATTTGCAGCCTAGTTGGATTTGGTTCTAACGAATTTTTCCCCAAGCGGAATTATTAATCTTCATTCCTTCATTCAAAGCCCTCAAGGTGTATATGAAAACTCATATAAAGATTTTAAAAGGAATGGTAATACAAAGTGACTGGACTATAGGCCTTTAATGCAGGATACCACACCTGGTTTTTGACGGTTTCAGCTGCCTATGCATGACAAGTGGAAGATATTAGCTTTTGTAGAGATGGTAGTTGGATGAAAATGGGCAATCAAATACATAGTGGTCGGTATAGCCAGTCTCACCACAAATCCAAAGATCACTTTTCATGAAGTCAAACCAATTAAGGTAGCTCATAAAAAGTCTGCTGATATGAATAATACGAAAAGGGTACACCAAATCTCCTCTTGTGAATTAACTTTGTATAAAAGTTTTGACTGGCTACATTCAACAAATAGTTTTTCACGTAACGCTTTAATTATTTTTGTCATAAAAACTGAAAGTTATTTTTCAAATTTTCTGCTTTAATAAACCTTTATCAAAGCACTCTGTTATTAGTTGCTAATATTCTGCAAATTATTTACTTTTGATATATGAAAGACAGCCTCATTTTCTATAAATTTAGATAATAAAAAAATTCAAATTATTATTACATTTATTTTGCTTTTGCAAAAAATAAAAACGTTTAAACTGAAAACACCTTAGAAACATCATCGTAAATAAGGAAAATAGCAAAATAGGAAAGTTGAAGTGGGTCATCTTTATAAATCGTAGATTACAGAATTTATCTTTCTTCTACAAGCATTTTATTCGACTAACGTGATAAAATTAGTTTCAGTCCCAGAAAATATTTCAAAAGCAAATAATATGTGCCATCTTGTAAGCGAATCTTTTACTCAAAGACTCGAAAACTTTCGTGCACTTTTGTAGAAATATCGAATTTTGGTTCTTCCATTTTTTGAGTTGAAACATAAGTAATGGCCGTTTTTGTTAACTTAAAAAAAATTATTTTAACAAAACAAAAATCAATAAATTACTCAATAATATCCGAGTTTTTGGACTTTTCTCAGGATGTCGAACTATAGTGCATTGACTACAGCCCATTGGTTCGGCTAATTCTCGAGTGGTTTGACGAGCGTTTTCGTGCAGATGTTGATTGAAACGCTCTTCATCAAACTCATTTGGTCGTCCGGAACGAGCAGCGTCTTCGAGGTCGAAATTTCCATTTTTGAATTTGGCAAACCAATTTCTCGCAGTTCGTTCAGGCATTGCACCTTTTCCATACACTTCACAAATCTCGCGGGCACCTTCTGCAGCATTGGCGCCTCCATAAAAAAAGAAATACAAAAAAAGAAGGAGAAAGTTCGAAAATGCTAATTTTTGTCGACTTGACATTTCATTTGAATGATCTGAAAAATAGCAAAGATTAGCTCAGACAAGAAAAAAAAAAAAAAAAAAAAAATCAAATACGCCATCTTTTGAATAACCGTTATGCCAATTACTTATGTTTCAACCAAAATTTCCATAAACTTAGAAGCAACTTCATTTATATATACAATTTAAAAAGCATCGAAATGATAAATTTGAGGAATTATGTTATGATGTGAAATTAATGTTCTGCATTTATAATTTTCAATCTATCTCGTTTGGCATTGTGTCGACTTTCGAGAACCTGAATTCAGTTGAGATTATCGGCTTTAAGCTAACATGTTTTTCGATTTTCCATTATGAACTGGAATATCCATTAGTAGATACGTGGATAACAACTCTGAACACAAGTATTTGACCCACTTTTAATATACATACTCAAATGGATAAATGAGTCTTTTATGTCTTTGCCTATGTGTAACATAAATATGAGAGTTTTCATTTATTTTGATGTGTTTTATTATTTAAAATATATGCTACTTAATTATGTAAATAATTCCAAATAGTAGGGGATTACGCTTTTAAGAAACAAAAAAAAATTGTAGACATAAAAACATCTGGCCTTTGGACATGTTTACAGCAAAGCGAGTTGAATACAAAAGTGCAACTTTTGGTCAGATACTAAAATTTGGTATCCACCATGATAGAAACACTTAGCACAGAGAGGAAAAAAAACAAATTAAACTGACATCAATACCAATGGTTATTTCATAATTTCGAAATGTCTGGTATGTCTTAGACATACGAACACTATATCCAAGATAAATCAAGTGCAGGAACATTTTTTGTTAGTACGCATTCATTCAGATGGAAGCCTAGTAGCAAGATACAGTTTCATCCAAATATGTAACAGACTTATCACAAGAGTCAATGAATGACATTTGATTGTCATTCTGCATTCTTGAGACCAAAGTCTTCCCTTAAAGGAATAACAAAACTTATTCATGCTTAAATCTAACTACTTGGTGAAGCGGAAAGTACATTTCTGGTGTTCAACAGGTAGCTTTAAGTTCTAACTTCTCGGCATCCGGGCGTATTATATTCTAATTTATTTATTCTGTTGCACGCCATTGTATTTTTGTTTTCAGGCGTAATCAAGAATTTAATTACATTTTTAAGCTCGAAACAATTCCCTCTTCAAATTACATTCTAGACTCCTGCCAAATACCAAATTTATCAAAGCTTAAAAATTTAAATTAACTATACTAAAACAAAAGAGGCAGTGAAGGAGAAATTTAAAACGATTGCTTTCTTATTCATGTGACTTCAGAAAGTCTTAATTAGTAATCTAATTAAGAAACAAGTCTTTGAAGTTTTGAAAAATTTTGCAAGTACTGAAAATTTCAGCGTCTGAAGAAAAGACATTACTCTGTGAATTTATTCAGATTATTTACATGAATTTTATGTGTTTAGATAATACCTTAAGAAACTTAAGACGGTATTTTACAACTTCTCCTTTTACATAAAATTTCCCCTGAGGTCCCCAGAATCTTAATAATTAGATTGAATCTAGAGCTTAAATATATCTTTAACCAATATAAAGTATTAAACTAGTATTTGGTAAATTAATTATACAAACACAGAATTTCAGTTCATTTGTCTGAAAAAAATACAAGCACATCTGGTCATCTGATACGTACGACGTTGTTTGTTTAAATTTAAATTTTAATTATACAACTATTTGGATTCAATAAATAAATTAGAGATAATATAAAGTTATGTAGTTATTTAAATACATATTTCAAATATTTTTAATTCTACTGGCGGTATATCATCGCTTACCTTCATTATCTTTTGCAGAACCAGCAGTTTAGTGGCTTTGTTCCAAAATACTTTCTATTGGATTGGGAACTTTTTTGATGGTTTCGGTACCTAAAATTATTGCCTAAAGTCGTTAAACGCAAATTTAAAAGAATTAATAACAGAAATTTACGGTATCATCTCTTGTGTTGAGTCACAACGTGCAGGCAGCATAAATATAAACTACTGAAGAAAGTCACACGCGAAATTTAAAGTAATTACAAAATAATTGTCGGTGGAAAATAGGCCATACATAAAAAAAAATCATCTTTTAACAATGCCACTGCTAACTAATTACATTTTTAAGCACTGTGTTTCTTCGTAACTGCTAACTTGCCAATCAGATTTTGTTAGACTTCGCCCAATACGGTACTTCTTTCAATAATGTTTCGATGAAATGCGTGATGTTCCTAACACATTTATAAGGTTTACCCTAAGTTTGTCTCAGTTAATTTTAGTTAAAGCTACTTTTCTTTCCTTCCTAATTTCAGCTTAGATTTCCTACCAGAATGTGTTTTTTAGAATCGCGTTTAATGCAAGTGAGTAAGAGTGGTATTTTAAGACGAGTTCCACTGACTTCAAGAGAAGTTGCTTATGTTACGCGACGATCCATAGCGGAACGGGTACTGTCAAGTCTTACAGATCCTGTCTTCATGAGTTTGGGCCTAGCCCGGCTCACCGTCCGCCGTTTTTGGCCTCAGCCAAGAGTGGACGCTATTCTGCACTGGTTTTTATGCCAGTTTCTTATTCATTATTTATGGTTTTTCTTTTTAGGACAGAAATAGAGTGGTAAAGACCAGTTAGGTCAAGCGATGACCCAGGACCCAGAACTTCGAGAGAGAGAGCCTCAGGGTTTCTGACTAGCGCGCGTTCGCGTTTTGGCTACGTCTCTCTCTAAGCTGTTACTACGCTAGGCCGTATTACAGGCCCTTTAATAGCTTTTTCAATATTTAGGTGCCAACTGCACAGAATTTTGACAGCTTCGGCTTTTAGTTAAGCATTAATTGTCTTATTTCTTATTACTTTGAGTTCAAGCCTGAGTGGAAGCTTTGCTGTACGCCCTGAGAAAATGACGACTTTTTTCATTCTTATTTTGAGAAATAAAGTGTAATTAACCCTTCTTGAGTTTATGTCTCTGTTCCTGAACTAAAGCGATTATGGCGAACTAAGCAAACTTAGCTGTTCACGAGGTTATAAAAGGCTAGAACCCCACAAATTCACAAGCAGCTTGTTGTCATATTAGGAACAGGAACTTGTTTTAAGGTATTATTCTAGGTGTCTATTTTTAGGAATAGTACTTAGCAATGTTATTATACAAAGAAGTTACTTCTTTGACATCAACGGCTTTGTGTGACGTGATTGACTCATTGTTTGCCTCACAACATCTTCGTTTCTTCCTTTTCCGCTAATGAAGTAACGGCATGGGCTCGAGCGAGCGGAAGAGCCTATTTCTGTTTGTCCCTTGACGTTTATTGATATCAAACAGAACTTCTTTATTATTTCGATTATTGTTTGGATGCGACTTTAGAAACAAATATTTGACTCATTTTTCATAGCTACATTTACTCTGATTTAAGCAAATTAGTATGATTTTAAATCTTCTGCTTTGAAATTCAAATACCGAGCATGGGAAAATTTCTATTTCAGGACAAGTTCATTATATCAAGTAACTGCTTCGATAACATGAGTGAAAACACTCTGATGTCTTGACAATTAAACTCCTCTAACAAAGACTTCAGATAGAAAATGAGTTTCTGAAGAAAACCCCGGAAATATGCAGGATGCTAAAAAGATACTTTTATAGCTTTTGACTCTGTTTTTGAAGTTATATGCCTAACCTGGCCTTTTAGGTTTCCAGTGTTTTAAATACCTCAAGGAAAAGATAATTTTTATGCTCATATCAGAAACATACAGTTGATTTCTTAAAGAAAGCGGTTCGAACACTTATGTGTATCAGATTTTGTTTTTAATTTCTTTGTACTATTACGTAATCAAGATTGAAATTAACTCTGAAAATAGTGCATTTGAAACTGAAATATATTTTTACTACAACACTTATGCAATTTTACACTTAGTACTAAGACAAAAAATTATTAAGGCAGCAAATAAGAAATATATTTTTAAAGTTACCGGCTTTCACACTCTTTTTTTTTTTTTTTTAGTCCAAAGGGGCTTTGTCCCTGAAGGACTATTGTTTTCATTTTGCGATTTTGCGTCGGACTCATAAACGTCGGTTCACTTTTCAAACTGTTGCCACAAAATGTTAGAGTCCTGCATTATATTTGAAGAAATTAAATAATGAAAAATCTGCATAAATGATTGTCTATTTCTCGCATTGTGATAAAACAATGGTACATAGAGCCATCGAATTTTGAATGACGAAATCCTACTGCGAATATGGGCATCTGAAATCCCAAATTTGGAATTTGTTTTATTATAGATTTTATATTTTGTAAAACTTTAACGAATTTTTGATTTACATACTCAATGCTTTAAAAGCGAGAAATGGCAACGTTATATAGAAAAAAAAATACTTTTATCTCCAGCTCGCGAGACTGTGTATATCGGAAATTCTAAAGATATGCTTAATTTAACATTATTTTGCGATATTGCTCTTGAACTGAATTTTATGGTTTAAGTGCAAAGAACATGATATTTAATAAATAAAGGTAACACTCAAAACGTTAAAAAAACGCCCCTTTGGACGTAATTTAAAATCTGAAACATTTCAGTTTTTTTTTTTTTTTTTTTTTTTTTTTTTTTTTTTTTTGCTACATCAAAAAAATTTTATTCCTGAATCTTAAACTTCCATTGTTGCTTTGAATGTCAGCTTTTATTTTGCTCATAAACTGTCTTTTGCTGTTGGAAAAACCTAACCCAATATACCTCACAACAATATGCCCAGCTGACCAAAATTATAACTAATAAAAAATACAACTTTACAAGAAAGTGCGAGCACGCATGCTAGTGTAGAGGAATTTGAAACTTCATTGTAAGTAACTACAATCGATTACAAAATGGGGAAAATACAGAAACATATGCGGTAACGTGATGAAGAACATCAGGTTTGTTTCTCTTATCAGGTCTCTCGAATTTAGCCATTTATCATGTCGAAATTACATATAACAAGAAGTGCCACACACCTTGCGTAGTAAAAAGTTTTTGCTTGAGCTTTTGTATTACAGTTGGCATAAATAACATAGTACTATAAAGTATAATACGTTAACAAAATATATGAAGCAAGTTGGAAAGTGAAATTTTTATCTCCAAACATTAAAAAAGGCCCAGAATTTCCTAACAGCAGTTACTCTCCATGTGCATTAACATCAAAACTGGCTTTAAAACTGCTCTTTCGCCCCTAAACGAATATTTTCGTTTAGGAGCGAAACATCAGTTTTTCGCCTATGTTCTAAACGAATTAAATATTTTACAATATAATCGCGAATTTATGCATAAAAGCATGGCTTTTGAAAGGAAAAATTTTTGCCATAAGGCGACTGTAAATTAATTGTTATGAATGGTGATACAAGCAGCCTAAACCACAATATCTATATCAGGTAAACCAACGATGGCTTAGCAACTGTGAGGAAAACTCGAGACTTTTCTGTGACTAATCTAAACAAAGGTATTTTACTGTGTAAAAGGAATGATCTACTTTCTGTTCCACTGACTTATGCTATAAATTTGAAAACGACATATGTCCTTATTCGAATGATATTTCAAAATATACACTGGTAAAATCTTTTGAAATATATCTGTACTGATTTAAAAGTTATGGTACGTCTGACAGCATTTAAAGCACTCTTAATATGTTGACGTTTCATATGAATGGATATCCGAGTAATAGAAAATCCTTTTACCATATCAACCAAAAGATATGAAAACACTGTTATCGATAAAAAATGTGGAATTTTAAATTTTATTGGGGAAAAGATACATTTATCTAATTCTATCTCATTAAAAATGAGTCTAAGTAACTATTTGTTAAATATGAGAGTTTCGTATAAAATACATTTAATTTCGTTTATCAGTGATAAGAAAAAACAACAAGACTGGGTTTTTTTATTCCTAAGAGAAATATTTTGCACAGGTTCATCAGGAGTAAAAGTAGGAAACTTTTATCTAAGCACAAATTAGACAATTTGTCTTATCTTATCTTCATGATTAGCATAAATAAAACAGTAGCGAACATAATGCAAGATTACTTTGAACCTTTTAAATAACTTTTAAACGAATATGCAATGTTTAAATTATGAGATTTGCATGGATTATTTACCTTCATCTACAGAGTTTTGCTGTCCAGTATCTTTCTAAAATTACACTCTCATATTACTTAATTAAAAAGTTTCCTGAAAGTTTCGTAGCTGTTTTAGATCAGCATAAATCACGGGGCAATCAGTATATCACACATTGAAAAGTGCAATTAAAACAGAACTCGTTTTATAATAACTGATAACAGCAAGGCTGATGTACTAGAGAAATTATTTGATGGTATTGAGAAGTCAATAAATTAATTATACTTCCCTTTAAAACTCGGTTTATGTGGAAGTGGGGTATTATTGACCAATACTGACTTTCTAAATGAGAAGTGTGTTTTTTAATAGTAAAAACAAATGAACTTTAGAGTTTAAGTAATAATTAAATGTTAACTGATTAAACATACGGATAATCTTTCAAGGAAAGTAAATGCATGATATAATAAAAAAGCTCAACCCAGAAACAATTATCCAAACCCCGCTAAACTGGTGTGTCTAATATACATGTATACGAAAGTGCCTATTTGTCTGGGTATACTTCTAAAACAGGTTACATTCAGAATGTGCACAATTCTATTACATTTACTCAATTCAAAGCGGTTAAATCTTGTCAATAATCAGTTGCCTTTCCTAATAAGGTTTCATCAATCGTCCCAATTTTGTAGCCTATATTAGTTTTGTTGTTAGAAGAGATACTGAGGAATTGGTACATACTTCTTTCATATAATTATTAAAATCAGCCGGTGTTTCAAGTCACTTGAAAAAAGCACAGATTGGCAAATCTCATTAAACGTTAACTATTGTGACTATAATTAAATCAATCGCGCATCACTAACGAAAGGAATGCGTGATCCTAAAAAATCCCATGAATGTTCGGATATATTTTTCTACAGTTTCAAAACAGTTTAAAAAACATTATTTCATGTACTTGCAGATCTAGCACTTCCTTTAGTGAAGTAAAGATTTCAGCAATTCAATATGATGAATTTATAATCATAATCTCTTTATGATAGTTCTAAGTTCATTAGCAATTAACTGCAAAACTTCGCAACGTGCCTTAAAGGAGAACTGAGGACTCAACTAAACAGCCATCAACTTGGCATTAATTCTAAACAGATGCTCTATGTTCATTAGCAATTAACTGCAAAACTTCGCAACGTGCCTTAAAGGAGAACTGAGGACTCAACTAAACAGCCATCAACTTGGCATTAATTCTAAACAGATGCTCTATGTTCATTAGCAATTAACTGCAAAACTTCGCAACGTTCCTTAAAGGAGAACTGAGGACTCAACTAAACAGCCATCAACTTGGCATTAATTCTAAACAGATGCTCTATGTTCATTAGCAATTAACTGCAAAACTTCGCAACGTGCCTTAAAGGAGAACTGAGGACTCAACTAAACAGCCATCAACTTGGCATTAATTCTAAACAGATGTTCTATGAAGAACGGTACACATTACATGATGTCACACCTATAGTGGCAAAAAGAGAAAAATAAGTTATTTCCTATATTTAAATGAACTATTTACAAGGTATTTATCCTAACGTACGATCAATTTTACAAATTTTGTTGACATTTCCAGTATCAATTTCTGAATAATATATCTTAAATTATTATTTTTTTCATTCATTGATAATGAAATGTCAATATGTTAAGGCAAATAGCCCATTCCCGGACTATGTCAGTTTTGTCATAAACAGTTAAACTACAAACCGACCTCTCCAAATCTTGGTAAAATTCATCTCGTATGATTTGAAGTTTAAAGAATTAGTTATAGTTCAGAAGCCCCACACTCTAAGAATGCGTTTTATATTTATTGGACATTAAAACGTTTCCTAAATATTATCAGATTCTTCTGACTGTTGGTTCTGTGTTTGTTACTTACAAAGAGAAAACTGTAACACAAATAGAGAAATGCTTTCTTAGAAGCTAATTTAAAATATTGTTGCGAATTTTGTCAACATATAAATAGTTTTAGTGAAATTTTATGTGATTTCTTTAATAATGTAGCAAGAAAATATAAAGAGGCGATTCGTTGCCGGAAAAGTAACAGTTTAGGGGCAACTCCTTTGTAACATTGAATATCAGGGTATCTCTGTAATTTTGAATATCAGGCGACGGTTTTGGTTGCTAATTTTTGTAGCCAAATTCGGCAAGAAATTTCGACCAACTTGGTGACATTTTGGTTTGGTTCCTGTATAATCGCAATGAACATTGCAATTGAATAACTGTAATTGATGTTCTACCTAGATGTAACCGTATCCGGTCCTCATATGCTTTTCCAGTAAATTCCAGTAAAATATTTCCAGTAAATTCCAGAAGTATTGAGATTCTCAACGGCCGAGTGCATTAGCCTATAACAAACCTGTACGTACGCAACAATATTTTACTTACCCCACATGAGAGAGAAATTATGAAAATCTCATACATTCAAATTACTTAATTATCGAGAACAGAGATTAAACAAATATCAGTTAGTCACTCGGATACTGAAGACCAAATAGAAGTTCATGAATAATATATCGTGAATTATTATTTTTTCATGTACTGATAATGAAATGTCTGTATATTTCCCCAGTAGCATCAAATGTTTGATACTTTATGTCCATTGTTTCCAATTTGCGCCAAAAAAATAATAATTCTAAATAAATACAAAATTATTTTAAAAAAAAGCATTTTGTGGCCCACTCAAAAAATAGGCACTTTTATTAATAAAAATTGAAATTGTGTTTTTGTTCCATATCTGTTATAAAAATTTCATTTATTAAATTTCCATCGATTATACATTTTCATTTACCAAACTTCAACCTATTTTAAAATTTTTATTTATAAAATTCTAATCATTATCCAAAATTCATTTATTATAAAAATTAGTGTTTGGAAAAAAAATCATTTAAAATAATGATTGAAATCGGTGCAAAAGTGTTATACCGATTTGGGAATATATTTCTGACTCACGGAAAGAAAACGAATGAAGTAACAAATAGGAAGAATTTATCTTCCGTTGAACTATTTTCAGCTACTTATTTTAAGATAAAGTAAGTATAAATATAATGGGGCCGCCATATTCAGATATAAAGAACAAAACATCAAAACTACAAATTAGGATTTGAAGAACCTGCTTCTGAGTGAATGCTGAAAGAAGAATGATTTCAAATACTGAGAAGGTACTTATTAGGGTTCTCGAAATGATCCTCAACTTAAGATGAAGAAAAGACTAAGATTCTATTGTTATGAAAGCCTGGTAAAGATACATTTGTATTTGAGTTATTAAAATAAAAATACCGATTTGACTCATTATTTCATGAAAACTTAAAAAGTAATAAATTGTTACAACAGCAGTTACTTCGTAATAAATGAGCAATTTGGTATGATGTAATTGGAAAGTTTTGTCTAGACCGGAATCAGAATTGATGCAAAGCTAAGCTTTGATTTTGTTTTACCGATTTACTAAAATTAGTAACATTTCAGCATTTTGTAACAGCACACTCATAAGTGCCATCTTTGTGGCAATTAACGTAGCCATCACAACAGGGTAAATGCGGTAATCCTGATTTAAGTAGTCATCCATAACAATCAAATTCTGGCTTGATTTAAAAAGATAAAGGCTTATTAAACATGCTGCATATTGCAATGTTAGTGAATAAGTGAAATACATTCTGAAATCTACTGATTACAAAACTAAGTTACTCTGCTAAAGAAAATTGTTATTCATGCATGACGTTTGTTGAGGCAAACATCTGCTGGATTAATAAACATTTAACTTAAACACTAAAACATAGATTTTTTTATTTATTTCTTGAACATTTATTTATGCACTTAATACATTTTCTCCTTTATTCTTTTTTTCCTCATTTTATTTACGTTTATCCCACGTTATATATCATGTCATTATAATTCAAGCAAATATAAATCTTTCTCCATAAAAACTAACTTTTATTTCCATGTACAATATTTTATTAAGGAAATCTGGAAATCCACACTTTTCTTCCTACGTGCCCTTTTTTTTTTTTTTTTTTCAAAAATAAAATGATAAGTTTCAAACTGATTTGAAATCATAATTGTTATGAACTGAAAAAGAGAAATATAGATAAAAGAAAGATTTTCTTTCGTTTATTTGCGTACAGTTGCTTTTAACGTTCTCTATGATATTGCCTCTTTATTACTAGCCATAGAGATTTGCACGAAAATCTTAAGCTGAGTACAACTACATAAACTTATACCGAAATTTGTAAAGTACTTTCACTAAATATGCAAATAAAAACTCACTGATTTGCTTTTTTCTTCTTTAGTTCCTGCAAATCAAGCACATTTTCTTATCTTCGAATTCTTATCTTCCATTTTCTTATCTTTCAGTTATCCAGCTTAAATTATATTTAATATAAGCTGTTCCCAAGGTAATTATAGTAACGTCGTACATATAAGTCCAATTCCTTAATATTCCAATTCTTAAATATATATAAGTCCAATTCTTAAAATTCCTTATTAAACACTGAGCTAAAATAAATAGAGTTTGATCCATTGTTTAGAAGCGAATCTTTTTCTCGTACACAACACCTTTTACAGCCAAAGAAAAATTCCACCATTCACAGATGGACAAAATTGCATCATAATACATTTCAGCATAATTTAATGGAAGCAATCAGTTGCTCTGTAACTGGACGAAGCTGCATAAACGAAAAATAAAATCAAGTTTAGTGTTATCTGCAAAATTATAAGTGATTAAAGGATATGTCTAGGTATGGAAAATGTTCACTGAAAAATGTTCACACAATTAAACAATTATCAATGGAAGCAATTTTATGAGCTAGAGCAATGTTTTCGTTTGTAGAGTTAATTCTTCATAAGAAAAGTCTCATTTCTGGATTGTATGCTGAAGACTGTCCTCGTTAATGAAGAAAAGAAAGGTCAATATCAAACCAGTGTGGCTATTTTAGTTGTATAATCCTGGCAGACTAACCGTGCAAACAGAAAATCCGGCAGTGATATCCAAACAAATATCTTTACGATCTCAAAACTGATATATTGTTCGTCTAGAATTCAGAAACAGAAATGTAACATCAATGCATCTCAAAAGTGCAAAAGATGCAAACTGCAGAACGTTTCGTTTAGTTTGATTATAGCAAAGCATGCAAGCGCTATTAGACTAAGGAGAAGTCTTCGTAAAGGTTTTTCTCAGAGAGCATTGACGGAATATTTACAGTGTTACTTCGGGCAGACTCTTGGTTCTAAAGGTCCTCATGGGCCACTGTCGAGAAGGAGGTCTTTACGCACTGCAAAAATAAGAGCAGGCTCCTTAAGCTAAAGTATACGTGAAATGGAACCAACGTAATGAAACATTTTTTACTCTTAGGAGTCAAAATAAAAATTAATTTTCTGGTAGGTAATATGTGAAATATATAAAAAAATAATAAATTGAAATTAAATGTGTGCCTGAAATAAAAGACTCAAATTTCCGATCAAAACTGTTTAGAATATAATAGTGTAGAAAATCGAAATATTTAAGGAAGATAAAACTGCAAAGAAAGCCATTAAGAAGCTGCAAATTTAACCTTCCAGCACGCGCGCTTGCCAATATTACATGACGTCGTATTTTTTACGACATCCGTTATTTTACCGTTTCGAGCACGAAAAACGACAGAAATGAGTGAATATTGAAAATAAATTTGTTAAGAAATAAAATATTAATCCTATTAATGCAAAATACAAATGATATCATATTCAAATATAAGTAAATTATTTTTAAGTTCTTATGTTAGTGAGATGGAAATGCAATGATATATTTCATTATAGAAAATTTTAAATTTGTTATTTAATAATTATATTTTAAAATTGAAGCTAATTTTAATATTCATCAGGGATAAGTATAGACAATAAAAAAGGAAAACACCTTTTTAGGAAAAAAAGTAAGTTTAGCATTACTTACTTCTGCAAGGAAATTTACTTCTTTCTGGTTACAAAATCGCAAACTTTAATGTTTTTATTTCTTTCTAAAAAATAAAAATAAAAGAAAATACGGATTGGAAATCGGTATTGTTCTCCCATCCAAAGGTTTCCTTGTCTTCCTTTTCTTCATCAGATAATTCTTGAAGAATCCGCGCAAAATGAGCTGGTTGCACATACGTTTTCCCATGAAAACCGATATAAAATTTACAGAGCCAAATATATTCAAATTCAAATAATACACAGCAATTTATAACACAAAATTACAAAATATTTGAGAAAAAAAAATGTTTTCCTAATTTAAAAACACAACCACGCGCGTGTGGTAACTTTTATGAAAAAGCTGCCACGTAGCACAAAAGCCCAGTTAAAAAAAAGTCAAATGACTTCCTTTTGGCACATTACATGATGTGAGGAAGGGTAGAAAGGAGGAATACAAATGATGTTCAGACGTCTCAGCTTTGATATGCGAAAAATGTGCATTAAAAACTGAATTTGTCGTAGATTTTGCGCATACGCGCGTGCTAGAAGGTTAAAGTAAATTATAATGAATTGTGAAATCGATATATTCACATTTAATATTTGTTAAAAGTACGCTGAAATTTATAATTACCTCAAGAAAATTAGAATGAAATATTTTAATTAATTTCCCAAGTAAATAAAAATAACAAATGCTGGTATATTATTACGTAACGAAAATTGTTTAGCTGGAAGATGCATATTTCAAACAAGAAAACTATTTAGGACATACTTTCATCAAAAACATTCCAAACACAGTTGTGTTTTTTCCCCAATTTCAGACGAATAAATGAAAAAATAAGTAAAAAAATAAACGAATAAGTAAAAAAAAACTTCTGAAATTCTGTAAATGAACACCATTTTGCGATTACAGTTTCTCAATGTCATACCTAGCACATTAAATTGTTTTTAAGTGCACAGTCATTTTACAAGGTATCGGAGGTAGTGATAACAGTGATGATTTATTTCCTTCAATACCGATCCTAATAATTTATATACCTGAAAACGTAAATTTTGAAACATAAAATTTCTTAAAGTAAGCTAGAGGATTTAATTAAAATTCTTTCAAGAGCAAGAGGATCAGTAAAGATAAAACCTAATTTTTTTTATTCTGCAGATACTTAGTATAAGCATAAAAATATAGTGTTATATATGAAAATTTTTTACTAGAAAGCGAATGTCTAAGACTAATATTTAAGGGGACTCATACACCTTAAAACCCATAAGATGTTCGAATAGGTGACTGTTGCAAGAATTGGAATAATTTATTTATTTTAAAAACAATTACTACCAACTTTTTACAGCTGAATACATAATATAGCTGCTTTCTGAAATAGTAATCAGAAAGTTTGTGTTGCCACAAATATTTTTATAATTTAATTCGCTTTTTGACAAAATATTTCGCCATGTTTCCAACTTGCGCGCACAGTTTAAAACATCCTGTTTCATAATTTAATTCCATATTTAATATATAGCTTTTATAACATTTGGAAACTACTGTGAACCTAAAATTCTAAAAATTTAATGTTAAATTTTTATTTTATTTTGAATCGAGTTTATAAAATGTATTTTATTAGCGAAATTTTTAATGTTTTCGTCCATAAAATTTTTCAATATTAAAATAATTATCAGATTGTTGGTTCAGTTAGAAAGTAGTGCCCATATAAAGAATTCCATCGAATTTCAAGTATGTACCATTAGCCATTTTTAAACTATCCTGCGCGCAAGGTGGAAACATGGCGAAATATTTTGTCACAAAGAGGATTAAATTACAAAAATATTTGTGGCAACACAAACTTTCTGGTTACTATTTTCCAAAGCAGCTATATTATGTAGTCAGCTGTAAAAAGTTGAATGTAATTGCTTTTAAAATAAATAAAATATTCCATTTCTTGCAACAGTCACATATTCGAAGATCATAAGGGGTTTAAGGTGTATGAGTCCCCTTAAGGAAATTAGAACCTATAGGAACCTTTTCTGAATGATATATTTATCTTAGTGTAAGCATTTTTTATAATATTATAATATTCATTATGCATTATTTATTTCAGATTTTAGCTGAAAATGTATTCCACATTAAAAAAAATAATAAATTAATAAAGTAAATTGTAATACATATTAACAAGATTACTTATCTTCTTTGCTCAGAATGAAATGCTGTTTGAATAGCGAAAGCTGTGTGTACAATTTGGGAAAGGATTGCGTTTATTGATGTGAAACGCTGATCTATAAACTCTAGAGGATATTGGATTTAGAACGTCAAAGGTGTTTGATTACTGATGTTGGGGATTATTAATGTGGGTAGGGAAGATTAATTCCCTCTCGCAGCTTCTGAGATACAAACATTTTGCTACATACTGTGCTTCTAATGGGTTGTACTATCACATACCGTATCTACAAATGTCTTTTCCGGCCTTTAGTTTCGTAAACGTTGGTCATAGACATATACGTCCATTCATAAAGTGTTCTAAAAGACACAAATATTATTCTTTCATGACATTTTAACTTAAAGAAATCAGTTTTGTAAAGATTACGAAATTTATATTTTTACGTATTCCTTTGGACCTTTTAAGGTTAATGAGGAAAATATGCACCTATTACAAGAAATTAAGCATAAAATATTTGGTTTCCTTACGACAAAATTTGATCCAGATGCTTAATATCAAAATCTGCGATTTTTCACGTCATGTTCAATTTGCATTTAGGGACTGGTTAACCTTGAGTTAGAATAAATTAAACTAACTCAAGGTTAATTTTCTCCTTTTTAAATGTTATTCAGGGATATTGTTTTGGGATTTAATATTGTCATTAATTTATTATTTTTGTTACATTTAGCATGCCGAAAGAATTTTCAGGAAGTAATTTATAAGTTCGCAAAGTATAAAAATATAAGATAATAATTCTTTTGAACTTCAATTACTTTAGAATCACAGTACGACAATCATACAAAATTTATTCAACTGCAAATACTTTTCATTATTAAATAATGCAAATAATATTCCGAGCTACCTGCATGCCAAAACTGAAGACAGCTAATGTTTCCTGGAATACGAATTCTGTAAGTTTGTGTGATTAAGGTATCCATTTAAAAAATATATATATATATATATGTTATACATTTCACAGTAACCTGTGTAAAAAGATCGTCACTTATTCCCTTACCTTTGAACGCTTTTTTTAAACTGGTATTTTGTTTCTAGTTACGTGCAGATACAAATATTTCGCCATTTAATTTGTGTACGGCCCTTAAATATGATCTACAATTGTAATGCCAAATATCTCGGTCAATTGTTGTCGGACAGATTTCATACTTTTTTGTGTTTTACTTTTCATAATGTGCACAAAAGATTCCTATGTATTAGTTTAGAAATCGAAGAAAAGTAGAAAAAGGAAGATTTGGTAATTTGTGGTAATAAATTTCAAATTTCCAAAACATGAATATTTGCAACATTTAAAACATTTCTGTAAATTGATGTATACTTCCACGATCAACGTGTACCAAAACAAATGCTGAGTACAGAGTTTCGTGGGCACAGTATATGTATTTCTTGAAGAGTTGGTAATAGATTAAGACTCGGAGTTGGAATAGATTTAGAGAATGATTTCGGATTACGTTCGAATTTATTAAGGAAGGAGAGGAGAAATGTGACATCTAATATAAATAAAGAAGAGTATCCGTTTGTTTGTAATTCAAACAAATCCACAGTTTTATTCCAAACTTGATGAATATTTGCATACTTGACTTTTAAAACAAGAGTAAGTTCACTGTCTACCTAAGATTTCTCAGAAAACATTCCATGGTGTTCGAGCTCCTTATATGCATACATTTCTCACGAATTTAAAGAATTGTTGATTAAAACGGCAGAGAAACTTCAAATCTTCAAAAAATCTTTTTTCAGATATCTACATCTTTATGAATATATAAACTTTTCCAAACAATATATAAAAAACTCGCATTGTGAAATTCACATCATCTCTTGAGTTTTGATAGTTTATATCGGACAATATATCAACAACGCTAATTTAAAGTGACTTCTGTGATTGTTAACGACTGTGCCACTTAACAGAGTTCTAGAGCCTTTGCTATCTCACTTATTTCTTTGTTCAGTAGATTCAAAGCATTTTATTACAAAAGGGCATACAATTAATACAATACAAAATATAAGGGCATACAATTCAAGTTTCTAAGTGACATTATTCGACGCATGGTATACTGCATACCATGCGGGAAGGTGGTTTCCTGCCTACATTTAACGTACAAGGCCAAACATACTGCAAAGTCGAATCACCTTTTCCAGACGAAAATCCAAGATTCCTATAAGTTCATGTCATGGATGATGAAAAATTTATCAATAATACGCTAATATATCTGGCGTGAGAGAAGACATCGTTTTTACTCTGCAAAGACTGTTTCTTTCGTAAAACTACGTGGTATAACTGCTTGAAACAACATTAGGAAGGATGCCTACAGAGGAGTATATAGTTATCATATGGGCAAACGTGAAGTCATTCGATGAACATAAATGACATTTTCAATGCCTCAGCCATAAACTAAGAAGCCCTAGTCATTGTTGGTCAGGAATAATATGATCGCAGTGACATAAGTTTTCAAAGAAGAGGCGAAAAATTGCTGAGGATTCTTGTAACACTAATCGTTCATACGACGGTCTACAGTATTCTCTGATCATCTGGTACGATGAGGACGAACATCATGGAAACAATTACGCAAATTCTATATTTTCTACTGACTTTTAGTCACTTTTGCGAATGGTGTCATGCTAAGAGACAACCACATCTTGCGGTTTCTCCAGCTGTTTAATAAATACATCGTATATATCATTGACGTCAACATTGTTCGGTTTCGTTATATAAGGCTAAATCATCAAAACCTGCGTATTGCAAATATATTCACTTATAGACTTTCTATGGCTAATGACAAGAATGTTGCCGGTATAGGAAGAATGACCAATGTACCGGCTATATTCACCTGCTGTCCGAAGCGGATACGCTAACATGCTTAAGATGCTATGTTATATGTCTACAACATGGCCATCTGGGCCTTTTTGGTATGATTTCCTTACAGCCCTAAATGGACAGAGATTAGAGTTCAGCGAATGGATGACCAGACACAAATTGGTCGCTACGATCAGACAACATTGTTTAAGCAAAACTTATCACCTTTATTGACGTAGTTGCAAGAAGCTACATTTTGGAAGAAACCCTTTGTTGGATGTATTCAGCAGAATAGCAAAGCGAGATCTTCCACGAACACACGGATTGGTATGACGTAAAGCAGAAACCAGATTGATTGAAATAGGCAACATAATTCCTCACAGCTGCAAGGTTTTCAAAAGGATTCACTGCTATTCGAAGTAGTATCAAAGAACAAGATTCAGAGACCGCGAGGACATTTAAGGTGGAAGGTGCATTGCAAGAAAAATGGCAGTTTTACTGATAAACATCCACATCAGTTCACTGATGATGCACAGTCTGAAAACGATTCTTATCTATTATTACAGAGAAGACGAAAAACCTGAATTTTCGGGGTCTGGGGGGGGACGGAAATGCAGCGACAGTTACAGTTAAATTTAACAACCAAAACAGAGACGTCGGAATTGGTAACAAATTTCGCCACACTTAATCCCACTATACTGAGTGCTTAATATCTGATAATATTCTTCATACTGTGCCCGGACTACTGTTGTTTAATGATCTCAAAACATTTGTTGTCGGACTAACGACCTTAGTTTAAAGCTATATAGACTTTATCTTCTTATCAACTTATGCTTTTTATTATGACCTTTTTATACTAAATTTGTAATTTTATATCAGAATCCGTTGCATTTTTTTTTATTAAGGAGCAATATGGAATTGATAATATTTTGATTTGGAATGATTCTAATATTTTAATGATGTGACTTTTCGGTAAATTAAAATAAATAATAGATATCACAGATATTTCTGAATTTTTATTTGTTTGTTTTGTTCTTGCTGACTTTTTTTTTTCGATTATGACCTAATCATATAATTAACAATTACAGTGTAATATTTATTAAGAGGAACAATCATATAAATCGTTGTAGGCTTTATTGGCATTTTTTTACTGCTGGATTTCGTTCTTAATTGATGTTGAAAAGACATTTCGTGAATACATAATATTAAATACATTTTGTATACCTTTAAAAGTGTCATCAATAAGATTTATATCCTGCCGTAATCCTGATTAGAAGTTCTCATTAAATTCATCATTTTGTTTTATTTATTTGATTCTCCTCTTCGTATTTTATGCACCTATATACTAATGTTTAATACTGAAATTTAGGCGGGTGATTCTGATCCACAAAGATATTTTTCAAATGAACGTAGAACTCTTGAGGCATAAGTGGAAAGAGTTCTGTATTTATTAACAGAAGCTTGTGCTAATCTATAAAATAAACGCCATTGCTGTGATGTACGGAAACCGTAAGTACAATGTTTGAATTATTTCAGGAAAACATTGCTGTGATTTATTTGATTGTTATTTGATAATTTTATTTGATGATTCTCATTTGATGCCTATTTGATGAAGTTTACCATTTCATGAAGCCTCTTTGTTGAAGTTTAACTGGAAAAAAAAATACTCTAAGTTTGATGAAAAGTGTCTAATTGAAGAATATTGTTTGAAAAGTACTGTTCTGAAATGAATATTATTTTGAAGAATTGTGAATCAAACAAATATATTTTAAACAGTTGCTAGTTCGACGATTCTTTCAACCTTCAATACTTTCGTTTTTAACCAACAAACTGTTTTGCTCATTTCTTTTGATGCATCTAATTTGAAAGCCTTGTAAAATGTTATTTGAAGTTATTTAACCTCTTCGTCGTCCGTAACGCGTCTAACGCGTTCAAGTGAAACTTCCGCAGGGCGGCCGTAACGCGCCTCAAGCTGTCTTCTACATTTTAAACGTTTGAAACGCTTTCTAAATGTTTACTTGTTTAAGTTTTTATTTTTGTTTGTTCTAATACCTCCGAGAGGGTAGCACTAATCAGGCATTCTATTTCTAATTGAATTTGTCCTGGGTTTTATGAATATTCTGGGCATTTTACTTAAGATACAAGACAGTAAGAGATGTCTTCAACGTTTACTCAGCAGAAAAAGAGAAAAAATGAAGTTGTGAATTGGAATGACAAGAAGGATATACGTTTGATGAGTACAGTCCATAATAACTCGATGATTTATGTTGGAACACGGAAAAGAAATGTAAAAAAAAACAATAATTGTGAAAGATTTCAACAACAAAATAGGAGGAGTGGACCGCCTGGATCAGATGTTACCAAATTATCCCGCTGTTAGAAATAAGCAGAGATATTATTATTTTTCCATTATGATTTATTTTCTTATAATTTTCTTAATATTCATTGACATTCATCCACTACAAAAGTCATGTATGGAAAGTTATGATGTACAGAGAAAACAACATTACACGCTTCGAAAAACGGACGGCCGCTGGGGGAAAATTTTCGCGGACAGGAGACGACGGCTAAAGGGTTAAAGCTGTTCTTTAATACTTTCGTTTTTAACCAACAAATTGTTCCGCTCATTTCTTTTGATGCATATATTTTGAAAGCATTATAAAACGTTATTTGAAGTTTTTTAAAGCTATTTTGATATAATATCTCGAAGTGGAATTCTATTTCCTATTCTTAAGATATATATTAGAATTTTTTGAGTGTACGGATTTTTGATTGTTTGGCATTATGGTTATTAACATTTCCTTAAGAATGTTTCTGTGATAATTTCTCGGAATTGATAAATAATGGCCACCCTTAACGATTATCCTAACATTGCACGAGCATTAAAATTTGCCAGTAAACAACAGATCAAGCTCTTACATCTTTTAAATTCTTGGCACGGATGGCGATAGGCAAAATTGCGCTCGATTGCGTAAAATTTCAGGATTTCCCAAGCCATTAAATTTCGAAGATACGAAGCAAAGATAATAAAAGAATTTTCTCTCACGGATTTACTTGCTATATGTAATTTACTATACTAAGAACTTTCTACTGATATTGAGAAGTTTGCTAACACAATCATTACGAATCTTGCTGGCATCTCACTATTAAAACAGATTTGTCTGACGTTAGCGAAGTTGATGACAAATTTCTGGTGCAAAATTCACCTCCAACGGATATCATCGCAAAAGTGAATATTACTCACACATCAGATGAATCTTTATGTAAGCAAATGGGAGAGAAAACGTGTATTTGTGACTCGGCTCTAAATTTATTACTTCCAGTTTAGAGTGCTTCTTTTCAATGTTTCTGTCTCAAGGACATTGTTGACCTGACTAAATCCTTTTCTTTTTATTATAAATACAACATTGAAACTTTTATTTCAGACACTGATGACATTTTTAATCTCTTTCAGATAATGAACACTGTTCAGCAAGTATTTTTTGTAAAAAAATGTCTAACAGGTCCAGCTTTAACTTTAATAAGATTAATCTGTGGAATTACTAATCAGGAACAATTAAAACGCCATTTGTTAGACGAATATTCGGATAAAATTAATAGACCTTCAATTACATCAAATAATGGAGTCTCGGCGTATGAAAGCATTCGAAAATTTACAAGAATATTTTTTAGCCATGAGAGATCTCGCACGTAAAGGCTCTGTTGATGATTCTTCTCTGATGTAGTGTGTTATAAACGGTATTACTGATTCATCAAACAATAAAACAATTTTGTAAACCCATTCCTGAATTTAAAGATAAACTGAAACTTTTTGAAAAATTCTTTAACAGTTCAAAATTTTTGAGATGAAATGCTCAGAAGAAATTTCATTATTCCCTTCCTAATAAACAGACATAAAACACGCAACCAGTATGTTATTTTTGTGCTTTAAAAGGGTATAAAAGCGACAAATGTTCGAATAAAACAAATGGCAATTTTTTTATAACTGCAAAAATTACAGTCATGTACTACATACCATCTGTTGCCAAAATCCTCGTAGTTCTACCACGGAATCTGATTCTAAGCATTCTACACCTGACAGAACTGTAAATGCGCTTTTTGCTCGAACATTTTATAAACATTCAATGCATGTTAATATTCAACTTAAAGGAGCCCCGCTAACAACACTTCGTGACACTGGTTCACAAGCTACTCTCATTAACGAAAAAATATATCGGAATCTTGGTTATCTACCATTGCATCCTCCCAGAACTACGTGCTCAGGAATTGACCGAAACACAGTTCAAAAGATTTAGTTCTTTCAGGACTCCATTAAAATTCAAATCATTATTTAACTGCTGAAATCCATATAGTAAAAGATGACAGGATTCCTCTCGATGCGATTATTGGAATTGACTTTTTGTAACAGACTCAATTTACATTTAATAAAGACGGCATTGATCTCTGAAACAGTAATGATGACAAAATGTTTGTTAACATTGCTAATGTCACCGATGAATAACCCTATCCAGTTGATCTTTCACACATCTCGAACTCTAAAATTCACGAGGAAGTTCGATATATCGTTACTCCTTACAAACCACATAAAGTTAATACTGCTATGAAATATTTTAAAGGAATTAAATGAACTGAAAATCAATTGAAGAAAACAATTAACGATGACGATGATGACAAATATGAAGCTAATAATGCAGATGATGATGATGAACGAAGTGTGCAGAATACTGAAGACGCTGTGAAAAATAAACTAAATTAGTTAAAACAAGATTCACAAAAAGTGCTGAACAAGCAAAAAAAAAAAAAAAATTCTAAAAGTTCAGAAATAATTAAAAAATGAAAACTAGAGAAAACTCTGAAGACGGAGAAGACTCGGAAAACTGAAGAATTAAGCTTTTCACAGAAGGTTCTTGATGATGAAGCAAGAGATGCTGGAAACCTCTATCTGGGTAATTTACCTAGTGATATCACCACAAAAGATATCAAAGTTTCGTCATCCGATATTTTAGATTTTGCTGTGACGAAATAAATGCAAAGAAACGAAAAGTATTATATGATTTTTACTTCCTTGTACGAAATAAAAAGGGAGTATTGTAATCGCGAAAAGTTTCAGGCAGCATATTTCAACAAAAATATCCATTTTGACCGCTATCGAATGCAATTTAACGATGTTTTTGCATGATATCTGTACGTAAGGACAGAATAAAATAGTCGTTTCCTCCAAAAAAATTATAAAACTGCTTTAAAATGAATTCTGAAGAGAATTTTTCGTAGCGTCTGTTTCGTGGCGTATGTAAATACGTACGTACGTATCTCGTATAACTCAAAAACGAGTATCCTCAGAACGTTGAAATTTTGTATATAGGACAGCTATAACATGTAGATGTGCACCTCGTATTTTGGTTGCAATCGGCCGCACCAAACGAATATAAATATATTTATATATATATCCACTCTGTTACCCGGCTCAGTGATCTCAGTTTCTTTACTCTTATATGTTTGTAAATTGTGCATTTTTTGCTTTAAAAATGATTGAATTATGCTGTTCTTATCTTTCGGTTAAGGATTTTATGCCTTTAATAAATCTGTAGGCAATATTTTTAGAATTATCAACAATTTTAAAGTTACTAATTCAGAAGTCAAACAACAAAAATCAGCGTTAATTTACAAAATTTTCACAGGACTAGTTTCGATGGTTTTACCGAACCATCATCTTCAGCTGCAAAACCGCAAATGAACAAGATAGGAAATAATGTTTAGATAAAACATTATTTCCTATCTTGTTCTATCTAAACATTATTTCCTATCTTGTTCATTTGCGGTCGAAACTAGTCCTGTGAAAATTTTGTAAATTAACGCTGATTTTTGTTGTTTGACTTCTGAATTAGTATTTATTCGGCGTGTTATTGTGTCTTAATTTTAAAGTTGTTTGAGTGCCGCTAAGCCTAATAATTTTTTCGATGGCGTCCATTGCTTGTTTACATTTGAAACAGCAGGATAGTGGATTTGTTGCCAATCTAGAGAAACTTAGCTTCGCAACAACAAAGACAACGCCTTCATTTATTATTGCGAATTAAATCATGCTTAACATTGTCTGGAATATTTTCGAGGAAATAAGTGTTTAAGATTTACTTCATAATTTTTAATACAGATATTTTGAGTTATTATGTATTTTTGCCTTGTCGCGAAGTGAGAACTGAATTAATTGAATGATAAATACTGAATCGTCTGTGAAAAACTGTTTCTTTTTTGCTTTGCTTGCTTAATTTCTTTTATTCATCGTTCTAGCTTTATTATAGCATTTGAATAGAACATGCGGCAACGATTAGATAATTCTGCAAATGATATCAATTTTGTGCATTCTGAGTTATAATGTGAACGAAACATGATACTGTTAAGTGAACCAAGCGCCAGAGTGTCGCTATGGTAAACAAATAGAATGAATTTTAAAGAATGCATTTATTCTATTGTGGTTTATGCGCTGTCGGCGAAGTAGATTTAATTCAATACAATAAGTTTAAATGAAATTCAAGAAAAAATGCGTGTAATTTAATATTCCGTACAAGGAAATCATGTGGTGTACACATCAGAATTTTTAGAATGTTCTAGTCTAGCTAAAGCTGAGGAAAGTCTCAAGCTCCCGCAAGAGAAAAGATTACAAGATCAGCCAGTTACAGTAGATTTTGCTCGTGTCAAAAGCAAAAATAGACCAAAAGCAGCAAATGGACAGGAAGAAAAGAAAGATAATGCAAGGAAATTACTCGTCTCTGGCATTCCAACCGATACTACAGTTTCTCAAATTGCTGAATTGTTCCCAAAAGCATCTCAGATAAGTCTTAATTTATCACCTATATACCGAAATGCTTCTGTAAGTTACAAACAGGAAAAAAGATGCAACTGAAGCTTCTGAGGCAACAATGAATGTTGGAATAGCTGGGAGAAAAATACTGTTTTCTATTCTTTAGCTGCTTCACGCCCAAATAAAAGCAAGAAAACGGCCTGGAAGCATAAAGGAAGAAAATTTGGAAGGAAAAGAAAATTAAATTAGAGAAACATCAAGATGATGAAAAACGCGTTACATATTGAAGATCAACAGAACATCCTCCGCTCACAAAAAAAGTATACGACAGTATCAAAAACGTCGTAAACCTGCCTGTAAATACAAGCTCGGAGACCAAGTGGCATTACAGCGCACCCAGTTTGGACTTGGACTGAAATTTCGTTCCAAATTCTTCGGTTCTTATGAGATAACGAAAGTTCATCCATCTGATCTTTACGAAGTACGAAAGATAGGACGGCATGAAAGCCCTACCATACCGTCAACCCTTGCTGATAAGGTGAAACGGTGGCGCGCAAACTGAACATTCGCCAGCAAGACATTATCTTTTTTTTTTTTTTCAGTTTTTCTGCTGGTGTGTTTTCCTCTTTTTAGATCTCTTGTTTTCTTCACACAGGCGTGGACATCTGGTGCTGCAGGATGGCCGTGTGGGTAACAAGGTTCTTTTTACATCTCAGAAAGGCAACGCAGCCTCCAGCAGAATCACGTGACGACTTCTTCTCAGACGAGAGAAAAAACAGAAGTGACGATGGAATTCTATGATGCTATTCCGTTTTGATGATTCCATGACTCTGAACTCTCCCTACGATGTGATGCCGTTTAATATGATGTTATTCCATTTTCATGATGCCATGGACTGACTCTCTTATCTTATTTCTCTTCATTTTTATATGTTATCTTCGTGTTAATTATGTTCGCGTTTTTTCGTCATTAAAATAGTCAAATTTTGATAACGGATTAGGTATTTTTGTTTAATAAATTACAGGTTTCTTTCTGAAACTAAAAAGCCCTGTTTTTAAAATGAGACAGAACTACGAATCTTTCGAGAGATTTATTTCGTAAATTAGTTAATATCGATGCATTTTACTTAGTACAAATGACAAAAATATTTGCCATTGAACTTAATTATCTCAAAGTTGACAGAAATTCCTCTTCATAATATTATAAACGAAGAATTAAGTATCTCACTTTCATTTTTATTTAATTTATTCACTGCTTCCGAACAGATTTGGATTGAATAGTCAATAGGGGGAAAATAATTCAAATAATAAGAAAATTGTTAAAGTATGTTTCCGAATTTTGTTTTCAACAAATAAAATTCTAAATTCTGAATAAATTCTTTCCTTCGCTGAATAAAGAGGGATAATAATAAGAACTTGAATTTATTGCCAATTTTTACTTCGATAGATGCTGTCGCTGTTCTGTTTGAAGGGAATAAGTGTTTGGCGAATATTAATTTTTAATGATAACTATTCTTTTTAACATGTAATTAACTGCTCAAGTGAAATTTTATTCTGTTACTTGGCAGAAAGATAATTAGTCATGTCTCCGAAATCCTCAAACTTTTTTATGATACTAGAATGAGAAAAATTCAGTTCCCGAGAGTATTTTGTTAACACGAATAATATAAGAATATGCGGAACAGAATCATATTTTATTCATTGAGTTTAGATGTCAAATAGATTTTACTTAAGTTTATTCCATGAGTACTTCATTTCAATGAAACACTCTGGTTAAACTTTAAAAAAAAAGCAAATTACGAAATGTTTCTTACTGTCTAATATGTGATGGTTAATCATTTTCTAAAAAATTATGCATGATTTTTATGATCGAATCCTAACGCAACAGTTCAGCTATACATTTCAGGAGTCAACGGATATTACATGCATACAAAACTTATTATGCACTAATTTGACTTCAGGGAAAATCAAATAAGCCAAAATTCTTTATTTCATTTTTTCATAGTAAAGAGAGATTGTGTTAGAGTAATAGTTTTTTATTAAAACTGAAAGATATACAATATTACATTTTATCGAATGGCCCTATTTATCTCATGTTAAATTAAATGTTAAATAAATAATGTTAAATAAAAGGATAAAAATGTTTATCTCCAAGCAGTGTTGCCCTGCTTGCTTTTTAATCGCTGAATTAGTTCATTAAAAATTCATTAAATTCGTACAAAATCTGAAATAAATAAAAACCAATTTCTAAATTTAAAATGTTAGCTTCTAGGGGTACATGATCTGTTTGAGGAATATGTGTGTGAAAACTTTGGTACCTAATGGTGCCATTGCTTCCTATAATTCGAGGAAAAACAAATATACATAATATAAGGCTTTTTTAAAAATGAAGACGACTGGCTCGGGCTAGTACATTCAGTGCTATTTTTCTACACCATTCCTCCTCAGTGGACTTCAATAAAATGGTGATTTATTTGTATTTATGTTTTATTATTTACCAAATGATAAATGCCTTGAATTACTTGAAATTCAGCTCGTGTAAACGAAGGAAAACCAATTCGTTTTCATTTTACGAGAGTGCTATAGGAAAACCTTGTAAGCTTGGTAAGTAATGGAATTTTGAAAGTCTATATTTTGGAAAATATAAAGGTGTTAAATCATATTAATTATTTATTATATATATTTTTAACACAGTTAATTTGATTAAGGTCATAAAATGTCTTAAATGAATTTATGAGGTCCATTAAATTCCAGTAAATTACATTAACCTCTTCATCGTCTAACGCGTCTAGCGCGTTCAAGTAAAACTTCAACGCGCCTCAAGCGTTCTGAAGCGCGTTCAAGTGGACCGCCTGGATCAGATGTTATCAATTTATCCTGCTGTTAGAAATAAGCAAAGATATTATTATTTTTCCATTATGCTTTATTTCCTTATAATTTTACTTAATATTCATTGACATTCATCCACTACGAAAGTCATGTATGGAAAGTTATGACGTACAGAGAAAACAACATTACATGCTACCAAAAACAGACGGCCGCTTGGGTAAAATTTTCGCGGACAAGAGAGAACGGCGAAAGGGTTAAATAAAGTGAAAATTTCAAAATCATTCGAAAATGTTTTGTGTCATTTATAGTCATACAAAAGTAAAGAGAGATTGTGTTAGAGTAATAGTTTTTTATTAAAACTGAAAGATATACAATATTACATTTTATCGAATGGCTCTATTTATCTCATGTTAAATTAAATGTTAAATAAATACTGTTAAATAAAAGGATAAAAATGTTTATCTCCAAGCCGTGTTTCCCAGCTTGCTTTTAATCGCTGAATTAGTTTATCTATTTATCTCATGACATGATCGATGACATGATTGAGCTAATTTAATTTTAAAATACCTCTTTATATGTCTCTTACTTAAGATGGTAGAGAGATTCGTAGCTGCCTTCAAAAAAAAATATCTTTCACTTGGATGCCTTAGCATACTGTTCAGTAATTTATAATCGTATTTTCAATAAACTTGAAAATATTGACTACAATTAAATTCTTGAATTCAAAATTATGCAGAGAAGAAAGGTTTTTAAAATTGAAGTTGCATTTTTTTAAATTAAAGATCTGCCTCAAATAAAAATGTCCTGATATGAATTTTATAATATTTTCTAGTAATGTTGTGTGTATATAAGTTTAGTTAAATTAAAAGCAAATTATAGAAAATCCTTCATAAAAAGAGCAATCAGACTGAAATATGAAAATATTAATAAATGATGATCCTAATGTTATAATACGGAGAGAGCCACATATAAGATATAAAGTAATTTCCGGTCGCAATATTCTGCTAGAATTTAAAATTTGTTTCTAACTGAAATTCACCTATATATTAATACAGCAGTCATAAAAATGAATTCTTAGAGTAAAATGAAAACAGAAAGTGAGCAGGATCTGAAAGCGTGTTAATATTATAAAAGGCATACTGAACTTGTATCTTACTCATTCCGAACTTTTCCCAAAGGACACGTACGTTAATAATTTAGATCCAACGAAGAATTTGCACTAACTTCCTATTAATTAGAGAAATTCGGATACATGTGCCAACATATTTCAATTTACATTAACTGAAAATTTATTAAATGCTTTTTTAATGTATTTTCACGTTTCCATTTCCGAATCTTCTTAAAATGAATGCGAACAAATATTACATCTTGTAACAATTTAGCTGCAACAAATCTCATGGGAAAACCATTGCTTACTTTCATTCCAATTTTCTTTGATTAAAACTACAAACTTAAAGTTGAAGCAGAGGAAAGTTCGATGTTTCATATGAATTTGATACAAATATATATGCATTTAGAAAGATACGTGCATTTTGAAAGTAAGGTGAAATTTATTACGGGGAGTACTTTGATACATGAACAAAAAATTTCAAATAATAAAATTTAAAGTTTTTTTAACCGTACTTACGTTTGTAGAGACTTTTTTTTTTCTCAAGATGACAAGATGAAAATAGAGCAATCTCCTTCGCCGGGAATCGAATCACGGACCTCTGGAATACCCACCCAGCGTGCAGAACCACTACACCGCGAAGGCTTGCCAAGAAGTTGAGAGAAGTACCTTATACGTTTCAAACGTGCTGTGTATAATGACATGAAATGATGTTTTGGTGAAGAATGGTATGATATTGGTGCATTTGAACTTGTCAACAAAAGTTAACAAAATGTTTTCCTTGCATATAATAACATTATTTCTTTTTTGAACAATAAGAGCATTGTTTCAAAATATAAATATTTAACAAAATTAATGGCCTCGAAAGGTGAAGATATTTTTTCAAGAAAACATAAAGGTTTTCCTGTCTTTAAGAATGTTGAATGTTCTCATGAATCTCTTCGTAAGGCGAAACTACAAAAGCAGTTTGCCTTTAATTTACATAAGAAAAGGTTTCAAGCAGCACTACATTTTCAAAATAAACATATGACCATCAAAACATAACAAACATCGTTTAAAGTATAAAATAAGAGTCAGAGAAGAAAAGGCTGATGAATCATATGAACTATTAAAAAAAGATGACTGTGACGTAGTTTGCGTACGAAACCTGAAACGAGAGAGTAAATTAGAAGCCATAAGATTACTGTAGGTGAATTGGGGTAGTGAGCCGTCGGAGATTTGATTGTAGGAGAATATTGGCCTATTATGTAGAAAACAAGGAATAGCCTCCATTATTTTATCGTCATTTATACGTATCACATCACTTTGTCTGCAGTAGTTGTGTCTATCTCAACCAATGTTGGAAAACGAAATCATAGTACATAGAAAAGGGTTGAATGAAACAAAGTGTTTGAATAATGAGTCAAACATAATATTTTTCTGCAATACACACCTTCGAATGCAGTTAAAGTTTCTGTGAAACTATATTAATGCCATATGTTTTCTCGTTATTAACCAGACATCCATGCAATTATTTCATAAATAAAACATGAAACCATATTTTCCCTTTTTAACTTTACTGCGTAAAAGCGAAAATTTCAAGCAAGAAATATACTAATTCAGGTTTTCTTGAAAAACAATATGTTAAAAAACATCAAAGAAGCGTATATGTATCAGTATGTTTAAAAAAACGCTGAGACTAAAAATGGAGAATTCTCTAGCGGAATTCTGGTTCACTGAAATACAATACAGGTTAAACTTCTAATGATAATTTCTGTAAATTATGTATTTTTACTTGCCAATTTTACGGCTCACTCTTAACTTATACTGCAGGGGATCTTTTTATAATGATGTTCAAGATTACAGCATAATTTCGGAATTAAGTTTATAGAGAAAAAATACAAAAATAAATATAATTTTAGTAGCATATATTTCAAAAATCCCATTTATTTATGTTTAATATTTTAATTATGAAAAATTCGAATTATGAGTTTACTCTTACGAAAAGATCGCTTTTATACTAAATATAGGTGTGTCTTCATTTACATAGTACTTCCAGTGGTAACATATAGTCAAATAACAAATATAGCGTAATATTAAACTACCTTAACTACATTTTAACCACTTGATTCCCAGTGGAAATACAAACCCAAAGCTCCTTCTGCTCGGATTGCATAGAGTTTTTATAAACTGAGCTATCTACCGGGTGTCGTTGACCAGCATACAGCAATTTCTACTTGAGCAACACATTCGAGTGATTTTTCTTTCTTCTATATTATTTATACTTGAAATATCTGACTAGGATGTACGTATCAGCCACAGGATGTAACAGTAGAAGGCATCTCTACTCTTCGAAAGTTCAGTTTTAGTCGGTCATCATCTGAACTGTAACCGAGACTTGAATCAACTTGATCCCCAATGTAAGCTTTGCATATATGTACTAGAATCCTTCATTAAATTACTATATAACAGAACACAGACCCTTCCATACACATTTTTGCGCAAGAAATATGGCGAACTCCAATTATCTGCATATGTGAGGAACAGGAACTCTTGATCATTATATTTTCTCATGCCCCTTAACTGAGGATATTCACAGAAAAAGTGATTTCCTGGCATTCCAAACTTTTCTAATTGAAGATAAACACCAGTATCCGAAGTTTCAAAAAAATATGAAACGCCTCTCTTCCTACGGCAAGTGTAAGTCCTCATACTGTATAAATTTAGTGAACTTTCCTGTGAATATGGACAAAATGACTCCACTCTTGAACTTTATAAAATGTAATAACCTTTTATACCCGAAATATCCCATGGGCATCTAACTCTTTAGTATTATTATTACTGTTCATTATAACATTTTATAACCAGTACTTATTATAGTTATTTCATTATGTTTACCTGCTTGCTAAATATGTTTATCTCTTATTTTTGTTGCACCAAAACAGATGTTCAATTTGATTCGTGAATTTCAAATTGTTTTCAGGCTATATTTTAATCTCTTTATGTCCTAGATTATTATTTTAAATAAATACTGGATGCTGGGTGTATGGTATAATTGAACGATGTACTATAATAGGCAAATTTTAGACCACTTCAAAAGCTTCAGTTTCCCAGTTCCTCAACCTTTATTTATAAATTCTTATAAAACTTGCAATTATTTTTTTTGCTCTCTCTCTCTTTTAAAAGGTTAGAGCGGGAAGGCACTACCAGTTGACCTATGGTACATCGCTGGTGTCTGCCGTACCTGTACCAGTGTGAAGATATGTGGGCTTATCAAATAAGTTACTGGAGCATTTAGCCATTCTGAATCATTTTGATTCATATATGGTCTTGTGCAACTTCATCTTTTGGTACTGGCTCAATCGAATCCACCACTATGTCTTATTCACATTTTCATATAGCATCATTTACGTAACTGAAGAATCGCCATGTCTTTTACATACCCTCTAATAAAATTGGAAAATTATTCAGAAGGTACTTTACTCAGAAAACTTGAAGACGTCCTCAATTTAGTAAAATGAACTAATTTCAATAATTCACAGATTTATTATTTGTACCAAACATAATAAACAAAGTATGTTTCCCAGAAAATAATTTATAACTTTGAAGCAAAGAAAGGGACGCTAAAAACCTGAAAACAACAGCAAAGAATCTATAATCCAGGAAAACACGAGGAAATAAATTCCTTACCTTTTTTTTTATAAAGTAAACAGAGAACTGTTCCACCGTCTGTAAAATTCTAAGACCCAGGAGGAGAAAAATTAAAATTCGACGTCGTAAATGCCTCCACTTGAGACCGGTAAGAGATACTCAGGAATGCCGAGTTTACGACGCAAACTTCGGAAATATCCCTCTTGTAAAGCTGACAGCCCTGAAATGCTCTACCATGCTGAGCTGTAAAAATCCTCTTTTAGTAGGCACAATCACTCCATTTTAGAAAAGAAAGGAAAAGCCAGTGGATAAGAGTTACGGTCGTTTTTACGAGGGATACGCGGTTCAGTTATACACCTCGCAGTATGAGACGATGTTTTAAAAAGGGCTGAATAAAATTTTTTGAGTAAAAAACCGGAGGAGCTTTCCTAGACAGTGTTTGACTATATACTATGCATTTTTAAAATAAGGAAAAGTAATCTGAATTAAAACTATCTAATGCAGAATGAACAAGAGTTCGTTCATTTTTAAGGTATTTTAAATACTTTTCAGAGTAACTGATATATTCTCCGAAAAGTTGATAAAAATTTAATTCTTCGTCTATATGTAAATTATGAATATCTAAATGTTCACGTTGTGTACCACATGGAGATCCAAAATGCTTCAGTTGATCTTTCAAGAACAGATAGTAGAATTAGAATATTTAAGACTGATATATATATACAGTTTAACTTTGTAAATGAATTTATTTACTATTTTTCAGTGGAACATTCATTTTCCTGTTTATCACCACGGAATTTAGTTGCACTCCTTGATTATGATAAGGCATACTAGGATTGCTATTTACGTTGGAAGACTGAGGCCTTCGAGGAGGATATAGGAAAACCGTAAAAAAGTCAATGCCGCAAAGACGGTATAAGTGGTTAGAGATAGTCGACTGCGATACCGAAGGGCCGGACTTGAATCCTGGAAGTTGTAAATTTCTGTCCTTTCACAGAAGGTATCGGCGGCTACCAATTATGTGCCTCCATAATAAAATGGCCGCCCCTTCTGGCCTTAGTAGAGGCGAAAGTCGAAATGGCTAGTGCCCGCCATTAAAATAAATAAATAAAAATAAAAACGGCGAAGCAAGTTGTTTCTTTGTAATGTTTATTTGTTCATTAGAGAATTTGTCGAAATCATAATACCGAAGAAATCCGTCATTTTCTACTAGGATTCGAACTCCGGACCTCCCGATAGCTATCCAGACGTGCTTCCAGTTACACAACGAAGGCATATGAAGCACCGAAGGAGGAAAACCTTAAATGTTTACTGAGATTTAGGCGCATGTCAAACTAGTGAAGGCGAGCAGTTTTACCCACTTGGCTACAGTGGCTATCGCCGTTATGGATAAATGGTAATTCAAGTTAAAAATAAAAAAGCTGTTACATATGCAAACAATCGGTTATTTATGTCAGAAGGATTATAAAGAGTTAAGAAAACAAAAATAAATTTAGCGAATCATTGATACTTAAGTAGAACACTGCTTATCAAGTTATCAAAGATATTCAACGTATTAAGTAACATCGCTGAATGCTGGTGCTTCTAATCTGAGATCGATTACAAGCAAACAGGCTGGCTGTATCTGCGTTTTCGTGATTTTCCCAAATGTAACGAATATATGAGCCAGTTTGCCTTAGAAAGTCCTCCACGAAGGCATCCCTAATAATGCTTTGTTGTAATTAACTAAAGTGAAACCGAACTGAATTGTACGTGACCCCATGCTTCAAAATGAAGCAAGTCCATGTTCTGTGTCTTCTCATTGTGAAAGAAATAATGTTTCCACAAGTGTCTATTTGTTAATTTAATAGGTAAGAAAGGCTGTTTTGCTTTTTTTTTTTTTCTAAAGATTGTTTCAAGACTTGCTTGAAACGATTAGCTTCTCTTTATGTGCTACAGAATCGGGGAACCTCGGTTCGAACGATTTGCTATTTTAAAACAAATAAAATGACGTTCCGTTTTATTTTTTTTACCTCCAAGCAAAGATTTACTGGGAAAAGTCAAGATCAGTTAGATTGAATTGGCTTAATCTCCACGACGTGCTGAAAAGTAACGAGACACCTCTAATAAAGTATTAATCTGATAAAAGCTCTGATAAAATATTAATCGTTAATTAGAAATCGTATAACTTAAAAGCATAGTGTACATTTAAATTCTGGCCTTACATTTTACATCCGTAACTGTAAAGTACTTTAAATAGTATTCCACTTAAATTATGTACACAACTGCATTTATTTTAGTATTTTCATGCTCTTACATTTGGAAATATTCTAAATAAGCTATTATTTTAATACCAATTCTGTTAAAAACTAACGTTAACATTAATATTCTGATTTCAATTAAACTAAAAACTAGTTACCCTTATCCGCATTTTACATTTGAAAGTTGATTACATCATGATTAGATATTTCGCATATAACATGTTGGAAAACCTGAATACTAACATTTCGACATTTTACTTCTTTGAATAATCTTGCCGTAACTGTAACTGTATCTAGTATTCTTTTTTGTTTTGTACTCAAATTCTGTTCCTAACCGCATTAATCATATTCTGTGTCACAATTTTTGAAATTAATTAGTTTATTATCAAACCCCCACAGCTTTAATTTTGAAGTTATTTGCATTATATTTTGACATTTTATATTGAAATTTACAGCTGACATTGGATAATTTTGAAGCAGGTGATATGAAAGAATGAGCAATGCCTTCTCCGGGACTCGAACCACTGGCCTCTCAAATACGCGACGAGCGTGCTGACCACTACACTAAAAAGGCATGCTAAGAGGGTGGGAGAAATACCACCTTATATACTCCCCCTTTTAAAGGGTGACTGGGGATTAGGGGACACAGTCGCAAAATCCTAAATCCGTCCGAACCAAAAAGTGTGGTGGAGAATTATTATCCACCACCCTTTTTAGTTCCGGCCCTCGTTTTTTGAAGCACAAGATGCGAAAAATTTCGAAATAAATCCCAAGTAGCACACGACGTTGAAAACTGGTCCGAGAGGTTGCAAAGTGGTCGTGGTAACTTTTACGACGTCTTTACAACGTTGCGAAGACGCAAAATATCTGCTGTTGCATCTTGGCAATTGGTCGACGTCTCTGAAACGTCATGATATGACCGCTTTTAAACGTGGTCGTTTTAGCATTTTTTTTTTAGTTCATCAGCATTACTTTTAGAATGAAAAGAGACTAAATCTGCCCTTTCAAGAATCTGAACTCCGCATAAGATTTACTTCATGTTTTCATTACTTGTTTGTTTATTACTTTATTTCATCTAAATATAAGCTAAGGTAGTTCAATGTTTCATTACTTTATTTCATCTAAATATAAGCTAAGGTAGATTAATCTAATGAAATGTAAATTTAATATATATACTTTTGATCTATTAAATTTAATTAGTACTAAAAATACGTGCTAAATAATTGTTTAAAATTTTGTTAAAATAATTAATATTTAAAATATTTTAATAAATAGTATAGCAAAATATTTTTTAAATGACACTAATCTATAAAGTAAGTTAATAAGTTATGCATTTTATATACTTTAAAAAATAATATTTCCGAAATCAATGCAAATCACATGTTAGCAATTATTTCACTACTGAAATATGACTTTATTTCTTATTTTTGAAGCAAGGACGAATTCGCGGTTGTTCATATATATGACGGAAAGACTAATCGACAATCAAGAGAAGGAGACCTTATTTACTGGATACTTATATAAACGAACATCTCGAAATTTGCGCGCCTTGGCTAGCTGCCAAATTCGAACAAGAAACTGCGCAATTAATTCAGATTCCATGTGTTCTTTCAAGTAATTTGTAAAGATGCCATCTGTAAGGCGTTTAAAAAGACTGACTGCATGTTTGTGATTGAATCAAGCAATGACTGATATAAATAATTTTGCCTATATTAAAAGTAAATGTAATGAATACACTGTCAATAACAGAATGGACTATGAATCTTCTCGTTGTTCTGTGTCTACTTACTTCAACTGCCTTCAGTGAGTGAATTTGCATTGCTGTGAGCTCCTGTTTGGAAGCCTCTGAAATGAGGATAAATCATTGTAGAAATGCCGAATTTGTGAGTTGCAGAGAGTTGCTGATGGCGCGGTCTGGGTCTATTTACCTCTGTTAAACACCAGCCGTCCCCGTCCTCCGTCATCTGTCCGTTTTGCATAAACACGACTTTTAACGCAAAATCCAACTTATCTGCCGCGATTTCTAATTTACGTTCCGCTTCTTGAAATTTCAAGACTGGAGCATTAATTCACCGCCGTTTTTGCCTCTGCTGATCAAGATAATCTGGCTTTTATGCATCATAAATTTAAAGCGGTTGTGCTGTATAAGCAAAATCTTTGATGAAAGTCCTCTGATGTTAACACAAGCCCAAAAATGAGGCCAATTTTGCTTCCGTGTTAGTTGGTGGATATTTCTTTATCGCTACTATTTTAAAGCATCCCGTTTCGATTCCCTGTGAGATACCTTATAGCCCACATATCGGAATTTCGTAGAAGAGAAACATTTTCTTCAACCCGAGAGAGAATCAGAGAATCAGAAAAGGAGATGAAAGGCGAAACAAATGAATTAAAAAAAAAATTAAATATTTGTACAATGAGTGAAAGCGAAATCTGCAAAATCTTAATTTGTAGATAAAAGGCAGTAAAATTTTTAATTAATTTATAAATGTTTGTTTTTTAAACTCTTGTCTCAAAGATTTCAAGCTCTCTTGGGTATTGTATTTTTATATATCCGTCTTCGCGACAACTGAGCTGAACATTTCCGAAGGAACCTCCGACTTCCTCGAAACTTATCTTGTTGGGGAGTAGCTTAACACCAGCAAATTTCAAATGTGTTTTACATGCATAGATATAATTAAACTTAGACTTTTCTTCTGGCTCCTGCACAAATATAGTGGTTAAAGTTCAAGAATGTTCCCTTTGCCACGCCTGTTCTCCTGGGAACTCAGAACTACGAGTCTAATGTAACGTCACGAGATTTACGTATACCATTGTGTTGAGAGCATAACAGGGACGAGACCATGGAATATCAAAGATAGTTTAATTTCTTCAGAAAGCTGTGCTTTCGTGAAAACCAGTTCCTGGAAGCTGCAGTTGAAATTGAGAGACGAAAGACATGTGAAGTGATGTTTCTTTGGTGATTATTGTGAACAGTTGTTTGTATGTGATTTAGTTAAAATAATAAAGTTTCCATTCATTTAATTTCGCAGTATTAATCTGACAATTATCTGCGATATTACAGTACTCTTCAAGACAAAAGAAAGCATACGGCTTTTTTATTAACTGCTATACATTAAAGTAAATGCATTAAGTGCAGTAATGTATTATTCAATTAGTTGGAGTATGTATTTGACTGTATGTTTATATTTTGGGGTGATAGACAAATTCGACAGTATTCCCTTCTCATTATACTAACTTGCATATAAAAGATCTTATTAAATTAATGCATACAATTAAATGCAATGTCCAGACAAAACTTCTTATATTAAAGCTTAGAAATCCTTTGCTCAATGAATAAAATTTCTATACATTATTTAATAATGAATAGCTGTAGTATATTCTAAGCCTTTTTGGTTATTATTTACAAACTATATATATTAATATCACTTCGATTGTTGAAAGGCTTATATTTCATTTATATTAAAAATGATGGAATGAAATGGTATGCTAAAAGAAACAATTTATGTCCTTTTGATACTACACGCATATTAATGGGCATGTGAAGATACTTACACGCAGGAGATAAATGTAACTTGAAGATATTTGCAATGTTGGTCAATGTCTCATGGCAGATTGAATCAATGTCTCATGGCATGATCTCATGAGTTGTACATCCGCTCTTATTTGTTCTGGAACATTGTTAGAAGAATACAGTTACACATTTACGTAAAACAGTATAGCAGAATAGTAGAAAATAGAGTGTAGTTCAAAAATGATTAAGTGAATGGAGCGAATGTGTGGCTGTTTACCTTTGAATGATTTAAAATCATTTAACGAAAACTCAAATTTGCACGTTGGAAAAAGAATCAGAGATCATTTAAGAGTACTATGTATAAAGCTCTCTGATTGACTTCAGTGATTAAGTATTTCAGAACAGCGTACAAATATTTCTTTAACGTCAGAGTAAATATTTATATGATTAAATATTTGCGAAAACTGTCAATACACGGGTACGGTCTTCTTCCATCTGTAGTGAAATATAATGTAAATAAATATCCATCCTAAATGCAAACCCATGTGTTTATCAAAGAGTAGTATCTAAAGGTTAGGTCCCTGCTGGTAGAGTACTTCAATTTCCTTATATTTTAATTCCAGCTTTACTTTCTACAGTATTCTTGAAGGAAAGAATAAAGAATGAAAAGATTAAAACACTTTAAAGGCAAAGAAAATAATATATTGTCATTAAATATTAAATTCTGATTATATTCCCCAATTAATTCTACACTGTTTGCCAAAACTAAAAGGAGTTGACAGAAACGAATTTTACTATCAATTATTGACTAAAAGCAATAAGCAACAAAAAACTAACTTGTATAAACGTATTGCGTAGCTTAAATTACTATATTGGTCAGTTTAATTTATCTCGAAATATACAATTTAAATTCAAGTATAGGAAAATTTTAAAATGATGGATACATAATCACCTTTATTTCGCAACAGATGTTTCAGGAATATTGTGCGTAACTTCTTCTAATAGAAATGCAAACTTACATGCATTTTTCACATAATTTCCCAAACTACTAAAAATTACGGCGTGGGATTATGGAGGATCCTGAAGAGGTATTTGGCGCACTATAGGCTCTGTGTCTTAAGGCATTCCACATAAGCTCAGTCGGATTTAAATTTGGTGATTAAGTTGGCCAAATCATTCGTCTGATATCTTTTCCAAATAATGTGACTTCAAAGATTCCCAATGCAAAAAATCATTATCATCCATTAGGGAAATATTTTGGCTAACATCACATTTGAAGAACCCTACATGCGATTCCAAGTCCTCATTCATATATCTGTGATAGTTTATATAGCTCCCATCAAAGTTATGTAGCTTGATGCGGTTATTTTGGAAGATTCTACCCCAAATCATGAAACCGTTTGGATGGAAACCGGATCCTTCAGGAACAAGCCAAGCCAAAATCCACGATTCTTGCTTCTTATCAGAGTTAAAGTTATATCTTATCTCGTCGATAATTCGGTAACCAATATGCGATTTGATTCCTTTTGACTACTTTGGAAATGACAAAGGTTCCCTTAAATGTTCCTCTTTGGAAGATGAAGTTATTGAACACGATCGTTGTTTTTCTCACATAAATCCAACTTCATGAAGCCTTCATGCAGTAATAAAACCATTGATTCAAATTCGTGTGGTAGCGTGCAGATTCACAATAATCATCTATGAACATCTTGATATAACACTTTCTGATGGAGAGACATTCTGATATTGAGCGAAATTCATTTGTGTCTGAGACAATCTTTATCAACTTTTGCCATTACTTAAATGATGCCTTGGATAGATCTAATTATCAGCTCCATTAGTATGAGGCTCATCACTCTTAGAAACCGCATTATTTTAAACAACATTTCCCACTCAAGTTCCATCATCAGTCTTTTGAGCACCGTCTTGTCATTTGACTAAATAAAAATATTCTGCCTAAACCTATGCACATGATTTCAATCTTACTTTCAGTTGAAAAACATTAATATCAATAATTGCATAATTGGACATTGATTGAAACTTTTTGTCATTATGCACATATTGCACATATTTTTGTCATTATGAACATATGATGCATAGAGTATTAAAAGTGATTTCTTGAACCTTCTCCAGTATGCAGCTCTCAATCATACATTCTTTATCTAGAGGAGAAATACTTTGGAGGAGAGCTGTTAACTGCTTCTTCTGACTGGAGAACACAGATGCAAATGAATCCGCTCATTTCATAAGCAATTAATTGATTAATCATCAGATGTGTAGCAGTGAGTCTATAAAATAAGCGACAGTTGAGTAAGCTTCAGGTAGTTACAAATCTTTGAACAATTAATTATTCAGATAACTATGGGCAGATAAGCAATTAACCACGAGTTTGTATTAGATTTCTATTATTTTTTACCAAATCTTTCTCATTGCAATTATTTTCTTATATTTATTTACTTAAAAATTTTTTTAATTTAACGTTTATAAAAAAATTGCCTTTTTTCCATCATAATCCTATTGTATTTTTTTCCAGATTTAAGCTTATCAGGTTCTGTTTTTTCTCATTACTTGCTTAGGGAACATTTACTGTCCTGACTCGGAACAGGGAGCTTACTAAAGCTTTGTTCAATAAATTTGGTAAGTAGACAATACACACAGGAAGGGTATACAAAAACCTTTATTTTTCTCTCTTTACAATGATTTCCGGCCTTCGACTACAGAGACCAACCACTTGTGGTCTGAACGTAAGAATATAAAAATATTAACTAAAAATCTAACTAAACTAACTTTGGATTAATCAAACAAGTGCCTACTCCAATATTGGTCGTATATTAGCAAAACGCCGTATGTAGTACAGAGAACTGCTAACACTACGATACGTTTAAAATTATCAAGAGGATTAAACCTCTGGCCTTGAAGGCAACCAGCAACCGAGTAAAACTACTATGGCAAGCGGCCTGCTTCTAATAGCTCCTTCCTCTCTCTTGCTTGGCAAAAAGCCACAACTTAAGTACTTGGCGTTCGCAAGACAAATTTGCATAAATAAGTTAAAGCTTTTAATTCTGGCCGGAAGTAGAAAATAAGAAGTGATAGTAAAGATTTAAAATAAAATAAACGTTAGTAAAACTTAAGATCCTTACAAGCTCACCTGAATCAATCCAACAGTATAGTGGCACACTAATGCTTGGCAAGATTACCTGATTTAATGAAGTTTATCCCTAAAGTGAGCCACAGGTTTGCAAATAAAAACAGTACATTATGTTTCAAATGTTCAATAGTTTTGTCATAATTATTATTATGTACGAACAATTAATGAACAATTAACAAAATCAATTTAACTAATGCGCGCACTGAAGAAAAACGTGACATCAAATCTGTCATGTATATGCACACATGACGTAAGAAAGACTTTTATAATAGGAATTAAAAAGTTGCTAGAAAGAGGCTAATTGAAATAATTACACACACACAGACAGAGATATATCTATTTAAATATAAATGCAATATTTTTCATGTGTTGACTTGCACAATGTGTAAGGGATACATATTTTGCATGGAGGAAATAGCAATAATGTAGCCTGAATGAAAATCTGAACTGTTAGCTTTAACGTTTACAGCAGGGATGTCAAACTTATAGGTACACTTGGGCCAAACAAACAAGGTTTAACTTTAGGCGGGCCGCAAAAAAAATCCGTATTCATAGAAACTTACATTTATTTCGAATAATACAATAATAAACATATATATATAAAAGAACAAGAAAATTAATTTAATGTTTACGTCCTGATACTTGACATCTCTTCTCTGCTATTATCTTTCCTATTTCGGGAGAAATTTTGTTTGCAGTGATAACTTTCAACTCTGAGCCAAGGTGAGCTTCATTAATACGGTTTCTAATAGGAGACTTATTACCTTTCATGACTGAAAATAACTGCTCGCACCGATAAGTGCTACCAAACATGGAAATAATTTTATATGCGAATTTTCGAGTATTTTCAAACATGGCTGGTAAATATTTGTAAAATTCAGGCACGCCCACTTCAATGAATTTTGCTTTCAAATTTGAGTTGCATTGAATCTCGATCACCTCCATTTGCATATGGCTGGGTACTGAGTCAATACTTATTGAGAAAATCGAAGAAAACAAAAAAAAATGTCTCTCGAAGGAACTAAAATCATTAAACCTCCTTTAAAATTCAGTTGTTAAATTTGCAATTTTTTCTGCGTATTTTTGATACGAACAAGTATCATCTAAACCTGATTTATTCATGCTGCACGTCGGGAAGTGCGTCAAATCTTCATATTTAAGTTGTTTTTCCCAAAGAACATTGTTGACATTTGAATGCTTTAATTATGTCAAACATGTTCGTAATGTTCGTAATGTAAATTAGCGAGCGGTATAGTTCCTATATCGGAAAGTGTTGCTCGTTCATTATGTCACTGAAAATTCTATGGTTGCTGCTGGATGTACATTAAAAATTCTGTGGTTGCTGCAGTGTAAATAATTGTAGTTTGTATACTAAACGTAAATTCTTCATCACATTTGAAGTGGCGTGATATACCTTTCTGTATAAACACGCTTGATGCGAATATTTTTACAGGTTTTTTATAATATAGAAACAGAATTAATTACATGCATTAGTCAGTACTTTGAAAACAGTGTTTTGTTGGATTAAGTTGTAGAGACATTAAGGTATTTTTTTGGAAGCATGCAAGATGAAAAATGAGCAAACGCCGTCGCCGGGAATGCGACTACAGACCTCTGGAATACTGGCCCAGCGTGCAGAACCGCTACACCACGAAGGCACGCTAGGTAGGCGGGAGAAATACCTTATAAAGTCATATAATTAAAACATATTCTGCATATTAAAACATATCTGCAAAATTTTAAAGGATATATTTAAAATTCGATATCCATAAATTTCAAGAGGTTAAATTACAATAGTAGGCGTAAGGTTATATTAAAAGATAAAATGTGCTTTTTTAGAAGTGTTACATTTTTACTGAATATCATTTTGTAAAAATAACTTTCAAACGAATAAAGAAAATTTAAACTGGTGTAATGCATATTACAAAGTATAGTACTATAATTCCTCAAGTCAAGGTGGTAATTTTTAATCCTTAGAACTATAATTATGCACATTTTATATACATTACTTCGTATTATCAGTAACATTAAATATTTTAAATATCCGTATTACTAAAGTCTCTCATTTATGGAATAAATAAATTTGCTAAGGCTTATCTTTGAGTCTATTTTTCTAATTCAATAAACGTTTGAAGAATATTTTCCGTAAAACAACAAAAATATTCTCAAAGAACTCCAAATCTTGTTAAAAATCTTTCCTTTCGTGATAAAAGTTCCATATTTATTTACGCTTTCTGGGTAACGTTAGAGAGATTTTTCTGGTACCTTTATTTCCTAACTTATAAAGTAAGCTATATTTTTCAAATTAGTTTACTATTAAAGGGTGAATGGTGTTTCTTCTAAATAATGTAATTCAAGGAATTCGTGCAATTTTAGCCACATAATACAATTTTAAAAGGTTCCCAGTTATGGGTAAAATGATAATGTTTACAAAAGGATCAGCGTTTATTTGATTATCGCAGAACACGCGAGAGCTATCGCATATGGTATGTCATAATGAAATATATTCATAATAAAAGGGAAGATGATATAAACCACAGATAAGGAGAGGAATCCCTTGCAGAGGATTTTCTAAGAGGAGTTGCTTAAATTACACATGGAGGAAAACAGCAAAACATTCCTGCATCCAACCCATTCACAGGGTTTTGAACTCAGGTAAAGCTGTCCTTTACAACCTCAACCATTTGACAATTGTTCTTACTGATGAGAAAGAATTAGGATAGTTTCTTTAATGCAGTGGTATTCCAGTATGGTAGGCCTTTCTGTTTACATTGAAAACATGATGTGACCAAAGCAGACCTCCAGTTCTATGTTTTATATATCAAAGAATTTAATAATGTATTGCTTTAGTTTGATCGTTTGGAAACCAAATCTAAAATTTGTGTTTCAACCAATAGAAAAAATTGTCATAACAATTTGTGTAATATTTAATTAGATGACATTAGACTTGTATCAAAATTGGTTTTCTTAATTTATACTAACATAATCAAATATGTGTCTTTGTTTTTTATTAAATTTTTAATTATTTATTAAATATAATGGAACTAATTCCCCGGGATGCAAAATTTTACAAGCTTGGCTAACAAACTCCTATTATAAGTATTCTATATTCCTTCCTAAAGATCTACTAAGAGTTACAAGTAAAGAATTACTTCTAGCTTATCATATACGCTACTATCCCCATAAACTGTCGCTAGTGCAGCAGCTCTTACCAGCTGATCTGGATAGTGAACAAACTTTTGCGTTGTGGTTTTTTGCACGAGTTGAGATCCGAATAGCCGTGGATCATTTTGTGGACCCACGAGGTCTACTTTCATATGGAAGGTGCGGTTAACACGCACAGTTGCCACATTTGGGCTGCTACAAACCCACATCAATTCCGACAAGTTCCATTACACTCTTCGCATGTAACGGTTCGGTGCGGCTTTACTCAACCTTCATTGTGGGTCCGTTTTTATCCGAAGAGCTCATTGACATGCAACGTCACCGGTCAACAACACGCTTCATTATTAGAGCAATCCGTTATTCCGGTTCTTCAAAAAAGGCTATGTGATACAACTACAGTGTTTAAGCGGGATGGTACTCCCCCACACATCGTCTGCTGTGTGAAACAAGTGCTCCGGCGCCATTTCGGTGACGACAGAATCATCAGCCAGCAATTTCCTACAGCTTGTTCTCCTAGATGCCCCAACAAATTCCTTGCGACGTTTGGCTGTGGGAATACCTCAAGGCCATGGTCTACCGTGATCCCATCACATCTCTATCCGACAAAGCATAGAACGCCATGTATGTAACATTCCCCAGTTCATGCTGCTTTCAACAGTCGGACGCTAACAGATGGTAGCAGACAATGGTGGACATCATATCGAGCATGTTTGTAAACTTTTGTAGATTATTTATATATCTCAATAAAGCTATGATACGCCACCTAGGGGTAGTTTTTGAAACTCATTTTTTCCTCGATAAAATTCCCATCATTTCACTCTGCTATTACCCAATTTTCGCGCAATTCCGCTTCATAGTTTTTGCTACAGACTGCTTTCAAATTTAACGTTTAATTATGGACACCCTGTATATTAAAATTTAAAATTGCTGTTTCCAATTATATACAAGTTTTAAATGCTAAATTTTAAAAGTTTTACATTGCAGCATATATTTTTTAACGAAATTTTGTTCAGAGTTTCAAGTAAAGTATCAGTTCCAATTTATCATTTTAACCAAAACTTAATATGTTGTTCCCATTGATATAAAAGTCTCATTATAAAGCTGAAATTTTTGTTTTGTATATTAACATAAATTTTCATTAAAATCTGCTGTGGATTTCAAGTAAAGTGCAGTTCCGGTTGTCCAGTTTTACCGAAAATCTAATCTTTGTATGAAAGCAGAAAGCTGTAATGCAAAAAAAAAAAAAAAGCTTTAGAGGTTTGATATAAGAGTTATCTTAAAAGGAAAATGTTGTTGCACACAGACAGAAAGACATCATTGCAAAAGCAGAAACACATGCTGTGTGGACCCTAACTTGTGCTCATACACTGAAAAATCACTATCGAATGTTTAGTCTAAAATCATTACCCCTGTTACCTGTATATTAGTTGTTGGGAGGTAAAAATCGATTCTGTGAAATTTTGAATATTTTTTATAAAATTTTGATAGAATTTTTATGCAATAATAGCTTACGTGTAAACGTTATTCTTCAAAGTAGTTAAAAAAAGAATAAAAATATTATCCCACCTTTAAGAAAATCTGTTACTTAACGAAATTAGCAGGAGCTACACAATAATTTCGAGTTAGGATTTGGATTAAACTTCTTCTGCATCACGGATTCCTTTAGAGGCTAAATTTCGAAATTCCTACTTAAGAAAATTATCCACTTCCCTTACTCCAGTATTTCTCTAAAATTTCATTGCTTTGTCAGACAGTCCTTTATCAGACTACCAGCTTTACAAATCTCTTTTTAAAACTAATAGTGATTAACTTTATACTTCTGGGAAACACATCACTTCTTGTGAAAGTAAACTCCTTTTTCTTACCTTATTTCTATGATTTCCTGCTTTTCTGTCTCCCGCAGCTGTTTTTGAATTTGTTTAATAGCTTAACATCTACATCTCTGCTAATTGGTGCGAGCCTTTTGTCTAGGTGCTCTTTGACTTAGACTTTATTCTTCCAGCATCTTCGTATTCGTTGCATTTGCTTTAACATTTATTCTTGATATTTAATGAATGGGGATAAAGATACGTTAGTTGGAGAATTCTAAGCAAAGGGATATTTAAAAATAATTTCATAATAAGAATTCCTCAGCTTTTGCTTCGTTTCGATTTTAAAGTCTTACCGGAAATGTACGTTTGCTTTATTACTTTACCAATATTTGCTGTTGAAATAAATGTTGCTAAAATTATATTTATCTCATTTCTTGAAGAATCCAGGAAGAATATAAGGTACTTACTATTCTCCTGATATAATTCATGTTGTTAATTCCTGCGTTCAGTGGATATTAGCGTTATGTGCCTGCGTTCAGTTAAAACAAGTGTTGCTAAAATTGCATTTCTCTCATTTCTTGAAAACACCAAGAAGAATATAAAGTACTTACTATTCTCCTGATACAATTAATGCTGCATTTTCCTGCTTGCAGTGGACAGTTAAAACGTTTAGCTTGTGAAATATTTACGATAGATACTGAAATAATTGAAATACGGCTGCTGAATAGTTCCTATCCAATTAAACATCAAGGCTTATGTTGTGTATAAGTGTACAACATATAGAAATGACAAATAAACTGTAGCATATGTGAAACAGGTGAGCAATAACAAAGTTATATCTAGGTGTTCAAATCAAACGAAAGGCTCATAGGTAGATGGCAGATCTTGTACAAATAAAAAGGAACAATATTGGTATACCTGGTAGGAGGTGTTGACCCAATATACTCCAGTTTACATGAATTTTTAAATTCCAGTACATAATTTTTAACCGATACTGTTATAACTTCTTAAAAGATCATCACATGCTACTTCAAAATAAATTTATTAAAAATGAGGGATATCGGTTATCACCGGCTCGATAAATAAAATTTCTACTTTATTCATGACACTTTTTTAAACAAACGTTTCGTTGAAAAAGCTTTACATAAATTCTAGTGAAACCACAGTCAGCTAACACCAGGTGAAAATAATCTCTTACAATTATCTGTTACAGTTTCAAATATACTGAAACCAACTAACACCGGAGGTAAGTAATCTCTTACAATTTCGAACAGATTGAAATATAATACTTAGATTGAAAAATGTTACTTGGACTGAAATGCATTACTTGGACCAAAGCGATCTTCTACCAAGGTTGACTCTTAAAGTTGCACAAAGTATATGCATTGAGCAAACAGAAGCTGTAACACCCAAACTGTAACTGGACAACACATAATCTGTAAGATAAAGAATTCTTATACTTAACACATCTAAGGGGCAATTAATGTCGTTCTCTTCCCCCCCCCAAATACCAACCAAGTGTCTTCTGGATCCATTCTTCTATTCTTCATCAGCTGAATGATATTGAAAAAATGGTGTATTACATTAAATTATGACGCCATATGCGTACGTGAAGTTTCAAAAGTTTTTGTTTCAGGTTTGGCAATAAAAGAATTATTTACGAGTTGTCTGTTGCTTGGATTTCAGTCATATTAAAATATTTTTATACATTCTCTTTTCAGGTGTAAACATATAACTTACAAATTTTAATTTTGGCATCTGGCGTGCTTGTCCGCTGGTAAAGTTAATATAACCAGTTTGGTGTAATGTATTAATAGAATACGTTGAAATGTATTTCTGTGATATGTCATTATAGTGTTATATTAAATTAATAGTTATATTATTTTAATTTACTTTTATTGATTTTTTTTTTGTTTCAGTTTTGTTATATGAACTTCCAGTTACACTGTCAGTACCTTTTTTAATTTAATTTATAATGTAATTATTATTTGTTAAATATTTAATTAAATACCCAGCATACTGTGCGACTTTAATAACTTATTACTATAACTTCAAATTTTAAACTTTTGTTTCCATATTTATGCATATGTAGAGAGAGTGAGAATTTAGAATTATGTAAGTGAGCCTTTGATCTTGTTTATTTATCATCTTGTCGCCAAGCTTAAACATGGTGAAGATTAACTTAAACGCAATTAAGCTATTTTGACGTAAACATTAGCAGAGAAAATTTATTCGATAGAGGTAACGCTTTCTGTACTTGTTCCTTGTTACGCACCGTTCAACCTGGCTGTGATTATAAAATAAATTTAAAATCAAAATCGAAATTCAAAATCCGAGCTTTCGATGAGTACTTGTTCGGGTGGGAGTTAATGTGTGTTCAAAATTTGGTAGCTCTGTATGTCGCATGTTTTTTCACTATGTGAGGGACATACATATATGCATACAAACAGATTCTTCATTATTTAATAGTCGGGGATATTGCTCTAAGGATAAAGAATAATCCAGTTCATTAAATTATGTCTTACTTTAAACCTCAACATAACTAAACTTAAACAGTTAAAGCAAACTGAATGGCAGAGAATTTTCTGTAGGTTATCCACTAAACAATTCTGTACACATACAATTTTTACCATCGAACGTGTAAGTAAAAATGTCCATAACGTTTACATACGGAATCTGCCAAAGGTTCATGTAAAATGGAAACATTATACGACGGACAGTATAGTATGGTTTAAGAGTTACATTACCTTAATAATGTTCTGATGACTGGCATTAATTATGTCATATTACGATAATATTGTTACGAATTTAGTATTTAAAAAGCTAATATTGGTTCAATTATAAATTAAATGGTTTTATTTCTCGCGTAGTGCAGCGCGTGACGAATATTAAAAGAAAGCTAAGCCGGAAAAATTGAAAATACAAGAGCGCGTGCATTAAATAAATAAATATCTCTTTTTGATTTCGAGAAAGTACTGGAAAATTCTAGCGCGTGATTTTAAAATCTTATAAAAGGAGGAAAACATCTCAGTTTGCAGTTGTTGCTTAGTTTGTTGTTGTTTAGAAAACTGCTCTTGTTGATTGTAGCGAATTCGCGGATTAGCGTTCTTTAGCTGTTTTGAATTACGATCTATTGGACATTTGAGTAGTTAAAAGATAACTACTGTGAGATATTGTAATACTGCATGATAATTTGAGAAAACGTAAGCATTTTTGCTGAGATAATAATAAATTTTTGTTCATTTTTCATCGGACTTGTGCATTCATTTCATAACGAACCCGTACGCACGCAACAATTTTTGGTGTCAGGAGTGGGGTTTGAATGCCAATAACAAGAGCGATGGAAGAGCAATTAAGGCAGTTGATCTCAGCCTTTGCCTCGTTGAAAGAAGATATGAAATCTAATCAGGAAAGGACTGAAGCGGGACAAGAATCTGTTAAGGAAGAGATGAAGGCCATTCAAGCTGGTCAATTAACTTTTAAAGACGAAATAAAAGCCGTACAAGTAAAGATTGAAGAAAGTCAATACGAAATGAAAAGAGAATTTGCCTGCATAATAGAAACCAAATTCGATGCTATGGAAGGCAGAATAGATTTGGTTGAAAATAAAGTTGGGCAAATTGAAGAAAAAGTTTCTTCCGTAAAAGTTCAAATTGAAGAAAGAGTTTCTTCGGTGAAAGAAGAAATAGAAGAAAGAGTTTCTTCTGTAAAAGAATATATAGAAGAGCGAGTTTCTGCCGTCGAGCAACAAATTGATGATAGGGTTTCAGCCTTTGCGAAAGAAGTTGACACTTTAAAGAAGAGCATAGCGAACGAAAGAAGCAATTCTGAGGGTTTTAAATTCTTACCGATGCCTGCTCGTCCATCTCTGAAGCTATCCACATATGATGGGAAGACATCCTGGCAAGTGTATAAAACACAATTTTCTATCGTTTCAGATGCGAATGGATGGGATTCCCAAACTAAGGCCTGCCATCTCGCCGCTTCTCTGAGAGCAGAAGCAGCGGATATCCTGCAGACGCTTCCAGAAAACCAAAGACTTGACTTCGAAGCTTTTCCCGGCGCATTGGAGCTGCGCTTTGGCGAGAAATGTTTAAAAGACTACAGCAGGCTTCAATTAAAATCCCGTCAACAGAAGCCCACCGAATCACTCCAGGAACTCGCCACAGATGTTGAAATGCTGTCCCACCTCGCCTTTACGGAGTGCCCGAGAGAAACGAGGGAAATCCTGTCCCTGGAGTACTTTATCGATGGCATCCGGGAACCCGAAATACAGAAGGCTCTACGAATGGCAGATGTTAAAGATTTGAAAAGCGCTTTAGTGTACGCCATGAAATTCGAGGCAGCCCAGCAAGCCACTCGTCGAGACCGCCACCCCGTGAGAGCTGCTCAAGTCCAGCAGCCAGAGAATCAAGTCACTGCTCGTCTAGACGATTTAACTAGACAATTCAACGCCTTGAGACGGAATATTGGTGATAAGAAAGCAGCGGGGAAACTAATTAGTGGCCATCTAGTGGGGCGGAGGTTGCCAGATAATGAAAAGCCCCAATTTAAAGCGCTTTAGATTTCTGCAGTGAGAGGCGGCAGTAATGGACATTTTATAATAGGACATATTAATGGAGTTCCCTGCAATATGACAATAGATACAGGAGCCAACGTTACCATCATCCGAAAAGACTTGGCTCAACAATTGGAAAGCAAACTTATCTGGACGCCGCCCTGCGTTACCCTCCAGACTGTGTCCGGTGAGAAGATCGATATCGCGGGGAAAGTGAACGTTAATATCACGTTTGGAAGTGCCGCTTACCATCACATGGCATATGTAGCAGACGTTACAGATCCTTCCATACTCGGATTAGACTTTTTAAGGAAATATAATTTTTCCTTGGACTTTAAAAATAATGAATTGCATTCTGCGTCTGAGGACATAACGTTATTTGGAATTAATAATGAAGAAGTTAAATCTGTCCACAGAATCATAGCACAAGACAATATCACAATACCGGCAAGAACAGAAATTTTACTCCCTGGATCTATAGCCGAAAACAGAGATTTTCGCTACGGCATCATAGAATATCCCAATAACTGTAATATCCCGAAAGGAGTACTAGTAGCCTCAACACTCGTCGACCTATCGAGAATGGTTATTCCTGCGAGAGTTGCCAATGTAACTGAGAAGGCGAGAGTTATTAAGAAAGGCGACGTGGTTGCAGCATGTACTCCAGTAACCAGCGTTGAAAGAAAGAACAACATCCCAGAACACGTGTCCTCAGAGAGCATTACATCGGAGTTATTGCAGAATGCGCAATTAAACGATGAAGAGAAGAATGCTGCCGATCGCGTCATTAAAGATCTCCAAGTTGTTTTCTCCCGCTCGTTTTCTGACGTGGGTCGAACTAGTTTGACACAACATAGAATCGATACCGGCGATCATCACCCGATCAAGCAACATCCAAGACGCCTACCGTTTGCTAAACAGGAAGAGATACGAACACTTTTAAAGGATATGGAAGAAAGCGATGTTATCGAGCCTTCATTAAGTCCATGGGCATCTCCCATCGTTCTCGTCAGAAAGAAAGACGGCTCAACAAGATTTTGCGTTGACTATCGCCGGTTGAATGAGGATACGAAGAAAGACAGTTACCCTCTTCCTAGAATTGACGACATTTTGGACACTCTTTCTGGAAGCAAGTGGTTCTCAACACTTGATTTAAAGAGTGGGTATTGGCAGGTAGAAATACACCCTGTTGACCGAGAAAAGACGGCATTTACTACGGGACAAGGGCTTTGGCAATTCAAGGTGATGCCGTTTGGACTGTGTAATGCGTCGGCAACATTCGAACGTCTCATGGAGACTGTTTTGAAAGGCCTTTCCTACGAAGCCTGCCTGATATACCTGGACGACATCATCTTCGTCGGAAAGAGTTTTGAAGAACATTTAGAAAATTTTAGGAAGGTGCTTCAGAAACTGAAAGAAGCCAATCTGAAGCTGAGTCCCGATAAATGCAAATTCTTCCGAAAGGAAGTGACTTATTTGGGACATGTCATCTCTGCAGAAGGTGTACGCACGGATCCTGAAAGGTATCAGCGGTTAAATCCTGGAAACGTCCCGAAAATGTCCATCAGCTGAGTAGCTTCCTAGGGCTTTGCACTTACTATAGGAGATTCGTGAAGGACTTTCCTTCCATCGCAAGACCCCTTCACAAGCTGACAGAGAGCAAGCAAACGTTCTTGTGGACAAAAGAATGCGAGGATACATTAAACAGCTTAAAGGAAGCTTTAACATCTGCTCCAATCCTGACGTATCCTCAGCTCGACAGACCATTTATTCTCGACTCGGACGCGAGCAATGAAAGTGTCGGTGCGGTTTTGTCCCAAGAAATAGACGGCCAAGAACGTGTAGTAGCGTACTGGAGCAAGAGCCTGTCTAAACCGGAGAGGAATTACTGTGTCACCAGGAAAGAGTTGCTCGCCATAGTCAAAGCTGTAGAACATTTCCATCATTATCTATACGGCAGAAAATTCCTCCTCCGCACGGACCATGCCTCATTAGCCTGGCTTTTAAATTTCAAGAATCTTGAGGGTCAAATAGCCAGGTGGATACAGAGACTCCAAGAATATGACATCACTAGCCGTCATCGAAAGGGATCATCACACGGGAACGCCGACTCCCTGTCTAGAAGACCTTGCCCAGAAAGCTGCCGATATTGTTCCAGGGTGGAAGCGAAATACGAGCTGCTGACTCCGGTCGCAAGACAAATTAAAACATCAACATTGGCTGATCGAGGCCCGTGGAGTGATGACGAAGTCAGGAAAGACCAGCTGGAAGACCGCGACATTAAACCCATACTTGATTTAATAGAGTCATCAAACATAAAACCTACATGGCAGGACATTTCTATCTGTAGTCCTACAACAAAACGATACTGGGCACTCTGGGATTCACTTCACATACGAAACGGCGTCTTATACCGGAAATTCGAGTCGGATGATGGGAAGACGTTCCGATGGCAACTGATACTTCCAAGATCCCGGATTCCTGATGTCCTCAAAGAACTACATAACAGCCCTACAGGAGGTCACTTTGGAATTATGAAGACCTTACAGAGAGTTCGTGAGCGCTTTTACTGGAATAATGCAAAGGATGACGTGCAAAACTGGTGCCGATCTTGCGATGCCTGTGCAGGTCGGAAAGGACCAAAGAAACGCAGCCGAGGCAAGCTGCAACGTTACAACGTAGGTGCGCCGTTTGAACGTATCGCCTTTGATATCTTGGGACCTCTGCCACGAACTGCTGATGGTAACAAATACATACTCGTTGTCATTGATTACTTCACCAAGTGGCCAGAAGCGTATCCTATTCCTGATCAAAAGGCTGTTACAGTAGCTGAGGTGCTGTTACAGTAGCTGAGGTGATGATACAGCACTGGATTTCCAGGTTCGGGGTGCCTCTTCAGTTACATTCCGATCAGCGAAGGAATTTTGCCTCGCCAGTAATCAAAGAACTATGCAAAATATTCGGCATTGGCAAAACTCGAACGACGCCATTGCATCCCCAGTCGGACGGCATGGTAGAGAGGTTCAATCGAACCATCCTTAATAACCTCTCATTAGTGGTTTCCAGAAACCAACAGGATTGGGACAAGAAATTACCACTGTTTTTACTGGCTTACCGCACTGCTGTCCACGAGACTACCGGCTATTCCCCATCACAGATGCTCTTCGGTCGTGACCTTCGTCTGCCTTGTGATCTCTTGTTTGGTCGCCCTCCGGATGCTCCTTCATCGCCTGAGGAATATATTCAAGATCTCCAGGCCCGGTTTGAAGTGATGCACAACTTTGCACGACAGCGAGTCAACTTGGCGACGGAGAAGATGAAGACCCGATACGACACAAGAGCTACTGAACATCAATTCCACGAAGGAGACAAAGTGTGGTTGTGGAATCCGACTCGACGGAAAGGACTTTGTCCGAAATTACAGTCACCTTGGGATGGCCCGTACACAGTCCTAAAAAGGCTGAATGACGTCGTGGTTCGGATTCGTAAGTCTTCGAACTCTAAACCTAAAGTCGTTCATTACGACAGGTTAGCTCATTACTCTGGCCATAGTGCGTAATGCAAATAATTGTAGATAGTATAAGACCATGGTCCTTTTTATTTTTAAATGTGTATTTGATTTGATTTGTATTTAGTATCTGATTTTCATTTAGTATTTGATTTGTATTTTACTTGTATTTGATAGCATTTGATTTGTTTTATTTATTGCATTTATTGTTCATGTTGTTTATTATTGTAATGTAATGCTTATTAAAGCATTTACGCCACAGTTGTAAGTTTGGCTTCCTGTTCAGGGATTGTACTGCCCGGGACGTGCAGTCCTTGGGAAGGGGGCAGTGTTACGAATTTGGTATTTAAAAAGCTAATTTTAGTTCAATTATAAATTAAATGATTTTATTTCTCGCGCAGTGCAGCGCGTGACGAATATTAAAAGAAAGCTAACCCGGAAAAATTGAAAATACAAGAGCGCGTGCATTAAATAAATAAATATCTCTTTTTGATTTCGAGAAAGTACTGGAAAATTCTAGCGCGTGACTTTAAAATCTTACAAAAGGAGGAAAACATCTCAGTTTGCAGTTGTTGCTTAGTTTGTTGTTGTTTAGAAAACTGCTCTTGTTGATTGTAGCGAATTCGCGGATTAGCGTTCTTTAGCTGTTTTGAATTACGTTCTATTGGACATTTGAGTAGTTAAAAGTTAACTACTGTGAGATATTGTAATACTGCATGATAATTTGAGAAAATTTAAGCATTTTTGTTGTGATAATAATAAATTTTTATTCATTTTTCATCAGACTTGTGCATTTATTTCATAACGAACCCGTACGCACGCAAGAATATTTACAAATCAATTCTTGAAATGTTCTAGGAAAGCAAACTTTCTCTTGGTACCGTTATGCCCATTTTATCGCACATTTCTTTAATAGTTTTCCAAAGTCCGTTCATTTATTGGATTCTGTTTCCCTAAGGTTCATTGTAACAAACCTAAATGTGCATAAGACAAGCGTCACGTGATTTTACAACTTATTCAGAAAATGGGATACATTTTATTTCTGTTTCTGATTCTTTCTTTGCAAAATAAATGCCGGTTGAATTAGACATTTAACTAGGGGTTTCATCCACATAAAACTCAACTTTTCTCTTGTCCTTTCCGTATAGGTTTGGAATTTATTCTTCAAACATTCGTTCTTCGTTCTAAAATATTATGATAATATCACAATAAAATAAATTTAGTATTACTTGAAAATTTTTGAGTTTTAAAGTAAACATTTCGTACTTCTACCATAGACCCGGTTGGAAATTTTTCTATACATTGACGAAGTCGTTCCGTACGGTCATTTTCGTAGTTGAGGAACAGAAAAATTACTTATTATTATACCCATGTCTCATTGAGTGTCACCACAAATTTCCTTTCATCAGCAACAAGGAGTTGTTTACATAATGTTATAATTTTTTTTTATTCTTTCCGTAATATGCTTTGATAAAAGCAGATGATCTTTAGGTTTGAACATTTTTTTTAACTTCAAGCCTTATAAGGAATTTCTCCCACTTTGCTAGCGTACCTTCGTGGTGTAGTGGTTCTGCACGCTGAGTCGGTATTCCATAGGGGCGTGGTGCGATTCCCGGCGAATGCTCTGTATATTTTTCACCTCTCCGGTTTCCAAAAATATACCTAACGTCCCTACAGTGGCCCCCAAACTGCGAGGGTTATGGATGATGATTCTCCTCACCCAGGATTTGACGATTGGGTCCCCTAAAAACCCTAGTTGCCCTTTAAAAGTTTGCGTATATAAGGTATTTCTCCCACTTTCCTAGCGTGTCTTCGTGGTATAGTGGTTCTGCACGCTGGGCCGGTAATTCAGAGGTCCGTGGTTCAATTCCCGGCGATTGCTAATTTTTCACCTCTGAGGCCTCCAAAAAAATCCTAATATCTCTACAACCTTTATGAATTATTTTGCTTATGCTGCCAGAAAATACGTTCATTTACTTCGCGGCCATTTTTGCATTTTTATTTCAGCTAGGCCTTTTCTTCCCTTTCAAATTTAATACGTTAAAATATTTTTCTTTGAAAAGCAATAACCTCGATTTTACACCGTTTTGCAATTTTTCTCGAGAATATTTTTTCTCGGACCGCCATCTTTCAAAATAATTCTGTTTTTGTGCGTTCCTATCAAAATAAAACAGTAACAGAACATTACAGTAGTGGCCAAAATTGTGGACACTTTTGGAAATTTTTATGTTTTTGAACTTTGTATGATTATAGAAAACGTTACGTTTCACAAAATGCAAACTTGTATATATCATTTTAAAGAGAATTTATTACTGAATTAAATACAAAACACAAAATTCAATTATTTGCAATACAGAAAAGTTAAACAATAATAGTTATCGATATACATTAGATAGTGATGATTGCAGTGAGTTATCAGTACTTAGTAGGGTACCCTTTATTTTTGATTACAGCTTCACATCGACGTTTTATTGAGCTGACAAGAGTTTTAAGCTCTTCTTTCGTTATTACATGATGCCAGGAAATAATTATAGCCTCAATTAATTCCCTTTTATTTGATGGACTCCTCATTCGCACAACAGTTTTCAAACGGTGCCACAAATTTTCGATAGGATTGAGGTCAGGACTGTTTCCTGGCCATGACAACAATTTAATGCTCTTTGTACGAAACCACTCATTCGATAGTTTGGCCGTGTGGCAAGGAGCAGAATCCTGCTGAAAAATAAACGAAGCATTGTTGGGAAAGAGATCTCTGATGGAAGGTAGAAGTTTTGGTTCTAGAATATTGTCAATGTATTTTCTGGCATTCAGTGTCCCATCGATGACATGAAGACAACCAATACCATCTGCTGACATGCATGACCAAATCATAACACTAACTGAGTTCTTTACAGGTGCTTGAATGCAGTCAGGATGTAGCTCTTCTCCTATTCTACGTCTTACATATTTTCGCCCATCACTACCGAATAACGATATCTTAGTTTCATCACTCCATATAACTTGTGACCGCTGATCATCTGACCAATTAATGTGTTCCTTTACCCACTGTAGTCTTTTTTTTTTCCCGTTGCTGAAAATTAAGATAAGGCTTTTTTCGTAGAATTCTACCTCTCAGTCCAACATCTGTTAATCATCTCCTGATTGTTCTTGAACTGACAGAAACACCAGCATCATTCAGATCACTTCTGATGGCCGCTGATGACATTTTTCTATCTTGGAGACATAGTAGTTTTGTTCTTCTGTCATCAATAGATGTGGTGCACCTTTTTCGGCCTTTTTTTTTTTTTTTTTTTTTTTTTAAATTTGTTTCCTGATATCGTAAACTAAACTTTCGGACTCCAGATGTAGTCACTGAACCACCCACCTGTCTTGCAATTTCAGCATAGGAAAGACCACTTTCTCTTAACACAATAATATTACATCTCTTTCTAGGTGTCCAATCTACTCTTTTATTTGATGTCATTGCTTCTTGACTAAATATTAAAAATTTTTAGAAAAATTTCTACCTGTAATTGCAGTGTATAAGAAACAGGTCCTCCTTCTACAGAACAAAGCAAAATAATGAATTGTTTTAAGTGTAAACATGATGTCAGCTTCTACTGGCAGTTACTAACATTTGATTGGTTCTCAGGACAGGAACAGTGATTGGTCAGGAAAGCTACACATTACAAACCACTTCATAACTGTGTTTTTTTATTTATATTAAACTACATATAACTTTTTTTATATTGCAAATAATTGAATTTTGTGTTTTGTATTGAATTCAGTAGTAAATTCTCTTTAAAATGATATATACAAATTTGCATTTTGCAAAACGTAACATTTTCTATAAACATACAAAGTTAAAAAACATAACAATTTCCAATAGTGTCCACAATTTTGGCCACCACTGTATATGGAAAATGCAAAATATTTACTATCTCAGAATTCTAACGAGAAAATTTAAGTAGAAAATTGTTTCCATAAAGTGCGGAAGACTTTTTCTATATGTAAGATTTAAAGCAGTCATCCAGAAACACAGCCGCGGCCTTTACATTCAAGAACACATAAATGGGATCTGAATCAGAAGAAAAACGATTTCTTCATTAATAAGTTCAGATACGAAGACACATTTTTGTTATATCGTTATGTAGAGAAAACGTGAAACTAGTTTTCATATCCTAAACATTGCGTACAAACAATGAGTCGGTGACACTGAAAGAGTTCCATACATACCAAGATGGATTTATTATGGGATAACTACAGTAACGACATGCTGAAGCCTGATTTTGACCTTTCGCAAGAACCTATTAAATCCCCAATTCACGCTGATGGAGCACAAACTGCGCTTCTACCAATCTCAATTGGCCAATGCTTTCTTCCAAGAGAAGACATCCAAAGAATGCAGAAGCCATTGTTAAGTCTCTGAGTATCACTACGCATTCTTGAGATGCATTAAGAAAGTAAACCACGTTCCTTCAGACCCCATCAAGTGCCATTTTAAATAAACTTCTTATATGAAATGTAAAGCATTACGTTTGTACCTCTTCTGATATATTTTAAGCATAGATTAAAAGATATGAGGCTTGCTTGACTACGCCTCGTAGTGTCTCTGATATAAATGGTCACATACCAGTGTTTCCCAACATTCTTTTCTGTTAAAATAAAAGTCACGTTTAAGGAATTTTTAAAGCTTTCTCCACCAAATTAATACACCAGGCAAAATTTTATACTTATTTTCTTTTTTACAGTACTTACTGTTATACTGTTTATTGTTCAAACATAAGCAACTGTATTCTATTTCAAATTTAGGTTTTAAAATAGATGCATCTGGAGATTATACCCATGCTTACTTTCTCTGTTACTATACTTGCAGTGTTTATGTTTCAAACGCAAACAATTTCGTTCTACTTCAAGTTTTTATTGTCGAAAGTGATAGTTAAAGAGTTATGATTATGCTTATTACCTATGTTACATGATACAATATTCGCACTCTGTAGTTTTCAGATTTTGCTCTGTTCCAAATTTTGGTTAAAAGAGAATATGCGTTGGTCAATGACACTTAATATAATTCGTATATATTAAAAATTTTATAATGTTGTAAGGTGTTCCCCCCCTTCTCGCTCTGTGCCTTTATGGTGTAACTGGAAGCACGCCCGAGTATGTCTATGTTATGACACTTATATAATTCACATGCATTAAATCGATTATAATGTCTTAAGGTACTTTCTACCTCCTTCCTGAGTGCCTTTATGATGTAATTGGAAGCACGTTTATCTGGCATTTGGGAAATCGCAATTGCGGATCCAGGAGAGAAATTTGCACATATTTCATGTGTTCTGACTTACCTTTAAGTAACATAAATGACCATAATCTCGAGTATTATAAGACTAAATTCACATTCATTTCTAATGTTTACAGTTATTGTAAAGTAATCTTTACAATTATTGAAAGCATTTCATGAAATACTATACATTTAAATATGTGCAGCATACCCAAATATTCAAACACAAAATTACGTTTCTAATTAGTACAATACATCTGTTTCTGCAAGTTAAAGTTTAATGGCTTTTATAGAATGCAGAACTATGTTAATAATGTTGCATCTCTACTACTGTAACTAGTAAAATAGGCGTTAATTATACGATTGTTGAGCTGAAATACAGTTGTATATTCGTATTATTTGTGGCATTGTTCTAACGCTTAAAGCACGCATGATTTATCGAATATTGTACCCCATTATATAAGTTTAATTACTCTATTTATCTATATCATTACATATGAAGCTGAAGTATTAACAACTATTAGCAACTCTTATGAGCAAACAATTAAGCTAGCATTATTATGAAAATTTACTATTGGAGTAGAAACGTTTGTATATTTTCATTCTGTAATACAGATCACAAGTTATCTGTAGATTTAGATGCACTAGAATTCATTCATAAACTAGTTTGTATATGCTGATATATTAATACGCGGACAGTTTTCCTTAAAATCACTTTATTCACATATTGATTTTCTTTTCGGTTTATATATACTATAATATATATATAATAAAATAATGGTTCAATAGTTCACATTTATTACTCCTAAAAAGTACCCTTTATTAATTCGTTAAAATTTACAATGCGTCAACTTGACGCTAACAAACTTCGTCTCTGCTTGGGCGGTAACTGAAAATCAGATAATGAAACTAAAAGTTGAAGATGTTAACGAGTGATAAAAGTAACCTAAAGAGCTCAGCGAGATCGAGTAACGTAAACCCCTTCGATACTAGTGGCAGCAAGTCAATGCAATTAAGCCACGTGAAGCAGCAATGAGCAAACGTATCTTTACACCAGAGGTGCCGGTTGTCGCTTAAATCTCCTTTCTCCTACCGAAACTAGGCTTTTAAACACTTTCTTCAAAGTAGAAATTTTCATTCCTTCACGCGTGCTACAAAATTTCAATATTCTGGCACTGAAAATTAGGGGAATGAAGGCTTATAGAAAAGTTTAAAATTAAACTTTATCTTGTTAGTTAAAATAAATATAAATCCCTACACCGTTACACCACGAAGGCATGTTGGAAAAGGAGAAAATACCTTATAATGTGTATAAATAGTTCTTTCGCAAAAGTTTGTAGAAGTATTGCAATAAATAATTGTAAACTTGCTGAAGAAGTAAGAAATCTCCTCCGTCACAGAAAGCACAGCGTCGTTTCTTTAGTGTAGTCCAACCTTACTGTGCTGTACACATATAAGACATTTTCACGCTCAAAAGTGTTTTGAATAAGCGCATTTGTTACGTATGGGCAACTTAAAATCTATATTTTGGACCTCCATAAGTACTGAACTATTATCTGTGAATATATGGGAGATTATTGTGAACTACAAAATGATCGTCGCATATATATAGTGTGAAGCTGAAATAGTTTCCGACCACGGAGATAAAAGAAAATCTGAATTTTGCCACCCTAGCGGAGATTTTCTACTGATCAATCTACTTTTTTCGAAAAGCAGTAGCCATTGGCGAACAAGGCCTATTATTTTAGCAAAGCAGGAGGAAGTTTTACAGGTAATATGAACACGATGTTAATACAAAAGAAAGATGCAAAATTATTATGTACAATCATACTAATTGTTTATAATATATGAATTTAAAGTGAGTCATCTCAGAATTAATCCACACATGCCGTCTTATGTAACGCATAGTGTCGTGAATATCTTTAATCCAATCACTGCTCAAAATTTCAACAAAATACTGGCTTTATATCTCTCTTGCTTGAATGTATACTTACTTTCATTCCTTTCCTTGCTCTTCTAGCCCGCGTCTGTCTCCTTCTATGCCGTCCATTGTACAAAGCTGTGATAAACTGTATAACGTTTTGGGGTGCATGTCGCCTCCCTAATGATATGCATCCAGAATTACTCGTCCATCAATAAAGTACGTCTTGTCTTCGACTACGTCTATCGTCGTCTTTTTGTATCTATACAGAGGAGCCAATCCATTGTGGAAATCGCCTAGTCATCAAGGTAAGATCATTTAGTCGCCAAGTCGTTGCTTAAATTATATATATATGTGTGGGGAAAGGCAACGACCATAGTTGATAACACACATTTATTACTATTTACAAATATAGATTACATTAGGATTACAATTAATGAAAATGGTATACGAGCGATCGAGCGACGTCTGCTCCGCTCGCTAGCTAATCCTCGTCTTCTTCCGAAGGCAGGAAACACATGCTGACGCAATGCATACGTCACACAGTAGAAGATTAGGGAATATCATGACATAACATTTCCCACATATATAATAAAAACTGGAATTAATTATTTAATAGAAGTAGATAAAACCACCCTAGGAAAATTAAAAAATTGTGTTAAAAGAAACCTATTAAATTTAAAAACAGGAAACAAAAGTTAAGACGATCCCACACTAATTTGAAAATTTTTTTGTTGTTATTGTTTTATTTAACTTTTGAATCAGATTAAAATTATCTGCTATAATTCAGATTATTTCTATTTTCATGTTCCAGACCGACTTCTCAAGGACGTCGCTCTCCGTGGTCTTTTCAGCAACTAAAGAAAAATTAAGCAATAAAATGAAAATCAACAACAAAGAACATGAACATCTCCGTAGTTTAAAATTAAACGAATAAAAGACACTTACTAGAAATTCTATAGAAAACGTAAAGTATTACTAGTAATTCTGTAGAAAACTTTTAAAAATCAAAATTGCGACATTTCTCAACTCTTGCTGTGAATGCGTGGTACTTCAGTGCAAGTTTGCCATTTCCTGTTAAAGTCAACAAACATCGCAAATGTTAAGCCTCAAGTAGCAGTTTCCATATAAACCATTTCAAAGTGGCTTAATAAAGACGTAGGTTAAAAATTTTGCGTCACAAAGGAATACACTGACGCTTAAATGTATAGTATATTAATTTCACAAAATACAATTTTTTACAATATATATATATATATGAACTTATTGAATATTGATTTTTACTATATATATAGTATATATGAAAACACAACTGTACCTAGAATCATCAAGTCTTAAATAACGTAGTCCTCCAACTGAGCATGGGCACTTGGAATCCCGAATTTTGAATTTCGAATTTGTTTTGTTATCTATTTCAAAATTTGTAAAATATTCATGAGTATTTTATTAAAAAATTCAACGATTTCAAAGCAAGCAATGGTAACATTCTACGGCGAAAAATTATCTCCAGCGCGGAAGACTGTGTATCGGAGATTCTAAAGATATGCCCTTTGAAATATTTTGTGATATTGCATTGAATTGATATGCCCTTTGAAATATTTTGTGATATTGCATTGAATTGATATGCCCTTTTAAATATTTTGTGATATTGTATTGAATTGATATTGAATTGAATTTTATGGTTTAACTGCGAAGAACATGATAGTTAATAAATAAAGGTAATACATAAAGCGTTACGAAATAGCCTTTTCGGTGTAATATAAGATCTGAAAAGCTTTCAGATTTTTTAAAGGGTTTCTTTAAGAAACATTTCTCAGATGAGAAATAGTCACAGGTTTTTCCTAACTAAATATTTAATAATACAGGTCAGTTTACCTTTAGGAATATTTATGCATTCGCATCATATAATGGTACCTCCTACAATGTTGTAAATGAAGTGGTTGTAATTAGGTATTAAAATAATGAAACACTTTATTTGGGACATTAAAAAAAATGAAAAATCGTAGAAAAACGCAAACATTATATACCCATAAAACTGCAATGTATTAGAAAAATACCACAGTTCAAATTTTGTAAAATATCCATTATTGTTCTAGCTGAAATTCCCTTCATAGCAATGTTTCTTCCCAAGGCATGCAGAAATAAGTGAAATTCTTTTATTGCAACCAATTCGGAGTAGAATTGGCCATTGCCTCTCCCGAAGCCGTATTCTATACTGGATAATAAAGCACATGCAGAGGAAAAGTTACATTGAAAGCTATGCTAAATTTAACTAAAAATAAGTATGCGTTTATGTGTTTTATGTAAGTGCGACTGCATAAATTCTACTTTCGTTTTAAATGTAGATGTCAGACAAGCTGAGCTTACTTTTCCTGACGATCGTTTCCCACCTATGTTTACCTGTGCGTGCTTTTTGATGGACTTTCATACATTTATCATTTTAAAATACCTTGTTTTAAATACATTATTTATTTTCTTTCCTCCTACATCTTCTTTATATATATAAGTCGCTAAAGTGTGTGTCGTCGATAGTTTATTGTTGCCACTCGGAAAATTTAGCTCGGAAATTAACGTTTCCTCAGTTTTTAATTAATATCTCGGCCGATTAAAGTCGTACGAAGATGAAAACGGTATCGATGTATTTGGAGAATTTTTTGGAATCCGAGGATACGCTACTCGAATTTCGCCGTTCCGTAGACATTCGAGAAAAAAGAATTTGGCACGTAGCCAAATCCCTGTAATAGGGAAACCCAAGAAAGAAAGTGGAAAATACATAGGGGAACATTAGTTTTTAATTAATATCTCGACTAATTAAGTCCCACGAAGACGCGAATGGTCAAAATGTCGTGCCACGGACCTGCGGAATCCAACGGTGTGCTTCGCTAATCCCGGGAGCCAGCCGTTTCGAAGGAGATGATATTACTTCACCCCATATATATATATGCTGCTTAAGTGTCTGTTTGTCGCCGATAGTTTATCGGTTGCTTGCGCAACTGTATTAGCCAAAGAGGTGCAATTGCCACGGCACAGGATTGCCGTTTCAATTGAGACGTAGACAATTTCCTGTAAAACTTACCTTTACTATGACCATCAATAAGTCCCAGGGCCAAACGCTTAAGCGTGTTGTCATATTTTATCTGAGCCTACATTTGGACACGATCAACTTTATGTTGCGGAAGTAAAATTAAAAATAACGGATGGTCCTCTGCAAGGCGAGCTTAAAAATGATGGAAAGATCTACACAAGAAATGTGTACAAAGAGATCTTTGACGTGTGAATAAACATTTTATTCTTTAAGTCACCTTTATTTATTGAGCTAGCGGTAGCTCTTAAGAAATGTACCGCTGGTGGTTTCCTTCATTGCACTCTTCTTCAAGCAATTAAGCAAGTAGAAGGGGGAAACCCTGTGGGGCAGTAAGCAAAGGGACGTCCTCGCCGCCATCTCTGGGTAATTCAGTTTGAATTAGCAGACACCTTCGCACAAATCATTTCAATTACAATTTATAATATCTAGAACAACGGTCAAATCGTCTGATCAACGGGCTTTCTAGTTTGTAATAAGCACAAGCTGTACTACTAAACCCGAAACTCTATTTTTGTCCACTTTTCATATTGTTGCCAACAAATGTTAGCCTAATGTATTATTGAAAAAATTAAAAAGATGAGGAATCTGTATATAAGTATATACTTTTACTGTGAAAAACGAAGGTACCTAAAGTCACCGAGTTTTCAATACCCTTAGACATCCACCCAAACATAAGTATCTCAAAGCCCAAATTTTGAAGTTCAAATTTGTTTTTGATTTATTTAATTTTTTTTTTTTTTTTCAAATTTAAGGAATTGTATTCAATAAACTCAGCTATTTAAAAGTCAGTAGTGACAACTCCATTCGAAATAAAGCATTTCTATCACCAGCGCACCATACTGCTGCCATTCTGCAAAAAGTAAGTAAACCATTGGTAAACAAATATTTCAATTTTAATCTACAAATTCGGCTATTTCAAAGAAATCTTTTGATACTGCCCTAAATTGAATACTTATCATTTCCATTCACCACAGTGTTGCCATTAAGTAGAGTGTAAAGTATATAATCTTCAAAATTAATCTATGCTGCTGAAAATTGAGCAGACAAAAAGTAAGAAATATAGAAGCAATTTTACACAATGATCGTAACAGTTAAATACCTCAGGAACATTTACACATTTTATACTTTCTGTAACTTTCACACACATGTCATTACGACGAAGACGAAACTCACACCTCAAACTATAACTAAGCAATTGTTAGTTAGATATGGAAGTTTGTGAAAGGAAATTCCACTCTTGCCTCCAACATTATGGTTTTCAAAATACTGAGATCTCTGAGAGGATATGGTCGACATACAAAGTATTCTATCAAAGTTGTCACAGGAGTTTTCCTTCGTAGTTATAATTATATTGATGACTGTTCATTTCCTCAGTGCTTTTGGCCTAAAAAATCTATCAACAAGAAATGTGTGATTGTAGAGGCGTTGCTATCTATTAAAAGAAAGCAAAATACACATGTAGCTCTAGCATGCTAAGAACAAGGTTATTAGACCTTAAATGGATATCTCTTTCCAAATTGTTAAACTGATATTTTCGTACAGACACAATTTCCTCTGACAAGTACATGAAGGGTAGTATTGTAGGATTCCCCACTGTGTAATTCTCAATTGAATGTGAATCTTAAGAAGAATTATAAGAACTAGTAAGCGAATAATCGTTTGAGTTCATGAGACAGTAAATAAATTTTTAAAGGACCCAAATAAGTCTTAACAGAACTCCGTCTTTGAGTTGTACAATAAAGCCGACACTCGGGCTTGAATTTAGGAAACTAAGAATTAACACTTAACTGATCTTAACTAAAAAGATATAGCCGAAGCTATCAAAATTCTAACGGAGTTGGATCCTTAACGCTAATTGACTGCGAAGCTATTAATGGCCTATGTAAGCACATACCTTAAATCACCTTTATTTATTAAGCTATCGGTAGCTCTTAAAAAATGTAAAGCCAGTGGTTTCCTTCATTGCACTCTACTTTAAGCAATTAAGCAAGTAGAATGGGAAACACCGTGGGGCAGTAAGCAAAGGGACGCCCTTGCCGCCAGCCATGGGTAATTCAGTTTGAATTAGCAGACACCTTCGCACAAATTATTTTAATTACAATTTATAATATCTAGAACAGCGGTCATTTCATATGATCTCCCGGCTTTCTAGTTATATATATAAGCGGCTGAAGTGTATATCGCCGATAGTTTATTGTTGCCACTCGGAAAAATGAGCGCGGAAATTAACGTTTACGCAGTTTTCTCGGCTGATTAAAGACGTACGAAGATGAAAACGGTATCGATGGATTTGGAGAATTGTTTGGAATTCGAGGATACGCGACTCGAATTTCAACTCGTTGCCGTTCCGTAGATATTCGAGAAAAAAGAATTAGGCGCGTAGCCAAATCCCTGTAATAGGGAAAACCCAAGAAAGCCGAGTAATAATAGCCGAGCGTAATAATAGTTTAAGTGAGAGTAGACTAAAAATATGGACGCGTGCTAACTAGAATAACTGTTTCTCTCTAACTAAGACTGTTGAACTTTGTGGTTAAATATCACTCTTCCTCAATTTACATTCAGACGTGATTCTAAAACTCTATTCAAATATACTTCTGGCAGGAAGTGGTATGTTGAAATTAAGAAGCGATAGGAAAGAACGTTTAACACAAAATTTAACTGTTAATAAAATTAATATAATTCTTACAGTATATCTATTGATTCTTATTCCTCTTCATAACATCACATGCAGATTAGCGTCAAATTCAGGTTTTCCCCAAACTAGTTGGAACATTTCGCGTTTTTGACAATCTCGAGCGTAGATGAGTCTATTATAACATGATAAACCTAATTACGTTCAGTTATTGAAGAGACCACATGACCATCCTAGCATCTTGGAACATTTCGCGTTTTTGACAATCTCGAGCGTAGATGAGTCTATTATAACATGATAAACCTAATTACGTTCAGTTATTGAAGAGACCACATGACCATCCTAGCATCTTGTTAATCCGTGTTTCTGTGCCCCATTTCAAGCGGGTTCTCGTTTGCTATGAGAGTTAAAAATACTAGTGTAAGCTACATCGTTAAGCTATTGTATGCAATTTACCACAATAGAAAGTTCCAACTGCAGCTCTAAATTATAATCTACACTGAATTTCAGACCAATTCCTTTTCCGAAGGCAGTTACAAATAAAACTCCGACTTTAATATTCAATATCCTTCTGGAACATTGGAGAATATGGGTTATGTGTAGAATTTATATGATTTTTTAATATAATATACTCATATTTAACATGGAATACATTTACAATTAATTTTAAATGAAATATATTGCATCAGGGATTGATTAAATAACAACAATACAGTTTTCAATATTGGGATACATCCTCTTTGGCACTGCATACGAATATCCTTTTAGGCTGTTACGCTTTACAGTACTATAGTAAGAAATTAAAATAGCTTAAGTGTTGGATGTATATAAATACGGATTAAAAATGCATAAAGAAGAAATGCAACTTGATTTAAAGAACTAATTTAGGTGCGCAACATTTAATTCTTATCTATAGTCCTTCTCACTTTCTGCTTTCACAGATATATAACATGTGGATGCTACATAAAAGAGATACATGATAGTTGTTTAGTAACGAAACCTAAAAGAGACAGACATTAGCTTGGGTAAGTTAGCCAGCAGTTAAATTACATCCCTCAGAAGCTACTTATACACTTGTATCAGCAAATTAATTTGTATATTGTTGGGTTGACATTTAGTAGCTAATTCCAAGATTTAATTTAATTTGGCTGTGGCAAGTAGTATTTATGGTAATTTTAATGTTGCAAATTTCCACATTTAATTCGCCCACAGGTTACAGTAATTATTAGTCCAAAGGGGCTTTGCCCCTGAAGGACAATTGTTTTCGTTTTGCGATTTTGTCTTGAATAACTATAAATGTCCGTTTCACTTTTCAAACTGTTGCTACCAAATGTTAGAGTCTTGCATTATCGTTAAATAAATTAAATAATAAAATATCTGCATAAATGCAGGGCTATTTCTCGCATTATGATAAAACAACGGTACATAGAGCCATCGAATTTTGAATGACGTAATCCTCCTACGAATATCGGCATATGGAAGATTTGGAACTTGTTTTATGATCGATTTCATATTTTGTAAACCTTTAAGCAATTTTTGAGTAACAAACTCAACGATTTAAAAGCGAGCAGTGGCAACACTTTACGGCGGGGGAAAAAAAACCTTTTTATCTCCAGGTAAGCGGAACGGTGTATCGGAAATTCTAAAGATAGGCTCATTTTTAAATTATTTTGCTACATTCCTATTGAACTGAATTTTATGGTTGAACCTGTAACAAAGTAAAAAAGTGAAGTGCAAAGTACACGATATTTAATAAATAAAGGTAACACACAAAACGTTAAAAAAACACCCCTTTGGACGTAATTTAAAATCTGAAACCTTTCAAATTTTTTTTGTTGTTTATTTATTTTTTTGTTAATTTACTTATTTTTTTGGGGGGGGGAACACAGAAAATGTTTGAAAAAATTGTTTACTTGTTTCATGTTAATTAATAAATTCGTTACCTCTTCGTTTGTTTCTGAAGAGAATCAGCCTTTTAAACTTGAAAAAGTTCAATCAAATTGTTGATATTCGTTGCGAGCTGTCATGCAGCTTCCTTCCCATAGAGCATTTTTTTTTTTTTTTTTTTTCAAAAAAGTGTAGCAATGTTCTCAATTTCTTCCATTAGTTACCTGATTTCACATTAGGAGTTCATCTCCTTTTGCCAAATTAGAATTTTAATAACACTTAATGGAATCAAAAGCCATAACCCGAAACTTTAAAGGTATTCTAAAAGATGAGGTCCACGAAGGACTCAAGTACCTGTCATGGACAGGTCAAACGTTTAATAAACTTATAAGAACAGTATATTAACTATTAAGAAATAAGAACGTAGTTTTAAAAGAAGCATAATGTAAATTCATTAATAAATTGCTAGAAATAAAGTAGTTTACTAAATTACTTTATTATGTATATTATCAGGAAAAAATAGTGTCTTCTAAGTCTATTTAACGGAGAATATGTGTACGTTGAAAATTTTAGTTAATTAGATTTTAATTTTTTTAAGATCTTAAAAATGTAATGATGCATAAAAATTTATTCGAACCTATTTAGATGTATTTTGCCAAAATCTAATCATAATTTATTGAACACTAATAAAGCTGCTCTCATCAGTACAGGCTATACTCAGCAAGGTACTAAGAAATTTTCCCCCTCCGTTGAGAATTGTATCTTCGCAGCATAATTTTAATAGCAATTCAAAATACTACAACAACTGAAAATCAACACTAGAAAAATAGCTCACCCCGTAGAATAGTAACAGGACTTAAGAGCAAAACTGTTGTAATGTAAGCATATTACTATCCAGTTTGTATGCACTTGATAAAAATAATATTGTAAAGCAGTTTAAATGATATTGAAAATCCAGTCAATGTGTAAATGAATTACAAGTTTACTTTGATTATCTCAGTAAAATTATTGTAAATATGAATTCAGATAATGTTTAAATGTACACATAGCTGTCATTATTTTATGTAATTATCATATGTAACTTGTACAAGATAATGTTTGTAATCAAAATATTTATGCTTATACACTGACCTTGTATGCCCATGACTTTTACAACAAAGTCGGGTCAGTATCTCAGGCGGCGCTCAGTATTTGTGTCTTCAGCCCGATACTCACTTTGCGTCTAATGGCTAAAACTTCAATCTGGCAATAATGATAATTGGAAAGAAGAAAAAATATTTAATTTGTAGCTAGATATACATAGCGAAAAGATTTAAATTTTATGTATGATCTGGTAATTTTATCAAATTCGTAAATCTAATAACTAAGACCAAATAATTTGCAAAGAATGAGCTTTTCAGTAAATGTAACTTGTGACTAATCATTAATAAAATTATTAGTGAGTTATCGCTATGCCTTCAAAGTACTGCACAGACCTGAGAATGGAGTAAGAGACCCTTTATTTTAAAGCAAAATAAGATGAAGAGTAGGCACACTTGGCGCTTGTAAATCATCCAGCTTTTATGGTAACAGCTCAAAATAGAAGTTCAGTGTAAATCTAATTCCAAATAGTTAACAGCCAAAGAATAGGCAGAAAAAAATAATTGTTTAGAATAACACACTTAGCAAAGTTGCCTTCACTAGGCAAAACATGTTCTGCTAAACCATCTCCCCCAAATGCTAACTGAAATGTGTGCGAGCTAATTTGCAGTCTGGCAGGAAAACGGAAAGAGAGAAATAACGTTAAAATTTCTTAACATAAAGTAACTAGTAAAACAAATTAAATAAACCATACAAATTGATTTAGTGGTTGGTTTCGCATCATCACAGTAAAAAAAATAATTCAAAAGAAATGAAATCATGTATTTAAATAAAATAAAGCAGTAGTAGTTACTTATATTATATTAGTAAAAATATAACAATTTTTTTTGCATTCTAAATGTATATTTTGAAGCAACGTGCTCCTCAAATAAAATCCTCTTGCAATTTCAATTCATGCAAGAGATGCAATACGTCTTCAAACTTTATATTGAAAAGTAGAAAAATGGTTTCAAATGTAATTCTTGTGGGTTATCTGCATGTTTCCGGTTTTATCAGAACTTATATTACATTTGAAAAGGTTCTGTAATGCATTTCCTTCTATAAAGAGATATTTATGTGCCCCAGAGGGAAATTTATACTACTCGATGATCTACATCTAAACTATAATTTTTAAGTGTTCTTCCCTATAAAATATCAATAAAAGAAAATGTAAATAGGAATGGAAATTAGAAAATTATATATGCATCTGCATGTATTATATGTACTGCTTGACAGAGTCTGGCTGCTGAATACTAACATATATTCACTATTTCGACACTAAACTCGTCTTGCAAAATCTTTGACAAATATTTAGTTGCAACCCATAATGTTATTGTGCTACATTCATTCAGCCCATAGATAAACCGGTTTAATATTAAACTGTTGTATTTACTATAGGTGTTTATAATAAAATAAAAGGATTCTCATCATTTCATAGAGTGTACTATTCCGATAAAGAAGTTCCTTTGGCAGGAATTGTTATTTTTGATAATGCAATTTCGGTGGTAGAAGTTTTTACTTCAAATTGTATGGTTATATTGAAAGTGAACTTTGGTAATAATGATTTATTGTTAATCTTTGCCTATTGTTCCCCAAACGCAGACTTGGCCAAATTTCTGAGTGAACTTTCTATGATATTAGATAAAAATTTGACTTATGATATATGAATTGGAGCAGATTTAAATGCAAAGAATGATGTTTGGGGTATCCAGGAACAAGATTCTAGAGGCAAATTGATTTTAGAATTTGTTAATACTTATGGATTACATATATTGAATAGGTCTGATTCGATACCCACCTTTGAGGGAAGTAGAGGCTCTTCTTGGATAGATTTGGCATTGGCTAATTCTGCATTTAATATTGATTGGAAAGCCGTTTCTGACATATCTTGTAGTGATCATAACTACATTGAGATAGATATCAATGAGACAAAAAGTTCAAGTATTAAAAAGAGGTATAATCTTAATAAATTAAATTGGATTGATTTTAAGAAGGATCTGAAGTTTTTACTGGAACAGTTTAATACTAAAGAAGTCAATGAAGAGAATCTTGAAAAGGCTATATGGTGGACAAAAAATTTGGATCTTTTGAGATCTAAATTACGTCTTGCTAGAAGAAAATTTCTTCGTGCTTCCAATGTTGATGATAAGAAGTTCTTAGAAGATAATTTTAAACGGCGAAGAGGCAGTTATAAAAAAGAAATTAACTTAGCTAAGAATCGTTCATGGGATGATTTGTGTTCCCAAACAAATTTAAATCAACCATTTGGTATTCCTTATAAAGTCACTACTGATAAATATAAGTCTGCCTTAACATTGAGCCAACTTAAAAAAGATGATGGCTCGTTTACTAATTCTATTCAAGAGACTTAATTCAAGAGAATTTTCTCGTTAAATACCATTTCCCAGGGGATCTGGATGTAGATGACACAGAATTTCAGAAAGAAATGAGACAAAGTTCTTTAAATTATGAAAATAATTTTAATGATTTCAGTTTTTCAAGGGATGAAATTCAAGATGTAGTGGATTCAATGGATAAAAGTCGAGCTCCAGGATTGGATAGTATCTGTTTAGATATTATAGAGGAAATTTTAAGAATTGATTCTACCTTTATGTGTAGAATATATAATGTATGTTTACACCACAGAATTTTTCCGAAGGTTTGGAAAATAGCCTCCTTGATACTTTTTAATAAAGAGGGTAAAGAGAGGAGTGATCCTTCTTCCTATAGGCATTTGTCTTTTGTCTGTTTTTGGACAAACTTATTACTAAAAGGCTTTGATTCCATTTAAATTCTAGTCATGCTTTCAATCCTTCTCATGGCTTTATGGAAGGTAGAAGTACTACGCTTGCAATTCAGGATCTTTTGGAAAAAGTAAAAGAAAATAAAAAGAATAATTTACATACTGCATTGGTTTCTCTTGATGTTAGGAGTGCCTTTAATAATGTATGGTGGCCGTATGTACTTCATCAATTAAAAAGATTTAAATGCCCAATGAATTTATTTAAATTGTTTTCAAATTATCTAAGTGATCGATTAGTAATCTTTCAAGAAGGAAATATTCGTATTTCAAGAAAGTACAGCAAAAGTTGTCCTCAAGGATCAAACTCAGGTCCTTTGTTATGGAATCTACTTTGTAATTCTTTATTCGAATTACATTTTAAAGACAATGTTGTGATTCAAGCTTATGCAGACGCCATAATTGTGATAGTTTCTGCTAGTGGTCGTCATACAATCGACCAAGACATTGACCATACTTTGGACTTGATTAATGAATGGTCCAAAAAGGTTAAATTGGAATTTGATCATAGAAAATGTGCAATAATGGTTATTGCAAAGAAAGGTAAAATGATTACATTACCTAGAGGAAGACTTAATGGGCATTCGCTAAAGTGTGTTAGGCAAATTAAATATCTTGGAGTATTGATCGATGATCAACTTTCTTTCTTGCCTCATTTAAAAATGATTAAACTACAATGTGCTACAATATTGAATAAACTTTATGCTATTAAAGGACTTGGTAGTGATATTAAGAAGATTTTCTACAAAAAAGGAATTGAGAGAAAGATTTTGTATGCCTGTCCTGCTTGGTACAGAAGTAATGTGAGAATTAACAATTTGATGATACAAATTCAAAGACTTGCTTTGCTTAGCATTACAAAATGTTTTAGAATTGTTTCCAGTGCTTGTTTATTTACATTAAGTGGCTGTGAGCCCATTTATTTGATAGCACAAAGGAAATGTGTTATATTTAATTTAAAGAATGGTAAAAGTATTGAAATTGATACTGATTTTGATTTTCCTGAAGATATAAATAATGTTGAAATTTTAAGTTTAAAGAATTGTTAAGCATCCTGCATTATATTCAAAACTGGAATGGGATAAGAATGTTCTTTCAGGTGAAGGCTTTGAAATCTTCATTGATGGTTCAGATTGCAGGAAAAATTGGATGCTCTTTTGTTGCATTCTCATGTGGAGAAATAAGTACAGTTCAAAAATTTCGTTTAAATAATAATTCTTCAGTTTTTCAAGCGGAAGTTTACGCTGTTTTAAAGTCCTTGGAATGGATCTTGGGAAAGAATTCTCAAGAAGAAATTAATATATATTCAGATAGCCAAAGAGCAATTCAAGCTATTGTTGCCTCTAAGATTTATACGAATTTGGTTTTTAAAACATATAACTTATTTTTGGAAGTTTCTAAGAAACGAAATATTTATTTTCATTGGATTCGTGGACATATTGGTCCCTTAGGGAATAAATTTGCAGATTTTTACGCAAAGCAGGCCTCTAAAAAAGAAGTTATAGATGATATTCTTCCAACTTCATTTGTTTCGTTTAAGAATTCATTAAAGATTAAAGTTTTATAAGCTTGGCAATCATTATGGGATGAAGAATTGAAAGGCAGATTTACTTATAAGTTTATAAAAGAAATTAAAACAAAAAGATGTTTTGGAAATAGTTATATGAATCAATTTCTTACAAATCATGCTCATGTTCCGTTTTATTACAATAGATTTAATATTAAATCTATTATGTGCCAATGTGGATCTGAAGAAGCAGATGTTGAACATGTACTTAATTGTGCTTTATTAAAGGAAAGATGGTTCAGTTTTGTACCAAAATTGAGATCCGAATCGGATGTAGTTAAAATTTACATGGATGAAAAATCAAGAAAAGGAATAAAAGATATTATGAAAGTTATTACAGAAGCAGAAGAAGATTTGTTCTTAAGTTCTCAGTAAAGTTAACGAATTGAAATGACTTTATTTGTAAAATAGATAAAAAAAATTGTAATACAATCTTCTTAAAATATTATGTAAAAGTAAATTGTAAATAATATATAATTACAACAAAGATTTGTAACTAAGTTTTTTTGTATTTTTATCCTAGTTGGATTGAGTTTTGTATTATTAAAGATAATTGAGATAATTGTAAAATTTTATTTATGTAACTTATTTTGTATTTAAGTTTTTGTATTATTATCCTAGTTGGATTGTTTTTGTATTGTTAAAGATAATCGAGAAGATTGTAATTTTGTTTATGTAATATTGTTTTTCAATAAAGATATTTGCTGGCGGGGCCGGCAGATCTTTTATTCAGGGACGGGTACAGTATGGTAGTTGATTAATAAATGAGTAGTTCCACTAATCCCTGCATATACCGCAAGGTTCGCAGAAGTTATTAGCCAGTCTTAATATAGGTATGGAGGTATAATTTCTGAATCTTAGAATTCATATGCAAAATACCAGCATAAAAAAAATCATGAAAACGTTTGTTTTTCAAGGAATGTTTTTCATGTTTTAAACACGAAACGTCTCTTGGAGCAAGTGTTTTCCAAGAAGGACTCCTGCATCAGATACAATAGCAGGTTATAGGGTTCTACTGTTCTTTAAAATGCCAAGTCTACCAGAATTATTAAGCCACATGGATAATGATAAAGATAGCCATCTATCTTCTACTTAAGGATTTACAGTTAAAGTGAATATTTAAAATAAACATATTTATCAATGCGTCAACATTGATATATATACGAATATAAAAAACTTAAAAATAGAATAAAACACAAACTGCATAGCTTACAAAAACTTCGGAACGAAATATTCAAGTCAAATCTGAATGTAAGATATAAATTAATGTATTAGGCTAGCACAGATCTATGCACAGAACCAAAATACTTCTGCCCGAATACTTAAGGAAATACTTAAGGCCCAGCCGGTAGAGCATAAATGGCTTGCCAAAGCCAATAAATTAAATTCAAACAGAAGTGAAGTGTAGCACTGTTACGGTTGATAAATGCTGTTAAAAGCATTTTTTTCTAAACTCAAATGCTCTTAATTATACTTTCGCATTCTTTTCGAATTAAAAAAAAAACGAAGTACAAAAAAAACCTAATACGCTAACTGGTTTAATTAACAAAAACCTTTTAAAATATATGCGCATTGACAATGGTGATAAAGAATTCTTAGCGTTATTTTTCATTTTTCGTTTTACTCTTGGTTTCTTATTGATATTTTCCAATTAATTCTGCTGTAAATAAATTAAAGTGATGGTTTTCTATATTTTATTGAAGAATGTTAATTATTAGCAGTTCTCTGATGTCCCAAAAGGCTCTGGACGTATAGGTGAAGTGTGAAATTCTTGCATATAGTAGAAGAAGCATATTCTCAGGCTATGTTCAGGTATTATTCTTAGAATCGAAATAGCGAATCTTTCATTAACAGTTATATATATTTGTATAAAATCTTTGTTTGAATCCTGCTGAAACATTGCCATATTGCTTCGAAATATTATCACGATCTGTTTGTCATGCTTCCATTAGCATTCTGACAAGCCATCATTGAAACTTTTATCATAATGAGATGTTTTCAAATAATGCATCCATCTCTACTGAATGAAAAATATGATGCTAATCATATATGCCTATCGGTCATTGCATGCTTCCGAGTCCACTCAACTATTTGACATCAGAACCCTTCCCAGTTTGGCAATTATTTGTTATGATTGATGTGGATAAGTGAACACAAGAGGGCAGCATTTTTGCAGAAAATTAGTTAATGATAAAATTCTAGTGCCCATTTAAAATATATAGAATGAAATGGGACATGACATATAATGTGTCATGCAAATCGTTATAAAATTTTAAGCAGATATGTGCTTCAGAAAAGAATGTTTACCATAACTCTATCTCTACGATCCTTGAAATTTGGGATTGCATGGTTCAGACATTTAATATTCTAAGCTATTCATAATCAGTATGTAACTATCAAATTGTTCATCGTGTTTTATATTATAGCTACACAGCGTTGTTTAAAAGTTGCCATTTAAATCTGCCAATTTCTTTATTCTCCACTATGTGAACGCGGCCGAGCGGTAAAGTCGCTGAACACTGGTAGTTCGGTCCGAGGTTTGAATCCCGCGAACGGGCTGGCTGCATGGGCGTTTTCGTGGTTTTCCCCATGTGTAACGTGTATACGAGCCAGTTTCCCTTAGAAAGTCCTCCACGAAAGGCATCCCTCCCCTTAGGCAGATAGCCCTAGTGTGCTTTGCCATAATTAAATACACCAACACCAACACCACTATGTGAACATTTTCACAATTTTCTATGAAAACATTTACATCTTCAAAATGAAAAAATGGGATTGCTTCTTCTTCTCGTAAATGAAATGACTATGAGCAACATCACTAGTCATGATATTTAAGTTAACCATTCTACAGAAGGCAAAAATCGTCCAGAGCAGAGCTGGATTAAGAAGTAAGCAATACAAGAACCTGCTTAGGGCATCAAAGAAATGGGCTCCACAAAAATATTGTTAGGAAAAGAAGGCACTGCAAACGCTTTACCATGGAATATATGATGCAGGTCAACCAAGAGAGAAGGAATGTGGAAAAAAATATTCAGGCTTAAATTTTGTGGGAACACCAAAATGTTTTAAGTGCTCAAGGTCTCTGAAAGCCTTAATCCGTCCTTGGTATAGAACAAGAGATGATAGCCTTGAGTGAAGTTTCACTGTATTTTTGTCCATTGTATATTAGTTTCATCACAGTATGCAGTATGATGCATTTATGTGATTCTTCGCTTAAGTATATTCAACAAACAGAAATGCAGTTTAAAAGTAAAGGGACAAAATTCAATTTCAGTTTCAGCAGAGGCTTTAACTTGGTATATAAACATACAGCAAGTAGATGTTATTGTATAACAAGACCCGGATTTTGATGACTTAAAAATTTGCTGAAAATGCTTGTTCCTAAAAATGGCCTGAAGATACATTTAAAATGGAAAAAAAATGCCCTTAAAACAAACTAAATTCTCCGACTAAAACAAATAACAATATAAAAAGGATAAAATGTAAAACATTGAGAAATAGACTAACATATAAACAATTATACCTACCTGTTATATGAAATTAATTTTTTCTTCCAAATTTCCAAGCTTAGCAATTGTATTACAATTGCATTGAATTATTAAGTTTCCTTGATATTCTCGAAAGTGAATCATCTTCTGTTGTCAGTATGTTTCTTTTTATATTGTGAGAAGCTTCTCTCTACATTTACCGCAGTTATTGAAGCATACTTGAAAACATCGCATGCTAATCCTTAACCCTTCTTCAGTTTCAGTCTGCTTCTCGAGTCAAGTTGAGAGATATTTTCCATATAGTTTGAAAGCCAAAGTTTTTAATCTAAATGCAGAAAATGCATTACTTGAAAGTTTGTCTTTGGCTTTTTTTAACACTTCACCTAACTTATCAATACAATTTATTGTACTGTAAAGTTCTATATGTTGCTGCTACAACAATTTAATAGTAGAAACAAGGATCTGATGTAAACAAAGTTTCCTTCAATTTTTTCTGTTGAAAAAAACATTTTTGCTCAATTTGAATCAAAACAGAATTATCTAGATCAAAGCTAATTTAACAGCTAACTTAACAGCTTGAAACTTTTCACTAGAGTGCATGCATGATTTGAGTCATATTTCCCAACAAGTTATAACAGATTTCGGTAGCAAATGTAAATTAGGATATTAATATTTAAAACACTGTATATGATATGACGTTTTTAAGAACATTTTCTTTACTTTACCACAGAAATTGGTACAGACGTTTTCAGCGGGATGATGAAACGTGTGAGCAAGGTGACTTACATGCCCAGAATAAAATCTCTTCACTGATATTTTCTTGCTCTACTCATATATGGCGCAGCATCACTTAAATAGAGCAACACGCCATTGTGTGCTATGCCATTTGACTACAGAATATTTAGTAATTTTTTAAACAACTGACAAATTGTAGCGTGGTTCACTTTTTCGAATTCTTCGACATTAAGCAAAAGCATTTTGCGACCTAAACCTATAACAGGATATCTATTATCACCTCGCACTTATAAAGACCATCAGCATCATTTATTCCATTAATTGAAAAAATATTTCTTTGACAATTTCTATAATATTACTCCATTGTTTTCAAAAAACAATAATCAATATAATTATTCCGAAGAGTACACTCATTAGGTATCATTTGGCCTGTATAGTTTTCTAAAAAATGGCAAACTTTAGGTTTACTGGATTTACTCATTAGGTAGTAATATAGTAGGTAGTATTAGGTAGTAGTAGTATACTCATTAGGTATCATGTGAGTTGTATAATTTTCTAAAAAATGGCAAACTCTAGGGTTACTGTATTTTATAGAGAAATGCTTAAGGACATGAAAGTTTCACGTAATTCCTTATAAAATTGTTCTTTGATGATACTGCTAAAGCACTTTTCGCATGCCTGTCTGTAGAAACGAGTTCATAAGAGCTGAAATAGTATTAATTCAGGGTTAACATTATTTTTCATCGTATTTACTAGAATAGATTCAAAATGCTCTAAAATGGCCCCAAAATGCATTTCAAAGTTCCAATATGCTCTAAAAACTAAAAGAGTTTTAAAAGAGGAAATACTTAAAACATGCTAAACAAAATAAGAATTATCTGACCTTATTAAATAACACATACTTTGTAGTATTTTAGAGACATTTATTATATTGCTAGTGATACATTTGTGCTTTACATTTAATCCGATTCAATATTTTAATTCGTGAAAAAATACTTATTTTTTTCACTTTAGTTTTAAATGTTTTATGACATTTGTCATGGTCCTAAATGAATGGTAAATTTTTACATAGCAAACCGATTCTATAGCTTCGAAAGAAAAGAAAGTTTCCAGCTTATTTGACAATAGAGTTAATAAATAAGTCTGTTCGCGGAATAAAAATACCAAAAATAAAACACTTCCATCAATCCGCTTTCGGAATTTGTCTTGCCTATGCATCGGCGAAGAAATAGCGTCAATCTTTGCCCTTTTGCGAGTAACACTGCAAGAGAAAGTAGTTCCTTGAAGGAGCAAGTACATTGCATCAATCCATCTAGCTTGCCATCTGGTAAATCCTCTGCAAACCTACTCTATCATCAGAAGGATTTATCTTCGGCTAATCCCTTTTCGCGGTAGACACTCTGTGTCCTCTCTCTGAAAGGACATTCTGAGGAATATAAGATGTCCACTCTTCCGGATGTACTACTCATAAATGGGCTTCGGTCTCACTGTAAGCAGCTTTGTGATTCAGGCAGTGATGCAGAGTCGATGAATGTGCGTGTATTTGGGGTTATTTTTCTTGCTGTTTATCATTCCAGAAAGCGAGTGTGTGGTGTAGTCTTCGATTCCCAGAATAAGGTGAAATATGGAGACAGCTCCAAAAGACATTTAAAATTTACTTTAAAAGATATTACTTTCAACCACTCTTTTACATCTATGACGTTAAAGTGTAATCTAAACAGTAAATAAACGAAGCATTATCCTCAAAAACATTACTTCTTTCCATTTTCGGAACCATTTCTCCCTCAACGTGTTTTTCCTGATGCTTTGTTTGTGACATTTTGTTTAAAACATTACACTTAAAAAAATGTGTAAACAAAATTTAAACTAGTATATTATCTGAAGTATATCATAACATAAATTTTGTTGGACGCGGCCAGTTTGGTTCTGATCTTTTAATATTAGGCGAATTCATAAATATTATTATTCGAAGTAATGTCTGAAGTTATTTTTATAACTATAAAGCACATTTTTTATATGTTATAAAGAAGCTCACATTGACTACACGGCTGTGCATTTTAACTCTCATCGCCTTGAAATTTCAACATTAATAATTTATTTCTCAGTAAAATATATAATAAAAACAAATTTTAAACGAATAACTGCATTTATTTGATTTTCTTAATTTGATCAATGTGTCAACAAACTGCATGCATCAAGATTTTTTTAGACTTTTTTAATAACTTGATAATTTTTTACTATTGGCAGCCTATAATACTATAATAGAAATGATAAAATTGGCATTTCTGTTTCCTTAATCTTCACGTTTATGCCAAACCCAAATCGAGAGAAAATAGGTGTTTTGTTTATACTAATGAAGGAATTATTTGGCCGATTTTCCAGAGTATATTGAGTGAAGTATCATGAAGTTTAATATCTCTAATACACTTCTACGTTTTTTGGCAGCTCTTTTAAGTCAATATACTTGAAACAAGTTCTAGCATAACTTCTCAAATTCTTGTTTAAAATATCTTCCTAAAACTAATTACAACACAGGGAACACCACAATGTGAATTCTACAAAATTCTTTCACAAAAAATTAGCTGATGATACTTAAACTTTAAATAATCAGTGACCTAATCATTTGACTGTTATACAAATCATTTGGAATTATTATCAAATCAGTTATCAAATTATTTGTTCGTTAATCAAATCATTTGAAAGTAATTCCAGAAAATCACAATTTTTTAAAGAAAAGCTAAATTATTCTTGAGTTGCAGACTTGACTGTGGAATCAAAAAGGATATCAGTAGAAAGAAATACTTACTTAAAAATATTAAATTGCTATTTATACAGTACTTAATGTCACTTAATTCAAACTTGAAAACGGTCTGTTTCCTCTGATAATTAGAAAAATCCCAGTTATCTTTTAATACTATTATGGCTAATTATTGCAGGTTAAAACGAAACATACCTTACTTCTAATTCTAGAAAATTTAATGCAACATAAAATTTCTTTGAAACTAACTTTTTCAAAAAATTGGGCTTTATATAAATCAGTACTATTTGTACATATCCGTCATTTGAAATTAATAGTATTGACGGGATTCTATGTATTAATTATCAGCTCTATAGCTCATTACCAGTGTTAATTCTAATATTGAATTTTTAGTATTCTGACTAAAGGAAAGGTACCTGAAGATGCGAAGCTAATTATAACCTTAAACTAAACTAGAACTTATATACATATTAAGCTTAAAATTCTTAGTATAGTCAAATATAAATGAACTGTAAATCACGTTTTATGATCCAGTATATTTTGTTTCTTGTTGTAGTCTAATAGTTTTGTAGCCTGAGTTTATGTCGCACTATATAAAAGCTTTTCCTTTATAATACAGCCTCCTTGTTTGAGTGACGACAAGTAAAACAGCTGCCATAGCCTTGAAGACTTTCTTGAAACCAGGAGAAGGCATAAGTGTTGTGAGTATAAAATGTCTTCTCAGAATGGGAGCACTTAACGTAAGGTCATATTCTGTCGCTCCTTGTGGTGCACCCTGAGCAAGGTCCTGGGAAATGAGACGTCTCAATGACCAATGAAGTTTGTCCATTCCCAACAAATGCATGAAGTTTCAAGATCCGACCATTTGAAGCAGTAACAAAGGCATCACCTGGTACATTATATGAATGTTCGTGGTTGCAGCAGGCTTATTTCAAATTTTCGAAGGTTACTTTTAAAACTGGTTACTTATTTCAATTGATAAGCGTCTTATTTTTAGGACGAAATTTAACTTCACCTGCTTCTTATGTCAAATAAAAAGTTACTACTGAAATTAATCGAATACACCCTAACTAAGATGCTCAGTTAGAAAATGAAGTATTAAACACTAAATATTGTCCAAAATTAATGAAGAAATTCTAACATTAAACTTGAAAATTGTTCATGCGATTAACCACAAACGTTAGATAAAATTTACCGTTTGTTTTAAGTTATTAATCCTCAGTATAAGAAAAGACACAACTTCTGACAAAGTTTCTTTATGATAATGAATCACTGCCATGTACATAAGGGAAATAACAGAAAATATCTTCTTTTTGATTCAGATGCCATTACTTGCATTCTAACAAAATCTCTATTGTAATATGCATAAAATTAACAATAATTGAATAGTTATAGATTTATCAATAATTGAATAAAATTGTTCAATAATTTAATCAATATGAATTCAGTATAATGATCAGCACAGTTAAATTATGTTTCAGCTTGTTTGTACATGAATACCAGAAAATTTGCAAATTGAAATAACTTACTTCTTCTATATGAAATTAATTGCAGCTCTTTAAAAATTACTGTGCTAACGTAGCTATATACTTACTTATTCAGATACATTATAATTTTAAACGATTCTGTTGCAGTCTTCTTTCTTAATTCATGCATATTATACACCCCTTTTTATACGTGAATATGTAAATAATTGTTGCAATGTATATTGCATGAGGATTCCCGACTTACGACGACCAAATCAAACAACCTAAACAGAAACAGAAATTGAATAAGATCTGAAATAAATGTCTCCTGCATAAGATGAACCAGAGGCATAAGAACTTCAGCATGAAATGATACATAAGACAGAAATATATGATAAATGGGTAAATTAGTAAATTTTTATGCGCTGTCCCCAGTTCCAGGATTTGAAGAATTTGTGTTGAAACAATAGACTCAAGAAAAGTTATAAGTCACAGCTCTACAGTGGACCACGGAATATAACATGGTCCATTGCTAGGTTTGCAATTAGACGCAGAAGGGCACCTCATCTGCATGCTGGTGGCAGATCGTGCAGCTTCATTTCGGCAGGTAGCACAGTGTTGCTGCTCTGCTACAGACGGGCATTATCAGCTTCAATAGCTCCCCAGATTTTGCTGTGCAGTTGTTTGAGTGGACGCATTCTTTTGCGAAGGATTCCTTTGGCCCAATGCCTGAGACAATAATGGCTTGATCACAACTGTCACTGCCACGTTGGAGATAAAACTGAACGGTACTTTAGGGACTGCATCACCCAGCTTCGTGGACAGCCACTACGTGGTACGGTCATGGGCTACACTCGATATGAACGGGGATCTCGTTTGCTAAGAACTGAAGGTACTCTCACAAGCAACCGTTTACCTAGGACACACATTCGAAGAGGATTTTGCAGGCAGGAAACTCGCTCATCACACTCGTCCTGCAGTCAATACAGATTAATTTTAGATAGAAACAGTGCACCAAACTGACTTCCAGACCTAGACCGTTGAGTAGCCTATACACTGTTTTTAATGTCAAACTCCTCAAATGTATCAAAAATGTCTTGAGCAATCACACAGCCCGAGTCAGGCTTGACAATACCGTGGAAGTAGTAGTTCTAGTCCGGTGGAGGCAGATAATCTCTCCACGCTGTCCGTTCCATCCATATGGACAGAGAGTAGGCTAAGACAGAAACAATATGGAACTTACATAAACATTCTAAGCATGGGTGATTCAATGCTACGAGTAGAGTAGGAGCTCTGATTGCAGCAAATAGCGGCTTATACTGATTCTTTTAAATTGAATATTTTCGCATTGTTCTCCAAATTAATTCTTTCTCTGTATCACTACAGATTGTAGGTAGAATAAATTTCACTTAGTCCAGATCATGTCTTCATGGCTTTTCAGTTTCACAAGCAGGGGTGCATACAAATATAATAAGTTCGTAAAACAAATTTGGAACACATTTTAATTTTTTATCATAATTTTTGTGTATCCTTATAATTTTTTGTTAAGCATGTTGTAAATAAACTGATATTCGCCCTTTATGCTTTTAATACTTTGTTTAAAGCTCAAAAGCAATTGGAACTTACCGATTGTTTCTTTATAAAATACTAAAATTTGCATCTTTAATAAGATATTTCGAAAACAAAACTGCTATTTAAATTAAATGAACAAATAAAGTAAATATGTACTCTCTCCCATTTTTACCATAAAAATCGTATAGATTTAATTTTTATGATTGCATACAAAAAATTATTAAATTTTTAAAATATAAACAGTAATGAAAGCGAACTAAAGTGCGAGAGGTAAAATTAAATCTGCATAAAAGCAAAAGTATTAACAACATTAAAATTCTACAATTAATTCAACAGCATTCACATTCTAAAATCTAAACGTCGGTTATGTGTGTTTTTCATTTAGATGCACGTTTTAGCAGTCCTTTGAGTACGTTTTAGCAGTTCTTTTAGCAGTCAATTCTAAACCAATGATTTACTGTACATCCTACCATCCTAAAATGTTAAATTTTACATTAAAAAACTCCCAGTGTCTCATCAATTACCTTTCGACAGAATGAATATTTTAGCTGTGTTCTTTCTTCTATTGCTTGCAATATTATCTATTCTACACCTTCTTTATATCACAGAAGATTTATGCGTTTTCCTCTTTTGTCTACAGACGAGTTATCCTATGTATTTACAACCCTCATCTGACATATTTTATCCCATCTTTACATTTAAAGTATTGTGGTAAAAATAATGCTGATCATCATTTTAAGCAGTTTGACTATTATTGTTCGATTTCATTTTTATGTTGCACTGAAATATGCTATAGAAATTCGGTTTCATTTGTCATAGATTTTGATGTTTCAAGACCGTTACTGAATCATTTTCAATAGTCTATTTCTGTAATTGGAAATAGCAAAAATGCTTTTATTTTCAACTATACAGTGCAAAAACATACCATTAATAATATCCTTACGATTTTTGAATAGATAACCTGGATTTTCTTTCGGTATTTCTTTGATGGAAAATATATTAAAATAAATGATAAAGGATATGGATTAAAATGTATAATGCAATATGTTTCTGAATATCTTAAAATAAATCCATTATTCTTTCATTTAAATAATACCTTTAATAATAATTTTAGAACACTCAATAAATGAAGTTGTAGAGACATTCGGTTAGTTTGATGCAGCAGACAAGAAAAATGAGCAATGCTCTCGCCGCTACTCGGACCCTGGACCTCACGAATACGCGTCGAGTATGCTTCGAATGACACCACGAGGGCATGCAGAAAGGAGGAAGGAAATACCTTATATACTCCTCCTTTTAAAGGGCGACTGAGGATTAGGGAACCCAATTGCCAGATCCTGATGGTGGAGAAACGTCATCCACCACCATTTTTAGTTCGGGCACCACTGTAGAGACATTAACTTATTTTGAAGCAGGAGACATGAAAAATGAGCAATGCCCTCGCGAACTCTGGACCTCTCGAACACAAGTCGAGTATGCTTCCAATTACACCACGAAGGCACGCAGAAAGGAGGAAGAAAATACCTTATAAAGTTAGATTTCGGACGTCTGATTAAATAGCTGAAAGTGAGATGATGTAATAAGATTTTAAGAAGCTCTGTAGTAGATGTTAAAAGTTTTTTATTTCAATATTAACTTCTGATATTCTACAGTAAATAGAATCTTTGAGTCTTGAAGATATGTTCGTACACACAATAAATACAAAAGATAATAGCAAAGCATTGCTGCATTAATTTATGACATCTGTCAGTATCTGGATTCGCCTCGAAAGTGATTAATTTGTTAGCATTCGAAGCGTTTTAATACAGCTTTTAATGCGCTATCTCTGTATATTTGTAAATAGTGGTCGCGGTAAACCATTATAGTACTTTCGATCCACTTCTTTCCCAAATAATTATTAATAACTGTATGGGTTTGTCTTGACAGAACTGGAAGTACATGCACTGCACATTATTACTAATTAACATAGTTATTCATTTTGAATGGGTTGGATTTAATTGCACAGTCTTAGAAAAATTAGTCATATAAATAGTATAGAAATCATATCTTAGAAAAAGAAGTCATATAAATAATATCTTAGAAAAAGTCATATAAATAGTATAAATGAATTTTGAAGGACCATATGTCAAATGATGTAAATCACATACCGGGAAAAGATTTGCCGCTTTAAAATTTTTAGCCATAATTATTGTTAGAATATGAAAACCGATAAATAAATAACACTAATTCTTTGTGATCACTTGTTTTGAAATATATATAATTTTATGCGCTAAAGATGTTTTCCTGATTTCCTATTACTTTTAAAAGCAGACAATATTTTCCTAACATTCCGTAGTATTAGATACATTTCTCTTTCCACAAATCGAGGATAGATCGTTGCAAACTTCTTTGTACCAGGCAGCGGAAAGTACCCAACTCGTGTATTAAATTCTAGTAATCTTTGGGTAATAAAATCATTTAATTTACCTGAAATCGTGCAAAAAATTTATTTATTTCTGGGATGTAAATGAATACTCGCCTGTATTATAGGAGCTGTTCAAAATGGTGTCCATTTCCTTCAATCTTTTCGAGTTTCAAATGTAATAATTTAGTAGCCCTGCAGGTCCAAGCTTTTGAAACATCTGTTCCCTGTGAGATAAGCCATAGAGATTTCGTTGAAGTATAGGGTCTGTCTCTCTTGTTCCACATAAACTAGATTAGATCCTATAATGGCTTGGCGAATTCTCGCATAGGCGGGAATAAAACTACCGACTCAGACGAAGTGTAAAAATAACCCTTTATTAATTGAAAATAGTTAACAGAAAGACACAGTCTTCGTGCGTTACAAAAGGCACCGTCAAACTTGCAGTGAAAACTAAAATGTAGAATATAATTTAAGCCAAACCTAAAATAAATAGTGCTAGACAGCACAGTGCCTAACAGGTGTACTCACAAAAACCTAACCGGCTTGATGATAAATCCGATATGACCAAGAGGCTTACTAGCGTAACAGCGAAGCAATAACGAAACGTGCGCTTGGCTAGCGAAACATGCTCTGAATAAACTCAGAGATTCACCCGTTTAAATATGCACTTCACTTAACTTTAAATTTACATCCTGACGAGAGAATATAAGGGGAGGTTGAGAAGTTCAGCTGAAGTATCAAAACAAAATAAATTTGTTATGCAAAATAAGGAAACCCCTACATGAGTACGCTCCAATGATTCTCCAATTTTAACAATATTCTCTCCAGTTAAAACATTATTTTTTTTTCCTTTATGAGTTCTGTCGTTGAAGGATTCTGTTTCCTTTATTACACGAACAAATTTTCTGGTAGTATTGCTATGAGGAACCGGAATGCCGGAAAATATATCTATTTGTACAAGAATCTGCTTTTACATAAGTTTCGTGAGCAAAAATTGTTTGTTCAAGTGTTAACTTTTGGCATTGGATTGCACAAAGATTAAAAAACAACACACAGAAAGCACCACCTTACGACCACGTCTGAACTTACTTCAAGACAAACTCATCCCTATAGAACTTGAAGGGGAGTCGGAGACAATGACAGCCTCGAATGACATCGACCTCCTACCAGTCTGACCGTTTGCGTGTTGCCTGGCACAAAGATGTTTGAAAATACGCTCAAATATTTCCAAGCCAATGCCTTGTAGAATAAAACCATTCTTATATTAAATCATTCTACAAGATAAGATCAAGCAAGATATCTGCAATAATTCAGCAAGCTACATGTAATATTCAGCAATGTATTCGCTCCGGATAGAGGAATGGGAAAAATGTGCGCATTCGTTGCCTACTACAGTGTCCTGTCCCTGTGAACTACTTCTTTGAAGATCATATAAAAACGTAATAAACCAGTAATGCAGTTTACAGGATAAGTAAATTTGAATGCTTTTGCTCGACTAAGTACACCTGAAAATAACTTACAGAAGGTACTAGAATGGCAAAACACACGAGGTATGTAAAGCGACGGACGCCTTCGTTCAGGATGTTTTCAGGGAAATTGGTTCGCATTCACGCTACAGAAAGTAAATTATTTAAAAGAGCCAGGTAAACCATTCGCGCTTCATCTAACTTGAACCGAATTCCTGGTATTCAGCATATGTTTACCGTATATGCATATGCTTAACCGTATATGTTTGAAAGTATGAGTCGCTTTGCAATGATCTAAATATAAATTCTGAATATTTCTATTTAAATATAAACCAATGATTAATAGCATTTCATAATATATTATACGCTGTTATTATTGCATGCAGAGAGTTCTTAGTGCATTCTTCACATTCATTATTGAAATTCCTTAGATTATTCTTTAATCTGAGTGTTACTATATATGACGGGCTGCATATTAGACCATTAATTAATTGCATCAAGCTAAAAACATAAATCTACATTTTTGTTACTTACCTGCAATTATTAAGTAGATTTTTTTTTATATTTTACTTATGCCAATAAAGGGAGATACAAATTTTCTTAGTTGCATGTATGTGTGCCCAATATTGAAAGTAAAATTAATTCTTTTGCAAGAGGTTTAATTTGCAAACATTAACAACATCTGTTTCTCGAAAAATTCATAATGTTTTAATGCTTTAGTGTTTTCCTCCCTTTTAGCAGGATAATTTGTTCCTGCTTTCGCCAGTATCCTCAGAGAATTCGATTGGACCTGACATATGATGAAATCCGAAGATGAGAGTTCTTCATATGAGGTAGAATTGAAGAGGTGATACAAGAAGAAGACCTTTGCTTCGATGTTTCGAAAGCTACATGTGAGACTGAGTCACGTGGTATGTGATGGCGAGTTCGGAACGGAAAATTCATTGGAGATAAAATAAAGATATAATATTAAATAATTCAATCAAAACCGTAGTTAATAGTCTAATAGGAAGACTATATATCAGAATCGGAAAAAATAAAACAAGTTAATAAAGTAAAGTAAATAATACAAAACCCTTTGATCCAGTTCAAAAAGTTGCCAAAACGTTTTCAATAGAGCCATGTTCCTGAATTATATCTGGATGATTAAAATTTCATGAAGGAACTACAAAATGAATTAAGTTAATTAAAATAATATAAAGCCATTAAAAAACTTTTATAATACAAATAAAGAATGCAATAAAACAAAGCGTTTTCTTATTTACTTTTTTTAAGATCCACTTCCTTCACTCTATTCAAAATTTAATTTTAAATCCGAAGACAGACGAGAAATACAATTTAAAATAAACAAAACTAATGGCGCACAGATATTATTGAAGTCTGTGAATAGATAATTCATTGTAAATGTAATTGGGATTCATTTCAGAAATTGAGATTCACAGAATCCAGTTGTAAATTGATAATTCATTTTTTACATTTTGAAAATCGTCTCTGTCTTCGCCAATCCTTTCACAAAAATAGTTTTAAGCATTTTTTCACATATTTTTAACAATCTTACTTTACAAAATTAATCATTAATAGCGACGGAAATGTTAACACGTAAGCATCTCTATTTGGAATTAACAATATCGTTATAACAATTTATTAATGACGTAGAAAAAATAAGAATGTTATGGGAAATAGTTTACAATACCCAATAAATAACTATTTGTGTTTATTTCGATTGTTTGGAAAGAACGCTTCTATAACCTTGGAACGAATGTAATCTGTATTGCAAATAAACACTTGCTGACACTTTTTCCATAAGCCTTCCTTTAAATGAACCTGGATACAAAAAAAAAAAAAAATCTGATGTGTACACCACATGACTTTCTTGTACGGAATATTAAATTATACGCATTCTTTCTTGCATTTTATTTAAACTTACTGGACTGAACTAAATCTACTTTTATATTTAGTTCATATTATAACTCAGAACGCACAAAATTTATATCATTTAAAGATTAGAATTAACTAATCTTTGCCACATGTTCTATTCAAATACTATAATAAAGCTAGAATGATGTATAAAAGAAGTTAAGCAATCAAAACAAAAAAGAAACAGTTTTTCACAGACGATTGAGTATTTCTCATTCAATTAATTCAGTTCTCACTTCGCGACAAGGCAAAAATACATAAAAACTCAAAATATCTGTATAAAAAATTACGAAGTAAATCTCAAACACTTATTTCCTCGAAAACATTCCAGAAAGAATTAAGCATAATTTAATTCGCAATAATAAATGAAGGGTTATCTTTGTTTTTGCGAAGCTAACTTTCTCTAGATTGCCAACAAATCCACTAGTCTACTCTTTCAAATGTAAACAAGCAATGGCCGCTATCAAAAAATTATTAGGCTTAGTGGCACTTAAACAACTTTGAAATTGTTGATAATTCTAAAAATATTGCATACAGTTTTACTAAAGGCATAAAAACCTTAACCCGAAGGTAACAACAACATAAGTCAATCATTTTTAAAGCAAAAAATGTACAATTTACAAACATATAAGAGTAAAGAAACTGAGATCACTCAGCCGGGTGACAGAGTGGATATATATAAATATATTTATATACGTTTGGTGCGGCCGATTGCAATCAAAATACGAGGTGCACATCTACATGTTATAGCAGTCCTATATATACAAAATTTCAACATTCTGAGGCTACTCGTTTTTGAGTTATGCGAGATACGTACATACGTTCGTACAGACGCCACGAAAAATTCTCTTCAGAATTCATTTTAAGGCAGTTTTATAATTTTTTTGTAGGAAACAAGTCTTTTATTCTGTCCTTACGTACAGATATCACGCAAAAACATCGTTAAATTGCATTCGATAAAGATTAGAATGGATATTTTCGTTGAAATATGCTGCTTGAAACTTTTCGCGATTACAATATTTCCTTTTTACTTCGTACAAGGAAATTGTAGGGTTTATATTTATTTTAACTAACATTTAGTTTAAGCTATCTTTCCTGTTAAGTCTTTACTTTCCCCTAGAATTGCCAATGCCAGAGTATGTAAATCGTAGTAGAATGAGTAGAGTATTCAAATTTTAGTAGAAGTAAATTGAGCTTAAATAGAAGGGAAACGAGATTGTAAGTGTGCTTCCTGAACCGCGAGCGTGAAGGTTGCTAGGTATAAATTTTAAGAACCTCGCGTTTCGGCCTGTATGCCTATTTCGGCAGTTCATTGAATTTTTCAACTTCGTAATCAGTAAGTTTGCTGAATCTCAGCTGTATCTTAGAATGCGGTTAAGTTAGTTACGATTATAGAGCCCCGTAGATAGTGATTTCGTTATTTATTCATCCTGTCATTTATTTTTAGTTGTACTTTTCTATTTTGTTAGACCGCCGGGTCGGCGTAGTTTGTGAGCGTCAAGTGAACGCAACTGTGATTTCTAAAGTGGAATACAAAGCGATTTAAACCCTTCTTACGAGTTTGTGTACTTTACAGTTCATAGCAGTCACTACTACTATTGCTGACAAGTTGGAGCCACGCAACATCATAAAGTAAAAATTGAAAATCATATTGTACTCAAATCAGTGCTAATTTCTGAAAGGACCTGCAGTAAAAACCACTTTACTTGAATGTGGGGAATGTGAAAGGAGGAAGAGTAGTTTACCTAAGCCTTTTCAATACGTAGTGCATAATTATAAATAAAAATTCCAAAATGTGATTAAGTATAAAATATCTCGAAGTTGAAGACCTCTAAAATAATATTTATTTGATTATATTAATTCTAAATCAGTTACCCAAATTTTTCATCAAGCTTTTCTGCGAAGCTCATTTCACCATTAAGAGCATAGTTTTGCTTTCCACCTTCTACTCTTATCTTTAGGGTGAACAATAAAATGGAAGACTTGTAAAAAAATGAAAAAAAGAGATAATAAATCGCCCAATAAATCAAACAAGAGGAGCAAAAAACGGGCACTTTAACGTTATCATCAATCAACAGCACAAATCGAGAGTTAGATAAAACTTTTAAGAAGAACAGTTAGAATCCGGCCAACAATTCTCAGAACCCAACATCGTATTTTTATCTATTCAGAAATTTCTTCACGTAATCATTGCAAAAATTGTTTTTGTATATGTGTGAGATAAAGAAAAATATAACGCTAGATATGAGCATTATTTGTCGATGATCATGTGGAATATATATTCTTTATCCTGTTCAAAATAAAGGCAATCACGTTCGAACACATTTAGGTTTCATTGCAAAACAATTTAAAATTTTTAGTCACGAGTTTGGAGTAATTACAGCCATGGTAGTATATTTTAGAAGCCAATTTCTTCGTATAAGCTAAATAGAAAGTTTTCAGATATTTAAGGCAAAACATTTTATCTGCATCATTTTTATATATAACGTGTATAGTGTATTAGGCTTTTTCAAACGGAAGTATCAAAAATTAAGTACTTCTATCCCGGGTAAAAGGTATATATCCGTTTTCTTTGTAATCCAGTAAAAGTTTGCTTATTCGGATAAACATGAAGGGAATATATGCCGTAACTCGTGAGAAATATTTTCGAAAATTAAATGGGCATAACTGCTAAGAACAAGTTACTTTTTAAAGCAAGGACTTTGAAGTCAGTCTTAGGTGTTTTCGTGAGATATATTTTCAGGAGAACAGGCTTACAATCAACCACTGGTAGACAGTAAGAAAAAAAAGAAGTTTTCTAACATTTGTAGAGACATTAGGTTATTATTATGAAAATGTGTATTAAAAAATGTGTGAAAAATGAGCAGTGCCCTCGCCGTAACTTCTCAAATACACGCCGAGTGTGCTGACCATTACACCACGAAGGCATGCTAAGAAGGCGGGAGAAATACCTTATGTACACTTCATTTTAAAGGGCGATTGGAGATTAGGGAACCCGATTGCCAAATCCTGGTGATGGGGAATCATCACCCACCGCCCTTTTAGTTGGGGATGCCACTGTAGAGAAATTTGGTTATTTCGGAGCAGAAGAGATGGAAAATGAGCAATGCCTTCGCCGGGACTCGAACCACTCACCTCTCGAATATGCGTCGACTGTGCTGGCCATTACACCACGAAAGCATGCTAAGAAGATAGGGAAATTCCTTTTACATTGCCAAACTAAAGCTTTAATTATAATATATATGTAATACAAAAAATGTGCACAGCGAAACCCTTAACTTCAGTTTCCAATAGAACTCTGGGAATTAATGTGGATATTCTCATTTTCATTATTTACATAGCCTAATAATGCAAACGATTTACAAATTGAATTTGGACAATGATTATCGAAATTGTTAATAGTCAGAGAAGGATTTAAAATCCAAAACTTTTTTACCTTTCAATGAAGTTCCATTTGCAAATACGATGCATTTCCTTTCTGTTGCTCTTACTAGATAGATGCCCTACGACAGAGAATCTACAACATCATTAACCTGCTAATGTCATCAGGACTGGATATTGTGGCCACGAATTAAGTAAAATATCTGTCAATTTTCTTCCTGAAAGGCTCGTCTGTACGAGCAAATGTATCATATTCTCCACTACCAGTGACAATGCTTACGAGTGCCAGAATTGCAGCATTAATAAATAGGTAATTAATTACGTACTCAATCCTCATAACTTATCTCACTGATATCTGAAACATTACCTACAGTTCCTCTAAGGAATTAGTACGAATTATTCGAAAGCAAATTTTACAGGGCTTTAAGAGATTAACCATTGACTATAATATGCATGGACATTAAGCAGAGCTACCGATCCACTTCTCTCCTTCGAACTGTTTGCATTTTCACAAAATTCAATTATAATGTATTTTAAAAGCAGGATAATGTAATCAACTAATAATTCGTAGTGTAGGATAATGTGTCTCTATTGCAATCAAGTAGTCAAGTATATAACTAGTATTCAAGTGTATAAACAGTACTCATAAAACACGTATTTATAATAATCATGTATCTATAATATCAACGCATGTGTGTACGCAAATAATCAAAATTCTCAAATAATGAATGTAAACAGGTTTAATACATTCAAGTATATTACTGTAATCAAGCTCTCAAGTATATAACCAATATATTCACATAACTTTCTAAGGTATTTCTCCCGCCTTCTTAGCACGCGTTCGTAGTGTAGTGGTCTCTATGTTGGACGCGTATCCCAGAGGTCTGTGGCTGGATATCCGGCGTGAGCTTTGCTCATTTTTCATCACTCCTGCTTTAAAAATTACCGAATATATCTACACTGGCGCACAAACTAAAAGGGTGGTGATTGACGATTCGCCACACCCAGGATTTTGCGATTGGATTCCCTAAAAACCTCAGCCGCCCTTTAAAAGGGGGAGTATATAAGGTATTCCTCCCGCCTTCTTAGCATGCCTTCGTAGTGTAGTGGTCTGCACGCTAGACGCATATTCCAGAGGTCCGTGGTTAGATTCCCGGCGAGGGCGTTGTGTTGTGTAGCTAAAATTTTGAATATTTACAAATTAAAATTTTGATTTTTATGATTCACTTAATAGTAAATTTACTATTGCAACAGTTGCTCATTTTTCATCACTACTGCTTTACCCTTTGTATCTGCATTTCTTCCAATTCTATACATGAAGTAACGTCAACGAAATTGAACTTTGGAACGAACATAACTTTGTGTAGTAACCTTGGTTCTCCCTAAGGTTACTATGAAACAAGGTTTGTTCTTCCCGACTAGAAATAGTTCAGCGTGTGACGTCACTTTTAATTAATGGATAGAGCCCTATTTCAATAAAATCGTAAGTGTACGAACACTTTTGGGAGCCACTGTATGTATACTTACTCTATAAATTAGATCTGACGTAGATCTTCCTTCTCGCTTAATGCAGTCTTAATTAAACGCACATTTGCTTGAACCATAAGTTCTTATAGAAACACACGTAGGCGACCTCAAAAGATCCACCAAAAATTAATTCTAACAACACATATTTAGCAATTTGAAGAAGTGTTAGTGCAATACTGTTTGTCATGATTAGCTTTAAACTTATCATAATAGCAAAGATCTAAAGTAAAAACGACGGCAGTTTCTTACTTTATGGAATAAACAGCGTATTTTTGTACATTATGTGTATGTTTTTGTAAGGAAAGCATATTATTATTGAAGAAGATATGAGCTGAAAGTACAGTTTTAAGTCATACGCCAAAGAAGGCGAATGTATGTATACATATCAGATATCTAGAAAATCATTATAGCGCGATTAAAAAGTATTTTATTCATATTTTATGTATAATCTTCAATAAATTCTTTATTAAAATTATAAATGTTATACTATTAAAAAGTCTCAAAAACTGAAATTGGAATTAACGAAATGGTGAAGCAAATGTGTATTGAAACTGGATAATCAATACTTTGAGATAAAATATAAAATTACGTCCCACATCACTTCACAGTCATGTTTATTTATCTTTCTTTATCAAACTATCATTTGATTTTCTGTTCCAAAATGAAACGCAGGATTGATATTTTATTTCATTTTCTTCTTTCAACTTTTATAGCAAATAGTTGTAATTTTCGCCATTTTTTCCTCCTCTTACAGAGAGCACTAATTTCGAAAACAACGTCTTTATAATCGAATTCAGTTGAAGTAACTGATTTCTAAGGAAAACTTTCGTTTTAATTTATTTTATACCCTTCTTCTCAATCCAGATGAGAATTATTAGCCCTGGAGGAGTTAAAAAATACATTGATTTCGAAGGAAGTTCTTCCGTCATTATGGTCCAGTTATTGAAATTCGGGAAATTGTTTTTTGATTACGACAGCACTTCGTCTGTTTGTTTTTTTTAATGTTCTCTCCGGACATAAATTCCGTTTCTTCACTGAAATATTGATCTGGGAGTCTTTCCTTCCCTTGGGATATGAGAGTGATTAGTTTGTGGAGACTCGTTTGTTCGCTGTTGTCTGTACGACAGGTGAACAGTGGAAGGAAAGTTGTCAAGCTGCCTTCGATAAAAAGGACTTTTTCAGAGATAAAAGCTTTAATTATTTAGAGTGGCGAAGATAAATAGCATAAATGAATTCCTACTAATTGCTTCACTTCGAAACAACATTTTGTATTTAATAGAAAATCAACACATCCTTAACAAGTTAATTGAAATGAAATCCATTAATACATATCAAAACATGGAACATATATATATATGATGTATTATTCACATATTTCTTGAACAATTCCTATAATGGATACCATGTTTTATTAAGATAGGTTTTATTCATTTCTAAATTCAGTAGGCAGGGTATAACACCATTTATACATCATTCAAAGAACCGCTCAGAAAATATTTTTTAAAAGCGTAAATATTTCATTTCTAAAACTATAAGAATGCAAATTTTCTGGCATTAAATAGACAATTAAGAATAATCCTACCTTCTATTTTAATTATTTATGTTAAAATAATAATGCGCATTACCAGGAAGATTTAACCGTACATTTCAATTTTAATTTTCGCTGAAGTAAAAGAACTTTCTGTTGAATTTTGATTTTAAAGATATAAGTAAAGCTCTAAGAAGGTAAAATACAAACAATAGTTCAGTTAGGATATGCTTACTGGGTACAGGAACGAAACATCTTCTATTATTTTATCAGCAAACCTGTCTGGTTAGCGGAACCCGTTTATTCTATTCATCTAAGTGACTTCTCTTTCCTTCTTCAGGTGGATTAAATCATCACCAATCGGAAATATATCATTTTTCCTTTCTTTTTATTGTATTCCAACGTGTAACTTTCATTTGCTGCTGAAAGCATTAAATTATTATCTGGAAAACTGTTTGACTACGAATGAAACGTGGATGAATAAATTCTGGTAGAAAAGATGCATAGCACATTTGCGTCGTATGAATGAAATATTTTACTATTAATATGAATACAAAAGGCCTTTAGACGTATAATTTTCCTAGTAGTGATTAGTGCAGATATTACTGTTAGTTATTTTTAGTTTCAGTTATTTCATATTTTACAGTTTCATTTCCTAAACTATTTAACAATATTGTATTATTGCCTGTAATATTTGAGCTTGGAAACCTGTAGAAATTATTATTCTATAATTCATCATAGTACGGAATCCTGATTTTTTAACAGATCACGAAAAAGAGCATTATTTGAAATAAATCTTGTTAGCGTCTGTATATAAATGCTTCAAGTTGTAAAATGTTTTTTGTTAATTAACCTGTTTTTTTCTTTTGTGATTTAAATTTGTACTGTAACTTCTCCTTTCCATGTTCTTCACAGAATACAAATTTGATTTTTGTACATTAAAACCGAGAGTTTTGAGTCATTAGATTACGGCTTCTGTAAACCGCGTTTTGATGTTAGTTACGCTCACCAGCTCTGCTTAAATTGATATTCCGGCTCTACAGTTTCGCTAGTCGACTTTATGAGCCGGTAAAATGTCTGAGCCAGTTTAGATTAGTTTACTTTATGTAATGTCTTCCCTCCGGGGATCGACGCAGAGAACTCTGTGAAGCTACTAACCTATGTAAAGATTCTGCCTTTGTTTGGCACTGTACTTTTTATTCCTGGAAACAAATTAACACTGGACCTGGCATTTTGGCTTAGAGTATTCCTCGGGAGCACTTTGGTCGGCTGGACTGCTACCCGGATGAATAGGGTGCTGGGTCTGGGCGTCTGGTGCGAGTCTCACGTGTGGCCTTATTCTGGCCTTGCTCTGGATATTGGAGGACGTGGCGCTAAACCAATTAACCATAACGGTAAAGGGATGGTACCCACGTCCCCCGTTCCTAATCCTAATCCTACTGGCTGGGATCTGTACCTAGGTAGTTTCGGCCACGGGAGTATAAAATTCATGAGCTTGATGGTTTCCGACGACCTGGTGAGGAAGGTTTTGTCCCGAACTTTCTCTGGTCTGGTGGCGTAAGTCTTCGTAACTAGGGTATCAGTAGCCGAATAACGCCTGGACCATTCAGCGTCTAGTCACCGCAACGCTGTCCTCGGTATTATGTGTAAAGCCTGGAGGGAGGGGCTGCCCGCGTAGTACTGGTGTACGACCAGTCAGATCTCCAGTTTATAATTTCCCAGCCATAGGCGAAACCTGAGAACCGGGAGTGATGACCCCGCGGGATCAGGCGGTAGACGTGGTGTAAGAGAGACCAAAAAATCTGTCACCTCGAAATGCAAGCCCGGGTTGGTAGCACTGAGAACTTCTAATCCTCTCGGGGAAAGTTTGACTGGCGACCCTCCCCCTGCCTAATATGGGGATTCTCGTTTAGGTCCAGTCTGTGTAGTGTTAAATTAATATACGGCGTACGTATCAGTGCTAACAAGTTATGTAGACTACTTTTTGTGCTAGAATTGAACCTTCTTGTGTTAGAGTATTCACAAGTATTGGAAGTTTGGCCTATAGGACAAGCTGTGCATGTTCTTTTACAATTAAGACTAAATAAAAAGGTTATTTTACATTCTTCGGTATTTTTGGAGTTTCTTAAGACGTAGGGATAACTAGCTATTAATCTAGTAGGATCTGCAAGACAACTCTAGCTTCTAGCTGCAGCAATATACTAGTTATAAATCCTACAAAAATTCCCTTAACATGGACCCTATTCTCAATGATAACATCCTACAAACTTTTCTTTAATAAGTTATTAAATGTACTGAGGGTATTAACTTCATTTACAGATAACTGTTAAGGTAACTGTTAAGTTATTTATTAAATTTTAAATAAAATTCAAAATGTAAAATTGCGGTATCTACCGGTACGCCATAATTAATCACTAATATGTGAAAATACTTTTCTGTTTCTTATATTTGTCGGTTCATTAGTTAGTAAAACGTATGAAAGTTAACTAGTAGTATAAGTTATATAAAAAGATTATCTGTATTGAGTGCATCCTGAAACGAATTGGCCCGAACTATCATTATACATGTGATGTACCACAAAAGCATTCATTCAGCCAGCTTGTTTCAACGTTAAGATAATGAAAGCGAAATTACTAGCGCTTTTAGGCAAATTAATACAAATACTTTAGAAGCGTTTGATTAATATAAATACTCTGCTAACAAAATTCAATACAAATGCACTATTAAAGTTGAAGTGCAAATAAATACTAGCGTAAATTACTATAAAACACAGCTAGCACATATGCGCAAACGAGTCTTTAATAAAATATGTAATGCCCCATCTCTACCTTATTTAATGCCCTAATAAGTCACCGTATCAGCTTCTTTGGGAAGAAACTAGATGGGCGCATGATTATTATGGCTGTTACACGGAAAATATCGGATAGTCTTACAACCGCACAGAAGGCTGGTAAGTAACAAATACAATCATTTTTAGATGAACTCAATAGTTGAAGGACTATAGTAAAACTTAAATACCTACAGTTGGGAGTGAGAAACATTCCTATAGTTTTGATGCAAACTCAGTATTGCATGTTGGAGACAGAAATTGTAAATGATGCAATTAACTTATTTCTTCTATTTTACTTTTTTAAACAAAAGCCATATGCTCGAGATTATAACACTAAACAACATGGCGCTGAACATGCAACAGTAAATTACAGATGAGAAACTGGTATTTGAAATAACCATGCTGGAACTGATCATTAAATTTACTAACTAAAAATTGATCCTTTCTTCCAGAATGGTTCCGAATCTATCAAATTACACACATATATATATATATATATTAATTTTTTTTTTAAATTGAGCTATGATTTGCAGCATCTGCAACAGCACAAAGGAGTGGAAGTGGGGCAACACTGCAGGTAGCGTGATGCAGTAACGTGAATCTAGTAGATATTGATGTTATTTCAGTTACTTATCTGTTTAGATGAAACTTCTAATGCCCAAACGAGTCCTTAATAAACTATGTAACGTCCCTTCTCTCCCCCAATTAAAGCACCCCTTTTAATGTCATTTATCTTATTCAGAAGAAGAGATTCCATTTCGAGAAATATATAAGCACACACACAAAAAAAAAACAACAACAAAAAAAATACGTTTTGAATGCAGTTACAGTGAATTAAGAAAAGCGTGAAAGGTTTCAGATATTAAGGACATTCGCCCAAGAGAACTCTTTTAAATTTTAATATAGTTTATTCGTAGAGGTTATCAGTAGTGATAGCTCAGGTGGAAAGGAAAATCATTTTCCAGAATACTAGAGGAATATTCACTTAGACCATCATAGAATCGTTTAGTATCTTCTGTCCATACAACTTAACTTTATAACTAAATGTAATATTTTTAGTTAAATATACCGTGAATTAAATGGATTTTTATTGAAATCAATTAGATTAAAGAGGAAAGATAATATTCCTAAGAACTTTTTCTATTATTTTTAAATAGCTTAGTTTGTTAATCAATAACAGATTGTTTAAAATAGAAAGTTAAATAAATACATTAAGTTACGCTGAATGGCAACAGATACAACGGAAAAGGAAACGAAGCATTTGCAGTGAATGATATTTAAAGTAAATAAACGCAAAATCTTATATCGAGAATAATAACATTTTTGGCTTAAAGTTAAATAATATTTTCGGTTCTATTCCGTTTTAAGGACCGTAAAAAAAATGGCAGCGAAAATGTATGCTTAAAAGCGCCAAATATAGCAAACGCGTCCACTTAACACCGCGCCAAATCCAGCGTACGCACTGATTTCTGACTGGGTAAGTTTATATATAGTTCTATATTTTTAAGACGTCATTGAAATACTAGTTTAATTTTTAAATCCTTTTATAATTTTAAATACTTTTTTGATATCCTATGGATCTAACGATTTGGGAATTTCCCATGACGAAAAGTCTGCAATAGAATTTCGGGTAAAGTGCAGAATCACACACTGTTTGACGCGTTTTTAAGAATTGCACATACTCGGTTTCCATGTACACAGCGACCTATTTTCACTTTAAAAAAAACCCAGAATTGCTCAAAATTGGCACTGCGCACACGCTTCACTTTATCTATGTACACATCGGCTTATTTTCACTTAAAAAGTAAAAGAAAATTGACAAAACTCCAATTGTTTTTACCCTTGTAAAAAGCGACAAACAAATAAGTGGGCGATTCTGCAGTTTAACGAGAATTTTTTCAAAGGAAAAGCATCATTCATTATAGAAAATTATGTTTGAACAACCAACGAGATGAAAATATGCTTTAGCGATAACTCGGTAGCGAAATAGCGATGCAGACATTCATTCAGTAATGTTTAGCAATTTTTATATAAATTATAATGATGATTTGAAATAGTTATTTACTCTTATGCTTCCATTCAGTCATGTTTAGTCTTTTTTATATAAATTATAATAAAAAAAGTATTATATGAAATTAACCTTTCATCTAAATTAAAACATCAGTCTTAAATAGTTATTTACTATTATACTTCTTTTGTTGCATTAGGGTTGCTGCAATTATTATTGGCAGGACTGGCATCAACAATAGTTTAGCGATTTTTTACGGCCCTCAAAACCGAATAGTACCAGATTTTCTTTTAAAAATTATTATTTCTAACTAGATTCGGTGCATAACCTGTAGATTGCCAAAACAACTCAACACGTAAAAGTCTAAAGATGTTTACTATAAAACAAACTTACATTTGCTTATAAAACAAACTTACGATTTTGATTAAACTTACATCATTTTAGAAATACTAAGCACAGCTTCTATACTTATAGTGGCAAATATTAGAATATTGCTTCATTAGAATCAATGGAATTACTAAATGATAATATGTTTAATTTTAAGTAATGTTTCTTTGAAGGTATACTGCAAGTTTGTTTGCATTTCACTGGTAATTTTCACTTGTGGTTAGAGTATTTGTCGATTGTCGTCCATTGTCTGCTGCCTCGAAGCGGACGAAATGCTGTTCTTTCTGCTGGCGCCAATCTTGTGAAATTGAAGTTCTTAATGTTGTAAATGGATAACGTTACATGTTGCTATTAGCACTTCAAGGAAATCGAATGTGTTTCAGCTGTGCAGGCTATTACAAGAACGTAGAACGAATTCCTGCTCAGAAAAGAATCGTTTGGCTTCTACTTTTTTTCCCTTTCCTCTATCTTCGCTTTTAAGTAAGTGTTGACAAGAATTCTTTGCTCTAAGAAATAAATTGCAACAACTTTTTTCTAACTAAAATCCCTGATAGGAAATAGGTTTTCGTCTTCGCGAATTTCTTTTCCCTACTTTCACTTCTTTCCTTCGATGAGAAATCAAAGCGAGAGGAAAAAGAATTTCTTTCCTGACTTTCTAGTTTTATTTGTTTGTGATATAATTGGAAAATTGCGAACATAAAATAGCAGCATTTTTATTCAAGATGAAAAAATTATATCTTCATTCTTAAGATATAATCAAAAGGGGATGTATCATATACTATCTTCCAGTTTATGTTTGGTAACAGCGTAACTGTAGTTACGTTTTACGCTAAATGTAATGTAATGTTAAGATATTTATTCAACAAACATTAATGCTTTAATTAGAGCTTCGGTAACTAACGGGGTTGGTATTGACCAGCAGGAGTTCAATGTAATTTTGAAACGATAACAATATTGATCACGGAGTTCACCGAATGTCGATAGTTTAATATATACCGGTAGTTCATCGGCATATTGAAGATCCGATTGAATACCAAAAAATACTATTTATACTGTAAAATTGATAATTAATTGTTTATTGATAAAGAGATATATTACGTAGCAAGGAAACAATTATATAAAATAAATACAGAGGAAAGACACGCAAAAATTGTTGAAAATATTTTAAAAATCGACAATACTTTTTTCTAAATGTATAATTTTTATGAAAAAGTGCAATATAAAAAATCATGAAAGCAAAACCAAAGAAATATGAAGAATGAAAAATTTTCGCAGAAGATATGCTATTCAAGCTGCTTGCAAAATTTGAGAGAAGATTTAAATTTCCTGTTGTAAGATTAAAAAAATATGGAAAATTTAAATGTGCCCGCTTAGCTCGTAGAATATGTGAACTGTGTTGTATTTCATCTTAATATAACGATGCATGGAGACTTAATTATATTGAAACGGAATGTTCAAGCACAAGATGCATGATGATTGAAAACCTCATGATGACTCAAAGTTTTGGAATTTAAAAGTTCTTTGAGGGAAATACTCCAAAATAAATATTGTTACCTGATACTATTAACGACTTTTCCCGTTTCTTGCCTAGAAGAAGCAAGATTTACTGAAGTCAGTAAATTACAAAGGAAAACAAGAAACATATTAAATATTTTGGAGCGAGATGACTTAGACTTCAAGTTAAGCGATTTTGTGTTAGATACTAAAAATATTGCACCAATACGTGAAGCTCACCTAGAATATCAAGAATTTGCGCAATTAGAATCTTCAGTTTGTTTTCTCAGAACCTTGTTTATATTTTTAATAATAAAAATAATAATAATACATAAAACAAATAAAACATAAATCTTATAAACTATATTTTGGAAAACGTTTGTTCATAATCTTACCCTAACTGTAATCTTTAAGTTTTTATACACAGTTTTTTGTACTATGATTATGTGGTATGCTGCATATTACAGGTAAAAATGTAAAGGAATTGATGAACACCATTCATTTAATAGAATAAGTTGAAAAACAAATGTTGAAAAACCTCGAATTAGATGAAAAATAATTCATCTTCGTCTTTAACAAATCATTAGAAAATCAAGGTCTGATTCCTTTTCCTCCAATATGCATCCAAATTGAAATCAGATACATTAAAAGCTAGCAGAAATTTTCATGTATAATGAATGTGGAAGGCAATCCTCTGTACGGAATTTTCCGGCCGTAACGCTGAGAGGGTTAATCCTTTATTTACATGCAAAACTAAATAATCTTTCAAGAAAACATTTAAAATGAATCATCAAAATGTGAATTAAATATTTCAAACTAATTAATAAAATTAAAATATTTAAAAGTAAACTTTTATTTAAAAATAAAAGAATAAATCATTTATAGAGCTAAAAATGGAATTTCTATGGAAGCTTGAAATGTAAATTCATACTAAGTATTTACCTGAATATAAGCGGAAAATAAAATAGATTAGCTGGTTGCTACCAAAGCAATATTTATTAGTTCCATAAACACCTGAAAAGACAATGCATAAAAATATTTCAGTATGAATAAAATTGGTTCATTCTTTCCAAACAACAACCAATTCGTAAATAATTATTTTTCCAAACAAACTGGGAAATAAAAACTTTTGACTCTTCAAGTATGTGTATGACGTCATTATTTAAATGTAACTATTTTTCTAAATATCAATGAAAGAATTAACGTGGAAAGAAACATATTTTAATAGTTATAGATTTTAATAATAAAATAAACCTATTTTAATAGTTATAGATTGTTCCTAATGCAGATGTTAGAGCTAAGTGTAAATAAAACGAAACGTGTTAAAAAAAAGAAAAGGAAAAAAGCAAAATTGAACTTTTGCCTACGTATTTTGTATAGGTAAGGAGAGAAATTTAACATAAACCTCTAAATAATGCACATAGTATAAAATTAGTGAAAAATCAATTTCAGGTCAACAAAGAGGGAAATCTGCACTACGGGGTGGAAATGCATTTTTCTTCTATAAATGAGATTTTCCATACACATCTTGTTCAAAATACACAAATGTTGTTTATAAAGCCAATTCAAAAGTTGACTTTTTAAATTTAAAATCAACGTATGTCTCTTTGATGCTTTAATGTAAATAATAGTTTATTTCAATTTTTTATTCAAATTGCATCGCTTTTGCTAAGCTTAGATTTAGTTCTTTGTCCAAATTAAGGTTTTAAATTCCTTCTGGCAACATTCTACATCAGTTACTCTTTCATGCAATAGATGGTAATACAAATACTTTCGCAGACTGTAGAAATTTCTCATAATCTATTTAAATAGATTTTTGAGAATGTACTGCAAGACGTAGTATTTTTCGTTTTATAATGAAGTGGATTTTGTCATTTCTTGTAAATAACTAGAGAGAAGTTCCAGTAAATTTTCTTTTCGCTTAAAAGTTTTATTTTCGTGCTACATGCCTTTGAGACTGTTTGTTAGGCTTTGGATATAAAGTAAATAAAAGAAGAATGTACTCTCCTGAGAGTTGGTGTCATTTATACTAGAAACTCTGAAATTCTGCAAATATAATTAATTCAATTCTAGTAAATATATAAATCCAAAGTTTTTGTTCTAACGTAAGACAACCTAAGAAATTCAATTTGTGAGATAAACTATTATTACAAATTCGTATTTCATCACACTAAAAACATTACTTACAAGCCTTTTAAAGTATAATTGAATTCCTTTTTAAATGGAGCAATGAAATATTTTCATGATTATTTTGCATGTTAAAGTCTTCCCGCTAGTTAAAAAAGTACTAATTTAAAGCCAAATTAAAATTCCGTTAATCAATAGCGAATTTAAATGAAATATTTTCGTAAGTGCCTTGCAAATGTAACTGGAAGTTCTGCAGTCGTATTTTCAATGTGCAAATATTTAACTTCCAACATATGGTGCAGGGGGCTATTTGCATTTAATCTCCGCTTTGCCAAAGGCATAAATGGGGATCAAGACCAAATGAAACGTATTAATCACTTTACTTTCGCATATATCATTTTAATGCCTTAAAAGGTATTTCCCCCCCCTCCTCCCAGCAAGCTTTCCTGGGTTAACGGTAGCATATTCGGCGCATATTGAAGAGGTCCAGTTTCGTGTCCCGGCGAGGGCATTTCTCATTTTTCACGTCTCCACCATCAAAAAAGCCTAACGACAAAGGGCGCCCGAACTAAAAGCTGGTGGACGATAATTCGTCACCACCAGGGTCTGGCGATTAGGTCTCCAAATCTCCAGCATTTAAAAGGGTGAGTATATAAGGTATTAGTTCCCTCCTTTCCGAAAGCTCATATTGATTGATTTCATTAATTGGAGAGAAGTGCTGTGCTTCCTAGTAATCTTGTGAGTTACTTTTTGCTCGTTCTTTCTCACCTTCCCTAGGCCTAAATTTCTTCCGGACAAGAGTATTTCGAACTCTCTGTGGCATGTACGCACCGACGATGGAATATGATTTTGATAATGAAAACCCTACTTTAGTTAACCGAATGTGGACATTAGTGCTCTTCGTCTTTCATACGTGAACATTTTGAGAAGGAAAATCCCGAGTGGATCTTCCCAAATTGAAAGAAAAGCAAATCCGTGCCAGTCAATAATCATTTAAACGCGATTTCTGGAATTTCTCTGAATAATAGGTTTGACAAGTTGCCTGTGACTATAACGAACCTGAATCTACAGCAAAACCTGCTGAGGATAAAATTGAAAAATTCCGCTGATTGTTTTTTTTTTTTTTTTTTTTTTCCATAGACATTGTTGATTGTATAACTATTGATGATATTTTTTACGAAACTCTGTAATTCGCACGAAGCGGAAATGAGACAAAACTTTATCTTTCCTTATGTTCAATCTATCAGTGAATACCGTGCTGTGGGTGCAGGTCTGTAAGAGAAGATGATCTCTTTTCATTTGAATCTTTCATTCATATTGAAAAAAAACGTTAAAGCAGTATTTGGGAACTTCTCTAACTCAGTTACCGAAGATGCGATAAAAGATAATTTCACCCGCCAAAACGTGCCTATCCTAAAGGTACGACAATTTAGAAAATTCAGCAAAATAAAATTTACTTTATATCCAAAGTCTAACAAACAGTCTCGAAGGCATGAAGCGCGTAAATCAAACTTTAAAGCAAAATGAACATTTTCTGGAACTTGTCCCCATTTATTTATGAGAACCGACAAAATACATTTCATTATAAAACGAAAAATACTGCGTATCGCAATACATTTTCAAGAATCTCTTTAAATAGATTATACTTTATAGAGCTCCAAATTCCTGACTGAAAAATACATGCCAAAAAAAAAAGACCGACACAGTGTTACCGTTGCCAAGATTACCGTCAAACTCAGCATTTTTCTTTTAAAGCAGACATGTACTGTAAATGCGGACTTAATCAGCGAAGTGTACTCTGTCTCAAGAAGCCCGAAGAGAAACCCACTTCTGTAGCGAAGGACATGCCAGCAGCTATTCAGGATGTCAATATTACCAAAAGAAATTTGAAAAACCGAACAAATGGCTATCAAAGAAGACAACAAGTTTGCCTTTCCTCGACAACATCTTCAGTGACACGCCCTCAAGGTCTAAAGGATCAACCTACGCTGACAAGATGAAAAGCAAAGAGATTGTGAAACCCCGCCGCTATCTCAATGAAGCAACTGATTCTTTAAAAGATGAAAAGATCCTGGACTTCTTAGGTATAATCCTGAACGCGACTTTGAAGATTAGAAATGCTAATAGCACTACAGAAAAAAATTCATCGTTTGAGCTAAAGCTGTCTAGATTCTCAACAATTTCCCTGAAGATATCTAACAATCTCGCCGTCTTGCATCCAGTATTATTGCAAAGTGATCCTACTCGAGTCACCTGTCTTCAGATTTTCCACACTGTCTCATGAGTTTGGTCTCCGCCCGGCTAACGCCTTCTACACCTTGATCACTTTTGGAATAATCTAGCCGCCTTGCTTCCAGGATTATTGCCAAGTGATCCTAGTTGAGTCACCTGTCTTCAAATTTTCTTCACTCTTTCATGAGTTTGGGGCCTCTGCCCGACTCACTCCTTCTACAACTTGCTTACTTGTTTATTACTGCACCAAGTTCCAATGATCCAATTTACTTTTTCTACTCCATGATCTTTCCTCATTTATTCACCACTTATTCTCTCTATAGAGACTTTGTCTCCCTTTCTTTTCTTGTACTCCGCCCATACTAACCTCTCTTCCTCTTTTCTTTCCCCCCTTTTTCTGTGCGTTTTTCTGTACATCTTTACTCTACTGATGGGGATGCTAATGGCTCTTAACCACAAGTAGTCCGAAAATTGTAATCTTTGGTCTCTCCGCATGCCTTCTTCTTGGTGTAATCGGAAGCATACTCGACGCTTATCCGAGAAGTGCAGGTTTCGAGTCCCGGCGAGGGCATTGTTCATCTTTCATGTCTCCCGCTAAAAAAAAAAAAAAAAGCAATGACTACAACTTTTATAGCTAAGTAACGTACATGAAATGTAAAGTATATAAATATAATCTTTTTAGTCCAAAGGGATTTGAATCCCGAAGGACTATTAGTTTCGTTTTGGCATTTTGCGTCGGACTCATAAATGTCGGTTCACTTTTCAAACTGTTGCCACAAAATGTTAGAGTCCTGCATTATATTTGAAGAAATTAAGTAATGAAAAATCTGCGTAAATGTATGTATATTTCTCGTATTGTGATAAAACAACGGTACATAGAGTCATCGAATTTTGAATAACGTAATCCTCCAACGAATATGAGCATGTGGAAGACCAAATTTGAAATTTGAAATTTGTTTTATGATCGATTTCCTATTTTTTAAAACTTTGACGAATTTTTGATTAACAAACTCAAGGATTTCAAAGCGAGCAATGGCAACGTTGTGCAGAAAAAACATTTTTATCTCCAGCGCGTGAGTCTCTGTATCGGAAATTCTAAAGATATGCTCGTTTTAAAACTATTTTGCGATATTGCTGTTGCACTGGATCTTATGGTTTAAGTGCGAGGAACATGATATTTAATAAAGAAAGGTAACACACAAAATGTTAAAAAACGCCCCTTTGGACGTAATTTAAAATCTGAAACATTTCAGATTTTTTTTTTTTTTTTTTTTTTTAAGTATTACATTCTTAATCGTGCTAAAATAAGCTACATTATATGGTATTGTATGAGAACTGGAAGCATAAACTAAACTTCAAAAGCATAATGCGATTATCCTGGCTCAAATTGATTTCATAAATAGTATTAACATTTTGGTAGCCTTATAATTTCAAATATCATTCCTTTACGAAGATACAATTTAATTGCTTTCAATATTAATAATAATTTCTTAACTTTCTTATGCGTGAATGAGCAACTAGCAATAATGGTAATAATAATAACAAAACGCAGATCAAGCCGAATAGTGGTTAGCGACACTGACTACAGTACCCAAGGGCCGATTTGGAATCCCAGACAAGTCATGGATGTTTGTAAATGTCTTATTTTCTGTGCGGCACAAGGGGCACTCTATATATGAGACGAGACGAAATTCCTTTCTAGACGTTGATGGTAGGCAAAGTGGGGTGGAGACCATTGGACACCACCCCTTGCTGTGCTCTCCATCAAAATTGGGGAGGAACTGCGCAAAGTCGGAATGTCACCTGTATACTGCCCAAGATTTTGCGAACGACAGACGCAATCTGGATTCCTTTAATGATGAGTTTCGTGTCTCATGCTCTTTCTCTGATTTCAGAGACCTAATTTGATGTTACTGTCGATCAGGTGGGATAAATCACAACAACATAATAACTACACTAATGAAGAATAAAAAGTCATTTTCAAGGATAAAACATATGCGGCAAATAAACATGAAAAAAGAGCAAGGGACACCCAAAAGAGCCCATTGATCTCATTTTCTACATAAAACGTTCCATTTTTCTCAGAGATTTTTATGGGTATCATTTAGCCTCATATCGCCATTCATATATTTTTCGTATTATTATTCAACGCTCTAAAAGCAGCAAATAAAAGGAGTTAAATCTACCATCTTATTTATTTTATTTCATTTTAGGTGACCAAAAATATATGAAAAGTATATTCGTATTAAATTGACACACAATTTATTAGTTCTAAATAGCACAATAAATATACTAAATGCAGTAAAAGTGAACCTCTACTAAATACTAAATGCAGTAACCACTTTAGTATTTAAAATGGCATTTATATAATATATATATATATATGTTTTGGCAATACCAAATTTAAAAAAAACGAATTTTTGACAAGCAAAAAAAATTAACTTTTAATGCTTTTTTATACTTATGTGTAATTGGTAAAGTTGTATACTCGTTATTTAAATATAAAATTATAAGAATTTTAACTCCCGTGCGACAAAAATTGACAGCTATATTTAATTTTAAAATTTGTCATTTTTATGTCATTTTGAACTTGCTTTGAGGGACCGGTTAATTAAGTTCGGCTTATTAAGGGAAATACGTTTAAATGAAGTGCAGCAAATAAGTGTATAATTCAGCAAACTGTGTAAGGATGTCAGGAGGTGCCCATATCAGATATATTTCTATTATTTTGAAATATAATGCACAAATGTTGAAGATGATATTTTTAATGCCACATTAAAATAAATATTCTAGAATTTTGATGGAAGTCAAAATGTGAAATAATTTGAATTTCACGAGTGCTAATCTAAATGCCGAGACATAATGAAACATTTAAATCTTTAAGTAAGATATTTTAGTAAATCTTTCTCGAGAAAAAAAAAGGTAGTCAATACAGAAAAAGGTTTTTAAAAATGATAATGAACAAATATTAAATGCGAACCTTAACAAATGGAACTTCAGATATACTGTTAACTAAGACTTGCAGTATTTGCATAAGAATGAAGTAGCCCAGATTTGTATCAATTTTTAAAATGGATATATATATAAATTTCATGTTCAAATGATTGGAAGTACCAACGAGGATTGCACTTAAAACGGTTATTAAATGGAGATATATTTAGATAAAATGATGGAACGCTGCAATACATTTCGCAGCACAAAGCGTTACTCAGAATTTTTAAGCAGAAATTAGCATTACAAATTTAGAAAATATCAAATTAAAATTCAGATTTATTTTTAGAGCAACTACGCTTGAGAAACGCTTAAGATTCTTTTTTTCAAAAACAGCGAAGCGAAACAAAAATAGTACCTAATGTTCTAGCCACTCAGAGGATGAAGGCAAATTGTATTTTGCATTTTATTATTAATATGTCTAGAAAATAACTTCGAAAAACGAACACGTAACGATTAATAATTAATAAATCATTAGCTGTGAACTCTTATAGTTATCAAATGTTATTGACCATTTGCTTAATAATTTAAGAATAATTTAAAATATTGAATTTTACATATTAAAAATTGTTCTCTGTCTCAACGCAATTACTTTCAAGAAGTTAACGATTCTGCTAGTATTTTCGCGTATTACACTGCAGAAAATTATCATTAAAGACATAAATTAAGAAATTTAGGACTAATATTTAACAAAGACCAGAAATTGAAATTCATAATAATTAATGACACATGTTAAACAGAAACAAAGCAAAATCCCACTTTGCTTCAAAAGGTTTGGTTTTAACATTTTAAAATTCGTTATTGCATTTATATGTTTATTTGAAATTGATTAATTATGAATTTCAATTTCTGGTCTTTGTGAAATACCAGTTCTAAATTTCTTATGTCTTTAATTATATATATATATATATATACATACGTACGTATAGACGTCACAAAATTTCCATTTGAATCTATTTTAAATCCGTTTTATAATCAGGTTTTAAATATGAACTTTTTATTCTGTTCGTACATATAGACATCATCCAAAAAAAAACCGTTCAAATGAATATTTCCATTAAAATATGATATCTGAATTTTTTTCGGATTACAATACTTCCTTTAATTCGTGTGGGGAAGTAAGAAGAGATAAATTTAAAAGCCGTCACGAAATTCTCATTGCTACTTTAAAAGACGCAATTTGAAAAAAAGAAATTAAACATTGAAAAAAAGACAATAATTCAAAATGAAGAAGATATACTAAATAATTATTTTATTAGCCTTTCCCTACTCTTCATTAATTTCTAAATAATTTATATCAAATTAATTCAGCAAAATATATTATAAATAAAAAATTAGGAAATTAAAGAATTAAATTAAAAACTTCTACACTAATGACCAAATAAATCTCCGCTTATGCATGTCATAATGCATATTATATCACTTACATATTTCAGTTATGTATGACTTCTTTTGGATGGTTAAGTGGAACAGTAATTTCTTTTCCAACCCTAAAACCTAATTAAAAGTTGGAAAAATATAAGAACTCAGAACTTGTAAGTATACAAAAATCATACAAGTTCCCGTTAGTGTTATTTATATGCTCTCTTTCAGATTACTTATGTCTCCAAACTTTTCGTTTCAAGGATCACTAATTTCTCCCGAAGCGTATCCAGAACTAAACGACCCGTATTATTACGTTATAGAAATACATCATAAATTCCATTTCGTTTTCTTTTTAGAGAAACAAGGGAGGGAATATATTACACTGAAAGTCCATCTTATAACTGTTAGCTTGGGAACAGAGACATAAAGAGAACATTTCAAAAACTTTCCTTTTTAGTTATAGATATTATATATAAACCGAGCAAATGTATTTAGAATGACTTTATCTAATATATATATTAGACTGATAAAATTTAAGAAATGAGAACTGGTAGGATTAAAAAATATTATAAACATATATATATATATGTCTTTGTATGTATATACTTTATTTTACTCCTACTATTAGCACACGTGTATGCTCAAAACATTCATGGTTAGTTCTGTTGACATGTAAAACACTGCGAAATAAAAGGGGAGACAGTTATATATTTCCTGTTCTACTGAGACTATTGACAAAATTCAACTTGCTTTTTTCATGTCTTGAAAGAGCAACTTAGGATATATAGCTGATTTATATATAGAATTGTTCTAACACAGGTATTTTGTCACAAAATCGAACTTTTTCTGAAATAACATGCTACGTTTTTTTTTCCATATTTCGATTTTACGACTCAAATTATGCTTAAATATTAAATTTTGTAAAATTCCGTGTGAAATTTACGGAGAAATTCAAACATGTATCTTGGCATATTTTTTTGAGTTTGCGTCAAGAATGAATTACTTGGCGAACTTTTTAAATTATACCGACCTAACTTCCCTTTCCTTTTTTGCATTGCAGACGAGCGGAAAAAAAGTCATCGCTCATACGTTCAAATAATTTTAACAAAATGAGTAAACCACATTTGACGTTATAATCGCTCAAAAAAAAAAGATGCCAAATTTCAAAATGCGCCAATATGTGATTTCATTCTTACCTTAGAAAATTTTGAATAAAAAAAATAATTTTTTTGCAGGTGTGACTAGAAATACATCTGCTTTAAGAGGATGCTAAAAATTTCATAGGTTATAATAAAAAAATATTTTCGGAATTTTTTTAAAGATGTAAAAATACAAAATTTAAAAATAATTCATAAATATGTGCGAATTATATTTGGATTAAGCCTAAATTTCGAATTGAATTAGAAGGAATCAAGTAAGTTTAAGAAAAAAAAATATATATTAATAAATATACATCAAATTCAATTAACATTGTGACGCTAAAATTTTGGGAGCTAAGGTATTAAAAACTACTCGGGCGATTTTTACAAAACTTCCCAGTTTGGCATAATTTGAATCGTAGGATCGAAATATAGAAAACACCTGGCATGTCATTTCAGAAAAAGTCCAATTTTGTGTCAAATTACTCGTGTTTGAATAATGTTATATATAAATTTAATATACATCCTAAGTCTCGCTTTCAAGACATGAAAAACGCAAGTTGAATTTCGTCAATCGGCCAAGTAGAACGAGAGATTTAAAATTAGCCCATCCCACCCCCGCAGTGTACATATAAATTCCTATTGTTACGAATTTCGTACATAAATAGATGATTTTTGTGTAATTATATGTGAAATCGTTGTATTGGTTTGTGTAATATAACGTGACATAGGTTTTGGCGACTTATTTTGTCGACAAATTTGGAGAGAAATCAGGAAAATTCGCCAAACCTGGCGACATTTTGTTTGGTCCCTGTATTACTGTAGCATTGTATGTAGTTTTCTGTGTAATGTAACATAAAAATCTAGAGATGTGATTCTTACCGGAAAAGCAAGAATACAGGAGCAAATGTGCGTAACATCGAGTAAATGGCAATTTCGCTAAATTGGCAAGATATCGTCAAGCTGGCAACGTTTTGGCGACTACTTTTTGTTGCCAAATTTTGCAACCATTTAGGGACATTTTGCTCATGTCCTATTTTACTGTTTTACTATAATGGAGACTGCAATTGAATAACTGCAATTAATGGCCTATGTAGCTGTAATCGTAATTCGACCCTCCTATTGCTTTCCAGTAATTTCGAGAACTAAAGAAACTAGAAATATCTCTTTCTAGAGAGTACTATAAATATCTCGGTGGCCAGTTGAAAACTGTATAGGCCGGAGAGAGCATCTGTTCTCAGTATTTGTTTAATTGTTGTTTATTGTTGCAAGTTGTTATTCAGCTTGAGATCGGATGCGCCTTACATTGCGTTGTGTTTAACATTCTTAGTAGAAGTCTAACTACTGATTGTACTGTGTGATACTGCGAACACTTACTTGTATGAATATTTTTGTGGAAAATTCCAGAACTCTGAAATATTTCTTTTGATAAAAAGATAAATCATATTAATCTATATTCGAACCTGTGTGCATTCAGTCTCTCCTGAACCCGTACGCACGCAGCAATATAAATGTTTCTGCTAACTGTATAGATGTTTCCAATATTTTGAATCTTTCAAGTTGTTAGATTTAAAAAGAACACTCTTTTTAAATCTCGAGGGTGAAGAAAAGAATGTAAGCGAAACCAAATTTTATATTTTACTATGCATCCCAAATTCTGCACAAGAAGCTTCAAACCAAAACGGAGAAAAAATTGCTTAGATTTGAACATAATTTACTTATAACAGTAGTGAAGTGCTTGCAAACTTTATTGATATTTTCTGCAGATATAAAAGATAAGTGAAAATTATGTGAAAGTGTGCAAAACATTACGCTCTTTATAAAGAAAGATTTTTCCTGGCTTTTATCTTCTAAAATATTTTTATATCTAAAAAAAGTTTCTTTCATGTTATACATAGAAAAATTACCGTAAACTTTCCAAAACACTTTCGTTCCATTATTTTTTATACCTAAGGTGTCACTTCAGGTTACTCTGCATACTCTCCCCAAAACATTTTTTTATTATTTACAGAAATGCTTGTAACACATTTCAAATAAAATATAAGTAATGGTAAAATAACGGCATTTTATTTGAAACACTTATTCAGTTTTTAAAGCAAAATGGTGGAGAATTTCGAATTTTTAAATGTGTACTATATTAAAATAACTACTTTTTAGAAAATGTGCCATTTTTACAATGAGATACATTTCGCAGAAGAAATACCTTGTTTATTTATAATAGCCATTCGTAAGTCAAGTGATCTCTGAGGTCATCGGAATGTATTTAAATGTTTATCGTTAAAGTGTAAACTTTAAAACAAGTAATTGTTAACAAATACCCCTATTATAGAAACTTTTAATATGAATTGGGAAACTGCAGCCAAACCAAAATTGATAAGTCCTGTGTACACGTGAAAAGAAAATGTATAAAACATTTCAGTGTGAATGAAATTAGTTCATTCTTTCCAAGCGAAAACCGGATCGTAAATAATTCTTTTGCTGCCAAACCAGGAAACAAAATCCTTTGGCACATCAGGTTAATTCGTATACGTATTACGTCATGATTTTAAATATAATGTAATATAACATTTTTTTCTTAATATCAGTAAAAGAATTAACGTGGCAACATCATATCGTGTCAGCATCTAATTTAAAATTCAGACATTAGCAAAAACTTTCTACAGGTAATGATGTCACATGCAATCATGTGTCTTTTTCAGCGTCAGAATATGACTTTACATAATAATGATATGTTTAATGTTTTGCAATGTCTTTTTATTTCGTACTAGCAGCTACGCTACCAACCTTCGTCTGGCTTTTAAATGTACCGGAAAAATGCCTGAAGATAGCACCAAACGTTAAATTTAAAAACTGCACAGAATTTTACTCTGCAAAACAATTTCATCCAAAAAAAAAAAAAAAAAAAAAAAAAAAAAAACGAAAACCCTAAATTTAAAAAATGTATTACATATAACAAAATTACAATGAAATAAGCAATATCCTTTAATACAAATATTAGTTATCCTAATAAATAAATTAACCAACTTCCCATTACCTACTCTCAACAAACGTCCAGTATCCAAGAGAAACATTAAATTTAAAAACTGCACAGAATTATCGCCCTCCTTTTTCCAAGTGGCAACAGTGCTGATTTTCAACAGTCACTAGTCAAGTATACAATTCAATGAAAAACTGTTGCCAAAACCACATTTCTAAAAGAATGAAACTATTCAAAATAATGCGATAAAATCGAAAAGATAAAATAAAAAAAAAACCTGATTCGAATTTTGAAAAAAATCTCTTCGAAGTACACTGGCCCTTATCTAAATACACGTATATACCAAATTTCGTAGCCCTGGGTCTATTATCTTACACGCAACCCGAATGAAAGACACACTGACTTTTTCTTTTATTACATGTAGAGATTTCTTATTTACAAACAAGCTTACGAATTTTCTATAACAAACTCTACGATCTGAAAGCGAGCTGTGGCAACACCTTTCGAAATAATGGAGATTTTTATCTCTAGCTAGCGAGACTGTTACCACTTGGAGAAATGAGTATGGAAATTAGCGTTTTTTCAGTTTTAAAAATTAATATATTGGCTGATTAAAGTCGTATGAAGATGAGAATGGTCGAAATGGCTTCCCACGAGGTTTTCGAATCTGGGGATACTTTTCTAGAAACAACTCCCCGCCGATCCGGAGGAGATGGTGTCACAAACAAAGAAACAGACAGAGGCTCAGAAATTTTAATAGTTTAGATAGATGTGAACGATACTTATGAGACAACATAACGTTATGAAACGTAATTAAGCGCAAAAGAGAGTTTTACTTCGTATCAATGCTATTTATAATTGGCATGTATTGTTTAAACTGCTTTTAACTTGTCGGACAGTAACATGTAAATACATGTAGTTCCTTTCAGGCTTTGCTAGAAAATAGTCTCAGTGCATCGATGCAAAAAAGAATATATTTTACATATAAAGCAGACAGTGATCTTTTTTTTTTTTTTTTTTTTTTTTTTTTTTTTTTTTTTTTTTGTTTTTGAATAGTGTAGATCATTTAATTGGCATGCATTATATATGTTGTTATTGTGTTATTTATGCACTGCGAATAGATTTTTTTAATTATACAGATGTACATGTATTTATACAAGTGTGAAAATGGTGCATATGTGAATAGATATTATCGCAAAAAATATTAATACGATGAAAATGATTAAAAATTTTAATCTGAAAAGATTACGATTTAATGTCTCTCAGAAGATTCTAAATTTTCGGGTGTGACTCTCTCATAAGCGTTATAAAAATAAATTATAAGCGATATATGTAATCGTCTGAAATGTAAACATTATGTTTGTGAGCGTTATAAGCATTTATGCATTATTTGGAAAGTAATACACGTCAAAACTGAAAATAAATTATAAGCGTTATTTGAAAAGTGATACACTGCAAAAGTAATTCGTTGCAAAAATCAAGATGAGTGCCGTGTGCGTTATATGAGCTATAAGCGATATACGTTGTCTTCCGAAAAGAAAACATTGGACTAAATGATATTTTTTAGGATTCTAGGCATTACGAAAATACGTTATAAGCGTTACAGTTGTTATTATCATCACTGATAGAATTTAAATATTTACAGAAATTTACAATATGGGTTCTGCAGCACAACATATATATACAATTACATATATATATATATATATATGATGTACCAGCTTTAGTCGTAACTTAAATTATCAGACGATAAGTTTAAAAAAAAAGGGATCCATTTATTATTATTCAGGAGAATTAGCAGTTACAAAATCAGATATCCGGAGTAAATAAAAAGAATTACTAATAACTTTTTGTATGAAGTTTACTGCATCGTTACATTTAAGAAAAAGCCCCCGATATTCCTTTGCGAGTCCTTTTATAGCCTATGGAAAGGCGGAGCTTCCAAGAAATGACTACCAAGAAATGAATACTAAGCTAAAGGTAACTTAACTGAAAAATGAAGATCGAGAGAAATATCTGCAATTTCTTTAATAAAATGTCATTTCTAACAAAATCGCAAATTTAAACGTCTTGCATCAATATAATTATATGACACTCATCGAAACAAAATATAAAAAATTATTGGTATATGTGGAGAATTCTTTTGGTAAATAACTCAGACTGAAGGGAATCAGACTTGAAATGTTTCAATTAAATACCAAAGCACGTTTACGCGTTCTACCAAAATGCCATAAAAACAGCAAAACTCATCGTAAATAATCTGCATCCCTAAAATTGCGGATATTATTAAATTTCGGAAAACATTTTGCATATAAAAACTCTTTGATTTAATATCAGTATTATGAAATGAAAACAAAAGCAAAATACAGAAAAGTCAACCCCAGGAAAGGAAAACTTCTTGGATCCATAAAACTGAAAATCGATACTTTAATCTCTCAGCGGGAGGTGTGGAAATCCATGTTTGTGGCTCACTGATGCGGATAAACATGCCAACGGTGTTGTGCTAAATTTTTTTGTATTTAAGAAGTGAAAGTTGAGCATTATTAGATTTCGGTTCCCGTGCCGGAAGAAAAGCACTAAGGCCTTTTTATGCTTCTCTTCGCCGAATGGACACAGACTATAAACGTCATCAGTAGGGTCAGTATATATAAAAATTATGAAATATGTTCCTTTTCTTGTGTTTGCTTTTTTCATCACATGATTACGGAACAAAATTTTTATGCCGTATTCTGAAGGAATTTTATTTTATTATTAGTAAGATTTTCCTTGTTTTTAAATCTTAACTTGTGTGTTACGATAATTTATATTTGGCTTCTGATAAAATTGGTTTCTTTTTGCATAATGAAAATACATTTTGAATAGATGAAAACTGCTTCCGGTAAAGTGCAATTAATAAATTAGGAATACAGGAATCTCCATTTTCTGACAAAATGATATTCGTTTTCAGGATTCTTGCTCTGTTAAAAATAGTGTTAAGGGAATGGTAATTAACGTGCTTTGAATATAAAAATAAAAAATCTGATGTACACCACATGACTTCCTTGTACGGAATATTAAATTATATGCATTTTTTCTTGCATTTCATTTAAACTTATTGGATTGAATTAAATCTACTTCTCCGACAGCGCATAAACCACATTAAAATGAATGCATTCTTTAAAATTCACTCTAGTATCTGTATACCATAGCGACCCTCTGGCGCTAGATTCACTTAACAGTATTAATAATTATATGACAGTTGATTTATATAATAATTATATAACGGAAACTAAGTTAACTGTTATATAATCCAATAATTATATAACAGTTAACTTATATATTTCGTTCATCTTATAACTCATAATGCACAAAATTTATATCATTTAAAGAATAGAATTATCTAATCGTTGCCACATGTTCTATTCAAATAGTATAATAAAGCTAGAATGATGTATAAAAAAAATTAAGAACAAAACAAAAAAGAAACAGTTCTTCACAGACGATTGAGTATTTCTCATTTAATTAATTCAGTTCTCACTTCGCGAGAAGGCAAAAATGCATAAAAACTCAAAATATCTATGTTAAAAATTACGAAGTAAATCTTAAACACTTATTTCCTCGAAAAAATTCCAGAAAGAATTAAGCATGATTTAATTGGAAATAATAAATGAATGCGTTATCTTTGTTGTTGCGGAGCTAAGTTTCTCTAGATTGGCAACAAATCCACTAGTCTGCTGTTTCAAATGTAAACATCAATGGCCGCCATATAAAAAAGGCTTAGCGGCACTTAAAGAACTTTAAAATTGTTGATAATTCTAAAAATATTACATACAGATTTACTAAATTCATAAAAACCTTAAGCGGAGGATAAAAACAACATAATACAATCATTTTTAAAGCAAAAAATGTACAATTTACAAACATATAAGAGTAAAGAAACTGAGATCACTGAGCCGGGTAACAGAGTGGATATATCTATAAATATATTTATATACGTTTGGTGCGGTCGATTGCAACCAAAATACGAGGTGCACATCTACATGTTATAGCAGTTCTATATACAAAATTTCAATGTTCTGAGGCTACTCGTTTTTGAGTTATGCGAGATACGTACCTACGTACGCACGTACGTACATACGTTTGTACAGACGCCACGAAAATTTCTCTTCAGAATTAATTTTAAAGCAGCTTTATAATTTTTTGAAGGAAAAGTGTATTTTATTCTGTCCTTACGTACAGATATCACGCAAAAACATCGCTAAATTGCATTAGATAACGGTCAAAATTGATATTTTCGTTGAAATATGCTGCCTGAAACTTTTCGCGATTACAATACTTCCTTTTTACTTCGTACAAGGAAGTAAAAAGTCACGATATTTAAAATTAAACTGCTTTAAAAGTAATTTGACTTAATTGTAAGATTGCTCTTTAAGGGTCATCTCCCCATTATAAAGTGTACACGGAAGCGAAAGAGCTGGCATAATGTTTAACAAAAATTACTGTTGTTTCTCAAAAACCGATTAAGATTAAGTTTTCTTCAAACACTTCAAGAGCAATAAATAACCACTATACCTACTGATATAATGGTTAGAACCAGGGCCCTGGTTAGAAAAGGCCCTGGTTCGAATCCCGGAGAATGCATTATTATAACTGTTCGTCCGTTCGAAAGAGGTAACGGTGGCCACTATTAGGCGCTTCCATAAAGGAATGGCCACCAATTCGTACCCTTGTAAATGTGCACAGCTAATGGGTATTAATTAATGCGCCCGGGCATTAAAAAAACGAAACGAAAAGGATTTGAAAGGTTTCAGATTTTAAATTACTTCCAAAGAAGCGTTTTTTAAACGTACTGCGTTTTATTCGTACAGCGTCGCTATTGCTCGCTTTGAAATCGTTTAATTTTTTAATCAAAAATTCGTTGAAGTGTTACAAAATCTGAAATGGATAATAAAACAAATTTCAAATTCAAATTAATGTTTCCACATGCCCATATTCTATTACTTTATTCAAATTTTGGTGGCTCTACGTACAGTTGTTTTATAACAGTGCGAGAAACATACATACATTTATGCATATTCTTCATTATTTAATTTATTTATTTAAATATACCAGGGAGATACTATATGGTGGCAACGATTTGAAAAGTGACACAGCCTTTTAAACTTTTCAACGCAAAATGCCAAAACGAAATTAATAGTCCTTTAGAACAAGTTTCTTCTTTAGACTAACAACAAAAAGTCATATATTATAGCTGAACAGCTTAAAATATTCTAATTAAAAACAATTTAATTTCTTTCATCTCAAACTGTGTATTGAAGTTGGTCTTTGCAGTCTTCTGAGCGGTCATGAATGTCTTCTCATCATCTAATCTCCAACTTAGGGTACTGGTTCACTGACCTGGATGCCTTTTATGTGAATCTAGACCACCAATGACAGCTAAACATTTAGACATACTATGCATTACATTGGAAAATTTCATATGTAAAGTTCAAAGTTATTGGAAAGAATGTCGAGTCATGGCATAGGAAGTAAGATACCTTTATTTGAAAAAAATAGAGGTGCTCTTTGAGAGGATAAAGGAGAAGTAAAATGCTGCGTTTTTTATATGAACGGGAAATTATCATGATGTAATTAAGAAATGTGACACATAATTCAATTTATTTCTTTATTTCATTAAACGGAACATTGCATCAGAAATACCATATTACAAATTTACTTTTATGATTATCCAATAAAAACAGTCTAAATGGCATAAACCTTTTTGCATGCAACGAACGTTAATGTAGAAAGCAGAAGCATAAACGCAGGTACTGCCAAGTTCTAGTCAAAATTCAAAGAAATATTCGCATTATTCTCTTACATTCATTACAGTTTTAAGAAGAAATCCTTTCGTTTGATCTAGAAGTTAAAAACTATCTAATTTTCTGATTTTTCTCTTGTAAAATTCTGAAAAAAGAGCTTTGACGGTCTTGAAGGAGCATTGCACTTAGGCTCTTTGTCAAGACATCTCAGAATTATATCTCTTCTCGAAAAAGGTATAAAGTTCACATCTGCAGTCAAAAATAATTCTTTAACAAATAATTTTAATATAATCTCAGTTTAAAATCAGCCATATTCTGTCATATTAATAGCAGCAGAAACAAATAACCCTAATCTGCACAAACCTTGGAAATTTGTTCCAAAACCGCTATTGAATACCAGTTTAGTGGTGTTTATTTTTCAGTTATCATTATAAGATAGTCAATATTACGAGTTTTCAATATTTCATTCATTTCGAGGGAAGCTATTTGCTCATCTTATGAATTGTATAGACGATGTAACTGATTAACTGCAATACACATATGTCGAAAAATTGGCAGAGGACGCAAACAGTGAAGCAAGGTTCAAAATCAGAACACAACACATTCCAAAGTTTTAGAATAACGACGCAGAATGATGACTGCAATACTTTGTTATAATTGCGGTTAAATATTTGAATGGTTACAATATTTTGTTATAATTGAGATGGAAAGTTCCATTTATGTCTGAATATTTCTACACAAACCTCATTAAAATTAATTTTTTTTTAAATATCGTTACGTTATATTTATAAATAATAACGCAAATTATATTCGGGTATAATAGCTAATGTAATAGTTTTGCTGCGTGCATATGTGTTTGTAACAGATTGAATGCACACAGGTCCTATGATAGGTTAATAAAATTTATTTTATTAACAGTGGTTAATAAAATTATTATTATGTCCTATGATAAGTCAGTCCTATGATAGGTTAATAAAATTATTATTATTATTCATACTACTACTGGTGTTTGCAGTAACATAAAGCACAATCAGTAGTTATGTTTGAAACTACTAAGAACGTTAAACACAATGCAATGCAAAGCGCATCTAAAGAAGTAGCTAACTCGTAAATATCTCTGATTTCACGCTGAACTGTTAGTCTTGCAATAATAACAACAACAACTGAGAACACATGCTTTGTCTTCGGCCTTAAATAGTTTTCAACCGGACGCCGAGATATTTCTAGTAAGTTCTGCTTCTCAAAATTCCCCGCAAGCAATACAACGGTTGAACTACGGTTACACCTAACATAATGGTTAATTACATTTACTCAATTTTAATACATATTACTGTGATACAGAGGCCGGCCCAAAATGTAGCCAAATGGTCGTCAAATTTAGCGACTTCTGGCGATTTTTCGCCAAATTGCCGAGATACCCATTTACTCAATGTTAAATACACCTGCCGCTGTATTCTTACTTTTCCGGCATTGCTTGTCTTTAGATTTTTCATGTTACGAAAGAAATACAACAATTTCACTTATAATTCTACTAAAATTACTCATATAAATACAAAATTCGTAACAATATTTTGTTTTATTCATAGGTTTACCTTTTGAAGTAACTTAAATAAATAGGCTTAATGAATTTAAATAAATATTATCTAAGGCATATCGTCTTATATTTTACATCATATTCAGTCATCATGGGTAAACTAAAGCGGAATATTTATCATTTGTTTCAGATGACTTAACGTTTCTAGTGATTTTTCAAGTCGAGATGTATTTTTGTGTTTTTTTCAATGAATAACAGTGATAAATGCTTATTCAAGTTAGCTTTGGTTTATTTTTTTTTATTTGGACAGAAGTAGATTATTTCAATCTCAGCAAAGCAATCATCGTTTAGTTGGATCCTTATTTTCACCGTATATTCACTGTAAACACCAGTAGTAGTATGTCCGTAGAAAATTCCTTAACTTTGAAGTGTTCCTGTTAATAAAATTTAATCTGTCATAGGACCTATCATGTGTCTTCCTTCCGGTATAAACTGTCTTTCAACATCATAAATCTGCTTATTTAACTACTGTACAATGATCACGTTTCCCCGTACATACTGTTGGGGTGTAAGTGGTAGCACATTTGAATCCTGGTGACAAAATAGACAATTTTTTATGTTTCCTGTCTTTTAAAATAATCAAATGACGTTACAATAGCTCTGAGCTAAAGTACAGTAGGCAATAATTCATCACCTCTACGACTTTGTCAATTCTGTCTTGTGCCGCTCTCCAGTCGGCATTTGAGGAAGAGAGAATATTTGAAAATAAATCATTTCTTCATTCTATTGACGCAAATGACAGCATATGCACCGATCAAACTAAATGATCCCCCTTGTAGCTTGAATTTCGGTGAAGGCATACCTGATTTCCACTTTCCGTTTCGGAAAAACCTAATATGTATAAAATAACTAGCAATTAACTGTGCATCTTTGTCACCTTCGATATAATAAACTCACTTATTAAACTTCCGAATTTCATTATCTTTACATTGCATAATCAGTTAAGTTACCAATGTTGTAGCCATAAATATTTCTTAATGTGTTCCTTTTGTTGTCTTAACTATGTCATTATTTCACGTTTTATTACCTTTACATACGGATTTTTCCTAAAATTAAGAGATCTTAATATTTTTCTTTTCGTATCACGACTGACTTTCTGTTGCTTGCAAAAGAGTGCCCAATAACTTTCTTTCAAGTAAGACTTTCGGATCGGAAGATTTTAAATGTTCCTTCTCCTCCCAAACACCACAGTCCTATATCATATTAATCTGTATGAAATTCGGAATTAGATCAGGGGAATGGACAATCAGTCTCCATAAACTACCATACGTTTTTGTCTTACACTGCGCAGTTATGTCTACAAAAAACACACAAAATTGGTTTAAAAAATTTAGGCTGATAAATATTACCTTTTTTTCCTAGACGCATCATTTTAATTAAAAGGAAAAGAGTTTAGTCGTTTACTAAAAGACCAAGCACCATCAGCATTGAGTAAATAAATTAAAATATTGAAAATGTCTCTTCATTTAAAATTAATTTCATTTACCGTAAGAAAGAAGATACACATTCTGTAAACGCCTAAAGGTGAATGTTCCTTTGAGATAAAAGAAAATTTATTTTCCAGGAATTTAAAGCTTAATTTATTGTATTTTTAAAACAAAGGAAAATCTTATAACATTGCACAAGACTCTTTGTAGGCAGTAAGTTAAACTTTATATATCTTCTTTCCTATTTTTAGAATTATATACTATCGTCAGCTTCTTAGTACCTTTATTTTGTTGAGCTAATTATGATGCTAAGTATGATCGCTTTTTACAATATTCTTTTTTGAGACTGTGGAATCAGCTATACACTCACTTGCACCAAAATAAATCTCATAATATGTTTAATAAATTTTCAGAACTGGTATATTGCCTGGAATTTCACCACTATATAGGTTATTTTTAGTTTATGAACTGCTAATTTGCTTCTCAGGAATGTGTATTTTTGGCAAAATGTAATTGAATGAAAAATAAACTTATTGATAAAATATAAATACGAACAGATATTTGCATTTTCCCTCTTAACAGTGTGTAAGTGCATAAAATGAATCTAAAATCTAACCATAAAATAAACGATAAAAATTTCATCAGTTTTCATATTATTGATAAGCAAAATTAATATCAGAGCATTTAACTGCTAGTAATTGATTTCACCTCTGGTAATCGTAAAATGCCAAATGTGATTAACTTAACATGATCCTCTCATGCCCAGTTTCATATTTCTGCTCATTATACACATATAATTATTGAGAGAGTCGTCTGACAATCATTTTTGTAGCTGTCAGAAAAGTTTCGCTGAGTCATTCCAAGGCCATATTTGGTAATTAAGTATTAATAAATGACTGATTACTTATACAAGACACTAACTACTAGTATACGTAATTATTTCTGTAGTTAAAAAAATTATAAATGGAGCTTAAGTTTCCTGTAATTTTAAGAAAAAAATTAATTGTTTTAAATCTTTTAACTTGCGGAAATGAATGATTTAAACACCAAAAACATATCACTAGCAGATGATACCTACATACCAAATAAATATTAACATCTTCAGTGATGATCCTTAGAATTGTATGTGCAGCCGACTGAGGAAAAGACCACTTTTGATGTAGAATCATATTACGAATAGGTATTTGAAATTAAATCTCATTATTCTTTCTACGTAGAAGTTACGGATGATATCCCAATGAAACCCTATCATGCGCAGATCTAGTGTCCAGGTACAGTGGAATTTTGCTTCCATAAAAACCATCAGGATGTTGAGCTATGGACAGAAATTTATGATAGCAACAACTACTTACGTATTTTAACATATTTCTAGCTGATAATAAGCTGTGAAAAATGGAAAATATTTTGAGTGGTTTGGAAAACATTCGTATGTTTTAAGTTTTACTGATTGTTTTATTTATACCAGTTTACAGTAGTAATAACAATTTTACTATTTCAAAATCTTGTGTTTACGTACCATAAAATTATTTTTAATCATTAAAAAGCAATTAATTTTTTAATTAATTTTTTAATTAATATTATTTTTAATTAATTATACATTTTTCAAACTTTTTAATTAATTATACATTTTTTCAAGTTTCAGATGGCATGACACACTTAATGGTAACGATTGACTGAAAATGTTAATATTTCATATTTTCAGTGATTATGGGGCAATATTAACTAACATATTACCCTGTTCCCTCAAGGTAAATAAACAATTTTATTATTTCGATATTTAAACATAATTTTAATAATTGATAAAATTTGGATGAATAGACTCAGCCCTAATTGAGAATAAAAGCATTCATTTTGAATCATCACAATCAGTTATTTCTTAAACTGATGAGAGTTTTAAAGAAAGTATTAATTTCCTGAAACCTGGATGGGACGATTCAGCTACAGATAAAAACAAAGGTATTCAAAAGATATTTCGAAAATATTTCTTCTTGGGATTTGATATAAATCATTAATTTTGTAACCATTTATTGATTAAAACTTCAGTTTGCTGCATTATTATTTCTATTAATTTGTTTCCTATTAAATTAGAGGCTTAAAATGTTCATCCAATTAATATTTTCCAGTTATAAAATATTCGGATGCAAATTAGTTCTACATTCATTATATGTTAAATATTTAATTTTGACAACCAAATTCATATAAAATGTACGGCTAAAATATTTAATAGCAAATAAAAATATTGTGTCATTATTTAGAAAAGATATTATGAAAATGCGGACATTTATTCATTATTTTCCGCGTCAGATAGTCCTTTTGTTTACCACAAAGCTATGAAAAAAATTTTAAAAATCCTTCTTTCGAAGCATAGTAAATTTTGTTATTTCATGTCTGTTTTTATTTAGCAACTCATTTTAAATCAAATAATGTTAAAATTTATTTATCTTTATTTTACCAAATTATAAAGATAGAAATTAAAATACAGAGCTTAATTATATTAAAAACTATTTTATTCATATCTTTAAAGCCAATATAGGCATTGGCATTTTTCTGCTCAATGTGCTTCTTTGATGGAAATAGTTCAATTTGATTTGTAAACTCAAGTTATGTATTTATTTTTTTTTACTGCCATAATTTCCATAACGTAGATCAAGGAGATGAGATAGTGTTATTGTTAAGATTTGAGTATTGAGATAAATTATATTAAAGCACTTCGCATTCTTTATTATGTCTCAAAAAGCTTTTATGTTACCAGTTTTTGATAATATATACGATAATAATATTTTAATAATATAATTTCCATAGGTTACACACGACGCTGGGCGTTAAATTAAACTCTCTGCATATCTGGACTTGCAAATATCTAGCCTCCCCACGATTTGCCACCTCATTTCATCATCTAAACGTTGGTGGTTACTCATTTTTACTGTTCCGTTGTGAATTTAATCAATTACTGCATGATAACACATATAAATTCGTCTTACCTTCCACGCGCTTAAAAAGCCGTTTTTCTGCTGGCTTCGCCTACACACCACGTGTACCTTTACGAATTTGCCGTACACGATTTGCACTTTTATCTAGAAGCAGTGATTTTTCCTTCAGTTAAGTTCTTTTCATGCAGTTCGATAAAATATGCAAATTCTCTTACTTTATTTCACCAGTGTATATATCAGCACAAATCAAGTCAAACGGCATCAGAAAAGGAACTTGCTCTGGTGGGATCGCAAAATTGTTGTGTCGTCTGACTTCTTCCAAGCAATCAAACGACCAACTCAGATGTTTTCTGTCAACAATATTCTAAACTGCAGGAAGCATTCAAAGAGAAAAGGCCAGAATTAGCAAATAACAAAGAAATCGCATTCTACTATGACAACGCGAGTCACATATCTTTAGCAACACGTTTGAAATACTGGAGTATTTTTGGGAAGTGATGTCGCAAACCCCATATAGCTCGTTGCACGATCGGATTTTCACCTATTTCGAAGTTTACAAAACTTCTTAAATGATAAAATTTCAGTAACAAAGGCTTTTTGATGTGCATAAAAAGAATTATTCTTTGAACGAGAATAACGTGCTAACATAATTCATATGCTGGAATTGTTTTGCAACATTGTGTCCAGTTTCTAAGTTCAAGACGCACGACACTCCGATGCACCTTGTTTACCAAATGAGAGTAGAGATAAACATAAAATTACTGATTAAAGCTGTTTTTACATAGTTGTGCGCGATATTTATAGTCTTATTTATCCATTGATGATTAGTTGAAAAAGCTGATTGCGAGGGAAAACTTGATGTTTAGATTCCTATTTGAGTTTAAAGAAACTCATTTAGCACAAAGTGCCAGCATATAAGATTTTCTGTTGTTGTTGTTTTTGCTGCTAATGCTAACTTGTCTGACCTATAGTCAGGCCAAGCCTGCGAAATTCTTCTTGGCAAGTAGAGCAAGTTTACGCCTGCCGTTGGCAACAACCTTGAGCAGCTTAGAGGTGACAATGCGATTTAACTCAGTTTTGCCGCCAATTTTGATGGCGAGCATCCCAGGGGAATGGGTCCGAGGGTCTCCATCCCACTTCTCCTATCACCAACCTCTCGAGAGGACTTTCGGTACGCCGCATATTTAGAGTGCCCCCATGCCCCATAGACTCTTTACATTTACAAACATCCGGGACCTAAACCCGGGTTTTTCGGTACGGCAGTCAACGACGCTAAGCCCTACACAGGGTGGGCGGCTCAGATTTTCTTCTGAATCGTAATAAGAGTGGTAGCTGGTGATAAAAATTTATTGAGTGCATTAACAGTAAGTGCAAAATTTCATGATCCCAGTTTGAGGATCTAACTCAAAGAACAGTACTTGCGCATTAACCGCAACTTCATTTTGTAATAATCGCCAAATTTTCATAATGCACCAAACTTTTAACATTTATGCAGTAATAGTTTTTTCAATCTTAGCAAGCAAAATCTCATCGTTTTCGCACATCTTATTTCGTTGTTATTACGGTACCATGAACAAATCAAAATTTATCAAGATTAATTCCATCAGGTGGTTTTCTTCAGCATCTTTTTGATGCTAAGCGCTTGATTAACATTAAATGAATAAACACATTTGGCTTGGTTTTAAACATTTTATTTGGCAAAGCACATGCAGGCAGTCTGCATAAATGAAAGAAATACCTTCGTGGAGGGCTTTCTCAGGAAACATAGGTAGTAACCACGCACTTTACAGATGGGAAAATCGACGAAACCCAACCATGCACGCAGTGCGTTCGCTGGATTTTTGACGCCCTCAGACCGAATTACCAGTGTTCATAGACTTTACCGCTCGGCTGCTGATTGACTAATCTCACTTCGAATTGGATGTCTATAATTCTCCTTTGTTAAAGACAGTTATATTCAGATATTTGTATTCAAACTACTTTCGTATACAAAGGAAACTAGTTTTGTTACCTTAAACTTAGTTTCCAAATGTGTCCTTCTAAGATTTATATGCAGTAAAAAAGAATGTTGCGGCAAAATAATTTAAAGGGAATAATGAAAGTATGATAAAATACTGAAAATGAACATATAACTGGTGATAGATGAAATCGACATAAAAAGCTGTAACACTACAATTAGGTTAAGTTGACTAACAGTTCGTAAAGAATAGTTCTTTCACACGGTAAGTATCTCACAGGACTATTAATCACAATGATCTAACTGAAATCCTGAATTCTCTAACATTCCACGGTATAAAGCTCGACAAAGAACGTCTGCCCTTATCCATGGCTAGCTATAGTTACACATCGTCAAGCTTGGACCCGGAACTTGAGCCTCAAAGGAAACCTGTTTCCCACCGATTCCTTGTATAGTCGTTTACATCTGGGTGTTGTCTTCACTGTTCTGAAAACTGCGCTACTCTGGCGTCAGGATGACCTCACCTCTCTGGGTATTTGTTGAATCAGCGGTCGTCGATGAATATGCTTCCCACATGTATTTAATAAATACTGTTTTGCATTTATGAAAGTCATCATTTTCTTTCTTCTGTAACAGTTCACCAAACTGGGCCAAGGTAAGCAGAATGCATTAATACATAAGTACACAAATAACATCAAATATTGCTTTTTATCAAAATGTATTGCACTTTGATCAGTATAGTGGGATTAAAAGGGCATTATTTATTTTGAGTACATAATACATAAGTATCCAGATAATATCAAAAGTTCATAATTATTAAAGTGTATTGTAATTTAATGGATTAAGTAGTGGATAAGAGGAATCAGGAAATCGCGTGGAAGTTGGCAAATTGGTATTGAACAATATGTCCAAAATCAATTTGCCAAAACAAGTAACAAAGTAAAAAATTACTAAAAGTAATATTTTTTCATTTATTTACTTTTATTTTCACGGGAAGTAAAGTACGGGCAACTTAATTATTCGTCTTTTAAATCACTAAAATGTTTTTAACCTTGTGTTCTTTCAAATATTTATATTTTGTGCACTACTTTTTAATACAGTTTCAAATGGTTAAGGTAATGCAAAAATCTTGCGTTAGTTTAAAAATATTCTTTCTCCATTCACGTAAATGATAGTCATCTCTTCTAAATGGATTTTCATTTAAGGTAAAACTGTCAAAAATACGTTCTTTAAATTCATTTTTTCTACGCTTGTACGTAGCAACACTATATTTCACTGAAAAACATTTATATAAAAAGTTTTCATTTTATGATCTGGGTTTTCTTAATATTTTTCAATTTCTTCAGTTTGACTTTATAGGGAGAAAGGAAAACTTTGTTCTCTCCGAAAATTCGTCTTGTCAAATCTATATTAAATGTCATTTATATCGTTGTGATCTCTCCCATTACATCATTAAATTCACGGAACCATAAATCAAAAGTTATTGATTTCGAATTAACCTTATAAGGCAATTTCAGACATTTCTAAAATTAAATCTGCAACCATAGGATTAAAATATGCACGCGAGTTGAATTTGAAGAGATTTCGTAGCTTAATTAACTTTTGCACCGTAACTTAAAAATTGAAACAAAAATTAAATCCACTTATATTTCATATTTCCATTTCCTTCTTAACATTTTTATATATAATGCAAAGATGCATATATCGTGATTGTATATCTACGTTTACAAGTATACTTGAAGTAATATTTTCTCTGAAGAAAAAAGTAATATTTCCTTATCGTCGATTTTATTCCTTATCAAAAGAAATTAAAATTCTCCTGAAAATATTTCAGAAATATACGTAATTTGTGAGCTTCGTTTTTAAAAAGAAATGAAGATTTCAGAAATTTTGAAAGGAAATGGCACAGAAAGTCATGAATAAAAAACGCTTCTAGTTTCATAATGCAGTATTTCATTTCTGGCATATATTTTAAAAAGTAAGACATTTAAATTTTATTTTTTATGCAAAACATTTTGTGTGAATTATGCGGCCAAATCTCTTCACACATATACATGAGGATTCTTACTTCACTAATAAATAATAAATGACATATAGATATACTGAAGAAACTTAATTTCATACTGATAAATTACATGTGTGATATATATTCAAATGAAGTATCTAAATTTTGAGGAGTTACAAATGTAGTAAATACACTGCACATTCATTTGTTTTTTCATTTTTGAGCAATGGTGATGAAGCTACACTATTTACCATACCAAGTACTTTATGGAACGTATATTGTACATTACAGCATTCTCCTGTGCATGCTGTTGTGGTGTAAGTGGTAGTACGTTTAACTAGCTACTGGTAGTTCAATGTTTATAATCCTAGTGAAAGCATAGTTGACATGTTAGAATTCCTATCAACTATGCTAACCAAATGCCTCTACAATAGAGAAGAACGTAAAATGTGGTGAATGATTAATTCGTCAAAACTCGAACTGTACTCTGGACATTGTCTTCCCCCTCCGTAGCCTTTTATATGCTACGAAAATAAAGAACTGTAACATTCTTCTGATTATTCTACCGTCCTCGTAACACGCGCAACTACAAAAATACATGGTTTGAACCACGGCAAAAGAATATCACGAATGTCCTGTTTTTTGCTTCGGAAAAAACCTAATAGTCACTATAATTTAATTAATATTATTCATTAATTTTGCTACAAAGATCTTAAGTCTTCTACTAGGATTGTTTTCCGAACATCTAATATTAACATTTTTTATGAAAATTATTGTTTTATCAAAGTGGGAGTAAAATAATTCAGTATTTTTTATCATATGAAAAGGTACTGATACCAGCATTATTGTGTTTATACTGACTCTTAAATGTTTTGTTAACTAATTCCACTTGTCTAACCTCGTCAGAACAAGCCCACAAAATTCATCGTTGTCCTGTCGTTGGCAAAGAGCATCATAAAGATGACAATACGATTTAGCCCATTTCCAACCCAATTTTGAGAGAGCGCCCCGGAAGGTAGGGTCCGAGGGCAACCTCTTGCTCTTCCCCTACACCAAACTACCCTAGAGTACTTTCGGCTCGCCATACATTTAGAGTGCCCTCATGCCGCCTAGACACTATAAATTTACAAACATTCATGCCTCCTCCGAAAATCGAATTCGGGGCCTTCGATATGGTATCAAGGTACCGTATATAGTCACTAACATATCCCGTTTTGGCGGTGATTTTTATATTTGTATACCATTTAATCAGTAAATTTTTAATAAAGAAGTGAGGAGTAACTAAAATAAAAATTAGGCAATGGTACTAAACAAACAAAAAAATCTCCAAAATTAAAAAAATAATAATAACAATAATAAAAATTTATTCTATTATATTGATTTTGGAAATTTCTTGTAGTGAACGGTAATTAATAAACAGATCTGTAAAAGATGTTTAAATCATTCGACCTTTTTGGGTCAGATTTTTTATGATAATATTAAATTAGAAAAAAAAGTACTTTCAGTAAATTCAATTAATTTCAGCACTCGCAATTTAAAGGTTAATTCAAATTTTTAAAAGTATTTTTCTATATTAGACATGTGATATTATTCAGCAATTTTATCTGCTAGAACTTTTTTGTTATTGATGTAGATCTGATGCTCACCAGCGGCCGAGCGTTAAAGACGCTGAACACTGGTAGTTCGGTCCAAGGTTCCAATCCCTCGAACGGGCTGGCTGCAAGGCGTTTTCGTGGTTTTCCTCATGTATAACGTGTATACGAGCCAGTTCCCTTTAGAAAGTCCTCCACGAAGGCATCCCTCCCTTTAGGCAGATAACCCTCGTGTGCTTTGCCATAATTGAATAATACCAATACGATGTAGATCTGGCTTGTTCTTTTTTTGAAAGTAATTAAATCTTATTTTTGGTACATTTTTTAACAGCTGTCGGTACTGTCTGTTGATATATTAAACAAAATCCACATACACTCCCAAAAAATATCATTTCAAAGAATCAGGGAATTTAAAATTACAGATACTCTGTTCAGGTTTCATCGAAAGTGAATTTTTAAAATAACATTTTGCACCCAACATACCATCTATAAAAAATTCAAATTTGAATACTAATTTTTGATTTACTTCCAGTGGTTCAAAGATATTAAGTTTAAAATTTCTTTAATAATTTACCAAATTTTTTAGAATAGTTTGTTGATATTGGAAAAGGAATGCTCGAAGAATACTGCTGACAAAAAATCTCGAAAGGTTAATTTCTGACAAAATTCGGAAATCTCTTTAAGTAATTTTTACCTGTTTTCTTTCATTTATTTTTTTTCAATATTCAGTGTTATGCAACTTGGAGTTTAATTTTAAATTAAATTAATAAACTTTAGGTATGCTGCAACTAATAAACATGGTATATACATAGTGAATAAATTATTCATGTTTTGCATTATTTAATTTCCTAAATGTTTATTATTTAAGAGAACTCCTAGTATAATATCATTTCACGTCATTTTATTTTACAAATAAACTATGCCAGACACACAAACAGGAAACTTCTGGCATTCCCAAAATAGACTTTTGCGTACATTCTTCAAACTGAATAATTTAATTTTCATGGCAAGGGATACTTTATTTTTCACAATGAAAGCAAACTGAATGAACTATGTTAGTACATAAAGAAAAAACCCAAATCCCAAAAGAAGAAATTTTAGTTTGGAACAAGAACGTATACTCATAAAAATATGTTTTTGTGTTTTTGAGATTGAATTGTATGTCTTACTATCTGCTGTACAGAAATGAATTTAAAATTAACGGTTTAGATTTCGATTATTGTAAGGATAGAATCATCTTCTCACACAGGCTAAACAGATTTTCAGTGATACTTTGAATATTTTATAATATAAATGTTTAAAAGAAACATAGATTCATTGCAATGGATAACTTCAAAAATTGCAATGTGAAAACATCACATTTAGTATAATTTATATAAAACTTTAGATAAAGCATTAATGTTTTAACAAGTTGAAAAAATATAAAACAGTTTAAAAATCATAGCCAATTATAAGCACAACAATTAAGATAGTTCTGATAGTCCATGAAGTTTCCAAAAAATGAAAGATATTAAAATTAAAATGTTAAATTTACAACGAGTTGTTTCAAATGGAAGACATAAAAATTAGTAGAAAATTCTCATGGTTTTATGTTGTCATAAAATAATGCGATATTGAGATTTTTACACATGTTTAATAGAAAGATCATTTAATTCTTCAAGCTGTAGCTGCGCATTTATTTCAGTGAACTGTTTGCACAAGAATCTCGGAACAAATTTTTCTCATACGTAGAAAATCTTTCTGTATTGCCAGGGCACAAACTTTGCATACTGGAAGCAATAAACGCCTAGAAACAATTTTCTTCAATATGTTTACTAAGTAATTGTATGTGTGAAATACTTTTGTTTTTCTAAATATGTATTCATACAGATTCGCAAGTGCTTTTAGCTAATAAGTTCGAATGAGAACAAGATACAATAGTGTTTCCGCTCCAAATATTAAAATTAGATATAGCAAAAAATAAAATTTCAAATTTTTGACGACACTCAGGTTATATTAAACTATCGTAATAAAAATAACGTCGATCTCACCAGCTAAAACATTTCTAAACATGATTCTAAAAGCAGATTCGCCAGCTTGATTCTAAAAGCAGTTGCCTCTCTTGAGGAGAAGGATCTTTAATTTACCTTCCAAATTATAACAATAAAATGCATATCATTGTAACAAATGTACAGATAGTATTGTGCATATCTATGTCACAAACTGACAGAATAAAGAACAATATAAAATTTCCTCCATAATTTATGTATAATTATTATTTAGTCATATGCTTATTTCATAGAATTTATTGTATTATTTCCATAAATATCAACATCTTCATTATAGCTGTTGAAAATCACTTTAAATGGCATATATTATGCTTTCGTCTACATATTATTCATCTGGTGTTTATGTAAAAAATGGCATAAAATATTTAATAATGACAGAGTATTAATAGAACTGGTAACAAAAATTCAGCGATAATAGCATGAAGGGAATGGGATACTGGCAAAGTTGGAAAAACTGCGGTATCATTCCTTAAAAGCTGTTGTTTCACCTCTCACAATGCGGCAGAGACCTCATTGTCTAAAATGGTGTTGGATAATTTCGCTAAAATTTGACCGAATGGTTTGCTTTATGCCTCTTCAAGGTATTGCTGATTTTGTTGGATAGCATTTTACTCTCTTTTAATAAGCTTCATAATTTCTCATTCATAAAAGAATCTATCTTTATCTGTTGAAAACTGAATACTGGTGATTTCTGGACTCATTTGAATTGAATGTTTTACCACAAAAGGACATTCGAAGTATGATACGAGTGGCAATAAGTTGCATCGAATTCGAATAATTCTCGTCAGGTGATCAATCTTGGAGTGGTCTTGTTTCCAAACTCCTACCAACGAGCCAATAAATCAGTTCGAATGCGTGCTATCGTCTTCTGTACAGTTTCAACGAATCCATCTTGCTGAAACTTCCAGAGATCACTAATCGTATAGGAAATGCATTCCATTCGATAAGCTAAACCACACACAAATTTAATTTACCTTTACAAAAATTATTGTAGCTTGGATGAAAAGTGTTGCTACGCGTATGATACTCGCCTGATCTTGTGCCCTCAAATTTTCACTTGTTTCTCTATCTTCAAAATGTCTTTCGTTGTATAACATTCAATTCAGATGATCCATAAATAAACACTTTGTTCAACTTTTGACTGATAAGGCTAGGCTCTTTTGTAAATGAGGAATAACTAATTAAATCAAAGAAAAAGTTATCAAACAAAACGGACAGTATAGTATTAACTAGTCATTGTTCATTGTATAAAAATATCTGATGTGTACACCACATGACTTTCTTCTACGGAATATTAAATTAGACGCATTGTTTCTTGAATTTCATTTAAATTGATTGGATTGAATTAAATCTACTTCGTCAATAGCGCATAAACCACAATAGTATAAATGCACTCTTTAAAGTTCACAATATTTGTTTACTATAACGACACTAAGAATGCACAAAATTTATATCATTTAAAGAATTATCGTTGCCACATGTTCTATTCAAATACTTTAATAAAGCTGAAACGATGTATGAAAGAAATTAAGCAAACTCAACAGAAAAGAACAGTTTTTCACAGACGATTTAGTATTTCTCATTCAATTAATTCAGCTCTCACTTCGCGACAAGGCACAAATATATAAAAACTCAAAATATCTGTATTAAAAATTACGAAGTAAATCTTAAACACTTATTTCCTCGAAAAAATTCTAGAAAGGATTAAGCATGATTTAATTCGCGGTAATAAAAGAAGGCGTTATTTTTGTGTTGCGAAGCTTAGTCTCTCTAGATTGGCAACAAATCTACAATTCTGCTGTTTCAAATGTAAACAAATGTGTCCGCCATGTTATTTAAAAATTAACCGCACTTAAACAGCTTTTAAATTGTTGATAATTGTGCAAATATTGCTTCCAGAATTACGAAAGGCATTAAAGCCTTAAGCGGAAGAAAAAACAACATAATTCAATCATTTTTAAAGCAAAAAATGCACAATTTACAAACATATAAGAGTAAAGATACTGAGATCAATGGGCCGGGTAACCGAGTGGATATATATATAAATATATTTATGAAAGTTTGGTGAGGCCGATTGCAACCAAAATAGGAGGTGCACATCTACATGTTATAGCAGTCCTATATACAAAATTTCAACGTTCTGAGGCTACTCGTTTTTGAGTTATGCGAGATACGTACGTACGTACGTTCGTACAGACGCCACAAAAAATTCTCTTCAGAATTCAATTTAAAGCAGTTTTATAATTTTTTTGGAGGAAAAGTGTCTTTTATTCTGTCCTTATGCACAGATATCACGCAAAAACATCGTTAAATTGCATTCGATAGCGGTCAAAATGGATATTTTCTTTGAAATATGTTGCCTGAAACTTTTCGCGATTACAGTACTTCCTTTTTACTTCGTACAAGAAAGTAAAAAGGACATTTGAAAACATAGAAAAAATGCTTCATGACTTTTCGGACAATCAGATATTTTCACTAACAGAGAAGAAGACATATAAATATGATTTTTACAGATCTTAGCTAACGAACTTAAAAATAATTACAGGTTTATATACTATCTGATGTTTACCATCTGAATTATTTTACAAAGCAGAATGATTGTTCAAACAAAAGCAATCATTTCAATAAATATTAACTGTTTATGATTAAAAAAAGGCAAACAGTTTTAATTATGTTTGTTTTTCTTTTTAATTTTTACTAATTTATTTTGCTAGTTTTACAAATACAACTAGTATGAAATAAATCTGATAATTCGTGTTTTATCACTTGCGTTAGACATGAGAATCTCTTCGAACTGTGCGTAGTTCAGTTGTTCTTAAACTACACTACTGGCCACCAAATTTGCAACACCAAGAAAGTAAGAGATATCACAACAAAATTTCCTTAGTAGATAACATGTTGACCAAGTATCAAATGTTAAATTTATAGACTTCTGTGAAGTGTGGTTCCTTCCAGAATCAATAGCTAGAGTAGCCGCCATTATTGGACATCACCGCTGCCACACATTCAAAGAGTTTGGATGTGTTCTTGGGGTGCAGTAGACCAAGCAGCTTCCACACGTTGCCAAAGTTGATCTGGTGTGGCAGTTTAGGATGTAATCTGAGTCAATCGTTCAGAAACAATGGACCACATGTTTTCTATCGGCGAAAGGTCCGGAGAGCAAGCCGGCGAAGGAAGCAATTCAATCTGGCGATTGACGAAGAAACCCTTGGACAATGCGTGCCACATGTGGTCGCGCATTATATTGTTGAAATATGGCTGTGGGCAAGCACTGAAGATAAGGAAGGACAACTGGCTCCAACACCTCGGAAATGTAACGCTGGCTGTTTAAAGTACCGGCAATGCGTATTAGAGGAGTGCCAAAGTGATATCCAATATCGCTCCATACCATAATACCCCAGGACTAGTGTGGCGGTGCATAACGCAGCTGTTCAGCATCCTCTCTCTACGGTGTCTCCAGACTCTAATCCGACCATCGTGGTGTTGCAGACATACGCGTGATTCTTCACTAAAGAAAATTTCGTTCATTCCTGCCGTCCACATCGCACCATTGGCGGCGGAGACGTCTGGGGTTCTGCGTCAAGGGTAGACGAAGCAATGGACGTCTTGTGGACAGACCACTCGGCTGTAAACGGCGTCGAATGGTACCCACAGACACTGGATGACGTGTTAGAGACTGAATGTGCTGTTCTATGGTTCGTGATGTGACTGAGCGATCCGTCACTGCCATGCGCACAATGTTCCTGTCTTCACTTCACGTGAAGTGGTGCACTGAGGTGGATGCGATCGAACACTTCGGTCCGTCGTACCCTTCTGCATCCAACGGTCACATAGCCGCATTAGAGTTGTCTGGTTTCGGCCAACACGACTACCGATTTCCCTGAAAGATAGTCCACACTCTCGGTAGGCCACTATCCTTCCTCTGTCGAACTCGGATACTTGATCAAAGGATGATCGCTGTTTACTGCAAGGCATAATTAATCGTTTTTTTTTTTTTTTTTTTTTTGAAAAAAAACAAAAGAAAACACAATTGCCGAACTCGTCGAAAAATCCAAGCCTTAAATAGCGCTTTGAAATGACGCCACAGATACGCGTGATGTGCGTCTGCGCTGAAATTATAATCATTTGCATATCTCACCTCCGCTAATTCATGTTGCAAATTTCATGTTATTTGCATGCTTCTTTCAGGGTGTTGCATTTACGGTGGCCAGCAGTGTATTAAGGATTTACAAGTATCCGGAAAATAAATTTAAATAAAGTTATATATACATAGAACTAACCCTCTTATGCGTTAAAATGAATGAACCAAGTTTTTCTGTCTCAAAATTAAAAATAGGCACTGTTTGAAAAATGCAATACATTTTATACATTAATGGCATGATTTTTAAAATGCTTTGGATAAAAGAAAGTTTCCTGCAATTGGCCATAAAATTAAGTTTCTTAAAGCTCTGAATAAATATAAAGTATAATGTATAGCTCAATTAGTTTTGGCATTTGAATCCATTAATCTATACCAAAGCATGCGAAGTCCGCTTACCTACTAACAGGAAATCCTTTGGAGATTCTATAAGAAAATCTGACTTGTATACACGTTAATGTTAGAAAAACCCACGTAATGGATTTCAGAAACGTACCATAATTAAACGGCAGGAAGAGTTGTAGATTTTTGCATATGCGCGCAAAGCTGCTTCGGGCAACATAATTCGAAGAGGGCCTTAAAATTCAGTTCTCAATGTTAAAAAAAGTTTTCTTTTATTTATTATTATTATTATTATTATTATTATTATTAGCCAACATATGAATAACACCATATGTGACATATGTTTGTGACGATACTAGAGGGCATAGTTCAAACCATATCCAAGTTCATTTTATTGACGAGATAAAGACAAAATATCCTTATTGACTGATTGTTGATAGCAATTGTTTCCTAATTCCATGCAGGTCATTCATTTCGATTTCACAGAAATATAGTTTCTTTAGTAGTGTTTTAGTTAGCGAAGAAGTATAGTTGTTTTGTTAATTACATGTAATAACTTAAAAAATTAATTGCATTTTGAAATATAAAACATTCCTCAGCTTTGTGAGGTTGACAAAGCTGAGGAAATCATTCTTAATTGTCTATAATGAGAGTCTTCTCTCATGGGAGGTAAAAGTCCATTTGTTCTCATGAGCCGTAAAATTTATAATGTTGCCTAGTAACACCGTCATATGTTATATTAAATTACGCTCAATTAAATAACGCTCGAACTGTCAAAAATATTAATATATTTAAAACTTGATGATAGTTGTGAATAAAACAGCATGCTATATCGATGGGAATCTTATAGCAGATTACAGCCTCGCGTTGCATCTGACTTTCCCTGCCAATCGAATACAAAAGCGCTGAACTGTAGTGAAAGAATGAAACATATTTCAAACTGAGATATAATATAGTATTACGTAGTCAATCTTCCAGTTCCCCAAAGTAAAAATTATAAAATCGATAAAACTTCTGTTAATTATGCACTTACATAGAAATTGCTGTAATGCAACAATAAATTGTGTTTATTTCATACTGATTAAAAATATCACGTTCCCAGGACAATTTATTGTCTGAAAAATGGAAATTTAGTTACCTAGGACTTTAGAATTAATTAGAACATGTAAGTTCTAACACTTGTCGATAAACAGGAATTGCTTGAAAAATCTAAAACATCTTAGACATAAATTTTATATATGTATAGGGTAACTGTAGTAATCTAATTTCTGTTTTCAATTTCAAGTAAAATCTTAATTATAAAAACGCACAAAAGTGTTTACTTGGAAAAGTTGTTTCAGATTTAAATCTTAGCGTAAGTTAAAAAAAAAAAAAAAAAAAAAAAAAAAAAAAAAAAAAATTTGCTAAGTGGTCAATTTTTTATTTTTTGTCCAAAGTGGTTTTGTCCCTGAGGGACTATTGTTTTCAATTTGTGATTTGTCGTTGAAACACTATAAATGGTTGTATCAATTTTCAAACTGTTGCCACTAAACATTATCGCCATGTTTTACATTTAAAGAAATTAAAGAATGCAGAAGCTGCATAAATGTATGTGTGTTTCTCGCATTGTGATAAAACAACAGTACCTAGAGCCATCTAGTTTTGAATGACCTAATCCTACTATTAACATGGGCATCTGGAAGCCCAAATTTGAAATTTGTAATTTCTTTATTATCAATTTCATATTTTGTAAACCTTTAACGAATCTTGATTAACAAACTCGAGGATTTCAAAGCGAGCAATGGCAACGTTGTACAGGAAAAACATCTTTATCTCCAGCGCGTGAGACTGAGTATCGAAATTTCTAAAGATATGTTCAGTTTAAAATTATTTTACAATATTGCTCTTGAACTGAATTTTATGTTTTTTTTCTTTAGTTTTGATACTTGACTTTTGTATATGGCAGATTTTATTAAAACAATAGGGTAAATTTTAATTATTATGCATATAAATTATTTTATTAATATTATTCTTTATTTTTGCATAAAGATATGAAAAATAAGAAAGCTGACACTAAAATAATTGTTTGACTATATACACAATATTTAATATCAGAGTTTAATTCTAAACAAAATGTTTATGTGACTTTTATGTATTCTGTAAATTAAGAGTAATTTATTTAAAGGAAACTAGAAAGAGAAAATAGCTGATCGCAGCTAGCCTGTATAATATAAAAATTATATCTCAGCATTTTTAAAAGTTCAAGACAAGCAAATGCTTTTATGAAGAGTTGAATGTCGGATCAATAAATAAAAGCTTTAATTATGTTCCCAATTTAATTAGATACACTGTATACAGGCTACTTGTACAAACGCATATTCCTGCAAAATATTGAACATTTCTGTTAATAGTTACTGCAATTTAATTAGTAACCAATCTGAAATAAAACGTTGTATTCACCTCAAACGAAAGCTAATTTAAAGGTCCTCCATAATAAATCCGACCACGGAGAAGCCTTGTACCTTAAAGCTTAATTTCGTGTTCTAAATGCACAAATATGTATTATTTATTAATAATTTATTTATCTAATTTATTTTGCCATTATTCATGAAACGAAGAAGCGGAGACAGCGAATGGAAAATACATAAGGAAAAATAACAATATACGTAATAGGAAAAGAAATTCGCAAGTAAATTTATAATTCATTCAGAGGAGTAAGCTGAGAAAGCATATGAACCTAAGAGAACTAAAGAGCGAGATGAAATTGAATGAAGACCCGAAGTAGCTCATACGCGACCGGGAAATGAAACGAAAGAATAACCAAATTGTGATGTAGATGTTATCAATGAAGAACTAAATGACAGTAAGGAGAAATCGGATCAACAAAACAAATAATCAGCAGCCAATGGTAAACATAAAGATGAATGTGGATTTTTCAATAATGCTACAATACGGTGGCTGTACTTTTCTCTTAAATCATACAATTCTATTTAATAAACGAAGCATACATTGCTGGTGCTATTACAATCCTTAAAGCACAATATTTACATTGAAACCGATGGCATTACAGAAATATTTGCGAATCAAATTTTTATTATGCAAAAGCAAATTGTACTAAAGAATTGTGTCAGTGGTTGATAGATTCAGAAACAAGTAAATGTATTTAGTTTTCTGGATGTAGACAGTTTTGTTATGCTGAAGCTAAATTTTCAGTGGGACTCAGTTATTGCAGAAATTTAGCCAGAAGATTAAGAGAACACAAATCTTCTGGGCGTTATATAAAATCAATGTTAACCTGGAAAAACGGTTATCGATTGTTGAACATATCGATACACGCTTAACGACAAACTGATTCGGAAAAGAAGTATTAGCGAGCCGCTTCACAACATGTCACCACTGTGAAGTTAATGACGAGTTTAGTGATAACATTTCTTGGCCACAGAAAAGACACAGATTCAAATCTAAAAAAAAAAAACAAATTAAATTGCATTAAGTTTCCAAAGGATTCTTTTTGCTAATTAATTTAAAAAATTTAGGAGTAGAGGTAGTGGATAAGTAAATTAATTATGCAAACGATATACGACGAATTTGTAAGTTTAGCGAAGTCAAAAAATGTTGTTTCCTTGTTACAGCGGCCCACAAGCATATTTAGCGATTTTACACCTACGCCGATATCTCAGCTATTATTTCGTCAAGCTTGTAAAGAGCGAATTTGAAAATAAACAACACAATCAATAATCTAACAACAACACTCACCCTGTCGTTTCCTGAGACTGATTTTAAGAATCCTTAGCCTCAGCTTTATTATTATTATTTTATCGTATGTAATTGTTCCAATCAACTGCGGCACTTCCCCATACATGAAATGGTGTTTGTTATACCATTTCATGGATGTCAACTCTTCTGCCAAGAAAATATAAATTTACTAGTAGTGACAAAAGATATTCTGGAACTGCTCAACCAATTTCCACGAAGGCCCTTCTTTTGCAATGGAGACCCTTCTTTTTGCAATTTTTAACATTTCACCTGCAAATGGTTTCGTCGTTAACATAAAATTTTATATTGTGGCCATTTTCAAATCCTCATTTGTTATGTTAAAAAACCTCTTTCTTGGAAAAAAAAGAAAGAAAATTGTTAACGTCATATTCACACATACAAAAGAGCAATAAATATATTGTTACGGATTTGGTATTTAAATAGCTAATGTTAGTTGAATTATAAATTAAATTGTTTTATTTTCCGTGCAGTGCAGCGCGTTACGAATATTAAAGAAAAACTAATCCGGAAAATTAAAAACACAAGAAAGCGTGCATTTAATAAATGAATAAATATCGCTTTTTGATTTCGAGAAAATTCTCGCGCGCGATTTGAAATCTTTTAAATAAGTGGAAAACCTCTCAATTCAGTAGTCACCTAGAAAGCGAAAAGCTGCTACATGTAATTCTTAAGGGAATCCCAGCCTCAGTGAAGAAAGAAATCATACTCAATGAACTTGCGAGACGTAAGTTTCCAATAATAAAAGTCAAGCAATTTACTCGTAGACGTCAAGAAACTGTTGAGAAACTACCCATTTACCTATTAGAATTAAAGAAAAATGCAGAATGCCATGCTATGCATAAGGTAAACAGAATGATCAGCTTCAATGTTAACATCGAGAAGTTCTCGCCTAGAAAACTCCCAATACAGTGCTTCCGATGTCAGGAATTCGGGCACTCACAGGTCTGCTGCAATAAACCTCTAAGATGCTGTAAATGCAGGAACAGCACCGGACCAACCAGTGCACCCTCAAAAAGGAAGAAAAGCCAAAGTGTATTTTTTGCAGATCCGACCATGTCAGCAGCTACCGTGGATGTAGCGCTTAAAAAAGATTTGAGCAAAAGAGACAGTCAGCAGAGCAGAAAAAACAGACTCCCGTGTAGAAATTTTTTGAACTCAATACTAAAAATTTTCCTGGTATTTCAACCAAAGAGATGAATGCAGTTCAACAATATCTTCAGGGAATTTCCTACAGTGATAAAATTAGAATAAAAATTAAACCACCACATGATGATTTTAATGAAGCCCTCACCTGGATGTAAGATGGAAAAATCATGAACTTTTTAAAAACTGTGATTTCTCTTATCGAAAAGAGATCAAGAAAGCAAAGTAAGACTCCGATAAACTCAGATTTGGTTTCCAAGCAGCGATGACAAAAATCAGATTTGCTGAAGAAGGTGAATCTCTGCAGACACCACCATTAGATGGCGACTCCATCACTGATCAGCTAACCCTAATCTCGACTTTCCGGGAAGCTTCCATTCACGCAGATAGATGGCACCACAGGTGATGATGTTGGAACCCGAACTTTTCCTGTCACCAGCACCGCTCCAGTATGGTACCTGCTTTTTCTCACTCTTTTTTTTTTTTTTTTTCATCCTACCACCCTTATTCTTCTATGATTTGCCATTGCCAATGATTCTTCATCCTCTTTTTTACTCAGTTGTGATTTCTCCCAACACCCACCGTCTCGTAACGAGTATCTCATGTTTGTACCATGAACTCATCAGCCATGTAGGCTTTCCTTCTCTCCTCCTTCCTCTCTTTTCTGGTTTTCCTCAGCCCTGCTCATCATTACTCTTCTGATGTGGAGGTAGATGGTTTGATTACCATAGGGACTCCGAAATGTTTCCTCATTGGCATTGGCAATTCAGTAGTCAGTTAGTTTGTTGTTGTTCTAAGAGTTTGTTTAGAAAACTGCTCTTGTTGACTGTAGCGAATTCGCGGATTTCGCGGATCTCTCTATTATTTCTCTAGCTGTTTTGAATTACGTTCTCTTGAACGTTTGAGTAGTTAAATGATAACTACTGTGAGATAGTTTAATACTGAACGAATATCTGAGGAAATGTAAGCATTTTTGTTGTGATAGTAATGAATTTTGTCCATTTTCTTTCATCGGACTTGTGCATTCAATTCATAACGAAACTGTACGCACGCAACAATATTTTTAAAATTAACAATGTGACATCAAAAACCTCATCAAAAATGAATAAACATGCAACGAGAGAAAAAAGGAAACATTTGGCTAACACACAGTTACGTGGTGAGATATAAAAACACCCTGCCAGATTATGGCGAGGTATATCGATTGATTGGCAATTTAATCTGGCGGGCCCTTATAGCAAAAAAGTACCGAAATATTTAATTTCTGAAGTTTAAGAAAGTTTATCATTCCATTATTGTAGATTCTACTTCTCATGTAGCTCATATAGATAAATAGACGCACATTTTGAAATTTGTTAACAAAAATGGAAATATAAAAGAACGATTTTTTGGTTTTAATAATATCGAAAATTCCTATTCTCTCTATTTAAAAGGAATAGTACTAGGATTTTTAAGAGACTTAATCGGAAGATATAAAGTCTATAGAGGATAAACCTACAATAAAGCGTCAAATAATGTAAATACAGCGAACTGCAAGCATGAGTAAAGAATCTTTGGTATCATATTATTTTGATTTACTGCAAAATTCAATCTAGTTTAATTGTAAATAATATGTTAGATATACTCAGTGTCCAGATATAAAACGAATAAGTGATAGTTCATGGACATCAGGACAAGACGTTGTTTTATCATTGTTATCTAACTACCAGAATCATACTAATTCATATTAGTACGTCCGATAATGAAACACCAATGAGCAAATCAAGAACAAAAAAATTAGTGGATTACTATTATGAACTTGGAACAAAGTTAATAAGAGTTTATGGATAAGTTACTACAAAGAATAAATAGTAGAGCAAATCATTACAAGACATGCAGTTTTATTGTTAGTTACAAATCTTTGGACATCGCCTTCGAATTTTATCATAAATGTCAAGAACAAATTTGATGATTGTGAGAACAATGCCAATTTACTAAAGGAAAAACAAAACTACCGAGAGACCAAAATTAATGGACGAAAGCTGCATATTGGATAAAAAATTCCAAATGAGTTATATTTTATTGCAAAACGAAATCTCACAATATACATGCATAATTTTATCAGTGATGTAACTAAACTGAGAATTACCTGAGAGAAGTACCATTTACAGTTACGTACTAGAAGAAATTTGGAAAAATTTTTAATTTTTAAATGTTTAGTTTAAACGTAACTTACGTTCAGTTTGATGAGTCTGTGCAAAGCATATGAAGAAATATCAAAATGATATTCATATTAAACATTTTAAAATGGAACTGTTTCATTTTATTTCAGTCATAAAAGAAGAAAGTATTGTTACGGTATTTGTATTTATTTAGCTATTTTTGACAGAATTTGTAATTAATATTGCTTTACATTCCCGTTCAAATCAGCACGAGACTTGTTTGAAGAGAGCGCTATGAAGGAAAAATTAAAATACAGGAGCACTCGCATTTAACATTTTAATAAATAGATATCTCTTAATAGTTCCCTTTTGCTACCCAGAAAAATCGAGATAATACCAGAATATTCTCGTGCAGTATTAAAAAGCTTATAAAAGCTGGAGGAAAACATCTGAATTCAGTTGTTGTTTAGTAGTTGTTTAGTTAGTTTTTGTGGTTTACTGTAGCGAACTCGCGGTGAGATCGAATTAGCTTTCTCTGTGTTTTTCACTAAATTGAGTTCTATTTAGCGTTTTAGATCTCAGCATTTTGTAGTATTTCTTGGAATAAGAATAAATTTTATTAACTTCATATCGACTTCTGCATTCAATTTATTACGAAGCGTACGCACGCAACAATATTATCAGTTCTGTTGAGATGCACACTGAGGAAAAAAGGAACAATTTATATCTTCCGTTCTACTGGGCCGATTGACGAAATTTAATTTGCATTTTTCATGTCTCGAAATCGTGACTTAGGATACATATTAGATTTATATATAGCATTGTTCTAATATACGAATTTTGACACAAAATCGGACCTTTTTCTGAAATGATATGAATTTTCTTTACATATTTCGATTCTACGACTCAAATTATGCCCAAACTATTGAAACATTTGCACGAGTAGTTTTTCAAAAATTAGCTCTCAAAATTTTAGATCCTTAGTATTAGTTGACTTTGATATATGTTTACTAATATCTTCTTTTTTATTAAACTTACTTGATTTCTACTTGAAGAATTCAAAATTTAGGCTTAATCCAAATACAGGAGTTGGACAAAAATATGGAAACACCTTTAAAAAAACATGTTTCTTTGCTTAATATGGTGTAGGAAACCCGTTGGCATCCAAAACAGCTTGCAGTCTTCTCGGAATGGATAAATACAGTTCCTGTATGTTTGCCAAGGGAATATTATACCATTCTTCCTGCAAAACGGTGGCATGTTCAGATAACGATGTTGGCGGTGGATAACGAGAACGCACTTTCCGTTCCAATGTAGACCACAAAGGTTCGATAATATTCAGGTCTGGTGACTGTGGTAGCCAGGGGAGATGGGACAACTCATCCTCGTGCTCAGAAAACCAGTCCTGGACAATGTGAGCTGTGTGAACAGGGGCTTTGTCGTCTTGGAAGACACCATCACCATCGGGGAACAAAGTTTGTACCATGGGATGAACTTGATCGGCCAAAATGTTCACATAAGTCTTGGCAGTCATGTGCCCTGACACAGTTATCATGGGGTTAGCAGAGAATCACGATATGGCTGACCAAACCATAACAGAACCCCCGCCATGTTTCACTCTTGGCAACAAGCAGTCTGTATTATAGGCTTGAGATGGCGTTCTCCAGACGTAAACTCGGCCAGAAGTGAGAAACAATGTGAAAGAAGACTCGTCAGACCATATTACTCGCTTCCACTGCTCTATAGTCCAGGCTTTATGACTTAGACACCACCTTTTCCTGTTACGGGCATTAGCATCAGTGATAAGTGACTTCTCAATTGCAGCACGGCCAGCAATTCCCTGTTTATGAAGCTCCCTTCTAATTGTTTTGTTACTCACAGGTTTCCGTAACACAACATTCGTTTCAGCACTAACTTTTGCAGCTGTGGTCTTATTTTTCGTCACAATTGCCCTTAATGATCGTCTGTCACGATCACTCAGGACACACTTTCGTCCACGCTGTGATTTAGCAGATGATGTTTTTCCGCTTTTCAAATACGCGGAATAAATTATCGATACAGTACCTCTTGAAACACTAAACAACTCGGCTACCTTGCTTACGGAAGCACCTACCATACGTGCTCCAACAATTTACCCATGTTCGAAGTCTGTTAACTCTGACATAATGCAATGACAACCTCACATAACAGTACTCCGACAACAACTGAACTGTTTAGCACATTTACGAAGTTGTATAGGTGGCGTCAGTAGTCAAAAATGTCAGCGCCACTTACATTTTTCATTAAAAATCAATCTTTCTTTTCAAACATGCATTTCACAAGGTGTTTCCATATTTTTGTCCATCCACTGTATATTTCGCGCATTGTTTATGATTTATTTAAAATATTTGTATTTTTAAATATTTTTTATAATTTTTTAGAAAACATTTTGTATTATAACCTATAAAATTTATAACATCATCTTAAAGTAGATGTATTTCTAGGCACACCTACAAAAAATTTTAGTTTTTTTACTCAAAATGTTCTAAGATTTACGTGAATTTTACTGGCACGTTTTGAAATTAGGCATAATTTTTTTGAGCGATAAAAAACGCCAAATGTGGTTAAAGTGGTTAAAATTATTTGAAAGTATGAACGATGACTTTTCCGCAATGAAAAAAAAGAGAGCAAAATAGCTTACTATAAATTAAGAATTCCGCTATGTGAATTATTCTTGACGCAAACCGAAAAAAAAAAATTCGCCAAGTTAAATTTTTAAATTTCTCCATAAATTTCTGACCAAAAATTACAAAATTTAACATCTAGGTTAAATTGAGTCTAGAATCGAAATATGGACAAAAATTGATATTTTATTTCAATCAATGATGAGTAAAATCAAAGTAGGCATAGCCGCTTTCGATTATTTTACGAGTATTGACTTAAAATTCTAGTTTAATTTACTACAATTCCACAACTGCAACTTATTCTTTCAACTCATCCTCATTCTGTATATATCATTGTTCAACTTGTAGTCTGTAAAGAGTTTTATTTACTTAAGGTTTTACCCGTTTTGGACTTAGTTTATTTTATGATTTCATGCTTCAAGCTCTAACTGCACTGCATTGGTTCTCATAAGCCATTTTTCCTATAGACCATGTTTTAAAGCAAAATACAAAATCTTTTATCAAATTAAGGAATTTTCTAGCTTCATTAAGAACTTTTAACGAACTTCGCTTACTTCGAAGCTGACCAACCAGGTGCCTTCTCAAGATCACATGACTCTCCTCTGACTGCCTTCACGCCAGCATAGCCCAAGACGCAGAACATCTTTCGTACAGACTTTACAAACTCATGAACTTTCATTTTGTTTGACTTGCCCCAGTGTGCTAATGTACTAATGTACGTCTTCATTAATTTTAAACCTAGCAAATGTATAATGGTTGTAATTTTCATTATACTAGTAAAAACCTTTGGAGGTTGAGGCCAGAAATAAAGATACGATAAAGATCAAAGATCTCAATTTGTTAGTTAATTAGTTAGTTATTGTTTTAAGAGTTTGTTTAGAAAACATCTCTTGATGACTGTAGCGAATTCGAAGATTAGCTTTCTCTAGCTGTTTTGAATTAAGTTCTGTTGAAAGTTTGAGTAGTTAAAAGATAAGTACTGTGAGATATTGTAATATTGTACGAATATTTAAGGAAATTTAAGCATTTTGTTTTATTTGTTGTGATGATACTAAATTTTGTTCATTTTTCATCGGACGTGTTCATTCCTAAAGAACGCTACAATATATTTTACCTTTCTTTCTGCTCAGCGCAGCCGCTAAGGGAGGAATCCAGACTTTCCAACAGCGACAAAAATCCTATATATTTTATATTATTTTACACTCTAAAACGGGAACCACACAAAATCATTTTCTACATACATCATTGACCAGTTGTTATCAATCTAAATTAATATATTATTTCCAGGCTTATTATTACCTTAAATCATTACTCGTGTGACTTTCTCGCAGATGAGAAAGGAAACCTGGCAAAAATTACAGTGGTAACCATGTTTTCAGAATTTTGCACTCTCGAATTAAAAAAAAAGCTTTCCTGAGTTTGAGACTGTCTCGTTTTAAAGTTAATTTTAATTTTTTTTAACATTGCAACAGAATTGAGTTCTGGGTTTGTTGTGTGACATACGAGATGAAATCCGCTGCGGATATTAGGGAATACTTTCAATTCCCGACCTCCCGATTACTCATCAGACGTAAGAATTAATAAGTGAATGAATAAGTTCACTTATTAAATCTTAATTCCCATGTTTGACATTTTTGTAAAAATCTAAATCTCTTCTCGATGCTTTCAGTTACACCATAAATGCACGAAAAAGAAGGAAAAAACATCTTATATCCTCCTTTTAAACGGCAACGGAGGTTGAGAGGACACAGTCGCCAAATCTTGGTGGTGACGGATTATCATCTACTGCCTTTTTAGTTCGGGGGATAGATATAGAATCATTTAAAGTTTTTTGTTGTTAAATAACTAAAGAAATTTGTAATGTCTTCCCCAGGATTCGAACTCAGGGGTTCCCGATTACACCTCGGACGTACTTTCAGTTACGCTACGAAGACACGCGGAAATGACTTATAACATTATGCAGAATTATATATAAGGCGTATTTAATAACACTTTAATCAAAGCACGAAGTCTTTTAGTACAGACGTTTTACCTTTCATAAATCTTTCGTTAAATACTTCCGTATCTTATACTTAAGATAAGGATAGTTCCGTATCTTTATCTTAAGCGCAGAGTAAGTGATCAGGATGTTTGGTTGTTTTGGAAGTCTGGATAAATTTCTTCCTAGACATACCACTATAACTCTTCTGAAAATAATTTATCTCCTGCTATTCATCAGAGTTATTCTCCTAAGTGAAGCCTTTCTCAGAAGGAGGGGCATAGGAAATAAAAGACCCAAAACATGACGAAAGTTCTATTTTGGAACCTGGTTAGCGGTGGATTTTAATTACCCAATTTTTCAAGCAAGATCACACGAATCCCCGTACTCCATCCAGTTCTTAATTCCCTCTATCGTTTTAGCTTTCGAGGTACCTCCTAATTATGCTAACTTTCTCCTCCTGCCCTTTCCATTCGCGAAGTTAATATAGCACACATATTCTGCTCTTGATGTTCGCCAATCTTAAAGCCTTGAAGATTCTGCCTTCAATTCTATGACTTTCCGAATACACGCATCTAAGATGATATTTCTATTTCCGGTTAATGATTGCAGCACCAGGTAGACGTTGCGTGTAAGCTTCGGGATGGTTTCACTCTCAAATGTTTTATGCTTTCATCAAACTTATTAAGGCGAAGTGAATAGAAATTTAATTAAACGCACATTGAGTGGATATATTTGAAGCCACAAAATGTACCTGAGACATTATATGAAGATAGGAATACCTGCTTTTATAGCTGAAGCCCAAACGTCTGAGCTAAGGCAAATTTTTTCATATTTCATGTTAAAGAGCTTGTAAAATATAGAGTAGTATTAAATTTTCCTATTTTATTCAATAAATATGTTTCATTCAATCTCGTAAATATTAATTATTAATGATAATATGAACTCTTCTTGGACAACGAGAACGCTGAATCATCTGTCACATGAAACAACTAAGAAGGTAGAGTTTGGGGAATGTTTTTGTTTAAATGAATACAGCAAACTCGAACGTGTTCGTGCATAATGTAGCGATACCTTCAAGGAAAGATTTCTATAAGAAATTACCAAACATCTTTCTTTAAGTTTTAAGAAAACAATGGAAATATCCATGCCGCTAGTCCATTTGTTAGGATTAAAACTCAGAGCAAACTATCAATATTCAGCTAACTTAACCAAAAACAGAAAGATATTCTTGAAATGTACAGTGTAAACGTAGATGACAGCGAAGAAGATCCACACCTCGGTAAATGAAAAGAAAAATTCATAAAATATTAAACGTTATTCTTAACGTGAAAACATATTATTTACGTTTTTAAATTAATAATGAAAAACCCTCAAGCAAATCAAGATTAATGACAGCTTTTTGCAGCCAGTGCTCCAAAACAATTTTCGTCGATCTTCGGAACAAAATTGCTCGCTCATTGTGGCTATGTAGAAACAGAAAAATATAGGTTATTAACAAATATACATTATTAATATAATAGCATACTTATGCACAATATGTTTTCAGTAATAAATTATTTTAATGCACTTTAAAAGTGAAATATAATTGGCACAAACAGGTATACTTTAAAATATGCGAACAACATGTAATATGTAACAACGAGATTGTTTTTTTTTTTTTTAATTTCAGTATTCTATTTCAGTAATCATTCTCGAATACATCTCCAAGAATTTCTCATAAAAATGCAAATCGTAAATCTTTCTAATCTCAGTGCCCAATGGGTATTTTTAAAATTGATGATTGCTTTATACTTGGAATATTTGAAACATATTGTATTTTCAACAGAACCATCTCACTCATAGTGTTAGCATGGCTTTCGTAAATTTCTCAGTCTCAATTTAAGACATTTTGCAGTAGGCTGCATTGTGTCATCAAAATTATTATGTGGGTTTGTGATGATAAATAATATTTTTCTATTTACTAGATACAAGACATTAGAATGTCACGAATCCTGCGAGATTCGAAACTCGGAAACTCAAATTTTCATGCCCTTGTTTTGGGGGGAAGAGGGTCATCGTCAATTCAAGTTTCTTGAAACATAACGTAGGAAACAATCAATTCTTTCACTCAAACTTTTCAGAAAAATTATTTTCATATGTATTCAACAAAACTATTTATTAAAAATTTACAAAACATTGAAAATTTGAACGAGATTAAAAAGAGACGAGATACTGCATTGAACATGAATTATCTCATCATCTCTTAGTGAAACCGATTGAAACATTGTTTGCTTCTCTCGAGAGGATCTAGCCGTTCATCTTCAGTGTTATCTATCTTAACTCTTGAAATAATTATCTGCCTTGTTATTGATACCTCTAAAAATGACTATGGAATATTGTAAACAAGAACTGAAATACTATTCAAATAATCGTTTACCAAGTTATGTTGAGAAAAGAAAATTCAATTTTAGGCATTATAATTATGTATTCCATAAACAAATCTTGACTGGTATCTAAGTGATAACATATGCCTACTTTTAGAAATATGTTTCTTCAATTTAATTTGTTAAACGCATATTTCAAATTTTGCTTTGAATAAAGATTTTTAACATTAATTTGAGTTAAAATACCACGTCTAAAAAGGATTAATGGGGAAACTAAAGCAAAAGGAATTAGTGTAATTTTCTTATGCTTGCAGGAGTTTCGAATTTTTAAATACGGAATTGTCTTCTGGATCTGCAGCAGCGAAAATGAGAAGTATAACGCACTGAAGCAACAAATGATGTTTCCATTAATCTTGCAGTTCGAGAAGTTTCCATTAATCTTGCAGTTCGAGAAGTTTCCATTAGTCCTGCAACTCAGTTCACTTTTGAATTTGAGATATCCACTTCCTTAACAGCTGGGTCGCACGAAATATATGCTATTCAATACAACTGTATTCCATAAACCCTCATCTGTTTGCCTTTCACAACACTTCAAATACTGTCATTCGACTACTGTTCCTTTTATTTCTTCATTTTCACAGCACTCCAAGCTTGGTCTTACAAGTCGGCTCTTAACCAAGGATTAAACAGTTTAAGGACAGCAGTAATAGGAACTTTTTTTTTACATAGTATTATTGGTTAAGCGATTACAAAATTCTGATCTCAACACAAAAAAAAGTATTCTGTCATTTTAGAAGATTAAAAGAATCCTATCTTCACTCCTTTATTTCCATCAATCAATTATAATATTGCATGTATTTTGCAGAACTATTAACGTTCGTGTCGTTTTCCTTCAACAAATTTAGCAGTTCTGTACTTAAAGACACCATGTCGGATGGACGTCTGGGGTATATACAGTTTACCATTCCAGTGGGATTTAATATACATTAGTCAAACTATGAGAGTTTAGAATTTTGTGCTAAGAAATATCAAGCATTTGGTAGGATAAAAGAAATGCATAAATCCTCTATTGTCCATCATTGCTGGTCAAACAGTCACATTTTCCATTCTTTTGCAGCCAAAATATCCAAAAAATATATTCCGTCGGCGAATTAGATTGTCTAAAGGCGTTTCACACCAAAAAAAAATCTTTTAAGTTTTAAGCTGTTTTTATTTGTTATCAATAAATGATGACAATAGTTCTCCTTTCTTTAATAGATTTATGGTCTACTATTACAGAGTGAGATTAGGCTTTTCTTTCATCTTTTGCATTCACGGGTGTAAAGAAAAAGGTTCTATATTCACCCTTTCGAACTTCGTCTTACTCTGATTCTTGTTGCCTTAGTTTTTTAGTTCTCCAATAATTACGTATAAATATTTCTTTTAATTGCTAGTCAGATGAGTAAGTTTGAGAATTTAACGTTTCTGATTTAAAACCAAGAAAATTTAGGATTCATTTCATCTCTATTATTTACTGCACGATTGAAACAGAATATAGACGATATAAGTAAGGCTTATGCATTTTTCCATTTTCTTATAACTTCTCAATTCGTATTTAATTACCTCTTTCAGATTCGTGTGTTATAACAATGTAGCAGTAAAAATGCTTTAAATATGTGATAGATCGTCAAAAATATGTATTGTTTGCAAATTCGTGAGAGAATTCCTTTAAATCATCCATTTTCACTTATGCAATAAAAGCCGGGAAAGATAATAGGGATGGAATTTTTGTGTTTGGGAAATTTAAATGTTACACATTGTAGCCAAATTTGTTGCACAAGTTATGATTTACAGGATAAAAGTTCGTATTTTTCAATTTTGGATTATTTTATATCCTCAAAAGAATAGAGAAGAATAGATTCACGTTCCTCAGAAGAGTTAGCTCAATATCGAAAATACAAACCACATATACAAATGAAATATGCATCATTACCGAATTCAGATATTTTTCATTTTCATACTTTTCCATCAAAATGATACAAAGATGAGAAAATGCATCGCTAAAAGAGAGAAACTATTCAATTACGTAGCAAACCGACGCATTAGCCCTTATAAAAAAAGCAAATCTGAAAATGCAACAGAAGCACAGATAAGATGAAAGAATTGCATTCTCCAACTACTTCAAAATTACAGTTTCTGGACGATGGAATATGTCAGCCATTTTTGTCTACGGCACTGAAATTTTTAAGTTTCTGCTATTAATTTTGAATATAATGCAATCTAAAAACTTAGTTTTAGAAGCAGTAGTAATTTTCTAAGGCTATGTATTATGTCCTTTGTAATATGTGATAACACCACAAATATAAGTATTTTAAGATTGACTGATATTAAATTTATATAAATGTCTTTTAAAAGTGATAATCTGTAAGATATTTCTATATCTTGTTACAGTATAACAACCGTTCTCATTTTTTTTTTTTCGAAATGTTTACAAGAAGATTTGTAATCTACAGATTGCTTTCCATTTAAATCCTGTAATTGCATCGTCATGCTCTTCGAACCATTCTTGAATACAGCTAGCAGTGTGGATAGGGGCATTGTCGTCTTGAAAAAGCTGTCGCTCCCCAGGGAATACAGTCTGGGCAAAAGGATGGACATGATCCTCTAGAATCCTTAGATAGTGATTGGGTATGAATGACGATTCATTTGACCATATTACCTGTTGTCACTGCTGTGGGGACCAGCCTTTGTGATCTCTGCACCATCGGAGTCGCTTGAAAGCATTATTTGCTGTCACCAAGGGTTTACAAATTGCCACTCTGCCATAAATGTTCGCAAAATGAAGTTCCCTTTCGACAGTTTTTGTTGAAACGGGGTCCTGGAGATGACTGTTCATTTCGGATGTTATCTCGGATAACGATTGCTTGCGCTTTCAGGCTACTATGCGATTTAGGACCCGTCTATCCCTATCAGCCAGCTTTGACTTTCGGCCACTGTTGTTCTTCTTTAAAGATATCGTCTAACCCTCTTTCGTGTACGCTGTCATAACGGCTGATACCGCTTTGCTCATCCTACAACGTTTTCTGTTTCCGTAACCGACGCTCCACTTAAACGCGCTCCAACTATCATTCCTCTTTGGAACTCTGACAGGTCTGACATTCTAACTCCTCCCAGACAGCTCGATAGAAGCATGCAACGCAGGTGACTGTCGTTGAGAGACTGATACCTTCCTCTTCACGCTCACTATGTGGCAGACGCCTATTGTAGGTGGGGCGGCTGTACTGCAAGTGTGAAATACGTCATACTTTTTCGCAGGTGTTCGCATTATTTTGTCTTCCATCTGTACATATATGGCCATGCTATATACACATGCAAATTGTTACAATATATATATTACATGTAACAATATACGTATATTGTTACAATACATATATTGTTACAGTATAAAGACTGTTTGATATTAAATTTTTATTATGTAATTATCAAAATTTTAAAATTTTATTGTATTTTATATATAGCAATACAGTTGGTAGATGATTCCATCAGTTGAGCATAAAAGCTGAATGTGTTAAAGGCGGTGCAGTTGCTCATCTGATGATAAATAAATAAATATAAAGATTGTTACACTATATTATGTAGTAAAACAATCTATGCGGTTTATTTAATATTTAAAAGGTGCAACTCTTTTACATAGTGTGATCATTAAGGCACTTCCTATCATTCTGAAATTACACGTATCAAAATGTTTTCTTTGAGGCTATCAAATTTTGCAACGAAAACATGCCCCAAAAAATAATTAATATTTTCGAGTTATTGGTTGGTTAGTTAAATAAGAAAGGCACACGAGAGCTATTTATGTTTTTATATTCGAGAATATGAAGTATGTTAATTTAATTTTAAATGCACAATATCATAACTAACAAGAAATATGTTCAATAAATCTTTGCAATATTCTCAAGAACCATTGGCATATGAACCAATATATATCGAAATGAGATATGCATTTAAACTTTTAACACTAAGAAATTCAGATAAAAGGTGCACTTTCAACTATATTCACATGTTTATGCTTTTCAAACGCAACTCGATCTGCAAGTTTAAATGGATTTCTTCATTAAAGTTTAAACATCATCTGCTGCAACATTCATTCCCCCACTAAAAGTAGTGAAATTATGAATTTTAATGAATAATGTTTGCAGTGAAGAATCAGTTGAACACTCTTACACATTTCTTTATAACACACTATACTTTCTATGCATTTACATCACTTTACAACACTTATAAGTTATTTCTCCCTATTACTCCCGTCCAGGGAATGGTTAGCACGCTAGGCGCGTATTCAAAAGGTCCGAGATTTGAGTCTCGTCAACGGCATTGCTCATTTTTCCTCTCTCCTGCATAAAAAATCCTAATGTCTCTACAATGGCGCCCGAACTAAAAACGGTGGTGGATGATTATTCACAATCACCAGGATTTGGCGATTGGATCCCCTAACCCCCAGTCGCCCTGTAAAAGGGGTAGTGCATAAGGTATTTCTCACGCCTTCTCAGCATGCCTTCGTGGTGTAATGGTCAGCACGCTCGGCGCGTATTTGAGAGGTCGGAGGCTCATTTTCCTTCTCTCCTGTATCAAAAATCCTAATGTTTTATTAATAAATGTAGCTATGGTTTTACTAATAAGTTTAACTAAAGATTAATTGTCAATAAAAATCAAGGATTTACTTAAATTTAATCGGTTTCCATTTAGGTTTGTTCTAATTTAAGGTTAAATTTAATAGGCTGTAGATGGATCAGTTTGTACACCATTTAATTTCGTAGATAAAATCTTAAAATATATTTCGTAGTAATCATGAGAATTGTAGTAGTTAAAGAGTTTATTTGCCGTGGTAAAAGTTTAGAATTATACGTATATAATCTTCTAATAATGATAAATGAGTCGTAGTTTGTTACTCCTTTCTAATGTTCTGCTCCACTGAAGTTAAAGCAAACCACAAATATGTCAAAGAAATAGAACTTACAGAAATGGAATAGAATGATAAATTTCCGCTAGCAATCAATTATGCAATGAGCCGAATGAGTTGCTCTCTTTATCGGCCTTGTAGTGCTTTTAAACTCATTTAGAAACAAATACTTATTTCTACCTCGCAGCTACAGTTTCTAAATTACTTTTAACTCCAAAAAAGGCAGTAAAAAAAACGCTTTATTTTAGTTTTCCTTGCAAATATTTCGTTTTATATTATTCTTATTAGCATATTGACATTATGCTATTTTTAGAAATAAGGATTTAAAATTTAATTGTTTGTAATTTTGTCTTTTATTGTTTCGCCATTTTTATGCGAACTTTCATTTAAAGAATGCAGGATGTATATATTAGTTTGGATTCAAAAGAATATTAGTTTATGAGCTTATAATTCAAATGCATAATTGTAGAACAACATCTATATAACATCGATATATTTCTCCCCAAAGGAAAAGATGTCCTCGTGGAGCCTTTAATAGTATAAAATGGATCGTATTAACGTTTCCCGCGAAGAAAACCACAAAAAATGCCCTTCAAACAACCCCGACCTCAAAAATTCGAACCCGCTTGGAATTACCGATTTCAGTGGTCCACTTTATTACTGTCGCTGACTGAATTTGTAGTGAAAGAGTTAACGTTTTGTGTGTTACCTTTATTAAATGTCATGTTCTTTGCACTTAAACCATAAAATTCAGTTAAATAGCAATGCCGCAAAATAATTTTAAAATGAGCCTATTTTTAAAATTTCCGATACACAGTTCTGGAGATAAAAGGTTTTTTTTTTTTTTTTTACCCGTAGCGTGTTGCCATTGCTCTCTTTGAAATCCTAGAGTTTGTTACTCAAAAATTCGTTAAAGTTTTACAAAATATGAAATCGATCCTAAAACAAATTCCAAATTTCAAATTTGATCTTCCACATGCCTATATTTGTAGGAGGATTTCGTCATTCAAAATTCGATGGCTCTATGTACCGTTGTTTTATCACAATGCGAGAAATAAATATCCATTTATGCAGATTTTTCATTATCTAATTTCTTCAAATATAATGCATGACTCTAACTGGTGGCAACAGTTTGAAAAGTGAAATGGACATTTATTTAGTGATTCAACGCAAAATCGCAAAGCGAAAACAATAGTCCTTCACGGACAAAGCCCCTTTGGACTAAAAAAAAAAGAAAACTTATGATTCTACAGTGGCACGAGAACTAAAAGGAAGTGAAAGATATGTCATCACCAACACTATTTGGCGAATGGGCTCCCTAATCATCTGTGGCCACTTAAAAGGGTGAGTATATTAGACATTATATACGTCCTTTCCGCATGCCTTTGTGCCGATAGGAAAAACATTCGACGTGAATTCGAGAGGTCCCAGGTGCGAGGCCCGGTGAGGGTAATGTATATTTTTCACCTCTCTTGCTTTAGCAAAAAAAAAAAAAAAAAGAACCTAATTACTTTACAACAGTGCCCAAACGAAAAGTTGGTGGGAGATAATACATCGCCACCAGGATTGGTGGCTGGATTTCGTAAACCTCAGTCTCTCTTTAAAGAGGCAAGCATAAAAGGTATTATAACCCTCCTTTTCCGCATGCCTTCGTGGTGTATTTGCAAGTATACTCGAAGCGTGTTCGAGAAGTCCATGGTTCGTCACCCGGCGAGGGCAGTGTACATTTTTCACGTCTGTACCATTAAATAAAAAAACCTAATGAGTGTACAACGCGAAATTGCGAAACATTTAGATGGCAACATATTATCAGTTAGACTGGAATTTCATCACTAAACGAAACTGATTTTTCAGATATTTTATTTTTTACTCTTCTGACTAATCAAATGAAAAGGTACGAAACAAAAGAGGTTAATATGTAGAAAATGCAACACATTTGTAGTGAGAATCTAATCTGCTAATGCTAATTTATAACTGATTCTTTAATATTTTAAACGTTTTATGAAGTTTTGGGGGGGACAAGAAAATTGGTAAGCTTCGGTAACTTTACTTCCTTTCAATGCCACAATAAAGCAGACATTATACCTATTGATATTAAAATGCATCTGAATGCATTAGAAGGTAAAACTAAAATGAAACATTTTAACCAATTTTTGGATATCCAAGTTCATCCATTTTAGCGGATTTGGTTAAGATTTAGATTGCAGCCGTGGCCTGTATTTCTGAAATTTGGAATTTAAAGATTTTTTTTTTCAGTTTACTTAGTATACAGCTATTAGTGTACTGGATAATACAATATGTTACGGATGAAACTTAGTTCGTAATTTGGAAGTCGTTTTAATTTGGCTTAATTTGGTATTCACTTATGAATATAGTATGACAGAAGATGAAATTCATACTTCTGGTTTTTTTAATAGTTAATTATATTATAATGTCCATTTAATCCTTTGTTAATTACCCTCTAAAACGATCAACTTCATGCGCTTCTTTTCCTTGCATTACTTCCTATCTCACTATTAAATAATCAGTTCTGTTTAGTGGAATTCTTAAAATTCCCTAAATGTTAACAGTTCAACCAACAAAGCGTTTTTTTTCAGACACTATTAATCAATTAAGCTTTTAATTAATTACCTTCCGTTTAAAAGTGGCTGTAATAGTAGGACACAAATGGCGTCGATGTTCATTTGGCATTTTGCTGTTATGCCTTTTCATACTTAACTGTTGAATGAGCCTTCGCACGCTATCCATTAAGCGAAGTAAAAATCCTTTCGAAAACGACTAATGGAGATGGTTTTTGTATCCTCTTTTCCATGTCTCATCTTATACGCGTTATCGATAAATTGACAGAAAAGATGTTCCCGAGATTGTCTAAGAACAATAGGGGAAACACAAAATTGAAAAACGAAAGCTTGCGAAAATCCTTCACATGCATTAAATAATACTGGCCTTTTGAAAGAATAAAAATGGTGTAAAGTATCTTCGTTGAAAAAAAAAATCGATATAATACAACCCATTAAAATGTGTTTTCCCATGTCTCTACCGTCTTTAACAATATTGTTGAAATGTTTCAAATAAATACAAGTACAGGCTATCTCTTTTCGATAATATGTTTAGTTCTGATAGGCGCCAAAGGCAACTTTAAAAATAATGGTATGTTTATATGATACACACGTTATTTTAATAGTAGTCAAAGCATATTGATTAAAGAAACAAGCACTAGTCTGTTAACGTCAGTAATATCAAGCCTCAACATCGATCACATTAAAACTTGTGGACTCTTAGTACCAGTCTCTATCATTTAAGATTTCCTGTTAAGCTTACTGATAATATAAGCTGTAGGAAAACACATTCGCAAGCACATTTGTTCTCAATCTGTATATTTTTAAAGAGGCCGCTTATGAAAAAAGTTTTCCATGACATATACTCGTTACTGCATTTCATTACTACGTTTATGTATATTGCAGAACTACAGAAGCAAAATGTCGTTAATTTTATTGCATGCATGCAAGATAGTGCTCCTCCATACGCCGCCACATGTGTTCGGCAAGGTATCTAACAGTACTTTGGAAATAGAATCATCTCCCGTATCTTTACAGTTTTAAGCCACCCACACTGTTAAGTGGTTAGGAGAGCCGACTGCGATACCGAAGAGCCTGGGTTCGAATTCCGAAGAAAACATGGATGTAAATTGTCTTTCCCCTCATAGGAGGTAACAGTGGTCGCGTATTAGGTGCCTTCCCAATAAAATTGACACCATTTCCGGGCTTAGGAATGGCCATTGCTGTAAAGGCAAGTGCCTGTCGTTCGATAAAATAAAATCTTGACAGTATCGTGGCCATCACGATTCCCATGACTCATCACGATCCCGATGAGTCATCATGATCCCGATGAGTCATCACGATCCCAACTCACTCCGATGACGTTTTGGATAAGGCATTATTTGACATCTAAAGTGTACACACCAAATCTACTACATTTGTCGAAATTTAAGATGCCATAAATTGCTAAGTTGCGAGGATTCCAGTTACTATGTTACGTTCACCGGTGTTGTCAACAGTCCCCCTTATACAATCTGTTATCATCTGCGAAGATAGGCATGTTGAAGACCCTTAATTCCAACGGAAGTTTCTTTCCCTCTCATCTCTCCTGTTGTCACTGCTGTACTACAGTGCTCTTCTTGGCAAATGTTTTATATCGGCAGCTTCAGTCATGCGTGTATCGTTTGAACACCAAGTATGGTTTTTCAATTCGCTGATGAATTTATGGAGGAAATATGTTGGTGTGACCATTCGAAAATTTCCAAGTGTTTTCTCTGTAACCGCAATTGTAAGAGTTATGTTGTTTTAAATCATCGAAATCTGGAACGCATACCTTCAAACAACAATATCTGAAATTTTATTTTGATTGGTTCAGCGGTATAGTTCATATATGGGGAATGTTTTTGTGTAAGCACCGTATACACTGAATTTTTCCTACCGAATTATCTCTAAATTACACAAAATTATTCCCAAAATTGTTGCACGAAAAATGCGAGTTAGATGTGAACGATTTTGCAGATTACTTATGTTTATAGATATTCTGCTTTTAATTTTGTTTCCAAAATAAAGGAATAAAACTATTGTTGCGAAATGTCCATCTGCAGGAAGATAGCTTCCCCGCAAAGCGAGATTAGGATTGTCAGAACGTGGCAAAGAAAGGCATGGTAGCCAGATTTAGCGATATTTAACGAAAATTAGCGATATGTCATAGATGGAGCGAGAACATTCTAGAAGGCATTCTTGGTGGTTTTCCTCGAGAATGAATGTTCTCGAGGGTATGATAAAGCTATATATAGCCTGCTTGTACGCGGAGAAGAGTATATTGAGTTTAGTAGTAGTGTATTGAGTTTAGAGATTAGTCCAAATCCACAAAACTGTAGAACGCACCTATACAATTTTGAATAATTAAGCATAATCAAAACTTTGTATCAGAAATAAAGAAAAAAATTAAACAACACTACATATGTAACAAAATTTGAAAAATATTGCTGAATGCTAAAACAGAAAATTAAGTAAATAATCAGTTAATAATTTCTTAATTTCCTTCTGCTTATTCTTTCAATTATGGCAGTAGAGGAAAATAGCTTTAAGTATCTTTAAACTAGAAAGCTCGAGGTGCATAATTTGAAGATTTTCGAGTCGTAAATTTGCTGGAAATTTACTTAATGTTTCCTTTGCCATGTTAAAATTAAATATATTTTTGCAAATATTTTAAATTTATATGCTTCATTTCCTTTGTTCATGCTGGCATATGGCATATGTTAACAGAAGTTAGTTTTGCGATACTGCGGTTTTTATATTTACGCTATTATGTTTTCTTTAAATTTATTATTTCCATGCGTTTTAATGTTGTACTTTGTGGAAAATATGTCTGCGAAAGGAAACAATGCGCAAAATATACTTTCCCTAAGCTGAATGGGAACTTTCTGTTATATAACAAGGGGAAAGTTTTAAAAAATTCGCTGTTTAGTTCAAACACAAGAATCGCATTCCGCTGTTGATAACACTTTTCTCTTTCTCTTTCTCTCGTTTAATGCTCCAATGCTTAGTTGCACGCAAACCATTGTAGAAATAAACAACACTCTACTACTGCAGTAAAAAATTGTTGAGGATTTTGGAGATGCTTTTCATTCATACAAATTAAATTAGGCTTTATTGTTGTGAATTTCGAAAACAAACAACGCTTTCTATTAAAAAAGTAATTATACATGTCAGATAAATCAAAAAATTATTTCTTTATTTTCTTGGAAATAACGCATGGTTTATTGCGCTTAAAATAATTGTTGGAATCTGCTAATTAAAACGCCACCTAATATTTATTGTTGAATTCTCAAAGGTAATAATAATAATAAGACATAGAATTTTGTGTTATTATAGTAAATATATTCAACACTTCCATTACGTTTTTTAAAATTTTCTTTTGGAGTGACCCGCAAGTTAATGTGTTGTTTAGTTAAGCAAAAGTTCACATGAGGTATACTGCCTAGTTAGGATAGGGGTTAGCGACGCTTACTGCCGTAATGAATACCTCAAGTTCGAATCCCGGAGACAGCATAGATGTTTGTAAATGTATAGTGTCTGTGCGGCATGGGAGTACTCTAAAAACGGAGATTAAAGTCCCCTCGAGAGGTTCGTTGGTAGAGGATCCTCGGACTATCTCCCTACCGGGATGCTCTCCATCAAAATTGGGGGTGCTCAAGGGTAACCGAGCAAAGTCGTACAGTCACTGTTTGGTGCTCAAGGATCTTGCCAACGACACGCGCAGTCGTGCACTTCTCGCAACGATGAATTTCGTGGGCTTGCTCTGATGTTACTATGAGACAAGCGAGATCCGTCACAATAACACATGAATTGTTTTATTTAGCCCCTTAACTGCCGCGGGCGTATATATACGCCTTGCTCAGTCGATGCGTTAACTGCCCCAGATGCGCAGCCGATGCGTTAACTTTGCGAATAATTTTAGGTGTAGTAGCGCAAAGCAAATGATAGCAGTTTGGAAGGACGTATATATACGCCTGGGGCAGTTAACGCATCGGCTGAGCAAGGCGTATATATACGCCCGCGGCAGTTAAGGGGTTAGAAAACTTTCTTCGCGTATTTAAAAAAGAAACTCGCCCATTTATTCATTTTAAGAACGAATGTCCTTCGAGCTCAGGATACACGAAATAATAAATTTTCACATATTTCAACTACCTTTCTATTTGGACATGTACATATAGAAATTCATCCTGTAGAATGGAGAATTTACACTTTTGGGTGTGTCCAGGGGATAAAAACACAATGAAACAAAAAAAAAATGATTGTTTAACTTACGAAATATAATATTTCAACATAGCTTTTCAGAGCATGAACCTAAAAATTAAAAAAAAAAAAAAAATTCTCATAATTTTCCTGATATCCAATGCGGTCAGAAAACGAGATCGTACGAGGAATTCGTTCACGCAGTCATTGTTTTCATCTTACCAACAAAGGCAATCCCTCGCAAATGCAAAAGTCACGCTGAACCTTTTCCTTCAACTGTTGAATTTTATGGCAACCTAATAAAAGAACCATCCAATCATAACAAAGCAAACACGCACTGACATTTAGTCTTCAATTTCTCTGAGTCAGCTGCTAATTTGCCTTTTCTAGAGTGATTTAAGGCCTAAGAAATAGCAGAGACAACAATAAGAACAGGTGAGATTTAAGTCATAGAGAAGTAGGTTAGGTATTACAATGTTAACATTACTATATAGTCTTACTAGAATGTAAGTTTCTGTTAAAGAGATAATATTGTGATAGTTTTCTGTAATTTATCCATAATTACATATCATTTGCGATGATTTTATTAAAACGGTTTCCTTCGAATATTAAATTACTTCCGTAATTTTCCTTTCTCGATTTTCGGCCGATAAAATTACTAGAAGAGGATGAATGCTTTAGGAAATACGGTAGTACATTTTTGTAAGAATGAATACAAAATAATTGAGGAATAATTCATATGATCTTCACATTTATTTCTTTCAATCTGTTTGAAAATTGAAATGAGCAGACTTATAGAAGTCACGTAGTATTTTTGTTTCAAAACATAATCAAATGAGCAGCAGAATTATAAGCAAAGGACAGATATTAGGTAATTAAAATTTTCTGAGAAACTAGTTTTCGAAAATTATCAGTGTAAATTTAGAGAACCAAAAGTGTCCTTCAAAGAAGCACTTGGGGGCAAAGGAAAGGGGACCAAAAATCAAGTGGAAAAAACATTCGGGCTCAACCAGTTCGATACCCGTCCAACTTCATTCTACGAGAACAGAATGGAAAAATTGCCAAGCCGTTGGAAAAATGTTTTATGAAAAGAAGAGAGTATTTAGAAAAATAATTTATAGAAGTAGACATTTCATAATAAATAAATTTTGTTTAAACAAAAGGCTCGTTTGTATTTGACTCACCCTCGTATATACAGCAGTTCACATTTGTTTTCGGACTTTTGTATTTTTTTAATTTGTTTGGAAAATACGTCTATTAGGTAACAACAACAAAAAAAAAATACTATAGAACGTTTTCACATAGACTTTTTTATATCGGTTTCAAAACTTGCTTGTTGCAAAATAATATTCTCGAAACATATTTTTAAAACAATTTATTCAAAAAATGTCAAAAGTCAACTTACTAAATCATTCAAGTACTCAGAAGATATGCACAGATTTTTTGTTAGCGTCTGTCATTACTATTTTATTTTTGCTGAATACGTAATAAGAAGTATTCTCGGAAGAATGAAACTATTATTTCTTCAGCAAACTATTTCTGTAATAGCATACTTGAAGAAAATATTAAAAGACGTTACAAAACAAACGCCAGTTTTGTTAGAAAGTTTACTGTAAATACGTTATTTCAATGTTGCTAAATGTTAGAAACGTTAACATAAAACATTCAAATGCCTTTATGATTACGAAACAATGAATATTAGATAAAACAATTACAACAGCTCTATGTTCAAGACTGTATTTACGTGCATGAAGAGACTATAGGTTTATCCTGTAGATATTAAAGCGAAACGAAAGATTTAAAACAGGTGAATTGGTGAAAAGATCTGAAACCATACAGCTCGACGAGTCATCATGGCATATGGAAAAACAGCTGAGTGGCAATGGGGAAATTTTTAGGAAACAAAGCAAGTTATATTTAGTACGCTTAAAACCCATGGTAATTGAATATATAATCACATTGGCCATAATCTAATATTTTCTAATAAATAAAAATTTCATACATTTGGATCTGAAGAATGAATAGCTGTATGGCAAAAGGTCAACGAAGATAAACTCAAAACAGAAAAACAGAAAAATAAGCTCTCTCTTTTATAGGCAGCACGGCTGAACTGAGCCTGCACGCAGACGCAGAAGAATACGCATGATGGTTTAGAATTCTGAATGAAAAATCTGAAAATAACTGTAAAACATTTTTAATGCAAAATATTTTTAGTTCTATTATAAATGATACTATAAGGTTTAAATTTTTTACTTTTTAATTTACGGGTAATTGTGCTTGAGCTATCCAAATTCCTTAGTAATCTTCAGATTAAAACCTTATTGACCACGTATGAAATAAATTAAGAAAGGCATATTACCTTGTAAAATTGACGGTCATTTTTGCAAATCAGCAGAATTTTATAATACCACTAAGATATTGTCAGCGGTAGAGAGACATTCTGTAATAAAATTGACGATATGATCAATAAACAAAAAATAGTCTATAAGAAAAATGGTTATGTTTCATGTTTCTAAAATACCTGCCACCTTATATAATTAATTTCAAACTATTTTTTACCATGCATTTAATAAATCTTTGCCAATAAGTAAGGGAAAATTCTGTTTTACTTGAAACTCGCTGCGTCTACTAAGATTCTTGGCTATTTGCATAGAGAATGTGCCGAGTATCCATTCTTGTATCCATTCCTTAAAATCTGATGAATTCCTACCGCTATAGTGTTAAGACCTAGTAGTAATTTTATGCCCAATTTCAGAACCGAAATTTCTACAACTTTAAAATACGTGTATTAATGATCAATGAATTCCGTCCAAAATTTCAATTTTCAAAAACTTTCTTCATTGATCCTCCTCTCCATTTTCGAGTGTCCTAATTATAGGGGTTGTCTAGAGAATAAACTGAGAAGGACGATTCTGATTATGCTACATACTTAAAGGTCTTGCGTGAACGCATCACATCATCAGATTATAACATATTTCTCCCGGCTTCTTAGCATGCCTTCGTGGTGTAATGGTCAGCACACTCGGCGCGTATTCGAGAGGTCCGTGGTTCGATTCCCGGCCACAGCATCGCTCATTTTTCTCGTCTGCTGCTTCGAAATAACCTAATTCGAAAATTCTGTTTTATTTTATTTATTATATATCTCTACAGCGGTGCTTGAACTAAAAAAAGATGGTGGATGATGGTTCTCCACCACCATGATTTGGCGAGTGGGTCCCCTAATCCCCAGTCGCCCTTTAAAAGAGGATGTACATAAATATTTCTCCCCTCTTCTTAGCATGTCTTCGTGGTGTAGTGGTTAGCACGCTCGGCGCGTGTTCAAGGGAAAAAAAACTAATGCCTCTTCGAGATTACTATTTCGAATTTTCACCTTTTATTTAAATTTTTTAACTACAATTCTTTTTTTAAAAAAATCTCTAAAATCTGTTTAATAAAGTTTATGGCTCTTCATCATGCTTTGAAAAACCAAAGATCAAAATATTTACTTTTACAAACGGTTAGTCTTAATGCTTTTCATTAACGCTATATTATGTAACTCTGTTAGAAAGTTGCCAATCTGTACGACATGATGCGAAATATGTCTGCTCTTGACAGTCCCTAAAATATTTAATTTACCTGTCAAAGTAAAAGAACAAGTTGCTTGAATAACTAATACATAATTTCAAAGCAATACTTGAACGTTTTAACTAGTACCTGAATTTTATTTTCTAAATCATTTCTATTTGATGTCATTTATTTAACTGTTGGGAAATTTGTATTCCTTCCTTAAGGTTGCGCAGTGCTGAAGAGGGGAAAGTTTCAACTCTATGTAATCCAGTAGTAGGAGCCAAGAAATGTGTGCAGATTGTGTGTCTTCGCAATGTATCGTGCTGTTATCGATGTGGCCAATAGCCGTGATACTCTCTAGCGTGGTGCGGCGATTTGATACATGGAATCCTTAACATGGAACATAGATGAAGAAGATTAGAATAGGAATAGGAATCCAGAAGAATATCCCGGACAGCATACCTGCCGACGTACTAGTCAAGTTAATCACATGTTATTCGTTATTACATGTTTTTCCTCACGTGCCATACAATGACATATTCTGCTCATCGGTTTTGTCAAGTTCACGAAAATAACTCATTAACTCTTTGTTATGTTTTACTTACATCTATAAGGCATTTTCTTCCTCTTTCCAGCATGCTTTCGTGGTGTAACAGTAGCACACTCGGCGTGCATTCAAGAGGTCCAGGTTCGAGTACCAGCGAGGACATTGCTAATTTTTCATTACTCCTGCTTAAAAAAAACTTAAAGACTCTACACAAAACAATGCTTCTTTTGTAGGAAACCATGTTTTACACTATGTAAATGCTCTCATGATCATCGGAAACCTAACAACGATAAAAGAAAACTATCTCTTGAGATTTGTTATGTAAATTATAACTTTTATAAACATTTTCCCGTAATTATGAATTGAAAGAAAATTTTAATTACTCATCTTTTGCACGCCGTCGAACTGCAGATAATTTGTTTTTATCTTTTCTTAGGTATTTTGTGTACTTAATGATGCTTTTTTATTCTAATATGACTTCATTTATCTTTTACATTGTGGGGATTTATATTTATTTATAATAATTAATTTTATTTTATTTTATGTTCTTTCCTATAAGTCTTCATTCCCCTAATTGTCGATGCCGGAATATTTGAATTTCGAAGTGCGCGTGAAGTAAAGCAAATTATACGTTAAGGAGGGAAACTTTAAAAACTGAGTTCTAGACGAAAATGAAAGAGTTTTCGGCAATCGCCGTCACATATGTAGCGTGAGCTTCTGTTTCTGCAATCATTGCTGGCTTACGTCGCATAACAACTTTTACTTTGCAGCTACTAGTTTTCGACGCAGTTTTAAGTAATACGAGTTTTCTGAGCACTGTAGAAATTTCTGCTATTTGTTAATATCTTCGAATCTTTAGTTCAGTCCGTGTTATTTCAGTTACCACCCGAGTGAGGCGTAGTGTGTTAGCGTTAAGTCGACGCATTGTGAATTTTAAAGTTACTTTAAACGGTACTTTTAACTCTTCTCCTGTGTAGTTCCTAAAACTATCTACTACACGTACAATTGCCACTTAGAACATAAGCAAGTGGTTCTTACAGTATATTTAAGTAAAAAATCTGATGTGTACACCACATGACTTCTTTGTACGGAATATTAAATTATACGCATTTTTCTTGCATTTCATTTAAACTTACTGTATTGAATTAAATCTACTTCGTCGACAGCGGACAAACCACAATAGAATAAATGCACTCATTAAAATTCACTATATTTTTTTACCATAACGACACTCTGGCGCTAGGTTCACTTAAAATTTCGTTCATATTATAACTCAGAATGCACAAACTTTATATCATTTGAAGAATTATCTTATCGTTGCCACATATTCTATTCAAAAACTATAATAAAGCTAGAACGATGTATAAAAGAAATTAAGCAAACAAAACAAAAAAGAAACAGTTTTTCACAAACGATTGAGTATTTCTCATTCAATTAATTCAGTTCTCACTTCACGATCAGTCAAAAATACATAAAACCTCATATATGTATTAAAAATTACGAAGTAAATCTTAAACACTTATTTCCTCGAAAAAATTCCAGAAAGGATTAAGCATGATTTAATTCGCAATAATAAATGAAGGCGTTATCCTTGTTGTTGCGAAGGTAAGTTTCTCTAGATTGGCAACAAATCCACTAGTCTGCTGTTTCAAATGTAAACAATCAATGCCGCCATTATAAAAAAGGCTTAGCGGAACTTAAACAACTTTAAAATTGTTGATAATTCTAAAGACATTGCATACAGATTTACATTTACTAAAGGCATAAAAATCTTAACCGGAAGATAAGAACAACATAATTCAATAATTTTTAATGCAAAAAATGTACAATTTACAAACATAGAAGAGTAAAGATACTGAGATCACTGAGCCGGGTAACAGAGTGGATTTATATATAAATATATTTATATACGTTTGGTGCATAAATTGCAACCAAAATACGAGGTGCACATCTACATGTCATAGCAGTCCTATATACAAAATTTCAACGTTCTGAGGCTACTCGTTTTTGAGCTATGCGTGATACGTACGTACGTACGTACATACGATCGTACAGACGCCACAAAAAATTCTCTTCAGAATTAATTTTAAAGCAGTTTTATAATTTTTTTGGAGGTAACGAGTCTTTTTTTCTGTCCTTACGTGCAGATATCACGCAAAAACATCGTTAAATTGCATTCGATAGCGGTCAAAATGGATATTTTCGTTGAAATATGCTGCCTGAAACCTCTGAAATACCGGCTCAGTGTGCTGACCACTACACCACGAAGGCACGCTCGGAAGGCGGAAGAAATACCTTATATACTCCCCCTTTTAAAGGGCGACTGGGAGTTTTAGGGAACCAATCGCCAAATTCTGGGTGAAGTGAATCATCATCCAACACCCTTTTAGTTCCTTTAGGAACCACTGTAGAGACATTAGGATTAATTTTTGGAAGCAGGCAAGATGAAACATTTTGCAACCACCTTCGCCGGAAATCGAACCATAGAACTTTGAAATACCGACTCTGTGCTGACCACTACATCACGAAAGCACGATAGGAAGGCGGCTGAGATGCCTTACACAGTATTTATGTCTACTTGTTCTGTATTTAGCAATAAGGAAAATTTCAAACCGAATGGTTGTGCTGGACTTTGTTTAGAAATTTAACACCAATCCGTTGTTCGTTTAAGAGATTTAATAAATTTTACTACTAGATGAGGAATTAATTTCGTTTTTCCTATTCTGAAGTAAAATATTTCGTTTAACATGCATGCGCTCTATGATTTATCTCCTGAAAGTTTTAATTAAATTTCTTCCCATGAGTCGCTTAAGAGAAAAATGGACAAGGCAGCTATGTGCCAGAAATAATTTTGATATGTGTGAATGCATATGACTTCCCTTTTGCACTCAGAAACAAGTATACGGTAATGGAAGCCTTACCACATGTTCCTTTAAGAAATATTGATTAGAACTGAGACCTTTAGAAGTGTGAATTATATTTTCTTCGTAAGTTATCTTAATGCATGTTCAGCGTCTCTTTTAGGGAAAAAAAAACTTTAGAAGCTAAATATATTATTAAATCTGCAAAACAAAAAAACATGCTTTTATTTTATTTTTTTGAATGATAAATGTTCTTGAAAAGTAAAATTTCTCAAACGAGTACGAGATGGTTTACTTACACTCACTTTAGAAAGATTTATAGCTTAGTATTTCAATTTTTGCTGTCTTTAAATTTTAGCTGTGTTTCATAATGTCCAGCTACATGGAATATTTGTCACCCAAATGTCATGGCAAACATTAACATTCCCCGAAACGTATTCTGTTGAAATTGTCATCCACGTCTACAAGCAAGTTGTCGGTTCTAAAGAAAATCATCCATCGAAGCGACATAAAACTTTGCGTTAATCTACATTAAAATTCTTGCATAATTTAATTAAGCTATTTATAAGAAAATTAACCTAAAAAACTGTTTTTGAGAAGGATGATAGTCAGCAGAACATTATAATTTATTAAAGTGGTCCCTAAAATTGAAAATTATAGGAAGATTTAAAACATAAATACAGTTAAAATAATTTAAAGAACAACTTTTGCAATTAAAATTAGAGTTTCTATGCAAAACCAAGCAATTCGGTTAGTGAGCAAGAAGGCTGACTTTTCGATGCACAAAACTTAATACACAAATATTACAAATCCACAAAAAGTTTACTTTTGGCTTCACTAGGCAAAAAGACACTGAATACGTAGAATCTATCTTAATTTATTGTGGACGCTATGCTAAGTAAATATATATGGGATAATTTAATAACTTAAATGTTAATTCCATAATGGATTAAGCATGATTTAATTATTTCCAATAATAAAAGATGTCTTCGTTGTTGAGAAGCTTAGTTTCTATAGACTAACACAAATCCACTATTCTGCTAAGTTTCAAATGTAAACAAATATGGCTTCTATGATAAACAAAAATTAGGCTTAGTAACACTGAAACAACTTTAAATTGTTGATAATTCTACAAGTATTGCATGCAGGTTAACTTAAGCATAAATACCTTAACGGGAGTATATAAGAACGACATAATTCAAACATTTGTAAAGCAAAAAATACTTATAGTTGCCAACATATGAGAATACAAAAACTGAGCTCACGGAGCCGTGAAACAGAGTGGGGATATGTATATATATATATATATATATATATATTTCAGTTTTGTCCTGCCGATTGCCACCAGAAAGGGAGGTGCGCAACTATATCCTCCAGCAGTCCTATATACAAAATTTCAACGTTCTGAGGCTACTCGTTTTTGAGTTATGCGAAGCATCCATACATGTATGCATGTAATAAACATGTATGTAGCCATACATGTACAGACGCCACAAAAAGTGTCTTTAAAATCCATTTTAAATCAGTTTTATAACTTCTTGGGGGAAAGAGAGTCCTTTATTCTGTCCATACATAGAGATATCACGCAAAAACATCGCAAAATTGCATTCGATAGCGGTCAAAATGGATTTTTTTTTTGGAATATGATAACCGGAAATTTTCGTGATTACAGTACTTCCTTCACTTCGTACAAGGAAGTAAAAAATTTCGCAAATTGAGACTTAAATCAAACGTGCTCTCAGAAGGAGTTCCTTAAAATGTTTTAATTTTAATAATACAAAAATTTTCTGCAAAAAAGTGTGTAAAAAGTATAATTTGCAGTTATACCTTTGAGGAAGGGATATCAGTTCAACCACATATCTGGAACAAAAATTTTGGTTTAAAACTTGAAAATTAGAGTTAATTACTATTTTTTCGCTTAACCCTTTAAATTTTGCAATAGTTCTCTTTGTTTTCGTTTTATAATGCAGCACACACACAAACAAATACATATATATATATATATATATCAAACTTAAATAAAAAAATTGAATTTAAAAATTCCAAATCCAAATCACATGTTGTAAGCTGCAGTAATTGAGTGGTACTAAAAATCAAAACAAATTCAAAACAGAATAATTAACTGGCACAAAAGCTGCAAAATTATTAAAATATAGAGTACCATAGAATTGACGAAATTTAAAAGTAATTGGAAGAAAAATCACTATAAACAAATAAAAATTATACAAAAATTGGCTTAATTGGCTTGATTTGCAGATAAGAGTACTATTTCTTCCAATAGCTAATATATGGTTAAGCAGATGAATGATCGAAGAAAAGCAAAAGTTTTCTGCATTTTTTCCATACATAAATAAAACTTTTTTTAAAGATAGGACGAAAGAACAGACTTCGAGAAAAATAACACGTGATTTGAATGAGACAAAATATTCCATCTCATTCTTTTAGTAATAATACAGTTTTCAGCATTATTCACGATATTAACAGTATTTATTTAACTAAATATGTTCAGTTTTGTTTTTCTTTCTCCCTGTTTACATACAAAGCATTTAAATTAAAAGTAGACATCACATTTAAAGGTATATAACATATACTGCTTGTAGACTTTTTCTGATTTCAGGATTATTCTTTTCTGTATGAGAGGCAGTTAAATTAGTTTGACGGAAAGTAAAATAAATTCTTCGGAGGACTAAAATTATTTGATGAATAAGCTGACGGAAAACAGCGTTAAAAGCTGTTATATTTTGTATCGCGAAATTTTTCAAAAGTCAGTTATTATTCCAGTTATCAAAAAATGCTGCAACAAATGTGTTTTTACTTCCTTGTACGAAGTAAAAAGGATATATTGTAATCGCGAAAAGATTCAGGCAGCATATTTCAACGAAAATATCCATTTTGACCGCTATCGAATGCAATTTAACGATGTTTTTGCGTGATATCTGTACCTAAGGACAGAATAAAATACTCTTTTCCTTCAAAAAATTATAAAACTGCTTTAAAATTAATTCTGAAGAGAATTTTTCGTCGCGTCTCTACGAACGTATGTACGTAAGTACGTGCGTGCGTACGTACGTATCTCGCATAACTCAAAAACGAGTAGCCTCAGAACGTTGAAATTTTGTATATAGGACTGCTATAACATGTAGATGTGCACCTCGTATTTTGGTTGCAATCGGCCGCACCAAACGTATATAAATATATTTATACATATATCTACTCTATTATCCGGCTATGTGATCTCAGTGTCTTTACTCTGATATGTTTGTAAATTGTACATATTTTGCTTTAAAAATGATTGAATTATGTTGTTTTTATCTTCCGGTTAAGGATTTTATGCCTTTAGTAAATCCGTGTGCAATATTTTTAGAATTATCAGCAATTTTAAAGTTGTTTAATTGCGCTAAGCCTGTTTTTAATGGCGGCCATTCATGTTTACATTTGAAACAGGAGACTAGTGGATTTGTTGCCAATCTAGAGAAACTTAGCTTCGAAACAACAAAGATAACGCATTCATTTATTATTGTCAATTAAATCATGCTTAATTCTTTCTGGAATGTTTTCGAGGAAATAAGTGTTTGAGATTTACTTCGTAATTTTTAATATAGATATTTTGAGTTTTTATGTATTTTTGCCTTCTCGCGAAGTGAGAACTGAATTAATTGAATGAGAAATACTCAATCGTCTGTGAAAAACTGTTTGTTTTTTGTTTTGTTTGCTTAATTTCTTTTATACATCATTCTAGCTTTATTACAGTATTTGAATAGAAAATGTGGCAACGATTAGATAATTCTATTCTTTAAATGATGTAAATTTTGTGCATTATGAGTTATAATATGAACGAAATATATACGTTAACTGTTATATAATTATTGGATTATGTAACAGTTAACTTAGTTTCAGTTATATAATTATATAAGTTAACTCTTATATAATTCTTAATACTGTTAACTGAATCTAGCGCCAGAGTGTCGCTATGGTAAACGAATACTAGAGTGAATTTTAAAGAATGCATTTATTCTATTGTGGTTTATGCGGTGTCGGAGAAATTGATTTAATTCAATCCAATAAGTTTAAATGAAATGCAAGAAAAAATGCGTATAATTTAATATTCCAGTACAAGGAAGTCATGTGGTGCACACATCAGATTTTTTTCCATATGCGTTGTTGCTCCAGAAACAATATCTTTGGAAAAAAAAGGAATATTGCCACGTTGTTTCTGAATTCTTCACTGTGATGGCTGCTAATAGATGTTCCCATGAATAAAGGCGGAAGTTCATTTCTGCTCTCTCATTGTGAGGAAAAATAACGGCCCTTGAAAAATGAAAGGGAGCTGCATATATAACAGGTGTCCTCAAACTTAAGGAATGCAAATGAAAATGTGTGATTTATTTAATTGTAAAAGTCACTTCATGTTGAATTTGAATTTTATTGGATTCTTTAATTAATTTTTATATTTAGTTACGTAATCGAATAACTTAATATGTGTATTTTTTTTGCATTTAAACCAATACATAAAATGTTCTCTGGAAATACTATTTTCTCTTAACTACACGTACTACACTTAACTTCTCATACAATCATCAAATTCATAAAGTAAGAAATATTTTTTTTTTTATGCGAAACGTGATTTTAATAAAATGCGCTTTACTTTTTAGGCTTCAGACACTTTTATAGCTGGAATTGCCGAGATAAAACTTATAAATGCTTCACCTGTATCGATTAAGAAACGGAATGTATCCGAAATCGATATGATTAGAATTTCCGCTCGCGCACTGAAACGTCAGAATGTCAGAAAAGGGAAACATACAAAAAAATAAAAGGGCAAGGGCATGTCGAAATGCACATTTCTATTGTAAAATCGATACAAATCGATAATCGAAATGCAATTAAGGAAAGGATCTGAAAAGTTAAAAGTTATATCCCTTGGGGTTAGCTTAACTTCAAAAGACAATGTCAATGGGGTATTTGTCAATGAGGTACGAATTTGATCCAACTTTTGTGCCAGTTGTACTTACTTCATTACTCATTTTCTCAATTTTTCTATTTGTATATAAATTTATCGATATCAAGATAAACTTTCATGTGAATATGCAACAGAATAACTTTCTAATAGAACTTGCGAACTAACTTTCTAATAGAACTAACTAATAGAACTTGCGAACTAACTTTCTAATAGAACTTGCGAACTAACTTTCTAATAGAACTTGCGAACTAACTTTCTAATAGAACTAACTAATAGAACTTGCGAACTAACTTCCTAATAGAACTAACTAATAGAACTTACGAACTAACTTTCTAATAGAACTAACTAATCGAACTTGCGAACTAACTTTCTAATAGAACTAAGTAATAGAACTTGCGAACTAACTTTCTAATAGAACTTGCGAACTAACTTTCTAATAGAACTAACTAATAGAACTTGCGAACTAACTTCCTAATAGAACTAACTAATAGAACTTACGAACTAACTTTCTAATAGAACTAACTAATCGAACTTGCGAACTAACTTTCTAATAGAACTAACTAATAGAACTTGCGAACTAACTTTCTAATAGAACTTGCGAACTAACTTTCTAATAGAACTTGCGAACTAACTTTCTAATAGAAGTAACTAATAGAATTTGCGAACTAACTTTCTAATAGAACTAACTAATAGAACTTGCGAACTAACTTTCTAATAGAACTTGCGAACTAACTTTCTAATAGACCTTGCGAACTAACTAATAGAATTTGCGAACTAACTTTCTAATAGAACTAACTAATAGAACTTGCGAACTAACTTTCTAATAGAACTAACTAATAGAATTTGCGAACTAACTTTCTAATAGAACTAACTAATAGAATTTGCGAACTAACTTTCTAATAGAACTTGCGAACTATATAATAGAACATGCGAACTAACTTTGTAAGGATCTTAAGTTTTACTAACGTTTATTTTATTTTAAATCTTTACTATCACTTCTTATTTTCTACTTCCGGACAGAATTAAAAGCGTTAACTTATTTATGCAAAATTTGTCTGGCGAACGCCAAGTACTTAAGTTGTGGCTTTTTGCCAAGCCAGAGAGAGGAAGGAGTTAGTCGAAGCAGGCCGCTTGCCGTAGAAGTTTTACTCGGTTGCTGGTTGCCTACCAGGCCAGAGGTTTAATCCTCTTGATAATTTTAAAACGTATTGTAGTGTTAACAGTTCTCTGTACTACATACGGCTTCCTGTTAATATAAGGCCAATCTTCCACGTTTATTATTCCAAATTTAATTTAGAGTTTAGTTATATTTTTATATTCTTACGTTCAGACCACAAGTAGTTGGTCTCTGTATTCCAAAGTACGGAAATTATTGTAAAGAGTGAAAAATAAAGGGTTTTGTATACCCTTTCTGTGTATCCTGTCTACTTCCCACATTTATTGAACATAGCTTTAGTAAGCTCTCTGTTCCGAGTCAGGTCCTTGCATGTTCCCAAAGAAAGTAAGACGGAACATAGAACCTGATAACTTTCTAATAGAACTTGCGAACTAACTTTCTAATAGAAGTAACTAATAGAACTTGCGAAATTCTGCAAACGTTTAGCATATAGCTATAGAAAAATATCAATATTTCGATTTGAGAGATCACTTTCTGTAACTCTCGAGGCCTGACTTATGCAGCATCAAATGATGCAAGTGTTCTGGACCTCTATTTTCTACCCACCAAAATTTAACTATAGTTGAAATATGTTATCTTTTGGGAGTATTATAATTCTAAATTTTATAGTTATAAAATTCGAAGACGAAATAAAATTTATTATTCCGTATTTTAGATTTTTGACCGTTATTGTAATAAGTTGTACATTGAGTCACATGTGGCATCATCACTGACGATTGATATCGAAATTTCAAAAAAAAAAAAAAATAAACGATGTTTCATAAATAAATTCATTGCATTAATTTATTCTTGTAACTGGAATTTAATTTGTTTTGTTATATAACAAAACCAGTAAAAACTTCCTCAGGTTATTTTGTAGAGTCATTAGGTACTTTTTGGAAGCAGAAGTGAAGAATTAGCAACGCCCACGCGGGGAATCGAACCACGGACCTCTGGAATACGCGCCCAGCGTGCAGACCACTACACTACGGAGGCATGCTAAGAAGGCGGGAGAAATACCTTATAATTTAGCTTACATTTTATGCAATATATAACAATTAGGTTTTGATTTATTACATTATTTTATGAAAAATTCTATGCTATTTGCATTACTGTTACCTATCACATTTAAAACTGAAAATGAATATCTTTTTTGGGGGGGGGATTGCTTCAAACCATGAAGTTTGTAAATTGATCTCTGAGGTTTTGCACCGAACCATCAGTTTCATAAATTGGTCTCTGATAATCACCCGAAGATTTCATAAATACCCTAAGATATAAACTATGCCTCAGAAATCTCTTACAATAGAGCAGATACAGATCTGTGACATACGGAATACTCAAAACGAAGCAACTGTTGTTATTGATACAACATTTCTCGTTAAACTTTGACGATGGTTTTCAGGTCGTAACTTCTAGGAACATACTAGCGAGTATTAATCCGTTTTCTAAATTCCAAATACACTCACCACATTTCTAGCCTGGACGTCCAACTGCCCAATTAATTTTCTGAATATGTTTTCTGTTCAGGATTCTACTGCAAAAACATATTCAAGCTTTTTAAAAGATTTAATAAAAAACAATTTTTTTTTTCCTCGAAATTCAACGTTTGATTCCATCCCATCCATAATGCTTAGATTTATCCTTTTACAAAAAAAATGCACCTTTTAGACAAGTTTAGAACTAAATTTTAAGAACTTTTACAGCAAACGTTTACAATTACCATAGCAACCTCTGATTTATTTGTAAAGGTTATTAATTTGCAAACCTAAATTATCATTTGGCAGTCAGAGCTGTAGATCGGGTTTTCAGCGCCTGGGGACAACTGAAGATAACGTCCTCTTGTTTGCCAAGAATGAAAAACAATGAAAAACATTTCTAAAAATTAGTACCGTTATTTTGACGCCCTTTGTATGCTGTGTTCGAGAACATGTGTTCCCCCTTGCTCCCTTCTAGCTACGCTCCTGTTAGCAGCCATTGTCCTTTTAACAAACCTGCAGATCATCCGGCGTACAAAGTCTACCCATAGATGAGAAATCTCGCGCAGTCAGTTTCTCATTTACATACATATAAAGCTTCTGTTTTAGTCTTCAGAAGGGAGGTGGATAAATCTCTCGAATAAATAAAATGAGACATGTGTTGGAAGATATTAAAAATAGACCATTGGAACACTTTAGTAATGCAATCATTTAGCTCCAAAATGTTACCGAAGTAGTGCAGTTTTTTTCATAAGATAGACAAAACTCTAATACATAGATAAATCAATATGTGCGAAATTAATTTCTATATGAAAAGCATTAAAAAAAGAATATTTTTTCAGCGTTTAATTGATACGCGCGTGGAATTATGTAGTGGTATTCGAACTTATCTATAAAATATTAATTACGATGCAAAGTACCATGAAAAATATTAGATGTCGCTAATAAGCTTCAAATTTGCATAAAGTTGGTTCAATACGCCGTCATTTTATTACACAACAAAAGTTTAGTTCTGCTTAAGTACTTCTTATGTTTACCAATCAAAATGTTGCAATATTATTTTCTTAAATATACGATATCACAATTATATTTTTACTTCCTTGTACGAAGTAAAAAGGAGTATTGTAATCGCGAAAAGTTTCAGGCAGCATATTTCAACGAAAATATCCATTTTGACCGCTATCGAATGCAAATTAACGATGTTTTTGCGTGACATCTGTACTTAAGGACAGAATAAAATACTCTTTTCCTTAAAAAAAATTATAAAACTGCTTTAAAATTAATTCTGAAGAGACTTTTTCGTGGCGTCTCTACGAACGTATGTATGTACGTACGTATCTCGCATAACTCAAAAACGAGTAGCCTCAGAACGTTGAAATTTTGTATATAGGACTGTTATAACATGTAGATGTGCACCTCGTATTTTGGTTGCAATCGGCCTCACCAAACGTATATAAATATATTTATATATATATCCACTGTGTTACCCGGCTCAGTGATCTCAGTTTCTTTACTCTTATATGTTTGTAAATTGTACATTTTTTGCTTTAAAAATTATTGAATTATGTTGTTTTTATCCTTTAGTAAATATGTGTGCAATACTTTTCGAATTATCAGTAATTTTAAAGTTGTTTAATTGCCGCTCAGTCTTTTTTTAATGGCAGCCATTGATGTTAACATTTGAAACAGGAGACTAGTGGATTTGTTGCCAATCTAGAGAAACTTAGCTTCGCAACAGCAAATATAATGCCTTCATTTATTATTGCCAATTAAATCATGCCTTATTCTTTCTGGAATGTTTTCGAGGAAATAAGCGTTTGAGATTTACTTTGTAATTTTTAATATAGATATTTTGAGTTTTTATGTATTTTTGCCTTCTCGCGAAGTGAGAACTGAATTAATTATATGAGAAATACTCAATCGTCTGTGAAAAACTGTTCCTTTTTGTTTTGTTTGCTTATTTTCTTTTATACATCATTCTAGCTTTATTATAGTATTTGAATAGAACATTTGGCAACGATTAGATATTTCTATTCTTTAAATGATATAAATTTTGTGCATTATGAGTTATAAAATGAACGAAATATATACGTTAACTGTTATATAATTATTGGATTATATAACAGTTAACTTAGTTTCCGTTATATAATTATTATATAAGTTAACTGTTATATAATTATTAATACTGTTAAGTGAATCTAGCGCCAGAGTGTCGCTATGGTAAACAAATACAAGAGTGAATTTTAAAGAATGCATTTATTCTATTGTGAATTATGCGCTGTCGGCGAAGTAGATTTAATTCAATCCAATAAGTTTAAATGAAATGCAAGAAAAAATGAGTATAATTTAATATTCCAATACAAGGAAGTCATGTGGTGTACACATCAGATTTTTTTTTTAAAATTATGAAAACGGCAATTTTTCACTTAAGACCTTTAGCGAATAAAGTTTACTCCTTTATATTTATTTTCCGGTAACTCCTTTTAGTTTAAATTTAAGAAATTTCAATTAAAAAATAATAGCCGATACCGTTTCTTAAGAATTATAAACAGTGAAAAATAATTGTGGTTCCATTTTATTTAAATTCTTTGTTTCTGATTTCATACTCTTTCTTGAATATATTATCTTAGAATTTCATCTTCAATTCAATATGAAAAAGTATACTGTTTGTACTTTCTTGTAGTAACTCTAAATACGTTTTTTGAGAAATAAATTCCACATTTTATTCCACAGCCTGAAATGTTATGTTGGTTTTAAATATGCTATGAATAAGAATTTCAAAACCTCTCAAAGTAAAGCTCTTCAAAGTAAATTCTCTGGTTTATAAATTTTTGTCCATTATATTTATGAAACAAACAATATTCTGAATACGTTTACTTCGCATTATGCGATACTGCATTCTTGAATTGCAACAAAACCATCTCAAATATGCGTAACCAATAAAAAAGGCATAAACGCGATCATGTTCAAATCTCTGCTCGTATTTGCTAAGCCAGAATGAATTCGAACAAAAAAAGAAAATTGTTTTTTCTGTCCCTAATTTGTATTCTTGTGCCATCCAAGTTTCATCTAAGATGAATTCTTCTGTTACATCAGCAGCATTCGGGCACAAATGCTACCAAAAAATTTTCGACACCACAAATAGCTCCCCAAATTGCTTAATTTCAAATTCTTGTGCGGTTTGCTGCATTTGGTGGAAGGGGAGAGGAAATCGGGAGGAGGGAGTTCTCCAACCTCTGACATCCACGCCTTGACTCATGCCGTATTTCCCTTCACTACTGCTTCTGTGGTACGTTGTTTAGGTTCCTGTTTTGAATACTAATTCGGAATGTTACCTTCTACCTTCATATCGGTCTGTTACATTTCCAGGGTCAACTTTCTATGTTTATAATGCCGAACCTGAACTTAGAGAGTTGTGCTAGGAGAAATGGATGGTTTGTTTACCAAATTCAACTATTGTGCTTATAAAGAGCAAACACACTTTAATTCACTGTACGGTTTTTACTTCCTTGTACGAAGAAAAAAGGAAGTATTGTAATCGAGAAAAGTTTCAGGTAGCATATTTCAACGAAAATATCCATTTTGACCTCTTTCGAATGCAATTTAACGATGTTTTTGCGTGATATCTGGAGGTAAGGACACAATAAAAGACTCTTTTCCTCCAAAAAAAAATATAAAACTGCTTTAAAATGAAATCTGAAGAGAATTTTTCGTAGCTTCCGTACGAACGAATGTACGTATCTCGCATAACTCAAAAACGAGTAGTCTCAGAACGTTGAAATTTTGTATATAGGACTGCTATAACATGTAGATGCGCACCTCGTATTTTGGTTGCAATCGGCAGCATCAAACGTATAAAATATATGTATATATATATCCACTCTGTTACCCGGCTCAGTGATCTCAGTTTCTTCACTCTTATATGCTTTTAAATTGTACATTTTTTTGCTTTAAAAATGATTGAATTATGTTGTTCTTATCTTCCGGTTAAGGTTTTAATGCCTTTAGTAAATCTGTATGCAATACTTTTAGAATTATCAACAATTTTAAAGCTGTTTAAGTGCAGCTAAACCTAATATTTTTTTTTTTATCTCGGCCATTGCTTGTTCACATTTGAAACAGCAGACTAGTGGATTTGTTGCCAATCTAGGGAAACTTAGCTTCGCAACAACAAAAGATAACGCCTTCATTTATTATTGCGAATTAAATCATGCTTAATCCTTTCTGGAATTTTTTCGAGGAAATATGTGTTTAAGATTTACTTCGTAATTTTTAATACATATATTTTGAGTTTTTATGTATTTTTGCCTTGTCGCGAAGTGAGAACTGAATTAATTGAATGAGAAATACTCGATCGTCTGTGAAAAATTGTTTCTATTTTGTTTTGTTTGCATAATTTCTTTTATATATCTCTTCTAGCTTTATTATAGCATTTGAATAGAACATGTGGCAACGATTAGATAATTCTATAAATGATATAAATTTTGTGTATTCTGAATTATAATATGAACGAAATATAATACTGTTATGTGAACCTAGCGCCAGAGTGTTACTATGGTAAACAAATAGAGTGAAGTTTAAAGAATACATTTACTCTATTGTGGTTTATGCGCTATCAGCGAAGTAGATTTAATTCAATCCAATAAGTTTAAATTAAATGCAAGAAAAAATGCGTATAATTTAATATTCCGTACAAGGACGTCATGTGGTGTATACATCAGATTTTTTAGACTAATGAACGGAAAACTCATTTCCTTTTAAAAAAAAATGTCTGTCTGACAAATTTTTTCTGAGAGTCGTCATTTTATAAATGCTTCCATTTGTCATAAGGTATGTCGGAATGTTTCAAAATATCATTTCATAAATGCCATGAATATGATTTATAAATATAAAATAAAAAGAATTGTTATAGAACTAAATATTTTATATTGCGTCTATTTTATGGTTGGAATATATAATACGATTTATATTTTATCAAGCATGCAGCGATGTGTATCATTTAAGCACGGAATATTATAAGTTTTGATACAGAACTTATTAAATACATACATATGTCGTTCCTAGGAGCCAAATGCATTATTTAAAGTGATCATATTATCATGTAAGGCCGTCAAATCTTTTAAGCCCAGATTCTCTTCTACTTCTTTATAATTCGGTTTCTTTAAAATGTCACACATTCACATTTCAACTGGGTAAATATTATTTTTACGGAAAGATGAAGAAAAATGTTGAGCTCAAGGTATGATAGGAAATGAAATTTTAAAAGATGTTCCATATGAAGCATCAGTTTCAATATGAAGCATCAGTTGCATTTAGATAAAAGTGACTGTGCATTATAGATAGCCAAAATTTCATGTGTTTCACATGCTGTTAAGGTACTTTAAATGCGTATAATGTTAAGGTACTTTAATGCATAATAATGGTACTTTAAAATACACTCACATCCATAAATTAAGGATAATTCGGAGTCACGCGGAAATCGAACTCTAAAATAAATATGTCACCTGTAAAATCACTACACATATCTTCAAGAATCATATGCAAATTTCAGGAAGTAACCAGATGACACCGATGGTACGTCACAATGACGAGAGTGTAAGAGAGTGATATATAAGGAATACAGGCAAAGAAGTAAAATTGTTTGCAGGCGCTTTATAAGCATTTCAGTGCAATAACCGAATAGTTATGCACAAAGGACGCATTTGGATGATTTTTTACATGGTAGAATTATCGGCCATCTCGAATGTGGGCGTACCCAACTGGAAGTATCAGACGAACTTGGAATTGCTCAGAGTGTCATCTTCAGGCTTTGGCAACAATTCCAAGATGATGGTAACGTGAGTAGACGTCGCCCCAGAGTTACAATGCCGAATGTGGACGGGTATTTGGCAGTTACTATCAAAAGAAACAGCCGGAGCACAGACTCAGGCCTGTCTCGTCAGCTCTCTTCAGCCACTGGTACAACAATTTCGAGGCAGACCGTGTACAGACGCTAAGGGCAGATTGGTCTATATGCTCGTAGACCTGTCAGATGCGTTCCACTTACTGCAACTCGCTGTCGCCTGCTGTTAGCCAAGAGTAGAGAGCATGCATTGTGGACACTGCAACAGTGGGCTTGTGTGATGTTTTCCGACGAGTCCAGGTTTAGCTTGCAGTCTGATTCTCGCCGGACTTTCATATGGAGAGTTCCAGGTACCCGTTACCACCAAGAAAACATCATTGAACGACACCGTTACGGTGGTGCAGGAGTGCTCGTTTGGGGTGGAATTATTCTGGGTTCCAGAACTGACCTGCATGTTCAAATTGGAACCATGACAAGCCAAATCTATCAGACGTCATTCTGGAGCAACATGTACATTTGCTTCGGGACGCCATGGGCGCACAATTTGTGTTTATGGATGACAACGCCCGTCCTCACAGTGCAAACATCGTAAGCAAATGCCTTCAATCGGAGGATATCACCCGTATGGACTGGCCAGCATTCTCAGCGGACTTGAATACAGTAGAGCACGTGTGGGACATGCTTGTCCGACGTGTTGCAGCCCTTCAACCTCCTCCTAAATGTCTAACGGAACTTTGGAGAGCAATGCTTTTTGAGTGGTGTAATATCCCCCAAGATCAGATCGATAATTTGATACTCAGCATGCCTAGGCGTTGTACGGACTGTATTGCATCGTCTGGGAGACACACAATGTGTTAACAATCATACCAACCATGTAATATTGGGTTTTTTGTAAATAGGTTTTTTTTTTTTGTAATTTGCTCCAGGGAGAAAAAATCGCTAATTTTTTTAATAATATCAAACATATAGCATCTTTTTTTTTTGCTCTTTACCTTTTGTTTCATAAATAAGCTTTACAAATATGTCAAATTTGGTTTGCTTCTAACTCTTCCTTTGCCTTATTTTGCATTATCCTTAATTTATGGATATGAGTGTAATTGAAAGCTCTTGGGTGCATTGGATAGTTTGGAAAGTAATTGGATTCATCAGTAACAGAAATCTGTATTCAAATTCAAAGAAAAGTAAAATGTGTATCGCAACGTTTTCACAGCTTGTATAATGCTACAAATCGCTTAAAGTTTGTTAAGGATAATAGAAATATAGAGCTCAATTTGAAGCACATTTCAAAACGGTAATTTCTTTGGAACCCATATAAACTAAATAGTTCATTTACTGCGGTAATTTGTCGTTTAAAATATTGAGCTCATCGCGTGACATGAAATACTCTACAATCCTTTGTTAGAGTGAACTTACAAATGTATAGCACGAATTTTTCTGATAAGAAAACTTATTACTATCCACATAAGTGCCACAAAAAATTTCTTTTCGATAATTATTATAAAATTAAAAATCAACATTAAACATACACATATGAGCCAGTAAATAATTATTAATGAGCAAATAAACTCATGACATGAGCCAGTAAGTAATTATTCATGAGCAAATAAATTAAAGTCACGCGCTTTCCTGAAGCTAAATTTCTATTTTAAAATTTTAGGAGACAATTTTTTATTTCTATAGCTACTATTTAATGACGTTTAAATTTTCCTGAATAAGGGAGATTTCTGATATTTTGTTTAAGATGAGGATTTTAAGATTTAAATTTACCATTTTAACAAAATAAAAATTCAGAAATGAGACTAGGAACAAAATACATAATATGTGGCTGTATTTTTATATAAAAGCATCACAGTTGTAGGGATTTTGGAGGCACAAAGGTCTTTTTTATCAAACATTTCTAGAGAGTATAAATATCAGAAAACAGCATGTTGCATTCGAAAGCTCGGGATCAATCAATCTTTAACAGTTACACACATATTTTAGGCAAGAGTAAGGCGTTAAAGGTGTTTAAGTAGTTGATTGTAAAAGACCAAGCGAGAACTACCTTTATAAGAGAAGGAATTGCTTCGTAGATGATTTTCTAAAACATACTTACTTGATTACTTAACACATAATAGAAACTGCCAAACGCCAACACAGAATATTTCGCTGCAGAAAAAGTAATCCTGTAAATCTTAAGGTTTTGTAGCTGTTACACTTTCACCGAAGACTGTTTTTAATTATTTAACTCTGAAAATTTCAATTGAGTTATCATATATTTTCCAAATAATTGTTTCTGTGATTTTTCTAAAAAATAGTTCAAATATAAAAATCCAGATATGCCTTCTGAGCCATTTTCATTTGGGTAACAGTAAGTTCAGATCATCAAAGAATAAGGAATATTAACAAAATAGCAAACCTTAATAATGACTCAATTTCTCTTGTTCTATATTAGTTTTGACCTCTGTATTGTACAGCAGATAATAACCTCAGTATATATGCTGTATACGTCTATTGTTCCGAGAATATATTTCTTCGACGCATGCATGTATTTACGTGAACTTATGTAAAATATATTTAGATGTCACCAAAATTCCTCGTTAGATTCAAACATTCAAATCACACATCTGAATTTTGAAGCTACATTCTTGTCAGTCTGATGCATTATAATTGTGTGACAAGAAAAGTTACAATCTGTAAATTTTAAAGAGTATTTATCTTCCTTGCTATATATATTTTGTACCGCATGAATGAAAGAAAGAGACATTTTGTGCTGCATTTATCAGAAATATTTTGTTCTGCACGGGAAACAAAAACTTCCCTCAGGCTAATCACGTGCAATACGCTAATAGTATGTACATGAAAGTTATACTAAACTGGCAACAGTACATTAAAAAAAAATAATTAAGTTTTTTGGATTTTCTTATTCCCTTTGAGCATTTGTTGTCCTGATATACAATTACAGAGCACGCACTTTTATGTTTTGAAAAGAATTTTAAAATATGTAGTGTATTCTTTAAAATATTAAAAGATTTTGCCTACACTTTACATTTTAATCTCAATTTTGAGCTACATTGAGTTTTGCTAATCCTGGTTTTTAAAGCAAGACAAGAAATGTTGAACTCTCTCTTCAAATAATTGTTACTTGGAAGGAAATAGACAATTATTTTATGTACATAACATAACACCCTTCTAAATCTGGTAACAGTGTTTCCCATAAAATCAAAAATCAAAATTAATTATTAGGGATAAAAATTTTCACCCCAGACATCTAGCGCTTTCTTATTGATTCAGCTCCGAGGACTAACGGACCAAAGAGTAGCAAATCCCGCCAAACGGAAAAGCAAATGTCTACACTTAAATGACGTCATCATAAAAGAATAGAAAAAAATAGGGAAAAAGGGAAGAAAAGAAATCCGACACGTCTGTACTCCTCTTTTCGATTAAGAAGAGAACGTCTAGTATCCCATTGACTTCACGTATGCAGGAAATTCTTTTGATCTTCAGCGTTCCGATTGGGTACCTCTTTTGAGGTCAAGAAGCCTTCGTGACATCAGAGATTTTTCCTCTCCCATTTCCCTTACGGTATCCTGTTCGTAATGACGTCCTTCAAAAGATCTGAAATATACTTCTCTTTTTATCCTTGCGTGATTATATTTTCCCCTCTCCTACAATAGAGTGGTTTTTCTTTAGTTTATTTTTTAATGAAACTACTAGCGTTACAAATAATACTGGTCTGCATTTTGGAAAGAAGAGAATATATGTGATTTTTATTGCAGTCAAGCCATTTTCTCCAGAAAGATTTCAAAATGGGAACTTCGACATGAACCAATGCTAGAAGGAGTGTGCTATGCACATTCACCTATGGAACAGCTCTATGATGCGATAAAGTCTGACGAATAATTCTACGCTGTTATTGTAGCTGCCACTACAGCTTTGTCGGAGAACACTAAACGAACCATCACTTGTTGCAACTGAAGGAAAAACTGGCTACGCATGGCAGCTTTAATTTCTGTGATGTGCGTGGATGATAGCTGAAGGAAATAAGTAATATCTGATTGGCTACAGTACGATCAGTTGTTGGAGCTTCGCTTATTATGAGCTGCCCAACGATAAGCTAGGGAAATGTCAACTAGGGAAATATACTTCTGATAAGTAATAGGGAAGCAGACATGTTTTTAGAGTAAGCGTTTTCGCTTCTTCAAGTTCCACATATTAACTGACTACTCTTTAATGCCCAATTTATTGAAAACTGTTAAGGGTAAAATTAAAAATATAAACTTTCTTCTTCACGCGTATCATGATCATCCAGCTTCTTCCATGTTGTAGCGATAAGAATCATCGCTACTAGCCGATGGAAATAAAGGAAGTAGGATGAAAGGCAGTTACAGTCGCCTGGGGACCGGCACCATGGAAGTTCCTCAGTAGAAGCAGAAGCTACCAATACCATTACACGAATTTAAAGTCTATATGATGAGTTCTATGCATGCTAGCGTTGTTCAAGACGGAAAGGATATTAGCATAATTTCTGTGACACATGTTGTTGCTGTTGTCGTCTCGTCCATGTTCGTTATGGAAGAATGGTTGCCATAGTCTCAAGAAGGTTGGACTTTTACTTCGACCCCGCCTTCTTCCAAAAGCATCTGAATCATGTATGTATGTTTACTGATGATTACATTATCCCCGATCAGATAGTAGAGAGAGGGCACCTGAAGTGCAAGCAAACTTGACTCAACAACACGAGCATCAGTCCAACTTGAAATTATTCTCCATGGGCTGGGTTTTTCTTCACTGCGCGACGCGCATAACCTCTAAAGTTCTGCGCTAGAAGATCCACTACAACCACAATATCCTCTACTACGATGACGCACCAATTTGAGAAAAGTTATAGGAATAATAATAATGATAATTGAAATCTATAAGAAGAATTCGAATACAGATGTCTAGGCTAAGAGATTTCAGTTTTGCTTTGTGTTTGAAGCAGTGGTATTACAGCAATGTTAAAATAAAGTTAAATATACATGCTGGTAGGTGAGATGTCTTTGGTTACTATAATGTTAGTGTTCATATTTATACCTGTTGAAATTATTTCGTTTCCCTCCGATGGAGCCAATTTGTCTTTTATTATTTATCGTCTGTCGCCGTCTAGGTCACGTGACTGGCGGCAGAGAAAGAATGTAATAATTCTTTTAGTTAAGTTTGAGTGCGACGCTTGAAATGATCTGTTTCTCGGCCGCATAGCGGTAATCAACAATTACAATAATTGTTCTTGATAAACTAATCTTGGCCCTATGATGGGAAATTTATATTAATACCTGCTACATTTAATGTATAAACCTTCTATACTAAACCATATAAGTCTTGGAAAAATTAGCTCTGACTAAACGAGTTAAAGTAAAATGATAAATAATACGTGGGTGCAATCCGTGCTTTAAATTTCATTTTGAAAATATTAGAAATGAATCCTGACGTCTGTCATTAATCTAAAATATGGATAATTTTCTGATAGAAAATTTTTAAAAAGATTTCAACTATATGAATTAAGATTTTAATTCAAGATTCATTTTGATATTAAGTTACATAATTTGATCATAAAATGCATAACAATCAGTAATGAATATTACCAAAATATCAAAAATTGAAGCTAACGTATCTTATGAATATACATAATGTTTTAAAATGAGTAACATGAAATGAAGACTTTTCATGTAATTTCTGTTTGAAATTATAGTTCTCATTTGGATTAAGAAATTTAATGACAAGCTATACAAATACATATTTTGGAAAATTGCCAAAAAATTAATCCATATATATTTGATGACATAACATGAAATATATACAGAAGTGTTTATGATCATTAGCGTAATTTACGCAAACCATATTATGTATGCGCAATCATGATAACTCGATATTTAATATCAAAATTAACTATAGCAAAGCATGCATAGGCATTTTACTTATTAACAAAATTGCGCTTTGAATAAGACAAGATTACCTCTGTATTATTGCATCTTTAGATATGAAAATGATATCTTGCGCACCTGTATCGCAAATAGCTACATTTACGTACACTTATCAGGTTCAGTGTTCCGCCTTACTTGCTTTGGGAACATTCAATGACCTGACTCGGAACAGGGAGCTTACTAAAGCTATGTTCAATAAATGTGGGAAGTAGACAAGATACACAGGAAGGATATACGAAACCCTTTATTTTTTTCTCTCGTTACAATGATTTCCGGACTTCGGAATACAGAGACCAACCACTTGTGGTCTGAACGTAAGAATATAAAAATATTAACTAAACTCTAACTAGACTTAACTTTGGAGTAATAAACAAGTGGCTACTTGATTGGCCGTATATTAACAGAAAGGCCGTATGTAGTACAGAGAACTGTTAACACTACGATACGTTTAAAATTATCAAGAGGATTAAACCTCGGGCCTTGAAGGCAACCAGCAACCGAGTAAAACTGCTAAGGCAAGCGGCCAGCTTCTACTAACTCCTTCCTCTCTCTTGCTTGGCAAAAAGCCACAACTTAAGTACTTGGCGTTCGCCAGACAAATTTTGCATAAATAAGTTAAAGCTTTTAATTCTGGCCGGAAGTAGAAAATAAGAAGTGATAGTAAAGATTTAAAATAAAATAAACGTTAGTAAAACTTAAGATCCTTACACACTTATTATATATGTTGAAACATTACTACTGTTGTACGCAGCAGATTTATTGACTATAATACGATAATTATAAAAAGATACGCTACGTTAACGCAAATACATTTTACTTATATAAATGACAACATCTTCAAATTATATTATAAATTTAACAGCTCATGTTGCTAGGGCTTATGAAATGAATCTAAGTTGCCACACTCATTCAAAACTTTAGATTCTCTCTTCCAGTTGGAAAATTTTGATTTGTAATATGTAGCTCTAACAATACACTCAAAATGTGTAATCTCATAAACAAACTGGTATTCAGTGTCTACGAAAGGTCCAAATAAGATTGGGGAAGAAGATATTACAATCCCTTAGGAACATATGATAAATAGAAAAATGTTCGTTTTACAGAATTTTACATCACCTCATATAAGTAAAACACTACAATCCAACTAACAGGAAAAACACAAGAAAGAAAATACTTGCAGTATCATGCCTTATGGCAGGCCAGGGAAATCGTATATTCAATACTATAACAGAATAGGAATGGCCGCAACATACAAAATCATCGCCTTCGCTGGTAATTTCACTTTTGCAACAAATGAAAGGATGCATGATTTCCTGCAAGGAAATTGCAAGAAAGTCCTGAATATATTCAATGATCTTTCTGAACATTGTAAATTAAAGACCTCAGAAGAAAGATAAAAATAATATTACCTTTGCTAAATCATACCATGCACTAAAAATGACCACCCCAATCAATGGCAAAATATAAAAACTGTTTCAAAAATCAAATTCGCGATTTTATAAGAGATGAGAAACTCAGTAGAATTCTTCATTTTATGTATATGAAGCAGCACGCATTGGAAATACGCAAAGCAACAAGTATGATGTAAGGCTTGGATTGAGGCCTACGATTAAGAATACAGTGTACAAATTCCCTTAAAATTATCAATCGAATATACTACTTATTGCAATAAACTAAAACATTAACTCTGATGTCCCTTGGTGCAAAATAATCGCTTGAGCTTTCTTTGTTTTAGATTACGATGCTTCATAATGATATTTAACAAAGTAATTCAAGTTCTGTATGAGCAAAAGGCAAAAAGTTCAGATTGGAAAAGCCTTTTCTCAAATTAAATATGAACTAATAAAATTTATAAGCGAACTGATTGCTACGATGAGAGACTTCGACAGGATTCAAAGCGATATGTAAATGGGTCAAGAGAGATTAAATAATATATGGTAGGTCCTGTCACAGTAATATTATGACAAATATTATAATTTCCTCTGTTTTACCAGTATTTCTGTTTGAAACAGTGAAAGGAAAATACACCAAAGAACACCTTGGTTTCATGTTATTACTAACTTTGTGGATTTTATTATTTTCCTCAGTTTCATTTTTGTGTGAATGATGGATTTTTGTTTTAACTTAGGGTTGCAACCATTTGCTCTCGTAATTTTGTGTTTGTTATGTTTCCTTTTTTAACCTTTTTTGTTACTCGGGTCTCGGGCTTTGGTTTCTCGGTTGTTTAAATATTAAGTCTTTTCAGGTAAATTTTGAATTGTGGTTTTCCTTGTGTAAATTTTGAGCACGGCTGGCTCGGTGGCTTCTCGTTTTTGTGTTGGACGGGCCTGTCCCATTTTGGCCATGTGGCCGATTTAAATCGGCTGGGGGGGGCCGGGGCTGCGCCCATACAAAATACAAAAATACACCAAAGAACACATTTCCTGATTTTGCTGCTCGGATTATAAACTCAAAGCTTTCGAATATACATGCATGAGACATTGTTGCGTTCAGACGTTACATGAGAACATTGCATTGAGTAGTTACAAGAGAACATTACATTGAGACTTTGCATGACAACAACAAATTGAAAAATAAATAGCATTGATTTCTGACACTTTAAATTTGTCAATGAAAAAAATCTAAACTTTAGTGTTTTAGTAGGTGCGTTATTGTTTAGGTACAGATATGTGAAGAACCATGGCTTGGGTTCCACTATGCGTTTACTCTGTTATGCCAAAATTTCGACGATAACAATTTTCTAAATAAACTAAAAATATCTACACAATCAAATATATCACATTAAAATGTTTGTTTGTAATGCAAATTTATAATATATACCCTAAATATTCGTTATTTCAATCTTTGTCAAGTTCATTTTTGTTAATTAAAACAAACAAAATGCAAGCCAATTAGTAAGCACCAAAATCAGCTACACTCCCAATATTCATTTCTAACGGGCGCAAATTTTGCTGCAAAACTTTACATTTCTCAAGGCAAATTCTTAGCAATTTTCCTATTTTCCTGTTTTTCTGTTGGCATCATTTATTCGCTATAAATTGAGGCAAAGTAGTTACAAAGAAACATTTCTACAAATTCAAAATATCTTTGGAAAATAAACAAGGCAGCCTCCTCACTCTCTTGAGACTACACAATTTCGAGAGCTCTTTAACGGCGGAAGATAATAACCGTTGCACAGGAATCGTTTCTGCTTTTCTGTCTCTGTGTTTATTCGTCCTTATTCCAAACCATATCCTTGCCGTAATGATCTCTTTCAAAAGAGTCGTCGATATCTCCTTTTTCAACGGATTTTGTCCTTTCTTCAGAGGAAGAGTAGATATTGCCTACGTTGCTCGCCCCGGGCATTTCCTGATGTTTACAGTTAACTTTTGTTAATGCGCACTTACGCTGATGTTGGTCACGGATTAAGGATAAATTACCCTAGGACAAAAGGATCAGTAGATGCTAAACTGCTTGAATATTTCTGCAAGGAATTTTCTGTTCTAGAATAAAACAACAATGCGACCTTTTCTGGATGTTTATTGTTAATGAATGATCATTCATTTTTAGACTTCATTCACAGGGATTCAAGTAAGGTCCACCAAAGATTTAGTTTAACTGTGCTAATAATAACGTGATTTATTTTCGGCATATAAATAAATATACAGGTACAAAACTATCCAAGTGGATGTTTCGGCTTAGAATATAATCATAGTATTTTTAAAGGTTGTGGCTTACTGTGTGATACTAGAGGGAGAATTGTGAATTATCAATAAATATTTTACGAATTAAATTTCCATGTTATTTGTGGCTTGAGAGAAATTTGAAATTAATGTCAGCAATCAAATTCGTATGTTTTGTTAAAAGGACAATCCCAGATGTTAACCTTATGCCAGACAATCGGGAAAGAAAACAGCAGAAAGCGTTTAATACAAAGACAAAGAAAGAAGTTGTAATATTCAACAGAAAACAACGATATCCAATTTTAATAATAATTTATGATAGTAATTTTTATTAATTTTTATTTATTTGTTATTATATCATTATAATGTTTGTTATTTATATTATTATACAATATGTTATTTTTTATTATGTTATAATAATTTATATTTATAATAATAATAACATTAATATATTATTATTTCTTTTAACATTTTTTACTATTCTAATTAATATCTTTATTTATCAACTGCCTATTTTAAAATTGAATTAGTTATGGAGTTTTTTTGCATATCATTTTATATATCCTACAACTGTTTACATATTTTTCAGTATAATGATCCACACATCTATCGTATTGCTATTAAAAAGATAGAGAGAAGAAAAGAATCCTAGATGAAAATTAACTTACACTGAAATAATCATAATAATAATATTTCATAGCTGTATGTAAACTAATATGTGTATGTATATATATACCGTGTTTATCAACACCCTCAGGCAGCCTTCATTTCACTGCTATTGCTGGACGTAGACTTACATATTAAGTTACTTCCATCCCAAAAAAAATAAAAAATACAAACCTGTATATTTTAGCATTTTTTAATTTTAAAAAATCATTTTTTTAAACAACGATATATTTCTTATATGCTTGCTACTCCTTATTACCCCGGTATATTTCGTAAAATTTTATTCACATGTTAAAAGTTAAAAATCAAAACGTGTGACAACGTTGCCATAAAAATTGACCGAGATAGTTAATTTTAAGGTTTCATATAATATTCAGGGTGCCGTACACCGTTTAAAGCCATACACTGTGAAATGTTGCTATTCGTGTGTAACTGAAAATGAAATATCGGCTTAAAATATGTTTAAATTCTAACAGATTTTGTGATGGGTTTTCTATTCAGATTGTACTGAAACGTGTTATTGATCATCAAAATTTTCTATAAGTCGAGGTATCATTCACAAAATTGTATCAATTTCATGTTTTTTAGTTTGTTTGTCTGTTTAAAAAAACAGTAGCAGGCTTCAGATAAAACATTCAGTCAACTCGTAGTATTAATATCATTAAATTAAAATAAAAAAAAAATATTTCCAACGAAATGACTTTTTTTTGGATAGTTATCGAACTGTGATTGATCTCAAAGTGCTTATAAATATTGTTATCCTTTTTTTTGGCTTTCGAAAACATTTTAATTATTTCAGTGAAAATTCTGCTGGAATACCTGTTGTAATCGAACGATACCTACAGAATATTTTAATTTAAAAAATATTGCACACTAGCAGACTATAAGAATATAAACTATAGAAGAATATAAACTATACCCCCAAAAGATAATTTACAAACTTTACGGGCTGGTTTTTCAGGCCATGACGAACACGTTTTACATGCGTAGTTGTAGCCAAACCTTCGACCATACCTAGCTAGCCTGTGACCATCGCTAGAGGGCGATGTTCACAGGCGTATTAGACAGCAAAAAAGAGATCCTTTCAGATGAGGATATTGCAGAAGAATATATCAGTTCATTAACGAATCAGCATGCCTTTTACACGAATGATGATCTGTGATCTGTGAAATGTGGAATTGGCTGATATGCATTTGGTTTAGAGAGGAGGTTGAAATGGGGGACAGAAATGAAGATGTCGCGATACGTATGTACCGAGAGCTCTTCTTACGCAACCGTCTGACAAGCTGTTCATTGCTTGGACAATTGCACCGCAAATTAAGCGAGGTTATAACTTTCTGAGTAAGTAGCCGCCGGTAAGCCACGCACGACACTTACACATGCCATAGAAGAAGCTGTCCAACGGGAAATTGAGAGACCACCACGATCCTCTAACTTCACCCCATGGATTTCTTTATGTGTGGATGCATGAAGTCTCTGATATCCCAAAACCCGTAACATATACGATATAGACTTCATCACCAGGATCCTCGAAGCAACGGTACGTACTCGTGACTACCTGTCTATTTCACTGTGAATCCTACTGCTACTGTAAATCCATGCGATGAGACGTAGTCAAGCATGCTTTACAGTGATTTTGTGGAATATTGGACATTTTCTGTAACCATGATCATTTTCTTCGTATGCGTCGTTAATTTTTTTTTATTTATAAATTCATGTTAATGCCGCTATCGACTCCCTTTCTTTGCGTGTCGATGCTGTTGTTGTAGCACCGTTGATTTTCGGTCACAACTTCCTATGTAAAACTCTTTCGTCATGGTCTGACAGATCAGAACATGTAAAGGAAGAACTTTGTAAAGGACCTTTTGTAACACCCTGTATATAAGTGATATTTAAGAAGAAAATGTGAACGAGTTATTCTAATTTCTTTTCTAACTGACCATCAAGATAAGTTGAAAATGATGCCAAAAATTGCAAATTTTGAAATTAAATCTCTCGGTCAGTTTTTCTGCGCCGAATTCAAATTTCTTGTGTTTTAATTTTTTGTATTAAGTATCAAAGTTTTCTAAATTTATCTACAGGAATCGAAAAAGCGTATAAAGATCTAGATATAAAATTTTTTATATTTTTGTTTAAATTTAAGAATGGCAAAACATAGGTACTGCGTCGTTTAAAATCACTTTAGTAATTAGTGGCTCATACAGCTACGAGGTCGTTTTCGAAATGAAAATTACCTAAGAATCTCTCTCTCTCTCTCTCTCTCTCTCTCTCTATATATATATATATATATATATATATATGGTATGTAAAAATATGTAAAGAATATGTAAAAGGATTAAATTAGCAGCGAAACTTAATTCTCTTCTGTATTCCAAAAATTGTAACCTCTATTTGCACTGGGTCTATGTCATATGACTCTTACGTAATTATGATGATGTAAATGAAACTAAAGCAACCAATAGAAATTTTACAGCAATATTAACCATCCAATCAAAATGCATTGAAAACCAAAACTAACTCAGTCTGAATTAAGATTTCATTTTGAACATAACACACTTGCTTTCAACGCTTTGGCCTAGCTGCACTGCTGTCTGTCTGCTGCTTTCTTACTGCAAAGTTATCAAAAATGTAAACTTCCTCAAATAGGCACAATAAATGTGTCAGCTTGTTTGTGGACACGACATGTTAACTGAAATAAAAGTTTAATTAAATACACCTTGACTGCCAAATTTTTTATTCCTTGTAGATCGGCATTTCAGCATTCTGCGGCATCAAAAGTCTAGCTATTCATTATGGATACAATCACTTGTGTTCTACTACATAATCTATTACAGCAGTGTCGACATGGACTGTATCTGTGTCGCATCCATCCTTTCTTGTGCATACAAAATAAAGATTTAATCTGGATGCAAATTTGTGTTATGCCTGTTTTTAATTTCTTCGTTCATAATCTCTCGCTCATATTCTGCCAGTGTCTACGAAAAGAAAAAATAATTATACTGCGTGATCATCTATGATTTGCGTGCTTTTCAAATAATCAGTGTTTCAATATGAGTATATTTGAATCAACTACAAAATGGTTAAATATTCCATTCATCAATCTGTGTTTATAAAATTGTTTGGAAATGCGGATCCACAAGGAATAAGAAGTTTGGCAGTCAAGGTATATTTAATTTAACTTTTATTTCAGTAAACGTTTTGTGTCCACAAACAAGTTGGCACATTTATTGTGCCTATTTGAAAAAGTTTACATTTTCGATAACTTTTTAGTAAGAAGCAGCAGACAGACAGCAGTGCAGCTAGGCCAAAGCGTTGAAAGCAAGTGTGTTATGTTCAAGGTGAAATCTTAATCCAGACTGAGTTAGTTTTGGTTCTCAACGCATTTTGATTGGACGGTTAATATTGCTGTAAAATTACTATTGGCTGTTTGAGTTTTAGTTTCATTTACATCATCAGAATTACGTAAGAGACATATGACATAGATATTTCTCGAAATGATGCAGTGCAAATAGAGGTTACTATTTTTAGAATACAGAAGGGAATTAATTTTTGCTGCTAATTTAATATTTTTACATATTCTTACATATATATATAATATATCAGGAACAAAATGGAATAAAAATGTAACATAAAAGTAATTTGCCATGCATAAAGAAATCACAGATGTGGAGGGAAAAAGAAACCATGAAGCATAAATTGCTAATAAATTTGGAAACAAATAAATTTAAACAAAGCAACAAAAATTCTTTAAAAATTTGTTAGACCCCTTTGCCAAGGAGCACTTGGAGAAATTATTAATAGAGCCACTTTTCTGAAATATATCTGGATGATTTGCAAAAGTAATGGGATAAAATGATCAAACGATAAAACTGACAACTGATGTTTTTAAGTTAAAATTAATGATGTTAAATATTTAAAAAAACATTCCCTATATAACTTGCTTCTACGTGATTCGAGAGAAAATATGTATTTTACATTTTATAATAAATTTGAATTTAATAATAGCAAAGTGAGTAAATATGGGAATAAAATCAATAAGTTTCAATTTTGAATCAAAATGAAGAATTCTTTAGATACATTTTCACAAAATTACTTTATATGAAATGCAAAGTAGTCACATGGAATACCAAAAAAGTTAAATTTTTCGAAGTAAAAATAAGACAATCGGTAGAAAACATCAAAATTGCCAAAGCAAAAATTCAATAAAACATTATGTAATAAACCAAAGAGTAATATAAAAATGTAATTTAATCACTGTGCCATGCACTAACGGGGGTGAAAACCAACGTAAACGGCAAAAGACAAAACGCTGAAAAGATAATAAATAAATTTTCATAAATTAAATTACAAAATTGATTTTTTCGTAAAATAGAAAGAGCGAAGATTATAAATAAAGAGAAAAAATGGTCATTTTCTTCAACCGGTAGTCTAAGAGACTAGGCTAAAAATAATAAATAACTGAAAAAATATATATATATACATTTGAAAATATAGAATAAATTAAAACTAATATATGCAAAAATAAAATTTGGTGGATAAAGCCTCTGTTTATGGTTTTTGTTTGTTTTTAAGCATGTTTTTGCTGCACAGCTATTTATTGTTTCTTTTTGTACATTTAAATTCAAATTTTTTACGTTGTTTAAAATTGGCATTTTCGTCTCACATTATTTATAACTTTAGAGTTTTAGGTTATAGAGATGATATAATAAACATTTTTCTAGGTAACTTTTCTAAAATTCTATTTTAAAAAATTTAATTTTTGAAAATTCATTGGCTAACATTTGAGCATTTTTGTGTTTATAGGTTATTTCGTTTCAGCACTACATCTTCTCTCCTAATACTTGGTTGCGGATTTAATTAAATTTTTACAATTTATTTATTTATTTATATTTGCTTGTTCGTAATTCTTTGACAACTTAGTGTTTTGCAACTGGATTTCTAATTAGAGATATTTTAGCTTTCTGGTTTTGCATGATACTATTTTTTACATAATATTTTACATAATATAAAAAGTATTTTTAATTTAAGAAAGAATTCTTCACTTTGCTTCAAAATTAAGACTGCAAATCTTTCTCCGTGTACTTACATATTTGACTCTATCTTAAATTGAAAACTATTGTAATATGTAAAGCGCTTATATTCTTTCGCGTTATATTGTGATGAATTTTCTTTTATAATAAATTCTTTTAATTTAAGAAACATTAATTTTCAATTTAACTCTGGAATTAAACTCAGGAATGTGGCTCTGTTTACAATTCGTTTAGGTTTCTTGGCAACGAATTTGGGAATATCAAATTTTCATTACTTTGTAATTATATATTATATATCTTTATATATAGATATGAATATAAATATAGAAAGAGCATTTTATATGAGTTCTTTATATAAAGAAAATTTTGAAATGAGTAATTACAAGGATTGGATAATTTACGCTAAAGCAGCAAAATTAATCGATAATTAATGAAATATTTCTTAAAAAACATTAAAACCTCCTCAAGGAACCAAATATTACAAATCAAATTAAATAGTAAAAAATCTGATGCTGCCAGCACATATCTACCAAGTCCACTTTAAGACATAGAGCTGAAGTGGCAGAATACCAACGAGCTTTAAGTAAACTTTGCCTTTCTATTAATAATATGTGAATAAAATCTAATTTATTTATAGGAATTTTAACTTAATATTAACTACAAACACTACTAATTTTTTATTATTCTATTCTCTCATATGAAACACCATAATTAAAACCATAATGACTCTATAAACGCATAGTTCTCCATAATGAAAACTATGTATTTTTATCTACCTAACAGCTCTAATATTTTGATTAATATTTATAAATTTTCTTTAATTATTAATTTATTAATATTAATTATTTTTTTATTCTTATATTTTGATTTAATACCATATGCTATTTTAGTTCGTGAAAATAATACATTGCCATAACTTTTGGTGGCAGCAACCCATTATTTGAAAATTGATTCGGCACAAGAGTGAAACGAACACAAAATTGAAGGTTGAGGCTGATGTATTTAATCGTATCATAAGGACAGCTGTTCCAGCATTGTTTACAAGGATTGCCCTTCCAATTGTTTCAGTTCTAATTTCAATCGTTGACTGTCCTTGTCTGCTCTGGCTCATCCATCTGTAAGACAAATTTTGAATAGTATGGGTTTTGGGATTAGTATGGCTTTTGATTAGTATGACGAAAATTCATTCTCACTTGCGTGACATATGGACGTTAGTAAAGCTGATGACAGAGTAGGTTTTCTCATGTCACCTGTTAGGATAATGTTGAAACTGAGCACCACCAGTTTCGCATTAGACATGAATGTAATCTTTATATTTCTAAACTTTTCCATATTAGTTTTTCAATTAAGTAGATACTTAGCCAGGATAGACATGTTTCCAGCTATTTAATCTGCACTGATTCTCTCTCTTACCTCGAGTCCCTAAAAAGTACTTGATCGTGTAATGATGTTACTGTTAATATACAGCAGTCTCTCGGAAATCTGCTGAAGAAGGTTATTTCAGTTTTGTTTTCCTATTTGTTCGTTGGCCCGTGAGGTTATGTGGAAACGAGAGATCAGATTGGCTTGCTAAGAATGCAACTCGAAAAGACACTAATGTTAATATAAATATTCAAAACAGTACTTAAAGCAAATATTCAAAACTAAAATGATTGAACAATGAAGTTATGGATACATAAGTTCTGATAAGAGGGATATTACAAAAACATTCTTCCTAACTATATTTGAAAGCCTCAAAAATATAAACTTATTGCTCAATTTTAACGCTGTGCAAATTCAGTCTGGGTATGGAAAGTTTAACGTGCAGTTTGAACTTTTTATTGTGGTATCTTCCAATCTGTGCTACGGTATAATGATTACTGACCCTGACTGCCGTAGCAGTGGGCCTGAATTCGAAGCCCGGAAAAGCTCTGGTTATAAATGTCCGTCCCTTCATAAGAGACAACGGTAGCCACATATTAGGTGCTTCCATAATGAAATGGCCGCCACTTCTAGCCCTTGTAGTGGTGCAAGGCTAATGTCTATAAAATAACTCCTCCCCCGGCTATTAAAGAAAAAAATTCCAATCTATCCTATAGGGATCTCAGCGTTCAGTCTTTCACTTTTTGATTGCCCTTGGGGTAATTATGTAAGGAATTCATTAAAATGTAAATACAGTCAAAAGTCATTAATTCGGACACCCATAATCCGGAATGATCTATAATCCGGACCTCAAAGCTACAAACTTTCTGCGCATGCGTCGCGTTGACGCATGCGCGTAAAACATTTACAACTGCGAATTTGCGTGTGCGCGTGCGCAAAATACTTTTACGAATGCGCGTTTAATGTATAACGGACGGGATAAGCTAAGCTAAAATTATCTAATTATCTATTTCAGTTAATGTTGTAGATTGCGTTGTTCCTTAATCTTCGAATTGGATCCGGATTATTATTTTTTGCAGACTGTTAGAGCAATTTTATAAAAGTAAGCTTAAACTTTCGATCATGTCAAATAGAATTTCCGATATATATTTACTAATATGTAAAGGATATACAAAGCGAAAATATCTTTCGGAGTCCATTAAACAAAAAGTGGAATTGCTGCAAAAAATGGATAAAGGCATATCCTTTGTTTATCTAAACTTTGTTTATCTTTAACGCCGCGGCGGCGTGCAATGAATTGGAAGTTGATCTGTAAGCACTATCCTTATCTTAAGGGCAGATGTTTTTATTTTATTTGACTTATAATTGCTTACTCAATGTAGTATTTCATCTCGATGTACTCCGTCTTTGATATGATTTAAATCAAATGCCTCGTCATTATAATTCTCTTCCGATAGCGAAGAAAGTGACAGAGGTTATTGAAAACGCATAAATTTCGATTGACAAATTAGTCGGTATTCTCGACACAGCAATTATAGGACTTGAACTGCGGAACTTTGTAACTGAACAAGAAATTATGTCTGTTTATAGAATTAAAGAGAATGTATTATCACATAAAAAACGAAGCAACTTAAACAACTTACATTGAAAGAAATGTTTAATAAAGTAAACAAATAAATATGAAGCTTTTTTTTGTAAATTTTGATACCCTTTAGATCATAATTATTCTTTATTTCGTAAATTACGGTTTCATATTTTTAATTTTATAATTTCTGCATGCCATTTTACCAGATTTAAACTGATGATCTATAATCCGGAAAAATCGATAATCCGGAATCGCCGAAGTCCCGACGAGTCCGGATTAACGACTTTTAACTGTATATAAACGTAAATGTATAAACACACCTCCAAAAAAATATATGAAGTCTAGCCTATTTCTAACTCCGAGAAATAGTTACAAAAACCGAGTAAACTTTAATGAAGGGTACAAAGTAAAGAGTAGTCTTTAAGATTTTCTTTAATCATTTCTGTTTTCACTTTGTACGCTTCATTAACGTGTACACGTTTTTTGTAAAAATTTCCCACAGTTAGAAAGAGATTAGCATTTATATATATATTTTGGAAATAAATTTATACTTAATTGACGTTCCGACCTGTTACTTCACGATGAATTTATATATATATATATATATATATAAATATTTCTTGCAGCCAATTGCAATAGAAAGATAAGGTGGACAACTAGATATTATTGCAGTCTCATACAGAAAATACTAATCGTATTTGTAATTATGCGAGATACACATAAATGTCACAGAATAATCACTTCTGAATCCATTTTATAACCCGCTTTTTGAAAAACTTATTCTGTCCGTAAGTCAAATAATCGTTTAAATATATTCGAGATCCGTCAGAATGGATGAATTATGATATCCGAAATTTTAAGCAATTACAGTATTTCCTTTATTTCATACAAGGAAGTAAAAATGAAAGCTACCTTCATAATGTAGCATTCCTTGCTGCATTTAGCATAATTCCAAGAATATATTTAACGCTTATAATTGTAATATATAGTTCTTAATCACATGCCTATTTTAAGTATCAAATTTTGCTTTACCTCATAAAATATGTTTGTGCGAAAGTCTGGTCAGAGCTTCAAGTAAAGTATCATTTCCGGTTTATCATTATGTCTCAAATACCATTTTTTTTTTCAATTGTGCAATGACCATTTTTTTCTTCAATTGATTCAGATATATCTCAGGAATGTGGCTCTGTACACAATTCTTTTGGGCTACTTGGCAAAGAACTTCGGAATATCAAATTTTCATTATTTTGTAATTATATATTGTTTATCTTTTTATGTATATATATATATATAAATATAGTAAGATATTTTACTCTATATAAATATAGTAAAATTTCATATGTATATAGATATAGTTAGAGATTGATATAAAAGTCTTAAATCCTAAAATTGAAAAGTTTTAGTCTCGTTTCAAAGCTGCTATAGACTTTGAGTAAAATACCACTTCTAGTTATCCAATTTTGCCAAAAAATGTACTAAATTCGTAACTACCAAAATGGAAATATTGGATGTTTCATATAAGAGTTATATTAAACGTAAAATCGCCACACACCTACGGACACAAACAGATAAACATTGTTGTAGAACAAGTAAAAATATATTATGAGGACCTTAATTCGAGCTTATTGTTATGTAGCAATCTGGCTTCAGGTTTAATTATAAATGTTGCTCCAGTCTACAGGCATATTCACAAAGCCTACAGACCGTTTCTTCTACTGTTTGCTCCGATTGGTTAAAACAGGGGAACTACTCTGATATGCGCCCTCAAGGCGCCAAATTTCTCGCCAAATATTTTTGGCGAGAAACTCCACGCTGCCATATTGCTATCTAAATTTTTTGTCTACATTTCGAACTTTAAGCCTAAAATGTCTCCAAAAACACGGTTTTCGCGAATGCAAAAACCACGTTCTGAACACACAATTTAAGCTAAAAATCCGAAACAAAAACAAAAAATTTAGATAGCAAAACCGTGAAGTTTCTAACCAAAATTATTTTACAAGAGTCCATGTACACAGCGATATGTTTTAATTTAAAAAAACATCTACGACTGGCACAATCTAGGCAACGAACGAATTTACGAACTACGCACACCTCGCTTTAATAAATTAACATAACAATAAATTTCAAAGAATACCATGTACACAGCATCCTGTTTCAACTTAAAAAAACATGTACGAATTGCACAATTTAGGCAACTAACGAATTTACGAACTACGCACACCTCACTTTAATAAATTAACATAACAACAATAAATTTCAAAGAATACCATGTACACAGCGTTCTGTTTCAACTTTAAAAAACATCTACGAATTGCAGAATTCAGATGGTACGCACTAGTCAACAAAATAACTAAAATAAATTTCAAACAATTCAAAAAAACAACAATAACGACAGAAATTCATACTAAAAAAACAATGAACATTACATTCTACAAAATAAGAACAAGAATAAAATAAAATGCACTTACCATTAATGCTTTTTCGAAGAGCAGATATACCAATTTCATACCGCCTTTAACATACCGCCACGTAATCACTAGTATCGTATTTATATGACAGCCAGACACACTTTCCAGAAAATTCATACTATGGTTCACAAATAAATAAAATAACAAATAATCACAAATCCCTACTTCTATCACGCACAACCACTAAAAATAATCTCCCATACCTTCTTGATGACCACGACGATATTTCCTTATGCCGAACTTCAATTCAACAACTTTCACCATTAAATCTTTCCCACCTAGCTTCTCAGACACAAAGCATGACGGGAACCAACGAACTCCAGCGAAAGACTTTTCAACGTCAACATGGTTGCCATACAACACGCAATCGCGCCAAAAACCAGCGCAGAACACATATCGCCACATTTGGTGAAATTAGGGCGTATATCAGAGTTGTACCAAAACAGGAAACGTAGGGTTACAGAATCTTGTACTTGGCGACTTTTGCTTCATCGCCTATACTATTTCTATATCAGCCTCGTGTACCGAAAAGTGTGCGAAAGCCAACGGCGAAACCGCAGCTCAATGGTAACGAGGATGGAAAAATTTCTCAGACTTCTAGATCGCTGGTTCTATTCCGCTCGTGACTTTTACGAACTCTGCTCTGGACGGATTTATTTTTATCCTTACTTTATTGAATGACTTTGTCATTATTGGTCTTTTCGCCTTCGGGTGCGGCGTTAAAAATTTAACACATTCATTTTCTCTATTTTTGTTAATGATAATTTTTCTTATTTTTATTTACTGGTTTATACTCTTTATAGTAGGTACCAGTAGCAAGATTATGCACCAAGATCCCGAAAAGCGTTTCTATAGTAACAGAGCATACTGGAATAAAATATAATTTTAGTTATACCTATTTTCATAATTTAGATTAAAAGAATATGTATCCGATGCCCTTAAATGTTTATTGAATTGATTGATTGTAAATATTGATTGTAAACGTTTTTTCTTGCAAAACAATTATCGTACTTTTAACAGTTTAAATTCAAATACAAATAAACTATTAATAAGATCAGTAGGTTATTTAAAATATATTACACACAATTCCTCTTAGCTTTCATTTTCTGTTTCTTCTCGCTGTACTGAAAGCCTGCAAGGTTTGTTTGGCGTTAATTACCACACCTACAAGGTGATAATCGCCATTTCGAATATGACCGACAAGCAGATGTTTCACCCAATGAGAGCAGACCGTAGTAAAAATGGTCTGTAGGCTTTGTGAATATGCAGTCTACAGCAGTATGGAAGAGCAATTGGGGATATGAGCGGTTACGTTGCAAACGCCAGTGCAAAGACAAATAGAGTGTGAATAAAGAATCTTTTCACTTTCTGGAGGGAGACAGAAATCCTTTTTTTGCCTTAATAAGTAAAGCGTTTTCGAGCCACAGGTTGCTGGTTGAAGAGAAACGGAACTGTGCTTTCAAAGAAAAGACTTTCTTACGCGTGAACTCTCTGAAAACGTAAAAGTTAAACATATTGTAACCGTGTCCATTGCAAGAGGTTAGCGATAGCGGCAGCTCTGACAAAACAACTTGACTTGGAGTATGGCGCCATTTTACTGTTAAATAGCCCTTGGACTGTATATGAAACGAGAGGAAGACAGACAGTCTTCTCGACTTTATTATTACTTTGAGAGGTGTTTGGCCAAAATCTAAAGATGTGTTGGGAGATTTTCACAGCATGATTACGAGTAAAATATGTTAGATACATGGTGTATAAACTGAGTTGATGCATGATTATATAATTGGTTTGAGAAACTTTGGTGTCTGATATTATTGGGGGTTTTATATTTTATTGGGTTAAGAGACAAAAGATGTTAAGGAGGGATGAAAAGAGAGGATGTACAAATTCTAACAGGTCTTCCCCTCAGGGTTTAGTAATATGAAGAAGGAAAAAAATAGGAACAAAGCATCGCGGACGATAACTGAGAGAAAGGCGTGTTAGAAAGGAAGACAAAGGTCAGAGTAATGCGGTGAAGATTCTTAAGATATCATTAAGGTAAAGGAAAATTTTTGAAAGATTTATCAGCCTCGTGGAAGATTTTTAGCTGAACTGAAGCATTTAGAGTATGATGAAAGAGAAAAACGAGAACGCATAAATTCTTTGTATGATGTATGATGACCCTCTGATTGTACGATGTACGACAATGCGAGCATTGTGATCTTGTCTAAGAAATATTACAAACAGACATTTCTAGGCGAATATTTATCTAGCAACGTAGAATATCGGGTTCTGAATGTTACGGTGGGCAACAATCCGAGCGAATGTTTCAGTCTACGAAGTGCTATGAAGAGATTGTTTCGGAGTGATATTTAACGTGATGGAGAGAACAGACAATGTTCAAGACATAAGAGAACGCATTAAGGACAAGTTATATCAATTCATTTCCTGGCTGACACTCAATGTGTTAGCCCTTAGCATAGCGATTTTTTTTTTTCAAATTTTTTGGTATCTCAATGAATGTTTATTGTAAAATATGCATGTTAACATATAATTCTGAAAAAAAGTTAAATTACAGAATTTTATATGTAGAGATATCTGTCTACCATATCACAATTGTCTAATGTATTACACTTTTACATTGGTAAAACGTTCTAAATTTTTTACTGCTTAGATTTGTTGTAGTTAGTGCGTTTATAGTTGAAAGTTGAATTTTCATTTGGAAGAAAGAATAAATTCATATTTGATCAACTTTTGTTCGTGATTATTCAGAGCCCCCAAATATTTTCCTCTGCATAAGCTCATTCTTGGAAAAGTGACATTCGAATTTTTAGACCTAAAAAATTACTTTCCTTATCTACGCGAAAGTTCTAGTTAACCAATCTTAACACGTGAATATGTTACTCATATAACCTGTAAGTTTTTTCCATCTTTTTTCAGCTTCTTTTCGCTGCATTGCTTTCAGTTTTTTCCTATGTATTCTATGTTTTTGAGTCTTTCCTGAGGGCATTACTTCTGTTACTAAAAGATTGATTTTAATTTCGAATGCTTCAGCTCTTTGAAACGTCATTTATTAATTACTTTTGGCTTACAAGTGCATTTTCCCATTTCATTTAGAAAGAAATTACACTAAAAACTAATCTATCAGTTTTCATTTTCTTATTAAGCATCACTTGCGTGTGCAATGTTTAATGTTTTTTAGGTTATACGACGCAAGCTACGTCAATGAGCTCTAAGGGCCGTAGGTTGGGCATACCTACTCTAAATCCCTGATAACATTTAATCCATGATAGCATTTTAATATAATAGAAAAACCTCTAGTTTCTGAAAACTATTAAAACTGACCCTCATTTTTGTTCTCGCTTTGTTAATTAAAAGTTGACTTTTAACTTTTCTAACGATATAATCATGAAAGTATATAGAAACCTATATCGATCTAGGCATATAGTTTCAATAGGGTGGAATAAACTTTCAGGCAGATAGGTTATCAATGAATACACATGAAGATTTGCTTTAGCAAGCTGTCATATGTCTCTGTTCTTCACCAGACCTGATTATGTTTATTTTTCCTTGAGAGGATATCTAACTTATCTTGCCGTTCCTCATTAAATATTAGAAAACTTTAAAAAATATAAACAGGAATATTACTACAAATCCTTTGTAGACATGTTCAGAAGCGTAATGGAAGCATAAAATATTCACTTCTAAAAGGTGTTTCACATAATTATTATAACACATTTTCCAAGTCGTCATGTTCAGAAACTAATGGTTTTCATATTTCAAATAAACGTTGCCATGCGTTATTTCTACTTAAATTATATGCTATTTTTCAAACGTATAGAGAAAACATTTAGAACTACTTTTAATTCTCGTTCCATTGCCTTATATTAAAACTGTGAAAAGCAAAGCATGTTATTTATTTCATAGTAGAACTGGAGAAGTTTTATTCGAAACTCGCTTACAATTATTTCTCTAAAAACTGTGAACAGCATATAAAGAAAAGAGTTTCTTATTATAAATTCTGTTCAGAAATGGGAATAAAATTCGTTAAATAAAGATGATTTTTATAAGAGCAATCTAATTGTTCATTCAACGAAGTTTTCTTTTAAAAGTTATTTGATATTTTACCTTTCTGTTCTTTAAAATGAATACATTTATATTCGTGAAGAGAATCGTTGAACCAAAAGCTACTTGATTTCACTATATTTAATTCTGAAAGAATTCCAGATGGGACCTCCGCAAGAAGGCTTCTATTTCAACTAGCCATTAACTTATACTCTTGTAAGCTTATCTAAGTCAGGCCCAAAAGAGATAGACTCATGGGAGATTTTGCTTAGTTTCAGATTTAATAGCAGTCCTTTCAATATAAGAGGGAGTATAGCAAGGATAGGATTTTGTAAAATCACATAGAGAATTTTTGGAAATTCTCTGCTTTCGTAGTTATGAGAAATAATGCAGAAAAAGTTATATTGCATATTTCATCATTTTTAAAGAATAAATCTTAATGAAAATACAAGATAACCAGAATTTAAAACAGCAGTTTATTTCGCTCTGAGAAACCGTTAATTATTACCCATTTATATTATTTTTCAAGTTAGATTTTTAGGCTATAACTGCCGCAGCTAGCATAAAAAATTATATTTCAAGCCTCACACTCTTACCTAATCTACGCAGAATACATATAAATGAAATTGCATTTTCTAGTAACGGAAAACGTGAACGTAATACTTCTTAATTTTTCCATCGTAATGCTTCTGACTTCCTTAAGACGTGGGAAATATAAAACAAAGGCAATTTTTAAATTTTCAGTTCTCCTGCTTTAGGTACGATTATCACAAGGAGCATTTTAATAGCATAAAGAAGGAATAGATTTTTATACCGTTTTCACCTTTTCTTTTTTAAAATAATTCTTAATAAAAGCATTCTATTTAAAGATGTTAAAATTTTTAAATTACTCTTTTGTAATAAAATGTAGTAAAAGGTTGTAGGGTTTTCCTTATTTTGCATAATAAATTTATTTTAAGTTTGATTACCTGTTCTAAACTTCTCAACTTCCCCTTACATTCTCTCGCCAGGATGTAAATTTAAAGTTAAATGAAGCTATTTAAACGTGTGAATATCTCAGTTTATTAAGAGGGTGTTTCGCTAGCCAAGCGCATGTTTCGTTGTTATTTCGAGGTCACACTACTAAGCCTCTTGGCCTTATCAAATTAGTATCACGCCAGTTGGATTTCTGTGAGTCTACCTCTTAGGCGTACAGTTAAGTGCGCTCTTGCGCTGTTTATTTCAGGGTTAAATTGTATTATATTCTACGTTTTAGTTTCCACCGCAAGTGGACTGTGTTTTTGTAACGCACGAAGTCCGTGCCTTTCTTTTAAATTAGTTTGAATTAATAAAGGGTTATTTTCCCCCTTCCCCTGTGCTGGTAATTAATTCACGCCTGTGAGAGAATTCACCAGGTTTATTGTAGGATCTAGTTTAGTTTATGTGCAACTAGAGAGACAGATCTTACAAAGTATAAAAATTCTTAGTCATGTGTAGGATATTACATTATTAGTTTGCTTTGAATTTGGTTCAAGGTGAACGGGATGGTTGCAGTGGTGTTTACGTTGTGCTACCCTGTATAACGCGGGTACGAGCCAGTGTTTTTTAGAAAGTCCTCCATGAAGGTATCGCCGCTTTGCTCTCGAGGACCTTGCTATAATTAAATAATCTAAACAAACCAAATCTCTGTACGTACACTCATGGTGTAAATTTTTGCATTTCCACTTGGCAAATGGACAGTCTGAAGCTACTATCTCGACGAGGATGCAGTTGATTGTTCGTATTTCATGTTTCATAATTCCTAAACACTTTCTATAATAACGTCAAAAATAAAATACGATGGACGGGGACGCATGGCATGAGGATTTTATGGATAAACTCTCATACCTTTATCGGCCAGACGTAAGGAATTACCAAATACCCTGTGCGTGCTCCTAAGAAGTAGTCGATAGCTACTCCTTAAAAGCCACATCCAGCTGATAAGGGGAATACACGGGCCGCATTGAAACTACATACTTACAAACACCCTTCTCTTTAACTCCGAATTGGAGAACAGCGATACTTCATTCAGGATCACTAACCACTACACAAACTAGCGCGGCAATCAAGAGGTACGGTTAAAACCCTACCTACTAAGTTTGGCATCAGTATTTTTTAGAACTTGGTAACATATGGTAATTTAGCATGAACTTGGCAGCATCCTGGAATATTTGGAAAAATTGTTTCTGAAGCCTTTGGATTAAGGTTTCTTGGTTTCTTGGTTTAAGGTTTCGAAAGTGAGTATCCTTCTCCCTGAAAGACATAAATTTCTAATGCTTTAGATCCTTAAGTCAGTCATTCAGCTCAATGTGTTCAAAGGTTCTTGCATTTCTCCGTATTTTATTGTTATTTCATTGTTTTGCGATATTCCTCACGTATTAAAGAGAATTCGTACTATGTTTCTTTTCATCTTTGGGCGATTTATACTTATTTATCGTAGGAGCCAATTATTATTTTAGTATAGTTTGAATTTCTCCCTAGCGTTATTATTGAGGAAACTCCACGTAGCCGCAGCAGGCAACAAATGCTCTTGAGACATCAAATAGAGACATCAAATAGCGTTAGAGAATGTATTTACATGCTGACAAGTCTGACTGAAAGTATGAACATCTTTTTGCTTTAGAAATTACGCAATTATAGATATTACACAATTACACAGATTATGCGAAAATTACTGCAACATAGCAAGCAATTTCCCACTGCCATCACAAAAATAAAGTTCTATTCATCATAGCCTTGTTGCCACATTCAACAAGTAGAAAAAGAAACTTACACACATTCTAAAAGGATAAATCATATAAAATATCAGTTACCTTTAACTGAACAAGCCATCAAATAAATAAGCGATCTTATTTTTATAAACTACTTGCAATACTTGCATGGCCCCTGTTGATACCCCACTGGATTCCGACAATTGGCGATTGTTAGTCTGTGAAATGGTCTGTGAAATGGAAATTTGTTAGTCTTAGTCTGTGAAATGGAAATTTGTTTAATAGCCCATTTTCTTTTTACAAGCACTTGTAGAGACATTAGGATTTTTTGTAAGCAAGAGATATTGAAAAATGAGCAACGTCTTCGCCAGGAATCGAACCATGGACCTCTGCAATACGCTGCCAGCGTGCTGATTAATACACTACGAAGGCCTGCTAAGAAGGAGGGAGAAATTTCTTATACACGTAACTACATAATTAACTGTCGATATACTAAATTAAGTCAGTTTTATAAATGTAAGAAAATACTAGGTTAGTTTTTCGTTAGGCTTAACAAAATAGTATCGGTGTTAAGTTTTAATTTTCCATTGAGAGTGGCACTTGTTGAATGACTGCCAAACAAGTCTAATACCTAAATATGTCTCCTAAAAGAAACTGTAATGCAGGAAGCCGATACTGATATATATATATATATATATATATATATATATATGCTTATACCAGTTTTGAAAAAAATCCTGCTTTCATTGCATTTTTTAAATGAATTTTCTTACCATGAAACGCTGTTTCCAAGTAAAGCAAAGCAAGTCACGAATAAATTTTTCAACAAAGTCGGTCAGAAAATATTTATCACTAGAAGATCTTCCAATAAAGATCTTAAATAAAAATTTTCCATTCTCGAACGTCAACACCAATATCCGCTTAAATACTGCTGGCGCCAGTCATGTTTAAACACGTTTCCTTTAATAGCTGTACTTTTCCAGAATGAACAGCAACAACAAATTCTGTTTTAAAAGGGGCACCTAGAAAGTACCGATTGGAAATGGCTCCAGCCATCATCATTTGAGGAGTGTGTATAGATGCATTAACGTCTCCTGAAACTGGAAGGGGGAGAACATAGATCAACCTCATCCATTGAAGTTGGTTTTCCTCAAAAAGGGTTGGAGGTTAGGGAACTGAAATTTCTTTCAAAGCAAAAAACTTATGCATGTATGTATACATACTTGCATGCATGCTTATATATATATGGAACATGGATTTTATTTTTAAGCATTTTTCAAGTGACTATGATTCTCCATTCTTTAAAGTAATATTTCCATCTTGTATAAATGAACATAAATACATACATTCATATAAATAGATTTGTGCATGCAGAGACACGTAAGTACATACACACATGGGCACTAGAATTTTGCAAAAATTCTCAAAGTTAATAAAAAATATCTATTGTCTAATGATAATCACAATTTTCTATTTTAGCAGTACTTCTTTGAATCTGAAGGTATTTATACAGGATAGTTTTCTTAAAATCTCATAGTACGAATTATCAAATATATATATATATACTAATAATTGAATAAAAATAACATTCTTTTGAATTTATTCTAAAGCATATCTAAAGGACTTTTTAAAGATAACATAAATCATGCTTCGTCAGGCAAAAACCCTTCTTTACTCGGATTCTGTATGATTATATTCTTCGAATGCAAAAACTGAGAAAGAACACAAAAAATGTCTGAATTTCATTACGTAATTTAACTTCTAATTCCTTAAAGTTATATAGAAAAATTATGACCTTTATTTTTGTGCGAAACAAATGTTCTAGAAGTAATTTTTCAGAATGTATTCTGCCGCTTATTTAAGGGGACTCATACACCTTAAAACCCATAAGATATTCGAATAGGTGACTGTTGCAAGAACTGGGATAACTTATTTATTTTAAAAGCAATTACTATCAACTTTTTACAGCTGAATACATAATATAGCTGCTTTCGGAAATAGTGATCAGAAAGTTTGTGTTGCCACAAATATTTTTGTAATTTAATCCGCTTTGTGACAACATTTTTCGACATGTTTCCAACTTGCGCGCACAGTTTAAAACATTGTGTTTCATAATTTAATTCCATATTTAATATATAGCTTTTATAACATTTGGAAACTACTGTGAACATCAAATTCTAAAAATTTCATGTTTAATTTTTATTTTATTTTGAGTTGAGTTTATAAAATGTATTTTATTTAAAAAATTTTTAATGTTTTCGTTCATAAAATTTTTCAATATTAAAATATTCATCCGATTGTTGGTTGAGTTAGAAAATAGTGCCCAAATAAAGAATTCCATGAAATTTCTAGTATGTACCATTAGCCATTTTGAAAATATCGTGCGCGCAAGGTGGAAACATGGCGAAATATTTTGTCACAAAGAGGATTAAATTACAAAAATATTTGTGGCAACACAAACTTTCTGGTTACTAGTTTCCAAACCAGCTATATTATGTAGTCAGCTGTAAAAAGATGGAAGTAATTGCTTTTAAAATAAATAAAATATCCCAATTCTTGCAACAGTCACATATTCGAAGATCATGAGGGGTTTAAGGTGTATGAGTCCCCTTAAATACGTTCCAGATTAAACCAAAAAATAAGACAGTAGTTATATTTAGGAAAACAAGCAAAAGCTTTCTTATAATAGGCTTACACGTGTTTTTTTTTTTTTTTTTTTTTTCCTTAATGCTATAATTGTGAATGAACTACTTTGTCTTAAATGTAATCTCAATGAGTTTCTTTCATATTTTTAAGTTTTGATGTTTTATGACATCTTTAAAGAATGTTGCAACGGCTTTGTAAATGTCTACTGCGATAATGAATCAATATGTTAATGTTTCTAGCAAATGAAGACTCTATCAGTGCAAGACTGAAAAACATTGGTAATACTTGTTTGAGCTTTGTTCGTGTGCTATTTGCGATCCAAAATTCTAAATCTTTTTAGGTAAATTAATATTTAATATAAATAATTAAAGAAAGCATTCAAGAGAAAAGGCGAAGTTTATCCTATTGCCATAATTTTGTTTTTTGTACTATTTTTATGGTGTATATCATCCCATTCTCTTTCTGAAACTTCTTTTTCATATGCAAGTGTGTCTACTTTCCTGGGATAAAAAATGCAACAAGTACAAAATTCGTATTTTCTCGAACGTTAGCTAATTTATTTTCCGCATCTGAAAAGCGTCTAATGAAAAAGTATATATTTCATTCATTATGAAATTCCAAGAAGAAAGCCAGAGATCTGACGGTGAATACAATGATGATTTGATGTGACACAAATGAACCTTTAATGCCATATTTATCAGTTGTCTGCTGGAAGAATCTTTAAGTGAAAGTATGAATTTTTTCTGATATAAAATTCTAAAAATATGTACGTTTCTCTTAGTTCAATTAATCAATTATTCAAATTTTTGTTATCTTTTAAACTTCAGGAACGGAATACCGTATAAAATGGCTGGTCAATTGTTCTAGGAAGTTAGTGACCGACTTTCTTCGATCGAATGTCACTGCGGGTTTCCTGGAGACCAGCTTTGTTTCAACGAGCTAGCTGAAACCTCCCATTATATTACCAAGAGACGGTGGAGTGTTGTAGATGGAGCTAGCTCAACTGTAGTATCGTTTTCAGCTATGAGTTCGGATTATGTTAGGCGCCAGTTGCAGGATCGTACTCTCTTTGGCCACATAAACTCTACGAGAACCTACCTGGCGACTCCTCACACGGACGTAAATGATAATAACACAGGAAAGGGGTAAGAAACTCAGAAAACACAGAAAAGGGTAAATATAGACCTTTATTATTATCAATTATGAACAGAAAGGCACATACTTAGTGCTTTGACACCAACAACTTAAGGTGGAACTTAAGAATCGACAAGAATCTTTCAAGGCCAAAGGACAGTACTAGCACTTTAATCTAAGGCAAACTAGCCTGACTCAGCAGCCTATCCGGTATGATAGTTATTTAACCTTTTCCCGGGGGCTGGGACATATATGTCCTGCACGTTCACTACATTAAATGTGTCTCAAAAAATTTCAGTAAAGTATGGAGATTTAAAATTTACTCCTTAATATGGATTAGGAAGTGCAATACCCTGTCGATTTGTTTTTCTGTTCCTTTTAGTTAAAATAAGTGACTAAATGGCCAAAATACATTCGAAATTGGACCCTATAGCCCACGGGAAAAGGTTAAATGGCGCATCAGTAACTCTGCGTAACAGCAAGGTTTATGTGATTACGGCAAAACATTCGATGGCTATCTGTCTGAGGGGAGGGATGCCTTGGTGGAAGCGATTATCGAGCCAGCCCATTAGCGGGATGTGAGAATAGTAATTTCTCACACTACGCAGTTCGTCATCATCGCAACATTAATCTTAATCGCGGAACTGCACGTGAGTATATAAGCACCGGTCAGACTAGTTTCTGCCCTTCTTCGCCCGTAACCTTTCTGTTCTCGCTTGTCCATTAGCGACGCTGCAAGTTGTATGGATTTGTGTTCCTGCATATCTCTCTAATGGAGTCTCATCGTTCCTGCATACTCACTGATGGAGTATCATCGTTCTTTTTGCATAAAAAAAGCAGAGCTAAGGGATGCAATATTTAGATGAAAATGCCTAGTTGAAATTCAATCTGTGCTAACATTCTAAAACATTTCTAAAGTATCAATATATGTTCAATGCAAGAAAGTGCATAGTCAACGGTGTGTCTCCACGTGGTGCTTTTCAGTGTGTTAATGAAATGTAAATTGGAAAAAAGAGCTTGCACGTGTGTAATAGGGATGGTGAACTGCACGTAATTAATATGAGAAAAATTCGACTGCATATATGTATGATGCGAGTGGATTGTGATTTGTTTGCTAATGGATACTTTTCGGCATTCGTCTACTGTTCCATTTTTAGGTTCTCACGTTTTGTGTTCTTAAGTTATGATATTCTGATATATTATGTGTTGTGTGATAAGTGTTCTATATTTAATCCAGAGAATGTGTTTTTGATAAAATAAAAGTGAGATTACGAAAAAGAAATTTGTCTCTGCAAGTCTCATGCATGCGGTTTATTGGATAAGTGAAATATTTAATTATTCTTGTTACGTGGGTTTAATTAGCAATGTACTACCACTAAGAATTCAGGCAAGTAAATATTGGGCACGTGTAAATTAATTAAGGACTTCTAGATGTATACTTAGATAGATTGTTACATTACAACACCTCCTAGTAGTGTACATCACTAAACGGGATTCGAACCTCGGAGGGAACTACAAGTGTTCAATGACCTTACGGATGACCTTACGAAATCATCATTATCTTAAGACCTCCGTAACAACTCGGTTTTATCAGATGCTACCTACAACGGCAGGAAACAAACATTGCTTTCACTTTCACTTATCATTTTGCCTAACTTAATGATTAGAGGTCTTTTGATGCTGGATTCTTAATGCATTTAGCGATAAAGTTAAAACCCTGTCATTGATGAAACGGATATACACAGTTCTTCCATTGGCATTGATACATACTTGACATAACCGTACTCAAGTTGATTGCCAAATTACGTCAAATTCGTAAAATACGGAAATCAAATAACTGCATCAAAACCACAAAGAAAACTTCGACTTCTGCGAATTACTCGGCAGGCACAGGGCCATCTAGAGAAACACTACTTGTTCATACTTACTTATCCTCAGAAAAAAAATGTCTGGAATACAACATCGAAAACTTTTCGACGTATTTAAATAGCTAAAAAAGGCAAATCTTTAACTTTTGATTTACTTTACAGATTTGATTACAGACTGATTTACAGATTTGATTTACTTTGTGCTTCACTTTACAAGTATTGAATACATTTATAAGGTATTGTTAACTAGATTCCTAAGGTTTCATGGGTAGCCAATTTAGATTCGTCAAGATTTTCGGCAATTCCTGGAAATGGATGAGTTTAAATAGCATCTGTTCCACAGATTCAGCATTTACGCCTGTAATGACAGAAACTAGAATTTCCGGAATAGTTGAGTTTGGAAGCTCATTAAAGAAGCAGGAGTAATATTTCCTTTCAGTGCCTTAGCATACATATTTAAAATTCAGTTAACTTTGAATTAGAAGCTAATATTTTGTTAAATTGTAAGCGTTTATTTAAAATGGAATTATTTTTATTCCTTAGCTGGCTGCTTATTAATATTGACTGCAATATAATCTAGTCCTAAACGGCAAGTTTTGTGGAAAATGCTATTTATCAATTTAGCTCTTTTACTAATCAAACACTTCGCTGAGTTTATACAGATATTTATCGTTAATCATATCGTATTCCCTGTTTTGCTCGAAATTTAAAGTGAGTTTTAATGAATTTTGGTACCCTATAGCAATGGAGACTTTATTCTAAAAATACTATTACTTTCTCGCATTGCTAAATTACGGCATCTTTAAAGTAATTTGCTAAATGGTTAAGGTGAAATGTGAATGTGGACAAATAATGTTTAAAGAACAAATCGAGATATACCATGCATGTATAATGATCGAACAAATATTTTCCGTTACTACCCACTTTCTCACTACAGTTGCGTTATATATTATTATCTTCTTAGCTGAAATACCTTGGTTATTCAATGATGGTTCTCAAAGGGAAGAAAAGAAAAATATGCTTCATGTACAATGTTGTTCTTTCAAATCACCGCATGCTTGAATTACTGCATTCATCTGGAATATCCAATAACTCTTAGTTATTTAGAGCATCTTAACCTCCCTTTAAACGAAAGCTTTTCGGTCATAAGAGTATAGAGATTGGTCTCCTTAGGAGGCATACACTAGACCAAAACTCTGAAAGACAAGTGATGAATTATAAACCTAGTTTAACGGCTTCACAGTTTAACTCTTTCGCATCGAAGTCGCCTAAAACGCCCTGCCATTCAGACATCGGCAGGTCGCCCCCCCCTCCCGAATGCTTGAATCATTTTCTATTTAGTGCTTTCCACCACCACGCTAATGCATTGATCTTGCTTTCGCGAGTTGTTAAATGACATGCCAGTCTTTCTTTTGAAGCGACTAAAAGTAGTTCTGGGAAACTGCACACTCTTGTGAAAGCGTCTAAGAAAGAACCCTCTAAACGGCAAGGCTGTATATATACGGCCTAGAATATTTTTGTGATATCTGTAAGAACGTACATATACGTGCATATTTAAATATGTCAAAGAAATTAAGGCAATATAATGTTAAAGGTACACAAATCCAGGTATAAAATACCGGGAGATTTTTTACATTAAAATCAAAAAATAATTTATTCTCATTGTAGTTTTGGGAAATTTATGCTTTCTTAGCGAAACCCCAGGCCGGTTAGAGGGTTTTAGGTTATTGTTAGCGCTTCAGTATTCTACTTGTCATGGGGAAAGTAAAACCCTTCCAAGAGAAATTCGTACACACGAGCGTTTTCGATATTTGAGGAAAACCAATTTGGTCCTCTCTCGATGCAAAAGAATTAACTAACTTGTAAGTTAGCTCTGACCGAAGTCAACTAAACAAGCCTAATAGAAAAATTATTCAACGCCGTCAACTTCTTGTCGCTAGAAGATCAAAGTTAGCAATGTGTCCTACAAGCAGGCACAACACACTCTGATTTCACTTCCCAAAACCTTCCTTTAAATGCTTCCTTCTTTCTACCTAATAAAATATCATGTGCAGTGAAAATTTGCAATCAGGCAGAAAAATGAAACAAGGCTTGATAGGAGAAGGAATTAACATAAAATAAATAGTCACATTTAAATGATCCTTTCAAAGGGAATATGTTAAGTTTCGTTGTTAGTCAAACAGACTATGCTACAACACAAATGTGAATTAAAGATTTTGCCTAAATATTCTAACTGTATACCAAACTGTTATAACAACTGGCCAATCACAACAAAGTAAACATAAACTGAATATCGGTCCACCGGGGGGGGGTTAACTCAGCTGCAGATTTATGCAGGCGCAATTTTAGCTTACATAATTGGGTACGAGTTAAATATTGCTATACAGGTGTGAACGAACTGAATGACTTTGATGTTTTACGTCACAAAATCTTATGATAATAAAGCTTTCATCTGAACGAAGCCTTATCCCGAAAACGTTGCTCAAAGTTTGCCAAAGGGAAGCGACCGATTTTACACTCGTCCAGAAAGGAGAAATCCCCTCCTGATTCTGCTGGGCAATACTCCGAACGATGGATCTAGAGTCTGTCACCTCTTTTCCCTTTGCAAAAGGGCCTTTAGCTTCTTAATATGGTAAATGCAAAAGAGTCGGGTGGATGCTATACACTTTCAAACGCTCAAGGCTACCCTGGGATTAGAACCTCACGCTGTGATATGGTAGGTAGCGGTATTAACTTTTATATCGATCAGAGTGATTGCTTTCTGTATTATTACTTGCATGATAGAATTTTTTTTTTGGTGAGCCTCTTGCAGTGTTTACTACTTCTTGTTCAATATCGCAGTATTTATTTATTACATTTTAGTTCATCAATCAACATTTAATATGCACCAATTTTAATTTTTTGTAATTTCAGCTTCACTCGAAGGGAGGACAACTGGTAGAAAATATCGCCTGCTCCTGATTAAATAAACACTGATATCAGAAAATAATAGCTGTTAAGGTCCTCATTTAGAAATACTCATAAAATGGAGAAGCAAGAGGCATGTAACTTTGGAATGCTGAGAGAGAGAGAAATGAGCAGATGTGCCTAGGTTATGTATCTGAAACTTTTTTTTTTGGAGGATGCATGTGTTTCCTGACTGGAATTATCAAGAAAGGAAGTGCTAAGAAGAAGCTTAGTACTGCGATGCATAGTAGATAGGCGGTGTATAATTTCACGGCAGTCATCAAATAATATCGATTCTCTTATAAAATCCCTAACTTCAACATTTCTGTAAAATTTTAAATAATTTGAATTTCTACATAGTTCAGCGTTACGAAAAGTGTGCAAACATCTGCGTTGAAAAATAGGAGGAAGTTTAAAGAACTCATGAGTCATGTTTGATACACGTCAATTGTATATGTACGCCAAAGTATCCCTTAAATGTTATTCTATGTTCTCATATTATGTATATTTCATACTTAATATGGGAAAATAATAAAAATGTGTAAATTCATTTGACATTTATTTAGCTGTGGCCTTTTAAATCGATAAAGTATTAAACAGGATACTTCGTATTTCAGAGACAGAAGAACAGAAATTGAAACACAGATCAAGCATATTTAATCAATGAAATAGTAAATGCTGTTCTGCGATTCTTTGGTTACCCGCCTAATGTTTTCCAAAGTGTATTTTGCAAGTTAGCAGACTCCTTTACTTTAAAAAAAAGGAAAGTTCATAATATTTTGCAAGTATTTTACAGTTTGTATTCTGTTATTAATCTTGGAAAGTAATTCAAAATTCAACTCGAAATTCGTTTCTTCTGCAATGCGTCTTTTTATTGATTCGGCATATCTTCTACCTTTTAAGACGTTTTTCAGTTTATTCTGAACAACATTTTCAACCTCTTTAATTATGGCGTAAGAATCGATACCAACATATTTACAATTATTAAAAAGGAAAAGATGGAAAATCAATTTTTTATTTCAGCTTTTTTCATTTTGTGAGGATCTAATTTTCTCTTTTTCTTTACCTTTACAACGATTAACTACAAGGGAAAATAACATGTGGTGTATTTTAATAGCTTATTTAATTAATTACGGTAGAATATATTGGGTTAAAAACCTTTTTGTTTTTTGTTTAAATTTATTGTAGCTTGGAGTACGTAATGATTAAAAATAGTTACTTTTAACAACGAAAAACAGGTAGAAGAAGGAAATTCTCTTTGATATTTCCTAAAACCAAAAACAAGTGAAATTACTGTAAAATAAAACTAAATATTTTTTGCGAATATAATTAATTCTGGAGTTTTGAAATTTTGAAGCAAAATAACAGTAAAAAGTCCTCAAAACAAGTTCACATTAACGGCAGAAAATCTTATAGTAAGTAGTTTTCTGTATGAATTCTAATCAGACTGTGCATCTGTTGTTAGAATTTTAGTCTAATACGTCTTATCAATTGTAAATTGGTTAATTGAAGATTTAGAACCATAGTGGCTATGCACAGAACACATAGCGTTCACTGGGAAATTCAAATCTTACTACATTTTTGAATTCGCTGGATGTGAGTCAATCGTGACGATACACAAGAAGTCCAAAAGAAGCTGTCTAACGGAACGTTCACGAAGGAGCTACTACAAGAGACGTACTGATCTCACGTAGGCGATCAGACCTCCACTGATCAAAAGCAACACACGTAAGTTGTAGAGACATTATGTTACTTTGAAAGCAGAAGAGATAAGACATAAGCGACGGAGGGCGTGTGCACTGTTCCTTTACCATTAGGTTAATCAGTACAGCACCACGTCCACCCTTATCTAGAGTTGGCCAGTTGGTGCGGCCACACGAGGACCTTGCACAAGACGCCCAGATCCAGCGCCTAGACCATCCAGTGGGCAGTCGAACAGACCAATATGCCCCCAAGAATTCACCCTCACCCAGTCGCCCTGGCCCAGCATTAATTGAAACAATATTTATCAATATGGCCATACAAGGTCTTGTTAACATGGTATGACAGACTGTTGTTATTGTTACATAGGACTTACATGACGATGACCTGCTAGACATTCTTGGGTATTGCCTAAATAAACATGCATAGATATAAACATTACAATGTATACAACTGTTTATTGTACATTATGACATACTTTGAGTATACTGTAACTTATATTAAGTCACACATTATATATGATACTTAACTTTTGCACATTTCACTAAATTACAATGTGCGTTTTACCATACACTACATTTTATCATACTTTTCATTACTTTATACATTTGCCTTACATATTTTAACATAAAAACATTCATTGAGCACATATTATACATGTTATGAATAATGCCCTATATAAATTGTATAAACCTGACATTACATTATACTGCATCTTACATTACTTTAGCACATTATACGTTAGGCTTTACATTTGCACATTTCACTAATTCGCATAGTTTGCATTATTTGGAAAAATGAGCAACGCCCTCGCCGGGAATCGAGCCACGGACCTCTGGAATATGCGACCAGCGTCCAACATGACTACGAAAGCCTGCTAATAAGGCGAGAGAAATGCCTTATATACTCCGCCTTTAAGGGCGACTGGGGTATTTGGAGGACCCAATCACCAAATCCTGGATGTGGAGAAGAATCATCATCGACCATGTTTTTAGTTCGGACGCCACTGTAGAGACCTTAGGTTATTTTAAAAGTAGAAGAGATGAAAAGTAAGCAATGTCCTCGCCGGGAATCGAACCACGGGCCTCTGGAATAGGCGCCCAGCGTGCAGACCACTACATTACGAAGGCATGCTAAAAAGGTGAGAGAAATACCTTATAAGATAGTCAGCAGTTATCATTTATTTACCTGTGCATACTGGGACAAACTTTGTGATTCCTCTTCTAAAACATATTCGTTCCATCTGTATACAAACTCATCCCATTTATATAGCATTCTATGAATCAGGAAATAAAACCTGATACTCTGAACAATGGGTGTGATTTCTGTTTTATTATTTATTCAACTGTTTTTATTCTTTATTCAATTTGGAATAGACCACATGCAAAAACCAAACAGCAGAAGCACAGCGATAGATTGCAGGAAATAGTGGCCAATAATGCTAAAATCAAAAATGACAACGTTTTTCGCAGCATCGTCTTTAGGGGATTAGTGCTAAGAAATAAGTAAGCAGATAAATTATTAGAAAATGTTTCTATAAATTAACGGTGTTCCTATGGGAACCAACCATTCTCTGTTATCTGCAACCTGTTCCTTTTTGTTAAGGAATATAATTTTATTAATAATACCAATAAACATAACTGTTTAAATTTACCTACAGATATACTGATGACATCATTGCCATTAATAATTACAATGAAGTTTAAAAACAAGATATCTGTTGTAAATGCCTTAAGCTTCATAAAACTAATAAAGAAGAAATACAAGCAGATTATCTTGCCCACAAATTTACAATCTCAGCAATATTACTCTTTGATAAAAAAAAGGCTTTTAACTTTCAAAGCATTTAAATTAATTTATTGGAAATCCAATATCTCAAAAAAATTATTGCTAACACTAATAATAATCAAACAAAAGTATTAAAAAGTATGTGCAATAAAAGCAGCAATTTTACAGAAGAGCTTAGTTTAATAATTAATACAATGAAAGCTAATAAAATTCCACACAATTTAATTAAAACACAGCTTACTTCTGTCAATTTAAAAATTGTTTACCCCAGCTGAGTACTTTTTTATGATAAGCTGTATCTAAATCATTGATGGCGATAGAGCTTGGATTTAACACATTTGAATTCGGCATTCTTCTCAAATTCTTGCATTGGTTATAATTTACATTAATAAGTCTAATTGTTTTCTATTTCTTTCATAAATAAAATGGTCATACATCAGCTTCGAAAAATCAAGAAAGCCAGTTTGAGTGTGTTGTATATTTCTGTAATGTTTGACAATTTCTTTCGTTTTTTGCCTTTATTCTCTTTTAGCCTGTCTATAAATTTTTCAAAATCCCTGTTTTACATTCTTTAAATTTGCTCACAGTTTTGCAACATAGTTTATTTGACATACATCACAATTTAAATTTTTTAATGTATTTATTCTTCCCAGTTTTTCATATTTTTACTTTTCAAAACACTTTTAAGTAATACTTTAAGAATACAACTTATTTTATACGTTGAAGCAAACACTACAATATTTTCCTTTCTTTGAAATGAAGCGAATTAATACTTCGCTTCAACTAAAATTGGATTCATTTGTGATTCTTTTCCATTGATTTAATACGTTACTTAAACTGACGATTTTTAAATTCATTAATCAGGTATTTTCATTTTTTTTTCAAATTATTAATTTTCACTCCTACAAGATAAATTTTTAAAAATATTTCTATTGCACTTGATCAATTTTAATTTCGTGGTTTATCTGAACATATCTGAAGCTTTATTACTGTAGAAGAGTATATAAATAATATGTTTTATTGTTTATTGTACAGGAGTATATAAGTATGTGTTATTTTTTATCGTTCGTTAAGGTATATAAATAAAACAAATAAATGTTTTATTAGACTCTATGCCTTGACTGTATCTTTCAATGTTGTTCCTGGAATATATTACGTAAGAACATTTCATGTCAACACAATATTTTAATTTTTACCGACTTAACTCGTATTTATATCATTTGTTACACTAACTAATCAAACTTTGAAAAATTTGACAATTTATTAATCACTCAAGAAGTGATTAACTTAAATCAAAATTATAATTTTTGTTTTATTAAATTATACAACTCGTTTGCAATACTAAAACACAATTACAATTTAAAGATACTGTACGACTTGTTATTATACATACACCTTCTTCTCAGTAAGATTTAAAAGAACAAAGCGCCTCAAAAATCGTAAAGAATCACAAGAAACAGCAAGAAATAGCAAAATAAGTGACTTCAGAGAAATTATATTTTGCAATATTCATAAATGTTTAATTATAGTTATGTAAGGTTTTATGAGAAAATGGAGCTTTTCCGCCAGGCAAAATTATAAGACATTTTTTGAAATAATATAAATTCCACAGTATAAACTGGATAGACTAAAATTAACAATTTGTATAACTGCATTGTTTTCGTACAGAAATGCTATCTGATATCGATTCTAATAGGTCTGTTAAAATATTAATCAACGCTTTAAATACTGTATTTTTCATTGATACAAACGTCGAAGAAGACTTGGATAAAACATTCCATAGATTTTCCATGATAGTCTCGTAAAGAAAAGAGGGAAAATTCTACATTGTTTTATTGCTTACGCCAGTATTTTAAACACTGTTGTGTGAGTGGATGGATATGTTATTATTCTGAGATAACAAGTGCCCATTTACTATGCGTTTTTCTGTCTTAAAAATTCTCCTTATGACATCGTACTTTTTTTTTCTTTTATGAGATATTTTGACAACCAGAAAACAATTTCTTATTTCCTCCAAAATATTAATAACCTCTCGCATAATTTTATGTACATTTATTTTTAAATGTAATTTTTAAACATGCTTTTACATTTTACTGAAGGATAAAATTAAAAAATAAAAACATTAAATTAAACAAAGCAACAATCTTGTGCTTGGCGTGTATTTTAGTCAAGACTCTATTGATTTCGAGAGCAAACAGGTACGGGCCCTCCTCACTTTAATCATCTTCTGACAAAGAAGGACCTGTAACTGTTTGCCTTCGAAATTAATGCTAGAGTCTTGACTAAAGTCTACGCCAGGCATAAAATTGTTGGTTTGCTTAATATTAGGTGTTACTTTCGTCTGTTTCTCTTCGCTCTTGAAATAAACATTATAAGGAATATCCTCCTTCCTTACCATGTAGCTTTACAGTGTAACTGAAGCACACCCAGCTCGTAGTCCGGAGATCTGGATTTTGAATAGCAGCGAAGGGGTTACAGCCGAAAACATCACGGCGAAAACATCGCGGACAAAAACGTCGCGGAGAAAACAAAGCAAGGCGAAAACGTCGTGCTACAACGTGGGAAAAAACATCGAAAAGAGAAAACATCGCAGTTCTAAAACATCGTGGGAAAAAACATCGCAAAGAGAAAACATCGCAGATCTAAAACATCGTCGTCGAAAATAAAGCGGTTCGAAAACTTCGCAGTTTAAAAACACCGTCGTCGAAAATATCGTGGTAAAAAATAAAGTATCTACAAATCATCGCATGACGATAACATCGCAGACATGATATCTTCAGGTTTTAGTAATTGTAAATGGATATTCTCATAATGATCTGTGAGCGCAAGATGGAAAGAAGGATAATTTTTGCTTTCATATTTTTTATAAACTAATAAATTTTTGCTGAGAAAATAAGAAGGAAACTTTAGCATAAAAAATTAATGCAACTTATAGCACTTAATAAAATTTTAAACTGGCATAGTTAACTAACAAAGGCCATTAATAAATCATTTTTTAAAAAGTTTTTACTGGTAATTTTTCATGAAAAGTGTAATCTATAAGTTGCATTTAATTTTCTATGCTTAACTTTCCTTCTAACCTTTTCAGCAAAAATTTATTAGTTAATAAAAAAAATTGAAAGTAAAAATTATCCTTCTTTACATCTTGCGCTCACAAATCATTATGGGAATAACCATTTACAATTATTAAAACCTGAAAAAAGCATGTCTGCGATGTTATGGTCATGCGATGATTTGTAGATACTTTATTTTTTACCGTGATATTTTCGACGGAGATGCTTTTAAACTGCGAAGATTTTGATCCGCTTTATTTTGGACGACGATATTTTGTACCACAATGTTTTAGAACTGCGATGTTTTCTCTTTGCGATGTTTTCTCCCACGATGTTTTGTAGCACGACGTTTTCGCCTTACGTTGTTTTCTCCGCGACGTTTTCGTCCGCGATGTTTTTGCCGCGATGTTATCGGCGGATACCCAGTGAAGGCATTGCATATTTTTCCTACTCTGAAATAAAACTAATGACTTTACAAGTGGCACTGACTCTAAAAGGTTATAGACGATAAATCGTCATCATATGGCATATGCGTCATCATATCATATGGGTTTGATGCCAGGGTTCCTTCCACCCTGTGCACTCTTTAGTAAGGGAGAATGTAAAGAATTTTCTTATTCATTACCCTGTGGCTTTGTGGTGTAACAGGAAGCATGTCCTGCTGTCAATCTGAATATATGTAATTTAAATTTCTGCGAAGGCATTGCGGATTTTTCATATTTATTGCTCTGATGTGAACTTAATAAACTTAACATAGCAAAAAATGCTAAATTAAAATGCTAACAGTCCTTTGTTAACAATCCTTTGCTTTTAACTTTCTCTTAATGTTGCTCGTTGGTTTAAAATTACGTCTCTTACGTAACAGGGACTGAGTACTTAATCTTAATACCCTAGGATTTCAGTAAAAAGGACTTTCTTTCAGGCATTTGGCAGGCATCCGATATTGTCATAAAATTTGGAATGATAATTTAAAAACCATTACATTCATTAAATGCTATTTTGAGTGATTCACCACCAATTGTTTAGAACAGAATATAAACCAATTTTTATCCAACTGAAATGGCTTGATCAACTAACTCAAAAAACTTTCTGAAATGCTGATGCTATGAAAGAGTAAATTAAATTAATTTATGGCTCCAACGACGATTATTAGTTTAAATATTTCCTACATTCTAAACCAATTAAAATGCAAGCACTGAAAGTGAAGATCATTGTGTCCCTCAGCTTGACATTTTTGACTCTCTACCTTGACACCTGCTGAACCATCTTAAGTACTGTCTGGATTGGTCATTTTTTAAAATACGATGAAGTTTCCTATAAGACAAGAATCAAAATAACATTTTACTGAATAAAAATCCGTATCTCAATATAAAAGTTAAAAAATTATCGCAGGTTTAAAAACGTCAGTTGGCACAATGCTGCATCTATAGGCATGTCATCGCAACAAAACAGTCAAACAAAACAGGAAGACGTTATTAATTCTTTATTGTTTATTAACAGTATTTTAGGATGTTGTTGGATCTTAATAAAGCGGAACTTAAAGTGATTAACAAAAATTAAACATGTTTCACGGGACTTTAATCAGTTCAGAATTGTCTGCATTTTTAACAGCATTTTGCGTTAAAAATATTCTATTATAGATAATTTTTAATATTTCGTCTATTTATGTCTTACGTGAAAGTAAAAATTATACCATTCATAGCTACAGCATTTATATAGAGAGATATAGATATAGATATATATAGATATACGTGTTCACTATATTGCTCTCAAACAAAATTGGGGGGCGGAAGAGTCAAATCGCACTGTCACTGTTCGGTGCTTCGTTTTAACAGATTGTAACTACTTGAACTTTCTGCAACAACTCCTGCCACAATTTTTAGACGATGAACAGATTTCTGCATCGATGCGACTGACAATGTGCTTCAAACATGATGGAGACCCTGGCAATTTCAGCCACAATGTTCGCTCACATTTGGTCGACAGTGTTTCGGACATGGTGGTGCGATGCGTTGGCCTCCTCGATCCCGGGACTTAACACATCTTTGTTTCTTTTTATGGAGTTACATGAAGACATTGGTTTATGACACCCCTGTTGACAACGCTGAGCAGTTTGCAACGCAGGAATTGGAATAGCTCCCAGGGAAATTCGAGATATGCCAGGAATATTCTAGAATATTCGGAATTTCATGCGCCGTAGATGTGAGTAGTGCATTGAAGTCTGTGGACGAAACTTCTTACGCTTTTTGACTCATGTTATTGCTTTTTTATGTAAATTTATTATTAAAATTAATATTAACTTAAATGGTGTCTTTTTTTTTTTTTTTTTTTTTTTTTAGTTTCTGTGTACAGCAGCGCTTCAGGAAAGCATTTCCTATCTTGCACTGCATTGTGATTCCAAATCATGGGGGCGCTACCCTGCTAGAAGTTCTAAAACGTGGTACTATGACATCATGTGTCAATTTTTTCCTGGCCAGCGGGAAAGATCTTATTTCATGTTAAACACTAGGAAGAATTATCATTCGTTGCAAACAGAGATCAGTACCAAACTATGGTTTTGCCAATAATAAAGCATCATTTCATTAATTTATAGTCGATATTATAAAATTATTCTGCTTATAAGCTTAAGAATTTGTATCATTTAAACAGTTATTTTATCTGTGCTCCCTATTAAAATTTTGTAACATCTTTTATATATACCACAATGTTAATAATCTGCTCTGAAAAATAAGTCGAATGATGAATTTTGTAGTGGCATACAGATACCACTCCCCATTAAATCCTTTTTTTACTTTTTTCTTATTGTATTCAAACCACAAGACACTTTTGAAATATTTGGGTATTTTCTTGTTTCCATATTTCATTCAAAAAATACAGTGTAGGGGAAATAGAGAAATAAATGCAGAAACAGAAAATCACTATGATTCAAGAACAAATATTCTAACTAAGCTTTATGCAACTAAATTTTGTGAGTGCACAAGAATCAATGTTATTTCCGTTTAAGGGAAAAAATCAAACACTATTTTTTAAATAAATACAGCTATAATAAATGAAAAGCCGTTCTATAATAAATGCTGAAATGCAAATTACAGCTTTGAGAAATGAAATTCTGTTTAGTTTGATTCAAAAGTGAAACTTCAGCTTTCTGAGTTTACAACAATAAATTTTATTTCCATTTAAGGAAAAAAAAACAAATAAAAGTTTTTTCATGTTTTCAAAATTTGTGTAATCTTAAAATTAAAACAAAATTATATGATTTTCTTCTAGACTTTTAATTATTCAAATAGCAAGGTTTATTTTTACTATTAAACCTTTTTGCTTTGCAAGAAGTAACAAACGGTATAACTCTCTGCAAACTTCTTCAAACATTCAGACTACGACCCCTATCCAAACGTGACGGTGATCAGTCAGCTCACAATCCCGACATGTCCTTCTAATTTCTGCTTGCATAAATGAGCCAAAATATTTAATTAATGAATTTGAAAAATAAAAAAAGATTGTTTGTATTTGTTATAAAAAATCCTTTCATGAAATTTTGAGAATGGGCATGTATTAATGATATATGCAAAGCTATCTGTGAATGATATTAATGATATCTGGAAAGCTTCAGAAATTACATCTGCTGAAACACTATCATGAACTATGAAATTTGCCGACTAGAAACCGTTGAAAGTTCTACAGAGTAGCGAAACAAAACGGTATGGAACCAGCCGAAGTACATTCTGTGCAGTGCTCTTGGATGTTATGTCAGCATAAAGTCAGTCCGTGGACAACTGCATTTCCAGATTTCTTGGGACCGCAGTTGCACACATCTGGTAAACCCCAAGCATTATTTATCACAGTATAAAGCGAGAAATAACTGCAGCCTGAAACAGTGACGATGTATTTATGAGGTACATTATCTGAAATCGACGACACTGTAAGGCAATTCCCGTAAAAATGTCTGGAAGAGAACAGTCTCGTTTAAACAAAATTTCTGAAAGTGTAGTACACATAAAATCAATTTGTAAACGGATTTTTCCTTTATTTACCGCGTGCCATCATAACGTCGCCTGATTCGTAATCTTTAAGATCTGGAGTTTGAATTCCGGCGAGGGATAGCCAGTTTTCTCTCGTGACATTTCTGAAATACATAACGATTCTACAAATAGGACACGAACTAATTTTGGGCGGATGTTTATTCGATCCCACCTGGATTTAGAGACTGGGTCTTGTCCTCCTCGTCTCTCATAGTGGAGGATAATGTAAATACTTTTCTCCTCCGTTATCGTACCCCTTCGTGCTGCAAATGAAAGAATGCTCAGTTAACATCGGAAGATCCCGAGTTCGAATCCTGGTGAGACCATCGTTGATTTTTTTTGTATTCCCTTCTTGGAAACATTTAAGCCTCTACAAACTTAGGTGAACAGAACTTCATAGTATAACTTTCTTTCTAGTAGTTTGAAACATGACTCTCTTGTTCCCCGTGAAGAGAAATGTGAATATAGAAGCATATCTTAATATTTTGCGTAAGAATATCCACATACTGTTAACAATTTGATGTGGGGTTCCTCATTTTTCAGCACTGACAGGACTTATCTATACATATATATGTAATGAAACTGTGGCTGGATGACAAGACATGAAAGATTTGATTATGAATGCGGCACAAACTTGCATGGAAATTTTCGGTGAAACAGGACTTTTCCCGTGATTCACTGTGAACACAGAATAACAAACCCCTGTAGATTTCTTCATAATTAGAACTGGCCAAAGAATGAAATGACAGAACAAATTTAGGAGCACTGAAATAAGAACACTGAGACGTAGATGCGTTGAAATACTCGTTGCGTAGATACTTGAAGCTTAGAGCGTCCATTCATTTTGTAAAAGAAGCAATCGAGCCGGATTAAATTCCTTTTATTTATTTTAATTCACTTGTGGCCATAATTCACTTGGCACTCTACTCGTGCCTATTAAAGAATATCTTCAATTTTGATAATATTCCCACAAAAGAGAATGTAGCAACACGCGCACGCATAATTGCAAAAAGGCATCTACCCAAGAGGAAAGCACAAGCAAAAGTGACACATTAGTTCATAGAAAGAATAGAGGGAGTCCGTTTTTAGTTTTCGTTTACAATCTGATGATTGGTCAAGAGTCATCTGAATTAAGGGTTACGTAAGATCGCATGATTAATTTGAATGACGCAGTTTAGACTTACAGCGCTGTTTTTAGGACAGAGCGATGAAGTTTCCAAATGAAATCAAAAATAAAAGAGGTTATAGTGAATTAAATTTAGAAGTTTGCTTTCTATATTTTTATCTTACATATATGTATTTATAAAATATAAAACAAGTTTTTCTAACTTATTTGGACCAAACTGTCAACATAGTTCAGAAATTTTAATTAAACACATCCCCTTGTCAAAGATACGCTTTCCACCATTTTGCGTCACTCTGCAACATATTATCTCACTCTTTCCCTGCTATTTCTCTACACTACGAAGTCTTTAGCCCAATCGCTGCCCAGGATTTAAAGAAAGACTTTCTGACTTATAAATACTACCGCAGTTATTACGTATCACCGCCTGCTGCTGCTGGAATAAACCACGTCTCTAACTTCACCTTCTTTCTTTATAATTTGAAATGTAAACGGCGTATATAAAATTGTGGGGATTTAACTTTCCTAGTGTGGTACCAATTAAAGTAAAAATGTATTTCTAAAGAATTTATCCTGTTCAATATAAAAGGGATGATGTTTTAATGATGAAGCGGTCTTCCCTCCAGTCTGCGGTCTTCCCTCCAGTCTGCGGTCTTCCCTCCAGTCTGCGGTCTTCTCTCCAGTCATCTACGCAGCAGCTTTACTCATTCTCAATAACTATGAGGCAAATTAGAATAGTTTTATAAACCTGATGTAGAAATTGTTGATCGATCTGACAACTCCTCTCCGGCAAGAATGAAGATTTTTCTAGTAGCTACGTAACTGAAATCTAGTGAATAACCTTCCCTACCCAGTATTTGCTTCGTCCCAGCCCGAAGTGGTCAATTTCCTACCAAATAATACCTTTCAGATACACCATAAACATATTCTAGAAGTACTAATTCAGAAGACAAACAACAAAAATCAGCGTTATATTTACAAAATTTTCACAGGACTAGTTTCGATGGTTTTACCAAACCACCATCCTCAGCTGCAAAACCGCAAATGTGTGCAAAACCTCAGCTGCAAATCCATTTGCGTTTTGCAGCTGAGGATGGTGGTTCGGTAAAACCATCGAAACTAGTCCTGTGAAAATTTTGTAAATATAACGCTGATTTTTGTTGTTTGTCTTCTGAATTAGTAGTTATTCGGCGTGTTATTGTGTCTTAATATTCTAGAAAAGCCAAGATATTTTTAATCGCGAGATGTATGCATGTGTGAGAGTGTCTGCGTATGAGTACAGGATCAACAATTCAACATCAATACCTAAAAAACTTCTAATTTACTGTTTCTTTCTGAAAGATTATGTTTTAATGTTCACGACATTAACTTACATTTATACAAAATTTTAACTTGCCGGCTGCATTTTATGGCATTTTTAATAGCCATCTGAAGAAAGGAATAGACATCAAAATAAGTGAGCAACTTTCCATGGCATGCTATCTTTTTTAATTACGCTAGGTAAATGTGAAAGACATATAACATCATAGATCTTCCAAAAGAATGAATTTATTCCCAAGTAAAATTTCATCTTTAATAAACACTAATATTGTTATGATGATAAAGAGATTTACCGAAAAGTCTGAGAACCTTTCGAAAGTTAAAATATCTTTAAATTGAATTGTCTCCCTCTTATCCATATTTTCAAAGAAGCAATATATAAATATCAAGGTTCTTAAATTTTAGAGTAGTCGCAACGCAGTTTTATGAAGAAGTGCTTTTTAGTTTTTTGATTTCTTAAAATACATCTGGTATTTTGTCTTGCCTAATATGCTTATAATATAATAGCTGAGCAAATTGATAAACAAAATGTTTCTGTACTAAAGACTTGGCAAAGGTGTGGGGCATGAGATACTTCCGCGACAAAATCTGAGAAAAGAGTAACAAAATACAGCAAATTAAGTATTACTGTGAAATTCATTTTAAAACGTCTAGAACTCGCAAATTCAAGATTCGTCAGAAATGCTGACATCTATCTGAATGACGTTAATCTATATCATGAGCGATCTATATATATCAAGAATAAAATATGAATGAAATCGAAACTATTTCACTATAGACTTACAGCGATTAAGGTAATTATGCTTTTCGATACAAGAATAAATAACGATTTTCAATGAACTGGGACATATGTGTTGAAATTTTTTTGCCCAGTAAAGCACATTTTAGTAAAACAAAATCTGAACGATGTATAAATAAACAATGCAGTCGAAAATTATTTATTGAATACCTATGTATGTACGTTTTCGTCGGGCCAAAAGTCCGAAGCAATACAAAGCCCTGCCTACTCAATTAATGGAAATTATATAAACAAAAATATTAGCATAAAATCTGCAAATAAAATAAAGGGGAAAAAGTCAGCATAAGCATTCTTCATTCCCATTTTCGAAGCAGTTCTATTGGCATTACTTTATGTCGTGGATTTCCTTATCGGAACTCTTAAAAATGCAATGAGTAAAGTAATTATAATCGTTATATAGCTTGCATTTCAACTACAAAACCAATTTTTAAAACTTACATTCATGACATTTTCCATACAATGTTAAGATGTTTTTTGCAGCTATTAAAACCGTGTTTTGAAACATTTTTCCCGATACAACTTGAGATTATTTTTTAATTTCAGGAACAATTTATTTTATGTTTGGAATCTTTACTATCACTTCTGTCTTTCTGTTTTTCCACCAGAATGGAAATGAGTTCGCGTGTGTTTAACTTAGAGGCTGAGATTGTTAAGTTAGAGCGTATTCTGCCTCTTAAGCCATGTTACTAGGTATGCAATTCTAAGAAAAACTTTTCTGTCTTCGTCCTTGCATTATATTTGCCGATAGTTACATTTATGCCAGTGAATTCTAAGTCAACTTCGGGTTAAATTGCACTGTGTAGCCATTGGCTATTAAGTTGAATTTCTACTCTGAGTTTCTAGCCATAAATACTGGTAGACATGTAAGCACCAGGTGTGGTTCTGGTGGTCTTATTAAATTTTTAATAAAGGGTCTTTTACACACTACTCAGGTTTTTTGTTGTACATTCAAACATAGTGTTAAGTCGCTTAACGTCTACCAAACGGTTGGTCACAGTTTCAAATAGCGAAAGGTTTAAAAGTCATAAACTTTTTACAGCCTCGTATTCAGTGTTTGCATCAAAGGCATGACCCATTGATGGCCCTCCAGAATAAAATATAATAAAAATTAAAAAAAAATAATAAAGCCATATTTTTGCTCAAATGACATTAGGTACAAGGATGATTTGGTTAAAATCACAATCTTTTTCTAGTTAAGGAACTCAAAAAATAGCTGCTTTGGTTTTCTGTCTTGGGTAAGTCAGGTCGCTGATCCTAGACTTTGTCATTATGGCGTAAAGTCCAAAAGCAGACGAGCCGTAAAGTCGCTTAAAATTGGTAACTCAGTCTGGAGTCTGCTCAGTCACCGAATCCCGGTGAACGGCCTGACGTTTTTATGTTTTTTAGTTTCCATTAGAGAGTCCTCTACGTATCTCTCCTCTTAGGCAGATAGCCCTCGAGTGCTTTATCATAATTAAATATACCAAACCAAATCAGGTAACGACAGGTTGTCTACACTGGGCTATGGATTTTTCATTCATCGATCAGACGTGTTCGATGGAGAATACATTGAAAGAATGGGTGACACAAAGCACCAGTACGGCTTCTTGGGTAATGAAAATTGCTGAAGATTGTGTGCCACGTGTATTATCATGGTCACAATTTCCGACTGAGAAGACAAAAGTGTAATGCAGCACAATAAACTCCAAACCTTCTGTGCAAATCTTTAGACGTGTAGAAAACGTTTCTTAAAAACAAGCATATTTAATAAATTCATTTAAAATTAACTCCACGGACAGGCAGTGAATGAAGAAATTTAAAATGTACGCTATGTTTTAAATCCTCAGAGGTGTATATGCTGAAAACGGAGAGACGAACCATTTTAGCATTTCATTAAGATGTTTCTACATTGTAAGAAATTTCTGTGCATTACAAATAGATTTGTATCATCTTTTACGGAGTGTTTAACAGTGTTTCCTCTGAATGTGATACAAAAATGTTTCATAACTTCGAGAATAAAAATTGTAAGTTTGTATATTGAACGGTTTCTTTCTGTGAAGAATTATCCGAATTTACCGACAGACTCTCTTCCAACCGTTTTGCATTAAAGAGTAATCGAATATCGCAGAACTGCTGTGTTGTTCTTTTCAACCCTCCAATTATTGGTATGGAACTAAAACAAAGAAAATGGCGTTAAAACGAAGAATAAAGTGCGGTGGAAGAGGTGGAAGAAAATCCTTATTATCGGTATCTCGTAATGGAAGCCATATTTCAAAGAAACAAAATTGATTCTTTTTCTCTTTTATTCTCGGCGCAGAGTCTCTTCTTCCTTCTTACTTTTTTTACTCATCGTAAATCTCTGGCGCCCCTAGTGACTCACTATAACAAATCAAACTGAACATCAAGCACCAATGTTTGTCCTTTGGAACGTTCAGAATGGTAAAACGTAAAACAAGTTGTCAAGTTTGCAATAGAAACAAAACGGCAAGATAGCCATTTTGCGTTGGAAATTTTACTTAAGTTGAAATCACATAAATTGCGAACTGCTAAAATAATGAAAGGTATTCTTGTTGGTTTTGAAATGTAGAATATTTAAAAGAACAATTTTAGTTATTATTTAGAAAGCTTTGCTCATCAATAAGAGTTATACTAAGCGTTAAATATGCATTGTAGGGTAATAATAAAGTTCTTGGGGAATTTGAATTTCAGTTTCCGTAATAATTTACACCTATCACTCAAGCATACGTTCTTAAATGTGAGGGACAAACCTTAAATTTCCTCGAATCTAAACCCTAAATTGTTCTCTAATCTATCGAATCCTTGATATTGCAAGTCCAAATAAAATCCAATTAAAATCTACGTTTAAAGAATAATAGGTATAAGGACAAATCCTTTTGTTGTTGCTGTGACTTACCTCACTTGTCTGCAGTAGCATCAGAGAAGCCCACGAAATTCGTCATAAAATAGATCACAAAAAATTTCTGCAAAGTTATTTTTCAAAAATAACAATATCATTTTTGTGTAATTACGATTAATCTTTGTCGTCTTGTTTATGCGACACTGGGTATTTGTGAGTGCATTAAACCTAAAAGATTTTACTGTCTCATCAAGATTCTAGTCATATTTTTATTCGAAATATGCATGTTTTATGCGATAAAACTTCAAAATCTACTCTCGTACTCTATTATTTTATACAAAATACTTAAATTCTACAATATTGATAAAATATATTTGTGTATACTGAAAATATATTCCTAAAATTGTGAAAAAAATCCATTTGTATTTTTTTCTTGAAAAGTATTTTTTCAGATTACGCATATTATTGAAACGAAAATATGATTTATCTTATTTTGCGCATACAAAAAAATTCTAATTGTTATTTACTGGAAAACTTCGATCAATTATTTCAGACACTTGATCTTAAATGAAGTAAATATCCATTTACGATAGCAATAGGCAATTACTTTACTTCTATAAAACTCATTGAGGATTTGTCAAATTCTGGATTTGCTATTGTAGGTACACTCAGACAAAACAGGACTGGAAACTATCCGGTTGAAACAGTTAGAAATCGGAGAGAAAAAAGAAGGAGATGCTATCGAATACAGAAAAGAATGTCATCTGGTGTTATAATTGTAAGTTCAAAAGACAAGAGTGTTGTTAGAAGAGTTTCAAACTGCACTGGAGTAAATCCATTAGGTTCAACCAAACGCTGGTCGGCTTCTGAAAATTTTCTGAAAAGCAGAAGATGGTAATTGTGTTACATACAACCTGTTTATGGGAGGTACGGATCAAATGGATGGTAATATTTCAAATTATCGCTTTGGATTCCGTGGAACGAAATAGTGGTTTCCACTTGCCATGATGATTGTTTTTAATATCATGTTTAATGCCGTGTTTTTTATTGATGCTAAAGTTTTCAATACAGGTGTATTCAATTCAAAATTCATGGCTTATCCATCTCACGTTTTGCAAGAAATAGGTCACAATGCATCAACTAGAATTTTGTGGCAGCATTTAATAGCATTTTGAGCAATTTGGAGTGCTTCCCAAACCTGGAAGAACAATTACTTCAACAAAGATGTTTAAACGTGTGACAATGCAATTTTATTCATATTATTTATTTATTGGTCACACAATTGTAAACACAACTGCAATGTTCTCAGCGTTCAGGTAAGACCACAAAAAATGTGAAAAATATAACGTTGGACTGCATGATAAACGCTTTCAAAATTTCATGAAAAATAATTGTTTTTAATTTTTTTTTTTACATTTCCATTGTTTATAATATGAAAAATGATAAAATGTTCTTAAAATTTAATTATATTAACCTTTACTTATTATTAATGATTTACAACACTGAAAGTTTCAAATACGAGTACAGGTGTATTTTGCTTACACGTATGCCCAGTGTCCCATAAACAGGACATTAATAAACTCATACAAGCTATAGATCGCCACGAATTTTAAAAGCATAAACAAATTAATTTTTAAAAAAATCTGAGGTTAACAACGATTTAATTTGATATTATTCTGCTAAAAGGTGACATTACTTAATAAACTGTTGACACAGATTTGAAGAGTGATTCTGCAAATCAAGCCAGAGAACAATTATATTAAATAAATAGTAAGGCAGGATGTGTTTATTGACACGTAAATATAAATCGGTGTCGGAACCCTGGTATTCCATAAACGACAAACTCTGTAAATTCTTAGCTAAATATTTCATGAAATAGCTTTCATGAGCTTATATCAGATTGTCACTTACTAAGCTTTCCGTAGGATATGTTCAGACTCTCCGGCTTTCCGACGCAAACACTACTTACTACTTCGCGCTAATCATATTAGCAGTCTCTGAACTATGGCGGTGACCACGTCGTCTTGGAAGTACGCTTTAAATAATAACCACTGCATCCATCTTCTAGGCGGCCGGCTTATCCTAAATGCACATCCAAAGTATTTGTGCTCATTCCGGATCATTAAGGGGTGCGATAAATTGAGCCTCGTTCCGTCGGCCGAGGCGATATATTCGGATAATCAACACTTTGCACGCACATCGTCCTGGGCAGCTGCTACCCTTCTCATCCCTTAAGTGAAGAGCAACTTGAATCAGATGCCAGCTCTCTTCAGGTGGATAATGGTATAAATGATAATCCGTGTTTGTTTATCAGTTACCAGTATGAGATTGTGGAACTTATAATTTAGAAGGAAAAATGTCTTTGATTTTACTTTGTAATGATTCTCGAGTTAAGACTCTTGAAATGTCGTAGGTTAATGAAATTTGTATAAATTTGCCAAGCTGCACGAAACAATTTAATTTTTAACCATAAGAAGATATTTATTTTATTTTATTTTTTTTTTTTTTTTTTTTTTTTTTGTTTCTAGTACATAAGCTGGGTAGAAACCCCACTCGTAAACGAGTAAGTAACAGAAATTGCATTTAGTCATTTAAGACTTAAATACATTAATTTAATTGTATTTAAGTCATTTAAGGAAACGGAATTTCCAAGACAAAATTCATTGCAAAATTCTCTAAATCATCCTAAAGTACAGAATGAATTCCTGGCTAGATAAATAAATTACACAAAGAACCATCTTAATTTCGGATAACTTGGAAGGTATTTTCTTCCTCTTTACCGAGTGCTTTCGTGGTGTGATGGAAGCACGTCCAGCTAGCAGTCGGAAGGTCCCCCAGCTAAGACAACGCACATTTTTCATTTTTCTTACTCCGATAAAACCTTGTTATCTTGTCTTCCATTCTATAATGTAATACGATAAAAATTTGGTTGATGATGATTCGTCAACACCAGGGTTTGGCGATGAGGTTTCCCTCTCCGTAGTTGCCTTTGAAGAAGAGAAAATGCAATGTATTTCTACCTCCTTACCGCACGCCTCTGTGGTATAACTGGAAGCACGATCAGCTAGCAATCGTGTTGAGATATTTGTAATCGCATTCTTACTGGTTAAAAGGAAGTATAGCTTTCTGTCAAGTCCGAAACATTCATTAGCTTTCAGCCAGGTCCGAGTTATTCTGAAACTTAAATCTCATTCTGTATGTTACTTTTGATTGGTTAGTTATTGTGTCTTGTTTATGATTTGTTAAACCATGATCTGTTATGAAGTTATATATATGACCTCTGTAACCGCTTATCGCTGCTTAGTATTATTCTGTTATTCTGCTTGCTTAGTATTATTCTGCCTGTACTTATTTATCTGTGCTATTGCTTGTACTTAGTATTATTCTGCTTGCATGTAACTCTGCGTATGACTCTGCATATCTCAGTAATAAATATTTGTTTTGCGAACCACGGCATTTTCTATGTTTAACAGCAGAGCGTGGTTCCTTCAAAAGTTAGAATTCGCTGATAGTTCCCTAATTGAACCTTCAGTGTAATAATTTATCGTTCGCGTGATTTTGATTTGGTATATTGTGAATGATGGCTTTTTCCGGAGGTGAAAGGGAAGCTTTTGGTGTAGCGCCATTTGACGGTGTTAATAACTTTACTGTTTGGTGTCGAAGAGTTCGAGCAGTATTTACGGCAAGAGAATTGGATACGTTTTTGGAAACAGAAGCAGTTGCGGACAGAGTTGCAGATGTTTTGAAATTAAGAAAAAGGCTTATGCCTTAATACTTGCCCTTCTAAGTGACAATGTTATTGCTTCTCTTCAACGTGAAGACACTGCATGTAAAATATGGAAGAAATTACAAGCTACGTATAGCGCTAAAGGTGCAGTGAGTCAAATTTTAACGCGTAAACCTCTAGCTACCATAAGGAAATCCAAGGATGTGTCAATGAGACAGCATATCGACAGCATAATGAACCTGGTGAGTAGTTTACGCGTCTCTGGCTCTGAAGTAAGCGATTTTGATATTATTATTTACATTTTAATGTCTTTGCCAAAAGAATATGAAAATATTAAGGCATCTCTCGAAAATCAGCCAAGCAATAATTTGAGTTTAGATTTTGTTACAAGTAGACTTATTCATTGTGAATCTCTTATGTTTGATTATAAAAATGAAAATAAGTATTCTAAACCAAATACACATAACTCTGTTTTTATTAGTGCTCATAAAGAATTGTTTTGTACTTATTGTAAAAGAAAAGGACATTCTGTTAAATTTTGTAGGAAAAAGAACTGCGTCAGTCATAACTGTGGGAAAAGTGGTCATTTCAAAAGTGAATGTTTTGATAATTCTAAAAAGCAGGCAAATTCAAATAGTAATAAGTATGCATCCCCTGCAATATCTTTTATGGCTGGAAATCTTGTGCATGATCAATTTATTATTGATTCTGGTGCAACTTCTCATATGTCTTCTCACAAGGAATGGTTCACCTCAATTAAGCCTAAGACTGGAACTGTTAAGTGCGCGTCTAAATCGGCGGTTTTACAAGTGGAAGGAATTGGTGATATTTGCGGTAAAACTAAGAATGGTGTTGAAATAATGTTAAAAGATGTTCTTTACGTTCCAAAATTAAACGGACAATTAATTTCTGTTAAAAATATTGAAGCAGCAGGTTTAAGCGTAATTTTTAAAAATGAAATAGTTTATATTGAAAACAAAAACAAGCGTTTTGGATTTGGATACTTGGATAAATGCGGACAATATTTTAGTGATTTTTCACCAAATTTATTTACAGCTTTAGCAGTAAAGAATGATGATTTATGGCACAGAAGGTTAGGACACTGTTGTGATCAAAAATTAAAACTGATGAATCTTCCTGCAAAAGAATCCTTTTGTGAAGTATGTGTTCGTGCCAAACAAAGTGCTTTGCCTATAGGAAAGGGTCCTCGCATAAAAGAATCCAAACCGCTTATAACTATACACACTGATATATGTGGTCCAATAGAACCTCAAACACTCCATGGGGAAAGGTATTTCATGACTATAATTGATGACTATTCGAGATTTATGGAAATCAGACTGCTCAAAAGAAAAAGTGACATTGCTGATGAACTCAAGCTATTCTTTAAATTGAATCCAACTGTTGCAAAACTGCGCTGTGACAATGCCAAAGAATATGTCAGTGGAGAATTGCATGAAGTTGCTAAAAGAGCAGGTGTAAAAATAGATCCTGCACCTTACTATACACCTTTTCTAAATGGTGTTGCTGAACGAGCAAATAGAACTGTACTGGAAAAAGCTAGAGCAATGATACTTGAGGCAAAATTACCAAAATTTCTTTGGGGTGAAGCAGTACTTACGGCTGCTTACATAAATAACCGACTCCCAAATAGTTCAATTGACAATCATGTTCCTTATTTTTTGAAGTACGGTGAAGATCCTGATTTAACAAACATTCGTGTATTTGGCTGTGATGCTTACACTCTAGTGCCACTATCGCAAAGAAAGAAACTAGATGAAAAATCTGTTAGAATGTTATTTGTAGGTTATTCCACAATGGGATATCGTTTAATGATTCCAGAAACAAGACGCATCATTGTTTCCAGAAATGTTAAATTTAATGAAGAAAAGAAGAAAGTAGAAAATCAAAAATATATTTGCGATAGTTCTGATTTGAGTGAAAATGACAATGATGACATTAAAAATGAAGACAAATCAATTTCAGACACTGATAACGGCGAATTAAATGCTGCAAATAAGAAGGAGGAACAAAGAAAATCCTCAAGAGAAAAGAAACAGCCAGTTAGGTATCCTGATCCTGAGATTAACCAAGTAATGTTTGCACAAGACACTCTGACATTTGAAGATATTGTAAATCTACCACAAGTAGAACAAGAACCATGGAAAAGAGCTATGGACGAGGAAATGAAATCTATGGAAGATAACGACGTCTGGGACCTACAAAGTTTACCCCCTGATAAAAGAGCTATTTCCTGCAAATGGGTTCTACGTAAAAAACGAGATGGAACTTACAAAGCGAGGCTTGTTTCTCGTGGTTTTATGCAAAAAGAAGGCATAGATTATACAGAAACGTTTTCTCCAGTGATTAGTATGTGCTCTTTACGTTTAATCCTGGTAATTATCAATAATGAAGGTCTGCAAACTTTTACTTTAGATGTCAAGACAGCTTTCTTGAACGGTAAGTTAGATGAAACCATCTACATGGACCAGCCAAAAGGATATGATGATATGAGTGGTAAGAAATGTAAACTTAAAAAGAGTTTATATGGTCTTAAACAGTCTCCTCGACAATGGTATCAGAAATTTCTTAATTTTGTTATTAAATTAGATTTTAAGCAATTGGACTCTGAACCATGTATTTTTATCAGAAATTTAAATTGTAAGAAAGTAATTATGGCTCTTTATGTAGATGACTTATTAATTGCAGGTTCAGATGTAAAAGAAACAAATATTATAATATCATTGTTATCAAATGAATTTAAAATGTCAAAATCTGAAAGTGTCTCGGAATTTTTGGGTATTAGACTGAAATTTGAGTCTGGTTGTTTATATTTAGATCAGAAACCATTATCAGGTTCAATGTTCCGTCTTACTTTCTTCGAAATCATGCAAGGACCTGACTCGGAACAGAGAGCTTACTAAAGCTATGTTCAATAATTGCGGGAAGTAGACAGGATACACAAGAAGGGTATACAAAACCCTTTATTTTTTCTCTATTTACAATAACTTCCGTACTTCGGAATACAATGACCCACCACTTGTGGTCTAAACGTAAGAATATAAAAAATATAACTAAACACTAACTTAACTTTGAAATAATAACGTGGAAGATTGGCCTTATATTAACAGGAAGCCGTATGTAGTACAGAGAACTGTGAACACTACAATGCGTTTAAAATTATCAAGAGGATTAAAACCTCTGGCCTGGAAGGCAACCAGCAACTGAGTAAACTTCTAAGGTAAGCGGCCTGCTTCGACTAACTGCTTCCTCTCTCTCGCTTGGCAAAAAGCCACCACTTAAATACTTGGCGTTCGCCAGACAAACTTTGCATAAATACTTTAACGCTTATAATTCTGGCCGGAAGTAGAAAATAAGAAGTGATACTAAAGATTTAAAATAAAATAAACGTTAGTAAAACTTAAGATCCTTACATACTTCCCGCCAGAGTTAATTAGTTTGAAACTGAGGTCTAAAACGACCTTGTTGAAAACTTTTAGCTCTAGAATCTAACGCGAGGCCAATCTTTTACAAACATTTTTCGCTAGAAACTAGAAATTTAAAAGAAAGAAATTTGTTTTTACAATAGCAGCTCCCAGGACACAATTTTTTCATCTGTACTGCATCTAGACAGGAGCTTTTATTCAAATCTGGTTCCTTCCAGAGATCTGGAAGGAAAATTAGTTTAATGAAATGTTACACAATGAAATGGCAAGTAACATGTATAATTATATTTCTCTTAACATTCTTATTTCATTCATAACTATTTTAGTTATCTCTCCCCGTGCTCTCTGACATGTGTTGTAAAAGAACACCAAACACGAATGTGTTTATGTCTATGTGTTCAACACTTCCTCCTACAATCAAAACACTAACGTGTTAAAATTCAACATACCAAGACCTCGTAACACACCCTAATTTCAACTCTAAACCCTGAGGTACTATTCTGAAAGTGGCTAACTCTGAAGTGTAGCGTCAGAGAGCCTAACTACATCATTCAACCTTTAACACATATTCACCATGATTTAGTCTTTTTACAGTCACACGAATAAAAAAATTTTAACATTACTTTCACTTTTACCATATCACGGTATTTCTTAACATTTAAAATAACAGTTCACATTGTATATAAGAACATATTAACATGCCGTTAATTTTACACAATTGAAAACATACATTAGTAATACATTGTTAACTTCTATTCTTTTCAAAGCAAGTGCCAATTCTTTCTACATTGAAATAATACATTTCAAAAAGTCTTTCAGACTAAAACTTCTTTCTTGCCAGAATGTTTTAAATAATATTTATACAATAACTTTTTACAATATTTAAGTCTTTACACAACGCTATTATACATCAACTTTAGTTTTACGCGCGAGTAATTGAAAAACATAATACCAAAATCGGTAACAACTCATTTCTCGCCCTTTTGGCGATAAAGGTAGACCTCGCATGAGGTAAAACTTCTTGAAATCTGCCACTTGCAGTAAGAATGAAAGATTAACTTAAGTTTGCAAAGTAACATAAAATTTTACTTATCTTTGTGATATTCGGACATTCTTTTCTGGGCCCAGTCTTGAAAGGTAGTGCAGATTGCTGTTTGATTTATCCTCCTTCTTGTACGGGCTCGCCCTTCAGTGCCTTCCTCTAGATGCTTTCTTTTTTCTCCAGTTCGGTCACCCTTGAATACCTTCTTTTCGCCTGTGGTCTTGGTCTTTTGATGGCAGCTGGTCTTGGCGGAACCGGGAAACTTCTTTCGTGTTCCTGCTTGGACCTCGTTGCTGGCCGTTCAAATTTTCCTTGTAACTTTTCCTCCGCCGCTGATGGCCCTTCCGCAGTTCGGCGACATTTGCTGCGGAAAGTCCTGTCGGATGAGTAAATCTTCCGTTTTAGAGCCGGGTTATAGTTGCCGTCATTTCTCCTGGCTCTCTTTGCATACGTCGTCCTTCTCCCTTCTTCATTCTGGGGGTGTTCGTTAGCTCTCTTTTCTGGACGGTGGAACGGCTTCTTTTTCTTGCCACCTTCAATTTTTCCGCGGGGAAACTTTCTTTTCACTTGCTGCTGCCTCTCAATGGCTTGCCCTTGTACTTGTCGTTTTTCCACCTCTGGAACTTGTGCCTGCGGTGTCTGCCGTGCCGGATCCTGCAAAAGATCTGAAAATATTTGCATTTTATTACGATCATAGTAGGGTTTGATTTGATCAATGTTTGCGGAGCAGGTTTCACCATTTCTAGCTTTTAACACTACTACAGCGTGAGTTATTTTTTCTATGACATATATTCCTTCAAATCGTGGAAAAAATTTGGTAGTTTTATCTTCTGGTGCTGAAGAAAGTGAATGCTTAATTTTTAAAACTTCATCCCCTACTTTATAAGTTACTCCCTGTCGTTTCAAGTCATAATAGAGTTTCTGTTTTCTCTGTGCTACTTCAGTATTCTTCTTTGCTTCCATAATTAGTTTTTCTATATCACCCATTTTAAACTCTGGGGCTCTTTGTTGCACAGAAAATAATTTATCTAACGGCGTTATAATCTTTCTGCCTAAAAATAACTCAGCAGGAGTTTTGCCCGTTGTATCATGTTTTGCGGTCCTAAGGGCGAAAGCAATATCATTGACATAGTTATCCCAGCTTTTATGAAAATTTTTAACATAACTACGGATAATTTTCACTATATTTCTATTGACCCGTTCCGCTATATTTGATTGCGGCCGATACGGGACCATTTTTAAATGACGTATGCCGAGTTTTTGGCACATGTCTTCAAATATATTACTTACAAATTGAGGACCTTTATCCGATATAACTTTTAGGGGCGCCCCGTATTTTAAAATATATTTATTTAAAATAGAATCAGTAACTAATTTCGCGGAGGCTCGTTTTAAGGGAACAATTTCGGTCCATTTACTAAAATGATCAACCATAACAAGGAGATAGCGACTTTTATTTAACTGACTTTTTGGGAAAGGGCCCAATAAATCGATGCCAATTATTTCATTTGGAAATTCGGATTTAATACTATTTAGAAACACGGCCGGGCGGAAATTAATATAATTAACTGCTTGACATGTTGGGCAGGACTGGACATACGCCCTTTTTAACTTTTGCAGTTCAGGAAAGTAGACTGCCTCGCGTACGCGTTGGATAGTTTTTCGAATACCAGCATGAGAAGCTAAAGGGCTGTCATGGAGCTCCTGCAGGATATTTAATCTAAGACTAGCTGGGATAACAGGTCGAAATTCGTTGTTGGAATTTGTAGATTTTGAATAAAATAATAGACCATCTATTAGTTCGTAATGGGCCGTCCTATTTCTTATCGCCACAATATCTTGGTGGCTAAAATTTTCAGGATCCTTTAAATACTCATAAATGCTTCCAAACTCAGGACCTTTCCCCAGTTCGGTTATTACAGTTTCTCGGGAATTTATTGTACATGCTGTGAGCATTGCCACCTTTACAGTATTACCTTGTTCATCTATTTTAATTCTTGATAGGGCATCTGCTACGATATTTTCCTTTCCGGGGGTATGCTTGATTACCAGATTATATTCTTGTAGCTTGAGTGCCCATCTTATTAACCTTGGGGATAAGTTTTTCCCTGAGTACAATCTAGTTACCGCCGCATGATCAGAGTACACTGTTATTGGCGCCTTTCCAAAATAGACTCGGAACTTTTGCACTGCTAACAGAACTGCAAGTGCCTCTCTCTCGGTCGCGGAAGAGTTTCTTTGTGTTTGATTTAAAGTTCGGCTAAAAAATGCCATGGGCTGCTGATTTTGCGAAAGTAGCGCTCCTACCGCATAATCCGAAGCATCCGCTGAAATTTCTAAATTCTCATCCTTTTCAGGAAATTTCAACACAGGGGCTTGCGTTAATGCTTGTTTTAATTTTTCGAAAGCACTATTGGCTTCGGCCGTCAACGAGAATCTTGCCTTTTTCCTTTTTAATTTTAACAATGGCTCAGCGATAGCTGCAAAATCTTTTATAAAGGACCTATAATATGAACAAAGTCCTAGGAAAGAAGAGAGTTCTTCGCCGTGTTTGGAGTCGGATACTTTTGTACAGCAATTATTTTTGATTCGTCTGTCTCTATTCCTTTCTGAGATATTTTGTAACCTAAATATTTTAATTCAGGGGCTGCAAATTTGCACTTTTCGACATTAACTTTTCGACCGGCCTCATTTAATAAAGAAAACACCTGTCTTAAATCCTGTACATGTTGGTCTAGATTATCACTAGTAATAATGATATCGTCTAAATAGATAAATGTGGACTTTCCAAGAACAGGTCTTAACACAATGTCCATGCATCGCTGAAATGTTGCTGGGGCCCCTGAAAGGCCAAACGGCATACGCAAAAATGCATAAGTGCCAGACTTGGTTATAAAAGCAGTCTTAGGCACGTCCTCAGGCCTCACCCCTATTTGAAAATAACCAGTCGTTAAGTCTAAAGTCGTCATAAATTTGGTTAATTTTATGTTCCTTAAAATTTCTTCTATAATCGGTAAGGGATATACCGGATATTTCGTTATGGAATTTAATTTACGGTAATCAATAGCGAATCTCCACCTTTTTGGATGCTCCAAAGGATAATCATTATTTTTCTTACATAAAACCACCGGGCTAGCATAACTACTTGAGATGGGCGTTATGATCTTTTTACGTAGCATATCGGTGATATGCCATTCTATATTTTTTTCCTTATTCTTATCATACCGGTATGCTTTGTGGCGAACTGGCATTGAATCTCCGGTGTCAATACTATGGTTAGTAACCTGAGTAAATCCTGGAATATCACTAAATAACGAAGCAAATTCACTTACCATTTGTCGGATTCTTCCTTGCTCGTCATTAGGCAGGTGGTCAAGATTTAACATCGGCGGTTCAGCCTTTTCTGCACGAACTGGTTTCATTGTTAGCTTAAGGGACGCTTCATTAAAATCCAGCGTTGCCTGTGCCTCTGAAAGAAAATCAATTCCTAAAATTATATGTGCTTGCAGATTCTTTACTATAAAAAACATCACCTTTACTTGTTCGTCCTTGATACGGACATACAGCGGTACTTTACCTATACACTTACATTTTTCTCCTTGCGCCGCTAACACTGTCGTATTATCCGAATTATATATGCGGTATTTCCGAAAATACTTCCTAAAAAAATCTTCTGCCACACAGGAACACTGCGCGCCTGTATCCAGGAGTGCGGTGGCTGGGATATTATTCACCAACACTTCAATCTTCGGAAGAGTCAAATTTTTCACCATTACTGTATTTAACTTGAAGGAAGAGGGGTTTTCGTGGCCTTCGGATTTCCGCACCCTCTCGTCAGCAGAAATCCGTTTTAGTTTAACTTATTTTTCATTTCCATGCTTTCCTTCTTTTTCCCCTGGCCTTGAGACTTTTTTTCTGGATTGCTATTGAACCGTCGACGTTCGCCGGCTGTTTTTGAATGCTCGGGTTTCCTTGCCCACTGATTCGCTTTGCTTCCGTAGCCGTGTGCTTGAGTTTGCTGTAGTCTTGGCGCACCAAATTAATTCCGCTGTTGATATTGGCGTCTTCTTTCAACGTCCGCCGTTCTTCTACTTTCAAACTGGATTGCTAGCTCAAATAACTTTTCCAGTGTAGTCGGATTTTTAATTCAATAAAGTCTTGCACTTGGGGCAGTAACCTCGGCAAAATCACTTGAATTATCGCAGGATCCGGACGGTTTCCATACAAGAGCTTGAAGACGTGAATTTTTCTTAAAATAAAGCTTGAGAGGTTTTCGATTCTTTGTTGATATATACTAAAAAGTTCCGTTTCTAATTTCGCACGATCCCTTACAACAGGGAAGGCTTGTAGTAGGGCAGTCTTGAAATTCTCGTAAGTATAGGTGGGACTTCCTGCTTGACACAAGAGACTTCTGCCTGTACATTTGAACCAATTAAGCGCTTGGCCCCTCAAAGCGCTGGTAGCCAAGGTAACTTTTTGAAATTCGTGCACGGGTTAGAGCATGAAGTGGTCATCCAATTTTTCCAAAAAACTGGTTACCGGTGAGTTTCCATTAAATGTTGCTTCTGGTTTCATCGAAGCGCGCATGGTCTGGACGATGTAACCAAATCCTTCCAGGGCGGCAGCTGGCATTTCTGGATTCTGAGCTGCTTCTGCAGGCAGCACAGGTTCTTCTTGAAACTCGGCCATGGTTATTCTTCTTCGTTGGGCGCCACTATCAGGTTCAATGTTCCGTCTTACTTTCTTCGGAAACATGCAAGGACCTGACTCGGAACAGAGAGCTTACTAAAGCTATGTTCAATTAATAATTGCGGGAAGTAGACAGGATACACAAGAAGGGTATACAAAACCCTTTATTTTTTCTCTATTTACAATAACTTCCGTACTTCGGAATACAATGACCCACCACTTGTGGTCTAAACGTAAGAATATAAAAAATATAACTAAACACTAACTTAAATTTGAAATAATAACGTGGAAGATTGGCCTTATATTAACAGGAAGCCGTATGTAGTACAGAGAACTGTGAACACTACAATACGTTTATAATTATCAAGAGGATTAAAACCTCTGGCCTGGAAGGCAACCAGCAACTGAGTAAACTTCTAAGGTAAGCGGCCTGCTTCGACTAACTGCTTCCTCTCTCTCGCTTGGCAAAAAGCCACCACTTAAATACTTGGCGTTCGCCAGACAAACTTTGCATAAATACTTTAACGCTTATAATTCTGGCCGGAAGTAGAAAATAAGAAGTGATACTAAAGATTTAAAATAAAATAAACGTTAGTAAAACTTAAGATCCTTACACCATATATTGAAAAATTACTTGATAAATGTAAAATGTCTGATTGTAGTTAATGAAAACTTTTCAGGTAGGTTGAAACATATAGATATAAAATTAAAGTTCACTCGTAAGACTATTAAGGAAAATAATATTAGAATTGAATATGTACAATCAGGTTTACAAATTGCGGATATGTTAACTAAGGCTTTGTCCAAAACAAAATTCTATGAACTGTTAACTTTGAGCTGTTTAAAAATTGTGTAATTCTTTTACGTTTTGTATAATGTGCGATTAAGGGGGAGTGTTGAGATATTTGTAATCGCATTCTTACTGGTTAAAAGGAAGTATAGCTTTCTGTCAAGTCCGAAACATTCATTAGCTTTCAGCCAGGTCCGAGTTATTCTGAAACTTAAATCTCATTCTGCATGTTACTTTTGATTGGTTAGTTATTGTGTCTTGTTTATGATTTGTTAAACCATGATCTGTTATGAAGTTATATATATGACCTCTGAAACCGCTTATCGCTGCTTAGTATTATTCTGTTATTCTGCTTGCTTAGTATTATTCTGCCTGTACTTATTTATCTGTGCTATTGCTTGTACTTAGTATTATTCTGCTTGCATGTAACTCTGCGTATGACTCTGCATATCTCAGTAATAAATATTTGTTTTGCGAACCACGGCATTTTCTATGTTTAACATTTTCTATGTTTAACAGAATTGGAATCCCGGCATTGACATTTTTCAGGTTCCCTACTTCGATGGACTCTACAAACTGTAAATTTTCAAAAGAATTCAATTTACGCAGGGAAAAGTTTAACATAAATACTATCTCTATTTGCTTTGCTTGCTTTATATTTGTTATAAAATAATCAATGAAACAGCGGTCTTTATTGTCTAAAATTATTATGATTTAGAATCAAGCTCTTATATAGCTATAAGGTATTTCTCTCGTCTTCTTAGCATGACTTCGTGGTGCAGTAGTCCGCACGCTAGGCGCGTATTCGAGAGGTCCGTGGTTCGAGTCCCGGCGAGGGCATTGCTCATTTTTCATGTCTGCTACTTTGAAACAATCCAATGACTTTACATCGCTAAGGAATAAATTCATACATACCTCATTAAAGTATTAGTTAGTAATACCTGCTATGTTGCATGAGTATTTTCAAAAGGAATTTTTTGCATTACAATTGATGTTTCAGTTAACATGACTTATTTCTAAACTTTTTCCGCTTAAATCTGAAGTTGGCCTTTGGTTATCGGTCTGCATTTAAATTTCATAGATAAGAGAGTCTTTTTAGTCAGCAGCAGTAATTTTCTCACCTCTTTCACAATGTTTTCTATAGTCTATCCAATATTTTTTCAGAAAATGCTCTTTCAATTACTTTAAAAGCTAAATACTCTAGTGGGATCAGGCCTTTTAAAATTCTAAACTTCGGACGGAGATTTAACGCCGATAATTTTCTTACTTTTCAATACTTTTACAAGGCGTAATCTATCAAGATTGTGTTGCTTTCATCAAAGCTGCTTTAAATACATTTCTAGCAAATATTATTTTAATAATAAAAACTGTTAAGTCTGATATTTTGTTTCTGAATTTTCAGAATCGTATTCCATTGTATAAAAAATCAACAAAACAGAACTTCTCATTTAACACCTTTGGGATAAAAGTGACTGTGTTTAATGTAAACGAGTTTGCCAAAACGATCTGTAACTTTCTTTTTTATACAAAATATTTACAGTAAGATATAAATATTGTGTAAATATTAGAATTTATTAAAAATACTAAATTCTCATTGATGAAAAATTGTAAATTAGCATGCATTATTAATTAATGTAGTTAGCAATTTTTTGGTTTATAATAATTTATAATATTAAACATAAACAAAATTTATATTACTTTTCCAGGGCCACTTTTATATTTACAGTAAGATTTTCAAAGAAAACGTTTAACTCAGAAATTAATTTAAACTTACAACATCCTTACTAATACATGCAAATAAAATTATTAGCATACTATACACTTAACTGAAACAAAAAATTGTGAGATCTGAATTAATACACTGATCCTAATCGTATTCTGCTTGATCAGGATCAAAAGGTTTTTTTACTTATTTGTATTGCATCTGATTCATCAACTTCTACTACTGGCAACTCCTCAATTAAAATGTATACATAAACCGAAAGAATATGTATTTATTGTAAATTTTTTTCATTAAATTAATTTGTAAATTAATTTCAGTACCATTAGCCACTTGAATTATCAACTAAATGAATGCTACGAGATATTTAATAAAACCAAATTTATTAAAACAATTATTTCCTGCTTATCTTCATTAAAAAGGTGAGTGCTTCTACCAGACGACGAAGATTTCACGTTTGCAATTTTTGATCTGTAAACTAATTTCCTGAAAGATGTTTTATATGAAACAACGATACCTTGATATAAGCTATAATACTGTAATGTTGGGGGATATAGCGGTTATTTTGTATAGTCTAGGTGAAAATTAATATGAGAGATAGCATTATAGATACGCAATAACATGTTATTTTCTTTAAAAAAAAATAAAGTTTAATTAAGCAATCAATTATTATCTCGTCGGTCATCCATAATTTGCAATTAAATGTCCAATGTACTGATTATTGATGTAAGGTGACATTCTTAAATGTTTTGGTCAAGACAAAACATAAATGGCTTTTCTGGAAGCAGATGAAAGAATAAAGCTGTTTCGTCAGCCGTGTAAATATTATTTTCAGAAAAATCTTTAATCAAAAGTAAATCGTTTTATTTCAGATTTCACATACTTCAAACTCACATTTACATATTCACTCGAAAGAAATTAAAATTAATGTTATGGCGTAGAGGGAGTTCCTGAAACCATATTTATGTTAAGATTACTGGAGTGCTGCCCACCCACCTGATCACGAAGTGATCTTATGATCTTAAAGGGGCCCAAATTCTAAACTGCTCCATGAGCTGTATTTTGAACTAAGCATTAAAATGGGAATATGTTTCGCCCTTGCGTAAGAAACGCTTTCATACCCCATCTGATCAATATTTAAACATTCTCGAAAAATTTCTATTTTCTATTTCCATTTCCTCTTTTGCACCACTTTTTAATCTTTTTTCTTTTTGTTGCAAAATGTTTTCAAAATATCTCAGCTTAAAGGCACAGAAATTAGAATAAAGAGTTTTAAATGTTAAGGTTTGGTAAGCTCATTCAAAACTAAAATGCTTCGCTAAAAAGACATGTCTCCCTTCAGAAATATAAGAAAATCAAAAATCTACATCATAAAATATGTATCCAACAAACAAGCAATAATTAATGCAATATAATCCCCTCCGTTGCCCCTATCTCTTACCTGAAAGTGTCCTAAAGGAGAGGTGAACAAGCTAATTTAAAATCACAGGTTTCAAAAGGGATGTAACATGTGCCCTCAGGTAAGCAGAGATTTTTACTTCACAAACAGAAACTTCTAAATATAATGGTTTTTAAATACTTGAAGCAAATTCTATAATCCCTTTCTCTACTTTCGAATTAGTAAATTAGTCGTGCAATCATTTATGTAAAATCGGATTTCATTAAAATAATAAAATAATTTCCTTCTCTCCTGCTATACGAGTTTTAACAAGGAATTCGGTAACTTTCTATTTTGAGTCACACGTTAAATTAAAATACCGTGAAATGAATATTAAACTAAAAGCTTCTTTGAAACATAAAACTTAGCTTCTTACAAAAGTCATTTTCTGTTTGTTATTTTATTTGCTGTTCACGTTTAGATATTCAAAGCATTGCGATTGCTTTCTTAGCTGGCGGATTTCGGATATACACCAGAGATTTTACATTTGAAATGACTTTTTAAAAAGTGGACCTTCTTTGAATATTTCTTTATTGCTTTTTCTCCACGTAGATGTTCTTGGTATATTTTATTATGAATAATTTATCTTTATTACTGAAATGTATATTTCATTTCATGATTTACGTACTATAAGAATATTTCATTTTGAAAAGAAGTAAAATATAAATTTTCATTCTCCAACTTGTCTAAATCGTTTGTTTTCAAAATAGCAGATAATATGTAATGAATAATTTGCGCGGAATATGATACTCTATTGCTGAATGTTTCTTTTTGTACATTTAAGAAAGTTGTAATTTCTTCACCAAAGTTCTTTAAAAAATACTGATTTTGAATAAGAGCGTGCTTTAAGGTCTAACTGCTTTACATTATTATCGCCCAGGTCAAATCAAGGAGTTGTTGTTTTCATAGATTACTGAATTCATCTGAAATTTAAATAAGGTTAAAAATGAGAATACAAATGCAAAATTAGCGGCAGAGCGTATTAATATCAAACTGCGCTTAAATTGTAATCTAATCCAGATTCAAAGCTACTTAGTTTGGTAATACGAATATACTAGTTAAATTTCAGAATGTATGATGATAGCAAATTCATCAAATCCTTCAAGAAAAATCTATTTCTGACTCATTTCGAGCCAACACTATTTTAAAACTTTTATCGGTTAGAAAGAACACTCCAGCAAATAAACGCACTCTTGTATCTTTCCTTTCTTTTTCAGAGTTTAATTTATTTTCATTACTTCAGCAGTATCATACATCGCAGTAATAATATTGTCGCGTTCTACGTTTTCGTCGATTTGGTGGGATTGATGACAACACTTGATGAAGAACAAAATGCAATTTATTCGCCAGTATTACACAGGAGAGTTCAAAAAGAGATTTACAGTCCTCGAAAAACTACGGTAAACACGCTGAAACAATCAGCAACAGAGCCTTCAGGATACAACGGTGAAGACAGCTTCACGGCAAAGCACCAAATGCAGTTCCCGACTCTGTTCGGTCGCTCTCAAGCAAATTTCTGAATTCAAGTCACTACTACTTAACTCATACTCTAGGTACTCTAGGTACTACTCTATTCCCCGTACAGACAGTGTATATATAGCTTTTGATCTGCCTTCGAGAACATTCTCGGGAAAACCGGTAAAAATTCGTTCTAGAATAGTCATCGCTCCGCCTATGGCATATTGCCAATTGTGTTGCTAATGGCCAATTTCGTGCCAAATCTAGCAACCCTGTGTATCCTTGCCACTTCCTGGCAACCCTGTCCCCACTTTGCCAGGAAGCTATCATACCGAATCTGGGCATTTCGTAAGAATATCAAAACAAAAATACTTTTGCTTAAAATCGCTTAACGGATGAAAAAATAGCAAGCTACTCTTTCCCAATTCTGAACTTATGGAAATGCAGAGGAAATTACTTTACTACTTGGAAATGATTTAAATGCAAATAAAAATATGCAATATGCCTTAGTGGTATAGATACGAATATAACCTCAAAAATATTGTTTACATTTATAAAAGCTGTAAAGTTTGTGAGACTTGCGAGGAAATTTCTACATACTTGAAAGTAAGCAATGTAAAATCCTTCAGTTATCAATCATACTTACAACGTCCAGAAGGGGTTTTGTCGAATTTTGAACTTATTGGGTTGACCCATATGTTCTGAACCCCCTTATTTTTTACGTTTGGGTTTCTACAAAAATAAATAAGAAATGAATCAATCAGTAATTTATTCTCCTTTGGTCTTTACAACTTCTTCCCAGCGTTCAACACGCTGTTCAATGCCTCGAAAGTAGAAATCCCCATCTTTGAATACTTTAAACCAATTTTGAGTCGTTCTGAGAGGCATCGCTTCTTGGACATACACTTGAGTACCTTCTGTGGCTTTGGCACCTCGATCAAATATAAAAAGCAGAAGGTGTCGAAAATGGCTCTTTTTGTCGACTTGACACTCTATTTGAATAACATCAGAAAAATAAAACGTGTATCAGCATAAGGAAATTAAAACACGCCGTTTTGTAGGCCATATAATTCTCTATCGTATAACATAAAACGTATTGCCAAAACAACTTATTTTTCACTTAAAAGAGCCAGGATTTATGAGCCAACCGTATACATTTCAAGATACTTTGTAGTAACATGGCTATAAAGTCTTTCAGGCTTCGCTACTTATAAAAAATATTCAAATAAGAAAAATTACGTATCTCTCTATGTATACTATATGTTAGATATAAAATATGAAATAAAATTACTAGCAAAAGTTTAACAATAAGTTTTTAAATTTTTGATTCAAATATAAATACAACCCTTTTTCGCATCTGCATTGAGGCCTGCAATATCCCGTATTGCGAAAGCATTTATTTGTCCAGTCATCATTCGGGATTGAAACAAAGGTTTCGAGCCTTTAAATACTACAGCTACTAACTACGCATTCTCGTTTTCCCTCTAATCTTGTTTACTTAATGACATCTCTTCGCTTAGCTGCATTCGCCGTTCTTTAAAATTTAACTGGGTATATGAAATTGTGGGCGTCTTTAGCATCCTTGTGTTGTACTATTTAAGAGAAAATATGTCTCCAAAGAATTTTCCTGTTAAAAAATTAAAATGATGTTTTAACTATCAAGCTAGTTGTACTTTCCAAACATTCCACTCATCTATGTAGCAGTCTTCACAGTCATGAATAAAAGGTAAATTGGTGCCTTCTCTTATCAAGCACTTTAGTCTAATATTAAGTTACCTACAACGAATAAATCATCACACACACACATATATATATATATATCATATGAACTAATCCTTTGCTGGAAACTTAGACCATACCTTTACTTATTTGTACAAACTTTGAAATTAATTTCAAGTGCTGAAACTTTATTGCTTCATTTACCTTAAATTGAAATACGAGAATTTGATTATCCGTAAATAATGCGTTAAAATATCATGTTAATTCACCCAAAACTTTTAAACTATTCCTCCTAAGGTATAGGCATTAATTGGCTTAGAAGGAAAGATTAATGTAGCATGGTAGCTTAGGTTTTGATAGCCTTAACTATTTTAATTAATAACCTATTAATTAATGTAACAGTCAAAATATATGTCTTCTGCTGGTAGACACTGCATCTAATTTGAAAGCTATCGCCATAGAAATGCTTATCAATTTAATGAGAGAAGTTCGCAACGAAATCATGTACTCTTGAAGAAAAATTGCAAATAAAACCTTTAAGCAATGACAAAATATAATAGAGGTTGTGTAAATGATGTGAGGAGTACCTGTTTTATGACCTGTAGCGAATATACAAACAACTTTTTAAACTTCATTAAATTGAAAGGCAATATTTTAATATACGTATTCTAAAATCAGTACTAATTCAGAAGTCAAACAACAAAAATCAGCGTTATACCTACAAAATTTTCACAAGACTAGTTTCGATGGTTTTACCGAACCATCATCTTCAGCTGCAAAACCGCAAATCATCTTATCTAATCATTATTTCCTATCTTGTTCATTTGCGGTTTTACAGCTGAAGATGATGGTTCGGTAAAACCATCGAAACTAGTCCTGTGAAAATTTTGTAGGTATAACGCTGATTTTTGTTGTTTGACTTCTGAATTAGTATTTATTCGGCGTGTTATTGTGTCTTAATCAAAATCAGTACTTGAATAAACATGGACTTTTTTATATAAATGCTTTTTATCTGATTCGTATAGACTTAACTTTTTTCACCTTTAAGGAATTAGTATAAGTAAATCTTTAGAAGCAATTCCAGATTGTTAATATCCGGGGAAAAGTATGGAATCAGTTTTAATCATCTTACTGCCATTATGACCGATAACGGAAAGATGTTACATATTGATCAAATAATTAGAACAGTTTGGATGGAAAAACATGTTTTTAAATGATCGTATGTCAGTGTCATTAAAATGCATATGTATTACAATTATTTAGTCATTACATTTTTAACGACGGCTTCTGTAGTTAGCACAAGTTCTGCTGGAGTGGAAAATGTTCTCATAGAGATGAATAGAAACAAAGGCATATTTTTTTTATAGTCTTGTAGTACTTTATTTGCAAATAAACAATTAAGCGGTACTTTTCGACCGGTGAGCTAAATCTTTTAGAGAAAGGAGGGTATGCTTGAGAAAGGAGACCATATGAATTATCTAGTATTAGGGATTGAGATGGAAATACATTACTGATGGATTTCCATTACTGAGCCATTATATTAAAATAATAACACCGACAATTGCTATCTCTTTAACTGAAGTAATTTTTCAAGCATTCTAAGTGCAGGCTCTACAGATTTCCCCTGAATAAACACTCAGAGCTTGATGATGTACTGTATAAAGTTTTGATAACGCGAGCAGATCCATGTACAACTACCCCACATTCTAATTTAGACCCCATAAGAACTCTTTATTGCTGGAGCATCGCACACGGATTAACTTTCCAGAAGGTATTCGATAGGCATTTTAAGAAATTTAAGGGCTTCAAATACATCTCACTCAAATAAAAATATGAGCAAGGAGGTGAATAACTGTCGAATATCTATTTCAGATGTGTAGCTTCAAATACCACAGGAATTCATTAACCATCCAAATAGACTTCTGGGACACAACGGAAATCTTTCTTTCCTCAAAAGTGAACTAAGTCGTTTTCTGATTCCAAAATGTGAATCTTTTTTCCTTCATCCACATCAGTACGCAATATAAAGCAAGTTGGAGTCGTTTTTCTCTATGGCTCATATCTTTCCTTTGGCAGATTATTTGTAGATCAACAACATAAAAATATCCTTTAATTGAAGTAAAAAAGACATTAATATAACTTCCATTATCAGATTAAATAACCTAACACTCAGCACAAGTTTCTGAATCTGCTCTTAAAGACCTGTATTTAAATAGCATTTATCAAAAAATTTATATAATCTCTTACTTTAATCTCTGCTTTTATGAACTTCATTCAATAAATCATATTTACCACATTAAAGAATGTAAGAAATCAAAACAATTTAAATTATAAATTAATATATATGAAGTTATAAGGTGTTTCTCCCGAAATTCTTGGCATGCCTTCGTGGTGTGGTGGTCTGCACGCTGGGCACGTATTCCAGAGGTCCGTGATTCGGTTCCAGGCGAAGGTGTTGCTTATTTATCACTTCTCTTGCTGCAAAAAATACCTAATGTTTATACCTCGCCCCTTAACTACCAAGAATTTTCTTTTCTTGCCTTACGAGTCCTCATGTATAGTAAAGGCATAGGAATTTTCTTTCCATGAGAAGTGAGAAATAAAAGGTTTGCAACAGGAGCTCACTTTGAGTGCAAGCCTCAGAAAAGAAACCAGAAGGAAGAAAATGTAACAAAGAAAGATATTCATGACAAAGGATATAATTTTTTATAATAGATATAAAATATACAATTTGTTTTATATAACATATATATAAAAGACACGAAAAACTATTAGAAAGAAGAAGAAAGGTGGACAGAACACTGGCTTTCATGTGATCGTGAAAGGACCAAAGTCTAGTGTTATAAATGTTGTTCTACTGGTCCCTTTTCATGCCACAATACAATTTTTAGCTTTTATACATTATATGTATTTTTGTAAGTATATATGTTATTGCTGTTGTTATGTTAGCTTTTATAATATCAGTCCTTTATGTTCTGATGGAAGATTTAAGGGAGCAAAGTCATGAAGGCACAAAATGCGCTTTCAAACTCGTCTATTGTGAATACTTGCTTGTTAGCTGGTAATAAAATGGTTTTGAAACGCTTAAAGTAATTCTGTAAGGAATGTAATCGGTCATCGAGTAAAATGCAGATGTTTAATTAGTGAACAGAGAAGCTAGCAATCTCTGTTTGTACAAACATGTTAGTGTTAATGCTTGCTAACTGAGGAACTCAAGTTCTGCTGTTTCTAAATTTTTTACGGTCAGTTCTAGTAACTTAAAATATTTATATGCTTCAACTGAATACTGATTTTGTACTTGAGATAGAAATTATTCTTTAATCTCTTGAATTATACCACTTAGAGCCACTATGCATTATAACACTGTTTGGTTAAATTTATCTTTAGTTAATAATGTTCGTCCTCTTCAAAGCTAAAATTCCGAATGCTGCCTCCGATTATGTAGCATATACATAATTATTCCAATCTATCACAGTGCAATTTTACATTTGAAGATGCTTTTCTGGGCTCTTTTTTTAATAAAGTTGCTAATTCGGCTACGGTTGAGTTTCATTAATACTGATGAATTTTAGTGTATAAATACCTTACATACGGCCCACAGAGAAGAAAAAGTACATTTTATATTAGAAAAACGTACAGTGTTCGATTGATAAACGACTGCATATGAAAAATGGCAAATATGTTGAATCACTTAGCGAATACATTAAAAACAACATTTAGCAGACAATCCAGTTTTCACACTACCTTTCTGAAGTTATGTTAATGAAAATACCCAAAATAAGTTGGCAGCACATAGCAAAGTTTTATTTTGTGCTTAACTATTGGCTAACTGGAACTGTTCCTGGAATTCATTATCTAGTCTAATAAATGCTGTGATATAAAGTTACAGTGCACGACACTTCCTTATTCTTCATATAAACCAACAATAAGACACTTTTCTGGTCATATTAGGTTTATCAAACACAAAATGTATGGAATCAAGTGTATAATGTATTCTATTACCACCGTTCCACATAAAAAAAAGTAAGAAGACGCTTTTATAGTCGTACTGCCCAAGGGATCATAAAATCCAAATTTTCAAAATGAAGCGTGAAGCCCTTGTAAAATTGTAAATTATAATTATCTTCCCATTTATTAATGTTTATGGAAGTCATTATGGAAGTCACCGCGCTTATTCAAAATGCATAATACAGCACTAAAAACGTAAAACCATTTCCTGTCTTGTTTCTCTGTATCAAGAATATAACTTAATGTTTAAATTCATAGATTGCAGATAGTTATTTTATGCTGCCCATAGATAACAACGTCTACCAGCAACCTTTAATCAACGTCTACCAGCAACAATACCAATAGTGCATGTAATTTTCCTGAACTTATTACTATGCGAGTGGAAATCTCTCACTCAAAATCTTTCCCTTCAGACCACTCAGCTTGGAAATTTTAAGAAATGATCGCTGCTCCCATAATTTATTAAACTGTAATAGAAGCGTGTTGAGGCAAAATCAGAAATGTAATTATGTGCTTTTATGAGGAACCATTAGTTTAAATGAAATACGCTTTCTGAAAATGTAAACTATCAAAAATAGTTAAACCCCTATATTTGAATCTTAAAACGAGCGTTAAAATTAGCTGAATTTGAATGCTTAAACAACGTTAAAGCAAGCCCAGTATCATAAAAGAAGGCAGATACATGACTAGTAGCTTAAATTCTTCGATATGGTAGAATTTCAGATCGGATAATGTAGCAGGTGTGCTGGAGAACGCAGTATTGCTATTGTTCCAGTGTCCTGTCCATCTGTAATACAATATTAACCATTAATTATATGTAGTGTGTTTAATACTTTTTTGAGGCTAAATGTACCCCTTTTATCATTGAAATGTGCTATAAATCCACACCCAAGTGGCCGAGGTCATCGAAACTTATGATCTAATAATTTACTCTCTCCTGTTCCAAAGCGTTTTAAAAAATCTTTAGTGATACTAGACTACTGTCTTCTGAAAACACGCTTATTTGACCTTACATTTGTAACAAAATCATTCTTCAAAATCGTTCACAAAATTTAACAATTATTCCACAAATTTGGAAACAGCAGCGGCCTTTGCTGAAAACATTTGACATAAAATCAGCAAAGCAACAATTTTGTGTTTGGCTCAGATTTCGTCAAAATCTCAATCGATTTCGAACAACACTAGTACAGGTTCCTATTCGTCAGAAGCAAAGAAATCTGCAAGACTGGAAGATAACGGTGGCAAAACGTCGCATTTATGCACTACAACAGTAAAGAAGAAAGAGAAGATAGAGGCCCTCTGAAGGTACAGCCCCTCTTTCGCTTTACTTTATAAAGTATAAATACTACCATTTCTGACCGTTGCTTTCCAGTCTTTAAGATTTGTTTGCTCCCGAAATGCTGCCTGCTTGCCCTCGAAATCAATTGAGTTCTTGATGAAATCTACACCAAACACAAGGTTGTTGCTTTGCTAATTTTATGTTTCACTTTAGTACGTTTATTCTCTGTTTTGATTTTGCTAATTTTATGTTTCACTTTAGTACGTTTATTCTCTGTTTTGATTTTGATAATTTTATGTTTCACTTTAGTACGTTTATTCTCTGTTTTGATTTTGCTAATTTTATGTTTCACTTTAGTACGTTTATTCTCTGTTTTGATTTTGATAATTTTATGTTTCACTTTAGTACGTTTATTCTCTGTTTTGATTTTGATAATTTTATGTTTCACTTTAGTACGTTTATTCTCTGTTTTGATTTTGCTAATTTTATGTTTCACTTTAGTACGTTTATTCTCTGTTTTGATTTTGCTAATTTTATGTTTCACTTTAGTACGTTTATTCTCTGTTTTGATTTTGATAATTTTATGTTTCACTTTAGTACGTTTATTCTCTGTTTTGATTTTGATAATTTTATGTTTCACTTTAGTACGTTTATTCTCTGTTTTGATTTTGATAATTTTATGTTTCACTTTAGTACGTTTATTCTCTGTTTTGATTTTGATAATTTTATGTTTCACTTTAGTACGTTTATTCTCTGTTTTGATTTTGATAATTTTATGTTTCACTTTAGTACGTTTATTCTCTGTTTTGATTTTGATAATTTGTGACCCAACGGTTTAAGCTTAATTGCTTATCAGAGGTAATTTTCATAATAGTAGGCACCTAGCTTAAGCATAGAAAATTTCAAGTTTGCATCCGTAATGGAGGTACCAACTTTTATTTGAGAACTAACGTAAAGGTTCCTTAAGATTCATTGTTAGTCTTTCAACTGTTTATTATTTACGTGAATAATGCCTCAAGGAAAGCCCTTATTGCTTTTGCCGAGTCTAGGAATGATTATGTAATGCTTAATGCAATTGGGGAAAAATCTAAAATAAGCTATAAATCAAAGGACCATCTAGTTTTTATAACTGGAAAATCATAATCGGCGCTGCAAAAATGTTCAGTAGTATTTCTTTCCTATAAAAAATTAAGAGATATAGATAACACAATGTCGTTATACTTACATAGCGCTGAAATTAATTTTTTCACATTCATTTGCATAAAGCACTCGTCTACAAAATGAAAATCATTACACGTATATGAATAAAAGGCTAAAGCAATCATGAATAAGCACGTGATCACAGGATAGGAATCTAATTCAGAAATAGAGAGACAAAATACATGGTGTTCCTAAATGAATATCGGGTTTTTAACGCTTTGCGGTATTTTTTACGTAAAACTTAAAATTATAACTAATGCATGAAATGAAAGATCAACTCAAACAGTTCTCTATGTTGGAACGCGCATGCGCCAGATAGCGCTAGTAGCAAAAATGGCGACTAGTGATTTTGCTTTTGTGAAAAAAAAAAATAGTGAAATGTGAAAGCTTTTTATGTTCTGCAGATTTCAAAGACCTAATCTGTAGTTACTGGCAACGTGCGTTCTGTATTAAGTTCAGATGCGTACCTCTAAATAATAGCATCCGTAGATGGTATCATCAGTTTGAAAATACCGGCTACCTTTTGCAAAGGGAAGAGTACGGGAAGACCAAAGATTAGTGAAGAGAGTGTTGAGTTCATAAAGGATCGTGTGAGTTAGTTCATAAAGGATCGTGTGTATGAGTCTCCACCACCAACTGACCTACCCGACCTAAGAAATAGGATTGAGGCAGCTGTTGCAGAAATTATACCACAAACGCTAATCAACGTTTGGGAAGAAGTAGGCTATCGATTTAATGTGTGCCGTGTGATGAAAGGTGCTCACATTGGTCACAAGCTTGTAGGTATAACTATTTGAGTTGGTCTTTCATTCCATGTATTAATTATATCGCTCTTTGTCACTACAACAAGCTCAGAAATAAACATTTTAGGTTTCCCAGTGGAAAACGTCATCACGTTTCTACCTTGCCTTAGCAAAACTATTCACTTAACATCTGAACTTTACAAAATTCCATAAGGAATCTATACTGGAGTAGCAGTAGAGGGGTTAATGCGGTATTAAAAAGTACCGGCATATAACAGTAAACTTACGACTATAAACTATTTCTTACCAATTTCAAAATGTATAAATAATAATAATAATAAGAAGAAGAAGAAGGAAGTTTTGGGAATTTTAGAAGTTAGAACAAAAAATTCTTAAAGCTAAACAATTTATGCGTTTTGTATCATTTGCGAGCTGGAAAAGAGAATTCTCTTGCTTTTCAAATAAATACTGCAGTATTGATTTCAACGATTCCAAATACCACGTAAACATTTCCATTTCGTATTGCGCCTAGTGTATAATATGATAAATATTGGAGAAGTTTTGTTTCCCAATATGCATTAATCAATATCCATGTTTTTTATTATTAATGGCTAAAACCGCTACGGCTTTTTCATTTCGTACTACGAGAAAACAGCATTCACTATTGATCTTTTTTATTTGATTGCTTGACTAGCATCGAATGAAGAAGGAATAGCGGTTTCTATTGCAAATTTTTTGCTTTTACAGTACTTTCCAGTCTTTTGATTATCTAACTTACAAATAGTACCAGTTCTTTGTTTTTAACTTTGGTACTCATGTCTATTAACAGCGAAGTTTCGTTTTGAAAACGGTTATTGAATCACTTGAGGAATATTTTGAAAAAGAAGTGTATTACTTATCACTTTTGATTTATTCGATATAGTGACTCATGACTGTTTTAAAAAATGGGGTAGTAAAACAAGATGATATGAAAAGTAAAGTACTCAACACAGACAGCTACATGTAATGGAAGACATAGATTTCATGAAATCATAGAAAACGTATAAATGAAGAACTTAGTGGAAATCTTTGAAACAAAAAGGATGCTTTTAAAAAACTTTTTTATCCTTCTTTTAATTTATTAGACGATATCTATATGTCTTAATTTGAAACTCTGAATCAACAAAACTTATTTAAATATTTATCATATTTATTATAAATGCCACTTGTTGGACTTATACCTTTTTCACTCACATAGAGTATTTAATGTATAAAATGCGCTTCCTAATATATTTAGAAGATTTCGAACAATGTATGAAAATTGCTCGATCTAAGCGGTTTTGAAAGCATTTTGTTGACAGCTGAAACTAATATTTACGAATATTTACGTTGCTTTATTATTCGATAAAATCTGCCTCATTAATTCACTTATTGTAATTTATCGACAGAGTAAAAAAGTGAAACAAGTGTTTCCCAGAAAGTGTTAGTTTTATAGCTTTTATCTTGTTTTACTAGTTTATGTCTGTTTAAATTTTATTTTAAACATCATTACATAAAGTATCCTTTGTGAATCTCTTATGCATTCCTTCTTCTTTGTTAGAAGAATTGTAAGAAAATGAGCTATGTTTGGCTCTCGACATAGAGATAGTGCAGAACTAAATTTTCTGACAGATAAGTGCTGCTACTAACTGAGTTAGACGAACTTGAGATTAGCTTCGATAATGGTTAATTAGCCGTGTGAATGCTACCTGTTTTCAATGTTAGACCACGCAGTGCGCATGTATCTCTTCCAATGAGGGTGGCAGTCAGTCTGCACAAATGCAACTACTATGAAGGATTTCGTACTTTTTTCAAAGTGTCTGCTTTAATCAAGGACTATTTTAAGAGCTTCTACAGTTTTGAAGCCAGGAACTCGCGTCTACCGACGATTCTGTCACTGTAATATTCAAAGCTGTCAACAACACATGGATAACTTATTTTGAAACATAAGATTCCACTTATTCAATATGGCTATCTTAGTTCAATGCAGTTCAGATGCTTTTCGCAAACTATACATTTAAATTTATAATGTTAGCTTTTTCTTATTTCCGTATTATGGAAACATGGGGAAAGACTTTAAAGGCCTGAATACGTTCAAGGCATTACGTTGAAGGTTCTGACATGATATTGAAGCTATGTCAGGCTCACATTTAAAATCTACTAAGCCGATAAACCATTTTAAAACTGCTTTTGTTCCACGAAATGTTCGTTTCAGAGAAGCTATGTTTTGAAAATCACTTTGTAATTTTAAAGCACTTCTAAACCCGGGCAAGAATCAAGAAGCTTCTTGCGACACGTTAACATTTGTAAACCGTAAGTTCAGAAAACACGGTAACGATTGCCTCCGTTGCTTTAGCACCCAAACTAACAGCTTATCCTTGCCTCACAACACTTTTCTATTCCTCTTCTTAAAATTCTCAAAAACCTTTCCGGCTAGAATTAAAACGGCAAATAGCTTTAAAACAGATTGAAAGGTATTTTACATGTTTCTGTCTTAAAATTTGGTTTTCTCAGTTAATTTAAAACAAATATCGTAAAATCTCGCTCCAGAGTGAGAAATACGGTAACTCGAAACTTTTGCCTTTAAAAAGCTAGATGTTCTTTATAGTTTTGGATATCTGAAAGAGGACTACCCTAAGTTTTATTTCAACATTCTGTTCTAAACGAGGTTTAGCTATAATAGTTTCAATTTTAATTTTTTATCAAAGAGGAAGTCAGTAATATTTTAACTTTATATCTTTTCTTCAAATACTTCAAATATTTGTCAGAAAATTTGAAACATTTTACATGAATCGTATATTTCGAATCCTTCTATGTAAGTAGAGGCAAAAGGACAGTTCTGGACCGGGAGCTTTAGACAGCGGGAGTTGAGGGAGCTCCCGAGAAGGAAGGGTCAGCCGTGGAAGGGAGGCTTATCTGAAAATGGGGACAGGGGAGCCTTATCGAGCTGCTATGTCACAGAAAAAGGACGTGTGCTGAGGTTTTATCAATTAGGTGATTTAGGCATTGAGTAGTTATATGATAATGTGTACTTATGTCTTATTGAATTCTTAAAAATAAATATCAAGTAGGTGTTTTAAGTGATTGATACAGTTCATCTCGTTAAACAGATATGTAATAAAATGTTTTCTTAACAGTTTTTGGAAAATATTTATTTTCTTACTTGCATTTACCTGAAGGTGGAATGTCTATAATATTGCTACATATAATGGGTTTCATACAGACATTTTAAACCAAATCATAAGTTTATTAAATACAAATCATATTGAGTACTATGTTTTAATTTGGTGATTTAGACATTTAGTAGTTATATGATAATGTGTAAACTTGCTTATTGAATTCTTAAAAACACATATCAAGTAGGTGTTTTATTTGACTGATGCAGTTAATTTCCTTAAACACATATATAATAAAATGTTTTCTTCACAGTCTTTGGAAAATAATTATTTTGTTACTTCCCTAAGGTTGAATGTCTATAATACTGTTACATATAATGGATTTCATACAGACATTTTAGACGAAATCAGAAGTTTATTAAAATACAAATCTTATTGAGTACAATTCCTTAATTTGGTGATTTAAGCATTTATTAGACATGTGATAACTTAGTTATTTATATTGAGTTCTTAAAAATATATATCAAGTACGTGTGTTAAGTGACTGATGCAGTTATTTTCTTTAAAATGAAATTACTATACAATAAAATGTTTCCTTCACAATATAACCTTTAACATAATTATGTTCTTATATTTATCCTATGACTGAATATCTACAAAACTGCTACATACTATTGTATGTAGCAGTTTGATATAGACAATAGCAAGTTTGATATAGACAATAAAGACAACTTTTAAATCAAATAATTAATTTATTAAAATGCAAACAATATTCAGTATCATAAAAGACATTTGATAAATGATATAAAATAATATCAGGTATAAAATAAAGATGACATTAAATGATTATAAAAGGACACTGAAGATGAACTATATACAAATAATAAAAATATTATCAAATTTGATCTATACCATAATGTCCATATGCTAGACTATTCACCCCGTCATGTAACAAAAATCGTTTATCATCTAATGGGGATAAACTCACTTTTCGCAATAAAATCGTGCTAAGGTGATGATTACGACTTTCAATTTTGATCATATTGTGCCTATGCAGCTTTTTTCCGAAAAGACAGTTCCTGTAATCTTCATGTTTTAAGTCACGCTAAATTACAGGTTTTAAAACCCCTTTTGTGGTCTTTTTCTCGAATAATCGATACGAGCTCCTAAGTTCTCCATTGTCTTTCCAAAAACAGCATTGTTCATCAACTTGAAAAAGTCTCTTTCAAAAGCAGAGTTGCAATTCTTCCTTTGATTGGTATTAAATTCTTTATATGGTTTTAACCAAGGTGACTGCTCAAACATGAGAATTTTATGCACCTTTCTTAACTTATACCTAATTTAAATGATAAGGAACATTATATAGTGTATTACAGAAATTTAAAACTCTATCTTAAATGTTTAAATGTTAGGTTTAAAGTTAAGAAAGGTGCATAAAATTCTCATGTTTGAGCAGTCACCTTGGTTAAAGCCATATATAGAATTTAAAACCAATCAAAGGAAGAATTACAACTCTGCTTTTGAAAGAGACTTTTTCAAGTTGATGAACAATGCTGTTTTTGAAAAGACAATGGAGAACTTAAGAGCTCGTATCGATGTTAAACTTGTGAATGACGAAAAATAGCTAAGAAATGCATCGCTTCTCCTGCATTTTAATCATTTTCCATTTTTGACAATGATTTATTAGCTGTAAAAATTTGCAAATCAAGACGTTAACTTTGAATCGGCCTGTATATGCTGGATTCTCCATTTTAGATATTTCTAAAACACTTATGTATAAATTTCTCTATGATTTCATGAAGATGAAGTATGGAAAAAATGTCTATCTTCTTTTTACAGATACTGATTCTCTGTGTTATGAAATCTGATGTCAAGATTTCTACCATGATATGCTAAAAGATTTGCATATGTATGATACGTGTTGTGTAGCGAATTTAATTTAATTAAGTGATTCATAAAAAATCAAAATTTTAATTTGTAATTATTCAAAATTTGAGCTACAAAAGTTTGGTTATATTCTTTTTGGGCCTATTAATTCTAGTGTAATATATTTTGGCTTTCCGAGTTTACGCGAACTGCGTCTTCAATCTTGTACACGCAAACAATGGATAAGTATTTCTTTCTACGTAATAAACTCAGTTTTTCATGTCAAAAATTAATTTGATTTCTTAGTATTTAATATCATTAGTTGCAGAAAAATTAGCTCTTTAATTTGGCATAACTTTCGTTTTTCTAACTTTAATTGCATTTCAGTTATGAGCTTTAATTAGTAGTTTTTCCCCTCGTTTGCTTGTGATTTAGTTAAAGGGGGATTGATAACATGAGGGTATGCTGTTGTTGCAACTATTTTAACTTTCGGCGAAGAGTGGGTTTTGCCAACTAGGCAGTCCGGCGTCCTCCCTTTTAACGGGGTGTTTTGAGGGACAAGGTCACTTTTTTGCACTTTTGACTTACCATCGGACGCTGTACTCGCTGGCAGCTGAATTTTATTTTGGAAAATGCATTTTTCCGCCTTTGGATCTACGGGCTTCTTGCCCTTGAGTTTTGAACGAGGGACTTAGTTATATGCATCATGACCTCGACTAAATTATAGTCTCATCAGTTTAGTGCTTGAATATGTAAGTTACTCAAAAGATAATTAAAATAGAAAAATGCAACGAAGGGTGATGCCTAGTACTGGTGCCGTTAAGAAGAAAATTTTAGTCTCTCCTCCATGAATAGAGTTTTCATCTGCCTCGATGTTTCACGCCTTTAAGAATTATTTTCCGCCCTGCAAGAGTCTCCGGCACTGCTAGCTCCGAGGTTGCTACTACATAATGCTTCACTTAACTGGAACAACGGCTAACTTCAATATTGGATTGGAAATCAACTATCAGAGTAATGAGAACCTCCTTAGTGCATCCTAAATCAATTAGAAACTTCTGGACTCCATTGAAAATCCATCTACCTATGAACTCTTCTCATTTTCTACCACGCTCGGCAGCCGTCCTCCTTGGCATCTTGATAATTTTTTAAATATGAGGGTATTTCTCCTCCTCCTGTTCACTTGCAGCCTGTGATTCCGCAGATAAGTTTTTTATTTGTTTTCTTTTATTTGTTGGACTGATGTAAAAAAAAAAAAAAAAATCTAATAGTAAATTCTAATAGTAAATTCTAATAGTAAATTCTAATAGTAAATTCTAATAGTAAATTCTAATAGTAATTCTAATAGTAATTCTAATAACTAAAATAGTTAATAGTGATTAAAATAACTTAATTAGTTGAATTAAAATATTGTAGTTGAGTAAATTAACCTAATTCTAATGAAATCATTTTGTTGTCCATAAAGTAAATTATTAGATTGGCTAAGGAAATATATCCTTATTTAAATTATTTAATTGAAACAGTGAATGTAACTTAGTTAGATTGGTTAAGGAAATATATTCTTCATTAAATTATTTAATTGAACTTGTGAATTTCTTTCATGGTGAAGATTGATTGGTAAAGGTGTCATTATTTGAGCTTCTTTGCTCCTCTTAGGGACTAACTTGCTAGTAGGTTGTAATAGCCTGATTTTAATTAACATATTACCCGGTTAAATCATTCTTTTGAAAATAGAAAGTTACTATGTGCAATAACCTGAATTACATTGGTATTGATTACTCTGTGTGAAATGTTTTTTGGAAAGTATAACTTGTTAATTATTCTTTTTTTTCTCCCCGGGGAGGGTATTGTTAATTGATCCAAAGATTTTATCTGATCATGTTGACCTGAATGTAATAGAAATAATAGTTTGACATTATTGAGTCTAAGATAAAAGTAATATTACTCTGTAGGGGTATGCATTTGTATAAAGCAATATTTTACAGTTCAGCTTGAATATAATTTGCTTACTAAGTTAATTCTGCATTGGGTAATAATCAATATGTTAACAGTTCTGATTGAATATAAATTGCCTACGAATTAATGGATTAAGTAAATTCTTGAAGAATTTAATAAATAGGCTCACCTTTCTAGATCAGTCAATGTTTATTTATTTCTTTTTTGTGTGTGTGCTCATGATTTTCACCCGTCTCATTCTCAAATTGATTTCAGGGTTAATCCGAAAACACAACGCAAATGTACAGGGCTTATTGATATTAGTTATTACTGTTGTTAGAAAATTTTAAGTGTTATTGTCAACAGAGTAGGAAACCTTTTAGGTACCTTACTTTTAGGAAACCATAACATTTTTGGTGCCATGACTCTAGCACAGAACATACGTCTGATTCCCCTACAGAGCACCCTTTACACAGCCAGGCAAATAAAAAGGTCATCGGAAAGATGAAAGATGAATTAAACGGTAACATTGCAAATGAATTTATTGGGTTAAAGAGCAAAATGTACTCTCTGAAAACTGAATTATTCGAGAAACTGACTGCAAAAGGGGTTTTAAAACCTGTAATTCAGCGTGACTTAAAACATGAAGATTACAGGAACTGTCTTTTCGGAAAAAAGCTGCATAGGCACAATATGATCAAAATTGAAAGTCGTAATCATCACCTTAGCACGATTTTATTGCGAAAAGTGAGTTTATCCCCATTAGATGATAAACGATTTTTGTTACATGACGGGGTGAATAGTCTAGCATATGGACATTATGGTATAGATCAAATTTGATAATATTTTTATTATTTGTATATAGTTCATCTTCAGTGTCCTTTTATAATCATTTAATGTCATCTTTATTTTATACCTGATATTATTTTATATCATTTATCAAATGTCTTTTATGATACTGAATATTGTTTGCATTTTAATAAATTAATTATTTGATTTAAAAGTTGTCTTTATTGTCTATATCAAACTTGCTATTGTCTATATCAAACTGCTACATACAATAGTATGTAGCAGTTTTGTAGATATTCAGTCATAGGATAAATATAAGAACATAATTATGTTAAAGGTTATATTGTGAAGGAAACATTTTATTGTATAGTAATTTCATTTTAAAGAAAATAACTGCATCAGTCACTTAACACACGTACTTGATATATATTTTTAAGAACTCAATATAAATAACTAAGTTATCACATGTCTAATAAATGCTTAAATCACCAAATTAAGGAATTGTACTCAATAAGATTTGTATTTTAATAAACTTCTGATTTCGTCTAAAATGTCTGTATGAAATCCATTATATGTAACAGTATTATAGACATTCAACCTTAGGGAAGTAACAAAATAATTATTTTCCAAAGACTGTGAAGAAAACATTTTATTATATATGTGTTTAAGGAAATTAACTGCATCAGTCAAATAAAACACCTACTTGATATGTGTTTTTAAGAATTCAATAAGCAAGTTTACACATTATCATATAACTACTAAATGTCTAAATCACCAAATTAAAACATAGTACTCAATATGATTTGTATTTAATAAACTTATGATTTGGTTTAAAATGTCTGTATGAAACCCATTATATGTAGCAATATTATAGACATTCCACCTTCAGGTAAATGCAAGTAAGAAAATAAATATTTTCCAAAAACTGTTAAGAAAACATTTTATTACATATCTGTTTAACGAGATGAACTGTATCAATCACTTAAAACACCTACTTGATATTTATTTTTAAGAATTCAATAAGACATAAGTACACATTATCATATAACTACTCAATGCCTAAATCACCTAATTGATAAAACCTCAGCACACGTCCTTTTTCTGTGACATAGCAGCTCGATAAGGCTCCCCTGTCCCCATTTTCAGATAAGCCTCCCTTCCACGGCTGACCCTTCCTTCTCGGAAGCTCCCTCAACTCCCGCTCCCTAAAGGTCTCGGTCCAGAACTATCCTTTTCCTCTACTTCTGTTTCTCGTGTAAGTTCATTCTGTTAATTCGTATTGCAAGACTTTGCTCACTTATCAAGTTAAAATTTATTAAATATTTCTGCTCGTCTTGCAAAACACACATAGACCGTATTTAATCTCAGTTCAAGATTACAGTGTGTATTAGAACTCACATTTAATTTGTTTCCTGACTTGCAGCCAAAGTTTCATAAGTAATTTTAATGCTCTTTGGAAACGAAGATGAAGGCTTTTCGTATTTCTTCTCATTTCCCGTGCACCACCAGAAATTTGATAACGTATGAATCAAATAAATTTGAAACTTTAGGAAGCTGATACTTTACTTTCGAAAATTTTCCTGTCATTATTCTAAGCAAAGTGTTCATGTTTTGCAGTAATTTTTCTTTCATTGCTACTACCTTAAGGACACTTGTCATGACTTATTTTGCGAATGACTAAATTCTCAAATTCAGTTAATCTCTAATACTCTTTTTACATATGGTAATATAAAATATCAAATAAAAAACATCAAAATATATCATTGTGATTTAAGTATTTTAATACTGAAAATACAGTTGACGTTGACAATTTATGTTTGCAGCTGACAGTTGACGTTGACATAACTGATGTTTTTGACAGCTGACGTTGATATAACTGATGTTTTTGTCATCTGACAGTTGACGTTGACATGATTGATGTTCTTGTCAGCTGGCAGTTGACGTTGACATGATTGATGTTTTTGTCATCTGACAGTTGACGTTGACATGATTGATGTTTTTGTTATCTGACAATTGACCTTGACATGACTGATGTTTCTAGAACTCGGATGGAAATTACGGTGTAACGTAAATATTATGAACAATTTGAAATTGGAATAGATAATAATTATTTTAATGAGGGTAACACAAACTGTAATTTGGAAGAAGGCATTTCTCATATACTGATATCTTTTCATTAAATGAAGATGATGGAAAAACTAATTACAATGCTGGAATTGAGCATAAGACAGCAAAACACATTATGGGGAACCTGAATGTGAATTCAGAAAATTTTGTTCTAAACGTCTATACGTGTCAACAAAGAGACTTGAAACAGTTAAGGCATTTCATTTATTTCTAGAATCAGAATTCTGTCAAATTCTCAGAGATGATCCTGTAATAGGTAGCTTTCTTTGAAGGTGGTACTAAGTGGTACTTCTAATAGATGGCATTGGAAGAATTTTGATTTGTTAGAAAGCCATAAGTTCTTATTTCTTAAAAAGACCAAATGATGATTCTAAACAATTACTCACATTACTTTTAGTTAATAATAACTCTACGAACATTTTACCAATTATTGAAATATATTTTTAGTTATCGTAACATTTAATGTCGGTATTCAACTGTTGAAGAACTAGAGAAGAATTAAACTTCTGGTGCAGATGTTTTCAAGTGTTTTAACAAATATAACAAATAAATTTAGATCTCAGTATTATAATTTTTTCATTCATACTTGAAAAGATTAGATAATGAGAATCTCAAAAGATAAATGACTTTAACTCAGTTCATAAGCAGTTATTTATTTAGAATACTTTGATGAAAATTAATTATACATTTGGAAAACTGTCAATTCTAAATATTTTAAATAATTCATTTCCATGTTTCAAACGCACTAAAACTTTGTTCAACTTACTGAGATTCAAAGTTAAAAGTAAAACTGGGTTTGAATATGGATGACTTTTCTAATGAAGTAAGATTTATTCAAATAAACAAAAACTGATTTTCTTCGAAGTTCTGAAACATTTTATAGACATTTTATATTTTTAACATCAAATATTAGTATCAAGTGTCACATTTTAAAAGTTGCTGATTATAAATATTTGAATAATTTAAAAGTAGCTTAGTGTACGTTTTTAATTCCTGTAACATCAGAATACTAAGAAAGGATTTTTAGCGTCATGTTAAGCAAATAAGACAAATCAATGAAATAATTATTCTGTTGAATTTATAAAGAATTAGTTATTTATGTATTTTAATTGGAAAGAAAATTGTTCACAATTTTCCGAAAAAAATAAAAAGCACTGCATATTTACTCAAGCCTTTTAAATTAAAACAAATACAATTTAAAAAATTCAAAATATTAATTTTATTTGTAATTTTAAAAGTTTCAAATATTTTTTATGCTTTTCTACATTTTTTGAATGAATTTTCCTTAATTCTAATTATTATTCGAATAATGAACCTTTTGTTTTAATGAAACCTAATGTTATCTAATGTTTTAATGTTTTAATAAGTCGATATATTATTAACTAAATTAATAAAGCGAATTTTTTTTGAAAATTTAAGAAATTATTCATTCACATGAAAACTAACTAAAATAGATGGGATCTAAAATTACATTTCAATAATTTAACAGCGATAATAAAGAAAGGTAAAAATATAAATATATTTTAGTGTCATTTTTCGCAACTCGACAAGACTGGTAACCCAAATTTTGTCTCATGTATATAGTAATACTCAAAATGTCCTAGATTACAGATATCTCGCATACAATAAGCTATAAAATTAAATCACGGTTTGCTCATCTAAATTATTTGAACCTCACTAATCCTTGATGTAAGTCAGAATTAATCTACTGGCTATCAGAGTACTATTCATGTAATATTCCCCGAACTTCTGGACACTTCTGGAAACCTCTTTCCTCAGACATGAGAAATACGCTTTCTGAAAAACTTCCAGAAATTCGCTTCGTTGGCAAAGGCCCACCAGCCGCCGAGCGGTGAAGTCGCTGAACATTGGTAGCTCAGTCCGGAGATGGAATCCTGGCAAACAGGCTGCCTGCATGAACGTTTTCACGGTTTTCCCCATGTGTAACGTGTATATGAGTCAGTTCCCCTTAGTATATGAGTCTTTCTCGAAGACGTCCCTCTCCTTAGGCAGATAGCCCTCGAGTGTGGCATAATTAAAAACGCTAAACCAAACCAAGAAAGTAAAGATGGCAAAATGTCACCAACTCGGAGAGTAAAATTATCGCCAAGGCAGATTAAAAAGAGCCTCTGCTTATAACACAGCTTCAAATTTTGTAATAGAAATATAGACTTAGAAGTACATTTTCAGGCCACGAATTTAGTTACACCAAAAGTACACCTTACAACTTATTGCAAAAAAAAATGTGATAAATAAATAAATGCAGTACTTAACATTATAAGAAAAGGCATTGCAGAGTCGCCTGTATTTTTTGAAGCAGAAGATTTGCAGTGCCCTTGCACACGACCCGAACCCTGGACGTCTCGAATATGGGTCGAGCAAGCTTCCAATTACACCACAAAGACATGAGGGGAAAAAAGGAGACAATACCCTATATACTCCCACTTTCAGAGGGAGACCACGGGGGGACTAGAAGACTCTCAGTCACCAAATCCTGGAAGGTAACGAATTATGGTCCACCAACTTTTAGTTCGTGTGCCACTGTAGAACCATTAGGATTTTTTGAAGCAGGATTCGGGGAAAAATGTCCAAATCACTCACCGGGACTCGAACTCTGGACCTCTCGAATAGGCGTCGAATATGCTTTTAATTACACAACGAAGGCATGCGAAAAGCGAGGGTGAAAATACTTTATAACATGGAAAGAAAAGGGGATCCAAATTCTTAGACACTTATAAGAGGGCTTGAACAATGTGACTGAATTCAGTTTCGTGAAAACGTCGGTTAGAACGTTTTGCTTCTTGGCAATTTTCATCTGGCAGGCATCATCTGCGGTTATCGTTATCCTACTTAACTGTTTTTTTTTTTTTTTTTTTTTTTTTTTTTTCATTTATTTTTTCTTTTTGTACTTTCCATAGTAGTTTCGTTTTATACTGATGATTAATGATAGCAATTATTTCATAATTCAAGTAACCAACAAAAACCTTTCTCACACAGGAGCAGTTAACTCGTATCTGGTTAATCCATCCTAGTTAATCAAGAGTTGACTTCGATTATTATAATGCTTTTCCTCTTTAGCTGAACCAGATAAAAGCATAGAAAAACCAGATCTCTAGAGATTCCACATGCGTTTCTGTAATAAACTAGGATATTTTCTCCTTGAAGAAATAGACAGCACATCAGTTGTTTCTTGAAATCTCAAATCATCTTCCTGCCAAAAGAAGTTTCGCACCGTCTATAGCTCTATAAATACATAGAAAGCGACAAATGTATTCAAATTTCCTTCACACTGAGTATCGGGAATGCATAAGAATAATAAGTTACAACAAGCAGGGAATTACCCATCTCTAGCAGGTGACAGTGAGCATTATTCCGTCAATTTAGGGAAAGATACGAACAACTCTAGACGTTTTTACCTAGAGCTGTGATATCAGAAAGAGGAGAAAGCGATGCAACATTCATCTCGATATGAATAAATAAATAATAAATAAAAGGTTACAGTGCGCAACCAGCTAAGCAACGCAAGCAAAGTTTTGATCGATTTGGGGCAGCAATAACGGTGAGAGCTTTTATGCGTGGTTGAATCTACCACGAATTTTTGACATGATATTTTTGTTAAGTATTTATGTACAGTGCACATTTATAGTGTATATGGAATACCTAGTACAAGGGTAACTGATAGTCTTATGAAAAGTAATTATATTTTCTCCTATTTACATAAAAATATACATAAAATATTGTCACGTACTCTGTCTAGCAGTGGTTTTCTCACTAAACTTATATTTTTGTACAATAATATTAAACATTTTTTTGGGCAGTATGGAAAAAAGCTTTAAATTTATAGATGTCTTTAAAAGAGAAAAGTGGTGAAAACGATTCTCTAATCAGATTTGTAAATTAAATCCATGGTATTTTAATCTGCAGATAAGTGCAATTCCATTATTTTCTGTCGAAGATTCTAAGCATTCTTGATTGTAGATCAATTACAGAATTTCTCAAATTTTATCAGCCCCTTCTACATTATTGTGACTTAATTTTAAACAATTATGAAGGGACGAAAGAACGTGTATGTATAATTTCAGAGTAGTTTAATTTCTATGTTACGTTATTATTATTTATATATTAATTGTTTTATTATTGATTTTATAGATTAATTTATTTTATGTATTTCCTAATATAAATTCTGCACTTTTTTAACATTCGTAGATATGAAGAAAATAAATTATCTTAATTGGAAATAACGAAATTTATGAAAAATCAAATTTAAGCATCCAATTTTAAATTTACTACAAGTTTGTTCGGTCCAAATAGCGTAAACTTAAGTCATGCATCTCAAAATTTAAAAATAATGGCAACTTATCTAACAGAATTTACAACTTTGCTTCAAACATTGTTTCACTTACATGTAAAAGGAAAGTTAAAAATTGGAAACACCAGCATAAATTATAACCTGAAATAAACTACAACAATGTGAGAAGTTTTCATTTGATAACACCACTGCAGATGATTTCGTTTTGATTATTTACATTTTGGCAATAAAAATAAAGTTCAATTAATGGCACTTTTTTGTTTTATTTATGACATAATTAACTAGATACAGTGTGATTCGCTACCGCATATACACAATTTCAGGAAGGATAGATTATTCAAAAACGAATCGGGATCAGAATTTAATGCAAGTGGAAAACGCAACCGTAACGCACCATAGGACGTTTTTGAGGAACCGGTAGTATTTCCGCGGCAACTGTCAATCGACAGTCGCCTAGAGAGGTAGCAGAATGAGGATGGTTTGAGAAATGTGAAGGTAGATAACACAGATCTTTATTCATAGCATACCAGAGCATAATAGATTTCCTAATTGCAACTATAGATGCTCGTTCCGCAACGTTGTTCAATAACATACATTCTGAATCAGACTTTTGCAGAGCTCAATTAACAATTATTCGTAATGATATTTTGTTATAGACCTGCCATGAGTCGAGGCCGAATAACATGGACCCTGAAATCGATACTCTGTCTTCAAAATTACCCACAAAGCAATGCTTTTGCTCTATGGTATCTGCAGAAGAAAGTGTCAGATTCCTTTTTTGCGGTTTATATCTTTCTCATCGTTAAGGCATATTGTAAGCAGGTAAGGTTTCTATAATACGCTTAACTCTTATATACATAACTTTTTATACAGGCAGTTGTGAAAAGCCTACACAATGCAGTACTACAACACCAGTTTCCTGTCAATGTTTGGTTCGGCAATGGGATTAACTACTTAATAAGTCTATATTTCTTGCATATTGATGTGGATAGACGGTGCTATAAAATTTTTCCACGGAATACTCTTGTCTGCATTGTTGAATGACTAGCATATCTAGCAATAAATGCGTCATGATATGTGGTTGCAGAGGTATGAGACCCAGCTCATTTCACACCTCAGGTTCTGAAACATTTATATGGAATACCTGGATAACAGTGGATCAGGAATGATGGATCATCTCTTGAACTGCACAATCACTTAGTGTATCTTCCTGCAGTTCCTTCTGGGGATCACATGAAAGGGGGTCTGTGGAATGACATAGCCATGGAGATTTCGTGTCAGTCTCTTAACGATGATTTCTGCGCCATTGGCGACGGGGTGCATTTCGTAGTCCGAGTTATTGGTTCACAAATCACAAGTTACAATGCATACAACATTCTTTTATGCAAATTTTCACTTACGATATATTTGGATAGTCAAAGTTTTGTATCTGCAGCGAACGTCCTGGCACTGTAGCTTTACGTGAACTGTCTACTTTCTTTATCAATCGCCATTAACTAGGTTTACGGGCATGTTTTTTACCTATATTTATAGACATCCGTCAGATTGACATATATAGGTAACCATGTATTTTCTTTAAAAATTTATTTAACTTAAAACCACTTCCAGGCTTAACACTAGAACTATTGATAACCGCCAGTATTTGTATTTGTTTTCATCTGAGTAAAAACGGTATGTTATTTTTGGTATTAATAGACGTATCAGAACAATCTTCGCTGTGAACTAACTATTCCCTTTATCAGTATCTCTTCTTTAAATACTCATGATGACAAAATAAAGGTATTTTGTTAAAATAAAGTTAAACTAGCACGTTTCTGTAATTCTATAATAATATTGCAGATAAGCATAATTAATCTAATACATTCTTCTAGATCGTCTCGACTCGCACTAAATGAACATTTTTCTGAACGGAACTCAGCCACTGCAATACGTTCCTTAGAACCTAAAGCTTTATCTTTACACTTTAGCACGAGCGATTGACACGTGGTATATCCCTTGTTCCGGCGAGCCGTGGTGCGTTGATATTGGATTCGAAGTTATCAAAATATATATCCGTTGAATTATTATTTTTATTTAGCACCTACATTCTAACTTCTTTTATATTTTTCACCAAAAAATTATTTCATTAAAAAAAAAAACAAATTATTACGATTAGCTCTGAAACCGGTTCACCTGTCATTTTGACGGGTATTTGTAGAGATATGTTACATCACACAGAACTCTGAAATTAAAAGGCTGAAGGAAAATATATTTGGGCACGTATTCGATAATTACATCGATAGTATCGATAATTGTTAACATAAATTAAAAAACTATAAAAATAATGGTTTTTTAATTTTCTTTATGAGGTCGCCGTCAAATGAAATCAGTCAAAATAACGCTTTCCGTAAATCTAGTAACTATCCTGAGAGCCTATCGTGGCCAGTTTTCGACCTCGACCTCGGTGTCTGTATAAATCAACAGTGTGTTTTAATCGTTTCTAGATTCTCGACATGACGCTTTTCGCTACTTCTAATTGTTCTAATTCGGTGTTTGGTTTTCACCCATCGTAATAATGGCCAAAAACATGTGCATATTTACATTTAGGCTGCCAGGAACTTGCAAAAAACTTTGAAAAATCATTGCGTGATAATATATATAACGAAGGGTAAGTCTTTACGAGATCACGATATTCGAAAGTGGTGAATGCATAACCAATAGAAAAGCAGAAATCAATAACTGAAAAATATTAAAAACTTACATTATCAGGTTCAATGTTCCTTCTAACCTTCTTCGGGAACATACAAGGACCTGACTAGGAACAGAGAGCTTACTAAAGCTATGTTCACTAATTGTAGTAAGTAGACAGGATACAGACGAAGGGTATACAAAACCCTTTATTTTTCTCTATATACAATAACTTCCGTACTTCGGAATACAATGACCCGCCACTCGGGGTCTAACGTAAAAGTAAAAAAATAAAACTAAACTCTAATTTAACTTTAGAATAATACACGTGGAAGATTGGCCTTATACTAACATGAAGCGTATGTAGCACAGAGACTGTGAACACTACAATACGTTTAATTTATCAAGAGGATTAAAACCTCTGGCCTGGAAGGCAAATAGCAACTGCGTAACTTCTAAGGTAAGCGGCCTGCTTCGAACTCACTGCTTCCTCTCTCCCTTGCTTGGCAAAAAGCCACAACTTAAGTACTTGGCGTTCGCCAGACAAACTTTGCATAAAAACCTTCACGCTTATAATTCTGGCCGGAAGTAGAAAATAAGAAGTGATAGTAAAGATTTAAAATAAAATAAACGTTAGTAAAACTTAAGATCCTTACAACATAAGCACTAAACAAGAAGACACAGAGAGGCATTTTAATGCAAAGACAAGCTGTTAAACTACATGGATCAGCAAAGTGCATTTAAATTTAATTGAATCATAATTTTGGACAGTGTCCAACATATTGTTTGATAACAATCAACATGTTGAAACGTAATATGAAATAACAGTCTGCCAGAAAAATTGAATACATATGTACCTTTACTTTTCTTTAAACAAGTCTGAGTTGTTCGTTGTATGCAGGCTATTAAAACCTGCATATAATGAAATTATCATTTTTTTACTCTCCAAAAGAATCATTTTCGGATGCTCCATGCATACCCAAACATCAATTTGTACGGATAACAAGTGTGTAGTGCTTTTAGTATATAATACACAGATGCGACATGTATTTACCTTATGGAAAGGGCTCACCAGTGGAACACTGTTAGTTAGGCCAGAGTTCAATTCCTAGCTAACATCCTGGCTGCATGAGCGATTTCCTGGTTTTCCTCGTCTGTACCGTGGATACAAATTAGTTCCGCTTTCCTCTTAAAACGTCTTCCAATTTACTTTATCATAATTAACCAAACAACATGCTACAAAATATCCAGAACGAATACTTTTGTATATTTTTGCTATAGTGTTTCGTTACTTATAAAAATAGTAGATAAAATTATCTCAATATTTATTCAGCTTATTTACAATGTACGTTTTCTTGATCGTTTTAACATTTCTAGACAACAAAGCTGTTAGCATATTTCAGGCCGTTAAACATATGTAGATATTCCCTGTTTGTTTAGTGATTAAAATGCGCGCGTAACTGGTGCAATCCACTTCCGATTTGTATGTAATATACAGTATGAGAACATATTTTAAGTCGACATACGCTTAAGACAAAAGCTAAGGGTAGTTCCATGCTTTTAAAACCTTCACTCTGTACGTTTTAGCTCCGAATTAGATGTTAGATCTACAAATTACTTCAACTCATCATGCAATTTGGAATTCGATTAATTGAAGAGGAAATGTTTTCTTTCGCTTTTCTCCCGTGAATTAAATCATCATAAGATAGAAAAGCAAAATAAAAAGGAAAACGAAATACCCAAGGGAATTTTATTTACGTAAAGTCCTTTAAGAGAATTTCAATGACAAAAAAGACTTACAACTTCAAACAGAAAATATTTCTATTTACAAAAGATCCCCCGACGGCGATAAAAATATTTACAATAATGGAGAAGAGGGAAAAAAAAGGCCAAAAATATCGTAATGAACACAGAATAAATTGAATTTAGTCGGACACTAGCAATTTGCTTAGAATCGATTGTCTCGGCAGAGAGCAATCATATAACTCCCAGTCATCCGAAAATCAATCTCAAAGCAAGTGTAGTTGCGAAAATCTAGAGGGAGGGAATATTTTGGCGGAAAACAGCCGCCAAGCGCCTGAAATTTAAATACGATGCCTTGAGGTGTAATGTGCTGAGTAGAATTTGAAATTAGGGAAACGTGCCTTGATTTTGACAGTTCTTTAATGATCCAATATGCAGGCCCTCATAAATGTCGCCATCCATGTTAAAAGACAGAAGGGCTGTTGAGCAAGTAAAATTCAGATCTATTATAATTGTGTTATCAACCCGTGGCTACGATGAATAATCCCATTTATGTTCCGAGTAACAAGTGAAAAGCTACACATACGTAATTTAAACGGCTGTTATAACCAATATGTAAAGATTTGCGTATATGGTTGGTAGCATAATCTGTTAGAATGATTAGCTATGAGTACAACCAATCAATTCAGCACAGTTCTTAAGGAACTTACTTAGATCTTCGAAGGGAAACATTTTAGACGTGACGAGATCGTATATGAAATTGTATTAAAAATGTCTTTAACATGGAATTCTGCCTTCCGTTCCATTGAAGAAGTTTCAGAATGAATTTGCTCTTAGGAGACCAAAAACTTATTTTAAAACCCCCATCGAAATACATACAGTGATTTTTGAAACGCTTTGTTGAACTGTGTAAAGCCAGTCTAAGCTTGACATTTGAATTATTCTCCGTGTATTTCTCTTATTATATTTTTACAGACCAATTGTTACTGAAACGCTTGAAAAATCCAGGACCAATCTTCGGAAATACGTTTTCCTAATATTTCCAAAAGAATTCTCGAAATGTTGGTGACTTTTGGCAACTATTCTCCAAAACGTTGGTGCAAATCGAAATATATCACCGGGCTGGTGATGCGGAATTATCTCCAAAGCATGTCAGGTATGTTTGCTTATATCTCAATTCCTCTTTGAGCTAATTTTGCAATTTAACATTCATTAAATAACAATCACATTGTCTACAACTCTGTAGATGAAATAAAGACTTATGTAGAAAAAATGTAGCCGCAAATTCAAATAAATAAAAATACACCTTAAAATTACTAAACATCCCTTAAAAAAGTAAGTAAATGAAAACATTTTATAACATTAAAACAAACTGAACAATAGCATCAAATGGACTCCAATTTTTATAGAAATTTACAACAATTCTATAATCAGGTATTCACAGATTAATTAACTGCAGTTCTTATTTACCAATAAGCTTATTCACTTTTTTTTTCTTTTGTTTTGCTTTATAAGCCCTAAAGCCTTTATAAGCCTCCTTTATAACTTAAGGAGAATAAGTCCAGAATTGCTTTTAGCCTCGAAATCGCATTTTGCCTTGAATCACTATAAAGATCTGAATCACTTTTCAAAATGTTTCCATCAAACGTTATCGTCCTATATTATATTTATAGAAATTAAATAATGAAGAATCTGCATGAATGCAAGTATGTTTTTCGTATTGTGAAAAATCTACGATATCTAGAGCCATCATATTTTGAATGAGATAATCCTTCATCCGAACATGGGCACCTGGAACCCCGAATTTTGAATTTCGAATTTGTTTTATTAAACGAATTTTTGTTAATAAATTCAACAATTTCAAAGCGAGCAATGGCAACACTGTACGAAAAAAAAACATTTTTATCTCCAGCGCCCGAGACTGTCTGTCAGAAATTCTAAAATTAGGCTGTTTTTAAATATTTTGTGCTACTGCTATTGAATTTAATTTTTATGTGTTTTAAGTGCGAAGAACATTATATTTAATATATAAAGGAAAGACATAAAACGTTAAAAAACGGCCATTTGTTAGTATAAAATCCAAAACCTTTTAAATTTTGTATTACTTAGTTTTAAAATGACTAACATTAACATCTATTTCATAGATTTGAAAATTAATCTAAAACTACAACGTAAACATGACGAATATATTCATATCATTATTTTTTTCTCTATTTCTGCACTATCGATGATGTATTAGCTTACAATGAAATCGTAATTTTTCAAGTAAATTTTCTGTAATCTTCTAGACTCGTTCTAAACTGAAATTCATTACCTCAAAAAATAAAATAAGAAAGTTTATGAAAATGTTGATAGATAGCAAAACAAATAGTGGACAAACATATAATTCACAATAACACTCAGAAATTCAGGTAAAAATGAATAAGCACTTGCAGATTCATCATGTATTTAAACAGCAGGAATGCAAATTTAATTGAACGTAAAGTTATTCGGAACGTGTTATTTCGCTTAGAAGTCACGCAACAGTGTTATCTTTAATAAATTCTTTTGTCACCAAATGGAATTAGCTTTTTATTTGGTTAGTTTCCCAAGGGATCAGATTTTCGAATTTCTCATATAGCAGAAGACTTTTCAGTGCTAACAGATTTATCATGTTATGAGATGATAAATGAAGTAAAGTACATAGTAAATATTACACATATTTCACCTTAATTAAACAAACAATTTATTACTCGACGGTTTCATGTCGTTTTACTGCATAATTAAGTTCGAATGGCTGTTGCTTGCAAAATAATTTTAAAAAGATTACAAACAAATTGCATAAATCTCTCGAATCTTGCTAATATTATCTCTTTCTCTTTCTACTTCGTAATTTAATACTTAGACGTATAAATTTAACTCCCTGCATTTGACACTTAATATTTCATTATGAATTATTGAAAAATAACCCTTTTTAAAATCTTTTAAATTATTGTCAAAACTTATTAAACTTAATAAAACTTAATAAACAATTTCTAACTTCACACGAAAGGCGTAATTTGCTCAGTAAAGGAAAGTTAACGCAAAATTTATCTTGATATGAATTCAGTCCAAAATACTTATAAGTATTTATACTTATAAGTATTATAATATATTATTAAATATACATCGTTTTTATTGGTGTTTCACTCCCTCTTTTTCTGCAAATTTTATCTTACGAATGTCGAGCGGGGAAAGTTACATGGATAAAATATTTTATGAAAGGTGCGATAACAACAGTAATAACATAACAAATGAAAAGTATTCGTGGATAAATTCCAGGAAACTATCACAATATTATTAAATTAAAAGAAAACTTTTCTTCAGTAAAATAAAAACTAATACTATATATATTACAGTACCTAATAAAACATATTACCATTTCAACTTCCCTGTACCTTGAGTCTATCTCACTCTTATATTCAAGCTTTTTACTCTTAGGCCTCAAATCATTCAAAGCTGCTGGAACTGCGTCATCTGATAGTTTGTAAGTCGTTTTTGACATTACCGTTGTCACCCTCTTCATCACTGTTCAGTTTGTCTTCTTTAGTGCTATGAATTTCGGAACCTTCAACAACATTATATAATCCCATTTTTTTAAGCTCTTTACTATAATCGCTTCATCAGGTAGAGCCCATGTATCTGAAATCTAAGAACACATCAATTAGCAAGAGGGAAACAGCTATTACGTGGCGAATTTATTTTAAAATTTAGAAAATCTTGCTTTTTGAAGGTCTTGAGGAAGAAGAATATTTTGTAACTATTTAAAACTTTTCAGCCTTGGATGAAAGCAAGTCTTCCCAATGCGTGCTAAGCAACCTAAGTATTAATTAATCACAGCGTATTTCCATCTTTAACTATAACGACCACATTTCGTTCTACCATTAAAATTAGACTGTTGAATTCAATTATAAATGAAAAAAAAGTCTAAAGTAAATGTATTTCTAAGCATACCTGCAAAACATTCGAGTTCTATATTCAAAATTTCCTAAGATATACGTGAATTTACATTTTGGCGCGTTTTGAAATTTGGCGTATTTAAAAAAGCGATAATAACGAAAACTTTAAAAGCGATAATAACGAAAATGTAGTGTACGCATTTCGTTAAAATTATTTGAAAGTATGAAAGATGACTTTTTTCCCTGTTCGTGAAAAAACAAACAAAAGAACTAAGAAAACTGGCAAAAGAAAATAGGTAGCTGTAAATTAAGAAGTTTGTCAAGTGAATTATTCTTGGCACAAACTGAAAAAAAATGGCAAAGATAAATTTTTAAATTTCTCCGTAAATTTCTCACCAAAAATTACAAAATTTAATATCTAGGCGTAATTTGAGTCGTAGAATCGAAATATGGAAAATTTTGGTATATTATTTCAGAAAAAGTCCGATTTTGTATCAAAATACCTATGTTAGAACAATTATTATATATAAATCTAACATATATCCTAAGTCGCGTTTTCGATACATGGAAAATGCAATTTGAATTTCATCAATTGGCACAGTTAACTGGGAAGTATAGAATTGTACTTTTTTTTTCGCAGTGTACATCTTTTTATTTATGAAAAAAACATCATACAGGCAACTGCTTTTCGGTAAGATCTCTGCTCTTTAAAGGAATTTACAGGAAAACGAAGGGGTAGCCGAAATCCAACTATTTCTAGAGAACTGCGGTACTGTTAAATATAATTTTTAATGCAGACCGATTTTTAATTCATGTATTTAAGAGAACTTGTTGTATGTAAGAAAACTTGTTGATGTATGTAAGAGACCTATGTTGTGCACAAATAGATAAATCTGTAACTGAGCCACATGGTTTATTGCTTTAATAATGGCTTTAACTATGCTAATTATATAAGCATCTAATACGTAACTTAAGGTATTCTGTCACTCCTTTCTGTATGCCTTTGTGGTGTGACGGTAGCACACTCGGCGCGTATCGATAGCTCAAGGTTCAAGTCCCGGCGAGGGCACTGTTCATTTTTCACAGCTCCACCATCAAAAAAAACGAATGTCTCTACAAACGAAACTTCAGAACCACGATCTAATCTTTTTCCAATTACAACAAAATTGCAACATAGAAGAAGTTCAAACAGTTCTCGATATTATTATTGCTGCCACTGAAAAATAAAGAAATGTTGCATAAAAGCGCCACATTTTTAACACCGTTTGTTTTCAAATGAATATCTGTTATATTAAGAAGAATTCTATTTCCATAATTTTATGAATAAACGAGTGATCTTGATGCCTTGTAGATTAGCAACAATGTCTATGTCGTCGCTGTTTATTTTAGTTGAAGAAGTAACGACTAGTTTCCAGTTGGAAGAAATGACACTGTTTCAAAATGGAGACATTATATATTTCTATTCATAAGTGAACCTAAATTTGACAGAAAATTGTCGTGTTATGAGTCTGAGCGAAAAATTTAAGAAATTATGTTGTTGAATCTGCGAGATTCTGGCATTTACATAATCATCAAAATATTCAAAAACAATGCAAAAGAGGTCTGGGTGCGAGAAAGTGCACTTTCCTTTCCTCGCTAATTAAGATAAATCTTTTATAAGAAAAATTTTCTTTCGCGTAAATGCTGCTATATTGACAAAAATGTTAAACACATCGTATAGTCATTTGCGTCCTATATATCGTAATGACTAATATCCATTTTGATGACTCGCTGCTCAGTTCGTAATAACTCCATTTGGGCCTCATATATCACCCACTTCCTTCAAACCCTCGTAACGAGTTTGGCACGGCAGAAGCCTCTAATTTATCAATTTCCTAACTCCTCTTGAATGTCATAGTTTACACCTATTGCATATTAGATGGGTTCAGTTGACGCTTGTATCAAACAGCTGAGAATTAGGCATGTTGGAAGTGCGATCGATTTCATATTAAGGTAAGATAGCTCTAATTTTATGTTAATATACTGCAAATGGTTTTCCATTGGCAAACTGGGAGCACAAAATTTAGGAAAACCACGTTTAAGCGTCTTATTAAATTTCATAAACAACACCTATTCATATTTGTTTGAATGTGAATACTATCACCAGGCTGATTAAACAATTGTTATTCGAATCTTTTCTCAATATTCTCTACTGTCATACTCTGGATTATGGAAGCTTAATGGAACACAGTCGCATTTGATATCTCAAAATTCTGTTCCCATTGGAAAATACAAAAGGAGCCAAGTTTCTGTTTTATCATTTAAATTATTATTTACAATATATGTTGAAATTTACATCCAGATCGTTTTCTGTATTTCCCACCTCAACGCAAACTTAATTTTGATAAGAATGGATTGGATGACATGGAACGATTGAATGGGCGCCTGCTATTTGGCGTTCTTTTATTGCAAAATATGTTACGGCTGTTATTATAAATTATTAATAATCGTTATATTTATAATCCTGCAGCAATAAAAGGATTGAAAGTTAGCAAAGAAGTAGGTTTTAAAGCTATAAAAACAAATATTTCTATGTTGACAATACAAATGTTTCGAGTTGATAGCGGTAGAAAAATTTTTAAAAGAACAGATCTCGTGTGATACGCATATTCTAAATAATAAATAACAATTAATGAACAAGGTAATTTCTTTAGCTTGTCAGGTTAGAAGTCTTTAACGATTGTTATCTGTGATCAAACCTTTGACAGACGTAAAACGATTTATCGCTATGTCTAACTACAATAGAGACTTATGAAGTGTGAAAAAGACCCTTTAGTTTAAACTAAAATGAATGAACAGTATGCACTTCTGGCGCTTACAAATCAGCCAGAATTTATGGCGTGAATTCAAAATACAAATTCATATGTAAAGCTAACTTTTAATACTAATAGCCAAAGGCTACACAAAGTAATTTCTGGAAAAGTTAGCTCAAGACCTCACAGGCGTGAATAATTGTTAAGTATAACGCAGAGCCGAAGAGTGGAACTTTTACTAAATTGCTATTCTAAAATAGCAATTTAGTAGCGTGGGCTTCAAGAAGCAGAACAGGCTCCGTTTAACAACCTCAAACCCTCACTTATATAAGCGAATTAATTTGTCTTTTGGCGGGAAAATGGAACGAGAGAAGTGATAGTAAGGATTCCGAACATAAAATAACTGGTTAAACAAATTAAAAGCTAGAGTTTTGAAATATCTTACATGTAGTTTGATGGCCGAATCTTGCTCTAACAAGCTGCAAAAAGATTTTTTTCAAATATTCATGTAATATGTGATATTTTACTTAACTTGTGATAAGCATTGATCTTCTAAACGATAAGGAACCTAATATCGTTTCACATATTAGCTGTATTGACATCAGCATGCTACATATAAAAATATAGTTTCTGTTTTGCTTCTGGCATTATTGTAGAGAGTTTCCTTTTTTTCTGTGGGTACCAAAAAGAGCACAGGTGCCATTTTGATATTTTTAAGTTAATAATTCGGCGTTTCATTCGTATTGTAAAAAAATATATTGATTTGCTAATTGACTTTAGCAAAGCAAGCAAAGACTATTTGCTTTAAAAGGGATGCGGTTGTAGCGGATCTTATAAAGGTTTTGACTTGTCTGCATATTATGTATTGCAAAAATATAAACCCTGCGTATGGAGCCCGTTTACCAAGAACAAAGCCTTCTCTTCAAACCTGTATTTAAACTTTAATATTAAGGCAAAAATTGCATCCATAGTGTTCCGTAAGAGATAAAATTCGGGCTTAAATCTATAAAATTCGATAATCATGGTTACATTTTTTTTTTTTTTTTTTTTTTTCCTCATCTTAAGTTTTACAACTGCTTGTTTTCTTTAAACTTTTGATTTTCGTTTCGACATTATAAGTTAGAGTAGAGCGAAGGAGAATCCGAAAAAAAAACACCATATTGTTTATGAAAATACGTACGTATTTCGCATAACTCAAAAACGAGTCCAAAAAAAAAGTTTCTCTAGAATTCATTTTAAATCAGTTTTATATTTTTTTGGGGGAAAAGAGTCTTTTAATCTGTCCTTAGGTACAGGTGTCACGCAAAAACGTCACTAAATTGCATTCGATAGCGGTCAAAATGGATACTTTTGTTGAAATATGATGCCTGAAAATTACAATACTTATATAATAATACTTATGTAATAATACTTATATAATAATTTTTTCGCTATTACAGTAACCGCGAAAAAATTTCATTTCCTTCTACAAAGCAAAAAGGAAGTATTTTAAGCGCGAAAAATTTCGGGTATCATATTTCAACGAAAATATCGATTTTGACCGCTATCTAATGCAATTTAATGATTTTTTGGCGTGACATCTGCAAAATTATAAAACTGATTTAAAATGAATTTTAAGGAGAATTTTTAGTGGCCTCTGTGCGTACGTACTTATGTACATATGTATCTCGCATAACTCAAAAACGAGTAGCCTCAGAACGTTGAAATTTTGTATGTAGGACTGCTATAACATATAGATGCGCACCTCGCATCGTGGTTATATATATATATATATATATATATATATACATATATATATCCACTTTGTTACTCGGCTCAGTGAGCTCAGTTTCATTATTCTTATATGTTTGTAAATTGTGCATTTTTTGCTTTAAATATCATTTAATTATCTTGTTTTTATCTTTCAGGTTTTTACGCCTTTGGTAAATCTGCATGTAATAGTTTTAGAATTATCAACAATTTAAAAGTTGTTCAAGTGCAGCTAAGCCTAATCCTTTTTACCATGGCGGCTATTGCTTGTTTACATTTGAGACAGCAGAATAGAAGATTTGATGCCAATCTAGAGAAAGTGAGCTTTTCAAAAACAAAGATCACGCCTTCTTTTATTATTCTGAATTAAATCATGCTTAATCCATTCTTGAATTTATTCGAGGAAATAAGTGTTTAAAATTTACTTCATAATTTTCAGTACAGATATTTTGAGCTTTTATGTAGTTTTGCCTTGTCGCGAAGTGAAAACTGAATTAATTGAATGAGAAATACTGAATCGTCTGTGAAAAAATGTTTCCTTTTGTTTGTTTGTTTGTTTGTTTGTTGTTGTTTTTGTTTGCTTAATTTCTTTTATACATCGTTTTAGATTTATTATAATATTTGAATAGAACATGTGGCAACGATTAAGTAATTCTTAAGATGATATAAAGTTTGTGCATTCTGAGTTAAAAAATTATCCTCATGCACCTTAAATGTTTTCACGAAACCTTGACTCCCCTTCCACGGCCGCAGTATAAACGCCTTCGAGTGGGTGCGTTCGCACCTTTATTTACATTCGCAATTTGCCTAAGGCATATGCAAAACGAACTGGTTAAAATCCTAATGTAATTGTGTACCAGTATACCAGAGACTATTATGATTATGAATATGTTAAATATTGAATGAAATGTAACGCTGTTAAGTGAACCCAGGGCCAGAGCATCGCTATGGTAAATAAATATAGTGAATTTTAAAGAGTGCATTTATTCTATTGTGGTTTATGCGCTATCGACGAAATAAATTTAATTCAATCTAATAAGTTTAAATTAAATGCAAGAAAAAATGAGTCAAGGAAGTAAAAATCCGATGTAGAAACCCCATGAATTTTTTGCACGGCTTATTAAATTATACACATTTTTGCTGCATTTCATTTAACTTATTTTCATTAAACTTATTTCACAAGAAATATATTTCTCGTTCAGTTAATTCAGTTCTCACCTCGCGGCAAGCCAAAAATACGTAAAATCTCAAAACATCTTCATTAAAAATTGCAAAATAATGAAAAACATAAAACACCGGATACATTTAAAAAGTTTCGCAAAGAATTATTAAAATTAAAATTATTTTCTAAGCAAAATCAAGTATTTTAGCTAGGGAACAGGAAGACAGATATTTGGGTGCACAAAATTGAAAGTTTGCGTTTGGTCCAACTCCGCAAAAAGACACTGAATTTGGTTCAGAAGTTGATTTTATTCACTATTCTACTAAGACTTTTAAATGTTAAGCAAATGGCGGTATTGTTAAGGGTAAATAACATTTAAACAACATTTAAATGTTGATAATTCTACAACTATTGCATGTATATTAAGTAAAGGCAAGAAAAAACCTTAACCGGAAAATAAGAACAACATAATTCACAACAGGGATCTGATAATTTGAAAACATTTAATAAAACAATTAATGTTACAAGCACAATTTACAGATTTTTTATAGGTTTCAGTGTAAAAGAACTTTATCATTAATATATAAAAGAGTTAAAGAAAATACAAATATAATCGAAAACCCAATCTAATCATCCTTAACACAGATATGGATATTACAGAAATTGCTCCAAACATATACTATAATTTAAGGTTAGAAAGTATATTTTTAGAAATCAAAAGGTGCAACAGAATTGCAGTGATGTATTTTGAGAAATTCTAGAATCAGCTAGTAGGTACTTAGCAAACCTCCAGACACCTAACTGTCTAAAATAATTCTGAATTCATAGTAATGGCTTCATTCCGTGTTTGTCCTTCCTTACGCGAATTGATAAATCAGTTACAGGGAAAAATATCGTTTGTTTTTTGTACATTTCCACGGCTTTCCTACATAAAACTTTTGTTTTATTATCTCTAGTCAGTCATTAGTTAATAGATACTATTTCTTTTCCCAAAGAAATGTAATGCTCAGTTAAACAATTAATTTCAAAATAATGTTTGGCAAAATAGTTAAAGTCTTATACAGCTTCATTAAGCCCTTGAATTACGCTATTTAATCCTAATTAAATAGCGTAATTATTGCAAGTACCTAAATTATTGCAAGTACACTAGAATTTTAAGCCCACAATCGTAATAGTAGTTCAAACTAAAATGAAAAGAACAACGCAAAGGAATGCATGAAGCCTTAGAATCTTTAGAAATATCTCTTAGAAATTCGCCGTTATTAATGCTTCTTCCTGATTTCCTACCAGCTGGAGAGCTGCCAAAGTAAATAATACCAACTGCAACTGGCACTAATACTCGAATAATGTTCAACATCCGAGTGGAAGTTGACACTGATAGGTTCAAATTCTTATTATATTATCTGTGCTATTTGTCAAGAACTACCAACAGAAAATAAAATGATGCGATTTTCGGTGTGATCTGTAAATCAGTTTGTAATCCTCAAGATGCTCTTTCACAGCTGAAACTCTGTAAAAGATTGTAAAAGATTTAGTGCAAGGTAAATGTAACTTTATACAACACATTTTTCGACGATTCCAATACAAAAGAACTGATAAGGATGTATTTAATAAAATATCTTCATGACCTGACATACAGAAAGACCAACATTTGAAAAAAATGCTGTTTATTAATTACAAATTTAATGCGTTGCAAGTCTGGAGAAAATTATATGCTACAAATGGCAGGGAATTATAAATTTTCTCGAATAGCAAATGATCTCTTGTATTCTTTATATAAGAACTATAACGGGAAAGAAAAAATTGCAACAATAGCATTAATAGCATTAGTTTCTAACACTTTCACTGATCAATAAAATAGTCTTTCAAATTAAGGTATCTTTCTTTTTTAATTTTAGTTTGGATTTGAAAGATTAGAATGAAAAAACATAGCGCGAAGATTCGTGTTATCTAATCTCGAATCTGTTTCAACACTTGCTGAATTCGAGGTTTCAAACACCTATTCCTAGAAAATAAAATTTTTACTAATATTACACTTGTGCTAAAAAAAATAAGCAACAAACGCTGAAAGAATAGGTACGAACATAGAAAGGGAAATTGGAACATACAAATTTACATATGAGGTAGAGGTTGCATTGCCGAATGCAAATAAATAAGCAAAATTAGCATAAAACGCAATCGCGCAGTCACACCACAACGCCTTAAAAAGGGGCAGCCGGACCTATGCCCCAGTTCGTAGGTAGCGGTAGTTCGGTGTAATCCAAAACAGCCAAAGTGGAAAGCATGAGCCGAAGACACCACCTGTACGATGAAATGCATTGGAAGGCTGTCGGGATGTTGCAAGCTGGTGCAAGACAATCCGATGTTGCAAGAGAGGTGAATTTGCATTCTAGTGTCATCACAACGCAGGCAATGCCAAGTTAGGCCCAAGACGCTGCAGACCACTAGTAGTGCAACAACTGGCGTCGTGTCTCTTTACTGCTGATGACCCATATGCCGCCAAACTGTGTCGCGTCGACTGTGTGAAGATGAACTGTACGCACGACGATCTGTGATTTGTGTTCCTTTGTCCCTATACCATATCCAAGCGCAATTGACTTGTGCCTGTGAACATCGCATTTGAACACTAGAGCAATGGGGCCCCGTACCCTGTACGGGTAAGTCTCGATTTAACATCCAGAACCATTCTCAAGGGTCGATGCTATGGAGAGGACCAGACACAGGTATTGGGTGCCAAACATCGTCGAAAGAGGAGAATTACTTGTATTTTCTGTTATAGCAACGAACAGTCTTAACGACCTCTACGTAATCCCTGGAGGTTCCGTCACAGCTGTCCGATACTGCCATAGAATTATTTACCCTCCTGGCGTGTCGTTTTATTGCTGTAGTGAGTACCTACAGGATATTTATGGATGATAAAGCCCGCCAGCAAACAGTTCGAGTGGTGCGGAGTTACATGGAGAGTAAATCCATTTTACATCTGCCTCAGCGTGCTAGATCACACTGGATCAGCTCCCATAGAGCATATATGGCGCATGTTGGGACGACGGATAGTAGGTCGCAGTGTGCCTACAGGCACCCTCCACAAGCTCTGACATGCATTACTACCATAATGGGCACTACTGCCACAACAAGCGTTCAACAAACACTACTGACAGTTGCCTCGCTTTTGTCAGGCATGTATTTCGGGTAGAGGGTATCATACCCGTTATTGGCGTGATGTCTCTATTGCACATTCTCCCGACCCTATTGGTCTTCCACGATGTGATTGTCGTAAGACATGTATTTTTGCTTTATTGTTTGCTATTTCGTTTAGTAAAGCCACACCAACGTATCACGCCATATTAATTAAATAGTTTTTGTTTTACTCCTTGTTTTGCCTTTTTCACTAATTTTTAGGAGTGTACTTTGTACTGTGTTCATCCAAAACAAATTTTTTATATTAAGACTTTCTATACCTTCTCTAAAAATTTAAAATTTAAATTATTGTAGAAATAAAGAAATTTTTAAAACTTCCCTGAGGAACACTATCGAAATTATCAGTTCAGTTATTGAAAGCTTCTCGTGTGTGAATCCCAAAAAGGAAAGTCTATTCTCTTGCTACACCTTTCTACAAAAGCTCATATGCAAGATATTTAGCTTCAGTATAGACGCATCTTTAATTCCTAATCTGGTAATTGTTTCGTAAATTTAAAACATTGTTGTATTCATAGCATGCAAGAAGTGGATGTTAAGTTTCTGTTTAACATTTTAACTTTTGTAACTTAAGCAGAAGGGCAAATATCTATTGCATTTACTTTTATTAATGTGTTATTGGATTCTCTAAGTAAAGATGGGCTGAGATTTCCTTTGGCTCTCTAGGAAGATCACCCAGTGTACCGAGTAAGTGTAACAGGGTGTAACCTTATATTAACAAATAAATATTACTTTTTTTAGCACTAGAAATGCTACTAGTCTCGATTGTCACTTTAAATATGTTCCTGTACATTTCCAAATAAGATGTTGCCACCAAAAATTATCGCCATGTATTATTTAAAAAAATATCGAATAGAAAAAAGAAAGATGTGTTGCCATAAAATGTTATCAGCATGTATTATTTTTAAAAAGTTAATGTAACGAATATAAACGAAACTTTAATGGCAACACTTAGCAGCCTATTAGAAATTTGAAAGGTATGGTGTTTTTAAATATCCTTTTGATCTTGCTACTAACTTTTATGTGGCGTAAATTCGAAATAAGTGATGTTAAAAAAATCAAGTTATAAAAGCAAAATGTTCATAATTATTTTTTTTTTCCAATGGCGGGCACTTGCCCATGCCGGCATCGGCCACTATCAAGGCCAGATGTGGTGGTCTCTTTATTATGGAAGCACCTAATAGGTGGGCCACCTTTGCCTCCTAGGGAGGGAAGGACAGTTACAACCATGTTTATTGGTTCTTAATTCTGAATTCATATGAAAAAAGTTTATTTGGCAGTTTATTATTGTCTTTGTTTATCTTTATGCATTTTTTTTCTAAATTGAATGGTTCTTCTTGAATTTGTGAATCTAATTGATATTAATTGTGTATAATGCAGTAATGGATGTATTATATTTTGTTTGTACTATTTTTATTTAAATTAGTTGGACCCAGTTTTGAAAGTATTTCGTATTTTCAGTACAAATTATGAAAGTATACTCGGTTTATTGTTTGAATGCTATAGGTACTACTTGTAACATGCTTTCTTTAGGGTCTTTTATGACTATGTTACTTATGTTCTTGTGTTCTTGAAGGCCTTGTATGCCACTGTAAACTTATTCTGCTTAGTCATAATAAATCGCTTCTGGAGGCAGGGGCTTTAATCCGTGTAAGGCAGACATCATGTCAGCTAGGTAATGGAGCCCCTGTTCTCTGGTTAACAGTTACAACCATGTCTTCTCCGGAACTCGAACCCAGGCTTTTCGGAAACGGCTTCTCTAACCACTATACCATCTGGGCGGCTCTGAATTTTATGGTTTAAGTGCAAAGAACGTGATATTTAATAAATAAATGTAACACACAAAATGTTCGAAAAACGCCTCTTTGGGCATAATTAAAACTCTGAAGTATTTCAGATTTTCTTTTATTATTATTTTTTGGAAACGGGAGACGTGAAAAATGTGCAGTGCCTCCGCCGGGATTCAAACCCTGAACCTCTCGAATACTCATCAGCTTCCAATTACACCGCGAAGGCAGTCATGCTGAAAGGACGGAGAAAGTACCTCCCACCTTATCAGACGGAGACTGAAGATCAGGGGACCCAATCCCCAAATCTTGGTAAAGAATTATGAGACAAAACTAAAATGTGGTGAAGAATTATCGCCCCCTGCCTTTTAATAAAGGCTTCACTTCTAGAGCCATTAGGTCTTTCTTCTGAATAATTATTCGTTTTTCCAATGGCGGGCACTTGCTCATGCCGGCATCGGCCACTCCCAAGGCGAGATGTGGTGGTACGTTTATTATGGAGGCACCTAATAGATGAGCCACCTTTGCTTCCTATGAATGGACAGACGACTGCATCCATGCCATCTCGGGGATTCGAACCTGGGTCCTTCGGTATCTCAGTCGGTCTCCCCAAAGCACTATACCGTCTTGGCGGTTAAATTATTAAAAGTAATGAGGAAGGGTTGTATAACTCATCTGACTAAGAAAGTTGAATGAAGCGAAAAAAGACTATAAAGTTAATGACAACACTTAACACAACATCGAGAATTCTAAACATATAATTCAAACATTAAAATGTTTGTAAGTTTGCTGTTGAATTTTATGTGACGTAAAAGAGAATAAAGGTATAGGGTAAGGCTAGGCGAGGCACACTACCGCTTATGTCGTACATATTAAATATTAGGCGTAATATTGCGCCATCGAGTTACGAGTTTGGCATCGTGTTCGCCCCAGTGTAACATTGTGAGGAAGAATACGATTATGAATGAATATTATGATTATGAAAGAATATGTTTCATTGCCTAAAATGCAAAGGCTGGGTGCACGACGTATGTGCTGGAGTTGATAAGAAAATGAAAAAGTAGATTTCTGATCGTTGCTGTAATTAATTGTATAAAGAAATTATTGAGAAAAAGAAAGGTTTATTATACCTATCCAATCTTAAACATTGTATGACTTAAGAGTTATAAATGATAAGATTTAGAATACTTGTTGTCTAAGTAGTATTAATTTCGTTTCTATAAATGAATTAATTTTACGGGCTGTATGAAATTTTATTTCAATAAATATCAGCTACGACAACGCAAGATATTATTACTACACATAATTTTTATTTTTTCCTAGATCTTATGATTTATATTTATTTTTAAAGGGTACGATGTATGCAACTTTACCCTATTTAACCACTAACCAGTTTCATTTTTCTGCCGTATTGTGACCAAAAATAAGCAAAGCCATATTCGCGAAAGTAGAAAAATGTAATAAAAATATAACTGCAACTTTCATGTTCTTTTAAAGATTAATCTACTCTAAAGCAAATACGAATATGGAAAATGCAACACAACGCTGAAGTAGGAGTATAAGTAAAATGCAAAGAGAAATACATAATTTTTAAAGTAACACATAACACGAAAAATCTTCACTGAATACCCGAATATTTCTAACATAAAGGGATAAATTCCAAAGAATCATAAATATTACTCAGAATTTCCTCAATGAGCATATATTTTCACGAAGCCTACGAACAGAAAAATAAATGGTAAATAGGAACTGCAAAACATTTATGACAAGGTATAAATTTGGGAAAAAATCTAAATGTCTGTGTTTAAAATAAACAAAACAAGTACAACAAATATATACTCAGACAAGAAACGAATGACAGGGTAATCTAATCTTTTTCATTTTTGCTTTCAAAACATTGTTTTAAAAATAAAATTTAAAGTAAATGTTATCTATAGGGAGAAACTCTAAATATTTTTGAAAAATTTCTTGAGCGACGGCATTATATAAGAAACACAACTTTCAGTTACCATAGGAATTGTATCAATTATTTTATAAAATTAACTCTAAAGCTTTAAATCATCTTGCTTCTAACAGTAATATTACCTTATGCATATACAGGGTGGTTATAAAAAAAACTTCCCCGATATATAAACCCCTAGTGGCCTATCCACTCCGCAGATCGAAATGAAAATTCAGGTATGGTTATTTGATATTATAAGCTCGAGTTTGTGATGATTTAAAACAACAGAGCTTTCACAGTTACAGTTACAGTGGAAAACTCCGAAATTTTCGAATGGTAACACCTATTTTTGTTTTCCTGCGCAAATCGATCAGCATATAAAAAAGTGTAAATGGCGTTGGAACGATACTGTATGTTACGACGTTAAAAATTAATAAATTAAAGAATTATAAATTATAAATTAATAAAATTGCCGGCGTTAAAGGTTTTCAAAGAAGAGGGCAACTTTTAATTTCAGTTTCGAGTTTTCAGCCTTTGCGAAAAATAACGAGCTGCATACTGTTGTTTATTGACAGTTATGACGAATGTAACATCGCAAGAGCAAATTGTTTAACCTCCCGTTTTACGGTATCTTCATTTCTGCCAAATCTCTTAGATTGATGTGTACAACTTTAGATTTCAAATACCCAAGAAACCAAATATCCATTGGAGGTTGGTCGGGGGATTGTACTGGCTATGAAACTGCAAAGTTATGGGCTATGACTAACTCGGAAGGTTGTATAATTTGTAATTCTTCCAAAAAAGGCTTTTTACTTCCTTGTATGAAGTAAAAAGGAAGTATTGTAATCGCGAAAAGTTTCAGGCAGCATATTTCAACGAAAATATCCCATTTTGACCTCTTTCAAATGCAATTTTAACAATGTATTTGCGTTATATTTGTACGTAAGGACAGAATAAAACACTATTTTCCTCCAAAAAAATTATAAAACTGCTTTAAAATGAATTCTGAAGAGAATTTTTCGTGGCGTCTGTACGAACGTATGTACGTACCTACGTATCTCGCATAACTCAAAAACGAGTAGCCTCAGAACGTTGAAATTTTGTATATAGGACTGCTATAACATGTAGATGTGCACCTCGTATTTTGGTTGCAATCCGCCGCACCAAACGTATATAAATATATTTATATATATATCCACTCTGTTACCCGCTTCAGTGATCTCAGTTTCTTTACTGTTATATGTTTGTAAATTGTACATTTTTTGCTTTAAAAAGGATTGAATTATGTTGTCCTTATCTTCAGGTTAAGGTTTTTATGTCTTTAGTAAATCTGTATGCAATATTTTTAGAATTATCAACAATTTCAAAATTGTTTAAGTGCCGCTAAGCCTAAGTTGATGGCGGCCATTGCTCTTGTTTACATTTGAAACGTCTGACTAGCGGATTTGTTGCCTATCTAGAGAAACTTAGCTTCGCAACAACAAAGATAACGCCTTCATTTATTATTTAAATTATGCTTAATCCTTTATGGAATTTTTTCGAGGAAATAAGCGTTTAAGATTTACTTCGTAATTTTTAATACAGATATTTTGAGTTTTGATGTATTTTTGCCTTGTCGCGAAGTGAAAACTGAATTAAATGAATGAGAAATACTCAATCGTCTGTGAGAAACTGTTGCTTTTTTGTTTTGTTTGCTTAATTTCTTTTATACATCGTTCTAGCTTTGTTATAGTATTTGAATAGAACATGTGGCAACGATTAGATAATTCTTTAAATGATATAAATTTTGTGGATTCTGATTTATAATATGAAGGAAATACAATACTGTTAAGTCAACCTAGCGCCAGAGTGTCGCTATGGTAAACAAAGTGAATTTTAAAGAATGCATTTATTCTATTGTGTTTTATGCGCTGTCGGAGAAGTAGTTTTAATTCAATCTAATAAGTTTAAATGAAATGCAAAAAAATGCGTATAATTTAATATTCCGTACAAACAAGTCATGTGGTGTTACACATCAGATTTTTTTCCTTTCCTGTCTTGTGTTGCCATTGTCTTTAGAATATTTGTCTTTGCAAATGTTTTATGCAGACAATTTTCATCATACGTGTATCTTTTCAACGCACGTTTTTGTATGTATTTTTTCTCTGTAACTGTAACTGTGAAAGCTCTGTTATTTTTAAATCATCACAATCTGAAGTGCATACATTCAGACAACAATATCCGAAAATTTATTTCGATTGTCAGAGCGATAAGCCTCTACGGTTCATACATTGTGAAAGTTTCTTTCAGGACTACCCAGTAATTAAAATCAGCTTACAATCGCCATGGCAAATTTTCCTCTGTAATCATTCATCTTCGATAATCTAAGAAATGGGGTTATTTTGAAGTATTGCTATAAAATATTGCGAAAATATTTACTGCAGATTCTACAGCATCAATCATTTATATGACCTGAAAATTTTCCCCTGTACTACGAGTTACAACTGGTGCCAGCCTTGCTATAAAATATTTAATTTCATGCTACTGGCAATGACAATTATGGCTGAAGATTTTCAATTTGACCTTTAATTTGTTCTTTCCTTTTCTTTAAAAAATATATTACTTAAAAGTGTGAATAACTGAAAGCTTTAAAAACTAACATTTGCACATTTTTATTTCATTTCAGGACACTTCCAATATTTAATAGAATTTAACTGATAGACGAGTTTTATAAACATTTGCATGTAACTCACAAAAGATGTTATTAGGGTATATACAACGCAGTAAAAGGAAGTTTGACATCTGAGAAGTATCTCAATATCTTTGCGAGCAGATTATACCCATTCATGTTACCGTATTCCCTTCTGCTAATGATCGTTAACATCACGATAATTCCACTTTACTAATCTTCCAGAAATTTCAAAAAGTGTTTTGAGGAACGTCATAGAGAATTTCATTTAATGCTATGATTTCCAAATTTACCGAACATGAGCACAAACAAACAGTTGTTGCTTCTAATTGGAAACAGAACTCATTCTACATCACACAGCTTTGAAATGCACGGAATATGGAGGATTTGTATGGGTACAAATAGAGCGCAGCCCCATCCACCTAATCGACAAGATTTTATGACAAACAAGGGCTGCGCCTGGATTTGTATGGGTGTTGGTATTAGATATATTAAGGTACTTTCAGACACACAGAGATCATCGAATCGAAGCTTGGCAGAATGAGGCTGCTTTTTTATGTGCTTAATGAAATCATACATCTTATTAGGTAGGTGGCTAATATATAAAAATTCTTGAATTTATTTTCCTTTCCGTATGGTTTTTTAATAATATTTTCTTTGATATAGCTTATTTTGTTTTTCAGCACTGTGCATATTTAATACATCATATATAATAATAATTCGTCTATTGTAGAAATTTATAAGCAAATGTTCAAAGGCTCATGAAATCTGTGTTCTATCTTTCGTTCCCTGTAACTTATATCCGACCCATCAGCGACGGAACGATATTTTTTTGGGGGGACTGCAAAATTTTGAACGACTGCTAATTTGACCCGGATTTAAATGCCGACGAACGGGTTGGGGTGCATGGGAGTCTCCGTGTTTTTCCGGAAGTGTAATGGTATATGATACGTCCGTTTCTCTTAGAAAGTCATCAATCGAATAACGCAGAAACCCTCATATGGTTTATCCTTATTGAAGTAATACTGAGTTTGTGACAAGTGTTATATATTTTGAGTTAAGTTTAGCTAATGAATTTTTTTAATCTTGCCTTTATGCCTTTTTTACGTACTTGCTCATTCAGAGGTTTTCCACAGATTTTATGGCAGGCGGCATAGTTTCAGATTAGAGAAAGAATCGTTAACTGGCATGACCTGTATTATACACCTTGGCTGTTTCTTCTGCCGTTGTCTACTCATGCCGCTAAAGTCGCTGTAGATTAAATGCGATCACGAAACTTCCTACATGGTTTTGATAGGTATGACTTAGAATCAGAGAGAAATTGTCCGGTCCAGACTCGTACCTTTCCATAGAAGCACGGTGCTGTAACCCGTTAATTTGCTGTACGTTCCAGGCAGCAGCTGTAAGCCAATCAGATTTAAATTTTAAACAAACTCATAAGTGGTGAGAAAACAAACTTGAGTTAATAATTTACATGTTGTGTCTCTATTGCTTCCGCAATCAGTTTACGCTAAGATCAGAAACTCACCCCAAAAATAAAGGTACCGTTCGAGGATGATTTTTGGTAGAGGTACTCAGACAAAAGACCACCGCTAAAATATTATTGTTACACCTTACTTCCTATAACCTCAAATCTCACTATTAAAATAATGTTTAGTAAATATATTAATCCAGATTAAAATTTAGTGTAATTCTTGTAAGTATCGTGCTCATTTATGTATATTACATGTTTTATTTTTAACTTTCGTGCCTCTGTCTGCTGTTTAGGTTATCCAACAGGAGCCTGTTTATTTGTAAAGTTCCCTTAAAATTCAAATTTTCATTCAGTTTCCCAATATTGACAATCTTAGTACTACTTTAGTAATTTTTACTAGTATTACTATTTTAGTAATATTTGAATATTATGCTAAGCAGATGCTAAGGTTATACACGCGCATAGCAACCTAACATACATACAGACGCCACGAAAAAATCTTTCTGAATCATTTTCATTTTGAATCAGTTTTTATAATTCGTTTGGAGGATCTAATAATTTTGTGCATCTCCAAGTCAGATAATGGTGGTTCAGTGGGTTTACTAATTTTAACACTTTTTCATTTTTGACAATATTTTAATTACTATATACAGAGCGTATTCTTAGGCCGCCGCCTTCAACATGAACAAACTTTATTCTCTACAACTAAGCGAGCAACAGCGCCCTCTAGCCTTTTTCTTCAAATTACACAACACTCCCCACCTGAACTCGGTGGAGAGTTCATCTTTCAATAATATATTCTAGAATATTCAATTAATATTTCGACAATAAATCCTGGAGAAATGGTTAAATATAACACACATGCATACATAATTATAAGCACATAAAATTTTACAAAACATTAAATGATACCTATCAGCAAGGTCAGGAGAATCAAACCTAAAAATACAAAATACAAACATTAGTTAAGTTCCATATTATATAACAATTGTATAGGCCTTTTTAAGGTACCAGTAGGTGTTTTAATTATGCAATATCTTATTTTACCATCTCTGCCTGGCATTAATTCCAAAATTTTACCTATTGTCCAAAGATTTCTGGGATGTTTGTCGTCATGAATCAAGACAATATCGTTGATTTTAAACTGAGATGCGTTAGAGTGTGGAGGACAAATATTGGCAGATCTCAGATTAAAAAGATACTCTGATCTCCAACGCTTCCAAAAATGATTTAAAGTATCTTGATGGTATTTATATCATTTAATAATTGAATTTCTTGACCCAGTCAAATTATTTGATGTTATTTTATTAGCAGGCAGAGATAGCAATCGTCTACCAATCAGAAAATGAGAGGGTGTTAGTGGAGAAGGTTCATTGGGATCGGTAAACACGTAGGTAATTGGTCTACAATTAATCATTGCTTGGATTTCAAGCTCTTTCACAGTAAGGGATGCTCGACCAATAATTTTGCATAAGCTGGATTTTATGGTTCGTACCATACGCTCCCAAAACCCTCCCCACCATGGACCCCTCTCAGTAATAAATTTCCAATTTATGCCTGTAGCAGAAAATAATTCTTTCACAGATGAGTCACTCAAAGTTTTAAAAATATGTTTTAGTTCTTTATCAGCTCTTTTAAAAGTCTTGGCATTATCGGAGTACACGGTGGTACACAGTCCTCGGCGAGCTAAAAATCTTCGGAAAGCTAGCAAAAAACTTTCAGTGCTGAGATCAGTTACTATCTCTATATGTAAGGCACGAGTGACCGCACACGTTAACAACAGCATGTAAACTTTACCTTGCCTGTCTTTCGTAAAAAATGGACCGGCGAAGTCCAACCCGGTCACAGCAAATGGAGGCGACTCTTGAATTCTGTCTGGAGGAAGTGAAGCGATATCCTGTACCCCAGGACGTGCACTATATCGTTCGCATATCACACATTTTCTGATGATAGTCTTAACACGCTGTCTTCCCTTAATGATCCAATATTTGTCTCTGATCTGAGTTAGTGTCGAATTAACTCCAGCATGGAATACCCTTTCATGCGAGTCCATGATGATCAACTCGGTAAACTTGCATTTTGAGGGTAATAGAATAGGATGTTTTAAATTCTCGTGACAGTCTGCAAATTGAATGCGACCTTTCAACCGAAGAATTCCCTCCTCATCAAGCCTTGGATTAAGGGAGTAGATGGAAGAATCGAGAATTGATTTTTTATTTGATAACTTAATTATTTCCGCTTGATACGATTCTCGTTGCGTAATTTTTACCCAATAATGTTCAGCTGCTTTAATCTCAAAAGCACTTAAAGGTCCATTCTCTGTAGACCTTTTCCGAAGCCTCCCAATAAATCTAAATACATAGGCAGTAATTCGAAGTAATTTTCCTAAAGAACTGAATTTTTCTATATGCAAAATTGGGGATTCATTGTTAATCACAGGTACAGTCAGAATAATACTTTTCCTTAACTCCAACGATTCTGAATTTGGTTGTAATTTCTTTTGTTTCGGAAAACTTTCAGTAGGAAAACGTAACCAGTGTGGCCCATGCCACCACAGATCATTCTTAACTAGTGACTGAGCACTAATTCCTCGAGTTAGTAAATCGGAAGGATTTTGTTTCCCTTCGCAATGGTTCCACAATTTTTTGTTGCATATACTCTGTATTTCTGTAACACGATTGGCGATAAATGGTTTCCAATTATTTGGCGAACCTTTAATCCAAGTAATGGCGATTTCGGAATCATTCCAAAAATAAACATCCTCAATTAAATCACCAAACAATTTTTTCAAATATTTATACATTCGAGCAGCCATGAGTGCTCCCATTAACTCTAAACGAGGAAGCGTGATTGCTCTTAAAGGTGCAACTCTGCATTTCGACATGATAAAGGAAGTTTTAATTTTAGAATCACTCGTACAATATCTGAAATATGAGATGGCCCCATATGCTTTAGGACTAGAGTCCGAAAATAGCTGAAGGCTTATATTCATTGGATCGTCATCAGAGAAATTTCTCTGTATCGATATTTCAGTTAAATCATTAAGTTCCTCCCGCCAAATGTTGAATTTGTCCTTAATCTCTGCAGGAAGGACCTCATCCCAGTCAGAACCGGAACACCAGATTTCTTGCATAATAATTTTTGCCCGAATAACAAAGGGTGCAATAAATCCAAATGGATCGTATATTTGGGCGATGCTTTGCAAAAGTTTCCTTTTTGTAGCAAAATCGTTTCCAGTAGAAAAGTCAATTAATTTTTTTAAATTTAACTTTATATCGTCTTCAATGGAATTCCAAATCATGCCTAAGAAATTCGATTCACTAGTTAATTTGTTGTCTGATTCCTTAATCCCATCTGAGACCCATAAATCGTTTAATGCTTTAGAATTAGTTCTTAATTTTCTGAAATTCATCCCAGCATCCTTAAATATATTAACCGCATCTAAAGATAACCGATATGCATCTTCAACCGTTCCTGCTCCAAAATATAGGTCATCGACATAGACAGAAGAATTTAACATTTGGAAACTGTCCGGCATTTTATCTTTATATTTTCGAATGTGATATTTTATAGTGGCGGCCAAAATGAAAGGAGATATAGTCAAACCGAAAGCCACGCGACACATTTGCATAATCTTAAAGGAGTCATTATTTTCATTAAACCAAAGAAATTTTAGAAATTTTCTATCACCTTCAGCAATTCCTATCATCAAAAAGGCTTTTTCAACGTCTCCACAAAACGATCTTAAACTTACGAAAATTTAACATAATGTCTAGTATATTTGGATTTAGATTAGGTCCCGATTCAAGGCAGTCATTTAACGAATTCGTGTCCTCTGTCCTTGAGCTAGCATCGTACACAATTCTTACCTTAGTAGTTTCACTAGGTCGTATCACTGCTCGGTGAGGCATAAAATATCCCAAATTTGTATCATTATTCGGACATTCCTCCACAATTCCTTCTAATATCTGGTTCTCAATTATATTTTTATATTCCTGAAAAATCTCCGGAGTTTTACTTAGTTTATTGTGAAGGTTTGCGAATCGTTTCTTAGCTACCTCAAAATTATTTCCTAAATTATTCGGACTGTATTTCCAGATTAAATTTGCCTCATATCTTCCGTTTTTAAACTGCAAATTTCTTTCAAACTGGTCTACTATTTCGCAGTCAATATCGGAATAATCATCAGAATCATTAATGCCCATATGTTCTAATTCCCAAAAACCCTTTAAATCTTTCAACACAACAGTGTTTGTCATTACCGCTAAATTTTCAGAACAATTTTTGTTTGTTTTATTTTTCTCGATTCCTGCGGCAACCCAACCAAACACAGAACTGACTGCGTACAACCCTTCAGATATTTTAATTCTTTCAGAATAAACTACATTCCAGAATTCATCCCCTCCAATTAATATCTCAACATCTATGTTATTTTTTCTTGCGCAATCGGCGATCTGCAACCCCATATGCTCCATGAAGTCTGCAATTTGTTTACTAGGCACACTGATGGACGCCGAGGAAATAACATCCGAGATCAAACATTCAATTTTTATTTTATTATTTTGTTTCCAATTCTGAATTTCGATTTCAACGACCGGATAGGAATGATTCATTGCCTTCGTCGCACCAAATGAATAAACAGAAAGTCTTTCATAACGGATTGGAGTAAGTTTTAAATGGTCGGCCAATTTTTTCGTTATAAAGGATCTGTGACTGCCTTGATCAAGAATTAATCTAGTTAATTTTGATTTATACTTAGAACAAGCATAAACTGTACAAGTTTGTAATAATATTTCCCTGGCATTACAGTCATTATTATTATCACCTTGAGGAACAGAAGCAATCAATTTTAAGTTTTGAACTTTACTTCTTTCCTCAGAATTCAAAGTCAGAGATTCAGTTTCGTTTTTGGAATAACCTTGTTCCAACTTTTTGTTTACAAGGGATTTATTAGTACAAATCGATTCATTGTGATACATACCGCCACATTTATTACATTTAGTTTTATTTCTGCACCTTTCTGATGTATGGAATTTTTTAAAACAAGAAAAGCAGCGGTTTTCGGATCTTAGTTTCTTTAATTTATCAGAAACATTCACTTCGCATTTAAATGACTCGTGCAAATTATCACAAAAGATGCATTTTCGGTTAACTGCAGTATGAAATGCAGCCGTGGGTGTATTTTTTACGTATTTCCTAGTTTCATATTTTGATTGATCGACTCGCGGAGGCACAGGATTTTTCCTTTCGCTTAATACTAGATTTGAAACTTCCCTGCATTCTATTTCCGTTTTAATAAATTGTGTTAATTCCGAAACTTTAACTTTATCTTTCGATCCTCTTTGCCGATTAAATTCCAAAACTAAATCGTCCGGAATTAATTTTAATAATATTGGAATTAATAAATGTCCATATGAGCCAGAAGTTACTTCTAAAGTTTCCAAATTACGAATCGAAACATCTAATTCGTCATATAATTTACGTAAAGCCTTTACGTTAGCAGAATTTTTAACGGCTTCTAAATTGAGAATTTTATTCATGAATGAATTAATGATCAGGTCTTTTCGACCATATCTGTCCTTTAGTAATGCTACACAACTATCATAATTACTTTCTGTTAACTCAAAGCCTGACACAACATTCGAAGCTTGTCCCGTTAAGAATGTTTTTAAGTATACAAATTTTTGTATTTTTGAAAGAGTTTCGTTTTTATGTATCGAATTTTCGAAACTATTCCAAAATTCATTCTATTGTTTGGGGTCTCCCCAAAATTTATCAATCATTAATTTTGGTAATTTCAGCGTACTACTCCCACTAGAACTGGAACTTACATGCAAAATTCCATTACCACTAGACTGGTTTAAATCAGAACTTTGGGGATTCCTCGCTGGCGGTACTGCGGTAATCGCACCTAGAAACTGCTTAATTTGACTACAAGCAATTATACATTTGTCATTGTATTCTTCGCTTATACTACAATCTTCTTCAATTAAGTTAACATCAATTAACTCTTGTATTTCATCATCAAGCGTTCTTAAATTATTTTTCTTTTCGGTTAATAATTCAAACAATTCTCGTAATTCTTTAATCAAATTTTCCTCCCCTTCAATTTTTAATTTATCTTCAATCACTTTAATTAACCTAGTAACAGACGATCTCAATGTGGAACGTTTACGTTTCAATCTATCTAACTTTTCTTCCATTTTATTTAATTTAAATACACCCACGACAGCAATAATAAATACTTACTAATGTACTACAAATAATCACTAAATAATTAATTTAAGATTTCCCTACCTTTATTTGGAATTCCATTGTCACTTGAATATGAAATATCCATTGAAATCGAAACACTTGGATCGAACACCTAAAATCTTCACAAAGCCTTAATTCCTTACGCCGATGCACCATCTAATAATTTTGTGCATCTCCAAGTCAGATAATGGTGGTTCAGTGGGTTTACTAATTTTAACACTTTTTCATTTTTGACAATATTTTAATTACTATATACAGAGCGTATTCTTAGGCCGCCGCCTTCAACATGAACAAACTTTATTCTCTACAACTAAGCGAGCAACAGCGCCCTCTAGCCTTTTTCTTCAAATTACACAACAGAGGAAAAGGAATCCTTTATTCTGTCCTTACGTACAGAATGTACAGATGTCAGATACGTACAGATGTCAAACAAAAACATCGTTAAATTGCATTTGATAGCTGTCAAAATGGATATTTTCGTTGATATATAGTACGCGGAACTTTTCATAATTGCAATACTTCCGTTACTTCGGAAGTATACAAGGAAGTAAAAATGCTGACCACGTTCCTACAAAAAATATTTTTATATTTTCTGGTTTCTTTAATAAAATAATGTTTATTTACTGATTTTATTATCGGCAATTAAGAATACTTTTTTCGGTACTATTACTGGTTTCGAAAATATAGGTGTTTTTGCAGTTTAAATATCAATCTCAGTTAAGCCTGAATAGTTAGTCCACAACACAATTAAGAAGGTTTTTACCTCCTTGTTTATTTCTTTGGTAATAAGCAATGCATTTTCCTTTATTATAAATTACGGAACAAATAAAAAAATCTTGTTTTACCTTCTGTCTTTGCATTCCAGAAATAAGAAGAAAAGGAAATAAAATGCCGATCCTGTTAATCTGTTTAACTACAACTATAGCTATTGCAGGTGTAACGTAAATAAGACCAACTGCATAATTCTCAGAGAAATTAACTATTGGTACAACAGGACCGAACGCAGTTTGTTTAATGATTCAATGGCAAACTTTATGACTGAAAATAGAGCAAGCCATCTTTATACGAGAAGATAATGATAATAAGGTGCTCTTCATTTTTAAACATCCTTGTTTAAGCTTCCGATGTAATTTCTACAGCTTTCTTTGTTAACTCTACTAAAGCAAATTTTTAGGCTGCAGTTAATGAACTTTAGGAAACTTGTCATGGTGAAGTGAGAGCGGTACCAGTTAGTATTCGTATTAAAGGAAGACAGAACAAAATTTCTCATGTCGGCAGTATGATGTTTCCTAGGCAGGTTTAGTCAAGAAACTCATTACGAGAGACGTGAATTAACTTCAGTTGCAAAACAGGCAATAATAAATTTTAGTGTTCGAAAACGGGGCATACAGTAACATGAAATGATAGCATTTTTGAAAACAAATTGAAATTGTTTATTTTTTAATTCAGCTAGATTATCTGTAATGCAGACTTCTGGAACAACTAATTTGATACAACTTATTCATATGAGGCAAGTAACTCACTTGTCTCACCATTGTCTCGGTTCTAAATGAGAATATATTAGTCACAAATTCAAAGAAGCAAAACCAAAATTTTCTCATATCATTAACATTCACCCTGCTAACGCAAATCATGTAACATAAGATATTTATTGTAAATACTAACTTGATATAAAAGTTTGAGAAATGCCAAACTTCCAGTAAAAGCACAAGAAAATTTATCCTGTTTACAACTAATGTATTTTTAGGAAATTGTTAAAACATCTATCACGAACTTGGGAAATAGTTAATTAAATAACGTGAATTAACGGAAGTTGATCTAATTAAATGGTAGATATCTACATTAACCAGCGGAATTTTTTTAAATACTCATTGAGATTCGAGCCACAGATCTTTCGACTGTTAATCGGAGATCCGGTCAAACGGAACAGAGAAGCAGGAAAATTGGAATTTCTTTATATTCTCACTCACGTAGACGTTATTCGAAAACAAAAAGAAGGAGATTAAGTCGGCCACACTTGGTGATGAATTATCTTCCAACGCATCTGGCGCTGTAATAGAAATATTTAGAATTTTCCTGAATTTGCTTTTCACAGGATTAGAAACATTAATCTTCCAACTTCTGCCTGGATATGCTGATAGGTACGCCCCTAGAGTATGTAGGATGAAAGACGACCCATAATGATGTGTTCTCTAATGATGTTTTTAGATGATTTGATTTGATTTATTTAACTATGGCAAACGGACTAGGGCTATGTGCCTAAGAGGACCGATGACTTCTTGGAGGACGTTCTAAGGAAACTGGCTCGTATACGTATTACACATAGGGAAAACCACAAAAACACCCATGTAGCCAGGCAATTCCCCGGTATTCGAACTCTGCACCGAGCTACCAGTGTTTATTGACTCTACCGCTCGGTCGTTGGTGGGCTGTATTCAGATAATGTCTTACGTTCTTAAGACTGCTGTTTTGATTTTTGATTTTTTTGTACTCCTCTCTTTGGCTTTGATTGACTTAAGTTACATCTGTTGATTATTAATTAATTTATTATTAATTTTTGTGGTATGTTGTGTGAATGTCATGTTCAAATATTCGCTGAAGTAATACCGCAAATATAGTTTGAGAAACGAGTGTTCCTGCATCTGTAATTTGAATTTTTCTTTGCCATTGGAAAGGGGAATAAATTCGTAAAAATGAAGTAAACATTGCATTAAATTTATTTATTTCACTAAGAATAGTTCACACATAGATTCTCAAAAGAAACTATTATATGTTTTCAGAGTTACATTGGTTACAAGCCTTTGGAATTACTATTGTGTTGTAAGGCTTAAATTTATGCTTATGTTTCTTATTCCTTTATCTGTTTCCTCTCCATTAAGAGATTGCGGAAAGAAATATTATAAAAATATATTAAAAACATTTAAACATAATTTTAAAAAACTTTCAACACAAATGTTCCTTTCATTTAAATAATTTCCATGTAATGCTTTATTACAAGCTTTCAACTCTCTACTACAACAAATTTGCTAAGCAATGCTAAAATAATGCATAGCTTTGTTTCATTTTCTTTTCGTATTACTGAGGCATAGTTCCGTTCATTTATTTTATTTTCTTTCATTTTCATCCTATACTATTTGTATTCGCTTTGTTTTGCCATATAATGAAAAAATGTTTTTATCAAGGAAATACATAAAGCTTTTTAATGCATTTTTGCTGTGAAGCTCTGTTAATTCTCGTAAGAAGATTTCGTTTAAGATTTCGTAAGAAAAGCAGACAAAAATGTTATCAAAAAATTGTCAGTATTTGAAAATTTATGAATCTTTGAAATCCACAAATTCTACATCACTTTTATTTGTTTATGCAAAAAATGTTATTCTTAAAAGACTATTTAAAATGCAGGCTGTGAAGAATACCATCCTGCTATGCGACTGAAATTCGAGGGCATTGATAAATATAAGCAGTTACTATGCATAAATAACAGACATTCTTTTACATCTAAAGAATCTGTCATGAATCCCAGTGATGCACATTGAACGGAAATCCATTTTCCTATTCTTATATAGAACATTACATATTCGGTATGAACACGCAAGTCTTTCTTTCTGTTTCAAATAAAAGTATACCAAACTAGTATATCCGTATTATGGGTTCAGAGAAGTGGGATACTGAAGTTTCCTAGCGAAGGTTTGGAACCTATGTAAAATGCTTTTGTCTCATAGTATCCACATTGCCATAGCATTTCATTAGAACTTAAAATTAATTTAAGATACTTTCATTACGTACCTTCATATACGATTTGGATTGTGGATATATCCACCGATATTTTGGTATACCAAAAAAATAAAACTTTACGTCAGAGGATAAAATTTCTTTTATCTGGTGATATAAAATCTTTGATTTCCTAATAAATAATTATTCATGCCTAAGCATTGTCACTTTATGAAGTCAAATTTAACTAAGTCTGAAAATACAAAAGTTTAATCTTTCTGTAGTTCAAGTGGATTCTTTTTTTCACTCTTGTCTATAAAGTTAAATACCAAGACCTCAGAAAAAAGGTTGCATGTAATTAAACTAACTAAAATTTTAAAATAAATTTTATTAGAAACTATGTGTCGCAATGTAAATAAATTTTACAAATTTAATCATTATTATTTATAGAAATTTCGAACAGAGAAAAATATACGGAACAAGAATTAACTCTAATGTTTAACTATCCAGCATGGTAACCACGTCTTCTAAACCTAAGTACTATCAAATTCGAAATTATTCAGCAAAACCAACATTGGCAGACAGAAACAGCTTTTCAAGTAATTCCAATTGATTTTAGATACAGTAGTACTTCGGTACACGTCATTAATCCATTCTAGAACTTTGGATGTGTACCAAACGAACAATTCCAACAAGGAGTAAAGGGAAAATAATTAATCCTCTTTTATAAAAATCCTATTGTTATTATTATCACACTCTTTAATACCAAAATATAAAGGCCGTGATGGAAATATATACTGGGCATGAATAAAGAACTGAACGTGATAAAGCAGTGTACTAAGCACTGAAGTAAAGCACCACATGTTTTTCTGATATCCAGATCAAAATCAGTTTTTTAACAACGTAATGTCTCTGATCAACAACAACGTAATGTCTCTGATCTTTGTTTGCTAATTTATTTCACCCATTCTCAAACTTAGCCATTTTAATATCATCTTTGTTTTTCACAGCAGCAGACATCTTTGTACTCAGCATGCGGCATGATTCCCTGATACAGGACGACGGTCCCAGTGGACCATATTCCGACATTTAAAAAACTTTTTTTCCCCAATACATGGTGATGCTAACCGTTTCCTTCGATGCTTTAATCTTTAGAATAACTTTCCTAAAACTCATTGTTAACTAATCTGCAAAACCGTTGCGCAAGAAAACGCAAAAATCTCTTGAATATTCAGAGTTATATCATGGATTGATTCCTGGAAGTAACAACATGGGGCACTGACGCTCGTGAGATATTCGTGATATTTTCTCAAAAAAGAAACACACTTGTAGTTCTCGCAATCGTCACTGATAGAACTCAAGTCATATTCTAAGTAAACACGTATGCCAAGTGTTTGCTTGGCATACAGGACAAGACAGGATGTTTTTCAAAGCAGATATTGTTGTGTAGCAATAAATTAAACACTAAAAGTTAATAAATATAATATGTAATCTTCCATCCTTATGAGCATTTTGAGAATTACACATTTCTACTTATAATTCTTTAACTGTATCAGTCGTGGACAAAACCCGGTGACCGGAAAAATGCACACAGGAAAAATGCTAACAGAATAATGCTGACAGAATAATGCTCACAGGAAAAAAGCCCACACAAAAATATGCCCACATAGAAAAACGCTCACATGGAAAAATGCTCACTAAAAAATATGCTCACACGGAAAAAAGCTCACGCAGATATATGCTCAAATGGAAATAAGCCCACTGATAAATAAAATACGTATATATATCCTTAGATTAATCAATCAACAATTAATCGATTTGAACATCGACTGAAATTTCAAAGTATTGTTCAAAGAAAATTATTTAAATTATATGATATATATATCATATAATGATTGATATACATATACCAAAACATCTATATATATATATATATATATGCTTATATATATATATATATATATATATATATATATATATATATATATATATATTTGAATTAGGAAAAGTAGAGAAGAAAGAAAAATGAAACGGAATTATACAGTGAGAAATTATTGCAATTTTAATTGATAAAAAATAAAATAATAATAAATTTAAGTTACACATTTTATAACATAAACATTTAGAAGAATAAGCAAACATAAATAATTATTTTATTTAAATTACGTAAAATACCTTATTCTGTAAATCATAAATATATATTTCAAAACATTATAAATACATAAACGTACTGAATGTTAGCTAATATATGTAAATATATAGTTTTATCATCGATTTCATCATAGTTTCTGACATGATTCGCTATTACCAAATGTAAGTTTTCGTATTTTTAATTCAGTACACCAGGTATTTACAATAGCTAATAATAAACGTTTACAGGTTAAATCTTTTTTTCAGTCCATCAAATAAAAACCACATACTGAGATGGCTACAATTAAATAATGAATTTAGTACCTTGTGAAAGCTTTCGTAACAGTTTGTGTTAAGCTACTTCATAATGATTCCAGACTTCGATTGGAAACTGGTCTTCTAGACACGTTTTGGCTCCAACCTTAAAAAAACTACATTCAAACATCAATTTTTATAGATACACATCAAAAGTATCAAAAAATAGAGTAAAAAACCTAAATTAACTATTGGCAGTTACAGGAATAAAAATGTCGTACAGGAGCAGCGGTATAAAAAATTATATTACATGTAAAATTTTACTGTAGTTTTCATTCTTTTATATACCGCCCCGGAAAAGGTTTATGTGAGCATTTGTCCAATAATTTTTTTAAATGACCAAATATTTTTCTTTTAAAAATTAATGTGTAAAGTGTGTACGATGTTCAAATATATTAATTATTTATTGATTAATATAAGGATATTGCTACGTATTTTATTTATCAGTGGGTTTATTTACATGTGAGCATTTATCCGTGCGAGCTTTTTCTGTGTGAGTATATTTCTAAGTGAGCAATTTTCCCTGTGAGCTTTTTTCTATGTGGGTATATTTCTGTGTGGGCTTTTTTCCTGTGAGCATTTATACCCTGTGAGCATTATTCTGTGAGCATTTTTCCTGTGGACTTTTTTCCTGTGGTTTTTTTTCCCAGATCCACTAAAACCATACACATCAATAAACACATATCCTAGCTACAAAATTATACATTTTTGTGTACATTTCTCTACATACTACAGTAACATATTAAGGTCAAAATAAGCATGCAAATACAACTTATATTAATCTCAGAACTTAATTACCGAATAAGCCGCCCAGCCGAAATAGCGATTAGTAACCCTGATTGCCATAGTAATGGGCCCGGAGAAGACATAGCTGTAACTGTCCGTCTCTTCATAGGAGGCAACGGTGAGCACCTATTATGTGCTTCCATAATGAAATGGTTACCACTTCTGGGCCTTTGTAGAGGCACAAGGCTAATGGCTAATAAATAAAGCTTCCGGCCATTAAAAACTTTTTCCCAACTAAATGTTTGCATTTTAAGTATATTCGCTACAAAACATAGATTACTCTGTACATAAAAATCTTGTCAACACTTTTAAATTTCATTTTTAAAATGTAAAAATTTGAAATTTTATACATGTGTAATTTTTATATAACTGCTTATCCAATCGACCTAATGTATGATTATTTTCGCTTTCGTTCATCAAAAATTGTCAGTTTCTCCTTAAGAAATGTAAAAATATTAACTACAATATTTTTATTGATTTAAAACGCAAAATATATAATTTTTAGATTGACTTTTCTTTTAACCTAAATATTCAGATATTTCAAAGTCATTCGAAAATCCAGAACTCGCCTTAAAAGGAAAGAAATGAGGTATGGAAAATATAAAAAAGTTTAAATATGTTTTCATAAAACAGAAAAATAATTAAAAAAATTCTAATATCAATGCACTAAAGACTCTGGCACTCACGTTACAAAAAATCTTAACACGTTTTGCTTTTTACCAACTACACGAATAATTCGATACGTTTAGTATAAGAAGATTGCAGTCGTAACTATTAGCAAAACATCCAGAACACTGCGTAGTGTTTATTTCACCTAACGAGAGCAATGATTTCAGTGTGAATGAATAATGTGTGGTAAGTATTTTTCAACATTTTAGCTGATTTTCTCTTAAATTGATTATTTTGGAGGTGGGTCTCCTGTCAGATGATGAAGAATTACCACTATATTATTCCAAGGTAAATTGGATTATTCACAGAAAACTACTGTTCTGACAAATACAAAATAAATCTACAGTTGAATCTTGTTATATTGAAACCTATTTATTCGGTGTACTCCCAGGTATAATGATCTCAAAAGAGAAACTTTTGTCTCCTCCAGTTTCCTATACACTTAATATTATTTTACTCCATTGTATCGAACATCAAAGTGTACGCAAATAGGATATAGTGAACTGTGCGGGTAACTTCAACTGAAACAATTTTGGTATAGTTCATATTTTTCAGGAATTTAGGCTGATTAATGAAACAATTACTATCCGTCAAATTCTTCCATGTTTAGAATAATTAGGATACACATTCCATCCACACTTCTCATTCTATCCGTAAAGTTAAACACCTGTATGCTATTTTCCTTTTACGAGTATATACAATCCCTAGTTTTGCCTACGTTCTAAACAAATTTTATAAGAGACAGCTGTGAAGCACGATTCTAGGAGAACAAGGGTACAGTAAGCGTATCTTAGAACACGATACGGTGTGTATGAACATCAAACCAAAAGGCGTAAATGGGTTCTCTGATTCTGTTAGAATTTTTATTTCAGTTGTTACATACAGCTCTTTTCAAAGCTGATGCTTCGATGGATATTTGAATTTCTAGATATTTATGTAAAGGAGATGCACTGAATCTCATGTTCTGGTGATTTCTCAGTTGATTATTGGACTTAGGAAATGAAAATTGTAATCCTTACCGGTTTGTTTTGTTCTAGTATAAACGTTCTTCACTCTTCTGTTTAGAGGTTTTGCATTTTTGATGTCTTTTAAAGAGAAGGAAAGAGATTAATTCGGATTCGGCAAATCGCATTGTTATCTTAGATTAAATTAAGGTTCAATATACGTTTTTATAAAGGTTCTATTCAACGGATATTGTTATTAAAAGTCTTCCTAAACACATGTGACACACTGTGTTCAGAAATATCCTATGAATGCATATATATTTTTCTGAATTTATGTAATAATACTTGCTATAGAACTGGGTCAGTGCTAAATTTCAAGCTTTCAAGTATGTTGCAATTTTGCGTAAGTAAAAGAAACTACTATGACAATTTTTTGTCATGTTTATTAAGGTGACAAATTAAAATCTTCCTAGAAGAAATTTTTTCTCTGCTACCACTCCAACTCCTGTTCTCTAGTTCTTTAAACCTCATTCTAGTTTTATCTATTTTTTTCATTTTCAGCGATACAATTTTTAGTTATTTCACAAGATCAAGAATATTACTCAGAACATAACTCTTTAATTTAGTTATCCGGGAAAGTAATTTAGTTACTTAATTGGTTTTCAACTTCTCTTGAGTATGGAGACCAAAATATGATAAAAAAAATATCTCGAGAGATAAAGTTCGGAAAGTTTTTATGAGAAAGAAATGAGCGTGACAGGAAATTATATTTCGAGAGAGAAAATTATTCATTTTCAGAGCATAAATTTATGCTAATAAAGAATCTAAATGAATTTGATATTTCAGAAGTAATTATCTGCTGTGCTTTGATAAAAATTTAAAGATGATTTTATATTTTAAATTCAGCATATGCTCATTGCTTTCTTCGTAATAATTAACGTTATACTAAATATAACTTTAATATTGTTGCTTCTTGTGCACTGATTGCAAAAAGTGTATTAAGCAAAAATACAGAGCATATAATTATCTTTTAAGTACTTCCTTGGCAAGTACTTTAAATATATCTAGGTATTTTAAATATTTGAATAACAATAATGCTCATCTCAGTTATGAAAATTTAAATCAATTTAAGAGAATATTAGCTCATGTTAATTTATAAAAATTGATCTAAAAGATAATGCGAAATGACAGTTTGAAACCTTACTGGCAAAAGTACATGCTATCATGTAGAAACAAATGGAAGATGTACTATAATATGAAGAAGATGATGAAATTCACTCATGCCAAAATTTACTTTTCTATATGTTACGGTGAAACACCGAAATCTGGAGAATGTCGACTTTCACCGGTGAATGTCAACATTCACATAGTCTCTTGGTGTATGTCCGAAATATTTTCCAAATACTTTTATTTCTAACTTACACCGGTGAATGTCGACATTCATCATGTACTAATGGTGAATGTTGAACATATAAGAATATTATATTTCCTTCTCCGTAATTCATTCGCGAAAAAACGCACTTGAGACTCACAATAAGAACTTAAGAACATAAGAAATTAAAACACACAGTACATTCAAAATGAGAAAGGAAAATAATAGAAGTTATAAACTTACCAAATTATGTGATTCAAATCTTATTTATTGCAACAACTTAAACTATTATGACACTTTGAATTGCAGAAGAGGCCCTTGCTTTTACAACTGCATTTATTTGCGGAACACTTCCTTTTGGAATGGCAGCGTGTACATAAACTCCTCTCTTTTCGACCTACACTAGAGCATATCTGTGATTGTCGGCATACACCGGTGAGGGTCCGAATGTACAAGAATGTAAAGAAATATTTTATCTTTCATTGACGTATTTGGTGAATGTTGACATTCTCCGGCGAAAGTCGACATTCTCCAATTTCGGTCTTTCACGGTAACATATACATTAAAATAACGATATTCCCTGAAGTATCCAATCGATGTGGTCCATTGGTATACAGAATATGTGAAAGACGTTTCTAATCAGCTTTGTCCAATCAAAAATGATCATTCTGATAGGAAAATTAAGGTGTTATGTCATCTGACGGTGAAATGTGTTTGCGCAAAATGAATATGAACTTCTGCTATACAACGTTTGAGTTTAGTGTTTAAGAAATGAAAGCAGTTCGTTATCGCTCCGAAGTCTTATTTGGAAGAATCTGAAATGGGGTGAATCATAGGCCGTTTAAAAGCAGAGAAGACATTCGTGGCAGCTGTGAGACCTATAAATATTTCAATATAGGCATTATCTACTTATTGGACGAAATTTCAGAGCTTCAAAAATGTTATAAAGACTTGGCGAGTTCGTAAAAGAATAGCAAATACTTCTCATGATCGATATCCGACTATAACTGACCGTGTAACAAGAAGTCTCAGCTGATTTGGAGTTCGCAGCCGCTACTTGAACTGTTATTGTTACTGCAACTGTATACAGAAGGCTTAATGAAAAAAGCTTTATGCCAGAAAGCCAATATGGGTTTCACTGTCTTCACAACAGTTGTAAGTATGTAGAAAAATGTATTATATATTCGTACGAATTGAGTGCTCTTCACTAACTATTGCTTATGTTCTATGCACTTCTAGTCCTAACACTTCTTGTCTTTTGTACTCCTTGTCCTAATATTATGAATTATATTATGTATTCTTGTATTATGTATCCTATTGTATTATGTAATCCTTGTATTATGTATTTCTTGTCTTGTGTATTAGTATGTATTAAGTGGTCTGCATTAAGTATTACGAAAGTAGTCCAAATGCATTCCGTCCCCCTGGATTTCCTCTTCTGGTGCGCAGACCTGCAGATCGGAGGAATCAGGCATTGGGTCTGGGTGCAAGGCGTGAGGCTCTCATGTGGCTCCTTGAGGTTATTCTCTAGACGGTTTCAGGGCCAGAGTAATACCCGAGTAGTCATAGAAAGCCGTCCGGGTGCCCTGTCCTGCTGTTACCTGTCACCTGTCTTCACAATAGACCATTCAGAGATCACTGAGATGAGGTCTTGGAAACTTATGTAAAACTTTCAGAGATGCAGATGGACCTGACTTTTTATTTATGGATGATAATGTTCGTTCACATAGAGAAAACCTCGGTGACAAAATCTTTGAAAGTGAAGATATTGAGCGAATACCATAAGCAGCAAAATCTCTTGATCTCACCCACAAAGGCACCTTTTGGGACTGGTTTGGGGAATCATTTTCCCGGAGACATTGTTCTTCTAAAGATGTAAATGGCCTGAAGATCGTATTACAGAAACTCTGATTAACAAAGTTATTGCCATCATGATAATACATTGTGATCAAGGGAGCTCCCATTCCATATTAAACTCGTAAGCCTTAATCTGAGTTTTGCTTTTGATTCTGAACTCTATTATTGCTACCTATTTATTGTTTCATGATGTAGTTATATATTATACGCAGTCCTCATAAATGTTTCTTGTATTTATGTGCAATGATGTCATGCATCTTTCACACAAATTTCTAAAATAATTGTTCACTGTTTTCATGGAATGCGTGATTTCATGAATGTAAAGATACTTTTTTAATGGCAGACTGTGTATAGTGACAGTGTAACACAGTCCATTAATCTATACAAGGCTAGATGTGGTGGGCTCTTTATTATGGAGGTACCTCATAGGTGGGTCACCATCACCTCCTATGAAAAAGACGAACAGTTACAACCGTGCCTTCTCTGGAATTCGAACCCAGGCCCTTCGGTATCGCAATCAGGCTTCCCTAACCACTATACCGTCTGGGCGGCTGTAAAGATACTTTTGGACATGTGTTTTCTGTTCCTCAACGGAAAAGCTAGCAGAAACTTTAATATATTTTTACGTGTCATAATAATTAAGATCCAGACTCCTTTAAAAATCCCCAATGAACATATCTTCCGAGATAATATATCTTGTACGCATCACTTAATTACCTTTAAGCCTTTTTTAATATTTTTTAGTCAATTGTGTCCCTTATGTCACTTATAAGCATTTTTTTTATTTTGATCTCATTACAAAATTGCATATATTTTTTCAGAGTTTTCAGAGCAATTTAGAATTTTCAGAGAAAGTTAAGCTGACCTTAACTTTTGAAAAACCTGAAAATGATTTGATAAAAATTGACTACAGCAGAAAAATATAAGTCCAATTATACACATACGCGAAAGAATTTCGTATGCACAAAATTATCGCATCGCTCCTTATCAGAGCCTAAATTCCAGCATCATGCTATATATTAAATTTCGTAAATAGTAATCAGATTTTTGAGGGTGCGTAAGTAGACTTTTGGAATCTTACGAAAAGAAGGTCACAAGAACGTAGTTGCAGTTTTCATTCTTGTATTTTAATACATTATGACTTTAAACACATTCACTAGTTAAAACTACAACTTTTGTAGTGGGTATAATTTAAAATGAGAAATGAAGAGTAACAGAACAAAAGTACATAAAAATAATAAAACTGATTAATTAAATAAAAAAAATGTTGCCACTAAGCCTTGCCATCTTAAATATGCTATTTCATCAAGGTTCATTAGATGTTAAAATATCAATCTTTACCTCCCTTAAAACATTTTGTTAATTAGAATTGTATGTTTGCGACCAACTATTTCTAAAATAAAAGCTGCATGGACACACTGTGTATCATAAATCATTTCTGTGATCTACTGATTCTCAGTAGCTGTTGTATGATAATGAACGCCACATTGTCCAAGTAATACAGAGCAATCATTTGCAAATACGACGAATTTATAAATTTGACTTCGATACTAAGCTAAAAAAACAGCAATGGAGTGGAAAGGAGAAAAATCCCTTTGTCTTTTATAAAACCCTCTTTTTCTTTCTCCGAAGGGGAAAAAAAACTTGACAGAGAAAATGTACCTCGTTGAATATCGCATTGCTACATATGTTTGAAAGCTCACTCATTCCTGTATATGAAGTGCGACCTTTTTTTTCAATACTTCTCAAAGAAAAAGAATATTTCAGGACTGTCTGGAAGTTTTTACCTTCCTTTCGAGAGAGCAGTTCAAGAAACTAGCCTAGAGATGTTATGATTGCTTTCTAGTCCAGACTATGTTTTGCAAGAAAATAAAAATAAATGCTGCATAATGCTGCTCCCGAGTCTTTGCTGTTTGTATCACTGTTTGTATTTTAAAGCACGTTTTGGGCAAAATAATATTTGTGTAGAAAGTTAGGTGGAAATTTTAATAAAGGCTAAAGTTTTATTTTTCTGTGCTTCGACTTAAGCTTTCTTTAAACCTGAAGTCTTGCTTTTTAAGTTGTATATTATTAAAAAAAGTCTGCTTTTGCAGTTTGATTTCAGTTGTTTTACTTTTTGTGTGCTAAATCTTAGCGATACAGTCGTTCAGATGAAAATAAATATTAAAAGTCCAAATTCAGCAGATTTTGTTGCACAGTTTCAGAACGTTTGAAGCAACTGGGTTATTTTAATTGCATTTCCGATTATATTAATGTTTATCTAGCTACTGTTTTATCATTTTGATACCAAAGGAAGAACAAATGGAAGTACTAGAAATCAGTATATATGAATTTCAAAATTAGATTATAAATGCTCTCTAGCTGATTTCTTTACAAATAATAATTATATGCACTAATAAAAATATCTAAATTTAATCTACAAATTTCGTGGCTGTTTTGATGCCCGCCCGTGGCGTAGCAATTTGGGGGACAGCATTTTTCATGTGAAACATATCACAAAATTTAGTCAGCGGAGCATCAAAACGGAGCAGAAAGACTAATTGAGATTTATTGGATTATAGAAAAGTTTGCTACTGTTATTTTTCTGTAGTTGGGATGTATTCGTGGGCAGAACGTTTATGAATAGTGAATTATTTATGAATTATAAACTATTTATCAACTGTGAACTATTATTTCATTTCAATAAATCATCAAAATCCTATTTATTTATTATGTATATAACCAAAATTTTGTATCTAAATCTTTATTTGTATTCTACATTATTCATTCTATATTCTATGTACGTACCATCAAAATTTCTGTTAAAATTTATATGAATTTCTGTCAATGTGTGTCAAGTATATGTCAAAATTATGTATACATCAAAATCAAAATTTTATTGTAATATAAAATTTTAAATAAACGTGGTCCGACTGAGTGAGCAATAAAGCAGAAAGTCTTCACGGCACAGCTGCTCACCCAGTGGTCTCCTGTGGACAGCAAGTTCTCCGCGAAATGCTTATAAATAAGAACTGGCTAACGTTTACTTCAGTGAAGAGGTTCTGGTGACGAACTACATTGAGTAATCCAATTAAAGACATTAGATTTATTGTTTAGTAAATTAAGTAAAATTTAATATATTTACGAATGAAATTCGATTAATATAATTTAAATAATATCTGAAATATAAATTACTCGAATTCTCAACTGATATCTAATTCTTGTGTAAATAAATTAAACAGTTTATCAGGTATTTTCTCCCTCCTTTCTACCTGCCTTCGTGGTTTATTGGTTGCGCACTCGGCACGTATTCGAGAGGTCCAGGTTCGAGGCTTGTCAAGGGCATTATTAATTTTTCATACCTGCAGCTTCAAACAAAAAGTCATAATTACTCAACAGTGGCTACAGTAATTAAAAGGTGGTGGATGATGATTCTTCACCACCAATATTTGGCGATTAGATCCCCTACAGTCTGCGATAGTCTACAGTCTGCGAAGTCTGCGATAGCTAACTGAATCGTGTTTTCGGCGCATAGCCAAGCCTACACCAGTGAGATTAATTTACAAGAAAAAGAAAAGGTTTATACAAAAGAAATTATGGCATGGATTCCTCAACTTGAGTTTCACTAGAGCTGCAAATATTTCTTGAATACTTAAAATGTAAAAAATTTAAACATATCATTTGCAATTCTAGATCTAAATCCTGCAGAACTGCTAACAACAACAACATAATTTAAATTTCATACTTTTGATTTTTATAGCTTTCTTCAAAAATTAAACCTGGACCTTTGTCTTACACTTTCACTTGCGACTGAAATTATTTGATGAGTTCGATTTTTGAAATAACACTAACTTGTACACCTTATCTCTTCTACTGTTTTACCATTACATTAGAAGCTTACGATAAAATGAATATGAGGGTCATTTTATTATGATAGGTAAGCTCATGTACTGGGTTATTATAACTTAATAGCATTATATTGACCTTATCCTTGTAAGTTATAGTCTCGTTCTCTTAGGTAGAATGTGCTAACTAACTCTAAAAGACTGTATGAGGAATTATCCTCATGTCTTTAGAACAACAGAAAAATCTTAAGAAGGGTGTAAAGAGACCTTACATAAGTCAGTCAAATACAATTGCACAGCTGGCCCCAATTGGCCTTATACAAAGCCAAAACTGTTGGATTAACTTCAACAGGTACTCGTTAGAACAGACGCGTGCTAGCTGTTTAGCATTCAGGCAGAAAGCGCGGGTGACAACGAGACTGAAAGCAAAGTTGCTTTAACTAAAAATTAACGGTTTAGTCAAACTAAACTAGTCTCCACAAAGTTAATTAATTAAGGTTTGCAATAAAATCAGTATGTAACGTCTTAGATCATCTTCTTTATACGAGTTTCCTGTCAGGAATAAAGCAGTTTAGTTTAAAACGTATAATGTTATATTTTATATAATATACAGTGTATTGAATTTATAAGGGTTTGTGGAGCATACAAAAAAGTAAAACGTATTTTCGTTTAAATATGTTCAAGTGCAAAATGTAAATAATTATATCAAATGTTTATCTAAATATTTCATATAATTCACATCAAAGTTATCAATTACATTGTAAAGAACTGAAGAAACAGAGGCCCCGCAAATATTTTATTCGGGCATCTACTTTTGTAAATTAATTAATTTTTTTAGATAATCACTTCTTCTTATGTTATAAATACATATACGTAAAAGTAGAAGACTTACACTTAAACTGACAGAGATCTTTTGATCTCACACATACGAAGATGACAATGTAATGCCATGACCTCATCTCTAAAAGAAATGCTGCGAGGAGATTAGTGTACATTCCCTTCACAATGATGCATATCGCACCGCGTGGGAACGAGAAACGGACATTGCCCAATGCCATATCTATCATACGTGTTTTAGTGATAGCGCTGAAACTTCTCGACTTAAGTCAACCGTTACGATGGCGTTGTTAAATCTGACCCGATCTCTATACTAATGGCCTCCATTTGAGTCCATCGTCCAAGATTGAAGTCACACGATCCTGGACATCCCCCGGGCTACTTTTAACGTCGCTTAACCCGTCCCCATTAAGAGGTGAGTCTGATCAGATACCGCTCGGTTCCGGTGAATTAGAAAGAGGCGAATTGAAGTCGGCCGGAAAAGGGAGCTGAAATGAGTGGAATTCCAATCATTCCCGGTCTCTGGTGATGTCTGACGGTTCAGCGGCGCAAGTCAATTCTCCTTGATGAGTTTTAGGATATCTTTCTTTAGAACAGATATTTCCTTTTACGTAGGAACCCATTTGTTCACAGAAATCTGTTTGGCTGCGGTGTCCAATCTTTATATTAGTTAACTCCAGTCTGACTTTTATCGGATATTTTGAGATGAAGTACTAAGTAGAGAGTGCTTTTCACTTTCCTACTGGCCATTTAAAAATGATTAAAGTCAATAGCTACGCGATAAACTAGTAGAAAAGTGCAGTATAACAGGGGCTGAATATTTTGTTTTCTATTTACAATATGCATCAAAGGTGCTTTTAACCAGTTACGGTTCATAATTTCTAGGTGCAGACCACTACACCACGAAGGCACGCTAGGAAGGCGGGAGATATACATTATAATATAATCCCATTTAATTCACTATTGTTGTGAACAGATATTAGAATTCCATTTTTACCAGGTACTTTATTTTGTGCGGTGCGAATAATAAACAAATAATACAAAGACATTCAGTGTATTTTATAAAAAATACACAATTTACTGCTGTCACCAATTTTGCTAAATGTCATTCCAAATTGATCATAGCCTGATTGCTATTGCTAATATGAATGTTGCTACTTATAGTTCTGGCCTTGGCAACAGTAAGTGTTGCTAAGCGTCCGCAGACAATTTCGATCGAAAGTTTGATTGTTTTAACCTTGATTTCTTCAGAACGCTTTGGCACTTTAGCAAGATTTGTGTTGTTTACAGTAAATTGAAAAATTTATCTCGGGCAAAAAATGGAATTGCTTCGTGAACATTTTAGTGTGATTATTTTTCATAAACTTCGACGTAGTTTATCAAGACAAGACTGCTTCGATGAACTTAATTCTTTATACAGCAATAAATCATCATTCTACAGCACTGTAAAAAACCTTATGTAACAAATTCAATCGTGGTCGACTTTCGCACCATTTCGCAGGACGAATTTCGTGAAGAGCGTCCAAAATCGGTTTTCTGCCAGAAAATATTGATGTTGTACGTGAACTGATAAAGCAAGATCGACATATGCTATACCGTGAGATTGAGACATCTTTGGGCATTAGTATAACAAGCATTAATAAGATCAACATTTGGAAACGATGAACATCAATAATCCTAAACATTTGGGCCGTATAAAAGATTTATTCGCGTTGGAACCGGCATAATCTGACAAATGGTCAAAAGGTTCATTAATATATTTATCAAATGAAAGTAATATTTTTTTCTAACTGAAGATTTTAGAAACAATGTGTAAACTTTCGCAATCCATTACAAATGTTGGCACAGAATAATTATTTAATCTCAGCCTTAAGAGCTCTTTAACACTTGCTAAGAAACTTTAAATCAGATAGTTAAATTTTTGATTTTCCTTGTGCACTTTTTAAAGTATTATTAACTAAAGTAAAAAGCAAATACAAATTTATATATATCTCTAGCTAGCTATCTTTTTACATATACGTTCGCAAGTACATAGATAAAATTCGTCGTCAAAATATAAAACAACATAAAAGAGCTCAAACTTCTAAAAAATTGGATTCAGAAAAGTATTCAAAATATGTATTTCTCTCAATAGCTGGATATCAGATATTTTCTCAGGTTTTCTTCGTCTACTTTCTTGACTTTAGGGAATAATCCATTCCAATGTCTGAAAAAGCATACATAATCTTCTTTCCTGTTTATGGACCCGCATAGATGGGCAAATCTCTTTGCATACATATGCATTGGATATATCTGTTGATATTGTTCACCTTTACAATTCATACCGAAAAAGTTATTCCTGTTATACTTGTCAGATTCAAAGGGAAAATGAAATATATGTATTGTCTCAGAACGCGAATTACCTAGAGCAGGATTACAAATAAGAATATTAAAAGTTTTAAATTAATGCAAGTGGCTTTAATGCATAGGACATTAATTTGTTCCGAAAACGTTCGTCTGTACCAGGTTCTCAAGCTTTTATCTCGCGCGTATTCCTAGCTCCAATTTTGTAACATAGAGGACTGTTAACCACTCCTTTCAGAACTGTAATTCTCTGCCTCAACCTTTTACAGTATTGCGTCAATCTGTATTTTGCTATCATAAAACAAGTAACATAATTTTTTTAACTCAATTCCTACTTAGGTCTACAAAGAAAAATTTTATTTTAGTTACTTTTTATTAGCATTCTTAACATTTTTTTGTTTCGAATTTATGAACCTGATGGTGATCTATAATTTCTCATTCTATCCATCTCTTGTAATGCTTCATTATTGCAAGGAACCTTTCCAGTGAGTTTCGAGCAGTCCAGTTCTTTAATTAATATTTCATCTAATGATTTCATACGACTCAAGGCGACATATGCTTGACCTGCTGCGAAGTGTTTTTGTCCTACATATATTACTGCATAATCTACACTGCTATTTATATATATTATTATCACGTGAACATAGAAATATGGGGAGAAGTTTCGCTACATAATGGGACATTACAGCCGCTTCATCCAACTCTATAAAACTACAATTCTTTAATTCCATACACTTTAAAAATCTTTAGAACTCTGTCTTACTGCTGCCACTTATTTTTGTTAAATATTACAATCCCATTTATCACAGTCATATACTATTATTTATAAGTTTGTAGGATTTCTCACAGTGTAATCTGAGTTGCAGTTGAACGTGAAGAATCTTAAGAACAGATAAGCGAATAAGTTATAGTCGCTTGAGTTCGTGTGACATGAAACAATAAGATGGAAGGGTAAATAACACTTTATTATTCAAATAAGATTTAACAGAACTCCGTCTTGGAGTGTGCAATAAAAGACGATACTTGGGCTTGAACTTAAGACGGTAAGAATTAAACTAAAACTAATCTAAACTAAGGAGGTATAGCCGAAGCTATGAAGATTCTAACCGATTTGGTCCCTTAATGCTAATTGACTGCGAAGCTATCAAGGGCCTAAAGTACGGCCGAGCGTAATAATAGATTAGAGTAGCCTAAAAAGGCGGACGCGTGCGACCAGAATATCTGGTATCTCTCTCTCTCTAAGACAGTAGAACTTCGCGGTTAAACACCGTTCTTCCTCATTAGCATTCAGACGTGATTCTAAAACTACGTTCTGGCCGGAAGTAGTAAGTTAAGAATCGACAGGAAAGGAACTTTAACTTAAAATATGACTGTTAATAAAATTAACATAATCCTTACAAGTTGTTATAAAATTAATTTTCACAGCGCGTTAAAATTCCTAATAAACGATCATTTTTTGTAAGTCTTATAAAATAGTTAATAAAAACAGCATATCTTTAGTTCCGATAAACAGGAATAAACAAGTAGGAATTGGCTTTAATATGTGAACAAGCTGTATTAACATCAAGTGTATTCCACTACAAGTTTAAGAAAAGTGTATTTGAACTTGAGTGAATGAATAAAAAGTATTTTATTGACGATTGAAAATTTGAACAAGATATAAGGAGAGTGTGAGCTAATAGTAGGAATTTAATAATAATAAGTTTCAATGAATAAGATACGAAATATGTATTGAAACAAAAATTGATTGATATTACATTATTTGTTTAAAAAACTCTGTTGTGGTTACTGTCCTGTCCCTATATGCACTTCTCATTTTGTAGACTAGACATCCAAATCAAAAATTAATTAAAAGAGATTAAACGATAGTTTATTTATGACGTAATCCTACTGCCAATATGGGCATCTTAAAGCCCAAATTTGAAATTTGGAACTTGTTTTATTATTGATTTCAAATTTTGTAAAACTTCAATGAATTTTTGGTAAACAAACTGAGGGATTTCAAAGCGAGCAATGGCAATGCTGTACAGAAAAGAACATTTTTATCTCCAGCGCGCGAGACTGTGTATAGGAAATTCTAAACATACGCTCAATTTAAAATTATTTTGCGATTTTGCTCTTGAACTTAATTTTATGGTTTAAGTGCGAAGAACATGATATTTAATAAATAAAGGTAAAACACAAAATCTTAAACGAACGCCTCTTTAGACGTAATTTAAAATCTGAAACCTGTCAGTTTTTTTTTTTTTTTTTTTTTTTTTTCTTTTCTTTTTTTGTTGTTGTTTAATGTAACATGAAAAATCTAAACAGGCAAAGCTCTACCGTAAATACAAGAATACAAGGCAAGTCTATTTAACAGAGTTAAATGACTATGTCTCTAAATTAGTAAGAAATCTCCAAAATGTCTACAAACTTGGCTACAATTTGGCGCCATTTTGGTCCGGTCTCTGTATTAGTCTAATAACTGAATAACTGTCATTGATCCTCTATGTGTAACTCTAACCGTATTTGGCTCTCATATGTCTTCCAGAAATTTCAAGAAGTACCAGAGATTTTTTGGTGTCCAGGGGAGAACAATATAAGATCTCAGACATCATCAGTTTAGTTAAAGCAGTTGTTCGTTCAGAGCGGAATTCGTAGTGTTGAAATATCCATGAGAGCTATGATGGGCGTTGCACTGCACTGTGTTTAATGTTCTTAGTAGTTTGAATTGTAACTACCTGGCTGTATCCTGTGATACTGTGAAGGGCTGTACGAGTATTTTCCTGGAAAGCTCCAGAACTTTGAACTTGATAAAACAATTTTTATTAAGCTATCATCGGTTCTATATACATTCAATGTATTGCGAACCCGTAATTACGAACGAATGTATTACGAACCCGTAATTACGAACGAATGTATTACGAACCCGTACGCACGCAACAGTATTTTTCTCAAATGATGCGATTTAAATTTCCTTACATTCCGTTGTGATCTCCTCTGATGTAAATTAAAAATATTGTGAAGCAAAACAGCTTTTCTGTTGCAAAATGAATGTGCAACATTACCGTACATCAAAGCACCATTTCGCGTCAGTTTGAATTCGAGAATTGGATCCAATTTGGGACCTGTGTGCTTATAATAATACTTGAAAGCCCGACGGTCAAACGAAATGACCGCTCTTCTAGCTGTTATATTTTTTTTCTATTTAATTTTAAATTATAAAATGATTTGTGCAAAGGTGTCTGCTCATTTAAACTGAATTACCTAGGGCAGGCGGCGAGGACGCCCCTTTGCTTACTGTCCCACGGGGTCTTCCCCTTCTACTTGCTTAATTGCTTAAAGTAAAGTACAATGAAGGAAACCACTGACGGTACATTTCTTAAGAGCCACCGCTAGCTCAATCAATAAAGGTGATTTAAATAATGAAATGTTAATTCACATGTCAAAAATCTCTTTGTACACAACATTTCTTGTGTAGATCTCTCCGTCATTTTTAAGCTCGCCTTGCAGAGGACCATCAATTATTTTTAATTTTACGTCCGCTCTTTCACAAACTCTTGAACAGGCAACATATAAAGTTGACTGTGTCCAAATGCAGGCTCAGGTAAAAACATGCCAACATGCTTAAGCGTTTGGCCCTGAGACTTATGAAGGCAAAGGCAAGTTTTACAGGAAATTGTCTACGTCTCAATTCAAACGGCAATCCTGTGCCGTGGCAACTTCTCCCCATTGGCTAGTACAGTTACGCAAGCAAACAATAAACTATCGGTGACAAAGAGACACTTAAGTCGCATATATATATGGGGTGAAGTAACATCTTCTCCTCCGAAACGGCTGGCTCCCGGGCTTAGCGAAGCACACCGTTGGATTATTCAGGTCCGTGGCACGCCATTTTGACCATTCGCGTCTTCTTGGGACTTTAATCAGCCGAGATATTAATTAATAGCTAATTTTGCCCTACATTTCCCTACATTTTCTACTTTCTTTCTTAGGTTTTCCCTATTATAGGGATTTGGCTACGTGGCATTTTTTCTTTCCTCAAATATCTACGGAACGGCGCCGAGTTAAAATTCCAGACTCGTATCCTCGGATTCCAAAAAATTCTCCGAATCCGTGGATACCGTTATGATCTTCGTACGACTTTAATCGGCCGAGATATTAATTAAAAGCTGCGGAAACGTTAATTTCCGCGCTCATTTTTCCGAGTGGCAACAATAAACTATCGGCGACAGACACTTTAGCTGCTTATACATATATAAAGATTATTGTCTTAAATAACAATTAACTCAAATTCCTTTTGTTTATGATTTTGCTGCTTTGCTACTCAAATTAAAGTATTTTAAATTAAATTATTCCTGTACTATCTAATAATTGAAGAACTGAAGGCTGCGTCTTAAATTTGAGGTAGCAAAACTAAAGCATCAGTATTTTGGCAGTTGATCACGTGTTAATAAGAGTCACCCCATTTTTCTGGAGAGATCACTATATGGAGACTTCCGTTTCGATATGTTAAAAACTCACAAGCATTTCGCTATGTTTAAAGAACCAATTTCCTCTTGATATTTTATAAATTGAATCCAATTCCAAAACTGAAGCCGTTGGAATCATTTTACCTTTTTACTTTTCTCTTATGACAGATTCTATCTTTGTACAGATTATTTTGATTTAATTTTCGTTGTTATACAAGATTTCATCTAATCAGGTGCAATAACATCTGCCAAAGTTTTTCTGCTATTCTAGTAGAAATTATTAGTATAATTTTATAGTATATTACAAAATTTATTACTGGGCCTGGGTTTGAATCCTGCAGAAGGCATGGTTGAAACCGTGCGTTCCTTCGTAGAAGGCAACGGTGACCACCTATCAGGTGCTTCCATAATGAAATGGCCACCTATTAGGTATACTTCCATAATAAATAGGCCACCTATTAGGTATTTCCATAATGAAATGACCACATATTAGGTACTTCCATAATGAATAGGCCACCTATTAGGTACTTCCATAATGAGATGGCCACCTATTAGGTACTTCCATAACGAAATGGCCACCATTTCCGGCGTTTGTAATGGCTAAAGGCTAATGGCTATTCAATAAAGCGCCCAACCATTAAACAAATATTTATTACTCATTTACAAAACCATTTTTATAGAATATTTTCATTCATTAAGAACATTTATAATAATTTAGTTATCATTTACTTTTCATAACTGTTAGCTTCAAATCTATGCAGATTCAACAAGGACTTCGTTTGCTTTCTCTCCTGTTAACATACATGGCACAGTCTTTAAAAATCTTGTATTAGATACGATTTTCTGAGTGATTTGAAACATTCTTAATCGGTGCTATTTATTATACTTTTATGAAAAGAAAAGTTCCTTCTGAGAGCATCACAAACGCTTCTACTAAGAAAATTAGAATCTTGCAAATCTTTGAATGCTTGTCGTTGTTATTCTCAGATGATACATTCAAATATCATTTCTTAAAACAGTTAATTTCTTTCTAATACGCTTCAAAAATTATGTTGATCATCCTGGATATATTCTTGCCTATTTTTTGTAGACACTCAAGGAGTTCTTTTCCTCTGTTTCATAAAATGTGGTGTATTATAAATTGATAGTTTGCGCCGTTAGGTGGCGCTCCGTACTTCTTGTCTCTGTTGATATTCTGTAACTTTAGTTTTGATGGAAGAACGAAGGTGTTAAGCCTAATAATATTGAAGGCGTGTGCCTAATAATAATGTAAACCAGTGTATTATATTGTAAATAAAACGTGTGTGTATTAATAACGAAATGGAATGATCACTTACCTCTGGAACTAATGCTGTCTGATGGTAATCGGAATTAGTTGTTATATGGTGTTAACTTCTATATTGCGCCATCTACTGAGAATTCAATGGATGATTCAATTATTTCATCCTACTTTTTTTGCCTTGCACAGAATAATTTGTCCTACTGAAGAAAAAAGGAAATGTAGCTACCATCTTTTAATTGAAACTATGTGTAGAAAACGAATTTTTCTATACGTGAAACAAGGTTTTCTTTTAACTGCAATGCTCTATTAGTGGTAAAATAACCTAGTATAACAAATTAAAATGTAGTATCAAAACACGCATAGCAACATAATTTAACAAACATTTGAAAAGGTCATTTTCAAGGTCAAGTGCGATTTAGAAACGCAGTAAATTTAATAACATAAAAAAAAGTCTGAAATCCTTCAGACTTTATACTACGCCCAAAGTTTTTAACGTTTTGTGCGTCAGCTTTATTGATTAAATATTATGTTCTTCGCACTTAAACCATAAAATTCAATTCAAAAACAATGTCACAAAACATTTAAAAGAGCATATTTTTAGGATTTCCAATACACCGTCTCGTGCGTTAGAGATAAAAATGTTTTTTTTTTTTTTTTTTTTTTTTTTTTTCGTACAGTGTTGCCGTTGCTCGCTTTGAAATCTTTGAGATTCTTGATCAAAAACGTTATTTATAAAACATGAAAAATTTCAAATTTCCGTTGTTTTATCCCAATGCGAGAAATATACATACATTTGTGCAGATTCTTTGTTATTTAATTTTTTAATATAATACAGAAAACTAATGTTTGGTGGGAACAATTTAAAAAGTAATTTGCCGTCAACGAAAAATATCAGAACGAAATTAATAGCACTTCTGGGCAAATTGCCCCTTTTGGCCAAGAATTCATTTTTTTATGGTCAGTTATTGGCAAAAATTGTGAAAATTTAAAATAAAGTAAAATAGTAATACTTCGTTAAAGCCTTTTGAAACGTAGATTTCTAAGAAAGAGATGCTTGCTGTAATGTTTACGATAAGCTTTGTTTTCCATCAAAAGTTTGGGAAGATGAATCGTGAGTTTGACTACTGTATGTGATGTTTCCTTTGCATTTACATTCACCTTTCCCTAAAAGTAATTTATTACAATTCGTTCATTAAATTCTGCAGAATATTGCTTTTGCCAAGCACGTCTTTGTTTTCTAAATGGAATTTCAACACTTTTCTAACGAAGAATGCATTTATACCATTATTATAATGTGCATTTATTAAAAGAATGAATTTAAAGTTTTATTATATTTCTGTACAGTTTACGGTTTAGGTCTAGGTTATTTAATTACGGCAAAGCCTCGAAAGCTACCTGCCTAAGGGTAGGGATGCCTTCGTGGAGGCCTTTCTAAGGGAAACTGACTCGTACACACGTTACACATGGGGAAAACCACGAAAACACCCATGCAGCCAGTCCGTTCGCGGGAATCGAACTTCCGACCGAATTACCAGTGTTCAGCGACTTTACCGCTTGGCCACTAGTGGTCTCTGTACAGTTTACGATCTTTATAATTACAAACTAAATATTTACAATGAATATCAAATTTCTGGGAATTGACTGCGTAATATGACAGTCACTTACTTTTACGATAAATAGTTATATGAATTACTCTAGCTTAAAATTCCAATTTAAATCTCCCACTACACCAAGCAGTGTTCACGAATAGCAGTTCTGAATGTAATATTTATATTAATAAATAAATCTTAATTACATAAATTTAATGGAATGATAATAATTTAAAGAGTTCTCAGTCATTCAACCTTTTGTTAATTAGAACGCGTTGTCTAGCGTAACCGAGAAGTTAATACATCATTCAAACTCCTTTCCAAGTAGAGATGGGTTGAATTCAAACCAAGTAACGGTATATGAGAAGATTTAGATAATATGTATATATAAATTCTTCAGAAGCTATAAGTCATAGTGAAAAGGGATGAGAACTCATACTTGTTAATACTGGGTATATTCACTTCGTTACACTTTTATTTTTCACAGCAAAACTATATTGTTAATAAGGTGTCCGCCGATAACATCGCGGCAAAAACATCGCGGACAAAAACGTTGCGGAGAAAACAACGCAAGGCGAAAACATCGTGCTACAAAACATCGCGGGAGAAAAAAACGCAAAGAGAAAACATCGCACTTGTAAAACATCGTGGTACAAAACATCGTCGTTGAAAATAAAGTGGTTCAAAAACTTCTCAGTTTAAAAACATCATCGTCGAAAGTATCATGATAAAAAATAAAGTATCTACAAATCATCTCATGACGATAACATTGCAGACATGCATTTTTGCAGGCTTTAATAACTGTAAATGGATATTCCCATAATGATTTGTGAGCGCAAGATGGAAAGAAGGATAATTTTAACTTTTACATTTTTTGATTAACTAATAATTTTTTGCTGAGAAAATAAGAAGGAAACTTAAGCATAGAAAATTATTGGAACTTATAGCACTTAATAGAATTTTAAACTGACATAGTTAACTAACAAAGGCCATCAATAAATCATTTTTATTAAGTTTTTACTGGAAATTTCTCATGAAAAGTATAATCTATAAGTTGCATTTATTTTTCTATTCTTAAGTTTCCTTCTTACATTTTCATCAAAAATTTATTAGTTAATAAAAAAATGTGAAATTATCCTTCTTTACATCTTGCGCTCACAAATCATTATGGGAATATCCATTTACAGTTATTAAAGCCTGCAAAAAAAGCATGTCTGCGATGTTATCGTCATGCGATGATTTGTAGATACTTTATTTTTTACCACGATATTTTCGACGACGATGTTTCTAAACTGCGAAGTTTTTGAACCGCTTTATTTTCGACGACGATGTTTTGTACCACGATGTTTTGTACCACGATGTTTTGTACCACGATGTTTTGTACCACGATGTTTTGTACCACGATGTTTTAGAACTGCGATGTTTTCTCCCACAATGTTTTGTAGCACGACGTTTTCGCCTTACGTTGTTTTCTCCGCGACGTTTTCGTCCGCGGTTTTTTTGCCGCAATGTTTTCGGCTGTAACCTTTAATAAGATACAGTGCTTTAATTAAAATTCTAAAATTTTTCCGCAAGAAACTGGTATTGAGATTTCCGAGTTTCTTTGGTATGTTATACAGGATTTTGTGCAACACCACAGTATTGGCCGCCGTACAATGTATACTGGTTAGCGGAAGATGACGGCGAATACGAGACAAAAAGTATGGGTTTGGAGTCCTGGGAGAAACTTGGTTGTAGCACAGTTGTTCACAAGTAAGCGAGCGGTAAGAGCCGCTGAACATTGGTATTTCAGTCCAGATTTCGTGTCCTCACAAATGGGTTGACTGCATGGATTTCGTGATTTTTCTCATATGTAACGTGGATGCTGGCCAGGTTCCTCTAAAACGTCCTCCAGGGGACATTCTTTCATTTCCATGTAATGGGTAATAGCGGAGCACATAAGAAATGAAATAGTTATGTTGTTGCCACTGCCCAGGAGCACAATATGGCTCGCCGCCTAGGGTGCCTCCAAAGCGACTTTTGCTAAAATGAAATACTCAAATAACTTGTGGAGTTTTGGTTAATTTATTTAACAGTTATTTCAAGCATTAGCAGCTTTCTTATCACTCATATTTTCAACTCACATCTTTTTGCAAAAATGCAAACTGACCAGCGCATGTATTCAAATGAAGTAGAAATAAATTAATATTTCAGGGAAGCAGACTTATGAAAAGACGACCTATTAAGCAGATTTAAAAAATTTGGAAATAAGACCCATTTTAGCTCTTAAGCAGTGAAGATTATTGGCAGTTTTTTCCTCTTTCCGCTACGACAATTAACCAGAAATTAATTAATTTCGTTTGTCTGGTCAGTTAAAAATCAAAACACAACCACTTCCTTTCCGCATTATAAAAATAGATTCTTTAAGTCCCTGACTGCCAAAAACTCATATAGTTCCTCACTGGCGAAAACACATTTGTCCCTCCTCTCTCCATCCTGGTTCGAATTCTATATTCCATTCTGGGTACAAAGACAGTAACGGACATATCTCACTAGAGTTATCTAGAAATGACGCAATCGAGAGAAGTTATTACGATTTTTATAACAGAGAGGAAGAATTAAAGAATTACTCGTTAGTTTAAATTATTCTTTTGATTTACCTGTTTTTTATGCTACATATATGCAAATGCAATGTTGCAGACTTAAAAGCCAAGTAATAATGTAGGAACGTTAATTGCATAGATACTGTTGAGGTATTCATCCATAATGAAGAGCATATTTGACAGCTAAGCTGGATTAAATATTAAATATTCATTTATGTTTCGATAAATATTTTGCGACTACAAACAAACTGACACATTATTTGTTGCCTTTTCAATAACATTTATATCTAAGATAGTCTTAAGGCAAAAAGACAAGTAGCAGACTATCTAGTCCGTAGTGCAGAAAATAAATGTCTTGCGGATGAAATGCTAATTCATAATGAATTAGTTTCGGTTTTCAATGCATGTGATTGGATAATGAATAATTCTGTACAGTTATTAATGGCTGTTTGAGTTTTAGCTCCATCACCATCGTTATGTAAGACATATGAATCAAGTCTCGAGGTAAAGCAGTGCAGAAAAAGGTATGTATTACTGTTTGATAGAACAGAAAAGGGAAATACTTAAGTTAAAATCAAGCACTAGGAGCTATCGGTAATTTACATAATTTTACCTTTCTTCTTTCTTATATATTACCCCCCCCCTTCTTGAAGGAGAACAAGTCTTAAGGATAGAAAAGGCTTTAAAGATTAGCAAATGATGAGGAATGTAAATCGTAAAATTTTTATCTGTTTAATTAATTAAATAGTTTTAAAGGATAATTATTTTTTAAATAAATTTTGTTTTAAATAAAATTAATTTTTAGAATCCTATTAAGTATTTTAGCATTACAGTCCAAAAGTCTTTCTGTTTTAAAGATCACATAATCCTGATTCTTCAGGAAAGATTTTTGTTTCCTTTTCCTTGCAGAGTATCACAAACAGGAAATTATACATTACCATTACTTATTCCTATTAATTATAACAGAATATAAAAGTTTATGACACATTTTCAAATTCATAAATTATATTGTAATATTATAAATGGAATAGCAGTAATACTACGGAAATTATTTTTTCACTATTATTATCTTTCATTTGCAATATATACCTACACAGGGTGTACCGTAAATGTTGCGACAAAGTTCTAGGGAAGGTATATCATAAGGATTACGAATTGCATAGGAACCTATGCCTGGAAATGTCAAGGGTAAATGGTAGCAGAGGTAGAAGAAAGGTAAAAGAAAAAAAGAGTGATTAATTTGAAACATTTATTGGACATGAATACAAATGGTGTACGACAGCTTAAATGTTACAACAGATGCTCGAAGTTTGCACCATCAGACGCCAACCATGCCTGACACCGACGGACCATTGATTGCCGGACATGTTCAAACACAGCGGAAGTTTCTTTGATTGTAACAGCTGCGCAGGCGAGTTTTGCCACGAGATCAATTGCAGATACAACAGACGAAGGTCAGTTGCAGATACAACAATTTCAGACGAACATTTTGAACAGGATCATGATACACGACACTTTTGATGGCTTCCCACAAAAAAAAAAATCAAGGCTCGATAAATCCGGTGAGCGTGGGGGGGGGGGTCAGGGAACTGGTTCACCACGCCCAATCCATCGATGCGGGAATCTCAGGTATGTTTGGCGTGTGATGGGGCAAACTTCACGCTGTCCACTTACCCCTGACATTTCCGGGTAGCGTAATGGCAGACCGCACATTCAGTTGAACAGTGTTAAGCGAATTTCACTTACTGCGCATGCTTAATGTCCTTTGGCGTGGGGAAAAATTTTGGCGACTAAGCAACCCTACGCTAGCTTGTGATCTCCATGGCTGTCGAGTGTGTTCCGAGTGATCGAATGTGTGTCTACTATAAATTAAGTATAAATCTTACTCTGAACTACTTAGTATGCTTATGCTCTAATTTTTGCATTTTCTTAATTAATATATTTAATTAGCATTATTACAAAATTATATAATGTCTGTAATAATTGTAATTGAAACAATTGTATTTGAAATTTCACCTCTTTCATAATAATCACAATTGCCTAGTACATATTCATTAGCAAAGCATACAATTAAGTGCTTCACAGTATTATTAACTGTAACTCAGGCATTTACTTACATCTTATCATTCCACTTCCAGAAACAACAGTCAAAATTTTTCAGCTGCCATTCGCTGTGCTAATGCCTAAAATTAAAATAATTTTATAAAAATCTTTAAAATGACGATTCAAGTATTAAAAAATCTTAGATTATAACTTAGCCATACACATAAAATATTTTATTATTTTTATACCAATGAAATGATATGTTGTTCAGTGCTGACTGAATTATTTAACAACACAAGAGTGTCAATGGTTGTGAAATCACATCATAATAATAAGAAAATTTATAAAAAATGAAATAAGGGGTTATTGTATTTAAATTTTACTAAGAATGATTATCTACTAACTGTAATTCTTATATTCATCTCTGGTACACACTTTCCACAAATTATCTTTGGCTACTATAGTCTGTATAGTCAGCTTGACAGATACAAGCAAATGATAATTGACAGTCATAATTGTTATCTTGCCTTCCTGCTACATGTGCAGTACATGTTTTCCTGTAACTTTCATGATGGCATACAGACTTTTCACTGCAGAAATATACAAATTTATGAAGAAATAATTTGCAATAATATATAGCACGCATGAAAACAATCCAAGCATACTTTGTAATATTTAAGTGCAATGTTATGTTATCATTAATTATTAAAAAATTACATACATCAAAATATATTTTATTGTTGACTTTAATATTACTTTAGGATTATTAAAAATTATCATCAACTCCTACATGCTGTACAATAATCTGCCTTTTAAAAATAGAACTTGTTACATTTAATATTTCATGAGGTTTTGCTATTGAATAGATATTTGATAAGATAACGAGTTAAGTAAATTTAAACCAATTATATTTTATTTTTACCAATTATTTACAGTTATACCACAATTCATTACATTGCGAGTTCATTACATTATTTTATATTATATTAACTTCAACCAAAACATTTCAGCATATTTTGAGATAAAAGACCCAAGTACCTTGCATCAGTTTTAGCTGTGATAAAATTACGCTGTAAATACTAATAGTTTTCTTTTTGAAGTTTCTTGAAAATAATGTTTCTTTTCGAAAGAATTAGAACAGTAAGGAAACAAATCATTCCTTAAAACTTTTTTTCTTAATGTTACATTATATAGAAATTTAGGAAATGTTAAAAAAAGTTAATGAACTGTATGTGTGTTAAGAAAGATAATACTGTGACATAATACATAAACATACTTGCACTTATAAATAACATATCAAAATTACTGAAATGGGAAAATATATACATACTTGAAAGCAATCTTGCAATAGCATTTTGTTTTAAGCTCTTGCGCTATACGCTGGGGCATTTGTATTTACGCTAACTTCCTTTACCCATCTTTTGCACTCTTCAATCGAATTTATACTTGATCGTATCATTCAGGTTTCCAGTTGTTAGAGCAGTACAGCAAAAAAATCGTATTTTACACAGTAAAATATTATACATTTAGATTACACTCTAGGAAGATTTAAATGCCAGATTTGTTTACATCTACCATATACCGTATTTATCTTCTTTTCAAATCGCGCCAACATAGTAAGTACGCCAAATTTTTTTCTGGGCATGCGCAGTATGCCACATTCCTTTAACACTGCTGAACTCAATGTGCGGTCTGCCATTACGCTTCCGGATATACGAACCTATGCAATTCTTAATCCTTATGATCTGCGCTATACCTCCCCTAGAAGTTTGTCGCAACATTTATGGTACGCCCTGTATATTTATTGACGAGAACGAAGGACGCACGCAAACAGACAAGATTAAGAGCTCACGTCGATTGACAGAGAAAGATGGACTCTCATTTATTTCTCCAGACTTCAATAAATGCAGGGTAACACTTCAGATCAGCAAACTGATATCACGAATTAAGTAATATACATCCTGCCACAATGAGATGAATTTTGCTGCACGAATATGATTGTTACAAACTTCAAATCAGTGCTTAATTTCGAGAGATATCTACACCTTAGGTTAAGAGTGACTCAATTAAATGTCTCAGCTAATGTAAGATTCTGCAGTGTGCTTAAAGGTTCTGTCTCTCCTATTTATATGATTTTAAATACGCAGAATTGATTTGTCCACTCCGTTAGTAGCTCTATCTCAGTTCTTCTCAAAATTAGCATAATGGGCCAAGATTATATGATTTTTCTAAACGTTTTCATACGTAAATACTTTCTGTAATAAAAAAAGTATGAGCTCTATTTAGTGCGAAAAAAATTAGGAATGTGTATTTAAATTGCTAGTGCACAGTACAAAGATATTCACAGTTTGCTATTAACAAACTTAAATTCAATGCATGTTAGAGAATATATAGAATTGACGAACATTTTGAAATCTGCATTACTGACGGGAATACATCGTTGCATCAGCAAGGAATTAAGCACCAACAAATAAATAAAAGTAAAAATAAGAAGAAAACTAAAAATGCAAAAAAAGAAGAGTTAATTCTTGTGACTTTAAAATAATTTCAAATAATGTCACGAGATGGAAATTCCATTTTACAATAATTAATTCAAACGTTTTCCATAAAATAAAATTATGGTATTAAAGTAAGGATTTTCTAAAGGTAAGGAGTTTACCTAACTTCGTTAATTATTTATTCGTTTTCAGCGATTTATTAAATTTCCATTTTTTCTTCATTTATATCATTGTAAGGTACTCCGTCTGAAAATTAGATAAAAATGGGTAAATTTAGCTAAAGAATATCTAACACACTGCACAAATAAAATTTAAAATTTTCTGCAATTTAAATATCTAAAAAGATGTTACAAGATAAAAACATGTGAGCTAAAGATACAAGGAAAAAAGGCAGCTCATCACAGCATCGTAAGAGCTATATATATCCATAGAACCCTAAGGACTTCCATTTCACGTTTACTGGCATGTTTCTCGTAACCAAGGCAACCGACTCCCTTCATTCCCATTGAGAGTCATGGCAAGATTAAGAGACCTGGAATTCTTTGCTATAGTAATCAATAGAATCTTAAATTCCGAAAGCGAATCGTAGAAGACGAATAATTAACGACGCTCAAGGGATAACTCGAAACTTTTAAGCTATTATGGAAAAACTAATGGAACTTGTCACTTTTAAATCAAGCCCCCAATTTCTGTTTCTAATTTCATGAAATCTGTGCTTCTTTCACAAGCGAGAAATAAAATTCCCTCTTTAGATGCGAAGAATTTCTTCTATTTCTCTTATTTTCCTTACTTTGCTAGCTATACATAGTAATACTTTTCTGTCTTTTTTTTGTCAGAAAAACAAAGTATAATTTTATAAAACTTTCTTCAAGAAAGTTGGATGGAAGTTTAAAGCTGTTATTTTAATTGAAACTGACATAAACAATTCCTAGGTTCTTTTTTTTTTCTTAATATACTAAAATAATTAAAAGGCAAAAAAGAGTAAAGGACGTCAAAACTTCATACATAACGCTTGCTTTAAAGTTTTACATAAGACTAAAATATTTTGTAAATTTTACTTTACTTTCTACATATACACATGCATATAATATATATTGCAAATTACTTTCCTACCATATATTTTAATTTGCAAACTAATGGTTTAGTACCGTATCGTAGGTTAATTTATTACTACGTACATATCACGATTATTATACTCGGTGGTCCAAAATTATTAAGCTAATTCATTTTTAAGAGGTATATACACATTTATTGTTTTCTTGGAAAGGCAATATAAAACAGTTTTGCACAACAATTTTACTTTCCATGTTCCTGGTTATGCTAAAGGTCATAAATGTCGGATCTGGAGATCTTCGCGTGCAGTAAGAGAAAAAGGACACAGTAGCGCAAAAGTAATGTTTAGTACGCATTAACTGCACATGAAATCTTCAGAATATTTTTCTTCAGGCAGTTACATAGCTGGACATGCTACAGTGCTATGTTTCTCCTAAATTTGAAAGCCGTCAACCTTGAGTTATTTTTCAAAAAGACGGCGTTCCACCACACTGGGGGTTCATAGTTCAAACGGAGCTGGACAAAGCATTTCCTGATCATTGGATTGGTCGTGGGAGGTCGATACCATGGCTGGCAACATTCCCCGACATTACACCCCTTGACCTTTACTTTTGGAAGTACGTTAAGGACAGAATGTACGTAACTCCAGTTCCGAATATCGATGACCTAAAACGACGAATCATTTAAGTGACTGGATGAGTACCTACTGAATATGGAAAATGAAATATATAATCGAATTTATATCAAAATATGGAAAACATAAGTATGTCGTTTTAGAAAATATTGTGTTTTGTGTCAGAATACCTATGTTAGAATAATTCTCTATATAAATCTAATATACAAAGTGTGACATAAAAAAACGAGACTGGTCCAATAAATCATTGCACTTACAGAATCAGTTCTCCGTGACATTATAACCTTCAAAGTAGGTCTCTTCAGCATTCACACATTTCTGCATTCGCTGCTGCCATTGCTGGTAACAGTTCTGAAACGAGGTTATTGGAAGGCCCTTCAGGAAATTCTCGGTTTTTGCCTGAATCTCTTCAGCTGAGATAAAATAGGTTCCCTTTAAGTAAGATTTAACTTTAGGAAATAAAAAAAAGTCGCATGGAGCCATATTAGGTGAATAAGGAGGATGCCCCATCACAGTAATATTTTTGCTGGTCAGAAATTGCTTGACATATAGGGCGTGTGAGCGCGTGCATTTTCCTGGTGCAACAGCCAACTATCACACCACAATTGTGGCCTTTGTTTCCTAATTTTTTCACGAAGTGTTTGTTAGTACTTCAATGTAGTAGTATTGATTAACAGTCTGATCACTGGGAACCCATTCAATCATGATGAACGTGCTGGGCGCCCCCTTATGCATCCAGCATGTTCATCATCTTCCACAATTAAATTAGAAAATTAAGAAAATTAAACTAAGAAAATTAAATTAAGAAAGTTAATTCTTAGAAAATTAAGAAGTTTTTGAAGTAAAATTAGATTTTGTTGAAATAAACATTTTCTAGCCTTTTACATCTTCATGTAGATGTTTTTCTTATTATATATATATTAATTTTTCAATTTTTATTATTATTTGATTTGTTTTTGTAAAGATATTCTGTTTCTGAATTTTCTAATGTTTATTTCAATTACTTTGAGTTCTGTTTCATAATTCCAATTGCGATTACCACTGTTTAATTTTTATACAAACAGTTTTGAATTTACATGCATAAAAGCGAAGGTGTCGGGGGCATTTACTCAAGTATGTTATAAATTTTACTACATAAATTGCTTTTCACTCAAAATTTATATTAGCGAAAATGCTTATATCAGAATGAATTCTTTGATAATCTACTTTTGTTCTAAATCCCATCACTTCATGGAACTATTTGGCCTAACTTAATTTGTCAGTTTGGCATAACAGTTCTTACTTGAGTAAAAGACGAAACACCTTCGTACTTATTAATTATTGTTCATTGAATGGGAGTTAGTTTGTTCCCCTTAAAAAGTCAACTAATTTCCGATCAATAACGGTAATTACTTGCTTTTAATTTAATTTCATTTCAAAGTTTGAAATTTTTGTTATTCACGATTTAATTCAAGTCCTCGTAAATATTTTTAATAATTTACATTCAAGTTACTTTAAAACACAATTTTCGGAATTAAACTTCCTACACACGGGTGCACTCTTTTTTGATACTTCTACTAAATTTATATTAGGATATAATATAATGAATATTTCTTTAAATAAATTATATATATATGTGTAACAGTTTTGTCAGGAGACGAGAAAACATTCTGCAGTTGGCGAATGAAAACGAAATAAATCAAGTAGAAAAACAGGAGCGAATGACTGGCTTAAGATGGAGACTGAAGCGGCGAAACATCATTTTGGTGTTGTAAAAACCTATAATGGAAATACACATCAGTTAAACAGTGCAAAATATTTTTTTTTTATTTTTTATCTTCAGAAATAAACATGTCGCTTCATGTTTTCGAAGCAGAATGGGGGCAATTTGCTTCCCACAATTTAAACTATGTTATTACATCACAATGAAACAGACATAGCAAGCAAAGATAAGAGCAAAAAAGAGGGTCAAAGAGAAAGGACGATCAAAGAAAGCGAGAATGCGTAGAGAGGTCTTTTATACCGAAGTTTGGTCACATTAAACATATTACACTTCGAATCATATTACAAGAATCTTTACATTAAGCAAATTAAATTACAGATACATAACAGAGTAATATTCGGGTGCTGGGTTAAGATTTCCTCGCATTCCAGGAATAACTGTGCAATAGAAATTAGATGATCAATAAATAAAAATTAGATCACTTTTTAGTTATTGCATTGCTCTTTTTAGAATGAAGAAGAGAGCATGCTCAAATTTCATACGAGAATATATATAAATTATATTATATAATATAATTTATATATATCCTCGTATATGATTTTATATATCATTTATATATATCCTATCTCTGTAGATATGTATATATGTATATATATATATGTCATAATAAGAGCAAAGGAAAAGACGGAGCACTGTAGATGCGTAGTTATCCTATATTGAAGAGGAAGTAATCTGATTGCGTCGTAAGCTAATGTGTTGGCTTCGTAAATAAAACTTGGCAGTAGAAGCGATTTTAATTCCATTTTTATTTCCAATTGATATTTGTGGCCACAATCACTTGGCACTCTAGTCGTGCCTTTCCACAGAAGATTTACATTTTTGATATTGTTGGAATAGAAAGCAAGCCAGCGAAATTACATCTTAGCATAGTAGAGAGCAAAAGCTGAAGTGCGTAGTTATGAAAGATGGAAGCACGCGAAGAGAAAAGTTTCGGTTTGCAATTTGGTGATTGGTCGAGAGGGATCTGCATTATGGGTTAAGTAAGATCGCATGATTAATTTGAATGACGCAGTTTAGACTTAAGCGCTATTTTTAGGACAGATAGAGGAAGTTCTCAAATGAAATAGAAAATAATGGAAGTTATAGTGAATTAAGTTTAGAAGTTTGCTTTCATATTTTTTATCTTACATATATATATATACATGCACATGTGCGTATGCATGTATATGTGTAATCTATAAAATATGTTAATTAAAAATTGCTAACTTAAATTTAGCAATGGTCTTTTTAATTCCTGATTTTAATTTGGCTACGCCCCTTTCCTGGTATTTTAGATGCATCATATCTGAAAACTAATCCGCATTACGTTATCTTCTCTGCCTTCATTGCGGATGGCTTTTATCCATTGGCAAAGCAGAAAATTTAAACAAAGGAACCAAGTTTATAGATACTGCTGTCGCTATTACACCCCCTTGTTTTTTACTCCGCCATCCCTCTGTTAGCCAATGCATAGTACACTCCTTCGCTTTGTCCTTTGTCTACGAAGACGTAAGTTGTATGAAATTGTGGGGTGCACGTCGCGCCCATGACTAAGGCTGTGTGAACCTATTTATGCGTATGAGAGCTTGCTCTATTACTAAAATAAAATTATGTGTTCAGATCAGCAGTCACGTCTGTAAGCTTTTCTTATCTGTCTTGTTATCCATTTATCTACGCATTTGTTCTTCTAATCCTCAAGCCATTCACAATTTTATTATTTTTAATTTCCAAGATAGAACCTCTCAAGTACGAAATGGAATTCCGCCAATTTTTCAAATAGTCGCATGTGCAATAAATTTAAGGCACTTGCTTTCTGCACCTCAGCCTAGATGAACTGCTGCTTGCCGCTTCTCTTGTTCCGCAATAGCATTAAAAATGTAAATGTTTTGAAAGTGCCAAATGAATTGTAGCCACAATTGTCAATTGAAATAAAAATTTAATGGCAGTCGAGGCAAATTTTAATTTGCCTCGGCTGCCAAGTTTGCTGTTCATTACAGATCTCAACAACGCAGTCAATATTTCTACATCATTTCATTTAAGTTTACAACATTATTACACACACAAACATGCATATACATATGTGTCATCAGAAAAGATTTTTCATATATCATCTCCAATGAACAGAAACTGAATTAAGGCCATGAATTACTGGAATAAATTTTAGTCACTATATTAAAGTATAACTTATTTAGATTTCTATTGCAGTAAAAAAAGAAAAAAATCTTAAAAACTGTAAAGAAATAATATTTTGAATCGTAAAAACTCTGAAAAGTAAAATTTAAGTAAATTTTTTCAGTTAAACCATAAGTACTGAAAAGGTAGCTATTGTCATTGAACGTAAATTAATTGACTTGGGAAGGGAAACAAACTAATCCATTACCAATTAACAATAACTAAATTAAATGAGAGTATTTCGTCTTTTCTTCAAGTAAGAATCAAATTAGTAATTTTATTAGAGTTAAACCATAAGCTACCAAAAATAATTAAAAATTAGAACGATAATAGTCTGCTTGAGCCAAAAGACTTGTCATAAACAAAAACTAAAATAAAAATTAGTAATAAATTCTTAATTTAAGGTACTCATTAAGAACAGAATGAAACTAGTAAAACGAGATCCCCACTTTAGAAAAAACATTCCCCAATATTCATACATATATTTAATTGTATATATATATATATATATATATATGTAATGATCAAGTAAATTTTTCAGTCTCTGAATTTTCGTATTACTTATTTTCGTGTTACTTTGGTCGCTGAAATTTCGTGTTATTTAATACATGCATCCATACACATACACACGCACACATAAATATATGTACAAATTATTACATTTATCTATTATTATAGATGCAAATATTAGATACAGATGCTTTATAGTATATTCCAGCGAATGAAAAATTTACTTGATTATTTAAGATTTGTAAACAAACTTTTAAATGAAGACATCTTGAAAGCAAATATTTCTATGCTTAAAATTTCATTAGAAGTTCTAAAGAAAGGTATTACATCCTTTACCAGAAAAAAATTCAACTAAAAATATTTAAATAAATGGTGATATTGAGTCAGATTTTAAACGCAGACTAATTCATTTTTTCCTTTATAACTCTAACTTTTATTACTGGCATTATATGATAATCACATTGCATGCAAAATTCAAATGTTTATTACAAATATTTAAATATTAAGAATTAAAACAAAAGTTTCAGAAATACCATATTTATGCAATAGATTTTTTAAAATTTATCTTACGAATAATACATTTTTTTAAGCTTATAGAAATTTCAAAAGATTTATTTACCTCCTTTTCATAGAAAATACTGCAATTATTCGATTTTCTGGGTCTTGCGTAATCTACTTCATCCACTGCTTTTACATTTAGAATAGCAGTGTTAAGATGATTAGATTACATCCGAAAAAGCATTTGCTAATGAACTTGTTCTCCATTGAGGTTAATTAGATACTGTATCTGGTGGAACGTAAAGCGTAGGTAGATTTAATGCATTTCTTGTTTCTGCGCAAATGAAAGTCAATAGAAATAGAAAAATTAACGTGTATTCGTTTGGTATACCGACCCACCAATGCATAGATGTCATAAAATGTGCTAGAGAGGCAAGTTTCAAAAGTTGCAAAATAAGTACCAGACTAAAATATAAAATCCTAGAGAAATTAAAAATAGCAATTTTTAAATATATATCTTATAAAGGAGTACTTAAGATTAAAAATTTAAGGTGCAGAAGAGACAGATAAAATCTGCTTTGGTCTCAGATTGTAGCTGTTTTCTCAAACAAAACTATGATTTATCAGTATTTTAGAAAACATTACTTTATTAAAACATCTTAGTAATTCTGTTTATAAAGATGTCATGCACCAGACCTCCTATGGCCCATGGGTCACCGAGTGACTAATTTCAAAGTGATACACTTGAGTTCCAAAAATAATGTATGATATATGAAATTAAATTACAAAACATAAATATGAAACGACCACTTGAAGTATCACAAAATGTAAACTGAAAAAAAAAAAAATTAAATTTTTGATTGATTAACTAAATTGCACTAGCGACTATGCTGTTGTAAAATGCCTAGCGGCTGCACGGTAAAATAGCTTCCCCGTCGAAAACGAAGCTGCTCCAGTGGAGCGGAGAAAGAAGTCTGTCGAATAAGCGGGGTGAGTCAACGGTCTGCTCAGCCGATAGACTTTGCCATTTTGTCAACGGGTTGCCCGAGAGTTGCCGGAAAAGACAGTGTTACCAGCTTTGGCACAAAACTTCCCACTTGGCAATATTTTGAGATATGTCATAGACAGTGAAATAACATTCTAGAACAAATTTTTAGCAGTTTTCTCGGGCTTATTCCCGAACATAGGTTAAAGCTAAATATATCTTCCCCGTACGGGGAGAAAACAGTGTCTTGAGTTCAGATATTAGCTTAAGAGCGATCGACTAAGTCGGGAGCTGTACTTTAGTGCTTTGTCGTGAGGCTGTCTTCACCGTTATAGCCTGAAGGTTTTGTTGCTGATTGTTTTAGCGTGTTTGTCGGAGTTCTTCGACGAATGTAAACGTGTCTTTTGAGCAGTCTTCTGTAACAGTGTTTACTGGCGAATAAATTTTGCTTTGATTCTTCATCAAGTGTTATCATCAATTATTCCGAATCCACAAATGCGTAGAACGGAACAATGCATTTTAATTGTAACAGTTTCAAGTAGGAATCTGTAAGTTTGGCAAGAAAGGCTTTGCCATTTTGTGCGCATTCGATTCAACTTATAAATGCTAGCAAAAGTTTTCAAATATGAAATTTATCCGAAGTAAGAACACGAGTAGCTTAATTACCGAAAATTCAGTTACTGGTATTAGTCTTAAGGAGACTCACTGAAAGCCAGATTTGACTACACTGACGTCGCAAGTTCAGCATCAGGGTAGCAACTGATATCGAAGGGACAATAAAATGTTCATTAAATTATGTTTATTTTCTTAGTAATAGAATTAAAATTTTTATTTTTATGTTTAAATCTTAAGCCGTGGTGTAGTTATTTTCCCAATAAAATTTATCTCATTATTCATCAGAAAAGACTGTTCTAAAAGGAAAGGTACCACATACGCAAAGCGTGTTGTTAATACATACATTTTTTTGTTTTTGTTTTTTATTTTTATCCAGAATGGTTGCCGCACACCGTGTGCACAAAAGCCCCTAACGGGCTTCTCAACCGTTAGTCTTAAACATCACGAGCCCAAAGCCGTTTTCGTGATGGGCCGACCGATCGACCCATCACGAAAAGTTTCATTACGATAATCACGCAAATTAATGGTAAAATGAGAATGTGCCCTATCCTGTTGGTAGACAACAGTGTCTGATGCCACCTGCTATTAACTGTCTCGAGGTATTGCTGCAACATATCGAGATAAATTTCTCCAGTGATGGTCCTTTCTGCAAACATGAAAGGTTCATAGAGCTTAGTTATTCCAATACATACATTAACTTTAAGTGTGTCTCACTGAGATTCGTATAATACGTTTGGTTGTTCATCAGCCCTCATTCGGCAATTCTGCCAATTAACGTGGCCACTGAGATGAAATGTGGCCTTCGTCGTTAAAGAGAACATTCTCCATTAAGTTCTCATTATCCACAGCTTCCAACAAATCATAACACATGGCTTGCGAGCTGCATAGTCCTCGTCTTCAAGCTTATGCACACTTTGAATGTGGTAGGCATCCCTGTTTAAATGACAGCATAGAGTTTTCTAAACAGTAGCATTCGAAATACAGAGTCCCCGGCTGAGTCTTCATGTAGGTGCCTGGGGGCTACGCGTAATCGCTTCTTGTAAGTTCTGCTCAACTTGTGGCATTATCGAAGGTCTGTCAGAACGCTCTTCATTTTCTGCACTACCAGTTCTCTTGAATATGTTTACCCAGGTTTTAGTATCTGCTCTGGTAGGGGCTTGATTTCTGAATTTGCGAGCGAAGTTCTTTCTGCACCTGTTAATACGTTAACCCACGTGTACGGGCACAAACAATGGTTATTCTTTCCTCTGTTGATAGCATTCTTTCAGATCGCCTCCAAAGAAATTGGAATTAAAACCTACTTCTCAAAAATTTATAGAAACTTTATAAACACCCTGTAAAATAAATATATGCACGATGCGTCTGTTAATATTTCGAAATGAATCCATGTAAAAAAAACTAAATGAAAAGCAATTTAGTTAATATTTATACTGTTCTTTGTATCAATGTTCAAGTCTTCACATTTTCATAGAGTTTTAAAGTGCCTTAGCAGAACTTACTTTTTATAATACTCTAATTTAAGTGTTTTTTTTTTTTTTTTTTTTTTTTGAGTTATAGAAAAGCTCTTAAGAAGGTTATTTGTAAGACAAATTAAGCGTAATTCATTGGAAATTTATCTGCATGGACCAAATCTTGACCAAGGATTGATTATGAAATGTCCTTTGCATTTAAGTCCTTCATGGTAGCTGCATATTGAGGACAAAGAATTAGTGTTCCTTATTATTCACTTTTGGAGACAGTTAGAACTGCACAAAGATGAGCAAAAATATAGCTTGAACAATTTTATCGGAAACGTATAATAAACGATGTCAGAAAAACACTTTGACTCCATTACATGTATGAACGTTTATAATGTTAGAAATTTTTATATCACTTTTAAGAAATAGTTTTATATAGTAAACCGCTTATTTTCTCAGTACGATAACCTACAATAGGAAAGATAAATTGAAAACTGTATAGGGCGTAGTTGACAACGGGCGTAGTCTGTTCACCCTTTTGTCAAACCTCACAAATGTTTAATATGAGCAAGGGTGAAGGATAATGAAGTATAGCGACACAAAAACTGAAACGATTGCGTTATAAACACATCAAGTTTCATTTAAACATTGTAGAGTTATTAGGTTTATCCAAGCAGAAAACTTCAAAAATGTGCGCTGCCATAATCGGATTGCGAGCCTTCCGATCGCTAGAAAGACGTCCTTTCCTGTTACGCCAGGAAGGCACACAGTAAAGAGGGACGAAACCTTACAACATCATAAAGAAGCGACATTTTATATAAATCAAATTGAGATATAGCAGTACGGAACTATGCTCTGTCGGAAGTATTTGTTTGGAAACTTTGGTGAGATTCAATATAAAACTTCAGTCTTGAAATTTTGTATAAGCACTGCTTATATCATGCCTTTTCGGCAACGATCCATTTTAAATGCGAATATTCGGGATATGATTTCTCCGCCTGACCTTTCGGTAAAATATGTAAATGAGTAAATTAATAAAATATGGACTGAAGCAGCGTTTTCAAATGCGCGACTCGAAGGAAATAAATTTAATTCATCGAGCAGTTCATTATAGTGCGAAACGGTTGTTTGTTAGGGACGAAATGAGGAAAAAACCCAATTTTTTCATTATGAAAGAAGTTTAATAAACTTTCCCAATTTTCTAGAAGAGCGCTGCTTTGACGAATAGGCTTGGAATGTGTATTAATGGTGCGAAAGTACGAAGATGACGTTATAATATTTCAATTTAACGAGCTCTCGAAAATCCCTCTTGAGTATATTACCGTCAAAAATTAAACAAAGAATCAGTGAAGGCGAGAGGAGGAAAGAAATGCCTCTCAAGCGGCCAGATTTAGAAGGGGCACAAAGGGGAATAATTATCCAGAACATAAAAATAACGCACTCGATGATATAGGATGATAATCAAAGGGTTGATTAGATTTTAAAAGAGCGTTTCCATCGTTAGAGAAGTCTTCTCATCCAGATATTCATTCAAAAGATAAATATGATGACATTTTAAAATGCAATTAGTATTGCTTGATGATGGAAGAAGCATACATTTTTTCCTTTGATGTTCCAGTTTGAGAACGTAACCCGTATAATGTTAGGCAGTATATTACAACATTTTAATCCTTTAAGCATATGAGAGATTAATACTGTAGCGAGAGGAATTTTTCAAATTGTTTTCTATTTAGTCAAACTGTAAATAATATAAGCAGTCCTCTGATTAGTTATACCACTATTACTTTGATCCATCTTTAGATAGACTGCTCAAGTTTCCCGTAAGAATAAATTTATGTTGAAATAATTAAATTAATAATTTTCTAATTAAGTTTTGTTTGCATAGTGTAAGCAACAGAACTGAATCTAGAAATCTTTTATAATACCGGGTTTTCGAAACGTCGCTCAAATCAGACTTCCAAAAAAGTGGAAATGTGAAAATGGATAACATTGGCAAATTGTTTCAATGGATGATACTCCTATAATGTTAAAAGTAATACAAGTGTGTTTCGAAATGCATAGGTAAAAACTGAAGAGATGATAGAAAACATATAAACAAGCAATTTTCATCATACAATACATGGGCGAAGAGCAAGCGGTGAACCGCTAGATGGCGCTGTAATAGAAAACATAAAGGGCGGGATTTCTTATGCGAGGATTTCAGAAGTCATGTCAACGTACAGTAATCAGGGAAAGGTTGATATGCATTTTATATATGTTCTTATGAATGAGAATGGAAGCCGAAAGACTGTACAGGCAGCGTTTCCCGAGAAGACACGTGCCAGACCGAAAAATAATCGAGCGATTGAATGGGTGCCTGTATGAAACAGGATCCTTTGTCACCGGCACACATGATACAGAGCGTAGCAGGAGTGTGTGGACGCCACAAATTGTGCAAAGAGTGGAAGATCGTCCAGGTATTTTTGGTCCGGGTTTCTCTTGTCGTAAATGAGCCCTACCCAGTTGTTTCGCCAGTATTATAGGACAACAGATTATACCCTTATCATGTACAGAAAGTGCAAGCCTTGATACCTGCAGATTATGCGCCACGTATGGAGTTTGCAAGTTGGTTTTTGCAACAGAAAGCAGCGTAGCCTGATTTCAGCTCACGTGTGTTATTCACGGATGAATGCACCTTTATTCGTGAAGGCATTTCCAATACACATCTTTATCACCCTTAAATGTTTGCTCATACGTTTCGAAACAAACATCCTGTATATCATCTAAAACTTCATTTGCAATTTAAGCTGTTAGTTTCAATAACCAATTGATTGGTGAAAGACGGAGATAATTGTTTTATAAACAAAAAGAATGCATATGGTTGAATATTACTTCGCAACGCAAAATTGATTGAGATGGCATTTTTTACACAGTTGGCGATTTCAGTCTTTTATTACTGATTTCTTTCATTTTGTTCGAATTTAGAAGGGACAGGCATTTCGTGAAATCAGGATACCAAGTTAAAAGTCGTTGTCTTGTTAGGGTCACAAACATTTGGGAATTTGAGAAAGTCTGTTTAAATCATTCAGACTCTTCTTCACAATAATGCATTGCAAGAATTATAAATATCCATTCTGTTCGGGAAAATTTTACCTTTTCCTTGCAGGAAAAAAAATAATTATTAAAGCTAGCTACATAAATAGTGCTTGAAATTTCAAGTCGTATAGGACTTATAAGAATAAGTGGGTCTCATCCATTGAAACAATTCCCCATTAAAATCCATTTCGGAATTTACACATTTTTTTAAAATGTTTCACATGCGCCTTTTGGATCATTTTGTAAAATCAAATCAAATTGCATTTCTAGAAATCGTCTCATTCTCTTCAGTACATTTTCTTTATCGTCTTTCAACAGATGATAGATTTTCTTTTGTCTAAAATATGTCCTATACTCTATCTTAATCAAATAATGCTTAGTATTAAACCGTTAACATGTTTTCAAGTTCCTTTTTCTCCTCCTCAAAAAGTACAAGAATATAATTGTTGCAGTACTGAAATGTGTTATTATTACCACACCAGAAGCATGATATTACTGAGAATATCATCATCATTACCGTATATGCGCTGTTTCATCAGGAATCAGAATTATTTGCAAATCTGATTCAAAGACGTTCTCGATAATGCATCTCATAATCAGCAGCCCTTTTCTCGAATATCAAAATAAAAATAGGAAATGATGTTAATATACGCACTTTTATTCAAAGCACGAAGCACTATGAAGAAAGTAACTATTTTTACAGAAATTAAATTTTAGTAAAGTTCATACATAAGAAATGAAATGATTATACATTCAAGGCCATAAGACCCATCAGTGACTAACAATTGCACATTGAATGTTCAGTTCAGTAATTGGTGAAACACCCCTAACGGTGTGATAAAAATTTTCAATGTCATCCTGTGATACATCCTGTCAGGATTCCGCAATGGTTGCTCCTTCATTTTAGGTTTCCCGAATCTGGCAACCAACCATATCTTAGCCTGCCCCAAGTGGTATTATCCTGCAAGTGTTATTATCCTGTAAAAATGACCTGATTTGGACGTTTGAGAATTTAGACCAGCAAAATTTTTAAAACAGGATCTTTGAAATTTACACTTTAGGAAACTGGATTAAATCACTGAAAGTATCACAGCGAGCATTTTACCTTAAAATACCTTACTTTCTAGTGAGATACTCGTTTTCTTAAAGTATACTTTACTTTACTTTCTAGAATTTTTCTTTTATCTAAACTCACTTTAGAGAGTTTCTAGATCCGCCTTTCCATAAAAATTTTCCGTATTTAAAAAATAACAATTAACGCCTACTTTTATCCTTTTTTACCTTGTGTATTTATAACATTACGATATTTTATCAACCTATTTCAATATCATTTCCTTTCGTTTTCTAATACTGAAGATGGAAGATGAAATTTGTACACATTGCTCTGGTAACCCGAATGTAGAATTAGAACTGTGGAGAGAATGATTGCTTTATTGCTCCTTTTTAAGTATTGTGTTTAGTTGCTCATATTATTCGTATATTATAATGCTATTTTTGTTGTTATTTAGAAAGATTTTTACAACAGTATCCATTCTCATGCATTGATAACCTTGTAGAGACTTGTAGAGGTTATTTTGAAAGCAGATGTGAAAAATGTGCATTACCTTCGCCGGGAATCGAACCGCGGACCTCTAGAATACACGCCTAGCGTGCAGACGACCATACTACGAAGGCTTGCTAAGAAGATGGGAGAAATACCTTATAACCTTAGCTTGCTTTGTCATAAACAAATGATCCAATCTAAGCAATACTGAAGTTATTAAATTAATTGGCTATATAAGTAATATCTTATGCAAAACATGATATTACTTATGGTATTACATGATATTACATTATGGTAGTCATCTTTTATTTGAGAAGGATATGTGATATTTATTTAAGGCATTCGGTACTTCAACCTTTCCTATAAATGAAGTGGGATTTAGTTGCTCATATTTTAAAATAAAATTCTTTTATGTAATCTAATTTCGCGTCTATTGTGCAACAAGATTCATTTGCTTCTTAGTCTTGACGGTAAATTCCGCTGCACTTCAGCGCTTCCAAAGAGGTAATAGGAAAATATAAAATTCTGTGTACCACATATTGCTTTCCGCGTTTAAACATATCCCTTAATATGAAAAGAGGTTACAAGGAAAGGATGAAGAAGAGCACAAAATTGAAGACAAGCGCGTGGAAGTTTTATTTTTCTGTCTCTTATCAATCTTCTGAAGTTGACAGTAAACACATTTCCCCTTTGGTATCTTTGCCGGACGAACTTGGCTTTCCCAATTATAAGGCCTTTGTAAAAGAAGAATGGATTTCGTTTTTTTTTTTATTTATCCTCGGTTCTTAAACCAACCAGCTCCCTTGGGTACACTAGTACTTCTCCTGATAAGAAAACGAACTGAAGAAAAATTTTAAAGCGAAAGAAGAAAAAAGAATATAAATGATAAATTTTTCAGGCTTTTGTAAAAGAGTGGTACATGTTTTCCAGAAACAGTACAGCTGAGATGTTAAATGTCCCTTCAGTAATAAAAATGAATTAGCTTATAAATAACTAATACTAAGGTCAAAAGAATAAATAACATGAAAGAAACATCAAATTCTGTTATTGCTTGAGAGTGCGATTTTCAGCGATAATTGAACATAGTATACACAACATGATCACTATTAAGGAAAGAAATTCAAAAAAGACTTTAAAATTCTTATATATGTAATATAACTCTTTGTGGAAAAATACGTTTAAGCTATGTCGTAATTAACTCAAAGTCCTCCAGCCTCTATAGAACATACAAACGAATAGTCACTCCATCTCAATATTAAGCCTTATGAAGGTTTTGAAGAACTTTCTTATTTAAGTCTGAATTAACAGAGCACAATTGCATACATTCAAACTTTTGCCATTTTTAGTTACTATAAATAACACAAATTTTAATTTATAATCTTACAAAGATAGTAGCCAGAGACTACACAAAACTGGTCTAACTAAGCCTGCACAAAACTTTAGAACTGCGATTTAATGTCGATGGGTTCATCAACTAGCAGAACAACTAGGCGACAAATGGTATAGCTGCAAGAATCAGTGCTAGAAGCTCTCGATACGCCGTCGAAACGTTTCGCCGTCAATACTTACTCGTATTTTTCTTTACGTGACTGTATTATACCTTGGTATATTATACTAAGTTGATTTAGTTTAACAATTATGTTTATCTATTGCATATTTACGAAATATATTTCTTCGTATGCCTATATTATATCTTCCATATTATATTATTAAGTTTATTTAATTTAAAAATTGTGTTTACCTATTGCTTACTTAAATTTCTTAAATTCTTTTAGCTTTCTTAAATTTTAAAAGAGAAACATCTTTTTCAATTAAACACATCTTCTAGAATCACACAAAATATTACCTAGAATTAATGACTTTTTTCCTGGAAAAGAATTTATTTGTAAGGTTTTATTAATTTTCGCAGAATACAAGATTCCAAAGTAATTCCGTTTTCAATTAAGATTTCATAAAAATGTGAGTTTCTTGCTTGCAATGAATGATTTCTCTGAACTAGTTGATTAAAATTTCAAGACAACTTGACGAATCACGTAAATATTGTTACCCGTATAATTTTAAAATCGATGATATAATTTCTGTTATATCAGAGGTTTCATTTTGATACTGACAGTGAAACCTCTGATATAACAGAAATTATATCATCGATTCCAGTTCACTTTGATACTAATCCAGTTCACTTTGATACTGACATAATTTTCTAACTATGAGTAATTTCTTTATATCTCATATCTATAAACAACTATATATGTTATAAGCAAAATTTATTAAGTATGTAAAAGGTAAACATAATTATTAAACAGTAAATTTAATACGAGTATAATAAGGCAAGATATAATACAGTTATGCAAAGAAAATTATGTCTTGGCTGCGAAACGTCCCGACAGCCAAACGGCCACGGTGAAATGGCAACGGGGAAAAGTCCTAGACCCCACCCCTAAAAAACCCTCGCTTTAAATATTTAATCTCATTTGCTGCCTAGCGAAGGCTAACGGAAATCAGATGTTATAATAAAGGTCGAAATTATAAAAAAAATGATTAATGAATGTAAAATACCTTTTGCTTACCCCCAACAGAATTTAAACTACTCGAAAAAAAATCTTAACGATCTTGGAAAGAAGCTTAATTCCAAACCTGAGGATCTGATCCAACTGTTTACAAAATCCTATATAAGTTAACGTTCTTTCAAATATTAAATTTACTCATCATTTTTTTTCAATTAATGATCTCTTGAGAGTTTCTACCTCTTTCTAAATTCCTGGAGGAAAAAATATTTTGTAATCACACAGTGTGTGATTACAAAAGAAATTTTTCACATTTAAGGTTTTTAATCATCTATTTTAATTCACTTTTTATTTTCTTAATATCAATTATCACCTCGCTCTCCAGCTTTGTGTTCGGCGAACAAGTCTGTAAAATTACAGTATTGCAGCAACTTCTACATCCTAACTGAATTCCAACATGATCAGAACTTTAATTCTCTTCAAGGAAGTCATGTTTTTAAATCTGTGCCTAATGTTCTACATTTAAATTTCCTTTCAGTGTTGAATGGTGAAAGTTTAACAAATAATTTCATTTAAAATACACTAGCTTTTAATTTTTCATTTGTGATACTGAAGCTTTTAAATTTACATTTACAGTATAATCTAGCAATAGCACATTTTGCATTTACGATATATTAATTCTTAATGATGCGAAAGACGTAAAAATGAGCGATGCCATCGCCGGGACTCGAACCTGGACTTCTTGAATGCGCGCCGAGTGTACTACCTTTACATCACGAAGACATGCTGGAAGGAGGAAGAAAATACCTTAAGCTTTAAAGATACCTAAGCTTTTAACATATTAAACTTCAAAGCATTGCATTTACATAATATTACACAGTACCTTCAGCAAAGGAAATGAGTAAACACATACACTAGTTGCTATTACTTTGACTTGACTTTGTGCACTTATATTTACAACCTTATCGACTAAGCTAACATACTAAACGAGTTCAGCATGCTTTTCTCATCATAGCAAACAAAATTTCTTAAAAAATAGAAAAATTCATCAAAAAAAAAAAAAAGTCTGAAAGGTTTCAGATTTTAAATTACGTCCAAAGGGGCGTTTTTTTTAACGTTTTGCGTGTTACTTTTATTTATTAATTAAATATCATGGTCTTCGCACTTAAACCATAAAATTCAAATCAACAGCAATATCACAAAATAATTTTAAAATGAGCATATCTTTATTTCAGATATTCCGAATCTCCGATACGCTGTTCCGTGCGCTAGAAATAAAAAGGTGTTTTTTTTTCGCCTGTAGAGTGTTGCCATTACTCGCTTTTAATCGTTAAGTTTGCTTATCAAAAATTCGTTAAAGTGTTAAAAAATATGAAATAGGTAATAAATCAAATTCGAAATACCAAATTTGGTATCCAGATGCCCATATTCGGGTGGAAACGTACGTTTTTCAAAATTAGATGGCTCTAGGTAACGTTGTTTTATCACAATGCGAGAAACATACTTATATTTATGCAGATTCTTCATTATTTTATTTCTTTAAATATAATACAGAGCGATACTATTTGGTGGCAACAGTTTGAAAAGAGACTCGGATATTTATAGTGAACCAACGCAAAATTCCAAAACGAAAATAATAGTCCTTCACGGCAAATTGCCCCTTTGGAGTAAAAAGCTTCAGTATTGTTCATAACAACCGAATTATCCTCGCGTAAGGTAAAATAAATGTATATTAGCAACTTCATGCATGAAATTCCTGCTTGAAAATTTCTACTTGAAAAAATAAATATATTAAAATAAATATAAAAAAAAAACAAAATCTGCAATGTTTCAGATTTTAAATTACGTCCAAAGGGGCGTTTTTTAACATTTTGTGTGTTACCTTTCTTTATTAAATATCATGTTCCTCGCACTTAAACCATAAGATCCAGTGCAACAGCAATATCGCAAAATGGTTTTAAAACGAGCATATCTTTAGAATTTCTGATACAGAGACTCACGCGCTGGATATAAAAATGTTTTTTCTGCACAACGTTGCCATTGCTCGCTTTGAAATCCTTGAGTTTGTTAATCGAAAATTCGTCAAAGTTTTAAAAAATAGGAAATCGATCATAAAACAAATTTCAAATTTCAAATTTGGTCTTCCACATGCTCATATTCGTTGGATGATTACGTTATTCAAAATTCGATGACTCTATGTACCGTTGTTTTATCACAATACGAGAAATATACATACATTTATGCAGATTTTTCATTATTTAATTTCTTCAAATATAATGCAGGACTCTAACATTTTGTGGCAACAGTTTGAAAAGAGAACCGACATTTATGAGTCCGACGCAAAATGCCAAAACGAAACTAATAGTCTTTCGGGATTCAAATCCCTTTGGACTAAAAAAAAAAAAAAAAAAATCTGAAATGTTTCAGATTTTAAATTACGTCCAAAGGGGCGTTTTTTTAACGTTTTGAGTGTTACCTTTATTTATTAAATATCATGTTCTTTGCACTTAAAGCATAAAATTCAGTTCAAGAGCAATATCGCAAAATAATGTTAAATTAAGCATATCTTTAGAATTTCCGATATACACAGTCTCGCGAGCTGGAGATAAAAGTATTTTTTTTCTATATAAAGTTGCCATTTCTCGCTTTTAAAGCATTGAGTTTGTAAATCAAAAATTCAGTTTTACAAAATATAAAATCTATAATAAAACAAATTCCAAATTTGGGATTTCAGATGCCCATATTCGCAGTAGGATTTCGTCATTCAAAATTCGATGGCTCTATGTACCATTGTTTTATCACAATGCGAGAAATAGACAATCATTTATGCAGATTTTTCATTATTTAATTTCTTCAAATATAATGCAGGACTCTAACATTTTGTGGCAACAGTTTGAAAAGTGAACCGACGTTTATGAGTCCGACGCAAAATCGCAAAACGGAAACAATAGTCCTTCAGGGACAAAGCCCCTTTGGACTAATTAAAATAAATATAAATCAATTAATTAAATTTTAATCTTTAATTTAAATGAAATTGAAAATTTCTATTTGAAAAAATAAAGTAAATTTTCAATTTTGTTGTCGTGGTAAACAGGCATCATCTTTATCGTAAGTTCGTTTCATGAATGAGAACTTTAATTTTTCTAATTTTTCTGCGTGGCTTTTGACATCTTGCTCTTTCCTGGGCATTTTCCACTCAAACCTTGATCCGTGTGTATTTTGTTTATCATTCCTCTCATTCTGGCTCCCTGGAACACTGCATCGGAACATTACTTATGGAGTTCCCGATCTGTACTATCTCGGCTACCGTTCTACGTTTTCTGGTCGCTGACTGGTTTTTCCTTAGGCAAACTTGGTCTTTTCCATCATAGGTTTTTATGTAACTGACAAGTTATTTCTCTGTTGTTGCGTGCTTTCTGCTGATGTTCTTTAAGGGACTTCTCGTCTAGAGACATTCTTAAAAAATGTCCTCTACTTCTTATACGGGTGATCCGATATCACTAGGATGCTTCACCTTGTGCTTAAAATTTTTGCCTCTTCTTTACTTTTTTTTTCTTATGTCCCCTTTCCCTATATTTCGAGAATACTTCTAACCTGAAGATTTCATGTTGTTACCCGCCTTCTTCCTTTTACTCTGCGGACCTTTCACAGAAATAAAATTCATCGACCTTTCCGAATGATCTTCCACTATTAGAGACGTTACCTCTAACACAGCTCTTATGAGCGGCATACATATACACAAATATAAGCAGTAGTAAAGATGGTGTTGGTGTTTTTTAATTGTGGCAAAGCACACTAGGGCTATCTGCCTAAGGGAAGGGATGCCTTCGTGGAGGACTTTCTAAGGGAAACTGCCTCGTATACACGTTACACATGGGGAACACCACGAAAACACCCATGCAGCCAGCCCGTTCGCGGGATTCGAACCTCGGACCGATTTACCAGTGTTCAGCGACTTTACCGTTCGGCCGCTGGTGGGCCTCAGTAGTAAAGATGAAACCTTTTATTGTAAAAATGCTAAAAGGGCATTTATATATAAAATGTGTGAAATTCTTTTATATAAATATGTATATATACATACATATTTGTATAAAATAACTTTTCAATAACAAAGGGTTGTTTTTACACAAAAATTTTAGGTAAGAGAGTACAACAAAAAAATAAAATAAAATTTCGAATTTTTTTTCCTCTTGAAGGTAGAAAATGATTTAACTAATTTAGTTTACCTGATTATGGAAAGCAAATAAGGGCTGCCTACCTAAGGGGAGAAATGCCTTGGTGGAGGGCGTTTTAAGGGAAATTGTTACGTATCTACACTACACATGGGAAAAACCACGAAAACACCACTGCAATTCAAACACAGGTTGATCTACCAGTGTTCAGCGACTTTACGGCTTCGCCGCTGGTGAACTTGATGAAAGTGTCCAAATTTTGAGAGCTTTTCTAGGATCAGTTATGCTTATTACATTATCACAGTAGCGTAAATATTGACATAGAAATAATGCGAAAAAATGTAAAGTTTTGCATGTTGTACTAAATATCCTCATATCGGCAAAGTACTCATAATCTGAAAGTGCACTTTTCTTTTTTTATTTCTTAAATGGAACCACGAATTTAGGACCAACCATTAGATAATTATTAGTTATATATGAATGTATATATTGTGTAAAACTGTGTCTAACATTTATATCAAATATAACATTTTGAAGGCAAACTATTAAGTATTTCAGCAAACGCCTCTAAACAAAAATTGAGAAACCTTCTTATAATGATAACGGCATTGAATTTTAAAATAAAGGAAACACTGCACTGGTGTTATAGCGTTTCTTATACAGCCTTAAAAAAAAAGCAAACAAATTGGAATATGTATTTTTTCTATTCAATAAAAATGCATTGTGGAAAAAAACTTGACACTTTTGCCGCTAATTTTCGTTCCAGACTATCAAACAAAACTTGATATTTAAAAACTACAACGAGCTTTAGAAAAACGTAGCTGTCGTTTCTTTTGTTTTCTAGCTTAGTATTAAAATACAAAACCTCTGTGTCTGATTTGAAAACGGTAATGATCACGATATTTTTACTTAAAAATGCCAATGAAGCACAGGCACTTACATTTGATAGTTAATTGCTATTTAGCGTTAATAACTTGCACAGTTCAAAGAAGAAAAACTGTCAATAAAGAACTTTCCCAGAAGTATATTAAATCTGTATTATATTAACGGCTACCCCTTTTATTATAAAGAATCAGAGGCTTAATCCCAGTGGGTTTAATAAATGGTAAATTTAAAAAACAATAAATACATTTTAAAAAACATCATGATAATATAATCAATATTATTTAGTAAATAAATTATATATATATACCTTAGTTACTAGAATTAAGTAAACATTCAAGAAAATTAAGATTTTGTTACACAAAGTATTTAAGTAGGAAATGAAATATTTAAGGAATTAATTATAGTAAATAATTAAAAAATATTAAAGTTTATTCCTGCTTTACATAAAACCGCGCTTATTCTGTATATTATGTGAAAGCTTAAGTTTGAGTGCAAGCTTAGTTTGTTGTAACAAATGATGATTTGATTGCATTTCTGTAACGATAATTAAATAAGTTTGGTGAACTAATTACTAAGTAATTAATCTCGAAAGTGTGCAGTGGAAATATTTCAAGAATTTCTCTGCTGCTCTTATCAATTACTTTTAGAAAGAATTCAGGAATATGCAATATACTTATCCATTAAGTCATCCATTAACGCGACATTAAGCTTCTTGTGCATTTTATATCGGCATTCTTGACCTTTATAACTATTAGTAATTCCATGTAGAATTAATTTTCTAAAAGGCCAATAAACTGTTACGTTTTCATATATCATATGTGATAATTCGCCGCCATATTCTCTATCATACTAACCAAATAATCATTTATAAGTTAAACTGTACTTTAAATGTTCTTTTACGCAATAATCTAGGTTTAAAATACACTCCTGTCCATTATTTATATACCCCAAAATAATCATATTCCATGAAACGTACAGTTGATGTAATACACTTTTACAGAGAATGTGTGAAAGACAAACTTGTCTTATCCAATCTAAGAATACCAAATGGCTTCTGATATGGAGAAGCATTACGTCGTCAGCCGTTGAGTCAAGAACTTCGTTTAAAATGGATGTCTGAGTGAATTTCTGCAATACATTTCATTTATATGTGTCAAAGTTCAATAGAACTAGAGGGAAAACCAATGGACCCACGATCTGTTTACTGATGAACCCAGGTTTAGTTCAACATCTGATTATAAACGTGATGGAGTCAGCAACGCGAAATCTTACTTTAGGTATGGGAAGGAATAATGAACAATGGGTATAATGACAATGGACCCCTACATGTTTCTAACAGCGGTTCTATGATTGGACACAGATATATGGATGAGGTGTTAGAATCAAAGGTGCACTGAGTTTTAATTTATCAATAATAATGCTCTTCCACATCAAACAAATCTTGTTGGCAAATTCCTTGAACATGAGGATATTCAGTAAATACCGTGGCCAGCAAAATCTTCTGATATTTATACGATAGAGAACAACCTCTGAAAAGCAAACATCCTCCTCTTAGAAATGTAAATATCCTGAAGACTGTATTATTGGCGTAGTATAACTTAAATTCCCAAACTATGGCTAAAACCCAAACTATGGTTAAAACTTTATTGCGAACATGAATACACATATTGTGTGATATGTGGACATATTGTTAGACAAATTTGGAAATCTAAGTGTTCGTTTACTGTCAGTATTATTGATAGTACGAAAATTCGTTGCTGTGTGGTTTAGTTTGGTTAGGTTTATTTGACTACGGAAAAGCACTCGAATGGATGCCTTCGGGGAATGATAATGAAAATTATTGGCCTTTCTAAGAAAAACTGACTAGTATACACTTTACACATAGGGAAAACCATAAAAAAACCATGCAGTCAGCCCTTTCACGGAATTCGAACCTCGGACCCAACTACCACTGTTCAGTTTCTTTACCGTTCGCCCGCTAGTGGGCTCGTTGCAATATGAATGTACAAGTCAGGATAGATAAGCCTTTATTTTTTGAGTTATTCTTTTTTTTCTGAACTCTCTTTGTACCATATTATTACCATTTTTATTGTTTCATGCTACCTTTTTATAGCATACGCGATGCTCTTAAATAATTTCCTTTGTATTAATGTGTTGTGTTATTATGTATCATTCCATAATAAACTCATAAAATGATAGTTTGCATTTTCTAAGAAATCTGGGATTTAATGAAGGTGAAGATAATTTTGGATATATGTGTAATTTCATATGGGATTCAGATGCTAAGTATTAGGATAATTTTCAAAATGTAAATGTTGATTTAATGTCAGTATTATAAGTATTCAAAATATTATCTCAGTTGCAAAGCTTTAACCAGTGGTCTCCGCCTGGAGGTCTGTGGGCCGCAGGCGGCTCTCAAAGCAACTTTATGCGGCATGTGAACACATTTTAATTGTTCGTACATGTGATGTTGTAAATATTTGAAGATTTCAGTTATTTAAAGTCCGAGTTTATATAATTTTCATTATCCATAAAAACGAACGTGAATAAGGCATTGGGATAATTTTAGTCTTACATAACCTAACATATGCTAAGTAACCTAAAATTAACCACTCACATTTTAGAAAAGTTCAAAAAACAAAAATATAATACTTAAGCACTATGATTATTGGAAGCTTTATCACCACCAATGGCCGAATGAATAAGACCGCCGAGCAGTATAAAGAAAATCCTTCAGCTGAGGTCGAAAGTCTCTATCAGTGTAAAGAAGTCTTGCTTCTTTGCTGTTAGAAAGTTTAGACAAAAGGAGAGGCATCAGTAATGACATAATCCATTTCAGTAATCAATTACTGCAATCAAACGAGATTAATTAAGAAAAGCCGATTAACAAAAGCTTTATAGGGAAAGATCATGTAAACTCAGATAAAAGTAAGAGTAAAGCATCTTAATTCAAATTGCAATTGATTCTGGAAGAGAACTTAAAACTAAACCACTGAGAAAATGTTTTACTTCGTTAATTTCGACTTTTTTAGTTATCATTTATGCGTGCCCAATTTGGGCTTTCATCTCAAACAGCTCAAGCTTTTCAAGTATTCCAAAACACGTTTTTCAAGGTTATTAAGTGAACACCGTATATGATGAGAAACTTAGCATTCCCAATGAACCTTCGACTCGATATTCTGAAAAACTACCTATATAGAACTACGAACAATTCTTCAGGAAAACTAGAACTGCTACTGGCAGAATCTCAAATTAAAGGTATTGCTGAATGACTACTAGCTCAGGCTGCATGCTCAGCACCTGTTCAGAAGGTATTGTAAAATCTTCGCACCTTTTACTGACTACTTTTCGCTTTCTGATCGCATTGGGTAATGAGTCTAAATTATTTCACGTATATATTTCCGAATACGCACGTATATTTTTAGTGCATGTATGGAAACATACCTGTCTTCTATTACATGGAGTATGTTTGATCCTCAAATGGCGAACATCCTTAAACAAATATCTCTGTGTTATAAGATATTTCTCCTTTTGCATCTATACAATATCCTTAAATGGAAGAGAAAGTTGTTCTTTAAAAAGCAAAAACCTTTATTTGTTTTCCTTACAAAATTCCATAATCAATGCAAAATGGATTTTTTAATCTGTGTTATATCACGAAAAGCAAATCGTAAAAAATAAACACAAAAAAATTCCCAAGTCATTTGAAAAACGACTCTTTAATTGATACGAAACTTCATCCGTGTCGAGTCGTAATGAGGTCTGAACTGCATAATGACTTATCGTAGATAATCTGAAGTGTTATAATCCGGTCTTAAAGGAAATAAAGTCATTCCTTTATGTAACATATCTCTAGAGCTTTGATATGGAATTTGTTAATGAGAATTTAATGAGGTTCTAACTGATAAAACTTGATTCTTCCTTACGGATATTCCCTAGATCTCTTAGGAAGTTATCTAGGGATTTAAACAGAACTTATTCTCACGCATAAACCTTTCACATGGAAAATAGTTCTGCAGTAAAGTTCTCTACGTGTTAGGAACACGAAGTGTATCATGGCATAAGGATGAACTGGAACCTTGAGCTCTTGAGAATTTCAGTTTCCGAATACCTTACACTGTAACTGCGAGTAGACAAACTAAATGAGGCAACGAAAGCAGTGGAATTTAGTATGAACAATTATAGTCATTTTTATTATTTTAAACGGAGATAACTTGACAATAGTGTGTCATAGTTGACACCTGAATCTAATTCTCAAGCAAACAGAATCTCTGATCGATTAGCATTTTTTATTATGTATTGGTTCCCAGAAATATATGAGGACAAAAAAAACGAAATATTGTCAGGTAAATTATGTACCAAGAAAATGATATGTTACACAAGTTATAGTTTATCAATTTAGAGCAATCTGTATTTCATTTTCCGGGATCTCTTCTTTTGCAACGTTCACAGATTATCAAAACAGAAAAAAATTAATTAATTATTTTATTCTTCTAGGAAGCAAGATAAAGTATATCTAGTTTTATTACGAACTTCTGCAAAAATTAAGGATATTCGCAATCTTGTATTGAGTAATCGCTAGGCTCGGTAATTTTCACAATATTTCAAGCTTTTGAATGTTATTAACTGGTGACTACGTCAAATAATAATCACTCAAATCTAAGTAATATCATGATATCCTTTATTGAGACTTTCAAAAAATGGTCTCTTATGTATTTTTCTTTTGCAAAATCTCCTATTTGCTTTAACTTCCTTAACTTTAATGCGTCATCACATTTACCTGTTATCAAGGCAATTAGCAAACATACAGTTGCGTTATCTTAACATTCAGATTAAAAGAAGAGTCCTTCATCTCTCACATAAATTTTAGACATCTAGAAATTTCAACAATATTATCTTTTAAAAAAGTTAATTTAAACTTGATTAATATCAGACAACTAGAAATCAAAATACAAAAATCTAGAAAGAAAGTTGTAAACCACAGAGTACCATGAATTATTTAGCTCAAACAGAAAAACTTGCCGAATATCAAGATATTCCGAAAACTAGATTTCTTTATCTGAAGATCCGAATTGAAATCTTTTTACTTAAGAGAATTTTTCGTGGCGTCTATACGAACGTATGTACGAACGTACGTACGTACGTATCTCGCATAACTCAAAAACGAGTAGCCTCAGAACGTTGAAATTTTGTATATAGGACTGCTATAACATGTAGATGTGCACCTCGTATTTTGGTTCCAATCGACCGCACCAAACGTATATAAATATATTTATATATATATCTACTCTGTTACCAGGCTCAGTGAACTCAGTTTCTTTACTCTTATATGTTTGTAAATTGTACATATTTTGCTTTAAAAATGAATGAATTATGTTGTTCCTATCTTCCGGTTGACGCTTTTATGCCTTTAGTAAAACTGAACGCAATATTTTTAGAATTATCAACAATTTTAAAGTTGTTTAATTGCCGCTAAGCCTAATAAATTTTTTGATGGCGGCCATTGCTTGTTCACATTTGAAACAGCAGAGTAGTGGATTTGTTGCCAATTTAGAGAAACGTAGCTTCGCAACAACAAAGATAACACCTTCATTTATTATTTCGAATTAAATCATGCTTAATCCTTTCTGGAATGTTTTCGAGGAAATAAATGTTTAATATTTACTTCGTAAATTTTAATACAGATATTTTGAGTTTTTATTTTTGCCTTATCGCGAAGTGAGAACTGAATTAATTGAATGAGAAATACTGAATCGTCTGTGAAAAACTGTTTCTTTTTTGTTTTGTTTGCTTAATATCTTTTATACATCGTTCTAGCTTTATTAGAGTATTTGAATAGAACATGTGGCAACGATTAGATAATTCTTTAAATGATATAAATTTTGTGCATTCTGAGTTATAATATGAACGAAATATAATACTGTTAAGTGAACCTAGCGGCAGAGTGTCGTATGGTAAACAAATAAAGTGAAGTTTAAGGAATGCATGTGACTCATTACTTATTATTGTGTTTTATGCGCTGTCGGCAAAGTAGTTTTAATTCAATCCAATAAGTTTAAACGAAATGCAAGAAAAAATGCGTATAATTTAATATTCGTACAAGGAAGTCATGCGGTGTACACATCAGATTTTTTTAATTATGAAACAGGATACAAGGACAATCAGTTTTGCCACTGCTCGCTTAGAAATCGTTGAGTTTGTTAATAAAAAAATTCGTTAAAAGTATTACAAAATATGAAATCTATAATATCCAATTTCAAATTCTAAATTCTGGCTTCTGGATGCCCATATTCAGTGGAAGCTTACATTATTCAAAATTTGATGGCTCTAGGTACCGCTGTTTTTGTCACAGTGCGAGAAACATACATACATTTATGCAGATTCTTCATTATTTAATTTCTTTAAATAAATATAACACAGGGCTCTAATATTTGGTGGCAACAATTTTAAAAGTGAACCGATATTTAAAGTTAACCAACGATATGTGCCAAAACGAAATTAATAGCACTTCTGGGTTAACGCCCTTTGGGCTAAACATAACGATCGTTGGTAAAGTGTAGATTATTCATTAGACAACATATCCATTATAAGAATACGTTGGTTGAGAAATGCTGCGTCTTAGTTAACATAGAGTCTGATCGTACTACCTCTGATTCGTAGACTTTGAGGTTTGGGAAAACTTCGTTATTATAAAAGAGAATGGAGAACTTAAGGACTTTATTTAAAGGAATATTTTCATCTCACTAAGACTTAAGTGAGATCAGTGCCTTTTAAAATTAAGGGTTTTTTGTTTAGTGCGTGGTTTTAAGCAGAAAGGTTATAGGTTCCATTCATGTTCGAACCAACTATGTATAATTTAATATAATAATCCCGAAGTCAGCTGGATTTCACACTAATAATATCACAATTCTAGCGCCTTTTAATGCCAAAGAAAGTCTGATTTCGTTTTTTTTAGGGGGGGTGGTTTTTATGTAATAATTCTGCTTCTAATTCATTTTGTGAATTTATCTAATTATGTCGTGCAGAAAGCCATCACAACATTTCTGCACCTATAAAATGCATCATTGTAGTACCATTCCAAAATGATCGACGAACACATTTGTTAAGTTGCACATAACAGAATAGTAGCTTAATAATCGTAATCGTGGTTAGATATGTGAGCTGCGTGAGTTAAGCACTTTAAATGAGTTCATAGAAGTAATTAAATGTCTATAATACATTGAATAATGTAAATCATTATATAAATTTGATCCTGGACTATATTTGAATATAATTCTAGGAAATTAATTGCAGTAATGAAATAGATAAATTGCACCTCTCCCTGCTACAGCATGTGACTCATTACTTACTATTGTTATAGATAATTAAGATCTTCCTACATTTATCTTCTATTACTACGCATAAATTATTTTTATTGTTTGACATATTGTTCCTGTATGTTATTGAGATCTTCATGCACAGTTTGTTGAGCAGTCTATGTTTCTAGATGTAATATGCATTACACAAAACTGTCTAGCATATTATAAAAACCAAATAATTTTGGTACATACTCGTATGCAGTAAAAAGTATGAAATAATGACATTACACTAACAGGTATGAAATAATGACAGTAAATGATTAATATTTATTTTATATATTAATGTTTGTTGATTTCTTGAGACATATGACACTAAAATGTGTGTTTCGGTATTAAAAGACTATTATTTAGTATAATATTTACAAGCCTTATATTTAGAGCTAGAATTTTGATGTCGTAGAATGCTGAAACGCCGATCCACCATGAATAAGAAATGTGGCAGTCGAGATATATTTCATTCAACTTTCATTTCAACAAACATTTACGGCAACAATCAAGCTGGCACATTAATTGTGCCTATGTCGAAAGGTTTTACATTTTAGATAAATTTGCAGTAAGAAAGACGTTGCTGACAGACTGCAGTCCAGCTAGGCCAACACGTAGAAAGTAATTGCGTTATGTTTAGGGTGAAATCTTAAGTCAAACTGAGCTAGTTTTGGTTCTCAATGCATTTTGATTGGATAGTTAATAATTAGGATACAATAACACGACGAACGGGTATTAATTTAGAAGTCAAACAACAAAAATGTGCGTTATATTTTCAAATTTTCACAGGAGTAGTTTCGATGGTTTTACCGAATCATCATCCTCAACAGCAAAAGCGCAAATGAACGAGATAAGATAAGTAAGAAAGACTGGACAGGAGATAAGCTACTGGCGCCATCTGTTGATGAAACGAGAACTAAAACGTAATTTCTTTACGGGCTGAAGGCAAGGATGGAATGAAATTAGGGCCGTTAACTAGAGCAGAAAGATTTTTTGAATGTGAAATGACTCTAGAAAATCTAATTCACCAATGGAAGATGTTTCTTGAATAATTTTGGCTGCAGAAAATTTGAAAGTGTGATTTTCGGACCAACAGTGGTGGGCAACAGAAGATTTCTGTGTTTCCTTTTTTCTAACATATGCCTCATGTTCCTTAATGTGAAATTTTAAGGCTCTCTTAGTTTGATCAATGTAAATTAAACCACACTGCCAAGGAGTCTTGTAAATACCCCAGGAATTCATATCCGGAATGGGGTCCTTGAGTTTGGAACTCGGAATTTTATTAATGGGAGGAGAATGCTAAAAAATTACTATTGGCTGTTTGAGTTTTAGTTCCATTTACATAATCAGAATTATGTAAGTCATATATGACATGGATTCGTCTTGAAATGACGCAGTGAAAATAGAGGTTACTGTTTTTAAAGTATAGAAGGGAAATTAATTTACGTTGTTAATTTTAATTTTATCCTCTACATATTCTTTATTTTTTACATATGTAAAATTTAGACAATAATAAAAATAATAATAATAATCGCAATGTACTTCAGGAAAATGAAATGTTGTGCTTCTTTTTTTATTATTATTATTCAGAAATCCCAGAACGTGAATAAAATGTATCCGCATCCTTTTTTGAAGGAGTACGTAAAATATAACACTCAAGATTCTGATTTCCTTTTTCTACTGTTAGCTTCCAAAATAAGTTTGCCCTGGATTTTGGATATGCAAGAAAAATTCCAAAGTATTCCACAGACCAAAACGAGAAAACATTTTTCGTAAAATGATTTTGAGTTCCTCCACCCTACCCTACATTGTGAAGCAAAAACGCGTTGAGATTGAATGATTGTGTATAAAAAACGAGAGGTAAACTCTGTAACCTGACGCAGAAAAGGTGAGGGGCGACGTCTAGCGGAGAATTTCATGAATGAGACATTGTTGTCGCTCTCAAAAATCAAAATTCCGAATGTTGAAGAGAAAATTGACTTTCTTGTCGACACCTGGCTACTACAGCGTTAACTTTTAGCTTATGTTATAAGAATGATCTTCAGAAGTAAGTTTTCCTAGAGAATTTTTTGTTTCTTCTTCCTTGAGAAAATGAACAGATGGAAAAGCAAACAATTTTAATACTAAAACGAAAAACATTTGCTATTTCTTGTGCTTCTTGGAGTGTTTCCTATCTTATGAAGCAGTCTTTGAAGCTAAGACGTATTTACTTATTATCAAACGAAAAATAATAAAGGAAATTCTTGACGTTAGTTTTACTTGAAGAAATTATTTAATAGCCTTTCATTTTTTCCTTAAGCATTTTTATGTTTTATTTTTTTTTACTAGAATCCATGATATTATTAAAGCTATTTTCATTGGAATTCATTATTTTAATGGTAAAAGAAACTTATCAGTAAGAAAAAATAGAAGCTAAGGTATAAAACGTTTTTAGGACAAGCATTATTTTGTAATATCAGCAGGAAAAAAGAAAAGCTTAAAATGTAATGCACTTTGAAAAAGGTAACGTTTTTGCAACAATATATTGATTAAATTATTTCACATTTAAACTACATTTGTGATACATGTCCTATAATGTTTAAAACCTACTTTAGAAAACTTACATATTAAAAGTGCATTATGTTTGAATTAAGAGATATTTCTATTATAATAAATTTAAATTATAAAAATGTTTCAATTTTTTTTTTTTTTAATTCAGGTATAATAACGATAGGTACGCGGCGAAAAACAAAATGGGACATTTCTTCCCGTTCTACAAGGCCAAATGACGAAATTCAAATTGTGTTTTTCATGTTCGAGAGTGCGACTTAGAATGTGTATTAGACTTATATATAGCATTCTTCCAATATAAGTATTTTTAACATAAAATCGGGCGTTTTCTGAAATGACATGTCAATTTTTTTCCATATTTCGATTTTGCAACTCAAATTACGCCAAACTGCCAAGTTTTGTAAAACTCGTACGAGTACTTTTTTAAAAAATTAACTCTCAAACTTTTATCCAAGCAGTGTTAATTGAATTTGATATATATTTATTAATATGTCTTTTTTATTAAACTTACTTGATTCCTTGTTCCAGAATTAGAAATTTCGGTTCATTACAAATACAATTCTCCCATTTTTATGATTTATTTTAAAATAATTGTTACAAATTTTTCAGAAAAAATTTGAATTATAAACTAAACCATTTTTGCCATCATCTTAAATTAGGTGTATTTCTAAGCATATCTGCAAAAATTTATAGTTTGTTATTCAAACTTTCCTAAGCTATACGTGAATTTACATATTGGCATGTTTTGAAATTTGGCATATCTGTTATAAGCGATTATAACGTCAAATGTGGTTTCCGCACTTTGTCAAAATTATTTGAAATTATGAAACATGACTTTTTTACGCTCGTTTACATTGAAAAAAAAAGGAAACGAAAATAGGTTACTATAAAATAAGAAGTTCGTCAAGTGAATTATTCTTGGAGCAAACTGAAAAAAAAAATGAGATAAATTTTTTAATTTCTCCCTAAATTTCGCAAGAATTTCACAAAATTTAGCCATAAATTTAGTAGTAGAATCGAAATATGGAAAAAAAATGGCATGTCATTTCAGAAAAAGTTCGATTTTGTATCAAAATACCTATTATAGAACAATTAATATACATAAATTTAATATATATCTTAAGTAGCGCTTTCGAGACATAAGAAACGCAAATTGAATTTCGTCAATCGATTCAGTAGAATGGGAGATATAGAACTGTCCCATTTTATTTATTTATTTATTTTTGCGCAGTATACTTACTGTTATTGTTATTATTATTAGGCAAAGAGAATTATTTTCTCAATAGACTGAATCGTTTGCACTACACTTAATTTGAGAAAATAAATGATCTTGTGCAGTATAATTAATTCTTGAAAAGTTTATTCGAACTTATATCTTTTCTCGAAATCTGAGAGGGTCTATATTTTAATATGTCTCAGAAGACTAAAAATTAAGGAATTTTCTCAATAGACTGAATCGTTTACACTACACTTAATTTGAGAAAATAAATTCTCTTGAGCAGTATAATTAATTCTTGAAATGTTTATTCGAACTTATGTCTTTTCTCGAAATCTGAGAGGGTCTATATTTTAATATGTCTCAGAAGTCTAAAAATTAAGGAATAATAAAAGCGAGAAATCTGAATAACCAGCTAAATAGCACGTTTTTAATTCTTGATTTTCAGTTCTATAATACAACGTATATCCAACTCGTGACAAGTCTATTTAATACTAAATCTTCACTTGAAAACCTTAAGATCCTCTCAAACATTTTCTGATTTGGAGTAATACATTTCTTATGAAAATATAAATAAATTCTGACTTAAGCTTCTATATTAAATTCCCGAAGCATTTCGTAAATTTTAAGTCACCTGTGGATTATTTTAGATGGCTGAGTTAGAGCATTTGCTAGATGGTGAGCTACTTTTGCTTTATACTAGGTTTTTGGCGCCAGACTGATACATGAGCGCTCGCTTTTGTTCTTCGTTAATGTTGCCTGGCAACAAATTCTGCACTGCATTTACGCAAGTCTAGCGTTTTTGTTGATCTTCCTAGTTTTCAATACTTTCTCTCGTTTTGTATTCAATGACTACTAACTGAGCGCTTATATAACGAAATAAATAAATTACTTTATTTCTTAAATCGTTAATTTCGTTATTTCATAGTTAGAGTTCAAAACCACTGGTCCGTCGACTGGAAGTATCTCTGCAATATTATGAAGTAGTTCTTTTTTCAGGAATTTTTTAAGTTAGAAAAAAGGCTTCATCGAATAATGTTGTTCTTATTCGAAAAAAAAAAACATAATTCGAAAGTAGAAGTAACGCGATTAAAAGGCTTTGTGACTAATGATCAATCTAACATCGTTACTGAAGTGCTGGAATGTAAACTGGACAATGTTAATATCATTTGAAATAAAACTATTAAAACTAACCAAATAATGTGGAAGAAATATTTCCGCAGATTATCTACACAATTTTTAGCAGGAAAAGAAAATGATCGTTTCATAATGACAATATGAAAATTGATACTGTTGTATTAGTTAAAGAAGATAAACTTCGACTATTCAGTTGGATAGTAGGCCGCATTTTTGACACCATCTCTGGAACCTGATAGTGTTATCCATGTTGCTGTCACCAAAACACCTCCTCACGATTCTTGTCATTGCCGGTCTTGCCCTCGTTGTTGTTATCAAAACTAAAATTCGCATATTTCTTCTACTGGTTAAAATTCAGCTCTTTGTTTGTTGATATATTGCATTTAATAGTTTAGAAATGATACGTACCTAACTTCGAACGCTCCAAATAATGTATATTAGCTTTGAAATTTGTATTTTAACGTCATGTGATAATGCTGCATGAGCGCGCGGCTTTTTTCTTCGCCAACGTTACCTAGCAACGAGTTATGCAATGCGCTTGCGCAAGTCCAGATGTTTCCTTGTTCTTCGTAGTTTCGTACAATGCTGAACATATAAAATGTAACACGAAGAAGGGCAAACGACATCAAAACCAAAGCCAAATTTATTATTAGAGATTACACATAGTATCAATGTTAATTGTTTTGAAATACAGCCTTCTTTGAGGTGAGGAAGACGAGTAAATCTCTAATGAATGTTGCATCCACACTTGTGCTACACGTAGCAGCATTGAGTGAAGGAACCTCTAGATGTGTTTTGAGGACTGACAGTCTATGCTACTTCCATATGTAACCAAAGTATATCTGGTGCATCCGCGGATGCGAAATGCCGGACTAGGCGTTCTCCGTTTATTGACCAGACATATTCCATAGGCGATAGATCAGAAGATAAAGCAGGCCAGGGAAACATTGAAATATGGTAGGCTAAGAAGAAAACTTGAATATTGCGTGTAAAGTGTGGTCACGCATTTTTATCCTGAAATGTGGCTTCAGTCAAGCCTTAAAGATAAGGAAGGATAACAATTTGGAAAGCCTCAGAGATATAACGTTGACTGATAAAGGTACCAATAATGCGAATTAGGGGGTAAGGAAATGTAATCCAGTACCACCCCACACCATAACACCGGATAACCTCTCTCCACTACGGCTCCAAACTCTGATCCGATCATCGTAGTACTGCTGGTAGTAGCCTGACTTATCCCATAACACAATTTTATGCCATTCAGATGTCCATCTGCGCCATTTCAAACGTAAACGCACCATTTCAAATGTAAACTCATGCGGTTTAAAGTTTAGCGGATACTCGTTTGCATTGTAAACGACGTCCAAGTGTTCGTGCAGACACAGATTGTTGTATTACACACTGCATATGTTGTGAAATGGTTACGAATGTTGCAGCAGTGCTATGTGCATGCCTGTCATAATCAGAGAAGTGCGACGAGGAGGATGCAATTTCTCCTGTCTGTCAATCGTTCCTAACTGCATCCACAGTTTAGGTATTTACATGACTATTACTTGACTACGTCGACACGATAATCCATTTCCCAGAAGGATAATCTGCAATTTCTGTATGAAACTATTCTGCCTCGTTCGAACTCAGAAATATACTCGTATAATGCTCATGTTTTTCTATAAGACATACCAAAGCTGAATACACGGAAAATCTCAGAAAACAATACACAGTATTCGAAACGTCAATCTTTTCTCTCTTTATATTCGGACTGTAAGGAGCACTGCAGTCGCCCATGATGTACCTGTCCGCTGAAATCCTAATCATATGCATATTCCATCACGGTATACACATGATGTTATGTTTCATGCTGTTTAGATGCTTCCTTCATAGTGTTGCATTTTGGATGGTCAGCAGTTTATATTTTCTCCCGTTTCGTCTTGAATGATTACTAACCCAGTTATTAGATTATGAAATAAATAAACAAAATTTGTTTTTGTTTCTGAATAAGTTAATTCGTTATCTCGAAGTAACAGTCCAAACACACTAGGAGATAATTAATTTCAACAATGCAGAAAATACTCATAAGAATCTTTGAGTGCTAGGAACGAATGTAACAGTACAGTATAGTACAACAGTGGAGTCAACCGAACACCAAAGAATATGAGAAAGCAAATCCTTTTTTCCAGGTCATCAGTCAGCCGGTTTGAAGATGAAAACTTTAATATTTGATCAATAAATTATGCAAAATACATAATTAAATAAAAATAATGTATAACATGATATAGTGATGACAGAAAGGATAATCACGAAAAAACAAATAAAAGAGCATATGCATGTCTTTGATAATGTTAAGATTTCTCGTGCGTATCTCAGAGAAATTATGCATAGAGTATGAGCAGCATTCCATTTCTTGTGCTGAGCAAACACTACGCCAAAGAATATATTAAGAAGGAAAACTCCGCAACAGGAGTGGATACAACTATATTTCAATTTTATTAATAATTAAGATCAATTAAATACTAGTGTAATTATTGATAATTACTATATTATTAATAATTAATATCAATTACTATAATTTTATAGTTATTGATTATAATTATTAATTGATATCACTTATTAATAATGTAATTATAAGTCAATTATTAAGAATTAATATCAATTTTATTAATAACTACATTTTTGACAATCAGTGGTTTCTTGATTATGCCGAGCCATTGAAGGTTCATATTCCGCAATCGACTCCCTTATCATCATAGACCCCCTTTAAAATTTCATTGACATTCAGGGGTCCATACCGATTTTGCTAGGAGCCCATGAAATAAATAATAGTCTAGGGAAAATTAAATCTCTTAAAACGCATTAACATTGTTTCCGTCGGGAACATCTGCAAAAATATAAATCTAGAGTTGCCTACATTATGCAGCTGCAAGTAATACAGAATAATGCTAAAATATCTATTTACATACACATGTATAACAAAAGTCTGTTCTTTCTCCTAGTTGAAATTATTTTTCTGGATGAACGAATGTCACACAGTTGTCTTGGCCATATGCCAGGAGCAAGAATGCAATTTATTGACTTTAGAAACAGTTCATGGCGTTTTTCCATCCATTTATTTTGTTTCTTCCCCTTGACCACATGTTCTTTCTTGCTGCTTTATAAATATAACATAAATTCAGCGCATTTATAACTCTAACTTTGATAATAAATAAGAAAGGTAGCAGATGAAAGATTTATTCGTAACTTGTACCTTACTGTTTTCTTGTTAAGCTGGCGGATGAAACATATAAACTGATTTATTTTATCGCAAGATTCTATACGTTTCACTCGTATTTTGATTCAATATAAACTTTGCTGATATTTTAAAGCGAAATTGCGTTATTCACATATCAAGACAAAAGTGAAGTTGCAAGTATTTGACTAACTATGCAATCTGCTAGATGTTTCATTGAAAAAAGTTCCAATATTACTATGCCTTGAAATCCTGTATATTCTGAAAACATTTTCAGCTTTAGATAATCGTATATACAAACTAACATTCATGTTACATAAGTTAATAACTGCTATGTTTATTTGTGTATCATGCAGGCTTTAGTCCCGCTAAAGTGCTGAAGTTCTGAACGGATCGTTTACAATCAATCCGACCTACAGCAGGTAGGTAGGTAGATTATCACCATTATTTTCTTGCTCTTTCTTTTAATGTTATAACAAAACAGATATTTTGCGTTGGTTTACGACGTAAAGTATTCCGAACTGCATGTACTTTCCAACCTCAAGTAGTCCGGAAAGAATGGAGGAAAAAAAAAAAAAGAGGAAACTTTTAACATTTGCAACCTTAGAAACAGTATATCAGTGGTTGATGCATATTGTTGCGAGCTATGAATGTCATGGATGTCTCTTCAAATAATCACTCGAGATATGTAGAAATGAACTGAGAATTCATTGCAACTAATAATGGCAGACAGCAAAATAAATAGCTGTAAATAATTAAAGACACAGATACTAGGTAAGCATGCGAGAAATATCATAATTTCCAATATCGCTCACAAAGTAAATTTTGAATCGCATCAAGAAGCCAATTTTTATAGACTTAAAATATCCTGCTTATAGAACAATATTTTTATGGTATTACCATGCCTTCTTAAAGCTGTCCAAGAAATTCCTCCTAGAGTTTCAAAAATACTTTTTCACGAAGTTACCGGGAAGTTGCCAAACTAGAGAATTATGAAATGTCATCAAGGCTTGTCAAGAAGATTTCTGCCCATATCTTTGTTTCTACTTGAACTGTTTCCGGAATTTAAATATTGTTGTATTTTATAGTACGATATATAATTTTAAGCAAGGAAGAAGCTTTTATATGGGAAACATGTATACTCAAATTTCATTTTGAAATTCTAACGACTGAAATCGTTATCTAATATCAAACAAATAAGCAATAAATTCATTAAAACAATACGAAACGCTATAACAATGTAATTAATCGAACGCATTGAAATATTTATAGAAATATACAGCATGATGCATACATGTGTACACATACATATATGTTGCGGTCAAATCCTGAAATGTGATCATTTCGCAGCTTAGCCCACAACATGAGAAAAAAATCTGATGTGTACACCACATGACTACCTTCTACGGAATATTAAATTATGCGCTTTTTTTCTTGCATTTCATTTAAACTTATTGGATTGAATTAAATCTACTTCGCCACAACGCATAAACCACAATAAAATAAATGTATTCTTTAAAATTCCCTCTATTTGTTTACCGTACCGACACTCTGGCGCTAGGTTCACTTAACAGTATTATATTTCGTTCGTATTTTAACTCAGAATGCACAAAATTTATATCATTTAAAAAATTATCTAATCGTTGCCACATGTTCTAATCAAATACTGTAATAAATCTCGAACGAGGTATAAAAGAAATTAAGCAAACAGAACAAAAAAAGAAACAGTTTTCCACAGACGATTGAATATTTCTCATTCAATTAATTCAGTTCTCACTTCGCGAAAAAGCAAAAATACATAAAAACTCAAAATATCTGTATTAAAAATTAGGAAGTAAATCTTAAACACTAATTCCTCGAAAACATTCCAGAAAGGATTAAGCATGATTTAATTCGCAATAATAAATGAAGGCGTTATCTTTGTTGTTGCGAAGCTTAGTTTCTCTAGATTGGCAACAAATCCACTAGTCTGCTGTTTCAAATGTAAACAAGCAATGGCCGTCATCAAAAAATGACTAGGCTTAGTGGCACTTAAACAACTTTAAAATTGTTGATAATTCTAAAAATATTGCATACAGATTTACTAAAGGCATAAAAACTTTAGCCGGAAGATACGAACAACATAATTGAATCATTTTAAAGCAAAAAAGGTACAATTTACAAACATATAAGAGTAAAGAAACTGAGATCACTGAGCCGGGTAACAGACCGGATATATGTATAAATATATTGGTATTCGTTTGGTGCGTCCGATTGCGACCATAATACGAGGTGCACATCTACATGTTATATCAGTCCTATATACAAAATTTCAACGTTTTGAGGTTACTCGTTTTTGAGTTATACGAGATACGTACGTTACGTACAGACGCCACGAAAAATTCTCTTCAGAATTCATTTTAAAGCAGTTTTATAATTTTTTGGAGGAAATGAGTCTTTTATTCTGACCTTACGTACAGATATTACGCAAAAACATCGTTAAATTGCATTCGATAGCAGTCAAAATGGATATTTTCGTTGAAATATGCTGCCTGAAACTTTTCGCGATTACAATATTTCCTTTTTACTTCGTACAAGGTAGTAAAAAACCAATGTAACGTCATTAATTTAGAATTCAAACAACAAAACTCGGAGTTAAATTTTCACAGATTTTTGTTGTTTGACGTCTAAATTAATATTTGTTCGGAGTGTTATTTTACCTTCGATATAACGTCACTTCTGAGCAGGTCAGTTTTAGTACTAGGCCAAAGTAAGCAACCAGAGTTAGAAATAATCTGTACTTCACTGCTGGTGCATTTTCACGAAAGGGATGTTCATAGCGAGTTAAAGACATATGTAAACACTAAATTAATTTTATAATTATTAAAAGTTACATTTTATCGTTATTTGCCAACACTATATAAAATATTATAATCAGAGAACTATAAAAAATTTTCGGACGCCGAAAATAATTAAATAGATAAAATGAAAAAAAAAAATGTGAGTAAGTAACATATGCTATTATAAATATTTTACAAAAAAGTAAAAATTACATAAAACTGATATACAATTAACGATCATAACACCATGATCGGATACTTTTATTTCTGTTTACTAGTGAAGTTTGATAACATAATATCATGTACTTCATAATGTAATACAAGCATGATATTAGCGGAAATTAATTCTATGAAATTCTTGAAAATACGAAAACATTTTTGTGAATGTCAATACTTAGATCCCGCTCCAGCGAATTCGGCCTTCTGTACAAAATTAGTGTGGTGTCTCTTCCCTCTGTATGTTTACTCCTTGTACGCTCACATATGTTAAACCGCCAGAAAGGTCGAATGTAATCATGTATTTTGCAAGGAGGTTAGAATAGAAGGAGAGAGAATTCGCAGTTTCCTCCGCTATCGGGGAATGAACCTAACAAGCGGCGTCCATGTTTGTTCTGTTAATACATTGCATTACGGCAGTGTACGTGTTTCTAAGCTGTTCCGTGCATGTATTTTCCAGTAAAAATATGTTAAATTTATAATGAAATGCTTCGCAATTGTTAAATTTTTGTTTTAACAACAAAGAAAATATCCATAATTTACGATGTACTGAAAATTATTAAGAAATATTTCGAAATCTAAATGCATGTGTATAACATTAAAGCCTTTTAAAATGATGTTTCTGCATATTTCAACACCCCCACCCCCACCCCCATACGTTTTAGGTTTTATTAGTAATCTGTTGGGTGTACTTTACCAAATTTTCCTTTAAGGGGACGTGGACTTTAAAAATTAATTACGTTTTTGTGTTTTTAACAAGAAATTTTACACATATACACATTATAACATCAGTTTATAAAATATATGTTCAAAATTTCAATTTATTTTAAATTTAAAAAATTTAAAACAAATAATTAATTATTTTAATTAAAGATTAAAAATGTTCCTTGCGCTCGAATTTTCAATTTTTTTTCCTAATTTTCCGTTTAAGTTAGTTATAAAGAATTAACAAAATATTTTCTGTATCCGTTATTGAATATGATGAATCAAAATTTTTAAAAAGGAATTTTGTGAACTTAAAACCAGTTTTCGGGAAAACATCACCTTTTGTTAAACATTATCACAAGTTTAAACTTCTTAATAACCTCATATCCAAAAATACATACATACTTCTACTGTAACATAGTATAACAGGATATTTTCTTCCAAATATCATTCATTTTGAACTAAAAATGAGTCGCATGGAGCATTTTCGAGACATAGGATCTGCCAAAAGCTTTGTTTTGTGAAAACCGAATTTAAAGTTTTTCTTCAAACTTACCTTTAATATATGGACATGAAAAACAGCAAATTAACTTTAAATATGAATTTGTAACCACTAGACAGCATTTTCGTATCATTTAACTATTTTTAATCTCATAATATTAAATATGGCAAATATAAACATATCTCAAATTGGTATGTGATTCGAAGTTATAGGGAGAAACAATTTATGCATTATATCCAATGAAACTTTCAAAATTCACCTGCACCATACGTTTTGTCTTCATTTGTCACATTTACATTATCTTTTAATGCTTTACAATATTTTTTTACTATTTCTGTTTTTTTCCAAGCAGGTAAACTTCAGTTTTTGCTTTGGTTCAAGCAACGTTGATCACGCTTTTTTGCAACGAATAGGGAAAACGAGTTTCGCCATGCTCTACGCATGTAGCATTTGCTTAACCAAAGTCAAATTCATTAACAGTTGTCAATCCTGACATTTCTAGCCTTTTATTTAGAAACAAACTTCTTTTGGGCAAATATATAAATTATAACTGTTGAAATAAAAGTTTTTTTATATTTTCTCCAAAATTGACATTGTTTATACATTTTAAATGCTTGTAACTTCTTTAAATTAGAATATTTGAATTCGTTTTTTTTTTTTTTTTTTTTTTTTTTTTTTTTTTTTTTTTTTTTGCATACGTTGCAGTTACGTATATGGAATATTACGAGAGTAAAAAATTAAATTCAATATTTAGATTGATTTTTAGCTATTTTAAAGTCCACCGTCCCCTTAAGAAGTGATATTTCTGATTTATTCACATTATTATCATAATTTATTAAAGTGAAAGTTTTAAATATATCCTTTTCAGAACCAACAACCTCATAAAAACAACAAATAAATATTAATAAAGTAAAACAGATTTATGTGAATTTAATGATATCAGTTTATCCGTGTTTCATATTTATGAATCTCAAAGAAATTGCATTAAATTGAGCTGAATTGCAGAAATATTACCTATATGAATTTTTGGATAAGTCTTTCCACATGTTCAGTTGTGCTAATATTTTACTTACTTTTATCTGTATGCTGCCCAGAAATTTGTGCAAACAATTTTTAACAACAGAACAGTTTATCTTGATCAAATGCACAAATTATATTCATAACAGTTCACGAAATTTAAAAATGAATAATAATTAATAGATAAAGAAAAGTATTACTTTATTTAACACCTTTACAATTCATAAAAATAGTAACAATTGATTTCTTACTTTTCATAAAAATTATAAAACTAATTACCTGAAACGTCCAAACTGTACAGATTGAATCCTAGCATATATCATTGTATGCTGAGGAACGAAGATACCAGCTATAAACAGAAACATTAAAATGTATTTAACCTATTTTGATCAAGTCTTTTTTTCATATCTGGAAAAATAACATGACATTGTAATATTTTTCAACATATTGTTGCGTGCGTACGGGTTCGTTACGAAATGAATGCACAAGTCCGATGAAAAATGAACAAAAATGTATTATTACCACAAAATGCTTAAATTCCCTCAGATATTCTTTCAGTTTTACAATATCTCACAGTAGTTATCTTCTAACTACTCAAACGTTCAAGAGAACTTAATTCAAAACAGCTAAAGAAAGCTAATCCGCGAATTCGCTACACTCAACAAGAGCAGTTTTCTAAACAACAACAAACTAAGTAACTACCACGAACTCCAAGTTCCAAGTTACACTTATGCCGAGATTATCAAGCATTCTGCTTGATGTGTTCCGGCTGTCATCAGATGTTTTCTCTTTGGGCGCTGAAAAGAGAATAAGTTCGAAGTGTGAGTCCAGAAGGGCAGGAGGTAATGGGCACTACCACGAACTGAGAGGTTTTCCTCCTTTTATAAGATTTTAAAATCGCGCGCGAGAATTTTCTAGTACTTTTTCGAAATCAAAAAGAGATATTTATTAAATGTTACATGCACGCGCTCTTGTATTTTCAATTTTCCGGGTTAGCTTTCTTTTAATATTCGTCACGCGCTGCACTGCGCGGGAAATAAAACCATTTAATTTACAATTCAACTAACATACGCTATTTAAATACCAAATCCGTAACAATATTTATCAAATTACGTAAAAAAATTAATACTTACGCCTGAAAAATAATCCCAAGAGTCTTTTTTGAAAATCGATTTGTGCATCCTTATGCAACACAAGACGACATTATTCAGAAAGGGAAAAAAATGTTACAATGACAGATTTCCTTGCACAAGTCACAGCGACAGTAGTAATATGGCGGCCAGGATTCACGGTTTAAGTTGGACCGTCTTTCCTTCTATTCTAAACTCCTTGATGTTTTGTTAGATGTAATGTATATTTGAAATGCAACAAAAGATAAAATATCATATGGAGTTAAAGATGGTACATGCCCCACTGTTATACTACATCACCTAACCTTGTTAGGATGAAGTGGGCAAATTCAAAATAAAAATTATGAAATCGGTTATTCTTCAATGCTTATTAGTCTTTAGGACAGTTTTGCACAAAAATTGAGTTTGACCAAAAGAAAATAATGCTAAAAGTCCCTAACACAATGACGCTTTCTGATAAGTTGAATTTCTTCAGTAGTTAATGTGACCATATTTAAAAATAATGGCAATTGCAGTTTTTATTACAAATTACAAAGTTCATTAAATTATAGCTTAACAAGCGTAAACAAATGCGTTTATTGTTATTTGAAAGAATGAACTGTTGAAATCTGTATTTAGAGTATCTAGCAGAAATTACAATTTGTCCTTCTGATTAATTTCTTGATCTTACGCTAAAATGGATTTCGTGAAAATTTCAAGAATTTATATAAGTGATATTTTTGTACTCAAACATTTTTTAAAACAGTTACTTTCGCCTTCCGTGTTTCAACTTCGTGGAGAAATGTTAAAGGAAACTGTGACATATATACGTTACACATAGGGAAAACCACGAAAACGCCCATTTAAGCCAGCCTATTCGCCGAAATTCGAACCCATACCAAACTACCAGTGTTCAACGTATTTACCGCTCGGCCGCTGGTGGGTGAAAAATTAACCTGAAAAAATGAGGATAAAAACGAATATATCATACATTTTATATAGCTAAGTTATAAATAGTTTATTATTCTGTATTAAAAAACGCAGTAGTACATTTTCTTAGCTTATCCATGTTAACAATCGCAGAGTGATATTTTGCTTAAGATTATGTGGGAAAGATAAGACCTCGGTCCTTGATGCAGCATCAAAATGAAACGTCATCCGATGTTCATCAGAATATGGTTTTGACATACATATTCAAGTACATAAAACACTTTTTCTGCTGGAGGCCATGTCGTTCTACAGAAAGCAAACGGGTTCACATGATACTGACTTCACTAAAACAAACGAATCGAGGTAGTCGTAAACTTGAATTCATCTTCTACAAAACAATACTAAATGCTTCAGAATGAAAACAGTTATATTTTATAAACAAACACTATTACACACCTCTAATAGAAGTGAACACTTTTCAATTTTTACTTCCTTGTACGAACTAAAAAGGAAGTATTTTAATCGCGAAAAGTTTTAGACAGCATATTTCAAAGAAATTTTCCATTTTGACCGCTATCGAATGCAAGTTAACGATGCTTTTGCGTGATATCTGTACGTAAGGACAGAATAAAATACTCGTTTCCTCCAAAAAAATTATAAAACTGCTTTAAAATGAATTCTGGCGTCTGTACAAACGTATGTACGTACGTACGTATCACGCATAACTCAAAAACGAATAGCCTCAGAACGTTGAAATTTTGTAAATCGGACTGCTATGACATGTTGATGTGCACCTCGTATTTTGGTTGCAATCGGCCGCACCAAACGTATATAAATATATTTATATATATATCCACTCTGTTACCAGTCTCAGTGATCTCAGTTTCTTTACTCTTATATGTTTATAAATTGTAAATTGTACATTTTTTGCTTTAAAAATGATTGAATTATGTTGGTCTTACCTTCCGGTTAAGGTTTTTATGCCTTTAGTAAACCTGTATGCAATTTTTAGAATTATCAACAATTTTAAAGTTGTTTAAATGCCGCTAAGCTTAATAATTTTTTTGATGGCAGCCATTGCTTGTTTACATTTGAAACAGCAGGATAGTGGATTTGTTGCCAATCTAGAGAAACTTAGCTTCGCAACAACAAAGACAACGCTTTCATTTATTATTGCGAATTAAATCATGCTTAATACTTTCTGAAATTTTTTCGAGGAAATAAGTGTTTAAGATTTACTTCGTAATTTTTAATACACATATTGAGTTTTTATGTATTTTTGCCTCTTCGGAAAGTGAGAACTGAATTAATTGAATGAGAAATATTCAATCGTCTGTGGAAAACTGTTTTTTTCTTTTTGTTCTGTTTGCTTAATTTCTCTTATACATCTCTCGAGATTTATTTCAGTATTTGAATAGAACATGTGGCAACGATTAGATAATTCTTTAAATAATATAAATTTTGTTCATTCTGAGTTATAATATGAACGAAATATAATACTGTTAAGTGAACCTAGCGCCAGAGTGTCGCTATGGTAAACAAATAGCGTGACTTTTAAAGAATGCATTTATTTTATTGTGGTTTATGCGTTGTCGGCGAAGTAGATTTAATTCAATCCAATAAGTTTAAATGAAATGCAATAAAAAATACGTATAATTCAATATTCCGTACAAGAAAGTCACGTGGTGTACACATCAGATTTTTAAGTATATTATCCGGCTCTTGAGCCCTGTATAAATGCGGTACCTATATAATAATAGGAGACCAAGATTTCTATGAGTATTAATTGAAGTTCGTAAAATTTTCTAGGAAAACATTTCATTTCACTTTCTTAGCTGCAATAAAAGCAGAGTGCTTTTAAAAACAGTTTCTCGCAACGTGCACTTACTTTAAAATTCATCTTTCTTAATAGAATAAAATGTCCGCACTTTAGATCGGCAACGACAATTTAAAAATCTTCAAAACTCATTTGTGAGCAAAAATTAGGGTTTTGGAAGCCAAATTTCTTTTCCTTCAAAAACGAATCTCTTTCAGTAGTTCGAAGTTTTCCTTGTTTATAAAAATTCGAAATTAAAAAGTGTAGTCAAGGAGAAAAATGACAAATGTTATTAAAACAAAATGCACGAATGGTCATTTCTAAGATATAATTAACAATTTGTTCTTCCTTTTTCTTTCATTTAATTGCAGATTGTTTTTTGTACATTTACTTCATTATTCTAAGATGTTGAGAAACTTATTGTTTCATATAAATTTAAAAATTTGGAGAAGGTTATTTTAATTACTGTTTCGTCTCGAAAAAGGAATTATTTTCTTTTAATCATTGCTATTTTAGCTTTCATTTTATAGCGTTTATATTTTATTAAAATTATTCTGCTTTAAGAAATTTTAAAATAAGATGCATTTAATTTAAAGACAAAATGAAAGTTTTTAATACAACATTCAAAATACTTTACTTCAAAAGCTAATTCTTCCCTTAAAATATTTCTTATTTTGTTAATGTTAACTGTATGGCTTGGCAAGGGTTATTTCTAAAGAAAATTTTATTTAAATAGTTTCGGAAACGCTTTGTTTAAAGTTATATTTTTACACATTTATTCACTTATAAATTCATTTACTTTTTTACTTCGTAAGGATGTATACGTATAGGATGTTCTGACTTTAGTGGCCCGCTCATTCAACAACAGTATCTAGTATTAAAACTATTGATCTAGTTTTAAACAATAATTCTGATGAAAGTTGTAAAGTGGATTCCCTGGAAAAAAGGTAATTTTCTGTTTTCCACACTTTTTAAATATATTGTTACGAAATGTACAGGCGCGTTAAAATGGCTTCCCCGCAAAGCAGTTTTAGGGTTGCCGTAAAATAACAAAGAAGGGCAAGGTTACCACATTTGGCGAGAAATTGCCCATTTGGCGACAAAATAGGCGATATACCGTGGACGGTTGGAGAACCTTCTGGAACGAATTCTTATCGGTTTAGCCCAGAATGTTCCCGAACACAAGCCGAAAGCTATATAAACCCTGCTGGTCCGCAGTCAGTGAGAGTGTTTGTCTCTCATTGAGTGTGTGTCTCGTCTAGCGAGTGAGTCCCTGCGGAATGGATCCAGTTGACAGCCGGGCAGCGAGTGCCGAGTGGGTGGTCGAGTGCACCGAAGGAGTCTGTTAGTGTTAGCCCAGAATGTTCCCGAACACAAGCCGAAAGCTATATAAACCCTGCTGGTCCGCAGTCAGTGAGAGTGTTTGTCTCTCATTGAGTGTGTGTCTCGTCTAGCGAGTGAGTCCCTGCGGAATGGATCCAGTTGACAGCCGGGCAGCGAGTGCCGAGTGGGTGGTCGAGTGCACCGAAGGAGTCTGTTAGTGTTAGCCCAGAATGTTCCCGAACACAAGCCGAAAGCTATATAAACCCTGCTGGTCCGCAGTCAGTGAGAGTGTTTGTCTCTCATTGAGTGTGTGTCTCGTCTAGCGAGTGAGTCCCTGCGGAATGGATCCAGTTGACAGCCAGGCAGCGAGTGCCGAGTGGGTGGTCGAGTGCACCGAAGAAGTCTGTTAGTGTTAGCCCAGAATGTTCCCGAACACAAGCCGAAAGCTATATAAACCCTGCTGGTCCGCAGTCAGTGAGAGTGTTTGTCTCTCATTGAGTGTGTGTCTCGTCTAGCGAGTGAGTCCCTGCGGAAGGATCCAGTTGACAGCCGGGCAGCGAGTGCCGAGTGGGTGGTCGAGTGCACCGAAGGAGTCAGTTAGTGTTAGCCCAGAATGTTCCCGAACACAAGCCGAAAGCTATATAAACCCTGCTGGTCCGCAGTCAGTGAGAGTGTTTGTCTCTCATTGAGTGTGTGTCTCGTCTAGCGAGTGAGTCCCTGCGGAATGGATCCAGTTGACAGCCGGGCAGCGAGTGCCGAGTGGGTCGCCGAGTGCATCGAAGAAGTCTGTTAGTGTAGCGAGTTTAGTGCATCGTCGAGAAAGCGTGTTGAGCTCCGGGAACGACTGAACCGAAGAGTCGGGAGCTGGGCTCGCGTGTCGTCGAGTGCATCGCGAGTTGTAGCGTGGAGAGTCTCGAGAGTACATGGAGTTCCGAGAACGACCAAGCAGGGTCGGGAGCTGTACTCCGGAAAGCAGAGTCGGGTGCTTTTCGAGAAGCTGTCTCCACCGTGATAACCTGAAGGCTGTGTCGCTGATCGTGTCAGCGTGTTTATAGTAGTTCATCGACGACTGTAAAACGTGTTTTGGAGCTGTCCTTACAATACTGGCCAATAAAGTGTGTTTCGATACTTCATCAAGTGTCGTCATTATTCACTCCAAATCCACACGAACCCCGTACGAACGTGAAGGAAGAAAATAACGTAATAACTGGTGTCAGAAAGAAGAATAAAGAAGAACACGTAACAATATAGTTAAATTAGAATAATTATACAAGGAATAATTAAATTTTAATTTCTGTCTGTCAGCAACTGGTATTATATAAACGAAAATCCATGTTTGATTCTCGATTCAGCGCTACAGAATCTGTAGGCGATGGAAATTCTCACATAATATTTACTACGGAAGGAAAACTATAATTGAGTAAATTTTAATCATTTTTGGCAACCTGGGAATTTTTTTAAGTCATATTTGTCAATAACGACTACTACGGTATCAGTGTTCTTTAAAAAATGTGTGCATTTTATTTACAGAACTTAGGCCATTTCGGAAAGAGAGTACTTTTATGAAACTGACATTTATGGCAATATAAAAATGTATGTTACAACTTCTAACTTAGAGCTGAAGAAAAATTATGTCCTAGTTATTCAAGTTCCCGCGTTTGTACGGCTTTCACATTCCTTCACATACTAATATTCACAAGTTTCCATATTCATATGCTCCCATGATCCCTTGTTTAGAAGTGTTGATGAGTTCAATTTAAGGACAATTATATTATTGCAAACTCTAGGTCATTTTGTGAACGCAAGCATTCCTTAGCATTGAATCAGTCTAATATAACATAATACTCTATGTTCCACCCGCTAACCTCCCAGGTCTCCATACCTAACACTCTGTGACATTTGCCTGTTAACATTCGTCAAAAATACGCAATATAGACAACTACTACCCATCACAATGATAGTGAATTAGCTAGAAAGTGAATGGTACAACCTTGATAGTCGCTTTGTATGAGCTGTATATGTAGAATCTCAGCATCAGATTGTAGAGACATTAAGTTATTTTAAATAAAGAAACATGTAAAATGAGCAATGCCCTCACCGGGACTCGAACCTGGAAGCATGCCGAAAGGAGGGAGAAAATACCTTATGCACTCTCCCTTTTAAAAGGCGACTGGAGATGAGACGCCAGATCCTAGCGATAACGAATTATTTTTACCACCTTTTAGTGCGGGCGCTACTGGAGAGTCTATGGATTTTTTGTATGCGGGAGACGTAAAAACGAGCAGTGCTCTTGCCGGGACTCGAACCTAACCTCTCGAATATGCTCCGAGTGTGCTACCATTACAGCACGAAGGCGGGCAGGAAAAAGGGAGAAATACCTTATAAGTTAACAAATTTTCATTATTTATTGAGTTATATAAATATAAGTTTGTATTATAAGAAATAAAACTTTTGCAGGTAAGTAAAACCTATTCTTTCGCTTTAAGGGGGCTCATGCACCTTAAACCCCTTATGAGCTTTGAATTATTTGACTGTTGCAAGAATTGAGATATTTTATTTATTTTAAAAGTAATTACCTCCAACTTTTCATAGCGGACTATATAATATAGCTGCTTTGGAAACTAGTAACCAGAAAGTGTGTGTTGCCACAAATATTTTTGTAATTGAATCCGCTTTGTGACAAAATTTTTCGTCATTTTCCCGCCTTGCACGCATGATATTTTAAAAATGGCTAATGGTACATGCTTGAAATTTGATGGAATTCTTTATATGGGCACTATTTTCTAACTGAACCAAAAATCTGATGAATATTTTAATATTAAAAAATAAATTTTATGCACGAAAACATTACAGACTTTTTTAATAAATTACATTTTATAAACTCAAATAAAATAAAAATCTAACATGAAATTCTCAATTTTTTCGTTTACAGTAGTTTCCAAATGTTATAAAAGCTATATATAAAGTATGGAATTAAATAATGCAACAGATAATTTTAAACTGTGCGCGCAAGGTGGAAACATGACGAAAATTTTTGTCACAAAGCGGATTAAATTATAAAAAATGTTTGTGGCAACACAAACTTTCTGATTACGAATTCAGAAAGCAGCTATATTATGTAGTCAGCCATAAAAAGTTGGAAGTAATTGCTTTTAAAATAGATAAGTTATCCCAATTCTTGCATCAGTCTCATATTCGAAGATCATAAGGGGTTTAAGGTGTATATGAGCCCCCTTAAAACACTGCACTATAAGGTTAAATAGCTTCCGTTCTATAGCATAAAAAGGCAATGACTCTTCGATGACAATTTCATATTGGTATCTATAAAAACAAAACTAAGATAGTGAAGACGTAGCCAAATTTCTCATTTTATTTCTACAAATGGCTGCAGGAAGATAGCAGAAAAGTATAAATAAAATCTTGCTGGTACACTCCGTTTTATGTCAAAAATGTCAATTCAAAACCATTTATTTGATTTATTCCATACTATGACAGAACATTAAATTCGTGCTCTCTGCCATATATTTCTCTGCTATACCGAAATTATTCTACGGTGAGAATGGAGCGAAAAATTCCCAACGGGCAAAATTCCGCTTGTAATGCTAGATATTATCCTGGAGCATGATCTGCACAAGGGAGTTATATTACCTGATATTTCGAAAATGCTTTCCTAGAGCGCATGTAATTTGGCATTTAAGTGGAAACTCGCGACGATGAACACTTAAGAATGCCGGCTATTATTTCTAAAGCAAAGAAAACGTCCAGAACGTAATTCTGTACAAAGCAACACAAGATAATACTAAACTAACCAGTGAATGGAACATTCATATTTCGGTGTTGTATTTGCATTTCGACTATTTCAACCACTAAATTTGCTATGCTAGTCGATACCTGATTAAGATAGAGGCATATTAATGCAGAGCGGTTGATTAGAAAATACGAAGATTTACTGTTATTTAAGTGCTCCCATTCAACATATTGGATCAAGAATAGTATAGCTATCCAAATACAAATGCCATTTGCGTGATACAAACTTGTCTGCTCAACTTATATCTGTTTTATTTAACCCATCCAAAGTAAGCATATTAGAAGATCGTTTGGAGCTTGGTCACAAAGCTAGAAGTCAAAAACGAATTTCATAAATGGATAAAATATAGTACATTTTATCATTTACTTACTTGATATATATATATAAATCTTTGAAAGCAAATTCTATTCTGGTCTAATAATAGCGATATTATAAGGTTTATAGTACTTCGTACCATTTAAGACAATTTGTGACAAGATTATAATCAGGTGAACATTTACATATCGACACATACATTACTATACCGCTTTACAAAGTTAACGTCTTGGGACAGTATTCGGTAGACCTCGGAATGTTTAAAACATCGTTGTTTATTTACTTGTAAATTAGAATTCTTTAAATATTGATTAATTACTAATAGCCATACATGTTTATAATCACTTCATTATTAACCCGAAACGGCAATTTACCCAGAAAGGCTATTAATTTCGTTTCAGCATTGTCCACATTATAACGATGTTTCACTTTTTAGATTGTTGCCACAAAATATTTGAGCCCTGAATTATATTTAAACGTGGTGTATTTAATTATGGAAAAGCACACTAAGGCTATCTGCCGAAGGGGAAGGATACCTTCGTGGAGGACTTTCTAAGGGAAACTGGCTCGTATACACGTTACACATGGGGAAAACCAGGAATACACCCATGCAGCCAGCCCGTTCGCGAATTATATTTAAAGAAATTAAATAATAAAGAATCTGCATGAATATATGCATGCTTCTCGCATTATAAAAAAAAGGTATCTAGAGACAACAAATTCTGAGTAACGTAGTACTCCACTCGAATATGGGCATCTAAAAGCCCAAATTTGGAATTCTTTTTATTATCTATTTAATATTTTGTAAATCTTTAACGAATTTTCGATTAACAAACTCGATGACATCAAAATGAGCAATGGCAACACTGTACGGGGAAGAAAAAAGAAAAAATATTTTTTATCTCCGGCGCACGAATCTGAGTATCGGAAATTTTAAAGATATGCTGTTTTTAAATATTTAGTGATATCGCTGTTAAATGGAATTGTATGGTAAGTGCGAAGATCACGATATTTAATAAATAACGTTAACACACAAAACTTTGGAAAACAAAATGACCCTTTCGGTGTATATCACTTTTTTCTGGAAATCTCTTTTAGGTCATTTTTTCCCAGAGTGACTGAACACATGTGGGTTGCAAAATTTTGTAACTATATGCATACAAAACGCAATATATGGGAAAACGATACATATTGCTCGCAAGGCTGAAATTAAGAATCATTGCGCTACAGTGTTTAAAGCGTGTTTCCTTATCTTTCCTTGCACACCAGCGGCCGAGCGGTAAAAGTCGCTGAGCACTGGTAGTTCGGTACGAGGTTCGAATCACGCGAACGGGCATGGCTGCATGGGCATTTCCGTGTTTTTCCCCATGCCTAACGTATACGAGACAGTTTCCCTTAGAAAGTCCTTTACGAAAGCATCCCTCTCCTTAGGCAGATAGTCCTCGAGGCTTTGCCATAATCACACACACACCTCATCTTTTTCTAGTAACACTTAATTTAGCTTATTTTATTGTAAAAGGAAAGTATTTAATATATTGAACAAAAGAAATATTTGTTAGTTGACTGTTTATGGAATTTAGTACGGCTCCATGTTAACAATCATCTATGTATATTTTAAAATTTTATTCTGCTTAAGTAATAATAAATCGTACAGATATAAATGTAAGTATAATACTTGTATTATTATTTTCAAAATTCTTTATGTATCAGCTGTATAATAATTTTATTATGTAAGATGAAATAAGTTTAAAAATGCAGTTTTCTTCCATTTGTATTTTAAAATTACAGACACATGAAGAATAAGTGTTCTTGTTCAAATAAACGTACTGCAAACATGTAATTCTGAACATCAAACACGTTTGGAACTGAGCTTATTTTCAAATATTCCTGTCTTTTACAAGACAGTACTCTGCAAAACGACGATTTTTTTATATTTTGAAATCTGTTTTGAAACAAAAGTGAACAGCATTTTCCTTTAAATAAATAATCAAGACCTAATGTTTCAACCGAAATATAATCAAATCTAATTATATACTAATAAAACCTATGTAATGAATTGCCTCTTAAACTTAATTAATTAATTCTGTTAATGGCAAAGTAAAAATGTCGCCTTAATTAATGGCAAAGTAACAAATATTCCCTGAGTAATAAAATACAGAAAGCATACAATGTACACAGCTCTTGAAAAATAATTGTCTGCAGGGGGGGGGGACAGTTTTATATCTCTCGTTCTACTGGGCAGATTGACGAAATTCAAATTGCGTTTTTCATGCCTGGAAAACGCGCGACTTAGGACATATATATATATATAGCAATGTTCTATGATATTGGTATTTCGACACAAAATCGGACTCTTAAAATGGCATGCCAGTTTTTTTTTTTTTTTTTTTATATATATATATATATATAAATCTAACACATATCCTAAGTGGCGCAATTTAATTTCGTCAGTAACTTTACCTTTTTTTTTTTTTTTTTTTTTGAACATGAAGAAATGAAGAATATATGAAGATATCTTGATGATTTTCTGATTCCTTTCGTCTATCATTCATTATACTGTATAAGCGATTTTTTCTAAAAGTATAGTACTTTGTAATTCGATGAATCATTCATAATAGTTTTGTTGCTTTTGATATAAATTTTCGAAAGCATTTATTTAATACTGAAAATTGTAAATTAGAAAATGTAGCTTGTTTTAAATCTATTTATTTATTTCTGGGTCCACCAGTGGCCGAGCGGTAAAGACGCTGAACACTGGTAATTCGGTTCGAATCCCGCGAACGGGGTGGCTGCATGGGCGTTTTCGTGGTTTTTCCCATGTGTAACGTGTATACGAGCCAGTTTCCCTTAGAGCGTCCTCCACGAAAGCATCCCTTCCTTTAGCCCTCGTGTACTTTGTCATAATTGAATAATCCCATCCCAATCCCTATTCATTTCTGATCCTCGCAAAGCATTCGACAGCTATCCACCTAAGGAAAAGGATATCTTCGTTGAGAACTTTTTATGGGAAACTTTCTTGTATGCAATTGACATATGGGGCAACCCACTAAAACGCTCATTTATCTAGCTCACTCGCGGAGATTCGAACACGGGGCGAACTACCAGCGTTCAGCGACTTTACCGCTAGACTTCTGATGGCCTAGTCTAAGACCATAAGTTTAAGATTGCGAAAATTTAAGAACTAAAAGTTGCAGTGAGTGGTTAAAACAGTTCGTAAGCATAACCCTAAAAATAACTCAAAGCCATGAAATTTCGACACTGTGCTGTTTTAGCTTGAGCCTCTGGCATTGCGTCTTTGAACTACTCGATAAACCAAAATATTTGAGTTCTGTTTCTGGTTGCTTACACTTCTGAAAATTTATTTTAAAGCTTCCTTCTTTCAGTAAAATAAACATTAAGCGATGGTTCTTTGTATAGACTTGAATAATGTCATCTAAATAAATAAACGCTGACTCTTCCTAAGGGGTCTCTGAAAATAATGTCAATGGCCTTGTCAGTTCGAATGGCTCTCTCTCCGAATATTTAAGATATAGTATAAATTTTAATAAATGCTACTCTGAGATGTGTGCGTACTTTTCTCTTCGACTGCAGATCACATTTTTATATTAATTAATTTTGTTTTTAAAATCTCATTTAAAGATTTAAAGTCGATTAAAGTGGCTAGACTTAAGATGCAGATTTAAGCCCAATTAACATTCAGTTGTACTGAAATACTGAATATAACGACGAATGTCGTAATGTTTTGGCCTTTAGTGTGAACACATAAAACTGTTTATTTCATTCAGGAAATTAAACAGAAGCCAACGTTAAATCATCTTTACACTTTTACGTTATGAAAATTTACGAAATGTTTCGTGATCAATTGTGATCAATAATTTAAAAAATTAATAAAATCGTGAAGTTCATATTTTAGGTTTTATGTATTTTTCATATGATAATATACTGATAAGCTTTCCAATTAAATGATTGTATTTTAAATCTTACACAACAAATTTAATTTCAAAAGAAAAATAGTTTTTTTTAAACATGCCATCCTCTTCTGTCGAACACAATAATGAAATGCAGGTATTATTTGTTATTAAACGAGCTTGACGAGTTATTTATTTTATTTTTAATAAAGTAACTGTTATTTATTTAAACCCTTAGAACAGAACCAGAACATAGGAAGAAACAGAATGGGCTCTAAATTAGCTACAAGCATTTTGTATTATAAATAATCCAGCCGATCTTAAAAAAAGAAGTAATGATATTAATTCATTCTCAAAAGTATAAAACTTAAAACATGAAGTTAATCTACCCTTGTTGCAACGAACTGTATAAACTAAAATTGTATGAAACATCATACTGTGTATTACTAATTGTTCACTGTCTTCCATAAATATGAACTATTAATGTTATTGCTATTTCGCTATAACAAGATTTTGAAATTCCACAAGACGAGCATCAAGGGCCGCGCACCTGCCGGCAGTTTGTTGTAATAGATCTAACGAGTAAAATGTCTATTTTAATAGCATTAGGAAGCTAAACAAAGGTGCTCGAAAATAAAATGTATCATATAAATAGTCTTTGCTCCATTGTTGTTTAAATTTGCCAAGCTACAAGGTGCGTAGCTCCAGGTTTTGTCCTCTTTGTTCATATTTAAATTATGCAGGAACTGAATAGATTGCAGCTGCGGTTATTTCTGAAAAAAGCGCGTATTTCTCGATGGAAAAGAATCTCCACATTCGGTGTCTCATTCTTTATCTCCTGGAGTGTAAATGATAAATAAGTGATATAAATTGTCCCCTCCCGTTTTCTGAGTTTCCTTCTTTTATAATGGAATAATGAAATATTCCTTTTAACTTTAAAAAAATCAAATTAAAAATTTAGAATAATTTATTGATGTAAATAAAGTGTTCAAGGGAATTCTAATGTAATTTATTTTAATATAAAAGACATACGCAATGATAAATAGATAGATAGATGTAGATGTTATATATATAGATATATATATTCGGTGCATCAATGTGTATATACAGGGTTTCTTTAAAGTCCCGGACCCATTTTGATGTTTAATAACTCATAAAATAATAAAAATAGATTAAAATTAATAACATAAATGGTTATATGACTCAAGAAGTTTCATGACCCTTGTCAATGAACTTTCACGTGTGCCCACTTCGTCGCACGGAGAACATCAAGTCGATATTCAATTTCACGCCAGGTACCGACAAGCATGTCGGCATCTACAGAGGCTATTGCGGTTGTAATGCTGGTCATCAATGTTCAACACTCTCCTCCTGTAAACGTAATCTTGTAATGCCTTTAGGTCATCAATGTTCGACACTCTCCTCCTGTAAACGTTGTCCTTTACAAATCCCCAAAAGGAAAAATTCCATAACATTGCAATAGTTGCCAAAAACAAAAGAGAGAAAAATGCAATTAATGAGCAGACGATATTTAGAAAAGTACAGATATTTAGACTGGAAAATGAAATTATCTGAAATTAACCACACGCGCAGACGATATTTACAAAAGTAAAGATATTCAAACCTGAAAAGGAAAATATATAAGTTATTCCATCAATAAATGCCATAAGTTTGTTTACATCTTCATTATTTTGTGAGTTATTAAACATCAAACTGGGTCCGGGACTTTATAAACACCCTGTATTATAAACACATATTATTATAATTATATTATAAAGATGCACTATAAAAATATGCATGACAAAATTAGACTTTAAATTCTACCACATTTAATCTTCAGTTTAACGTGCCTATTTTCCCTTTTTGTTCTAAAAATAGTCACTGCTTTAAATAAATCTCTCTAAACTGGCCCATTTTTAAATTAATAGCCATTATATTGTTGCGTTTTTTCTGCCACCAATTGTTACGTTATTTTCTCTCTTCACGTGCGTACGGGGTTTGTAGATTTGGAGTGAATAACGACGACACTTGATGAAGTATCGAAACACACTTTATTTACCAATATTAATCAGGACAGCACCAAAACACTTTAAAGTCGTCGAGGATCTACTATAAAAACGCTGGAACAATCGGCGGCACAGCCTTTATGTTATCGGGCTATAACGGTGGAGACAGGTTCACTGTCTCGGTACTCCAAGTACTCTCGAGACTCTCCACGCTATAATTCGCGATGCACTCGACGGCACACAGAGCGCAGCTCCCGACTCTTCGGTTCAGTATTTCCCGGAGCTCAACACGCTCTCTCGACGATGCACTAACCGCAAAACACGAAGACTCTTTCGATGCACTTGACGACCCATTCGCCATCGCTGCTCGGCTGTCAACTCGATCGACTCTGCACGGACTAACTAACGGACGAGACACTAACTATCTCGCACTCTGACTAACTATCTCGCAGACTAACTATCTCGCACCATAGACGAGGCACTCACTAACTGACTGCGAACCAGCAGGGTTTATATAGCTTTCGGCTTGTGTTCGAGAACAGTCTGGGCTAAACCGGTAAGAATTCGTTCCAGAAGGTTCTCCATCCGTCCGTGGAATATAGCCAATTCTGTTGCCAAATGGGCGATTTCTCGCCACATGTGGCAACCCTGCTTTCCCTTGCCATTTTATGGCAACCCTAAATGTGCTTTGCGGTGAAGCTATCCTACCGCGCCTGGACATTTCGTAACAATATGACTAATTCAAATGACGCGAGTGCTGCTCAGGCAGCATAGTAGTTAAGAGATTCTACTAAGGTACCGAGAAGGGCACAGGTTCGAATCCCGGAGAAGCCATTAATGTTTATAAATGTTTATTGCCTTTGCAACATAAGGGCATTGGTATTCTAAATGTATGGCGGGACTAAAGTCCTCTCTATAAATTGGTGGTAGGGGAGAGGGGTGGGACACCCGCCGACCATCTCCCGGGGTGCTTTGCCTCAAAGTTGGCGGTGAAAATAGAATTCGAATTACCTTGAGTCTGTGGCAACCATTCTTCCATGAAATTCATGGACAAAACAACAACATAACGCTAATTCTGATTTCAGATTCGTGAATAAAAGTGCTAACTGTCAATACTGAAACTCTTTATTAGCCAATGGGAAATTTGCAAACCATAGCTATATCATATTCTGGGCTGGATTTCATCTTAAAAACGTCGCATTTACTTCTCCACTTTGCTTCTGTCAGCTTTCTGCTGCCTGCTGTCTTCGGTAACTGAAAAATGGTCTAGAAGAAGAGCTCTTATTACGACAGTTTATTTGGTGGTGGTTAATGAAGATGTATGCCAATGGAAAGCAAAAGAATATTTAAATTGGCTATGGTTGCGACTACATCTTAAAGGATTTATGCGCCACTTGCAAACTTCTAAACCACTACATAAATAGTATAATAGTCCATGTTTTAACAGCTTTTTTAGTATTTGTCATAAATCTGTAAGATAAAAATATATGTAAATTAAAATTGTTACTTCATATTGCAAGATTTCTTCAACTCGAGAGTTTACTTTGGCTATTTCCTCCTTCTGTCATAGAAACAGTAACTGATTACAATAAATCTTAATAAACTGCATCATTTCTAAATTAATTTTTCCATGCGTTGCTTACATAAAGTTACATACGCAGAAAGTTACATAGTGCTTCACCTAATTAATAATCTCATATTTAGGCACCGAAACTTTTAACAACAAACTAAGATTAATCTGATCCAAAACCAAATCATTCCGGACTGAACTTTCATCTTGGATAAGTAGCATTCGCTCTTCGCCTCTTTATTGAGTTACGTTACTGTCCCTGTTTCATTTTCTAGCCCAAACATTTTTAAAGGTATAAAAATCATTCATAAATGAGCGCGCTTAGTGAAGGATCAAAAAGCCAGTTATAGATCTAAAGGTTTTGACAACCCTTCGTTAAGAAAATGAGTACTGAATCATAAAGTCACAAAGAAGTATTAAATCCGCTATTACGACTGCAGTTATTCTATAATGCGTCTACATGTCTTTAACATCCAAGCTGGTTCATACATATGCATTTCTTTCCGTCCTTTACTAGTACCGGATGCCTTGCATTGTATACAAGGGCGAGCGTTCACCCTCAGGCGAAAACGTAGGTAGACACGACCCCACCTTAGACATATATCATCGATTACAGAGTTTATAAAGATAAAGGAGAAAATTTCGTCTTGGTAGTTTCATCGCTATTATTGCGAAATAAATAATTTGTAGAGACATTAGGATTTTTTTTTTTTTTTTTTTTTTTGAAAGCAAGAGAGATGCAAAATAGCAACCGCCTTTGCTGGGAATCGAACCGCGGGCCTCTGGAATACCGGCCCAGCGTGCAGAACCAATACACCACGAAGGCACGCTAGGAAATCGGGAGAAATACCTTATAAATTTAAAAAATAAAAAAATTTTTAAGAGGTTATTCCTCTTTTTGAAAATTAAAATCAAGCTATTTTTATTCACTTTCAAAATGTTTGGATGTATCCAAGGGCGAATTTTCGGGACTATCTCCTCAATTAGGTCATTTTACTTTGGTTTATAACTCATATTGTTATTTCAAATTTGCTAATTCAAATTTAGAAATAACTAAGGAAAAATTGAGGTTCAGACATTTGTACAATTTCTACTGGAGATGAAGTATTCTGCTCAACAGTTCGAAAATACAAAAACATTCTAAGGTTCAAGCATTTCAGTATTTCTTCATTTATAGAATGTGGATTATTTATCGATCAGGTGTAAAAGGAAAGAAATCTAAAAATAGTTCGAAAGTAAATTTATTTGTTTTCGTTGCATGGCAATTGCTTTATATTTTATTCCTAAATATTCAATTTTTGTATCTCATCATAGCACAGCTTTTAAAGCACAGAATCTTCAGTTTCAGTTGCATAGTATTTTTAAATATTAATTTAGTATATCATGGTCCTAGCAATTTAATAATAAAACTACTTCGACTATTTAAAACAAAATAATATTCTTCTGTAATATAATTGTGCTTCACTTCTTCTTTTAACTTAGAAAGTAGTTAAAGAAGCAATTAAAACTAATACGATCTTACTAATCTTCGATTGTTAAATAAGAAACAGGTACAAACAGATACATTTAGGAAAATCAGACGATGAAAACGTGTCACGTATGGTGCATTGTTAATTGTATATATGAAAGGTAAATATGACAAAATTAAAATAGATGTTTCCGATGCAAGAAGAAGCTGCATAGTCGAGATGTAAAAGTAGAATTGAGGGCAAAATATTCATTAAAGAAAATAAGCACTATCTCTGGAAATAATATTTAAAAAAATCTGATGTGTACACTAGATGACTTCCTTGTACGGAATATTACATTATATGCATTTTTTCTTGCATTTCATTTAAACTTATTGGATTGAATTAAATCTACTTCGCCGACAGCGCATAAACCACAATAGAATAAATGCATTCTTTTCATATTCACTCTGTTTGTTTACCATAGCGACACTCTGGCGCTAGTTTCACTTAACAGTATTAAATTTCGTTCATATTATAACTCAGAATGCTCAAAATTTATATCATTTAAATAATTATCTAATCGTTGCCACGTGTTCTATTCAAATACTATAATAAAGCTAGAACGGTGTATAAAAGAAATTAAGAAAACAAAACAAAAAGGAAACAGTTTTTCACAGACGATTGAGTACTTCTCATTCAATTAATTCAGTTTTCACTTCGCGACAAGGCAAAAGTATATAAAAAGTCAAAATATCTGTATTAAAATTTACGAAGTAAATCTTAAACACTTATTTCCTCGAAAAATTTCCAGAAAGGATTAAGCATGATTTAATTGGCAATAATAAATGAAGGCGTTATCTTTGTTGTTGCGAAGCTAAGTTTCTCTAAATTGGCAACAAATCCACTATTCTGCTGCTTCAAATGTAAACAAGCAATGGCCGCCATCAAAAACATTATTTGGCTTACCGGTACTTAAACAACTTTAAAATTATTGATAATTCTAAAAATATTGCCTGAAGATTTACTAAAGGCATTAAAACCTTAACCGGAAGATAAGAACAACATAATTCAATCATTTTTAAAGCAAAAAAATATGCAATTTACAAACATATAAGAGTAAAGAAACTGAGATCACTGAGCCGGGTAACAGAGTGGATATATATATAAATATATTTATATACGTTTGGTGCGGCTGATTGCAACCAAAATACGAGGTGCACATCTACATGTTATAACAGTCCTATATACAAAATTTGAACGTTCTGAGGCTACTCGGTTTTGAGTTATGTGAGATACGTACGTACATACGTTCGTACAGACGCGACGAAAAATTCTCTTCAGAATTCATTTTAAAGCAGTTTTATAATTTTTTTTGAGGAAAAGAATCTTTTATTCTGTCCTTACGTACAGATATCACTCAAAAACATCCTTAAATTGCATTCGATAGCGGTCAAAATGGATATTTTCGTTGAAATATGGTGCGTGAAACTTTTCGCGATTACAATACTTCCTTTTTACTACGTACAAGGAAGTAAAAAAGCGTTCAAGTTTAAAGAAAAACAGCATGTGTTTCTTACATTTTGTAAACCTCTATATCAAATTAATTTTAAGAACTTGCAGCTAAGAAGTATTTAACTATTTTTAAATATAATGGACATTAAAATGCGTAACATACGCTTCTGCCGGCAATCCGAAATACAAGACCTTGGAAAACTGGAGCTACAGAGCCATTTTCGTTGTACAAACAATTAGGTACAAAATAAATTAATTAAAATTACAAAAGCTTTGATTTGGAAAATCAGTCTTCTGTATAGTCTTATGAATATAAAAAATCAGTATTATTAATATCTCCTATGACTAACAGCCATTGTATCGACACACTTTGGCACTGAGAGAAAGATATATTGGATGTGTGCTTGTAGTATTTCAGTTTCGTGCTGTTACCACTCAAGATTCGTCTGGTGTAACACCTGGGGGTGTGTCCTAGACCCTTCGTTCACCAATCATTGAACACATCCGTTGGATGGGTGATATTATGGCAGAATTGTTAGGTTAACGTAGCGGACGGCTTAATAAACAATGAAGAATAGGGGAATGTTGCAATCACACATTATCCTATTGAAACTTGGTGAAACTTGGCAGTTAAGCCTTGAATATATTCGCTGTAGCGCCATCATTTGTGTAGTAATACAGTATTGCCCACTGTATTCTTGTAGACAGAATCAACATTCGTCTGAAAAGATGAAGACAGTATTGTGCCATACGTTTGATCATATTCGGTGTTCAATGCTCCATTGCAGCCACATAGACGCGTGTACGGAGTCAATGGTTGTCTCAACAGACGATACCTTGCAAAGACTCCCCTTCTCTCTAAATGATATCTAATGATGCGTGCTGATATAAGTTGTTATACAACAGAATATATGTTTGATGCTGATAAGCGATTCCTCATCGTCATACGTGCCATATATCTTTCCTTGCTTTTAGTAGATTAGTAAAACCATTCCGGCCGACCAGTCTATTTCTTCTGCATCCACTGATTCCGTATGTGCATCACTATGACTTGATTTCGCTCAACACCAGCACTGATTTCTTGGACCTTTTAAAACTGCAAAGAAGATTGGGGGAAGTTAGATCTAAGACGTTTAGAAATAATTACAGTAGTACGGTACTTAAACAGGATGACAAACACCATTCCTGAGCGGACCGGCTGCCCCGCCGGCAGAGAGAAGAAAAAGATTCTTTTCCAAACAAAATACTTCCTCTCTCAAATTGATTTTCAACATGGCTGATTAGCGTTTTTATAAAGCTTCTCAGTGGCGTTATTGGGCATTTCACTTTGCGTCTGTGGTTTAATATTAATGTTTTGCTTGTACTTTGAAGTCTAAGCACGCATGGTGCAAATTTTAAGGCTATTGTATATGCGTCTCACACAGCGTTGCAGTTTGGATGCCAACAGTGTAATAATATTTATCTATTATAGCTAATGTGTACCAAAACGTCAAATAGGTACAATAGAAAAAGAAGTCTGAAATATGCACAAACTTCATTTCACGTATTAAATATTATCAACAATATGTTTTTATTTTTAATTTTAGATTATTTATAAATCATTTAAGATTATCAATAAAACCTCATATGGGTATTATAAAAGCGGCATTATAATTTACGATTTGTGTTTGGAATGTAGGGCATACTGAAATATTTTCTAGCAATTTATTATTCATTCCTGAAATAAGAACTCTTTAACAGTAGATCTTCATTCAATGAGAAACTCTATAAAATTTACTAAAGAAAAGGAATTGTAAACAAAAGGGTTAAAAATAACTACAAATTATCGTCAGTTATATTTTCTATTGCTTATACAGCAGACGTACATTATTTATTTGCATACCATTAAAAACGTTTTTTCTATATTTTAGTGTTTAAATTATCTTTAAGAATCTTCCTTGTTTTACTCGGGTAGGTTTACTCGAAACTTTAGCTAAATTTTAATTGAATTTAACACTCTTATACCTAAATTTAAACTTTGCAATCTCAGAAGTCTTCGTTTAATGCATATTCCAAAACATTTCCTTTCTTCTTTCCCTTCCTTATGTTCTCTCACATCCCTATCTTCAATCATAATTTCCATAAATCCATTTGGAAGCCAAATTGTAACTGTAATAATATATATTACGACGTCACCGCAGTTGTCTGGCAAGGTTTTCAATATTCTTTTTCTTTTCCTCTGAATTATTACTTCCTTCCGGCTCTATTGTGGACTAGAATTGTACTGACAATCCATCTTGTTCATGGCTACTAGTACCTCACCGAATCCTGGGTTTGCCAACGAGGTGTCACGTCCTATGAAAAATGTAGGAAGGAAAAATTTAACGGAGTTTTCCTGGATAAAATATTCATTTTTTGCTAGCAAATTAGAGACACAGAAAAAACTCGATGATATATGCTTTCTTTCTCTCTCTGTAAGTCTATTTTCTTTCTGTAATCCGATAAAATAATATTTTTATAGCTGGAACTCTGAGATGTCTTAATTACATTTCATGTATGAATGATAAAGACACGCCTATATTTCGGGTATATCTAACAAAACAAGAAGATGAATATATTCGCGTGCAAATGAATAATTAATACAGAGATCGGTTGGGTGTACACTATAATTACTCAAATTGATATGTTTGCTTTCAGAATTTTATATCTGTTGAGTATTAAAGTATGTTATTAGAATTAAAACATTTAATTTTGTTCTTGAATACTGCAAGTCTTTATTTCGGAAACCGATATAATTTTAGAATGACAGTCTTGTCATATTAGCTTTAAATTGCTGTTAATAGCAGTGCAGTATTATTAAAAATTCACTACGTTCCCTACCCCTTCTTGATCTCTGCGTATGTTTAGATTCGAGAGTTTCCTTCAAAAGCAAAATACTTTTGGCGATAAGCAATAAATTTCAATTACAAAATTATCATTTATAAGTAATAAAATTAATATTTAACTTTCAGTAATGAATTCAGTAATTTAAATCCATTAATAAAATTATTATTTAAATTATCGATATAATTTTATTATCATTTATATTATCATAATTTCATAACCATTTATTATAATTATCATTTTATTATATTCAAGACATTATTACCAATATTAAATATAAATATTTAAAATTTATCGAATTTATAAACTTTTTGTGAAGAATTGTATCTTCTGATTATTTTAATAATGCTTATGACTATGCAGTTTATAATTACAGAAAAGTATAAGAAATTGTTTGCCATGAGATGATATAGGGTAAAAGAGCGAACAACTTAAACCAACTTTGAACGCATAGACGACGCATAGACATAGATATGTAACTGCATAGACGCTTCAAAACCGTAGCTGCATAAACAGAAATCATCATTCAGTCTCTTCTGTAGCGTAATTTGTTAGATTTAGTATCAGCTCGTGTAACCGATAGCGATAAGAAACCGTAATAATAACTCAATACATTAGCTGTCATTATAATAAATTACAAGGAATTTAGTGCAGGCCAGAGAAAGCTGTCAAGAAAATTGAATTTAATTCTTTTGAATTGATAATATATGTTTGAAATTACCAAAAAAGTGCCTCCAATAGTCGTTTTAATTAAGCTTCAAAATTCAACGGAATCCAGAAAATGTTTGTTATAGTGTATGTTGCGTGTACGCTCGATGATATAAATAACAATCTGGTACGCAAAAAAAGTCCTTTAGATGTCTCTAATTACTCTTATTAAAAAAAAACCCTTCATACTGTCACAATTTGCCGCAAATATCTTATTTTGCGTAATAATGTATACGTAATAATATTACGTATAAAATATGTAATGATTTCAATGTTGACAGAGATGCATAAAGAAGTAGTTGCATTAAAGACGTTACTAGTCGTGCCGATTCAATATATTTTATTTTATTTTTGAGAAATTAATTAATAGAATTACACATCTCAATGGACTTCACGACTTCTTGATCACGTTTGTGCGTTTCTGCATCTTCACAGCAATTAATTTCGAAGCAGTAAAATAGAGCAGCATCAGGCAAGGGAATGAATGTCACGTGTCTAAGATGAAACCTTTTTTCAGAATGATTTGGTTCTGGGTTCACGCTTAATTCCTATGGGCCAAAATGTTTCTGTTCCCAAATTTAAAACTATATCCTATTACAATCCTATGAATCCTATGACATATATTAGTGTTTTCAAATGACGCAACTTACAGTGATTTATTATAAGCAGTTACTACTTTTAAAGCAAAGAGGAGAAATACCCACATACAAATAGGGAGTTAAGAGACAAAAGTTAGAATTTTGCTTTACATTTTCTCTTACTCTCCTTCAAAGACAAAACTTCTTAGTGACAGGAATGCCTTTTGGAGAAAAAGATTTAGAGAAAGGCTTCGAGAATTAGAAAATGACATTATTTTAAAAATATCTACAATTTTAAAAGTTGACAAAACTTTGAAGGAGAAATGATCTTCATCAAGAATAGGCTACACTATGACACGTCATTTTTTAGCTCTGCCAAACGGCAATAATATAAAATCACGCACAAAATGTTAAATTACAAGAGATGAAAAACCACGGCATCATACATTATATAAAGAGAAATGTTGAACTTTTAAGTTAAAGGTTTCAATATATTTTTTAATTTTTCTCACAAAGACTGCCCTGAAATTTTAAAAATCATCATAAAATGTTTCCAAGAAATAATACAAAACTCACAGATCATGGGAATTTGATGCTTAAACATTATTATGCAACTTTTAAAATCCTCTTCTTGTAATTCTTTTACAAAATTGTTATAGACAATATAAAAACCTAAAAAACTGGTTTTTGTCAAATTATATTAAATGATTATTTACTCACTGTAAAAGAATTCATTGAAATTCTTATTTTAAAGTAAAGTAGAGTGGATGTACATTGAAAAACCATGGAATACAATATAATAACAAAATAAATTTTGATAAAAAATGGGCATATCTGCTACAAGCGATTCAACGTAACTATTTGCTGATAACTACGGAATTATTAACCATAATAGCAAATAAATCAAACACAAAAATCAATTCTTTATAATGAGGCAACTGGCTTTTAGCATTGTATAGTTATATTAAATTTATTATACATGAGCATAATTCAACTATCCTTCATTATTACGTATATTGATATATAAACATAAATATACGTAAATTCAAATTACATAATATTAAGATAAATAACTTTTATATACAACTTAGGTCTTATGAATTTAGTGCATAAAATTTTTATGCACTAAATGAACTGTAATAATAATAATATTTACTAAAACACTAAAATAATAATTTTTAAATTGTAAATTGTGTAGTGTTATGTAATGAGTCTTGTGTACTATGACAATATCCTGTGGGCTTCAAATAACTTAGAGATATCTATTACCATAAAAATAAGTGGTTACGTTTTATCGGCACAGTGAATTATCACCACCAGAATATCAAATCATCAAGGAAACAGACACAAAATTAGAATGCTCCAAGTTTATTCTATCTTATTTACTTTTGAGGGTTTATATTATAATATTAAAATATAAAATTGCCAGCGAACCTGCACCTGGTTTCAAACTGGGCCCATAAAAATGTATAATAAATTCAACAATTTAATCTAACCTGGACAGAGACTGCAAGCTCACCTCTACAGCAACAGAATTTCGAACACTCAGAACAGAACCTAACCTCAGTCTCTAAAAGTATCCTCAGCCAGATTAGCTTTTAAGTATCCAAGGATACTTACTTCGATTGGTAGGGTAGCAGTAACAAGCCAAAATCTCACACTCCTATTCGTAAAATTCTACACAGTATAATGAAATTGCTTGCCACTAACAATTTATATCAATTCTGGAATAAACGAAGCTTGTGGCAAAAGGAGGCAAAAAATAAGTTAAATTTAATAAGATTTATAGAGTAAAACTTATTAAGTAAAAATGCCACAATGTGTGCGTAGTAACAATAGGAGCTGAAACTATGATCATATGAATGTAGCTTTTAAAACATCGTGATTCCGTTCATAACCACAACTACCAGTCCTAAAAACGTATATCAGGATTACACTAAGAGGACAAAGAACGTGTGCAATTACTGCTTGTATTCTCCATAAGGAAAGGCTGCAAGGAATAACATACAAACTACGAACAAGAAAAGATCTTCATTGAGGATAGGCTACACTATGACAAGTCATTTTGTTTTTTTAGCTCTGTCAAATGGCAATAATATCAAATTATGCACCAAATGATAAATTACAAATGATGCAAAAGACATGGCAGCATACATTATATAAAGCAATGTGATAACCTCTAAGTTAAAGATTTCAATAACTCTTTTAATTTTTGAGAACTCCCATGTTGGAGTACGCAACAATACATATTCGTCTAAATATCTGATATTCTGGTTGGGATGTAAACAGCGGATGCAATTTTTCGTTTTTTCATCTTGGAGTTTTGTGGACCGCTCACAACAGATATAGAACTAAACACTGGAAAGTAATAATAGAAAAATTGTAAAGGCATGAATAGTGACAACAATTAGTTGTTAAAACTATCGTCAGTTGAAGCTATCTTGCATATTTGGGGAGAGAGCCATTTTCCTCCTTGTTAAATAGACTTGCCCCTGTAAACCTTTTTTCCGGCGAAGCTTTACTCTCTTGAGGTCTTTCATGTTACATTATACAAGAGATATGGCAAATTACATATATACAAAATTCTTAATATCTTCGTTATGCAAAAGAATGAATTCCACCAACTACTGTTTGGTCAGTATGGAAACATAATATATGTTTACTGTTAATCCATAGTAGTGTCCTTCATACTTCTATACAGGGTGTATCAGTACAGCCGTGACAAGTTTTCAGGAGATACAGAGCACACCTAGACGGTGGGAAACCACATAGCAATGCATGGTCGGAAACGCTTTCCTGGCCTGGTAGTGACGACACAAAACGCAAAAAAGGGACACAAACATTGAGAAAAACGTGTTTTATTACATTTCCGTACAGCAGAAACCTACAAATAGGAATAAAAACAAACAACGATCGGCATTAAAGAATGTGTCTGAAATTATGACCTCGTACCGTGATGCAAGCCTCACTTCTCTAGAGCGTAGAATATCTGCATCGCCAATGGGAAACCGCATGGAACAAACATTGACAAGGACACAAACATTGAGACAAAACGTGTTTTATTACTTTTTTGTAAAGCAGAAACCTACAAATAGGAATAAAAACAAACAGCGATCGCCATTAAAGAAGGTGTCTGAAATTATGACCCCGCACCGTGATGCAAGCCTCACTTCTCTAGAGCGTAGAATATCTGCATCACCAGTGGGAAACCGCATGGAACAAACATTGACAAGGACACAAACATTGAGACAAAACGTGTTTTATTACATTTCCGTACAGCAGAAACCTACAAATAGGAATAAAAACAAACAACGATCGGCATTAAAGAATGTGTCTGAAATTATGACCTCGTACCGTGATGCAAGCCTCACTTCTCTAGAGCGTAGAATATCTGCATCGCCAATGGGAAACCGCATGGAACAAACATTGACAAGGACACAAACATTGAGACAAAACGTGTTTTATTACTTTTTTGTAAAGCAGAAACCTACAAATAGGAATAAAAACAAACAGCGATCGCCATTAAAGAAGGTGTCTGAAATTATGACCCCGCACCGTGATGCAAGCCTCACTTCTCTAGAGCGTAGAATATCTGCATCGCCAATGGGAAACCACATGGAACAAACATTGACAAGGACACAAACATTGAGACAAAACGTGTTTTATTACTTTTTTGTAAAGCAGAAACCTACAAATAGGAATAAAAACAAACAGCGATCGCCATTAAAGAAGGTGTCTGAAATTATGACCCCGCACCGTGATGCGTAGAATCACGGTGCGGATTCTACCCCAGACCCCAGACCGTGATGGAGGCCTCACCTTTCTAGAGCGTAGAATATCTGCATCGCCAATGGGAAACCGCATGGAAGATGCATGACGGTTTGGGTCGTAATTTCGAATACCTTTGATGATGATCGTTGTCTCTTTATGTTGTTTTTTCTTTTTGTTGTACTCCGAATAATAAACATGTTTCCTCACCCTGTTCGTGTTCTTTATTTCTTAACTTTTGTTTCGTCACTACCGCGCCAGAAACGCGTTTCCGACCATACATTGCTATGTGATTTCAAATCGTCTAGGTGTACTCTATCTTTCCTGAAAGTTTGTCATACTGTATCCTAATATACACGTAACAGGGTACAATGGAGCCCCGCCCTAGCGCTTTGAATGTATATCTAGTTATCTATCTATGTATCGGCTCATATAACTATTCCATCTTTAACCTAAAAATTATTTCATATACTCGTATATGTTGCATCTGGTTTACAGTGGTGGCCAAAATTGTGGACACCTTTAGAAATTTTTATGTTTTTGAAATTTGTATGCTTATAAAAAATGTTACGTTTTGCAAAATGCAAACTTCTATATATCATTTTAAAGAGAATTTATTACTGAATTCAGTGCAAAACACAAAATTCAATTATTTACAATACAAAAAAAAGTTATATGTACTTATAATATATAATATATAAATAAAAAATATAGTAATAAATATATTAAATATGTTATATAAATAAAAAAACACAGTTATGAAGTGGTTTGTAATTGCTAGCTTTCCTGGACAATCACTGTTCTTGTTCTGAGAACCAATCAAATGTTAGTAACTGCCAGTAGAAGCTGACATCATGTTTACACTTGAAACAATTCATTATTTTGCTTTGTTCTATAGAAGGAGGACCTGTTTCTTATACACTGCAATTACAAGTAGGAATTTTTGAAAAAATTTTTAATATTTAGTCAAGAAGCAATGACATCAAATAAAAGAGTAGATTGGACACCTAGAAAGAGATGTAATATTATTGTGTTACGAGAAAGTGGTCTTGCCTATGCTGAAATTGCAAGACAGGTGGGTGGTTCTGTGACTACATCTGGAGTCCGAAAGGTTTAGTTACGATATCAGGAGACAAATTCAATAAAAAACAAAGAAGGAAAAGGCCAAAAAAGGTGCACCACATCTATTGATGACAGAAGGATAAAAAGACTATGTCTCCAAGATAGAAAAATGTCATCAGCGGCCATCAGAAGTGATCTGAATGATGCTGGTGTTTCTATCAGTTCAAGAACAATCAGGAGATTATCATCAGATGTTGGACTGAGAGGTAGAATTCCACGAAAGAAACCTTATCTTAATTTTCAGCAACGAAAGAAAAAGACTACAGTGGGCAAAGGAGCACATTAGTTGGACAGATGATCAGTGGTCACAAGTTATATGGAGTGATGAAACTAAGATATCGTTATTTCGCAGTAATGGGCGAAAATATGCAAGACGTAGAATAGGAGAAGAGCTACATCATGACTGCATTCAAGCAACTGTGAAGAACCCAGTTAGTGTTATGATTTGGTCATAAATGTCAGCAGACGGTATTGGTTGCCTTCATGTCATCGATGTGACACTGAATGCCAGAAAATACATTGATACTATTCTAGAACCAAAACTTCTACCCTCCATCCGAGATCTCTTTCCCAACAGTGCTTCGTTTATTTTTCAGCAGGATTCTGCTCCTTGCCACACGGCCAAAATATCGAAAGAGTGGTTTCGTACAAAGAGCATTAAATTGTTGTCATGGCCAGGAAACAGTCCTGACCTCAATCCTATCGAAAATTTGTGGCACCGTTTGAAACCTCTTGTCCGAATAAGACGCCTATCAAATTAAAGGGAACTAATTGAGGCTATAATTGTTTCCTGGCATCATGTAATAACGAAAGAAGAGCTTAAAGCTCTTGTCAGCTCAATGAAACGTCGATGTGAAGCTGTAATCAAAATAAAGGGTACCCTACTATGTACTGATACCTCACTGCAATCATCACTATCTAATGTATTTCGATAACTATTATCATTTAACCTTTTTTGTATTGCAAATAATTGAATCCTGATACGATATCGAGTTCAAATTCTGTACATACTCTTTTTGTCAATGATAATGTAATGTGGTGAAGAAATTTTTTGAAAGTTGTTTTAGATTTTTTACTTAATATTTAAAGTATTTTTCATGAATTTCTTTGTTTAGCGAACAAACGGAGCCTATCAGAATTTCGCTGTTTATATTATCGAATACGACAGAAAAAATTCTTTCATTAAACTCATATCAAAATTGCAACTTATTTCTGTTAAGTTTTTGTGATTTTTTTAAAAATCTCATACTATTTGACTTAAACATTTGACTTAAACATCTCATACTATTTGGATTTAAAATTTCATCATCTAAAAATGCATCGCACATAAAGTTTAGAAATTTTCGCAAATTATAAAACAAACCTGTTGAGGGATAAGAGAATCTTTTCGAGTTTGCCATCTTAGCTCACTTAATTACGAATTGGTAATATTTGGTTTTACTTTTTATTATCAAGCAAAATGCTCGTCGCAAAAATGTCATTACATTCTATTTCCCAAACTGAATATTCAAAGCGATTCCTTCATTCTTTGTGTTGTTTTGAACATTTTTAAGGTTCTTGAGAGTGATACGCAGTAGTGTAAAATGTGGTTCCCTACCAAATAAATATATTTGTTATAAGTTAAAAATATAAGTTTTAATGATTGCTTACCTTGAGTTTAACAAAATAGATGAACCTATGACACATTTGTAAAACTATATCATGGATACAGATAAGTGTGCTTGACTGGTACAACATGAGTTGAACTTATTTGACAGTTTATTTGGTTAGGCACGTACTAAGTAAATCATCTGTGCATTCTAGCTTTCCATAGTTGTATCCCTCTGAAGGTTTCCATGCTTTGAAACTGCCACATTACGGAATGATTCACGACTGTCAGTAACATCGATAAGGCACATCGGGAGGACGAAGCTCAATTACCCAAGTGAGCTTTGTCCCATTTTACAAGTCTTCACCTACTTCTGGAGGACACACTGTCTTCACCAACTCAGAAAGATATAATCTTCACATCACCTTTTTTTAATACTGCTGCGAGATTATATACTTTATCTTTTTCTGCTCAGCGCAGCCACAAAGAAGGAATGAAAATTTTCAAACACACTGAATGACATTCAGTTATTTATATTTCTTTATTTCATAATTTTCTTAGAATTTATTTCTTGTGTTTTAATAATGACTGAGAATTTGATCATTGATGAAATACAACTGACACTAAAACAGAAAATAAAATACAATTTTAAAAAAGGCTTTTATACCAAAAGCTTTTGTTTCCATCTGATTTCGCCTTTATTTATTTTTTATGATGCACTAAAAATAGGAAAATAATTTATCATATAGTTTAATAGGAATACCAGATTCAATGGTTCTTGTTACAGAATTCATCTATAATTTTATATAGCCAAACTTAGAAGCGTTGGGAGTCTAAATAACGAAATTCATTAATTTAATTGCATTGTCAAATATATAATCAATGATAGTTTTTGGTTTATTTAGACCCACGATTTTATTATTCGCGATATAAAATTGTAAATGAATTCTTTAAATATAATTATTTGATCTTTAATTCGAATTAAACTATATGATAAACTGCGTTTTTGCTTTTAGTGCTTTAATTATCATACCCATTTTAAATAAAAGCTTATTTTGTAAAAAAATCTTCTTAATTGTATTTTTAGATGATATTTTATGTATTTTATCGCTTATTTATTGTTTTTAGCACTTGTAATTCTACAAGTGCACTTGTAATATCGTTAAGTGTGTGTGTGTGTATATAATTATGGCAAAGCACTCTAGGGCTATCTGCCTAAGGGGAGGGATGCCTTCGTGGAGGACTTTCTAAGGGAAACTGGCTCGTATACACGTTACACATGGGGAAAACCACGAAACCACCCATGCAGCCAGCCCGTTCGCGGGATTCGAACCTCGGACCGAACTACCAGTGTTCAGCGACTTTACCGCTCGGCCGCTGGTGGGCCGTAATATCGTTAAGAGATTAACCTGTTAATATATACCGAACAGTTGCCATATTTGTAGTACCAAACAACTTCGAGCCAGTTAATTAACATTTTGGATATTTCTAGAACAGACATTTTCAATACTATATAACTTAGTTTTCTTGGATGTCCAAGTTTATATCTTAGTTAGTTTTCTAAGTATATCCAATTATATATCTTAGTTTTCAAAGATGTCTTTCCCTTTCTTCCACTTTTCTTAAACGTGCGTATAGATGTCTTGAATTAGCTGAGATGTTTCTAGATATGTTGTTCAAATATATTATCTTGCATTCGAGGATGCCTTTCTCTTTCTTCCATTTTTCTTAAACGTGTGTATAGACGTCCTGGAGTTAGCTCCAAATTAGAATCAGCTTGTTCTGGTTGCCGAGTGTTCTGCTGATTTCAAGCATTCGTATTCAGTGATAAAGTTCTTTTCAATTTGTGAATTCAGAGAGCGACGACCGTTATTCTGTATTCTAGAAATCGAATTTTTATTCCCGTGTTAATTAGAATAAATTATAATTAGATTTACTAAGCAAAAATTAATAAGATTAACTAAGCAAAGAACAGAATTACAATTAATCATTTTTGTATTAAGTGGAGCATAGACATACTTTTTGTTCCTGCCTGAACTGTCTCTAGCTGCTTTGTTCACTTGCAAATAAGTTGTCGCCTCGAGGTGTGTAAAAGTTCAAATTTTCCCTCTTGGAACAGCAGTAAAGACTCATTCGTTAAACAAATCTATATGAAAAATTAACGCACTATAATATTATGGTCATTGTTTTCAAGTTTTACCATCATACTTTGTATATTCTTACTATGATTGTCCTTTAACCTGCATCCTACCCGGATTCATGCTACTTTTGAATCTATATAATTTATAATATGGAAGTATATCACAAATCCAATCAAAATCATATCCATTAGGATACAAAACGTGTTATATAATCGAAACTGATTCCAAAGTTGTGCTTATAGGGAATACTAACCGGTTAATTGAATAATCATTGTGGAAAGCAAGTGATTATCATGGCATATTGACAATTTTATATACAGGATATGAAGCAGTTATTTAAGCAATTACTATGTTAATAATAAATCAAAGCATATTTATTAACATTGCACAATCATAGGATTAATGATAAACTTTATGATTTATATGAAATAAATGTTTTCATACCAATTTAAGTCCACATGGTTTCTATCATAAATGCATGTATACCAATTAAAAAGTTCTGTAACCCCACGGCTCAACGAGCGCCACCTAGTAGCCGCCGAAAGAAGCACCAACCAAAAAAAGTCTATAGCCTTCAATCGGTGTACTGAAGTCATGGACTAAACATGTTGTTCCCCGAGATTTACTTTGTAACTTAAATGTGTAATTATATCGCCCTTAATTGTAATGTTTTATCTTAATTGTATTTTGTTAATTAAAACGAATTAAAAAGGTCATGTGAGTCTTTTGTTTATGGTTAGTTTGGTTATACATTGTACAATCATAGGATTAATGATAAACTTTATGATTTATATGCAATACACCTTTTCATACCAATTTAACTCCACATGGTTTCTATCCTAAATGCGTGCATATCAATTAAAAGTTTATATATATTCTGTTTTGTCTATAGTCAAAAGCCAAATAAATGTAGCCAGTTAAAACTGAAAGGAAAGAAACGGTTTCTTTAACCTTTCATAACGATATATTGATTTCTTTTTAGGTAATTACTTTTAACTATGCCTCATATATCTTTAATTAGTAATTGCAAAAACGCAGTGAAGTCACACACAAGCAGTGGAGTTATATATACTAAAAGCACGTCATAAAGTGGACAAATCAAAAGAGAAATATAATCTAAAGAAAAGGAAATCATTTAATAAATAAAACAAGCGCAATTTTTGAAATAAAGGAAATTCTATTTAGTAATACCACCTTTAAGCAGTTGAAAGAAAGCCTATAATTCCAAAGCATGTACTTCAACTAACAGCTTGTACAGAATGAACTATGGTATGCGCTTTTTATGTAGCTTGAAAAATGTTGAAGAATTTTCTTTCAGAGGCAAATTTTAAAAGTGAAATAAACTATTAGTCGAGTTTAATTTGCATAAAATTGAAAGCATTGTGATTCAAATGACACTAATTAAAGCATGGTGCAATAATAACTGGATTTATTTTTAAATAAGTTCCAGTTATATTTAAAAAAAAACTCATAATAATATTTGTTTAAAAACTTAAGGAAATCTTTCCAAATTAATTAAGTTATTTTCTATTTCACATTTAATTTTCCAGTAATCTGATACTGAAATCGTTTTAAACTATGATTATTAACAAAATACTGTTTAGTTTTCCGTTTTTTTTGGAAAAGAGAACTAAAATGAAGTTAAAAATATTTAATTTGTTTATCATTTTTAAACAGATTTTAGGTAAACCGATTTGAAATAAGCGAACGCAGAACAAAAATTTCGATAACTGAATTAATAAACGGCAATTTCCAAACATTCGTGAACAGTTTTTAGGCATTTACGTATTGTTTTAAGTTAGAAAGAACATTTTGAAATTTGAAAGAATGATAAATTAATTTCAATATCATAAAAATTTTTTTGAATACTTAATTTGATGTATGCCGATGTATTACTATTTTTTATTCTAGTTGAAATTGATCATAAAATAATACATTTTTGATGAAGTGCTATCTAATTCATCCAGGGCTACCAGACAGAATAAAACTCTGCATTATCATTTGCTTTCATATAAGGCATTGCATTAGTCAAAATCTTAGCTTAACAGTATTAACGGAGAAAGATGTTTAAAAAACGGACAAGACCGCCTCAATGGAGAAAAATTCATCTTAAAAATATGTTAAATAATCCTTAAATTTTCCCACTGAGATAGTCTTAATTTGTTATGGTGCGGTTTTTGCTTGTAATAGAGAGAAGAAAAGGAAACTATACATAAATGTGTTTAATTTTCATAGAGTTAGTGAAACATAATAAATAAGTAAAAAGAGCTGCCCCAGCTTTCTTGACCTTATTGTACACTGTAAAAGAAAAAAAGTGGGGAACAGTTCTATATCTCCCCTTCTACCGGGACGATTGACGAAATTCAAATTGTGTTTTCCATGTCTCGAAAGCGCGACTTAGGATATGTATTAGATTTATATATAGCATTGTTCTAATATAGGTATTTTGACACAAAATGGGACTTTTTCTGAAATAATATACAAAGGCTTTTCCATATTTCGATTCTATGACTCAAATTACGCCTAAATATTGAATTTTGTAAAATTTTTTGGGAAATTTACTGAGAAATTCAAAAATTTAAATTGATGCATTTTTTCAGTGTGAGCCAAGAATAATTCACTTGGCGAACTTCTTAATATATGGCAACCTATTTTCCGTTCCCTTCCATTGTGCAGGAACTGAAAAAAAGTCCCATCTCCCCTACTTTCAAATAAATTTAACAAAGTGCGCAAACCACAGTTTCGTTATTAAGGGTTTCAACAAATACGCCAACTTTCAAGACGCGTTAATATGTAACTTCACATATAGCTTAAAACATTTTGAATAAAAAGCTCTATTTGCAGGTATGCTTAGAAATGCATCTACTTTAAGATAACTGTAAAATTTTTATAGGTTACAATTCAAAAATACAAATTTTAAAAACAAATCATATAAAATGGGGGAATTTTATTTGGAATGAACCCAAATTTCGAGCTGTGTGGGAAGGAATAAAATACGTTTCATAAAAAAGAGATATTAATAAATACATGACAAATTGCATTAACATTGAGGAGCTAAAATTTTGAGAGTTAATTTTTTAAAAACTATTCGTGCGATTTTTACAAAATATGTGATTTTGGCGTAATTTGAGTCGTAGATTCGAAATATAGAAAACAATTGGCATGTCATTTCAGAAAAAGTCCGATTTTATGTCAAAATACCTATATTTGAACAATGCTATATCTAAATCTAATACATATATTAAATCGTGTTTTCGAGGCATCAAAAACGCAATTTGAATTTCGTCAATCGGCCCAGTAGAACGGAAGATATAGAACTGTCCCATTTTGTTTCGCAGTGTTCATGCATTGAAAATAAAAAATAAATACAGAGTAAAAAGCAGTTCAAAATCTAATCCAATTGAGCGCTAACATCAAAGCTGACTTGTTGACTCTAAAACGATCAACAATGATGCGGAGTCAAATAAGCAATAATTTTAAGATTCATTACATATTCAATTCGGAATATATATACATATGCAAAACCCCAAAAAAAATCAAATACCCAAAACCAGAAGCACACTAGTAATCTGCAAGAAAAGGGCGCACAACATGTCAAAACCAAAAATGAAGTGCGAAACTTGCATGTTTCCCTGAATCGTCATCAGGGGGTTGGTTAAACGAAAGAAGTAATTACATCAGCCTGTTTCGTTGAACCAAACCCCCTGATGACGATGCAGTGACGCCAAGATGTAAACTTCTTATTTCAGATTTTTGACATGTTTTGCCACCTTTTTTCTTTCACCTTGCCAGAAACAGGGACAAAACATGCCCTGTGCTTCTGGTTTTCTGGTTCTTTTTCATATGTTTATTCTGAACAGATAATATTTCAACGAAAGTATCCATTTTGACCTCTAACGAATGCAATTTAACGACGTTTTTACGTGATATCTGTACGTAAGGACAGAATAAAATACTCTCTTCCTCCAAAAAAAATAATAAAACTGCTTTTAAATTAATTCTGAAGAGAATTTTTCGCGGCGTCTGTACAAACGTATGTACGTACGTACGTATCTGGCAAAACTCAAAAACGAGTAGCCTCAGAACGTTGAAATTTTGTATATACGATTGCTCGTAGATGTGCACCTCGTATTTTGGTTGCAATCGGCAGCACCAAACGTATATAAATATATTTATATGTATATCCACTCTGTTACCCGGCTATGTGATCTCAGTTTCTTTACTCTTATATGTTTGTAAATTGTTCATTTTTTGCTTTACAAATGATTGAATTATGTTGTTCTTATCTCCCGGTTAAAGTTTTCCTGCCTTTATTAAATCTGTAGGCAATAGTTCTAGAATTATCAACAATTTTAAAGTTGTTTAAGTGCTGCTAAGCCTAATAATTTTTTTGATGGCGGCCATTGCTTGTTTACATTTGAAACAGCAGGATAGTGGATTTGTTGCCAATCTAGAGAAACTTAGCTTCGCAACAACAAAGATAACGCCTTCATTTATTATTACGAATTAAATCATGCTTAATCCTGTCTGGAATGTTTTCGAAGAAATAAATGTTTAAGATTTACTTCGTAATTTTAATACAGATATTTTGACTTTTTATGTATTTTTGTATTGTCACGAAGTGAGAACTGAATTAATTGAATGATAAATACCGAATAGTCTGTGAAAAACTGTTTCTTTTTTGTTTTGTTTGCTTAATTTCTTTTATACATCTTTCTAGCTGTATTATAGTATTTGAATAGAACATGTCGCAACGATTAGATAATTTTTTTAATTATATAAATTTTGTTCATTCTGAGTTATAATATGAACGAAACATAATACTGTTAAGTGAACCTAGCGCCAGAGTGTCGCTATGGTAAACAAATAGAGTGAATTTTAAAGAATACTTTTATTCTATTGTTATTTATGCGCTGTCGGCGGATTTAATTCAATCAACGTTTAAATGAAATGCAAGAAAAATGCGTATAATTTAATATTCCGTACAAGGAAGTCATGTGGTGTACGCATAAGATTTTTTTAACTTTTGTGAAATTGTTTTCGCATATAAAGATGTATTATTAAGCACATATAATCTTAAAAATACAGTCTTAAAAACGTGACTTACCCTTTGTTCGAAATAATTCATTGATATTCAAAATAGTTTAATAACAATATTAACTGTCTAGTATAATTAACTGAATAGCATTCATTAATCTAAATATGTATTATACAGGATCATTGTTGTTAGACAGACATTAAAAAAGGGCTTTTAGCGTATTCCACGCATTTTGCGAATTAGTAATAGTAAAAATAAGGAAAAGAGCGGTGAAGACTTGTTCGTTATCCAAATTTTCTAAACGAGAAACAGATTCTGCAAATCCTCCATGGCTCATTAATGGAATTAGATAGGCAATTTTAATTTCACTAATGGAAAAATTATTCATTCTGCTTGAATTATTCATGAATTTCTTTTCCATTGGTGTATTTGCATTCACATTAATACTCTAATAGTGAATGAAACCTCTTAGTTCGGATAAGTTTGCATTACTTGTGAGATGTTAATTTTGGGACAAGCATACGTGAATCCTATCATCACAATTCTCTGTAATTTATACATAGAGAAACATTGAAATGAAAATTAGCTAGAGTTGTTTAATAGTTAAGGAAGGATTAAACATTTTGTGTTATAAAGTATAAAATTCACGCTTTTAATTTTTATCCATCCGTGAAGTAAAAAATAAGTCTTAATTGTTCTTGAAGTTCTTGTAATTTGTTCTTCATTCTTATGTAATTAAAGGTGATTCTACATGCTTCATCTAATTAAATCTTGGGTTAGTAGCTTCTTATAAACAGCCTTAAGCTGAACAAATCTGTCTTCAACTTACAACTGGAGCCCACCAGCGGCCGAGCGGTAAAGATGCTGAACACTGGTAGTTCGGTCCGAGGTTCGAATCCCGCGAACGGGCTGGCTGCATGGACGTTTTCGTGGTTTTCCCCATGTGTAACGTGTATACGAGCCAGTTTCCCTTAGAAAGTCCTCCACGAAAGGCATCCCTCCCCTCAGGCAGATAGCCCTAGCGTGCTTTGCCATAATTAAATACACACCAACACCAACTTACAACTGACTTATGCACTATCTTACGCTGAATAATTCCGTCTTCAATATTAGCATAAAAAGTGTAATTTGGATTATTTTGCTATTGTTATTAAATTAAACAACTTTCGTGAAAAGTATCAAACATTAACTACACTATCTTTGTATGCAAATGTATTAGGTCAGTCCATAAGTTCGTGCGCATTAGGAGTATGCGTGGAATTCATTATGACGCATTTACTAAAGCAATGCAATTTTGAACCTGTTGAAACTTGTCATCGTTTGACTAACATATTATTCAGTTCATCACTAACTTTCGTAAATATCGAATACATTTTAGTACCCACAGAAGATGAATATAATAGGAGGACCGGAAAGTAATGTCGTTTCTGCGCATGTCGACAACATGCTAAGGTCAGAAGTGGAAGCAAATCCATGTCAAACACTCTTAACCAACCTTGGTCGACCATTCAAGAATATTTAAAGCAGAATGGAAAAATAAGCAAAGCAGGTATTTGAGTTCCCCATAATCTGTCCGAAAAGAACAAAGCCAACCTATCCATCACATGAAATGTATTGTTCCAACGGGCACTGTATGGAACCGTTTTTGGATCGTTTGATTAGTGGACAAAAAAATAAGTCCTATATGATAATCCAAAACTCAAAATGCAGTTTTAATATGGGTTACAAAGGGTTTACATCCCGAAAAGGCGCTTCTGGGTGTTTGATGGAGTATTCGCGGAATTGTTCATTTTGAATTGCTGAGACCTGGACAAACTGTTAATGCAGACCTTTATTGTGAACAACTGGATGGAGTGAACCAATCTTTAATCGAAAAATATCAATTGTCAACAGAAAAGGCGTCATTCTGCAACACGACAATGCAAGACAGCACTGTGTCCGACGAACTGCGTGGAAAAAATTAATGAATCGGTGTGGGAGGTACTGCCATACTCACCCACTATACTCGGCCGATATCATAACATTGGTTTCCATTTATTCGGATCCCTACAACATTTTCTTAGTGGCAAAAAACTTGAAAATTTGGATGATGTCCAAAATGTCCTCTCGAGATATTTTACTCAAAAACCGATTGATTTTTATCGGTCCAGGATTGACTACGAAAAAAATTTAAATTCTAAACAGGATGTACAGAATGAATTTTCAGGTTTTCTTTCTTTCTTTTTTTTTTTTTTTTTTTTTTTTTTTTTTCCATCAAAACCAGAATCTTTCTACAGCAATGGCATAAAAAGCTGCCTGTAAGATCGCGAGAAATTGTAGATAATGGAGGAAAATATATAATTGATTAAAATGTTACCAAAAAATGCGCATGAATTTATGGACTGACCTTATACAAAGGTCTTAATTCATTAGACGAGAAATTATAAATATAGCTTTTTCTTTTGTCCAAGCTGTCAATCTCAAACACGAAGTACATGAACAGCTTTTGTAATTGTTGGTAAATATTTATATATGTATATTAAATGAAAGTGTTAAAAACTAACAAAATTCACCATTTATAAATATCGTTAAATGTTTTTGAATATTTTGCTGTGCAGCATTCATTATCTAAATCAACCAGGTATTTATAATTTCAGCCTTTACTACAATCTCTCTTTTCTGTTCCTTCACTAGAAATGTAAATGAGTCTAGGTAATATTTAAGCTGAGGTTTTTTTGGATTGTAAAACAGAGCGTGTTTCTCCGCTTAGTGTCCACGTTACTTAGTTCTTCAGTCTCTGATAAGTATGTAATTATTCGGTATTCTGATAAGTATGTAATTCTTTGTATTAGTTCCTGCTGACATTTCAATTGAAACGCCGCTTAGAGTTTTACCAATTTCGTTTTAAATGTAATTGTGTAGTCTTCAAAACTGACCATGCTTTAATTAAAATTGACTGTTATTTTAAGTACATCGCATCAAGTGGTAGTCGATCCTATTAGCACAAGAAGTGAATTTATGTTCAAAGTTTATAATTAAATAGAAAGGTTCATTTTAAAATCATTCAAAGAAATTGTAATTAATTTCAGACATACCGATTATTTGCTTCATGTCTGTTCGGGTGTGGAACTGGATTATGCTACCAAAGCAAGTCTACAGCTTTATTAAAGTTCTAATTAAAAACTCATTAACGACTATTGATTGGCTAGATATTGATTAGTCCATGGACAGCATAACATTAAAACGTCCATTAAAAGACACTTGTTGGCAAGAATTTCAGTTCTAAAAAAACAGAAATTTCAGGCACATAAGAAGAGAAGGTTGAGAGTAATTATCCACTTTGGGAGAACAGATAGTGAGAACTAAACAGAAATTCATGTAAATATTATGAAAAATAATGGGGATGCATACGTATAGCTTCAATAGTTTATGAGTCGATAAACAAAGGGAAGCTCTTTAAAAAGAATTTCGTTCCTCGACAAAAAAAAAATCTTATATATAAGCGGCTTAAGTGTTTGTCGCCGATAGTTTAATGGTTGCTTGTGTAACTGTAAATTGTTTTATTCCCCGTGCAGTGTAGCGCGTGACGAATATTATCAGAAAGCTTACCCGGAAAAATTAAAAATACAAGAGCACGTGAATTTAACATTTAATACATAAATTTAACACCTATATATATAAGAATTCGGAAATATGCAACCGGCAAAAACCGACAATGATGAAAAAACAAGTAAAATGAAATAAACAAATATTTTTATTATATGCGGCTTAAGTGTCTGTTTTGTCGCCAATAGATTACTGGTTGCTTGCGTAACTGTACTAGCCAATGGGGTGAAGTTGCCGCGGAACAGGGTTGCGTTTCAATTGAGAAGTAGACAATTTTCTGTAAAACTTGCCTTTGCTATGACCATCAATAAGTCTCAGGGCCAAACGCTTAAAAACTAACCATGCGTGTTGGCATTTTTTTATACGTGTTGGCATTTTTTTACCTGAGCCTGTATTTGGACACGGTCAGCTTTATGTTGCCTGTTCAAGAGTGCGTGAAAGAACGGACGTAAAATTAAAAATAATGGATGGTCCTCTGCAAGGCGAGCTTAAAAATGATGGAAAGATCTACACAAGAAATGTTGTGTACAAAGAGATCTTTGACATGTGAATTAACATTTTATTGTTTAAATCACCTGTATTTATTGAGCTAGCAGTGGCTTTTAAGAAATGTACCGCCAGTGGTTGCTTCATTGCAATCTACTATAAGCAATTAAGCAAGTAGAAGGGGGAAACCCCGTGGTTCAGAAAGCAAAGGGGCGTCCCCCCCCGCCTGCCCTGGGTAATTACTTTAAATTAGCAGACACCTTTGCACAAATCATTTTAATTACAATTTATAATATCTAGAACAGCGGTCATTTCGTATGACCGCCGGGCTTTCTAGTAATTTATAAACAACTATGCAATATTATTCTTGCAAACATTAAACGTTACTGGAGCACTGCTATGCGTCATTGATCTTCATGATGAAGAGGCACATGTTCACATGCTCACAACATCCTGACCGCAAATAGCACTTCTATCGTATTGGAAAATATTATTGTATACAAATTTAAACTGATGCTGCATCTTCAATCCTATTTGCATATATTTTGTTAGGAAAAGTATTAATGCTACTTTTTTTCTGACTCTTGTTTATCTACAATTTTTCTCTTTCTCTCAGATTTGTTCTTTAAAATTTAAATGCGTAGTAAAAGTGTTTTCCTTCTATTTGAGGTATTCTCCACCCACCCATTATTCCGGTGCTAGAATTTTTCAAGTATTATATCCCTTAACGTCCTCTTCTTTTTTTATGAGACGAGGAGAAGTTCCAGTCAACAAAGTCCGTTGAATTTCAGCAGACAGTTCAATATAGTTATATGAAATATCGCCGCTGTTTCAAATAATACCGTTCTTTACTCTTTTATTCGAAAAATTTCATATTCAGTATAACGCGATTCAATATTTGAACTAGGTTGTACTGTATGACTGCGGAAATTTGCGCCGTCGGAAAATCCCGCTGAGGCAAAAAATAAAACACAATAACAAAATACACAAAAGAAGTTTCTCGCCCCTTAAAAAATGGTAAGAAAAGCATAAAAAAAATTTAAGAAATATAAAAATAAAATCCCGGCTTCGTATTTTATAACACAATCGCACCCAAAAAATTCAAAAGGCGAGAAGGTAAAAAATGGCATTATTGTTAGACGGGAACTGCGGTGTTGAAGAAACGTTCAACTATCCGTTAAGTCAGAGGTATTGCCTCTGACAAATTCGATGACGTTGCAAATAAATCTTGACACTCCATCACGTTATAAGGCGAAGAAGAAATAATGATAATAATAAAAAAAAGACTCCCAAATTCTGAGTAAATTCTGATGTTTTATTTTTTCATCACATTTTTTTCTCTTGTCCTTTCCTGCACAAGGCTGAAACATTATTTAACCAAACATCACAAAGTATATAAAAGTCAAGACCGGTGAAAAAAATTTTTGCCATTTTTTTTCTTCTCCGTTGATGGCAATTCCCATAAATTGTGTTCGAAGAAATTGTTCAAGTTTGAAACAATTTTATTTAGTTTTTCTTCCTACCCCTTCCATATGGGTGATTGACGTTAACCCCCGCCATTTCCAGTCCAGAGGTGATATTTTTTAAGCTTTTTAAAAAGTTTTACCGTCTGAGACTTCTTTATTTTCGCCGCAGTAATTTTCTTGGAAAATGCATAATTTTACGTAATGGACATTGAGTTCTGAAATTGCCAAGTTCTGCAAACAAGAGAAATAAAAGTTTGATCGTGGTTAATGTGAATAATAAATTTTATTTCTTTCTTCATAACTTGCGTTTCCTTTACGATTTGCCCTCCTACTCATTACACCGTGCTGTTCAGTTCTCTCAGCAGTTATAAATCTTGATTACAAGCAATTTTGAAAAAAGCGAAATTTTTATTAATGATAATAAAAAGGTATGTCTGCTGAATATTTTTATTGCCGATTAAGTATTTTGGAAACAATGAAGATGGGAATAGGCTCGTAAAACCTGGAATTCAAGGCTTTGATGCGGAAGCATAGGAATAACTTCACGTCTGGGGGAAAAGAAAAGAAATATTTTGCTATTAAAAGAGCCACTGATATTTATTATTCTTTTATTTTACCTTTATTTTCTAAGATGCTTAAAATTCTCTTCTGTAGGTTTCCTACAATAGTACCTATAAATGTCTTTTATAAAATCAAAATTTCGATTTATGCAATCATTATATTTTTAGTTCAGCATTATAGTAAAGTTAAAATATCCTTTTATTTTAATAGTTACCTTAATACTGTTCAATGTATAAAACATACTCATGTTTCACATAATCGTTCAAAGATAAATTTCCCAACCTTGAGGAAACTGAACGCACCTATGAAATCTTCCTCAAATAAGAAGAGCCTTATGGGAAAGGCCAATTACCGTTAAAGAATATACGGAAAATATTTCAGCTTTTTTAAAATGCATGAGATAATCTACCAATTAACCTCAAATAATGCATTAAACCCTGGCTAACATTAACCTACTATTCAAAGATGGGTTCTTACGATAATAAGTGCTTGTACAGGAATTATAGCAAAGTCTTTCAACATAAAAATAATTTTTGAATGCAGGAAGCTATAACATAAAATAATGCGTCTGCGGTTGTTTATGGGATAGGATTAGGATATAAAGGACGGTTATAATTAAAGTTACACTTTCAAATGTTTATAAAAAGAAAACTACTGGACCAAATGTTATCAAACTTGGTAAGCGTGTAAAGGAGGTTATGGGAATTTATTTTCTGTGAAAACAAAAGTTCAAAAACTCACCACCAGGGAGTAAATGGCGCTGTATGCAATATTGTTAATCGAAATAAGCGTCGGAATCTAACTTCACCTTTCTTTACAGGGGTTTAACATGCTTTATACCCTTAAGAAACAATGGCCTAAACAAAATTATCATTTAAAGGCGTTAAAGGCGATAAAAGTCGAGTGCGCCATCTGTGTAACGGAGAAATCCGTTAATGAAAACCACAAATTAGCGGTTAGAAAATGGGAGATCGCAAAAGTGTGTGAATTCCGGAGATGGTTTTCTTACGGATCGCTAATTTGTGATTTTGGAAGCCTGAATTCGATCCCAAGACATGACGATATTGGTTTAAAACCTTTTTAATCGTTTCTAAAACGATAGTGTTTGTGGGGCTATACAAAACCACAATGGCTTGTAATTGGCTTACGGCAGGAAGAAGCAAATAATTTATGCAAATAATCTAAACAATTTGGCGAATTAAAAAATGCGATACATCGACATGTCCATAACATTCCTCCTCATATGCTAAGACTGTTATATATATGCTAAGACTCATATGCTGCTGTTGGGAATGCGGTAGTATGATTTAACTTGCTTTCGGAAAATTGTGGACGCCACATTGAACATGCTTTGTAACACGTTTCAGGAACGATTGAACACATTTTAAACCGATGCCTTATTTCGTTTAGCAATATCACATACAGCGCCATTCCGCCCTGGTGGTGAGTTTTTGAACTTTTTTTTTTCACAGAAAATAAATTCTCATGATCTCCTTAACACGATTACCAAGTTTCATAATATCTGGTCCAGTAGTTTTTTTTTTTATGATCATTTCAAAGTGGAACTTTAATTTTAACCACCCTGTAAAATTTAGGACTTTGAATCTCTTGCACTTAGTGTCTGATTATGAGACCATCATCAGAGATTCTAGATGAACATTTTCGAAGTTAGCATTCCTAAATCGGGGGGACGTCAGTGACTAAATGGTTTGCTGAGTTCCCTTTGTTTCCATTCCAGTTGCTCCAAGTAACTTTTAGGTTTCTGGTGATCATCACGAAGATGGTTTGTTTTAAATGACAGTACAAAGTAAAGTATTTACTAGTTATAACTGTGTTCTGTATGCTTAATGTTTGCTATAATAATGAAAGGAAATTGTCTCATGCTCATATACATTTCCCTTTCGCTAAATATCTGGTTTTTAATTTAAAATGCATGGAGTTTGAATTATTTTGTTTAATATCAGTAATTTTCTAAAGTAAACAGTGAACAATATTAGCAACTCCATAGCAAAATTCGCAAGTAATATTGCTGAATTTTGATTTTTAAATGAAGCGTAGTATATTGTGTCGTTTAATTTGTGTTATGTGAACAAAACTCAGTAGGATCAAACCATAATTTCTGCTTAATTTTTTGTTTCGTTGTATTGACAAATAATTAGACATCAGCAATCAATTATTCAGTTTAAGGCCAGGGTTCCAAATTCAAGGTCAACGGAACCCTAATGATCCTTAATGTCACTCATATGTTCGGGAAAAAAATCAAATGCACAGTTAAACATTGCTGCAAAAGAAAAATCTGTACTATATGATTTTCTTTTATATATAGTGATTTTGTATATGGGCAATGCATAACAATGACACAAGACAATGCAGAATAGATAAAAATTGTTAAATTAACTCGAAACATCAATCGCTTATATGACGAAGAATACTCGAAATTCGGATTTACCGGAGGTAGAGAATGGTCAACTCCTCCCTGCGTTGTATAAGGAAAGAAATTTGTCTATCAGGCGACGGTTCCCACTAATAAATTAAAGCGCCATTTTTCAACTGAACAACAAAAATCTTTTATGGAGAAATGAAAAATACCTCAAAAATCTTTGGAAAACGCAAGGTAAATAAAGAAAAGGATTAGAGAAAAATAATGAAAATAAGTAATAAAGATCAACTTGCAATCATATAAAATTGCTGAGTTAGCAGTGTTGATGCTATACAGGTCAATATACGAATAATCTTCCCTGCCTAACGTGAAATAATATAAAAGTATATTTTAATATCTTTTATAAAAATAACACTTTGAAGCAGCAATGTCCAACCTCGAGCCCCTGATTCCATTTTCTCTTCTGTTCATTGGTGGTGTTATTTTTGCAAGAAATTTACTTTTTTCCACTATGGCATTAAGTTAAAAAAAAGGTTGCTAACCCTATTTTGAAAATTATGCTATATTCACAGAAAGCTAATAGCTAGGCATTTTGTCGTCTATGTGGCCTTGCCACCTAATGTCTTCTTAAATTCTAAACTTTCTGCCGCCTAGTACGGCTGCAGCGGATTCATAGGCTCTAGCGCCGGTCTTGGTTGTATTCTAAGCGATCAACAACCAACATCCTTTGTTAATGCGACACCATAAATTGTACTTCCATATATCATACTGTAAAAATTTCTTATCAAACTCCATATATGTTGTTAATTCTCCATATGTCAAAGTGTAAACCAATGATAAACCCTGGAAATGTGTTTCAGGAATTATGTACAAAGCACTGAAATCCCCCTCTTTTTCTTCTTTTTTTTTTTTAATTTCAGTAACTCCTGACGCAGGACTTTTGCGGGTCATTTGCGAATGTGAGATTCTGTAGATAATTAATGTGCTAGGATTATACCGATTTCGCCTACGGTTGTGTGATGGTGCCCTACACACTTGTTCCTGTCTTATTCTATATGCGTTCAACACCAAAAAATATTATAGATTAGCGTTCCCCAACTTCGAAAAGATTGTGAATTAAGGGTCTAAAGGACTGAAAAAGGTCTTCAGGCATTATATGCAACAAAAGATTTCTTTTCAACGAATCATCTGTTGCTTAATGGTTCAGTGCTTCCGTCAAGTGCTTCCGTTCAGTGCACATTCCGTAAAAAAGCTTCACTGCTCGAATCAAGTAGATAGCAGAGATGTTTCCAGTGTTTAATACGTGCTTTAAATAATATCATTGGCTTTAAATAATATCAAGCTTTAAATAATATCATTGGCTTTAAATAATATCATATAGCTTTAAATAATATCAACTGTACTTTTTTTCATCAAAATCGTCACTTAAACTGACGATTGTTTTGTATAATTTACTTGGTCATCTTTATTCCGAAATGGCGTTTAAAAATGTAAACCCACTCTTTTTAGAAAAAGGCTGTTTTACTGCTTAATGGCTATGCTTTGTCTTATTTAAGCTGTATATTGTTATTGGAAATAGAAGATTTTAGTCACACCACAGTGTCAGATCTATTACGATCAGTTTTAAAGTACTGTAAAATACTGTACTAATGTTAGGAAAAAATTGTCTTTTAACTACGATGCAAGATTATACATAACACACTATCTAACTGTATTAGTCTAACCTTCTTTCTCAGAAGAAATACCATTTTCACAGTTAGAAATCTAACTAAACTACAATAGTACAGCAAAGAAGTAGAAGCTTAACTGAAACGCTTTTAGAATTTAAACCTGTAAAATGATCAGGATCCTTGCTTCCAGCATATCAGTATCTCAAGTACTGAACAATTAAAGCAGAAAGCAAATCTTTCTCTTGCTAATTCCTCTAAGCACTAGAGATTCTAATCCTACAGTTTAACAGACGCATAATTCACTCGCAAGTCTATAAACTCGGCATCTCTTTTTCCCAGGTTTACAGGTAACTAGACTGATTGCCAAAACATTTTCACTAAAATACAACATCTCTTCTTATGTTTTCTTACAATAATTTGCATTCTAGTGAAGGCTGACAGAAGAAATAGAAAAGAGAGAAAAGAACTGGCATAATATTTCAGCCTATATAAAACAAACTTTATCATTATAAAAGATAATATTATTATCATGACGATCAGTTATTGATTATTAATTATGCTTAAGGCTAACGCATAACTTAAAAATTTGGAGAGCGTTTTATCAACTCATTAAACGCAATTTATTTTTAGCCCAGAATTTAGAAGGGACAATTTTCCCAAATGTGCTAATAATTTTGTTTTGGAAATTTGCGTTGGTTCACTATAAACGGTGTTTCACTTTCCAAATTGTTGCCACCAAATATTAGAGCCCTGCATTATATTTAAAGTAATTAAATAGTGAAGAATCTGCCTGAATGTATGCATATTTCTCGCCCTGTGAAAAAACAACAGTACCTAGAGACGTCAAATTTTGAATAACGTAGTCGATCATTCGAATACGGGCATCAGGAAGCCCAAATTTGGAATCTGTTTTGTTATCGATTTCATATTTTGTAAACCTCTACCAAATTTTTGATTAATAAACTCAACGATTTCAAAGCAAGCAATGGCAACACTGTACGGAAAAAAATGTTATCTCCAGGTTGCGAGATCGTGTATCGGTTATTTCTAAAGATATGCTCTTTTTACGTTATTGTGGGATATTGCTGTTGAATTAAATTTTATGGTTTAATTGCGAAGAACATGATAACGCCTCTTTGGGCGTGATATAAAATCTGAAAGCTTTCATTTTTTTTATTTCTTTTTCTGATATGGCTGCTTTCCTTCTGCTGCTTTAATATATTTTCCAAACAGAAAACAAAAGGACGACAAAGATGAAAATACTACATAATACAAAGAAACGTTGTATCGCTATAAATACCACAGCAAATAGATTGTAAATTTGCATCTTGATTTATACTTAGCAACAAAAATTCTAGGTAACCTAGAGTAACCATAACAAGTAATTTAGCAAAAACTCTAGGTACTTTCCTTGAGAACAAAATGAATTTCCATCTCATCTTTAGCATAAAATCCAGAGTACAAAGTCATTACAACAATCGTAGAATCAACATTTATACATTTGCACTTAGACAAGACTCATCACAACAGCCAGGAATCTTTCAAAGCTACAGTGCGCTTGGCTTATGTTGGTTATACTCTCTCTTAATTTAGATTCTCTCTTGTTATTTAAACTAACATGATTTAGCTGACTGATATAGCAGACTGAGATTTCTGATTGAGCAGATGTGCAGGTATGGTTTAATGTAAGAATTAGTGTATTAATCAAACTAAACCTCACAAATTTACTAAAGACATGTTTACAATCACTTTATGACGACGTTACAAAATATCTCTGTCTGGAAATTATTATGGGCTTTTGGTTTATGTGATTACGCAAAAGCGTCATGGGCTATCTACCTCAGGAGAGGGATGCTTTCGTGGAGGACTACCTTTTAAAGAAAACTGACTCATATACACATTACGCATGGGGAAAACCACGAAACGACCATGCAACCAGCCTGTTCGCGCGATTCGAATCTCGGAACGAACTACCAGTGTTCAGCGACATTACCGCTCGGCCGCTGGTGGGCCATTATTATGCTAGTTGAGAAAAATATGACATGCAAAATCTTAATAGAAGAAAGAAATATTTATTTATTTAAGTTTCATTATAAACTAAATCTCATTAATATATATGTTAAAGATATATATAAAAATGATGTAAATTCTAATAATCATTTCGTAGAGCAAATTTCTTAAAGAATTCAGGTCCCTCACTCCTAGAAAATTGATGAGTTGTGGCGAAACATAAGAGCTATTTTAGATTCAGGGGTGCAAATGCTTTGGGTGCATAAACACCCAAAGCATTTGCAAGAAGATAAAATACTCTTACTTAGATTGTGTGAAAGGAAACTACACAGATTTTTGAAACAATGCAAATCGGATTTGAATGTATAAGGCTACTAACCGAAGGAAAACATCTTGTACGTATTATTTTAACATAGAAAAATACTAAATGTTTTACAGTCATGGCTCTTTATATAATGTAGTAGGAATGCTTAAGAAATGTTTTAAAATTTAACAATAATTTGTATTAAAATGTTCCAAAATAATTAAATTATAGAACAGAGGTTTCATATTACAGAAGGAAGTTCCATACTAAATAAAAAGAGAACATTTACTCAACTAGAGCGTGAAAACACAAAGAAAATTTTAATTAACTTTCCCAGAAGAATGAAACTTAGCTATAAAACTATTTAAAAAATGTTCTAAGAAGCATTGCGTTAGCACAATGTTCTAATGCAAGTTGTTACTTTCTATTTTAAGGCTACAGTTTTAGGTTTATTATGTTTACTTGCGTAGCTTTCTAGTATTTGCAAGACAATTTGTGTAATATAATTTTGGAGATAAATTTTAAAATGTTTTTTCAAAATTACTTAAGTGAGTGTGATAGAAATTCAAGCTTATTTGAATGAAAAATCATGCCAGTAATTTTAAATTTGAAACAAAACGGTGAAATGCAGTTTCAAATAAAAGTGGTTTGAAAGGAATATAAAACTACCACAAACACATAAAAATAGTTATACGAAGAGGAACATAATAAATATGAAGATATAATAATAATAATAACAATTATTATTATCATCATCATCATCATTACCACTACCATCATCATCATCCCCACTACCATCATCATCATCATCATCATCAACAACAACATCATTATCATCATCAACATCATCATCATTATGACACATACATATAATTATCAATTCAGATGCGTTTTACACTTCCGAAATTATCTCGAAGCCTATTAATTCTAGGAATCTGAATCTTTACAGAAAATAAGACATCATCTAAGGGACTAATATGCTGGTGACCGTCCGTTTCAGAGGGTTAAAATAAAAAGTTTCGAAGTTTTAAGTTTACGAATTTTAAAATTTGAAGAGGTCACATTTCTCACATGAGCTTTAGTATAAAAGAATAATTTCTGTGGACTTTCATATATCGAGTGCTTTCTTATTGTTGCTGAAATTATTCACTTTTTACCAAATTGTACGATTTGCTATATTAATGATGTATATAATATTAATGAGTTTTTATTATTGCTACTTATGCTATTTTAAATAGCCATTGTATTCAATAGACATAAGTCTCTTTCTTATCAATCTTTAATTCTTTGTTCAAGATTTCATGCAACAGATTCTAGATATAAGCTTTTTTTAATGTTATTGAAGGGTACCACAAGGCAAGAACGAAAAATTTTATTTAATTTGCTTAGTAACCTATATAACTTTATGTTAAATTCCTATGACATTAATTGCAAAAATAAAAAAAAAATGTTTTTAAGAAAGAAGTATTTAAACGCAGGTTTAAATGTAATTTATAAATAGCTGCTTATTTGTATAAATTCTATCAGAGATTTAAAATCAGTTATTGGCAATTTAAAATAATTTGAAAGTTTAAAAGTGCTTTCTTTTTTCAAAATTTTGATGAAGTCTTACGAAAATGAGAAGTAAGACTTAGAAAATGGTCAGAGCGATCTTGCTGCCCATTTTCTTGGAACTGCATTTTACTTCTGGTGAACTATAAAATACAATTTGTCCTGATGTGGGTAAGGGATTTAAATTTAATTAAGTAAAAATAAGAGGTATATGTTAGAAATTCTCTCCATTTTCTGTTTCTTCTTATTACTTTTGTTTTGAGTTCTCGCTGTTGTAAATACTTAAATTAAATTAGTCTTGATTCTTATCGATGAACAGAATGTACTAAATTTTAATTTGTTTTAATCTAGCTGTAAAACTTCAATTCGTGGCTTGATAACTTTTAGTTTTTTCGACTATTAAGGGCAGAAATAAATACTTATTTAGCATTTTTAATCAATGAACTATACCATTTTTAATCAATAATTTACACTAATATATTTATATATTGAACTATCAGTTTCTCGAAATGTAAGCATCAAACCTGCAGTTCATGTTTACGTATATTTATTTTTATTTAATATAATCAAGTAAAAATTGTAAAGAATAAAAAAGATTTGCTCTGAAGAGCATCATAAAACTGATTTATTTATTAAACTCATTGACTTTATCTCGGAATTAGATTATATTTAGTTTCACCAATGCCTGAAAATCATAAATTACTTACAGTTTCTACACAATTATTTTTTTTCGACGTCCCGCTTTGCTCGCCAGGTTGAAACGTTCTGAATGTGTCGTGCCGGGAACCGGGTCTGGAGCGAGGATCGAAAGTTCGCAGAGCAAGAGCTTGTGGATCCCACTTCGTTCTACAATACAATTAGATGAAGGGATGTCAGTTGTTCCACAAACCATTTCCAGACGCCTTGCGAAAGGGAATCAGCAATCCAAGCGCCATTTTCGTATACTTCCCTTGAACACCGAAACATCGATGACTCCGCCTACAGTGCTGTCAAAACAAAGCGACGTGGAATGCCCCAGACTGACAAAACGTGACGTGGGGTTTAGGGATGAATCCCGGTCCGTTTTGGGGCAGATGATAACCGCGTACCCGTTTGGAAGTGCCATGATGAACGATATACGATTTCACGCGGCAGATTGCCCGCACAGCAAGCGTAGTGGTCTGAGGAGCCTTTACTTGTGATAGCCGGGCCACTCTTATTGCGTTACGTAGAACCTTAACGAGCCAGTTTTATGTTGATTACATTCTTTGACCTTAGGTGGTATCTTTCCCAAATGGTCTTTCAGAGGTAATTTTCCAGCAAGACAAGGCTCGTTCGCTTACAGCTCGAGTTGCTCAAGACTTCCTACGTCATGCTCAGACTCTTTCATGGCTGGCCATTCCCTGGACTTGTCCACTATAGATCATGTGTGGGACTTGTTAAAACACCAAATGCCGTCCTGTCAGTCTAATTTAGACAGAACAATTCACGATTTGTGGACCCCTGTTCCTCAGGACAACATCAGATATCTAATCAACTCAATGGCGGATCGTATTGCGGCATGTTTTGCAGCAGGAGGCGTTCCGACGACCTATTGAAGTTCCACTTTATTTGTCTAATAGCAATGTATTTGCTATTAGATCTTGCTATCCAAATCAAGACAATTAAGCAATGTATTTGCTTAATTGTCTTGATTTGGGCGTCAAGTTAATCTCTCATATATATCATTCTATGTATTAAATTTCATTTCAATTCGATTCTTCCTTCTTGACGATAAACCTCTTGCGCATATAGTAAGTTGTTTTCATCCAAGCTTCAAAGTTTTATTTTTTATTAAATCTAAAAAAGAAATTTAAGGTAAGTTTTCCTGAAGCGAAAGAAATGTAAAGAATAACTTCAGAAATTAACACTAATCCTATGTAATATTTTATAATTATCCTTTTTTTCTTACATCATTTACAAAAGCAATTAACCAATTAACATTGCGAAAAATTAGAAACATATGAGAAATTTTTTAATTGTACAGAAAAATTAACTGCTTTGACTATTGGTTGCAACTGATGGACTGACTGACTGATTTTTACTAGAAAAGAACATTCATATTTCAATGGAAGCTTTTCCTATAATTTGATTACCCTCGTTCCATTCACTTTCTTTTCCAATGCAGTACATTTGCACGTCTGGCACTTTTAGTCTCAAAGTTTTTGCAATCAAATTTAAGCAAAATACAATTGGTATAGTTCTTTCTTTTTCTGGCTGTATATGTATTGGGAATAAGGTGATTCTTCTAGCAAATAGTTTAAACTAAATTCTTATTTCACGCTAGTTTAAAAACACTGTATTTAGTGTAAACAGTGTAAAGTTTGATTTCTGAACAGTTTCTATGGGGAAAATCATAGGTCGCAATTCTTCTAAAATTTTAGCTAAGTGCAAAAAAAGAAACAAAATATTATAGTAATCAGCAAACATGACATTTACTGAAATAGTAAAAATATATATTGGTCCAAAAGTATTTGCAAAGAAGCATTACGAAATCTTTTAAAGACTAGTGTAAGTCGTATTCAACTAAAAAATAGTAGACCCAGAGTAAGAACGTGCAAATGTCTTGAGCTATGTGTCCTGTAGTGTGCGTTAAGCTGAAGGAATTTTTTTTCATATGCAACTGATACTGCAAGTGAAGAAAGCATAATAGCATAGTCATAACATTAAGTTCAAAGCTAGAATAATTAAAAGACGCAACATTATGTTAACCAAAATTCGGCCTAAAAAAAGCAGTTATCATTTCTAAAAATTAAAAAATGGGACTTACATTCATTAAAGATCATGAAGACTGTAAGAGCCAAGAATGAGAAAAAGAGTTATTTTTGGACGAAGCGAAGTTCATGTGGTCCTATTCTAACGGTATACGATGCGTGACACGTTTAATCGATTTCATTTAAAACGACAGTACATTTTATGCGCAGTAATACACATAAATGGAAAAGCAATCGTTCATTGTATTCTATGAGATACTTCTGAGTCAATAAATTGTATTTATAATACTACGGATTGATTTTAATGGATATACAGTTAAACATTACGAAGCTGCAATTTATTGTATTCGACAAAATGAGTAACTCTTTCACTTTCCAAAATACTAATGAGATGAAACATATCATTTGAGCTGTGAATTTTTTATCCAGAGATAAAACATATTACATTGTCACTATGGCCGTGACAAGCACATGATTTAAAAATCCAACTGAAAACGTCTGCGGCATAACGAAAAACACAATACAGATTTCGAAACCGAAATTTCCGAACCATTTCATTCCACAGCAGAAAGGGGGCAAAATTATATAACAAAACGTCAATATAGAAAACTCTGACACCCTAATATTTATGTTTAGTAAAAATATTGGAATCTGAAAGAAATATTAAAATTTTTCATTACAAACTCTATAAAATGAAATATAATACAGATTTAATTTGAGTTTGTGAATTTTTTGACTAATATATTCAGAAATATAATTCCCTGATTAATATCAGAAGTTAATAATAACTACAGAATAATCTGCTTATTCAGAAGTATAACTCTATCCCCTTAAAAGACGAAAACTTCCATCATAATTCATACAACATTTTTATATGTTTTTTACATAAAAAAACAATTTCAGTCTTTGTTTGTTTTTTGCCTTTAACCGTTGGGCCCCTGGCTTTGAATAAACAAATCATTGCTCTTAAACAGTAAACAGCATTAAAAATAACTCATTTAAATCTTAAGTTTGGAGAAAAACGCTATTGGGCTGTTTTTCGAAGTGGAAGAAATTTAATCATGAATTAATCAGAAAAGTAATTTTCTTAACTATGATTACCTGCAAACCTAAAAATACTAAATTTCAAGGCGTACTTATTTTCTATCGTTTTTCCCCGTTATGAAGTTTTCAAAATGTTTTTCAATAGTTTCTTCCTTTCTTTTGATTTATCTTGCGCTGATGTTTTTTCTTCAAGAAATTGCATTCAACTCACTCTTATTTCTGCAACTACTCTTCCAAAACTGAAACAAGAAAAAAAATTTTTTATTTCTTTTAGATTTGGTCAACTTTCTAAACACAGTCATTCACTTGCGACAAAAATTATTCATACTAATTACTTTTCGATACAGAAGAACACAATTTATATATACGTTTAAAAGCAAGTGGTATACCATAGAGCCCCAATTCCTTTGCTTACTTAAGTTCTATTTCTTATTCCATTTCCATTTAAGTTAATTTCTATTTCTTACTTAAGTTTTACATTTATGAGTTTAGTTTATTTAAGTCTTATATTTATGAGTTTTAACAATAAGTCACGCATATAGGTGTTGGTGTATTTAATTACGGCAAAGCACTCTAGGGCTATCTGCCTAAGGGGGAGGGATGCCTTTCGTGGAGGACTTTCTAAGGGAAACTGGCTCGTTTGTACGTTACACATGGGGAAAACCACGAAAACACCCATGCAGCCAGCCCGTTCGCGGGATTCGAACCTCGGACCGAACTACCAGTGTTCAGCGACTTTACCGCTCGGCCGCTGGTGGGCCCACGCATATAGGAGTGGATGGAAAAAAGCAGTATATTTTAAGATGAAAATACAGTTTGCTGATCTATAAATTCGAGAAATATATTTATTATATATTTTTGTGGTGATAAAGTATTGGCAGGCTAATATGCAAATAATTGGTACTAATTTACGCAAGGGAACATTTAATCTAAACCTGAAAAAAGAAGAAAATCTGAAAGCTTTTAGATTTTATATTACTTCCAAAGGGGCGTTTTTTTAACGTTTCGTCCGTTACCTTTATTTATTAAATATCATGTTCTGAGCATTTAAGGCACATAGAATTCAATTCAAATCAACATCACAAAATATTTCAAAAACAGCAAAATAGCATATCTTTAGAATTTCGGATACACAGCCTCGCATGCTAGAGACAAAAAGGTTTTCTCCGTACACTGTTGCCATTGCTCGTTTTGAAATCGTTTCGTTTCTTACACAAAAATTTTTTAAAGCTTTACAAAATATGAAATAGCCAGTAAACCAAATTCGAAATTCAAAATTCGGGCTTCCAAGTGCCCATGTTCGGTCGGAGGACAATATTATTCTAAATTGGATGTCTGTAAGTACCGCTGCTTTTGTACACTGCGAGAAATATTTATGCGTTCATGCAGATTCTTCATTATTTAATTTCTTTAAATATAATACATGGCGGTAATATTTGGTGGCAACGGTTTGAAACGTGAATCAACGCAGAAAGTGAAACGATGCCGTTTTGAGACTAATAGCCTTTTGGGCTAAAAAAAACTAACCAACTAACCTTTCTTTTACCCTAACATTTTTAATGAACTTAGAGGACAAATATGAAAACTAGAAATCAAAAACTGTAATCATCAGTGAGAACAGCGCTTGCAATTATCATCGTAAGAACAGCCTCAGTTTTAACATAAGTAATGACAGTAAAAGTTTTGTTCTTATTTACTGCCACAGCTAAAAATAGTAATTGAATTGCTGTTGATAAATAGGATAGGAGCCACACAGTTTTATCTAATGCAATTAAATTCGAAAACATTAATTCTACCACGGCATTTTTTATATTTCATAAACAGAATCATCCCGGAGAAAAAAAAGCCATAAGTTCTAGATGTTTTTCCAAATGCTTTTATAAATTTTCAAAACTTGAAATTACTTTCCAACTCATCACAACTGTCTTCTTCAATAACGTCAGCAAATTTAAAATGCGTGACTTTAGACTGCATAAAAAAATTATAAATAGTAAAATCACAACATATATGTCCATCCAATCAAAGAAATACCACATTACCTACTTTAAAATAACAGCAGTAAGAGTAAAATTTAAATTTTCACATCGATTAAATGTGACTGCTAAAGTTTGAAATATTTTAGATAAATTTGCCTGCAACGTTTTTGCAAAAAATGTTTACACAATTATGTCCGAATCAAGTTAAGCTTTAACAAGAATATTGTTGATATTAAATTTTTTTTCTCGTTTGCTTCTATCATTATAATTATCATTCAATGCACTTGAAATATGTAATAAATGTAGCAAAGAATTCATTTTCACTGACTAATGCTAACTGAATTTTATGGATATGTGATTGGGAGAGATTTGGTTAGTTGGTTACTTGAATATGAGAAAGCACATATGTGCTATCTGCTTTTGAGGGATTTTATAATGGAAATGACCCCTTTTCAGATTACACATGGCGAAATTTTGAAAACCAGGTATAGCCAACCCGTACCCGAATCGAACGCCCAGCACTTAGTGCTCTTAACCACTGGGCGACATCTGGAACCGATTGAATAGAATATTAGAATATGTTAATAAACAACGAGGATTTGGAGAAATTGATGCTTAAGTTAGTGAATATTACATATGAGGATGCGACAAATGAGATAAATATTAAATTCATGCATTTAACTGGTATGTTGTGATTATTATTATTATTACTATTCAACAGAAAGAAAGTATGAGATTTGTTCATAAAAGCTACTAGAATACTAAAAATTTATAAACTATATTAGAATTAATGTTAAAATACTAAATGTGATCATACTATTCTTATGTACTTGGTAACCATAAAAGGAAGAAAATATAAATCAAGCTCGAATATGCAATTATAGGTTTATTATTATGCAGATTGCTTTTCAAATTTACTCATTTCTTTTTAAATCGCAAGTGATTACACTAAGAGAAATATTCGTTTTATAGTTACATTGGTGATCAATCAATTTGTTGCTCTTCCCTAAAAAATTTAAGTAGAGAAATTAATTTATTTTACATTCTCTGATCTTGAACAGCAACATGTGTTTTCTACAGAGACTCTATAATCACATTTTTAGCTTTCAATCGCAGTAAAATGTTTTAAATGAATAAAATTATCTTCCTATCCTTGCCGCAGTAATGGAAATAAAAAGGAGCCTCATTCAATAACGCGTTACACAGAAAGTACATTAAGCAAAAAAAGGGGGACATTTCTATATCTCCCGTTCTACTAGGTCGATTAACAAAATTCAACTTGTGCTTTTCATGTCTCGAAAGCGCGACTTAGGATACGTATTAGATTTATATATAGCATTGTTCAAATATAGTTATTTTAACACAAAATCGGACATTTTCTGAAATGACATGCCAGTTTTTTTCATATTTCGATTCTACCACTCAAATTATGCTAAACTGCCAAGTTTTGTAAACATCGCACGAGTAAATTGTTAACAATTAGCTCTCAAAATTTTAGCTCCTCTTTGCTAATTGAATTTGATATATATTTATGATTATCTCTTTTTTTATTATATTGTGTGATTCTTCCTTTCATATGTCAAAATATAGGTATATTCCAACTAAAATTCAACCATTTTTTATGAATTATTTTTAAAATTTGTAATTTAAAAAAATTTTTATATATTTTTCGGAAATCATTTTGAATTATAACCTATAAAAATTTTGTTATCATCTTAAAGTAGATATATTTCTAAGCATACCTGCAAAAAATTGGAGTTTCCTAAGATACACGTGAATTTACATTTTGGCGCATTTTGAAATTTGGCGTATTTATTATAAGCGATAATAAAAAAAAATGTAGTTTACTCACTTTGTTAAAAATTATTATGCGGTTTTTATGTTTCGGTTAAAGTTTTTATGCCTTTATTTAATCTACATGCAATAGTTGTAGAATTATCTACAATTCAAAAGTGGCGAATTAACGTTTGACTCCACTTTTCAGGGAGAGCACACTAGGGGGCCTTCCAACCCTCTCTTCTACCACCAAACCACACGAGAAGAATTTTTGCTCGCCATATTATTAGAGTACCCCCATACCTCAAAGACATTATACATTTACAAACATCCATACTTTCTCCGGAATTCGAACCCGGGCCCTTAGGTACCGCACTAGGCTTCCCTAAATCTTATACCGTCTGGGCGACAATTTAAATGGTAGAAAATATAAACGAAGTACACGAAAATTTATGTTCTGTACTAGAGTCATGGCACCAAAAATGTTATGGCTTCCTAAAGGTCTGGTACCTAAAAGGTTTCCTACTCTGTTGACAAAACACTTAAAATTTTTCAACAACAGTAATATACTAATATCAATAAGCCCTGTACATTTGCGTTGTGTTTTCGGATTAACCCTGAAATCAATTTGAGAATGAGACGGGTGAAAATCATGAGCATACACACAAAAAGAAATAAATAAACATTGATTGATCTAGAAAAGTAAGCCTATTTATTAAATTCTTCAAGAATTACTTAATCCATAATTTGTAGGCAATTTATATTCAATCAGAACTGTAACATATTGATGATTACACAATGCAGAATTAACTTAGTAAGCAATTATATTCAAGCTGAACTGTAAAATATTGCTTTCTACAAATGCATACCCCTACAGAGTAATACTACTTCTATCTTAGACTCAATAATATCCAACTATTATTTCTATTACATTCAGGTAAACATGATCAGATGAAACTTTGGATAAATTAACAATACCTTCCCCGGGGAGAAAAAAAAAATTAACAAGTTATACTTTAAAAAAAAAAAAACATTTCACACAGAGTAATCAATACCAATGTAATTCAGGTTATTGCACATAGTAACTTTCTATTTTCAAAAGAATGATTTAACCGGATAATATGTTAATTAAAATCAGGCTATTACATCCTACAAGCAATTTAACACAGAATAATCAATACCAATGTAATTCAGGTTATTGCACATAGTAACTTTCTATTTTCAAAAGAATGACTTAACCGGGTAATATGTTAATTAAAATCAGGCTATTACAACCTACTAGCAAGTTAGTCCCTAAGAGGAGCAAAGAAGCTCAAATAATGACACCTTTACCAATCAATCTTCACCATGGAAGAAATTCACAAGTTCAATTAAATAATTTAATGAAGAATATATTTCCTTAACCAATCTAACTAAGTTACATTCACTGTTTCAATTAAATAATTTAATTAAAGATATATTTCCTTAGCCAATCTAATAATTTACTTTATGGACAATCAAAATGATTTCATTAGAATTTGGTTAATTTACTCAACTACAATATTTTAATTCAACTAATTAAGTTATTTCAATCACTATTAACTATTTTAGTTGTTAGAATTTCTATTAGAAATTACTATTATAATTTACTATTAAAATTTACTATTATAATTTTTTTTTTTTTTAATCAGACCAACAAATAAAAGAAAACAAATAAAAAAAAACCTTATCTGCGGAAATACAGGCTGCAAGTGAACAGGAGGAGGAGAAATGCCCTCATATTTAAACAATTATCAAGATGCCAAGGAGGACGGCTGCTGAGCGTAGTAGAAAATGAGAAGAGTTCATAGGTAGATGAATTTCAATAGAGTCCAGAAGTTACTTATTGATTTAGGATGCACTAAGGAGGTTCTCGTTAATTTGATAGTTGATTTCCAATCCCATATTGAAGTTAGCCGTGGTTTCAGTTAAGTGAAGTATTATGTAGTAGCGATGCCGGAGACTCTTGCAGGGCGGAAAATAATTCTTAAAGACGTGAAACATCGAGGCAGATGAAAACTCTATTCATGGAGGAGAGACTAAAATTTCTTCTTAACGGCAGTAGTACTAGGCATCACCCTTCGTTGCATTTTTCTATTTTAATTATCTTTGAGTAACTAAAATGATGAAACTATAATTCAGTCGAGGTCATGATGCGTATAACTAAGTCCCTCGTTCACAACTCCAGGGCAAGAAGCCCGTAGATCCAAAGGCGGAAAAATGCATTTTCCAAAAATAAAATTCAGCTGCCAACGAGTACAGCGTCCGATGGTAAGTCAAAAGTGCAAAAAAGTGACCTTGTCCCTCAAAACACCCCGTTAAAAGGGAGGACGCCGGACTGCCTAGTTGGCAAAACCCACTCTTCGCCGAAAGTTAAAATAGTTGCAACAACAGCATACCCTCATGTTATCAAACTCGCCAAATCCTCTACTTTGTAACCTCAACGGAAAATCTATGTCGCCAAACCCTCGCCAAAAAAAAACCACCTGTGACAGGGGAAATTAGGAATTTCAACAACCCTGCAAGGGTCCCAACGAAAGAACGCTGAAAACTCGCAAAAAGTGACTTTTCAACCGGAAAGAAGGCATTTCATCCCCCTTTAACTAAATCACAAGCAAACGAGGAAAAAACTACTAATTAAAGCTGATAACTGAAATGCAATTAAAGTTAGAGAAACGAAAGTTATGCCAAATTAAAGAGCTAATTTTTCTGCAACTAATGATATTAAATACTAAGAAATCAAATTAATTTTTGACATGAAAAACTGAGTTTATTACGTAGAAAGAAATACTTATCCATTGTTTGCGTGTACAAGATTGAAGACGCAGTTCGCGTAAACTCGGAAAGCCAAAATATATTACACTAGAATTAATAGGCCCAAAAAGAATATAACCAAACTTGTGTAGCTCAAATTTTGAATAATTACAAATTAAAATTTTGATTTTTATGAATCACTTAATTAAATTAAATTCGCTACACAACATTTACAACAATCGACACATAAAAAAGTGCGCAGAATTTTCGATAATGAGAAGTAAATATAAACATAAAAATAAACAAATATTTATGTAAATTTTAATACTATTTGCTATAAAAAATGGGGAAAAAAGCAATTTTAAAAGCACTGGCAGGAGTTTATTATGGCTAGATCTTGTCGGCTTCAGGACAAAACAAGAGGGACGAAGGAGAAATATTTCTTCTTTTTCGCTCAATTCAAATTCGATTCATTCTTCTTCGAATTTTTCAAAATAAATACCTAGAGTTTTAAAGAAATAGCCTACTTTAGATTTTCCCTAACTCAAACCACTTAATTTAATTCCATCGAAATGTTCAATATTTTCTAATTCTGAATATTTCCCATTTCAATTTCTTGCTTAATACCCGTGAATTTATGATGTACAGTACAATTCAGTTTGTGATGGATTAGATTGCTTCTTTTTCAACTCACTTTATTTCATCTCAAAGAAATAATGAGTAGATTGGAAATGCTCTCGAAACATATGAAAAATGACTATTAGATTGTATAAAATACAATCCTGAAAGAAAGAGCCATTGTATGGAACTGAATTATTTTATCATAAAATGTTCACTATATAATCATTGACGAAGCTCATAAACCCAGTAACTTCAGATTTTCGTTGGATATGTCTATGGTTAATGAAATTCTTACATTCAAGAAAAACGTCTAAAATTACTAAGAGAATCTAAATCCTTTTACGACCACAAAATTTATTTTCCGAGTTAAAATATTTATATTATTTTGTACAGTAGAATAAGAAAAAATTTTTGCAATAACACTTCACAAATATTTTCATACTGAATTTCTACTTTTCCTATACTTTTCAATAAGGAATTAGATACGTACAGCTCCATTAAAAAAAATTAGGCCTGTTAAGAGTGCATTGAATTTATGAAACATGATTTTACCAGTCACAAATTATTGCAGGTTTTTAGTTTTGAAAGCTTTAAATTCCCAGTTAATAATTTATTTTTTTCTCGCGTTTATACTTTATAAGGTTATTGTTATTTTTGTTAATCAATTATTATGATATAGGCCTTAACTGTAACTTCCCCTTTTCCGTTTCCTCTCCAGAAATGTAAATTAGTTAAAGAGTATTTAAGCTGAGGTTTTGAGATTGTACTACAGAGCGTGTTCTAGATTGGATTGGATTGGATTATTTAATTATGGCAAATCCCACGAGGGCTATCTGTCTAAAGTGTCCACGAGGGCCACGAAGGTGTGCCTTCGTGGAGGACTTTCTAAGGCAAACTGGCTCGTATACACGTTACACGTGGGGAAAACCGCCCATGCAGACAGCCCGTTCGACTACAGAGCGTGTTCTGGATTGGATTGGATTGGATTATTTAATTATGGCAAAGCACACGAGGGCTGTCTGTCTAAAGGAAGGTGTGCCTTCGTGGAGGACTTTCTAAGGGAAACTGGCTCGTATACACGTTACACGTGGGGAAAACCGCCCATGCAGACAGCAAGTTCGACTACAGAGCGTGTTCTGGATTGGATTGGATTGGATTATTTAATTATGGCAAATCACACAAGGGCTATCTGTCTAAAGGAAGGTGTGCCTTCGTGGAGGACTTTCTAAGGCAAACCGGCTCGTATACACGTTACACGTGGGGAAAACCACCCATGCAGCCAGCCCGTTCGCGGAATTCGAACCTTAGACCGAACTACCAGTGTTCAGCCTCTTTACCGCTCAGTAGCTGGTGGGCCCTGAGCCAAATTGGAATTTTAAAGTTAATCGTGTAGTCTTTGACTACTAGACTAGTTTTGATTCTCAAATTTACTTTTACTTTAAGTTGCATCGCCACAAGTGGTGGCTGATTTATGAGCAGGAGACATGCCTTTATGCTCAAGTTCTTATTTTAATAAAAAGGTTATTTTAACTTTTCCAAGACTCTGTAATTTATTTTAGATAACAGTTATAAATCTCTTAACGTCTATTAGGGAGTTTGATATTAGTTTGTGCTTCCGAAGAACGTCAAACTCTATATCTCCGCATAAAACTTCTTAAGGTTTACATTATTTTATGTTTTCAGTATTAAAAGCTTAAACATAGTTCCTGTGCAATTTTTATGTATAATATAAGCGCTTTTTAAGTACAATCTGAGTTACTCCTATCTCGCTGGGTACATTTTAATTCAATTGCTGCGTACTTAACTTTACACTTAACCTAAAAGAGATCGAAATTAGCCCGGGTTAAGTTAAAATAATGATATTCCTTTATTTAAATGCTACGTTTGTGGCAGTTAGAAGATATCTTTCCGCGTTAATTAGGAGTTTTTTCAGTAAATGCAGCTGGTTCTGAACTGTACATTTGGCTCTTTTGAAAAATTCTGTAATTTCTGTGAACCTTTAGCTTGTAATTCTAAGAAAAGTTAATAATAAATTAATTTGCTATTTTATTTCCGTTTTTTTTTAATATTTATTACCCCTTTTTTTTTTTTTTCGTTTGAGTAGCTTACTAACATAAAAGAAGAGAGTTGAAAATCATCTAGTTGTGAAGAAATTCGCTTTTTGCAAAGAGATATCTGCAATTGCGACTCCAGGGAAATTTTCATGAAGTAGTATTTTTCATGCTGAAAAGAAAAATTATTTGCCTGCCGAAGAAAAAATAAGATAAATTACATTTTCTTCAGCCTTCCTATGGCAAAAAGAATCTACCAATTTTAATTAATGTTACTAATTTCTATCCTTATTATCCATTCCTTTAAAACTTATTTCTTTTCTTTATTCTTCACTTTTGTATTTCGTATAATTTATTTTATTCCGATAAATGAATTTTACGCATGCGCAGTTGTTACTAATCTATAGAATATTTGTACTTGGATATCACTTAGTTTGTTTCGTATTGCAATATTATGTCTAGTTTAACTTGTGAGAATCTGTCTTATTAGTTTTTGCTAATAATTAATTTTGAGCTAAAGTATCTTTTCTGTAGCTCTCCTTTTCAACCATGCTTTTCATGCCAAAATGTAAATGAGACAGCGCTTATTCGGATTGAAGGAGGAAGAAGTACTATTTAACCCGGCGGAAGTCGCACCACGAAAAGTTACTAGAGTGGGCGCGTGGGGTATCACATACCCCAATATTTAAAATACGATAAAAATAGTTTTATTTAGTTTTAAAGCTGTTTTTCTTGTTTTCGTGTATTATAAATACATGAATAATAATTGGGTTTCAAAAAATTAATTTCCAAAATAATCTTAGAGTTAAAATTAAGATAAAAGAAAATAATAAAAAAAAAAAATCTGAAATGTTTCAGATTTTAAATTACGTCCAAAGGGGCGTTTTTTAACATTTTGTGTGTTACCTTTCTTTATTAAATATCATGTTCCTCGCACTTAAACCATAAGATCCAGTGCAACAGCAATATCGCAAAATAGTTTTAAAACGAGCATATCTTTAGAATTTCCGATACAGAGACTCACGCGCTGGAGATAAAAATGTTTTTTTCTGCACAACGTTGCCATTGCTCGCTTTGAAATCCTTGAGTTTGTTAATCAAAAATTCGTCAAAGTTTTAAAAAATGGGAAATCGATCATAAAACAAATTTCAAATTTCAAATTTGGTCTTCCACATGCTCATATTCGTTGGAGGATTACGTTATTCAAAATTCGATGACTCTATGTACCGTTGTTTTATCACAATACGAGAAATATACATACATTTATGCAGATTTTTCATTATTTAATTTCTTCAAATATAATGCAAGACTCTAACATTTTGTGGCAACAGTTTGAAAAGTGAATCGACATTTATGAGTCCGACGCAAAATGCCAAAACGAAACTAATAGTCCTTCGGAATTCAAATCCCTTTGGACTAAAAATAAACATCATGCCTCTAAGTTTGATTGCATCTCTAATACACAATGCTTATTTTATTTCGTTACACTTTGAACGAAATAGATTCATGTGTTCTTGGCACAGAATGTTTTTACATTTTAAACATTGCATTCACGTTCTTCTATCTTTGGCGCGCAGGCAATTTATCACATCTTTCACACTTAGTAGTTTCGAATTTCATGTATTCGTTTTAATTCTTCGTCGAAACTTCTGCTTTTGTTTTGCATGCAGTACGTCAGATTCTTGGTAAAGTATTAATCTTTGATCTTTGTTCAATACTTTTTTTCATTAATTGTAGCTAAGTCCTTCAAAAACAGACTTCTGTTTCTAGTTGGTGGATTAGCAATTGAATATAATATAATTCAAGCATTTATTGCAGCAGCATTCAGTGTAGGAAAGAAAATTACCTTTGGCCACCTCCTGATTATTCTGGCAATTGAATAATTGGCTGACATTTCATCCCCCATATCCACTGCTCCTTTAGTCATATTATAAAAACATATAATTCCTTACATTTTATTTTCTCCAATAGTATCATCTATAGTATGATCGTTATATAATGTTGAAAGCATAAGAACAGTTTTTCCTTTTTTTAGGAACATTAGGAATTAATGTTTTATCTTTTTCGAAACGAAAACAGTGTAGAAAATATTCCTAGTTTTACCATAATGAGGTTAGAAATTTTTAAGAATTTAATGTCAAGTACTTTAAAATAACTTGCGAGTAGAAATATTTATTGTTACACTCTAGAAATAAATTTCTGAACTAAATATTCAGTCAGAACAACACTTACGCGGACAGGCCCATGGGGTGTGTCATACCCCAGTTCCAACAAAATACCGATAAATCTTTTTCTGAAACACACAGGCAAAGAAAAAGCGGTTCTGAAAGTCAACCACAACTAGAAACTCAGCTAATGAATGCGGCGCAGAATTTCAGTTTCACAAGTTAGGGATATTCCACTTTTATGTAGGAGTGAGGTATGATACACCCCACGCGCTTTCCCGCGGGTTAAACGAAGGTTCCACAAATTGATTTTAGAGCGTGTTCTGCCTACTTGAGGTCACGTTGTTACTGTGGATGAATAGCGATTGAATTCTGTGGCGTGGCATGCTTCTAGCCATTGGGATTGTCTCGCCGGTTTTCTACAAACCAGAGCCTTCCTGCGCATAACTTTATACTGTGAGCCATTAGGCTATAATTACATTTGATTTCATGTCAATATTACTTATTTAAATTAAGCCAGAAGTGTTGGCTTAGATAAGCTCAAGTGAGGCCGTCTGCGAAGATCTTTATGTTTAAATAAAAGGGTCTCATATACCCTTTTTCTGTAGAGAGACAGGTTCTTGTCTCTCTACAGGTTCAGAGAAGAAAATTATTCTATCAAAGCTCATTATTTTATGCTACCAAAGTGACTGAAACTCTAACTGATACAATTAATATTATGAGGTATTTCTCCCACTTACCTAAAGTGCCTTCGCGGTGTAGTGGTTCTGCATGCTGGGCCAGTATTCCAGAGGTCCGTGGTTCGATTTCCGGAGAAGGCGATTGCTAATGCTTCATCTCTCTGGCTTTTCCAATTAACCTAATGTCTCTACAGTGGCGCCCGAACTGAAAAGGTGTTGGATGCGGTTTCTCCACACCCAGGATTTGGCGATTGGGTCCCCTGAAAACCCCAGTCGCCCTTTAAAAAGGGGAGTACATAAGGTATTTTTCCCACTTTCCTAAAGTGCCTTCGTGGTGTAGTGCTTCTGCACGCTGGGCCGGTATTCCATAGGTCCGTGTTTCGACTTCTGGCGAAGGCGATTGCTCATTTTTCAATCTCTCCTGCTTCCAAAAAAATTCCTAATGTCTCTACAATATGACCATATGCGTGTTCTATGCGGCGGGGTTTGCAGAGATCATCTTAAGTACGCAGACAGAATGAACAAAAAACTTTAAATGTTATTGCTAAAGTATCAGCTCTTACAAGCAACATAAACAGCTTTTCTAGCCCAAGGATGAAAACGGCAGTACAGAAAAGCGCCCCCTTTCAGAAACATTCTTATCTAGAAATCATAAATATTGCACTTCACTATACCCTTTCACCAAGGAAAATCTTCAGTAACTAAGAAGGCTCAATATAGTGAAACAGACAAGAATGCGCATCCAACTGACTCACAGCTGCTCATTGTCTTTTATTTATACACAGTGAGTAAGTGCTTCTGAAACCTTCCAAAAAAAATTTTCATAATGTTTAGAAAAGTCCTTTCCTGAAAAATTTAAATGACACCAGTAGGAATTTGACAAATGTAATCAAGTTGGACACAAAAGTATCTTTAAGACTCAGTAAGAGGGTATATACCCATATCTTGGGGGTATCCTATCAAATAAAATTTCGATCGACTCAAAATAAAAAGATTTGCTAACATAATACTCTTGCGAGCTATGGGATCATAGTTGTCTCTTTGAGTAATAAGACCAAATAAGTAAGAGGTAAACAGCAATTTATCATGAAAATAATGAAATAATTTATCATGAAAATACTGTTTCATAATAAACAGCAATTTATCATGAAACAGCACACACAGCATAATAATTACTGGAAATAACTCAAGTAGATCGCGGATAGTCAGCAATTTCTGCTTGATTCATGAAATAAATCATAATGTTCCTAAGATTACGGTAAATCTTAACTCGTAGTTCAACTAACTGTAAGTCTCATAGCCGATTCGTAACTGTTTCACAACTGAACTGTCCAGCTCCCCGATCCATATTTATGCTCTACAGCAGAGGCGATGGAAATTTTTGGAAGAACTGATAGTCCGGATTCGAAAATGTGTTTTCGCGAATTTTCCAAATTATGGCCAAGTTTCCGAGAAATCGCCAAATGTCTCCAAATTTCCTCCGGAATGAAATTGCCTATATGTTGAGTTCTAAGTAAAATTCTGTGTAACTAATTAAGTCTTAAATACAAGACATATATAGCTACAAAATACATTAAACACACAAAAAATATTTGATAAGCTTTCAGATTTTACATTACTTTACTCCGAAAGGGGGCGTTTTTTAAAGTATTTTTTGTGTTGACTTTATTTTTTAAATATCATGTTATTCGCACTTAAACCAAATTTAAAAAATTCAACTCAAGAGCAATGTAACAAAATGTTTAAAAACAGCATATCTAGAATTTTCGATAGACAGCCTCGCGCGCTGGAGATAAAAATATTTTCTTTTCTGTACAGTGCTGCCATTGCTTACATTGAAATCGTTGACTTTGTTAATCAAAAATTAGTTAAAGTTTAACAAAATAATAAATGGACACTAAAACAAATTCGAAATTCAAAATTCGGGCTTCCAGGCGCCATATATTCGGGCGGAGGATTACGTTTATTCTACATTTAATGGCTCTAGGTATCGTCCTTTTCTCACAGTGCGAGACACATACCTAGATTCATGCACATTCTCCTTTATTTAATGCCATTTGAAATGATACAGGAAGATAATATTTGACTTGAGAAGCAACTTAAGAAGTGATTCAGCCTTTTACAGTGAATCTACGCAAAATCCCGTTTCCAGACAAGTAGCCATGAGCTAACACTCCTTCGGACTCCCAAGCTATAAAATTACCATTATAAAAAAATAAACAAATAAAATAAATAAGTAAAACAACACGAAAATGACAGCAAAACGGAAAACCAATAAAATAAAATAAAAAATACAATAAAAAGATTAAAATATTTACATATATTTACGGCAATACGTTAAATAAATGCGTACAAATTGGCCGAAAATTCAACATTAAATGAAATACACAGTAAATAAACATAAAATTATTGCAGAAAATGCCCTAATTAAATAACTAAATCAAATGAAGTGCGTAGCTGCACATAAATACATAAAAGGGATATTATAAACAAATAAAAACAAATATTTAAAAGGTGCCTCATGTATTAATACATAATTACCGTACTCGCATAAAACAAGTTAAATAATCCTAATATTTAAGCATCCTGAAGAACAGGGCTGTACTTAGTTAACGAAATAAATCACTTCAAGGCCTCTCTAGAATCGAGGTATTTCAAAATATCAACAAAAATCGTAATAAACTTTTATTATTTGATCGTATTTTTCTAGTAGCATGTTCCTGTCAAAAGCAGAGAAAAATTTCAGTTAGAATTCAGCTTCAAAATAATTATGTTGTTAGCTTGTCAGTGGAGCAACGAAATTCATTTAAAAGCAAAATCCTGTACTCTGCCTTCTGATGTCATTTCGAGACAAAAGAGCTTAAAAACAAATTGTTTTGCTGCTAAAAATAAGTATTACCATGTTCGTGATTGTTGCGTTATTTATTTTTATTTAATAAAGACACTTTAATCAAATCTTAAAAAATAGTTTTTAGCCATAAAACTTCAGAAATTCATGTAGTAGGGAGTTTTGTCATAAATTGAGGAAACTTTTTAGTTTCTGGAAATAAGATATTTAATTGTTTTAAAATATAATCATTTTTTAGCTACACGTAAAAACTCTAATAAGTGAAAATGATTGTACTTTATGCTATTAAGAAGTGAATTTAAGAAGTGACACTATTCGAAGTGAACGACCATGTGAGTGACAAATGAAAAGTTATAAATTTGGGGTTTTGTTTAAATGCGCTATCTTCTTTAAATCTCTAAATATCATTATCAAATTTTACGAACGTTTAAAAAGACGTTTTTAGATATTTAAAGATAACGTAAATGCCTTTTTAACTTATGAAGTTTTGCGGTATTGTAAACCTATTTACATATTCTTACGCATTTCTAGGAAACCAACAAAGAGTTTATTTTGAAATTTAGTTAGAATTCAGGTAATACTTCCCTTAAACTAGTAAATCAGTTCACATTTTTATATCTGTTACTTGTAATGCATGATAAATTCAAAGTGACATTCGTCATTAATTTGCGAATTAAAAAACCATATTTCACCTGTGCTAAACACCATAAACCCTGAAACAAAAGAAGAATGCAGGAATGCTTCTTAAAATATCTATTACATTTATTGTTCTAACCTAGGTATTTTGTCGCAAAATCGGACTTGTATTATTGTTTTCTGAAAAGACATATCGATTTTTATTTCTTTGTACGAAGTAAAAAGGAAGTATTGTAATCGCGAAAAGTTTCAGGCAGCATATTTAAACGAAAATATCCATTTTGACGGCTATCGAATGCAATTTAACGATGTTTTTGCGTGATATCTGTAAGTAACGACAGAATAAAATACTCGTTTCCTCCAAAAAAATTATAAAACTGCTTTAAAATGAATTTTGAAGAGAATTTTTCGTGGCGTCTGTACGAACGTATGTACGTGCGTGCGTACGTATCTCGCATAACTCAAAAACGAGTAGCCTCAGAACATTGAAATTTTGTATATAGGACTGCTATAGCATGTAGATGTGCACCTCGTATTTTGGTTGCAATCGGCCTCACTAAACGTATATAAATACTATATTTATATATATATCCACTCTGTTACCCGGCACAATGATCTCAGTTTCTTTACTCTTATATGTTTGTAAATTGTACATTTTTTGCTTTAAAAATGATTGAATTGTGTTGTTTTTATCTTCCAGTTAAGGTTTCTTATGCCTTTCGTAATTCTGGAAGCAATATTTGTACAATTATCAACAATTTAAAAGCTGTTTAAGTGCGGTTAAGTTTTAAATAACATGGCGGACACATTTGTTTACATTTGAAACAGCAGAATTGTAGATTTGTTGCCAATCTAGAGAGACTAAGCTTCGCAACAACAAAAATAACGCCTTCATTTATTATTGCGAATTAAATCATGCTTAATCCTTTCAGGAATTTTTTCGAGGAAATAAGTGTTTAAGATTTACTTGATTTTTAATAATTAGTAATTTAATTTTTAATAATTAGTAATTTTTAATACAGATATTTTGAGCTTTTATGTATTTTTGTCTTGTCGCTAAGAGAAAACCGAATTAATTGAATGAGAAATACTCAATCGTCTGTGAAAAACTGTTTCTTTTTTGTTTTGTTTGCTTAATTTCTTTTTTACATCGTTCTAGCTTTATTATAGTATTTGAAAAGAACATGTGCAACGATTAGATAATTCTTTAAATTATATACATTTTGTGCATTATGAATTATAATATGAATGAAATATAATACTGTTAAGTGAACCTAGTGACAGAGTGTGGGTATGTTAAACAAATAGAGTGAATTTTAAAGAATGCCTTTATTCTATTGTGGTTTATGCGCTGTCGGCGAAGTATATTTAATTAAATCCAATAAGTTTAAAAGAAATGCATGAAACAAATGCGTATAATATAATATTCCGTACAAGGAAGTCATGTGGTGTACACATCAGATTTTTTTTCATCGCAATCGCTACGTATTTAAAACTGTAATTGCATTTACAACATAATGGCATTCAGAATTTCAATACAACTGAAAAAGCAATGAAATTTTTGTCTTAGCAGTAATCGAGTAGTTAAAACTTTTTCTAATAGTTAGAGATCATCGATTTGGGCTCGAATTCCAGCGAACAATTTAGATGTCTGGAAAGCTTCGTGATTTTCTTTCCGTGAATTCTTTTGATCCGAAATAGTTCCTGCATAAGTACAAAATGACAAAACGCACTTTAACTACTTATTGCAAATATGCTTTATAGTTAAATAAAGTCCTGTTTCAAATATGTTTTGTAGTTAAATAAAGTTAGTTAATATCATTACTGTAATTTAGATTTCAGTCAATAATAATGCAGGAGGCTCTCGGATAGACCTAAGGCAATTTTTCTACAGGCAAAAGCTATTTTCAGGCATTTCTTTTCAATAACATAATGCTTGTTTACTTTTACCTGAAGCTACGGAAAGTAGTTCAAAGAGGTGCATTTGTGAAAAAAATAATGTGTTTTAACCGTTTATTGAAAAACTTAGTATATTTAATAAAGATCTATTTCATAGTTAGTATCATTTCTATAAGTTGGAGTTCTGTCAATAATTATGCACAATGACCTCAGACAGAAAATAATGTCATTTTTCTGCCGGCAAATCCGTATCTTCATTTGTCATCTTCAGATACTTCTTTCTAATAACATTATGCTTGTTTATTTCTACTTGAAGTTATGGAACATTGTTCAGCCAAGTATATACACTTGTAAAAATATATTTTAATTATCTATTAAAAATGTGTGTTATATTTAATACAAGTCTATTTCATAGTTAATATCATTTATTCAGGTTGGAGTTCGCTCAATTATCATGCAAGATGATCTCGGATGGATTATAAGGCCACATTTCTGCATTTATTGTCCAGCAGCGGCCGAGCGTAAGACAGGTTAATATTACTTATGGAAACAAAATTGGCATGTCATTTCAGAAAAAATCCGATTTGTTGTCACAATACCTATATTAGAACACTGCTATATTTAAATATATCCTAAGTTGCGCTTTCCAGACATGAAAAACGCAATTTGAATTTCGTCAATTGTCCCAGTAGAGTAGGATGATTCCAGATTGAACATTCTAATAATTTTCCTACAAGCGATTATTCCTTTGTATTACATAACAGCTAGCTATCGAAAATGGCGAAATAATTCGGATATACTGTTATTTACTGTAATATTTAATTATGATTACGATTTTCCATAGGATATGTAACTGAAATTATCATGATCTGTTACTATCGTTATTACGTAATTGTAATAACTGACTTCAATTACAATTGCAATTTCATTATTTATAGTTGCAAATAGAAACACAGTTACACTGTAACTGCAATTAAATTATGCAATTGTAATTAGAATACATAACTAGATTTTTAATTACTGTATAATTGTAATTAGATTACACGTTTACTATATAATTGCAATTAGATTATGCAATTACTTTGTAATTATAATTAGATTTCCTAATTGCAATGTAATCATAATTACAACTTAATTGCAGTTACATGGTAATCGTAACTGAAAAGCAGTTATATTGTAATTGTAATTAAACAGTAATTGCATAATGTAGCTGCAAGTACATTTTACCTAAATCTGCTGCAAACTTATCTAAAATATAGCAGGCAACAGAATATACTGGTCCAAATGTAACCTACAAACTGGCTAAATCCCATTCTTCATCATTTATAGTTATTCACAAATTGTTTTCTTTCTTCAGAAATTGTACACAAAAAACATATGACGTTTTTAACCATCTTGAACCGTCATAAATGTATGAAATATAATTTGAATATGAATAAATTTAAATCATAAAATGTACGGGACTATGTTTCAACTTTTTATTTGTAATAATGTATTATAATCATTTAAATTATTGCGATATTAACTAGAATTAAACTTAAAACAGTACTAAATTAAACATTTGACAGTAAACAATAAAAAGAATTTTTAGAAACATTTCTGAAGAGAGAAAACGTTAACTACATTTTGATTAAATATATACTCTTTTTATATTTATGCTAACACTCGAAACCAGAAGGCCCTGCGCTTTGAATCTATTTGTGTCAAAGCAATGAATTAAGGTCATTTCCATATGTTTATTAACAATTATATTAAATTTTGCAAATTAATTCATGTTTTCCTAATGAAAACTATTTTACGATATTTCTTGGGAATTGCATGTTACCTTGGTGAAATAAAATTATATTCATTTTAAAGTTAATTCTTCAAAATGCAATTTAAAACAATCCGCTTTATAAAATTTCGTAATTCTAGAAACTTTATAAATATATATAAATTATATTTTAAATTCAAACAACTGTTATTTTTTAACTTCTTTATATATTCTATATGCATATTTTGGAAATATCTGGGGATTTTGGAACACATAATTATTCACGAGGGAACGCTACGTAAATATATACAATAATCTGAAATTAAAATGAATTACTAAGTGAATTAAACTGGAGTTAAGATTTTGGGCCAAATTCTTGAAATATCGTTTAGAAATGACTCTTGGGAACTCCATCTGTCTGTCACTTCAGCACTCATGAGTGCTTCAATAGTCTTTTATTTAAGATTAATCGTTGAATGGTTGAAATTTCTCATTACTCATGAGAAATGTGCATTCAAAAGTAAAGTCTCGAAAGCATAAGGAGTTTTCATAGTGTACAGAATTAAATTTTAATTCTATATCTTATTCCGTAATGGAAAGGCAGCAATATGCATCCATCGTTATTCTTATATCAGGAAATGATGGCTGTTAACAGCAGCTAAAATGGTCAAAGATAAAACATTTTGTAAGTAAATATTTTACTTCCTTGCACGAAGTAAAGGAAGTATTGTAATCACAAAAAATTCCCGGTTTCATATTTCAAATCAATATCAGTTTTGACCGCTATAGAATGCAATTTAACGACGTTTTTGCCTGGCATCTGTACGTATGAACAGAATAAAGAATACTCCCCCCCCCAAAAAAAAACGTATTATAACACTGATTTACAATGGATTCAGAAGAGATTTTTTCATGGCTTCTGTACGTATGCGCAGACATATATATGTACGTATGTACAGACATGAAACACACACACATATATATATATACGTTCATATATACGTGCATATATATGTACATATATATGCACGTATATATGTATGTATTTCGCAGAACTCAAAACTGAGTAACTAAATAAAAATTGAGAATTATTGGAATTTTGTATATAGGACTACTATAACATGTAACTGTGCTCCTTCCTTTTTGGTTGCAATCGGCAGCACCAAAAGTATATATATATATATCGTTTAGAAATATATCGTTAGATATATATCGTTTTATATATATATACCTTTGGTGCTGCCGATATATATACCACTGCTGGGTATATATATACATACATATATATATATATATATATATACCCACTCTGTTACGCGGCTCAGTTCTTATGTATTGGCAAATTGTGCATTTTTTCTTTACAAATGATTGGATTATGTTGTTCGTATCTTCCGGTTAAGGTTTTTATGCCTTTAGTTCATCTGCATGCAATAGTTGTAAAATTATCAGCAATTTAGAAGTTGCTTAAGTGCGGCTAGGCCATAGCAGCTACATTTGTTTACATTTGGAACTTAGCAGAACAGTGAACAGTCTTTCCGCACATTCAGTGTCTTTTTGCCGAGTGGGACAAAACGAAACCTTTAGTTTTGTGCACCGAAAACTTTGCCTTTTTGTCTGCTGGCAGAATTGCTTATTTTGGGTTAGAAACTGTAATTTTAATTGTAAAAGTTGTTTTTTTTTATTATTTTAACTGAATTTGATACTTTATATTTTTCTATATATTTCAATTTTTAATGAAGATATATTATGATAAAAAACACCGGTGCAATAATGCTTTGAGTTTTCCCTCCTTTAAACTGATTTTCTATAAAATATTAAAATATTTTACTAAGTATTATTTCTGGAACTAATGGAATTAAAGGTTAAAATTCTTTATTCGTAGAATTCTGTGAGCTCACGAAAAATTCACAAGGATTAATTAAGTAATTCACTGCGTTCTTAATTCAAATTTATGACATAATTAAGTCGGTGAAATTTTTCTTAGTCTTTCTAGCTACTGAATCTCGTCTCCAGACTTTTCCAGCTGAAAAAGACATGATAACATTTTGTTTTTGTGTTTCGCCTCAATGAACTGAGACACTTTAAATCAAAGAACCGATATTAAACAATTCGTATATACTTGTGATATATAACCTTCGTTATCTGTAACATCATCCACTGCCTGAATGTTCTTCAAAATGTAACCTCATTCTTGAAATAATTGGAGACTCATATAGCATAAAATACTTTTATTGGGTTTATGAAAGACTAGAGTTTATTTTTTCACTCTTAGTTAAAAATTGGTTCTATTAAACGGAACATTAGAATATTATAAGCTAGTACTATTGAATCAATTGCGTTCAGGCTACATTAAACAGGAATTCATGCAAAAAAAATATATTATATTATTTGATTCTCAGAATCCTACACGGGATAAGAAACAACCTATCGGATTCCTGGAAAAGCGCCAGCAGCTGAGCCATATGACTGATGGCGAAAGTTAAGAATTTGAATTATAAGAAGATTTTTAGTGGCAGCAACTATGTTTCAACTAAAGAAGCTGGAGCAGAAATGCGTAGTGAAAATATCAATTCCTTTGGGAATGATATGGTTTATTTTCTAAAATGTTAAAAGAGACGTATAAATTCTTCCATTTTATTACAAAAGCTATTAAGTATGTATAAAAACTTTAATGCGTATTACATTTAAATAATAAATAATTTAGAAATAACATTGAGTAATTAATTAACTGAATTTTATTGAACATATTTCGTAAAGCTGCATCGAGATTAATATTCGATTGTAAACTTAAGGTCTTTATGAATGAGATCTGCAAGGTGCGAAACCTATGTAAAGTGGAAGATGTTTCATTTTTAAAACTACATGTGAAGCTCTTCTGCAATATAAAACACATATTTGAAGGAGCTTTATCAAACATCTGAAAAAACTAATAAAATTTAATATCTAAAATCTATAAATGATTATCCCCTCAGAAAAACTTTAACTTAAGAAAACCCTATTTTTGAAGCGCAGTGTTTCAAAATATATGATGAAAACGTAAAGACAAGCTGTAATTTATGTACTTTAGTAAAAATTCAAATAAAGTAAAAATGGTCCTATCTCCTTTGGTGTGTCTATAGTTGTCCACAGGTTCTGAAAATACCATTTCAGTCACCAGATTAAAACCTGATAGAACACATCTGGAGAGAATTAGAGGTTAATGTACGAAGGCAAAATATGAAAACGAAAACCGAACTAAAAACAGTAATGATGGAAGAATGAAGGAACGCTGTGCAGGTATTACAAAAAAAAAAAAAAAAAAGAAAGAAAGAAAAAAGAAAAACGCGTGAACTCTATGCCCAGGCATTTGAAAGCTCTTATAAATACTGCGAGACTCCTACAAAATACTAACTGACAGAAATACCGTAATATTTTCTAATACGTTTAGATTTCTTTTAAGTATCCAAAGACTTTTGTATAGTAAATCTTCTGTTACTTTTCTATTATTAATTTTCTTAAAAGGAGTTTTATTAAGTTCACAATAAAATTCGTGTAGTTTTTCTAAGGGAAGTTTATAGATATTATTAAAAAATTCTCATTCTCAAATATTATTTTTTATTTATAAGTATACGAACACATTTGGTAGTCACAGTAGGTATGGTGGCATTTGATTCCAAGATTTCATGGTTACATTTTACCATTTTGCTATTGTATCCTTGTATTTCGTTTTTCCTGAATATTTCTTTAAGATTTTTTCAGGTAAATTTGTTATTTTCATGACGGGTGGAATTACAGATATTTTTGGAAGTTCGTAAGTTTATGCTTTGTTCATCAGGTTGATTTATTTTTCCATCATTGTTCATCAGTTTGATTTATTTTTCCATCATTGTTCATCAGGTTGATTTATTTTTCCATCATTGTTCCATCATTGAATGCTTTGTTCCAGAGAAGGGGTGTTCCATATGTCCATTAATATGCTCCGTGGTAACAACTTCTAAATCGATTTCGGAGCTTCTAACATTTTGATTAGTGAATTTGTAATCCTAATTTCGGATAGTTCGCTCGTCATGTTTGATTTGAGATTTATACTCTTTCGAGCTAATATATTGGTCTATGTCAACTTCTGTTTTGCAAAAGGGGTATTAGTAACTGGTCTTTGTTCACGTTTATTCTCAAGATCAGATGTATTTATAGCATTATCAAAATTTATTTCATTGCCAATATCATTTGAAGTATTAATAGGAATGCCTGTGGGGTAGGGGTATTCATCCCCTAAATTTTATAACCCTTTTCACAATACTCAGTTCAGCGTTCTCACAAGCTAAGCTTTCATCTAATGAGCCCTTTTCCGAGCAAATGTGCTCAAGTTTAGTAATCCAGAATGGAAAGAAATTGAAAGTCATTTTAAATTATGATAATCCATGCCCTTCAGGATGAAAATCATTCAGAAGCCAAGTAAGAACAAAATCAATCCCTTTCCAAAGCCTCGAAATAAATCTTTTATGATGTATTAGCTTTCCAAGTTTAGTATTAGCTCGGAGGTAACTAACAATCTACGAAATCCTAAAATGTCCGAAATTAAACTCAGTTGTGTTTGATACGAAACAGTAAATGCACAGCTACATTACCTAAACATTTGGCCTCTTTTTTCTATTACATGTGGATAAAACCACGAAAACCAACCATTAAGCCATTCTGTTCATCTGAGTTCAAGCCCGGATAGAACTTCCAGTATTCAGCAGTCTTAACCGCTCAGCCACTGGTTGGGCGACGCACGTAAAGAACAGACGCAAGCTAATAGCTTCTACTAAGTCTTCCTCTCGAACATATGTCCTAATCTTTTCAAACCTCAAAATGACACTACGTTTCTCTGCCAAGTGCGTCCTAGTGAAACCACCTCACTTCCGAAACTTTCTAAAGAGGGCATGTCACCCTTCGGAAATTTTGAGGGAAATACAACCCCTTAAAATTCACAAAACCCTTAAAGGATTGTGCTTCGGGGTATCACAGCCAAGAATCAGCATCTCGGGGCTTTATTTTTTAAAAGGTCGTAGAATTTCCGTCAGCCTTTTCCCGCCTTTGAGTCATTGTCTGGGATGCAAAAAGAGCATGGTAACAATAATCAATGACCAAAATTTTGTGCATTACAAATGTGAGGGAAGTACTTTCTGGAAGGTTCCCCAAAGTCTGAGTAAAGATACCGAAAAGTCCTTCGGACTCTCAACGATAATTAAATAGTTCTACTTATTTGGCTGAGTATATTATATTCGAAATTTGTTTCAATATCTATATTTACATTAAAGTCTTGTGACAGTATAACCAATTTAATTAGTTAGGCAAGAACTTTTTATCATCCGCAGTATGGAGAAGAAATCGTTTTGTTTGTTACCTTTATTTATTAAATATCATGTTCTTAGAACTTAAACCATAAAATTCAATTCAACAGCAATATCGCAAAATAATTTTAAAATGAGCTTATCTTTAGAACTTCCAGCACACAGTCTCTTGCGGTGGAGATAAAAATGTTTTCTTTTCGTACTGTGTCGCCATTGCTCGCTTTGAAATCGCTCTAGGTACCGTTAATCAAAAATTCGTTAAAATGTTGCAAAATTGAAATAGATAATATAACAAATTCCAAATTAGGGCTTTAGGAGGCCCATATTCGGTGAAGTATTACGTTATTCAAAATTTGATGGCTGTAGGTACCGTTGTTTTAAGACAATGCGAGAAACGTGTATACATTTATACAGATCTTTCAATTTTTAATTTCTTTAAATGTAACGTAGGGCGATAATATTTGCTAGCAAATTTGAAAAGTGAAACGGACATTTTAAAGTTTTCTACACAAAATGCCAAAACGAAATTATTAGCCCTTTTGGGCTAATAAATTTTTAATTTACAAAAGAATAAAACACAGTTATAAATGATTTTATAAAATGTGGTGTTGCTGGCCTTGATCGTATAAAGTGTCGATACTAAGAATATCAAGTACAAATTAATTTTGCGTAAATACTTAAACTAAAATTTGGTGTTTAGTACATTGCTTCATCATTACTAAATAGATTAACAAGACTTACCCACTGAGGCATGCATGAGCCGATTATTTTCTTTTTCCAATCACATTTATTTCAATACACATACTTTCTGGATTAAATAAGACACATTTATCACACACATATACATACTAAAATATCATAACTTAGATACTAGCAATGCGATAACTCAAAAGGAATGTCCGTGGAGTGCCGACGCGTGACTATTCGCGCAATCCTGTTCCATCGAATAATTTTGCGGTTAAAACTTGATGAATTCGATCTTCATATTATCGCGCTGTCTGGTTACACACTTATAAGCTCTTCTTTTTTCCTTTTACACTCATATGATTTTTACACACGTCGCACGTGGTGACCCATTGCTGGTCCCGCACATTTTGAAGTCGAACAGTTACTTATATTCTGCTTGCGCGTTTATTTTATTCACACATCAAACTTTTACTTTAAGTACTGGATTTCTTCATTCTGCTTCTTTCTCGGCAAAATTAGACAGGAACAAAATGGCGACTGCTGAGTATGTGTGTGGCCCGAAGGCCCACACACTCGCTAAGCTCGACGTCAGGCAGCAAGCGGGGAAACAGGAAAAAAAGAGAGACAAACCAGTCCTTCCAGTATTTATACCTTTCGACGCACGTGCTCGCGCGTGATAACGATACAAGAATCGATGTAGCCACAATGTTCTCACATTCCCTCCGGCCGAAGAAAAAAAATTTGTCCCATCACTGGACAAAAGAAATCCCTCTCTGCTGGACACACTTGGAACTTTCGTCTGCATTTCACACCAATCTTTACATCATTTGCAAAGGCACTGCAGTTTATCATTTCGTTGGCACTCCATACATTCCTCATTCTATGAACATAGTTGAGCTTTGTATGCACTATCATACATATTTCACGTTAATATTTCACAAAAAAAAACACAGCATTTTAAACATTTTGTGATATTTTTTACATTAGTATTATTCTTTTACGTCTCGTGCATGTCTACTCTTTCCTAAAATATCACCACAGATGCGATTCCAGGCAATGAAAATTTGGCACTTAAGACACATAATTTACAATTCACATATGATTAAATATCCAATCAATCACTTAAACTAAGAACATTTGCATTATCAATTTTGATGGAACTCCTCTTAACCATTGTTTACCTTATTTCATTCTTTACATTTTAGAATCACATTCACTATTTCATTACATATCTTCTTTTATCATTTGATCATATTCATTTTACATATACATTTCATATACCAATATGTCATGACATTGTTACAAGCTACATTTGTATTAGATCCACTATTAAATTACATACCTTCAATTTGATTCAGCAGTAAGACAAGGAGATTTGAACCACACTTTTTTTTTTTTTTGAATCTGCTACCTACCTAGTAATCAATGAGACCCTGCATAGTACAATTCAATTCTTCTGGTATATGGACCAGCCAACTCTACCAAAATCGTGCAATTAGCGCTTTATTACACTAAATTGACTCATACCACACATGATCATCATTCATTATCTAGCTTGTACACATGCTACATTCTAATCATAATCACAGTGTCTTTACACTTTTTTTTTTTTTTTTTTGATTTGCTGATCGACAATTTACAATTGTGTTACACTCCTAATCCTCATTTTGTGTTGAATCTACTCTTGAAGGCTTTTGTAAAAACAATTTACTTACGTGAACTTTAGTGGTTTTATTCTCTAATTGTATTATATAATTATCATTTCGTAGCTTTTTAATGATCTCATATGGCCCCTTGTATTTTGGATGTAGCACCCTTCGATCAGTAAATTCCTGCATAAAAACTTTACCCCCTGATTTCAATTCTGGAATTTTTCTCCCTTTCAAATATTTTTTTGCACAATTAAAGTATTCATCCTCATTTAATTTTACTTGTTGCTTATCTCTACTCAATTGTTCCTTTATTCTTTTGGAATATTCCTGGAAATCTTCTGCTAATTTAAGAGGATCATTGCTATCTATGGGAGTATTTAATGTTCTACCAAAAAATAGTTCTGCTGGTGAAAATTGAGTTACAGAATGTTTAGCATTATTATAATACAGTTTAAACATCAGTACTTTTTGTGGCCATTCAAATATTTTGTTTGATATTGCTGCAATTGATTCTTTCATTACCCTGTGAACTCTTTCAATCAACCCACTGGACTGTGGATGATAAATTGAACTTTTTCTGTGTTCTATTTTAAGCGATTTTAAAAATTGAGTAAATTCTGTGGAACAAAAATAGGAACCGTTGTCTGATAACAAAATTTTTGGAATGCCAAATCTGGCAAAATAATCATTTAAAGATTTTATGATGGATTGAGAAGTGCAGTTGTTTAACGGAACTGTTTCCAAATATCTGGAATAATGATCAATGATAGTGAGTACATAAAACTTATTATCTATGGATCTTGGCAGTTTACCAACTATGTCTATAGCTATCATCTCTCCAGGAGCAAGATCTTAGCCGTGGCAGAGTGTTGTGAGGTCTAGACTTATTTTGTAAGCAATCTGAACAATTTTCTACAAAACTTTTCATATCGCTGTACATACCTTTCCAATAATACTTTGCCTTTACAAACTCATATGTCTTTTGAATACCAAAGTGAGGCACATGAACTGTCTGTAATACATCTTTAATTAATGCCTTAGGAATTAGAATTTTATTCTGGATACTTCTGTCTTTCTCATATTTACAGGTTTTAATTTTATCATTACTACATCTGTATGACTATCAATAAAATATTGTTCTACACTTTCTTTGTGGTTATCCTGTAATTTTTTTATAATTGATTTTATGTCTGGATCACTTTGCTGTTTACTAATTATGTTTCGAATAGACAAATTATCATTGGTCTTAAATATATTTACATTGTTTACCACTACATCCTCTGAAACTCTTGACAAGTAGTCTGCTGGGTTTTTTAAACCAGGAATATGCTCCATCGTGTATTGAAATTCCTGTAAATATGACAACCAACGTGCTACAATATCTGGCTGTTTGTCAAGACTAATATGGAAAGTCAGAGGTTTAGCATCCGTTAATATTATAAATTTTTTCCCATACAGATGTTCGTGAAATTGCTTTACTGATCTGAAGATTGCATAAAGTTCTCTCCTAATTGAAGGATATCTAGCCTCAGCAGGTGTTAAAATTTTTGAGTAAAATTGTACTGGGAAAAACTTTTCATCAGTTTTTTGCATTAATATGCCACAAATGGCTGATCTAGAAGCATCGGTTACTAAATATAAAGGTTTATCATTTTCTATGTTTTTTATCGTAGGTTTTTCTAAAATTAATTCTTGTATTTTATCTAATGCATTTTGGCATCTCTCGTTCCACACGAATGGTATATTCTTTCTTGTTAAATTTACTATTGGCTTGACAATTTCTGCATAATTAAAAATTAAGTGTCGAAAATAATTTACCATGCCTATGAATGTTTGAACCTCTTTCACATTTCTTGGCCTAGGAAATTTGGCTACTTTCTGAATATTCTCCTCTGAAGGAGCAAAACCATTCTTATTAACCGAAAAACCTAAATACGTAATCTCTTGTTTACATAACTGCAATTTGGCTGGGTCTAATGTTAAATTTTTTTAACTTGTCAAACACCTTTTGTAAAATAATTACTAGTTCATTTATACTGTTAGCTGCAACAATTATGTCATCTAGAAAATATTGTAAATTTGGACCCTGCAATTCACCTAAACATTTTGATATTAGAGTATGGAAATAAGCAGATGAATTTTTTGCACCAAAAGGTAACCGAGTTGGTTGAAAATTGCCAAGTTCCGTGCAAAAGGCTAATTTTTCTTTATCTTTCTGATCTAACTTTATTTGAAAAAATGCTGACTTAAGATCTAGCACACAATAACTTTTCCCTGCTATATTATGCAAAATATCTGAAATCTTAGATAGACATATTTGATATGATTCAGCTATGCAATTTAACAATCTATAATCTACTGCCATTCTAAATTTTAATTTGCTAGGATCAGTATTAGGTGATGCTTTCTTTTTGACAAAAATTACTGGAAAACTGTAACTCGATGTCGATGGTTCTATAATACCTGCTTCTAACAATTTGGCTATCTCCTCTTGGGCATATTTTTTAGCAATGCAAGGAATAGTGTATGGTCTAGTTTGAATTGGAAAGTTATGTAATAAATTAAATTGTGGCACGACAGCATCAGTCTCACCCAGAGTGGTGTAAGATTTTGAAAACACAGCTGAATTTTTCATGAGCATTTCAATCATCTTATTTTTTTGTTCTGCTTCTAAATGACTTACATCAAAATCATCTGGGCTTAATTCCTCCTTTCTTAATTTTTTAATTTCTTTTAGTTATATGGTTAATCTGCAAATTTTGTTGCTCTCTAGGTTTTTCAAATTGTTTTTCTTCGACTTTATATACCTTACCAATCTTTTCACCCTTTCTTAGAATAATTGTGGAATTGGAATTGTTTTCAATTATGGTGAATATATATTGCCTGTCACTTATCTCATGAATTGAATCAGTCACACCCATCTTGCCCATTTTTCGCCTGTCTGGTGAGAACATTATTTGCTTTTCTTTCTGCATATTAATTGGAATGCTTAACTTTACTATCTCTGCTGTATTTGGCGCAATTCTGGTATTCAATACTACTCTTACAATACCCGACTCCTCTGGTCTACTATTCTTGTCTACCTTTTTTGCATTAATATTAGTACAGTTTTTTCTTTTGTCCAAAAGATCAAAATATGTGTTATCAATGATTAACTGACTTTTATCTGCATCTATAAGTATCTTATTTTTTTGAATGAAATCATACCCTAAAATCATTTGATAATTTGTGTTCCAATTATGTTGTGTAACAAAAAATTGGTTGGCAAGCCATTTATTTCCTAAACGAAATTTTAAGTTTACAGCAGATAAATATGGGATAGTAGCATTATTTAGCGTATGTATTCTTACAGATCTGCTTAAGTAATGAATCTTTGTGTAATTTTTTATTACTTGCAAGGTGTCTGGCTGTATTAAGCTTAAATTTGCACCTGTATCAAGTAATGCTTCTACCACAAAGTCGCCAAATTTGATTTCTATTACTGGTAATTCTGTGATACTATTAGTCTGGCAAGAAGCTACCAATTTTTGTTCATTACTTTCTTTAATTTTGTGTCGGAATCTTTCATGTGTATTTGGCCTATTTGAGTTCCTTATTTTTTTAATTTTGTCTTGTTTCCCCCAAATTTTTTTATGGGCACTTGAGTAATACTTTGTGTATCTGGGAGATCTGCAAGTACCCTTCATGAGTTTAAATTATTTGTACGAGTATTGTATCTTCTGTATTGTGGCCTATTTCTATTACTGTTCTGTAATCTATTACCTTGCGTGAAAGCATACCGACTATTATATCTATTCCTTCTATTGATAAAGTTACCCCTATAAAAATTTCTTCTCTGGTTGTTTCTAGCCTGTCTATAATATTGAAAATTATTGTTTGAAGGAAAATAAGGACACTCTGTAGTCCAATGATTCTGTTGGCAAATATGACAAGACTCTCTATTACTACTACTTTGTGTAGCATTATTTTCTAGGCTAGTTATATTGTTTACACTACCATTAGGTAAAATTTCATTGAATTTTTTTGACAAATCCTCAATGGCTCTATTATTTTGCATTTGTTGCATAATTAATGTATTTAATTCAGGTGAAAAATCATGTGTCTGTGAGCTATTACCAGAATCCTCCAATGCTTTTTCTATGTTCTTTGCCTGTTTAACAGCAGTAGCAAAATCAATAGGTCCTAGTTTTTTAACCTCCAGTCTTAAATCTGGTCTGAGAGCTTCTAAGAATTTTGAAAGCATTGGTTTTTGAGTGAGGTTATGTACCTCTTCACTCGAACTAGGATAGCACCCAAAATATTTTGTGGCATAAGTATTCACTTTTTCAAGCTAAGTCCTCGACTGACTGATCTGGAGTCTGTCTAATTGAGTTAAAGTTATTTTGAATTGTGTCAAATGACTGAGATTTTGCAAATTTTTTACTTAGTAATGCTTTTAAATCATCAAATGACATATCTTTACACGATTCATTATCGATTACAAATTTTAATGCTTTACCCCTCAATTGAATTTTTAACACCAAACTTTTTCTGTTCTCATTCCAGTTCTCTAAATTTGCCATTTGGCATAACTGATCTAAAAAAAAACGTTATATTTTCGTCATGCTCCCCTGAAAAAGTAGGCAGAGCAGTAGCCAGACTCATATTCATTACATTATTTTTCTTAGCCATTCTGAATCAATTTACTATACTTTAGTACCACTCTAAATTACTATTATTATTACTTCTAATGTATAGTACATTCATAAATACACTATTGTAACTTATCGAAATTTTTCACATGGATACAAGTTATTACATACTCCTTACCACACAATATGATATACATTCAGGAATAATTTCTTAAATACTGACCAATTTTGAATTGATACTACCATTTTCACATATCTATTTTTTATCATTAAATTATTTCACATTAGCAGGAAACAGTCATATGGAATTCTATATATATATATTTTTTTTACATATGCAATTTTCAACTTTTTCTTAATGATTCATATCAGATAAACACAAAATTCAAAATTTTATGCAATTATTACTAATATTCACCTCTTTGATATCAGACGTCATCACAAAATTCAAAATATTTAAGCAATTATCAAACTGGAATCACATGTGTAGTTATATTTTTAGGCATAAGCATAAAATGGTTCTCTACCTGAAATGAAACAGTTAAAACTTAATTTCCCTTTTTTTTTTTTTTTTTGTTTTTTGTTACGGCACCATAACGTGCCTTTATTATTATAATCCTGGTCACGGCACCATAAATGTGGTGTTGCTGGCCTTGATCGTATAAAGTGTCGATACTAAGAATATCAAGTACAAATTAATTTTGCGTAAATACTTAAACTAAAATTTGGTGTTTAGTACATTGCTTCATCATTACTAAATAGATTAACAAGACTTACCCACTGAGGCATGCATGAGCCGATTATTTTCTTTTTCCAATCACATTTATTTCAATACACATACTTTCTGGATTAAATAAGACACATTTATCACACACATATACATACTAAAATATCATAACTTAGATACTAGCAATGCGATAACTCAAAAGGAATGTCCGTGGAGTGCCGACGCGTGACTATTCGCGCAATCCTGTTCCATCGAATAATTTTGCGGTTAAAACTTGATGAATTCGATCTTCATATTATCGCGCTGTCTGGTTACACACTTATAAGCTCTTCTTTTTTCCTTTTACACTCATATGATTTTTACACACGTCGCACGTGGTGACCCATTGCTGGTCCCGCACATTTTGAAGTCGAACAGTTACTTATATTCTGCTTGCGCGTTTATTTTATTCACACATCAAACTTTTACTTTAAGTACTGGATTTCTTCATTCTGCTTCTTTCTCGGCAAAATTAGACAGGAACAAAATGGCGACTGCTGAGTATGTGTGTGGCCCGAAGGCCCACACACTCGCTAAGCTCGACGTCAGGCAGCAAGCGGGGAAATAGGAAAAAAAGAGAGAGACCAGGGGGGGGCCCAAGAGCGATGCGCAGTGCAGGGAGAAAGTTATGCCACATACGCATGACGTCATGTGGGTGACAGCGTTAGTTCTTGGCGTTTGTTTACTTTCGTTGCATCAACAGTTTGATTTGATTTGTGTTGTTAATTTGCTATTATACCTAGGCGGAAGTGTCAAATTCTGCTATAGCGTTGTGTCAGAATTATACACGTTAATACGTTTCTTGGCGGAAAACACTCTTTACAACCAGATAAAATAACTATTTTTTTAATGAATTTATGTAGTTTTCATGCATAACTGTGATGTAATTTTACATTTATTTTTCATTTTACTGCTATTTTACCTTTAAATTGAAAAATTTCTCATTTTAAATAATTTTTTATCATAATCTTCATTTTGTGTATGAGACATTGTAGTGAGATATTTAAACTCAGTGTCATGTTTACCAATACTGAGTACCTGAATGATTAGTTAATAAATTCGAGTATCCAACTTCATTCACATGTTTTGGTTACTTTCTTTACATCCCAAACGTAATTCTATGTATTGAAGCAGCGTCTGGGTTAAGCTTTGCGAACTAAGTAAACTGATACATGCCTCACCGTGAGGAAAGAACAATTTCTCGACCACACTATGATGCAAACATCGAATGAGTGAGTGACATATTTCCTTCAGTGTTATTTAACTGATGCATACAGGTATGTGTGATGTAATTTAATTGATATAACTTACACATGCTTGAATCTGAAGGAAAACAAATCTGTGTATAATGCTAGCGAAAAAATAGCGAAAGTGTAAGTAAGATATTCTGTTCAGTGTTATTTAACTGCTGCATATGTTTTAATTTTGATTTCATATAACTTGTTTTTAATTATAAGAGAAAGAAAAATAATTCAATATTGAACACATACTTCGAGTATAACAAAAGTATTTTAAGAAACAACCTGATAAAAATACATTAGTAATTAAAAATATTTAATTTGTGTACAGGATGAATTGAAATTAAGATGTGGTGGTGTATTTAATTATGGCAAAGCACACTAGGGCTATCTGCGCAATAGGTGTGATGCCTTCGTGGAGGACTTTCTCAGGGAAACTGGCTCGTATACACGTTACACATGAGGAAAACCACGAAAACGCCCATGCAGCCAGTCCGTTCGCGGGATTCGAACCGAACTACCAGTGTTCAGCGACTTTACCGCTCAGCCGCTGGTGGGCCGAAACTAAGATGTAGGGCAAGTTTATTATTATTATTATTGTGCGTATATGTGTAAGAAAATGTATTTTAATTGTTCCATTTTTAATGTATGGAAGGAAGAATAGGATGCCAATATCGAAGATTATTTACTATAGCAAATAATCACGTCAGGATAAATGTTATATAGAAATCTTGGGAGTGTAAGGGATTATAAGAGTACTTTTAGATTATACTAAAAATATATGCACTTCTGCTAAAATCTGAAGTGAATCAGTATGAAGTGACTTTTCGCTTTAAAAAGAATGTGATAAGTATACTATTTAAAAGTATAATGACGGATATTAAGAAATTTGTAGAATTTTATGGTATTTAAATATGAATTTGTTAAGTCAAATCTTTTTATATATATTTTTGCTTTAGATATGTAAACTTAAAATCACGATCATATATTTCTCATGGAATGTCAAAGTTCATTTGTGTTAAAAAAAGTGCATGAGCAATGAAAATAAATAGAATAATACTTTTTGATTATGTTTTTACCATGGTCTTAGCAGTTATGCCATCATGTGTTCTGTTCAACAAGATTTATTTAGTGCAAACAATACTACGAAAAAATATTGAAAAATACCTTGTTTTACAATATTTATTTCTATTAATTAAATTAAATATCGTTTTTCATTTTCTAATGCTTTCCTTTACGAAAAGAATTTAATGTTTACAATTATTTTCAGCATTCGTACGAATTCTGTGCATAAAATAAACATTTTCTTTAACAAAATACTTAATCGGAAAGTATATACCCGGTATTTCTGGTGTATCTACCACATATAAAATGATCATTTTGCTTTAGTTTACATTTTTTCCATTACCAAAATCATGTAGCAGACGCGTCGGCCGATGCGTCTTGTCTCCCGGGTGACGTCACTACCAGCAACCAATGGCACGCTTTTTCCGTTCCTGGCCTAACCTTAGTATATTAAAGAACCTTGAGAGAGACAAACCAGTCCTTCCAGTATTTATACCTTTCGACGCACGTGCTCGCGCGTGATAACGATACAAGAATCGATGTAGCCACAATGTTCTCACATAAAATAAGGTGCTAATTAAAATTGGTGAAATAATTAATGAATGAAAAGGAGAAAAATAATTTGATAGTTTAATGGAAATAATAGATGAAATAATTCTAGTTACTGAACTCACCTATCATTTTATATAAGGAATAGTTAAAGAGCAGGGCGCCTATAATAAATTATAAAAGTAAATGACTTAATGCAATTAGTACATTAATAGAGAATTTAAAAAAAACAATGACTTATGCATATATAATGAAATTAAATTACTAGATTTCGTTATTTAAGTGTCTCATGCTTTTATTATTACGAGAGCATTAATTATTACATCCATTTCAAATAAAAGCACGTTCTGAAGGAATCTTTTTTTTTTTTTTTTAATTTTCTATTTTATTTTTTTGTTTTTAGTCTCAATTACATGTTTATCAATGATGAAATTGTTAGCCATTATTAAAGCACAAGCAATAACTTATACAAAAATCATGAAATAAAGAAAAGTAACTGAACATCATTCAGAGATTGATGAAATCGCTTTGAATATTCAGTTTCGGAAATTAGATGTAATAACATTGAGTGAGTGAGTGCGCCACTGAGATGTCTTCCGACCGCGGGGGTGAACCGAATAGAATCGTATACTATCCCAGCAGGTAAATCTACTTTCTTTCGAAATGTGAACAAATAAGTAATAATAATAATCTAGTAATATTGTAATAGTACAAACAATAATTGATATGATAAATAGTACAACATTATGTTGCAAGATAAATTGTTTGCGGATCACTACTAGTGCGGACTGTATGAGGATCGTACTAGTGGTTCTACAAACTCCACTGCAAAATATAAGTAGAATCAGACTAGATTACTTACTAGATCAATATTATAGCATACTAGATTAATATTATACTACAGAGGCAAGCTGCAAAATAATGCATTATGGTAAAAATGAAAATGAGAGCCTAACGTAATAACATGTAAATGCAGGAAACCCACATAAACAGAAAAATGCAAAATATTATTGCGATATGCATTTGAAACAAATTCGTTAAGAACGGATTTGCATTTATTATTTGCTATGTAGTGCGCTGCTCACTGTTTTAATAAAATGTCTACTTGTACAGAAGGAAACTAATTATTACTAAACAATACTGATTTTTACAAAGATCCAGTTCACAGGGATCTAGTTCTACCTTCCTTGGTAATAAGGAATGAAATATAAACACCAAAGATCCATTCTGCTAATATTTACTGAACGTTTAAGATTTATACTCAAATTTTAAATCTCAAAAAGATGAAAAACAGTTGTGCATGTCAAATGATAATAAATATATAAAAAATATTACGGTGACATGCATATAAACGCCAGCGTTAAGAGCTACAGTGAAATGCATAAGCATATGAATCTAACACAGTTACAGGCTTCTAAAGCTAATATATTAAGCGCTACAAAAGTTAATATATATTGCATTAAGGCAAGCTTATATATACTAGAGAAATCAAACCTAGTCACTGAATTTAAGGAATAAAACTTAAATACTAAAAGTACTTTTCTGTACTGTGCTTACTACACATCTATATGTAATGCTCCTTGCTTTTCTAATGCGATAAGATGTTTGCATAGTAGGAATCGAGCAAATACAAAATAAAACTAATTATAACCTATGGTAACAGTTCTTAGGGAACTATTACTAATTTACTAGCCATTATAAGGGAGAAAAGGTCTTGGAAATTATAAGAATATTAGCTGTTATTACTTATAGTTAATATTTGTACAATATTCCAATAGTTCAGTAAACATTAAAAGTTTATAAATACATATTAAAAAACTTTAAAATAAAAAATAATAGCATTAACTAATAAATAAATAAATAAAAATCTAAAAGGTTTCAGATTTTAAATTACGTCCAAAGGGGCGTTTTTTTAACCTTTTGTGTGTTACCTTTATTTATTAAATATCATGTTCTTTGCACTTAAAACATAAAATTCAGTTCAACAGCAATGTTGCAAAATAATTTTAAAATGAGCCTATCTTTAGAATTTCTGATACACAGTTCCGTGCCTGCTGGAGATAAAAAGGTATTTTTCCCCGCCGTAGAGTGTTGCCATTGCTCGCTTTTAAATCGTTGAGTTTGTTACTCAAAAATTCGTTAAAGGTTTACAAAATATGATATCGATAATAAAATAAATTCCAAATTTGGTCTTCCACATGCCTATATTCGTAGGAGGATGACGTCATTCAAAATTCGATGGCTCTATGTACCGTGTTTTTATCACAATGCGAGAAATAGACATACATTTATGCAGATTTTTCGTTATTTAATTTTTCCAAATATAATACAAGACTCTAACATTTGATGGCAACAGTTTGAAAAGTGAAACGGGCATTTATAGTAATTCAACGCAAAATCGCAAAACGAAAACAATAGTCCTTCAGGGACAAAGCCCTTTCGATTAATAAAACTAAAACAATAATGATGATAATAAAAGTACAGAATATTATTCGAAATATCTAATAAAACCAATCCATAGTGACCTATAGAGTTTAATATATAATATACAAATACCTGTGCTGACTATGAAATTACACTAAGTTATATTTTGTTATTCTATACTAATAATTATAGCATCTATATATCTTACTAAATACTGAATTATCTACTTTACAATGTTGAATATTATGTACAAATAGCAGTTCCTAAATTTTGCAAAATGTTACTAGTCCAATGTTGGTTCATATTAATACACATTTTTTCGAACATTAGTACACATTCTGTTGAATATTACATACAAATAACAGTTTCTACATTTTACAAAGTCTTAGTATCCCAAAGTTAGTTCATGTTCATACGCATTCCAAGCACTTGAAACATACGCTACACACTTGCATTTCTTGCTGCATATGAAAACAAGCCTTTCAAGCAGTTCAAGAATTATCTGGCTTGATAAAAGCAGGCTATAAACGTTATCCTGATAAACTGCATAAAATTCTGACTAATTTAAAAGTAAAGTTATTCACAGTCTCTGCTTATGCAGTGTCTTGAGATTCTTTCTTTTTAGCAAGGACTGCTCTATTTTACGATTTCTCATACGTCCACGTTCACCAGACACAGTGCGCTGGGTTCTTCAAGTGCCAAATTCTTCTGTGAACATATGAGAGTCATATTGGTACGTCTTGTCCTCTTCCCCACAATCGCAGAAGGGAAACACCATAAGTCTGAATCTGTTGTGGTACATAGGGTCCTTTCAATAGGTATGTGAGGCTGGCATGGTAGGTCTTTATTTCCTGGTTAACGTTTGGCAAAATCTGGTATGTCCTTGGTCGTACCTCTGCCTCTGATCAATTCCCAGTTCATCACTAAAATAGGCCAGAGTGATAAACTTCGTCATTAAATGGGAAAGATAGCAAACTCAAAAGCAGTTTTTCCGCGAGAAGCTTTGTCCCAACCCTGCTTAAGACTGCGACACATATTTGTTATTAATGTATGAAAACACTCGATTAATACCTCTTTTTCATGGTTGTGATAAATAGGCCAGATAGTGATAAATAGGCCAGAGTGATAAACTTCGTCATTAAATGGGAAAGATAGCAAACTCAAAAGCAGTTTTTCCGCGAGAAGCTTTGTCCCAACCCTGCTTAAGACTGCGACACATATTTTTTATTAATGTATGAAAACACTCGATTAATACCTCTTTTTCATGGTTGTTTTAAAATAGGGCGAAAGTTTACAAGGTATTCCTCCCGCCTTCTTATAATGACTTCGTGGTGTAGTGGTCAGCAAGCTCAACGCGTATTGGAGAGGTCAGTAGTTCGAGTCCTGGCGAGGGCATTCCTCATTTTTCATCTCTCCTCCTTCGAAATAACCTAATGTCTCTACAGTGACGCCCGAACTAAAAACGGGGGTGGATGATGATTTTCCACCCCCCAGGATTTGGCGATTGGGTTCCCTAAACCCCAGTCACCCTTTAAAAGGGAGAGTATACTAGGTACTTCTCCCTTCTTCTTAGAATGCCTTCGTGGTGTAGTGGTCAGCAAGCTTGACCGTATTCGAGAGACCCGTGGTTTGAATTCCGGCGAGGGCATTGTTCATTTTTTATCTCTCCTGTTTCAAAAAATACCTAATATCGCTGTAAGGTTTGCTTTAATAATCTATGAAAATTTCAAAACTTTATATCCGATACATATGTAAAGGTTGAAATTTTAAAATCATAAGCGCCGAAAGTTTAAAAAATTGAGTGAATCCCAAAAATTCTCCAAAAAATTCAGAAATTAAGTTCATTAAATTTCATATAGGTTTCATTAAAAGGTTTTTTAAGATATATTCGATTATGCAAACTGGAAAATTTTGGCATGCTAAGTTCCTTCGTTAAACAAAGATATGTGATAAGAGACGTTAAAAAATTAAATAAAAAAATTTTAATCGAATTTTGAAAACTGCAATTCATCACATTGATTGTCATCAACAAAGAGTATGTGTACAAAATTTGAACTTGATATCTTATCAGGAAATGAGTTAAAATTCGATGACTAAATTTACAACAATAGTGTAAAACCATGAGTGAGTTAAATGAAAGCTTATAATTAAATAATTAAAAATAGCATTACGTTACACAGAAGTAGTCTTAAATAGCTTGAAGTAAATTAACTTTTTTATTTAAAATTGCTTACTTCTTATATATCCTCAAAATGCAAAAGTCATAATAACTACTTTAAAAATTTTGATTACCATATTTTATAACTTTGTTCGCAGAAAATGAAATCCTCTGGAAATCTGAATTGTGGTCTTAGTAAAGTGGCAATGTACATTACAAAAATCAAACAAAAATAATAATTTTAATTTTTCAAGAATTTGCGTATCTTTTGCTTGAATTTCTTTCATTTGATTCAAATTGTAGTAAAATAACTTTTAAGTGATACTGCATGGATTCTAGGAACTCAAATATAGTGTGATGATGAGTATAATATGAGTTTACGATTAATATAAAACGGTTAAAAGTATCGTGTATAGCCTCATGGCGTTCTTATTTTCATAGAAGATATTAATCACACGTTACAAATTTTATCTTAAAATAAAATTTGGAACTAATTCTTTGAAAATGTCATTGCAAATTTAAAAAATTTTTGCAAAATTTAACTTCGGCGTTGGTACGTTTGCCATCATAGTAAACATTATAAAATGTCCAAACGTAGCAGCCCAACCGGTATAATAGTTAGCGAAGCTGACTGCCGTACCGAAGGGCGCGATTTCGAATCCGCGAAAAGGCATAGATGTTTGTAAATGCATATCCGAATATGTGAATCATTATTTCTTCCTTTCCCACAAATTTTAATCCCAGTTGTTTAGACAGACGTTTCTGAATATACGAGCGTTGACTAGCGCTGTCAAATAAACAACGAACTAATTTATTACTTTTAAGGACAAAGGATTGCATTACGTTTTTTGTGGCAGTATACACAAGAATTTTTCTCAGAGCAGTCTGACAATATATTACCTTTAGGTAAACATAGATAACACCTACCCTGCAATTTTACATTTCATTTTTCCTTTACACTCATTTACACTTTTCGCTATTATGTGTGTTATTTTTGCAAAAAATACAATTCTCTTGTTTTACAGGAACTAATAATTCGGAAGCAGACGAGGGGTTAACTGTGGAGTTAAACTTATTCTTTGTGTATTTAAAATGACTTTTGTGTTTGTGGAAATGTTTGTTTGTTCTTTCCGTTCAATGGAACAGATTTCGGTTCCGGTTTGTTAACTGCATACGTTTGTTCACGGCTGTTTTCAAAAAAGCCATTAAACCTGTAATGTCAGATTCCTCATTTGGATCACACTTTCGGTGATATTCGAGAATCAAATCATGAGGCAATAATAGTGTCTCTACGGTGAAAACTAAACTCAGGGTGAATAAATCTGCGGCGATCGAAAGTCTTCTAAAGATGCTGGCGGTAGGGGAAGAGGAGTGGAAAAGCCTCAGATGCGTCCCTCTTAGGAACTTTTCATCGAAATTTGAGGAGAGCAGACCTGAAAAATGTTGTACTGTAACCTTATGTAGCCAACGACAGGTGCAGTCTTGTGCTCCTTGCTGCGGTGAATTTCGTGGGCTTATTCTGATGTTACTGTCAAACAAGTGATATAAGTAAATGTTTCAAGCAGTATCAAGAATTTTCAAGGATCAGTGTCTGTGCCACAAGAGGGCACTCAAAATATGCGATAAATCGAAAGTTCGCTAGAGAAATTAGTGGTAGGAAGAGAAGTCTGAGAGATTTTCGGACCTGACCTCCGGGGTGCTCTTTTTCAAAATTAGGGTCAGAACTGAGCAAAGTCGTGCTATCACCTGTGTGGTGCCGAAGGCTCTTGCCAAAGAGAGGAGCAATCATAACTCCTCGCCTCGATGAATGTTTTTGCTTGCTTTGATTTGACAAGAGAGATTAGTCACAACCACAACATTCTCAAATTGGGATTTTGCTCTATCAGCAAAAAAAGGAGATGAGGCACAAGAAGAAAATTAGATGCGAGCTGCCAAAGAAACTGCATGGGTTCGCCTAATATATTACAGAACAAAACCCATTAATAAACATTTTGAGGTAGAAAAATAATAGGTTAAAAAAAGTCTGAAAGCATTCGTATTTTAACGATCGTCCAAAAAAGTTTAATATGGTTTATGAGTAGACATTATAGATAGAGATGGCTTAGGTAGAATAGCGAACCAGTTTCATAGGTATTAGGTATTAAATGAATATGCACTTAGAATAACATAGGAACATTATACATCTTCAGAACATTTAATAAGTAAAAAAATATATAATGTAATTCTATAAAAATATTTAATGTTTTTAATTAAATGTATCATGAATTAAATGGATTTTTTAAAAATCAATTAGATTAAAAATTATAAAAATAAGATTTTTAAAGTCTTTATATCTATCTATTGCTTTTAAGAGTTTAATTTTTTAATTAATAACGGACGGATTAAATATGAAAGAATAATATCTTACATTTATCCGAACGGCAACATATTCGAAAGAAAAATGAAACAATTCAAATTCATGTTTTGAGACTAATAGTCATTTTGAGCTAGTTATTTTACAAATGACCGATAAGAGTTTATTTAGTAAAGGCACTAAAATGCTATTAAACAATATCGGAAGTTGAGTTCTCTTATGTAGCAGTATTGATGAAAGTGAGGATGCATTTCCGCTGGTATAATAATTCATTTCCATGGTTTCTTCATCCTTTTGCAAGGCTCATTATTGCACGGTTCGTAATGGATTGAATGCACACAGAACTGACGATAGTATAATAAAATGTATTTTACCAAAAGAAACATCTTACAGTTCTGAAACGTTTCACAAAAATGCTCGGATAGCTGTTCTCAGTGTGACAGAACACAATTAGTAGATATCCTTTCAAACAACTGGGAACGTTAAACACAACGATATGTAAAATGTATCTAAAGACTGAAGTTCGCACGGAAGTCTTACCTACCTCGTTTCTTAACTGCTCTGAACTCGAACCTGAGAACTGGTGTTCTCTACGGTCTTAAACAGTTTTCTCCAGGCTGCCACGGAATTTCCAGTACCCTCATTTCTAGAAATTACTCGAAGGATCAACTACGGTTATTCAATTACAGTACCAATTACAGTTTTACAGGCACAAGATTAAAACTGTTTCCATGCTTGGGGATTTCTTGCCAATATTTATTTTTTAAACAGCTGTATAATATAGAGATAATCCAGTGCTCACTGTATCAAAACACACACTGTTACATCAAAATTGTGTTTCTTTCTTTCTTTCCACGTATACCACGCACAAAATTAAAACTATTAAGTTATGAATAAATTAGGTAAAGATAATTTATTCATTACTAATAATTTTTATTTTTATTAAGGACATCACACAGTAGCACAACTTCGCCAAAGAATTGGGCAAAGCAACCTTTATTGTACAAACTAACTCTATTAACGTTATAAATACTGCGTATAACGCATGGTATTAGACAGGGATTTCATCATTTTTTATACAAGGCTCGAGTAAAGATGATATAGGCTCTATCTGCCTGCATATTAATCCTTGTTATGTGTTTACAGCTAGAGGGTAGGAGGATTCGGTAGCTACATACAATGCTGCATTTTATATGGTCCTCGCTCAACAAACATTCCAAGTAGCAAAATGCTCATCACATTTCGGCATGTTAAATAGAAAATGCTCCTTACATTTACATGCGAAAAGGCACAAAAATATACGTATTTAATAGCTTAATGGCACTGTAGGGTCATCAGGTTTTTTTTTTAAGGAGGTGGAAAAAATGTGCAATGCCCTCACTGGGACTCTTGAATACGCTTCGGATATTTGCCGCCAACAATTTAACACCAATTACACCCCGAAGGCATTCGGAAAGGAAAGATAAAAATTCCTTATATACTCCCCCTTTTAAAGGGCAACTAGGGATTAGAGAACCCAATCAAAAATTCTGGTGGTGATGAATTATAGTGCACAACTCTTGTATTTCAGAAGCCGTTTGTAGAATCATTAGTTTTTTTCGAAGTAGGAGACTTCAGAAATGTGCAGGGCTTTCTCCGGGATCGAACCCTGAACCTCTCAAGTACGTGTCAAATATGCTTGCAATTACACCACGGAGGCATGTGAAAAGAAGGACGAAAGTATCTTATAAGACAGCTAAAAATTTCAAGATGAGTAAGGTGCAAGTGGGGAAAAGTTAATTGACAAAAAAGAAAAAAATATTTTTTATATCTCTCCTCGAATATTTTCAAATTTCACAAGGCAATAGGAATGAGAATTGACTAAGTCAGTAAATTCGTAATCGAAATTTTTACGAATTTTTCACGCAATACATTGCAACTTTTTCACTTCTTTTATAGTGCATGGGCGTTTTCGTGGTTTTCCCCATGTGTAACGTGTATACGAGCCAGTTTCCCTTAGAATGTCCTCCACGAAGGCATTTCTCCCTTTAGGCAGATAGCCCTCGAGGCTTTGCCATAATCACACACACACACTCACTTTTTTTATTTAATTACTCAAGTATGATTATTGTTTTACTGAACAAAATCTTTGCTTTAAGAGGATAATATTAAATTAAGATATTTTAAATACAAATCTCTTCCTAATGTGTTAAACTTTTATCATAAATTTTTACTATTTGTTTTGAGATGTTTCGTAATTGGAAGTACATATCTAGAATTGATGTTTAAGAAAACAGAGTTCCTAAGAATATTTTTTTAATATCGTATACAATATGCATGTAATTAACAAAATTAGAATGTAATTGACTTTATACCTTTTTCCAATAAACCAACTCCTCTTAATTTTGTATTTTATAAAAGCATAATCTAATATATATGTGCATATATAATAATTTACTCGTACATAATTTTAACTGTTACTGTAATAAACAAATGCATGTAAATTTACTTAACTATATTTATTACTTTGAATAATTTAACAATCTTTTATGCGTAGTTCATAAAAGCGCATTGCTTTTAATTGTCTTAGGTAAAATTGCTTTCCTTTGGAGAAGCAGAATATATAATATTGCATTCATAATAGTAACCTACATATTTAAAATTAATTTTTAACGATAACATCCACAGCTTTTTAATTAAATGTCTGTTTAATTAAAAGTCGTCATATATGTCTTTGGAACTACAACAGCTTGAGGGTAAATCACGCGAAAGTTAATTAAATATGTTTATTCAAAAAAAGAGAAAAATCAGAATACGTTGATTAAATTTTAAATGCAAAACTCTTTGATGTATTTTGCATACATTTTTTTATGATATTTGAATTTTGATGTTAGAAGTAATGTTAATAATTTTTGTTTAATGCTTTAAAGTTAATTATAATTGCAAATTTTCAGAGTAGTATTTATTTTTGTGTTTAAACTGAAATATTATAGTTGTTGGAAATTAATAATGTATACCTCTATTTATTTCAAATCATAATAAAGCTTAGTTTTGATTTCATATACCGAAGGCAACTTTTAAGATTATCTTAAATTTGAAATTTCTTTTCAAAGCTAAACCTACAATAATTATTTGCTTGAATGAATTATAGAATGAAAATTCTAACATAAATGATACGACACGTATTGCCTGCTTTTTATTAATAAGAATAAATATTAATTAAAATTTAATATGTACAACTGCGAGAAGAAATAAACAAGTTTCTTTCATAAAAAAGATTGTCAAATTATTAACAGAATAATTTATTTATTAAATTTTGGTTTCGCTCATCGAAAATCATAGTCTGATTTCTTCTGTAGAATGTTTACAAAATATTCAAAATTGAAAGCCAGTAGTTGTTTCTAATTACAAGGACATGCCACCGTGTTGCAAATCTAAAAGGGAAAATTTACTGAATACTATACCAGGAGCTTAGTTATATTAGACTGGAATTTTCGCTTTGACCGTCGTTCGTATAATAGATCAAAAAGTTAATAAATATATAAGAAATTCTACTTCAGTGAACTAACAATATCTTTTAATCAAAGCCCTTTTGGACTAATAGCCTAATGTCACACCAGTGCCTTGTTAACTTCAAGAAGCACTGTGATGTGTATTAACATCAGAAAACGAAATGCGCAGTAATAAAGCTAGCTGGCTCTAAGTTAGAAAGGCTCGGGAAATTAATTCTGTGCGAGGGTGAGACATCAAAATAATTTAGTTTGGTTCATTTTGATTATGTGAAAGCATAAGAGAGATATATGCCTAAGGTGGAGGATGCCTTCATAGAATACTTTCTAAGAGAAACTGGTTCGTATCAACATTTTGAAAACCACGAAAGTGATCATGCAGCCAGCTTGTTTGCTTTCGAACCCATTTCAAACTATGTGATCTGCAAGTGGAATACAGAAGGACTCATAAGAACCGATAATTACAAAGACTCATTGTAAATACTTTGATTATTACTTATAGCTCAATTGTCAGTATGTAATTTAGTGAATCCATGTGTGACTGTGTGTGCTTGTAAACATATTCGTGATGTTAACGAATGTCGATTATTTGTGTTGAGTAAACGATAGAGGGATATAACGAGGCGAAATGATTAACCGTAATTTGAAGATTCTGATAGCAATGTTTCTAGAGCGGATAAAGTGAGAACTGCGTAATTAAGATATTATTACGATTAAATCATATTTCTGGAATCGTTTTTTGGAAAACGCGTGATTAACACCTTTGATTGTTTAATTTAAATGATCTTTCTGATATTGAAACAAAATGCAAAAGTTATGAACTACAAGTGTTGGATAAAAAGTAGTGGGTAACACATCGATGGTTCTGAAAAGTCTTTGCTATCCATGCTTACGCACACTTTCTCAGTGTAATAGTTTGCTTTCTATCAAATTATTAGAAGACGTTGTTCACCTTCAGAAAGTCTAGTTTTTTATGTTCCGTAACCAACCCTATAAAATATGGATAACGTCCTCTCGACTGCTGCAATGGATCTTTCTCAGTCGCTCTTTCATGTTGGCGAAGAAACTAACATAGTTACATGCACTCATATCAGTGAGTATGTTGAATGTCCGAATACCACCCGTTGTCAGTGTCACAGGACATTCATGACAGTACTCTCATTACAACATCACGTATTGTGATAGAGGAGGATGGGAATCATCGCCAACAAGCGTCGTCACTTTCTCTTGAGTGTTAAACGCAGCTGATCACTCTGGCGACAGACCTCATCATCCTGTACGATAACGCAAGATATCACAAAACGAGTTTCGTCATGGATTTCTCGCGACGGCAGAAAGGCGAAATACTAGAGCACCCAGTATATGATTCCATGTGATTGAGCTCTTGTTTCCAAAATAAAGGACTATTGTGAGCAATTGATCATAGCAGAAGGAAGCTATCTGGGCTTTAGGGTATTCACCGAGGGACATGGTTTATGACATTCATTGTGGAAGTGCTGTACTGCACGACACTTTCCAATAATTTGACAGCAGGCGAAATATATGGCAGGCGGTTTTTTACAAGAGTAATTAATGATTACATTCTCCGTGATAATAATTGTCAGTTTATTACAAAAACATTAAAAAGACAGAAACATTATAAATACTTTTTTTTTTTTTTTTTTTTTTTTTTTTGTATTTACTCCTGTAATTCACTTTTATCCTTTAACAACGGTCTTGGTTCCAACTGCGTAAACTGCGAAATCTATCAGAAGACCGCTATGCTCAGATGAAAACTGGAGTCTTAAACTTCAAGATCTGTTATCGTGAATTACTAAGTTGCATAATCTCTGACCTAATACGATTTTCGTCCTCATGTTTTTTAACTGAGACGAAATATGTCCTGGCTAATCAGTGGCAATGGGAATATATTTCCTTCATCAAAGAATCCCACATTTTACCTATGCCACTGAAACAACTGTTGCTATTGGGTGCTGATATTTCATCAAGGGATCTTTCTGGTTCTCACTCTCAAGCCACTAACCCATCTGCAATCGGCAATTGTCTTGATCATTTCCGCTTTTGAATGAAGACCTTGATGATGTAACCTACTGACTGAGTTCTTTAATTAAGTGATGTGATTAAAAGAGGCTTTCATAAATTTATTCATGAAATGAATGTTTCATTTCAAAGAGATATAGCAAAAACGTCGACTGTAAGCTCCTTGGTAATTAATAAAAACTTGAAAACGTATATCTAGTTGCACTATAGTTATTAAATGGGATTGAGAGGAAACTAACTACTATTTTTTTAATGTTGAAGAAAATAAATGGAATAAAATTATTTCCACTTGTAATGACGTTAAACAGCAAAATAAAATGATTGAAACAATAGTTAATTTTTAAATGAAATATAATATACATTTTAGCATTACTTGGAAGCTCCTTTTTAATTTCTTTTATCAAGTAATGTTTTTGAATTTTTCATTAAAAGTTAAGTTTATCATGTAACTATTACCACGATAGAGAATTTTGACTGCCACCACTAAACAAATCATTTTGAATGTCAGAATCACACTTTCCCTTCTCCTATTTGCGATGCATACAAAGTGGTTACACGAGTTAAAATGTTACCATTATTAGATACATATGTATTCAAGCACATTACAATAAATTTTAAATTTTGTAAATGAAGGTGTTGATACCAGACACGATACCTGCTTTACAGCTAAATAAGCATTCCGGAATAAAATGTGATGTAAATGAGGAGACTATTCCATAGCTGTCTCCTCATTTATATCACCCAGAATTCCCCACCATAGCCAATAAGCCGCCTGATGGAAGCAAAATGGAAAGCAGGCACGGAGGATAATTCATTGATTTTGATACATAGAACGTTTGCCCTGATGACAACTCACGCATGCGTGTTAATGTAAACATCCGGAATAGCTACAATCTTTGTACGATTTCGCAATAATTAGTATTGATCTCCGTATTCATTACAAACTTATGAATATTTGACGAGGCCACCTTCATTGTGCTACTGGCCACGAATCTCCTCGAATATTTCATGTTCGCTATATTCTACATATCATTTCCTGGCATAGTTGCAACGCCTTTGTAATTTATAATTGGGTGACGAGATATAATTCCCGTTACTCATTATGAAACACGAAACTTGTAATAGTCTTCCGGTACCCGTGGTCAATATAATTGCCCGCTTTGGGAGTCAAATAAAAATAAGTAACATTCTTTCAGAATAAATAAAAGAAATCGTAATAAGGAAATTAAGAAAATCTCTAAGAATTAAGATTTTAGTGTGGCACCAGAGGATTTTTTAAGGTTTTATATGCTCTCGCGCAGCATAGCAGGCTACAAATCTGTTCCTAAGATCACACACATTTTTTTTTTTTTTTTTTTTTGTCTTTTTAGCTTTATTATTAAACATAGCTCTCCTGGTTTACACCAGGAGCAAAATGCCAAGATATTTAAAAACAGCATTTAAGGGTTTATTTACTTTTACTTAACCAGTTATTTTATGTTAAATAGCTTTACTTTCATTCTCCCTTTCCGTTTTGCTGCCAGAATGGTAACTTTAAGTTCGCGCGTATTCAGATAAGTTAGAAAGAGATAGTATTTAAAACAAAATTTAGACTGTTTAGTCAGAATGAATTACGTCTGCTGAAGGCCACGTTATTACTTGAATTTCTACGATAGGCGTTCCTGTGTTCGGCTTTGCTTCATTCTTTCCAATATTGCTTATTACCCCGGTATAGGTTTGAGCAAACTAGCGAGTTATTATTTCTGTGTATCCTTAGGCTAACGATTTATTTATTAAGTTTGAGTTAAGCCGTAAATGTTGGCTGGTTTGTATGCACAAGAAGTCCTTTCTGTTAAATTGTTTTGAGTTCTGAATAAAAGGGTCTTTTACATCCTTCTTAAGTTCCTTTTCATCTTAGACATAGCGATAAGTAACCTACACGTCCATTCAAGGATTTGGCCAAATTGCACTTATTTGCATGCACAGTCACTACAAGCATATCTTTAAAATTCCCGAGAGTGTTAGAGGTTACCACACATTTTTTTATATTCCCTTCCTGTGAAAAGTAGGCGCTAGAGTGGACAGCTGCCTAAAAGAGTTATCATAAAAAAGAAAAGTGTGTAATGATTTTAATGAGGCCAACTAATGTAATTTCAGAAAAATATTTAACCTTTCTAATTAGGCATTTCATGATTTAAATGCATTTTTATTTAAATCAATCAGGTTGAAAAGTATAAAAGATATTTTTAAGAACTGCGTTTATTGCTTTAATCACTTAATTTCCTACACAGTAACAAACAATTTGAAAGTTAAATATTTTACCCTTTACTAAATGTCAGTACTCTGCTAGAAGTATTCTGTTTGAGGCCGTGGCAACACATTGCCTTCAAATAGCCAAATTTATGGATTAAAACTGAAAGATCTTACATGTTGTCGATCGGCAACAGTCTGGCGGGCTGAAGATAAAAATGCTTTATTTAGCATTGAAAGCAATAAGTGTTTTCACTTATTGCTTTCAAATCTCCGAGTTTGTTAAATATAAATTCGTTAAATTTGGACAAAATGTGTAATAAATAAAAAAACTGAAACGAAATTAGATATTTAGGCTTCGAGGTGCCCATGTTCAGGTGAAAGATTACGAGTATTAAAATTCCGGTGGCTTTAGATGCGTCATTTTTCCACAACGCAGGGAACATGTATATAGACAGATTCATCATTATTTATTTTTTTAATAATACATCACAATTACATTTAGTAGAAACAGTTTAAAAGGCAATACGAATAAAAAGTAAGTTTCGAAAACACCGTTGCTATTAGCACCAGAGGTGCTGTTCGCTGGTGCTAAAGGCAACGGTGTCGTGTCCACGGGAACCCAAAGCTGATGACAAAGAACGATGTGTAGATAAGGCATAACCGCCGTCTTGTATATTCTCAGAATATAGTCGCTCAGAATCTAAAGGAAAATTGCTTTAGAAAAATCAAGGATCTTATAATTGCGAAGGTTCCTATGCCAACTTTATGGTTCAAGACTATACCATTCCGTAGCCCTATGTATGCCAACTCCGCGTTTTGAATATTTTTTAAGCCGAGCCGCCAGTATATGAGTGGACGAAGTTGCTTTCTAATCTCCATACACTTTGTAAAGATAGTTGTTAATTATTTTCGAACGTAGTTCAAGGAGCTTAGAACAAATTGTAGTGTTCTTGTGACGAGGAAAGTTTCTTTGAGTAATAAAAGAGTGCAATGACCAAGGTTCTAATATATAAATAAATTAACAAAGAAATTTGGAGAGAAACCGCCAAAATTCGCCAAACTTGGCGCCTATTCGGCAACATTTGAGCTCGATCCTTCTGTAACTGCAACTGGTCCGATACCAGTTACAACTGGTAACGGTTACAGTTATATCGGTTGCAGTTAGGTATACAGATTACAGTTACATATCATTGCAATTAGTCCGATACCATTTGTAACTATATGTAACTGTATCCGGTCTTCTGTAATTGTAACCGGGTATGCCTTCCTGTAATTTCAAAAACCGAAGGTACTGGAAATTTTTCGGCGGATGAGGAAAACTGTATAAGACCATCAGCTTAGTTCAAAGTTCTGTTCAGGATTTCAGGTGAGTTCAGAGTTTTGAGACAATAGAAAATTATTGAGTTCAGAGCACTAAGAGCTTATTGCTTTGAAGCTCTTGTGTTCAACGTTCTTAGTAGTTTAAAATGGTAACTACTGATTGTACTAAGCCATACTTAGAATAGTGATAGGAATAAATTTCTGCGGAAAGATCCAGAAATGTTTTGTGTTTTTAGAAAAATAAATGTCATAGAGTTGTCATCAATTCTGTGTGCTTTCAATCCATTACGAACTTGTACGTATTGAGCGTAACAATTTTTGGTATCAGAAGTGGGACTGAATACCGGTGACAAGAGCAAATAAGACAGTTAGTGACAGCCTTTCTGCCTAACATGAAAAGATGTAAGCGATATAAGGAAAGATGGGAGGGTTATCAAGTCCGTTAAAAACTGTTGAAAGGGAACAAAGAAAAGATGAATGGGCCCGTCATATCATTTCAATTAAGTTCTCAAGCAAGACAAGGGAAAATGAAAATAGAAATTATTGCCATAATAGAAAACAGTATCGAAGCTATGGCAGAATAGACGCGGTTGAAAATAAAGTTGAAGAAATCGAAGAAAGAGCTTCTGCTGTCGAACAACAAATCGAAGAAATAATTTCTGTTGTCGAACAACAAATCAATCACAGAGTTTCTGCTGCTGCTAGAAACATCTTTAAATTCCTATTTATATTTTCTAGACATTCTCTGACGCTATCCACATTTGATGGAAAGACCTCCCGGCAAGTGTGCAAGACCCAGTTAACTGCGGACGAAAATGGATTGCATTCTTAAGCTACATCATACTATCTCGCAGCTTCTCTGGAATGCGACGCAGCAGATATCATTCAAATTCTGCGCTAAAACCATAAGAGATATTTCGAAGTTCTCTCTGGTGCGTTGGAGCAAGAAATGTTTAAAGGATTATAGAAGGCGTCTTGTAAAATATCGTCAAAAGGAGATCCAAAGAAACACTCCAGGAGTTCGCCATGGACGTTAAAAGGCTGCCTTATTTCACCTTTTCGAGCTGCCCAGCACAAACAATGGAAATGCTTTCCCTGAAGTTCTTCGTCGATGGCATCCCGGATACTGATACATGATACATAGATATCCCTCCAAATGGCAGATGCCAAGGATCAAAAAATGCTTTGGTACACGCCATGATATTCAGTGTGGTCCAGGAAGCAACCCATAGAGACCGCTACCCAGTCAGAGCTGCTCATGTCTATCAGCGAGTGGATCAGCTACTGTTCGTTTAGAGGATTTAACCAGGCAAGTCAGTACCTTGAGGCGGCGTTACAGTGCAGCAACCGGAACCTAAACTACTGCAAATGTTGTAGTTAAGTCCATGTATGAAGAAACTGCAGAAAGACCCAAGAAACGGAAACTAAGACCGCTCCAACAAGGAGCGCTGGAAACTAATCAGTGACCATCTCGAGGGTAGGAGGTTGCTAGATATTTAGAAGCTTCATTTTAAAGCACTTCAGATTTCTTCAATGGGTGGCGTTAGTGATGGACGCTACATCATGAGACAAATAAATAAAGCTCCTTGCATTGTGACCATGCCACTTAATCTCATAAACAGCGTTAAACGATCCAGCAGTCCTTCTGTACCTATTTCTTCGGAGAACCTCACATCGGAGTTATAAATGAGTCTAACTGTGGAGTGCAAAACGTACAATTGAGCGACGATGTGAGGAGTTCTTCAGGATGTCTCATTCAAGACTTTCAAGATGTTTTCTCCCGCACATGTTTTACCTTAGATCGAAACTGTTTGGCACAGCATAAAATTGATACCAAGGATCATCCATGAATCAAGCAATATTGCATTGCTGCTATCGATTGATAAGCAGAAAGATGTAGAAAAACGTCTAAAGGATATGCAAGAAAGCGACATTAACGAGCCTTCAACACGTTTTTGAGATTGTTTCATCTTTCTTCTCAGAAACAGAGCTGATTCAACATATTTTGCGTTTCTATCGCCAGTTGAACGATGTCAGGAAGAGAAGCAGCTACATTCCTCCTAGGACTGATAATATTCTGTGAGGAAGTGGTTTTCAACGCTTGACTTAAAGCATGGATATTGACAGCTAGAGATACTCGTGATGACTGCGAAAATACTACGCAGTGATGACGTGATGACTGCGAAATACGTGATGACTGCGAAAATACTACGCAGTGATGACGTGATGACTGCGAAATACGTGATGACTGCGAAAATACTACGCAGTGATGACGTGATGACTGCGAAAATTTTACTACAGGACAAGGACTTTGTCAGTTCAAGGTACGGCCGTTGAGAGGTCTTTTCTACGAAGCCTGTCTCTTATATATCCGAATGCTATTATCATCGCCGGGAAAATTTTAAGAGCATTTAGAAAATATTAGGAAGGTGTTTCAGGAATTAAGGGGACTCATTCACCTTAAAACCCATAAGATGTTCGAATAGGTGACTATTGCAAGAATTGAGATAACTTATTTATTTTAAATGCAATTACTACCAATTTTTTACAGCTGACTACATAATATTGCTGCTTTCTGAAATAGTAATCAGAAAGTTTGTGTTGCCACATATATTTTTATAATTTAATCCGCTTTTTGACAACATTTTTCGTCATGTTTCCAACTTGCGCGCACAGTTTAAAACATTCTGTTTTATGATTTAATACCATATTTAATATATATCTTTTATAACATTTGTAAACTACTGTGAACCTAAAATTCTAAAAATTTCATGTTAAATTTTATTTTATTTGGAGTTGAGTTTATAAAATGTATTTTATTAACAAAATGTGTAATGTTTTCGTCCATAAAATTTTTCAGTATTAAAATATTCATCAGATTGTTGGTTCAGTTTGAAAATAGCCCCATATAAAGAAATTCCATCAAATTTCAAGTATGTACCATTAACCATTTTTAAAATATCATGCGCGCAATGTGGAAACATGGCGAAATATTTTGTCACAAAGAGGATTAAATTACAAAAATATTTGTGGCAACACAAACTTTCTGGTTACTATTTTCAAAAGCAGTTATAATATGTAATCAGCTGTAAAAGGTTGGAAGTAATTGCTTTTCAAATAAATAAAATATTCCAATTCTTGCAACAGTCACATAGTCGAAGATCATGAGGGGTTTAAGGTGTATGAGTCCCCTTAAAGGAAGCCAATATAAATTTCAGTCCTGCCAAATGTAGCTTCTTTAGACGTGACCCTAATTTTCTCGGACAAGTCATCTCTGCTGAAGTTGTGTCTACAGATCCAGAAAAAGTGTCGGCAGTTAAAGATTAGTCATGGCTCAAAGATGTCCGCTAGTTGCGAAGTTTCCTAGGACTTAACACCTACTTCAGGACGTAATCAGATTTATCTAGGAAAACATATTATGTGTTTCGCTTCGTGCAAATAAAAGTTTATTTTCTTGATCATTTTAAAAATGTAGTGCAAACAGAAACAAAATTATGTAGTTTTAGATTCTGCGCAAGCACATTTAACTCCTTGATTAATTTTACACTGAATAAGAAAATGTTATGTTTAAGAAAAAAGGAAGAAAGGAAGATAAGAATAGAATAATTTCATTTTCTTTAAAAAAATAATTTTAACTGTTTCTTGTGTATGTGATAATATGATTGCTATATATTCTTTGTTGAGATAAAATCTAATAAATGAAATATCTCATCCATATTACAATAAATATTTATTTGAATAGCAGAAAAAAACACAACCAAATTGTTCCAGATTTTTAAACACTAGGCTGAGTTGTGTTGCTAACTGATATTGGTGCTTAGATTCTGCAGTATATAAAAACGAAAAGTTTCAAAACAGCTATATATCTTTTAGACAACGTAGCTAAACTTAACTAAGCTAGGCTTACAGATAACAACTCTGCGTATGCTTGATATGTTTTAGTAAAAATGCAGTCTGGGCCGAAAAGATTTCGCACATACAAAAATTCCACTTATAATCTCAAATGAAGATATCGTAATAACCACAAATATACGTGATGGAAACATGCACAGACAGTTAGAAGACAAAATGACCCATGCGAATCTGAAAGATCTGACAGACGCTTAACGCCATTATTGAAATGTCTGCTACGAGCTTCTAGGCATGGGTAGCAGCGTTCATTGCTCACTTCATGTTACTGTTTAGATGCCGATATGCGTCTATCGCTAGTAACTCATTGCCTGCGTCTTATTCACTTCCAATGCATCTGTTGTTGTTGTCTTCTTGTTTATGAATTTCATGGAAGAATGGCTTCCAGAACCAGAAAAAAAGTTGGACTTCTACATCCACCCCAATTATGAGGAAGAGCACACCGGGGGCTGGTCCAAAGGTCTCCCACCCTCCTTTCCTACCACCAAGCCACACGAGAGGATTTTAGGCTCCCCTTATATTTAGACTACCCCCATGCCGCAAAGACACTATACATTTACAAACATCCAGGACTTCTCCGGGATTCCGATACCGCAGTAGGCTCCTTCTACGGACTCTTCAGAACCGCAGTAGGCTGCCCTAACTACTATACAAACTGGGCGGCTCCAGTGCTTCTATGCAACATTTTAATGGCCGACACTGCATTAATAACACAAACGGCATCTCGGCTGTCGAATAAATGGTCGCTTTTAAGAGGAAAAAAAAAACCTTGCTTACATATAGCGAATATCTCTAGGGAATGTCTGCATATTAGTACACGCACAACCGTCTCTTATCCTACAGAAGCTTCAGCAATTTACTCTATGCTAATTTTGTTCATTATCATGGTATAAAAATATTTTTAAATATATATGAGCACTAAGCGTCAATCTTAGTATGATTGCCTCTTATTATATAAATAATAAGCACTTCATAACCTAAACTTGGAAGTTATTTCCATTGTCTTATTTTTTTTACTCTGTTTTTCTTGAAATTATGCAAAGCCTGCTTTACTCTGAAATGGAGCCACGAATATTATTTAAACATTTTATTTACTAGTGGCTGCTGGAAGAACCACGAACACACACACACATCTATACCAAAAAACATTAAATGGTTTATTATTTTTTCCAGAAAGTAAGATTAATGGGTTAAAACTTCAAATAATGTATTAGGTAAAGTACTTATGCCCGTCTGAAGCCCATTTAGACATTTAATAATAATGAGATATAAAATTAATACCTTCGTTTATTTGTGTTGTTTTTTATTATACTTGTTCCTTCCAGCAGCCTTCATAAAATCATTCTAAAAACAGAAACTGTCAAGCAATTTCTTAATTCTCAAAGCATTGCATTTTAGATGCATTTTAGATGCAATATTGTTTTAAACTCAAATTTTCAATTTAATAGTTTTTATTTCAGTGGAAATACCTAAACCGATTTCTGAGACATAGAATTTTCTAGCGGCTGTATCAGGCATACTACGTTTCCTTGATTCATACGATATGTTTTGTAATTTCGATTCTTTCTGTCCCTGAAAAAGATTAGCTTCCTTTTCAGACAGTTTGATATAAAATTTACCTAAGAGTACAGTTATAATAAATCTTATCTTATAAAACGAGCTTGAATATGCTAATCTCTTTAGAAAGAAATGTAAACTAACTACATCTTTAGAAAGAAACACGAATTAAATTATTTTTGGAATATTTAATTGCTTGAAAGCATTAATGTCTTTCTGTTGTTGATTACCATTCGGAAAATTAATTTTTATATTTTTAAAAAGCCAAAAACAGGAAGATATGTTTTAGAACCAAGTTCTTGCTTTAACTTCAGCGAAATTTAATTCCAGTACTTTCTATATTGTTACGAAATGTACCGGTGCGGTAAGATGGCTTACCCGCAAAGCAGTTTTAGGGTTGCCATAAAATGGCAAAGAAAGGCAAAGATGCCACATTTGGCGAGAAATCGCCCGTTTGGCGACATTTGGCAACAAAATTGGCGATATACCATGGACGGATGGAGAACCTTCTGGAACGAATTCTTACCAGTTTAGCCCAGTATGTTCTCGAACACAAGCCGAAAGCTATATAAACCCTGCTGGTCCGCAGTCAGTTAGTGTCTGTGCCTCGTCTAGCGAGCTGATAGTCAGTCATTGAGCGGGTGTCTCGAAGTCTAGCGCCGAGTTGGTCGTCGAGTGCATCGCGAATTAGTGCATCGTCGAGTTTTGTCTTAGACTGTGCTGAGTCGAGATCTATACTCTTGTGTATCGTTGAGGGCATCGCGTGGAGAGTCTCGAGAGTACGTGGAGTTCCGAGAACGACCAAGCAGATTTAAGAGCTGTACTCGGGTGCTTTGCAGTGAAGCTGTCTCCATCGCTATTGCCTGACAGTGTGAAATCTGTGTCGCTGATCGTATCAGCGTGTTTATAACAGTTCGACGACTGTAAAAGTGATTTTGGAGCTGTCCTGATTAATATTGGCTAAATAAAGTGCGTTTTGATACTTCATAAAGTGTCGTCGTTGAAATCTACAAACCCCGTACGAACGTGAAGGAAGAAAATAACGTAACAACTGGTGTCAGAAGAAGAAAACGCAACAATATAAAAGCAAAATAAATAATTTCAGGATATTTGGCAACTGGTGTCAGAAGAAGAAAACGCAACAATATAAAAGCAAAATAAATAATTTCAGGATATTTGGCAAGTTTGCAAAACCACAAACTACAGTTTCCTTAAATTCTAATTTTGATCAGTATTTCTGGATTTTATCTTCTTTAACTTCAGAAACAAATTCAGAAGCCGTGATATTTTTTTAATTTAAGAAATGCATGTCGTGCGTTGGATTTTCAAAAAAAAAAAAAAAAATGCTTGCCTAATTTCATGATAAATTATGTTAGTGAACAGGATGTTTTCACGAAGTTCCTTTTCGTTCTATAAAACATTCATTTTTTTAGTTTGTCTATACGAAACTCTTGACTTTAAAGAAAGTAAATAATTTTTTAAAAAATTACTTTGTTGTTTTTATTTTGTTTTCACAAGACTGTAATGTGTGAAGATAAAAAATATGAAGAAAAGCATCTCTCGATATCACATTCTTTCCGGACCGTCTTTTTGCATAACAGATGGAATTTGCTACAACATCCTTCTTCCAACGTTTTCAAGAGGAAACGGGCCGTAAGTCAAAGCTATGAGTCGCCACAAAAACCTAATGGAGCTTGAAAGGTATGAAGAAAAGGGGGGAACATGGAAGCATTTCCCTTCTCAATTACCTAAGAAACTCCCTGCCTGAAGAAGATTCTTGCGTAGCACATTCTTAGCCCCAATGCAGCCACAATAGAAGAAAGAGTAAAAAAAAAGTTCTGGGAATAAAGGCCACACTCGGGACTTCTTTTCAATTAAGTTAGTAAAGGAAGGAGCTTTAATTAAAAGCGCGTATTAAATGAAAATGGTCTGATGAATATGTTCGTGAATGGTATTACAGTCATTAAGGAAACAAGGCCTCTATTCATGGGTAGAAATGGGTGCAAATCATTGGAGACTCGCGTGGCTGCAAAAGACGTTTTATGGCGTTTTTTGTTCGCTTAAAACTTTTTGACCGGAATAAATGGCAAGATTGTGACGCCAGGTCATTAGTTAAAAGAATTTAGTAATTTGAGACATTTAAGATCTATTTATTTTTAAAGAAATTTCTGCTTTATGTAGCAAATATCCAATGTGTCTTAGCCACACAGATGTTCATAATGCATTGCTTAATAATTCAAGTAAAAAATCAAGTAATATTTAGGTATATCTTTATAGAGCAGATAGAATATCAGAATGGAATTAGGTAAATAAAATTAAAAGTTTCTAAATCGAATGCATATTTTCTTTTTTTCCTTGAGATATATTTTGACAGAAATAGATCAGTTGGCATATTTTTTACAATTAAAACAAAGTTTAGTTATAAAGACTAAATTTGATCTGTTAATGTGTAGAGTCATTAGGTTATTTTTGAAACGGGAAGAAGTGAAAAATGAGCAACGCTTTCGCCGGCAATCGAACCACGGACCTCTGGAATACGCGCCCAGCATGCAGACCACCACACCACGAAGGCATGCTAAGAAGGCGGGAGAAACACCTTATATACTTCCCCTTTTAAAGGATTGCAGGGGTTTTAGAGGACCCAATCGCCAGATCCTGAGTGTGGAGAATCATCATCCACCACCCTTTTTAGTTCGGGCGTCAGTGTAGAGACATTAGATTATTATTTTTAAAACAGGAGAGATGAAAAATGAGCATTACCGTCGCCGGGAATCGAACCACGCACCTCTGGAATACACGCCCAGCATACTGACCACTACACTTCGAAGGCATGCTAAGAAGGAGGGAGAAATACCTTACATACTCCCCCTTTTAAAGGGCGACTGGGGTTTTTAGGTGACCCAAATGCCAAATCCTGGGTCTAGATAATCATCATCCGCCACCCTTTTAGTTCGAGAGCCACTGTAGAAATAATAGGTATTTTTGGAAGCAGGTAAGATGAAGAATGGGCAACGCCTTCACCGGGAATCGAACCACGGACCTCTGGAATACACGTCCAGCGTGCAGACCACCACACCACGAAGGCATGCTTAGAAGGCGGGAGGATTCAAGAACTGCTCTCTGCAAACAAATGTTGTTAGAAACTGGATTAGAAACTGAACAGCTATGAATATTTTAACGAACAGACAGAGCATTTAAAAACCGGATAATTGATTTAAGCATGAAATGGACTATTCATAATTCTTTTCCTAAATTTATGATTGGATATACAGCACCAAAGTGAATGGATGGTGCAGATTTTCTACCGCTCAGACGGCTTTTATACAGGTGGTAATGAAACTATCTAGGAATCGAACCCAGAACCTCTTGTCTTTTTTCCAAATATTAAAAAAATATTCTCCTTATCCATACACACAATTTCGAACAAAATAGGCTCAGATATTCATGGATACGCTTCTCGCATTATTATTCTTATTACCGTCTCCTACTACAAAGTGCCTTCATACATTTTAATTCATTTAACAAGTAAGCACATGGTAATTAAATAGGATGTTTACAAATTTTTAGTACGACTTCTATAAATAATTAAAATAAAGCAAATGTTTTACAATAAACATCTCTGGCAACATCTAATAATTTGAAATGAGAAATACAGTCTGCTATGTTTTAATTTAATGCTTTTGCTTTTCCCGAAGGGAAATATTCCTACTCACTATTTCAAAAATGTTGTGAAATGCATGGTATCAAAATTTCTAAGCGCCAAAAGCACCATTATTAACTGGAAAGAAGAAAACAGTTAGTTTGGGTAGAAAGTAGACGCCAATCGAATATCTGGAAAAGATACATACAGTTTCTAATGTTTCTAAAATGAAACCAATATTAACAAAAGAAAATCTGCCGACGCAGACATCAGTTTGCAAAGTGTTTAAATGCATTTGTAAAAACAATATATAAAATAACAAGCGAGAATTTGGAATTTACAAAAGCTAGAAAACATGATGTTCACCAGCAATTAGCAAGGCATGTGCTTCAACGCAGAACAATTAGTAGAAGAACCCTGAATGAAAACTATCTAAATAGAAGTACATTATGAGCCTAGATGAAGTTTAGGCTAACCTGAATGTGGACATCAAAAAAACAGTCTATTTTTTTATCGAAAACAGATAGAACAAAGTATACGAACTTGATTCTGAGAATGCAAAGAATGTTTCATTACGGAGTTTAGGTTGGTCCTGGATTTTCTTACAATGAGAAATCAAAAATAAGAAGATAGGAAGAAATTTTAAAATCAACTCAACGTACTTATCAAGTAAAAGTTTTACGCCCGTTTTTTACAAAAACAACTTCTTTACTTTATCCCAGTGTGTTTCAGAGAGTGAAATTTCATCAAGAGTAAGCAAGAAGTTATGCTGCGAAAATTTCCACTGCATCCCTTGAAAAAATGCATACAGATATAGGTACTGCATATATAGCTTTCCAATGTATTCCTGTAAAGCTCCCTGACGTTTCATCTATGCACTTTTGCAACTCCCCGGGGATCGACGCAGAGAAATCTGCGAAGCTACTGGCTAGGATCTGTACCTAGGCAGTCTCGGCCACGAGAGTATACAAATCATGAACCTAGTGGTTCTGAAGGCTCCAGAAAGGTCACTTATTGACCGGCCCGGGTCTGGTATGTCCTATAGCAGATGGTTCTAGTAACCCGGATTGGCGTCCCAGACACATTGGGTAACGTTCCTCTGCGACGGGTGGCCCGAGCGATTGCCAAGTAGCAAATCATAGTCAACGACTGCTGTCGCAAAATGGATGCGATGTTCTCCTCAAAATGTGAAGGCGGTGGTTAAACCCTTGTGCCTGGTTCTGAGGGCTACAGTGCATGTGAAGGGACTCTTAGTGCCATTAAATTGGCAGAAAGAGAAATGCCCAAATTGTTGTTATTGATGTTTTGCTCTTTTGTTACTCTAGTCTCTTGAAAAGAGATCTTTTAAGCGCTAACCCACAAAGATTGATTCATTCTGGAAATTAGTAGAGAAGGAATGGAACTTAATACGCCTGTAAATTAATGGAAAGCTTTTTGATCATGGTAATCATGATTCAGATGTTTAGTCCAGGGAAACGGTTATCAGATCAACATTGAAAACGTACTCTTAAATGTCAGACTAGCGGAGGGTATAAAAAGCCGTTACAGAGGTTGCTTTCCCTTTATTCGAGGTTCAGACTTGGTGCGTGAAGGTGCAGTTTCCCCTCGCTCCCTATTTTTCGACTTCGCTGATTTTCTTTGCGTTTTAGTCTATGTGTTAATTGTTTGATCAGATAGCCTGGCTCAGTAAAAGTAGGCGGCCAGTGCAACTCTGATTCAAAATCCGGTTACGACCACTTGCAATGCTGATAACGACCACGTGCTTCTGCTACTCCTTTGCCGATGCTTTATTTTTCTTCTTTTTCCCTCTTCTAGTAATTTCGTTCTTCTGATGAGGAGAAACCTTTAGCTGCCCTCGAAATCGATTGAGTGTTTTAATATATGTACGTTAAATATAAGGTTGTTTTTACGATTTTGATACTCTTAAATTTTAAACATTAATTAGACCGTCGCGAAATCGTTCTAAAACTGTCTAAACACCTTCTATATTTTATCCAATGCATATTTCTTCTCTTTGAACATTTTTAAAGTATTTCTTCTTTGCATAGCCAGTTTAAGCGAAAAACGTAAACTGCCATGCATTTCTAAAATAGTACAAGTTTTCATAGATTGCTTAATAAAATGTATGGTGAAATTTTATCCCGATAGAAGATGTGTACATGAAAAGCTGAATATTTAATTCATTTTTACTGTGTCTACATGTATTTCGTGTTATGAACTTGCTTACATATTTGCTAAAACATTGAACTCTTTATAAGAATTGCTTATTTAAATGCAAATATTTGTATAACATTTACCAATTGCCTTAAAGAAAATTCAAACATAACATAAATTTTACACTAACGAGAGAAAATTTTTAAAAACCACGATGCCATTTATTTAATAAAAAAAATCTGAAAGCTTTCAGATTTTATATTACGCCCTAAAGGGCTTCTTTTTTTTTTTTTTTTTTTTTTTTTTTTTTTTCTTTTACAGGCACATATACGTTTCGAGAGCATTTAGGCTACCCCACATTGCGCTTAAAATATTTAAAAATAGCATACCTTTAGAATTTCCGATAGGCAATCTCGCGCGCTGGAGATAAGAATGTTTTATTCTGTATAGTGTTATCATTGCTTCCTTTGAAATTGTTGAGTATTTTAATCAAGCATTCTTTCATTTTTTTTTCAAGCTATAAAATAGACAATAAAAAAATTCCAGATTAGGACTTCCAGGTGTCCTCATCCTCATACTCTCAAAGAAAAATCAGAATCCGTTCAGTAATCATATGTGGGAGCGTTGATTTCTCTGATAATGCTATTTTTCACTATTCTCAGTCAAAGAAAAATTTATACACTTGCAAGATCTTTATTTTACTTTAAAAAAGATGTACAAAGATGTACCATGTTACAAAGATGTACCATCTTTGCAAAACCAAAAAAGAAAAAGAGAAAGTTCTATATCTCCTGTTCAATTGGGCTGATTATCGCAATTTAACGCGGATTTTCCATTTATCGAAAACTCGACTTAGGATATATATCAGATTTATATATAGCATTCTTCTAACACAGGTACTTTGACACAAAATCCGACTTTTTCTGAAATAACATACCATTTTTTTTTCCATATTTCAATTCTACAACTCAATTTATTTTCAAAGTGCTTTTTTGTATCGCTCGAGGGTTTTTTAAAAAATTGGCTTTCAAAATTTTAACCCTTCCATGTTAATTGAATTTGGATATATTTATAATTATTGTTTTTATTAAATTTATTTGATTATTCCTTTCACATTTCGAAATTTAGGTTCATTCCAAATAAAAATCGCCCATTTTTAAAGATTAATTTTTAAAATTTGTATTTTTAAATAATTTTTTATATAGTTCGAAAACCATTTTAAATCAAAACCTATAACATTTTTACCATCCTCTTAAAATAGATGTATTATCTAAGCATACGTGCAAAATAATAGAGTTTTTTATTTAAAATTTCCTAAGATTTACGTGAATTTACGTATTAACGCGTTTTGAAGTGTGGCGTATTTGTTATAAGCAATAATAACGACAAATGTGGTTTACTCACTTTGTTAAAATTATAAAACTATGAACGATGACCTTTTTTCCGCTCGTGTACAATGAAAAAAGGAAAGTAAAATAGGTTGCTATAAATTAAAGAGCTCGCCAAGTTAATTATTCTTGGCGCAAATTGAGAAAATGCGCCAAGATATTTTTTTTAATTTCTCCATAAATGCCTCACCAAAAATTATAAAATTTAATATCTTAGGCATAATTTGAGTCGTAAATCCAAACATGGAAAAAAATTGGTGCGTTATTTCAGAAAAGGTTCCATTTGGGTCGAAATACCTATGTTAGAACAATGTTATATGTATGTGAAGTCGGGCTTTCGAGACATGAAAAACGCAAATTTGAATTTTGTAAATCGGCCCAGTTGAACGGGAGACATAGAACTGTTCTATTTTTACTTCCTTGTACGAAGTAAAAAGGAAGTATTGTAATCGCGAAAGGTTTCAGGCAGCATATTTCAACGAAAATATCCATTTTGACCGCTATCGAATGCAATTTATTGATGTTTTTGCGTGATATCTGTACGTAAGGGCAGAATAAAATACTCTTTTCCTTCAAAAAAATTATAAAACTGCTTTAAAATTAATTCTGAAGAGAATTTTTCGTGGCGTCTGTACAAACGTACGTACGTATCTCGCATAGCTCAAAAACGAGTAGCCTCAGAACGTTGAAATTTTCTATATAGGACTGCTATAACATGTGCACCTCGTACTTTGGTTTCAATCGGCCGCGCAAAACGTATATAAATATATTTATAAATATATCCACTCTGTTACCCGGCTATGTGATCTCAGTTTCTTTACTCTCATATGTTTGTAAATTGTACATTTTTTGCTTCAAAAATGATTGAATTATGTTGTTTTTATCTTCCGGTTAAGGTTTTTATGCCTTTAGTAAATCTGTGAGCAATATTTTTAGAATTATCAACAATTTTAAAGTTGTCTAAGTGCCGCTAAGCCTTTTTTTTATGGCGGCCATTGATGTTTACATTTGAAACAGGAGACTAGTGGATTTGTTGCCAATCTAGAGAAACTTAACTTCGCAGCAACAAAGATAACGCATTCATTTATTATTGATAATTAAATCATGCTTAATTCTTTCTGGAAATTTTTCGAGGAAATAAGCGTTTGAAATTTACTTCGTAATTTTTAATATAGATATTTTGAGTTTTTATGTAATTTTGCCTTCTCGCGAAGTGAGAACTGAATTAATTAAATGAGAAATACTCAATCGTCTGTGAAAAACTGTTTCTTTTTTGTTTTGTTTGCTTAATTTCTTTTATACATCATTCTAGCTTTATTATAGTATTTGAATAGAACTTGTGGCAACGATTAGATAATTCTATTCTTTAAATGATATAAATTTTGTGCATTAGGAGTTATAATATGAACTAAATATGTAAGTTAACTCTTATATAATTATTGGATTATATAACAGTTAACTTAGTTTACGTTATATAATTATTATATAAGTTAACGGTTATATAATTTTTAATACTGTTAAGTGAATCTAGCGCCGGAGTGTCGCTATGGTAAACAACTACTAGAGTGAATTTTAAAGAATTCATTTATTCTATTGTGGTTTATGCGCTGTCGGCGAAGTAGATTTAATTCAATCCAATAAGTTTAAATGAAATGCAAGAAAAAATGCGTATAATTTAATATTCCGTAGAAGGAAGTCATGTGGTGTACACATCAGATTTTTTTTTCACAGTGGCATCAGTTTTCATTAGACAACTAGAGTTTTAAAGGCTGTAGTGTGATACATAAATAATCATTTTAGGTTTAAATATTTCTGTTTAAAATATTTATCGAAAAATATGTTGTTATACCCCATTTTCTGCTGTGTTTTAACATTAGTTTTTAACGCTATTTAAAATATGTGCATGAGTTTCCCGCTTCTTCTTTTGCGTAAATTTTTGTCCCTTCGAGGACTAGTTTATTAGTAAATTGTATTTCCTTAATTATATTTACACTTATTCAGTGTATTCAATTTGTTTTCGCATTTTTGTATTAGCTTTTCTTCCATTTTATTTGCTCTTTCACTTATTATACGAAACGCATTTTATGCAGGCTTTTCTTACACTGACGTGGCAGTTTCCCTTACACATTAGAAAATTTGTCAAATTATCTTACTTCTTTCAATTCGACAATCGGTCCAGTAGATCGAGAGATATAGAACTATTTTGTGTGTGTGTGTGCAAGGTGTACATGCCAATGACGGACGAAATTTTGCCCTTTTTGCCAAGAAAATATGCGTGAACTTGTTCTAATTGATTACAGAAATGAGAGAAGCCATAACAACCATCTTACGATTTACTAAAAGAAGTGGCGGATCTTATCTGAACGGATGATATCAGTTCATTGACCTCTGTTTCAGAAGCTAATAGTTTCATCCACTTGGCTGTTTATTTTTTTTAATTATATAAAGAACTCATCCGTATAGGAAAATATTTCATTTAATTCTTCTAAAAAGAAACATTTGATTGTAAGAAAAAGTTTGGTATTTGGATAAATACGTGAATTTCCGACAGATTATTTAAGCAAACAACAATAACTATATCATATGGGATTAAATTAGTCAAAGTACTTTCCTTCAAAAAGCATCTAAATATATTTTTTACTTCTAACTGTAAAGCTCTCGATTAATTACTTAAAAGAGAATATTAAGGACCCAAACAAAGTCCTTTTGTTTTTTCGTTTTGTTATACGTTTAATCCCATTAATTCCGTATACTTTTTAAGTCCACAGAAAATTACTAGTGTCGTTTTAATGTGCGCTTATAACTCTTAATACCTGAAGATGGGAAGTCTTAAGTAATTATATTATTTTCGTTCTCTCTCTAGCAACGTTTTGCAAAGAAATTTTATTCAACTCATTCTTAGCTCATGTCATTTTATGTTCTTAACTGCGTAAAATATTAAATGTTTAATCTGATTTTCCAGAACACAGCATAAAAACAATTAAGCACTTTTTAAACATTACTTTTCATAAAATCTCTTATTTTCATCCATAACGTTCATCCTAAATTTAGGTCCATTAAAGAATGATATAATTTTTTTTGAAATTTCGAGAATCGATGAATTATATAATAATTTAAAAAATAACACAAAAATATTTTATATCAGAAACATATTACTTATGAAATTTAGACCACACAGAAATTTGTGAGCACTTTCTTCTATACGGAATATGGTTATTTCTTATAACAGGGCAGTACAAATAGCTATGTTTCAATGCTTCTTTTGGAGTAATAATGTAAAATTTATATATTAAAAAACTCTGAAAGCTTTCAGATTTTATATCACGCCCAAAGCGGAGATTTTATTTTTATGTTATCTTTATTTATTAAATATCATGCTTTACGCAGTTAAACAATAAAATTTAATTCAACAACAAGATTGCAAAATAATTTTAAAATGAGCATATTTTTAGAATTTCCGATACACAGTCTCGCGCGCTGGCGATAATGTTTTTTGATCTGTACAGTGTGTTGCCATTGCTCGCTCTGAAATCGTTAAGTTTCTTAATAAAAAAATTCATAAAGGTTTTACAAAATATGAAATAGATAATAAAACAAATTCTAGAGATGAGTCTGAGTGCTGTTTAATACAGAAAATGCTTTAGATTAATAAAGTATTTTCTTTTTCTTGAATTTATAGTATTTCAACTGGTTCTTAGTAGTAGATATAAGCATTTTTTATTATTTATTAGTTAAGGAAATATAACTAGCATGCAATTAAGGATTCCTAAAATTCAAAAGCACTAGTAAACAACAACAATACACAAAACACCATATATATTACTTACTAATGTTCAAAATATGTTAAGTATTTTAATTAGAATTCATTCTAATTGACTAGGTTCTGAATTATTTATTAGTAGATCCGATACTGATATTGCTTTGAATAAGTAGCGAACTGAAAAAAAGTAAATAAATTCACGAACAGTAAAAAACGCACATTAATACGAAACATTTTGATACATTTGGAATGTTTGATTTGGTTCGGTTTTCCCGAATAATACTCTTCTCGAGAAAAGAATTGCAATATAAGCAATAAAAGAATTCTTTAGCTCTCAAAGAGAGTGTTTTCAATCCAGAAATGTCAGAATCATTCCATTTCCAACTTTTCGCATAATTCTTACTAGGAGAAGGAAAAACAATAATACAGAAGATATTATTTCCTTCCGTAGCTAAAATGAAAGCAACGGAAAACAATATTTGATGATTTTAGGATACCAACAATTCTCTCATGCATATTACCGTACTTGACTGCTATCAAAAGATCGGTTGAGTGAACTTCTATCTCGTTTCTTCTCCCCTTGGATTTGACTGCCAGAACCGAAGAAATGTTCTTTCTATTATTCAAATTCTTCGGTTAGTGGAGTCACGTTAGAAAATTAAACTACTGCACCGAGAAAACTTGTGGCTGATGTATATTTTGCTTAATAGCACTTAAAAATAATATAAATGCTATAGCAAGCTAATATTTTAGTGAATTATGTATCATGTTTTTGTTTTCAATCCTATTTTAAAACACAAGTGAGTAAAAATATATTAAAGCAAGCAATAATGTCAGTAATAACGAAACAATGCAGCGATTCCTAGGAAATGTTTATTGTTGATTTTTTTCCGCTTTTACTTCCTTGTACGAAGTAAAGGAAGTATTGTAATCGCAAAACATTTCGGGTATCGTGTTCCAACCAAAATATCCATTTTGTCCGCTCTTGAACCCATTTAAACGATGCTGCTTTTGCATGAAATCTGTACGTATGGACAAAATAAAGGACTCTTTTTTCCTAAACGGTTTGGAAAATGAATTTAAAATGCATGCAGAAAAGAATTTTTACGTGACGTTGGTATGTAGGTATGTATCGGTAGCTGGGAACGCTGGAAATTTTGTGTATGGCACTTCTATAACGTTAAGCTGTGCACCTCCCATTCTGGTTGCAATCGGTCTTACCAAAAGTATATATATATATATCTTTTTTTATATATAAGCGGCTAAAGTGTATGTCAGCGATAGTTTATTGTTGCCACTCGGAAAAATGAGCACAGAAATTAACGTTTCCGCAGTTTTTAATTAATGGCTCGCCCGATTAAAGTCGTACGAAGACGAGAACGGTATCGATGGATTCGGAGAATTTTTTGGAATCGGAGGTTACGCGTCTCGAATTTCAACTCGGCGCCGTTCCATACATATTCGAGAAAAAAGAATTTGGCACGTATCCAAATCCCTGTAAAAGGGAAAACCCAAGAAGAAAATGGAAAATGTAGGGAAAACGTAGGGGGAAAATTAGTTTTTAATTAATATCTCGGCTAATTAAAGTTCCAAGAAGGCGCGAGTGGTCAAAATGGCGTGCCACGGACCTGCGGAATTCAACGGTGTACTTCGCTAAGCCCGGGAGCCAGCCGTTCCGGAGAAGATGATGTTACTTTACCCCATATATATATGCGGTTCAAGTGTCTGTATGTCGCCGATAGTTTATTGGTTGCTTGCGTAACTGTACTAGCCAATGGGGTGAAGTTGCTACGGCACAGGTTTGCGTTTCAATTGAGACCTAGACAAATTCCTGTAAAAATTGCCTTTGCTATGACCATCCATAAGTCCCAGGGCCAAACGCTTAAGCGTGTTGGCATTTTTTTACCTGAGCCTGCATTTGAACACGGTCAACTTTATGTTTCCTGTTCAAGAGTTTGTGAAAGAACGGACGTAAAATTAAAAACAATAGACGGTCTTCTGCAAGGCGAGTTTAAAAATGATGGAAAGATCTACACAAGAAATGTTGTGTACAAAGAAATCTTTGACATGTGAATTAACATTTTACCATTTAAATCACCTTTATTTATTGAGCTAGCGGTGGCTTTTAAGAAATGTACCGCCAGTGGTTTCCTTCATTGCACTATGCTTTAAGCAATGAAGCAAGTAGAAGGGGGAAACCCCGTGGGGCAGTAAGCAAAGGGACGTCTTCGCCACCTGCGCTGGGTAATTCATTTTAAATTAGCAGACAGCTTTGCACAAATCATTTTAATTACAATTTATAATATCTAGATCAGCGGTCCTTTCGTATGACCGCCAGGCGTTCTAGTATATATATATCCACTCTATTACCCGCCTTGGTAAGGCTAGTTTTTTATACTGATATGGTGGTATATTGTGCATCTCTTGTTTTAAAAGTGATTGAATTATGCTCCGTTTAAGGTTTTTATGTCTTTAGTTAATCTGCATTCAATAATCGCCCCTTCTGGTTGCAATTTGCCTTACCAAAAGTATATATATATATATATATATATCCACTCTATTACTCGCTTCGGTAAGGCTAGATTTTTATCCTTGTATGTTGGTATATTGTGCATTTCTTGCTTTAAAAGTGATTGAATTATATTTACCAATTTTAAAGTTAAAAATAAATAAATAACGTTTAGAATTTCTGTTTTGCGTTGCAAAGATTTCCAAATTTTAACAAGATTGAATTAACAAATTACATAGGAACAATTAGGAGATTATATAGGAAATTTTATTTCCTATATAATCTCTTAATCTATCAAACACGTGAGAGATTACTAGTCGTCACAATTTCTTAAATTTGTCCGATGAAAATATCATTATTTTCTAATTATGTTATTAATAAGGTTAAATTATTTCAATTATTCGTTCATTTGGATCCATTTCGTATTTAATCCGATGCAAATGAAGTAATAGTTAAATGTTTAATTACGTAAGCTTAACAACTACTTTAGTATTTTATCACTAGTGAATTTTTGGGAGTTAAAAATATTAGCTTGTTTGTTGCATGCTTCTGTTATAAATGAACTTGCGTTACGTAAATATTAATCTTAAGGTTTAATTTAATTAAAAAGCTTTAAATGATGTACAGTTAATTGCAGACTCCTACAGTGAAATTTCTGTGAAAGATTCATTTCTTTTGTTCATGCTCGTTTTCTTTTTTCCATGGAAGTGTAAAGAATTTAATCCTATTAAAAGTGCGTATTCATTTAAAACTGAAATATGTAAAATGTAAGAAATCATTGAAAGATAAAACAGAAGTAGCATCCTTTACGAGAATAAGATGGTATACATATTATAGTCATCAGCAAAGCCGGGATGAGGGGAAGGCAAGTGAGGCACTTGCCTCAGGTGAAAAAATAGAAAGAGCGTCAAATAATGATTATTTTAATTTCTGACATGAAATATATTATTTTAAGTAACAAGCTGAAGATTATTTACATTTGTTGCAACAAGCTGAAAGGACTAAGTGCAGAAAATATCATACTGCCGACATTAGTAATTCTCTACTCTGTCTCCCATTAATTTTCACTGGTTTTGTTTTGTCGTAACAAACCTGCCAAAGTCCATTAAACGAACACAGACGATGATGCAGTTATCGACAGTTTTGTACCGCCTAACGCATAAAGGCCCCCTGGAATAAAATTGTGAGACTTAATATGGGTGTTTAAAAATTAAATGTAGCACATTATTGGTCTTTGAGTATATTTAGTCTTTGTATACAATTTATTCTGAACTTTTTTAGTCTTTGCCAATGAATGAGGCTTGTATCTTGATGCTTGTCCTCTTGTATCCATGTTCAATTTCTATGAGAACTGTACAAACAAATTTCATTTATGGTTATTCAATTATGTTTTCATTTATGGTTAATATTGGGATTAAGCAAATCGCCATATTAGCCTGACTCATTCTTTGTCGACTGGGATGTAAATTTATGAAGTAAGATTCAACTTTGCTTTTTAGAGTTATTCTGTTATTTACAATAACAGAATAAATAATAAAACAAATAAATAATAAAACAAAATTCTGAATTTTAAAGAAATAGAAATAGTTTAAAACGTTTACTATTTTGTGAACGATTTAAGGCGAATTGTTCTGGCTAATTAACATAAATGATACAAAAATTTATGTATAAAAAAGTCTAGTTTTGTGTGTTGATTCTAAGGTAATCTATATAAAAATATATGTAAAAAATATATTTCTTACTAAAATTTTTTAAACTACGGTTTTAAAAAGACTGAAAATTGAAGAAAAAAAACTCCATAAGACGTTGATTTAAGATTAAAAAATTTAAAGCAGTGAAATCAGGTAGAACAGGGGTGACAAATTTGTTCCTTTCTTCAAATAAAAATTAATGGCTAACATCTATGAAATTCGTGACATCTTATACATTGAAATATCCTGAGTTAAACAACGATTCGGGGTAAAATATACAAAGCAAGAAATATAATTAAATCTCGTTAATTTTAAAATTCACATACACTACAGCGATATCATTTATTTTAAAAGAATTCCAACAGCGATGGAAACGTATTTGGATAGTTTTAGAAAACCAAATGATTTCAACATGAAAATCGTGTTCTTTTCGAATTAATGTTACTATCCACCTACGATTATTAATGCAAATTAAGACTTGTCCTGGATTTTGAAGCACTAGTAAGTTAAATATGTCAGATCTAATCATGATTTGGTCAAGGAAACCTTTCCGACGTGGTCATTCTCTCTATACAACATAAATAAGTGATTAAATAAATTTTAAAAATATATTATTGATTATTTTGCTTCGTTAATTAGCAAGAAAATTTAATTATAAATATCTTTGAAAAGATTTTTGCAATAAATTTTAGACTAGGTACATTGGCATTTATACTACTTCATTATTATTTGACATTTATCGAAAGGATGTTTATGTGTTTATTTCCAAATACAAATCATTATATTTGCTGCATATTTTTAATACCGAAGGATATAAATAGTATTTTTGTAAGAAATATGGTAATATATGATTTGAAATAATTTCTCTAAAGGATGATTTCTTTAAATTCTTTAAATGAGTATAAAAGTGCACATATGTAGTTAATTTATATTCTGTGTATATACGAATGCATTTTTATATATGTAAAATTATATATACCGTTGTATGATCTGAAAAAAAAAGTAAGTTAATTAATGCATTTTCTGGCCTTTCTTATCTTCATGTACATTTCACATTTTTATCTTATTATATATATATTAATTTTTCAATTTTTATTATTTGATTTCTTTTCGCAAAGTTAATTTCAATTACTTTGAGTTCTATTTCATAATTCCTATTAAAATTACCACTGTTTAATTTTTATACAAATAGTTTTGAATTAACTTGCATAAAAGCGAAGGTGTCGGGGGACATTTACTCAAGTATTTTATAAATTTTATTACATAAATTGCTTTATACTCAAAATTTTTATTAGTGAAAATGCTTACTTCTGAATGAGTTCTTTGATACTCTACTTTGGTTCTAAATCCCATCACTTCACGGAAACATTTGGTCTAAGCTCATTTTCCAGTTTGGCATAACCATTCTTACTTGTAGAAGACGAAACACTTTCGTATTTATTAATTATTGTTCATTGAACGGGAGTTGATTTGTTCCCCTTGGAAAGTCAATTAATTTTCGATCAATAGCGATAATTACTTGCTTCTAATTTAATTTCTTTTTCAAAGTCGGAAATTTTGTTATTCATGATTTAATTCAAGTCTCCGTAAAACATTTTTAATAATTTACATTCAAGTAACTTTAAAACACAATTTTCGGAATTAAACTTCCTACATATGGGTTCACTCTTTTTTAATACTTCTACTAAATTTATATTAGGAGATAATATAATCAGTATTTCTTTAGTAAATACAATTATATATATATATATATATATATATATAATGTTTTAAAGGAGTTTAAAAAAGTAGTTAACTGGGTGTGTGTTTAATTAAACAAAAAGGCAATAATCCACAATTATTTTTTTACTTCTTTGCTATAATGTAAATCGTTTTGATTTTTGCTTTATATCCCTTTGGTTTTTGTTTTGTACAAGCACTTATTACACATTACTACAGATTTCGTATTTACTTCGGTAATTCGTGATTAAAGTTCATTCCTAAGAATAAAAAACTCCAAATATTATAATTGTAAAAAATTTTATAATTTTTTCTCATCCATAAACCGTTTAATTTTTGCATTTAATAACTGTTAAATATATGACATATTTGTAAATTAAAGAATAACTGAAAAGGTATGAAATTAATCTTAAGAAGCAGTAACAAATCTCTTGTTAGATAAAATATACTACTTATTTTTGGAAAATCTTAAGAAAAAAATAATGTTTTCCATCGACATTAAATTTCTGTTTTTTATCCGAAATAATATTTTAAAAAGTCAATATCCTTGAAATAAGAAGTAGCTGATTATTTACAGAAAATTAAATTAGTACAAAATTCTCAAGGAAAAAAACCGTATGTGCTTTCATTTTAGATTAGGGATAATGCATGTATTACACAGCACGCAGCAAAGAATAAATAAAGAGAAAACATGAAAATTTCAAACATTGACTATAAAAAATACAATATTTTAAACAAATATTTCCGTTAAAATAACTTAATATACGTATAAAGTAAAACATTTAATAAGCGTATTGTGAAATTTCTTATAAATCAAAAAAAGATTTATTATTCATTTGTTTCTCATTTTTAAAATTCTTACATTTCCAACATAAATTCTTCTTACTATATGATAGTACGCTTTTGTAATAATTTTATTATCAGCATGAATATAAGCTCTGTTATTGCTAATTATGTAAAAATACCGTTACTTTGCAATATGACTATTTCAAAGTACCATGCATGGCTCATTTTATTTTAAAAGGCATGAGAAAATCAATTCAAGTTTAATTTAATTTTCAAAATGTAGCAGCAGGAGACCTGTTTATTAATTTAAGGCAGATTGAATTCAAACTCTGTAGTTACCTAAAGTAAAGCTTTAACTAAAATATCTGCCTGATTTTAGTTACTATTTATTTAATCTGTAAATTTAATGGATTTTCAAAAGGAAGGAAAAGAAATCTGTTATATATTTTTAATCTGTTTAATTTTCTGAAACAAAACTTGTACTGAATTTGTTTCAAAAAATTAAGCAGCTAACATTTGTTCAATTTGACATGTTTATAAAAAGTGTAAATTGTTAAAGTTTCTCCTTCTTCTGAAATATTGCTATAAATGTTTTATATATCTTATGTACAAATGAGAAATGTTAGATTTTATTTAGAATTAGTTTTGTTTAAGATTATTTCCCCTATCTCTGATAATTTTTTATTTATTACTAGCGGGCAGCAGCTAAAGCAAAATTGATGCGTTCTATGTACACCTGAAAGGAAAATGCATACATTTCAATATGAATAAAATCAGTTTATTCTTTCCAAGCAACAACCAATCCGAAAATAATTTGTTTTTTGTCAAACTAGAAAAAAGAACTTTTGACACTTCAGCTTAATACGTATGACATCATGATTTAAATTTAATGTAATACAATAAATTTTTCTCAATATTAATGAAAGAGTGAATGTGGCATTAAAATACTGTGCCAGTTTTCCTAACCTGAAACAAGAAAGTTGCCAAGTCCAGCTATTTATTTAAAATACTGACATTAAAGAAAGTCTTCGATATACAAGGACGTCACGTGCCTTCTTCAATATCATAATATGATCTTATATAATAATATATTAATGTTTAGCAATACTATTTTTAGCCGAAAGGGGTTAGTCCGGAAGGCTATTGATTTCGCAACGGCGTTTTTTGAGTCGATTCGCTTTTCAAACTTCTGCCGCAAAGTATAATCACCATATATTATATTTAAAGAAACTAAATAATGAAAAAACCTTGCTTACATATAGCGAATATCTCTAGGGAATGTCTGCATATTAGTACACGCACAACCGTCTCTTATCCTACAGAAGCTTCAGCAATTTACTCTATGCTAATTTTGTTCATTATCATGGTATAAAAATATTTTTAAATATATATGAGCACTAAGCGTCAATCTTAGTATGATTGCCTCTTATTATATAAATAATAAGCACTTCATAACCTAAACTTGGAAGTTATTTCCATTGTCTTATTTTTTTTACTCTGTTTTTCTTGAAATTATGCAAAGCCTGCTTTACTCTGAAATGGAGCCACGAATATTATTTAAACATTTTATTTACTAGTGGCTGCTGGAAGAACCACGAACACACACACACATCTATACCAAAAAACATTAAATGGTTTATTATTTTTTCCAGAAAGTAAGATTAATGGGTTAAAACTTCAAATAATGTATTAGGTAAAGTACTTATGCCCGTCTGAAGCCCATTTAGACATTTAATAATAATGAGATATAAAATTAATACCTTCGTTTATTTGTGTTGTTTTTTATTATACTTGTTCCTTCCAGCAGCCTTCATAAAATCATTCTAAAAACAGAAACTGTCAAGCAATTTCTTAATTCTCAAAGCATTGCATTTTAGATGCATTTTAGATGCAATATTGTTTTAAACTCAAATTTTCAATTTAATAGTTTTTATTTCAGTGGAAATACCTAAACCGATTTCTGAGACATAGAATTTTCTAGCGGCTGTATCAGGCATACTACGTTTCCTTGATTCATACGATATGTTTTGTAATTTCGATTCTTTCTGTCCCTGAAAAAGATTAGCTTCCTTTTCAGACAGTTTGATATAAAATTTACCTAAGAGTACAGTTATAATAAATCTTATCTTATAAAACGAGCTTGAATATGCTAATCTCTTTAGAAAGAAATGTAAACTAACTACATCTTTAGAAAGAAACACGAATTAAATTATTTTTGGAATATTTAATTGCTTGAAAGCATTAATGTCTTTCTGTTGTTGATTACCATTCGGAAAATTAATTTTTATATTTTTAAAAAGCCAAAAACAGGAAGATATGTTTTAGAACCAAGTTCTTGCTTTAACTTCAGCGAAATTTAATTCCAGTACTTTCTATATTGTTACGAAATGTACCGGTGCGGTAAGATGGCTTACCCGCAAAGCAGTTTTAGGGTTGCCATAAAATGGCAAAGAAAGGCAAAGATGCCACATTTGGCGAGAAATCGCCCGTTTGGCGACATTTGGCAACAAAATTGGCGATATACCATGGACGGATGGAGAACCTTCTGGAACGAATTCTTACCAGTTTAGCCCAGTATGTTCTCGAACACAAGCCGAAAGCTATATAAACCCTGCTGGTCCGCAGTCAGTTAGTGTCTGTGCCTCGTCTAGCGAGCTGATAGTCAGTCATTGAGCGGGTGTCTCGAAGTCTAGCGCCGAGTTGGTCGTCGAGTGCATCGCGAATTAGTGCATCGTCGAGTTTTGTCTTAGACTGTGCTGAGTCGAGATCTATACTCTTGTGTATCGTTGAGGGCATCGCGTGGAGAGTCTCGAGAGTACGTGGAGTTCCGAGAACGACCAAGCAGATTTAAGAGCTGTACTCGGGTGCTTTGCAGTGAAGCTGTCTCCATCGCTATTGCCTGACAGTGTGAAATCTGTGTCGCTGATCGTATCAGCGTGTTTATAACAGTTCGACGACTGTAAAAGTGATTTTGGAGCTGTCCTGATTAATATTGGCTAAATAAAGTGCGTTTTGATACTTCATAAAGTGTCGTCGTTGAAATCTACAAACCCCGTACGAACGTGAAGGAAGAAAATAACGTAACAACTGGTGTCAGAAGAAGAAAACGCAACAATATAAAAGCAAAATAAATAATTTCAGGATATTTGGCAACTGGTGTCAGAAGAAGAAAACGCAACAATATAAAAGCAAAATAAATAATTTCAGGATATTTGGCAAGTTTGCAAAACCACAAACTACAGTTTCCTTAAATTCTAATTTTGATCAGTATTTCTGGATTTTATCTTCTTTAACTTCAGAAACAAATTCAGAAGCCGTGATATTTTTTTAATTTAAGAAATGCATGTCGTGCGTTGGATTTTCAAAAAAAAAAAAAAAAATGCTTGCCTAATTTCATGATAAATTATGTTAGTGAACAGGATGTTTTCACGAAGTTCCTTTTCGTTCTATAAAACATTCATTTTTTTAGTTTGTCTATACGAAACTCTTGACTTTAAAGAAAGTAAATAATTTTTTAAAAAATTACTTTGTTGTTTTTATTTTGTTTTCACAAGACTGTAATGTGTGAAGATAAAAAATATGAAGAAAAGCATCTCTCGATATCACATTCTTTCCGGACCGTCTTTTTGCATAACAGATGGAATTTGCTACAACATCCTTCTTCCAACGTTTTCAAGAGGAAACGGGCCGTAAGTCAAAGCTATGAGTCGCCACAAAAACCTAATGGAGCTTGAAAGGTATGAAGAAAAGGGGGGAACATGGAAGCATTTCCCTTCTCAATTACCTAAGAAACTCCCTGCCTGAAGAAGATTCTTGCGTAGCACATTCTTAGCCCCAATGCAGCCACAATAGAAGAAAGAGTAAAAAAAAAGTTCTGGGAATAAAGGCCACACTCGGGACTTCTTTTCAATTAAGTTAGTAAAGGAAGGAGCTTTAATTAAAAGCGCGTATTAAATGAAAATGGTCTGATGAATATGTTCGTGAATGGTATTACAGTCATTAAGGAAACAAGGCCTCTATTCATGGGTAGAAATGGGTGCAAATCATTGGAGACTCGCGTGGCTGCAAAAGACGTTTTATGGCGTTTTTTGTTCGCTTAAAACTTTTTGACCGGAATAAATGGCAAGATTGTGACGCCAGGTCATTAGTTAAAAGAATTTAGTAATTTGAGACATTTAAGATCTATTTATTTTTAAAGAAATTTCTGCTTTATGTAGCAAATATCCAATGTGTCTTAGCCACACAGATGTTCATAATGCATTGCTTAATAATTCAAGTAAAAAATCAAGTAATATTTAGGTATATCTTTATAGAGCAGATAGAATATCAGAATGGAATTAGGTAAATAAAATTAAAAGTTTCTAAATCGAATGCATATTTTCTTTTTTTCCTTGAGATATATTTTGACAGAAATAGATCAGTTGGCATATTTTTTACAATTAAAACAAAGTTTAGTTATAAAGACTAAATTTGATCTGTTAATGTGTAGAGTCATTAGGTTATTTTTGAAACGGGAAGAAGTGAAAAATGAGCAACGCTTTCGCCGGCAATCGAACCACGGACCTCTGGAATACGCGCCCAGCATGCAGACCACCACACCACGAAGGCATGCTAAGAAGGCGGGAGAAACACCTTATATACTTCCCCTTTTAAAGGATTGCAGGGGTTTTAGAGGACCCAATCGCCAGATCCTGAGTGTGGAGAATCATCATCCACCACCCTTTTTAGTTCGGGCGTCAGTGTAGAGACATTAGATTATTATTTTTAAAACAGGAGAGATGAAAAATGAGCATTACCGTCGCCGGGAATCGAACCACGCACCTCTGGAATACACGCCCAGCATACTGACCACTACACTTCGAAGGCATGCTAAGAAGGAGGGAGAAATACCTTACATACTCCCCCTTTTAAAGGGCGACTGGGGTTTTTAGGTGACCCAAATGCCAAATCCTGGGTCTAGATAATCATCATCCGCCACCCTTTTAGTTCGAGAGCCACTGTAGAAATAATAGGTATTTTTGGAAGCAGGTAAGATGAAGAATGGGCAACGCCTTCACCGGGAATCGAACCACGGACCTCTGGAATACACGTCCAGCGTGCAGACCACCACACCACGAAGGCATGCTTAGAAGGCGGGAGGATTCAAGAACTGCTCTCTGCAAACAAATGTTGTTAGAAACTGGATTAGAAACTGAACAGCTATGAATATTTTAACGAACAGACAGAGCATTTAAAAACCGGATAATTGATTTAAGCATGAAATGGACTATTCATAATTCTTTTCCTAAATTTATGATTGGATATACAGCACCAAAGTGAATGGATGGTGCAGATTTTCTACCGCTCAGACGGCTTTTATACAGGTGGTAATGAAACTATCTAGGAATCGAACCCAGAACCTCTTGTCTTTTTTCCAAATATTAAAAAAATATTCTCCTTATCCATACACACAATTTCGAACAAAATAGGCTCAGATATTCATGGATACGCTTCTCGCATTATTATTCTTATTACCGTCTCCTACTACAAAGTGCCTTCATACATTTTAATTCATTTAACAAGTAAGCACATGGTAATTAAATAGGATGTTTACAAATTTTTAGTACGACTTCTATAAATAATTAAAATAAAGCAAATGTTTTACAATAAACATCTCTGGCAACATCTAATAATTTGAAATGAGAAATACAGTCTGCTATGTTTTAATTTAATGCTTTTGCTTTTCCCGAAGGGAAATATTCCTACTCACTATTTCAAAAATGTTGTGAAATGCATGGTATCAAAATTTCTAAGCGCCAAAAGCACCATTATTAACTGGAAAGAAGAAAACAGTTAGTTTGGGTAGAAAGTAGACGCCAATCGAATATCTGGAAAAGATACATACAGTTTCTAATGTTTCTAAAATGAAACCAATATTAACAAAAGAAAATCTGCCGACGCAGACATCAGTTTGCAAAGTGTTTAAATGCATTTGTAAAAACAATATATAAAATAACAAGCGAGAATTTGGAATTTACAAAAGCTAGAAAACATGATGTTCACCAGCAATTAGCAAGGCATGTGCTTCAACGCAGAACAATTAGTAGAAGAACCCTGAATGAAAACTATCTAAATAGAAGTACATTATGAGCCTAGATGAAGTTTAGGCTAACCTGAATGTGGACATCAAAAAAACAGTCTATTTTTTTATCGAAAACAGATAGAACAAAGTATACGAACTTGATTCTGAGAATGCAAAGAATGTTTCATTACGGAGTTTAGGTTGGTCCTGGATTTTCTTACAATGAGAAATCAAAAATAAGAAGATAGGAAGAAATTTTAAAATCAACTCAACGTACTTATCAAGTAAAAGTTTTACGCCCGTTTTTTACAAAAACAACTTCTTTACTTTATCCCAGTGTGTTTCAGAGAGTGAAATTTCATCAAGAGTAAGCAAGAAGTTATGCTGCGAAAATTTCCACTGCATCCCTTGAAAAAATGCATACAGATATAGGTACTGCATATATAGCTTTCCAATGTATTCCTGTAAAGCTCCCTGACGTTTCATCTATGCACTTTTGCAACTCCCCGGGGATCGACGCAGAGAAATCTGCGAAGCTACTGGCTAGGATCTGTACCTAGGCAGTCTCGGCCACGAGAGTATACAAATCATGAACCTAGTGGTTCTGAAGGCTCCAGAAAGGTCACTTATTGACCGGCCCGGGTCTGGTATGTCCTATAGCAGATGGTTCTAGTAACCCGGATTGGCGTCCCAGACACATTGGGTAACGTTCCTCTGCGACGGGTGGCCCGAGCGATTGCCAAGTAGCAAATCATAGTCAACGACTGCTGTCGCAAAATGGATGCGATGTTCTCCTCAAAATGTGAAGGCGGTGGTTAAACCCTTGTGCCTGGTTCTGAGGGCTACAGTGCATGTGAAGGGACTCTTAGTGCCATTAAATTGGCAGAAAGAGAAATGCCCAAATTGTTGTTATTGATGTTTTGCTCTTTTGTTACTCTAGTCTCTTGAAAAGAGATCTTTTAAGCGCTAACCCACAAAGATTGATTCATTCTGGAAATTAGTAGAGAAGGAATGGAACTTAATACGCCTGTAAATTAATGGAAAGCTTTTTGATCATGGTAATCATGATTCAGATGTTTAGTCCAGGGAAACGGTTATCAGATCAACATTGAAAACGTACTCTTAAATGTCAGACTAGCGGAGGGTATAAAAAGCCGTTACAGAGGTTGCTTTCCCTTTATTCGAGGTTCAGACTTGGTGCGTGAAGGTGCAGTTTCCCCTCGCTCCCTATTTTTCGACTTCGCTGATTTTCTTTGCGTTTTAGTCTATGTGTTAATTGTTTGATCAGATAGCCTGGCTCAGTAAAAGTAGGCGGCCAGTGCAACTCTGATTCAAAATCCGGTTACGACCACTTGCAATGCTGATAACGACCACGTGCTTCTGCTACTCCTTTGCCGATGCTTTATTTTTCTTCTTTTTCCCTCTTCTAGTAATTTCGTTCTTCTGATGAGGAGAAACCTTTAGCTGCCCTCGAAATCGATTGAGTGTTTTAATATATGTACGTTAAATATAAGGTTGTTTTTACGATTTTGATACTCTTAAATTTTAAACATTAATTAGACCGTCGCGAAATCGTTCTAAAACTGTCTAAACACCTTCTATATTTTATCCAATGCATATTTCTTCTCTTTGAACATTTTTAAAGTATTTCTTCTTTGCATAGCCAGTTTAAGCGAAAAACGTAAACTGCCATGCATTTCTAAAATAGTACAAGTTTTCATAGATTGCTTAATAAAATGTATGGTGAAATTTTATCCCGATAGAAGATGTGTACATGAAAAGCTGAATATTTAATTCATTTTTACTGTGTCTACATGTATTTCGTGTTATGAACTTGCTTACATATTTGCTAAAACATTGAACTCTTTATAAGAATTGCTTATTTAAATGCAAATATTTGTATAACATTTACCAATTGCCTTAAAGAAAATTCAAACATAACATAAATTTTACACTAACGAGAGAAAATTTTTAAAAACCACGATGCCATTTATTTAATAAAAAAAATCTGAAAGCTTTCAGATTTTATATTACGCCCTAAAGGGCTTCTTTTTTTTTTTTTTTTTTTTTTTTTTTTTTTTCTTTTACAGGCACATATACGTTTCGAGAGCATTTAGGCTACCCCACATTGCGCTTAAAATATTTAAAAATAGCATACCTTTAGAATTTCCGATAGGCAATCTCGCGCGCTGGAGATAAGAATGTTTTATTCTGTATAGTGTTATCATTGCTTCCTTTGAAATTGTTGAGTATTTTAATCAAGCATTCTTTCATTTTTTTTTCAAGCTATAAAATAGACAATAAAAAAATTCCAGATTAGGACTTCCAGGTGTCCTCATCCTCATACTCTCAAAGAAAAATCAGAATCCGTTCAGTAATCATATGTGGGAGCGTTGATTTCTCTGATAATGCTATTTTTCACTATTCTCAGTCAAAGAAAAATTTATACACTTGCAAGATCTTTATTTTACTTTAAAAAAGATGTACAAAGATGTACCATGTTACAAAGATGTACCATCTTTGCAAAACCAAAAAAGAAAAAGAGAAAGTTCTATATCTCCTGTTCAATTGGGCTGATTATCGCAATTTAACGCGGATTTTCCATTTATCGAAAACTCGACTTAGGATATATATCAGATTTATATATAGCATTCTTCTAACACAGGTACTTTGACACAAAATCCGACTTTTTCTGAAATAACATACCATTTTTTTTTCCATATTTCAATTCTACAACTCAATTTATTTTCAAAGTGCTTTTTTGTATCGCTCGAGGGTTTTTTAAAAAATTGGCTTTCAAAATTTTAACCCTTCCATGTTAATTGAATTTGGATATATTTATAATTATTGTTTTTATTAAATTTATTTGATTATTCCTTTCACATTTCGAAATTTAGGTTCATTCCAAATAAAAATCGCCCATTTTTAAAGATTAATTTTTAAAATTTGTATTTTTAAATAATTTTTTATATAGTTCGAAAACCATTTTAAATCAAAACCTATAACATTTTTACCATCCTCTTAAAATAGATGTATTATCTAAGCATACGTGCAAAATAATAGAGTTTTTTATTTAAAATTTCCTAAGATTTACGTGAATTTACGTATTAACGCGTTTTGAAGTGTGGCGTATTTGTTATAAGCAATAATAACGACAAATGTGGTTTACTCACTTTGTTAAAATTATAAAACTATGAACGATGACCTTTTTTCCGCTCGTGTACAATGAAAAAAGGAAAGTAAAATAGGTTGCTATAAATTAAAGAGCTCGCCAAGTTAATTATTCTTGGCGCAAATTGAGAAAATGCGCCAAGATATTTTTTTTAATTTCTCCATAAATGCCTCACCAAAAATTATAAAATTTAATATCTTAGGCATAATTTGAGTCGTAAATCCAAACATGGAAAAAAATTGGTGCGTTATTTCAGAAAAGGTTCCATTTGGGTCGAAATACCTATGTTAGAACAATGTTATATGTATGTGAAGTCGGGCTTTCGAGACATGAAAAACGCAAATTTGAATTTTGTAAATCGGCCCAGTTGAACGGGAGACATAGAACTGTTCTATTTTTACTTCCTTGTACGAAGTAAAAAGGAAGTATTGTAATCGCGAAAGGTTTCAGGCAGCATATTTCAACGAAAATATCCATTTTGACCGCTATCGAATGCAATTTATTGATGTTTTTGCGTGATATCTGTACGTAAGGGCAGAATAAAATACTCTTTTCCTTCAAAAAAATTATAAAACTGCTTTAAAATTAATTCTGAAGAGAATTTTTCGTGGCGTCTGTACAAACGTACGTACGTATCTCGCATAGCTCAAAAACGAGTAGCCTCAGAACGTTGAAATTTTCTATATAGGACTGCTATAACATGTGCACCTCGTACTTTGGTTTCAATCGGCCGCGCAAAACGTATATAAATATATTTATAAATATATCCACTCTGTTACCCGGCTATGTGATCTCAGTTTCTTTACTCTCATATGTTTGTAAATTGTACATTTTTTGCTTCAAAAATGATTGAATTATGTTGTTTTTATCTTCCGGTTAAGGTTTTTATGCCTTTAGTAAATCTGTGAGCAATATTTTTAGAATTATCAACAATTTTAAAGTTGTCTAAGTGCCGCTAAGCCTTTTTTTTATGGCGGCCATTGATGTTTACATTTGAAACAGGAGACTAGTGGATTTGTTGCCAATCTAGAGAAACTTAACTTCGCAGCAACAAAGATAACGCATTCATTTATTATTGATAATTAAATCATGCTTAATTCTTTCTGGAAATTTTTCGAGGAAATAAGCGTTTGAAATTTACTTCGTAATTTTTAATATAGATATTTTGAGTTTTTATGTAATTTTGCCTTCTCGCGAAGTGAGAACTGAATTAATTAAATGAGAAATACTCAATCGTCTGTGAAAAACTGTTTCTTTTTTGTTTTGTTTGCTTAATTTCTTTTATACATCATTCTAGCTTTATTATAGTATTTGAATAGAACTTGTGGCAACGATTAGATAATTCTATTCTTTAAATGATATAAATTTTGTGCATTAGGAGTTATAATATGAACTAAATATGTAAGTTAACTCTTATATAATTATTGGATTATATAACAGTTAACTTAGTTTACGTTATATAATTATTATATAAGTTAACGGTTATATAATTTTTAATACTGTTAAGTGAATCTAGCGCCGGAGTGTCGCTATGGTAAACAACTACTAGAGTGAATTTTAAAGAATTCATTTATTCTATTGTGGTTTATGCGCTGTCGGCGAAGTAGATTTAATTCAATCCAATAAGTTTAAATGAAATGCAAGAAAAAATGCGTATAATTTAATATTCCGTAGAAGGAAGTCATGTGGTGTACACATCAGATTTTTTTTTCACAGTGGCATCAGTTTTCATTAGACAACTAGAGTTTTAAAGGCTGTAGTGTGATACATAAATAATCATTTTAGGTTTAAATATTTCTGTTTAAAATATTTATCGAAAAATATGTTGTTATACCCCATTTTCTGCTGTGTTTTAACATTAGTTTTTAACGCTATTTAAAATATGTGCATGAGTTTCCCGCTTCTTCTTTTGCGTAAATTTTTGTCCCTTCGAGGACTAGTTTATTAGTAAATTGTATTTCCTTAATTATATTTACACTTATTCAGTGTATTCAATTTGTTTTCGCATTTTTGTATTAGCTTTTCTTCCATTTTATTTGCTCTTTCACTTATTATACGAAACGCATTTTATGCAGGCTTTTCTTACACTGACGTGGCAGTTTCCCTTACACATTAGAAAATTTGTCAAATTATCTTACTTCTTTCAATTCGACAATCGGTCCAGTAGATCGAGAGATATAGAACTATTTTGTGTGTGTGTGTGCAAGGTGTACATGCCAATGACGGACGAAATTTTGCCCTTTTTGCCAAGAAAATATGCGTGAACTTGTTCTAATTGATTACAGAAATGAGAGAAGCCATAACAACCATCTTACGATTTACTAAAAGAAGTGGCGGATCTTATCTGAACGGATGATATCAGTTCATTGACCTCTGTTTCAGAAGCTAATAGTTTCATCCACTTGGCTGTTTATTTTTTTTAATTATATAAAGAACTCATCCGTATAGGAAAATATTTCATTTAATTCTTCTAAAAAGAAACATTTGATTGTAAGAAAAAGTTTGGTATTTGGATAAATACGTGAATTTCCGACAGATTATTTAAGCAAACAACAATAACTATATCATATGGGATTAAATTAGTCAAAGTACTTTCCTTCAAAAAGCATCTAAATATATTTTTTACTTCTAACTGTAAAGCTCTCGATTAATTACTTAAAAGAGAATATTAAGGACCCAAACAAAGTCCTTTTGTTTTTTCGTTTTGTTATACGTTTAATCCCATTAATTCCGTATACTTTTTAAGTCCACAGAAAATTACTAGTGTCGTTTTAATGTGCGCTTATAACTCTTAATACCTGAAGATGGGAAGTCTTAAGTAATTATATTATTTTCGTTCTCTCTCTAGCAACGTTTTGCAAAGAAATTTTATTCAACTCATTCTTAGCTCATGTCATTTTATGTTCTTAACTGCGTAAAATATTAAATGTTTAATCTGATTTTCCAGAACACAGCATAAAAACAATTAAGCACTTTTTAAACATTACTTTTCATAAAATCTCTTATTTTCATCCATAACGTTCATCCTAAATTTAGGTCCATTAAAGAATGATATAATTTTTTTTGAAATTTCGAGAATCGATGAATTATATAATAATTTAAAAAATAACACAAAAATATTTTATATCAGAAACATATTACTTATGAAATTTAGACCACACAGAAATTTGTGAGCACTTTCTTCTATACGGAATATGGTTATTTCTTATAACAGGGCAGTACAAATAGCTATGTTTCAATGCTTCTTTTGGAGTAATAATGTAAAATTTATATATTAAAAAACTCTGAAAGCTTTCAGATTTTATATCACGCCCAAAGCGGAGATTTTATTTTTATGTTATCTTTATTTATTAAATATCATGCTTTACGCAGTTAAACAATAAAATTTAATTCAACAACAAGATTGCAAAATAATTTTAAAATGAGCATATTTTTAGAATTTCCGATACACAGTCTCGCGCGCTGGCGATAATGTTTTTTGATCTGTACAGTGTGTTGCCATTGCTCGCTCTGAAATCGTTAAGTTTCTTAATAAAAAAATTCATAAAGGTTTTACAAAATATGAAATAGATAATAAAACAAATTCTAGAGATGAGTCTGAGTGCTGTTTAATACAGAAAATGCTTTAGATTAATAAAGTATTTTCTTTTTCTTGAATTTATAGTATTTCAACTGGTTCTTAGTAGTAGATATAAGCATTTTTTATTATTTATTAGTTAAGGAAATATAACTAGCATGCAATTAAGGATTCCTAAAATTCAAAAGCACTAGTAAACAACAACAATACACAAAACACCATATATATTACTTACTAATGTTCAAAATATGTTAAGTATTTTAATTAGAATTCATTCTAATTGACTAGGTTCTGAATTATTTATTAGTAGATCCGATACTGATATTGCTTTGAATAAGTAGCGAACTGAAAAAAAGTAAATAAATTCACGAACAGTAAAAAACGCACATTAATACGAAACATTTTGATACATTTGGAATGTTTGATTTGGTTCGGTTTTCCCGAATAATACTCTTCTCGAGAAAAGAATTGCAATATAAGCAATAAAAGAATTCTTTAGCTCTCAAAGAGAGTGTTTTCAATCCAGAAATGTCAGAATCATTCCATTTCCAACTTTTCGCATAATTCTTACTAGGAGAAGGAAAAACAATAATACAGAAGATATTATTTCCTTCCGTAGCTAAAATGAAAGCAACGGAAAACAATATTTGATGATTTTAGGATACCAACAATTCTCTCATGCATATTACCGTACTTGACTGCTATCAAAAGATCGGTTGAGTGAACTTCTATCTCGTTTCTTCTCCCCTTGGATTTGACTGCCAGAACCGAAGAAATGTTCTTTCTATTATTCAAATTCTTCGGTTAGTGGAGTCACGTTAGAAAATTAAACTACTGCACCGAGAAAACTTGTGGCTGATGTATATTTTGCTTAATAGCACTTAAAAATAATATAAATGCTATAGCAAGCTAATATTTTAGTGAATTATGTATCATGTTTTTGTTTTCAATCCTATTTTAAAACACAAGTGAGTAAAAATATATTAAAGCAAGCAATAATGTCAGTAATAACGAAACAATGCAGCGATTCCTAGGAAATGTTTATTGTTGATTTTTTTCCGCTTTTACTTCCTTGTACGAAGTAAAGGAAGTATTGTAATCGCAAAACATTTCGGGTATCGTGTTCCAACCAAAATATCCATTTTGTCCGCTCTTGAACCCATTTAAACGATGCTGCTTTTGCATGAAATCTGTACGTATGGACAAAATAAAGGACTCTTTTTTCCTAAACGGTTTGGAAAATGAATTTAAAATGCATGCAGAAAAGAATTTTTACGTGACGTTGGTATGTAGGTATGTATCGGTAGCTGGGAACGCTGGAAATTTTGTGTATGGCACTTCTATAACGTTAAGCTGTGCACCTCCCATTCTGGTTGCAATCGGTCTTACCAAAAGTATATATATATATATCTTTTTTTATATATAAGCGGCTAAAGTGTATGTCAGCGATAGTTTATTGTTGCCACTCGGAAAAATGAGCACAGAAATTAACGTTTCCGCAGTTTTTAATTAATGGCTCGCCCGATTAAAGTCGTACGAAGACGAGAACGGTATCGATGGATTCGGAGAATTTTTTGGAATCGGAGGTTACGCGTCTCGAATTTCAACTCGGCGCCGTTCCATACATATTCGAGAAAAAAGAATTTGGCACGTATCCAAATCCCTGTAAAAGGGAAAACCCAAGAAGAAAATGGAAAATGTAGGGAAAACGTAGGGGGAAAATTAGTTTTTAATTAATATCTCGGCTAATTAAAGTTCCAAGAAGGCGCGAGTGGTCAAAATGGCGTGCCACGGACCTGCGGAATTCAACGGTGTACTTCGCTAAGCCCGGGAGCCAGCCGTTCCGGAGAAGATGATGTTACTTTACCCCATATATATATGCGGTTCAAGTGTCTGTATGTCGCCGATAGTTTATTGGTTGCTTGCGTAACTGTACTAGCCAATGGGGTGAAGTTGCTACGGCACAGGTTTGCGTTTCAATTGAGACCTAGACAAATTCCTGTAAAAATTGCCTTTGCTATGACCATCCATAAGTCCCAGGGCCAAACGCTTAAGCGTGTTGGCATTTTTTTACCTGAGCCTGCATTTGAACACGGTCAACTTTATGTTTCCTGTTCAAGAGTTTGTGAAAGAACGGACGTAAAATTAAAAACAATAGACGGTCTTCTGCAAGGCGAGTTTAAAAATGATGGAAAGATCTACACAAGAAATGTTGTGTACAAAGAAATCTTTGACATGTGAATTAACATTTTACCATTTAAATCACCTTTATTTATTGAGCTAGCGGTGGCTTTTAAGAAATGTACCGCCAGTGGTTTCCTTCATTGCACTATGCTTTAAGCAATGAAGCAAGTAGAAGGGGGAAACCCCGTGGGGCAGTAAGCAAAGGGACGTCTTCGCCACCTGCGCTGGGTAATTCATTTTAAATTAGCAGACAGCTTTGCACAAATCATTTTAATTACAATTTATAATATCTAGATCAGCGGTCCTTTCGTATGACCGCCAGGCGTTCTAGTATATATATATCCACTCTATTACCCGCCTCGGTAAGGCTAGTTTTTTATACTGATATGGTGGTATATTGTGCATCTCTTGTTTTAAAAGTGATTGAATTATGCTCCGTTTAAGGTTTTTATGTCTTTAGTTAATCTGCATTCAATAATCGCCCCTTCTGGTTGCAATTTGCCTTACCAAAAGTATATATATATATATATATATATCCACTCTATTACTCGCTTCGGTAAGGCTAGATTTTTATCCTTGTATGTTGGTATATTGTGCATTTCTTGCTTTAAAAGTGATTGAATTATATTTACCAATTTTAAAGTTAAAAATAAATAAATAACGTTTAGAATTTCTGTTTTGCGTTGCAAAGATTTCCAAATTTTAACAAGATTGAATTAACAAATTACATAGGAACAATTAGGAGATTATATAGGAAATTTTATTTCCTATATAATCTCTTAATCTATCAAACACGTGAGAGATTACTAGTCGTCACAATTTCTTAAATTTGTCCGATGAAAATATCATTATTTTCTAATTATGTTATTAATAAGGTTAAATTATTTCAATTATTCGTTCATTTGGATCCATTTCGTATTTAATCCGATGCAAATGAAGTAATAGTTAAATGTTTAATTACGTAAGCTTAACAACTACTTTAGTATTTTATCACTAGTGAATTTTTGGGAGTTAAAAATATTAGCTTGTTTGTTGCATGCTTCTGTTATAAATGAACTTGCGTTACGTAAATATTAATCTTAAGGTTTAATTTAATTAAAAAGCTTTAAATGATGTACAGTTAATTGCAGACTCCTACAGTGAAATTTCTGTGAAAGATTCATTTCTTTTGTTCATGCTCGTTTTCTTTTTTCCATGGAAGTGTAAAGAATTTAATCCTATTAAAAGTGCGTATTCATTTAAAACTGAAATATGTAAAATGTAAGAAATCATTGAAAGATAAAACAGAAGTAGCATCCTTTACGAGAATAAGATGGTATACATATTATAGTCATCAGCAAAGCCGGGATGAGGGGAAGGCAAGTGAGGCACTTGCCTCAGGTGAAAAAATAGAAAGAGCGTCAAATAATGATTATTTTAATTTCTGACATGAAATATATTATTTTAAGTAACAAGCTGAAGATTATTTACATTTGTTGCAACAAGCTGAAAGGACTAAGTGCAGAAAATATCATACTGCCGACATTAGTAATTCTCTACTCTGTCTCCCATTAATTTTCACTGGTTTTGTTTTGTCGTAACAAACCTGCCAAAGTCCATTAAACGAACACAGACGATGATGCAGTTATCGACAGTTTTGTACCGCCTAACGCATAAAGGCCCCCTGGAATAAAATTGTGAGACTTAATATGGGTGTTTAAAAATTAAATGTAGCACATTATTGGTCTTTGAGTATATTTAGTCTTTGTATACAATTTATTCTGAACTTTTTTAGTCTTTGCCAATGAATGAGGCTTGTATCTTGATGCTTGTCCTCTTGTATCCATGTTCAATTTCTATGAGAACTGTACAAACAAATTTCATTTATGGTTATTCAATTATGTTTTCATTTATGGTTAATATTGGGATTAAGCAAATCGCCATATTAGCCTGACTCATTCTTTGTCGACTGGGATGTAAATTTATGAAGTAAGATTCAACTTTGCTTTTTAGAGTTATTCTGTTATTTACAATAACAGAATAAATAATAAAACAAATAAATAATAAAACAAAATTCTGAATTTTAAAGAAATAGAAATAGTTTAAAACGTTTACTATTTTGTGAACGATTTAAGGCGAATTGTTCTGGCTAATTAACATAAATGATACAAAAATTTATGTATAAAAAAGTCTAGTTTTGTGTGTTGATTCTAAGGTAATCTATATAAAAATATATGTAAAAAATATATTTCTTACTAAAATTTTTTAAACTACGGTTTTAAAAAGACTGAAAATTGAAGAAAAAAAACTCCATAAGACGTTGATTTAAGATTAAAAAATTTAAAGCAGTGAAATCAGGTAGAACAGGGGTGACAAATTTGTTCCTTTCTTCAAATAAAAATTAATGGCTAACATCTATGAAATTCGTGACATCTTATACATTGAAATATCCTGAGTTAAACAACGATTCGGGGTAAAATATACAAAGCAAGAAATATAATTAAATCTCGTTAATTTTAAAATTCACATACACTACAGCGATATCATTTATTTTAAAAGAATTCCAACAGCGATGGAAACGTATTTGGATAGTTTTAGAAAACCAAATGATTTCAACATGAAAATCGTGTTCTTTTCGAATTAATGTTACTATCCACCTACGATTATTAATGCAAATTAAGACTTGTCCTGGATTTTGAAGCACTAGTAAGTTAAATATGTCAGATCTAATCATGATTTGGTCAAGGAAACCTTTCCGACGTGGTCATTCTCTCTATACAACATAAATAAGTGATTAAATAAATTTTAAAAATATATTATTGATTATTTTGCTTCGTTAATTAGCAAGAAAATTTAATTATAAATATCTTTGAAAAGATTTTTGCAATAAATTTTAGACTAGGTACATTGGCATTTATACTACTTCATTATTATTTGACATTTATCGAAAGGATGTTTATGTGTTTATTTCCAAATACAAATCATTATATTTGCTGCATATTTTTAATACCGAAGGATATAAATAGTATTTTTGTAAGAAATATGGTAATATATGATTTGAAATAATTTCTCTAAAGGATGATTTCTTTAAATTCTTTAAATGAGTATAAAAGTGCACATATGTAGTTAATTTATATTCTGTGTATATACGAATGCATTTTTATATATGTAAAATTATATATACCGTTGTATGATCTGAAAAAAAAAGTAAGTTAATTAATGCATTTTCTGGCCTTTCTTATCTTCATGTACATTTCACATTTTTATCTTATTATATATATATTAATTTTTCAATTTTTATTATTTGATTTCTTTTCGCAAAGTTAATTTCAATTACTTTGAGTTCTATTTCATAATTCCTATTAAAATTACCACTGTTTAATTTTTATACAAATAGTTTTGAATTAACTTGCATAAAAGCGAAGGTGTCGGGGGACATTTACTCAAGTATTTTATAAATTTTATTACATAAATTGCTTTATACTCAAAATTTTTATTAGTGAAAATGCTTACTTCTGAATGAGTTCTTTGATACTCTACTTTGGTTCTAAATCCCATCACTTCACGGAAACATTTGGTCTAAGCTCATTTTCCAGTTTGGCATAACCATTCTTACTTGTAGAAGACGAAACACTTTCGTATTTATTAATTATTGTTCATTGAACGGGAGTTGATTTGTTCCCCTTGGAAAGTCAATTAATTTTCGATCAATAGCGATAATTACTTGCTTCTAATTTAATTTCTTTTTCAAAGTCGGAAATTTTGTTATTCATGATTTAATTCAAGTCTCCGTAAAACATTTTTAATAATTTACATTCAAGTAACTTTAAAACACAATTTTCGGAATTAAACTTCCTACATATGGGTTCACTCTTTTTTAATACTTCTACTAAATTTATATTAGGAGATAATATAATCAGTATTTCTTTAGTAAATACAATTATATATATATATATATATATATATATAATGTTTTAAAGGAGTTTAAAAAAGTAGTTAACTGGGTGTGTGTTTAATTAAACAAAAAGGCAATAATCCACAATTATTTTTTTACTTCTTTGCTATAATGTAAATCGTTTTGATTTTTGCTTTATATCCCTTTGGTTTTTGTTTTGTACAAGCACTTATTACACATTACTACAGATTTCGTATTTACTTCGGTAATTCGTGATTAAAGTTCATTCCTAAGAATAAAAAACTCCAAATATTATAATTGTAAAAAATTTTATAATTTTTTCTCATCCATAAACCGTTTAATTTTTGCATTTAATAACTGTTAAATATATGACATATTTGTAAATTAAAGAATAACTGAAAAGGTATGAAATTAATCTTAAGAAGCAGTAACAAATCTCTTGTTAGATAAAATATACTACTTATTTTTGGAAAATCTTAAGAAAAAAATAATGTTTTCCATCGACATTAAATTTCTGTTTTTTATCCGAAATAATATTTTAAAAAGTCAATATCCTTGAAATAAGAAGTAGCTGATTATTTACAGAAAATTAAATTAGTACAAAATTCTCAAGGAAAAAAACCGTATGTGCTTTCATTTTAGATTAGGGATAATGCATGTATTACACAGCACGCAGCAAAGAATAAATAAAGAGAAAACATGAAAATTTCAAACATTGACTATAAAAAATACAATATTTTAAACAAATATTTCCGTTAAAATAACTTAATATACGTATAAAGTAAAACATTTAATAAGCGTATTGTGAAATTTCTTATAAATCAAAAAAAGATTTATTATTCATTTGTTTCTCATTTTTAAAATTCTTACATTTCCAACATAAATTCTTCTTACTATATGATAGTACGCTTTTGTAATAATTTTATTATCAGCATGAATATAAGCTCTGTTATTGCTAATTATGTAAAAATACCGTTACTTTGCAATATGACTATTTCAAAGTACCATGCATGGCTCATTTTATTTTAAAAGGCATGAGAAAATCAATTCAAGTTTAATTTAATTTTCAAAATGTAGCAGCAGGAGACCTGTTTATTAATTTAAGGCAGATTGAATTCAAACTCTGTAGTTACCTAAAGTAAAGCTTTAACTAAAATATCTGCCTGATTTTAGTTACTATTTATTTAATCTGTAAATTTAATGGATTTTCAAAAGGAAGGAAAAGAAATCTGTTATATATTTTTAATCTGTTTAATTTTCTGAAACAAAACTTGTACTGAATTTGTTTCAAAAAATTAAGCAGCTAACATTTGTTCAATTTGACATGTTTATAAAAAGTGTAAATTGTTAAAGTTTCTCCTTCTTCTGAAATATTGCTATAAATGTTTTATATATCTTATGTACAAATGAGAAATGTTAGATTTTATTTAGAATTAGTTTTGTTTAAGATTATTTCCCCTATCTCTGATAATTTTTTATTTATTACTAGCGGGCAGCAGCTAAAGCAAAATTGATGCGTTCTATGTACACCTGAAAGGAAAATGCATACATTTCAATATGAATAAAATCAGTTTATTCTTTCCAAGCAACAACCAATCCGAAAATAATTTGTTTTTTGTCAAACTAGAAAAAAGAACTTTTGACACTTCAGCTTAATACGTATGACATCATGATTTAAATTTAATGTAATACAATAAATTTTTCTCAATATTAATGAAAGAGTGAATGTGGCATTAAAATACTGTGCCAGTTTTCCTAACCTGAAACAAGAAAGTTGCCAAGTCCAGCTATTTATTTAAAATACTGACATTAAAGAAAGTCTTCGATATACAAGGACGTCACGTGCCTTCTTCAATATCATAATATGATCTTATATAATAATATATTAATGTTTAGCAATACTATTTTTAGCCGAAAGGGGTTAGTCCGGAAGGCTATTGATTTCGCAACGGCGTTTTTTGAGTCGATTCGCTTTTCAAACTTCTGCCGCAAAGTATAATCACCATATATTATATTTAAAGAAACTAAATAATGAAAAATCTGCATGAATGCATCAATTTTTCCCGCATAGTAAAGAAACAACGGTATCCGGAGGCATCAAATTTTGAATAACGTAGTTCTCCAATCAAACTTGGGCACTTGGAAACCCGAATTTTGAATTTCGAATTTGTTTCATTATCTATTTAAAATTTTGTAAAACTTTAGCAAATTTTTGATTAACAAACTCAACGATTTCAAACCGAGCAATAGCAACACTGTACGAAAAAAAAAAACATTTTTATCTCCAGTGCGCGAGACTGTGTATTGGAAATTCTAAAAATGCTGATTTGCTGCTTCTAAATGTTTTGTCATATTGCTGATGAATTGAATTGTATGTGTTTTAAATGCGAAGAACATGATATTTAATCAATACAGGTAATACACAAAACGGTAAAAACATGCCATATTGGGCGTAATATAAAATCTGAAAGCTTTCTGATTTTTTATTATTACATATTTTGTAAAACTTACAAATTTTATTAACAAACTCTATGATTCGAAAGCGAGCAGTGGCAACGCTTTTCGAAATAAAGCAGATTTTTATCTTCAGTGCGCGAGACTGCTGCCACTTGGAAAAATGAAACTCAGGTTTTCAGAGCTTTTAATTAATATCTCGGCTAAATAAAGTCGTGCGAAGATTTATGGCCGGAATGGCTTCCCACGAATTTTTGGAATCCGGGATACCCTTCTCGAAAATTAATTCCCCACCGTTCTGAAGGAGATAATGTCACAAACAAATAAACGAACAAAAAACTTGCACAACTTTTAATAGTATAAATTTTACATGCAAAATGCAAAGCGAAAAATATGATTTAAAAATATTGTAAATCAACAAAAACATTTCAGTGTTACTTTTACAGTTATAATTCATTTAGTTTAAAATACTTAAAAAGTAACACTTTGTTTTTTTTTACAAACTTTTTCCTTCTCGTGTAACATAAACTGTGAATTCAGCTAAATGTGTTCGGAAACCATAAATAAAAGGAAATTTAAAATTGCTCATTGAAGCTGCATGGTAAAAATGACAATAAATAGCTCAGTTTTCTTGGAAAATTTCTTTTACCTTCATATTTACCTTTTATGTGAACATATGTGTATTTTAGATTTCAAAAATTGATCTCAAAGCTTAGATGAAAGGTCGTAATAATTTTATCTCTCAAAAAACTATGAAATGTGAGCATAGGATGGGTTCGAGAAAAAGTTGTGATTAGGGCTGCAAATAGCGTTAATTAGGCTGTGTGGGTATATGTATAATAATTACCTTGAAATATATGAGAAGCTCACATATTTATACTCATATATACGCGTATATACATGTTTATTTTTTACATTTATAAATGCTTACATATATCCTGTTACTTTTCCAGAATCAAATTCATGGAATTCTGATTACGAGGTTCCATGACCTTAAAGGATTACACCGAATTTTACTAAAATACGCTTTCAGAGGAAGTCTTGTACGATAATTATGTATCAAAGTATCAGTAGTTGTCTCTTAGTTTCTGATTAATTACAGCGAAAGGGATGTACACTGCGCATAAAAAATGGGACAGTTCTATATCTCTCATTCTACTAGGCTGATTGACAAAATTCAAATTGTGTTTTTCATGTCTCAAAAGCGCGATTTAGGATACATATTAGATTTATATATAGCATTGTTCTAATATAGGTATTTTGATACAAAATCCGACTTCTGAAATACCATAGCAATTCTGTTTTCCATATTTCGATTCTACGCCTCAAATTAAGCCTAGATATGAAATTTTGTAAAGTTTGGTGCGAAATTTACGGAGAAATTCAAAAATTTATCTTGGGACAATTTTTTCAGTTTGCGCCAAGAATAATTAACTTGGCGGACTTATTGATATATGGCAAAAAATTTTCCTTTCCCTTCCATTATGCCGGAGTGGAAAAAAAGGCACCTCCTTCCTATCTTTTTACATGTCCATGAGCGGGAAAAAACTCACATCGTTCTAACTTTCAAATAATTTTTGCAGTGTCTAAACCGCATTTGATCTTTTATCGCTTTCAACAAATATACCAAATTCCAAAACGCGCCAAAATATAAATTTTTCGTATATCTTTGGAAATTTTGAATGAAAAACTGTAATTTTTTGCAGGTGTGCTTAGAAATACGTCTTCTTTAAGATGATAGTAAAATTTTTATAGATCATGATCCAAAATTGTTTTTGAAAAACTTATAAAAATTATTTAAAAATATAAATTTTAAAAATAAATCATAAAAAAATGGGTGAATTTTATTTGGAATGAAGCTGAATTTCTCAAATAAGTTTCATAAAAAAGAGAGATTTATATATATATATATATATATATATATACAGTAGACTTCCGATTTTTCGCGAGCGGATTATGCGCGGAGCGGATTATCCGCGCCTGCCGCACAAAGTTTTTTTTTACAAGTGTAAAGCAAAGAAAATAAAAATGTACACAAAACTGAGCGAAACGTTAAATTTGCTAAACATCGCGGTTATTTATAGCATAAATATCCCAGGCCTTCTCGGAACCTTCCCTCTGATGTGTAAGTGATTTCTTACCCTTGCAGTGCCCGCTCCACGGCCCTCTTTCGTCTTAATCTTACTGATACGTCTTACTTAATCTTACTGATTTTACAGTAATGCTTTTGTAATTACATAATATATTACAGTATTAAAACAGTACATATGTTTTAATTTTTCTGTGTATCCTCGACGCCTCTCGTAAGTAAAAAGCACTTCCCTGTTTTCATTAAGAAAATGCATTTTAGGTTAGTTTTGAGTGATATACTAAAATGCGTATTAAGCGTTAGTTAAACATTTCCTCCTGTTTATCTTACGTTTTATTGTACATATACATTTTTCAAAGTTGGAATAACTGTTTTCTCTTTTGCTATACACGTTTTTAGCTTTTTTCGGATTATCCGCGATTTTTGTTATCCGCGGCGGTCGCGCCATCCAATTCCGGGGATAATCGGGAGTGTACTGTATATATATATACCAAACTCAATTAACATTGAAGATCTAAAACTTTGGGAGTTAATTTTTTAAAAACTACTCGTGCGAGTTTTACAAAAGTTAGTAGTTTGGCGTAATCATAGAATTAAAATATGGAAAAAAATTGGTATGTCATTTCAGAAAAAGTCTGATTTTTTGTCAAAATACGTATATTAGAACAATGCTATATACAAATCTAATACATATCCTAAGTCGCGCTTTCGAGACATGAAAAACGCAAGTTGAATTTCGTTAATTGGCCCAGTAGAACGGGAGATATAGAACTGTCTCTTTTTTTTCCTTTTCTTTTTTTCTTTTTCAGTTGTGATGTTGCGTGGCCCCAACTTGGCCGCAACAATAGTAGTGACTGCTATGAACTGGAATTACACAAACTCTTGAGAAGGGTTTAACTCCCTTTTTATTTCACTTTAGAAGTTACAGATGCGTTCACTTGACACTCACAAACTATGCCGACCCGGCGGTTAAATAAAAATAAGAAAGTACAACTAAAAATGAATAAATAACAAGTCACTACCTACGAGGCTCTATAAACGTGACTAAATTAACCGCGTTCTAAGATGCAGCTGAGATTTCAGCAAACTTTCTTAATAAAAAGTTGAAAGATTCAACTAACTGCCGAAGTGGGCTCACAGGCCGAAACGCGCGGTTCTTAACTTTCTACCTAGCAACCTTCACGCTCGTGAATCAAGAAAGCACACTTTCGAACTCGTTTTCCTTCTATTTAACTCAAATTACTTCCGCTGACAATTTGAATACTTTGCGCGTTCTATTAAAATTTACATAGTCTGGCATTGGCAATTCCAGGGGAAGGTAAGGCTTGACAGGAAAGATAGCTTAAAATAAATGTTAGTTAAAATAAATATAAACCCTACACAGTGTACATATTATTTTAACGTGAATTTCATTTTTGTTTTGGCAAAAGGTTAAAGATAATCTTTGTTTGAGGTCTCCGAGTTCAATTGTCTTAAAAAGTTTAATTAATAAAACATATTTCCATATAATAAAAAGGGCTATACTTGAGAATAGTCATACTGCGAAATAACTAATCTTTAATGAAATTATTATCAGTTCTTAAATCTCCAATTGCATCTAAAAATAGTCCAATAAATATATATGCACTTGCCAGCGAGATAAAAAGTTAACATATAGGGAAAGATCTGGAGGGAAAAAGAAAAGATATTTCCCTAAAATAAAGTACAACAGATTTCATCGCCTGTAAAAATATAAACACTAATCTCTTCATGCTGTACAAGGAAAAAAATGTAAATATTTGATTTTTTTAAATCCACTTACTGTTTTTAATTACCAAAAGAATAGAAAAAAATTGTTTTTGCCAAAAAGGAATTTTATCGGATATAGAAAGAGGCATTTATTAGTAAAAATTTAATGAAACTTTTGCTTTGCTATCAGCTTAAATGAGCTACGTTCGGATTAATCACTGAGTACATTTTTTGCTTTTTATAATTGGTTAAAAGCAAAGCTTTTGGAGTCTTGAAAATTTACAATTATTTATTCAGTGATTCAGTATTTTTAAATTGCAGTTATTTAACACTTGAGTGTCCTGCCGTCTGGAAGCTGGAAGAAAAAAGACCCAGATTTACTTATTTTACTATTTCAACTAGTACTTATTTTACTACTAGTACTACGGCGTTAGCCCAGAAGAGCTATTAATCCCGTTTTCGCATTTTGCGTTGAATCACTACAAACGGACTATAACTTTTCAAATTGTTGCTACCAAATGTTATCGTCCTGTATTATATTTAACGCAATTAAATAATGAAGAAGCTGCATAAATTTATATATGTTTCTCGCATTGTGAAAAAGCAACGGTCCGAAGAGCCATCAAATTTTGAGTAACGTAATTCCCCACTCGAGTAAAGGCATCTGGAAGGCCGAATTCAAAATTTCTTATATTACCTATTTCATATTTTGGAAAACTTTAACGGATTTTTGATTGACATAATCGACGATTTCAAAGCGAGCAATGGCAACACTGTACGGAAAAAAAAAAATTATCTCCAGCGCGAGAGACTGTGTATAGGATATTCTAAAGATATGCTCATTTTAAAATTATTTTGCGATATTGCTATTGAATTGAATTTTATGGTTAAAGTGCGATGAACATGATATTTAATATATAAAAGTAACACACAAAACGTATAAAACGCCCCTTTGAACGTAATGTAAAATCTAAAACCTTTCTTTTTCTTGCTTTTTTTTTATTATTCTTGTTAATGAAATAAGAGTATTTATCATCGCCGGCATCAGCATCATTGCCATCATTATTAACAAGAACAACATTTTTATTAATTTCACTGTATTAATAGGTTTGGTTTAGTTTTGTTTTCTTGATTATGGCAATGCATTCGAGGACTATCTTCCTAGGGAGAGGGGTGCGTTCGTGGAGGACTTTCTGACGGAAACCTGCCTCATATAGACTTTACACATGGGCAAAACCACTAAACCTCATGCAGCCAAACCGTTTACGGAATTCGAACCTCCGACTGAATTATCAGTATTTATCGATTTTGCCGCTCTTCTGCTGGTTTGGCGATTGGGTCCCCTAAAACTCCAATCGCCCTTTAAAAGGGGGAGTATATAAGGTATTTCTCCCGCCTTCCTAGCATACCTTTGGGGTGCATTAGTCAGCACGCTTGGCGCGTATTCGAGAGGTCCGTCGTTCGAGTCCTGGCGAGGGCAATGCTCATTTTTCACGTCTCCTGCTTCCTGTTAAGTAACCTTCCTTCCTGTTAAGTAACCTAAAAGTGAAATAAAATAAAATAAATAATAGGGAAATAACACCCCACATATAGAAAAAACAGATTTTGGTATTTGTTGCCGAAGAAAGCTTACAAGTTTACAAGATGAGAATGTTTTTTCCCAAAAACATTTTTTGATGCTTGAAGCAAAGTCAAGTGAGAGAACATTCATGTGCACACACCAGAAAATAATACATCTAATTAATTAATTATTATAACTTTGTGCTGATATGCAAAAAAAACATATATGTTTTTTAATTTCTGAAACTTCTGAAATTTTCTCTAATAGTTCATTCTGGGGATAACACGAATTTCCGTAACAAAATGTTCTTCAAAACCTACCGAAGTATTATAGAAGTTTACTCACAGAGTTCAATATTCTTCCTACATTTGTATAAATTTGATTTTCAAAACTGTAAAAAAGCGCTTAATTATTTAATTTAAATCACACTACTTATATGTCGATATTTCATGGAATGATATTTAAGAATGTAAAGCAGAAAACTCAAAATCATGAAAGCAAATTATCTTTATCTTGAAATTTGCATAATCTGGCAGATGTTATTTCTGTTTGTACATTTGTTGAAAATTTAACTGTCTCTCATTTTTCACTGCTCTGTTCTAATATATATATTTATATATATATATATAAATTTTACAACACTCCATAAAGCTGGTAATATTCAATAGCGAATTCAGAACAGCCAGTATTTTTCAGGAAAGGGATAGTTATCTGTTTTCCCAAATCGTTAATAATATTTTTATTTGATTTTATTCGGGGTACAAAGTGATTAATTTTTAAGTAAGAATGCAATTGCGAAATTGGTTTGTTTGTCCTGCTTGTAACTAAAGTCCGCGTTTGAATTATTTATATCATAATTATCTTCAGCTTCAACGCCTTAGAAATAATTAAGATTTGCATTAAAGATTTCAACTAAGTAATAATTATATTTTGCAGTAATGTCAATAGTTTTTCCGTATTTATTGAATTGCGTTAAAATAATTTTAAGCGATTTCATTTTTTGGTAATCACCGAAGGCTAGTGCAAAAGTGCTTTCTATTTCAATTTTAAAGAACGAAAAAATCGAATAGTCTTCAGATGTCATTACAATCTGGAAAATTAATGCATTGAATCCAGAAAAGTTCGAAATTACGCTCGGAGTGGAATCATTCCAGAAATTCTCTTCGGTAAAAGAAAAAAAAAATCTGAAATCTACGTTTAACTTCCAAATTACGATTTTTAAAATGAAAAGGAGATGAAATCTTCTCGTCTGAAAGTTTCTTGTTCTTTTGAACCACTATTCATTCATCGAACAAACAGGACTAAGGGAAGGGGAGGGTAAAAAAATGAAAAATCGATGAAACTCAGGAGAATTCATTCGTACAAGATGTCTTAGAGCTTCGGCAAATGTTTGCTGAAAAGTAAAGCATAATTGAAAAACTTCTTTTCATTTCTTTTTACAGAATTCAACCCAAAGAATTCGTCAGAGGGTGGGGGAAATCAAAGCAAAACTGATTTATCTTTTATAATGATCCCTCAGCCATAATACGTCAGGTATTTATGCCATCATAATTACTTCTGTCTTTTAAAAGGTATATTTGCAGTTCCCTTCTTCAAGGCCGCCGAGATTAATGAATTCCATACCGTTTGACTTTCAGGCATAAGATGCGAAGAAGTTGAAACGTTTAAGGGTAAGAAAAACCTCTTTGAAGGCTATTTATAGCTTTTTTCATTAATGTCATATTCTTTATGAATGTGACAGCTAATCAATGACTTCTTTTTATGATATTTATAACTGATCTAGAATTAACAACAATGGTACAGTCATCTTCAACTCACATATTACTGAACATCATATTATTTATCAGATAACTAGCAGCTTCGCTGCCAGCCTTCGTCTGCTTTTAAATGTACGGGAAAATGGCTGAAGGGCACATCAAACGTTAAGTTTAAAAACTGCGTAGAATTTTACTCTGCAGAACAACTTCATAAAAAAAGTTATTACGTATAACAAAATTACAATGAAGTAAGCAATATCCCTTAATACAAATATTAATTATCCTAATAAATAAATTAACCAACTTCCTTTTGCAAATTCTTAAGAACTCAAATGGTATGAAGGAGGCTAAGAACTTTGTTTCTAAAAAAATCACTCAAAACTTTTCAATATCTTAAAAACAGGGAAATGAGCAATAAATAACATAAAAGAATACAAAAAACAAAAATTCAGAAAAGCAAAGTATAATTAATGATATTTTATCTTATATTTTCAAGAGAAAAAATTAAAATTGAATAAGCTTTATCCCTTAAAACAAATATTAATTATCATAATAAAAAAGTAACCAACTTTCCGTTGAAGAAAGAAAATCATTCAAAACTTTTCAATATCTTACAAACAGTGAAATAAGCAAAAAATAACATGAAAGCAACTCAAAAAACATAAAATTCCGCGCAGAATTTTACTCTGCAGAACAACTTTATCAAAACAAAAAATCAATAAAAATGTATTAATTATATAGAAAAATGACAATGAAATATGCCAATCTCTTAAAAACAGTGACATAAGAAAAACGATGAAAAGTTGTTGCCAAACCCATATTTCTAAAAGAATGAAACTATTCAAAATGGTACAATTTCATCCAAATTCTATCAACAACAATAAGACAGGAAAATTGTTGCCAAAATCACATTTTTAAAGATGTGAGATATGAGAAGTGTACTTGGAAGCTTCATTTAAAAAAATTTTTAAAATACAAAATATTATCATTTTTCCAAAATTCTTTTTGTAAAAGCAGTCGCAAGGATGAAAGTTTAACGTGTCCAAAAGTCAAAGAAAAATAAACGATACATTTTTTAAAAAAACCTTTTTTAGAAAAAATCCCGTTAAAAAGGTGTTAAGCTCACTTTGTTAAATAAATTCGTAATTAATCGATTTATTGAAACACGAAATTTATTTTAAGTTCGTAAAATAGCCTACGTTTCATGGAGATGTAAAAATGGAATGTGTAGAGTAAAATCTCGCTTTCCTATAGCCCATTATGTCTCAAAATGATGCAGTTTCGTCACAAAACATATAAAATAAAACAATTCTAATTCGAATTTCGAAAAAATCGCTTCGAGGTGCACTGACTCTTGCCTTGATGCACCTATGTACCAAATTTCGTAGGCGTGGGTTAACGCGCATTTAAATAAACAGAAAGGATTATTTAGTCGAATTTTAAGCAGGACTGATTAATTTAGTCAATTAATTCTGTTGTTATTCTATTTTTCGAAATAAATTTGAAGACTGGACTTAAAATAGTGGCACCATATTTAGACCTACCATTCATTATTTCTTATTATATTCTGATTTAAAATGTGGCCTTTTAAGAGGGGTGTTTAGCGACACAGAATAGCTATACGGAGCAATTTCTGGTCGAATTACTCTTGTTTACTAAAACTATGAGCACGGATTTAGAAAAAAAAACGAATTGAACAAAATGTCAGATTATTTACTTCATTTTTAAAGGGAGGCAATATTCTGCTTTGCGAGTATAATTTGCTAAAATGACTAAAAAAAGTGAAGTCTTGAAATAATCTGTCAGACAACGATCTCTCATGAAAAAGTGTACAATATTTTGCCAATTTAAATGGTCAAAAACTTCTTCATGAAATGAAACTAATTTTTGTCTAGAATGAAGTTAACATTATAGAAGTCTTATGTACCATCCAGCGCTTCCTCGAGAATTTTACTAAAACTAATACATGTCTAAACGTTATACAGATTTCTATTGTTTTAATAAAATAATTTTAAATATATAAGTAAATATATATAAAATGCATATAAAATTTTTATATTTAAATATGTAAATTTTAAATATATAAATAGTTATAATAATTTTAATATATATTTATCGCTAAATCAGCTGAATAATATATTAGCAAAATTTAATAAAGAAACTTTAAAAAATCTGAACGTTTTCAGGTTTAACACTAAGCCCAAAAGGGTGTTTTTTACTTACCTACACATACACGTTTCGAGAGCATTTTGGCTTACGCCACTTTGGGCTGAAAATATTTCAAACCAACATATCTTTAGAATTTCCGATAGACAGTCTCGTGTGCTGAAGAGAAAAATAGTTTATTCCTTATAGTATTTGCCACTGCTCGCTTTGAAATCGTTGAGTATTTTTATCACATGTTCGTTAAAGTTTTACAAAATATGAAACAGGCAGTAAAACAAATTCCAAAGTCGTGCTTCCAGGTGCTCATATTCGGGTGGAGGGCTATGTTATTGAAAGTTTGATGGCTTTAGGTACTTTATTTTTCCCAGTACAAGAAACAGACATACGTTAATGCAGATTCTTTATTGTTAATTTCTTCAAATATAGTACAGGACAATAATATTTGGTGGTAAAAATTGTAAAATGACTATTATTGTGATTCAACGCAAAGTCTCGTTTTGAGACAAATAGCCCTTCTTGGCTAACGCTGTAGGGGATACAACCTCTGGTATTCTTCTCGTGAGTCGTTTTGCGAAGAATATTTTGACTGAATGTCATTTGATATTTCCAGCTTTATGAATGCTAAAGCTGAGCATATTACGTTATCCATAAATGTTACAAAAATGGGTGACGTAGCATTTTCGTTGATTTACCTTATAAAGTTATTTGGTTATATCGTGAGCAAGAATCATATAAAATAAACTGAACATTCGGTCTGGAATCTTCCGACTGTTATCTGAACTCATTGCTAGCTGCCTAGAAAGATACGGTTAAAGATACGATTCTCACTATACAACAATTTCGTTTTATTCTTTTTTGTATTTACGTTTAGCGTGGATGTAAAGGAAACAGATATCGATGTAGTATTCGAATACGCTTCAAATACGCTTTCATACTTGAAATCTGAAATTAATATTTAATAAACATAGTTGCTTTGCATTGCTTTTAATGCATGCTTCTCTTAGTACCATTTTAAGGATTTACGGCTTGCTGAATGCAATATACAGTTATTTTCACAAAATTTTAATTCGATATATAGCTTTAGGGTAAAAATAAAATTTTAGGAATAAAATAAACATCTCTTCGCATCTCTATTTACATACATGAATATATTTTATCACTTCAGTAATTTTTCAGATAAAAGCGAGCAAACATGTACTATGTAGAAATACGCGTATTACAATTTTTAACACCGCAAGAAATGAAGTGTAATGTAAATAAATTTTAAAATGCCAAAATTAATTTTATTGCAGAATTTGAAGTTCGTCTGTTTAACTCTAAGACGGCAAAGAGCTTACATTATATATATATATATATATATATTTGCCTTTAGTTTGTAGGGTTTATATTTATTTTAATTAACATTTATTTTAAGTTTAAGCTATCTTTCCTGTCAAGCCTTTACTTTCCCCTAGAATTTCCAATGCCAGAGTATGTAAATGAGTAGAACGCGCAGAGTATTCAAATTTTAGCAGAAGTAAATTGAGTTTAAATAGAAGGGAAACGAGATTGTAAGTGTGCTTCTTGAATCACGAGCGTGAAGGTTGCTAGGCAGAAATTTAAGAACCGCGCGTTCGGCCTGTGTGCCTATCTCGGCAGTTCGTTGAATCTTTCAACTGCTTAACCTTTTGAGGCAGGGGCATTGGTAGCAGTAATAGCTACCAAAGGACGGGATATCTTGAACCGAATGCTTTCCCCCTTTACGAAATCACCTCCTATTTGCAACAAAGATTCTTGTGTGTAGTTTAATGGATTCTTAGAGGGGTGCATCTATGTCGCAAAAGGAAGACCTTTGATAGAGATAAGTGGTTAAAACCCCAGAACGTCAAATTTGACATTTCACCCCACTTTTCAGCCTGGAAAATGGGGGAAAAAGACATGGCCACTAAAGTGGACAACCCCGTCTTTTCAAAGAGAGGACTCTATGGCCACTATAATGGCCATCCCGTCTTCAAAAGGTTAATCAGTAAGCTTGCTGAATCTCAGCTGTATTTTAGAACGCGGTTAAGTTAGTCACGATTATAGAGCCTCGTAGGTAGTGATTTCGTTATTTATTCATCCTGTCATTTATTTTTAGTTGTACTTTTCTATTTTTGTTACACCGCCGGGTCGGCGTAGTTTGTGAGCGTAAAGTGAACGCATCTGTGATTTCTAAAGTGGAATAAAAAGGGATTTAAACCCTTCTTACGAGTTTGTGTACTTTACAGTTCATAGCAGTCACTACTACTGTTGCTGACAAGTTGGGGCCTCGCAACATCATAAGTTTAATTTTATGTGATACGTTTTCTTGGCTTTCACAATATAAGAGATACGAATGAGATATATTTCAGCAATCAAAGTATTTTAATAATGCGTAAAACAGTTATAAAAATATTTTATATGTTTGATTTCTAATTCAATAATTTAATATTTAATTCAAAATTAATTTATGCATACTGCTTGTATATAATTATATAAAACCGAACTTAATACACATTGTAACATTTTGTTCCAAATAGATGTTTTCGAACAAGAATAAATTTGATTATTCGTGTAAATTTTCGTTCAGTATGATAACACTAATGACAATAATCTGTTATGGTTTTGTGGCAGAAAAACAATTAGTAAGTCTTTCATATTTTGCGGCAAAAATGTCAGTTATAAAGTCAAAAATTTTGCAGTGGACTTTTTTTCTTTACAACAATAAAATGTTCCTTAAACTTATTACTCAATATCATTGGTCAGTTTGGGTATGTAGTTAAATTTATTCAAACTCGGTATGCTTTATTTCCACCCAGACTGATTTAAATTACATCAATTTGTCAAAATGTCTGGCTGATATACTGGCGTCAAGATTACAAAATCGAACTGTCTTAGAAAAAGCACTAAACGAAACAGTATTTATCAAAAGCAGCAAAACAATTTATAAACCACTTATTTCTCTTGAAGGATGATTTGGTAAACCTCCGCTAGGGGGCATTTTACTTAAAAGCTTAGCTACTCTACTAGACGCGCTGCAATCTTGAAGAATGGAGGCCGTTATCCTCGTAACCGCGCTTAATAGCAGCCGTATTTTGTAATGCAGTGACGGATAGTTGTTGCCACAAGCTTATATTGAGCACATGAAGGACTGATATGAAAATTGGAAAATTTTCCACAGACATATAAATTGCGAGACCTGCATAGTATGCTGAGAGAGATCTTGGTGCAATAGCGTAGACAACAGCTCCAGTATACGAAATGCAATTGTTTTTCTCTGGAGGAAGTACAGAAGGAAAAAGGTGGAACATTATATTAAAAATTCTCCTCTTCAAAGACATAAATAAATTCGATAAAATGTATTGTGTAATTTTGAACTCCTTGACCGTATTTACAAAGTGTAATTTCCATCATCATCAAGCCCACCAGCGGCCGAGCGGTAAAGTCGCTGAACACTGGTAGTTCGGTCCGAGGTTCGAATCCCGCGAACGGGCTGGCTGCATGGGTGTTTTCGTGGTTTTCCCCATGTGTAACGTGTATACGAGCCCGTTTCCCTTAGAAAGTTCTCCATGAAGGCATCCCTCCCCTTAGGCAGATAGCCCTAGTGTGCTTTGCCATAATTAAATACACCACCACACAACACCACACCACCATCATCATCAAATTAAGTTTCACAAAGTATCATGATGGAAATGAACGGAAAAGAAGAGGTTTACATTTCCTAGAAATGCACTTTATGAAGCTAAAGTTAAGATCAGAATCTTCTGTGGGTCATTAAATCAATAAACTAACGAATATTCGTGAATTTTTTACAATCATGTAATAAACCTGAATCTCGTGTTCTTTTAAAAACTTGCTAATACGTTCCTGACGTTTCGAACGCCAAAGACTTCCGTAAAACAAAACAGTGAGTTTTTGAAAAAGGTTTTAAGAAACTAGAGTGTAAATTCTTATTGATGATCCGTTTTGGATTGCAAAATTGATATTTAGCAGAATTTGCCTGAAGTGAGGGCTATGGTGAATGTTATCATCAAGTTATACGTAGTATACGTGTAACAAAATATATAGAATCGCAAAATATTTTTTACTGTTCGTTAACTCTAAAGAGAGATATGTTATCAGAGGTAGACTATAAAAAAATAAACTAGTAATTTCTTCTAAGAATACTTTCGTTAATTATGGCATACAGTAATGGTATTTTGTTCTAAATTAAACATTATTTATTCAAAAACAATACGTCACAGGATATTTGGCGATCGGGTTTAGAATTAACGATGGAAATACTGTGAAATTCTATCCAAAAATCTGTGTAAAAAAAATTCACTAATTTTGTTTGTAGAGTAATTAGGTTTTATTTGAGGCAGGAAATGTGAAAACTACGTAATGCCCTCTCCGGGATACGAACCCTGGACCTGTCGAATATGCCAATTACACCATGAAAGAACGCGGAAAGGAGGGAGAAAATGCCTTATATATTCCCTCCCTTTTAAACAGCGATTAGGATTACAGGACGCAATCACCAAATTCTGATGGTGACGAATTATTGTCCACCACCTTTTACTTCCGGCTCTACTGTAGCATCATTAGGTTTTCTTAAGTAGGGTGTGTGTGTATGAGTATGGCAAAGCCTCGAGGGTTATCTGCCTAAGAGGAGGGATGCCTTCGTGGAGGACTTTCTAAGGGAAACTGGCTCGTATACACGTTACGCATGGGGAAAACCACGAAAACGCCCATGCAGCCAGCCCGTTCGCGGGATTCGAAACTCGGACCGAACTACCAGTGTTCAGCGACTTTACCGCTCGGCCGCTGGTGAGCCCTTTCTTAAGTAGGAGAAGTGAAAAATATGCAATTATCTCACCCGGATTCGAACCCTGGACCTCTCGCATGCGCATTAAGCATGCTTGCAGTTACCATGAAGGAAAGTTGGAAAGTTTCAAATCATCTTGCGTTTACTTTGTAGGATAATATTTCCTCCTAAAATGGAAGCAATTCATTTTTAGTCTAAAGGGGCAATTTGCCCAGAAACACTATTAATTTCGCTTTCGCATTTTGAGTCAATTCACGATAAGCACTGTTTCACTTTGCAAATAGTTGCCACCAAATACTGTAGAGTCATTAGGATTTTTTGGAAGCCAGAGAGATGAAAAATTAACAACCGCCTTCGCCAGAAATCGAACCACGGACCTCTGGAATACCGGCCCAGCGTGCAGAACCACTACACCACGAAGGACGCTAGGAAAGTGGGAGAAATACCTTATAATATCATCGCCCTGTATTATATTTAAAGAAATTAAATAATGAAACATCTGGATGAATGTATGTATGTTTCTCCTGTAATAAAACAACGGTACCTAGAGCCATCAAAGTTTTAATATCGTAATCTTCCATAGAATATGGGCATGTAGAAGCCCTAATTTCAATTTGAAATTTATTTTATTGTCGATTTCATATTTTGTAACACTTCAACGAATTTTTGATTAACAAACTCAACGATTCGAGCAATAGCAACACTGTACCGAAAAAAAAAAAAAAATCATTTTTATCTCCAGCGCGCGAGACTCCGTATCTGAAATTCTAAAGATATGCTCATTTTAAAATTCTTTTGGGATATTGCTGTTGAACTGAATTTTATTGTTTGAGTACGTAGATCATGATATTTAATAAATAAAGGTAATACACAAAACGTTAAAAAACGCCCTTTTGAACGTAATTTAAAATCTGAAACCTTTCAGATTTTTTCCTTACATTGTTCTCTTTTAATACAATTTAATAATTATTGATCGTGGTGGAAATGAATTTTACTAATTAATAGCGGTTTTACTTTACTGATTAACAGAATTCTCTCAGCCAGTTCAAAGTCTGATTGCATTTTAATTATCAGTAATAATTACAGTGTCACTCATTTCGATGTTGGTTGCAACTTACTTTATCTACCACGGATGTTTCGATCAAATCCTATTTTATCCGTACATTTTGTCTCTGCCTTTAACTAAGCTCAATCTATAAGACAAAATATTCTTTTACGTAAAAAAAAAATTAAACTTTTTATTTATTTTTACTAGCACTTTTTTTTCAAACAACCAAAAATTCTGCAAAATTCATCTCAAAAATCTTTGAAAATTTCTCTATTACCTATACCACATTAGAATGTAACAACCCGTGAGGAAAATGATACTAAATGACGTCATCAAGGCAGCACAAGAACTCCAGTTGGCGCGGAATTTTTTCCCACTAAAATGAAACTCGTAAATGCTGGGCTCATCAGCTCCTAAAAAGGCCGACTTTTTATTTCTTCTTTTTCTTCAAACATCCTTGTAAGACTTTCTTATTTTTTTTCTACCCAGAAATCTTTATACTTAAGAAAAAGTCCTGTCAAAAGAACTATTATTTCTCACATCTTACCCATGTAATGTTCTTTCCTTGACACGAAATTTCTTATTAAAAGTCTCATAACGCAATGCAGTGCTGACTTCGTATGTTGTCACAATTCTGGTGACTTCATTTAATATACCGTTCTTTTATTAGTTACTACTTTTCAAAGACAGACATTCAGTTAGAGATTCTACTACACATTAAATCATCTGCTTTTCTGTTCTTTTTTTAAATCAGAGGATCTTTTTTTTCCTTCGGCTGAGGGAATAAAATGTTGCTATAAATATGACTTTTATAATTTTATAGGACATGATATAGAGGTTGTTAAAAGTTTATGGAATTTTATGGATGGAAAACTATAAAAAATATCAGTTTTTATCTCACTGTTTTTCTCTTGTTTTCTTTCTTTATGGTGTAAGTCAATGATGGCAAGTTTTCAATTCCATATTTTTATTTTAATCTGCCCTGAATTTTGTATGAGTTTGACATTTCTGATGAATCTAATGACAACGGAATAACTTCATTTGAAACTAATTTTTTAATTTACACATCTATTTTAAAGCAACCTTGCTTGAGGTCAGATTCAGTGGCACTAAATAAATAAATAAATAAACGTAAAATCTGCATATATTTAAAGTAGACAAAAGAAAAGGGCAGAAAATGAATAACATGTCTTATTTTAGAAAAACGTTGATACTAACGATAGGTAGTCTTCAAAAAAACACTTTATTTGATGGTAAACCTAAAACTGGTCTCTATCTCAACAGTTAATTCAAGTTAATAAAAAGTTTGAGAATGCCATTAATTAGGAGTATCGCCAAACGAATTTTCCTTAATTTCATATGATCACTCCAACTATTAGAAATTTTAAAACTGCATACATATCATTTAAATTTATTATACATTAAAGATACATACGGAAACGAAATGGTACATTTGGTGTATTAAAATAAAAATTGATATTTTATTTTACTTCGGAGAGGAATTTATTTTACTTACTTACTACGATGATTTTGAAACTACCGTTAAAGAATTTTTTTATCTAAGTAGGCGAAAATAATTAAAGAAAAAATATAAACGATAGTATAGTCTCATCTACCCTCTATAACACTCAATCGCAACCTTCCATTTCAAAACTGAACATGATTTTCTTTCGAAAAATTTGCATAAGTCTATAGTCAGAATTGTGCTTGATGTGAAAATGATAGTGAAATTAATTTTTCCAACAAAACGTTCTTTTCATACAGAAATCTGGTGTCCGCCGATAACATCGCGGCAAAAACATCGCGGACGAAAACATCGCGGAGAAAACAACGCAAGGCGAAAACGTCGTGCTACAAAACATCGTGGGAGAAAGCATCGCAAAGAGAAAACATCGCAGTCCTAAAACATCGTGGTAAAAAACATCGTCGTCGAAAATAAAGCGCTTCAAAAACTTCGCAGTTTAAAAACATCGTCATCGAAAATATCGTGGTAAAAAATAAAGTATCTACAAATCATCGCATGACGATAACATCGCAGACATGTTTTTTCAAAACATGCTTTAATAACTGTAAATGAATATTCCCATAATGATTTGTGAGGGCAAAATGTAAAGAAGGATAATTTTTACTTTCACATTTTTTATTAACTGAAAAAGTAACAAGGAAACTTAAGCATAGAAAATTAAATGCAACTTATAGCTTATACTTTTCATGAAAAATTACCAGTAAAAGCTTTATAAAAAATGATTTATTAATGGCCTTTGTTAGTTAACTATATCGGTTTAAAATTCTATTAATTGCTATAAGTTGCATTAATTTGCTATGTTTAAGTTTCCTTCTTACTTTTTCAGAAAAATTTATTAGTTAATAAAAAAATGTGAAAACAAAAATTATCCTTCTTTATATCTTGCACTCACAAATCATTATGGGGATATCCATTTACAATTATTAACGCATGTCTGCGATGTTATCGTCATGCGATGATTTGTAGATACTTTATTTTTTACCACATTTTCGACGACGACGTTTTTAAATTGCGAAGTTTTTGAATCGCTTTATTTTCGACAACGATGTTTTGTACCACGATGTTTTAGGACTGCGATGTTTTCTCTTTGCGATGTTTTCTCCCACGATGTTTTGTAGCACGACGTTTTCGCCTTGCGTTGTTTTCTCCGCGACGTTTTCGTTCACGATGTTTTTGCCGCGATGTTTTCGGCTGTAACTCAGAAATCTAGTGTGTAAAATATAAATAAAATAAAAAAAAGTAAATAAAGATTTTCAAAAAATTTGAAAACATTCAAATTTTATATTACGCCTAAAGAGGCGTATTAGATGAGTTTCGACCCTACATTCGGGTGGAATATTACGTTATTCAAAATTTGTTAGCGCTAGGTACTGTCGTTTTTTCATAGTGCGGGAAACATACATACATTCATGCAAATAAATTCTTCATCATTTAATTCTTTAAATATAATACAGGGCGATAACGTTTGGTAGCGACAGTTTGAAAAGTGAATCAACGCATTTAGTGATTCGACGCAAAATGCCGTTTCGAGACTAATGGTCTTTCTAGGCTAATGCCTTTTTTTGATTAAAAAAAAATTTTGATTAAAAATTTTTTTTTGATTAAAAAAAATTCAAATAGAGACTTTTTCATCTCTTCGTTTCAGTTTCTTACTTTGTATTTACGGGAAACTATTTCAAATTTACTAATTACCACACTTAGTGCAAAGTTTCCTTTGCTATTCAGCATATGAATACTTGCTATTCACCATATGATTAGTACTGCATAGAAATACATTAATGTTGTATACGGCGCATTCATTTCTTAAGTTTTGAAATTAATTAAGACTGTAATCTTATGTTGTAGTTCTCACCGAAATCTTGCTTTAAGAATACGACATTATTTCTTCTTAATTCATACCCTCTGGGTTTTGCGAATAAACGTATTTAGTACATGTATGCATGTTCGAAGAAGGAAAATACTTCTATGGAGAATTTTGAGAAATATTAATTTCCAGTATTAGCTCATTTTATGCAAGAATGTTTAGATTTTAAACAAACTTTTATGAGCTTAATTTCCTTCATATGGAATCCAGGCCAGTCCATTTAAAATCTCTTTAAAAAGAATGGAAATTTCCTTAAAAACCTTTTCCATAGAGAGTCATATAAAAATAAAATCTAACGTTCCCATATATACCCGTAAAGCAAAGTTTTCTGATGTCGAAATTTTATCACGGTTTATTTGAATTAAAAGATTCGATATCTTTATGTTAACGTTTTCTCGATATTTTGATTTCCAGATTTCGTTTGCCAGTCATCAAATCCGGGACAAACTGGCAGTGTTTAGTTGCTATCCCTTTCGGCAGCTTGTAGATCGTCGATAATGGTAAAGGTATGAAACGTTTTAGTCAATACATTCTTTCTTGAATAGTTTCGGGAATATGGTATTTAAATATATGAACATCTTTTTAACCCATTAAACATTGCATACATTTTCCATCTGGGAATTTTTGTTTTATCATTACTATGTATATTTGATTTTTTTCAGAAATTTTTCACCTATATTGTTAACGCTATTTCGAGATATCACTATAAAATTCTTCATCTTACTTTAAACTTTGCAGCTGAGACTATGAGATCAAGAATATGCTATTTAAATAAAGCCTGTAACTTTCTTCTAAACATCTTCGTTTACCATTAATAAATTCCCAAGGTGATACAATAATTTTAAATATAAACACAGAAAGACACCATATTCCTCCTGAAAGGGTACATTTAAACAGTGAATGTTCCTTTCAGAAGTAGAAAATTTTTGTATTGTAGAATGTAGTGGAAATCGAATATGGAGATCTAAACAACCTAAATGGTTAAATGATCTATGAATTCAGTGTATCTAAAAATCATACTACAGAGTTAGCGTAAAACAATAGACAGCTTCAGTGCTTGAAATGGTCTCTGTCTTGTTTCTATCAGGAAGCATTTAGTACCATATTATACAACACGTCTTCATGTGTGACGCCTTCTCCTTTCGTTTTTTAGCATCACATCAATATTGCGTGAGAGTTTGATATCAGTCGAGCACTATAGCTACTAATTAGGTAGAAAAAGCTGTTTGTGCGCTTGAGAAACAAGCTAAACTTTGCTACTGTTGCAAAAGCAAATTTTGCTACTCTTACGCAGCGTCATTTTAAACCATGATAAGGACGAAAATCTCTGAAACCAAATCGCACTGGTCGCTCAATAGACCAAAACATGCCTCTGATATGTTGGTCACCAAAAGATCATCATTTAATACAGTGTAACTACTTCTTGTTAGAACATATCAAGTAACGAATTTTTGTTCTTTCCCTTCCCACAAGCTTGGAAGATGTGTCACAGAGCGAATCACGAGGGTCCTAAACAATGTGTCACAGAGCTGAATATGTCACAGAGCTGAATGTGTCACAGAGCTGAATGTTGTCATGGACGTGCTGACACATATTTGAAAAGAACTTGATTTCATCCAAAAATAATAGTATACATAATGTCTGCAACTTAACTACGTCAACTTTAGAACATGCTCTTCTAACTGGACGATTATTTTAACCGTGTTATTAAAACTCTTGTTTCTATAAAACTTTAAGTGTCTATTTCTTTTATACTAATACTTTTCTGATGTTAGGAAAGTGTATTTATGGACAATGATAAGAGTTCCAATCATAATAAAAACATCCGTTCTCAGAATTGCAGAATCGCATAGAAGTATGTACTTTCTTTTAAACCTCAGTGAAGTGCATTTTCGCCTTTGGCATTCAACGGTTTATCGTGGAGCAGAGAACGCTTTAGTAAATTAGCTGCTTATCCGAAGTTGGATCGTAATCTTGACCGTGTCATGGTCAGCTGTTCAGTAAAAGGCAAAGAACAGAGAGTCTCGTATCCAATTTTAAGACTGTGTATTAATTACTTCATTCTAGAATTTGCTTCACAGTGATCCTTCGAGAAGCAAAAACATTTCTAAGAGTAGACATCCAGTACAGTGAACGAAAGCAAAAGGTACATAAGTCAGCCGTGTCGAAAAAGCTACGACATTCACAAAAATGAATTATCGTTGGTTTATCACGCCTAACCAGCTCACAAAGTCAAAAAGCCACAAGATTCACAAATTCCGGGTATTTATAAATTAATACAGTTAAACCAACAGTTAAACCTCTCAGCCGATCCTTAATGAGAAAAATCCACAAAGAGAAGAACAACCAATCATAATATTTCTCTCACTTAACAGATGAACTGAATTGGAATGAGTTCCTTTCTGAAGAAACTTTCGTAGTCAAGTTACAACAAACCTGTTGGCGAAACCTTGCCGCCAAACGAAATAGATAAATCTCTTACCTGTTTTCAGACGAATGTAATAATTCCAAAGACTTAAATTTAATATAACTTTGCCACACGGTTCTCACAGTATTCTGCATATTAACCTGATAATGAATTGAATTGAAAGCAAAAATCATCTCTGGACAATGTCACCCTGAGACCCATCCAAATTCAAAAGAAGCAAGCCAAAAAAATATTTTAAACTGCAAATGGCTGCATTTTCAGTTAAGACAAAACTCAACCAAGAAACAATGAGAATGAACTAACCTTTTTTACTTCCTTGTTCGAAATAAAAGTAGTATTGTAAACGAAAAAAATTCGAGTGTCAGATTTCAACAAAAATCATCTGTACGTACGGACAGAATAAAGACTGTTTTTGAGGTAAAGAAAGGTATAAAAGAAGCTATATATATATCTGGAATTTTGATTTTTTTTCGCTGGACTTTTGCGGATTGTAACATGAATTTTAAATGGATTCAAAAGAGATTCCGTCTATATGTACGTAAACATGTACGTATGTATGTATCTCTCATAACTCAAGAACGAATAGCCGTAGAACGTTTAGATTTTCTATCTGGGACTGCTATAACATGCTGAGCATCTCTCGTTTTCGTTGAAATCAGCTGCACTAATCGTATATAAATATATATATATATATATATATATTCCCACTCTGTTAACTGGCTTGGTAAGCTTAGATTTTTATTTTTAAATGTTGGTAAATTGGTAATTTTTTTCTTAAAAGTGATTATATAACTTTTATGTTCCGGTTAAGGATTTTATGCCTTTAGTTCATCTGCATGCAAAATAAAATAAATAAAATTATTGATAATTTAAAACTTTGAGTTTAGCCTACGAAGGCAGCAATTTGTTTACATTTGAATTCAGTAAAATAGTGAATTATATCAGTCTCTGCAATCTTCAATGTCTTTTTGTCGAGTGGGAACATAATTAAACTTTCAGTCTTGTGCACTAAAAAATTCTGCCTTCCTTGCCCGCTGCCGAATTGCAATTTTTGCATAGACACTCTAATTTTAACTGTAAAAACTGTTTATTTAATTTTTTTAACTTATTTGGTGTTTCATGTTTTTTCTGTATTTTACAATTCTTTATGAACATGTTTTCAGTTTTTATTTGTTTTTGCTTTTCCGCGGTATATGAACTGATTTATTTGAATGAAAATGTATTTGTAATGAAATTCAAGAAAATAAGTTTAAATGAAATGCAGCAAGAAACTATGAGTAATTTAATAAGCCGGTACCAGGTCATGTGATGTCCACATCAGATTTTATTTCCTTTCGTTAAAAGGAGGTTTCAATTTAGTAACGTTGTATTAAAAAATTGTTTCTCGTGTTAAAAGTTATAAATATTATATGCTTAAAATATGAAACTTATATACAATGTGTGATAGATTCCTTGTATAGAGTTTTCTACGTATTAATCGTTTTTAATTTCGCTCGCTTTAAATCGAGATCGAAGTTCCACTGCATTACTCCATTTTGTTTAAAGCAGAATAGGTTGAATATTTTCGGGATTGTAATCTAACGGTACGGTTTTGTTTTCAGTTGAAAATCTTGTTATGTTGTCATTTTATATCAAAAGCGAGTTTGTCAAAATATTTGAGATAAGAGAAGCTTAAAACAATACTGACAGTAATAATAACAACAAACATGAATTTGAAAAATATATTGGAAGTAATAAGTAAAGCAAATAATATAAAAGAGGAAAATACACGAAAATATATAATATAAGCCAGTGAACAACAACGCGATATCTTGCATATGAAAAGTTATATCACAGAAAATATTTGCTAACAGCAATATAAACTTTTAAGACCTATGTGTCATTAGTGAAAAGCTGAAACAGCTTTCATAAGAAACAAAGGAAATTAAATAGAGATTCACTAGATTACTTTTGTTGTCTGAATGCGATTTGTTTATAAAAAGATTGTTTTGTTTAGGTAACTTTATGCTTAATTTATTTAAAAAAACTAAATTTCTTTAATGAAATGTCTTTTTTAGCAATTTTAAATATTCTAAAATAGTCTTTGAACTTTTAATGCCCTCGAGGAAAGGAATCCGCGAAAAGAAAATTTGAACTTTTAGCAACGAAATTCTGAACACATTTATTTTGCATTTTATACTATTTTTCTTGGGAACCGAAACAAAAAACTAAATATTTTATGAAAAGAAAATGAAATAGTCATAGATTACACATTTGAATAAAACATGAATATTTTAAATCATCTTTGAGAATAGTTTTTCTACTGCCGGTAGGAAATGACGTAATTATTAAGCAACAATTATCTTTAAATTTTCTTATGTGTGACGTTTTTAGGATTTCGTGCATTTGCAAGAAAAAAAGCGTTCTCAGGTTAATGTGTTTCAATATGTCTTAAAAAGTATTAGTTATTTTAATAACGAAATAGATGCCTTTTTCTTTTTTAAGAAATGTTAGAAACCTCCTTTATTCCGATCTCAATTTTTAAGCTCCATTTCGTTAAGATATGACTGTTGTATTTGGCTTTTATTTACTTTGCTGTTGTATTTGGCTTTTATTTTTTATAAGTACTCCTCTTGTGAAGTCATTAGGTTAATTGGAAGCAGAAAAGATGAAAAATATGCAACCGCCTTTCGCCGGGAATCGAACCACGGACCTCTGGAATACCGGCCCAGCGTGCTACCGTTACACCACGAAGGCTCGCTAGGAATGTGGGAAAAATATCTTATAGTCTGACCTGCGAAAACAGAAATGTTTCTATCGAAAAATCCCCCTTTCTTCTCTCCTTATTACAAATTTATTTTTAAAAATTATTTACAATACATTCTTGAATTGATTAGCCCGTATAAACAGAAGTTCTTCAGCTACAATAACTTTTACAAATTTAAAATACCTTATGTAGGATAAAAAAATCCACATATATATGGCATTTAAAAAATATGCAAGTACTTTTGGAAACATTTCCAGTTTCAGTATTAAAAAATTGCTCATTTCTTCTTGTAAATATGAATCATACAAAACTTGGTTAAAACGTTTTAGAGAATTTTGATATTAGTCTCCTAACCACATTAGGATGAGTTGAATTGTTATGGAGAATATTATATATTGGTGTTTGAATGTTATATATATTTTTAATGGAATCCCATTTGGAAGTGACATGGAGGATAAAACTTTGTTCCAAAAGCGGCAAACCGCTAGAGAGACTTACAAATACAGTGAATGCTTACGGTGAAGAGAGTTTGTCGTGTTCTAACGTGTTTTTATGGTTTAATATATTTCAAGACAGTAGAGATGACGTAAATGATGATGAAAGAACGGGACATCTTCGCACAAGAGGAACTGGCCCGAACATCGATGCTGTCTATGCTGTGTTTAAGGTCGTCGATTAACAATTAGAAAGCTCGCAGAACATTTAAACATTGATAAAGAAACTGTCCGTTCAATAATTAGTGAGAATTTAGGGAAAAGGAAACTATGGGCACATTTTGTTCCGCAGGACTATTGATTGGCAGCTTGTCAGTATCGTCTTAAAAAAAATCACCACGTCTGATGATTAGGTGTGCGACAAAGTGTATACAGAGTAGGTTGTCCAAAACTCTACAAAACCCAAATAAATATTATATTATTAAACCCAAATAAATATTAATAAATATTATATTATTAAATATATATATTAAAATAATATTATTAAAAGTTTCAGGGTGTAAACAATATCAGTAGTGTTTCTTTAACTGCATAAGATTTATTAACCGGGAATTCGTTCTTAAAGGAAAGGCAGTGAATGCAATGTTTTACATGGGTGTACAGGATCGTCTATACTATAGGCGATCCAGTACACCAATGTAAAGACTATAGACTCATGTGAAGACTATAGACCCATGTAAAGACTATAGACTCTATAGAAATGTATCGCAAATGTGCGTCCGGACCTTCATGCAAACGAAACTGGTTCTTGCTGCATGATGACGGACCGTTTCCCAACCGTTTCCGTTTCCTTTGTTATTCGTGGGTAGAAAGATAACAATGAACAAGAGAGACCTTAGCGGTCAAGATGTTAGCCATTTTGTTTTTGCTTTCACATTTTTTCACAACTCAGTATTGACCAAGATGCCATTTTGTTAAAATAGGTCCGTCCTTCACCTTCAAAAAACCCCATTTAAGCAGAAAAGTTTTTCCTCTTTGGCCGTTAAGTACCATTGGCTATTGCTTCTTTACGTTTGTTTCCCCTTCTACGAAGCTTCACCTTTATTGGAGAATTTTAACTACCTTTCTTTTCTAGTAGCACTCTTTTGGAATTCTTCTATTTACGTCAACCCTTTGCAGCAATTTTTGCGCACTTAAAGTTGGTTAGGCCACCGCTATGGACGCAGGTATGTTTTGTCTTATTCTTATACTTTTCTTAGGGCTTTGCAAGACCCATTTCGATACGTTATTATTATGTTTCTTCTAATTCTTCTCCTTAAAAAAGTTTATATTCTTCATGCTAGTAGGTATCTCTCTTGAAATTCTGTAATTTTTGGAGTAATAGCATTTTAGCTTTTTATCTTAATTGTACATTTGCCTAACTAGGCTTTCTTGTATAGATTTTTCTTGCTTAATAGTAAGTTTTACATTTACAATTTAAATTGCAAGCGTGTTGGGAAAAGAAACAATACATTTGAGACTTACTACTTTATTAAGATAATGAAGTTTGATTTTTCGATTAATGAAATTTCGCTTTCAGTCTCAATTGTTATCGTTTGACGAAACGCGCAAACGGTATTAACTTAATTCCAATTTTGAGCTGCTTTTTCCTTGATAAGTCCGACTTTACTGTGTATTTGAAATGTTTTTAATTATTTGAGAGCATGTTTTTTAAGTTATTAAAAATTTTTGTATTAAAATTTATTGGTTTTTTCCTAATTCCTTTTTGATTTTGAAGTTATCTCGTTTTGTAATTTTTACATTAAGTTTTTACACGATAACTTAGACTTCTTTAGTATTGTTAGCTGGTTTTACATGATGTAATTATTTTACACAGGAACTACAGTGTCAAATGTACATTTGGGGAATAGCTTTTAAACATTCCTCTTCTTTGCATATATATATATATATATATAGCTATAGTACATCTCACCCCCTATTTGTCGGACTTATCACCACCAGGATCGTTTTGTTTCCAAAACTAATATTAAAGCTGAAAGGCCATCGATTCGAAGTTATCAAGATGATCCAACAAAACTTCCCAAGGGATATGGAAGGCAGCAGAGGGTTTCCAGAAAGTTGTGGAACGGCTTTCGAATCGCGCCAATCGGTGTATAACTTTAGAAGCGTTATATGTAGAATAATTGGTAAAAACAATTTTTCTTTTTACTGAGCTGATTTTTTTAGGATTTTAAGATCTGCACTGATTAATCTAAATAAATGAAATACCCATTAAATCATTCCTAAAATTTCTTAGTCAGACTGTGTATATAAAAAGGTATTTCTCATTCTTTTTCATAAATGTGACACATTTAAAATTATGATTCAATTATTTACTGATAATGAAATTTTAAAATTTCTCCTAGGTATCTGTTTCATTTATTAAAATGATGTAAAATTATGCCAATAGTAGTTTTGAAGCAAATAATGAAATAAAAGGCATGAAACATGCTGTGTAAAACATAACAGTTTAAGACGTGAAACATACGTATACCTATAGCTTTGTAGGACCTATAGCTCGAAACACGCCACTTCGAAAGCATTGGTAAACAACAGGAGCAAGAATGCAAGCAAGAAAGAAACGTGATACATTGCTGTATGAATGCATCTAATTTGAATCACTACAGTGACACTGCGCATACGATAAAAGAAATCACAGACACCAATCACACTACCCAAATGACTGCCACTGTTTGCGAATGACATCTAATGCTTTTCCAGTGCTCAAGTTCAATAACATCACCTTATGTGTAGAAGTGAGAAAAAAGAGGGAATGAAAACGGTACAGGCAATAGCTGCCTTTTGAACAGACTGTGAGTGATTGGCAATACATGCTCAAAGCTTTCCGATCCGGAAGAGCAAATCTTGCAGTACAGTAACCTTGGTAGTTACTAAAATTACATTACAGGTAACCTTGGTAGTTACTAAAATTACATTACAGGTAACCTTGGTAGTTACTAAAATTACATTACAGGTGCTTATGGTATTCTATACTATCTGATTATAATTTTTGCACTCTCACTGAAAATAACAAAGTATTATTTTCTAACAGCTTTCTGACAAATCTATAAAAAGTATGAAATAATGTATCAATTATCATGTAATTAAGATATTTATTCTTGATTGGTGTTTTAATCGTTTCAGTTCAACTGACAACAATTAATACTAAAAATCAAAGTACCAAATGTAGTTACATTTTTAACAACTAGAAACAAGTTCCTAAACAGTACTTTAGAGAACAAACCATTTCTGCTATATATTAAATTTCCGTTTAATGGATTTTTAAGATATCTGAACGGGTGCTTTTAAAACTTGAAAGTGTTTTCTTGGCAACCTGTTATCTTGTTTACTAAGAATTCTCGTATATTTCCGTTGGCCTTTTTCTTATTCCCGGAAATAAAAATATTTCCAAGAAACCTCTTGGGCATTTTCGTTGGTTTCTCCTTTTCAGGAAAAAAACAAATTCTAGAAAATTATTGGTAATCTCAAATTGCTTAATTTTTTAAATATAATGAAATGCTATAGTTCTGAAGAAGGATAATAATAACCACAGTTTCTATTTGGGCCAAGTGAAGAGAAGTAGTAACAATTTCTATTGGTCAACAAATATTGAGATGTGGATAAATTTTCAAAGACAAGCTGAAAATATTTTCAATAAGAAAAGTGTTTTTCATTCAGTTAAGCTTGAACAAAATATACTTTAAAAATCTCAGCTACTAGATCTGATAACATTTTAAAGATCAATTTAGGAAAGTTAATTTTCGAGCACCCGAGAGGTATCTGTCTCCGCCTTTGTAGACGACTTTTTAAGATCAAATGACTTGTGTTAACGCTATATATGGGGAAACCACGAAAACTGTCATATAACCAGCCCTTTCGCCAGCATTTGCACCCGAGTCAAACTACTATCATTCGGCGATCTTGCCGTTTGGCTGGTGGATGATGGAATTTTGAACGGAAAAGTTATTTTAAACTAGCATGTCTACTATTATTCGTGTATTTTAAATTAAGCGTAGTTAGACCTTAAAATCACTTGTATGTAATTTGCGAATATATATTCACTTTTTAATGTTACTTTTTGTACCATTTCACATCTATTTTCAGTTTAAATCTATGTACTTAATTCTAAATATATTTTACTGGCAATATATTATGAAAAATCTAAATAAATGAAATATCCATTAAATATGGCTCCATTTTACTAGTTGTGGTTCGTTAACAAGTAATTCAATGCCACACTTAAATTTGAAACACACAATGTATGAAACGATAATCTACACATTTGAGCGCTGACCACGAAAATGCCAGCCATTAAAAGTGAAAACTGCTGATAGGAATAAACTATTCGCGTAATCCAAATGCAAACTATTAGCAGGTTTTAGCATGGACTGCAATGATTTCTGTATTTAAACAATATGGTATGCACCGCCTGAACAATAGAAACATACTCCATAAATAACATATTGTTATTTATGGATGACCGCCTTCGGAAATGAAAGTAAGATGAACCTTTTGGTCAGCCTGTAAAATAACAGTAGAAATGTATATTACCTGCTGTTGTCGAAATGGACTCTTGGCTTCCATGAATTTGCTCATTCTATCTGTGAGATTTCTGATGAGTTCTGAGTATTACTTGCAACAGTTGAGAGATGAAATGAAGAAATAAATTGCTTTTATAAAACTCTAACTTCTAACAGGAAAGCTAAAATAATTGACAGATTCCTCCAATGTGTGGTGTAATCTGACCGTCAAACTTTACTGAAATACGTCGTCACAGACTTATTATAAATGGCATGTTACTATTCCTCGAGAGGAGCTTGCACTTAAATTACGTACGTGAAGTGCAGCTCATGATGACTTTATAACTACATAGAATATTTGTCGCTGAATACCGTGCAGCAAACCCCGTGAACGATGTAAGAACATATAGAACGATAAATCACTTTACCTATGTTATTATTTCGATGGATATACATTAAATAAAGAAATGTACGGTAACATTAGTCACAATATATTCCTTCCACAAATGAAGTTGGGCTGAGAAGGAATTATGTAATTGGCCTCTTGGTTTGCTTTTTCTTCAGTGGATTTCGTTCCTCTAACCTTGAAAACAGAGCCGATGAAGCAATATCGAACAATTTTGTGTTAGTCACATATTCTGTGGCAGCAGTCTGGAATCAGTTTCTTAATCACTTTCAATATGATTTTGCCTCCATTTTCATAACTGTGTGGTTTCAGTTTGCAGAGTCATTAGGTTTCTACGAAGCAGGAGAGATGAAAAATGAGCAACGCCTTCGCTGGGAACCGAACCACAACCTCTGGAAATACGCGCTCAGCGTGCAGAACACCACACTAAGGCATACTATGGCACACACCACACTAAGGCATACTAAGGCACACACCACACTAAGGCATACTAAGGCACACACCACACTAAGGCATGCTAAGAAGGCGGGAGAAATACCTTATATACATCCTTTTTAAAGGGTCATTGGGGCTGTTTAAGGGACATAATCGCCAAATCCTGGGTGGGAAGAATCATCCCCCCACCACCCTTTTCAGTTCGGGCATCACTGTAGAGACATAAGGTTATTTTTGAAAGAGGAGGAAGTGAAAAATGAGCAACGCCTTCGCTGGGAACCGAACCACAACCTCTGGAAATACGCGCTCAGCGTGCAGAACACCACACTAAGGCATACTATGGCACACACCACACTAAGGCATACTAAGGCACACACCACACTAAGGCATACTAAGGCACACACCACACTAAGGCATGCTAAGAAGGCGGGAGAAATACCTTATATACATCCTTTTTAAAGGGTCATTGGGGCTATTTAAGGGACATAATCGCCAAATCCTGGGTGGGAAGAATCATCCCCCCACCACCCTTTTCAGTTCGGGCATCACTGTAGAGACATAAGGTTATTTTTGAAAGAGGAGGAAGTGAAAAATGAGCAACGCCTTCGCTGGGAACCGAACCACAACCTCTGGAAATACGCGCTCAGCGTGCAGAACACCACACTAAGGCATACTATGGCACACACCACACTAAGGCATACTAAGGCACACACCACACTAAGGCATACTAAGGCACACACCACACTAAGGCATACTAAGGCACACACCACACTAAGGCATGCTAAGAAGGCGGGAGAAATACCTTATATACATCCTTTTTAAAGGGTCATTGGGGCTGTTTAAGGGACATAATCGCCAAATCCTGGGTGGGAAGAATCATCCCCCCACCACCCTTTTCAGTTCGGGCGTCACTGTAGAGACATAAGGTTATTTTTGAAAGAGGAGGAAGTGAAAAATGAGCAACGCCTTCCCCGAAAATCGAACCACGGACCTTCAAAATACTCGCCCAGCATGCAGACCACTATACCACGAAGGTATGCTAAGAAGGCGGGAGAAATACCTTATAAGGAAGTGAGTCTGAATGAACTGGACATCCCTTCTGAAGTCAGCTTAATCGAAAAAATCTGGAAGGAATTAGAGGACGGGATGATAGCCAGACCAAACTATCAAAAATGGCCACAAAATTGTTCACCATGTTGCGGGAGGAGTGGTCGAAAGTACATGTATTTACGGAAACTAGTCTTGCTCGGAGTGTTAAGGCCACGATAACAGCAAATTGTGATCTTAATTTCGTAGCCAAACCATGTCAATTCCAACCAAGTAATTTCTTACAGATATACGATGATTAATGGCAGCTTATTGTACATCTGAAGAATATTTTCTATACTTTATTTTTTAAATGCAGTTATGTACCAGTTTGAAAGAAAACGATGCAAAATCGATTATATAGAAGTATGTGAACTTTTTATATATAAATCTGATTACAGCATAGTACGAAGAACGGAAAAATAGAGGAAAGGAAATTCTGTTTTATATGTGAGACATAAATGCCGTTACAGAAACTTAGCTATTTTTTTAACAAACAAATTAATTTTGGTTGCAATTAAGGAACCTTTTTCAACTCTTTATTTATTTGTCGTAAATAATCTAAATTGGTGAGCACGTATAAATGCACAGAATCTAATTTTTTAATTCCTAAAGCTATGTCCAGAATCGAAAGAAATAGTGAGAATTCATTGAAAACTTGCGCGAACTTTCATGAAGGAGTAAACTGAGTGATCGTAAACACTTATCTAAATTAGCAAAATTACACGAATATAAAGTACTAAGATTAACAAGCAGTAATGATTTTCTGCTGAAAAACAAACATAACAAAAGCAGTAGCAACTCTTTTTTTTTTTTTTTTTTTTGTTTAGTGTATTACTTCTTTAAATCCTTCTTTTTCGAAAAATAATCTTCCAGGTTTTGGACACATTGACTAAAAGCTTCCTTCTGTTACTTCAAAGAACCATTTTACGATGCCTTCAGGGACTTTTTTCTTCGAACACTCTCCAAAATCTGATCCTAAAGGCTAAAAATTAAACAGAAAAAAATAAAACAAGGCTTTCGCAGAACGGAGCAGGTAGCTGTCTCCTCTTGTTATCTGGAAGGACCGCCCCAGATCGTATAACATTCGCCATTTTCAACATCAAGTAAAAGATAACAATAGAATACCATCAACTTTGGATCGTTCTTAGGGGAAAAGTAGTATAAGATTCATTCATATTTTATAATGTAACTTTCAAAGCAAAAGATGTGCACTTGATGTTTTGAATTTATCAGTTAAACAAAGGAGGCCAAATGCTGAGCTTAGCCTATTTTGCCAAATGCTGAGCTTAGCCTATTTTGCCTAGAATGCGCTAATATACTTATGCATATATGACATAAAATTTAAAAAATGTTTTTGTACAATAAGCTTTTATTTAAAATAGATACGGTAATTAATGCACTAAAAGCAGAAAAATAATTTATCATACATTTTAAAGGAAACAGATTAAATAATTTTATTTGCAGAATTCATCACCAATTTTATATCACGAGTAGTAAAAGCGGGAAGCATTTTAATAGTGATATATTAATTTAACTTCGTTGTCAAATGTATAAGCCATTATCTTTTTTTAATTTATCATGAGCGTCAGACGCTTTTATTATTCACGAAATAAAACGGTAGATGTTTTCTGTAAATAGAATTGTTTAATCTCTTATTCCCATTAAACTATATGATAAATTATTTTTTTTCCTTTAAGAGTATTAAATATTATATCCATATTAAATTAAAGATATTGCATAAAACTCTTTTTAATTGTATTTTATTTTCTTTTTTTAGTCTCATTAGGATTTTTGAAGTAGGAAACATGAAAAATAAGCAATGCCCCCGAGAGGCCTCGAACCTGGACCTTTCGAATACTAGCAGTGTGCTACCGTTACAGCAAGAAGGTATGCTGAAATTAGAGAGAAACTACCTTATATACTCTCCTTTTTAGCCTTTAACTGTTGTGACAATTTTTTCGGCATAATTACTGTGAGCGGTCTCACAGACCGCTTTAAAAAAACACGTAAAAATGCATACTTTTATGCCCTTGTAAGGAATATTATAGATACTTTATGCATCTTTATAGAATTCTAATTCATTTAAATCAATATATTTTAAGCATAAATCATTTACTTCTACGCAGTTAAATTAATATAAAAAATTACTATTTTCTTCCTTTTAAGGAACGAAGCTTTTAAAGAACAAAATATTTTATTAAACATGCTATAAAATAAGTGACTTTATTAAGCATTACTGTCAATTAAAGCATTACAGTCAAAACACATTTTTTGAGAGCACTGAAGAAATACTGGTTTCTTGCATTCCATTTGTATGCTGTTTTTCTCTTCTTACAAGGTGGGTTCATACTACATGTTTTTCTTCTTGATTTGATAAATCCATTCTCTGAATTTCTAAGGGTTCTTCTAACTGTTACCTTCAGTTCCCTTGGCAAAAAAGCGGAAGTTATTCCAACTTTCAGGTACGGTTTAATAAGTTTATTAGCTAATAAAAGCATATTTTTTTTCTTTTCAGTTTAGTAGCATCAGGATATGAATGGAACAATATGCATGAACATATATTCCCAGTATCTTCGGACTCTGCTCTAGAGCCTATTTTTGCAGGATGTTTCAGACCAAGGAGCTGAATTATTGTGTTATGCGTTGGTGTACGAACCGCCCGATTTGGTTCTATTTTGCACCATTTGAAGTGCTTTTTTTCATAAACATTATCATTTTATTTACAGTCATTTCTAATGACTTATAAGTTTTCTAAACTTATGATATTCATCTGCAGAAAGCTCCGATTCGCATTTTCTTTCACTGTGAATACTACAGGATTGTTCAGAATCAGAGCATTCTACATAAAAATATTGTTGACGAGATATTCAATTTCTTTTTGAGTGAGATAGACGGGGACGTTTTCTTGTGATATAACGTGTGAATAACGTCCATTAAAACTGGTACGCATCTGCTGTGAGCGGTCTCCTAGACCAGTGTTTCTCAACTGGACTTAGACCAAGGACCGGTAAAATATTTCTGTACGTTCTCGCGGACTGGTAAGTTTAATGATTCAACTCATTGCCACAATTTTTGGACAGATAGCTGTATATTTCGCTGGACCGGCAAATATTTCTTAAGGACCGGCGGTTGAGAAACATTGTCCTAGACCAATTAAAAAGTAAAAAACATGGTAACTGAAACCATAATAAAGCTAGAAGTGTGAAACTGGATATGTGATCTTGTGGGACAGGTTTGGGGAGGTAGAAGGAAGAACAGGGACCATTCTCCGTTTTTAGCGGTGGAAACAACGCTTAGAAAATCTTCAGCGGTCTCTCAGACCGGTCACAGTAATTAAAGGTTAAAGGAAGATTTGTGATTAGGGGACCTAGTGGCCCAATCCCGGTGGTGACGATTACTGTCTACCACCTTTTAGTTTGGGCGCCACTATTGAGTCATTAGGGTTTTTTAAGTAGGAAACACGAAAAATGAATAGTGCCTTCGCCGGGGCTTGAACCTGAACCTCTCGAGTACACGCCGAGTGTGCTATCGTTAAACCATGAAGGCGTGCTAAGATGCCGGGAGAAATACCTTATCAAGGAACAAATTATAAGTAAATTAAGAAATAGAGAAAAATGACTGAACATCATTCGGAGAATGAAGAAATTGTTTTTAATTTTTTTTTCATAAATTGGATGCTATAACAGTGTTAGAACAAGCATTTTCTTGAAGCTAAAATGAAACTAAAAATCTGATATGGACATCACATGATTTCTTTGTACGGCCTATCAAATTATTGTTGTTGCACTTCATTTAAACTTAGTTCCCCAAATTCCATTAGAGATATATTTTTCTTTCAATTAATTCAGTTCCCGGTCCACGGTAAGGCAAAAATACATAAAAACATCTTCATTCATGCACACATAAATCATAATTTAAAATATATTTAAAAACATGCATTTAAATATACAAATTTTAAATTTACATATTTCAATATGTATACAAATATGCTCTTAAAATATATAAAAACAACTTCATCGTTTTAAGTATCGTCATTAAAAATTGCAAAACACAAAAATATAAACTATCAGATAAGTTAATATAGTTAATTTTTTTAGAATTAAAATTAGAGTTTCTAAGTGAGAACAAGCAATTCGCTCAGCAGACAGGTCGAAAGGTAATTTTCGATGCACAAATAGGAAGACAGATTTTTCGGTGCTAAGAGTTTACTTTTAGTTCCATTTGACGAAAAGTTACAGAAATTGGTGCACAAACTGAATTCAGTATTCTACTAAGAATTTCCAAATGTAAACAAATGGCGGCATCGTTAAGCTTAGTACCACTTAAAAGCTTTTAAATTGTTGATAATTCTACAACAATTGCATGCTGATTAACTAAAAAGCTTAACAAGGACATAAGAACAATATAATTCAACCACTTTTAAAGCAAAAAAAGCATAATTTACAAAAATATACAAATTAAAAATGCTAAACTCACCGAGCCGGGTAACAGAGTGGGCATGTTTATAGATTTATATACTTTTGGTGCTCCGATTACAACCAAAACGGGAGATGCACAACTACATGTTATAGCAGTCCCATATAAAAAATTTCAACGCTCTGAAGCTAACTTTTGAGTTATGCGAGATACATACATATATACGTACGCAGGAAAAGACGTTATGAAAAAAATCTGTTTTGGATCTATTTTAAATCTATTTTTTAAATTTTGGGAAAAAGAGACCTTTATTCTGTCCGTACATACACATGCCACGCAAAAGTATCGTTGAGATCAATTCGAGAGCGGTCAAAATGGAAATTTCTATTTTGAGGATAGGAGTTTAGCCTCTGTTAATGATTACCTTGTGACACTTTTAAGTGCAACAGTTCTGATTGAACTGAAGCTAAAACCAATTTAATAGAAACCTAAATCTAAACTACAATAGACTCATCCTTTATGCTGCAGAAAATTCTTTGTTTAAACCTATACCTGACATTAACAAGCAATCATAAGATACAAATTTATTCACTTCTCTCGAAAGCCGTATTTTTGAAGTTTAGGAATGTTGAATTCTGCCTCGTTTTGAATAATGAATTCGAAATGAGTTTATTCAATTCATAATGTGTTCAAACTTGCTTAATTAATCCAGTTTTGGCTCAAAATTACATCTACTTGATGCATTCATTCCTGTTTCAAGTATTCTTTTTCAGATTCCTTAATATAAAAATAACAAATTTCAACGCCTTCACAAAAATACAAAAATAAAGGTAGATCAAAGAATTTCCTTGCCTACGAAATTAACTCTGTTCTAGTTACACAAATGTTTTTCAAAAAATATTGAATGATTAAGTATATTTTTAAAAGATGTAGGATTCCCCGCTGTGTAATTCTAAGTTACAGTTAAAAGTGAAGAATCTTAAGAACTAGTAAGCGAATAATTGCTTGAATTCGTGTGCAGGAAGCAACAAGTAAGAAGGCTGAAATAACACTTTATTATTCCAATTAAAGTTTAACAAAACTCCGTCTTGGAGTTGTACAATAAAGCTGACACTTGGGCTTGAACTTAACAGACTAAGAATTAAACTAAACTAATCTTAACTAAAGAGATATAGCCGAAGCTTTCAAGATTCTAACAGAGTTGGCCCCTTAACGTTAACTGACTGCAAAGATATCAAGGGCCTAAAGTACGGCCGAACGTAATAATAGCTTACGAGACAGTAGCCTAAAAAGGCGGACGCGTGCAGCCAGAATATCTGGTAACTCTCTCACTAAGATTGTAGAACTTCGCGGTTATATACCGCTTTTCCTCATTAGCATTCAGACGTGATTCTAAAACTACGTTCTGGCCGGAAGTGGTAAGTTGAAATAAGAATCGATATGAACGGAAGTTTAACTGTTAATAAAGTTAACATAATCCTTACAAAGATAGTAGTAAACCCATGCTTAGTTTTAAGAAGTGTATCAAAAAGGCACGATAAGAATTTTAGTCATGTAACGCTCTTACCAAAAGCACACAAAACTTGGATACGATGGAGACCTCATAGAAAAAGAAATTACACAAAGAAATACTTCAAAAGCGTCATTATAATAGAATCAAACCAAGCATCATTCATAATGTAATTACTTAAAAACACATTTGCCCTTATACAAGCTCATATATCTTTCAAATAAATCCAAATGTAAAAAAATGATAAAAAGAAAAGACAAAAAATCTGAAAGGATTCAGATTTTAAATTACATCCAAAGCGGCGTTTTTTTTCTTTCTTTCTTTTTTTTTTTTTTTTTTTTTTTTCTTTTTTTTTTTTTTTCAACGTTTTGTGTGTTACCTTTATTTATTAAATATCATGTTCTACGTATTCAAACTATAAAATTCAGTTAAACATCAATATCGCAAATTAATTTTAAAATGAGCATATCTTTAGAATTTCTGATACAGAGTCTCGCGTACTGAACAGAAAACTAATATAGCCTTTTAAAGTTTTCAACGCAAAATGCTAAAACGAAATTAATAATCCTTCAGGGCAAATTGCCCCTTTGGACTAATAAATAGTATAAATTCTAATAATAGCTAGTTACTTATAAATTAATGATTACGCTAACTAGTTAAATGTCCTAAACTCAACAGATCATAGTGTTACGAAATTCCCAGTTGCGGTAAGATAGCTTCGCCGCAAAGCGGGATTAGGGTTGCCAGAAAGTGCGAGGAAAGGCAGGGCTGTCAGATTTGAGGCGAACTCGCTCATTTGGCGACAAAATCGTCGATATGCCACAGACGGAGAGAGAACATCCTAGAATGAGTTCTTACCGATTTTCCTCAGTATGTTCTTGAAGGCAGGTCAAAAGCTATATAAGCCCTGCCTTACGCGGAGTAGCAGTTTTATCGTGAAGAGTATATTGAGTGTGTTCAGTAGTAATGCTTTGAGTTCAGAGGCGATCGACCGAGTCGGAAGCTGTACTTTAAGGCAGTACTCCGCAACCTTTTCTCACCTGCGACGCACAAAAAATCTTTCTGGAATTTCGTGGCACACCAAAAGCTAATGTATATATGTATTGATTTATACACAAAATTTACAATAAATTTTTGTTTTTAATTTGAAAAATGTACAATTATAAAACCATAACATATTTATTTATATGCAATCATAATAATTATCAATGTGATACCTGCGCTTAAAAAAAGTTATATATTTTTGAGTTCCGAGTTATCAAGGAAGTGCCGAAAAAGTTCAAATGCTGACACACTTACAATCACACACACAACCACACAACAGTGAAATACAGGGGTTGGACAAAAATATGGAAACACCTTAAAAAACATGTTTCTTTGCTTAATATGGTGTAGGAAACTCCTTGGCATCCAAAACAGCTTGCAGTCTTCTCGGAATGGATAAATACAGTTCCTGTATGTTTGCCAAGGGAATATTATACCATTCTTCCTGCAAAACGGTGGCAAGTTCAGATAATGATCTTGGCCGTGGATAACGAGAACGCAATTTCCGTTCCAATGTAGACCACAAAGGTTCGATAATATTCAGGTCTGGTGACTGTGGTGGCCAGGGGAGATGGGACAACTCATCCTCGTGCTCAGAAAACCAGTCCTGGACAATGTGAGCTGTGTGAACAGGGGCTTTGTCGTCTTGGAAGACACCATCACCATCGGGGAACAAAGTTTGTACCATGGGATGAACATGATCGGCCAAAATGTTCACATAAGTCTTGGCAGTCACGTGCCCTGACACAGTTATCATGGGGCTAGCAGAGAACCACGATATGGCTGCCCAAACCATAACAGAACCCCCGCCATGTTTCACTCTTGGCAACAAGCAGTCTGTATTATAGGCTTGAGTTGGCGTTCTCCAGACGTAAACTCGGCCAGAAGTGCGAAACAATGTGAAAGAAGACTCGTCAGACCCTATTACTCGCTCCCACTGCTCTATAGTCCAGGCTTTATGACTTAAACACCACATTTTCCTGTTACGGGCATTAGCATCACTGATGAGTGGCTTCTCAATTGCAGCACGGCCAGCAATTACCTGTTTATGAAGCTCCCTTCTAATTGTTTTGGTACTCACAGGGTTCGGTAACACAACATTCATTTCAGCAGTAACTTTTGCAGCTGTGGTCTTCTTATTTTTCGTCACAATTGCCCTTAATGATCGTCTGTCACGATCACTCAGGACACACTTTCGTCCGCGCTGTGATTTAGCAGATGATGTTTTTCCGCTTTTCAAATATGCGGAATAAATCTTCGATATAGTATCTCTTGAAACACTAAACACCTCGGCTACCTTGCTTACGGAAGCACCTACCATACGTGCTCCAACAATTGCCCACGTTCGAAGTCTGTTAACTCTGACATAATGCAATGAAAACTTCACATAACAGTACTCCGACAACAACTGAACTGTTTAGCACATTTACGAAGTTGTATAGGTGGCGTCAGTAGTCAAAAACGCCAGCGCCACCTACATATTTCATTAAAATCAATCTTTCTTTTCAAACATGCATTTCACAAGGTGTTTCCATATTTTTGTCCATCCACTGTATATAAAAACATTTAAAATAGACATTATTAAGGAAAAAAATTGTCATTGTGTATTAAATACATGATAAAAAATTGCAAAATATCAAATACATGTATTTGATTGCGGCACACCTATATCCTACTCATGGCACACCAGTGTGCCGCGGCACACCGGTTGCGGAGCACTGCTTTAGGGCTTTGCCGTAAAGCTGTCTTCACAATTATAGCCTGATAGCCTGAAGGCTGTGTTGCTGTCTGTTTGCCGTAATTTTTCGGCGACTGTAGCTCGTCTCGAATGTCCTATGTAAGACTCACGAATAAAATGTGTTTTGATTCTTCATCAAGTGTTGTCATCAATCACTTCAAATCCACGAACCCGTAGAACGCAGCAATATTATTCGAAATTGTAAATTTTGAGAGTTTACTTTAGAAACATGTAAATGCAAGTATGGATATCAAACTAGCAGTTTACAGAATTTAAATTTTAAGAACTTTAATTTATCTTCCACAACATTTATCAACTCTCTATTCCTAATAAGTAAGTTTACGATCCTTGAAACCGACGTTTTCGGTGTTAGATTTAATCCGATTAAAGAGATTTAAATTACATAAATTTAGAAACTTTCCCAGTTACACCTTTGGATATTTTTATAGAAAACATTCTTTATTGGGATCAGATACAGCTTAATAATTCGAACGTTCTCTGCAGAAAATTCAAATATAAGGAAATTGTGGGAGAGCTTAGTAAAATATGGCACGTGGAAATATGTCACATATATCTTCGTCGTCCTCTATATTATGTTTAAGTTGTTCTACAGGTTGACTAATATTCGGACTAGTTAGAAATATCTGTATCCATTTGCTCCTGCCCGTGGTACATATGAGAATTTAATAGAAACCTAATCTAAACTACAATAGACTCATCCTTTATGCTGCAGAAAATTCTTTGTTTAAACCTATACCTGACATTAACAAACAATCATAAGATACAAATTTAATTCACTTCTCTCGAAAGCCGTATTTTTGAAGTTCAGGGATACTGAATTCTGGCTCGTTTTGAATAATGAATTCGAAATGAGTTTGCTCAATTCATAATGTATTCAAACTTGCTTAATTAATCCAGTTTTAGCTCAAAATTACATCTGAATTCAGAGATGAGAGGAGTATAGGAAGCATAGGAGATGCCTTGATACGATTTCTGAATATGTACACTGCTCAAAAAAAAAAAAAAAAAAAAAAAAAAAGGGACAGTCCTATATCTCCCGATCTACTGGGCCGATTGACAAAATTCAAATTGCGTTCTTCATGTCTCGAAAGCGCGACTTAGGATATATATTAGATTTATATATAGCGCTATTCTAACATAGGTATTTTGACACAAAATCGGACTTTTTCTGAAATAACATACCAATTTTTTTACATATTTCGATTCTACGACTCAAATTACGCCTAAATATGAAATTTTGTAAAATTTGGAGCGAAATTTACGGAGAAATTTACAAATTTATGTTGGCACTTTTTTGTCAGTTTGCGCCAAGAATAGTTCACTTGGCGAAATTCTTAATATATGGCAAGCTAGTTTCCTTTCCCGTGAGCGGAAAAAAGTCACCATCGTTCCTTTTTTCCAAATAATATTCTTTATATTATATTTTTAATTATAACTTATTATTTTAAGTAATTTTTTCTTTTTCGAATTTCATTTTAATTGTTTAAGTTGCATGGTTTTTTTTTTTTTTTTTTTTTTTTTTTTTTCGAATAACTGTTTTAAAAATTTCTACTTACCTATTCGAACTGCGTAAATAAAGGTGCAGCCCTTATTTTTTTTTCAAATAGTTTTCTTTATAATTATTTTTTGTCTTTTTTATAATTATTTCTTTATAATTATTTTATAATTATTTTTCTTTATAATTATTATTTGTTTAGTTATTATTTTAGGTAATTTTTAAATTCTTAACTTTTATTTTAATTGTTTGTGTTGCATTGTCTCTTCAGATAATTGTTTTAAAATTTTCTATTTATTCCTTCGAATTGAGCATTTTAAATATATTTATTAATATAAATTTTCCAGAATTTGATTTTATTTATTTGAATTGCGTTTCTTTCGGATGAATACTTTGTAACCCAGACTACGATGCGTTTGAAAACTGCGTATATTAAAAGAGAAAATACAGTAAAGCACAGTTAACACGCCTTTCAATGTTCCGTTCAGAAAAAATATATATAAATAAGAGAGACATTTAACTTAGGATTGCGACATTTTAACTTAGGATGACTTGCATACACTGCTTTAAACAGTTTTATCATTGTGCCCATTGCTTTACACAATTTTATCCTACATTTGGCTTCTTAAATGTTATTCATATTTTAGTCAATTTTTTTTTATATCGTAAAAATCAAATATCATAAGATTAAAAAGTTTTAAATTTAAAAAAAAAAATACAAATACTAAATTTTACCGTAAAATGTATTTTTTCTTCTCTTTTTCTTCAGGCATTCTACTTTATTCTTGCTCTTTTTCTTCATTCTACTTTATTCTTGCTCTTTCTCTTTAAGCATTCCGCAAGTATATTAAAAAGCATCCAAATTTTCGAAATATCTTGATGTTTCTGACAATCGTTTTAAATAAAGTTATCGCCTTCCATTTCATAAAGGCCCACAAACGCCCGAGCGGTAAAGTCGCTGAACACTGATAGTTCACTCCGGGGTTCGAATCCCGGTAAACAGGCTGGTTGCATGGGCGTTTTCGTGGATTTTCTCATGTGTACCGTGTATGCCAGCTGATTTCCCTTAGAAAGTTCTTCACAAAGGCATCCTTCCTTTTAGGCAGATAGCCCTGCTTTGGCGTAACTTAAGAATTCAATTCAATCCATTTCATCAATATTTGGTCAGAGCCTTTATCAGTCTTTAGAGGCTAAACATTTTGAAGGTATGAGATGAAAGGAAAGACTGGTTTCATCAAGAGGTTTTGGTTTATTTAATTATGAGAAAGCACACTAGGGCTATCTGCCTAAGGGGAGGGATGCCTTCGTGGAGGACTTTGTAAGGGAAACTGGCTCGCATACACGTTACACATGGGGAAAACCACGAAAATGCCCATGCAGCCAGCCCGTTTGCGGGATTCGGACCTCGGACAGAACTACCAGCATTCAGTGACTTTATCGCTCGGCCGCTCTTTCATCAGGAGGAAAAAAAAAAAACATCTTTAGGTGACATCCACATACATCACTGGATAAACTCCTGAATCTTCAAATAATTCGAATGAGAAAATCATGGGATTCTCCATTTATGATACGATATGATGTTCTATAACGTAATTTAAATTTATACAACCATATAGTCTAAACCATATTGTCTTTTCTGTTAACCACAAGCTCAATTGATGGTATTTGCTGGTGTACACGTCCAAGTGTTTTTTCTTTGAACACCTAAATTCATTGAAGTATCCTGAAAGTATCTTCAAAAGCGTCCAACTTTTTGAAACATCTTGGTATGTCTGACAGCTAAATTTCCCTGCAAATTTTTGCTTACTTTTCTCCCTATTTTTCTTCTTTCCTTCTACAGTTATTTTCAGTGCACACACAAGAAAATTAAGATTTTTCGATTGCTAGACTTCCATAAATTTTGCTTTCTTGTCAATTTTTTAAAATATCAATTACATGAATTGTGTTTCAGCTGAAGACAGCTTTTCTAGTCATTTTAACTATAAATAAAAAAAAGCGAAGTCCAAAGGATAAATATTTTAATTAAAAGATTTTTGCTAAATGACAGAAATAAAACAGTCCAGCAGGGTTAATTCTGTACCACCGAGTAACCCGATTATTATATCGGCTGAAACAATCTAAATCATATTAAAGGTCATTTTTTTTATACAATCTATAACGCGAGAGAAAAATTAGCTTCTTAAAACATTCTTTCTAAGAGGATTAATATAAAAGATTATATTTATATATATATTTTTAAAGCTGGGACTTGAACCAAACTGTAAAATTTTTAAAGTTTAATTTACATGGTGGTTATAATTAAAGTTCCAATTTGAAATGGTCATAAAAACAAAACTACCGTACCAAATGTTATCAAACTTAGGAATCGTGTAAAGGAGGTTATGGGAATTTATTTTCAGCGAGGAAAAAATAGTTAAAAAAATTCATCACCAGGGGGAAAATGACGCTGTATACAAGATTCTTAAATGAAATAAGACTCGAAAACATCTGCTTAAAATGTGTTTAATATTTTCCGAAACGTGTTACAAAGCATGTTCAATGTAACGTCTAGCATTTTCCGAAAGCAAGTTAAATCCTGTTACTGCATTCTCAACAGCAGCTCTTAGCATATCGGGAGGAATGTTACGGACATGTAAGTGTTTAACATTTTTCATTTCTGCCAAATTGTTTAGATTATCACCATAAACAGTGCTTTTGAGAAAACCCCATAGCTAAAAGTCACAGAGGTTGAGGTCTCGTGGGAAGAGGGGAAGTGTTGGCCTATAAGACGTTCATTAGTGAAATGTTGCTAAGTAAGTGTGCGACACACGTGAGGTGGGGCCCAGCCATGCATAAAAATCGTAGTATCTAAAATGCCACGTTACTGCAGTTCATGTATCATGAAACATTTTAACATTGACTCTAAGTGAGCTGAAATCACAGTAGTCCAGCTGTCGACTGTTCTTCAAGTGGTGGTGTGGTGTATTTAATTATGGCAAAGCACATTAGGGCTATCTGCCTAAGAGGATGACTGTTCTTCAAAGAAAAATGGTTCAGTTATAAAACTAGCTGTCATTCCACACCAAACGGTGTGGAATGACTGCTATGCAATCGAATGCAGTAGGAGAATGCAATGGAACTAGATAGATAACATGAGGGATTTTTTTGGCCCAAATCGATTAAAAGCGTTTTGAATCAGTATCTTCATGTTTTAGGGCGAATTCAGGCTTCAAAAATTACAAATTAGCGATCTGTAAGAAAACGATTTCCAGATTGTACGCACTTGTGCGAGTGATTTGCGATCTCACATTTTCTAATCGCTAATTCGTGGTTTTCACGGACAAATTTCTCACTTACACTCGACGCACTCGACGTTTATCGAATTTAACGCTTTTAAATGGTAATTTTCTTACTTCAAAATTTCTTAAGGGTATGCAACATATTAAAATCGTGTAACACAAGGTTAAGTTAGATTCCGACCCATATTTCGTTTAAAAATATTGCATACAGCGCCATTTTCCCCCTGGTGGTGAGGTTTGGAACTTCCCTTTTTTCGCGGAAAATAAATTCCTATGATCTCTTTTATACGATTACCAGGTTTGATAACATTTGATCCAGTAGTTTTTGTTTTATGACCGTTTAATGTGGAACTTTAATTATAAACACCCTGTATATTATTAAATTTTAATTGAAGCTATGCGTTATATGTATACCATGCGTAAGATTTCCGATTTTATAGAAAAATTAAAGAATCGAAGCAAATATACTTAGGATAATGGAACAAAACTGAAAAAAATTCCCCTCCCTCCGAAAATAAAATATTGAAACTTCGACCTTGAATTTATTGGATTATCGAAATATTCAATATGACCTATCTTCTAAGTCCTAGTTCCGACAACAATTCCGTCAAAAATTCCGAATTACTTAAGCTGATGTAAAAGATTTAGTATATATTCACTGTATGTTAGTAAAGTAATCAGAGTGCAATAAAAATAGATTATAGAATTTACGCTGATGCAACTTTTTGTCTGACTGCACAACATGTAATGGAAGAGAAGGCTTGTAGAGATCTGTTTTTGACATGCCTCTAAAAGTAGATGTCATACTCCTTTTGTCTCTTCAATATCAAAAAACTTTCCTTTGAGAGGCAACTTTAGTTTTTGGGAAAATAAAAAAATCACAAGAAGACAAATTTGAAAAACATGCAGGACGATTGAGTACACATACTTATTTTCGGAACACAAGCGGTTCTCCGACTGGTTACTGAATAATGAAAAGATGCATTGTCATGCAATACAAAACATTTGGAATACGTTGTCTGACTGAAAACGTAAGATTAAAAGTCATCTGCTTAATTCACAACCATTTACAAGTCAACTACTGGAGCAATTGCAGAATCGTTTTGATCCTGAGCTTCTAAGACAAACCTTATATCACTGGATTTAAACACTTCTTTAATCTGCCGAGAACGTTCCTTCTTTAGCTCATACTCCAAGAATATTAAGTGAATACAATTATCGCAAAAGAAAATGAATATTCATTTGAACTACGGCTTGGTAGTTCTGCTTTTTGTGTCTAAGTATACAACAATATTTTAAATATTTACAAATAAAATATTAAATTGGAGATTTAATTGGAGCCTCACCAATTGCCTAGCATTTGAAGATTGTTAAATACTAATTGTTTGTTGTGAAGTCTAACCCAGGGTTTTGCATGGTTGGCTTTTGTAGTTTTCTAGGTTCTCTTTACAAAGGTTCTCTAAGAAAGCATCTTAACCAAATAGCTCCCATATTCTTTCTATGTTCAAATAACCAACTAACCTAGTTTAAGCGCGATTTCCAAATGAAGTTACTAGCAAAACCCGAATACTCATTAAAAATCATGTAGCTTGCCAATCGGGAGTAACATTAAAGATACGGCGCCAATAATTGAATTGCTGTTACGGTACGCTGTTTCTAAATTTAGATGGTCTTCCTTAATTAAATAGCCCACCAGCGGCCGAGCGGTAAAGACGCTGAGCACTGGTAGTTCGGTCGGAAGTTCGAATCCCGCGAACGGGCTGGCTGCATAAGCGTTTTAGTGGTTTTCCCCATGTGTAACGTGTATACGAGCCAGTTTATCTTTGAAAGTCCTCCACGAAGGCATCCCTCCCTTTAGGCAGATAGCCCTCGTGTGCTTTGCCATAATTAAATAATCCAATCCAATCCTTAATTAAATATAATTTATTTGCAACTTCTACTAGAGCTGACGGTAAAAATTGAAGTGCAAATAAATAATATCGTGTGCAATCTTGATTTAATATAAATTAAAAATTTTTCATACAAAAATATTTGCATTCAGACAGAAAGTTTTTTGAAATATTTGCAATTACTTTATAAGAAGGATTTATTAATAACCGTAATAATTACTTATTATATTACTGATGATTAGGATTCAGTTCTTGACAATTACATTCTAAATTATAATTTTAAGGATATAATGAAAATAAGCTACGCACAAAAATACATTTTTACAGATTAAATTGACATTAAATACAAAAATACAGAATGTTGGGTGTCGTTTATATAATTATTCTTGCTTGTCCACAGAATCTGCTGACTTATCCAGCCATTAAGTAGCTGCAGATCATTTCTACATAACCATTGAACTTCCATTAATTCAGTCTCTACAGGGTTGTATGTTTATATCATAATTTGACTTTTATAAAAATGATTATTCTAAATCTTATATTTCTATAAAAATATACTGTGCTTTAAAAATATGGATGATAGTATCTGCCGCTCTTTCAGCCACTTTAAAAGCAACAGTTTGTTTAGAAATAAATTATGCAGTTAATGTCATAAAATATTTTCATTAAATTCAAATAAACATTAAACGAAAATTCTCAGTTTTAGACAATTCGATTTAAACGAAGTAAAGTAGCAGACGATAAAACACCGAAGGTAAAAATTTACTCTTAGAAAAAAGTACTCTTATTTTTTTTAAAAAAAAGGAAGAAAGAGAGAAATTTAAAAAAATTGTTAAAAATTTGAATAATATCATCTATAATTTAAAAAATAGATTTTCATATAGTATTAATAAATATTTATTACGCCTTATTGTGGGAAAAAATTTCATATAATTAATTCTCCGTAAAATTTTACTTGAAATTTAAGGTTAAAAATAGCTGTGGCAATTCAGTGTAACAAAAATCCATAGACCACATTTGGCGTTATTATCGCTCAAATAAGAGATGCCAAATTTCAAAACGCGAAAATATGTAAATTCGTGTATATCTTAGAAAATTTTGAATAAAAAAGCCTAATTTTTTGCAGATATGCTTAAAAATACACCTACTTTATGATGATGGTAAAAATTTTATAGGTTATAATTCAAAATTTTTTTCGAAAAATTTATAAAAATTATTTAAAAATAGAAATTTAAAAAATAAAACACAAAAATGGGTAAATTTTATTTGGAATGAACCTAAATTTCGAAATGTGAGAGAAAAAATAAAAAAAGTTTAGTAAAAAAAGAGATATTAATAAATATTTGCCAAATTCAATTAACATTGAGGAGCTAAAATTTTGAGAGCTAATATTTTAAAAACTACTTGTACGATTTTTACAAAACTTGGTATTCTGGCATAATTTGAGCCGTAGAATCGAAATATGGAAAACAATTGGTATGTTATTTCAGAAAAAGTCCGATTTTGTGTCAAAATATCTATGTTAGAATAGTGCTATATATAAATCTAATATATATCCTAAGTCGCGCTTTCGAGACATGAAGAACGCAATTTGAATTTTGTCAATCGGCCCAGTAGATCGGGAGATATAGGACTGTCCTTTTTTTTTTTTTTTTTTTTTTTTTTTTTTTGAGCAGTGTACCACTCAAACTTATAAATGCTGGCTATAAAAGTTTCACATTTACAGTAAACTCTTGTATGAGAGTACCTGCGCGTCTTGGTACACTTTTTCAGTTTAAAGATTTAAAGATAGTTGCCTTATCTTCATCTTTAAGAGCAACTGTTCAAAGAGTCCTAATTAAAGAATCCAGTAATTCATTATACATCAGGGTACTCGACAAAGCAACATCATAGTTCTGATAATTACACATGGTAAAATCAGTCGGAAATATTTCATCGTAAATAATTTCGTTGGAAAGTGTAATACTCCCATCAGTGAGAAAGGCTTATTACCAGAAAGAAGTAAGTTTAAGCTCAGAGCCCGGTTCTGTTTCAGACACTGGAGGAATAATTATACTGGCAAAGCAGACGATCTCCACCATCCATTTTTTAAAGCGGAAAGCATCATCCTGTTTGTTGAGAACTGCCACAGCTATACGGCCTCATTCACTCGGCCTCTTATAGGTTAACGTTTACAGATGACAGCCCAAATCAGCTGCTGGCCCTTCAAGGCGTTTGCTAACTTTTTACGTAATATTGATAAAAGCTTTGAGAATAATAGTTAAATGAGACTCTTGCATCTGAGTTAGAATCTGTAAGACTCTTGTTATCGAAAATTGTTATAAATGCTTGTGAAGTTATTTATTTCTCACTTTCACTTTTAGAAGAATACCAGAGGAAGAATTCGATGGCAGTTAAGTTAGAACGATAGTAATGCATCTAACAACAAAGAGAACGATACCGCTGGAATGCTTCTCTAATACATTTTTCACTCTGATGCGATATGGAATCCACATAAAAAATTTCTATAGAAAAATAAGCTAACTCTCTCTCATTACATCAGCAGCAATGGCACGCAGATTTTAATGATTTTCGTCTTTGTAATCAAATGGTCGTAATAGCTCAAGGTCGATCCAATATTTCACCTACGTTCAATTTTAGTCTTTTAAATGTAGCAAAAAATTGATCATAATTGGTCAGAAATCAATAACGCGAAGAAATAAACACAAAAACAGACATTCTTTTTTATTTATACATATTTTGTAAAACTTACGAATTGAAAGCGAGCAGTGGCAACAACTTTATAAATAAAGCATTTTTATTTCCAACGCATGAGACTGTTGCCACTCGGAAAAAAGAGTGCGAAAATTAGCGATTTCAGGGTTTTGATTAGTATTTCGGCTGATTAAGTCGTACGAAGATCGGAATAGTCGAAATGGCTACCCACGAGTTTTTGGAATCGGCTCTAATGTATATAAAGTTTGACAATGCTATTTTTATTTCATCGTAAAACTTAACATTTTTTATTAACAAACTCTGGAATTTCAAAGCAAACAATGACAATAACTTTCGAAATAAAGCACATTTTCATCTCCAGCTTACGAGACTGTTGCCACTCGGAAAAATGAGGGCGAAAACTATCATTTGTCTGAGTTTTTAATTGATATCTCTGAATTAGCTATATTTTTGGGGAAAAAAGTTTCTTCTTTATATGTATAGACTAGAGTTTTCTCGAAAATAATATTATAATTATTAAAACACAATTTGTCTAAGAATGTAATACAATTTGACGAAAATGGCGTTAGGAATTTCATATTTCAGATCTGACAAAATTCGAATGGTATAAGTAGGGCAAAATTTGAGTAACCACTCAACTATCGTCCACTAAACATTTATTTCGGGCGCTACTGTGGATTAGGTTTTCCAAAACAAGAAACATGCCAAATTAATTGTGCCTTCGTCAGAATTCGAATCATTTATCTTCCAATATCTAGCTGGATATAAAAATCCGTTAGCATACGCGGAGCGAAAGTACCTTATAATGTTGTTTTGGACATACTTTGGATATACTGGATATAATAATATATTCAAGTTTCAAAAATTTCAAACTTTCTTTATTTAATTTGCATACAGGAAATAAATGTATGGGTAATTATTTTTAAAAATTTCTAAATTCTTATTTTTATCGCATTTTTTACTTTAAAACTATTAACAGGGTTCGTAGCGGTCTTTATTAAGTGCTTAGAAGTCCTTATATTTGAAAATAAAATATAAAGGCCCTTATAGGTGCTTACTTTTTCTTTAAAGCCCTTATTTTTTTTTTTTTTTTTTTTTTTTTTTTTTTTTTGTTTTTAGTGCTTATTTTTTGCTTTTAGTGTTTTTTTTTTTTTTTTTTTTTTTTTTTAATGAACGCGCTATTTTCTCCCGTACCAAAGCCGAAACTAAATAAACAACTTTTCTTCCTAATATGGAATGTCAGATGGTGAGTCATACTCCCGGAAATAGGTTTTCCCCCTTTCTCTGCATTAATATAACCTTTGGTGTGCACGAAGAGTACAGACAGGTGCCCATCGTTCTATTGGTCAAAGAATTGCGAAAGCAGTAGAAAATTCCGCTACACTCGACATTCTTTTCCTCCCACCCAAATACCACACACGTTTGAATTTCTATCAAGCTCTTAAAAATTTGCATTCTCGTTCCGCTTGCTCAGTTCATATTCGTGTTTATTATGATCGTTATGCTTATATTATGAGCATATGTATGAATGTTTATAATAACATAGTTGCAGTAACTGCTGAAGTATAGTAAACTTCCAAAAAAGGTTGTATTTTAACACAGATTAGCTTTCTAAGGAATAATATTCGGAATGGCTTAAATAAAGGGAAAGTAATCGAATAGTCAAAATAATTTCATTTTTTTGGCCAATATAATTATACAATACGAAGGTTGGGAGGTCTTTTCTCCGCAAAATCTTGAATATTGAAACTGTTACAATTCGCTGCAAAACAAGCAACGGACCTTTATTTTTTTATTTTTATTTATTTATTTATTTTTTGGTCACTTTTCAATCTGGATTGAATAGGACTAAAAGTTCTGCGGTGTACCAACCCAAGCAAAGAAGATTCTATTCCGGAAATTTAACGCCATCTGTTGAAAATTAGAATGAAAAACACTCCAGTTAGTTAGTTCTTTATTCTCCCAATACCGGCAGTTGTTGATTCCGATTGCGTAATATCACGTAGGGAAGAATTACGGCGCACGTATTGCGCAATAACGTTTGCGAAATTTTGCAGAGATAATTAATTTTGATGTTCAGTCCGAGATTTGTTTATGAATACTTAAAAGAGTTTTACTGTGCTTGCTAAGCAGAATATTTTTTAGTTCCGTTGATTTATTTTTATATGATGCACATATTGAAATGTCAAAAGCATTTATTTAGCAGAAAAATCTAAAGAGCGGCTACAGTCTAACCCCCCCTTCCGCTCCTTCAAGTTACGCTCGACTGTCCGAATATTCGCCAATTTCCAAGTATGCGGGTTAGTTAAGCTTTTACTGTTAAAGATGACTGCATGAAGCAAATTTCTGTCTTCTGACTTCAGAAATGTTCCTCTTTTTTACTTAAATTACTTTGCTTGCAATATCTGTTAAGAGAAAACTGATATACAACGAAAATTTAGAAAATTTTCAGGATTTAGATTTAAATTATTTAAATATCAGTATGAGTGGAAAAATAAATTGTATTTAATATTAGGTTCCAAGCGAATACAATAAATATGCCTTATTATTATTTATTTTCTCTATTTTGAACTGAAATTTCATCATTAAATCTTGTAATATAGTTTAGTTCTTCATAGTTTTTTTTTCTGTCTAATTGTAAAATAGTTCTGTAAATTGAACTATTATTTAAAATTAAAAACAAAAAAAAGTAATTATTTTCCTTGGTTGAGGTAATGCTTATTCTCTCTTAATAAGTACTTCATTTCTCATATTTTAAATTACAAGTCTAATTTTTAAGGTTATGCAGTTGTGTATGATGTAATTAGACAGGTGCTTATTTTTTTTCTTAAAATGTGCTTGAAAAGTGCTTATAGGTGCTTATTTTTTTAACTAAAATGTGGCTATGAACTCTGTAATTAATCATTGTTCTATAGGTGAAGTTTAAAAAAGTGCGTTGAAATACATAATAAAAACTGGTAAAAGTGTAGCTTAAATAAATGCATGAATATTTGGCAATAAAATACATCCTAATAAATGAGAGTAAAATACGTGACGGGATTCTTATTCTGGAATTTATGGCAGTAGCAGTTTACTGATAAATTTTCTCATGAAATGGTGGAAAATTTACTTAAAATTAACTTTTTGAGTTAATTTTACTAAACTTAATTTTTGAAGCTTTTCATAATATGTTTTTGACTTCATAGTAACTTGTCCACTTATCCTGACAAAATACATAGCGTATACTGGAAAAACATTCATTAAAAGCACAAAATAATTATGCATAAGATGCTTACTTCTTTTTAAAAAAATCACAAAATTTGTTGTGCATAAAAAAAAGGGTAACGGTAGCCTTTACAAAATAACAGTCGCCCACCAGTGGCTGACCAGTAAAATTACAAAATTTGTTGTACATTAAAAAAAGGTAACGGTACACTTTACAAAATAACAGTCGTCCAACAGTGGCTGAGCAGTAAAATCACAAAATTTGTTGTACATAAAAAAATGGTAATGGTAGCCTTTACAAAATAACAGTCGTCCACCAGTGGCTGAGCATTAAAATCGCTGAACTCTGGTACTTCAGACCTGGGTTCGAACGGGCTGGCTATATGGGAGTTTTCGTGATGCAAAAGTGTAAATGAGCAAGATCCCTTAGAAAATCCTCCACGAAGGCATCCGTCGCCTTAGGCAGATATCCCTAATGTGATTTGACATAATAAACTAAACTGAAACTGAAACAGCAGTCAATATTTTTTGGAAGGGAGGCGAGAAATTCTTAGAATAGTTATTCGAAAAGTGTATTTCTTTGTCGCCATATAAGTTTAATTTGATAAGAATTAATTAGATTTCTCTTAGTGTTACATCCGCGTTGGAAATCTGAAATTCCTTATCTTGCAAACGAAAACCGAATTCTTTATTTTGAAGGCATAAAAAGCGCTAAACTTTTTGGGAGCATTGTTAATACAATGCAATTTTAATTAAATTACATGTCACTTAACATAGACAGCAACTTGAAATTTATCTCCGTGTTAGAGACTTATCTTCCATTCATTATTTTGCTATACAATATATTCACATTCCAAAATAGGTATATAGCTCTAAATACTGAGACAATGAATCAATTAAAAACAAATAGTAACGACTATTATAGAGAGATTCGCTAATTTAATGTTACTTACCTCCTCTGTTTCTATTAAGCCCAGTTCCTGGTGAGTAAAGTTCCGTCAAGATGGCTTTGCTACAGTTCATTAAACAAGCTTTAAAAAGACATCAAAAATACTTCCTAAAAATCCTTATCTGTGTAACTTTCAAGTGATCAGTTCTGCTTGGTTTAATTTACCCCCTTTTCAATTATACTAAATCGTTAAACGACTAATTAGAAATGAACTGTGCAAGGTTTATTTCAAACTAGATGCTGTAACCTCCGCTTGGCTCAAGACCTAATGTATCAGAGATCTCTGGGCAACCACTCCGTTTGTTACATCGACCGAGTCCTCTGGGAAGCCGAATAATTAGCACATCTGCTTCCGATTCATTAACTGCTGTGTTTGGAACTCGTTGAAGCTCTTGCGTTCGTAGTAATTCGGTAGGTAGTTAATTTATGTCGAAGAATGATTTTCAGCAACAGGAAGGAAAACCTTTCCGGAAGAATCGTAGCAAAAACTGGACAGAAATTGCTGTCTTAGTTGCATCGCAGAGGATCTGCCTCATAAATTCCCCTCACTTAGCTTATTCCAAAGATGGGAATGAATTCTGGATACGACGACGCCAGTGCTTAAGTCTGTTGCCTAGTCATTCATTAGTCATCCTTAAACAATATTCAAGTACATACTTTTATTAATCTTTTGTCTATCGGGCCCAGGTATCATATATAAATCTTGATAGGCAGAGTACCTAATCTAAAGTTATAAGATATTTGTCCCGCCTTTTTAGCGTACCTTCGTGGTGTAGTGGTCTGCACGCTGGGTGCGTATTCCAGAGGTCCGTGGTTCAATTCCCGGAGAAAGCGTTGCTCAGTTTTCAACTCTGTAGTGCCATTAACTTAGTCTGGCGGAACAGGTTAAGTAAAATGACCATATCACTTCTGCTTGAAATAACCCAATATCTCTACAGTGGCGCCCGAACTAAAAGGGTGGTGGTTGATGGTTCTTCGCACCAAGGATGGTTCTCCACACCCAAGACCACCGAATGAGTCCCCTAAAATCCTCAATCGGCCTTTAAAAGGGAGAGTATATAAGGTATTTCCTTCGCCTTCTTAGCGCGCCTTCGTGGTGTAGTGGTCTGTACGCTGGCGGCGTATTCCAGAGGTCCGTGGTTCGATTCTCGGCGAAGACGCTGTTATTTTTTCATCTTGCTTGCTTCCAAAAATACCTAATGTCTCTACAAAGTAATCTCCGGTAACTTTGAATTCTCGAAATTGCTTATATATAGGGATTAGATCTATTACATTTATAAAGTGATCAGACCAAAATTTCTCAAAATGATTGCTAAGTCTGGCGAATTCTCGCCAAATTATGCGACAAAATTTAGCTACAAAAACGATCGCCAGCTTGGAGTTATCTGACATTTACCTCAATGTTAAATGGAATTGCTCCTATAACATTCTTTTCCGAAAGCAGCTTCATTCTTGAGGCAGTTCCTGTTACATTATACAAGAGATATTACAATTTACATGCAATTTCACAAAACGCATTTACATATCTACAAAATTCGTAACAATATTATAGGTTTTCTACCTCTTTTCTGTATGCCTTCGGGGTGTAACGGTAGCACACTCGTCGCTTATTTGAGAGGTCCAGGTTCGAGTCCCGGCGAGGGCATTCCGCATAAAGCTAATAAACTCTACAGTGACGCCCGAACTAAAAACGGTGGTGGATGATGATTCTTCACCACCAGGATTTGGCGATTGGGTTCCCTAATCCCCAGTCTCCCTTTAAAAGGGGGGGAGTATATAACGTATTTTGTCCCTCTTTTCTGCATGCCTTCGTGGTGTAATGATAGCACACTCGGCGTGTATTCGGGAGGTCCAAGTTCGAAACCCGACTAGGGCGTTAACCATTTTTATTGTCTTCTGCCTTAACATAACTTAATGTAACAGGGTAGTTAAGTAGGAAAGATTAAATAGCAATATTTGCTTTGAGGACTGTCAGACTCGTGTGTATTTATAAATCTTATAATGCTTAATTGCATTCAAAACAAGCGCTTAACTTGTTTTATTTGATTATGTTGCTTTTGAATACGTGATATGTTTACTCCTGGAATAAAACTGTTTAATGAAGCATTATTTTATAAACTATGCAAATACTTCACGTATTTCTTGAATATGTTCACAAATTCAGTTTCAGCTTACTCTGTTCAGGTGTTACTACATAAATAAATAAGCAGGCTAAAATCGTTCCACCATTTTGCTGTTACAGTTACTTGATTTTATAAGCATAAAAGGCAAGCTTCCTAACTAGAACATGAATACGTGACGGTGTTTTAGTCCATTAAGCGTGAAATGTGCTGCGGGTTCCAGATGTGATTTAATGGCCAATAAAATCATTTCTGCAATGCTGAATGTTATCTGTGATAGCCTGTAGAATATAAATTTACCGCAACTCCTTTCGGTTCTTTGCTATTTAACATACTATGTCATAAATAAGTTCCTTTCGCGATGTAAGTAGCAATGATCGTAATAAGGCACATGGTGTGTGTACCAGATTATTAAGTAATATTTTAATAAAACAGGTACAAAGAGCAAGCAAAGTAATTTATAACTAAATTGCATTCTACTGCTGTTCTGTAATTCGAATAAATGAAATTTGAATGTATTATTTAAAGTATGTTTGCCTTTTGACTGCTTGTTAAACATCAACTCAAATATAACAGAATATCTAAAGAGTTCGCTACATTAAAGTCAGGCAAATTTCACTGCATTAAAAAATTTTAATTTTCTCTTATACTAAAACATAAAGCAGTAGTTCTCAACCTTTTGACTAACGCGAACCATCCAAACGAAAACTGAAAAACTTTAGTCCCACCACTTCATTTTACAATGACTATTTTTCAATTTCTCAATCGAAATATTAAATACGTATATATATTTCAATTTACACAATCTATTGGATATTTGAATTAAATATATAAATATACATTTAAAAATGTATTACAGGGTGTTTATAAAGTCCCAGACCCATTTTGATGTTTAATAACTCACAAAATAATGAATATATAAACAAACTTATGGCATTTTATTGATGGAATAACTTATATATTTTCCTTTTCAGGTTTGAATACCTTTACTTTTGTAAATATCGTCTGCATGTGTGGTTAATTTCAGATAATTTCATTTCCCAGTCTAAATATCTGTACTTTTCTAAATATCGTCTGCTTATTAATTGCATTTTTCTCTCTTTTGTTTTTGGCAACTATTGCAATATTATGAACTTTTTACTTTGGAGATTTGTAAAGCACAACGTTTACAGGAGGAGAATGTCGAACATTGATGACCTAAAAGCCAGAATTACAACCGCAATAGCCTCTGTGGATGCCGACATGCTTGCAGGTACCTGGCGTGAAATTGAATATCGACTTGATATTCTCCGTGCGACGAAGAGAACACACGTGGAAGTTCATTGACAGGGGTCATAAAACTTTTGGAGTCTGTCTAACCATTTATGTTATTAATTTTAATCTATCTTTGTTATTTTATGAGTTATTAAACATCAAAATGGGTCCGGGACATTATAAACACCCTGTATATTAAAAATTGATTACCATTTTAATTATCAAAATTTAAGTTATAATACTTTAACATTTAGTGTGAAATTTGGACCTGTTAAGAGAGATCAATTTCTTCATGTCTGGTCTTGATTTCACTTAGCTTTAACCGTAAATTAGGATCCGTAAATTATGAGCCGTAAATATTATTAACTGTAAATTATGAGCCGTAAATAGGATTCTTTTTTAATTTTGTTCTCTTATTTATTTTTCAAATGTAACACGGACAATAATCCTTGTTCACATGAACAGATTGTGTAAAAAAGCAATAAAAATATTATAGTTTTATTTTAAATGCCTTTAAATTCTTTTTTCGCTTCAGCCAAAAGTTAACAAGCGTGTTATTTTTTAAATTTTCAGTTAGAGGTCGATCACAGGAAATTCCTATCAATTGTTCTTTTTCTTCACGAGATTTTTGAATTTAATTGTTAAAAATACTTTATTTCTTTGCGTACCACCTATTTTTCTCTTGCGTACCACTAGTGGTAAGCTTACCATCGGTTGCGAATCGCTGACATAAAGCAAATGTTCGAGGAAAATTTAGCTTTTGATGATTTATCTAAAGAGGTTTATCACATTAATATCATTTAGTTTAAACCAGCAGTGGCCAGTTAAAACTCTTTGAGAGGCTCTGATTATAAAAAAACCCTCCTATAAAACCATGTTTAATATTTTCATAGTTGTTTCTGAATTTCAGAATTTAAGATAAAAATGCCTCAGTCTAATTTGTAACATATTCTCTTTTTTTTAAAATTTTATTGAGCCTATCCAGAAAGTAATTAACTATAAAGTGTGCCTTCGGTTTATAAGCTATTTTATCTTTGCAAAGCTACACAATTCAAACAATGAAAACTGTCACATTCTTGCCACTAGGTGGCGGGCATCTCTTCCTTTACTTTTGCTGTAATTAAGTTCCGAGAACCAGTCGAGATTGGAACCGCTCTGAGGAGCGTAAAGACTCAGAACTAAAAATGTACTGTCTTAAAATAGTTATCACCTACCTTGTAAATAGTGTATATTAGCTTTTTATTTCAATAAATAATTAAAAGACAAGATGGCTTGTTAGCAGTAATAGAAACTCTTACTGAAAACGTGATTATTAGAAGCCTGGCGTCGTGAACACTGAAGATGCAGCAGGTAAGGAATTTTACATTAATTTTATTGTAAATAGAAGAACCTGATGCAACATTTTTATGGCGCCCGAACAGGGACGCCAGGTTTTTTTGAAAAGTTCTAATAAAGTGAATTCAAAAGCTGAATATTAAAATTGAAGATTTTAATACTTGTTCTTGAAGTATTCAGCAAAAGAATAATTTTGTTTTCTAAGTAAGAGTTAAATATTTGTTTTTCATGAGACGTATATTTTTTGTGTAAGTGTTTGAATCTAAGAAAGATAATGACTGAAGTAGATAAATTAAAAAAGAAAAGAAGTATCTTAAGAACTGCCGTTACAAAACTATTTAAGAAAATCGAAAGTGAATTAAATAAATCTGAAGGTAGTATTAATGAGCTCAAAGAATTGTTAGAACAGCTTAATGCTAAAGCCGAAACACTAGCTAATGCCGATGTAGAAGTTGAACCAATTCTGAGTGTAGATGAATTCGAAAATGAATTCGAAATTACAGAACAATATCGTGAGAAGGTAACGTTATGGAAATTTAGGCTTAAGAAACGGATTAAGGAACTTAATCATGACTTAAATGCACCGAACACACAGCAAAATATAAAAGACACACCTAATGTTAAATTACCAAAACTTTCGATTCCCGTATTTTATGGGAACATTAGTCAATGGCTTACTTTTTGGAATAGTTTTGAGTCCTCAATACATAATAACGAATCATTGAACAAAATAGACAAATTTAATTACCTGAAAGCGTATTTAAGAGGAACAGCTGCTTAATTGCTTTCAAGGACTTCCGTTATCGCCGAAACATTATGATTCAGCAATTCAAATCTGACACGACCGTTTTGGAAGGAGAGACATTCTTATTAATGCGCACATGAATAATTTGCTGAATATTGAATCATTAAAAAATGCGAATGACATAAAAACATTTCGTAACTTGTATGATAAAGTACAAACACAGATTAGATGTCTCGAAGCGTTAGATGTTGTATCGGAATCTTACAGTGCTTTGCTGTGTCCGATGATTTTGAAGTTATTGCCTTCAGAATTAACGCTTGAATTTCATAGAACACAAAATGTTGGCACAGATTATAACATAAAAGATTTAATGTCATTTTTACACGCAGAACTTTCATCCCGCGAACGCACAAGGTCAACGGTTTCGCAACAGCAAAAGGTATCCGATCGGCGACAGTCTTCTTTTCCCCCTGCAACGAAAAGCGCATATGGTTTCTCAAATAGACATAATAAACCAAAGATACCGACCGCTACAGATTTGTTTACAAAATCTGAATGCAGGGAGGAAGATATGAACTGCGTATTCTGTAATCAATTCCACAAGATTCATGACTGTAGTTTCGTTTCCGGCTTATCATTACAAGAAAAAAGGGACATTTTAAAAAGAAAATGTGCTTGCTATAAATGCCTAAAATTACACCATTTGGCTCAAAACTGCAGAACAAAAATAACTTGTTCTATTTGTAAAAAACAACATGCAACTATTATGTGTAATAAACAAAATCCTTCTGTCGAAGTTTCGGAAATTAAAAAAGACAAACAGATAGAAAATAAAGTACTTTCAAATCAAGCAGGATGTTCAGAAGTATATTTGCAAACTTTAGTTGTTCGCATATATGGAAGAGGGAATAACCAATTTGTTCGAGCGATAATTGACACCGGAAGTCAAAACTCATACATAAGCAGGTATGCAGCAGAAAGGTTACAATTAAGAAGCTTAGGTGAACAAAGTGTAACCCACGGACTTTTCGGTGGCATAGAAGTTTCGGAAAAACATAAACGTTATAGAATAAAATTGGGTAGCGTAGATAAACGGTATAATTGCGAAATCAATGTATTGGATGAAAGAAAAATATGTTCTTCGATCCCTAAAATCAAAAATATACACTGGATTAGGGAACTTAGAAGAAGAGGAATTTACGTCAGTGATGTTTTTGAAAATTGCAGATTATTTCAGGAGAATCCCCAAGAGATTCATTTGTTGTTAGGGGCAGATGTTGCTGCAAATTTATTTACAGGTAAAATCGAAGTTCTTTCTTGGGGAAGATTAGTTGCTGTAAGTACAAGACTTGGGTGGACAGTCATGGGGAAAGCGAACACTGACAATTATGAAATAGAAAATTCCTTTTCCACGCTTTCGTTATCTTTACATATTTCTGATGCCACTCTGTCAGAACTGTGGAGGCTTGATGTTATCGGAATAACAGATCCAGTTACAAAAAAGGCTAGAGAGGAAAGGGATTTGCAAGCAAAATTGCAATTCGAAAATTCTGTATCTCTAAACGAAGAAGGGCGTTATGAAGTCGCACTTCCGTGGGCGGAGAATCATGTACCACTCTCCACCCACAAGGATTTAGCGTTGAAACGTCTACAATCTACCACCCAGAAACTTTTATCTCAAAATTTATTTTCTTCATACAATGCAGTTTTTAATGATTGGTGTAACTTAGGAGTGATCGAAGAAGTTAAAGAAAATATTGCGGTTGACTATGGACATTATTTACCGCATAGACCGGTGATCAAAGAAAATAGCTCAACACCAATTCGACCGGTGTTTGATGCGTCTGCGAGGAAACAATCGTCTCCTTCTCTAAATCAGTGTTTGGAGTGTGGACCAAATTTGATAGAACTAATTCCATCTCTTTTGTTGAGATTTCGGGAAGGCCAGTTTGCTGCTATAGCAGACATTGAAAAGGCTTTCTTACAGATCAGTGTTAGGCCTCAAGATAGAGATTGGCTTCGGTTTTTTCTGGTGGGATGATGTGGAACAAAAGAAAACGAAAGTATTTCGTCATACTAGAGTAGTATTTGGGGTTAAGAGTAGTCCTTTCCTTTTGGCAGCTGTTATAGAATTCCATCTACAAAAGTACGTGAAAAATTCTTCATATGATACGGAGATAATAGCTAAACTCTTGCGTAGCTTCTACGTAGATAACGTTGTTGCCAGTTTTGACAAAAAATCCGAGATGATCCAGTTCATCGAAAAATCTCGAGAAATAATGTATGAAGGAAAGTTTAATCTTCGAGGTTGGTTACATAACGGAGATAACTTGAAACATGAAACTATTTCACCCGTATTGGGTCTGTTATGGAACTCTCAGAAAGATAATTTATCTTTGAATCTGAATTGGCTAGAAGATTTTGAAATGGGTATAATAACGAAGAGAACAATTCTCGCTGTAACACACAAAATATTTGATCCTATTGGTATTGTGAGTCCTGTTCTCTTGTATCCTAAAGTATTGTTGCAGAACCTATGGAAAACAGGAATTTCTTGGGATACTGAAGTCGACGAGAGTACAAAACAAAATTTTGTGAATTGGTATAAAAGCCTTTTTCTCTTAAAAGAAATATCCCTCCTACGTTGGATACATTCCAACAAGGACAATAGGAAGTTCTGCAGCATTCACACATTCTGTGATGCCAGTAGTAATGCGTATGCTGCTGCAGTTTTCTTGAGAATTGTGACGAATTCTGGAGTTGAAATTCATCTGTTAGCATCGAAGTCTAGGGTAGCTCCCGTAAAATCTATTACGATCCCTCGTCTGGAATTGATAGCTGCCACGATAGGTGCCAAACTATGCTCTTCTGTTTTAAATGGTTTACAATGGCAAAATGTGGAAACGCATTTTTGGACGGATTCTACAACAGTTTTGACATGGATTCAAAGAGAAGAGATTGTCTGGGCTGTCTTTGTGGAAAACAGAGTCAGGGAGATTAGGAAACTGACGGATCCAAAAACGTGGAAACATATTGCTGGAACAAAAAATCCAGCTGACCTCCCATCAAGAGGTTGCACCGCCAAACAACTTTTAGTAGTTAGATGGTGGGAGGGCCCCGACTGGCTGAAGAAAAATCAGGAAGAATGGCCAAGACAAAGGGAAATACCGGACATGGAAATAGTGAATTCAGAAAAAAGGAAATCAGTCATTTCTGCACTAAATACGCAAAGGGTAGAACATTTTTTTGAGAAATATTCATCTTACCATAAAATGTTAAGAATAACTGCTTGGATATGCAGATTTATCAACAACTGCAGAAGACCAGATTCTAAACAATCAAGAGAACTCACGGTCCCTGAAATAGAAACTGTAGAAAAGAAAATATGCAAGATAATACAAATAGAAGCATTTGGCAAAGAACTTAAAGTTAGCAACCTTTGTACCTTTTTTGACTCAGATGGCCTTATTCGGTTAAAGACCAAGATTACTAGAAGAGAGGAAGAAGAAAATTTTCTCTGTCCAATTGTATTGCCCTCAAATCATGACTTAGTTCATAGGTTAATTTTAGATTACCATTTGCGACTATCCCACGCTGGTGTGCAATTCGTACTAGCCAATATTCGACAGAGATTCATAAATACGCAAAGGGTAGAACATTTTTTTGAGAAATATTCATCTTACCATAAAATGTTAAGAATAACTGCTTGGATATGCAGATTTATCAACAACTGCAGAAGACCAGATTCTAAACAATCAAGAGAACTCACGGTCCCTGAAATAGAAACTGTAGAAAAGAAAATATGCAAGATAATACAAATAGAAGCATTTGGCAAAGAACTTAAAGTTAGCAACCTTTGTACCTTTTTTGACTCAGATGGCCTTATTCGGTTAAAGACCAAGATTACTAGAAGAGAGGAAGAAGAAAATTTTCTCTGTCCAATTGTATTGCCCTCAAATCATGACTTAGTTCATAGGTTAATTTTAGATTACCATTTGCGACTATCCCACGCTGGTGTGCAATTCGTACTAGCCAATATTCGACAGAAATTCTGGGTCCTGAGAGGAAGAAAAACAGTACGTAAAGTTCTTATGAAGTGTGTTCGCTGTAGAAGATATAGCGCAAAGAATATAGAGACTGTTCCAGCACCTCTTCCTGAAGATCGAGTTCGAGATGCTCTGGTGTTTGAAGTGACCGGAGTCGATGTAGCCGGTCCTCTTTATTTAAGAAAAGGAAAAAAGGCATGGATCTTGCTCTTTACTTGCGCGGTCTATCGCGCGATACATCTTGAGCTGATAGAAAGTTTATCAACAAATGCGTTCATCTTGGGATTAAGGAGATTTATTGCCAGAAGAGGTCGTCCAAGTATTATTTACAGCGACAATGGTACTAATTTCGTTGGAACTGAAAATCTGTTAAGATCGATAGATTGGAAAGAAATAGAATGTCATTCAACTAGTATGAGAATACAGTGGAAGTTTAATCCCCCAACTGCTTCTTGGTGGGAGAGGTTGGTACAAACAGTGAAGAAGATGTTGAGAAATGTTCTCGGAAAGTCCTGTGTCTCTTACGAGGAAATGTTGACTATACTTTGTGATATCGAATCAGTGATTAACTCAAGACCCCTTACGTACCTTTCAGAAGATCCAAATGATCTTACGGCACTAACTCCTTCAATGTTTCTACAAGATGTGCACGACGTCGGAGTACCAGACTTAGACTACCTGGATACCATCAATCTGACAAAAAGGTACAAGTTCTTGCAGAACTTAAGAGAACATTTTCGCAAAAGATTTCGTGATGAATATTTAGCTATCCTAGTGCAAAAACCATCTAAACGATCTACTCGGACTATCAACAAAAATGACTTGGTGTTTGTCGGCAGTGACAACAAGAAGAGAATAGATTGGCCAATAGGTCGTGTTGTAGAACTATATCCTGGGAAAGACAACGAAGTACGTGTTGTCAAAGTGAAAACTGCAACGGGTGAACTCCTAAGACCTGTGAAACGTATTTATCCTCTCGAACTTGATAGACCTAACTTGTTTAGTGACTTCACCATGAACAGAAAGAACTCTGCCGATAAGTGTGACAGTGATATGAATTATCAAACTAGATATGGACGTAAAACTGTAAAACCTGTTACATATTTTTAAATTGTTATACTAATTTTTGTTTCTTTTCAGTATTTTAGAAATTTAATTGTCCTAACAGTAGTCAATTGGAACATGTTATCTGGATATGGTATGAATGTAATGTAGAAAATGTTTAGATGTGTAATCCTTCTTTGTAAGTATTAATTTTAGAGCATTTGTTACTTTTCATATTTGTGAAAGTTGTACTTGAATTTTTGTTTGATTATTGATAAATTTTGTTTTGATTTTCCCATCTTATCGAGGTAAAATCAAAAGGTGGGAGGATGTCACATTCTTGCCACTAGGTGGCGGGCATCTCTTCCTTTACTTTTGCTGTAATTAAGTTCCGAGAACCAGTCGAGATTGGAACCGCTCTGAGGAGCGTAAAGACTCAGAACTAAAAATGTACTGTCTTAAAATAGTTATCACCTACCTTGTAAATAGTGTATATTAGCTTTTTATTTCAATAAATAATTAAAAGACAAGATGGCTTGTTAGCAGTAATAGAAACTCTTACTGAAAACGTGATTATTAGAAGCCTGGCGTCGTGAACACTGAAGATGCAGCAGGTAAGGAATTTTACATTAATTTTATTGTAAATAGAAGAACCTGATGCAACAAAAACGATTTGTGAAATGACAGCACAATTATCGAAAGTATGATATAAAATGTTTAAAACATCTCGTGATAATGATTTTAGTTTAGTCATGACAAACACGGCCTATTAAAACTGATAACAAGTAAATATTCCTATTAATTTAAATTAATGCGCATTACACAATATGCAGATATATATGCAGACTGGAAATATCAACATTAAACATAAAAAATAATTTTGCACCAAATCTGAATGTTCTCTACCCGACATTATTTTTCTGCTAATGTAATGACAAGTTATTCTTCTTCATTTCCATACATTAATAGTCGTTTATCTCCCAAAAAATAATATTTTATGAAAACGATTTCTCTTCATATATACTTCTCGTTTGATATATACTTTTTGTTTTAATAGAATATTTAAATTCATTGACACAATGACAATTCTCAGTTCTCACACTATAATCAACAGATTGTATTTCATTTAAAATTTAAGTCTATTTCAGTTAAATTTATTTCTTTAAAAGCAGTCAGCATCGACTGGAAGTATTTGCTCAGTTATAGAGAAATTCGAAAAATATTTTCGTATCCTAGAAACTAAATTTGTTATAACAGAACTAGAAGAGGATGAGGATTTGAAAATAATGACTGATTAATTCAAATTCTGTAAATTTTTCCAAGAAACATTAATGGGGAAATATATCTTTAAATCAGATTACTTGCAAATATCTTATTAATTCTCTTTCATTGAGCAGTTAAACTTCTACAATATTTATATACCGCCTTCGGCTTTCAAAATAATTGTTCTAATGTACATAAATCAAAGTCTTTATAATGAGAATGAAAGAGCTAGTCGTTAAATAGGCGAATGTTTCTAAATAACAGGAGTTTTAGAATAGATAATACCTAAATTGTAGCAATTGTTAGATAATACCTAAATTCCAGCAATTGTACAATATTTTAGTTGCAGCTGTTGCAATATTTGCTGTAAATTTAGAGATGGCTTCAAGACAGCTAATATTATTGTGCGCAGTTATGAGCAATTATTATTCTTTTCTGCAAACAAGAACAGTCTCGATAAGTTCCGAATCAAGCAAACCAATAAAAGTGATTTATTTTTAAGATACTACTGCGTGCGTACGGGTTCATAATCGATTGAATGCACAAATCTGATAAAAGGTTAATAAAATTTATTCTTTTCAAAAGAAGTTTAACAGAATTCTGGATTTTTCCTCAGAGACATTCGTACAACTGTTCAAAATATCACTCAATATAATCAGTAGTTATACTTTAAACTCCTTACTAAAAGCATTAAATACAACGCAGTGCAAAGCATTATCTAAAAAGAAAGCTAACTTCGATTTATCTCAGTTCGTGCGGAACTACAACTCGTAATAACAGTAACTAAACAACTGAACTGAAATGAGAGGATATGACTTTATTATACCGCGATTAGCTAGCACACTTGCTAGATATGTTCCGGCTCGGTTGAAGTAATTATGTCTTAATGGAGCTGAAAGTAAAACAGTCGTGAGATAAAATTACATTAGAACATTACATCATACATTACAACATGAGAATTTAAATTTCAAGTATAAGTAAAACAATCATGACATAAAATTACATTTAGAACATGAAAGTTTAAATTCCAAGTCTTCAAACATGTCCACAAGAAACAGATCAAGTTGTTGCTTTTCGTCTTGCGATTTCAACTTTCTAAATTGAGCAGCAAAATTAAGAAATTTGGTTATAAGTCCTGAAAATTTTGTCAGAATGGTTTCAACAGAAGAATCAGTCACAGGAATGACTTTGCTCACTGGGTGTTAAATATTTTGCATAATCACCTGTAGTAACGGCAACCGCCGTCAATAAAAGGAGGTGCTTTCCTTGGTAGCGGCGCAGTTCATTTTCAGTTCGAGCCAGAGTACACCTGCCCGGGGAAGAAGCCAGAGGATGATAGTTTCCGGTTCCCGTCTTGTTCCGGTTCCAGTCCTGTTCCGGTTCCCGTCTTGTTCCGGTTCCAGTCTTGTTCCAGTTCCCGTCCTGTTCGGGTTCCCGTCTTGTTCCGGTTCCAGTCCTGTTCCGGTTCTGATCCGGTCCTGTTCCAGTTCCAGTCCGGCCGTTTAAGTCCAAAACACGTAGGAGCTGAAGTCTGAATCCAGCGAAACTAAAATGGAGATATATGCCGAAAGGGCCAGATGGATTTTTTCCTTTTAAAGAAAGTGTTCTTCACCGTGCCGGAATAGCTGACAGTTTAAAGCATTGCCTGGAAATGTTGAATGTTTCCACCTAAGATGTTAAGTTTTCGTTTGTGATGTTAAGGTTTTCATCATTTTTGAAGTTTTAGTTGAATAAACCTTTAAGTTTTAGACAAGGTTTTGTGTTCGTCAGAAATTTTAGGTTCGAAGTCAGATATATCACATAGAATTTAACGGGAAAAATCAACATTGGGACTGGAATACTCTTGTCACGTGATTTCTTGCTTGACTTAAAAGCTTTTTTAACAGTTTCTTTAGCTCGTTCTGGAAGTGGCTTAACTTCTGAAGATTTTGTGCGCAATTTAGGATAAAATTCGCAATTCTTTGAACTGGCAACGTGACTTTGTTTACAATGAACACAAGTCGGTTTTTCCTCTTTTGGGAAATCACAAGTGTAGGTCAAATCATCTAAACTGAGATGATCTCCCTCTGGCTTTTTATGGATTTCAACCGTTCGAGAGATATTTCTAGTAATTTCTTCTTCTCGAGATTTTTGGAAAGCTATAAGAGAATGTAATTACGGTTTTAGCTAACACAGTAGTCAATTACATTTATTCAATTTCATCACAAATTACCGAGATATCCATTTATTCAATGCTAAATGCACTTGCTCCTATATTTTTACTTTCTTGCGTAGCTTTCTCTTAAAATTTGTCTCGGGCTGCATTGCACGGGGAAACACAGCAATTTTAATTTTAATTTTACTAAAAATATCTAACTAAATACAAAATTTGTAGCATTAATAATGAGCGGCCAATCGCTAATTTAACTCTGGTGCTCATAAGGGTTGGTAAATATACTTTAAATCTTAGACTTCGAAAGTCCAAACTTAATAGCATTAAAACAAAGCTTACTTTTTTAATATGTCTTTGATTATTGACGATTTTCTTAAAAACAGCTTTTTATTTAAGATTATTTGACATTATTTACTTAATTCTTGAAGTTGTCATTTATGACAAATTAAAACGTGTATGGCTCTTATTCTGCATCGAATAAGTATGTTTAAAGTTTCTGATATAATACCTAACACTTTTAAAAAGAAGCTGAAATCGCAACGCTAGCTATTAATTCTTTCTCGAGATATGCTCTAAAATGAATACATTAATTACCAGTTTAAGTGGGTAATGCAATTTTTGTCTCATAATACATTGTTTTGAAAAGCTGTGAGATTGATTTATTGCCATATTTTCAGTACTCTAAAAATAATACTCGATAATTTTAGGAAGAAAGTTAAATTTTTGCTTTATTATTTAACATTTGAATACCTTCAAAAAAATTGAATTGATCTTTGATTTAAATCTATCATCTATTTAATGAAATAATTATGAATATATTATGTTATTTAAATTACTTATATTTGTTTAACAAATTAAACGGTAAATATAAATATGTTAAAATCATAATATTTATAACTACTGTTTGTTGTCTTGGGTAAAGTTACACTCTCAGACTGAAATCATGCATCAATGTTTGCAGTGCTTAACTACAGGGCTGCACTGGACTCTATAGTGGAACACTGGAATTAGAGTAATAAAACTCGATTACTTATTAACTATAAATACAGCTACACACTCTACTGTGGCAACTCATTATCTTCTGAACTCAGCCTCCCTCCTGAAGAAAGAGCTTCATATCTTTCTAATTAAATAATTTCAAATCATCTGCGGCACTGCTAGGGCTGAATAGTTTTAGGCGACTTATGCCAGCTATTGATACAAATTTGTGCAATACATGTAATTACCTTCTAACTAACTTTACATAACTGGAGCTTCTACTACTTCCATTATCGTGATCTCTGTTCTTGTATCCCCAAAGATAATTATGTAAAGGCAGTGTACTCCCAAGTAACTTTTAAGCAGAACTTCTTCAATCTACGCCGCTACCATATATAGGGTGGTCATAAAAATGTTCCCCGAGGTAAGAACGCCTAACCGTTCAACCATTTGAAATGAAATTTCAGTTATTGTTATTTGTAGGTATGCGATAGAGATTGTTAAAACAATACAGCTCTCCCGGTTACGATCACAGTGAAAACATTTCGAAATTTTTTATGGAAACACCGAGCTTTTCCTGCGTAAAACCATAAACGGGGTTTTAAAAAAGAATGAAAATTGGTGGCATAAAACATTTATATAGAAGAGCACTGTAAAGGACAAATGACACTGACGCACTTTGCATAACTAACAGGGATAAACAGCATAAGCACCAATCCCAAAACACCATGTACAAAGCATTGCTTCTAGAAAATTTTAGATAAGCAAAAAAACTGTTACTTCAATCAGGTATTCGAACGTGCTGACAAGATCTCCCAGTTACAGGGAAACAACGAGGTGAATTGATAAAGCTGTTTGATCTGAACGGAGAAAATGTTGCAGATACAGTGCGAGTTTATTGGCGAAATCATAAGCTAAGACGAGGCCCATGTTCTTTTGGCATTTGAGGCAACCCAATGCACATGTGATATTCCACAATTTGGATGACAATGTGTTCCTGATGAAGTTGTTGCGGAAGTGCATAATATGATTACAGCAGATCCATTGCACATTGCAAGAAATATTGCTCTCAGTTTGGATACACCGAAAACCATCATCCTCAAGCTTCTGATCTGTGTTCTGCGCATGCTTCCTTACCGATTCCGACGCCTCCAGATGTTGCAACCTGGAGACGAGCAACAGAGTGTTGACTTTGCGAAACCTTTCCTCGTCAGATATGATGAAGATAATAGGTGGCTACTCCAGATAATATGAACGAAAGGGGCACATTTCTGGTTAACTTGCAACATAAACTCCAACCATTGCGTTCTCTGGGCTACTGAAAATCCTTAGTATGTGGCCCCCGGGTATTTACACGGCGCTATGGTAACGGTGCAGCGCGTCATCGCAAGCACATTCGTTCTCGATCACATTCGCAAGCACATTTGGTCTGTACGTCGTCGAACAGGTCTCTTCCACAGATATGAAAAGACGTTGTAAGGATCTTAAGTTTTACTAACGTTTATTTTATTTTAGATCTTTACTATCACTTCTTATTTTCTACTTCCGGCCAGAATTATAAGCGTTAAAGTATTTATGCAAAATTTGTCTGGCGAACGCCAAGTATTTAAGTTGTGGCTTTTTGCCAAGCGAGAGAGAGGAAGCAGTGACTCGAAGCAGGCCGCTTACCTTAGAAGTTTTACGCAGTTGCTGGTTGCCTTCCAGGCCAGAGGTTTTAATCCTCTTGATAAATTTTAAACGTATTGTAGTGTTCACAGTTCTCTGTACTACATACGGCTTCCTGTTAATATAAGGCCAATCTTCCACGTTTATTATTTTAAAGTTAAATTAGAGTTTAGTTTTATTTTTATATTTTTACGTTAGACCCCAAGTAGCGGGTCTGTGTATTCCGAAGTACGGAAGTTATTGTAAATAGGGGAAAATAAAGGGTTTTGTATACCCTTCTTGTGTATCCTGTCTACTTCCCACAGTTTTGAACATAGCTTTAGTAAGCTCTCTGTTCCGAGTCAGGTCCTTGCATGTTCCCGAAGAAGGTAAGACGGAACATTGAACCTGATAACGTAGCATAAACAATGGTCCAGAATTACAGCAGCGAAATGTTGTTTATGTTGTTGTATGGAGGCAAGATGGTGCTCCTCCACGCGTTGCCACATGTGTTCGGCAAGTGTTCCAACAGCAGTTTGGAGACAGAGTCATCTCCTGAAACTTTGCAGTTTTGTGGCAACCGCAATCACCCGACTTCATTCCGAAAGATTATGGATTCGGGGATTATCTAAAATCTAAGGTGTACACATCAAATTAACGAGATTTCTCAGAATTAAAAGATGCCGTAAACCGTGGAGTTTATACAGATTCCACCTGCAATGTTTTGTTTCTCATTGTTGTCAGCAATCTTTCGTATGCAATGTGTTATCGTCGGCGAAGGTGGGTACGCTGAAAACTCGTAATTCCACCAAACGTTTTTATTTCCTATCTTCTGTCTTGTGTTGTGACTGGTTCTTTACAACGCACTTCTTTGCAAAATGTTTTACGCCGGCAGCTTTTTTCATTCCAAAGCCATTTTTTTAATTTTCAGTGCGCTGATCAAATAACGCAGGAAACTCGTAGATGTGACCATTTGAAAATTTCGAAATGTTTTCTCTGTAGCCGTAATAGTAACAGCTGTATCGTTTTAAATCATCACAATCTTGAGCGCATAGTTTCAAATAGCAATTAATGAAATTTCATTTCGATCGGTTGAGCGAGCGATTTCATTTCGATTGGCTGCTGAGTTTTCATACATCGGCAATTTTTATAAACACCCTATACATGCCACAGTGGTAATAAGCGTTCATAGTGGTTGCAAATGTAGACTCGAAGTTATCCATGTTATTAAATTCCTCATAAGTAATAGAAACAAACAAATAATAGGAATATGTAAGTTCTAATAATTCTCTGTTCTTTTACTACTTTGCCTGACCCAGATCTCTCTGTCATCTCAAGCATCTACAAAACATAGAGTTTGATATCCACTTTTCGTTGGTTGCCAGTTTCAGGCATGTTTCGCATGAAGTAGCTGTCCATCCAGTACTATTTCAAAATAAAAATAAAAATAAATAAGACAAACTGAATCCTAGTTACAATTTAAGTTTAGAGTAAGTAAAATATTAAAAGAGCAAGTGTAAACTTTAAAATATGACGATAATTTGAAAAAGACGAAAATTAGCATAACTTTAATAGAACTTCCTCATGGAATATACTTCTGCTGTTGATACCGCTTGAAACATTTTCTTATTAACAGGAAAAGAAAAATATTCGAAAGTTTATTAACTTGTTATTTTATTATATTACATACTAATTTTCGCTTTCTTTCAGCATTTTTAATTTTGACGTTGTCTTTTTATGGCATTTTAGTATGCAAATATTTGTGAATAAAAGTATATTCATAATTTTTAATTACTCCTTTATGGCATCGCTGATTTTATACGTTTTAGAAATTATCATTTTTGTATCTTCCTCAGCTTTCTTCCGAGTATTTACTCCAAAGCACTATTTCTTCATTGATTGTTCATTTCAAGTTCCTTTCAAGAAAAATTATATAACTTATATAAATCATGTATTTAAAGTAATAACAGTATAAAGTCATTAGGTTATTTTAAAGCAGAAATCATGAAAAATGAACAATGATCTCGTTAGGACTCGAACGTGGACCTCTCGAATACGCGTCGAGTGTGCTAAGCGTTACACCTGGAAGGCATGCTTTAAAGAGGGAGAAAATGCCTTATAGGCACATTCTTGAAAAGAATATAAGTGAATTAATAATATAACCCTCTGATAACTGTTAAAGAAATATTTCAAAGCAAAATAAATTTTCTTCGTTGAAGTTAGAAGCAAATGATTATTTCTTAATTCAATTCCTTGGGCCCTTGAAAGGTTTAACTTACATTCTCGTCCGTTTCAAAAATACATCCGCTTTTTTAAACCGCAGTTGCTAAATATTTAAATCAATTGAATAAATAATAAGGAAGGGTCTCGCTACGGAATTGTTAGCTTCGATTTATACAGCAAATTAAAAAGAACTGACGTTGCGGCAATAAAATACAATTCTCTAGTACAGACAAATGCAAAATTGCTGTAGGAGGAACTGCTTGAAATATTGTAATAAGAAAACAAACAATGTCGTTCATATAATGGTACTTGAAGTTGCTCGTGAAGCTAAAATTTCCTCTGACGATTCTGTTTCGCTAACTTGTTTCGTTCCATTACACTTAGGTTATAACATTACGCAATAAAAGTCTGTGATTTAACCCTCTATGGAATTCCTTTCAGAATGCATTCTAATGCATATATTTTATCCTAACTCTAACCTATTTAAATGAAAGAATATTCTAACATATATCCCATTTTCTAACGTAGTGAAATGCCAAACGCTTACTTCCGTAATTATCTTAAAAAAAAAAAAAAAAAAAAAAAAAAAAAAAAGATTTTTTCTTCTTATGAGATGGTGAAAATATTGCCAGTAAGCAAAGTTCCTCGTAGAAAGTTAAAAGGAATATTTTTACTTACTCAGAATTACATCTCGTAGGTTCCAAATAAATGATAATAATACAATTCGTAGTTCTGGTATTTGTTATAAAAGTAAACAGTTCTTTTCTTATTTTCTTTGAGATATATGTGAGTTTCTCATCTTCATTTTGAAATCTAAGTTTCATATTTTTAATAAATAAGAAGATTATATACATATATACATATTTGCTTTCAATGTAAATACTTGTATCTTCAGATACTCTTAGACCTTTCCTGATCTCTCAAAGGATTTTTCCTCGAGCAGCCGCCTTGCATTGTTAGTTAGCATTTCTAGATATATTTAAGTATTAAAAAACAAAGTCTTTATAACTTTTGATATTTATTTCATTTTTAGTCGTTTTCCTTTAATGATTATCTTAATTTTAAAAAGATATTTCTTAAATTTCCATAAATTCCGTTTTTTTCTTATATTGAATAGTTTCATACCGTTTTATATAATTTAATTGCTCATCCGACGTTATCGAAAAAAAAATAATTGTGATTACATCAATTATGTAACCAACAAGTGTTTAAAATATTTGTACATATTTTTAAGAAGTAAATTCATCATCCTAGCTGTTCTTAATTTTCTTATTGTTGTTACTAGAGGCGTATAACGGGAAACATAGATAAAAAATCGAGCAAAACGTTTTAGTTTGAAAATACCTAGAAATGAAAAGCGAAGTGTCCTATAAATACCTATAAATACCTAGAAATACCTAGAAATAAATACCTAGAAATGAAAAGCGAAGTTAAAAAAAGAGAAGTGTCCAGTCTTGAATTCAAATCCAGTGGATTCAAATACAACTATCAGTATCTGAATTAATTTAAAGTAATATCACACATAGAACTCAAATTTAATCACTATTAATCTAAGAGAAAAGATGCTACGAAATAATTATCTTCTATCTATCTTCTATACAGATTATACAAAGACTGTTCGTACATTTTTTAAACGAATTTGCTTTGCTATAAAAAAATTGCCTCCTTGGAATACTTTTTTCTGACTGTAAATATATTTTTGAAAGTGTAAATTATTTTTTGCTACTTGACAATTTTCTTTTCATGCAAAATGGCACTTTTAAGAAGCAATGGACGTAAGGTTATGTTTATGCTCTTTCAGAAAAAAAAACGTATTTAGTTATTAAAAATGGTGTGAAAAGCATGATTTTCTGATATCTAAAGCAACGATAGATAGTATTGTCAATAAGAAGGAAACAAAGGTAAAGTTTGGCTTCGAGGAGAAAAATTGTTCAAAATACACATCCAAGAGGAAAACGGAATGTTTCGAACGTTGCAAAGGTAAAAATTTTGGTGTTAAATGAAACTTTTCAAAATCAAAGGACATAATCATTAAAATGCTCATTTTTAACTATAAACAAAGTGGTTAACGCTAATTTGAATCTTAAAAAGGCGAAAAAAACTTAATGTGAGTCGTCTTTCTCCACGACATACCGCCGAATGCAGAACGCGCTGCAAAATTCTCATTGAGAAACCATTATTCGGTTAAAATTCTATAATCGAGGTGAGCACCAAGCTTGGCGAGAGTTTTTTATTTGGCGCGATTTTAATTTGGTTGTGGTTTCCGGCTGTATGTTTTCTTGTGGCAAACCTAGAGCTTTATTTCGGTAACTGTAAGAGCGCGAATTTAGTGTAGCCAGATTTTTTTTAAATTTAATTTTGAAATACTGTGTTTGTTTTTAAAAGTTTTACTGTTTAATATTATTGTTATATATACGTTTAATATTATATTTATATAAATATTTGTAGAAGGTTAAGCTGTTAATGGTGGGAGAATGTTGAATTTCATATGACATGAAGTTTATAATTTATGAATGTTTTCATTTAATTTTATTTAGTTAATTTTTTTTTAGTTTTGTTTCTTGCATGTGGCAATTGAAACATGTCGAATATTTAAAGCTTTGAACGAAAGTTGTTTAGTGTGTTGAATTCCACGACGATAGTAACTTGAATATCTTAGTTAGTTTTATGATGCTGAATACGCATAATTTGCTATTCTGTTTACATTTAAAACTGACTTCGCAGTGCTCTGATCTGATAAGTGTGTACATTTATTTACTCAATAATTATTTACAAGAATTGTTCATTCTACTATTTTATGATGAATTGCATATATATAGGACTATGCTTTTACTTGCAAAGCTGTTGGACTTTGTTTTACTCATCTAGTATTTTATCATCTCATTTTACTATTCTGTTTATATAAAATAACGGCGTTTCACTACTGCAAGACTTGAAAGTTACTATTCTGTTGACGTTTAAAAATAACATTTTAGTGCTTTCATTGCCGCCTAAAAAATTCGCCAAATTTTGGAGGCCAAAATAGTTTGGCGCCAACTTACCCCGCTTATGGAATTTTAGCCCATTATTCGAATAAAAAAGGAAAAATGTTGCCACAATAGATGAATCTTGGGTATATTTAAATGACCACAATAAAAGAGATCCATTTATTGTCATCAAAGAGAAAAAAAAACTTAGAGTACTGTTCAAAGAATCTACTCTACATATTATCAGGAACATATCTAATACCCAGTTTTCAAAGTTGAAATACCTTCACTTTACCCACAGTACCATCAATTAGTAGAAATGCATCAAAAACCCGCCTGTCAAAGTCCAATGTTAATTTCCTGTAAATAGTGGAATAAGAAACATTTATCAAGGCCTATCCCTCACTTATATCTCTACTTAATCTTCTGACTATCATCCATGGACTTTTCAAAAGCGAATTGTCTGAAAGTCGACTTGCAACCGTCCTCGGACTATGGGAAGCTGTTGAAGAGGAATGAGATAGAATACCACTTTCGATACTAAAAAAGAGCTTCAGTTGTTTTTGAAATTACAGTTTAGAAAGTTAGTGAAGAATAAGAGTTATCAAATGAAACATTTAAACCGTAAAATATTTCTGTAACTACGATGAAAGTCGTCTAAAAAATGTCAGAACAGCCTCTGTGTAAAAGACAATTCTACTTTTCAAATTTTACTTTTTTTGCCCAAAAAGAAAGGAATTGTATCCAGCAGATACATAAATGGTTAGGAAAGCCAATCGAGGTCTGTTCGCTGCTTTTAACAATCATTTACTTAATTTCTAAAATTACATTATGCACATAGTAATTTCAAAATATGCTCTACATATTAATCCTTGAAGTAATAAACTAAAGATGAAACATTTTCAGCGTGATTTTAGAACACATAGCGGTCATCGTGAATATTGAAAAACGTAAATTTTGTACCCCTGCAAAATATTTGAACAAATCTATTGCAAATGTATTGCATTATTAGGGTTATCTGTTTGATTTAGATCTATTTACGTGTCTTGTATTTCCATGGTAAGTTCTCTGCAGGCTAAAGTTTTAGTACACCAGATTTTATTCATTCTGCACGAGTGAGTATGGGCTATTTGTGAAGATAAATAGGATCAATTTTCAAATCATTATGTTACTTTCCAGTTAAATGAAAAGAATTTTTACTTAAGTGATTAAATTTTTCCTTCCAATTTCAATAAAACATTATGCACCCCTAATGTCGGATGTCAAAATATTAAAAATACATTAATTAATAGAAAAATTTTTGATTCGGAGGAAATAGAAAAAAATCAATACATTATGTTAGAAATTCGAAAAATGTTTCCTATAGAAATATACTTTCCATTTATCCAATAATGCAGACTGAAATTATGCAGAAAATAGGGCAATCGTTTGAAGAATCCGCAAAAATTCGCTTTAATTTTGAATATACAAAATCTGATGTGCACAATACATGACTTGCTTGTATGGCCTATTAAATTATACACATTTTTGCTGCATTCCATTTAAACTTATTTACTGGAATTTTATTAGATATATTTCTCATTTAATTGATTCAGTTCTTAATTCGCGGCAAAGCAAAAATACATAAAAAACTCAAAACCTCTTCAAAAATTGTAAAATGCAGAAAACATAAAATCATAAATACAGTTAAAAAACAATTTTCACAGTTAAAATTAGAGTTCCTGTGCAAAAACAAGCAATTGGCCAGCGTGCTAGAAGGAAGATATTTCGGTGCTCAAAACTGAAAATTTATTTTGGTCCTACTCAGCAAATAGGCACTGAAGTTGCTGAAGGAAAAAACTGGCTTAATTCATTGTTGTACTAAAGAGTTTCAAATGCAAATAAATGTCGCCTTCGTTAGGCTTAGTAACACTTAAACAACTTTTAAATTCTTGATAATTCTGCAACTATTGCATGCAAATTACCTGAAGGCAAAAGTAAAAATTACCCTTAACAAAAAAACCACATAAGTCAATCACTTTCAAAGCAAAAAGGCATAAACATGCTCAGTTCTCCTCCTAAATATCGCAATGTCTCGAAGACAATATTATTGGCAGAAGTAAAATTCTTGCCACAAGTTCTTATTAATAACTTTAAAATGAAATTGTGTTGTAACATGTGTGTACGAATTACGGGTAATGTTAAATAGCTACTGCACCAATGTTCTGTTTCTTTACTTTGCCGAAAAATCATGGGCACCAATGCTGTGTTACAACTTCCTCTTAGGGAGGAAACTAATGCAGAAACAGACAGGTGAAACCGCAACTAACTAAATATCAACTGAGAAACTAAACTATTAAGAGTTTGCTAATTACCAAACTTTTAGTGATCGTATAAGTGAATTTTTAATGCATTGCGTTGTGAAAATGCATCCGGGACCCCGCTGTGAGAGGATCGAATAAACAACATGTAAAATCAATATATATATAAGAAAAACACATAACAGATATAAAGAACACATAAGTAATAGGTTTCCAGATTAAATATCAGTTTATTCAAATACCTCACAATAAAAATTAAATCTTATCCTCATCAGAGAGTCTAATTTCTTATTTGTGTTACCTTTTAATTTACTTATTTTAGACACAGGGGAATTCTTCAATTTGTCATTTACTTTTTGTTACATTTAAATTCATGATTTGCAAATCTATTACATGACTCTTTTAATTTAAGGGTACCCGATCTATAATTTCTAAGAGGTTAAGGAAAACATATTATTTGCAATTCACATCTGTTCTAAGGAATATTACACAAACAACTTAAATTATTACATCCTAATTCACATAAAAACCTTAAGGTTTGTCTCGGTAATTTAGAAGAGGAAAGGGGAAACAATTGAAAGCCTGAGAATTAATTTAAGATTCGACGTTGTTATTTTACATTCCAAGGAAGTCGTTGAAACCTTACTTAAAGTTCAAACACAAAAAAAAAATAGACTTATCTTGTAAGGACGTCTTGAAGTGGAGGACTCGTATCCTAATAAGCGTTGACGTCGGCGGGGCTCATTTTTACGGTCACAAATGGAAGTTTCAGAAGAAATCGTCCTGTCTTGGCACTATTGGCGAAACACATACGCAGGTAACTGGTTTTCATAACGACGAAGCTATTTTTACTCTGGAAAACAGAAACAGGAGCACTGATGCCCAGCACGGCTGTCCGCCAGGTCTTGAAAGTCTTAAGTCACTCGCCCAGTTCAATTTCGAATTTTAACCAGAACGCGGCAGGGGAGCATGTTTGCAGCTCCCGGCCAGAAACGTCTCTCTAGACAATTACGGCTCGCCTGTTCTTGCTCATCCCAAGAGCAAGCTTCAAGAGTAACGTCCAAAGTAAGTTCCGCAAGCAAGGTCTTGCCAAGTCTCGCACGAGAAGTGATTCAAACTCGAGAACGCGGCAGGGGAGCATCTCCGTAAATTACATCGTTTAGAACACTCAATCCCAGAGCAAGTTTCAAGAGTAACGTCCAAAGTAAGTTCCGCAAGCAAGTCTTGCCAAGTCTCGCACGAAAAGTGTCACCCGAAAAAGTGATTCAAACTCGAATTTTCTTCCTCTCCTTCACAAACGCGGGCTCCCACTATGGCTTCAATTATCGCCCCCTTAATTTTGGCAAAATTTGCGTTTTCAACCCCTGAATGCAGAAATAAGGGTGATCGCGCATGCGCGCCCTTAGCCAACAACCGGACCCTCAATCGCCAAAAACCTGAATGACTTCGAAAAAAATCGAAAGTCAAGTGACAACCTCTGACCCTTCTGTCACGTACTTCCTGGCCTAAGGTCAACTGCACAATGAAATTCCTTCTAGAACATTCTAAAGGACAAAGCGCGCGAAATCATGGCTTAGCAAAATTGCCTCCCTTTCCCTGCTTCTTTTCACAATGAATCAAAGCTTGTACAAAAATTGCAAATAAAAGAAAAATTAAATAATATTCTTTTAAACTAAATAATATTCCCAGAAGCATCTGTTTTTCCCCAAAATTAAAGCATTAAAATAAATAATTCAGAATCAAATAAAATTAAGATTTCCATAAATCAGAAAATCATTCACCTAGTTTTTATAACGCTATCAGACAAATTCTCTACACAACATTCCTTGTTCAAAATTGAATTCTAAGGAATTCAATTTTGGTGTACCAAAATTTAGAAGACAGACACTTCTTGAAATACCATGACTCATACTGTGCAATAAGGCTAAAGGATAACATAATGTAACAATATTTCACACGACTCCTTGGTAACAGTGACGTTACTGACACATTAAATCTCAATCCAACATGTGCAAGCAAAACAACAAGACTAATCAAAGCAATTACTAATTAAAATACTCAAGGAAGATCATCAAAAATAATTAATCAAAAACATCAATTAAATCACTTAATTAATCAAACCTAGAAATATTCAGAACACATACAAAAATAAAAATAAAAAAATAAGGCGTTAATCACAAACAAAATATGTCTAAGATCAAGCATTCAATAATTTTATGACAATAAGAATTTCCCCTTTTTTTTTCAGTTCATTACATCACACTAGTGTTGCAGTCTCTGTGTGGCCACATTTCTGAACATTTATTTATCTATTCATTCTTTTTTTTTTTTTTTTTCAGTCCATTAATGTAAACAATTTCACCTGAGGTCGAACACATTCTACTATTGTGACAATTTCTGCTGAGCACAATCATGGAGTACATTAAATGAGTACGGAGTTGTCAACGCAAGCGAGTGAAAACCCTGTAGTTAGAAATCTTTGTGTTAGCAACTCCCCGCTGCAGCCTTCAACCCGAGAAAGTGAAAGCCACAACCCCGTAATGTAAGAACTCAGCACCACAATACCCCTTAGTAGAAGGTCACAATGCTCGAAAAACAAACAACTGACTAACAGTTTAGTAGAATGCAAGCCAAGAAACTTGACCTAAAAAGAAACCAGATTTCACCCCCCTTCGTCTCACCTTCGACCAAGGAAGAACAATCACTCTTTCAAAGTTGAAGAAAACTTTATCTGTCAATTTTTCCCTGACGATAGATAAGCCACTGAATTTGTTCGGATACTCACACCCGAGGAAAGAAATAATCTAATCCAATTGTTCACACCAAAAAAATGAAATAAATAAAAATAAGATAATTAACGCGCCGCAGATACATAAAATAAATTCCTGAGAAAATAAACACACTAATAATTCAAACAAATCCAAATAAAATATGTCACATGAACGTATTCGAGCAAAGAGTAAAGACCCCCCCTAAGTACTACGAAATTGAATAACTTCCAAGAATGAATCCCAAACAATCACGTCTAAGAACAGAAGCGGCCTGATCAGGGCCAAGCATTAGAAAGAAAAGAACGTTACAACACAAGGAACCTCGGAACCAGCTGAAAATACTCCACACAAAAATCAGAAAGAAAGAAGAAAAAAAAAGTGATTGTCCAAAAATTCAATCCAACCAAAATCAATTCCGAAAATAGCATAACGAATACGCTGTGGAAATACCAATTAGAATTTTATCCAAGACACACACAAAATAATAATAATAATACAACCTAATGCATATACAAAATAACGTTTGGCCAAAAATTTACAAATACTACCAAGATACACATATACACATAAAAATGAAAATACAATTAAACTGTAAAAATATCGTACATAATTCAAATGAGCAATGAGATTAGTGATACTTAAACAAAAAATTTTTAAACTGCTATACCTAAACAAATACACGAATAGTCATTACGTTAAACCATATCAAGTCAAAAATATTTCACTGTAATTCAAATCAAGCCAAAAAAAATCAACCAGCAAGAGTGAAGTGTCGCTAAAAATTCAAACCTCACGGTAAACACTAGTGAGTAACAACACCATATTTAAGTCCCCTTAATAAGACAACAAAAAAAATTCAGTAATTCTAAAAATCCACTAAGTCCAAAAAATTTTCAAACTAGTCAAAGAAATCAATCAAAGCTGGACTGAAGCACGTTACTAGAACACTAAATAAAATATCACAAATCAACAAAGTCTTCAAAATAAACCCCCTAATTTAGGCAAAAAACTGAGATCTATTCTGCATCAGACTCTTCCAAAACGTTGTATAGTAACCTAAGTAACAGCTTTCAGCAACACCTCCACCCAAACAAAAGAAACAAAGTAACTCTTTACCGCGTCCATGTAAGCTGAGAAAAGCGCTGTATTATAAATGACAGACCCAAACTTTACGTATCAAGCAAACCTCCAGACACGTTGAAAAGGAACATAAGATCTCTTATCTCGGAAAGAAAAGTGCGCTGACTGAAACGTTACAATTCTGAACCAACACAATGAAAAAGATACAATAGAAATAGTTTTCTCAGATAACAAGTTCCTGTTTGCCCCGGTGTAAGAGGTCAAGTGCCACCATGAAGTGCAAGTATTTACAAGAAAACCAACTTTCAGGACATTACAACTTCACGCAAGACCTAACTGCAAGCAACAAATGCAAAGTTCTCAAGAGTGCTAAACTAAAAATAAATACTCGTAACTCAAAAATCCCTAAAAGTCTCACAAATCAAATCCACAACTCAAATTCTACTATTTTCCTATAACCACAGAAATCTGAATTCTTCCACAAAAACTAAACATCAGAGAACTTATATTTTACGGACCTTGGCAGAAACCACCAAAAACAAAACAAAAACTTGATACAACAAACTTGACACTAAGAACTGGATTGCAGATTTGTTGTACCTTAAAAAAGCAAAGGGTTTGTTTGAGTACCAGTTACTAAAACGCCGAGTGAAAATGTAATCAAATTTTGAAAATCTCTTGAAATTCTCATCCATTCTTCATAGGCTTCGGTATCCAAAGTTTCGGAATACATTTGTTCTGGAATGATGGATGAGGCATCAAAATAGTAGCACTAACGGAAGCATTTGAATCCCCTCTCTTCTGCTCGTAATTTTTACGTTTCATTTTAATCCATATGGATGGTTGTATATTTATTATTGGGCAGCAAATTCATAGAACAGGATCGTCAGTGATTTCAATAAAATAAATTTTGATTTTAGTACCTTCATGAAAAGTTTATTATTAGATATTTTATTTCCTTGCGAATAGTATAATATATTTAAATAATAAAATTATACTCATTTAATTACTTAACGTTGTATTTTTCGCAATTGTTTGCATGTATTTAATTACAACGGAGTTGTGTTTGAAGCCTATTTAATTTTGTAACGATGCGTAAATGTTTCCAAAATAATTTTTGTTTTTAAAAGCTTTCCATGCGTAATTTCTTTATAAACTGATTTGATTCCTTTTTTTTCTCGTTTAATTTTACCTACTATTTTAGTTATTTTGCCATCAAGTGAGACTCCAAAATTTTGGGTGCCCTTAGCGATCCATATTACTACAACGCCTTGTAAATTAATGTATCAGTATTTAAAAAAAAAATCTGAACTGGGCACCACATGACTTCTTTGTATGGCCTATTTATTATGCACATTTTTTGCTGCATTTCTTTAAACTTATTTCTTCGAATTTCAGGAAAGATACATTTCTCGTTCAATTATTTCAGATCTCACTTCGCAGCAAAACAAAAATGCACAGAAACTCGAAAAATCTTTATTAAAAATTGTAAAATACAAATAAATAAATAAAACGCAGACAGTTAAAATAGTGGGAAAAAAAGATTTTCACAATTAAAAATTAAACTAAAAACGAAACAATTTGTCCAGCGTGTAAGAAGGCAGATTTTTCGGTGCACAAAACTGAAAATTTAGTTTTGGCAAAAAGACATTAAAGGTGCAGAAACTGAATTCACTATTCTACTAAGTTTCAAATGTAAACAAATGGCGGTTTGTTAGGCTCAACTCGCCACTTTAAAATTCTTCATAACTCTACTGCTATTGTAAGAATTTTTCTGAAACTTTAATTAAAAAAAGTCATTACTTAAAAATTAAAAATTTTTTTTAATTGAAAATTTTTAAATTGGAATTTATTTAGACTTCAAATTGTAATTCTTTTACTTTATTAGTTTCCTTAATTTAATTTGAAATATAAGAATTTAAAAGGTGTGTTTCCCTTATATATATACGATTCACGCAGCCGATTACAACGAAGAAGGGAGATGCGCAACTATATGTTATAGCCAGTCCCATATACAAAATTTAAATATTTTACGACTACTCGTTTTTGAGTTATGCGAGATACGTTCTTACGTATGTACGTACAAACCTCAAGAAAATGCCTCTTCTGAAATCTATTTTAAATCCATTAAGATACCCGAAATTTTTCGCGATTACAATACTTCCTTTACTCAATACAAAGAAGTAAAAATTATTTTCTGTTTGTTAAAATCTGTTTAATTAACATTTGCAACGTACATTAAATGAACTGCTGAGCACAAGATGGTAAAGCAAAATCATAGATGATGTCATCATGCTATACCATTTTGCATCGATGGAAATAGAAAGGAATTCAGCTTTTCTTGATTTAAACTAGTTTTCAGTTACTAATGCCCAAACGCAAATTCATATTGTTACGTTTTTCTTTTCTTCTAACACCAGTTGCTGCGTTATTTTCTTCGTTCGCGTTCGTACGGGGTTCGTGAATTTGGAGTGAATAACGACGACACTTGATGAAGTATCGAAACACGCTTTATTTAGCCAATGTTAATCAGGGCAGCTCTAAAAACACTTTTTACAGTCGTCGGAGATCTACTATAAACACGTTGGAACAATCAGTGACACAGCCTTCACACTGTCAGGCAATAACGGTAGAGACAGCTTCACTGCAAAGCACCCGAGTACAGCTTCCAACTCTGCTTGGTTGTTCTCGGAACTCCACGTACTCTCGAGACTCTCCACACGTTGCACTCGACGATACAGAAGAGTATAGCTCTCGACTCAGCACAGTCTATGACGAAACTCGACGATGCACTAATTTGCGATGCACTTAAAAGACTCTCTCGATGCATTCGACGACCACCTCGGCGCTAGACTTCGAGACACTCGCTCAATGACTGACTATCAGCTCTCTAGACGAGGCACACACACTAACTGACTGCGGATCAGCACGGTTTATATAGCTTTCGGCTTGTGTTCGGGAACATTCTGGGGTAAACCGGTAAGAATTCGTTCCAGAAGGTTCTCCAACCGTCCATGGTATATCGCCGATTTTGTCGCCAAATGGGCGATTTCTCGCCAAATGTGGCAATCCTGCCCTTTTTTTGCCATTTTATGGCACCCCTAAAACTGCTTTGCGGGGGAAGCCATCTTACCGCGCCTGTTCATTTCGTAACACTATACTGAACCATAGTTTAGAATAAGTGTCTTTGAAGAACGATTTCGAATGTAAAATTTAACTCTTTTTGGTGCTTTATGTCACTCCAGAAATGAGATTTGTAAATTATATTAATCATTATTGATGGCTACGTCGGGTTCTGTCATTTTTCATCTGTGTTAAAGCGAGTGGCAATTTTTGTGTTTTCCTTTAATGAGTTCTTATGATAGTTTTCAAAATTATAAAGCAATGACCACAAATATGTTCACCATACTGATCTGTTTTTAAATTCTTGCTGCAGTATCGAAAGTTTCTGAATTGAAGTAGATTGGATAAATATTTTTAAGAGATTTTTTTGGATTCCTTGGAGCTTTATGAGATTGTTCCTAATCGAAAAATTGTTCCTTTTGTCGAATTCTAATAATAATGTGTACAGATTACAATCAAATGACAAATAACAACTCGATAACATAAAGAAGGATGTAAAAACGTATGTTCACCTTGCACCAGAAAAAAAATAGGAAATTTCTGTATCTTCCGTTCAATTGAGCTTATTGAAAACATTTAACTTGCGTTTTTTATATCTCGAAAGCGCGACTTATGATATACATCAGATTTATATATAGCTTTGTTCTAACGTAGATATTCTGATGCAAAATTGGAACTTTTCTGAAATAATATGCCGATTTTTTTCCATATTTTAACTATACAACTCCAATATAAAATTTTATAAAATTTGATTAGAAACTTAGTGGGAAATTTCAAAATTTATCTCCTCGCACTAGAAATTTAAAATTTTATTTTCGCGCGCTTATTTCAAATTTCGCCAAGAATTATTCCCTTGGCGAAATTCTTAATTTATAGTAACCTATTTTTCTTTCTCTTTTTAGTCCAAAGGGATTTGAATCCCGAAGGACTATTAGTTTCGTTTTGGCATTTTGCGTCGGACTCATAAATGTCGGTTCACTTTTCAAACTGTTGCCACAAAATGTTAGAGTCCTGCATTATATTTGAAGAAATTAAATAATGAAAATTCTGCATAAATGTATGTATATTTCTCGTATTGTGATAAAACAACGGTACATAGAGTCATCGAATTTTGAATAACGTAATCCTCCAACGAATATGAGCATGTGTGAAGACCAAATTTGAAATTTGAAATTTGTTTTATGATCGATTTCCTATTTTTTAAAACTCTGACGAATTTTTGATTAACAAACTCAAGGATTTCAAAGCGAGCAATGGCAACGTTGTGCAGAAAAAACATTTTTATCTCCAGCGCGTGAGTCTCTGTATCGGAAATTCTAAAGATATGCTCGTTTTAAAACTATTTTGCGATATTGCTGTTGCACTGGATCTTATGGTTTAAGTGCGAGGAACATGATATTTAATAAAGAAAGGTAACACACAAAATGTTAAAAAACGCCCCTTTGGACGTAATTTAAAATCTGAAACATTTCAGACCTTTTTTTTTTTTTTTTTTTGTGTGTGTGTGTGTGTTCATTCTTTAAAATAAATTAAACAGAATGCGTAAAGCACGTTTGGCGATATTACCATTTATAAAAACGATGCCAAATTTCAAAACTCTCCAGTTTATAAACAGACATATATCTTTTGAAATTTTGAATAGAAAACTAATCTTTGCACGTTTGCCTAGAAAACCATATACTTTAAGATTATGGTAAAAATTTTATAGGTCATAAATCCAAACTGTTTCGACTGTTTTTGAAATATTTATAAATATTACGAAAAAATACAAATTATAAAAATTAATCGGAAAATATCTGCGAATTTTATTTGGATTGAACTTAAACTTCGACTTACGAATGAAGGGATGAAATATGTGTAATAAAAAAAGAGTTAAATGTACACAAAATTGAATTAACATTGAGCAGCTAAAATTTTGAGAGATAATGTTTTAAAAACTACCCGTGCGGCTTTTATAAAATTTGGCACTTTGACATAATTTGAGTCGTAGAATTTAAATATGTAAAAATATGATTATGTTATTTCAGAAGAGTCCGATTTTGTGTCAAAGTACCAATGTTAGAACAATACTATCTATAAATCTAATATATATCCCTAGTTGCGTTTTCGAGACATGAAAAACGCTAGTTAAATTCCGTCAACATACTCAGTACAACGGGAGATATAGAACTATCACATTTTTTTTGTGAAAGTGCACATGTCTAAAGCGTGTGTAAAAGTGTATATATGGCAGATGTTATTATGTGAATAATTAATTAGTGTTAAGACATTTACCAAACTGTTCAAGAAGTGATTAAAAAGCGGAAACAAATCCTATTTTTCCTCAGGCTAAAAAAAACTACAATTTCCTTAATTCTCGCTTTTATTGACATTAGCCCACGAATTTCCATAAATTGGTTAATATTTTTCGAGATTTGTGTGCTAATTGTCATTCGCATCGGTACAAAAATTATAAAATGTAATATCTTTCATTAAGGGCTGTGGTTTTTGCACTTTTTTCAATAATACGAAGGAAACCCCTACAGATTCAACTACTGGATTATTTAAATGGCTGCTTAGATGATTTTCTTGCTGTAATAAATGATAATAACGGAACAACTGTGTGGATTCATTTCAAAACTGAAATTCCATTCTTAATTAGGTCATAACATACGTGTACATAATGACAAAAATGAATGCAAGCACGATATTCGACACAGAATGGGAAATTGTCTAACGCCTACCAGCAGTGTTATAAATATTCATCCTCGGCAAACATGCTGTCACGACTAAAGTGTCTCAGACGATCTTTATTCTGTTTCCTTAGGCAGGAGAAATCCACTAAACTCTTCCTATCGTAATTATTCTGTAATGAAAATCAGTTGTGTGACACATCATACAATCTCTTTTAACGTCCTTTTCTATGACAAATAATGGAAATATTTAATTAAGCAATTATATCAGATAAATAGCTTAACTACCAATAATTATCAGCTTAGCAAATAATGAATATTAGATTTCGTCACTTGTTTGCTCTGGCATCTCAGTTTCTAAGTTCTCTCTCTTCGTTAACATCAGTTATTCTTCAAATTAAATTAGGAAGAGAGCGTATTCAGATTAAGTAAACTACACGCTCGCATGACTGCATTTCGGTGTAAATTAAATACTTTAATAATACGCTGTAAATGAATATTTTGTTTAAAATAAAATAACTCGAATATTCATTGCATTTAATTCAATCATTAACGGGAGGGAGTATTAAGATTTTCTTCCCGTTTACATAAAACTGCTTGTATTTAATGCTGTTTAAAAGAGATCTAAAGAACTACATGGAAACCAAACTTCAGAGGACCTTTTTTTATGTTGTTTTTGTTGCTTATGCTCACTTGTCTGACAGTAACATCCGTCCAAGCCCACGAAATTCCTCGTAGCAAGGAGCGCAAGATTATGCCTGTCGTTGGCAACACCCTTGAGCACCTTAAAGGTGACAGTGCGATTTAGCCCAGTTCCGCCGCAAGTTTGATGGAGAGCATCCTCGGGGGAGGCAGGTTCCGAGGCTATTCCACCAAACCACACAGGAAGACGTTTGGCTCGTGGCATATTTAGAGTGCCGCCATGCCGCATATACATTTACAGATATCCATGCCTTCTCCGAGATTCGAACCAAGGCCCTTCGGCACGGTAGGCTCTGATGATAACCACTATACCGGTAGGGTGGCATTTTTTTCTCTTGTTATAAAGTATCTTCTCCCATCTTCCAGCATGCCTTCGTAGTGCAACAGTTAGCACACTCGGGAGGTCCAAGCTCGAGTCCCGGCGAAAGCATTGCACATTTTTCAATCTCCTGCTTAAAATAACCTAATGTCTTTACATTGTCAAATTTAGTGACTTTGAATTGGTCACTTCTGTGCCAATTAACTATAGTTTCCTACTTTATAAAAAATTCAGTCGAGATAATAAATGATAAAACAATTAACAATGACCAATAGGGTTTAGGGTAAGGCGAAATGTTCATAAATTTCCAGTAATATAGATTTTAAGCTTAAACAGAACCTTCTTTCTTCGCTGAGGAATTGAAAATGACAAAAACAAAATATGTACCTACCTGAGAACAACAGAAAAATTCTAAAATATTTTAACTCTTGAAATGTTCACGGCGATAGGGAATTGAAATTAAAGATTATTAAGTAAATCTAAAACATTTTTATGGATGAGGAACGCCTTCAGAAAATTTAACTCGCAGTGTTCTAATCCTTATGTCATTTTAAACCCCGTTTACCTATTATTTTTCAAAAATGCATTTCTTTGTTGCCATTTAAACCAAAGGGGTAATTTTCGCAGAAGGACTATTAATTTCGCTTTGCCATTTTGCCTTCGTTCACTATAAACGGCGTTTCACTTTTCAAATTGTTGCCAATAAATATTAGAGCTCTGAATTATATTTAAAGAAATTAAATAATGATGTATCTGCATGAATGTATGTATGTTCCTCGCAGTGTGAAGAAACAATGGTACCTAGAGACATCAATTTTTGAACAACGTAGTCCTCCACTCGACTATGGAAATCTGGAAGCCCAAATTTGGAATTTGTTTTATTATCTATTTCATATTTTTAAACCTTTAACGAATTTTTAATCAACAAACTCAACGATTTTAAAGCGAAAAAAAAAAACATTTTTATCTCCAGCGCGTGAAACTTTGCATCAGAAATTCTAAAGTTATGCTGCTTTTAAATTATTTTGTTATATTGCTGTTGAACTGAATTTTATGGCTTAGGTGCGAAGAACGTGATATTTAAAAAATAAAGGTAGCACACTGTAAGAATCCTAAGTTTTACTAACGTTTATTTTATTTTAAATCTTTACTATCACTTCTTATTTTCTACTTCCGGCCAGAATTAAAAGCTTTAACTTATTTATGCAAATTTGTCTTGCTAATGCCAAGTACTTAAGTTGTGGCTTTTTGCCAAGCAAGAGAGAGGAAGGAGTTATTGGAAGCAGGCCGCTTGCCATTGTCGTTTTACGAGTTTTCACTCGGTTGCTGTTTGCCTTCAAGGCCAGAGGTTTAGTCCTCTTGATAATTTCAAAACGTATCGTAGTTTTAGCAGCTCGGCGTACTACATACGGACTTTGTTAAATAACGGCCAATCTTAATGCTAGGCACTTGTATACTAATTCAAAGTTAGTTTTAGTTAGAGATTTAGTCAGTAGTTTTATATTCTTACGTTCAGACCACAAGTGGTTGGTCTCTGTATTCCGAAGTTCCGGAAATACCTGTAAAGATAGAAAAATAAAGGGTTTCGTATACCCTTCCTGTTTGTATTGTCTACTTCACAAATTATTGAACATAGCTTGAGTAAGCTCCCTGTTCCGAGTCAGGACAATTCATGTTTCCAAAACAAGTCAAGAGGAATACAAGTCCTGATAGTGGCGCCCGACGAAGAATTATAACCATGTTCGAGTTTCAAGAAGAACCTGTGGTGCCTGCAGAAGCGTCTCAGAATCCAGAAATGCCAGCTGCCGCCCTCGAAGGATTTGGGTACATCGTCCAGACCATGTGCGCATCGATGAAACCAGAAGCAACTTTCAATGGAAACTCACCGGTAACCAGTTTTTTGGAAAAATTGGATGACCACTTCATGCTGTATCCAGTCCAGGAGTTCCAGAAAGTCACCTTAGCTACCAGCGCTTTGAGGGGCCAAGCGCTTAATTGGTTCAAATGTATAGGCAGAAACATCTTGGGTCAAGAGGGAACTCCCACCTATACTTATGAAAATTTCAAGACTGCCTTAGTAAAAGCCTTCCCTGTCGTAAGAAATTGTGCAAAATTAGAAGCGGAACTCTTCAGCATATACCAGCAACGAATCGAAAATCTTTCCAGCTTTATTTTAAGAAAAATTCACGTCTTTAAACTCTTGTATGGAAACCGTCCGGATCCTGAGATAATCCAAGTAATTTTGCCTAGGTTACTTCCCCAAGTACAAGATTTTATTGAATTAAGGAACCCGACTACACTGGAAACGTTATTTGAGCTAGCAATCCAGTTTGAAAGTAGAAGAACGGCGGACATTGAAAGAAGACGCCAGTATGAGCAACAAAACCAATTTGGTGACAAAGACCACAGCAAAGGCAAGAACACGGCTACGGAAGCAAGTCGAATCAGTGGGAAAGGAAACTTGAGTATCCGAAAACAACCGGCGAACGTTGACATTTCAATAGTAAGCCAGAAAAAAGTCTGAAGGCCAGCGGAAAAAGAAGGAAGGAATGGAAAGGAAGAAAGAAGATTTAAACTAAAACGGATTTCTGGTGATGAGAGGGTGCGGAAATCCGAAGACCAAGAAAACCCCTCTTTCTTCAAGTTAAATACAGTTATTGTGAAAAATTTGATTCTTCCAAAGATTGAAGTTTTGGTAAACAATATCCCAGCCACCGCACTCCTGGATACAGGCGCGCAGTGTTCCTGTGTGACAGAAGATTTTTTTAGGAAGTACTTCCGTAGATACAGAATATATAATTCGGATAATACGACAGTGTTAGCTGCGCAGGGAGAAAGATACAAATGCATAGGTAAAATACCATTATATATTCGCATTAAGGACGAGCAAGTAAAGATCATGTTTTTTATAGTAAAAAATTTACAAGCACATGTCATTTTACGGATAGATTTTCTTTCAGAGGCAGAAGCAACGCTGGATTTTAACGAAGCGTCCCTTAAGCTGACCATGAAACCAGTTCTGGAAGAAAATAGAGAACCACCCACGTTAAATCTCATCCACCTGCCTACGGGAGAGCAACAAAAAATTCGCCAAGTGGTAAGTGAATTTGCTTCGTTATTTAGTGATATTCCCGGATTTACTCAAGTTACTAACCATAATATCGAGACAGGAGATTCACTGCCAGTTCGCCACAAGCCGTATCGGTACGATAAAAATAAAGAAAAATTTATAGAGTAGTACATTCGAGATATGTTACGTAAAAAGATCATAACGCCCATCTCAAATAGTTATGCTAGCCCGGTTGTGTTATGTAAGAAAAATAATGACTATCCAGTAACACATCCGAAAAGGTGGCGTTTTGCAATTGACTATCGTAAATTAAACTCCATGACTAAATATCCGGTATATCCGTTACCTATTATTGAAGAAATTTTAAGGAACATAACTTCTACGAAATATATGAATACGTTAGACTTAACGACTGGTTATTTTCAAATAGGTGTTAAACCAGAAGATGTGCCTAAGACTGCTTTAACCAAGTCTGGCACTTATGCATTCTTGCGTATGCCGTTTGGCCTTTCAGGGGCACCGGCAACATTTCAGCGATTTATGGACATTGTGCTAAGGCCTGTTCTAGGAAAGACCACATTTATCTATTTAGATGATATCATTATTACTAGTGATAATCTGGACCAACATGTAAAGGATTTAAGAGAGGTGTTTTCATTATTAAATGAGGCCGGTCTAAAAGTTAATGTCGAAAAGTGCAAATTTGCAGTCCCTGAATTAAAATACTTAGGTTACAAAATATCTCAGAAAGGAATCGAGACGGACGAATCAAAAATAATGACTGTGCAAAAGTATCCGCCGCCAAATACGGCGAAGAAGCTGTCTTGTTTTCTAGGACTTTGTTCATATTATAGGTCCTTTATAAAAGATTTTGCAGCTATTGCTGAACCATTGTTAAAATTAAAAAGGAAAAAGGCAAGATTCTCGTGGACGGCCGAAGCCAATAGTGCGTTTCAAAAATTAAAGCAAGCATTAACGCAAGCCCCTGTTTTGAAATTTCCTGAGAACGACGAGAATTTAGAAATTTCAGCGGATGCTTTGGATTATGCGGTAAGAGCTGTACTTTCGCAGAATCAGCAGCCCGTGGCATTTTTTAGTAGAACTTTAAATGAAACTCAAAGAAATTATTCCGCGACTGAGAGAGAGTTACTTTCAGTTCTGTTAGCAGTGCAAAAGTTCCGAATCTACTTTGGAAATGCGCCAGTAACAGTGTATTCTGATCCTGCAGCGGTAACTAGATTGTACTCAGGGAAAAACTTATCCACAAGATTAATAAGATGGGCACTCAAATTACAAGAGTATAATTTGGTAATCAAACACACCCCCGGAAAGGAAAATATCGTAGCAGATGCCCTATCCAGAATAAAAATAGATGAAGAAGGTAATACTGTAAAGGTGGCAATGCTCACAGCATGTACGATACATTCCCGAGAAACTGTAATAACCGAACTGAGTAAGGATGCGGAATTTAAAATTATTTATGATTATTTAAAAGATCCTGAAAATTTTAGCCACCAAGATATTGTGGCGATAAGAAATAGGGCGGCCCATTACGAATTAATAGATGGTCTATTATTTTATACAAAAACTACGAATTCCAACAACGAATTTTGACCTGTTATCCCAGCTAGTCTTAGATTAAATATACTGCAGGAGTTGCACGACTCCCCTTTAGCTCCTTATGCTGGTATTCGAAAAACCATCCAACGCGTACGCGAAGCAGTTTATTTTCCTGAGCTGCAAAAGTTAACAAGGGCGTATGTCCAGTCCTGCCCAACATGTCAAGCAGTTAATTATATTAATTTCCGCCCGGCCGGGTTTCTAAATAACATTAAATCAGAATTTCCAAATGAAATAATTGGCATTGATTTATTGGGCCCTTTCCCGAAAAGTCAGTTAAATAAAAGTCGGTATCGCCTTGTTATTGTTGATCATTTTAGAAAGTAAACCTAAATTGTTCCCTTAAAACGAGCCTCCGGAATATTAATTACTGATTCTATTTCAAATAAATGTATTTTAAAATACGGGGCGCCCCTAAAAGTTATATCGGATAATGGTCCTCAATTTGTAAGTAACATATTTGAAGACATGTGCCAAAAACTGGGCATACGTCATTTAAAAATTGTCCCGTATCGGCCGCAATCAAATATAGCGGAACGAGTCAATAGAAATATAGTGAAAATTATCCGTAGTTATGTTAAAAATTACCATAAGAGCTGGGATAACTATGTCAATGAATTAGCTTTCGCCCTTAGGATCGCAAAACATGATACGACGGGCAAAACTCCTGCTGAGTTATTTTTAGGCAGAAAGATTATAACGCCGTTAGATAAATTATTTTATGTTCAACAAAGAGCCCCAGAATTTAAAATGGGCGATATAGAAAAATTAATTAAAGAAGCAAAAAAGAACACTGAAGTAGCACAAAGAAAACAGAAGCTGTATTATGATATGAAACGACGGGGAGTAATTTATAAAGTAGGGGATGAAGTGTTAAAAATTAAGCATTCACTTTCTTCAGCACCAGAAGATAAAACTGCCAAATTCTATCCACGATTTGAAGGATCATATGTCACAGAAAAAGTAACTCAGGCTGTAGTGGTGTTAAAAGCCAGGAATGGTGAAACCTGCACCGCAAACGTTGACCAGATAAAACCATTTTATAATCGTAATAAAATGACAATATTTCAAGATCTTTTGCAGGATCCGGCACGGCAGGCACAATCTCCAGAGGTGGAACAACGACAATCACAAGGGCAAGCCATGAGTAGACACGAGCAATTGCAAAGAAAGTTTCCCCGTTGAAAAACTGAAGGTAACAAGAAAAAGAAGCCGTTCCACCGACCAGAAAAGAAAGGGCACGACCACCCCCAGAATGTAGAAGGGAGAAGTTCGAATAATGCAAAGAGAGCCAGGAGAAATGGCAACAACCATAACACGGCTCCAAAACGGAAGATATACCCATCAGATAGGAGTCTACGCAGCACATTTCGACGAATGGACGAAGGAAAACCAGCTGCAGATGCAAGGAAGCAAGAAAAGTTTGAACAGCCAGCAACGAGATCCAAGGAACAACGAGAGAGAGTTGTCCCGGTCCCGCCAAGACCAGCTGCCATCAAACGGCCGAGACCACAAGCAGACGCTAAAAAGAAGGTCTTCAAGGGTGACCGAACTGGAAGAAAAAGAAAGCTCATGGAGGAAGGAACCGAAGGGCGAACTCGCACAAGAAGGAAGATAAACCGGACGTTAGTCTTCGCCACTTTCCAAGACTGGGTAGAAAAAAGGATGTCTGAATATCACAAAGATAAGTAAAAACTTTATGTTACTTTGTGTGTGTGTGATTATGGCAAAACCTCGAGGGCTATCTGCCTAAGGGAAGGGATGCCTAAGGGGAGGACATTCTAAGGGAAACTGGCTCGTATACACGTTACACATGGGAAAAACCACGAAAACGCCCATGCAGCGAGCCCGTTCGCGGGATTCGAACCTCGGACCGAACTACCAGTGTTCAGCGACTTTACCGTTCGGCCGCTGGTGAGCCCTTATTATGTTACTTTGAAACTTTCAAGTTAATTTTTCATTCTTACTGCAAGTGGCAGAATTTAAGAAGTTTTACCTCATGTGAGGCCTACCTTTATCGCCAAAAAGGCGAGAAATGAGTTGTTACCTATTTTGGTATTATGTTTTTCAATTACTCGCGAGTAAAAACTAAAATTATTGTATAATAGGAATGTGTAAATACTTGAATATTGTAAAAGCATTGATAATCTTTGAGAAAGGTACATTAAGAAATTTGTAAAATTATTGTATAAAATTTTATTTAAAAGATTCTGGCAAGAAAGAAATTTTAGTCTGAAAAACTTTTGAAATGTAGTATTTCAATGTAGAAGAATTAGCATTAGCTTGGAAAAGAATAGAAGTTAACAAACAATGTACTACTAATGTATGTTTTAAAATGCGTAAAATTAACGGCATGTTAATATGTCCTTCTGTACAATGTGAACTGTTATCTTAAAAGTTAAGAAATACTGTGATATGTTAAAAGTGAAAATATTAGAGTAATGCCAAAATTTTAACTTATTGGTGTGACTGTAAAAAGAGCAAATTATAGTGAATATGTGTTATAGGTTGGATGAATGTAGTTAGGCTCTCTGAAGCTACACTTCAGAGTTAGCCACTTTTCAGAATAGTACCTCAGGGTTCAGAGATGAATATAAGGTGTGTTCTGAGGTCTAGTTATGTTGAATTTTAACACGTTAGTGTTTTGATTGCAGGCGGTAGTGTTGAACACTTGTACATAAACACGCGCGCGTTTGGTGTTTTTCTTTTCAACACATGTCAGAGAGCACGGGGAGATAATTAAATAAGGACACGAATGAAATAAAAATAGTTTTAAAAGAAAATGTACGTATTCTTGTTACTTGCCATTTGATTGTGTAACATTTCATTAAACTAGTTTTCTTTCCAGATCTCTGGAAAGAACCAGATTCAACTAAGAAACTCCTGTTTATAGATGCAGTACAGATGAAAAGTGATTGTCCATGGAGTTCATCATGTAAAAACGACATTTTAATTTCTAGATTAGATAGGTTCTAGCGAGAAATGTTTGAAAAGATTGGCCTCGCGTTAGATTTAGAGCTAAAAGTTTTCAACAAGGTTGTTTTAGACCTCAGTTTCAAACTAATTAACTCTGGCGGGAAGTATGTAAGGATCCTAAGTTTTACTAACGTTTATTTTATTTTAAATCTTTACTATCACTTCTTATTTTCTACTTCCCGCCAGAATTAAAAGCTTTAACTTATTTATGCAAATTTGTCTTGCTAACGCCAAGTATTTAAGTTGTGGCTTTTTGCCAAGCAAGAGAGAGGAAGGAGTTATTGGAAGCAGGCCGCTTGCCATTGTCGTTTTACGAGTTTTCACTCGGTTGCTGTTTGCCTTCAAGGCCAGAGGTTTAGTCCTCTTGATAATTGCAAAACGTATCGTAGTTTTAGCAGCTCGGCGTACTACATACGGACTTTGTTAAATAACGGCCAATCTTAATGCTAGGCACTTGTATACTAATTCAAAGTTAGTTTCAGTTAGAGTTTTAGTTAGTAGTTTTATATTCTTACGTTCAGACAAGTGGTTGGTCTCTGTATTCCGAAGTTCCGGAAATACCTGTAAAGATAGAAAAATAAAGGATTTCGTATACTCTTCCTGTTTGTATTGTCTACTTCACAAATTATTGAACATAGCTTGAGTAAGCTCTCTGTTCCGAGTCAGGACAATTCATGTTTCCAAAGTAAGTCAAGAGGAATACATGTCCTGATAACACAAAATGTTAAAAAAACACCCCTTTGGGAGTAATATAAAATCTGAAAGTTCCGTGTTCTTTTCATATTTCTTTCACAGGCACTATGGTCTTCGTTTCTTTCAATTTAGATACACATTATCAAATTTTTCTTTCTTGGTCTCATGCAGGCATGTTTCCATCTCAGCATTTTCACTCCTCTACTTCAAGACGAATGTTCTGTTTAATCTTTGAAACTGTAGTTTTGTATATTTTTGTTGCTTATTATTCTTTGCTTTTAGCATTTAATTCTTTGACTTGCTTATTTATTGCAAATAAAACGATAATCGAAGAAATCGAAAAAAAATGCCTAAAGTCTTTAAATCGAAACTTAGTTTAACGAGGACTTTGGTGGAAAGTTAACTCTGAATCCCTGAGTATGAAAAACGCTACGTGTGATATTTTGAGCTATAATTTTGTTGTAGTTATTTTTTTATTTTTAAGATAACCGACCTCGTGCAAAAGGCAAATTTAGCATAAAAAATCACAATTTTGTTTTATTTACCGTTTGTAAAGACCGCATTTTTAACTGTCAAAAACAACTTTTCTCTTCTTGATATGTTGATTACAAATAGAGATATGCCATTTTTTTCTGACAGGCGACAAACCGGAAGTTATTGTCTTCCACGCCGGAAGTCAAAGTTTAAAAGACAAATTAAAGAGGCAGTTTTCAGCCTTTTTTATTCTATTTTTTTTAATTAAATAACTTTAGACATTTCAATATGTCTTTACAGACATATTGAAATGCCTAAAGTTATTTTACAATCTGGCAAAGAATTTTTATATATATCTTCTCATTTTCGTTTGACAACGTGAATAGTTGTGCGCATTCTCTCTTCGAATATTAGAACTTCAGGGATTCATTTTGTTTCAGTAAATTCGGCTTTCGCAAGTTCATGATCATGTTTTAAACACACATGCATGAAAATATGAAAAGACTAAGTTTATGATAATCACGTGTGATTGAAAACAGAATTGCATTTCACGCCCATGCACCGTTAAAAAATTATTTAACAGCAATTAATGTATTGATAAGATTGTTAAGGCAATGGATATTTATCAAGTAATGTTCCTTTCTTCATCAAATGACTATCACAATAACGACTTTTCAAAATGGGGATAAATTAGGGAAAATACAGCCTTCCGGTCAATAGAGGTTAATGAGGAGATGAGAGCAATAGCGGATGAATCGGGGAAAGATTTTGACCTGAGGATGAAACGAGAGAGAACAAATTGTGAAATCTTGTTATAAACCCTCTGGTGTGATATTAAAATACGAATCCTTTCCGATTTCCATTATTCATTTATATTTTTAATCACTAATTTTCAAGAATTCAAACTAAAATAGTAAAGGAAGATTCTGAGTTATGAACGAGATACAGTCTTTTTAGTATTTGAAAGAAAGATTTTTTTATAGCACGAATCCCTGATGAAGAAAGCTCTGCGACTGTTCTCTAAAAATATAATATTATTAGCAATAATCCTATAATCACATACTGTGATGCTAATATAATGAAATACCGTAATAATATTTATAATAATAGTACAGCAATAAAAATAGTAATAAATAAAACACCCAGTATATAAACAAATTCAACCAAGAAATTATGATGCTTCCCTTGTTCTGGCAAACGTAAATGAGTGCGAAACCCCTAACAGACATGAAACGAAGCATCACTGTGTGTCAAAGTAAATAAAAAGTCAGGTAAAAGTTTAAATAAGCTTTTTTTATTTGAACATAATTTGTAACTGTAACAAAAATGCACATTCTTGTAATAATAGTATCAACGACAGCTCGTGGTCATGCAACAAAAGATGCAGTCAAATTCAATTTGAAACGTAGACTAGTAGTCAAATACTACACAATTAGATTTCAACTCGAAGCTGGTTCAAAAATTCTTACCGGATTCATATAATCAAATGTCGTCAGCGATATAATTTAAAGACAAATAATTATGACTATCAAGCTGGCAGAAACTAAATGAAGCGTAAACTCACAGGTCAGAAACGAGCTCTGTTTTAAATTTCAAAAACCTCAGTTTAAATACTAGCTAAAAGTATTTACATTCTGGTAAAGAAGCAGAAATGAGAGGTTATGGTAAAAATCGAAATACATTTTTATTTTAAATAATAACCTTACAAAGCGTCATGAAGCTACGCAGCACCCAGATTATCTTACACTGCTGGCTTTGGAGGCTATTCACAAAACCCTGGTGATGCGTTACAGATTTAGACTGATGGTGTGATGGAGCTATCTCGGGTAGCGGAATATTTATCAGGCAAGGTAATGGAATAAGGATTTGTAGGAGAAACCCTAACAAACCCTACTTCGGGTTTTGTTCAGAACTCATTCTTGTTGAAGAGGCCTTGAGTTGTTTTGTCAATGAGCTTGTTGATTCTGAGCGATAGCCAGTACATGGTTGAGTGGTGGGAACTTGGATATAGAATTACTGTGAATATTGTCCAGTGTTTGGGTTGCTTGTCTTCCCGTTATAAGATATTTTTCTATGGGTGCCTTCATATGCGGAGGTCTGTGGTAGTGAGATAGCAGATGGATTGGCCAGGAAGGCAGCCTTAAGGATTCTCTTGATGTGGCCGTCTTTCATTCTCGTCGGAACTTGCCTCGCAGGTCAACTTAGAAATCAGGTCTTGGAGAAAAGCCCCCACACACATGGCTTGGTATGTTGGTAACCGCCCTGGCGCTTCCCTAACTAAAGCATGCAATAGATTTGAACAAACAGCTCTAGCTACGTTTCGCACTGGTCATCTTCACGCTCTACGTTTTGTATAGGGCATTAAAGTATGCCCGAAGGTATGCCCTTATGCCCAAAATGCAACTTGACCCAAGCAACTTCTGCTTATAGTTTGTCTTGGATTAGTTGCCAGAGGAACCAACTGCTCTCCTGTCCTGGAATTAATCTTCGGTATTTTGAAGTCCATGTCTTCACGGACCTGGTCTGATGTTACTGTCGATTGGGTGGAATAAGCCACAAACAAACAAAAGAAAAACCTTACAATGTGCAAATGGCAAGTGAAAGAAATTTGAATATGAATTTGTATTAACACTATGTTATTTTCGTATAAATACCTTACTAATTATCATTCTCATGTCATATTACGCTGAAATAATTGGTATATCAATTAGGCCACGTATCAGTTACCGAAGACATCATGTTGCAGGCTTGAAGAGTGTGCAGTCATTTTCAACACATTCGATCTCGACGTTTTCTCTAGACAATTTCCACATTGATTTTAACTCCCTATTAAATACTGAAAAGAAACACTGAGTGCGAGTAATGTTTCAGAAAACAATTAGTATCTTACTGAAAAACACAAAATTATTGTTCCTTTTACCTAAATGAAAATGATTTAAATTGTTTAAAAGTATTTACTTCTTTAACTACTCATTTAAACACTGTGTAAACACTGCGTTCCACTTCTTAAATTTCTCAAAAGCTTGATTGCTTTAATTTTTTAATTATTTTATGATTAGAAGACAAATAAAAATTACGAACATAAACTTCTCTTATGAGAGTTACGTTCTTGTATTATTCATAAATAATCTTTAACAATCACAGGACAAATGAATTGTTAATAAATAAATGCAAAACATAATTACTACCAAAAATTTTGCAATGGCCTTTCAAAAAAACAAGGTGCACTTTTTGCAGTAAAATTTCAAAAATTCAGTTCTCTGTCTGACAATCTCTCTGTCTAATTGTTCTTGTTTAAAATGTGCAATTAATAATTATTTTCGAATCTCTTTTGAAGAAAAATAAGCAGCACTAATTAATTCATTTTTAGGTATATATATATTATATATATATAACTTTGCATTCATTGCAATGATAAAAAAAATTACTGTCTGAGATATTTGTCAATTTACTATGTTGAATGAATTTCGTTATTCTGTTATCTTTTAATCATAAATAAAAAACCTTCTTAAAACTCAACAGCATCACATTTGATAAAAAATACAGCACTATTTTTTTCAATTATTAAGTTCTTTAACATCTTTCCAATTATTATTAATATTTGTTTCTGCTGTTTTCTTATTTACTAAGTCTTGCATTTTTATAAAATTCGAATTTGTTTATTTAATTTAAGAAATTACAAAAGGGAGTTAAAAGTCAATAAAATTCAGTATCTGCCTCTAATAGTTTGTCCTAGTAAACGTCACTAGGTTATACTCACAAGTAGTCATTAAGAAGAGCGATAAAATAGCCCATTGTTTAAAATTTAATATGACATGCAATATATTAGATGAAAAGTGAGAATATGCAAGATAATCACAAAAAGAGAAAAGTAATACAAGCTCATTATAGAAAGAAGTCAAATGCAAACGTATTGTAAAAAAAGAAAATACGAAAAGAATGTTCTTTAATTAATAACAAAATTACTTCCCTTTACCTCTCTGATTTCCTGTTACTTTGTAATAAATATTTCATCAATGCAGAAGAATTTCAAAAGCGAATCTCATTCATACACATGCAAAGTGTGTACAGTTTGCAAAATAGCCGTGTTAAAGTTCCAGGGGGTAATTGGATGAGCACGTATGATTAGCGGAAAGTCTGGGAAAAACAGCTGCTTTTAGGGGGATCTTCTACATGGTTAGGTTTTCTAGTCAGGATTTATCAGAATAAACATTGTACTGCCTAATAGAGCTTCAATGAGATATGTAATAAAGTCCATCAGTATATTCTCCTGTTAAATAAATTCTACGTTTTAGGTTATATTAAGAAATTAATAAATTCTAGGTTATATTAAGAAGCTGAATACCTTCTTCTGAGGTTTTTAATTGGACATGATTTGAAAACCATTAATGTCGGCAAGTTATTAAAAAGTACTAACTCGCTGTAAAAAAATGTGACGTAAATGTGTTGCTTCCTGAAGTTAGCACATAAGTAATCAGAAATACTAGGAGTAACACATACTAGGAGTACACATAGGTATTAGAAGCACATAAGTAATTAATTAGACAAAACTCAATAATTTACATTTTTTTTAAATTCCAAATTTCACACGAATGTAGCCATTTAAATGAATACAATTATAAAATTCAATACAACATACTTAAGTGCATCTTCGAAATTTCAAGAAACATTTTATTCATTATACGAATAAAACAAAATTCTAAGTGGAAAGTAACATCCTCTTACCTTGCGTAAGCTAACGCATCGACTTTTCATTGTAATCCAAAGCAGCGGAGAGTAAGGGCAGTTTTCAACTCACTCAGAATCATTAAAGAGGACAGGCGAGCAGACAGCTCTTTTAAATCTTTCTGAAATTTCTTCATGAGAGTGAGTTCTGAAAAATATGCCGGTCACTCCATGCGGACAATATTTTGCCATGGCGATTCCCCTTTACCAACTCTGTTTCTTTTGCGGATGAGAACTTTCGTCCATTGAAACACAATTTAAACCTATTGTCTCAGAGCAGAGTCTCATAAAGGTTTGAAGAACTTGACAACTTTCTACCAGTACTACAATACGAATATTTACATGATGCCAGGCTGAAAGGTCCTGCCCATACCATCGTACTGTCACTACTAAAAACATATTATTGATGATGTTCTGTACTAAACAATTTGGTTTTCCTTCTTTCCGAAATCTACGCGTTTATTGCCTGACCCTAAGTTAACCTAGACGGAGCAAACCATACCTGGACTTAGATACATGCCTGGAGTCATGCCTAGATAAATTAAATAACAACAAATTACTGAATATCTCACGGGAAATAAATCGCTGGTTTACTTAATAGACTACACTGCCTCAAGACTTCAGTTAGCACACCAGCCTTGAGAATTTTCTAGACACATTCATAGGGTCATGACAGAATTAGTCTTCCGATGAATATTAAAATGGCTGGGTCAGAAGGTGAGATTTTCATCTTCCCATTGATTTGCATAGCTTTTGAGCAACAAACCTTTAGAGTTAAATCATTTTAAACTTAAGATTACATTTATCTGCATGCTGATTTCTTCGTTTCACTCATTATAGCTATTTTAGAAATGTCATATTTTCCAATATGGCCGAAGCATATTTTCAAGAGTTTGGTGTCTTTTACTTAATGTCCAGTATATGAAATATGTTTAATGCAGATGACCCAATACATGCCATTTCTAGCCTTTGGTTTTATATCTGTATTTCTGAAGATATTATTTTGAGATATATAATTTCTCTTATTTCACCTCTCTAATACAGTATCATCCGTATCATAAATGTTATTTTTCGGATTTATTTTCTTTGGTTTCTTTACATTTAAACTTTCTTCTATATTCACATTTGAACTAACAGTAGTTTAAGATGCATTTCATACTCCAGACTTTGTTGCATGAGTAAATGTACTATTATCTTTATTGTTTGCATTTCTTTAGCTTCGAATCTTTAAATCTTTCAAAGTGATTTATCAGCTTCCTGTTTTCTAGCCCTGATGTGTGATGTACGGATGCACAACGTTCTCCAGACATACGAAATGAATACGTTTGTTGTTATTGCCGTGTCCATATTACATGGAACAATGGTTGCAAAGGCTGCTCAAGAGAGGTTGGACTTCAACTTCCCATCCCCAATTTTGAGTGACAGCACCCTGAGGGGAAACCGGGGGGTCTCCCAACGCTCTCTCCAGTCCTCACGAAAGAACTTTCAGCTCGCCGCATATTTAGAGTGCCGCCATGCCGCACCGACGCTATACATTTACAAACATCCGTATCTTCTCCGGGATTCGAACGCGGGCCCTTCGGTACCGTAGTTGGCTCGCTTAACTACTAAACCGTCTGGGAGACTAGTGAATATATTTAAATGTACAAAATACTACGTTTAACTTCAAATTCTTTATTGGTTTGACTTGGAGTTAATTCTTCCGGTATATGAAGGTTTTCCAGCATATCTATTTTTCACACAATTTCGAACTACTTCTGGAGAATATTTCTTTTTACGGCGTCTTTAACAGGCTATTCTCAATGATAAGATTTGTAAACACACTCTTGTTTTTCTTAAATGTTACTTATTACTACTTTACAGTTGTTGATTCTTAAAATTATCTTTAAACAAAATTCTCAAAAAGGGCATAATTTTCTCATCGTCATTTTCAGTTTTAATTTACAAGATCATTGTGCTTGTATTTTTTCCCTCTATTTCTCATGTACCGTGTTTTTAATGTACCCGCCTCGTTAGTAATTAATCCAGAAATCATGGTAAAAATGCATATTTTCAGCGAAACTAGCGTGGGTTAATTACACTGAAGATGTGTAACCCCTTATGTTTAAAATTTCTCATAACGAATCAATATTCGTAAAATATTTTGAAATAAAGTGACAATTATATAGCAATCAAATGCGATCACGAAATATTTATAGTCATCTGAGAAGGATAAGGAAATTAACGATCATATATTGTGAGAAATTCTGAAAGGTAAAACCAAGACAGAAATATAGTTCAGTTATAAGGTATTTCTCCCTCCTTCCCAGCGTGCCTTCGTGGTGTAGTGGTTCTGCACACTGCGCCGGTATTCCAGAGATCCGTGGTTTGATTCCCGGCGAAGGCGTTCGCATATTTTTCAGTCTCTCTTGCTTCCAAAATAATCCTAATGTCTATATCTATACACAGTGACAGTTAACTTTTGGAAAAATTGTGAGCTTTAGAAAGGAATATAAATGCCCACTCCTGCGAAAACTGTCTCCTGTCTTTATTAACACTTCTGATGACTAAGAACTGACACTAGCAATAAATGAAATCTTAAAATGGTGCTTGTTGCCTTTACACACCATATACACTCTACTCTAATTTTTATATTCATTGGATGGTAAGGTGGCTTGGAGTTCAAAGTTTTGAATAACAGGATTTAAAATCTATGCGCAAAAAATGTCAACCCGAGAAAATTGCAGAACCTTTTCAAATTAGAAGAACAAACCTTTTTTTGTCTCAAAATATCTATGTTAGAACAATGCTATATACACCTAATATATACCCTAAGTCGCGCTTTCGAGGCGTGAAGAATGCAAGTTGAATTTTGTCAATCGGCCCATTAAAACAGGAGATATAGAACTGCCTCATTTTTTTGCGCAGTGTACTATAAATATTATGAAAAGAATATTCAAGATTAAAATATACATAGTGTTAGTGTATTTTACTCATACAAATTATTATTACTGTAATACTTTCCAAAACCGCGATGAACAACATTTAATACGACTGACATACAATTTATGAATAATTAATAATTATCTCCTTTACATCCAAATTAATGCAGTTTGGTTAACTTATTTCTGCCATAACTGATGTATATTAAATATGGTTAGCTCTTATAAATTTTATGATTGACAGAATATTCTTTCCCTTGCTTTTAAAATGAACTGCAATGTTAAGTCTTCAACACCATTTTAGCAGTTAATACAAAAGAATATGATAGATTCATAAATGTAATTCCCCATAATTATAATTTAAAGAATAATTTTATATATTAATAACTATGGAATATGACAATATAGGAACAGAAGATCTGTTTAATACTAGCATAACTAAATCTTGTTGATGCCAATGCAAGTAAAAATGCACGTCTATATACCACTTTCCACCATCTACCATAAAAGTCTCCAGCAATAAAATGTAGTTTTACCATGAGCGAGGTTTAATGCAGCCTTCAAGAACCTGCAAGAACTTATCCAACCAAAGATTTTATGCTCTGCTTTCACCCGCCTCTTATTGAAGGGTAAATAAAAAAGTGGCCCTTCTTACCTCGTGTCCCAAAGGAGTTGTTAATGCCCTTCTGCCTCTTAAAGAAAACATTACTCGAGAGTGGAAATAACCATTTATTTCTTTTTATCTTTTTTCTGTTCGTGTGTGTATGGTTTAATGGTCAACTCTCCTCTGCTGGACAGAATTTAATTGAACATTGTGCGGATTACGGAGATCAGTCAATTAGAGAATGAACTTAAGAGCGTGTAGTTGCTGGATATATAGAACAGAAAAGGCCAGCTGATAAACTTCATTCAGGAGATAAATAGAGGAACTTTTATGTAATTGTTGGTTTCTTTCAAAGCTTTCCACAATTTTAGTGTTATGTCTGATTATTTTAAACTTTGAATAGCATTCGAAGAATAAACCTAATCCCTAAAGGAGAATTCTTACTTAAACTAGTACATGATTAATAAGATAAATCTACGTTAAGTTGAACGTCTTCAATTCACTAAACCCAATTTGTTCAAGATAGACTTTTCATGCGGCAAATTTTCTTTGAAAAATAAGCTTCCAGGAAGGAATATTAGTAAATTTTCAGAAATAAGTAATTTTATGTTTGCTGGCTATTTATTTAACAACATATTGATATATTAATCCAATATAATTAATTATATAAACTAAAATAAGTCATAATAAATTAACTAAAACATAGATTTGAATTAAAACTGCTTAAAATAGCTGCTTATGAATGATATTTAGTAGCAAATATAGAAATGGCTTCTTGAATAAAATCGCAAACAGAAGCAAGAAAATTTCTGAATTCTAAACATAATTGCTTGTAATACAATAATCATTCATTAATTCTGTTTTTTACCACTAACTATTTGCATATTAAATAAGTCGCTCCGCTAAAATTTTCAGACTTATGAATATTTATGAAGGCTAAACCTCACTAGTTAGTCAAGGATAAATAAACAATTTTTCCTTAGTTTACCAATAGCTGAGTTCTAATTAAAACATGTCTGCATTAGCAATCCCTATTTAAATTTTATTTCTTGTGTACCTATAATATACAGTTTACTTCAGTTACTATTACATCTGTACCTATATTCTGAACCTTCATAAATTAAGGGAAACTATTGCAAATTTTCTCAATGCATGCGCATTTTTAACTTCCTTGTAGGAAATAAAGGAAGTATTGTTATCGCGAAAAATTTCGGGTATCATACTTCAACGAAAATATCCATTTTAACCACTCTAGAATCCATTTGAACGATGTTTTTGCGTGACATCTGTACGTACGGACATAATAAAGGGCTCTTTTTCCCAAAACGAACCGCAAATTGAATTTAAAATGGATTCAGAAGAGATTTTTTTCGTGAAATCTGCACGTACGTACTAAGGTATGTATCTTGCATAACTCCAAATCGAATGAACCCACAACTTTGATATTTTGTGCACGGAACTGCTATAACATGCAGTTGTGCACATCCCTTTTTGGTCGCATTCAATCACACGAAAAGTGCATATATATGTAATAAAAGCAAAGTCAGAAGTAATGACTAGAATAAATTTCTATGGCGTACAAGTGTTGGTCCGTAATGAATAGAAAATTGGGGCAGAATGCAGATTAAATATTCATTTTTTATTTCAGCAAACATGTTGTGGCCACAAACAAGTTGACACATTAATTGGGCCTATTCCAAAAAGCTTTCGTTTTAGATAAGTTTGCAGAAATAAAGGAGGAGCAGACAGACTGCAGCCAAGCTAGGCCAAAGCATAGAAAGCAGGTGCGTACTGTTCACGATGAGTTTGTTTTAGTTCTCAATGCATTTTGATTGGATAGTTAATTTTGCTGTAAAATTACTATTGGCTGCTTGAGTTTTAGTTCCATTTACATCACCAGAGTTATGTAAGAGTCATATGATATGGATTAATATAGAAATGACACAGTGCAGAGAGAGGTTACTATTTTTAGAACTGACAAGGGAAATTTACGTTGCTAATTTAATCTTTTACATAGTCTTTATTTTTCTTACACACACACACATACATACATACACATATATACTCATTCTGTTACCGGCTCAGTGAGCTCAGTTTTCTTATTCTTTTATGATGGTAAACTGCGCATTTTTTACTTTAAAAGTGACTGAAGTGTGTTGTTCTTATATTCCGGTTACGGCTTTTGTGCCTTTAATTAATCTGCATGCAATAGTTGTAGAATTATCAATAATTTAAAAGTTGCTTAAGTGTTACTAAGCCTAACGTAGCCTCCATTTGTTAACATTTGAAACTTAGTAGAACAGTCAATTAAGTCTTTCTGCCCATTCATTGTCTTTCTACGGAGTTGGCCCAAAAGTAAACGTTCAGTTTTGAGCACCGAAAAATCTGCCTGTTTACTCATTGGCCGAATTGCTTGTTTTTACGTAGAAATTCTAATTTTAATTATAATTGTTTTAAACTGCATTTGGTGTTTTATATTATTCTGTATTTTATGATGTTTACTGAAGATTTTTTGAGTTTTTTATGTATTTTTGCCTTGCCACGAAGAGAAAACTGAATTAGTTGAATGAGAAATATATCTCTAATTAATTCTGGGAAATAACTATAAATTAAATGCAGAAAATTTTTATATGTTAATAGGTCGTGCAAGGAAGTCATGTGGTGTACATATCAGATTTTTAATATTAGAAAATAAAGATATATGTCATAGTTCAGGATTTACTTAAAAACTTACATTAATTAAGTAGCTTTTGAAGCACGAAACGAAATTCACCAAATATTTTTACAAAACTCAAAATATATACGCTAACCAACCAATTACTTATCTTAGGCTGAATTCTGAGGTTAACAAATTTATTAATGTCCATATCTGGATCCCAAATATTTTCATATTACCTCTCAAAGTATTAAATTTAAAAAGCTATAATATCAGAATAATTTGCACATTAAAGAGTATTGTTACATGAAAAATATTTAGCTGTTATATTTCAAACTGAGAACAAAGAGCTTGAATTCAACCAATGACAAAAAAGTTTTTTCACAAAATTGTTTCTCATATTCTGCTGGAAGTCACAGTAATCGATTCTTTTACGAGTACTTTTTATGGACTTAACATGATCTTTAACATAAAAGTTTTCTTTACACTTATCAAGTTGGAAATGGAATTTATGTTTTTATGCTTTCAGAATCTGTGCATTATGCGTAACTGCCATTTTATACAACAGACGTATATAATGAATGATTATATTTTTTTACAAATCAGTCAACCGAAAATATTTTTCTCATTTCAGTTCAGTTATTATCAAGCATTTCCATGTCTCTCTTTTGATGTATTTTCCATGGACAGTCTCTAGAATTTTTTTAATCTATTTTGTATGCTTTGATTTATAGCTATAGAATATCTTCGTTTCGAGAATTTTATTTTTCTTTTCTTTTCTCACTCCTCATCAAGATCGTTTGCAGTTTCTCTAAGTTAGCAGCTACCATTTTAGCTTAGAGTATTTCTTAAAATATTCTTTAGTTTATGCTCTTAAAACTGTTTATCTCCTACACATCAAAGTATTATGACAAACTAAATGGCATGAAGTTAACTTTTCGTTTCTAGTTAGATTATTTTTACATAATGGAAGTAATCTTACTCATGAATAACTTTCGCCTTTTCTACAAAAAGAAGCAAGGAAAGTATTCATATTATAGTAATCTAACTTGGGATTTACAATTACTTACGGTCAATTTATTCAAATTAAAATATTTGAATTTGCTATAACTACCTTCAAAGATCAAAACATACTAAAATTTCATGAGAGCACTATTTCAACTATTAATGATCAAAATCAAAGGAAATTACTTTATCTTACAGACAAATAACTATGACTGAACTGTAAACAAATGCGAATTCTAAAATTCAAATTCTAAATAAAGACAATTTCTAAAATAATTTCTTACACAACGAATACAAAATGCTAAAAAAAAGGTAATTCAGCAGAATAGGAAGTCTCTTGAATCAACTAAGGTTGAATAATGAATATAAATTGGTTTGTTTGCTGTAATGAATAAGGTAAAGTGCACTCTGCACAAAAAAGAGGACAGTTCTTTATCTCTCGTTCTACTGGGCTGATTTACAAATTTAATTTGCGTTTTTCATTATTGAAAATGCGGCTTAAAATATATTTTAGATTTATACGTACCATTGTTCTGACGTAGGAGTTTTGTTACAAAATCGTATATTTTCTGAAATGATACGCCGGTTTTTTTTTTTTTTTTTTTTCTTCATATTTCGATTCTAAGCCTAAACTTGAATATTAAGTTTGTAAAATATGGCAGAAATTTAATGAGAAATTTAAATTTTATCTTGGCGCACATTTTTCTGTTTGCGCGAGAATAATTCACTTGGTGAAATTCTTAATTTATGGTAACCTATTTTCTTTTTTCCTTTCGTTTTGCACTACAAGCAAAAAGGTGCGTCGTTCATCTTTCAAATAATTTAAACAAAATGCCTAAACCACATTTGACGTTGTTATCGCGTATAACAAGTTAACCAAATTTCAAAACGCGCAGTACGCGTATATCTTTGAGAAAATTGGAATAAAAACTCTAACTGTTTGCAAGCCTGCCTAGAAATATATCTACTTTAAGTTTGTGGTATGAATTTTATAGGTTATAATGCAGAAACGTTTTCGAAAATTTTACAAAACTGAATAAAAAATACAAATTTATAAAAAATAGGAAATATCTACGAATTTTATTTGAATTGAATTTAAATTTCGAAATGTGGAAGAAGGAATCATTTAATAAAAAAAAATATAAATAATATAAAGTTTAATAAAAAGTGGGATAATAATAAATATATATATATATACCAAATTCAATTAGCATTGAGGAACTAAAATTTTGAGAGCTAATTATTTAAAAGCTATTCTTGCGATTTTTACGAAACATAGCAAGTTCACGTAATTTGACTCGTAGAATCAAAATATATAAGCAAATTGGGGTGTCATTTTGATAAGATTATTTTAAAACTGTTAAGTCCAATTTTGTGTCAAAATATGTATGTTATAGCCGGCTAAAGTAAAAATCTAATATATATCTTAAGTCGGGCTTTCGTGACATGAAAAACGCGTGTTAAATTTTGTCATTCGAATGGAAGATTTAGAACTGCACCCTTTTTTGGGAAGGAGTAGAGTGTTTATGAGGCCTATCTGCTAAAGGAGAGGGAATGCCTTCTTTGGAAAAATACCCGAAACTGCTACCCAGCTCATTTGTTTATGTTGAATTATCAGTATTTAATTGTCTTGCTCATTCCATTGCTGATCCACAATTCAAGGAAGCAGAAATTATACATTCTTATCACTAATAATAATAAAAACTTTTACTTCGAAGAGAAAAAAAATTAAACTTATTCGACTTGTTTTTTAATTTAATTATTTTTTGATTTTTTTATGTTAAAATAGGTTTAGCTGATTTGCCTTGGTAAGAATAAATTTAATTGTATTCATTAACTGAACTATATTTCCTTCACCTTAGGAATTATGCTAAAAGGCATGGAATGCATTCAAGTTAATAATCCTAAATTTCACGATTGTCTAATAAAGCAAAAGAAGCAATATCTTATCTTTGTTCCCTTTTTTCTTTCCTGTATTCCTTTTAATAAGTAATCTTGATTCGTTTAGCTAAAACTATAAAAGCAAATAAATCAAATTTAGTAGCTGGTGAGAATCATAGACCATGTCTTTATATGAAAAATGCAAAATGAGGCTATTAATTATTATTGACAGGAATGGTAAGATAACACTGTATAGCAAGAAAATGAGAGAGCTGGAACATACCTCAAGCATGTGTATATTTTCTTCTACTTATATACATGTAAAATTATATAGAGACACATTGTAAATCACCAAATCACTCAATTCTTTTCCGTTCATTATGTTTACATGTGTACACTATCGATGCAGTTAAACCAAAACATTAAATGGTTGTCATGAGATTCTTATGGTTTCTAGCTTTTATTTAATAATGTTAACAATATTCATGAAAACAAAGGCAATGAATCAGTTACATAAGAGAAAACACAATATGATTCGCAAAGTTTTGTTTTATTTTCTCCTTTCATCTGCCGTCTAACTAATTCGCAATGATAATATTGTTACCTGTTCGAGATAAGGTTAATTCAGTTACCAAGTTTGCAGAGCAATTGCAGTTCGAAGAATTACTTATACAAGGAATCGCGATAATTCTTATGATTTCAATTAACTGCTGGATATTTGCAGCAAATTGTTTGTGCCATCCTTTTTAAACTTTTATATTATTCATTAATAGACTATTTAAAATCAAATTCTGGTGAACTTTGGTTTCTATCGCACGATTTTTTATACTCGAATATCAAAGCTGAATAAAAGTCAACTTTAACCTGGGCTAATTTTCAAAGAAGAACCGCTGAGGCTTTTTTTTTTTAATAGAAGAAAAGAGAAGCAAAATATTCCTCATATATATTCCTCAATATAGAGGAAGCAAAATATTCCTCACTGTGAATAGGGAAGTACGCTATTTAATTAAATGAAATAGGTTAAATGGTAACACAGGAGAACAAAAAACTTACCGCTATACTTAGAATATTAAATAGAAATCAACGGAATCAAAAACTAAAGATAATTCTTAAAACTCTTATTCATACGTGAATTTATATACTGGCGAGTTTCGAAATTTGATTTATTTGTTATAAGCGATAATCACGCCAAATGTGGTTTACGCATTTTGTTAAAATTATTTGAACAATGAACAAAGCACCTTTTTTTGCTTGCCGTGCACGACGAAAGGAAAAAGGAAAATAGGTTACCATAAATTAAAAATTTCGCCAAGTGAATTATTCTCCGCGCAAACAGAAAATGTGCGCCAAAATAAATCTTCAAATGTCTCGTGAGTTCCCCATCAACTATAATGCATGGTATTGTATTGTAATGTCATTGTCATCAGCAACTGTATCTCCCTCCATGCTCTGTACCACAAGTTCTCTGTGCCCTAATGATAACGTTTCAATTAACACCGATGCGTGGCGTGAGTACGCCCTGTGGAGGTGTTCTTCTCAAGACGGTTAGTGTGAAGTAGCGACACCAGTTCTGCCAATGGCGATGTGTTGGTGCTTCCCACACTTAGTCCTGTCCTGTCCTCTACCGATCTTTGTTTTCGAGATTTTTAATTTTGAAATCTGGGACTTCTTTACTAGACATCCTGTATTAACGACATTTATCCACCACTTTAAATAAACAATACAATAAACTTTGTTCATATGCCTCTTTAGAAAGACCATTAACATTTATGAGAACTTCTTTAATGTTTAACAAACATAGATAATTATATTCAAGAATCAAGTAGCTACGCTTTAAATCTTAAAAACAGTTCTTAATTTCAGATAATGAAAGACCAAAGTATAAACTTAAATAACAGATATCCAATATTTAAAGAATACTTATATTTACTTGCCAATTAGCCGTAATTTCGGAAAGCTCCAAAATGAAAGCTATGAAAAGACATCTATTTTCCTAATTAGCGTTTCACACCCTCCAGCACTCTTTTGGAAAGGAAATTAGAAAATGCTTCTACCTGCGAAACTTTCTAACAAAGCAAAAAGGGCAAATGCTGAACTAAAAAATATTTCCGATTTCTATAGAAAAGAATTTTCTAAACTCCTACGGCACTCTTTATATTATTCAGAGGTAAAGCAAGTTTTAAAAGCTTGGCATTCATCTGTATTCAATTAATATTTTCTAGTCATCATTTATTCTGTACCCTTTTTCATTTCAAACTCTTGAATGATCGGCGCATTTCCTTTTCATCACTAAAAGGTACTTCAGCGGCTCCGAGGACGGAAACGTTTGAGTGTTCTCATCATAATGATGACACTAAAAACGGAAATTTACTATTCGAGATGACAGTCCTTTAGGTTTTCACAGGACAAATTAACATCATCTTTTGTAGAATTTTTAGTGCTGTCAACTATTTCTTGAGTTATTACAAATGTATGTCGTTGAAAGCTTATTTAAATGCCCCTAAAGGTAAAAACGTTTTATGTAGTAGATAGGTACTAATGGTGAGTCTTTAAAGTTCTTTCCTGTCAAACCTGCCTCAGAAGCTTTTTTATTATTATGGTGTTTTTTAAAAAATACAAACATCAACTTGTTGCAAAATAGCAGTCATGTGCTTTGTAATGCGAATACGTACGGATACTCAGTACAGTTTGGTGCTTTGTTAAACAGAAAATTTGGATGATGCAGGAGTTTCAGACTTGCATTTTTTAGGTAAACATTACCTTTAAATTCGCTTTGTTTTCACAGGCAAACTGTACCAAGTACGAGAAAGTGAGGAAAGAATAACTTTCCATCAGTATCTGTTAACACACACAAGTCCTTTGTTGAAAACATGCAAGGCATTAAGTTGCATTGATCATTATTCCTACCCTTCGGCCATCACATCAACACAATTGTAATGCTTACATTTTCCAATTTTCTTGTTAATATTTCATTTCCTTAGCCGCCACCAAATGAATCAAGTTTGAACGTTTTTTCTTTTTTTCTCCAATGGCGGCCCTCAGCCGTCTTGGCCACTACTAAGGCCAGAAGTATTGGTCAGTTTATTATTGAGGTACTTAATAGGTGGGCCACCTTTGTCTCTTATGAAGTCTCTTACAACATATGAGTACACACGTTATGTATATATTCTACCGTATCCATGCTTTTGCATACACCTTGTAACATGGCAATGTATTATCCAGTGTCTAACATTAATTAGCTTTAACGCCACTGTATGTAGTACCAAATTTGTATGTATGTTTATATATTAGTATATTAGCACAATGAACACGTATGGTTATCTAGATAAAGGTGGACGTGGCGCTATACGATTAACCGTATTGGTAGAGGGGTGGTGCCCACGTCCTCCGTCGCATGTCGCATGTCTCTTATGAAGGAACGGACACTTACAACCCTTCCTTCTTCGGTATCGCAGTCGACTCTAATAACCACTATACCGTCTGGACGACTTTAAAGTTTTAACGTAAACCCCGAGATTTTACTACACTATTGTAAATTGCAGTTCCGGTTTGGCTTATTCGATTACGGCAGATTTATCCGATTCCGCACTCGACTGCTATCTGCCTATGGGAAGGGATGTCTTCTTGGAGGTCTCTCTAAGAAAGGCTGGCTCGTATACACGCTACACATGGGAAAACCACGAAAACGCCGATTAAGCCAGCCCGTTTGCAGTATTTGAACCTGGAACCGAACTACCAGTTTTCAGCGACTATACCGCTCGGACGCTGGTGGCTAGACTGCAGCTCCGAAAATTATGCATGCTACCTTATCTTCTGACCTAAGCTAAGTACAAAAATTGCCTTTCTTGAATAACTTCTTGCTCATTATGGCTTTTGTACACATTTTACAGCAATACAAAAGTCTCAATGATGACTTCAAGTTTTGATTTCAGTAGGGCTACAGTCAATTTCTGTTGTGCTTCGCAGTTACGTACCAAAAACCGGAAGCATTAACGTTTCTCCTACGACCGTCCTCCGGTTTCTTCGTAGAATAAAAATAGATCTTTTTAAAATGCTTAGTTTATGTTGCCATGAAAAACCTGAGAGCTCAGGTTATTGTAAAAAAATTTCTCTGAATGATGAGATGCCGTAATTTACATTTCAGAAACATATTGATGAAACTAGATTTGAAAATTATAATTAGGATTGCATTTTGTTCATTCCATGAAAATACAAAGTTATTTCTAATTCAAGAAATGAAATCATTTTCATTCATGAAAGAAAATTTTAGACTCAGTTTAGATAAAGTAGTTTTAAATCATTATTGCCATGTAAAACTAAGAAACTGTTATCAACGTAACGAATTTGAAACGGAAAAATCATTATGTTTTTTTTTTAATAATTTGAATGCAAAACAGACTGTGGAATTATTAGCATATACAGTACAACTCCAGTTATCCGAACTCCGACTATCCGAATCGCTTTCAGAATTTTAGAATTTCTCAGAAGAGAAGGAAAAGGAGAAAAAGGAAAAGGAAGCTCAAAAGTAAGGTCAGAGATAAAGAGACGATGACGATGGCGTGTCACATGAAGAATCAAGAAACATTCTTTTAAAAATTCTTGGATGTTCAGAAGTTAGTGCTGAGGATACAGAAGAATGGATGGTGTGTTTATCTATCGTATATATATATATATATATATATATATATATATATATTAGTAAGCTCGCAAAAAAGTTACCAAAAACTGTGGCTCCAAGAAAACTCGAACATAAGCATATTTAATTGCTGTGAAAAGTGTGAAAAAGGAGAAAAAATATTTGAATATTTACAAATTAATAAAAAAGCTACATGTTAAACAAATTAGGAAATTTTAACACTGTAAAAAAAATCAATTGATTGAGGTAAAATAATAGCAATTATAAAACTCAGTAAAATGCTAATCGATTGATCAAGGTAAAATACAAAAAATGTATTAAAATTAAGAAGCGGAAAGTGGTTAATTAGCCCAATTCGAAATTCATTTTGGCTTTTCAAGGGAAATTTTTTTTAATGAATTTCGTACCAAGCTAACTCCATTACGCATTTCGCCGAAACAGACAAATGAAACTTTGCTCGACAAATTTTTTAATGAATTAAATAAACTATATATAAAAACCTTTAGTCTCAATTCTCTGTTCCAATTTCCCGACGCGTCCGCATATATTGACACATTAAAGTGTAAAAAATGGAAAGGCAATTCCGATGTACAGAAAAAATAAATAAATAGTGGTATGCTATTAGTCAAAATATAGAACTTATGGGCTGGACCTGCGAGCTTAAAAAATTAAAACTTTGCAAAGGAACCGTAAATTATATTTAAATCAAAAAGGAAAATATAATAAACAAGACGATAAGCAGTATGGGTCTTGCCAAGACCTACAAAAACCTTTTAACCTAAATTGGTCTTTTTAGTTTTGTTCTTACAACCTTACTTATAATAATATATATATATACATTCGTACATTACGAATGTAAAATGTAAGAAAATACGATAGCAGCTTTAAAAATAATTGGCGACCTCAAAATTAACGATTCTAAATTTGATGCTCTACCCCTAGATTCATCTGTTCTTCCAAATTCCAGATCCTTCCATGATTATATAGCAAGCTAAAATTAACCAATCATAGTTTAGAGAACTTTCTGTAGGTACTTAGTATAAATACCGTTCGCAAATAAACTGCATCAACTTCTCCTTTTAGCTTCCGCCACGCCAACACCCACGCTCCTTTGCTTGTCTGTCTAAAATGATATCACCTCGCTAAATTGTGTATAAAGGAATTATTTATGATAAACAAAACATATTGTCTACGAAAAATTATTCTAATTTGTCTGGAAATAAAGATAGTAATTAGCTGAACTTTGTTTGGTTTCAACATCGTCGTCCCGCCTTACCGCTCTCCTGTCACGACTACGCATAAAAAATATTATATGTATATGTTACAAGGTATTTCTCTCGTCTTCTTGGCATGCCTTCGTGGTCTGGTGGTCTGCACACTCAGTGCGTAATTGAGAGCTCCGCGGTTGGATTCCCGGCGAAGGCGTTGCTAATTTTTCATTTTGCCTGCTTCCGAAAAATCCTAATGTCTGAAAAATTAAAACAGTGGAGCCCGAACTAAAAGAATGTTGAATGGTGATTCTACTCACCCAGGATTTGGCGATAGGGTCCCCTAAAAACCCCAGTCGCCCTTTCAAAGGAGGAGTATATAAGGTATTTCTTCCGCCTTCTTAACGAGCCTTCGTGGTATAGTGGTCTGCACGCCCAGCGCGTAATTGAGAGGTCTGCGGTTCGATTCCAGGCGAAGGCATTGTTAATTTTTCACCTTTCTTGCTTCCAAAAAAAATAACTAATGTCTCTACAATGTGAGCAAAGCAGTAATCATGTATATCTGTATATGATTACATATCGCATAACTGCAGATATGCGATATGATCTTTTATTTTACTTTAAGCATATCTAAGTAATCAGTGTTTTAAGTAACAGTGAGACCATAATTTATAGAATCGTAATAAAAAGCATAAATCTGAATTTACTTTTTTCAGTGATTTGAAATTTTGCGTTATTTTTATGAAAAAAAAAACACGTAGTTATATTAGTTATATAAGAACTCTAATGCAAACTTCTCAGATTTAAATTTTATATTTCTTTCTTCATAATTAAAAGGAATGCACTTGGTTTAGTATTTCTACTGCACTGATTTAAATTCATTTTGTTCTCTTTTCTACGTAGTTAAGATTTGATGTTTCTCGTTTCCATTCTAAGCCTTTTATTTACTTCATTTTCACTTTCCTTGGTTCACATTTTTCTCATGAGAATTGCCTTTATTCATGCTCTTTACTATCTTTACAGTCACTCTCTTTATTCTTCGAATGAATTTCTTTATATTTACTTATATTTCTCCCTGCCATTTTTCTCTAAATTTCACATATTTTTTCTCTCTTATTGAATTTTACTCTGCATTTTTGGGTCGTAGCAAATGTTGACTTTTTTCTCTTGTTTAAGGTCTTATTTTTTAAGAACTCGTTCTTAAAATCCCGCTTTCTCAAAAGTGTGTTTTTAAATGGCCATCCATTTGTGTTCTGATTATATTTTCTTCAGAAAAACATTTAAACAGCTGCAGGACTTCTAGAATTTCGTTAACTATTCCATGGTTTCCATAACGCCTGCTTAGCAGATATTAGCTACCAATTATTTTTTTTATCATACAAACCTGTGAATTAAGTATGATTAACTTGCAATCATTATCTTTTTGGTTTGCATTCATCAGCGCATATCTATAAAATTCAGATAAAAATACAGTTTATTAGCTACAATTTATTATGTTTACAGCTGCATTTCGCTGTATTGCTGCATTTATGGATGGATTTATGGATTTAGATGGAAACCTTTTTCTCCTGTTTAGACGAGTGTCATTCACAAGAGGATTACAAAGTGTGTGATGCCAGAGCACTTTTCAGCAGCAGACCCACTTGGTGGAGTACACAACTGTAGTTAGTGCGGATATAAGTACCATCCCCTGCAGTTGAAGGTGTATTTTAATGCTGCTTAAACTGTAGGTAAGATTTAGGTTCCCCTCCTTTTATCTACAGCTGTAGATAGATGGAATGCATTGATTAATATATTGAGTATTTTGAGACGCATCAATAAAATTCAGGAGCACATTCATTATATTCTGTTACTCATTACGCTAAGTAAGCTGAATGTCTTTTGAGATAATAGAATTGATATCCATGCAGTAACCGAGATTGAGAATATATCAATTAAATGTCTGTGAAAGGTACTCAAAAGTTCTTAGATGAAGGAGTGAAAAGGCACAGATTCGGATGGAATATTTTCACTAACATTTTTTTTCCTTTTTAAAATAAGCAAAATCCGAATCATGTTAATTTGAAAATCAATTTTCGGTGAATTTAATTTTTTTTTTATTTTACAGTTTATTTTAGTTAAAATATGTTACAAGTTCATATTTTGCTTTTCTCTTATTTATGAAAATATACATTTGTGGCAACAATGATTATGAATACGAAATTATAGACATTTGTAAACTGGACATACATTTTGAATATTTATACTTGTTAATTATTATTAATTATTAATTTCCCCTTTATTTGAATGCTGGCAGTTTATATTATTAGTTAATACACATTTTTCAGCTTAACATTTGCGCTTTACTTAAGTAAATATTTCAGCTAATGTACTCTTAAAAGGCGTAGCGACAATATTTGGAAAATTATATATTTTTTCTCTTTGATTTTAAAGACTCTATCGTCAAATATGTTCATCCATCGAAACATCGTTTAAAAAAATCCTTTATAAATATATATTTTTTTATAAAATATCATTTACAAATCATTTAAAATACTTCATTCAAAAGCAATTTCTTTTTCCATATTATTTCCGCGTATGAGAAGCATGTGTGTCGGTTCATATTATAACTTCATTGGAAATAAAGTGAAATAATATTTCAGTCCATTTTTTCAAGCGAAATATTTTCCCTTACGTCTAATTCCTAACATCAGAAGTACGAAAGCTGATATTTCATGTATGCTGTTTCAACGGCATTTGAAGACTAGAACCATTTTTGTCCACTGACGATAATTTTGAGAAAAAAATAATTTTTAGTTTGTGTAGTTTCAACCATGTAGAAAATAGTGTTGTAATATCATAAAACAAATTCGTAATAAACTTTCAACCTTTATTTAACGAAATTTACGTTATAAACTAAATTTTTATGTTTAAAAAATAAATGAAAAGAATCACAGTGTTGATCTTCAGGTTAGGTTTGACATGCTGTCACTTAGATCGCTGCTGAAGGGACATCAAATATCATTTTTTACAGCGATTGCAAAATCGACGTCCAAGGTTCTGAATAAGTTCCCATTTAGAACTCTTTGTGCGAATACGTAGATGTGTGTCTGGAATGGAAGACAAAGTATCACATGTAGTAAAATTAGATGGGGAGTTATAACCTTAACAGTATTAATATCAGAATCGTTCAGTTAAAGGGACGCGAATTCAAAATAACATCGATCTGGACAAGTACTCTTGGCAAATCTTCGTAGGTCCAAGGAGTTTGTTTAAATACCCTTCTCAGATGAAATTTCGCTGAGCAAATTATCCCCTTCCCATATTCCTCCGAAGTGTGTGTTGAAGTGTGTCTCATAACCTTCATGTGTTATCCGTGCATACTTCGAAGTACGGTATTCATATGTACTCCGAAGTGTGGTATCCATACATACTCCGAAGTGTGTCATCATATCCTTCTTTCTATAGTCCTCCGAAGACGGTATAAAATGCAATTCAATAAATGAATTTACTTCTTGTGACACTGATTGTGTTGCATACAAAGAAGACCGAATTCGATTTAGTTAGTGCAATTTATTTAGGCGTTCTCTCAAGTACCGTTGTCACTGTAAATGTACCATGGTACAACGCGACGTGAAATGAAGCATCCAAATGACGATCACTGATTATCTCTCTATGCGCAGCTTTAGTTGACAAGCAAAAATCAAAGCTATATAACCTTTCATTGTCTTAGAAAAGGTAATACGATCAGCATAGTCTACACCAGATGCGAAAAAAGATCGTTCCAAACTTACACGATGTTGAGGTAAGTTACCCAGCAACTGCAAAGCTAAGACAGCTTTAAATTGATGACATATTAAACAGTGGTTGACACAACTGTGTATCAGTCTTTTCCCATTCATTATCCAGTAGAATCGCCTAATGAGGTGGGATAATAGTCCCTTTCCATGTTTTAAAGAGTCTGACTCGTGATGAAAATTTTGTCCCAAATAAAAACATCACGAGGCAGATTCGTCTACAGATAGCCGGGTCAAACATAAACATCACGAGCCAGGCTCGTGAAAAGAAAGCTCGGCTAAACATAAACATCACGATCCGTGCTTGTGAACATTAACATTGTAATTTCACTGTCGTAATCGAAGGTTAGTTCCTATCAGTACACCACAAGAGTTAGTCACGATTCTCATAATTGCTGTAACAAAGCAGTTTAGTTAGTAAAATTTAATAAACCCCTACAAAATACAAGTCTAATATATTTAAGATACAATAACACGCCGGACAGGTATGAATTTAGAAATCAAACAACAAAAATCAGCGTTATATTTTCAAATTTCCACAGTGAATTTGAAAATGAAACTCTGATTTTTGTTGTTTGATTTCTAAATTAATATAATATATTTATAATGTCTCCCAAAAGCAGGGAGATTGAAGTTTACTTCCGCTAAAGATTAACTTTACTTACTTGAAGTGTTGTTTAGTTATGAAATATAATTTTGAAACTATTATTTATTGCGAAATGAATATATTTATAATATCTACGAAAGTCAGAAGGATTAAAGTTTACTTCCACGCCAGCAGCATCGCGCAAAACTGACTATAAGACAGGCATTTACGTTTCGACTCTTATTGCGACTGTTCTCAAGCATCAATCTGGCTTGTTTACCACGCGTTGACCCATGACACTAGAGCCCAAGTTTCGTCGAAGTAAATGGCACGGGAAGGGGATAAAGATGGACCAGCATGAAGGTAAGTCATATGACTTTCTTTCACTAGTAATTCACTAAATTTATGTTGAGAAGTACGTACGATAGAATGTTTTGACGTTAAATGCTGAAGATGAATTTTAAAGACGTCCAACCATCCGTAAGAGACCATTTTTGTCTATGACTGATATAAAGATTTCTCTCATTAGCAACAGTAGATCAAAAATTCATTATTACTGTTCAGGTCTGCTAACCCATAGCAATAACAAAATCGATTACTTACAAATTAAAGGGAAATGTTAAGATTTTCAGTAAGACATTTCTATTCGCGATTTTAAACGGCTGCATTTTCTTCGCTTGCACTAATTTAATCTCCGTACTTCTAGTGAGTTATGTTATGCCACATAATCAGTAATCGATAAATAAAAAACACAGAGAGCTATTTGGTTAATTAAACGCAAAATAAAATTCTAAATATTACTCACTAAAGCTGTCCGATGAACGAAATTTAGAAAAGTAAAATGTTTAGGCAAAAGAAAGAAAATTAATTTATTTCAATGCTATTAATTAATGGAAATTTGCAAATGGTTTGGGCTAGAAGTACTTTAAATGAAAAAAAATTCTTCCAATCGTACCAGTAAAAACGCAAAAACCATTTCAGCTTAAGCAAATTAGTATAAAATTATTAACTTGCCTTAATAAGTTCTCGAAATTTATGAAAACCAGAGAAAAAAAGAAAGTAAGCCAAATTGAATTACCAGGTTTAAAGTTAGATGGAAAGTAATTTTTACTTTTAAAAATCAAAATTATCTTCTTACATATTCCATAATTCATTAGCACTGAATCATAGAAATTTTTCAGAATCCGAAAATCTTTCAGAATTATTTGGATTAGAGGAAAACGTCAAAAAAGAAGCTGGAAAAAGAAAACCCAGTCGAATACTTATAAGTTAGATTGAATAAACGTAGCTCAAGCAAGAGAAGATTATCTGCAAAAGAGAGCTTTCATAATTATATTTGGTTTATTAAGCATACAGTTTAATCTATCATCTTAAGATACCATTAACTATAGATATAATACGTTTATACAGAGGTTTTGAAAGTACTACAGCATAAGATCAAAAGGTTTTCGGCCTTCTATTTAAAACATAGTGCAGCAACAAATTTCTCTTGTATTCATATAGTTGCCACACAAGTAAACTGAAAAATTCTCAACCATTTCAGCTCTTTCGTGACAATTATCTTAATAAAGTGTTTTACAAGTTTTCCCAATGTCAGTACAGAAACTGAGTATCATGCAGTAATTTAATTTGGTCTTACTAATCAAATAAAACTATTGATGGTATTTACGGTGATTCCACTCCTCTGTATTTTACAGTGAAATAATGATCAAAGCAATGACAGATGGGATTCTGAATAGTCCCTTCTTCTTCAGAAGCAAAGCATTTTGAAAAGTTGGGATGAGTAAACTATTAAACTTAATAGGAAATCACTTTTTTCTCTCTTTGATGAAGAAACTCTTTGATGAAACTTCTCTTTGATGAAATTAAATGTAGAAGCGGGGAAAACACTATAATATTAGAATTCGGAAGCTTTGATAAGGACTGAATTTCATAAAAGCTTGATAGATAACTTTCGCAAAATCAAACTTAAATTGCGATTAAGTTACTATGGTTAACTGTGAAAGATTTGCTTACTTCTGCTTTTCGTCTTCTTGAATCTTGAAAACCTTTAACAGTACAGTAACATTAAAAAGACAATAATGGAAAACAGCAGTTTTAAATGCTCTCATCTACCTGGTTATTTTTTGTTGCAGTTTCAAGGCATGTTATATTTAGAGCTGCTATAAAAATGATTGCTCTAGAACTTCCTCTATATTAGCACCGTCGAAAGTTGTATGGATCAATAAAATGTTTGGTTTCAAACCTTTATTTGCTTCTCGTTTTTATGTCATAAGTTCTGAAGAAGAAAAAATGTTGTTACCAATCCCTCCTTTTCAAGTAGGATTTTGGATATATTATGCATCTATCTCTACTACAGGTGGTGCAAAAGACATACAAAAGCCTCTTCAAAGCAAGCTAAAGCCTTCATCGATGAACCACCCCTATCCAAATCCTTTCACCCTATCCCTTATCGCAATCAAATATCGCTTAACTCCCCATAAAACTCCATCAGATTCCTGCAGTGCATGTCGTTCACACGCGAGTTGAGTTTTATATATAGATCGGCTTCATGAGGATTGGCCGTAAAATCGATGGATTGGGCATAGCGGATGGCTCTTCCATCCACATGCACATGCATATGCAGACGAACAGAGACATAAATACATGCATTATTAATGAAGTAACTGGAGCGCTAATGCTCGATAATTGCTAGCGACTCTCAAAGAATTCGAAATTCGAATTCGGCAGACAGTTTGCTTTTCCGCTCCTGTAAGGCTCAGTTATTTCCTTACTTTAAAAGAATGAAAATGAAAATGGCGTAAAGCAATTTTAAACAATCTGGTGTTACAGTGTTTATATTCTGTTTTCTGATGTTACAGTGTTTATATTCTCTTTTCTGATGTTACAGTTTATATTCAAAGAAATATTTGCGTTCTGATTACGAAATTCATTTCAAATGAATAGCAATAAAATGTCGACTATATAACAGTTAAAATACATCTAGAATAATAGAAATCTTATCGCTCTCTCGTTACTAAAAATAAACTAAGTTTAACTAAACAGCTTTTAAATTTCTTTGCATTGAAATGAATGATTTTTCAATAAATCCAGAAATCTTTAACTAATTCTTCAATTAGAGGATTTATTATAATCCTGTATTTTCCATCTAACACAGAAAAGTGCTATGAAGGTATGAAAGGTTGTTTGCACGTGATTAACTAAATTTTTCTGATAGTTAATTTTAATTAATTTAATTTAAACCATGTTTAAATGTATAATTCTAAATTTATTTTAAAACACTCAAGGTAGCCTTGCTATCGGCTCTTTCAAGATAAAAATGTTTGATTGAGATAAAAACCTACGCAGTTTCAGTTGCGAGGTTTGTTAATAAGCTGAATACAATTAAAATAATTTAGTGTCAAATAGGAGATGTAAGCATTTCAAATTAATCTTATGCATTAAATTCTGTATGAATGTTAACATTTGTACATAACTTACTTTACAAATTACCGCTAAATAGCATTTTAGATTACTCAATAAAAATACAACATTCATTTAAGTAACGCCTTACTCAGACTATATGTACTACAAAACTGCATTTACGCAATTTTTTTATAATGGAATAATGCTGAATAAAATCAGCTACTTGGAGTATCGGCAAAGATATTCAGGAATTTTACTATTTGCGAAATGAGTAAAAATATTTTTTTGACTATGAGTGTCTGCATACTGCTTTAGAATAAACAAATGTGATCATAAAACACCTCCCCGATATATAAACCCCTATCAGCCTATCGTCCCAACCAATCGAAATGAAATTTTATATATTGTTATTTGAAAATATGGCTTGAGATTGTGATGATTTAAAACAGAAGAGCTATCACAGTTACGATTACTATGGTTTTGGTTTGTTTTACTTAATTATGGCAAAGCACTCTAGGGCTATCTGTCTAAGGGAAGGGAGGCCTTCGTGGAGGACTTTTTAAGGAAAACTGGCTCGTATACACGTTACACATGGGGAAAACCACGAAAACGCCCATGCAGCCAGCCCGTTCGCGGGATTCGAACCTCGAACCGAACTACCAATGTTCAGCGACTTTACCGCTCGGCCACTGGTGGGCTACGATTACTATGAAACAATATCGAAATTTTCGAATGACAGTACTCACATTTTTTTTAATGCACAAATTCTTCAGTGCATCGAGAAACCATAAATGGCATTAAAGCGATATAAGTATGACAAAAACTGCAGGCCTAACAATTTTGAAAGAATAATATTGCAAAGAACCAATGAAAACATGAGAGAGAAGAGAGAAAAAGAACTTTTGTCGCAATTACAAGTTTCTAATGTGCAAATGATGAATTTCGCAAATGATAACGCATTGCATGCAAGTGATTGCTGACAACAATGACGCAAAAGCACTCTGTATAACTTCACGTTTTATGGCGTTTTTCAATTCTGACAAATCTTCTCAGATTTCATGTACACACCTTCTTAGGTGTGTACATGAAATATGAGATTTTAGATAATCCCAGAACCAGAAATCCATCAGAATGAGGCTGGGGATCGCGGTAAGCACGAAACTGCGAAGTTACGAGAGGTGATTCTACCTGAAATATGTAATTTCAGTAAATTTTTGTTTTCCTCTACTTTCTTGTTCATTGTTCATTCTTGTTTCCCTTGTTCATTGTTCATTCTTGTTTCCTTTTGTTCATTCGTTTTTCCCTTGTTCATTGTTCATTCTTGTTTCCTTTTGTTCATTTTTGTTTCCCTTGTTCATTGTTAATTCTTGTTTCATTTTGCAAAAGTTTTGCGCCGACAGCACTCGTCATACGTATATCTCTCCAAATCCGTTTATGGTAATTCAATGTTTTGTTCAATTTGTGCAGAAAAAAATAGTGGGTGTTGTCATTCAAAAATTTCGAAATGTTTTCATTGTAACCGAAACTCATGAGAACTGATTATTTTAAATCATCACAATCTCGAGCACATACATTCAAATAACAATATCTAAATTTCACTTCGATTGACTGAGCGGGTAGACCGATAGAGGTTCATATATCATAGCGATTCATATATCACAGCGAGTATTTGAAATTAAAACACATACACTTGATTTTTCTATTTCAGAAAAATAAAAGTGAACAACATTTTAAAATTACCATATATTATCACACGGAAGTTACGAATTTCTTAGTGTAATAATATATAACTTTGAATGTATGCCTCTTACAAGATTCTAGAAGTTTAAAAACTTTGCTTTGAATATAATGTATCAAGGTAGATGGACATTATTCGACAAATCTAATGATCTTCAGTCTACAATCCTTCCTTCCACAACCCTCTTATTCTATGTCTAGTCTTCATCTGTGACGGGAATATAATTGTTCTAGATTCATGAGAATCCTCAGTTTTTCTTTTCTAATATTAATCTTCTCCGAGCATGAAACAATATCCCAAGATGTCTAACACGCGCCCCGAATGTGTCTTAAAGCTAAAAAGACGTTCGTCACTTACAGAAATAATCATATACCACAATGTACACCAACAGCGACGTAATGTAACGTTCTTTACTTCTTTGCAAACAAGAGCCAAAGTAAATGTGACATTTTTTATAAGAACTTTTTTCTGAAAGTCATGGATGCTACCTTCAAAGTTGCACATCAGTGCAGAAAAAGGGATCAGTAGGTTATATTCTCAATAATGCATAGCTTGATTAATACTTGTTACGTTGGATGGCAGAAACATAATACAAATATTTTCCACATTTAAGTCTTCATATTTTCTCCATATTCTATTCTTTTTTGTCTTACAGGCCTTAATTTAGAATTTAAATTTATAGATTCAAAAGTGTCATTATTTTGATACTGCCGGTTAACTGGTTCAGGTTAACAGGTATTTTATCGTAGTCACAAATTTAAATAACAGAATGCACTGGCTCATATATCTAATGCAGCATACATTTAAACCTTTCCTCGTGGCTGAAAGTAACCTTTCGTCGTTATGGGAGATTAAATCGCTACTAGGTCTTCAAAAAAGTGTTTTTTGAAGCTTCCAAAGTGTCGATAAGTTAGCTAAACTAGCCAAATATGGACAACTTTGATGACGCAAATTGATACCATGACTTGATTGAAGACTTCCTTACATGTATGTAGTTCTATTTAACAATTCAAATTTCAGTAAAAAGAAAATTAAAAATCTCTACAACATTATACAGAAATAAACACTTACAAACATAGTAAGTGGTTACATATTCGATTAAACAAGAATATAAAAAACTCTTATTACATAAAAGGCACCAAATATAAAAATAAATAAGTTAAAATGATTTATAAATACATAAAACCTGGATTTGAAAGAAAACCTAATATATTTACATTAATATGTATGCATCGTGCAAACATCTGTGCAATGAAATTCTGATTCTGATGGAAAATTCTGATGGCCGATGACCTGAAAATTGACCTTGGTATATGTATTTATTAGTTCAAAGGCCTATAACGTTTTATTCGCATTATTTTAGTCTTAAATTTAAAACCGTCAATACTTCTTTGCAAACTGTATTCATAACGATATTTTGAATTTGTTGTGTATATGATTGATGTTTGGTCTCGATGTTATTCTATCTGCAAAATGGCTTTTAGAAACAATTTTAAATTAAACAATTGCTAATTTGAAAACAACCAGAGTTTCTTTTTCTGCGACGTATTCCCAAACATTTTCTGAATAAAGTGTATGCACGGTTCATCGCGCCAACAATATATTATAAATTACTCTGTGCCGCCCAGTCGGTATAGTGTCAGGGAAGCTGACTGCGATGCCGTAGGGCCTGTGTTCAAATCCCGGAGAAGACATAGTTGTAACTGTCTGTCTCTTCATAGGAAAGTCGATGGTGGCCCACCTATTAGGTGCCTCCTTAATAAAAGAGACCACCACATCCGGCATTGTATAGATTAATGGACTGGGTTGCATTTATAATTGTTCACAATCTGCCATTGGAAAGAAAATTGGCTCTGTGTATAGAAAGGGCAGCTACCATAAGTTTTGGTGATAAAACGTTCAACATTTTTATCTTCTATTTCTTCTAGTAATAGAGCACTTTTGTAGCAAAATTTACTATAAGATATTGTTTAATATGCTTTTAAAATAACATTTTCTATAGACGCGGATATTTAATGGCAAATTAACATTTTCTAGGTAATTAAAAAAGTGTATTATCTTTAAATATTTAAAAAGTAACAAATGTAACATGTTTGATTACAATAATACATACGCCTCTACGTTATACATATACCTATACGCATGCAAGACAACTTATATTAAATTTGTGGTAGTAACGCATAATTTTCTGAATTATTCCGTTGTTCATATTATCATCACAAATTGACAGATTAAATAAAAGTTCTCAAATAAAAGGGAGGGAAGAACAGCGTAATTTCCTTCCCTCCCTAATGACTTGTCGAAAAGAGCCGCATGCATGGTACGCATAAAAAAATATCCTTTTAGCATTATATAAAACATATAATGCTGCTGACGAAAACCTATATTTTATTGAGATTAAACTAAACTGAAACTAGCATAATAAATATTGTATCGTTTAATCGAAAACTGAAGAGTAAATCCGCGTCACCCTAACGGGTATATCTTCATGGCTGTTTATTTTGATGAGAGGTAATTTTGGACAATGAATAATTTTTAAAGTTCAATAATATACGTGTATTTTAAGCATAGTCTATTGTAGATATATATTGTCACTTTACAAAAACTTCTTCTCTTTCATTTTTATCTCATTTTTTATTTACAGCTCAAGATTATGGTAATATTATTATTAGTAAATACAATGTGTGTGCTCATAATAAAACTAGTCATGGTAAAAGTTGCTTTAAAATCAAATTATCGGCTCTTTCTCAAAATATCAATTTTGAAATTCATTTTGCGTAAAATTCCCTATTAGTTTAAGCAAATGTTGGTAAATTTCTTAGGTTAAATCCAAATTGTAGGTTAGGATCCTTATTTTTAAGACTTTGCTTCTATCTATTTAAATAAATCTTTAAAATTAATAATTATGATAATAATGTTCTGGCATATATGTGGTCAAACTGTAGATCAGAATTTGAAATGTTTTAAATTTCCTAGAAATTAACCGTTCGGTTAACCAGTTTAATTTTGTATCTGCTGTTTTGTAAGTTTAGGAAGCGTCGTCCTAATTGTGTAAACCTAGAGAATTCAGAGAATTCTAGAAACGTGAAGGAATGATTTTTTGTGGGAACAGCTAAATTTCCTTTTGACGGGAAAGGGCTATTGCCTTATTTGGGAAATTGCCTTATTTTGGGGATAATCTAAGTAACTCGTTAATGGTCAGGACCAGAACAATGGGAAGACAAAGACAGCAGTGCATTTATCAGCAACCAAAAGGTGGAGTTAGATGGAAACCCCTTTCTCCTATTTAGACGAGTGTCATTCACAAGAGGATTGCAAAGTGTGTGATGCCAGAGCAAGCATAGAGCCCTTTTGGTTTTCTTCCAAAACAGATGGATGGTATTGATTTGGAAGACATTAATGGAGTAAGCTTCCCGTGTTAATCTTTAAGATGCAAATGAAATCGTCTGATGCTTGATTCTTGATGGTCCGATGGCGTCACAGACACTAAACTACCTCACTACCCATATCTTACTCTCTCCATGGAGGTCTCTGATTGAAACCTGCAATTTTCGACCACCATTTGAGAAGACTTTGGTCTAACTCAAAGAAAACTATTCCCCTTATCTAAGTGAACTATGACTCTTTTTTCGTTAAGTAACATGTAATTTGACAGGATTCCCTCCTCTTCCAATTCATATCTGAATTATATAAATTTACTTATTTTGTTTTAATTACTATATTGTTAATTCCTACATTTTAGTCATGTCCTCTAAATGTATACAATTACAATTTAAATATGTATAGAATTTTCTACTATCTAAAAGATAAATAAATGTAAAGTTAAATCATTTAAGTGTTTCATCTATTTTCGTGGATCTAATGGTCGTTAATGGATTGTTCAGTCTTACCTTGTAAGGATCTTAAGTTTTACTAACGTTTATTTTATTTTAAATCTTTACTATCACTTCTTATTTTCTACTTCCGGCCAGAATTATAAGCGTTAAAGTATTTATTCAAAGTTTGTCTGGCGAGCGCCTAGTATTTAAGTTGTGGCTTTTTGCCAATCGAGAGAGAGGAAGCAGTTAGTCGAAGCAGGCCTCTTACCTTAGAAGTTTACTCAGTTGCTGGTTGCCTTCCAGGCTAGAGGTTTTAATCCTCTTGATAATTTTTAAACGTATTGTAGTGTTCACAGTTCTCTGTACTACATACGGCTTCCTGTTAATATAAGGCCAATCTTCCACGTTTATTATTTTAAAGTTAAATTAGAGTTTAGTTTTATTTTATACTTTTACGTTTTGACCCCAAGTAGCGGGTCTGTGTATTTCCGAAGTACGGAAGTTATTGTAAATAGAGAAAAATAAAGGGTTTTGTATACCCTTCTTATGTATCCTGTCTACTTCCCACAATTGTTGAACATAGCTTTAGTAAGCTCTCTGTTCCGAGTCAGGTCCTTGCATGTTCCCGAAGAAGGTTAGACGGAACATTGAACCTGATAACCTTAAGATCACTTTTTATTTGGATGTTGGTATTAATTACTATACACTATTTTATAAGCATTTTTTTCCTCCAAGGGATAAAATTTCGCTTTGTAGAATGGCTCTCTAATTCCTTACGCAAGAATATTTCTGCCATCTTTCTGCAATTCATATTTTATTCACCTATTGGTGAATTCTTCACTTTTAAAGTCACAATAAAATTACCGGCATCCAAAACGAATACTCTTGAACATAATATTATAAAACATCTGTATTAATACTATTGCTAATTAAAAGAAATCTGAAGAATACTTAAGATTTAAACGAAACAAAGTCTGAAAAGAGAAAACTGTTTACTGCAGGTTTGTAGAATATTTCGAAAATTTGCAAAATTTTGTGTGATAAAATTTATAAATAAAGACGTTGTCATATTTCAAGCTTTCTACATTGGCCGTAGCAAACAAAAATGTTTCAAAGTTTTAATAGCAAGCTATGTAGAAATTTGTACGCATTTTGTGGCGTTAGGCCGAAGTTATGTTAGAAAGTTATGCTACTTTGCTGTTACTGGCATACACAAATATTAATGTATGATGACGATGATGGTGACGGTGATCTACTATATCTAAAATGAACAACACATTTGATTCATTTGTTAAAGAGGAGACAAATCACATCTTTTGGTTATAATGCGTCGTATGCAGAAAATGTCTGTATAGTAGTCAGTGTGATTAACACTGTTTCTTTGCATTAATGTACGCATTAAAAAATTGTATTTCCTTACCTTGATTTCATGGTACATTCATTACCTTAATTAAAATCGACAATTTCAAGAATGACGAAATTTCGACTTTAAATAAATTATAATAAAAAAAAATCTGAAATGTTTCAGATTTTAAATTACGTCCAAAGGGGCGTTTTTTTAACGTTTTTTATGTTACCTTTCTTTATTAAATATCATGTTCCTCGCACTTAAACCATAAGATCCAGTGCAACAGCAATATCGCAAAATAGTTTTAAAACGAGCATATCTTTAGAATTTCCGATACAGAGACTCACGCGCTGGAGATAAAAATGTTTTTTCTGCACAACGTTGCCATTGCTCGCTTTGAAATCCTTGAGTTTGTTAATCAAAAATTCGTCAAAGTTTTAAAAAATAGGAAATCGATCATAAAACAAACTTCAAATTTCAAATTTGGTCTTCCACATGCTCATATTCGTTGGAGGATTACGTTATTCAAAATTCGATGACTCTATGTACCGTTGTTTTATCACAATACGAGAAATGTACATACATTTATGCAGATTTTTCATTATTTAATTTCTTCAAATATAATGCAGGACTCTAACATTTTGTGGCAACAGTTTGAAAAGTGAACCGACGTTTATGAGTCCGACGCAAAATCGCAAAACGAAACTAATAGTCCTTCGGGATTCAAATCCCTTTGGACTAATTATACATTCGTTTTGATATGTGCAATTTATGAAAGAGCTTTTCTTCCATTCTTAAATCTGAAAAAGACTTTAAGTATACAAAGAAAGCCTTCTCGTCGTGTTTATTGTTTCCAGCTCGTACATTTCCTGTCACAGAAAAATGAAGGATATTTACACTTGAAATAATTGTTGTAAACCTTGTGCGCACGCAATCCAATGAAATAAATGTACAGCTAGGTATGGAATAGTTAAGGGGAGTCGGAACACCCTATACTGACAATATCAAATTGGCCATTTTCGATGTACCTTTTCTCAAAATTTCCTAGAGATACACTTTTGAGTTTTTTTTGTAATTAAAGTGTACTTCTTTTATTATACTGAAATGAGCTTATGAAACATTTTGAATTTTATGGTAATTTGTACAATATTGCATGAGCCATAGTCAAATTTAGCATTTTTCTGACTTTTTCCCCCTTAGTTTATCACAAAAAGTTCATTTTAGTAAATATTAGGAAATATAATAAATAATCCACAAAAATGTTACATACCTATGAGTAGTAGTTCCTGAGAAAAGGTACATCCAGTTTAAAAAATCGCATTTGGAGAAAAACGTGTTTTTAAGTAAAATTCCTCCTTTATCAAAGCATTCAATGATAAATTAAAAGTAGATTTTTTATAGTTCTAATTTTCATAGAGATTAAAGTATAGTATTTTTAGAAAGCTAGACGTATAGAAATCCAACATCCCTTAAGCCTTTTCTTTATCAAATAATACAACAAGTGTTTCACATGGAGTACCTTAATACGGAAAAATATCACAGTAATTTCTTTTATTTTTATTTTCAAGAGCTGATTTTAAAAATAAGAATAAGTAAGGTAAAGTAAAGGTAATACCGTATACCTTTACTTTCTAAGGGATTACTTCTTAGACTAGTACGTCTGTCGTAACTTCTTGACTGCAATCTACATATTACAATCAGATTACATTCTCTCCTTTTTAAGCGGATTATTCTTATATTTTTTAAAATTTTTAATATATTTTAAACTTATTGATGTAATCAGAATGTAATCTCAAATTTCCAGACATTCTTGTTGTTGCTGCGTGTGTGGGCTGAAAACACAAGACAAGCTACAAGCTTTAGTATGAATTCGAAGCAGTCACTCTGATCAACAAATGAAAGGAATTTCACCAGGACGAAAAACGAAAAACGACTTACCATATCACTATGGTAACATCGGCTTTCACATAAAGTCAGATGGCTATCTTCCTTTTCGCTGTTCTGTCATTCTTCTTCTCTCACTTGGAGCATCTTTTTCCCTTTAAGAGTCGGTTAATCTCATAACTTAAGAGCCCCAAACATTATCCTCTTATTTGGCACTCATATCGTATTAGACTTTTGAAGGTATATATAATTTTGTCTTTCATCTTCTTTCTCAAATGGCAACTTACTGAAATCTTTACCTGAATGCCTTTTAAGTTCCTATACAAATTGAATACATAATGCCATTCAAACATTGAATATTCGTACAAATATTTTATTACTTAAAAAGTAAAATTTTGAAAACACACTTGGCTTAACAATAAATCCATTTATTATTCCATTTTATGACGGGATCTTCTCTCAAACGCAGCTACTTAAAATTACTAGATTAATTTTTTTCGCCTTATTTTTTACTTTACTACTCATTCCCTACCTCTTAGCTACACGACATGAGGTACTTCAAAGAGTGTACAACTAAACCCATAGACACTGGCTTTAATTTTAAAAATAAATAAGATAAGCTAGAGTTTCATATTAAAACAAATTTGATCGTAAGATGCATTTTAGCAGTTTTTTCTGCGAACAAAAATGGTTTAAATAATGTAACACTGGCAAATTTTTTTTCCAGCTTTAGTTTTGTAAAATACGGAAAAGAGTTTTAGTGTAATAAGAAGCAATTTACTCATTAACACTTTCTTTGTATAAACCCTTATAAAAAATCTTTGGACTTATTTTACGAAAATGTGTCACGTAGTCAAAACTGTCAAATTCTAAATCCTTGCCTTACTTATTCATTTTGACTTGCTGCCTGTACGTCTACGAGTAACAGTTGAAGAAATACCCAAGTTAACACAGAAACTTTTTATATATACAAGATGATTATTTTCTCTTTTTCTTCACATGAGGAAAAACAAAGGAAAATAGGATGTTCGAATATTTCAAGAACATTACAATAGCCACCCTTTAACGTTCGCTCAAATCATTCCTGAAAACATTGGCTTAAAATGTCGAAATTCGAATTCTTACTACTCTGAATAAGACCGCAACTGCTGCGTCTGGAATGATTAGGTATTTGATGCTCTGGGGAAGATTTCCTTTATTTTAGAATATACAAAATTTACAAATACCGAGACTTTAAAAAGGACTTCTTTCGTTACAATTCTTATTTTTCCCTGTTTCTACTAAAATTCGGCAATGTACTGTAACAACGTCTGATCCTGTTTGACTTTCATTTGTATAAAGTACCACAAGGCAAACAGTTGTAAAGCGATTTATCTTCATTCGCAAACTTTTAGTCGCCACACAGATAATACATACCTGCTGTCTGACAATGATACTTCACTCTCAGTACTCTTTCGTAAAGTGCTCTTTTCAAAGAGACTTCACACCCTATTAAGCGCTTTGTGTCAACTGACAACCGCTTGCAGAAAGGCAGGGGAAAGGAGACCAGATCGCGTCGTCTAAACACGTCTTAAGCAATCTTCGCGAAATTCGGGCTTCGTGTATACACGTCTTAAGCATTTTTCGTGCGATTTGAAATTCGTGTAAAGACGTCTTAAGCATTTTTAAAGGAAACTCCAAAAACGTTTAAACACGTCTTAAGCAGTTAAAGGGTTAAACTTATGAGACATTTCTTTGTTGTTTAAGTAATGTAAATACTTCGCTGTTTATGCTGCACTGTCGCTATAAGTAGAATTTGTTGCCACTTTTCTGAATTTTATTTTAAGACCATCAGTTGTGTACCATTCGATAGTAATGGTATGATGCCTTTATAAAGGAGGAGTAAATCACCGCTTGTTGGTATGAACGGCAACATTTTGATTGTCAACAATGCTTCCTCGCCCTTATTTTACACCTTTTATAAAACATTGTTCGTCTGTGTGAATGACAACCATTAACGTGTCCACACTGCTCCCTCATCTGACTTTTGCTATTAAAGATTTATCTGAAACGACCCCCTGGACCGACTAACTTCTTCTCTGGAGATCCTATTAATACATAATAGTTTCGTTATATCTTACTATGTCATACACTGCATTAGAATGCCACGGAGGGAACCTTTCAAACATTTTTGTGCAACAGTCTGTTTACATGTGTCTGCTTTCGCACCGTCGTCACTTTGTTGTGGCTCCGTTTGCAACAGAGCTTTCCAATAGCCAGGTGACTATGCAAGATCGTTATACCAAAGCCAAGAGACAAGTGATTATCACTTTTCTGAAGACGCAAAAACACAGTTTTGCTGTACATCTGTATTCAACAAGCTCGTGCTTATAAAAATGTAATTTCGCAGTGTCTCCCTTATTCATTCCGTGTTACCAAACTTAAAATCCTTCAATTTAAGGGCATATTTAGCGGATTACTTTATTTAGAAATATTTTGTGTATGTCCTGTTTTTAAATTAAGAAGAAAACAACTTATTGCATTTTTTTGTACGAATGAATCAATGATACACATAAACAGTCCAATGACTTTTATTTTATCTTTACCTTTCACTTCAAGTAACTGCTTCAAATAATATTATAATGTCAGCCTGCAAGAAAATATTACTTAAATTTTCAGATTTCAGTAGCAGCTTATGTCTTCCACAATAGGACACATGGAAAACCCCATAAATAAACCCCATTATAAACCTGATCGTATTTATGTTACAAATTGGAAACTCACTATCATTGATAATAATTCTGTTTTAATAAAGCTTTTGATCAGGAATCAAATCTACAATCTCTATTTTTTAATCCCCAAAAGAACATGCAGATTTAATTTACATCTTCTGTTCAAATTCATTCAAAACACAAATTCAAAATTGTTGTTTTTTGCATACAAAACTTCCGTTGTGTAAATACAGGTCTAAATACTGACTGGAATGCGATGAAAAATTGGTAAGAAATATACCAGTATTAATTAACAGAGATTTGGTCATGTGCTGAAAACAAACCTGTACATTGATAGATTAAAAAAATCTCATGTCTACACCACATGACTTCCTTGTACGGAATATTAAATTATACGCATTTTTTCTTGAATTTCATTTAAACTTATTGGATTGAATTAAATCTACTTCGTCGACAGCGCATAAACCACAATAGAATAAATGCATTCTTTAAAATTCACTCTAATATTTGTTTACCATAGCGACACTCTGGCGCTAGATTCACTTAACAGTATTAATAATTATATAACAGTTAACTTATATAATAATTATATAACGGAAACTAAGTTAACTGTTAAATATTCCAATTATTATATAACAGTTAACTTATATATTTCGTTCATATTATAACTCATAATGCACAAAATTTATATCATTTAAAGAATAGAATTATCTAATCCTTGCACATGTTCTATTCAAATACTATAATAAAGCTAGAATGATGTATAAAAGAAATTAATCAAACAAAACAAAAAAGAAACAGTTTTTCACAGACGACTGAGTATTTCTCATTTAATTAATTCAGTTCTCACTTCGCGAGAAGGCAAAAATACATAAAAACTCAAAATATCTATATTAAAAATTACGACGTAAATCTCAAACGCTTATTTCCTCGAAAACATTCCAAGGAGAATTAAGCATAATTTAATTGGCAATAATAAATGAATGCGTTATCTTTGTTGTTGCGAAGCTAAGTCTCTCTAGATTGGCAACAAATCCACTAGTCTCCTGTTTCAAATCAATGGCCGCCATAAAAAAGGCTTAGCGGCACTTAGACAACTTTCAAATTGTTGATAATTCTCAAAATATTGCACACAGATTTACTAAAGGCATAAAAACCTTAACCGGAAGTTAAAAACAACATAATACAATCATTTTTAAAGCAAAAATTGTACAATTTACAAACATATAAGAGTAAAGAAACTGAGATCACTGAGCCGGGTAACAGAGTGGATATATATATAAATATATTTATATACGTTTGGTGCGGCCGATTGCAACCAAAATACGAGGTGCACATCTACATGTTATAGCAGTCCTATATTCAAAATTTCAACGTTCTGAGGCTACTCGTTTTTGAGTTATGCGAGATGCGTTCGTACGCACGTACGTACATACGTTCGTACAGACGCCACGAAAAATTCTCTCCAGAATTAATTTTAAAGCAGTTTTATAATTTTTTTGAAGGAAAAGATTCTTTTATTCTGTCCTTACGTACAGATATCACGCAAAAACATCGTTAAATTGCATTCGATAGCGGTCAAAATGGATATTTTCGTTGAAATATGCTGCCTGAAACTTTTCGCGATTACAATACTTACTTTTTACGTTGTACAAGGAAGTAAAAAGGTTATCAGACATAATATTTCAGAAAAATGATTTAAAGTTAGAATATTAAATATAACGTCCAAGAAGTTTCTAAAACTATGTAAACTTTTTCAGAATGTTTTATAAAAATAACATTAAAATTAATTATTTTTTAAAATGAACTCCGAATCTAATGCTAAACTTCAAACTGCTAAGAGTTTCACATGATAGTTAACTCTTTTGGATTATAAATATGCTTATGAAATGGATGTTTCAGTTCCATTTTCACTTTTAATATATAAACCCGAATTATATCAATACAAAGAGAGAATGAAAATCAACTTCTAGTATAGAGACATTAGGGTATTTCGGAGCAGGAGTCATGAAAAATGAGCAATGCCTTCGCCGGGACTCGAACCACGTACCTCTCGAATACGCGCCGAGCGTGCTGACCACTACACCACAGAAGCATGTTGAGAAAGCGGGAGAAATACCTTACATACTCCCCGTTTTAAAGAGCGACTGGGGATTTAGGGGACCGAATCGCCAAATCCTGGTGGTGAAGAATCATCATTCACCACCTTTTAGTTCGAGCGCCTCTGTAGAGACGTTATGTTTTATTTCGAAGCATGAGTCATGAAAAATGAGCAATGCCTTCGCCGGGATTTAAACCACGGACCTCTCGAATACGCGTCGAGTGTGCTGACCACTACACCAGGAAGGAATGCTACGAAAGAGGTAGAAATACCTTATATACTCCCCCTTTTAAAGGGCGACTGGGTTTAGGGGACCCAATCGCCAAATCTTGGTAGTGAATGGTTTTATTTTGAAGCAGGAGTCGTGAAAAATGTGCAATGCCTCGCCGGGACTCGAACCCCGGACCTCTCGAATACGCGTCGAGCGTGCTGACCACTACACTACGAAGGCATGCTAAGAAGGCGGGAGAAATACCTTATAAGAGAAGTATTCTGTTTTTGTCTTTTAAAACAGCCTTCCTTTTTTTTTTTTTTTTTTTTTTTTTTTGTCCTTTTTTAGACATTTTCAAAACGAATCTAAATTAATTTCATAACTTCTGAAGGCGAAACGTTTACATTTTACTGAACATAATATGATTAATTTTACTTTTAATTCATTTTTCTCGCTTTCTCTTCTCAGGAGGGGAAGCTTTTGACTAATTCGTTTTCTCTTTTTATTCTCTATATTTAATTTTTTTCTTTAAATAATTCTTTTAAACATTTTTAGCGTATCCAGACGTTGGGCACTTACACCACTCCTCTCTTAATCATTCTTAACAGCTCATCGACTCCAGCGGTGCTTGTTAATCAATATCCTATTCATGATTTCTGCCAATATTAACAAAAATGGGGATAAATGCTAGTAGGGGGAGAAAGACGTGGAGTATAAAATAATGAAGCGTAACACTCATCTGCACATGTGAAGCAATCTTCAACACCAGAGCTCCATATTAACGGGTGATTAACCGTCCTCGGAAGAGGGGTATTGGCAATTCGAAATGTAGAAGACTTGCATCAGCTGTGCTTGAGCTCCTGATTCAATTTCCCATATGTATTTAGAGAAAGCTGAGGAGCGATCGAAACAGATAAAATAGTTAGAGATAAATCAAATTTATGATTGATGCAGTAACTAATACGAAAAGCAATATTCTGCACTTTCAAGCTAAGCTGTAGTTAATTCGCTATAATTCAAACGATTTTCTTGTGTAAGCAGGGAGCGTATTGTTATAAATATGCTATATGTTTCCATAAATATGACATCTCACATTCATTTAATATGACTGCCCTTCGTGACATTTACCTTTCAGTAACATAAATTAATGTTTGATGATACTGTTTAGGGTTATTTGTACTCAATCACATGCTTTAAAAATAGAAACACCAGCTAGATTGTTCGATTTTAGTTTGGAATCAGCAGTAACGGCAAAACAGCTGCGCAATCAAGACTGACTATTTTTATAAAGAACGTTTATATACAAGTGATTAGGTCAGTAGTTTAGATTAACTGCGGTATAAATGACCGCATTAAATCTATCTTAACTATTAAAAATGGATTTTCCATAAATGTTTGTAGTTAGTAGTTCGTAATAACCACATGATGCTGTTTCTGATTGCATTCTTAAATGACCGCATATAAACTAAAACATTAAAAAGCAGTTTATGATAACCATATGATGCTGTTCTGAATTGCGTTTATAAATGAACGCATTTAATCTATCTTAACTATATTAAAAATGTATTTTCTATAAACATTTGTAATTAGTAGTTTTTTATCATAACCACTCGATGCTGTTCTAGATTGCATTCATAAATGACCACATATAATCTTAACTATTAAAAATATGTTTTATAAACATATATAATTAGTAGTTTATCATAACCACATGATGCTATTCTAGATTACATTCATAAAGGACTGCATATAATCTTAACATTTAAAAATGTGTTTTCTATAAATATTTGTAATTAGTAGTTTTTTATCATAACCACATGATGCTGTTCTAGATTGCATTCATAAATGACCACATATAATCTTAACTATTAAAAATATGTTTTTATAAACACTTGTAATTAGTAGTTTATCATAACCACATGATGCTATTCTAGATTACATTCATAAAGGACTGCATACTTTATCATAACCACATGATGTTGTTCTAGATTACATTCATAAATGGCTGCATATAATTTTAACTATTAAAAATGTGTTTTGTATAAACATTTGTAATTAGTAGTTTATAATAACCAGATGATGCTGTACTAGATTGCATTTACAAGTGACCGCATTTAATCTATCTTGACTATTAAAAATGTATTTTCTATAAAAATTTGTAATTAGTTGTTTGTAATATAAACGCATGATTCTGCACTAGATTGCGTTTATAAATCACCTCATTTAATCTATCCTAACTTTTAAAAATATGTTTTCTATAAACATTTGTAATTAGTAGTTTGTAATAACCATTTTAATGCTATACTATACCGCGTTTATAAATAACCTCATTTAATCTATCTGAACTGTTAAAAATGGATTTTCTATAAACGTTTGTAATTAGTAGTTTCTAATAACCGCATGATGCTGTAATAGATTGCGTTTATTTTATTTTAGATAGTCTGGGAATTATGAAAACGAGTTTATAGTGGTGTGGCAAACGAGAATTGAATAAGAACGTAGTAAAATTTAAATTCACATCTGGAACTCCACCCACGATTACCTGGTTTAGGTAACAATTTTCAATAACCTTACGCATTGATTCCGTGAGTCAGATTTTGATTTTGAGCATGCAACTTCTTGAAATAAAATTAATCTCATGTGGGTAGTACATGACTTCCTTGTACGGCCTATTAAATTATACAGACTTTTCCTGCATTTCATTTAAACTTATTTCTTCGAATTTCATTAGTGATATATTTCTCATTCAATCAATTCAGTTCTCACTTTGCGACAAACCCAAAACGCAAGTCTCAAAACATCTTCATTAAAAATTGTAAAATACAAAAAAAAAACCCTTAGGCAATAAATTTAGTTTAAAACAGTTTTAGTTTTTTTAACAATTAAGATTAGAATTTCTACACAATACCAAGGGATTCGGCCAGTGGGCCAAGAATACCAAGGGATTCGGCCGCATTTCTACACAATGCCAAGGGATTCGGCCAAGACACATTTTTCGGGGTACAAAACTGGAAATTAACTTTTGGTCCCACTCGGCAAATGGACACTGAAATTGGTGCAGAAACAAACTTAATTCACTTTTCTACTAAGAGTTTAAACTTTAAAACAAATGGCGGCTCCCTTAGGCTTAGTATCACTTAAGCAATTTAAAAATTGTTTATAATTCTACAACTATTGCACGCAGATTAACTAAAGGCATAGAAACCTTAACCAGAACATAAGAACAACATAATTTAATCATTTTTAAAGCAAAAAAATGCACAATTTGCCAACATATAAGAATAACAAACTGAGTTCACCGTCCCGAGTAACAGAGTGGGTATGTATAATATATAGAGTGGGTATATATATATATGTGTGTGCATGTATGTTCATGCTTTTAGTGCAGCCGATTCCAACCAAAAAAGGTAGGTGCAGAACTACATGTTATCAGCAGTCCCATATACAAAATTTCAAAATCTGGAGGTTACTCGGTTTTCAGTCATGTGAGATAAATTCATACGTAAGTATGTAGGTACCGACGTCACGAAAAAATCTCTTCTGAATCTATTTTAAATTCATTTTCAAGCCGTTTTGAGTAAACGAGTTCTTTGTTCTCTCCGTACGTACAGATTTCACGACAAAACATCGTTTAAATGAATTCAATTCGAGAGCGGTCAAAATCTATCTTTCGTTAAAATATGATACCTTAAATTTTTCTCTATTACAGTACTTTCTTTACTTCGCACAGGAAGTAAAAATGCAAAATCTGCAAAATTTAGAATACGTTTAAATTAATTTAAAAAAAAACGTGAGAGATCGTCAAAATCTAAGCTGACTTCTTAATTTCTCTGGAGTTTGTTTTAAACTTGAAAATATCATTATGAGAATAATATCTATTTTGCTCAGGATATCTTTTTTACTTCCTTGTACGAAGTAAAAAGGAAGTATTGCAATCGCGAAAAGTTTCAGGCAGCATATTTCAACGAAAATATCCATTTTGACCGCTATCGAATGAAATTTAACGATGTTTTTGCGTCGTATCTGTACGTAAGGACAGAATAAAATACTCTTTTCCTTAAAAAAAATTCTAAAACTGCTTTAAAATTAATTCTGAAGAGAATTTTTCGTGGCGTCTGTACGAACGTATATACGTACGTGCGTACGTATCTCGCATAACTCAAAAACGAGTTGCCTCAGAACGTTGAAATTTTGTATATAGGACTGCTATAACATGTAGATGTGCACCTCGTATTTTGGTTGCAATCGGCCGCACCAAACGTATATAAATATATTTATATATATATCCACGCTGTTACCCGGCTCAGTGATCTCAGTTTCTTTACTCTTATATGTTTGTAAATTGTACATTTTTTGCTTTAAAAATGATTGAATTATGTTGTTTTTATCTTCCGGTTAACTATTTTATGCCTTTAGTAAATCTGTGTGCAATATTTTTAGAATAATCAGAAATTTTTATCAGCAATTTTTTCTCAGCAATTTAAAGTTGTTTAATTGCCGCTAAGCCTCTTTTTAATGACGGCCATGGATGTTTACATTTGAAACAGGAGACTAGTGGATTTGTTGCCAATCTAGAGAAACTTAGCTTCGCAACAACAAAGATAACGCATTCATTTATTATTGCCAATTAAATCATGCTTATTTCTTTCTGGAATTTTTTCGAGGAAATAAGTGTTTGAGATTTACTTTGTAATTTTTAATATAGACATTTTGAGTTTTTATGCATTTTTTGCCTTCTCGCGAAGTGAGAACTGAATTAATTAAATGAGAAATACTCAATCGTGTGTGAAAAACTGTTTCTTTTTTGTTTTGTTTGCTTAATTTCTTTTATACATCATTCTAGCTTTATTATAGTATTTGAATAGAACATGAGTCAACGATTAGATATCTCTATTCTTTAAAGGATATAAATTTTGTGCATTATGAGTTGTAATATGAACGAAATATATACGTTAACTGTTATATAATTATTGGATTACATAACAGTTAACTTAGTTTCCGTTATATAATTATTATATAAGTTAACTGTTATATAATTATTAATACTCTTAAGTGAATCTAGCGCCAGAGTGTCGCTATGGTAAACAAATACTAGAGTGAATTTTAAAGAATGCATTTATTCTATTGTGGTTTATGCGCTGTCGGCGAAGTAGATTTAATTCAATCCAATAAGTTTAAATTAAATGCAAGAAAAAATGCGTATAATTTAATATTCCAATTTAATATTCCAATACAAGGAAGTCATGTGGTGTACACATCAGATTTTTTTTTTAAGAATCAGTAACTATTTCATGTGTTAAGTGTTTCTTATAAACGCACAGAAATGGAAGTAGCTGAAAGAATAATTAAATTATTAAGTGATCTAATATCTGCTGAAAGAATATCATTCAGCGTAACGAATCTCATAATGATTAAGTTAGATTATAATTCCAATAATTTAATTCCAGATGATAAGTAACTTCGGATTCCAAATATTTCGAAGTTGGCAGTCAGTTTCAATGATATTGAAAGTTAAGCGAATCTGAAACTGAATGTAATTTTGTTAACAATTACACGATTTTTTAATCAAACGTAGAACAAAAAAGCTGATGTGTACATCACATAACTTCCTTGTACGGAATATTAAACTTAACGCATTTTTTGCTGCATTTTGTTTAAACTTATTTCTTCGAATTTCATTAGAGATATAGTTCTCATTTAATTAATTCAGTTCTAACTTCGCGGCAAGGCAAAAACACATAAAACCTCAAAACATCTTTACTAAAAATTGAAAAATATAGAAAAATATAAAACAGCAATAACAGTCAAAACAATTATCCTAATTACAAACAAGTCAACCATTTTTACAATTCAAATTAAGAGTTTCTACTCAAAAACAAGCAATTCGGCCAACGGGCAAGAAGGCATTTTAGGTGCACTAAACTGAAGGTTTACTTCTGGTTCCACTTGGCAAAAAGACAATCGCTGAAAGTGCAGAAACTTATTTCACTATCCTGCTAATTTCAAATGTAAACAAATATGGTTGCTATGGTAAAAAAAATGCCGCTTAGTTGATAATTGTACAACTATTGCATGAAGATTAACTAAAGGCAAAAAAATCTTAACCGGAAGACAAGAACAACATAATTCAATAACTTTTAAAGCAAAAAGTTCACTATTTGCCAACATATAAGAATAAAAATCTGAGCTCACGGAGTCGAGTAACAGAGTGGGTACATATAGATGTATATATATACACTTTTGATTCAGCCGATTGCAACCAAAACGGGATGTGCACAACTGCATATTATAGCAGTCCTATATACAAAATTTTAACGTAGTTCTGGAGCTACTCGTTTTTCAGTTATGCGAGATCCATACATACATAGATACGTACGTACAAACTTCACGAAAAAAATCTCTTCTTAATCCATTCTAAATCCTATATTCTGTTTTTACGTACGATACTTCCTTTACTTCGTACAAAGAAGTAAAAAGAAAATATTTTAATAATAAATGACTCATGCATTAGGGTTAACATCGGAGACATATCTTTAATGCAACTTGAAATTCATGGGATAAATTATACAGCATCCAATAAAGCTATATTAAGCTTCAAATCTGGGAACGAATTAAGTACGATAAGGCCAAGTGAAGAGTGCTATGGACAGGAAATAATTCCAATTCTATTTTAAGGAATTACTCAAAATTTGCTTCTCAAAGATGTTTTAATTGCGAAACTTTTGAACCAGGTTAGCGGCGCATATAATAATAAACACAATGAGAAACTCCGCTTCGGGTTGCAATTTATACGGTTTTATAAATCTTCGAGCTGTCAGGAAAACAAACAAACAAAAACACTGTACCAGCGAAAACAAATATCGCGTTTCATAACGCAAATAAAGATATGATTAAGATGATTAATATTTCGAATGTTAATGCTCTGATAGATACCAGAAGTCCTGCAACCATGATTATGAACAAATACACAAGAGAAGAGAAAGCCCAATTTTTTAAAAGAAACTAATATCCTATTTAATACAATTCTTAACAATAAAATTAAACAAACTGGATTACTTAAGGCGGAAATTGATGACTGAACTTTTATAATTGATTGATGCATAACTGAAAATAACATGATGATTCAAGAAGTCATAATAGATATCAATGTAATAATAAAGCAAGGTGAAATGAAAATTAATGAGCATGGTGTTGAAATTCGTGCTCTATCAGCAAAGAATCATTTAGCTCATATTATTAACACTTTTCCACAGATTAAATTACACTGGTGGCCACCCAAATTGCAACACCAAGAAAGACAAGAGATATCACAACATAATTTATTTAGTAGATAACATGTTGACCAAGTACCAAATGATTAGATTTATAGACTTCTGTGAAGTATGGTTCCTTTCAGAGTCAGTAGCCAGAGTAGCCGCCATTGTTGGAGGTCACCGCTGCTACACGCCTCGACATTGATTCAAAGAGATTTTGGATATGTTCTTGGGGTACAGCGGACCAAGCAGCTTCTACAAGTTGATCTGGTGTGGCAGCTTGGGATATAATCTGGGTCAATCGTTCCGCAACCATGGACCACATGTTTTCTATCGGCGAAAGATTCGGACAGCGAGCTGGCCAGGGAAGCAATTCAATTTGGCGATTGACGAAGAATACTTGGACAATGCGTGCCACGTGTAGTCGCGCATTATCCTGTTGAAATATGGCTGTGAGCAAGCCCTGAAGGTAAGGAAGGACAACTGGCTCCAACACCTCGGAGATGTAGCGCTGGTTGTTTAAAGTACCGGCAATGGGTATTAGAGGAGTGCAAGAGTGATATCCAATACCGCCCTATACCATAATATCTGGTGCAGGACCAGTCGGGCGGTGCATAACGCAGCTGTTCAGCATCCTCTCTCCACAGTGTCTCCAGACTCGAATCCGACCACCGTGTTTTGCAGACAGAAGCGTGACTCGTTATTAAAGACAATTTCATTCCATTCTGCCGTCCACATCCTTCTTTCATCGCACCATTGGCGGCGGAGACGTCTGTGAGTCTGCGTCAACGGAGACTAAGCAATGGACGTCTTGCGGACAGACCACTCTGCTGTAAACGGCGTCGAATGGTACGCGCAGACACTGTATGATGCGCTACAGACTGAATGTGCTGTGCTATTTTTCGTGATGTGACTGAGCGATCCGTCACTGCCATGAGCGCAATGTTCCTGTCATCACGTGAAGTGGTGCATTGAGGTGGATGCGATCGAACACGTCGGTCCGTCGTACGCTCCTGCATCCAACGGTCACATATCCGCATTACAGTTGTTTGGTTTCGTAACACGACTACCGATTTCCATGAAAGTAATCCATACTCTTGGTAGGCCACTAACCTTCCTCTGTCGAACTCGGATACATGATCAAACGATGATCGCTGTTTGCTACGAGGCATAATTGATCGGTTTTTTTTTTTTTTTTTTTTTTTTTTTTTTTTTTTTTGAGAAAACCCACAAGAAAAACACAATTGCCGAACATGAAATCGTCGAAAACTCCAAGCCTTAAACAGCGCTTTGAAGTGGCGCTACAGGCGCGCGTGAGGTGCGTCTGCGCTGAAATTCTATTCATTTGCATATCTCACCTTTGCTAATGCATGTTCTAAGTTTCATCTTATTTGTATGCTTCCTTCAGGGTGTTGCATTTACGTTGGTCAGCAGTGTATTTCAAAGTTATTTCCTTTTTATATTAATACACAATGTCCCATGAACACTGAAAACACTCTAGTGATTTACAATGCGTTGTTGGATAATAAAATGCTCAAAGAATTTCCGCTTAACGGGGGTAGTGCAGGGGGTAATACAGGGGATAACATTCACTGTTAATTTGAAGACATGGTTTTTCTGTCATGATTACTGAGTTACACAGGTCATCAGAAAATCATCTGCTCCCTTAAATCTGAGGATATTTACTATATGAGAAATAGAAGAGGACAAAACCCTTCTTTTATCGAATCTGATGAAAACATTTTGCTCATTGCACTGAACCATTTTACGAATCATCGCTCACTAACAATAAAATTGGTGGATAAGCTCAGAAACGAGAAATGAATCAAGAGCGATATGCGAGAATGAAATGAAAAGCGAAAGAATCAAACGAAGAGGAGTCGGCAGAATCGACTGGACGAACCCCTAACTTCATCAATTGCCTTCTTTCAGATGTAGTTTAGAAATTCCCTAAAACCTCCTTTCTACATAGAACTAAGAATAGAATTCTGGAATCAAAAGATTTTCAGGAATTTGGAAAATGCTAAAAATTAAAGTAATTTTTAACTTGGAATGAGAAACATTCTATTCTCTCCAAAATAGGAATGGAAATGACACGCTTCTGACAACAGCTGTCAAAGGAGCTACCACTTCATTTTGTTGAATTATATTCGTTTACTCAGTAAAGAGAGTGAGTTCTTTGAAATACTTCGAGTTTGGAGCAAGCGGCCCTAATGGAGAAGGCCTCCTAGGTTTACAGACCGTAGCCTCCCAAGTCTGGAAGACGGTCTGGAAGAGATAGTTTTTTTAATAGTCTATTCAATAATAGTTCCTCAGTAGTCTTTCTCTTGAGAAACTCTTATGCTTTCCCAACAGTCTCATCAGTGACATAAACAAATCACACAGCTCTCACAGTAATAACTCGTGAAAGTTGTATGGCTGCCAGAATTTGAAACACTCCGTATTAATCTCCTCTTCCGTTAAAAAAAAAATTACTTGTTGCACCTTGTTTTGGGTATCGTTCCTCAAGTTTACTTATTCCGAGCTTTAAGCTTATATTTTATTTTACATTGATATGTAAATTTTTATTGTGCAGTTATGAATTAAATTTACTGTGTTAAACTCCGTTCCAATTCACTAAATACATTTCAACATACTATGAATTTTTTTTGTTGTTGTTGTTGTTGTTGTTTTTGTTGTTTTGTTTTGTAAGATTTCTTCTTAGTTTTGGGTACCTAAGTGCATCTCAATATATTTTGTTCCCTGAAATTTTATGCATCCTATGATCTCTTATTGAGCCAAACCCCAAATATATATATATGGTATCACAAAAATAAAAAATAAATAAATGGGTGGAGCGGATTCACTTGAATCTGATCTACCTCCTCTTGATAACGTTGAATCAGGCTTTGATTGAATTCCCCTTCCTATTTTAGTATTTTTATATAGTTTTCGGAAATTCTTTTGGTTTGAAAACAATTAGTTGATGGTTGTTAATCAGAAAATTTTGGAATTTTACTTTTTTGACTTTTTTCCATGTCTTTGTAAAATAGGTACTAAATTTCTTACTTTTTGTCTATAATTGAAGATATATATATATATGGAGATATAAAATACAAAGTAATGCTGCCCATATATTATGTGATTTCGTGTGAGATCTAGCTCATAATTAAACTCTTTTACTTTTCTATAAATTCCAAAACAATAACAGAAATAAACTGAAAACTATAAAAACCAATTCGCAATATACTAAAATATATACACATCTTGCAAGGTTTAAAAAAAGAGAGAGAAACTCTAGAGACCTTTATATCTGAGCTTTTGGAAAACATTTTGACGCAAATAAATGTTACTCGGTTTTCAATATCCTGTGCCCAACACAGTAGGGATGAAAAAGAACGTTTCTTCTTTCCCCTCCTCCAACTATCTGAAATTTCACTTCTTCAAAACTAAGAAACCTCTACCAAATCGCTTACTCGATCCTAAACTGCACTGTGCTCTTTACTTGCTGTGATCCAAATTGATCAATGAAGGGAGTGTTGGCTCAGACGAAAATTTGACGCTCTAGAAATATAATACCACCTTTGTTTTTATTATAACTTATTTTCTCCTTTCTTTTTTCTAACCCCTTCTCGCATTTTTGTGACCCTTCTCAAAGGAACACTCTATTTTGCCCCCCAAATGCTTCCAGTTCGCTCATAAATATTGTTGACGCTTATCCGTTACACGGTGTGGTGTAAATCTCCCTCGAAGGGTCATTTGGTACTAGACACGCTAGAAAAGAACCAAGGAAAACCAACTTTAGAGAAATTTTATAGTTACGAAGTTCTGAAAACTGTAAAAAAAATAATCTCAAGCTAAATCATCCTATCACGCTACACCATGAAGCATTAAAAGAACAGTTCAGTGTTTTATATAAGAAGGTTCGTGGAAAGCAAAATCTATTGTCCGTGATTATCTAGAAAATGGCATTGCTAGGTAACAAGCAAATGATCCTTCAGTTTAGTTTTAATTTAGCTGAGGGAAATAACATACAGCGATATAAGCTTCTTTCATTAATCATTTTATATATTGTTGACTTATAAAATAACTTATTTTTTGAACTTATTATTTTATTAAACTTAATTTTATGAAACTTAGTTTTTTATGAAAAAGGTTGTTCACAAATTTCTTAATTTAAACAGTTTATTTTAATGGTTTTAATTTAGCAACTATAAATGAGAATATTTTTTATTGAAACATTCCATGCCATTGTAATTGCCACCATTTATATTAGTAAATCTTACGAAGAATTTCTCAGAGTACAGTAAAAGAGAATGTAAACAAATGAAGCTGTTTACACAATATTACTCATAAATCAAAATATGTTGTGCAGTATATAACGCAAAAATATGAATTACCTCGCTAAAGTCATTTCTAACTGAAATATATAACCTTCACTAAAATAAACTAAGTTTACTTATTTAATTATTTTTTTGATTTTTTTCCACTTGCGTTTATTAATTTGTAGGGTTTATATTTATTTTAAGTTTAAGCTATCTTTCCTGTCAAGCCTTTACTTTCCCCTAGAATTGCCAGTGCCAGAGTATGTAAATCGTAGTAGAACGCGCAGTGTATTCAAATTTTAGCAGAAGTAAGTTGTGTTTAAATAGAAGGAAAACGAGATTGTAAGTGTGCTTCTTGAATCACGAGCGTGAAGGTTGCTAGGTAGAAATTTAAGAACCGCGCGTTTCGGCCTGTGTGCCTATTTCGGCAGTTCATTGAATCTTTCAACTTCTTAATCAGAAAGTTTGCTGAATCTCAGCTGTATCTTAGAACGCGGTTAAGTTAGTCACGATTATAGAGCCTCGTAGATAGTGATTTTCGTTATTTATTCATCTTGTCATTTATTTTTAGTTGCATTTTTCTATTTTGTTACATCGCCGGGTCGGCGTAATTTGTGAGCGTCAAGTGAACGCAACTGTGATTGCTAAAGTGAAATAAAAAGGGATTTAAACCCTTCTTACGAGTTTGTATAATTTGCAGTTTATAGCAGTCACTACTACTGTTGCTGACCAGTTGGGGCCACGCAACATCATAAAGTGTAAGCAAATTAGGGCATATCAGAAGAAAAGGTCCTTTTAAATGAATAAATCATGATGTGAAAATGTAAAACGGGATCACATAGCTTTGTTTCTAATATTAATAAAATAATCACCTAACGGTAGCTAGGATACGCCGATGTGAAACTCGTTTGTGTTTTATCATGGTTATTTCTAATTGTATTGTTGCATTTCCATAACTAAATTCATAACGGTGACCCGTCAAAAGGTACTGGCACTTAAATGTGCGCCAGCGCTGTTCCGACGTAATAGAGGTCTTTTTTACTGGTGCACTGACATAAAGGTACCTGAATCCCGTTTTTACAATGATGTTTTCTAGTAGGCAAAAAGCAATCTTCATTAATTCAGAGCACCGTTATGAAGCACCGTGTTCAAATATGTGTTTTCATTTGCTACTCTGATTAGCAAAGCAAATGAAAATTCTCCCTGAGCAGGTGATGCTCCAACAGAAAGGGTTCCGTGTCATTAGGTAGGTTACTTATCTCAAGTTAGACACGAATCTGCGTAACTCGTGTACCACCTTTGCGGGACACACTCTCATATGTCTTTTCGAACACTTGCTGATTTTCTTGAAGCTGTCAGGATTTAATGATAGGGTACCGTAATAAAACATCTCATACAATCTTGTTTGAAGATTAGAATTCTCTACTAGCGAGTGACTGGTTTTGTATCATTTCGAATCTCTTTGTACTCCTCAGATGTGCGTGCCTGATTTATACAACTGATCCATTATACCTTTAGCTTGTTCGTAGCGAAAACCAATCAATATTCAAATCAATTAGCTAATCATCCCAATTGGATGCCAATAAGCCAATGCAAATACTAAACTGATTTCCAGGAAGTTTCATGATTTTCTGGGTGCGAAAAAAATATATATTGTCCACTTCAGCTTAGAGCATTCTTCTATACCCCCATACCAGATGCATGCCTTTTTCTTAGATAAATTTATAGCAAGAATAACTCATAAAGAAACTTATTCTTGAAGATATCTGAACCTAAAAATATTTATATTCACTGAAGAATATATATGTATATGTTTTTATACGATTGGTGCAGCCAACTGCAACGAAAAAGAGAGTTGTACAACTGCATGTTGTAGCAGTCCCATATATAAAATGTCCTACTCGCTCATGAGTTATGCGAGATACATAGATACGTGCTTATTTTTTCCTTGGTACGTACGTAAGTGCCAAGGAAAACAGTACCTATTGTATTGTTTTATAATGAAAGTATTGAAAGTCTTGCAAATCTCTGTTGTAAATATTTGCTATGATTCTGTTATAAGCCTAAATGAAAGAATAATGCTGACAATAATTTATTATGTTACAGGAGAAAGTGGCAAAGGAAAAGAACATCGCCGTATAAAAGCATCTCTGAGATCAAAGCAAAGTCTGTTAATTAGAACTCGAAGACTGTAATGTAGTGGTAAAAATAACTCTGGAGCTAATATATGGACGTCTTTCTCATTACAGTTAGTAGGCGGGTTATCGCACAACATCTCTGAAACTGGAGGACATGAATACTGTCTCCATTAAGCTCACATTGTGAGCGTCGTTGACAGCACTCAGCTTTGATGCGATCGGTCATAGCTTTGATGAGCTCCAACCCTAATGCATAAAAGTTCCTATTTGGGACATTTTCTCCACACTAAACCGTTTCTTCGTGGCTCGCCATTTTCCCTAGATTCTATATGGATCTGGTGGAGCTGTCTCCAAGGGTGGACTGTAACTGCACCGCTACTGCATCCGCGACCTGGCAGCTGCGAAGGTGACTTTGGGTGCTGAAACGAAATTCTATCCAAGGTTATATTGTAGAGTCAGAACTGCATTCATAACTCTGAAGCAAATACTTCGTACATACAGTTTACGTCTTGCATTTCTAATTAGCAACTCAATGAAGATGGTGACAGTAAAAATTCAAATGATAAATACGACGTTTTCTGAACTTCAGCCATTCTAGAAACGTATCTTCCTTTCTTCACGTATTTCGAAAAACAAAAGGTTTTGTACATTCAAAAATAGATAAAAACCATTAAAAAAAAGCATTCGATTAGTTACTTTCAGATCCTGGTGGCATTCTTCAAAATTCATTTCTTTCTTTCTTTCTTTTTCTCTTTTTTTACCACAAACGGGCGTTAGACTTAAAGGGCTATTAATGTCGAAACGGTTTTTTCCCTCGTTTCACTTTCTGCATTGATTCACGTTTCAAACTGCTGCCACTAAATGTTATTGCTGTGCATTATATTTAAAGAAATTAAATAATGAAGAACCTACAGGAATGCATGAATATTTCCCACATTGTAGAAGACAATGGTACCTAGAGCCATGAGATTTTGAATAACATAGTCCTTCAAACGAACCTGGACACTTTTAAGCCCGAATTTTAAATTTCGAATTTGTTTTATTATCTACTAGCAGCTTCGCTGCCAGCCTTCGTCTGGCTTTTAAATGTACCGGAAAAATGGCTGAAGGAAACACCAAACGTTAAATTTAAACATTGCGTAGAATTTTACTCTGCAGAACAACTTCATAAAAAAAAGTTATTATGTATAACAAAATTACAATGAAATAAGCAATATCCCTTAATACAAATATTAATTATCCTAATAAATAAATTAACCAACTTCCCTTTGCAAAATCTTAAGAATTCAAATGGTATAAAGGAGGTTAAGAACTTTGTTTCCTAAAAAAAGAATTCAAAGCTTTTCAATATCTTAAAAATAGTGAACAATAAATAACATAAAAGAATACAAAAAACAAAAATTTCTGGAAAGCAAAGATGATTTGTTTAAGAAACTCAACGATTTCAAAGCGAGCAATGGCAACACTGTACGAAAAAAAAAAAAAAAAAAAAAATTTATCTCCAGCGCGCGAGCTTGTGTATCGGAAATTCTAAAAATATGCTTTTTGCCGTTTTTAAATATTTTGCGTTATTGCTGTGGAATTGAATTTTATGTGGTTTAAGTGCGAAAAACATGATATTTAATAAATAAAGGTAATACACATAATATTAAAAAAAAAACCTTTTGGGCGTAATATAAAATCTGAAAGCTTTAAGATTTTTTTTTTCTTCTTCTTTTTTTCATATTTTCAAATGTTAATCAATTAGTTCGGAATTATATGAATGCATTGCCTTGATATATTATTTCAACAAATTAATAAAAGTTATTTAACTGTCCTCATTGTTATGATAGACATTCAAATCAAATTTATAGCTAGATAAATTATTTCGCATTCTTTAAGGGAAGAATTGTGTAGCATATTTATAACTGAAGAGACTTCTCATTATATACCAAGGTAAGAAGAGCAATGTATTTTTTTAACTATGGACTCCAAGGTATGTTTCTTTTCATCTTCCTAACCAAGTTAAAAATACTTTCTCAAGATAGGAAATCAAGAATTGATTCAATGCCAATTCATATGTTTAGCGTTACAAAAAATATTTAGAAATTTAGTTAAAATTCAAAGCTCGATTTGATACCTCAAATCAAAGAAGAAATATTTTTGTTTCAAAACACATTGTACATCATTTTATTATATGTAAAGTTTCGGGCAGAATGATTTCACAAATCTTATAACCTGTTTAAATGAAACTATACTTTTACACACATAAATTTTAAAATTGGATTAAAGTGTGTTTTTTTTTAGCTTTTTACGTAAAGTTCAATTACTTGATTAAATACAAAGAATACTTTTTAAAATGTTTAATTATTTAATGTGTCTCCAGACATTTGAAACAATCTCATATGTTATTAGTCAATGAAAATTTTGATTAATCTCCAAGACGTCCTTAAAAAAATTATGTTTCTTTTTAGCAAATAGAAAACATTGCTGTGCTGTGCTTAATAAATGAGTAATAAATAACTTGTTCGATAAAACTGAGAATTTATGATAATAAACGGGGCCTAATATTACACAACACCTCCCTCTAAATTAAGCAAATTAAAATATATATTGCATTTCCATTTTTACTTTTATCTTCGCACTCTGTTGTACATAATGAAGATTAACAATTACTGTTCTTAGTAGGATTTTTGCTTCAATGAAAGGGGTAATTTTCACTGCAGAAAATGGTGCATTTTTGGGACTTCAGAGTAATGCTATAATTCATTATAATTATTATTATGCAGAATACTTCTAATGGTTTCATGCTGGAGATAAGTGCTAACAATTAACTGCGTCCCCACATTTCTTTTCGTTACTTAATTAAACTATTGCCTAGTTTGAAGATAGGTTGAAACCATTGGTACGTTTCTGAAAATACCACATCCATTAGAATCTTTGTCCGAATAGTTTATGTTTCAGTTTTGTTTCCCCAAAGGCACAAATCTTCAGCAAGAAACCCGCATGTCGTACAAGAACAAATATTTAGAAAATTGAGTGGACCATTCCTTACGTCAAAGTCTATCGAGTTGGGGATTTTTTGTCATGGGTTTTTTAGTCACTTTAAACGATGGGGAAAAGTCGAATTTGTAAAGCGCTATGTATTTTTGCTTTACCAGCCAGTATGCAGTATTAAACTGAGCGTGATATTTCAATGCGATGAACTTGCGTTATGAAAAATAGGATTTTGAATTCTTTTCAACACATTCTGCAGTAAGCCTTTTATAGTAAGCGGAAAAACTTTTCTTTAATCTTCTAATATCAACGGAAAATACCTAAAGCAGTTTTTAAATAGCATATAGTAGCTGAAATTTCACCAAATATTTTTAAAACCTTTATGCATTTATTTACTTCCTTTTGCCTTCCTTTTGAAAAGTTTTTATTTAGTGTTTAAGAAAACAAGAGGTCTTACTTAACACTATTCAAACAGTTGTGATTAAATTTGCTCAAATGAATTTACATGCTGAAAAAAGTATACAAAATTAGGTTGTGCTTTCTAAAACAACGGTCCAGCGGCCGAGCGGTAAAGACTCTGAACACTGGTAGTTCGGTCTGAGGTTCGAATCCCGCGAACGGGCTGGCTGCATGGGCGTTTTCGTGGTTTTCCCCATGTGTAACGTGTATACGAGCCAGTTTCCCTTAGAAAGTCCTCCACGAAAGGCATCCCTCCCTTTAGGCAGATAGCCCTCGTGTGCTTTGCCATAATTAAATACACACACTAAAACAACGGAAATAAAGATTCCTTGCTAGTATTTGCATTCCATAACTCAGACTTTCAGGCTTTAGGTATACTGATTGCAGTAAAACCTAAAATGGTGAACTCATTTCACTTAGAATAATATTTCATTGCATAAAGTTGTTCCTGTAGTTTTGCTTTGCAAGATTTAGTTTAGCAAATTACTTTTCTTTAATAAATTAGTATGAAAACACTGAATGTTTTTTAAATAAATACTTAGGAGGGGTTATTCTTGAAAACATTCGAAATTTTAAAAATCCAAACAGCGAACAGTAACAAAAAACGTTACTCGGATCTTTTGAATCTTAACTTAAAAAAATCTTTCAACGTTCAACTTAGCAAAGATTAGTTTTCTTAATGTTTAGTAGGAGCGTTTCCTATTAAAAAATGCAGTTGTGGACACTATTAGATTTGTAAGACCTGTTAATCTATACACAATTTTTGCTGCATTTTAATTTAGTTCCTCGAATTATTCTTAATCACTCAATCTCTCAAGGCAAATTGGAAACTCAATTTTTGTAGATAAAGGGAATATGTTTTCGATAACTTTCATCATCTCGAAACGTTCATCCTGTTGAATTATCTTGATAAGAGGAAACATCGGTGTCAAACGGTGAGAAATCGGAAAAATAAAATTTTTGTACAAACGCTTTTTGATCAAAATGTGACGTAGTGTTTAATGGTGAACAGATGCTTTAATTCTGTTTCCACAATAACACGAATTACAATATATTGTACGATGCATTTCTTAATACCTTTCTTCAATAGCAAATTCGCAAATGACTTCTAACGTCCAAATCTAAACGAAACAAGACGTTTCCTAAAGTGTTTTAAACAGGATTTCATAACAGCCATATAAATATATTCCTTTTTCTCTAGATTAACCCTTTGAAGTCGTATTAAGTATATATAAGATCGCTATGGTTCTTTCCTATGGTAGCTGAGAGCGTCTGATCTCAGCTACCATAGGAAAGTCTATTAGAACGGTAAAAACTTTCATGGCTGAGAACAGGCATATGACCGCAAAGGTTTAATACAAGTTCAAGCTAATCAGATGTCTCAAAGAAAGACACCGATTCAGTTAAACCTTCCAAGAGATTTAACTAAAACAAAAAAAATAGACACGCAGATTTTATTTGATTTTAAAGATTATTATTACTGTCAATCAAAAATGAGTCAAACATAACTTTATAAACAAATGTCATATTCCCTTGTTTATTTACACTCAGCATATCGTCTGAAGTACTAAATTACGAGTTAAACGTGGTTTATTTTGAAAACATTTTTTTTTCAACTTGTCACATTGTCGCTACGCAACGATTAAATATTATATCGTCCACATAAACTTTAAATACTACCTTTCGCAATAAAAATCCAATTTATTGTTTCTTACATTGAAATAACTCATGAAACTAGCGAAATTATCCATTACCCCCCCCCCAGTGACACAGCATTGAAATTACTAAACGCTTAGTAGCTCAATCTGAGTTCATGCCTTGATGAAAATACTATCTGCATGAGAAACTTTTTACACTAATCAATTGTCCTAAACCTTTTCCCACAAAAGCTCTTTTTCTTGTTTACACGACTTAACAGAGGCTTATAATGATTCTTAGAGAGGTAGCCCTCATATGTTTTGTCATATCCGAAGATCCAATCTAATTTGTAAGCTTTATATGTTTTGGGAAAACTACTATTTGACTACTATTTGATTGTCTGCTGAAAAAAGACATTGTTGCCACACTGCAGTTTAGCAGGCTGAAGGGGGTTCCTCCATGCATTCGTCATTTTTTTTCATCAATTTATTTTAGAACCTCTTTTTTTTTTTTTTTTTTTTTTTTTCATAAAGATGAGAACAGTTTTTGAACATGAAATTAAAAATCTCCAAAAATTATTTCTTTTTGGCAATCCTGTAGCGACATTAGGATTTTTTGGAAGCAGGAGATATTGAAAAATAAGCAATGCCCTTGAAAGGACTCGAACCTCGGACCTCACGAATACGCGCCGAGTGTGCTGACCATTACATCACGAAGGCATGCTAAGAAGGCGTGGTAAAAATCTGATATACTCTCCCTTTTAAAGGGCGACAGAAGATTAGGGGACTCGATCGCCAAATTCTGGTGATGGAGACTCATCATCCACCATCTTTTTTAGTTCGGGCGCCACTGTATAGACATTAGAATTTTTTGAGAGCAGGAGATATTGAAAAATGAGCAATGCCCTCGGCGGGATTCGAACCTCGGACCACTTGAATACCCGCCGAATGTGCTGACTATTACCACGAAGACACGCTAAGAAGGCGGGAGAAGTACATTATAGTATATCTTTTTAAATTTTTCTTATTAGTTTTCCTCTTCTAAAGTTACTAACTGATGTTGAAACCCATTGCACACATCTTTTAATAGGATTTTGAATGAACAAATTTTTAAGTTACTTTATTCAGAGGCATTTCATTCATCAGAGTTGGACTAACAAGCATTTTTTCTCGTTTTCATAATTTAAGTGAGATTTATCCTCTTTAAATAACTGGAATATATTTTTCGAATTTTTATTTCCAAAATATATAAATATTCAGCTTTCCTATTCAGGAACTGTATTTCATTCAATGCAGCACTATACTTTATTTCTGAAACTCCAGCAAGGCTCGAAAAATAAGCATTCACCGACCCCCCACTTCTGTGCAGTGTTATGTATCCCCAGAGACTTGAATCTCTAGTGTCGTTTAAAAGATTTTCCTCTTTCTCATTTTTGATTTATATTCATTCCTCTCTAGGCTCTATTCTTCTTGTTATAAAATTCGGCACTACGAAATCTCCAAAGACTTTTCCTGTTTCTTCTCCGGGGATTCCCTATGCACGACTAACCATCGCTCAAAATGGGCACTCTACCGTGTATTTGCTCATACCAAGGAGTTGTTTTGAAACAAGAGCTTCCGAAATTCCATCTCTTGTACATATATGCTGCAGAAGAAGTATCGGAATCTTGATGAGAATTCAAAGTAGCAGTCAGGAGAATATGTCATGTTCTCGTTTGCAGAATAGAAATCATATTCAGCGGGGATTTTATCGCCCTCAGCACAATGTAGAATGTTAGAAACTTGTAAGGGCACTATATACATCCATTTTAAAACACAGCAAAACCATTTTTAACAACTAAAAGCAAGTTTCTAGTCTTATATTGCAACATTATAAAGGATTATTATGTTTATTTATACTTTCAAAAATATCGATCTTTTAGAAAGTGCTAGCAAACTACGAGGCAAAATAATCACTGGTGAAGAAGTGAATTAAAACTCAGCAATTGTTATTGAGTGAAGAAAAGGTTTATTCTTGAACTTTGGAATGAAGTTTGAAAGTAATTCATTTAAAATAATGTTTCTCTAACTACAAGCCATGAACCGAACTGCACTTAAAATATGATAAAGTTGCGTGGCAACACCACCTAACCGGTAAAGTGGTTAGTGACTCTGACTGCCGTAGCTTTAGGCCCGGGTTTGAATCCCAGAGAAGGCATGGTTATAACTGTTCGTCTCTTCATAGGTTTGGTTTGGTTTATTGAGATTACGGCAAGGCACACCAGGGCTATCTGCCTAAGGGAAGGGATGCCTTCGGGGAGGATTTTCTAAGTGGAACTGGCTCGTATACACGTTACACAAGGGGAAAACCATGAAAACGCCCATGTAGCCAGCCCGTTCGCGGGATTCGAACCTCGGACCGAAGTACCAGTGTTCAGCAACTTTATCGCTGGGCCGCTGGTGGGCCTAGTCTCTTCATAGGTGGCAATGGTGGCCACTTATTATATAATTTTTGTTTAGTAAAATGTAAATAACATGTCCAGCAAATTTTAATGTGTTCTTTTTTGAATATCTCAAATTACATTTTCTCTTACATTTATAAAAAATTTTCATCTTCCTTTTTGATTAAAAGGTTTATTTGATGTCTTTGTTTATCAAGTTAATTAAGAAGTGTGGACTGGAATTTGATTTGGATGTTTATTTTATTGATTGATTGATTGATTTGGAGGGGAGGGAATTTAACCTCTCCAAATGGCTAGATCAAAAACATTTTGGCATTTCTGTCTTAGTTACTAAACCTAACCAACTGAATACATCGCGTTTTTTTTTTTTTTTTTTTTCCCGTTTCATTATTTATGCAGTAAAAGCTAACCAGTTTTCCTTATAAATTCCGCCACAACTTGCCTTATTTTAGCTTCCTTAATATACTGCTTAAACTTGATAAGACATTAGGTTAATTTCGGAACAGAAAACATGAAAAATCAGAAATTCCCTCTGCAATAAGAAAGTAAAAATTCCTTACATTCTCCTCCTTCATATAAATAGGGACAAGGGAGGAGAGGTCCCAAAGCCTGGTAACGATGAGTTATCACTTTAACTCGGGCGCCATTTGCAAAGTCTATAACATTTACTTCGGAGCAAAAAACATGAACAGTCAGTGATGCCCTTGTCTAGATTTAACCTCCGGTCTTCCCGATAGTAGCCGGACGTGTTTCCAGTTACACCACGAAAGCACGTGTTAAGGAGAAACACAATTCCTTACAACCTTATTTTGCTCAGAAAAGTTACTGTCGTTGCAAACTAACTACATGTATGTAACTGAACTTCAGTCAATCCATTAATATAAAATTCACTTTATGATCCGTTCGCTACTACTTATAAGTTACAGCCTGCTAATAAAACCTACTAATCACAGTTTACAGGGTTTCAAATTAGCGCAGACTATTCACGTCCAAAAATGCGGCCCACCGGTGACCGAGCGGTAAAATCGCTGAACACTGGTAGTTCGGTCCGAGGTTCGAATCCCGCGAACGGGCTAGCTGCATGGGCGTTTTCGTGGTTTTCCCCAGGTGTAACGTGTATACGAGCCAGTTTCCCTTAGAAAGTCCTCCACGAAAGCATCCCTCGTCTCTAGGCAGATATCCCTCGAGGCTTTACCATAATCACACGCACACACACAGAGTGGCGTCCAAAAATGCAGTCATAATTATGCCTACCATGTCTTGATTGTTCTGTAATTCACCTCTGCCTAGAGCTAAATTATAAGCAGGTAAGTAATTACTCATTCAGTATCACGGACAATAGTTAGTAGATGCATAACTACAGCATACATACATTCATGCAGATTCTACATGATTAGCCCAAAGGGACGCTAGTCGAGAAAGTGCTATTAGTCTCGAAACGGCATTTTGCGCCGAATCCCTAAAAGCGTTCAGTCATTTTTCAAATTATTGCCACTAAATATTCTCGCCCTGTATTATGTTTAAAAAATTAATAATGAAGATTTTACACCAATGCAATATAAAATCTGAAAGCTTTCAGATTTTTTTATTATTGTTATTTTTATTTTCATATTTCTTAACCCAAACGGGCGTTAGCCCAGAAGATCTATTAGTCTCCAGACGGCATTTTGAGTTGAATCGCTAAAAGCGTTCAATTACTTTTCAATTTGTTGTCATCAAATATTATCGCCCTGTATTATAGCTAAAGAAATTAAATGATGAAGTATCTGTATGAATGTATATATGTTTTATCGCATTGCGAAAGAACTAACGTTACCTAGAACAATCAAACTTTGAATAACGCTTGGGCACTTGGAAGCCTGAATTTTGAATTTCGAATTTGTTTTATTATCTATTTTGTACATGGGAACAGTTTTTGACTTTTTGATTTAAAAACTTTGATTTGATTTAAAAACAAGACTTTTTGATTTAAAAACTCAACGATTTCAAAGGGAGCATTGGCAACAAAAGTGTGGCAAAAAAAAAAAAAAAAACTCTTTTATCTCCAGCGCGCGAGCCTGTCTATTGGAAATTTTAATATACACTGTTTTTAAATATTCTTAGCCGAAAGGGGTGTTAGACCAAATGCTCTCGAAACGTGTGTGTGTGTATGTAAACGAACAAAACATTTGGTGGTAAAATAAAATCTAAAATCTTCCAGAATATTTTTATTTCATTTCTTTAAATATAATACAGGGAGATAATGTTTGTTTGCAACAATTTTGAAATGTGTGTAGAGACATTAGGATTTTTCGGAAGCAGGCTAGATGAAAAATTAGCAACCACCTTCGCCGGGAATCGAGCCACGGACCTCTGGAATACCGGCCCAGCGTGCAGAACACCGCACCCCGAAGGCATGCTAGGAAGGCGGGAGAAATACCTTATACGTGATACGCTATTATTTTGCGTGTTTTTAGTGATTCAACGCAAAATGACGTTTTGAAACTAATATCATATTCGGGACCAATGTCACTTTTGGGCTAAAAAAAATTAAGTTAAAAATAATTGTTTAATTAATAACACGCTGGAAGGTATCTTGTAAAATTTTTGTTGTATAATTAACTTCATGTTCTTTCGAAATGGCTCAAACTACTTTATTTTATACTATTAACACTCTTACGAAAACATCTAATAACTTCCTATCTTGAAACGTTAAGCACTTTTCATCCATCCTTTTGATAACTGCAATTAACCGAATAGATTAAACCAGTGAAATATAATATTTCTTTCCGCATTCAGATTCCTTCAGAATGAGATCATTGCACAGAATTTTCCTGCTTTTAAGCAAATGAGCCAGTTTCTCATAGCAAAATGTTTAAAAAGAGTTTTCGCATGTGTAAGTATTTCAGGATAATGAACATCAATCCTTATCATACAAAAATTATTCTTTTTTTCTTTTATTCTTCTTTCGTAACAAATTCTCTTCCACCTGCATGACTTTCTTTTTCTGTCTGAAATGCTTTTTGTAGAATTTCATTTTATTTTCTTCAGTTAATGCACTTGATGTAAATAATTGCATAAAATGCATTACAAATACAGCATACCTAGAGCAAAATACGCTTTTATTAAAAGTACTAGTTTATTATGTAGCTTATTATACTACATTTTTATTTTTCAATGCGTAAGATTTCAGAGAAGCACCAGACGTTTCTCATTTCATTTTAACGTGGAGAACATTTTAGCTCAAGAAACATCACTTCATAGTTTTCAGAAAAATAATCTTAAAGTCGCAGAATAATAAGACTTACAATGATAATCACTAACATTGCACTGCAAGTTATAATATACCACTTTCTGTATTTTTCAATGAAAAAAAAAATTTAGTTGGCCGTACCTGTTTTTATAATATAAAGGAGCTGCTTGTAATTATTTATTTTTTACATATATAAATACTGAATTATTGTTCATAAAAGCAATTTTTTTATAATTTATAGTTTTTATTAAGAAACTGTAAGATTTGAAGGCAAGCAGTAGCAGCAGTTTTCCAAATAAAGCAGATTTTTATCTCCAGCGCGCGAGACTATTTTCACTCGGAAAAGTGAGAGCGAAAATTAGCGTTTTCAGAGTTTTTAATTAGTAACTCTGATTTTAGCTACTTTTTTGGAAAACAAACGGACGTCGACCTTTTCCAGCACCCAGAAAAGAATAGTAGAAAGTTTGGTGATGATAACTACAGTAGTCACTGAATTAATCGCGAAAAGATATTCTTTATATATGTAGATTAGTTTAGTTTCTTATGTAGGTAGATTAATTTAGTTTCTTATTTTCTTATCCTGATTTAAAATACAGTCCATTAGGTTTCCCGACATTTTATCCTAGACAAAATAGCGAGGGACATTACAATAATATCAAATCCAGATTTTTTTTATCATTTTGTCATTCAAAATGCCTTTATCGAGACAAATGTGCTGTTGGCGATTTACACAGAAGACTCCAAAGTTGTTAATAAGAGCCCATCTCTAATACACTTAGTATATGATCTCTAAACTTATCTCATTAGTTCCAAAATCACGTCAGTAGTTATTCAGAGTGATCCATTTAAAAATAACATACTTTTCAGTAATATTTTTTGCCTATGTTATCAACGCAGTTGCACATTAACCGCTGTTATGAGCCGCGACTTCCATTACACCATTTAATTGTTATTTTAAAGCATAATATTGATGTTTAGCATTTAAAGTTTTTACCAAAGTAATTCTTTTATACGGAACCGGGATAAAGGTGAGTTGCATCAAAAACTTGCCTCGGGTTAAAAGGTAAGGTAAAAGAAAGGTCAAATTAGTTATGTAAATGTCGAAATTTTTTTTAAAAAGGAAATTATTATCATCATTAACATTCAGTTTTATAACACATCGAGAAGCATCAAAATAACTTTGTGTTATAAACCAACCAGGTGGATTAAAAGATTACCGTTGCTACTATTCACTGCCAATTACTGTTGCCAGCAGCGGAAAAAGCTTCGGTAAATTAAAAATAATAAAAAATTATTTAAAACCTTTCTCTGATCAATAAAACCAATCAAACATGACGATTTTCTCTAATAGAACATGAATTCGATAATTATGTAGATTTTGGGGGATATTGATTTTGCTTTACCCTCCCTCCCCACTAAAGTGGCCGAACACCGAAAAGAAAGTGCATAAAAACATTTCAATATATATGAAGTCAGTTTCATTCTTTCCAAGCAAAACCAATTCGTAAATAATTTTTTGTTGCCAAACCAAAAAACAAAAACTTTGGACACTTCACGTTAAATGCGTATACATATGACGTCATGATTTAAATTTAATGTAATATATCAACTTTCTCTCAATATCAATAAAAGAATGGACATGACAATAATATACGGTGACAATTATCTTAATCTGAAACAAAAATGTTGGCAACAGCAGCTATTTATTTTAAATACTGACTTTAAAATTTTCAACATACAATGACGACATATGAAATCGCGTGCTTTAGATTACTTATAAAAATAATATATTTAATGTTCGGAAATGATATTTTTATCTCATATTTTGTAAAACTTAAAAATTTTTATTAACAAACTCTCCTGTTCGAAAGCCAGTAGTGGCAACACTGGAAATAAAGCAGATTTTTCTCTCTAGCCTGCGAGATTGTTGCCACTAGGATAAATGAGGGCCAAGAATTAGCGTTTTCAGAGTTTTAAATTAATATTTCGGCTGAGTCGTACAAAGATAAGAATAGTCGAAATGGCTCCACGCGAATTTTTAGAATCCGGGAGTAATTCTCTCGAAATTCAATTCCAACAAACAAACAAACAAACAGACAGACTCGCACATATTTTAAATAGCATAGAATGGCTCGCATCTCTTTGTCTTGGATGAAGAAATGTCTAGTCAGTACTCTACTTATATATCTTAGACGACATGTTCTGTGTTGCGAGAAACTATCTGAATTTCCTTCATTTATCCATTAAAAAAGTTTGAAAAAGAACCAAGCAATCAAAATAAAGCAAGCAATCTAAGTAAAAAAAAAATAATTTCTTTTAATCTGAAAGGTTTCAGATTTTAAATTTCTTCCAAAGAGCCCTTTTTTAACATTTTGTGTGTTATCTTTATTTATTAAATATCATGTTCTTCGCACTTAAACCATAAAATTCAGTTCAAGAGCAATATCGCAAAAGCAATATCGCAAAATAATTTTAAAATGAGCATATCCTTAGAATTTTCGATGCACAGTTTCGCGCGCGGGAGATAAAAATATTTTTCTGTACAACCTTGCCATTGCTCGCTTTGAAATCTTTGAATTTTTTAATTAAAAATTCGTTAAAGTTTTACAAAGTATAAAATCGATACTAAAACAAATTCCAAATTTCAAATCTGGGCTTTCAGATGCTCATATGCGCAAGAGATTACGTTATTCAGAATTTTAGAACTCTATGTATCATTATTTTATCACAATGCGAGAAACATACATACATTTATGAAGATTCTTCATTATTTAATTTCTTTAAATATCATACAGGGCGATAATATTTTATGGCAACGATTTAAAAAGTGAATCAAGGCTTGCAGTGAATCAACGCAAAATGCCAAAACGAAATTAATAGTCCTTCTGGGAAAATTGCCCCTTTGGGCTAATAAAGAGATTATTTACCTTAGTACAAAAACATGGCGCATTTAATATTCTAAGCAAAAACTAAAGTTGCAGTATTGCCAAACCGTGAAAAATAATTTTAAAGGAAATTATGTTTACACAACCTTGCTCGCGACAGTCTGCTCAGATTGCATGTAGTCTCCATTGTAAGAAAAATAAATGCCATGACTTCTTTACAACACTGCATGTTAAACTTAAAAGAGATAAATCGTAGGTTAATTTGAAGAAATCATAAATGATCTTCATGATTTTCTAAAGAATAATTATTTTAAAAAATCTTTACACTATAAAATAAATACTGAAAGTTCTTTCATGATATCATATATTTTTATATGTCTAAGCAATAGAATTAACGAGCTGTCGTCTGCAATTTTTCTTAATATGATTTTTATATCCTCGATTTAAAACATTTGTCTGTGTTTGATGAAATAAATTACCAATTAATTTTCAGAATAGAATTGCTACGCAATTCCGACGTAAACATTCTTACATTTTTGTGAAAGAATCTAATTAGTTTTAATCTTTTAAAAGCAGCATAAAATGAGTTATAAATGAGCAATCTGTAACTTAGTATTCTATTTTTCAATAAAAAAAAGAATCTAGAGAAAAGGAATATTGCATTTATTTTCTGAAACATTAACTGATAAATTTCTATTTTAGTTGCCATGTAATTAGAGTTGATTTCATTCTAAATATTGCTAACACAAGCAACTCTTAGAACTTTTAGAAGTGAGCTCAGTTTCAAACTAATAACTTGATATTCCAGTTCTTATCTAAAATTTAAAGAAAATGTAACATTTATTCTGTATACCCATTATTTAAGATTTTTCCTTTCTAGTTGTGAAGTTCATGTGCTGAAACATTATTTTGAAGATAGCTAATTCTTTGTGCAGTTTCAATTCTGCAGATTATTTTCTCATGTAAGTAATTTTCTTCCATTCAAGGTTAATTTATTCTCCATTCACGTTAATTAGCTGAAATTTGCCGTAAAAGGAGCCAAACCCAATTATAACGTAATTCATTTAAATTCTAAGTTATTGTTTACGACAATATCATGTAGATTGCTCTCGTAAGCAATTAAACTTTGAATTTAATGGAAACAATTCTAGAAATTCCCAACTAATTGCAAAGTAAATGTGCAGTTGTAGTTACCCTGAGAAAGGTATAGATTTTTATAGAAATTAATATTAGTCTAGCAGATTCAAGAAACTGGGAAAGATGTTTAAAATTCCAAAGCAAATACATTTATTTTCCTTCCGAAACAAAACGAGTAAAATATTTGAAAAATTACATTTAACTTTTAAGATATGTGTTAGAATATCATTATTATACTTTACTCAGAATGCAATTTATATAAATCGCAGAAACATTTGCTGAAGGGGGAACATATAATTCAAAACAAACTTTGTTACAACTGATGCAAATGACCATGGCATAATTAATGAAATATTCATTATTTAAAGATAATTAATGAACATATGACGTGCTGATGAATTACTTTATCCCTTGCTCAAATGGTAAGGTTGAATAAGTTAAATCATATTCTTAATAAACGATTGTGTGTAAGCAAACTTTCATTGACACTTTCAATGGACTGTGATTTATCACACATATTTAAAAGTGAAATTTACAACAACTAGAAATTTATGTGCATTTTGATATCCCTAATGCATGTTTCAGAGTTATTGGTATGTGTCTTTAATTATGGCAAAGCAAACTAGGGCTATCTGCCTAAGAGGAGGGATGCCTTCGTGGAGGACTTTCTAAGGGAAACTGGCTCGTATACACGTTACACATGGGGAAAACCACGAAAACACCCATGCAGCCAGCCCGTTCGCGGGATTCGAACCTCGGACCGAACTACCAGTGTTCAGCGACTTTACCGCTCGGCCGCTGGTGGGCCTGCATGTTTCAGAATCCATGTTTGTTATGTGTGATATTGCATACAGAAAAGGATATTAAAGTTTTAATAAATGACTTAATGTATGATTGTATTTTCTTAAACAAGATTAGTTTCAGTGTAATTCAAAATAGTTCTTTTGCTTCAGGTCCATACAGGCGCGTGTCTATAAAAATAAGAAACTTCTGTTATATAGAAAGAAATTATGTTTTTATTTCAATACCTTATTCCTTTATAACTTAAACTTAACTGACTGACTATGGTGCCGAACAAAACTAACTAAAAGTTCAAATATCGAATAATTCACATTCAAAATCTAATTCATAATATTCACATATCATATCGACATTCTTATAAACATTCGTATAGTGGTAGTACAATTTAACTTTTAGGTTTGCGTTGTGAGTAACCTATGCAAAAGGAAAAATCAATAAATCCAAATTCAGTTAAACTCCATGTTTCTTAAAAGCCTTCCGGCTCAAACAAATGGAGGGACATCACAGACCACAGTAAAATATACTCAACATAAATACACAAATACAATTAAATTTTAAACACACATTTATTAAATTCTTGACTATTTTATATAATTAAAGAATGGATAACTGATCAGTAATCCTACCACATATTTTTCTAAGTCAAAATAACACATAATACTACACCAAATTACAGCTTACATTAATTAAGGTTAACATTATTTTTTTTTTCAAATTAAGTAGGTGTAACAAAATTTAATCCTCCTAAAACTGGCATTCACTTGAAATTATAAATAACTTCTCAATTTTTCTAACTGTAATATTTAATTTATATAAGTAATAACAGTATACAGGTAGACAAATCATTATTAACTGTTCTGCATTCGGGAAAACTAAGAAAGAGAGAGAGATAATATACTTAAAAATTTCACTCACAGAATGGAAAACAGTTTTTCCTGATTAGCAGGATACTTAGTGTCCAATCCACATGGAAATGAGCCAAGCCCATTTCTCTGTGACAACCCTTTCTGAAGCGTCTAAAAATCATTAGGAATCACGAGTGGAAATTACAGTCTAATAATTCTTCAAACAGCCAGGAATCGCTTTAACTGTCCATTAGGTGGGAGTCAATAGTCCAATTTAGAAGGATCTTTTATCTGTCCATTAGGTGGGAACCAATAGTCCAATTCAGAAGGCTCTTTATTTCAATTCAATAACAGGTAGCTGAATATACACCAGTTTTTAGCACAATCACGTGCATCATCGAAGCGGCAAGGCAACATTTTTTGCTGAATGTTTCGGAAAAAGGCTCTTGGAGATTAACCGACGATTCAAGTGAAGAGAGAAAATCTGTGCTACATTTTCTTGGTAGATTTTTCTCTATACATCTCAATCAGCTCTCAGTAAAAATGCTCTTTGCAGCTCGCACACATTTCTCCATACATCACGCAGGAAAATGTTCCTTGCATTTGCTCAGGAAGCCCGCAGCAGAGCAAAGCGCCCCACGATCTTTCTCTTTCACATCGCGGCTGCTCAAAATTCACTCAAATCAGACTCCGCTACAACCATCACCGCAGCCCGCTGGTTCAAGTGGTTCGCGGGAGCAAGACCCGAAGGGTCAAGCCCCCACTTTTTCTCCTCTTACTCTTCTAGGAAATCAGAATCATCTCTAGCCTGGTGCAAACACCCAGGAAATCTCGGTTTCTCCGCCTCTGGCTTTCAAAAAAATCATAAAATTAAATCTTACCAATCCCGGAATTTTATGTTATCTAAATTGAGAAAATGACACACCCATGACGAATCAAACACCAGAAAATCTGCAATGCAATCCGAAAAACATCTGTACACATAACGTGAGAAAAAGTTTACCTCCCAACTAACAAGCGGAAAATAAGCTTTACAAGCATCCAGTTACCTAAGGTTAGTTTAACCCCCACTGTCTTGAAGTAAGAAAACTGCAACCTTAACAAAGCGACAGGAAAACGATTTCCGTTTCACACGCCGAGAGTTAAAAGGGCGACACACAACTCCCAACTGCCTCCACTGTTAGTAAAAGGCTATAACCAATAAACCAGATGTGTGTCCTCGCAACCGTCTCTCGCCTTTGTTACAATTTCTACTCGAGAATAATGAGTTAAATAAAATCTTAAGAGCTTAAGAATACTTTTTTCCAGATTAAAATACACATGAATACAAATAAAAATATTACAATAATAATAACTTAAAACACATATTAATAATTGAAATTCGCAACATAACACTTTTATGTAAAGAAAGAAAAATAGCAATTATACATTTGTATTGAATAGCACCATCTGGTGGATATGTGAGATCGCTAGGCAGTTGTGATGGCTAGAAGGACCCCTTACAGAACACTGCTCAAAGGCTTATGAGTTATTCATTTAGGCAGTACAAGAGCATATAAAACACATAGTCGCGAACGTTTTCCATTCGTTAGGGGCAGAGAAAGCGATCCACATAACATCTTCCGGAGTGTCTGCAACAATTAAGATGATCTTGGGCAAAAGTGTCTTGTTTTCATCTCTGAGGCACGAGTTCAGGCACACCAGCAGCCGAGCGGTAAAACTTCTGAACACTGGTAGTTTAGTTAGAGATTCGAACCCCGCGATCGGGCTGGCTGCTTTGGGACTTTTGTGGTTTCCCCCATGTGTAAAGTGTTAATACAAGCCAGTTCCCTTAGAAAATCCTCTACGAAGGCATCTCTTCCTACCATACAGTGCCCTGGGGCGCCACACGTAAATAATAATAATAATGATGATGATGCCCGAGTTCCATAATCGCAGTTAGATGCCACCATTTCTCTTGACTATGGCACTTGTCTTTTATTCATTTGGAATGAAATTTTTTCATTTGTTTTATAAGGTATTTCTCCCCCGCCTTCTTAGCATGCCTTTGTGGCGCAGTGGTCAGCACGCTCCGCACGTATTCGAGAGGTTCGTGGTTCGAGTCTCTGTGTGGGCACTACTCATTTTTCATGTCTCCTGCTTCGAAATAACCTAATGTCTCTACAGCTTCTTTTATTGAGAGGACGTCAGCAACAACAACCACAAAAACTAATGGCATAAGACTGACTGTTCAAGTATTAATTAAACACGCTACATTACCTCTAAATGAGAGAAAGTTAAAATTTCTTGTAGTTGCTTTCTGGTACGATTTGAAGCATTCAAAGCGAAATTTCTGAAGAGAAAATTCCATTGAGTCATATTTTACTTTCTATTTAAACTATTCCATAATTAAGGCATTTATTTCCATCGTTCTTGTCAGTACTTAACTACACATTTTAATTTTTCTAGTTTTTTCCCAATGCATATTTATGATTTTCATCGCATTTAATAGACACTGCATTCCATTTAAACATTTAATTTTGTTTAGATTAATGCATTTTATTTCCATCATAAATTTAGAAATTGTGCTCAATGAAACAAACGTGATATTGTTGTGAAATCCTGGTAAGTAGCTTTAGGGTTGTCAGAGAATGGCAGGAAAAGGCACAGTTGCAAGATTTGGCTCGAAATCGCCCATTTGGCTATGTTTATTATTAATATGTGCGAGTTACGCCTTAAGGCAATACGCGGAATGGAGGAATACCTTCGTGGAGGACTTTCTAAGGAAAACTGCCTCGTATCAACACGTTACACATTTAAAAAACCATAGACGCCCATGCAGCCAGCTCATTCGTGGGATTCGAACCTCGAACCTACCATTGTTCAGGGACCACCCGCTCGGCCGCAGGTGGCCCATTTGGCTATATTTCACAACAAAATTGGCGTTATCCATAGACTGAGCGTGAACATTCTAGAATGCATTCTTAGCGCTTTCCTCGGGAATACTCCCGAAGGTAGGTTAAAGCTATACATACCGCGCATGTACGCGGAGAAAATGGTAGTGTCTTGAATTCAGAGATTAGCTTGAGAACGATCGACCGAGTTGAGAGCTGTATTTTAGTGCTTTGCCGTGAAGCTGTCTTCACCGTTATAGCCTGAAGGCTGTGTTGCTGATTGTTCCAGGGTGTTTATTTTAGTTTTTCGACAATTATAAACGTGTATTTGGAACTCTCCTGTGTAATACTGGTGAATAAATTGAGTTTTGATTCTTCACCAAGTGTTGTCATCAATTACTCTGAATCCAGGAAATCGTAGAAGCAACAGTATTTATTAGATGGTTCCAGAGTTTTTGCAATATACCAGATCTGTTTCAAATTACAAGAAGCTTCGAATTCTCATTTGAGGAAACTTAATTTGAACAGCTTAATAGTAAATAAATAAAGAACGTAATAATTAGAAAAAATAAGCAAAACATAACTTCTGACCACATTTCCGTTGGACCTCAGTCCAACTTCATCAAAGCGTTGTTGTTCTCTCGATGTAAAGTTCTTAACAACTTCAGACTTTTTTCCTTTGGTGCAGAATGGTTTAGTTGATGACGCACGTTCTACCCTGATCTCTCAGACGCTGAAAAGCCTGTTCAATCTCCACCTCTCTTTCAATCAAGCGCGACAGTTTCTAACTGCGTTCACATTCATTACTTTGTATCCCTTTCTGCCTCACCTTTCCTCATTTTATTTTCTCACATTTTAGGCTCTAATCAGTTTGTTATATTATTTTATAACAGCAAAAGAGATGCTAGATTTTCTTCTCTATTTTAAAAGTAAATATTTATCTTACATTACAATCACGTAGCCGGAAAAAGTGTTTGTTCTTTAATAACCGCGAAATAAAATGATTGAAATTCTCAATACCACCCTGAATTTCGCCAAGTTATTTTGCGGTGAATTAATTCATCAAGAGAATAAATTTGAATTTCTAATCTCAGAAGAAGTTACGTACTCCAATTTACTCTTTATGCATCTAATTATTTCTGAGACATTTTCAAACTTACTTTGTAGTTGATATATGCCACGAACTGCTGATGGCAAACAAATGCATACTTGTTGTCATTGATTACTTTACCAAGTGGCTTGAAGCGTATCCTATTCCTGATCAAGAGGCTGTCACAGTAGCTGAGGTGATGATACAGCAGTGGATTTCCAGATTCGGAGTGCCTCTTCAGTTACATTCAGATCAGGAAAGGAATATTACGTCGGCAGTAATCAAAGAACTTTGCAAACTACTCACCATTGACAAAACCCAAACGACGCCATTACATCCCCAGTCGGACGGCATGGTAGAGAGGTTCAGTAGAACCAACCTTAATAACCTCTCATTAGTGGTTTCCAAAAACCAACACGACTGGGACAAGAAATTACCATGTTCTTACTGGCTTACTGCAGTGCTATCCACGAGACTACCGGCTATTCCTCATCACAGACGCTCTTCGGTCACGACCTTCGTCTGCTTTGTGATCTTTTGTTTGGTCGCCCTCCGGATGCGCCTTCATCGACTGAGGAATACATTCAAGCCCGGTTTGAAGTGAAGCGCAGCTTTGCACGAGAGCGACTCAACGTTTCGACGGAGAAGGTGAAGACCCGATGCGACACAAGAGCTACTGAACATCAATTCCACGAAGGAGACAGGGTATGATTGTGGAATCCGACCCGACGGAAAGGACTGTGTCTAAAATTCAAGCCCGGTTTGAAGTGATGCGCAGCTTTGCACGAGAGCGACTAAACGTTTCGACGGAGAAAATGAAGACCCGATACGACACAAGAGCTACTGAACATCAATTCCACGAAGGAGACAAGGTATGATTGTTGAATCCGACCCGACGGAAAGGACTGTGTCTAAAATTCAAGCCCGGTTTGAAGTGATGCGCAGCTTTGCACGAGAGCGACTAAACGTTTCGACGGAGAAGATGAAGACCCGATACGACACAAGAGCTACTGAACATCAATTCCACGAAGGAGACAAGGTATGATTGTGGAATCCGACCCGATGGAAAGGACTGTGTCTAAAATTCAAGCCCGGTTTGAAGTGATGCGCAGCTTTGCACGAGAGCGACTAAACGTTTCGACGGAGAAGATGAAGACCCGATACGACACAAGAGCTACTGAACATCAATTCCACGAAGGAGACAAGGTATGATTGTGGAATTCGACCCGACGGAAAGAACTGTGTCTAAAATTCAAGCCCGGTTTGAAGTGATGCGCAGCTTTGCACGATAGCGACTAAACGTTTCGACGGAGAAAATGAAGACCCGATACGACACAAGAGCTACTGAACATCAATTCCACGAAGGAGACAAGGTATGATTGTGGAATCCGACCCGACGGAAAAGACTGTGTCTAAAATTCAAGCCCGGTTTGAAGTGATGCGCAGCTTTGCACGAGAGCGACTAAACGTTTCGACGGAGAAGATGAAGACCCGATACGACACAAGAGCTACTGAACATCAATTCCACGAAGGAGACAAGGTATGATTGTTGAATCCGACCCGACGGAAAGGACTGTGTCTAAAATTCAAGCCCGGTTTGAAGTGATGCGCAGCTTTGCACGAGAGCGACTCAACGTTTCGACGGAGAAGATGAAGACCCGATACGACACAACAGCTACTGAACATCAATTCCACGAAGGAGACAATGTATGATTGTGGAATCCGACCCGACGGAAAGGACTGTATCCAAAATTCAAGCCCGGTTTAAAGTGATGCGCAGCTTTGCACGAGTGCGACTCAACGTTTCGACGAAGAAGATGAAGACCCAATACGACACAGCTGCTGAACATCAATTCCATGAAGGAGACAAGGTGTGATTGTTGAATCCGACGTGACGGAAGGACTCTGTCCAAAATTACAGTCACCTTGGAATGGTCCGTACACAGTCCTAAACAGGCTAAATGACGTCGTGGTTCGGATTCGTAAGTCATCGAACTCTAAACCTAAAGTCCTTCTTTACGACAAGTTAGCTCATTACTATGGCCATAGTATGTAACGCAAATAATTGAAAATAGTGTAAGACCACGGTCCTTTTTGTTTTTAAATGTGTATTTAGTATTTGATTTGTATTTAGTATTTGATAGCATTTGATTTGTTTAATTTAGTTATTGCATTTATTGTTCCTGTTTTATATTGTAATGTAATGTTTATTATTGCATTTATGCCTTAGTTGTAAATTTGGCTACCTGTCCAGGAATTGTACTGCCCGGAACGTGCAGTCTTTGGGAAGGGAACAGTCTTGCGGATTTGGTATTTAAATAGCTAATGTTAGTAGAATTATAAATTAAATTGTTTTATTCTCCGTGTAGTGCAGCGCGTGACGAATATTAAAAGAAATCTAAGCCGGAAAATTAAAAATACAAGAGCACGTGCATTTAACATTTAATAAATAAATATCTCTTTTTGATTTCTAGAAATTGCTAGAACAATCTCGCGCGTGATTTAAAAAAGCTTATAAAAACGAGGAATACTTCTCAATTCAATTATTTGTTTTAAAAGTTTGTTTAGAAAACTACTCCTGACTGTAGCGAATCGCGGAATAGCTTTCTCTAGCTGTTTTGAATTAAGCTCTGTTGAACGTTTGAGTAGTTAAAAGATAACTATTGTAATACTGTACGAATACTGTACGAATATCTGAGGAAATTTAAGCATTTTGTTTTATTTGTTGTGATAATAATAAATTTTGTTCATTTTTCATCAGACTTGTGCATTCAATTCATAACGAACCCGTACGCACGTAACAATACTAATCTCGATTTTAAAATTTCATTATATTAAATTATTATTCAAACCTTTTCATTAAATTATGATAACAATCACAATTGTATTAAATGTAAATGAGAAGATTGCTTCGAGAGGGGAAAATATTCTGTGTTAGCTATAAGACGGTCGAAGTCAAAAATGGAAAAATTCTTAGTGTAATTAATCAAACCTGGTTATATAAAAAACTTAGAAGCATAACTCACTCAGCTTGTAAAATCAACTCACATTTTTCATGCGCAATTTAATCTGAAAAGGGAATTTTCAAGCAAACTTGAAATTGTTTATTTTCTTTTAAGTGCACTGGCTAGGATGAAGAATTCTAGAAATATTGTACTCATTAAACTTCTCTATTTTTCGATGTTCCAGCTCTTCGTGAACGTGTCTAGTATATCTGCTATTGATGTTTTTCTTGTACTGTCTACATTGCCTTGCGCCCACCAGAGGCCGAGCGGTAAAGTCGCTGAACACTGGTAGTTCGGTCCGAGGTTCGAATCCCGCGAACGGGCTGGCTGCATGGGCGTTTTCGTGGTTTTCCCCATGTGTAACGTGTATACGAGCCAGTTTTCCTTAGAAAGTCCTCCACGAAGGCATACCTCCTCTTAGGCAGATAGCCTTCGAGGCTTTGCCGTAATCACACACACACACACTACATTGCCTGTCTTTGGGTGTGATCAGCTTAGTTATTTTTCTTCGAATTTCTTTACATATTTTGCGACAAATGATGTCTGAAAACTGGCAGCTGATACTTTGTTTCCAATAACTGTTAATAAATCGTTAGTTAACTGAAATTTTTAAGAAGTTAAATAAATAATTATGCCTTGGTTATTAGGCATTTCCCTTTGTGTGTGCTTGGTAAGCAAAATAAATCAGATGGAATTATTTCTGAATTTCTTACAAAATAAATTATATTCTTCTATTTCAAATAGATACACCTTACATTTTTAACATTTACACCAACTCCATCGACAAATTCACGATCTGTAAAAGACTTATTGTGATAACGATTACGCTTCTTTAGCATCTTTATCACAGCTGCTTTTAAAGTAAATTAATTAAGCGATTACAATGTATTTATTATAACATCTATAATGGATATGTCTGTAAGAACTCTTCTGCGAAAAAATTGAATTTTTTAATTTACACCTAAAAACATTCAAGAAACTTCGTTTGTTGATATTTACCGCTTTCACTAAAATGTTTTCCAGTCACAACATTTAAACTCCATAATTATTGCTACAGTAATTTTACCGTATCACTGGATATGATTTTCTCATTAACCTTTTCAAGAACTCACAGTAATTAAGTTTCTTACAATCCCTAAGTTTTAAAAATAGGCAAAATTTAAACGCATATATTCGCAATGATTTTTAATTGAATACTTTACGCATTTCGGAGATAGCATGACTCGTATATTTTTTCTCCGAATATTATACGGATAATCTCACAGTGAATATAGGGGCGCCATCTACTGAGCAAAGTCTATATTAAGTTTTGTCCTTGTATTTCTATCATCCAGTAAGACAAATAAGCATATTTAGAATTTCCATAACAATTCTCCCTTAGATTCTCGAATTCTTTGATTAAACATTCAAGAAAATGAATAAATAAATAAATAAGGCTAAATAAATTACGCATTCATCAATGTTATTCTGGGTGCAAGTGGTGGAGTTTACGTTCATTCAATGTCTTTTATATACACGGTAGGTATTTCTTATAATATAACGGTGCCACCAATAAACTAAATATTTAGTACTAAAGATAACTACAAAGGAGAAATTAAATACAAATACAAATGTGTGTATTTTATTAATATCTGTTTAGTTATAGCATTGCTTTTGCTTAATCTCACAAAACATTAACCAAAGACTCATACTAGCAAACCCTGGATTATTGAAACATTTCTTTAGTTATTTCTAGATCACTCTTCCATTAAAGTGTTGAGTTTTTCTCTGCTTATCATTTTTCTCACACCTTTCTCGGATCTTTGCCGTTAGTGCGTTGATGAGATATTTTAGTTTTTATTTAATTATTAGCGGCCGGAGATGAAAACACACTTAGTCTTTCAAAAGGCGCTCTTCATGTTTTACTTGGATCACACCCCTTCTCTCTGCTAATTTTCCACTTACAAAATGAAAAAAAAAAAAAAAAATCTTTGATTAAATCCACGATCTCCAAGCGTTTTTGATAACGTACATATACGTTGTATTTCATATAATGTAATATAAGGTGTGTGTGTGTGCGTAATTATGGCAAAGCCTCGAGGGCTATCTGCCTAAGGGGAGGGATGCCTTCGTGGAGAGCTTTCTAAGGGCAACTGGCTCGTATACACGTTACACATGGGGAAAACCACGAAAACGCCCATGCAGCCAGCCCGTTCGCGGGATTCGAACCTCGGACCGAACTACCAGTGTTCGGCGACTTTACCGCTCGGCCGCTGGTGGGCCCTATAATGTAATATAATATAATATGTAATATTAATGTATATGATATAATTTAACATATAATATGAATGAATATATATCACATAATATAGTATTAATATATGTAATATAATAGAATATATATGTGAGTGCAAACGCAGCGAAGAATAAGATAACTCCGAACTCAGGTGATACACGATTATATACCCGCAAAGAGGTCGCGAGCTTACTTCTTTGGCGTACCCCTAAATATCACTTAGCTTACTTCCTGGAGTACGCGTAGCCCACTTTGGAGATCATATCATATATTAAAATACAAAATATTGTTACGAAATGTACAGGCGCGGTAAGATAACTTCCCCGCAAAGTAGATTTAGGGTTGCCATAAAATAACAATTAAGGCATAATTGCCACATTTGGCGAGAAATTGCCTGTTTGGCGAGATTTGGCGACAAAATTGGCTATACGCCACGGACGGATAGAGAACCTTCTGGAACGAATTCTTACCGGTTTAGCCCAGAATGTTCTCGAACACAAGCCGAAAGCTATATAAACCCTGCTGGTCCGCAGTCAGAGAGAGTGTGTCTCATCTAACGAGCTGATAGTCAGTCATTTCAGTCATTGAGAGTGTGCCTTGTCGAGAGAGCGAGTGAGTGAGTGCTTCGCATAGAGTGCGAGATAGAGTGTTTCGAATTAGTCAGTCCGTGCGGAGTCGATCGAGTTCATATCCGGGCAGCGAGTATCGAGCGGGTCGTCGAGTGCACCGAAGGAGTCTGTTAGTGTATCGCGGTTAGTGCATCGTAGCGAGAGTGTGTTAAGCTCCGGGAACGACTTAACCGAAGAGTCGAGAGCTGTCCTCTGTGTGTCGTCGAGCGCATCCCGAGTTGTAGCGTGGAGAGTCTCGAGAGTACGTGGAGTTCCGAGAACGACCGAGCAGAGTTGGAAGCTGTACTCTGGTGCTTTGCAGTGAAGCTGTCTCCACCGTTATTGCCTGATAGTGTGAAGGCTGTGTCGCTAATTGTTCCAACGTGTTTATAATAGATCTCCGACGACTTTGAAAAGTGACTTTGGATCTGTCCTGATTAATATTGGCTAAATAAAGTGTGTTCCGAAACTTCATCAAGATCATCATAGATTATAGATCATCATAGATCTCCGACGACTTTGAAAAGGGACTTTGGATCTGTCCTGATTAATATTGGCTAAATAAAGTGTGTTCCAAAACTTCATCAAGTGCTGTCGTCATTATTCACCCCAAATCCTCGCGAACCCCGTACAAACGTGAAGGAAGAAAATAACGTAACAACTGGTGTCAGAAGAAAAACGCAACAACTGGTGTCAGAAGTGGGATTTGCGAGTGAATGCCAGTGACTCGCCTGCAGAGAAAAGCCACGGCGGAGATAACAAAGACTTTGATGGACTTCTTAGCCGAAATGAGGGTTGAGATGAAAGCCGACAGGAAGAGATGAGGGCTGAGATGAAAGCTGGGTATAAAGAGAGACAAGCTGAGATCAAAGCCGGACTGAGAGAGATTAAAGTCGTACTGGAAGAGAAGAAAACCCGACGAGAACAAATAAATGTCGGCTAGGAAAAGGTGCGAGTGGCGCCTGAAGAAACAAAGGATGAAGAAGGAGAAAAGTAGCTAATGAACTGCCTGAGAAAGATCGAGAAATGATGGATGAAACATCTAACGGGATTAAAGGAAAAGAACGAAAACATGTAGAAATAAAAGATGGGAAGAAGCTTTTGATTCTCAAATGCCTGAAGTGAAAGAAAATGGAAATTCGACTGTTTTCGTCAAAACTGATAGTGAAGTTACGAAGCCGCAGGCAGTAAGTGTTGAACCATCTGAAAGTGCAAGTGATGCAGAGATAGGAGAAACTGATATGCAGCTTAAGCAGTGCCCTCTAGTATTGCAAGAAAATTCACCCACTTTGCAAACTATGTCTGTGCCTCATAGCGCAGGTTGTGCAAATAAGTACTTGATTTCAAACCTGGATACTTGTGTTTGTGAAGAATCGGGTTCCGTTCGCGACTCTAATGCAAACATCGGAACTGGTTTTCAGGAAATAGAGGAAAATGAGCATGTACCAATTGCTGAAAATACCGAGGTAAACTGTACACATGCTGCGAATGAGTTACAGAGTGTTGAACAAAGTGTTTCAGATCTTCCTGTGGATGAAAAGTCTGAAAGGACTGAATCTTCATACTGTGATATGCAAAACATAAATATATCTGCGAACTGCAATAGAAGAGTATTTGACCCGGATAAAACTTAATGAATAAACTGGGACTGAGATTCTTTCTGAACTTTAATTTGTATAATTTAAAATTATGATGTATTTGCGTATGTAACTTGTACATAGTGTGAGTATCTGTTTCTTCAGTTATGTTATTTATTTCTACCTTATGTTTGTTTCATTACGTTTTGTTTGTATCAAATTAGGCTTCTGACCAAGGGTTGTACTGCCCGGGACGTGCAGTCCTTCGGAGGGGGCAGTGTTACGAAATGTACAGGCGCAGTAAGATAGCTTCCCCGCAAAGCAGTTTTAGGACTGCCATAAAATGGCAAGATAAAGCAGGGTTGCCACATTTGGCGAGAAATCGCCCATTTGGCGACAAAGTTGGGGAGATACCATGGACGGTTGGAGAACCTTCTGGAACGAATTCTTACCGATTTAACCCAGAATGTTCTCGAACACAAGCCGAAAGCTATAAAAACCCTGCTGGTCCGCTGTCAGAAAGCGTGTCCTCGTCTAGCGAGCTGATACTCAGTCATTGAGAATGTGCCTTGTCGAGAGATCAAGTGAGTGAGTGCTTCGCATAGAGTGCGAGATAGAGTGTCTCGAATTAGTCAGTCCGTGCGGAGTCAATCTAGTTGACAGCCAGGCAGCGAGTGTCGAGTGGGTCGTCGAGTGCATCGCGAGTTGTAGCGTGGAGAGTCTCGAGAGTACGTGGAGTTCCGAGAACGACCGAGCAAAGTCGGGAGCTGTACTTTGGTGCTTTGCAGTGAAGCTGTCTCCACCGATATTGCCTGACAGTGTGAAGGCTGTGTCGCTAATTGTTCCAGCATGATTATAGTAGATCTTCGACGACTGTAAAAAGTGACTTATCTTCTGCGGATCTGTCCTGATTAATATTAGCTAAATAAAGTGTGTTTCGATACTTCATCAAGTGCTGTCGTCATTATTCACCCCAAATCCTCGCGAACCCTGTACGAATGTGAAGGAAGAAAATAACGCAACGACTGGTGCCAGAAAAAAACGCAATAATATTAATATATATAATATATTACCCGTATAATATGTATGTGTGTGCAAACACAGCACCGAATGAGAGAACTTCGAACTCATGTGATACACGATTATAAACTCGTAAAATGATCGTGAGCCCAGTTGTTTGGCGTACTCCTAAATATCACTTTGATTACATCCTGGAGTGCGCGTAGCCCACTTTGAAGATCAGTGAATTAAATTCGTCAGAAATCATTGCCTTAGATATTGTTACGAAAAGTCCAGGTGCGGTAAGATAGCTTCTCCGCAAAGCAGTTCGTACGCGGAGAGTAAATGCGAGATAGTATCGAATTAGTGTCTTGTTTAGCGAGTTGACAGTCAGTCAGCGAGTGCCGAGTGGGTCGTCGTGTGCACCGAAAGAGTCTCTTAGTGTATCGCGGTTAGTGTATCGTCAAGTAGAGTGTGTTGAGCTCCGGAAACGACTGAACCGAGAAGTCGGGAGCTGTACTCTAGTGTATCGTCGAGTGCATCGCGAGCTGTAGCGAGGAGAGTCTCGAGAGTACGTGGAGATCCGATAACTACCGAGGAAAGTCGGGAGCTGTACTCTGGTGCTTTGCAGTGAAGCTGTCTCTACCGTTATAGCCTGATAACCTGAAGGCTGTGTCGCTGATTGTTCCAGCGTGTTTATAGTAGATCTCCGACGACTGTAAAAAGTGACTTTGGATCTGTCCTGATTTATATTGGCTAAATAAAGTGTGTTTAGGTACTTCATCAAGTGCTGTCGTTTGTTATTCACTCCAAATCCATGAACCTGTACGAACGTGGTGACAGAAAAAAAAAACACAACAATATAAAATAAAATTAGAGCTCTCATTACTTAATTACATAAAAAATGCCTGTACCCATAGGCTAAAAATACAAAATTACTTTAATCTTTGAGATTGAAATTTATGTCATGTAACACCAACTGTCCTACAGCAGAAGTTCGTTTTTTCATTCATAGAAAACAGTAGAGAATTGTATAAATTTGAGGGCATCGCTTTAAGAACTGGAACTTTTAACAGGTGGAATTATAGAGATGCCCAAGAATCTGTTGCGAGGAAACCAAATATTTATAATAACTTATCTATAATAATAAACCAATTTTTAAATAAACCAATTATTTATAATTTCAGCCTTTACTATAATTTCCCTTTTCCGTTTCCTCGCTAGAACGTAAATTAAGTTATAGAGAGTATTTAAGCTGTGGTTTCTTGGCTTGTGCGACAGAAAGTGTTCTGCCTCTCGTGATTACGTTACGTTTTTCCTGCCAGTGATAAGTTTGTAATTATTCGACTGCAGCCAAATTTGAGTTTTATGCCCCGGTTAGAGTTTTTGAGCTCAGATTTAAGTTTAACTGAGTAGTCCTTGTCCACTAGTCTGTGTTTTGCATTTGAATATGACTGTCATTTTAGTTACATCGCCACAAGTGGTTGATTCTGTTAGCACAAGAAGTGCATTTATATTCAAAGTTCTGTTTTTGTGAAAGAGTTTTTTAAACCTTTTCAAGATTTTGCAGCTAATTTCAAGCACCACGATAGTTCGTCTTATGTATGTAGTATTGGGGAACTAGTTTGTTCTTCCAAAAAGCAATCAAAAAGAAGGATGTAATGAGAGAAATATGCTTTCATGGTAATTTTCATTACTGATATTTACAATCAGAAAGTTGTGAGGAAAGGCGGATTTCCAGATTTGGCACGAAATTGCTCGTTTGGGTATATTTGGTGACAAAACTGGCAGTATGCCATAGAATATTCTAGAACGCATTCTTAGCTGTTTTCTCGGGAATATTCTCGAAGGTAGGTTAAAGTTATATATATATATATACATTCTGCCTGTACGCGGAGAAAGTAGGAGTGTCTCTTAAATTCGGAGATCAATTTGAGAGCGATCGACCGAGTCGGGAGCTGTATTTTAGTGCTTTGTAGTGAAGCTGTCTTCACCATTGGCATATTCCACAAGTGCACATCTGTGTAACCACCGAGGGAGTGGCTTCTAGGTTGGACCAATGGGCATCCAGTAATATTTCTGTAATGTCAACATGACCTTTCGCGTGCTTAAAGATTTAAGCAAAATGGTTGAAAATATTTTGCCACGCAATTTTCTGTACAAAAGAGTTAAAGCATCCCCGATTTCTTCTGAAAATTATCATTGCGAATTTAGATCAAATATAAGCAATTGTGAAGATTTCACTACCTGGTTGAAAGAATTTGAAATCAGTACAAACACATGTTGGATACTCCTCAAAAGTATCCATGTAAAATATTACTTAATAAGTGGTAAATAAGATGAAATATGTGAAGAAAGAAATGTGTAATAAACATCTGATCCCAAATGCTATCTTTAGATAAAACGCTGCATATGAGAAAAATATTTACACCAATTATATACGTAAATATCGTAAATATAAGTCAGTACATTTTATTGCAGTCTGTATGAAAAAGATGTTCTATAATAATAGCCAATGCAGAATTTTATTCAAAGTGACCATTACCAATTTGCATTCGTATACATTTATTGTATTAAATTTCACATTTAATAATTGTTACTCTTAAATGCAATCTAAAGAAATACTCATCAAACAGAAAGAATTTATCTTATTCACAACGAATATATTCAATTTATTCACTAACTTTTGGTGTTAATAATGGATATAATCAGATCATACACGATATGTATTCTGAATCTTACACTTAAAAGAATACAAGCACTGAAGTACAAAAATTCATTGTAACACTTAGAGTCCTTCTCAGCTCAATAATAAATATATAACTAATTAATAATAAATATATAAACTGTCTTTTGAACTGCCCTGTGCTAACTGGCAAATAAATTGTGTTTTGATTCTTCATCAAGTGTTTCCAATAGTTACTCCAAATCCACGAATCCGTGGAACGTAAAAATGTTATGAACATTAGACATAAAAAAAGAAAATGTTCGTAATATTAAATGTCTATGTATGATATGTTAGTTAGTAATAAAATAAGCTACTTCCAAATATACTTTCATGCGCTGTTTCTAAATAATTTCATTTTATAATTGAAGGCACATGGCAAACATGAGAATTTTTCAAATTACGGCAAATTCACAAAAGTGCAATTTCCATTGTACTTAAGGCAATACACGTGTTTCATAGTCATGGTATTCAAGAACCACCAGAAGTAAACAAATTTTCGAAAGTTACAGAAATATGATAATTTATGAAAATCTTAAATCTCAATACGTAATCAAAAATGCGACTCCGATATACGTACCATTTCATTGACATCTCTAGAGACAATGGTGCAACAGATTGCTCGTTTGTTATTTTCCTTTCGATGTCAATTAAGAAGATGGAAACACGTTTCTCTATTATGGAAAAGCGTGGTATAATTAAAGTGAAAAATTTCATTTAATTGGTTAACTAAACAATAAAAGTTCCTCATAATTTTTCCTGAAATTTTGTTTATGCTAATGAATTTCCCCTGAGAGAAGAAGGTATCGAAATTTCTAATTCAACAATGAGTGTTGATAATGTAATTAATGATGACTAAAACGTTTAGAGCAAGGAAACAAAACGTATTACTAAAATATCATTTCCTATTGCTTCCAGTCACTCTTAATTTACGAACAAATTAACTTAATTCAGAACACAATCGCAACAGATGAGAGTTAAATATTTTACAATCACAACGGCCAAACGCGTAAGCAAATTAAGTTGCAGAAATGGGAATTTAATGTTCCTATGCTCAAGAATACACAAATGGTAACAAATTCGATTTGCAATTTACGCGAAATCTTTTAATTACTTTTTATGAGCTCATATTTTTAAATATTACACCCATTGCTTATTTGTCTTATGTGTCTTTATTGTCTTATTTTTCTTTCTTATTCATTTGTTACACGTTTTATTTATACGTTAATGAAATGGTTTAAAAACTTTGCTATCACATTTCTCTCTTCTCTGATTATCTCTAAAAATTCTCAAACAAGGAGTCTCGAAATGGTGTTTTGCGTTGCCCACTATAAACAGATGTATCGTTTTTCAAATTCTTGCCACCAAATATTGTCGCTCTGTATTATTTTTGAAGAAATTAAGTAATAAAGAATCTGCGTGTATGTATGCATGTTCCTCGCACTGTGGAAACACAACGGCACTTAGTGTCATCGAATTTTAAACAACGTAGTCCTCCACCCGAATATGGGCACCTAGAAGCTCGAATTTTGAATTCCGAATTTTATATTTCATATTTTACAAAACTTTAATGAATTTTTGGTTAACAAGCTCAACGATTTCAAAACGAGCAGTGGCAACACTGAACGGAATAAAACATTTTAATCTCCAGCACGTCAGACTGTATATCTGAAATTCTAAAGGTATGTTGCTTTTAAATATTTTGAGATTTTCTGTTGAATCGAATTTTTTGTGGCGAACGAAGTGTGAAGAACATGATAATTAATTAATTAATAAAACTTTATTAATAAAAAGACAAAATAAAATTTCACAAGCCATTTCACTAAGAAAACTGAAATTTGATAAGGTGGACTGAGAACAGAATGCAAAAAAAGCAAAATATTTTCATGCCAACTCTTACCACTGCATCGGGAATTCTAAACATATGCCACTATGCTTCTTTCAAAATTTTTGTTATTTCGTTGTTGAACTGTATATGGTGTTAGAAAATCTTGCCTAATAATAAAGCTAAAAAGACAAAAAGAAATGGGTTAGCAGAAGTTAATGAAACATCAGACTTTTATACTGCGAGCTAAGCGAAAGCGTTAAAGCCTGAACAAACCTTTATGCGACCATTAAAATCTAAACGTTTTCACTTTTTAAAGCCCATTAGAACATAAAACATTTTTTCATCTTTCACTCAAGTCTACTGCCATTCGGAAAAACGTAAGCGATTATTTCTTCTTGTGTAATCTGTCTGTTATTAAATACTAAACTAAATTATTTAAAAGCAACAGATGCACACAAAATATTATTTTTTACTTTTTAATCCCATTTACTGAAATAAAATACATTTCATTCATGGTATATCTAATTAAAAACATGAAATATTTTTTTAAAAATTGTGTAGCATATTTTTCACCTTTCATATATACAGAAGATAATATTATATAACGTTCCTTTCTCAGTCTAAATATACATTCAGTTACTATCCTATAAAATATTTTGCTATTTTACCTAGGCTATCTCTATTGATAATGCATATGCTAGTATTCAGCTAGTAGCCTATGAAATGTTTTGCTATTCTACCTGGGCCAATAGAGCTGGTTATCACCTCTATTGATAATCTCTGCTAATAAACCCTATTAAACTTTAAAAGGCTTTTGGGGAGAACGTTAAAATATGAACTCTTTCGGATACTTTTTTTTGAGCTCAAAAGTACTGCTACTCACAAACTGCGATTTTGAGTCATCCATTTTAATCGTTGTTTCATATCTCATTTATATCTGCTATCATCAAATGTAAGATAGTTGGAATTCAGATTTAATCTATGCATTAATATTAATTAACAAATTAAGCTTTTTTAAAAGTAATAACTGTAGTTTTTAACCTTATATTTTTTAATCTGATTTATTTAAATAAAAATGCATTTATTTTATGCTATATCTAATTAAAAGCATTCAATATTTTGACTGGAGGACTTAAATATTTTTGCGGTCTTCAAATAAGCAGGTGATATTATTATGATAAGAACATAATAAAGTCTAAATATATATATATATTAATCTAGATTATTTATTCTAATTGTATAAACATCTAGCAGTATTCAAAGTGTTTCACTATTCCACCTAAGCTATCTTCATTAATAAACTCTACGGATAAACTATATTAAGCTTTGAAAAAAAACTTTTTCCAAAAAATAGCTAAATGAAAACAAAGCACCGGGGTCTTCAAAACCAAAAACAGAAAAGAAGAAAAATAAATATAAATAAATCTGCTCTCTCAGCTTCATCCATGTTTGAAGCACGAGACCAGATTCTATGTCTTACTCCCACGTGACAGGCGCTACCAGTACAGTGTGTTCAGTCTGAACACACCATGCACTGAACGCTTCACTATATGCAATATTTCAAAGATAAAAATTAAAAGTACTACAGAACTGGTAGATTAGCATACGAACAATAAAATTATATAAAGATTTTTTTTCATTGATATTCTTTATATTTAAAATAATCTGAAACATTTCTTTGAAAAATCAGTGTCTAAAAACAGAATATACCTCAACGTTAATGACTTGCTTGTGTGGTGCTGCCATCTATTGTTCATAGAAGAAGTTAAAAGAAACCATTAGTTTAGTTTTCGTGATATTTATCGATTATTTTCAGTGTCTAAAGAGGGAATATTTTTGGTGTATTCACACCAAACACACTGCGCTGGAAAGGGTTAACGAATGTTTGATTAAAAGACTCAACAATTCTAAGGCGAGCAGCGGCCACTGTGTAGAAAAAAAAATAGCGCGCGAGATTTTGTATCGGAAATTCTAAAGACAATGCTGTTTTTAAATAGTTAACCCAAAGTAGAGTTAGCGCAAATGCTATCGAAATGCGCATGTGTCTGTTGTAGAGATATTATGTATTTTTTGAAAGCAAACACCTTCGCCGGGACTCGAACCACGGACCTCTCGAATTCGCATCAAGCGTGCTGTCTACTACACCATGAAGGCATGCTAAGAAGGCGAGAGGAATACCTTATACTATAAATGAAAAAAAACCGTTTGGGACGTATTATGTTTTCATTATATTTTTTAATCTATAAATAATACGTTTACTAATCTTTAAAATCTTGCATAACAATCCCTTACTCTTAGGTCATTATGCCATTACTAGACTCCATGATAAAAATGAATAAATAGCTTAAATATTAGCTCTTTTTGGAACAGAATCTCCATAAAGATCGAAAGCTTAAAACTTAGCAAAGAAAGTTTTAATCTTGAAAAACCAAGATTATATAGAATTGATATTCGTTAAATTGGTTAGTCCAATCTCTCTTCCTAAAACTTATAAAGCGCGTTCCTTTGTACATGGTTGACTTAACTCAAAATCAAACTGCTTGGTTACTTAACTTCGTACATGGAGAAATTTCTCCATCTTTTGATAGTTTTTGTACTCTCTTTTTATTTTATTTAATGATTTTATCTTTTATTCAGCGAATTTACTTCAGTTTGAAAAATTACTTCTTTAATATTTCGATCACATTAACCGACTTGTTGATCACAATAACCGATGCATTTTCCATGTTTTCGCATACAAACCGGCGGAATTTCGGGAATTCGAAAATTAGATCCTAATGGATACATTAACCGTTAACACATTAAGTAACTTCTATTGTAAAAGCAAATGTTTGCTATTTAATATAACTCCTATAAATTTCAGGACATTTAGAAGAATTTAACTGTTAGAATAAAATAATGTGACTTTCTGCATGGTAAAACTCGACAACGTCAAAAGAAAACAAGCGCCGAACGATATATATTGAGGACACAGGATTCTACCTAGGTTTTTGATTGCAGATGTCTTAAGATTTTGTACTTGAGCTTCGTTCTTTTTTCAGCTATGTTACGTTCTTCTTTAGAATATGTTCCTGCTATTATTGCTTAATAGGTAAACCTGATATATGTGTCTCTTGTAATTCTTTTTTTTTTTAACACTTCAGTTTAAATGTTTGTGAAGACTGTTAATTTTGATTTTTGTTCTACTTGAGCTAAGCAAACTCTCTAACTTGTTAAATAAAGATTTCGTATTTATTCTAAACGTATGATTCTTTTATAAAGCTGTGCTAAATATAGAACAGTGTACTTAAACGCTTTAACTGTGTTAAATGTACAACATATCAATAATTATGAGACTGAGTAATTTTGATAAGTTTATAGAAGTTGCCCTTTTTCGAAATGCTTCTAAAAGTTGAAATTATAAAATTGAAATGATATATTGTTGTAAGATTTCAAGGGCATAAAATATTAAACTTTTTTTTTGTTGTTGTTGTTGTTGTTGCTGAAAATACAAAGCTTAAAATTACAACAGTAACAAATAACAATGTCTACTAGTTGGCATGCGCCAGACGAGCGGTCTGCAGGCAAAGCAAAGTTTATAAGCTCAATGTACCACTGAAAGCAAATGTATAAAAACATTTCTAACATGAAATGAAATTCATTCTTCCAAGCAATATAATTTGTAAGTAATTATTTTATTGTCAAACCAGGGAACAAATCCTTTTGACACTTCAGGTTAGTACGTATGACGTCATGATTTAAATTTAATATAATATAACAACTTTTTTCCCAATATCAATAAAAACATTAACGGGAAAACAGACATCAATGACGTCACATGCAATCGCGTGCTTACTTCAACTTCGGAATACCGCCTTATATAATAATAATATGTTTAATGTTTTGCAATGCTATTTTTAGTCCAAAGGGGCTTTGTCCCTGAAGGACTATTGTTAACCTTTTGCGATTTTGCGTTGGTTCATTATAAATGTCCGTTTCACCTTTCAGACTGTTGCCGCCAAATGTGAGAGTCCTACATTATATTTGAAGAAATTAAATAATGAAAAATCAGCATAAATGTATGTCTATTTCTCGCATTGTAATAAAACAACTGTACATAGAGCCATCGAATTTTGAATGACGTATTCCTACTGCGAATGTGGGCATTTGGAAGCCCAAATTTGAAATTTGGAATATGTTTTATTATCGGTTTCATATTTTGTAAACATTTAACGAATTTTTGATTAACAAACTCAAGGATTTCAAAGCGAGCTATGGCAACGTTGTACAGAAAAAACATTTTGATCTCCAGCGCGCGTGACTCTGTATAGGAAATTCTAAAAGATATGCTGAATTTAAAACTATTTTGCGATATTGCTCTTGAACCGAATTTTTTAGTTTAAGTACGAAGAACGTGTTGTTTAATAAATTAAGGTAACAGACAAAATGTTATAAAAGTGCCCCTTTGGACGTAATTTAAAACCTGAAACCTTTCAGATTTTTTTTATTTCATACTAGCAGCTACGCGGCCAGCCTTCGTCTGGCTTTTAGATGTACCGGAAATTGCCTGAAGGGAACAACACCAAACGTTAAATTTAAAAACTGCGCAGAATTTTAGTCTGCAGAACATCTTCATAAAAAAAACGCAAATTTAAAACAAAAATTATTACATATAACAAACTTACAGTGAAATAAGCAATATCCCGTAGTACAAATATTAATTATCCTAATAAATAAATTAATCAACTTCCCGTTGCCTTCTCTCACCAAACGTCCAGTATCCAAGAAAAACATTACTAAATCTAAAAGCTGCACAGAAATATCGCCCTCATTTTCCCAAGTGGCAACAGTGCTGATTTTCAACAGACAGCGTGTGAATGAAAAAATGTTGCCAAAACCACATTTTTAAAACAATGAAACTATTCAAAATGATGCGATAAAAATCGAAAACATAAAAAAAAATCTGACTCGAGTTTTGAAAATATCGCTTCGAGGTGCACTGGCTGCACCTATATACCACATTTCGTAGCCCTGGGTCTATTAGCTGACGCGCAGCACGAACGAAAGACACACAGACTCTTTCTTTTATTATATGTAGAGATTTTGTAAAACTTACAAATTTTTTATTAACAAATTCTGCAATTTTAAAGCGGGCAGTGGCAACACTTTTCGAAAAAAGAGCAGATTTACCTGCAGCATGCAACTGTTGCCGCTCAGAAAAATGATGCGAAAATTAGCGTTTTCAGACTTTTTAATTTATATCTCCGTTTGTTAAAGTCGTACGAAAATGAGAATAACCGAAATAGCTTCTCACGAATTTTTGGAATTCGTGAGTACCTCTCTCGAAACTGAATTCTCCGCCGTTCCAGAGGACATAATGCCACAAACAAACCGACAGAGGCACAGAGATTTTAATAGTATAGAATCTAAACTAATAAGTTTATAATGTAACATTAACAAGAAGACACCCTCAGTGTACCTTCATTTCCAGTCGTGTACACAGATGGGTCAAAGTTAAACAAAGAAGTAGGATGCGCGTTCTTTGCACTCCTCTCAGAACAAAAAAACTACAGAATGGAAAGGACACCTAAGGAACAACAACAGCGTTTTCCAAGCTGAGCTTTCAGCCATAAAACACGCTATTCTATGGTCTCATCAAAAGCATCTAACATATGTTACCATCTACAGTGATAGCCAAGCGGCAATTAAAGCTGTCAGTGATGCAAGAAACAAATCACCAATAGTACAAGATATCTACTATTTAATATCACAGCACAACAGAACATCTATAAAAATAAAGTGGGTAAAAGCGCATACTGGACAAGCCCAAAATGAAAGGGCAGATGCGCTTGCTAAGAATGCAGCTCAAGACCCATCTCTACCTCCAGTAAATGTCCCATTCCCTAAATCGCATGCGAAATATATGTTGAAAAAAATTACATTAAAGAAATGGCAAGCTGAATGGGAAAATGCAGAAGTAGGTAGAAGGCTTTTTAACTTCTACAAGAAACCCACATATGATCCAATCTCATATAACTTCTTCATCAACATATTCTTATCTGGACATGGTCCTTTCCCCACGTACTACTTTGCACGAAATTTGAGCGATTCAGACAAGTGCGTATGTGGGGAAAAGGGAGACCCAGAGCACTATATTTTCAAGTGCCAGCTCACAAAAGAGCTACACTGCAAAGGAAGGTCACAAATTACGCCTGAGTACATTAAATGCATGCTAACGATCCCTCAATTACAACAAAAGGTTTCCTTGATTATGAAGAAACTTTTCGCATATAAAAGAGAAGACATATGTCAAGATGTTATCACATCTGTTTAAATACCTCTTATTCCATAACTGGCAATATTAATGCAAGATTTCAGAAATATTGCAAATGTCTGAAACAGGCTAAATATGGTATGAATAGTTTTTACAAAATAATTACATTAAGAATTTGAACTGTATTAGGACATGAGGGGGAAAAATCTTGTAATAATTAAATCATTAATTAAAAAAAAATATACGACTCTATTAAATATATTAGTGTAAATGTAAGTACTACGCGATCTTCTAATATATATTTGCTGTGTTTATGATGCATTAATATACAAAAATAATAATGTACGACTTCAGTGCTGATGCAGTTGTGTATAACAAATTAAAAAACGAAAGGAAATGTATCAATAAGATATTTCGCCTTAGTAATTCAACTAAGTATAATAAGATGCACAAAAAAAAATCTTCCCCAATTAGTTTCTTCTTAAAAAGATATTTATTGTAATTCGATATAACTAGATATACTAATGTAAATATATTGTTTGTATGAAGTACAATGTAAAATGAAAGTTTGTATGTATGTTCGAAGTATTTATGTTATATTAATTTGCCATAATCCAACTTTTGTTAATAGGTCAATCTCTTTGTAATAATTGTACACTGTGTCTTTGTAATTGTATATTCAATACGTAAAATATGTATTGATGTAAAATTACTATGTAAATGTCTTGGTAGGCTAGCATCCGATGCGGGCCAACTAAAAGCCCAGCGGGGTACAGTAGTGCGGCGGAGCAACACCTGTAAAAGTCACTGACGAAGTTCTGCTGCTCAGTCCACTTTTCCCTGTCCCTGTAACATTAACAGACGATGATTATTCAGTTTGGAAATTTAAAATAGAACAATTTCTAATAAAAGAAGGGTTAGATAATGTTGTGTTCGAAGAAAAACCAGAGTCTGATTGTGATATATGGTTAAACCATATATCACTCAGTACCATATCTAAATTACAGATGAAAGAGAGCCGAAAGACATGAACGATTTTATTATCATTCAAAGAATTCGAATTTTTCTTCAATCTGGATAGTTAAGTTCAGTATCAATACGTTCAGTATACCGTTTATCAATAATTTTGCAGACTTATCCGAAATCAGTCTCCTGCCGCATTTCAGCAGAGAATATCAGCTTATAATCCAATAATGGTGGTCAGCAGTAATTTAGTTAGTACAGTAATTAATATACCAACTAAATATTTAATATATCTATATTAATTAATAGCTCAGCACTAGCTGAAATTGTGACACGAGTATTCGATCGTTTATAAACATTTGCAAGGAAAATATGTAAGTAGTATATTCGGTATGAAATGGCATTTTATGAAGGATTGCGTTCTGCAAGATAGATAGTTGTCATTTTCAAATGCTGATGTGATTCTTTACATTATCAAAAAGGTTAATTAATTTTGCAATGCAATTAATTTTCTAAATTAGTATAAAACTTGCTCAGCTTGTTCATCTTTTCCTTCAGTCTCTGATTCTGTGCAAAAATGTATACAATATTTTTAAATTATGTATTTGTGACGAGTATCAAATCTGTGCACAGAAAAAAGAAATCAATTAATTTTCGGTTTATGAGAAGTCGAAATAATAGAACTTCGTAAACAGTTTCTTCGCTTCAAGCTTCTAGCACAAGTATAAATAATTTTACTCTTCGGTCTTATTTGGTTAAAGTAATACTATTGTTAAAATTTAGTTCTTTAAGGCTCTAAATTTAATTTTCAAAATAAACTTGAAAATCTTTATGCTACGATTCTAGTACCAAATTTGTTGCAAATATTCTATCATAGTACTTCTTCACATAGAGAATGGCCTATATATCTCAGTATTTTCTAGAACCTACTTATTTTGAAGAGACGTACCATATTTCATTATTCGCCCTAATATCCTTCACTGATAGACATAATGCTTAGATAATGAATCACATGTCTCATTATTTTCTGAAACATGGTGATTTTTTAATAGGTTTTGTATATTTTACTAATGTGTATACAGTCTCGTATTTTTTATTAGAGAAATAGTCCTTTTAACTAATTGGTGCATTTTATTGTTTTATTGTTTTTAATGCATTTTATTGTATTAATGAATGGGTAATGTACTTTCTTCCTCCTTCCCTCATGCTTTCGTGATGTAACTGGCAACACGTCCGACTAGAAGTCGCGAGATCCTGAAATCTAATTCCGGCAAAGGAATTGTATATTTTTCACGTTCCCTTCTTCGACAAACCTAATGACTCTACAATAGCTCCCGAACTAAAATGTGGTGGACGATAAATGATGTTCACCGGGATTTAGCGACTTCCCAAGTCACCACTGAAATGGGGAACAATAACACAATTTTCCCTCCTTACCACCTGCTTTCGTGGTGTAATTGGAAGCACCTCCGCTAGCAGTCGGAAGGCATGGTGTTCCAATTCCAGTGAGGAAGGTGCACATTTTTCACGTCTTCTGCTCCGAAATAAAATGTCTGATTGTATCTAAAAATTTTCATTATAAATAATTAGTATTACAATAACATAATGATTAGTAAAATAATTAGTATTACAATAGCATAATAACAATTAAAATAGTGCATAATGTTTATATGGCTTCCTAAACAAAATGTGCTCTTACAAAGCAACAAAATTTAACAGCAAAAATAAAAGAGACTAACAAACAACGAAACCTAAAAAAAAACAATTTCAAATAAATTACACACATATATACGAGTATAGTATATGATTTATATATATACATATACATATGTATAATATACAATGTAAAACAAAATTAGCAAACTTAATTTGAACCAGTTGGTTCAAATTAATAAACCTTCAGATTCATACATTTTAATTAAACACATCCTCCCTTCATCGATACACTTTGCACAATGTTTCGTCACTCTGCAAGATGTTACGTTACTCTTATGATTGCTGCAAACGTTTACCAATTACTGCTCAGGATTGAAGCAAAGATTTTTCTGTTTTGTGAATATGACCACAGTTAGTACGCATTACTTTTCTCGCCTGATGTTTCTTGAATAAGCCATGTCTCTCACTTTGCCTCTTTGTCTAGTGTTTAAACAAATGTGGGTGCGTATTTAAAACTCTTGGAGCAGCTTGCTCCATAATGTTCTGCTATTCAATATGATGTTTGAATAGCATAATAGTCAAGTAATAAAGATGTATTGTGCTTATACAAGGATTCCATGGTTCTTCAAATAGCTTCGACATCTACTATAGCCTGCATTGTGCGTCACTCTTATTATTGCTTCGACCATGACTAAATATATATCTATATATATATATAATTTATCTAAAATTAAAAATAGTAGAAAATTTTGATGTATTTAAAACAGAAAAAGATTAACAAATATTTTATTTCAACAGTTTCCATTTTTTATCAAAAAAATCAAAGTATTTCGGGTAAAAGCTTCAATGGCGTAATTATTTACGCTGTCAAGAGTATAGTTGTGTTTTATTCACTTTCGTCCACGCAAATAAATATTAAATCACTGTCAATAGTCGAAACAAACCTCTGCGCTCAATATGAAATTTATTATATTAAACTACTCAACTTGATTACTACTGTTAATTTATTAATCAAACTATGAACGAGCCAAAATTCAACAAGATAATCAAAATTAATCAAACTATGAAGGAGCTTGAATTAAATAATAGAATCAAAATTAATCAAAATATGAATAAGCCTGAATTAAATAATAGAATAAATGTCTAATAGTGTAGAGACATTAGGTATTTGTTGATAGCAGGAGAAATGAAAAATGTGGCAACACCCTCGCCGAGAATCGAACCACGGAGCTCTGGAATACGCGCCCAGCGTGCAGACCACTACACTACAGAGGCGTGCAAATACGTTATATACTGCCCTCTTTTATAGGGCGACTGTGGTTTAGGGGACTCAGTCGCCAAATCGTAGGTGTGGAGAATCATCATCCACCACCCTTTTATTTTGGGCGCCACTGTAGAGACATGAGGTATTTGGGAAGCAAGAATGGTGAAAATGAGTAACGCCTTCGTCGGGAATCGAACCACGGACCTCTGGAACCACTAGCGTGCTAGCCACTACATTACGACAACATACTAAGAATGCAGGAGGAATACCTTATGTCCTCCTCCTTTTAAAGGGCGACTGGGTTTTTAGGTGCCCCAGTAGCCAAATTCTAGGTTTAGAGAATCATCATCCACCACCCTTTATAGTTCGGGCGCCAGTGTAAAGAAATTAGATATTTTTTAAGCAGGAAAGATAAAAAATGAGCAACGCCTTCGTCGGGAATCGAACCATGGACCTCTGAAATACACGCCTAGCGTGCTGACCACTATACTACGAAGGCGGGAAAGTACCTTATAATTGTAGTAAAGGAATCTTTTAAACTAATTCTTCAAACTTGCTGTATATTTGGCTTGATGTACATGTATAAGAATCGAACCTTGCTGCCTTGTAAGTGTTACAGTATCTTCCAGCTAACACATAAATCATTATTTAACAGCGTTTCAAGCGAAAATACAATTTTGAAGCACTAGCTAAGATTCCGTAAAGCAAATATCAAAGAGAGAGAAAGGAAATGAACAACATTTTGTAGATCCATTCCGAAAACAGTGCTACAGTTACTCTCACGTCTACGAAGAACAAAGGCCGCCCAGAAATGACGTCATCACTTACTCAATACCGCTACTCTTTTCTGTTAACGAGGCTATTTCTTCACAAGAAAACAGAAATTCTTCGTGTCAACGTACCTTTGTAACTCTTTCTGCCTGACATTACATTCGCTTGGCATTATAAAGAGTCCCATAATACTCGGAGAAAATCCTTGACCTAAAAGCGTACGAGAGTTTTGGAAGCAAAGCAAATAGATCTAGTATATACAGACAGAAAACATATCAGGAGCATTATGGAGAAAACAGGAAGGCTAAAAGTATTATAACAGTATATGCATCCTTTACTGCATATGTCTTAAGGGAATCATGGATATTTAAGGGAATATAATGTCGTATTAATATGAGCTACGCATATATGTCACTGTTGCACTACATTTCTCTTTCAAAATTTAACTAGATTGTGAGTTCTGTTAGTTAGCAAATTATACACATTATTTGCATTTAAAATTCAATAAGTTTTGTTCTTTAATTTGAAAATTTTGAATTTTATTCTTGAATAAAGAGTTGAGAACAATTTAAAAGCGTCTTTGAATTTATTAAAAAAAGACATCTTCTAAACTATGTATACCAGGACAAAATATTTAAAACAAAATACAAGATTCCCTTAATGAAAATCATTTACATGAATATAGGAAGATACGTTTTGTGTTAAAAACCTGGGGTGAAAATATATTAGCTTATTAACAGTTTTTTAAATGTTTTTCCCTCTTCCTCCCCCCTTTTCTTTGACTAATTCTTCGGGAATTTATTTTAATACAAATTTTATATTTTTTAATATATTTGTATTTCAAATTAGTTGTTTTGTGTTTCTAAATTATGCATGTAAATTTATAAAGATAATTTTATTTCACATGTAAAATGGCATGTTCTATTCCACTTATATAATGGAATTTGAAATTGAAGAACTTTTATTCTTAAATTTTAAAATGTTGAATTTTCTTCTTGAATAAAATTGAGAACAGTTTGAATGTATCTTTGAGAATTTAAGAACTGATATCTTCTAAGCTATATACTATACCAGAATAAAATGTTTAAAATAAATAACAAATTGATGAGACATTTTTACATAAATATTTAAACTTTTACATAAAATGAGAACAATTTGAAAGTATCTTTGAAAATTAAGAAACTATGTATACTAGAATAAAATATTTAAAAAATCTTATGTGTACACCACATGACTTCCTTGTACGGAATATTAAATTATACGCATTTTTTCTTGCATTTCATTTAAACTTATTGGACTGAATTAAATCTACTTCGCCGACAGCGCATAAACCACAATAGAATAAATGCATTCTTTAAATTTCACTCTAGTATTTGTTTACCATAACGACACTCTGGCGCTAGATTCACTTAACAGTATTAATAATTATATAACAGTTAACTTATATAATAATTATATAACGGAAACTAAGTTAACTGTTATATAATCCAATAATTATATAACAGTTAACTTATATATTTCGTTCATATTATAACTCATAATGCACAAAATATACAAATCCTATAATAAAGCTAGAATGATGTATAAAAGAAATTAAGCAAACAAAACAAAAAAGAAACAGTTTTCACAGACAATTGAGTATTTCTCATTTAATTAATTCAATTCTCACTTCGCAAGAAGGCAAAAATACATAAAAACTCAAAATATCTATATTAAAAATTACGAAATAAATCTTAAACACTTATTTCCTCGAAAAAATTCCAGAAAGAATTAAGCATGAATTAATTGGCAATAATAAATGAATGCGTTATCTTTGTTGCTGCAAAGCTAAGTTTTTCTAGATTGGCAACAAATCCACTAGTCTCCTGTTTCAAATGGAAACATCAATGGCCGCCATAAAAAAAGGCTTAGCGGCACTTAGACAACTTTAAAATTGTTGATAATTCTAAAAATTTTTGCATAGAGATTTACTAAAGGCATAAAAACCTTAACCGGGAGAGGAAAACAACATAATACAATCATTTTTAAAGCAAAAAATGTACAATTTACAAACATATAAGAGTAAAGAAACTGAGATCACTGAGCCGGGTTACTGAGTGGATATATATATATAAATATATTTATATACGTTTGGTGAGGCCGATTGCAACCAAAATACGAGATGCACATCTACATGTTATAGCAGTCCTATATACAAAATTTCAACGTTCTGAGGCTACTCGTTTTTGAGTTATGCGAGATACGTACGTACGCACGTACGTACATACTTTCGTACAGACGCCACGGAAAACTCTCTTCAGAATTAATTTTAAAGCAGTTTTACAATTTTTTTTAAGTAGAAGAGTATTTTATTCTGTTCTCACGTACACATATCACGCAAAAACATCGTTAAATTGCATTCGATAGCGGTCAAAATGGATATTTTGGTTGAAATATGCTGCCTGAAACTTTTCGCGATTACAATACTTCCTTTTTACTTCGTACAAGGAAGTAAAAACACAAAATTCCCTTAATGAGAAAACTTTAAGTGAATATACGAAGAAATCGGAGAAGTTTTGTGTTAAGAATTTGGAGTGAAAATATGTCATCTTTAATGAAATAAAAAAATGTTCTTTTCCTCTTATTTTCCTTTGAATAATTCTTCTAAAATTGACTTTTTATTTGCAAATTTTATATCAAAATAAGTATTTAATTGATCTGAGTTTCTAAATGTTCGCACCTAGGTATGCAAAGCAATTTTTGTTTCATGTGTATGATAGCAATTATACAAAACCGTAATTATTTTTAAATGACTTAACATACTCACATTTGTAGCTTCAAACGTTTATTTATTGGTTTCTGTGAATGGTACTTTAAACATACGAGTTCTTTAAGTTGAAAATTTCCCCTTTTATATTTACTGTCCACGGGTGTTCTTTATTCTGAATGAATCCACAAATCTTCAATTAGTTGCGTTATTTATCAAAACAAAATGAAATATTATTTTATTTTATTATTTATTATTTTATTTATTATTTTCGTTTTTGAGTTCTAAACTGACAAAATCTTGAAGATCTCACTTAGATTTATAAAAACACTGTTGAGAGTTTTAGGAAAAATTTGAATTATTCTTCTACACCAGTAAAAATCAGAAATAATACAGTCCATGTATGTGTGTTGTAACTGAAGATGCCATTTTAAGATACAGAGATACAGCTTGAATGATTTTACCCAAATATTTATATTATTTACTACTACATTTGATATTATGTTAATTGTAACCTAATGTTACCAGTGCTTCACATCCGCTCTCAGAAATGAATGTTTCGTTTAACACCTATATGAACACATATTCATTATAACGTATGGTTAACACATGCGGTCATTTTGACTGTATATGCATTTTAATGTTTTTTATCTGTTTTACTATTTAAAAAAAGATAATAAGGCAGGTGACAGGTGACGGAGGACGGGGACGCCTGGTGTTTAACAGAGGTAAACAGGCATATGTCCCGCACCCTTCCCTATCTACCGGGGGTTTATTGAGATCTTAAAAGATTTATTACATTGCCATACAGGGGCAGATGAGAGATACATTGGCTATTTATATTGTATTACAGATTTTAGGTTTGCAAGGTATACGTTACGTAACATACTGGTTACACATTTAAGAAAAAAAGAAAAAGAAAAAAAACCCATTAACATAACACATACATGACATGACACATAGATACTATTAATAAAGAAAGTACATACGCTTAGCAGAAGGAAGATACTGTATTTCCTTAAATGCAGAGGAGTACTTACATTCACTTAAGACCCTGAATTAGTGGGGTTGGCATAGGTCTTGCCCCAGGGCGGTTATCTGGCTGATTGTTCTGCAGATGGTATTCACTGTGCCTTTGTTATTAACGATGAATCGTTTGAAGGCTATTTGGTTGTCTGCTGGCAAGTGGAGGTGATTATCCTCCGTGAGCGGGCAATCAAAGTTGTAATGGTCTGGAGTTCCGAGCGACCTACAGACGCACAAGCCTGTATGAGAGATACCAAATCGCTCAAAATAGCTGGGAAAGGGCCCGTGCCCCGAGATGTAATTAGTGATGGGAGGTATGGAGTATTGGCGCTCCATTTTCACTCTAGGCAGAAATAAATTGGTTCTGCGACCCGTATCATAGGTCTCCCATTCAGCTTGTCACTTCTGCAGACCTTTTTCCTTAAGAGTTCTCTTGAGATACGAGGGTGGTGCTGGAATAGTTACCATCTGTGCAGCTATGTTGCTTGCTGCCTCCTTTGCCAGTTGGTCAGCTGTCTCGTTACCCTCGTTGTTAACGTGTGCCTTAGTCCATATTAAATTTACAATTAGTTGAGGATGTGATTGTAGAATATTCTGGAGGTCCGCTACCAATGGGGAGGTGTGGTTATGGTTGACTAGGGCGAATAGCGTTGACATGCTATCTGTAAACAGCATTGCATCGGTGATCCCGCTGTCAATTGCATGCTGAATGGCAGTGGTAATGGCTATGACTTCAGCCTGAAAAAGGCAATAAAAAATTAAAGGATATTTAAGTAACAAACAAAGATTATTAAACATGACTCATAATAAATACAATCTATAACAAAAACATCGGCGCACCAAGGAGGAGTTGTCCGGTGGAGACAACATTTGGTGGATAGGAAGGTTATGTACAGAATAATTGATTAAAATTCCAGAACAATTGAATTATTTATTTTAGAGTTACATAGTTAAAAAGTAACGAGCTCAAGGTGCTGACCCGCCTCTAACCTGGATGCAAGCTACCACACGGCGTGGCACAGACTGATAAAGATCACGAATGGTCTCCTGCGATATTTCTTGCCAAATGTGCTCGAATTCGCGGGCTAGGTCATCAGCATTCCCTGATAGATGCAGTTGCCTTATCTGGCTGCAACCAAAGAAGTCCGACTATCAAGAGAAATGGCACCCCAGATCATAACTTCTGGTTGAGGGCCTGTGTGGCGTGCAATAGTGAAAGCAGGATCGGCATGTTGTTCTGGGCTTCTCCACTCCACACACGTCTTCGATGATCGTTACGACACAGTTTGAAGCGGGATTCGTCGCTAAAACCTGTACGTCCCTAGTCAGCATCATTTCAACCTAATCGAACCAAGCACCACTGTAATCTGGCTGGATGGACAGTGTACAGGTCTTATCAGGAAAAACTAAACCAAGTGTCATCTGAGGTCATCATTACTACTACTACTCACTTTAAGATTGACAATCTGATGGCACAAGGTCTGGGCTGTACGGGGGGGTGAGACATCGTTCCTCAGTTAAGCTTCAGTAATTTCGTATCTGTTGCTAAAGATGTGTGAGGCCTTGAATTTTCGTGTTGGAACACAATTCCTTTACCATTAGTCAATTTTGGCATTATCTCTTTGTTGCTGCCTCCATTTTCAGAAGTTATTGGTAACAAGCATCTCTGTTGATCATTTGGTTCCATGGAAGCAGCTCATACACAAAGCGTTTGTAATCACAACAAATTAACAGCATGTTGGTTTTCTGATGCAGTTTAGCCTTCGATATGATTTGTGCAAATTCAGCATGCTTGGATCCTAATTTTGTTTTCGATTAACGTTATTGTAAACGAGCCATTTTTCATTACCAGTGATAATTCGTTTCAAAAAGGGTATATTGCTTTACGTTTGAAATGTGTGTCGCAAATACCTACGAGGCTCTCTAAACGTAACTAACCTAACCGCGTTCTAGAATACCGCAGATAATTCAGCAAACTTCTGAATATTACGTTGAAAGATTTAACTATCTACTGAGGCAAGCACACAGGCCGAAACGCGTGGTTCTTCAATTTCTACCAAGCCACCTCCACGCTCGTGAAGCAAGAAAGCACACTTTCGAACTTGTTTCCCTTCTATTTAACTAAGAATACTTCCGCTGACTATTTTGAATACTTTGCGCGTTCTACTAAAATTTACATACTCTGGAATTGGCGATTCCAGGGGAAAGTAAGGCTTGACAGGAAAGATAGTTTAAACTTAAAATAAATGTTAGTTAAAATAAATATAAACCCTACAAACTCAAAATATTTTTGAATTCTTTCAATTAAATATACCTAATAACTTATTATAAGTTATCGATAATCTTAGGCATATTAATTATTTTCCTTGTTATTGTTATTGCTGTTCCAAGCGCCGAACAATTTATTTTTGAAGCAAGATTAATTAAAGCACTCTCAATATGAGCCTGTCACAAGAAAAACTTGTATATCATGCATTAAAAACATTTGAAAATGATATATACAACTAATTAGGCACAAAAGAAATTATTTCGACTTCCCATTAATCAACTACGTAGAAGAACAAAAATTTTAGCAATAAACTTTTCCACGATCATTATTTTTTCTCCTTCTTAAGCCTCTTGAAGACTCCAATAAAATGAAAATAAAAGCGAAATTATATACCTGTAACCAAATACGTAATACATGGCAGTAAAATCCTTTTCAATTATAATTATGATGCAAATATTCATAAATAATATCAGTTACTTGCATTGCAAATTGCATTAGTTAAATTATTTATAAATTAAAACAATTAGATACGTCATTTAAAAAACAAAGATGTAAAATTATAGGCATTTGTTATCAGTTTGATCAGTTTTTTAGGCACGTGTAGTTATAGTTTGAAAGGCAAAAGTTTTCTGCTAGATCAAATAATTACATTTTGAGAACTGGCTAGTTTACATCACACAGAAGTAAAATTGAATATCTTTTGGGGGGAAGGGAATGGCAAATCTTATCAAATAATTGGATGATAAGTATCTTATCAACATAACGTAACATATGCAATTACCTGAAAAACACGAAAAGTCTTCTACCTTTCTTAAAGACAAAACATTTTTTGTTCAAGAAGCCTTTTTTGAAAACACAAACTGCCATCTTAGAGCTAGCTGTGGCTGGAAATATGGCAAAGGTATAGCAAAGTTTAACCCCAAAACCAACTAATTATTTTCAATTAAATATCACAATCTAATAGAGCACAAAACAGCTAAATATGACGAGGCCAAAATTTATTTCACCCTTAGTAAACCACAGGCGAAACCAAAAATGAATATTCTATCTTTCAACTGAAGTGCATCTAGCGATTTTTATACAAAATATAGATTTTTATTTCTGCATTCATCTTATCCTTTTAATAATTAATCTAATATTATAAAAAGATAAATATATACTGTATTCCCATCCTTGATTTCAGGACCTGAAAATTGAAAAAAATAAAGAATTCTGTGATTGACTGATTGGTGTTTTTATTCTGCTGGATTACAATTTAATAGAAGAAAATTATAATACGTTTTATTCAGTATACAACTCGTCATCAGTATTAGAACTCTCATCTATTACCGTACTCCTTAAAGTACCTAATAGCCTAAAGTACAGTTTCCAAAAATGCATTGCATCATTTCATCTTTATTGTAGACAGTTTTATTTTAAAAGAATTCTTTAGATTAAAGGAACTTAGTATATACTCAAGAAAGAAGCTCCTTTGTTAGGAACTAGAAACGATATCATTTAAAACCTTCATACCACTTTGTGCGTTCATGAACGGGGGGGGAGAAAAATTACTGTAAATCTCAACTGGAACTTCAGGCATTCGGTTTTTTTAAAGCAACAGTGAGCGAAGGTGAACACACGCGCCCCGTATGCGTCATCGACAATCTTTCGCCTTTCGTTTCGTTCGTCACAATAATCACTGTTGGCACTGGCTTAGGATAAGACTCTCCCATACTAAGATATGAAATTTTTAAGGAAAAAAATATGTCTTATACGCAGGGATATACGGTATTTTAATTATTTTAATGTATCCAGGTAATAGAATTTCATGAGTTCAGCTAGTAATTAATAATGACGGGGATGAATCTTCATCTATGACATATATATTAGTTTATTCATTAATAACAGAATAAACTTGAAAGAAAAATTAAGCACCTTACGCTTTATCGAATGACAAAACACTGCCGTGTAGAAGATAAAATATTTTAGCTCGGGCAGTGAACGTTCTTTAAGTATATTTAAAGCACATTGTGGCAATATATTTCTTTTAAATCGCTGAGTTTGTTCGAAGACAAATATTCCGGCTTTTGTCGAGCAGAAATGCACTTATTTTGTATACTGAATTTTCTGATTTAATTTGAAGCGTTAATACTATGTTATCTTTGCGAAGTGGTAACATAAAATTTTAAATCGCTGATTTTCTATTAAAAACTCATGAAATTCGTCCAAATAAATAAAGCCGAGATTCAGAATTAGAAATGTGGCTTTAACGTGCACGTGTTGTTTGGATGAAGGACTACATGTTCTCAAAGCGTGATGGTTCTAGATGCCCCCTTTTTCCCATAATGCGAAGAAAATGCGTATACATATACATACATATATACATACACATTCTTTATTATTTGATAATAGATATTTAAGAAATAATAAGTTGACATATTTTAGAGAATGTAAGTTAACTTAACCAAAAAAAGAAGAAAGAAAACAGTTAAGGAACGAAAATTATAATCAAAGCAGTCTTCGGGAAAATTGCTGACATAAAATCTGGGTGTATTAGATTGACCTCAATTGCTTTTGTTATTTTGTTTCGAACAGCAGTAACTCCAAACAATGGCTGAATACTCGTAGTTCGACCGGAGTTTGAAGTTCGACGAACAAGCTTATTTTATCAACAGTTTTTTGTTTTTTCCCATGCACACAAGGCAAATTTTCCCTCATAATTTTGTAGAGTCATAAGATTTTCGTCATGCAGGATCAAGAAAAAGATGCAGTGCCCTCTCTGAGATTCGAACTCCTTCCAAATGCACGCCGAGCGTGCTTCCATTTATACCATAAAGGCATGCGAAAAGGAAGAAGAAAATGCCTTATAAAGTCCTTTATGAATCCCTCTCTTCAAGCAGATAATACTAGTGTTCTCTGTTTATGTACCATAATCTAATAAATCTGTAATCCAGTCCAATTCGGACAGCAAGTCTTGAGAATTAATGAGACCTAACGAAATCAAAAAGCAAAGCAAAACGAAATCAAAAAGGTAGCCAGCATCGATATGGTGGCTGATAGAAATTGTCTGAGCATATAGTGAATCTGTAAAGCATGAGCTTTTGGAATTTTATGGGATCTTTGCAGAATGAAGACACATAAAAATTGCTCAGTCCAAAAACCTCCTTTGGTGAATGGTAATAGAGGAGAAAGAATTTGAGATCCTCTGATTTGGTCTTTTTAACATGTGTATGACTAAAATTAAGATGAACCTGATTTAATTAGTTTTATCTTAATTATATACACAAATCAAAGTTCATTGCTAAAAGCGTAAAATTCAGGTGCAAGGATTTTGTTTTGAAATACCAATATTTTTAACACCTCAAGAAGTGTTACGTTTTTCTATTAGCAAAGCCAATCTTGTATTGTCAAACCAGAGTTTTGAGGACACAAGTTTTAGATTTTCAGTATATTAGATCTAATTGGGCTGGTTGCATAAAACTGTGCGGTCTTACATCTTTCTGAATAGGTTTTCGATCTTCTCTGTCCATATCTGTACATTAATTTATCTACTCCTTTAAGTTTCCTTTCACTTACTTTACAAAAATTATATAATTCTTGTATTCTAAAACTTAATTACAGCACATGGATATCAGAAATGATAATCTTGTAATATTGAATCATCTCATAAATAATGTAGTTTTTCACTTGCAGTAAACATTGAAGATGGATGGGATAATCTGTCTTCATTAGTCTGCTATAAAAGCAAGCAGCGAATTTTTTGAAAGCTAAATGAAAGTGACAAAGGAGCATATTCGGCATATTTTTCTTAATGAATTCAATTAAATGATTATTAAACAAGGTATTAATGCAGTAAATGAGATTCGAACAATAAACAGCCGCGTTTCCAGAAATTTCGAGCTAAAAATTACACCCTGAGCCCTGAAGACATGCCTCGCTCTTAAAAATCTGCATAGCTCAACAAGAACTTCTTCTAAATCCTGATAGAGCAAACTCTCATCATAACTACTGAGGAACTAACCAAGGATTAAGTAAAATATATTTTACATTAAAAAACAATATTTTTATCTTAATTTTGAAAATAGATTAAGTATAAAAATACCGCATTATTTGTGGGATAACTCCCAAGTTTACTTAGCTGTTATCTACTGCACGACAAAAAAAAATTTGAAATTTCTTTTGATCCTAAAGAAGAGGGATCTGTAACTGATCGCCCTCGAAATTAGTGGAGCTTTGCTCACAATTTATTTAAGTAACGTTACGAAGTTTCCCTGTCAACCTGTATATCTGCTTATTTAGCATGGATTGTAACCCAGCAGGAAAGCTTTAATACAGTGCTGCGTACAGTAATTTATTGATTTAAAAGGCCATTGCAATCTTCATTCTGTATTCATTAATAGTCTTAACAGTAAAACACCTCTTGAGATGCTAGCCCACTGGAAATGTTTGTGCTGAACTTGTGTTTTTACTTGCTGTTTTTCCTACTTATATTCTTTTTTAATTTTTATTTATTTATTAGTCCAAAGGGGCTTTGTTCCTGAGGGTCTATTGTTTTCGTTTTGCGATTTTGCGTCACATGACTCTGAATGTCCGTTTCACTTTTCGAACTGTTGCCACCAAATATCATCGCCCATCATGTATTATATTTGAATAAATTAAATAATGAAGAATCTGCATAGATGTATGTATGTTTCTAGCATTGTGATAAAACAACGGTACCTAGAGCCATCCAATTTTGAATGACGTAATCGTACTGCTAATATGGGCATCTGGAAGCCCAAATTTGAAATTTGGAATTTGTTTTATTATCGATTTCATATTTTGTAACACTTCAACGAATTTTCAAAGGATGGTAGCGTGGTACAGAAAAAATATTTTTATCTCCAACGCGTGAGAGTGTGTATCGGAAATTCTAAAGATGTGCTCATTTTAAAATTATTTTGCGATATTGCTCTTGAACTGAATTTTATGGTTTAAAAGCGAAGAACATTATATTTAATTAATAAAGTTAACACACAAAATATTAAATAAACGCCCCCCTGGATGTAATTTCTCAGATTTCTTTTTTTTTTCACTTTATTCATTTATTTTATTTATTTATTTTTATTTTTAGTGCAATTATGTGGTGTCTTTTGTTGAAAAAATAGAATTATTTCGAACTTAGCTTATAGCAAAATGTATATTGTTCCTATGATGTTCTCATTTTTAATTCAGCATATTTATGATAGATGCATAAGTATAGATTTAAAATATATCTTTGGATAAGGAAGTTATCGCTGACTTTCATATTTTAATGGATCTAACCTTTCATCTGTGGAAGAAGTTATACATCAGAATCCACAATTGTAGAAACTCAAGCACAGATCTTCGAACCCTTGAAGCTTTAAGTTTTCTGATACACTGCAGTGTTCTTTTTTACTTCCTTGTACGAAGTAAAAAGGAAGTATTGTAATCGCGAAAATTTCAGGCAGCATATTTCAACGAAAATATCCATTTTGACCGCTATCGAATGCAATTTAACGACGTTTTTGCGTGATATCTGTACGTAAGGACAGAATAAAAGACTCTTTTCCTACAAAAAAATTATAAAACTGCTTTAAAATTAATTCTGAAGAGATTTTTTCGTGGCGTCTGTACGAACGTATGTACGTACGTACGTATCTCGCATAACTCAAAAACGAGTAGCCTCAGAACGTTGAAATTTTGTATATAGGACTGCTATAACATGTAGATATGCACCTCGTATTTTGGTTGCAATCGGCCGCACCAAACGTATATAAATATATTTATATATATATCCACTCTGTTACCCGGCTCAGTTTCTCTTTCTTTACTCTTATATGTTTGTAAAATTGTACATTTTTTGCTTCAAAAATGATTGTATTATGTGGTTTTTTATCTTCCGGTTAAGGTTTTTATGCCTTTAGTAAATCTGTATGCAATATTTTTAGAATTATCAGCAGTTTTAAAGTTGTCTAAGTGCCGCTAAGCCTTTTTTTAATGGCGGCCATTGATGTTTACATTTGAAACAGGAGACTAGTGGATTTGATGCCAATCTAGAGAAACTTAGCTTCGCAACAACAAAGAGAACGCATTCATTTATTATTGCCAATTAAATCACGCTTGATTCTTTCTGGAATTTGTTCGAGGAAATAAGTGTGAAGTGACTTTTCTCGCGAAGTGAGGACTGAATTAATTAAATAAGAAATACTCAATCGTCTGTGAAAAACTGTTTCTTTTTTGTTTTGTTGCTTAATTTCTTTTATACATCATTCTAGCTTTATTATAGTATTTGAATAGAACATGTGGCAACGATTAGATAATTCTATTCTTTAAATGATATAAAATTTTGTGCATTGTGAGTTATAATATGAACGAAATATATAAGTTAACTGTTATATAATTATTGGATTATATAACAGTTAACTTATTTTCCGTTATATAATTATTATATCAGTTAACTGTTATATAATTATTAATACTGTTAAGTGAATCTAGCGCCAGATTGTCGCTATGGTAAACAAATACTAGAGTGAATTTTAAAGAATGCATTTATTCTATTGTGGTTTATGCGCTGTCGGCGAAGTATATTTAATTCCATCCAATAAGTTTAAATGAAATGCAAGAAAAAATGCGTATAATTTAATATTCCAATTTAATATTCCAATACAAAGAAGTCATGTGGTGTACACATCAGATTTTTTTAATTCCTTCTTTAGAAAGAAAAGAAATATTTATTTCAGTCAGAGGAGTCAGTATCTTTTGCTTGGCTGCTTATATGGCCAGTGTTTTTGGTAATTTTGATTCAGCAATGCTCAAAACAAAAACAAAAAAGATGCTTGCTTATTCAAACAGGCAGATTGTCATTAAGTGTTTGGTATCAGCTGCTCTGAATGAACTGTCAAAAGCTCGTTTGACCATTTCGTTATCTTGAGAACGGTTAAAAATCAGGGAAACGTGATTGTCTAGGATTTAGATGAAGCTTTCTTCTGGCTATAATGATAAAATTTTATTTCACTCTTTCTTGTTGTTTTAAAAGTGCAATATTTGAGATATCTGAGGATAGGCTGATGGGTCTTCACTCATAGCCGAGTGTCCAAGGATTTCATATTAAAAAGCTATAAGAAGACGGTCTGATTGAATGGAAAGAAAGTTGCTTTTAAACCTAAAAACAACAGCATCACAGGCATGATGAGTTGCAAAAGCATTGCACTATAGGTCAGACAATAAAGCTTAGGTATAGATATGAAAATAGAACTAGTTATTTTGTTTAAAAGCAAATATTTGTACATTAGCGATATAAGACGCGTTCGTATAACAGTACTTCACTTCAGCCAATGATCGAATGGCACGTATAACAGGATCAAGTGCCCGTACATTTTTCAGTATGAGGGGCTACTTTCTATGTAAAACATATCATTTCGAAATGTTGTCTTCCAAAATTATAGCGCCTTTTTTTTTTCTAAATTGCAGTTAGTGACATTTTGATTTATTCAAACGAAATTAAGATCTTCTTGTGTTACGTCTCCCTTCCACTGAGAATGTAGTAACTGTCATCATTTTTGATGCACTGTGAGTATCATTCATGATACAAGAAGGTTAAATGCCCGATAGCCTCAGACACAAATTTTGAAGAAAGCTAAAATCTATGGCTGTAAAATTGAAATCGGTAACTGTGTAGAGACATTAAGATTTCTTTTGGAGGCCGGAGGAATGAAAAATTAGTAACACCTTAGCCGGGAATCGAACCGCGCACCTCTCAATTACGCGCTGAGCGTGCAGACCACCACACCCCGAAGGCATGCCAAGAAGGTGGCAGAAATACCTTATATACTCCCCTTTTAAAGGGCAACTGGGGGTTTGAGGGGACCCAGTCGCCCAAATCCTGGGTGAGGAGAATCATCATCCAACACCCTTTTAGTTCGGGCGCCACTTGTAAAGACATTAGGAATTTTTTGGAGGCAAAAGAGATGAAAAATTAGCAACACCTTTGCCGGGAATCGAACCGCGGACCTCTCAATTACGCGCTGAGCGTGCACCACGAAGGCATGCCAAGAAGGTGGGAGAAATACCTTAAAACTGATCGGGTTATAAGGTATCATGAACTGCCTCATTTTTACAATCATTGTAATCAGGAGATACCTTGATTAAAATGTAGAGTCATTAGGTTTTTTTCCTTGAAACAGGAGAGGGGGAAAATGTGCAGTGGGATTCGAGCCATTGGCCCTGGGATTCGAGCCATTGACCTCTCGAATACGCGTCGAGTATGCTTCCAATTACACCACAAAGGCATGAGGAAAGGAGGGAGAACATAATCTATATTATTTCCCATTTAAAGAGTGGCTAGAGATTAGGGAAGGCTCGGAGACGCAATGGCTAGCGCATCGCGCAGCAGCAGCACAGGTCCGGGATTCGAACTCCAGGCTGGAGAAGGTCGACTCGGCCTTTCATCCCTTGATTTCCGTCCCTTGGGTCGATAAAATAAGTACCAAGTTCCCTTGGGGACTAAACTCTGGTGATCCTGCGACAAGCTAACCACTTGTTCAGGGCATATGCTTACGCACCCCGGGGCCCACGGTCAAGAAAGCATATTTCGAGGCACTGCAGGCCTTGGCTCATTAGGGCTGTTTGCGCCATTGAGTTTAGGTTTTAGATATTAAGGAACCCAGTCGCCAAATCTTGGTGGTGGCGAATTATCGCTCATCACTTTTTAGTTCGAGCGCCACTTGTAGAATCATCAGGTTTTTTTGGGGGGGAAAGCAAGAGAGGTGAAAAATGGGCAGTGCTTTCGCGGGGTTCAAAGCCTGGACTTTCGAATACGTACCGAGTATTCTTCTAATTACACCCCGTAGGCATGTGGAAAGGGGGTAGAAAATACCATGTAAAGTTTAAACATTCTCTTTCAGGATAAAACAAGTTCTTTACAAAAATTAAATTCTATTGCTGCCTAGGTCTTAGGTTTATATTTCGATATCAAGTACGAAAATGTGAGTTGTTCATCTATATTGCATTTATAAGGAATTTTATATTATTAGAAAATGTTTCTATGTATATTTTTGTGAGTGCTTTAGATGCTTTTCTTTCGTCTTTTATTTCTGTTTTTATACTTCTATTCTGACTTACGTTATTCTCTGCCGGTTGTATTATTCTCTGTGACAGTGACATTTCATTATATTTAGTGAGCTATTACTTATTTCGAAAAGAAATTTAAAAGAGAGGCATAAAGCTTAGTAATCTTGGCTTTTATTAAACCTTTCAACTACATTTTTGGCAAATTAACATTCGTTAATCGTAACACAGAAACGATGTCGATGTAAAGGAAACCTATTAAAATTAGGAAATACTTCTATAATAAAGCTCTAAATTCCGTGATTTGAAAATAATTGCTATTCTTCTCAGGCTTCAGTGAGAATTCAAAACACCTTGCGAATCTCTTGAAAATTAGGAAACGAAAGACAAAAAAATCCTTACATGCAAAAGTACTGGCATAAATGAGCGTCCCAAGCCCAAACATTTTAATATTATCTGATACTGTAAAATCTTACCTCTTTTCTTAAACCTTTAGGCTGCGATTTATTATAATCGTTGATTCAATTCACTTGAGCTTTACATTCCTATCATCTGAGCTATATTAAGAGATTTATTCAAACTGAAGCTGCTTCTAGTAAATAATTAAACCTTACATTTGTTCTGGGAGAATCAAATCTATGCCATAGTAATTTATCCCATCTTCGTTTAACACTGGATTAGATAAATGTCTGACTATGGGATATTCCTTTGAATTTTTCAAATAAGAATATTCACAGAACATTAATTAAATTATTGGCAAGGGAGCTTTCTTCAACTGAAATAACGTATTATGTAAGTAAAGATAGATTTTCTCTAGAAGAGTACCATAACAAAATGTGTAGCAAATTCTTTTCAAATTCCTAAAACTATAGTTTTTAATCTTCTTAAACATTCGCTAACATTAAATTCTAGTTTTTAAGATAATTAACTACTTCTCTTATCCTAGCCTTCTCTTCGAAGATTCTACTTTTCAGTTTTAGTTAACTCTTCTTTCACCTCTCTGGTTTATTTATTAAATTGGATATTATCTCTCTCACGAGGACTCTCGGCTGATCTTCATGAAAACAGCTTGATTCACCTTCTGTTACCCTCTAGTAAATTAACTTTTTAGTCTCAAAATCTCTAAATTCTTATGTTACAAGGTCTACATACAAGAAAGTATCTTATAAACGCATGTATAACTCTTTTGTTTCAAGATATGTGAGAGTTCAGAGTTCATTTCTGGAGTGGAAGCTTTTAAGTAAATCAATAAAAGTGTTTTGAACTTCATCTCAGCGTACAAATCTGCAATTTGACTTCGCCAATTTGGCAGTCTGACACTTTTGTTTTTGTTTTCAAGCGCTTTCGTTGAATATAGGCTCTCGATATGAAATATGCTTTTATTTACATTTGTTATGTTAGAGAATATTTAGTGATATCTAACATCATGTTAGTGTTATCCTTCGCTTTTGCGAAAACGTTGCCTTCCATCCATTTGCTTAGTTAGAAAATGAAATTTAGGTATCTAACACTCCTATCCGGCTTAAATATTTGCATTTATTTAAGAAAGCATAAAGTATTGCTTTGATAACATTATTAGATGTCTTTGAATAAAATAATTTTGCTCATAATGTATCTAGTTCATTTTAGACTTAACATTTCCCTACCAGTAATGAAACGTTTATTCCTTCCTTCACATGAAATCATTTTCTTAAACAAACATTAATGAAATTTAATGTTTATCTATCATCAACCGTTTCTGTAATGTGAGCATTAGAAGAATTTAAATCTTATAATCTTATCCTTTTTATTCGAATTTGAGATTCTTGTTAAAATGGCAAACATTTGCATAGATTTATGACTCGCTTCTGTAATACATTCTCATTCCAAACGCCTTCCCATTATAGATCAGCTAACTTGCCAGAAAAGGTGTTGCCAATGCTTCATTTTATAATCCTGCAACGTAATTAATTAACGGTTGCCTTCAATGCATGTTCCGTCTTAGTCGAAGTTACCTTCGTTAAATTTTGACCAAAGTACACTAAGAGCTTGTCGTATATGACGCCAGTTAATTTATCTTCAGCCCTAGACCGTGACGTAACTTAATGAAATGAAGCACTCGTCGTCATGTCTTGGAACTCCAAGGTTAAGGCGATTAGGGCTTAATAAGTCCCCTTTATGCGGATTCTTGCTTAATCCGATCCCTAGTTTAAGTTCGTTGCCAATTCCAGAGAGCAAAATTCCCTCTGCTTTCTGGGAAATATTGGCCACATTTTTTAACAAATTATTGCTAAATATGAAGAATTCCCATAAACGTAAAATAGTATCCTTTCAATGCTTTCAGTGCTACAGATTCAGATGGACGAAATTTCGTACATTAAAATTTTACAAAAATGCGAAATTGGTAAAAGAATTAAGTTTAGCCTTGGAAAATTTGGTTTTTGTTGGCTCAATAATCAAAAGCTATGGTGGACTTCTTTCCCTTCCTTCTTTTTTACATTTCGAATGTATTTACTAATCCCTAATTTTAAGGAACTGCCGTTTATCATATACGTGCAGTAATATGGTTAAACTTCCATGTCAGTGCTAATATAAGTATTAAGCAACACGAAGTATCATTCTGCACATTTAAAGCCTATGTTTTGCACAATTTTTAATTGAATCATTTTATCATTCTGCACATTTAAGGCCTATGTTTTGCATACTTTTTAACTGAATCATTTTATCAAATTATGCACACGTAAGACCTATGTTTTGCACAATTTTTAACTACCTAATTTTTTATTTAAATTAATAGTATTTTTTTGTTTAATTTAATGCAACAAAGTACGTAAAAGCTTTCTGCCTAAGGAAAAGGATGTCTACCTGATGACGTTTCTAAAGAAAACTGTTTTATGTTCATGTTTCACATGGGAAGAACATGGAAACATGCAGCCAGTCATGCCATGCTTACGTTCTGTTTCTTTGCAACAGAGTAGTAAGGTAAGACTTTTTTTCAACAGAGTAGTAAGGTAAGGAGAGACAAATTTTTTCTTTCGAATCTATCAAGAACAACATAGTTATAATTAATAATATTTATCATCGAGAGATATTGAAAGAATAATGTAGAATAAAATAATGAACCATAAGAAAATATAAAGGGAAACGTGCTAAAGATCTGTGAACGTTTTTCTTTAAAAGAAGTGAAATCAAAAAAAAAAAAGATAATTTCAGGTAGTTAAAAATTTACATAAAACTTTTATATAATTGTTCATGCAAATTACTTTTAAAAATATAAGTATTTTGCTAAAATATAATTTATTAAATTATATTTCAGCTATACCGCCCAGTCGGTATAGCGGTCAGGGAAGCTGACTGCGATGCCGAAGGCCTTGGGTTCGAATCCCGGAGAAGGCATGGTTGTAACTGTCCGTCCCTTCATAGAAAAGGCGATGGTGGCCCATCTATTAGGTTCCTCCATAATAAAGAGACCACCACATCTGGCCTTGTATAGATTTATGGACTGAGTTACATTTATAATTGTTCACAATCTGCCATTGGGAACTATATATATATATAGCATTTAGTAATCGTATACAATTTCTTTGCTGAAAAGTGGCATATACTCCTAAACCTCTCATGTTAAGAATTATTATAACAAAATTTAATGTCTACGATTGAAGAACAATTATCGTAATAAAATGGTTTAATAAGCATAAAAATAGCATATATTTCCTCCTTGAAACGACTCCATGATTGACTCTCTTGAAATGAAAATATTTTTTATAAAATCAGCATCAATCTGAAATTGATTTTTGTGTCAATATATCGGTATATCCATTTTCTTGTTCAGTAAACTTCTATTAGGTAAACAGAAAACTATAATTTTTTTAAACTGAAATATCTATGAGGCTGGTCCGATCATGAGAATCAGCAACAAATTTTCAAAAGCTTTCCTGTATCTTCAATTAAATTTCTAAGACCTTAAAAGAGGAAACTGTTTTTTCTTAACATGTTACTGTCTGAAACTTTGATTGAATTTCAGTCTGAAGAATTTTCACAGTTCAATTCTTCTTCGCCCAGTCAGTAGTTGAAGCCATCTTTCCTCAATGCATACCACTTTAAGAAAAGATAAATTCAGTTATTTACTCTTCTGACGCTAGAAATGTCTTCAGCGGCCCCTTCTCAAAGGTTTTCGAGTATTAAGTTGCATTACGTTAACCTATCAAGTACTAATTATATAATGTTTGTATGTCTTTCAAGTGCAATAACATTACATTGTCCCATGCTGATGCCTTAAAACCCATACTTTAATAGTGAGTAATGGCTTTCATAACCACTAGTGGTTATAAGTTTGACTTAAGAGTTCGTTCTTTGTGGTAATCAAAGATAACTTTAGACTTCATTTAATTTACCTAAATTTCTTGCCCTGCCCCACACAGTGACCACTAACCACCTAAGTCGTCTGTTACCATTTGTTTCGATACGCACCGAGCCTTCGTTTTAATTTTATATGAAAACGTATTCAGATATTGTCGCACACCTGGAGCTTAATGAATTGACCTACTGTGATTATCAACCCATAAAGCACTAGTGACCAAAAAATCTTCACAAGCATTGACATACGTCATTTTCCTTTTAATTTTGAAATCGATCTAAATTAACTGCTCCTCCTCACACAGCTGACCCAATGGCTGTTGGTGTGTGATGGTGAAAGTCAATTGCAGGTCACTAGACAGCTACCATCATCTTGCTGGTTACCTGTAATCAACAGGCTTCCTAGATACATTCTGCTTCCATATAATTTGAATTTAAAATTACTTGTAAAATTTATTGCTCTATACTTTTGTCTCATTGGTAACACTCAAGTGATTCTCACGCTATAGATCGTCAATGCCTATCACCTTTGAAAGGTACTTAAGATTTCTTATTTATTTTAATTTAAATATATGTTTAAATTTACTACGCCTCCCCACATCGATGGCCCATATATACACCCCAAACGACTCTCAACTTGTCGGTAGTTGAAGATCTCGTGCATTATTTGGCATTGATCAATCAATACGTAATAACCATCTAAATTTCTTTCACCTTCTCATAAGATTGATCTATAGTTTGATCATCATTGACTTCCAAATTGTAAGTCACAAATGACCTTTCCAGTTTCTTGAAAGGTCACCAGTGCCTTGGAAAGCACTGATGTGATCCGATTTAATTTTAAAATATGTAAATTGATTGCATACTGCAAATCCATTTCTTACTTCTAAGTCATCCGCAAGCTATAGGTAACCTATATATTCTTTCATTCAATTTCAATTTATGTGTCTATATAAATTTACTGCTTTATTCTACACTGATGACATATGATTTGATTCAAAATGACTTCAGCTCATGGAGCACTAATAACAAATCAATTCTAATTCAATTCTAATTTAAATATCTATCTAAATTCATTTCACAGGTTGTTTGATCCTTGAAATCCATCGGTGATAATTAGCCTTGAAGGACAATAATGTCCTTCGATTTAGTTTTAATTTTAAAATCCATCTGAATAATCTCTTGTATGTTGATCATCGGGGCTCTCAAACTTTGATGTTTACTTGACTAACAGCCTTGATGGCCACTTATGTACTTCAGTCTAATTTTAATTTAAAATGCTACCTACGTTTAGTGTCGTACCCTACACTGGGGATTTACACATTAACCTCAAGTGACTGTCAACTCGTAGACAATCAATGATCTATGCTCTTGACGGTCACCTTCAGTTTAATTTTGTTGCAATAATTTAGCTAAGTAATGTAGTTTTAATGCTTGCAATATTTTATATACGTAATGTATAGGTATTTTTTTAATATCTGTAGTATTATTTTAATTAGTGGAAGAGGTTTCTGAAACCACATATTTTAATATTGCACATAAGGGTTTAATTTAAACCTACCTTCGACTCTCATCTTGGCTATTTCTTTCCCATTCCATTTTCTTTTTATGCGATAAAGGTCCACGTGCTGCCTTTTACAATCTTAGCAAGGATTCTAATAACTAGTTCTGATATGGTGAAACTCTCTTCAGTATCTCTGCTTTCACCATTCATCTCATTCTTAATATAGGGTTATTTGCTAAGACTGTAAACGTACAAAAGCTCAAAATCGTACCATTTATATTTTAGTGTTTTATTTCTGGTGCTTTCTTTCCCTTGTAGAGACATTAGGCATTTTTGGAAGCAGGAAAGATGAAAAATTAGCAAACGCCTTCGCCGGGAATCGAACCACGGACCTCTGGAATACCGAGCCAGCGTGCAGAACCACTACACTACGAGGACACTCTAGGAAGGCGGGAGAAATACCTTATAACCTTTATCAGTTTTTCACTTGAATATTCAAATAAATATTGAATTCTAAAAAATTAAAGAATCTTTTGACTCATTGAATTTTTATGTTTAAACTAAACGTATTATTTATTGTAACGTACCAATAACATTGCTAAGTACCGAATCCATTCGAAATACTGATAACTTCCTCATAAAAGCAATAATTTAACACTTGTAACCACTGCATAAATTTTTATTATCGTCGTCATCATCTTCATTGTTATTAAAATGTTGGCTAATTGTATGTACATTATGTTGGAAAATAACATAATTAGTAATATTTATTCTTGCTCTGAGCAGTGAAAGTATTTCAGTTTGATATTCATGATTTGTGCCTTATGATATTTTTACCTCTCTTGTTTTCTGTCACTATATTCCTACTTATCTGTTGTTTCGACATGCCTATTAGTTTATTATTATATAAACGCTAGTAGTGAATTAGATTAAATAAAAGTTAGTTTTAAAAATAAAAAGCTACGAGTCACCAATACTTTCTAATAATCTGAAAATAATAGTTTTATAGAATGCATGACAAGATGTGTGAAGGAAAATTATCTAAAAAGTATTAAATTGTTTATAAGGTATTTCTCCCGCCTTCTTAGCATGTCTTCGTTGTGTAATGGTACCACACTCGGTGCATATTCGAGAGGTCCAGGTTCGAGTCCAGGCTCATTTCTTCAGTTTCCTGCTTTGAAAAAAAAATTTAATGTCTCTACAGTGGAGCCCAAACTAAAAAAGGTGGTGGATGATGATTCTCCACCACCGAGATTTGGCGAATGGTTCCCCTAATCTCCAGTCGCCCTTTAAAAGGGGGAGTAGATAAGGATCTCACGCCTTCTTAACATGCCTTCGTAACGTAGCTGTCAGCAAACTCGGCGCGTATTCGAGAGCTCCGTGTTTCGAGTCCCAGCGAGGGCATTATACATTGTTCATCTCTCCTGCTTTCAAAAGTACCTAAGGTCTGTACAAGGTTATAGTTTAAAAGTTGGTGCTTTATTTTAAGTGCATACATAAACAAGAAGATTTAAAATATCTGTATATGTTAGATTGAAATTCTAAGATATTCTAGCCCAAAAAAGAATACTTCTTCATTTTTTTTGGAAATGAAAGATAGCTTTGGGGGAAAAATTAATATTTACTAAACATGTCTCTTTTTGTTTCTCATATCAGATATGAATTAAGTGAACACAAGACAGTGTTCCTTACAAAGTTCTCCGTAAAGGCACCTCTCTGTTTATACTAGAAAACTCTAGCTTGTTTTACCTAATTTTATCAATCAAATGACTCGGATTTACGAATTCAAAATTGTGATCGATCGCCAAATCATTAATCAATTTTGAAAATCTGTAAACATATGCTACGTCGTAAGTCGAGAAGGCTCAAACTAACGAGTTGCAGCTCCACTTCATAAAATCCTCGGCTGAATACGTTTGCTCCTGCAAAAGCTATTATTCTTTAAAAAACCTAATATTTGATCAACTGCAGAATAATTTATTAGTTCATAAAAATTAGATAACTTATGAGGTATTTATAATAAAACTCCTGTTGTGTATTTACGTGTTTTATCGCTTAGTATGCATTGTTTTTTGTCAAAATGTTTTAAACAACAATACTAAATTATGCATAAATGCGTTATAATTATTTGTTAGAAATTTCTTTCTAACGTACATAATGATGAATATTGATAAATTGAATGAATAAAAGATGAAGACTATTACATTATACATGACCTTTCAAGCTACTGTGACTTGATATGTCATTTCATGTAAGTAGCGCCATCTCTTGTCGACATACGGTAAACTGTTAAAATAAATCGGGTTATTTTTGAAAGTCTGCTGAATTTTCTTTTCAATTGCTAATTAAAAGCTATATTTCATATTTATACTTTTGTTTAAATTTGGCCTGATAACACTGAAGCTAGAAGTTCAGTTGTTCATTAATTCGGAATTAATAAGTGCTTAAACTTCACTGCTCTTAAAAATTAAATAAAAAACATGCCGATTTAACGATTGTTAAGGAACTCTTAAATATTATCATTAAACAGGCTTTTATTAAATTTAGGGATCTTTTAATTAATTTTAAATGTGATTTATATTATAAAACGTTAAACTTTGTGCACGCATTTACAAATTATCCAACTGCTTTATTGAAGCAGTTGGATAATTTATAAACATATCGTGTTTATAAAGCTTCAGGACTATGTTCATATAAATTCGGATGTTCAAGAAAATAACGTTCTTACTTTGTAGCCTTCGATGTGCAAACCTACAAGTCTGCACGCCGCTTTATCATCAGTGATCGAGCGGTGAGAACACTAAACACTGGCAGACCCAGATTCAAATCCCAGCTAATGGCGTGGCTGCATTGGCGTGCCTTCTCCTTAAGTAACTAGAATCCAAGACAGTTTTCCTTAAAACATCATCCACAAAGATTTTCCTCCTTTTAGACAGAAAATCCTTGCACGCTTAATTCGATTAATCTCGATACTGTGGAATCTTTGTCACTTTCAAACAACAATATGAATTTTATCTTTTAGACTTCACTTCAAACAACAATATGAATTTTATCTTCTAGACTTCACTTCAAACAACAATATGAATTTTATCTTTTAGACTTCACTTCAAACAACAATATGAATTTTATCTTTTAGACTACTGTTTCAAAACCTTAAATGCTTTGTCAATTATTGGAACTGACACTTTATTCCCCATTCAAACAGCATCAGTCAGTATTGACTGACGATATGCAATTCAAAAAATTATGCTCTTCTAAAATCTATTACTTATTAAATTTTACACAAATATCCGGTCATCAGCAATTCGGTGACGCCATATATTGTGAGCTAAATAGAAAAGAAGATAAAACAGGCTTGGCGATTAATGGTTTATAATTATAAAGTCCGTTTACGGTGATCTAAATTTCTTCAATATATTAAAATACAGAATGTCCTATAAATCCAGGTTTTCTCGGAGCATAACTAAAAGTGGTTTTCATGTTAAAGAAATTGTGCAATGAGCTTCTGTATAAATTACAGCTCATTGTATTGTTTTTGTTGCATCTAAATTCTAGAATCATCGGACGGCACAATTGATTAAAATTAATGCAATCCAAAAACAATATTGTTCGTTTATTATTAAAAATCATTAGATATTTCTGTGAAATTATACTACAGGACCCAATGAAATTACAATAACTATAATCATTAAAAGCATTCCATATTTTTCTCTTTCTTATAATAGCTATTTTGGTGATAAGTCGCGCTAGCAGCTAGTTTTAAAAAATTCTCATCAGAAAACTTAGGCTTCCCCCCCACAAGCCCACCACCAGCGGCCGAGCGGTAAAGTCGCTGAACACTGGTAGTTCGGTCCGAGGTTCGAATCCCGCGAACGGGCTGGCTGCATGGGCGTTTTCGTGGTTTTCCCCATGTGTAACGTGTATACGAGCCAGTTTCCCTTAGAAAGTCCTCCACGAAAGCATATCTCCCCTTAGGCAGATAGCCCTAGTGTGCTTTGCCATAATTAAATACACCACACCACACCCACAAGCCCAAGTTTTATTTTTTACTATTCCGTGTACTGTTGACAACACTAGAACTAAGCTGATTTTATAATTTGATTAAACTTCATTTCAAAGAACAAAAGAGAATCGCAATACAGGAAATATTCTTACTAAGGCAAAAATATTTTACTTTGGGTAGCGGCAACACATTCCTTTTAAATCGCTGGATTTGTTAATCAAATCTGAAGGACTATTATTTTAGGCTTTGTCGAAGGGCAACACCTTTCTATTCAATTTCCAAGTTTTCTAATTAAACTTAAAACATGAATATCTTACGCTTTGCCGAGTAGTACGACATTGCTTTTAAATGGCTGTATCTGTTAATCGAAATCTCACTAAATTCTCACGAAACATAAAAATAATTAAAACGAAATTCGAAATTCAGGCTATGGGGTGCACATCTACGACTGAAGGACTGTATGTAATCAACATCTGGTGACTATAAGTGCATTCGTTTTTCCACAACAGGATTAGGATTATTTAATTATGGCAAAGCACACGAGGGCTATCTGCCTAAAGGGAGGGATGCCTTCGTGGAAGACTTAAAAAGAGAGACTGGCACGTATACACGTTACACATGGGGAAAACCATGAAAACTCCCATGCAGCCATCCCGTTCGTGAGATTCGAGGCCCACCAGCGGCTGAGCGGTAAAGTCGCTGAACACTGGTAGTTCTGTCCGAGGTTTGGTGTGTGTGGTGTATTTAATTATGGCAAAGCACACTAGGGCTATCTGCCTAAGGGGAGGGATGCCTTTCGTGGAAGACTTTCTAAGGGAAACTGGCTCGTATACACGTTACACATGGGGAAAACCACGAAAACGCCCATGCAGCCAGCCCGTTCGCGGGATTCGAACCTCGGACGGAACTACCAGTGTTCAGCGACTTTACCGCTCGGTCGCTGGTGGGCCTGTCCGAGGTTTGAATCCCGCGAACGGGCTGCTGCATGGGTGTTTTCGTGGTTTTCCCCATGTGTAGCGTGTATACGAGCCAGTTTCCCTTAGAAAGTCCTCCACGAAAGCATCCCTCCCCTTAGGCAGATAGCCCTAGTGTGCTTTGCCATAATTAAATACACCACCACCACTACACCAATCTCGGCATCCAAACCTCGGACCGAACTACCAGTGTTCAGCGTCTTTACCGCTCAGCCGCTGGTGGGCCTTTCTACTACAGGATGAACAAACATACATGCCGATTCTGCATTATTTAGTAATAGAGACTTTTTTGTTAGTTAATAATTTATTTCAAGACTTTCAAATCTATTTTGTATACTGCTTATAAATTCTCAACTCACATTAAAATTAGTTTTAATTAATTTTATAATAGCCGTTAATTTTTGGCGTCTTTGTTTCTGTTGATTATTGATTAAAATGTTCTCATGGTTATAAAAATCTTCACTAAGAAAAGGAGAAAGTAAAATAGTATTTTATGTTATCATTTTGAATCAATTTTCTCACCGAAAAATGCTAGCAGCGCAACCTGAACTCCTGGCAAGACGCAAATAGTTGTTTCTTACATACTTATGTATTACAATGAACACCTTAGCGCATTATGGCGATTCTTTTAAAGAAGAAAAACGAACAATGACTTTTGATGACGAAGCGTTATTTTATATATCTGTATAATTGCATATATATTTTAGGTTTTAATTGGATATTTATCATGGAAGTCCATCAATAAACCTTACAAGGAAGTTTTTGATTCTTTTGTTCTAGTGAAAATTTCATTCCGATTGCATTAAGAGATTCGATATTCCCTTCAACGATTTTGTAGATAAAATATTATATATTACTGTAAGACTTTTACCGCAATTTCTTCCATTGCAGGCAGATTCCACAAGTGTAAATTTTAAAATTAAATTTAGACAAAAACATTACAATTTTTCTATAAAAACTGCTGAAACTTGGAATGTAACAAAAAGAATGTAAACGAAAGTGGAGATGCTGCTTCTTAAAATAGAACTGTTATGTATTAATATTTTAATTACATATAACATTACATATTATTTATTATAAATAAGTATAATATAATTTATATATATGTATAATAACATAACACATATATATAAATTAATTTATATATTATATTACAATTATACAACATTATACATTGATTTTATTCATTTATTATTTTATTCATTTTAATTATTTAATTTTATTTATTTTAGTTATTTATTTAATCATTCATTCATTTATTTTATTAGTCCAAATGGGAAATTTGCCCAGAAGGACTATTAATTTCGTTTTAGCATTTTGCGTTGATTCACTACAAGCGTTGTTTCACTTTTCAAATTATTGAAACCAAATATTGTCGCCCTCTGTTATCTTTAAAGAAATTAAATAATGAAGAATCTGCATAAATGTATGTATGTTTCTCGCATTGTGATAAAAACAGCGGTACTTAGATCCAACAAATTTTGAATAACGTAATCCTCCTGCGAATATGGGCATCTGGAAGGTCAAATTTGAAATTTGGAATCTGTTTTATTATCGATTTCATATTTTGTAAAACTAGCGAATTTTTGATTAACAAAGTCAAGGATTTCAAAGCGAGCAATGGCAAGGTTGTAGAAAAAAAACATTTTTATCTCCAGCGCGCGAGACTGTGTATAGAAAATTCTAAGGATATGCTCATTTTAAAATTATTTTGTGATATTGCTCTTGAACTGAATTTTGTTTCAAATGCGAAGAACATGATAGTTAATGAAAAAAGGTAACGCACAAAATGTTAAAAAATCGCTCCTTTAGACGTAATTTAAAATTTGAAAATCTTTCAGATTTTTTTAATTTTTATTCATTATTTCAGACATTTTTAATTTTTATTATATATGTAATCTGAATATGAGTTTATGACTAACTAGCAGTAAGTACTTTTTATTTACTTTGGCTTCTTTCAATGATGAACCATTTCCCAACAATGTATATTTCAACATGCTTATGCTTTGCCTTTCTGAAGTTTCTCCATGTATCAATTTTTTTCCCTTAAAAAGAAATAAATTACCGAATGTGGAATTTTGCCACATGACACCATCTGCAAATTCGGATGAATTGCATTCCCGTACCTGCTACTTTGGGTACACAGCTTCTCAGTTTATCTATTAAAATTAGTCATTGAGACAAATTTTTGACACAGTAAGTTTTCATCAATACAGTTCAAAGATTGGAAATTTTTTTCATCTGGAAAAAGTTAGAAATAAAGGTCATTTCGTCATTAACGTGACCTGCCTGTAGATGACGAAGTTCCATGTAGGAAAACAGTTTTGCTTCCCAAGAAAAGATTTTTTCTGGTTTTCCAAGAATTGGATGTTACACCTATCTCGCATGGAATTTATTTTTGCTTCAAAGTGGAAGCTATTGATGAAAGAATAGATACAATAATATAAACGTATTTATTTCTGACTTAATATCTAAGCAATAAATTGTTTTAAGAGTTGGTTACTTTTTGTCAAAATTTACAAAAATCCAAGAAAACTTTAGAAAAATAATTTTTTTTTTTCAAAAATCTCTTTATGATATCGATAAACTATCTCATATTTTCTATAGTCGACTTTCATATATTTGGAGGTTCACTGTAGTAAATAGTATTATACAGACAAAAAACTGAAAGTGATATATATTTTTTTGTTGTTGTTGTTGCGAGTGACATTCACTACATTAGGGTCGGAAAATATTTACCTCAAGAGCCTTGCAAAATTTATCATAGTGATTTTACGTATCGATTAAATGAATTTGTTGTCCTTACCTTTCAATTTAATTTAATTTCTGTAAAGCATATATATAAAATCATTACACGCAGATTGTTAAAGAATCTCCACTGCAATTATTACTATTGTATAATTTCAACGAAATCTACCACCATCGATTACACGATTCCCTGAAGTTAAAATGACAGTTAAGAAGATACGTAAAATGTTTTATTGCTTCCCATTTCTTACATGCATTGCATACTATTGTGAAAAACAAATAAGAGAATCAAAATGCTAGTCGCTTTACTGTATATTATTCTTTGAGAAGGGTTCCTATGATAATTAAAGCCCTTGAATTTGCTGGGAAAGATTAATAATATTACAACTTCTACTTGGTTGTTCATCCCATTATTTAAACTCATATGCTCAGATGATAGGCATTAAGTGAATGCAGAATTTCTCTGAAGAGTAAAAATTAAATGCGCCTGTTACAAATGTATGAGGTTTCAAAAACGAAAATGTTTTCTTATCCTACTAATTTCATACATTTCAAACGTTCTTGCTCATATATATAAAATAATTTCAGAGTGATTTTTAGCAATGTTTTTCTTTAATTTTGTTGCTAGCATTCGGTTTAAAAATCTTTCAAATCAGTATAACCTTTTACACAAGCAACGAATTAGAAAACTATTTTCACAAACAATGGGAGCTGAACGTCACCTTTTAAGCACATGTTCGTTTGAGACAATTTGGTGAGTGTTATGTAATTGTTAAGTCTGAAATTGTAAAAACTTGAATATTTTCGCCATTTAAGGCACTTCAATAACTGGAAGTGTATGACTACGATCAATGTCGGTTTCAGTGCAGGCGGACGGGCTAGCTGCATGGACATCTTCGTGATTTCCCCATGTTTAATGTGTATACGAGTCAGTTTTCCATAGAAAGTTCTCCACGAAGGCACCCTTTCCCTTCGATAGAGAGCCCTAGTGTGCTTTGCCATAATAAAAACTAAACTAAACTAAGACTACGATAACGACTGCTAAAATGCCACAGTTGTATATGTATAACTCACTATAAGACTTTTCAAGATTATATATTTGAAAGTGTAGTTATTTATTTGTATAAATCGGGTTGAAACTTTCAAAACTTCTACCATGAAAAATGGGAAATTTCTACTTTTTAATCATTATTTTTCATAGCAAAACGGCACCCAAATTTTATTATGAGATATTAATCTTTAGCAATGCCGTATAATTAAGGGTTAAATATCAGCGTTACATACATTACAAAAAGAAATCAATATTTGTATATTTTAGTACTTGATGAAAACATAACGTATTTTTAATGAACCAACAGATCTTCTGCAAGAAATCTGAAGAATATTTTTGGATATTTTTCCTAACGAAATAGATTAAGTTGCGAAAAATTACTTACATCTTTAATAAAGCTCCGAAATTTCGTTTGAAATTGTATGAATCATAAGTAATATTCCAGAATTTTGAAAATGTCCACTTCAGTTCTGCTTAGAAAGTCCTCCACGAAGGCATCCCTCCCCTTAGGCAGATAGCCCTAGTGTGCTTTGCCGTATTCTTAATACACCACACCACCACTTCAGTTCGGAATATTTAGATTCATCTGTTGATCTTCTCTTTTGATTAATTGTTTATTAATTGTTAATTAATTAATAGGATTAATTAGTTATTAATTATTTGTATACACGTCCCTTGTTTCCGAACGGGGACGTTGACAAATACAAAAATTGAAAATACGATGCATACAACATTTATCCCCACACCGGCGACCGAGTGTCTGAATACTGAGAGTTCGTCTCGAATTCTATCCCAGGCAAATGGGTTCGCTGTATGATTGGTTTTAGTGGTTTCCCTCATATGTAATATATGTACGAACCAGTTTCCCTTAGCGAATCCTCGACGAAGGCATTCCTGTTTCTAGATATATAACCTTCATGTGCTTTGCCATATTTAAATAAGCTATTCTAATCTCACAGAATTTTAGTTGTAAGTTGATTTATAATTACCAAAAGTGATCTTAAGGTTTCTTTCGTTAATTACCGCAAAACGCTCGAGCATATTTTTCTAGCAAAATATGCCTTCATGCAAAGCTTTTCAGAATAAATTTCATCTCTTATATGCGTATTCACACAAAAATTTACCAAAGTAGCTATGTATCATACCAGTTTCAGGATAACCAATTAAACCAGCGCTCTGTAACTTTAGTAACTGAGCAGGTGGCAAACTTTAGAAATGGGTCGTCGGATGGTTAGATTTTATTTGGTGTATATTTATGCTGTTCTTGTTAGGTATTTAAAATTTAAATTAACTAATAATTGTTTCTTTAATTATATTTCTAATAAATTATTTAATTATCACTTTCATTTGTTATAAACTGAAAAGATGGAAACTATTCTTTCCGTATAAAAACTGCTACCTTTGCACTTACTTTTCAAAGGCTGGTTTCTCTGTGGACTCTATTTTATATTTAATGTGCCTCAATATATGAAATGTTCTTATTTTAGTTTGAATTTTATGTGTTCATGTATCTTTATGACACTGAGCCTAAATGTAAATGAATTAAAGAATAAAGTTTGCTAAGAATTATAGCTCTAGCATAAATTTTCAAGATAAATAGGTTGCGATTTCTTTCCCTACAGATGTCTTTAAAAATACATACAATTGTTGTTGTTATCGTTGTTTTATCTTCTCACTTGTCTGATAGTAACATCAGAACAAGCGCAGGAAATCCATCGTGGTAAGGAGAGCAAGATTGTGCTTGTCATTGGCAAGAGCTTTGAGCACCATACAGGTGACACTACGACATTGCTCAGTTTCGCCCCCCATTTTGAAAGACAGCATTCCAGGGGGACGGGTCGAGGGTCTTTCGCTACCACTAAGCTCTCTAAAGGAAATTGGGCTCCCCGCATATTTAGAGTACCTGCATGCCGCACAGTCACTGTACATTTACAAACATCCTCGCCTTCTCCGGGACTCGAATCTGGGTGCTTCGGTATGGCAGTCAGTGTCCCTAACCACTATCCAAGGTTGGCCGGAAATTTTTGTTGTTTCTCCATTGCCCCAATGCCATAGGGTGCCAAATTACTTATATCCATACTTTGACAGAAACAGTTCACTGAAAAACAGAATAATGAATCGAGTAATGATCGAAAGACTCTTGATTATATTGTTACAAATTTTATATGTATGTAAATAATTTTAATGAATTATAGTATCTTTTGTTCTTCCAGAAAAGTATATAAAGTTCTTCCAGAAAAATAAAATTACTGGGAAGATGTCTATTTAACATTGAGGTAAATCGCTAAATTGGAGAGATATCGCCAAATTGGTACTAGTTGAAAATTGGTGATGATCAAGTCAATCTATGTGTACACAATCGTACATCCATTGAATAATCTGTAATTTATACATAAACTGCTAGTTTCAAGTGTAAACAATGTGAGGAACCATTGATATAAAAACTATAATTATGCAAAAATGTGCAGTTCGCATCCGAATTTTTTATTCTTGACAGAACAGTTTTAATACAAAAGAACAACTATTCAATCCATAACATGAAAAGTCACTCCCTTTAAACTAATTCAAACAAAAGAAAAATTAATAGTATCCCTTTTCTATATCTTTCAGTAGGACAACAGACTATAATTCCTGCTTCCTACCAATCAGCGATTCCGGTATTTTGGAAACTAAAACTATTCCTTCATGGCGCCATTGTATTGCTCAGATGAGAACAAGATTGTATAGAATGCGGTGGAATCACGATTTGTGTCAAACGACCCGGAAAAACTTCGCTTCTTAAACAACGTTGTTCTGTTTTTGGCGGAAAAACCTCATTTGCTGCAGAATCCCGATGTTTATTTGTTTCCGGATGAGGTTATATGTAATCCCTTTTGCTGTGATTATGTCTACGGTTCACAGAGTAATTCTGCAGCAGGAGGAAATCTCTAGCAGTAAACATACAAGGGGATCATTATAGTAAAAGCATCAGAAAGAATTCTCCTTGAACTTTAGAAATCCTGATAAAAGTTTTTTAATCATCTCTTTCTGACACGTACTGTGTGAAATCCAAACCTTTACTCACGTGCAATGCAAAGTACTATTTCATGCAACCCCTTTTATTTTCTGTGAAACAAAATAAACATTAGGCCTAGAAAATGATTCAGTTGAATTTAGTTTAATTTCTTAATATTCTTTGCAGAACAAAAACCATTAATTTTCTATAGAATTTTCTTTAACTGTTTACACATTAGACAAATATTTAACATAATTTCATGTTCTAAAACACATTATTTCTTTCGCTGTTAGTCTGAGTTCATAACACCAATGTAATTATACAAGTGATATAAATCAGAACTATAAAGACAATGAACGAAAATTCCTACTCGGACTATATACAACCGTTGCAATAAATCTTTTATATCGCATCGAAAATAAATCAATCCTCATTAATGGATATTAGTTAACTGCTATTTTAAAGGTCAAGACCTCAGTTTTGAGTAAGTCCTTACTTTCAAATAAATCTATGCATCCGTTGTTCAGGTATACTTACTCACAAATAGAAATTCCATATAGTTGAGATGCATTTTCATCTTAAACAAAAAAAAAAAAAAAAATACACTTTCATTAATGGGCATTAATGAAGAAAAATTAACTTTTAAAGATAAAATAAATATTCAAGAAAGAAAAATTTAATAGCGTTAACACCGCGGGCTTTAAATTAAGTGCTTACATAGTAATTTATGCCGCAATGAAATATACAAAATAACTTAAATTAATCTTTATTTAAGAGTTAATAAAAACTTGTATTTTATAACTCATGTTAATATAACTTAATAGTCGATGGCCATGTGTTTAATTTAAGACAAAAGCATATTCCTTGAAGACAAAATTGTCCTTATTTTGAATAATATAAAGGCACTATAAGGATTATTTTAATTTTCTAATAGTTATTTTTGATTTTGAAACCCTTTCCTTTAAATTCTCGTTTTCCGCCTACAACTCCCTACCAGAAGGAGCTTTCAGTATCGCGTTTTAAATAAATGAATTAGAACCAGTATTTAATTGGAGGTTCATTCACTTCCGTTGTAGAGCTCAGAAGTTCTCAATAAAGCGTGTTCTGCCTTCCGGGCCACGTCGTTGCTTTAAGCCTATCCGGCTAAATTTTAGTCAGTTAGAATTAACTTACTTCCTTATCTTAAGCCCCAGTAGAGGCTTTCCTGTAAGCCCGAGAGGGTCCATCTGTCAAATATTTCTTTGAGTGAATAAAAGACTATTTTAACCCTTCCTTGGACTTGTCTTTATAGTTGTAAGAAGACCAACGAGTACTCGCTAGATTTTTCCCCGAAATTCTAATATCAAGAACACATGAATTAACTATATATTACTTTCAAAGAATTATCTCATGTAGTCAGGATAGCTTTACTGGATATGTAGCTCCAATAGTGGACTGCTGAATAGTGGTAGTTTCGATCTGGATTCGAGCCCAGGTGAACGGACTGGTGCATGGATTGTCTTCGTGGTATTCAGCGAATGTAACGTTAATACTTTTATGTTTTCCGTGTCTCCCTTAGAAAATTCTCCACCATGACATCCCTCTTTCGACAGATAGCTGTCGTGTGCTTTGCCGTATTCAAATAACACTTATAGCATGTATTTTTTAAACACACTTATTGTTCCTTAAATAGTTGGTATCTAAGTTTTTACATTATTTTAGTACCACTGTTACTATATTTAAAATAAATATCATGTTGTTTCTTTATTATCCCTCGTGTTCTGTTTACAGAACTTGAAAAGGAATTTTCAAAGAGAAATTGCAGATGGAAACTAACATTATTCTATTCCATTTTCGTATCCAGCTTGTTTGGTAAGTAGTGCCTTCAAACCAAACAACTTCATAGAATCATGATATTTAGATTTCAAGCAATCTTGAATTTTTGAAATGTTCGGTAGTGATATTTGTGATAACATGCAACTCATGTTTAGTTGCTATATGTCTAATGTGAGTGGGAATGAATTTCTCACTTCTTTCTGTGATCAAATATCCGCCAAAGTACTTCATACTGGCGACTTCAAACTACTTCAAAAAGCATATACCTGACTTGACGCTTCTCTATATTTTATTATAAGACCTCTGAAGCGTTATTATGGAAAATAAGTTATATAAAATATGCATCACTTGCTAGAAGACATACGGGATGGCCAAAAATAAAACCGGCCCGAAAAATTTGTATAACTCCGACACTAAATTTATCCTTGTTAATGAAGAGGAGAACTACCCTTCGCTAAACAGCCCATTTCATGCCATTTTGCCATTAATGTTTCCGTAGCACATTTGGCTCGAGGTATTGTCAAGACACTTCCAGTCTTAAACTCTTGATCTAAAACTTTAGTACATATTTTTCATTAATTGTGCTTCGCATATCATTCAACAATGCAGATGCGTTGTTTTATCGCTAGTGCGATTTTGTGTTGCATTCAATTATCTCTAAAGAACGGCTGTTTTAATCCCTAATGATCTCTATGCTGTTCAGAACATGTTTTTAAGAAATTCTGACAATACTTTTCCTGGCCAGTTTTATTTTAGCCACCTTGTAGAACGATACCATGCTACATAGAAATTTGATATTGTGAAACACTGTATTCACGACGTGTCTAAATATCAGCAAGAGACATTTCCAGCACTTTTTGTGAAAAGCATTATATTCCCATGTATTGTGATACTTTGTAAATAATATGTGTTGTTTTCAAGTTGAGTTCCAAATCAGTTTCCTTTGGTGCATTATCTAGTGAAATATCCTACATAAATTATTTAACTCTTCCAAAATCTAAAGTGATAGTACAGAGCGATTAAGTATTTATCGGAGCTACAAAGAGAAAAAAATCAGCTATATTCTGATCGGAATTTCATCTCCGAACCTCCCGATTGCTAGCCGCGCGTGTTTCAATTGCACTATAAAGGAACATGATAAGAAGAAAGATAATACCTTATATTCTCTCCCACACAAAAGGCGAGTGAGAAAGCGACGACCCAATTGCCAGATCCTGGTGGTTACCAACTCCTTTTTATTCGAAAGCCACTTGTCGACTTTTCGAAGACGGAAACCAAAGAAATTAACAATCCTGATTCGAACTCCGGACCTACTTACTGCTTTTCGAACGTACTTCCAATTACAGAACGAAATCACGCGGTAAGGAGGGAAAACACACCTCGTGAAAGGGTACAGTAGTAGAATTAAGTAGGTAGAGTTATCAACAGAAATATCCTTCCAAACCAAGGTCAAAAGTTGCTATTATTTTTATATTGTAACCGACAGATGCAATGGTTGATACTCTTTTCGCTCTTGCGCACCTCTTCATAGTGCCTGAAGTGTATTCAGGGCAATTTAGACCATCTATCAGTTCCAGTTCTGAAGTTCTATTTGAAAGTAATGTTTACGGTAATAATACGCTTACACTTATTCTCAAACGCTGTATTGTAATTTGACAGTATCTGCATTTAATTTAAAAAATTAATTAAATGCAGATACTGTCAAATTACAATGTCAAATGACTCGCAAATGGCAGTCCTGAAGAATAATTAAGACAAACAGTATGCACCATGTAGAGTATCGCATTTTGGGTTACATAACTCATTTGTATTCTTTAATCTCAGGCTTGAATCAGCAGTAGAGACTTAGTCAGTGTAGAACGATGAATTCTTTATTACTCGCAAATGGCAGTGCAATTAGCGTTTAGCCGTGATAGAACCTCTTCATTCTTTGATAACCCTCTTCTCGATATCTCCCATAAACGAAGAAGTCGTTTTCTTTGAAATACCATTTACATTATTTCAAAAGAAAATTTCCAATAAGCTAAAACATTTTAGAAAAATTTCAGCCAAAGGTTTCCTATAAATAAAAGAGTTTAAAGAAAAGTACTTTCACTTCGAAGGATGGTGCTTGAAATTGAACTTTAACCAAACAGATCCTCAGATCAGGCGACTTTTCTTTGAGACTTATTGAAGTGTGAAGTGTACAAAAATAAACTCTGTACAATCGGACAACATAAAAAGACGTTACACAAAAATGATTTAATGCGCTTTGAGAAATGTGTTTCGAAATTTGGCGAAACACGTTTAAGTGGTTTCAGAGATAGAAAGAGAGCATTTTCAGCATAATTTATGCGAAGGTCTTATTTTACATCTTTATAGGTAAGCGTGTGCAAATTTTTAAATCATTAGTTCAGCAGCATAATTTTTAAAAAGAAATGAGTTTTGGGCCTTTAGCTAGAGAATTACTTTGTGCATGCATAGCTAGATCCGACACAAACAACAATATGCATATGATTCTCTATTTTTAATAACTCTCTTTTATCCTAATTAAAATAGTTTAAGAGCAAGTATTCATCCAATAAGACGAAATTCTTTACTTCAGCAAGAGATAATTATTTGTCTGGCTTCAATTAACCTTCTAAGATAAGAAGTCTAATTAGCCTGGATAGCGAAAAGGACCTAATCGAATTTTCTCTGGATACTTTGAATTTAAAAATTCGATATCAAGAGACTCTTGAGAGATACAGCTAGATGCATTAAGTGAGAAAAGTCCTTGAAAAACATTCAGCGATATAATGGGATTTTCAACTGCTTTCTGCGTGTCTTTGGCAAATTTTGAAAGTTCATTTAAGTTGGAAATTAATTTTGTGATCTTAAAAATGACGTTTCATAGTATGAAGATTTTCTCATTTTTAAGGTAATTGGAAGAAGAATTTTTTAATCGATTTTATGAATAACACCAGACATACACGTAATTAAACTTGCCCTGTGTTTGGGTTGCTTTCCTGCATAAAAACAAAGTTTTAATGCTTTTTTCAACTATTATACTCTATTTTATAGATAGTTTTCAAATACTTTTATAAGATATTTCTCCCGCCTTCTAAGCGTGCCCTCGTGGTGTAGTGGTCTGCATGCTGGGCGCGTATTCCAGAGGTCTGTGGTTCGATTACCGGCGAAGGTGTTGCTCATTTTTTACATCTCCTGCTTCCAACTAACCTAATATCTCTACACATTAATAAAGCGTTTATTAATAGAATGCAAAATCAGGCATTCACTCTGCTCCGATCAGATTTTTATCTGTAACAGTTCAGGTCTAACGTTCGCATACTGATGGAAAACATTTAGTAATATTTTATGCTAAATTTCTGATAGCGTAACAAAAAGCTAATAAGGAAGACAAATCACATTAGTCATTGCATCTCGGGATATTCAGATATTGTACCTAGCTATCCGTTAACACATTAGTAAAACCATACATGATTTTGCACATGTTAGTATTTCTCGCGCACGCGCTGTGTATCCGTCCAGTTTTTGATCTTAATTACTGTCGAAGGCCGATATAGAAAAGATTCAATAAAATTTGCAATGTTTTCTATCCAAATCACTTTCCAAAATCTCTACCAAGAACTGCAAAAATGGGAGTTTATTGATAAAAATATTTTTGATAAATACGAGTATAAAAACAATGATACTTTTCGGTGAAATACATATAGTCAAGGCAATACAGGTCAGATGGGGACCTTACCTGGAAAAATTAATGATAGTTCTAGAAATAGGTTCACTTAATGTTTTTTGGATCGCTGAATTCATATCTTTAACTTCACACATACACACAAAAACATTCCCTCTCAAAATGTAATAGTATTTAATTTGTCGTAAATTTTATCTCCTTACCAAATTTTTAGGCATGTTACCTCTCAAATCTTTTAAAAAAGAAGGATTTTCAAAATTTAGGAGGAGGGAGAATTATGGGCCGAATTTTTGATGGGAAATTAAAAATTTGGATTCTGCAATAAAACAGCAACCCGAAACGCAAAACGCCTCTTTCCAGAACTACCATAAATTTTTCCAGGTAAACCACTTTGGCCTGCATTAATTTGTATGCGTATTGAATAAACTGGGAGACTATGTAAATTTTTGTAAAGTTTTTCCAACTTTGATAAAACACACATATATAAAATAAGTATTCCATGTATTAAATACGCTTGAACAGTAATACATAAGACACGATGCGTAGTGACATTTTTATTAAATAACTAGCAGCTATGCTGCCAGCCTTCGTATGGCTTTTAAATGTATCGTAAAAACGCCTGAAGGAAACACCAAACGTTAAATTTAAAAACTGCGCAAAATTTTACTCTGCAGAAAACTTCAGACAAAAAAACACTAATTTTTAAAAAATATATTACATATAAAAAAATTAACCAACTTTCCGTTGAAGAAAAAAAAATCATACAGAACTTTACAATATCTTACAAATAAGCAAAAAATAACATGAAAGAAACTCAAAATTCCGCGCAGAATTTTACTCTGCAGAACAACTTTATCAAAAAATAATCAATAAAACTATATTATGTATATAAAAAAATCTGATGTGTACACCCCATGACTTCCTTGTACGGAATATTAAATTATACGCATTTTTTCTTGCATTTTGTTTAAACTTATTGGATTTAATTACATCTAATTCACCGACAGCGCATAAACCACAATAGAATAAATGCATTCTTTAAAATTCACTTTGTTTCCCATAGCGACACTCTGGCGCTAGGTTTACTTAACAGTATTATATTTCGTTCATATCATAACTCTGAATGCACAAAATTTATATCATTTAAAGAATTGTCTAATCGTTACCACATGTTCTATTCAAATACTATAATAAAGCTAGAACTATGTATAAAAGAAATTAAGCAAAGAAAAAAAAAGAAACAGTTTTTCACAGACGATTGAGTATTTCTCATTCAATTAATTCAGTTCTCACTTCGCGACAAGGCTAAAATACATAAAAACTCAAAATATCTGTATTATCAAATATCTGTAATATCTGTATCTCAAAATATCTGTAATATCTGTATTAAAAATTACGAAGTAAATCTTAAACGCTTATTTCCTGTAAAAAATTCAAGAAAGGATTAAGCATGATTTAATTGGTAATAATAAATGAATACGTTATCTTTGTTGCTGCAAAGCTAAGTTTTTCTAGATTGGCAACAAATCCACTAGTCTCCTGTTTCAAATGGAAACATCAATGGCCGCCATAAAAAAAGGCTTAGCGGCACTTAGACAACTTTAAAATTGTTGATAATTCTAAAAATTTTTGCATAGAGATTTACTAAAGGCATAAAAACCTTAACCGGGAGAGGAAAACAACATAATACAATCATTTTTAAAGCAAAAAATGTACAATTTACAAACATATAAGAGTAAAGAAACTGAGATCACTGAGCCGGGTTACTGAGTGGATATATATATATAAATATATTTATATACGTTTGGTGAGGCCGATTGCAACCAAAATACGAGGTGCACATCTACATGTTATAGCACCCCTATATACAAAATTTCAACGTTCTGAGGCTACTCGTTTTTGAGTTATGCGAGATACGTACGTACGCACGAACAGACGCCACGAAAAATTCTCTTCAGAATTCACTTTAAAGTGATTTTTTAGTTTTTTTGGAGGAAAAGAGTCTTTTCTGTCCTTACGTACAGATATCACGCAAAAACATCGTTAAATTGCATTCGAAAGCGGTCCAAGTGGATATTTTCGTTGAAATATGCTGCCTGAAGCTTTTCGCGATTACAATACTTCCTTTTTACTTCGTAAATGGAAGTAAAAATAGCTATGAAACATTATTTGTAACTAAATTCATCATATGCATTCATTTCGATACATTTTTTGATGTGATAGTCTTCAAATTTTTCCTCTACATAAAGTAATACTAAAATATTTGGATATCCCGCTTCCAATATTATGTTTCATACAGACTCTGCAAGGTTTTCGAGGACTCTTTTTTATCGAAACTTTAAATTTTTTTCAAGTTTTTGCTGCCTCATGTCATTTGAGTGTCTACCATGTGGAACCTCAAGAGAAACGCGTCTTATTTAATCTAATGAACTTGTTTAACTTTCTGGATCACATCGTAAATTACTGTCTTCATACCTGATCCGTTCTTTGCAAGTTGTTGTAAAAAAGGGGGGATTTTTTGGGGGGGGCGATGGAGATTTCTAATTTTGTAGAATGCAAAAATAATTCCATATCGAGGAAAGTTAATGTTCCGCCTTTATATTCTAGGGATACTTAGGAAATACTAACTTCTTGTAAGAATGCTATGCGATGCACAAAATGGTTGCGTATATAAATTTAAATTATAACTGATAATGGGAAAAATTGAATGATCTTGTGTGTAATCTCCTAGATGGTAGCAAAAATATATGGCACCACGTTTACATGGGTAACTCCTATAAGTGTAGAATTAACAGATCATTTGCTTGCAAAAAAATTAGAACGTATGGTACTACACGAAAAATTCGGGAATTGCCAGTAGACGGGTAAAAGTTAAAATTTGAGAAGAGAACAAGATGTTTTCGTTGAAAAGGAGACGCTCTAAGAAGACTTCAGAAGATAAACTGTATAAGAAGTGTCAGAAGTGTGTTTACTACAATCATCAATTGCCGTTAGTATAAATTTTCCACCATTTGTAGCTACAGTTTACATTGGTTCGCAAAGATCGGTATCCAATGAATCTAGTATTTGAAATTTTGATAAATATACTTTCTGATAAATGTTTCTCTAAATGCTTTGGTAGCAATACTATCCTCGCATGTCAATGCATTGGAGCAGGGCGTATTATTCATATATTTAGCCATAGCTTCTTTAAACATTCTTAAAATAACTGTAAGATTACCGTGACTTAATTACATATGCCAATCATGAATGCATTCTGCATAGGTTTGTTTCGTACAAAGAACATGCTCCCTTTCCTTTGTAAGGATTATGTTAATTTTATTAGCAGTTAAATTTTGAGTTAAAGTTCCTTTCCTATCGATTCTTAACTTCAACTTACCATTTCCGCCCAGAACGTAGTTTTTAAATCACGTCTGAATACATAATGAGGAAGAGCGGTATTTAACCGCGAAGTTCTTCGGTCTTAGAGAGAGATGTACCAAGTATTCTGTCTGCACGCGTCCGCCTTTTCTAGACTACTCTCTCGTAAGATATTATCACACTCGGCCGTACTTTAGGCCCTTGATAGCTTCGCAGCCTATTAACGTTAAGGGGGCCAACTCTGTTAGAATTCTGCTAGCTTCTGCTATACCTCTTTAGTTTAGATTAGTTTAGGTTAATTTTTGGTATCTTAAGTTCAAGCCGAAGTGTAGGCTTTATTGTACACTCCAAAACGGAGTTTTGTTAAACTTTAGTTGGAATAATAAATGGCTAGTTTACCCTTCTGTCTTGTTGTTTCCTGTCACACGAACTCAAGCGATTATTCGCTTATCAGTCCTTAAGATTCTTCGCTTCCAACAGCGACTTAGAATTACAAAGTGAGGAATTCTAATTAAAAAGATATATATAAACATTCTCTGAGAACCTTAAAAAGATATAAATCTTCTCTGATGTAGCCAAATATTACCATTCTTAACAATATGGCGCTCCGTACCCTTAAATGTTACTTTATAACTATTCATTATTCCTATCAGTTAGTTTTTCAAGGATAATAAATTTCCAGATAGTTGCGGGACAAAAAGTACATTTTTATTGTCATCTGTATTTCTTCATTTTAATTATTTTAGTATTTCACTACGCAATTTTCTTTTCTCATGCTAAACACTGTATATTTATTAGGCATAGTTATTCACTTAGAAATCGATTTACTATCAGTATTGCTGAACAGGCTTATATCATTACACATAATGGCTCCAGAATCGATACAACAATAACCATGTAAATTATTCCCACTTTTAAGAACAGTTTTGATTAGAAACTTGTTTCGAAATTCACAGCTGCATTGACCTTTTTGCTTCTGTATATGCTTAAGTTCCGATCTCGCAGATTTAATGCAATCAGCCTTTACTTGTTATAGTCTCTCTAAAAGAAGAAAGTGTGTGCTTTATTTTTGTCAGTTGAAATGTTACGAGTAGAGGAAGAACATGATTTTAAAGCTTTATTCTCATTATCTGTATCAGTTTCTTTAGTTTCATTTTGACCAGTCTACTCTTCCAACAATTTATTCTTAACTAATTCAACATTTAAATCTACTTCTGCTCTTATTTCTTAATCTGTCATTAATGTAACATAATTTCGTTTGCGGAGTCGTTTGCCCGATTCGTTGGAGTAGCGGGCTATCGGATGGCTGGAAACGGGGATGTCACAAGCTGATGCTGCTAGATGTCTCAATGTCTCGCGTAGTGTGACCCACCGACTATGAAATCAGTTTCCATCCGAAGATTCTATGTCTAGAAGACATATTCCATGCAGACCTAGAGTTACAACACTTCTTTAGCTCTTTCTCCCCTAAGGAAGAGTAACATTACTGTTCCTCAGCTCATGGCAGATCCTTTAATGGCAACAGGAACAAGAATCGCAGCTACTACAGTGCGCAGACGCCTACACAATACAGACCTGTATGCAAGTGTTATTATTAAGCTTCAAGTTATTTGTTTTCTTAATTCAGTTTTGATCAGTTTGCTGCGCCTCGAATTCTTTTGGCCAAAATCTTTACCATATGTACTGAGTACCTTACCATGTGCGCAGATTTCTTTACCATCTGTTCTGTTTTGCATAATCGGGACCCTGTTTACGCTGGCGTCTCTAGCATAGAAATCTTCTATTAAGAGATTGTTTTACGTGGGGTGAAGATTCGTCAGTTAGGCTGCTCTGCATAGTGGAGAGCCTTCCCCCATTTCCATCAGCAGAGGAGGTTGACCCAGCGGAGTGGCCTTGGAGGTTGTACTGTTGAACCGCGTTGTTCGCCAAATTCTAGTAAACGGCGAAATCCTTCTCCTGAAGATTCATCTGTTTCGTTGTTTGGGGTTGCCGTGCTTGGCGTTCTTCCTGTCATCATACTTGCCAAATATTTCAAGATCTCGCCAGGTACAAAAGTTGCTGCGCAGTTGGGACGAGAGACGGAGAGCTGCGGAGGAAAAAAGTCACGCCAACTGAACAGCGTGGCGAGTAGCAGCGCCTGTCTGAATTCAAAGGAAATGCTACCTTCTTCTATCATTTTCATAGCTGACCTGAGAGAGAGACGAAACTTGGGGCTTGAACCACAAGAGAAAACTCTGAAAACACCCTGCTAAGCTGAAGATATTTCTTTTCATTGAGATAAAAATGACTGTTTAGAACCAGCAGCCCAGGTATCTGCCTGAAGGAAACTGCAGAATGTAGATTCTAGCCGCCGCCCCAGTGGCCATTGCTTAAGTAATTTTCACTTAGTATTCTTTTTCTTTCCAGATCCCTGCTAATTGTAATCCTGCAACCTTTTCTATGTAGAATTGATGATTATGAACTCCAGTGAGGGTCCCTTCCACTATTTTTTGAATGTTCATTAATTATAGAGGTATGTGCCTGTTTAATTTGTCGTGTCAGCTAACCATGTTAACTTTGATGACCGCCAGCACCCAAAGTAAAAATAAAAATGTAACTGTAAACCTTTGATGTCACTAAATAAACGTAAGATTGAGTTTTGTTTTTAATTTTAGTTAATTTTTGACACTGGACCATATACTCTTAATTTACTGGGTTTAAATTAGCTTACACAACGCAATGCTGTTATTTGAAATTACTGTATTGTTTATGTTCACTCTGATAATTACAAGAATTGTTCTTGAATGTTATTTACGCAGTATAGATGTCATATTGCTCTATCTTGAAACACTCTGAGAAATGTTATTGATGTTAAACATTTGTACACTTTTACCATTTTCAATAGTGACATATGACATACTTTCACTCAGTGCTATGCATATTATTTTTAGTGTTGTTGATTAGTGCACTTTACGGTCAGATTGAAATATGTTATACCATTCACATGATAATACACCACACAAGAAGGTTTGTGTTTCCTTGACCCGAGGACACAGAGGTGCCCGTTTTGTTGAGCAAGAAAACACGTCTCCTGGACCAGTTGACAATGGGCGTCTGTTCTCTTCATAGAAGAGTCTAGGTTCACATCGGAGAGTGATTCAGGTCATCAGGTGATTTGGAGGGAAAAACGTTTCAGATACAACCAACACCACATTGTGGAAAGACACAATTACAGAGGTGGTGGAATCTCTCTCAGTGGTCACACTGACTTGCATGCGTTCCGTGGAGGAACTTTACCGGTGTGAGATATCGAGACGAGATCCTTGATCAATATCTCCGACCATATACCGCTGCTATTGGTCCTGAATTTCATCTGATGGACGACAATGCGCGACCGCACCGAGCTCAGCTTACTAAAGAATATCTTCAGGATCACGGTATGGAGCGGATGGAATGTCCAGCTCAGTCCCCAGACCTGAAACCATTAGAGCATCTTCGGAACTACCTTGGGAGACCGCTAATTTAAGTCCTCCTCCAAGATCGTTAGATGTGCTTAAACAAGGATTAATCTGTGTCTGACCATTGCTTACCATTTCACTGAGAGACAACTTAATTGACAGCATGGAACGTCGCTGCTTCCCAATGTATTTCAGCTAGGGGTGGACACAATCCTTATCAGAACCCATTTTTGTAATGTTATCACCCCCATATTTCCTCAAAATCTATAATATAGTTTCTCCAAGATTAGATTTCTGTGCCAAGAGTGCAACTTTTTGTTTTAATTCATGTTTGTGTTGAACTTTAGAAACCTTCTATGTGACATTCATTAAAGAACTGTTTGGCGAACACGTCCTGTAAATTTCTTGTTTCTATGCTGCTTCATTCTCAAATTAGACACAAAAAACACACTGTTCCTTAACTTTTGGAGGGCAGTGTAACGAAGCGAGGTAACGAAGTTGTCAATGCGCTTCTAACAATTCTGTCTTTAGCATGATATAATTTTTTTCCATAGCCTCATTTTTTCCCTGTCGAACATTTGCTCCTTAACACCTAAATCCATCAGAAATTTTTCGGAATAATAAATTATTTCAGTCCTTAGTCCTCGAAGTAACTTCCTTACTAAGAAGTTTACTTTCCCAAAGTTCTTAATTCTAGAGCAAGTGGAACACTCTGCAGTTTAAAGTCAGTCAAATAAAATATTACTTTTAAATAACATTTCTTTGTCCTTTGTATACATGGTGTTTTTTCTTCAAATGTTTGAAATTTTATGATATCATATTTTACTCTGAAATACGTCTTTGAGAGAGAGAACAATTTAAACAGCACAATGACAACTCAACACCACTACAAAAAGAATATTTGTGCAAGAAGTCAGATAAAATATTCCATCAAAGTTCTGTCTGTGAGCTATTACGTTTTTTTCGTACCTGATACTTTTACTGATGGTTGCATTATCCCCATATATTACATTTTTCACTCCAGTTAAGAGTAACTCTGATGTAAAAGCTGTATTTTAAAACAAACCATATTCTATTAATTTCAAACATCATAAAAATTTCTTCCACTAACAATCGGATATTTTTTTTCATTTTACATCCTGCGATGTAGTATATAGGGATTGATCTTTATTTATCAGCAAAACCTAATTCTTTTCTAAGTTTTCAATAGCCAAATGGAATTTCCAATATCTGAAATGTGTTTGATGGAGCCATCAATATTGCTGTAAGACATACTAATCGTATAAGATAGAGCTTTTCACCATTTTAGGAAAAAAAAATAGTGAATGATAATTATAGTAAATTTCATGTAGCTTTTTATACTGCACTGAAACGTTATGAATGAGTAAGATCTCCTACTTTTGTTTTCAAGGTCGACAAACCAAAGGTAGATAAAAGTTATTGTTGTCGTAGTTGCTTGAATTGAATACATAGACTGAATCTATTGTGTTTTATTCTCAATTTAAAAACTAATTTTTTTAAGAATAATATTTTTCATAATATTCGACATATTAATTTCGTCATAAATATTTTCCTGAAATTAATATTAAAATATAAATTAAATTTTTAAAACATATACAGGAACTTCTAGAAAAGCTCATTATTGATTTTATTGCCTTATATATTTGCGCTAGATTCGTATTCTCAATCCAAGTTTATCAAATACAACATAATTTTATAAACTTTGTGTTTTAAAATATTACACAAAAATAAACTTTGTTTAAAAAAACAAAAAGTTTATAAAAATGTTCATTAAAAATGAAATGAACGCTCATTTTATGTTAATTTCAACTCCGTGAGTAGGCGTTCTGTAAAAGTTCTTTACCTTAATTGAGAATTAATTTTTTTTAATTCGAGGTACGGGCTTAGAATTAATATGTGAGGAAATAAAGCCTCTTATTTAACTTTCTCGAATGGTCCATATAAATTCAGGTTAGGGCATTATTGAAACTGTTGATTGCTGGTTTCCTCTATATTTTTAATTCCAGAAAACATGAAAACAAACTGTACATTTTTCCTAATAGAATACAAAATAAACCCATTTTATGAAGTCACGGTATATCCATATGAATTTCCTTTTAAAATTGCAAAAAATTATTAGATATTTATGCATATGAATATTTAAAATTTCGGAAACGAAATCCCTGGAGAATCAAAGAGGAAAAAAATATTTTTTGATCTTCTGTTAAAAACGTGATACTATTGGATATTCAAAATCCCATTGGTACATCTTCTTTTATAGTTATTTTTTCTTGAAATGCAATTTATTAATGTGAGAATTATCTCGATGACTTTTCGCATTAGTTAGTTCGAATTCCGGAGAAAGGTCTGCTTGCACGGGCGTTTTCTCAATGTGAAAAGTGTATACAAGCCAATTTCCCTTAAAAAGTCCTCCACGAAGGCATCCTTTACCTTAGCAGGTACTCGAAGGCTTTACCATAATTAAATAAACCAAACTCTAATCTACAGATCGAATGGTGGGCATCTCTTCGTCTTAAGAAAAATATACTATATGGTTCTCACAGTATTCTTTCTAAACGAAAATATCGTTTCGCTATTCAAAATAATCTATATTCTTAAGAAGTCTTACAGAAGAAACAGAAAATAACTAACATATAAATAACAGGTTACATTGCTAAAATAATCTGTACAATGTGTCTTTTTCGTTATCCTTATTTGAAACGAACTCACAATGTTTGTTTCAAATAAGTAACTGTACGTTTAGTTTTAAAATTTAGATGGAAGATATGAAGCCTATAAGCATTTTATATCATGCAATAGTTCAGAGTTAAATAAAATGGTAAAATAAACAGCAAAATAACAGTCTAAAAAAGTACCAAACAAGGCATTATCATTCTCTCTTCCGGAAGTCAGGTAACCGAATTTGAGTAAATACGTTCAGTAAACACCTTTCTTCCTTCGTTTCAAATTCCCCTGTCCCCTTCTTTAAATCACCTATTTCCGATCGGAATGAATAAATATCTTCTCGATGTTAACCCCGAAAAGCGGACTCTTCAGACTTTCGTACTGCTTGCCTTCTCCTTTCGAAACTGCAAAGAATGCAAATGGGGCGCAAGGTAAAATTCGTCGAGACTTGATGGGGATTCTGCAAACAAAAGAGATCTCCAGGTAACTCAAAGGAGCGATGATAATTGGATTTTTGTTTTCTTTTCAAATTGTCTTCCTCTTAAACAAAAGGAGCAGAGTTCCTGCAGCCAGTGATTATTGTTAATTCTTTCCTCTTATGTTCCGACTAGATATGGTAAAAGGTTCCGCAGGCTATTAGAAAGCAGTGATTTATGTACATGAAAGAACATAAAAGTCAATAGCATGGTGGAAACTGTCATGAATAAATGAAACTTTATATTTACTTCAATAATTACTGATTCATGGCAGGTAGTACGCTGAAACAATTGAAATCTTTGTATTCTAAGCAAAGTTGTTTAAAATTTAGTTTTAAAGGGTGTAATATTTGTTTGTGTGATTTAATTTAGAAAAAGTTTATAATACATTTTCATTTAATTTTAACTGAAAGTATTTTATAATACTGCTTAGTTTTTGTTCAAATTTTGAAGGTATTTTATTTAATTCTAAAAAAGGATTTTATTTTATTATAAGACATCGACTCGTCACCCTTCTGTTCTTTCTTCTTTTCTTTCATGCAGAGAAAATAAGAGCAACTGAATTTAACGCCGTGAAACCAATTTTTAATTCCTGTAAACTTAATTATTAGATTAATTTTAGTTGTTCAAAATACTAATTATTGGTTTCTGTTTTTCTGTTATGGTGCTCAAACCAACTAGCTATATGGGAGAGTATTTTAAGTTTTTATCGTGTGTAACACAAAATAAATGTGGGCAAATTTTTGTTAGAAGAACAATGTACTCTTCCGGTCATTCCAAATGCGTCGTAATGAAGGATGCGTGTGATAAACTTAATATGTGTATTATGGGTAAATCATGATAGGCCTAAAAATGATTAGTATTATAGCTCATATAGACTGCTGGCCATTAAAATTGCAACACCATGAAGGAAAGCAAATGCAAAAAAAAAAAAAAAAAAAAGATATCTACTGCACATAAACTGTACGGCATGAAGACAAAATTATTAAATTTGTAGTCATTTTGGAGGATTGACTCCGTTAGCTTAGCTGACACAAAAATTGACTCCGTTAGCTCAGATAAACCCCACTGGGAACACGGCCCTTTATAGCTGCGTATGCTAACCACTTACATCAAGACAATGCATGAGCGGGAATGCGATAATTCCTTGTAACGTCACATATTTATTAACGCTACAGAACTGATATGTTATGTTAGGTAATTCGAGCACACGAGAGCTATCTCGCCTAATGGCAGGAATTCCTTCATGGAGACCTTCTACGAAAAACTAGTACGTATTCTCTTGGAAAAACCAGGAAAACAAGCATTTTGTCAACCCTTTCGCCAAGGATCGAACCCGTCTCGAGTATTCGGCGATCTTATCCCGTCGTCCACTATTAGAGCGGTGTAGAACTCTTGTCAATGATTATTTGAAGATAGATGATCAGTACATTCTCGCGTTTACTGCAAAATAATGATGTATTGTCTTAGATGAGATGACAGTTTCAATAATAAGATTCATTCTACTTATGTTCTGATAAAGATTTGGCGCCAAATCTGAGTATTTCTTCATTCGCAAGAAGAAACCTCTATTAGAAATAAAAGCAAAATTATTAATATCTTAATCTCATAACATTATAGAAAACCAACGAATTGGGGAAAACGTTTGTAAAAATAAATCCATTGAATCAATGTAAAGTACTTCACTATAAACTCTTCAGCAAAATTTTGATGCTGCTCAAATTGACGACGTCGATTTATTTCTCAAGCTTAAATTTTTCAAAACTGTGATAATTCTAACTTGTCTTCTACAAAATATTAGTTTGCCAGTATCTGAAACCTAAATAGTCAAACAAATGTCCAAGACACATCTTTCATTGTGAAAAATTCTCTGGGGCTCTTCGGACGCTTCTGTGTTTACTTTGCTGGCACACTTTATTACTCCCATTGGACTAACAATACGGCAGGCACTTTAGGACATTGTGACTGGTAGTTGTTAAATGGTAATGTGCCATGGTCCACGACCAAAATTAGTCTTCACTTATGGTTGAAGAGGGCTTTAATGCAATCTTAATACAAAGAATCGAATTCATATTAATTAAAATACTCTTGCAGTTACTTAAACTAGTAGGACTTCACTGCTTCATTTATATTTTTAGTGTCTCTTTCAGAATTTTTATTCATCTATTTCCTCAGTTACGCTTAACCTTTCTCACTTTCTGCTAATATATTAGTCTTCTATTAAGCTTCTTTACTGTCATTTTATTTAACAAGCAGGCTACAAAATTTCAAATGCTAGATCTCTATCGTTGGCTTATATAACTGATAGAATTTTCGATAAATGACACTGCACATTTTGAGTAGTGAATGATAGTGAAAATGACTGCACACTTTGAATGTGGTATTTGCTTTCTTTTCCTATGCATTTTATTTGAACAGCCAGTATGTCTTCAAGGGGAAAAAATATATTCCTTCTTGTGTATTGTAATGGAAACAAATGAGATATTTTACTAATTAAAAAATACTAATTAGTATTAATACTGACGTGATAACTAGTAGTATGTTATTTTATCAGTGAAACGTTTTATTAAACATTTGTATTTTTACGATCAAGTTGTTTATCTATTACATAAAATAAGTTCTTTACCTGTCTTTTTTTTCTTTCTTTGTTAAGCACTTTCTTCTACTGGAGATAAAAATGTATTTTTTGCGTACAGTGTTGCCATTTCTCGCTTTGAAATCTTTGAGTTTGTTAATCAAAAATTCGTTAAAATTTTACAAAATATGAAATCGATAATAAAACATATTCAAAATTTAAAATTCTGCTTCCAGGTGCCCATGTTCGGGTGGAGAATAATGTTATTCAAAATTTAATTGTTCTAGATACCGTGCTCTAGGTACCGTCGTGTTTTCACAATGCGAGAAACAAACATGCATTTATTTGCAACTACATTTATTTTGCGACTGCTACCAGCTAATCAAACTGTTAATAAATAATATTATTTGAGTGTATTGCGTCGGTTTCGAGAAGCATTCTGTGGAAAACATCCGTAACTGGGGAGATGGAATTGATCCATGATCTGAGGCAATCCATGATTTTATCACCACGATAATGTATTACTTCATAGTGCTGTTGCTATTCATAAACTTTCGGCTAAAGCTTTTATAACTATGGCTCCGGAAGCTCTATATTCATCTTGTTTGATACTGTGTAACTTTATTTCTATACTTAAAACTGTCATTTCGTTTCAGATGTTTCCGTTATACTTTCTCCCTTCTTCTAGTATGCCTTCCTGGTGTAACGGTAGCAAACTCAGCGCATATTCGAGAGTTCAAGGTTCAAGTTCGGGCGAGAACATTGCACATTTCGCTAATCGTTTTTAAGTTATGCGGGACGTAAACGTATAGACATATACATAGACATCGCCGAAATAATTAATGGATTAAAGAAGGAAAAATGATTTACCATATAGTTTTATGGGAACAAGAGATTAAAAATAATTCCCTTTGCAAAATTTATCTGCAATTTTATATCACGAATAATAAAAGCGTGGACCACTCTTAAAAAATTTATGAGGATTATGATTTACACATTTTGAAAAACTCAGTTATTAGATTTGGATACTTAGATATGTTATTTAAGCTTTTATTTTTCGTTATGCAAAATTGTAAGATGAATTTTGCGAAGAGAATTACTTAATCTCGTTAACCCATATGATAAATTACTTTTTTCATTTCCGTTCATATTCCGCTCCGTTCCGTATTTTATGAGCTTAATAAAATTATGACATATATACTAATTAATTATATCTTATTATTCCTATTTCTCTCTTCTAGTCTTAACTACGCATTATCAATCAATTTGTTCAATTGAAAAATCAATTTTCAACAATGAATGATCGCTGTTTTACTTCCAACAATTCTTTTTAATATTTAAGAACCTTACGATAAAATATATTATACCTAACTTTGAACTAAAATTTATACTTATCATCTGCAATTAAAGCATTCATGTGTTTAATCTTTAACCATCTTGGACAGAGTGTTCACATTCTCTCCACTTCCTCCAATTCATTATTATTGATTGTTCATTATCCTAATTATTATTCATTTTATACAAGTCAGCTTTATGTCACCCAGTTCCTGAATTTCAAGCTTTTACTCTGAGCTGCTAAGAGTAAGCAGCTTGACTTGAGAGTAATTTTATACTTAGATAAATTACTATATCCACTATGCATTATTTTTGGCGAATTACGTATGCTAGTCCGATTATTGGCCTAACAAGCGGCTAGTTTAGAAGGAAATTCTAGAGAGTCACCCCTAATTAATACTTTTTATGATTCTTGTTTTTAAAAAGATGAAAAATTTATTTCACAACACATAAAAATTTTTAATTCTTATAAAATGTGGTTTTTAGATGTTAGAATACTAAAGTCTCTTAAAAGAATATTTTGCTTTATAATAAAATTAAGGAAATGAGCTTTTAAAATGAATTGCTAAGAGAAACCTATATCAACTTATAAAATATTAAAATTAAAAAATGAGATAGTAGAAGGAAAGGAATAGTAAATGCAAAATCTATCTATAAAGCTAGAGGGAAAGAGCATTCATAAAACGGTAGAAGACTTCTACGGGAAGCTTAATTTCTTTGTAAGTAATTCTTCCTACCAAAGGAACAGAAATAAATAAAAATCAAAATTTAATAAATCTACACGAAAGCAAGAAAAAGAGTATAAATGTACCGGTACTTCGGTACCTATAAAGGTACCAGTACTTCTGTACCTATAAAGGTGCCGGTACTTCGAAATATCAAGCGAATCACATGACTCCAAACGAAGAACAGCCACTCCTCCTTCTGCTTAAAATCTGCAGCATTTGTTTTAATTGTAACAAATCGTCTAATTCATATCTTTTTATGCTCGTTTTAAAAGAAGTTGAATAATTTGTTTTATAATCTGTGAAAATTTGAAGACTTTACAGAAGTTACATAATGTTGAAACATTAAAATAATAGACGTTAAAAAGTCGAAAAAAATTGAGTTTTTTTTTTTTTTTTTTTTTTTTTTTTTTTTTTTTTTTAAAATTCGCGAAAATATCAAATACTATTTATTTAAGTTTTATATATATTTTATTTATAAAATATGTTTGATCGCTATCCAATGGTGCAAACAATAAAATTCTGAGAATTTAAGTTTGTTTGTTCAACAAAGATACTTTTGAAAAATAGTTTCAGCATTAAATGTTAAAAAAAAATAATTAAATTTTCAAAATGTCGCTTCTTTTCATTGTATTGTCATCCATAAACAGTGTGCGTGAAAAATTTAATCGATTGCATACATCAGCAACGAGCATGAAATTTGCACTACATCGATAAACACCATGAGTAAGCTACAGTGGATGAACAAAAATATGGAAACACCTTGTGAAATGCATGTTTGAAAAGAAAGATTGATTTTAATGAAATATGTAGGTGGCGCTGGCGTTTTTGACTACTGACGCCACCTATACAACTTCGTAAATGTGCTAAACAGTTCAGTTGTTGTCGGAGTACTGTTATGTGAGGTTGTCATTGCATTATGTCAGAGTTAACAGACTTCGAACGTGGGCAAATTGTTGGAGCACGTATGGTAGGTGCTTCCGTAAGCAAGGTAGCCGAGGTGTTTAGTGTTTCAAGAGGTACTGTATCGAAGATTTATTCCGCATATTTGAAAAGCGGAAAAACATCATCTGCTAAATCACAGCGCGGACGAAAGTGTGTCCTGAGTGATCGTGACAGACGATCATTAAGGGCAATTGTGACGAAAAATAAGAAGACCACAGCTGCAAAAGTTACTGCTGAAATGAATGTTGTGTTACCGAACCCTGTGAGTACCAAAACAATTAGAAGGGAGCTTCATAAACAGCGAATTGCTGGCCGTGCTGCAATTGAGAAGCCTCTCATCAGTGATGCTAATGCCCGTAACAGGAAAAGGTGGTGTTTAAGTCATAAAGCCTGGACTATAGAGCAGTGGAAGCGAGTAATATGGTCTGACGAGTCTTCTTTCACATTGTTTCCCACTTCTGGCCGAGTTTACGTCTGGAGAACGCCATTTCAAGCCTATAATACAGACTGCTTGTTGCCAAGAGTGAAACATGGCGGGGGTTCTGTTAGGGTTTGGGCACCCATATCGTGGTTCTCTGCTAGCCCCATGATAACTGTGTCAGGGCGCATGACTGCCAAGACTTATGTGAACATTTTGGCCGATCAAGTTCATCCCATGATACAAACTTTGTTCCCCGATGGTGATGGTGTCTTCCAAGACGACAAAGCCCCTGTTCAAACAGCTCACATTGTCTAGGACTGGTTTTTTGAACACGAGGATGAGTTGTCCCATCTCCCCTGGCCACCACAGTCACCAGACCTGAATATTATCGAACCTTTGTGGTCTACATTGGAACGAAAAGTGCGTTCTCGTTATCCACCGCCAACATCGTTATCTGAACTTGCCACCGTTTTGCAGGAAGAATTGTATAATATTCCCTTGGAAAACATACAGGAACTGTATTTATCCATTTCGAGAAGACTGCAAGCCGTTTTGGATGCCAACGGGTTTCCTACACCATATTAAGCAAAGAAACATGTTTTTTAAAGAAGTTTCCATATTTTTGTCCAACCCCTGTAAGTGGAATCATACAAAAAAAGTTTGTCTCGAGTGCTGAAGGAGGAAGACTGGAAGAAGCATAGCAGTCGGGGAGAATTACTTCTAAGAAGATGTAATAAATATTGAACAATAAATTTTAAGTTTTTGCTTCATAGAATTACTCAGGATGCTTTTCAATCTGAGTAGCGACCATAGTTACTCATCAGCAACTCTATCAACACGAAAAAGGAGAAAGTATTACAGGAGAAAATACGTACCCATTTACTCAATGTTAAATGCACGTGCCACTGAATTCTTATTTTCCCGGCATAGCTTTCTCTTAAAATTTGTCTCCGCTACATTACACAGAAAAATACAACAATTTTAATTATAATTCTACTAAAATCATCCATTTAAATATAAAATGCATAACATTATGCTCCCAATACCATATGAAGTTGATCTTAACATTTATCTCCATTCTGTTTATTTTTAATTTAACGTTGCATGAAAAACCAGCAACGATCATAAATCCCTTTGAAAAACTTTCTTTAAATTCTTGGAACCATGTTTTAAGTATTTTTTCCCTCCACTTTCTTAATAAATGGATCTTTCTTTATCGCAGTCACTTAAATACACCCAAAATTCATCTATTGTGATAACATTTTTCCACTTTTGTCCAGATAGATGTTTCTCAAAAAGGGTTCTGCAGCGAAAGACGATGCATGTTATGTTTTTTTCGCCTTTTTAAGATTTAAAGCAACATTAATCCCTTTGTTTACATTTAGCATTTTAATGATTTTGAACTGTCCTTTGACTTCGGGAATTTTCTCTTAACGTTAAAAATCTTACCTTTGCAGCATTCGAAACATTCTTTTTTCCTGGGCGATGTACCTGAAACAATTTTTCCACTTGTAGCCAAACTTCATCTTTTTTAGTCCAAAGGGGCTTTGTCCCTGAAAGAATTTTTTTTCGTTTTGCGATTTTGCGTTGAAAACTTTAAAAGGCTGTATCACTTTTCAAATCATTGCCACCAAATACTATCACCCTATATTATATTTGAAGAAATTAAATAATGACTAATCTGCATAAATGTATATATGTTTCTCGCGCTGTGATAAAACAACGGTACCTACAGCCATCCAGTTTTGAATGATGTAATCCTCCTACGAATATGGGCATGTGGAAGACCGAATTTGAAATTTGGAATTTGTTTTATTATCAATTTCATATTTTGCAAAACTTTAACGAATTTTTGATTAACAAACTCAACGATTTCATAGCGAGCAATGGCAACATTCTACGTGGAAAAAAATCTTTTTAACTCCAGCCCGCGGAACTGTGTATCGGAAATTCAAAAGTTAGGCTCATTTTAAAATTATTTTGCGACATTGCTGTTAAACTGAATTTTATGGTTTAAGTGCAAAGAACGCGATATTTCATAAATAAAGGTAACACACAAAAACGTTAAGAAAACGCCCCTTTGGACGTCATTTAAAATCTGAAACCTTTCAGATTTTCTGTTAGCATAAATTTAGGTATTTTGCATAATGAAACTCGAAAGGCATACGAAACGAACGGGCGCCAAGGTATATATTGACGAGAGAAAGTAAAGCTCGTGTGCAATGCAGAGTATTTGATTTTCACCCTAGCTACTTGTACCTGGCCAAAGGTCTAATCCAGTAGTATTTTTCTTCTCTTTCAGGTACGATGGCAAAGTATATTCCTGTTTATTTTTCTTATTGCATAATATAGGTAAGCCTGATGATATTTAGTACTGATGATGATCCTCTGTAAGTTATTCTTTTGAATACTTCAATTTTAATGTCTGTGAAGATTATTACTTTATTGTTATGCTTAAGTTAAGCAGAATTATCCTATTTTATTAAAATAAAGATTTCGTAGTTAATCTTTTGACTTATGATTCTTTAATTCTGTGCTTGAGGAAACGTACTCATTACGCCTTCAGTACTAATGCACAACCAACAAGTGATTATGAGATTGAGAAATTGAAATTTTGTAATGTTGTACGATTCCAGGGGCTTATAGTGTTAAAACTTTTTTTTTTCTCAACAAAAACTAGTTACAAAGTTTATATGAATAATTGTAACAAGTAATAATGTCTATTTTAAAAGAATCAATTTGGATAGAAAAATTAACAGATGAAAATTATTCAGTATGGAAATTTAAAATAAAACAACTTCTAATAAAAGAAGGTTTAGATGATGTTGTATTCGAAGAAAAACCGGAAACTGATACTGATATTTGGTTAAAGAATAATTGTAAAGCTAAAGCTTTAATGTGTCTAAACATTTCGGATTCGCAAATTATCCATGTTTTACATAGTAAATCTTCAAAAGAAGTTTTGCAGAAGTTAAAGTGTGTCCATGAACGTGTAAATTTAACAAATAAGTTATTTCTTCTTAGAAAATTATATTCCATTAGATATAATGAAAGTTCTAAAATGCAGGAACATATCAAAGGAGTACTAGAATTGGCTGAAAAGCTGCGTAGTATAGGTGAAGAAATTAAAGAAAATAACTTAACAGCAATACTACTATGTTCTTTACCAAATTCATACAACTCCTTAATAACTGCAATAGAAAGTAAATCGGAAGCTGAATTGTCGCTAGAATATGTTAAAAACAAACTAATAGATGAGTATTGTAGACGTGTGGAAACTAAGAAAGTTCAAAAAAACGATTCAGTTGCTTTAAAAAGTAAATGCGAAAATAAACCAAAGTATGTTACACAATTTTGTACTTATTGTAAGAGAAATAACCATACGATAAATGACTGTTTTCATTTAAAACGCAACGCTAGAACTTCCCCGAAAACAGATGTAAATAATAGTAAATTAAGAAATTATTCTCAAAATTATAAAAGTAATGCATGCCAAATAGCAAATACACAAAGTGTAGAAAACATAACAAAACTTAAAGAAAATAAGTATCTTAAAAGTATTGAAACTGAAAATTCGCAGATTCAGTTTAATCAAGTTCTAAAAGTGGAAAATAAACATGAAAATACGCAAACGCAAGAATGGGTTATCGACTCAGGAGCCTCCACTCATATGACGAGTAATAAAAAATTTTTCTCTCAGTTAAATGACTCTAATAAACAAATACTAACTGTAGCCAATGGTGCTAAATTAAATTCTTATGGTATTGGTGAAGGTTATTTTAAAGTTCAAAACTTAAAGGGTCAGGTTACACAAATAAAATTGGAAAATGTATTGTATGTACCAGGTTTAGATAGTAATTTACTTTCTGTTCAATCTGTTACCAATAAAGGTTGCATTGTTACATTTGATAGTAATGAGTGTTACATAAAGCGTAACAATATACTCGTAGCCGACGGCAACGCTCAGCAAGGTTTATATAAATTGACCGTAAACCCAATTGATGAGAAAGCATACTTAGCTAATAATGTTTCATGTTCTAATACGAACTGTATACTAAAATGTCATCAAAGATTAGGCCACAGAAATATAGATGCCATAAAAACACTTGAGAAAAATGATTTGGCAGACGGCATTAAACTTGGCAAATGCACTCATAGTGTGGAATGTTCTACTTGTGTAAAAGCGAAACTAACTGAAACACCTTATCCCAAAACTAGTTTTAGATCTAAAAATCCACTGGATTTAGTGCACACAGATGTGTGTGGGCCAATTGAAGTCAACAGCTTAGGAGGGAAAAGATATTTCGTAACTTTCATTGATGACTATTCGCGTTATACTCAAATTTATTTTATTACTTCAAAAGATGAAGTATTCGAGAAACTTAAACAGTATGTTGCATCGACAACAAATAAATTTAGAAAGAAAATAAAGGTCCTCAGATCCGACAACGGTACAGAATGCTGTAACGAAAGTACTGAAAATTATTTAAAGAAACTCGGCATTTTTCACCAAACTTCGGTTCCTTATTGTCCGGCATAGAACGGCGTCGCAGAAAGGAAAAATCGCTCTTTAATAAAAATGACAAAAGCTTTGCTAATAAACTCTAAATTACCGAAAGAATTCTGGGCTGAAGCAGCAGCTACTGCTGGATATCTTCAAAATAGGTTACCAACTAAAGCCACAGATAGAACACCATATGAATTGTGGAATGGTAGAAAACCAAACTTAAGTCACTTACGAGTATTTGGCTGTACAGCATTTTACTATGTGAAAAAAACAAAAACGGCGTAAATTCGACAACAGAGCTGAAGAAGGAATATTCGTAGGATACGATTTACGAAGTAAGGGATACAGGATTTATGTAGGTGGAAGAAAAATAATAGTAAGTAGAACTGTTAAATTTTCAGAAAACTCGTCTTTACCTGACAAACTTGCAGAAAATAATGCTGAAGATTTAGAATTAATTCACTTCAATAACTCGCAAGATGATGAAGAAAATAATGAAGAAACATCTCTTGGCGATGATTTTACAGAAGATTCAAAAAGTTCCGAAGAGTTAATTAAATGTGAAGAAAATGTAGAAAGAAGGGTTTCTAGCAGATCAACCAAAGGGGTCCGACCGGAAAGATTCTATTATAAAGGAGAAGACGAAGAATCAATCTTACTTAAAATTAAAGATCCAGAAAGCTTTGAAGAAATTCTAAACTTACCAAAACGTGAACAAGAAGCTTGGATTAAGGCTATGCAAGAAGAAATACATTCTCTAAAAGAAAATGAAACCTATAAACTTACAGAATTACCACCAGGAAAACATGCAGTAGGCAGCAAATGGGTGTTTAAGACAAAATATGATGAAACTGGTAAAAATATAAAATACAAAGCACGCTTAGTAGCCAAAGGATTTACTCAAAAATACGGCAGTGATTATGATGAAACTTTTTCACCAGTAGTGAAACACACTGCGATAAGAGTTTTCTTAGCATGGGCAGCGTATAATAATGCCAAGGTACATCAACTAGATGTTAAAACAGCTTTTTTGTACGGCAACTTAAATGAAGAAATATATATGGAACAACCAGAAGGATTCGTGGTTCCGGAAGAAAGACATAAAGTTTGTAAATTACAGAAGTCGATTTATGGTCTCAAACAAGCAGCTAGGTGCTGGAATGCAGAAATTGAAAATACACTGAAGAATCTGGGATTCAGTCAAAGCAAAGCAGATCCGTGTCTTTTCACAAAAGTGGTTCGTGATAAAAGAATTAATTTAATAGTGTATGTTGATGACATCCTAATAAGTTCTACAGAAGGACTAATTCTTAAAACAATTAATGATTTAAAGAAACGTTACCAAATAACGCATCTTGGTAAAGCTAAATATTTCTTAGGCATGGAAATAAATCGCAAGGAAGATGGAAGTTATCTCTTATCACAGAAAAATAAAATAAATCAACTTGTCAAGCAATTTCAACTTGAAGAAGCGAAACCCGCCAGCACACCAATGGAAACAAACTATTATAACCTAAACAAGGAAGAAAATATCCTAACTTCAAATGATAAATTTCGCCAAGCTATTGAAAGTCTTTTGTATATATCATTGGGGACAAGATATTGAAGATAGAAAATCTACATCAGGAAGTGTTATTTTATTAGGAAGGAACTGTATTTCATGGTTTTCAAGAAAACAAACTTGTGTTTCTTTATCCTCAGCAGAAGCTGAATATGTTGCACTATCGCAAGCTACGCAAGAACTATTATGGCTATTAAAATTAACAGAAGATTTCAATCTACCCCAAACTCTACCGATAAAGGTATTTGAAGATAATCAGTCTACTATAAGACTTGTAGAATCTGAAATTCAGTTCACGCACTAAACATATTGATACAAAAGTTCATCATATACGCGACTTGAATAACAAAGGAATAGTAAAACTTGCTTATCTTTCAACAGAGCAAATGATTGCTGATATTATGACAAAACCAATTCCTAAAGCTAAATTTCAGTTTTGCAGGAATGAATTACAATTGGTATGAGTTTCATTAGCAAAATAGGGGCAATGTTAGCATAAATTTAGGTATTTTGCATAATGAAACTCGAAAGGCATACGAAACGAACGGGCGCCAAGGTATATATTGGCGAGAGAAAGTAAAGCTCGTGTGCAATGCAGAATATTTGATTTTCACCCTAGCTACTTGTACCTGGCCAAAGGTCTAATCCAGTAGTATTTTTCTTCTCTTTCAGGTACGATGGCAAAGTATATTCCTGTTTATTTTTCTTATTGCATAATATAGGTAAGCCTGATGATATTTAGTACTGATGATGATCCTCTGTAAGTTATTCTTTTGAATACTTCAATTTTAATGTCTGTGAAGATTATTACTTTATTGTTATGCTTAAGTTAAGCAGAATTATCCTATTTTATTAAAATAAAGATTTCGTAGTTAATCTTTTGACTTATGATTCTTTAATTCTGTGCTTGAGGAAACGTACTCATTACGCCTTCAGTGCTAATGCACAACCAACATTTTCTTTTTTAAATCTTTTGACAATAGTACCTGTCGTAGCTTTAGATATCGAAACACCGTGTCTTTCACAGAGTTTTTTAAGTAGATACGAATCATTTTCTTCGGAAAGAATCCAAAAATAGCCTTTCAACGATTGTTTCTTTAAAAGCGCCATTTTGAATGACTACAAAACTGTCAAGTAGCACACGATAATTTATGCTTTTAAAAATATAGCTGCATTTAAAAAAAAATCCAGGCGAGTGATTTCTTTTTTTATCGCAAAACAAAATCATCTAAAAAATGTGCAAACAGCATCTGTAAACACGCGTTGGCTGAACAATATTAACATGTCAACATTATTGCAAACATTTGGATCTCTTCTGAACGACTAAGTTTTATCTAAGTCGGCAGACTAGAAGGCTGATTTGAATTTCAAAAGACGTGAGTTGTTGAGATCTTGACAAATCTGTTAACTGACTTTGAATGCTTTCACACTCTATCTATAAACTATGTTAAATGTTAAAGGAAAGTTAAATAGAATTTTACGACCAATTAATTCTTCTCTTTAGAGAAAATGAATTTTTAAATAGTATTATTTTCTTTTAATGTAAGCGGGATCAAATACTCATCTTCCAGACGAAATAATGAGTTCGTCAAACTTGACGAGCATTAACTTCTTTTAAGAGATTCATTGGTTAAAATAATAGATTTTTCAAATTAACATTTTCTGTACACCAAAATAAATACCATCTTCTTTTTTAATTAATTGTCTGACTGTAGAATAATGAGTAAACTATAATCTTTGGTAAATGAATAAAATCCTAATATATGAATTATTAGTTTTGAGAATAAAATCAAACATTATTATTAGGTTAGGTTAGACTATTTGGATACGACAAAGTACAGAAGGATTATTTGCCTAAGCAAAGGGGTAATTTCGGGAAGGATTTTTCAAAAGAAACTGACTCATACTCACATGAAACCCCCTAATTTAGCATATGCGCTGAGTTGTCATGTCATTATAAAGAAATACCGCATGACTTGCAAGGAATTTTCATATTCCCCTATGAGTGCTTTCGTGGTGTAAGTGCACACAGAGTTAACAAGCAAAAGGTTTGTGGTTTGAATCTCGGCAAACATGCAATTCATTTCTCACGTTTGCAACTCCGAGAAACCTAATAGTCTTTACAAACTTAATTACTGCTCTTTATTAATAAATCTCAGAAGCCATTCTGAATCATGTTACAGCTTTCTTTAAATACACATTTTGATATATTGATATGTAATTTTGAAGATTAGATATCTGCCCATAGAACCACATCTTGAAAACTCTTTAGATTTATTTATGGTATTTAAACGTTGGGACACTAATTTATATAATACTGGAACGCAGATAACTCCGGACCAGGGTTATCCAGAAAACTTTTCATGACAAGGGCCAATTAAATATTTTGCATGAAATTCGAACGCAAAGAATGACGCATAATCCGTAAATTAATATTCTAAAAATAAAAGTGTTAAAGTGTTGAAAATGGGTCTTAAAACCAAAATTACAAATTTTACAGACCATACTGTTATCTTTTTTTCGCACAGTATAATGAAAGCCTAAATGGTAGAAACGGCAGTAGGATAAGACATTTAAATTAGACGCTTACGTTGTTAAGCTATATTCCGTGTTTAATGCAAGGCCTGATATTGCATTTATTTGCATAAGTTGTCTATCAACTCGACGCTAACAAACTTCGCCTCTGCATGGGCGGTAACTGAAAAAAAAGGTAATTAAACTAAAAATTGAAATATTAACAAGTGATAGAACTAGCATACAGGGCTCAGGAAGATCCCGTAACTTAAACCCCTTCGGAGCTAGTGGCAGAAGATATATGCAATTAAGCCGCTTTGAACGAGTTAGAACCCCTAACTCTTCCTTTCTCCTACCGAAACTCGACTCTTAACTACTTCCTCCAAAGTAGAAAATGTGCAGTCGTTCACGCGCGCTACAACATTTACCTATTCTGGCATTGACAATTATGGGAATGAGGGCTTATAGGAAAGTTTAAAACAAAACTTTAAATTATTACTTAAAATAAATATAAATTGATACAAAATTAATCACAGAAAACTGTCAAAATATGTAGATATCGAGATTGCCAAACAAATATGAATTAAAAATAATAGTAATATCATTCATATTATTTCCTAAGTATACCACGTGATTATTAACATAACATGTCGGAATCGTATGAAAATAGATCATAAAGTCCATTACTGAATTTTTTCTGCATCATTATTTTGCATCGGGAATCTCTTAATGCGTTGTGGTAAAAAATGCCTCGGTTGTGAAAAACTTTGAATAATTCAGTGGCTTATTTTCCGAAGCCTCTAGTTATCAGTGTACTTTTCAAGATAATTTACTAAATGAATAGCAAACAAATGTCAAAGTCAGTTTCTTGGGGGTGACTTTCTTGGAGGTGATTCATTGGTGTGGGTGTAAATTTATGCAGCACACTGCATTTTTGAATATAAATCATTGCAAACGTGAGCATCGTAATATTTTTCAAAATATTCCGTACTCTGTAAAATAAGTATTTTGGTTTTAATATATCATTTCCTGTACGATAAAAGCGCTTCCAAAGTATTCATGCAAAAATCGCTTAGAAAGTTAGTACAATTCTACCGATTTGTAAAAAATTTTATTAGTCATTGTTAACTAAAACAGATGATTGAAAGTTACATTGTAAAACATGCCTATGAAACTTCTTTCTTTTGTAACCAGATCACTGTGCAACATAATGTTTAAATAAAGGTAAATACTTGTTCCTTATGTGAGTTAATGTGCGTACTTAAAAGAAGATCATTAAAGGAGTAATAAATAGCTCAAACGTACGTACTATTTATCTTAAAAATACGATTTAACTTAAATTTGTTACTAAGCATTTTATATCAAACTTTTCTTCAATGAAAAAAACAAAAGCATTAAAACAATACAGAGGTGGTTCGCACATTTTTTGACGACTTTGCTTCGCTATACAAATTCTCTTGCTTGGGAAATTTTGTTAAGAGTAACAATGTTTTTGAAAGTATAAATTATCGTTTGCTATTCGACAGTTTTGTTTTCAACGGTAAGAACTTTAATGCTAAAAGAAAATCTCCCAAATCAAAGTACAGTTGCATAATCATTAGAATGCTCAATGTCAACTGTAGATAAAGTGATAAATGCTGATTTGAATCTTAAAAAGTTGAAAAAAAAACATAATGTGTATCTTCTTTCTCCACGATATATCGCCGAAAGCAAAACGGGCTGCAGAATTCTCTATAAGAAACTATTATTCGGACAAAAATCGAAAAATGTTGTCACAATAGACTATATTTAAATGACCGCAATAAAAAAATCCATTTATTATCATCAAAGAACGGGAAAAAATCCTAGAGCATGGTTCAAAGAATCTAAAGTAAGTTTTTTAAAGGGATTTATGCTTGCTGTTGGTTTTTGATATAACGATAAATAAAAATTAAAGAAAATACTGAAAATGATTAAGGTCAACTCAACATACTAATAGCAGAAACATATATTATACCCAATTTCCAAGTATGAAATACTTTCTCTTTCCCTACAGTGTTATTAATCAGGAAAACTGAATCAAAACAAAGCAAACAGCCGGACCTCAAAATCCACTGCGAATTTCCTGGAGAGAATGGAACAAGAAACGTGTAGCAAGGCCATACCCTTCACTGATATCCCTACTAAGTCTCCTGATGTATCATCCACGGATATTTGGGCTTTGGACTTTTAAAAAGCTGATTGTACAGACGTTGACCTATAACCCTCCTTGGACTTTGCAAAGCTGTTCAAGAGGAATGGGATAAAATGCCTATTCCGCTACTAAAAAAAATCTGATGTGTACACCACATGACTTCTTTGAATATTAAATTATACCCATTTTTTCTTGCATTTCATTTAAACTTATTGGATTGAATTAGATCTACTTCCTTGATAGCGCATAAACCACAGTAGAATAAATGCACTCTTTAAAATTCACTGTATTTGTTTACCATAGTGAAACTCTGGCGCTACGCTAAGTTCCCTTAACAGCGTTACATTTCATTCATTTTATAACTCAGAATGCACAAAATTTATATCACCTAAAGAATTATATAATCGTTGCCACGTGTTTTATTCAAATATTATAATAAATCTAAAACGACGTATAAAAGAAATCAAACAACCCCCCCCCCCAAAAAAGGGGGAAAAGAAACAGTTTTTTAGAGATGATTCGGTATTTCTCATTCAATTAATTCAATCCTCACTTCTCTACAAGGCTAAAATACATAAAAACTCAAAACATCTATATTAAAAATTACGAAGTAAATTTTTAAACACTTAATTCCTCGAATAAATTCCAGAATGATTTAAATAGGATTTAATTCGCAATAATAAAAGAAGGCGTTATCTTTGTTGTTGCGAAGCTTAATTTCTCTAGATTGGCAACAAATCATTATTCTGCCAAGTTTCAAATGTAAACAAACATGGCCACCATGACAAAAATATTTAGGCACTTAACTTTTAAATTGTTGATAGTTCTACAAATATTGCATACAGATTTACTAAAGGCATCAAAACCTTAATCGGAAGATAAGAATAACATAACTCAATCATTTTTAAATCAAAAAATGCACAATTTACAAACATATAAGAATAAAGAGACTGAGATCACTGAGCCGGGTAACAGAGTGGATATATATATAAAGATATTTATATACGTTTGGTGCGTCGATTGCAACCAAAATACGAGGTGCACATCTACGTGTTATAGGAGTCCTATATACAAAATTTCAACGTTTTGAGGCTACTCGTTTTGAGTTATGCGAGATACGTACGTACGCGCAGACGCCACGAAAAATTCTCCTCAGAATTCATTTTAAATTAGTTTTATAATTTTTTGGAGGGGAAAGAGTTCTTTATTCTGTCCTTACGTACAGATGTCACGGAAAAACATCGTTAAATTGCATTCGATAGCGGTCAAAATGGATATTTGCCTGAAAATATGTTGCCTGAAACTTTTCGCGATTACAATACTTCCTTTTTACTTCGTACAAGGAAGTAAAAAGCTCTATGTCTTGGAAATTACGTTGTAGAAAGATAGTGAAGACTAAGGGTTATCAAATGAAACATTTAAAACGTAGAAATGTTAGGTAAAATATTTTTATAAATACAGTGAAAATTTTCTAAAATAAATGCGAACTGCCTCTGTATTTGCTATTTATCTTTTTGAGAAACTTCGCAGCACTAGCATTAGATTTAAATCATCTAATTGTTAAATAATTTTATAACACTTATCTTCATGTGTTTAACAATATCATAGGAAAAATATACATTAAGTGGGAAATATTTTTGTTAGTATCTCAAAATTTCAAAACTGTTATGCTTTCAGCATTCTTTTCCTATCAAACTTAATGGGAAGGAAATAGAAAGTAAAAACAAATAAAGAGAATTTAAATCAGATGCTGCTACGTTTGCTCTAAAAGTGCCTTCTCTTTTTCAGTTAGCTGATCAGACCCCGTGACTTTTTATAAAAGATCTCTCAATTCCAGTATCTAAAACAACGCATCAGGGAGTTCTGGATGCTTAAAATCGAGCCAATGAAGCAAAACACTAAATCGTGTTCCCAGTGGTGTCTTTCGAAAAAAAGGACACATACTTCATTCGAACATCTTCCTTCTTGTCCCAAACCCATTGTGTACTTCCTCTGAACTATTCTATTTTGTCCGAAACCCATTGTACTCCTTTTTACCGCCTCTTTTATTCTATTACGTTCCATTTACAGCAAAATGCTCCGCATTTCTTTTTCTAGAGCTATTTTTATGTTTACACCGATTTCAAGTTTTATTTTTAGAATAGACTTTCGTTTTTTTTTTTTTTTTTTTTTTTTTTTTTTTTTTTTTTTTTTCCCCATGAGCTTTTACAATGCATTTCAAAATACTGAGCAAAAATAAAAGGAGTTTAAAAGTATTGAGTAAAAATGTTAGTATGCGCAAGTGTTTAGCTTTATATTTTTATTCAGCACTTAAAAATACTTAATTTTAAGTTTTTTTTTTGTGTGTGTAATACTTATAAATATGTATTTTAAACGTTTTAATTTTAGTATGTTTGTTTAATACTTAAAAATATTTACTTTGAACTTGATGTGATCTTTTATTGTGATGCACCAACCTTTAACATGCTCACGGTTTTTGAAGAATTTCACATATTTTATGTATATTCTGATCATAATGTAAGTTGTAATTACAATTAGTATTTTTACAGTCACTGAATCAATAATTTATTTTCAAAAATCATTGGCAAGGAAAGATACAAAATCTCATAACTGGTGACGCGCAACTTTGTAATGAAACTGGTGGAATTTATTGCTCAATTCTGAAGAGTTCTTGCTTGAAGAACTCTTGAAGAGTTGCTGAATGTTTGGAAGAGAATGTTATTGCCATCAAGGAGTGAAGGATAGAAAAGAAGATAAGGTAGTTCTGATGCATGACATTGGAGTGTTGAAAAGTTAAAGGAAAGGATGTTTTCAGCTCATAAGATGTAGTTAGATACATTGTGGGGTTCCATCTTCTATCTAATAGCGAAGTGTGTAGAAACCTCGTGAACAGGTAAGCGAATATCCGCTTTAGTTCAGAAACAGATACGTAAAACTCAAGAAGAGTTAATTACCCTTTATTTCTCAAAATAAGAAGTTCACAGACGATCCCATTCTCAGGACGTACAGCAAAGCCTCCACTTGGGATTCAACTCAAAGAATAGAAAAATTAATCAAGAATTAAAACTTAACTAAAAAGATACAGCCGAAGCTAGCAAGAGCCTGAGATACGGTCAAGCGTAGCAATAGCTTAGAGAAAGTGTAGCCAGGCAAACACACGCTAGTCAGAATCTCTGGCTCTCTAACGAATTCAGTGGTACTTAGACTTAAATCTCACTCTTACTCATTTGCATTAACCGCGATTCTAAAAACACATTCTGGTAAGAAATCTTAAACTGAAATTAGGAGGGATAGGAAAGTAGCTTTAACTAAAGATAACTGTTTAAAACGTAGAATAAACATTACAACATATTCCAATACATTTTGCATCGTTGCAAATTTATGCGCTGTAGTTTTGCATCTGCGTGCATAATAATATAATAAATTTTATTTTATGAAATTTTGTGCATATGATCTTTTATACCAGGCCTGTCCAAAGCACGGCCCACGGGCCACTAGCGGCCCTTGGTACATCTTTGTGAGGCCCGCGGTGTGTTTTTGATATTATAAAGGAAGAATAAATATTTCCATTTTTTTTTTTTTTTCAAATTTTGTTGGTAGAAATGATTTTATTCTATATAGTAATACAAATAAATAACTAAAATATTGAATCGTATTCGTACGTACGTACGTACGTATTTGTGAGTCCCGTCCCGACTCGTGTTTAGCGCCTTATTCACAGACAAGCGCGGTTGCCCGTCTTTGCTCAAGGCCGTTGCACAGAATAACAGATGTTGCACTGCTTTGATCTTTTAAAAAGCTGCCCGATTCGACAGAGAAGGAACGTTGTTGGACATTAAAGTTGCATCTTATCGGCAACGTGGCTTGAATTCCGGAGTACCGCACTGGAGAAAATTTCACTTGCACCTTATTGCCGCGCGTTATGGCAGTTATTAGATTGCGTATCGATTCCCCGCTACCCGTCGGGCGAGGTTTCCCGCCAAAATGCCGCGCGATCGGGGAGTGAAACAGCTAGCCGTTGATTGTCGTTTACTTATTGGTTGTCATTTGACGCGACGAGTGTTGTGTAGTAACTATTTAGTAATCGTAGTGGTTGTGTATAATTCGAGCTTACTCCTTCATTTATTTCTTGTGTCAATTTAAACTTGTGATTTAATTTTCATAGTAAATAGAACTCTATTACAAAATAAAAAAAAACTTCATTATGTCTGTCAAGAAGCGAAAAATAAGTGATGAAAATCGTGCATTTAAATAAATAAGTGAGAATTAGACTATTTGATCTGCAACAATAACAATAAAATTCAGTGTATGATTTGTATGCAAGTTTTGTCGGTGAATAAGGAATGCAATGTGAAACGGCACTGTACTACTTTACATGAAGAAAAGTATAAAAAAATTATCGGGGAAGCAAGAAAATTTATTCTAGCCGAGTATAAAAAAAAAACTAATACGTCAAACAAGTATGTTTTCAAAAGTCAGTACAGATAATGAACAAAGTTTGGCAGCGTCTAATGAAGTTTCTTTACTATTCAAATGAAATTTTAATGAAAAAATGCGCAGTTTCAATGGCTCAACGCTTCATGCAGCCAGAGCAGGCGGAAAAGTTTGAATCTGTAGTATTATCTCACCAAACAGTGGCGTGACGAGTAGATGCTGTGTGTGTATTTAGAATACGACAAAGCACACTAGGGCTATCTGCCTAAGGGGATGGATGCCTTCGTGGAGGATTTTCTAAGGGAAACTGGCTCGTATACACGTTACACATGGGAAAAACCCCGTAAACGCCCATGCAGCCAGCCCGTTCGCGGGATTCGAACCTCGGACCAAACTACCAGAGTTCAGCGATTTTACTGCTCGATCGCTGGTGGGCCGCGACTAGTAGATGATATGGGCGAATATGTTTCGAAAACATTATGTGATTGCGTTTTAGATTGCGAATACTACTTAATATGTTTGCATGAAAGTACCGACCAGACAAATATCAGTCAATTATTCATATTTATTCGTTGCATTTCAAAAGATTTTACTATTAAGGAGGAAATATTCAATTTGATACCGTTACACGAAACAACTAAAGGCGCTGATATCTTTCTGGCTGTCAATAAAACTGTCAGACTACGGCGGATTTCAAAAATGTTCTTGCATTGTAACTGATGGAGCAAAAGCTATGACGGGAACAGTGACAGGATTAGCGGGGGCGGGACTTCTTAAAGAAAATGGCATTAATTTCCTGTTGATTCACTGCATCATACACCAGGAAACCTTATGTGGAAAATCTTTGAGCCAAACGAATGCTATGAAAGTTGTTGTTAGAATAACAAATCTTATTAGAGGCAGAAACAAACCTTTGACTCATAGAAAATTTCGAGATTTTTTAAGTGAAATCGATGCAACCTATGAAGATTTGTTATTACACTCCGAAATAAAATGGCTTAGCGCTGGGCGGTGCCTTGAACGTTTTTCTCCTTTACGAAAAGAAATACCTTTATTTCTAAAAAATGAAATAAAATCAGACACTCTGAAATTCAAAATTGTATGCAAGATCCTTTATTTCTAGCTGATCTCGCATTTTGACTGATATGACACAACACTTGAACGAATTAAATTTGAAGTTACAAGGCAAATGACACAATATTGCCAACTTGTATGGATATGTGAATGGTTTTAGAAGTAAACTAAAATTGTTCAATACCTCTCTAGAGCAGAATTATTATTATTTTTTTTTTTTTTCCCGAGTTGCAAAGAACATTACACAGAAATGGAAAATTTTCCATCTCTGCAGGATCACCTGAAGTATATTGACGATGTAATTGTGGAATTTTAGCAGCGATTTGCTGATTTTAAAGAATTAGAGAGTGATATATCACTTTTCATTCATCCATTAACAATTGCAATTGAAAGTGCAAAGACATTATCAATTGGAATTATGTGAACTACAATCAGACCCCTTTTACAAGGGCAGAACAGAGTCTGGAAAAGATTTTTTTAAGCTCTTTGACGAGCATTTCCCCAAATTAACCAATCTTGGTTTAAAAATGGGTTCGATGATGGGCAGTGCCTATCTTTGTGAAAGTGCGTGTTCCACGAATGAATTTTATAAAATCTAAATATAGATCTCCACTGTTAGATAACTCACTTACACACGCACTGCGTCTGGCAACAACTAATATTAATGTTGATATTGAAAGGATTGTAGAAGATAAATTAATGAAGCACTAATACAATTTAATGTAACAGGTACATAGTAACTATATTACGCTATTAAACCTTTTCTTAAAAGAAATATGTTTTTTATTTGTGCGGCCAATCTATTTAGTAATTTGTATTGGTCCGGGATCATATCTGGTCTGGACAGCCCTGTTTTATACCGTTTACTTTATTTGTAAACAACTTCCACAGAACAGAAAATGTAGGGCTCCGACTTTCTTAATCTGGCTGCCAGTTGCAGATAATTAGTGAAATATCCAAAATTTGGCAACTATTCTGGGTTTCTGGAATTCTTTTGGTGAACAGAAAATTCTAGAAATCTTCCTTAACTATGTTATAAATACTTTGTCAAATAGCTGTTGGAAGACCTCAGTGATAAATCTTTAGGAGTTTTCTGCATCACCCTGTTAACCTTTAGCTTTAATGATAGCTCATCTATCAGTAGTATTATCAAAGAAACTTCAAGTTATCTTTTAGACTTCGCTTTGCTAATCGCATTAAGTGTAACAGTTCCCGAGTTTCCGTAAATGTGAGTACATTATGAGACTACGTATGCATGAGCTTAAATAGAATCTTCTTAAAAGTAACAAGTAGAATCAAAATTAGATATCCTGAAAAATCCTTTACTAGAAACATGAAAATTTAATTTATGAAAATATGAAAACTCAATTTATGGAAATATGAAAACTCAATTTACAAGTCTTTGCGAAATTTACTCTGATTATCACAGTCTATTTCTAGCTTATCACAACTTATTTCAGTATAATACTTCACTAAGTGACGTTCTTGTGGATCTAGAACCACTCTTATTAGCATTAATAGAAGTTACGACAGGAAAACCGATGAATTAAAAATCGAAACTATATTCAGAGAAACAAACTATAATTTATCGAATTCAGTATATGTGCTCAAAATGATGATCGGCATTGATTAATTATCTTGTATCCAAAAAGGGACTTTTGGTTATGCTGATATGTTTGTTCGAACAGTTCAAAACTCTGCCGATATAGCATCACATTTGAATACTGGTGCCATCAATGCTTTGCAGCATTTGAGGGCAACAGATTTGAAGCAAAATTATTAGAATTCCTAAACTGCAGTAATGATTTCTGTTTATAATCATGTGAAACGTTGTGCTCTGAGTTGTTAGTAAGAACCATTTCCCAACCATTCTCCTCAAAGACTCAAAACCTTTTGCCAGTGCCAAAAATCACGAAAACCACCATTCATAAAATTCTACATAATATTAAAGGAATGTAAAAATTTAAATTTAACAGCTTTCTGATCTTTCTTTGCTAATGAGGTAGCTACATATCTAGCTCAAATGAGGATCTCTTAGTTAGAGCATAACGTAATAGAAACTATATCCACAGAAACATGTCATGTTACAAAGCTCAGCAAAAAATCATCCTCAGTGGTGGCGAACCTATGACCGGCGGGTCAGACACTGACCCACAAAGGTCTTTTACATGCCCCGCCCTCTGATTTTTATAAAATTATTTTTAATGCGCAGGGGCCTGAAAACTTGTTTGATGCGGCGCATCTCAAATTTCCATGAATGAAATGCGCTAGAAAAGCGTAGATTGCAATGATATCTCTTTTTTGAGGTTTTGAGGAAGTAAGATCAATTATTTTCTGATTTCTTATTTTTGTTTAAACTGTTTCTAAACTATTCCGGTAAACATATCTCCCAAATTAAAACTGTAATATCTTAGAGAACGTTTTACGTCTTTATTAAGAAAAACCCAGTCTATTTAATAGTTCAGATACCATGAAATTCCTTAAACAGAAGTGAATCAAATATACTGACATTAAATCAAAGACTATTCTTTTAATATTAGCAAAGTTACTAATTATATACTTGTCTGATAAACTTTTAATGACGTCAATTTTCCTTTTAATTACATTGGCAATTTGAAAACTTCACAATGTGAATCGAATGAAAATCTCTTTATGTTGTTTAAAACCTTTACGCAAAGTTAGAAACGTATAACAACATTAAATACAGAACATACTATAACTACTTTTCTTTGATAAACATGTAAAGTATAGATTTATATCACTTCTTTTTAATATAAAAAACCAGCTTGAATGATCATATTTTTGATAAAAACGTCTTTTGGTTCCGAGTAAATGGTATTTGTTGGCAACTGAGAAAATCATTCATTTTGCAGCATTATCACATTATAAATATTCCCGTATACTTAACATCTATCTTTAACAGTTTCATTAATTAGATTTTAAGAGGATTACATGAAATAAAATTTTTTTTCTTGAAATTTTTATTTCGTAATAGTTTTTTAAATCAATTTATGATACATTTAGAACTTGATTTTTAACAGTTGTATAAATCTCATTGATTTAAACGACAGACTAAAAAACTAGTAATGCAGAATATGTCATATAACATAAATTTATTAAAAAGACTTGTCACTATGGTTTTATTAAAAATTGGTTTTGGTTTACACAACTGTTAAAGTGATCTACAAAACCAACTTTTGGATATGATTGTATAACATGCTGTTTCGATGGTGCAGGCGCATAAGCGATAGATGAAGAGGTGCGGCCCTTCTACATCTATCCGTCACACGTTCGTTTTCCGCTTATAGTAGGAAAGCGTAAAATAGCAGTATTGTGTATTTCAAAGTAAGCTTAGTTAGAGTTTAGTTGTAGAGTGTGTATAAATAAGTTTCGCGAGTTTAAAGTGCTACTCAACACCAGAGGAGCTGCGATCTCTATTTTTTTTTTTTTTTTTTTTTTTCAAAATCAATTAATGTTAAAATTGCCCGCATATAATTAATAATTATATATTATCAATTCATAAAATAAGTTTGTAAATTACCTGATGTTAAATAAAGAAGGTATTTGACAATTAAACCAAACTTATACATATTCTAGCTTTCATGGTTGACAGCTCTGCGTGAACAGAACAGTGAAATGTTCTTTTTTTTTTTTTTTTTTTAAAGTCCAAAGGGAAGGACTATTAGTTTCGTTTTGGCATTTTGCGTCGGACTCATAAATGTCGGTTCACTTTTCAAACTGTTGTCACAAAATGTTAGAGTCCTGCATTATATTTGAAGAAATTAAATAATGAAAAATCTGCATAAATGTATGTATATTTCTCGTATTGTGATAAAACAACGGTACATAGAGTCATCGAATTTTGAATAACGTAATCCTCCAACGAATATGAGCATGTGGAAGACCAAATTTGAAATTTGAAATTTGTTTTATGATCGATTTCCTATTTTTTAAAACTCTGACGAATTTTTGATTAACAAACTCAAGGATTTCAAAGCGAGCAATGGCAACGTTGTGCAGAAAAAACATTTTTATCTCCAGCGCGTGAGTCTCTGTATCGGAAATTCTAAAGATATGCTTTGTTTTAAAACTATTTTGCGATATTGCTGTTGCACTGGATCTTATGGTTTAAGTGCGAGGAACATGATATTTAATAAAGAAAGATAACACATAAAATGTTGAAAAACGCCCCTTTGGACGTAATTTAAAATCTGAAACATTTCAGATTTTTTTTTAATTTTATTTTATTTTTATTTTTATTTATTTATTTCTTTATTTTACCTTCTATTCATGTAATTTATAACATTGTTTTTTATTCAAGATACGTTTCGTTATATAAGTCTTTCAAATACTTTACAGAAACATGTCGCTGGCCAAAAAATTGAAGATGAGTGAGGTAAACGGACGCTTGTACAACGACGAATGGTTTGGTAAATATGGAGCAATCGAAAAACAGAGGAAAGAAGATATGCATTGTTTGTAAGAAAAAATTAACACTCACACATATACTGTCTAAATAAGTCATTTCGATACAATATATTAAAATTTGAGTTTATTAACAGATGACTACGAAGATTCTAAGCAACAATAAATAAGTCAACTGCTCAAGAAGTAATAAGTCAACTGAAATAACTATAGTGCCACCAATAGCTAATGTCGCTTCTTACACAACTTATTTTAAATAATGTATGAATTTCTCTGGCATAACTAAAACTAAATTTCAGTCATCTGGGTTAAAATTAATTTTTTCAGCAAAATAATGCTTCAGATTAGGGAAATTCTTAAAACTGCACAAAAACGAAGCGATTGCGATCTTCCTAAAATAAAGTAAGATATCTGAGGAAACGTATTTTTGCCTTCCCACGTGTTTGGGGATTTGGAGTGATTGATAACAACACTTGATGAAGAATCAAAACACAATTTATTTGTCTGTATTACACAAGAGAGTTCCACAGACGCGTTACAGTCGTCGAAAAACCATGACAAACACTCTAAAACAATCAACAACACAGCCTTCTGGCTATTAGGCTATAACAGTGAAAACAGCTTCGTCAAAGGGCAAAAGTACAGCTTCCGACTCGGTCGATCGCTCATTGAACTCAGGACACTACTACTGAACTCAACATACTACTCTACTACACAAAATACTCTCCTGCTTCGCGTACAGGCAGGGTATATATAGCTTTTGACCTACCACTGAGAACATTCTGCGGGAAAACCGGTAGAAATTCGTTCTAGAATGTTCTCGCCCTGTCTATATCGCCTATTTTGTCGCCAAATGGGCGAATTAGTGCCGAATCTGGTAACCTTTCTTTTCCTTGCCACTTTCTAAACCCGCTTTCGGGGAAGCTACCTTATCGCAGCTGGACATTTCTCAACACTGCCCTTTCCCAACTACCTCAGATGATTTCACGCTCAGAACAATAACTGCTGAAGCATGTCATACTTACGTGCATCACACTGCCGCACCACGCTTTAGAGAATCACGGTTACTGGCCACATCGATAACCAGGACAACATACATCCCAGATAACCACATCAGGACGTTACATAGTATTGGCTTCTGCCACGGAATACATAACGTTGAACCACCAAGTAGAACGCGAATTTACCAACAAAAACTTTTAAAAAAAGCAAAACGTTTCTATAAAATCTAAACTATAATAATTGAAAGCGATAGAAATTTAACTAAGTATTGTAATATTTTATTATTTAACAAATAATTATATTTATTATCCTTTGATATTGGAGTGACAACGCCATATTTGTATCATTTAACGGTTGCTCAGCAACGTCAGAAATTGTTTGAAGTTGTTATTCTAAAGTTTTACCAACTAGTAGTTATATGAAATTTTTGCCACTAAAGAATTTTATTCAAATTATCTATCACCGTAAAATAAAAATTAAAGTTATGTTTTACTAAGAAGATTATCTGTTATTTTGTCAATTACAACAAAATATATTACAGTATTATTAGTGTTGAAAAGTATATTCTACTCATTAAGAATAACATTAAAATCCAGAAATTTTGTTCAAAATTGAAAGGTTTAGAAATTTTTTGTAAAACTTTTCCTTAGTTTCTACTGCATATTATTTGTGTGCTATCGATACTGCATTAAAACGAATGTTATACGCAAAAATTACTGTGTATATGTTCACATTTAAAGTGTCGAAATTGATAAAAGCAAAATATTCATTTCGGTTTTCCAAATCTTCAGTTATCTTTGTCTTGTAAGTTTACTGTAATGAGTAAGTGTAAAATGCTGATAGAAAATTATAAAGCGTCCGTTCTTGTAAAGCGTTGTAAAGAAAATATAAAGAGAAATAAAGCTTTCGTTACGCATTCGAACATCCTAAATTAGAGATGAAGGAGCTGAGTTGTTTCAGAACATATATGATCTTCCAGATTTATTTGCACTCTCATTACAGGCAGCCTTCATTGATTTTATGCGTAATTAATATAGTCTGTTGCACTAAAAGCTTTTCCAATAAATCCAGGGATCCAAAATATGTATGAGACGATATTTGTAAGAGCAGAATAGAAACTTATTCTTTTTGTTTCGCGTTGGTGGTACATTACGATGAAAATTGTTCAGTTATTTCAGGCTGAATGATAAAAGTTGAATTAAAAGACTAATTGCAATGATGCTGCAATTTGAATATTGATCCAAATCATTAAGATAAAGAGTCTTTCAAGTCTCTATATTTCGATAACTATAATTTTTATCTATTTAAAAATGTCTTGATTTATATTAGATTTTAGTTTATCTCTGTATCTGAAATAAACAAATTTTCTACCAGAAAATATCTTTTTATCTTCACGTGATGGATGTGGAGCAAAATAAGCTCTTTAGCAGCACTCAAGAAGTTACCGTAATTTACTCAATATTAAATCTAGATATGTTAGGATAGTCTTTCGATTACACCCAGTCGTTCAATAAACCATTTTGAAATTTATTTTGGCACGGAAGTGGAATACGTCCTTTTGAAACCAGGAACATGCGATAATATACTATTCTCCTAATTAAAGAACTTTATTATAAAAAACATTCAGATGTATCTTAGATATCCCCGTACTTAAATAGATACTATGATAACAATGATTGTTCTTTATGATTACATCAATGTCAAAGACAATCAATGGACTTAGCCTATCTAGTTGTCCATGTTTTGTATTCCGAATGAAGAACCTGTAATAAACCGAGACTCATCCGTAAAGAGTACGTGGCCCAATTGCTCTAGTGTCCATCTGCAATGTTCACAAGCCCGATTCTACCGCGCTCTGACACGCGATTGGGGCAAAGGAATACAAACATAGTTCTGTTAGTGATCTACGACGTCTGGCACATAGCAACAGGAAACGAATATCTGCCATTTTGGTATTCCTCCTGCGTCTAGACCGAAAAGGCTTTTGATCCCTTTGGTAACTATTCCACAGCCCGTTGATGACACTGTTGATGCACATCCAGCTCTCTCGATTGTCTTGCACCAGCTCGCAACATCCCGACAGTCCTCCAACGCATTTCGTCGTGCAAATGGTAGCTTCGGCTCATGCTTTTCGACTATTTCGGATTACACGGAACAATTGCTGCATGCGAACTGATGTAGGTTTGGCATGCCCTTTTCTAAGGCGTTAGGGTGTGACTGCAGGATTGCTTTTTATGTTTATTTTGATTGCCTTATTTGCATTCGGGGATGCAACCTCTATCTCATATGTTTTAGTCCTACGCCTTTCGCATAATGGCAGACCGCACATTGAGTTGAACAGTGTTAAACGAATGTTGCATACTGCGCATGCCCAGAAAACAATTTGGCGTAATTACTATGTTGGCGCGATTTGAAAAGAAGATAAATACGGTATATGGTAGATGAATCGCCATCTAATTGTAAACAAATCTGGCGTTTAAATCTTCGTAGAGTATAATGTAAATGTAAATTAATTACTGTGTTAAAATACTATTTTTTGCTGTACTGCTCAAACAACTAGAAAGCTGAAATTATTGCGAAGTAATGTGAAGCAGTGTTTACATTCAAAATGTAAAATATAATACTTATGAAATTCTGCACATTCCTTTGGAACTGTACAAATTTTCGTTCAGAAAAAGACTGAAATTTAGGATATATTAGTTGAAAATTTATTCATTATACTTTTATGCAATAAAAACAATTCAGGATTTACCATACGTTCCATTCGTACATACATAAAGAAACACTGAGGAATATAACAAGTGCTTGCAAATAACACTGAAGAAATTTTACAATTCTTTAATAATGCTAGTTATTAAATTCTTTGAAATGAGAAAATGAAAGCGCGAATATACGCTAACAAACTAAGCGAGATACTCCAGTTTACAATTACTGAATTATAACATGTAAACAAATTACATTTAAATAACGAATTATTACGAACATATGTTAACAAATATTAAATGCACTGTTATTGACAAATTAAAATGAAACATATATTAGAAAAATAAACAAGTGCAATCGGCATGAACGTTAAAATAACTAATAAGCAAAGTTCCACAACATTGCAGTTTTAAACATCACTCGAACACACTCGACAGCCATGGAGATCACGAATAAGCTAACGTAGGGTTGCTTAGTCGCCAATATTTCTCCCCGCGCCAAAGGTACACCATCAAGCATGCGCAGTAAACGAAATTCGCTTAACACTGTTCAACTCAATGTGCGGTCTGCCATTACGCTTCCCTTTCCCCTTTCTACATTAGTACCTTTTCGTTTAGCGTCTGGTGTTTTTTTTTTTTTTTTTTTTTTTTTTTTTTTTTAAGCAGGAGTGTGTACACTGTGTCTCCATCTCTGCAGTGTTAAATGAAAAAAATGGTGTGCTTGTTAATGCTTCATATGAAATGAAAAAAATGTGCAATCATATAACTTTTTTTTTTTTTTTTTTTTTTTGTTATTGTTGTTATAATATGTTGTTAACGTTTATTTCAATTGTACTGGACTTTCTGTATTTTATCTGTTTTGAATATTCATCCTTTATGACAACATGTAAAAGAGTAATAGTCTGATAATTATCTTGATGATAATGTATAACATAAAAAAGCAGATTATTTTAATTTTGGAAAAAATTATATGCCCTTTCTTCTCCTACCCTGAGTGTAGCTTGTAATGTAAGCCAAATCCTGGTAATGCCAAATTATCGGCCACTCCAGTTTAGATCTGGCGATACTTTTAGAATCTTTTTTATTCGTTCTTAGCCAGAAAGCATGAAAATTCAGCACTGTCCTCCTCGGGATTCGAGCTTCGTCTTCCTCTCCCCGATAGCTTGTCGGATGTTTGCATCACGAAAGCATGAACGAAAAAATGCTTTACAATTCAAATCTGTTTTGCCATACACTATACATTAGTTCAAAGCGTCTTTTCTTAACTTAATACATAGTTACCGAAAGGAATCTAAAATCTTTCTAATTTTAATTTAACGAAATGCCTATTCTATCATTTGCAATTATGAAACTATCTTTCTGTCAGATTAGTAAGTAGCTTTAATTTGGCAAAACGTCTTTCGCATTCGAAAGGAAGCACGAATGATTTCTAATTTTTCAAACCATATAAAGTACTCGCATAAAAGTATTGTTTTTTAGCGTTTCAAAACCAGCTGATATAACAGTTTCCAATGTATGTTGTCATTAGTTTCTGTCTCTGAAAAATTAGGAAATCTTTCTTTTCATAACGGTGTGTTTATGGTACATATTTAATGCGATTTATTGCTGCATATAAATCCCTGTTTTGCAAAAGGTATATCATTACCCTTTCATTTTAAAATTCATTGTCACAGATAATGCAATATTGCTGTTGTTTCTCACCTCACTTGGGCTCTTATTAATACTTAAAAAAAGACCACGACAGTTAAAACCCTAAACAAAACTTACACTTTTAAGGTGAAAAAATCAACTACCATTTTATAATGAAACTAATGATGTACAACATTAAAAGTATTTTGAGTTTCGCTAAAACGTGCACATTTTCCAACCTAAATCAATATCTCAATTACACTCATGTCCATAAATTAAGGCTAATTCGGAGTCACGCGGAAATTGAACTCTAAAATAAGTATATCACCTGTAAAATCACTACACACATCTTCAAGAATCATATGCAAATTTCAGGAAGTAACCAGATGACACCGATGGTACGTCACAATGACGAAAGTGTAAGAGAGTGATATATAAGGAATACAGGCAAAGAAGTAAAATTGTTCGCAGGCGCTTTATGAGCATTTCAGTGCAATAACCGAATAGTTATGACACAAAGGACGCATTTGGATGATTTTTTACGTGGTAGAATTATCGGCCGTCTGGAATGTGGGCGTACTCAACTGGAAGTATCAGACAAACTTGGAATTGCCCAGAGTGTCATCTCCATGCTTTGGCAACGATTCCAAGATGATGGTAATGTGAGTAGAAGTTACAGCACATGTCGCCCCAGAGTTACAACGCCGAATGAGGACCGGTATTTGGCAGTTACTGCCAAAAGAAACAGGCGGAGCACAGCTTCAGACCTGTCTCGTCAGCTCTCTTCAGCCACTGGTACGACAATTTCAAGGCAGACCGTGTACAGACCGTGTAGGGCAGATTGGTCTATATGCTCGTAGACCTGTCAGATGCGTTTCACTTACTGCAACTCACTGTCGTCTGCGGTTAGCCTGGAGTAGAGGGCATTCATTGTGGACACCGCCACAGTGGGCTTGTGTGATGTTTTCCGACGAGTCCAGGTTTAGCTTGCAATCTGATTCTCCCCGGACTTTCATATGGAGAGCTCCAGGTACCCGTTACCACCAAGAAAACATCAATAACGCATAAAACGTTACGGTGGTGCAGGAGTGTTCGTTTGGGAGGGAATTATTCTGGGTTCCAGAACTGACCTGCATGTTCAAATTGGAACCATAACAAGCCAAATCTATCAAGAAGTCATTCTGGAACAACATGTACGTTTGTTTCGGGGCGCCATGGGCGCACGATTTATGTTTATGGATGACAACGCCCGTCCTCACCGTGCAAACATCATAAGCGAATGCCTTCAGTCGGAGGATATCACCCGTATGGACTGGCCAGCATTCTCACCGGACTTGAATCCAGTAGAGCACGTGTGGGACATGCTTGCCCGACGAGTTGCAGCCCGTCAACCTCCTTCTAGATGTCTACCGTAACTTCGGAGAGCATTGCTCTTTGAGTGGTGTAATGTCTCCCAAGATCAGATCGATAATTTGGTACTCAGCACGCCTAGGCGTTGTACGGACTGTATTGCATCGGCTGGGAGACATACAATGTATTAACAATCATACCAACCATGTAATATTGGTTTTTTGTAAATAGTTGTTTTTTGTAATTTGCTCCAGGGAGAAAAAATCTCTAATTTTTTTTAATAATATCAAACATATAGCATCTTTTTTTGCTCTTTACCTTTTGTTTAATAAATAAGCTTTACAAATAAGTCAAATTTGCTAGCATGTTAAAATCAAATGACGATCATATTCCCAAGAGTCTTGAAGGACTTGAGAATAAACTTTGAATGAGTAATAAGTTTTGTCAAGGGGCAGGGGATATGTTAAAGTGTGTGCTAGAGAAAGAACATGAGAAAGAAAGGAAAATCCTTGGAAATCGACTAGATTTTCATTAAGTTTCAATCGCCTTCTTAGTTTACTAAGAAGCAAGATGTCTAGAGAAGACCATCTTGCTCTTTTTTTCTTTCCCAAACTAGTTTGAGCAGGTTGCATATCCTTTCTGAGCAGAAATATACTTAAAAATTTGAAGGCAAAAGCAGAAAACATAAAGTGGTTTATTCATGCGCTACTTTTAAGATTTCATCTGATTTTTTTATTATATACATATATATATATATATAAAATGTAAAAAATACGATGGCTTTGCTCTACGCGAACAGGCAACCTCTAATTAACTTTCCGCAATTTAGAATCTCTCCCTAGACCAGTACCTTCAAGAACATTCTAACCTATTACGTAACCGCTACTATAAATAAAGAATGCGCGCCATTTTGCGGATAGAAGCTTTACTCTTCCTCGGCTGTTAGGATCTATGCTACTGCGCTTCTCATCTGCCTTCCTTTTTTTAGAATTAGTTATGACGCATAAAGTTTAAATTCAATTGTATTTAGTTTAAATCACTATTGAATATGTAATTTCGAGAATTTCATATGAAGTAAAGCACGATCTACGGTGAAAATTGAATTAAAGCTATGGAATAAAGATGTGCACTTAAAAGCTAAATCACCTTGTCTCGTCATTTGGATTTGCCTTACCACTCTGCAAAAGCAATGCCTGAACTTTGATGCCAAGCTTCATCATGATATATATATATATATATATATATATATATATATATATGATGACTTCGTGGTTTAATAAGGCACCATTTAGCAAGACGAAACAAACATTTATTAAATATATAATTCAAAGCATAATATAATAGTTACTCAGAGCAGTACGTCGCTCCTACCGCATAGTACAATCTACTACCTTCCTCTTCCGAGGCTAACATGCAACTCCTAATAAATACATTAACCCTTCTCGAAGAAGAGCTACCTGCGCCAAGCATGCTCTGTTGATCGCCAAACAGTTGCCAGATATCACACCCCCGTCGTAAGATTGTTGTTGATATTATTTACAAATCAATCAGCAATCTGGAAACTAAAATCTAGCAACTGTTTGCGATCAACGTGAAAAAGAAAAAAAAAAAAAACTACATATACTTTTATACATTCTATCCTAATTTTCAAATCTCAATTATAGACATTTGCAATATACCTATAATTGCACTTCAATTTACTACATAAACATATGTAAACATAAATAACACATTTTTATATATAAACATAGATAAATCATTTTTAACTTCACTTGTTCCGAACCTTATTATTATTGTAACAATTTATCAATTCTTAATTCAAAGAAACCAAGTTGATATTTTCTTTTATAAACATGTTAAAATATACCCTAATATTATTCCAATGATGACAGTAAAATTATTAAGTTTCTTATATATATATAAAATTATATTCTTAGCATTCCTTTTAATTAATGATGCTGCAGCATGATTTAAATCCTTGGGAGACAAATATCTAAATTTACCACTTACCTCGAATATTTGTTATCCAATAATTTCTCTATCTATTTCAAATTACATAAACATCTTATTTGCACAAAATTGTAAAATGATTATGAAAAGCAAAGAAAACTATATAATTATTAACTATACAAAATGTTCGTGAAGATGAACAGTAAATTAATGTTCAAAGTTCACAAGTGGGAAGTCTGGATAATGCATCCGCGTTTGACAGTTTTTTTCCAGGGCAATGTTCTATTTCGAGATTATATTTCTGCAAAGCTATGGCCCATCGTTGTAATTTGGACGATTGCGGAGCATTTCTCACTATAAAGGCTAGAGGATTATGATCAGTCACAATTTTCACCGATGAACCGAATATCCAAGGTTCAAACTTCTTCAATGCCCATACTATAGCATAAGCTTCTCGCTCTATAGTCGGCCAGCTCTGTTGAGGTTTCGATAATTTCTTGCTCGCGTAGCAGATGGGAAATTGCTTCTCTCCCCTTTGCTGTGACAAACATGCACCTATTCCGATTTGGGATGCATCAGAATGAATGACAAACGGATCCTGCAGTGTTGGGGTGATCAGCTCCGTTGACATCGCTAATCGTTCCTTCAGTTGTTGAAATATTGACTCATGAATTTCTTTCCATTCGAGTATTTCCGGTTGTTTATTTTTCGTGAGTTCTGTGAGTGGGTAGGCGATCTCTGCATACCCTGGGATATAATCGCGATAATAATTACATAGTCCTAACAGACTTTTAAGATCTCTTTTCGTTTTCGGCGTTTCCAGCTTCTTGATTGCCTCTATTTTCTCGGGATCTGGTTGATGTTTTCCTGATCCAATGATGTGTCCTAAATATTTAATTTGAGGTTTTGCAAACGAACATTTCTTCGAATTGATAGTAAATCCAAGTGACTCTAGTTTGGTAAAAACTTTATCCAGATGTCGGAGATGAGTGTCGAAATCCGTGGAAAATATAGCTATGTCATCAATATAGGCTCTTGAAAATTGTTGAAATTCTTTCAGCGCGTTATTCATTACTCTCTGAAAAGTTGCTGCTGCATTCCTTAATCCAAAGGGTAGCACTTTAAACTGATATTGACCTCGATTAGTTTTGAACGATGTGTACTATTTACTTTGTTCCTCCATGGGAATTGCCCAAAATCCTTTCAGCAAATCTAAAGTTGTTATGACGTTGGCTCTTCCTATACTGTACATTAAATCAATGGCATTTTTCATAGGAAAGTCATCTGGCTTCGTCACTGCATTCAAAGCTCGATAATCTAAGCACAATCTGATATCTCCATTTTTTTTGCTTACACAAACTACTGGATGAGCTATTTCTGCATTACTTTCTTCTATTAGTCCCGATTTCAATAATCCTTCTACTTCTTCATCGACCTTGGGTTTCAATGCTTCAGGAATCCTATAAATGTGAGGTTTCTTCCTCTCCATATTGGGTATTAATCTAATTTTATGAGCTTCAACTTTAGCTATTTTCAGCTTTCCGGTGAATAGTGCTCGGTGTTTGTTGATAAGAGCTATCAATTTTCTTCTCTGCTGCGGATTCAAATTTTCTAAATTCAGATTTGCATCTATTTTAAAATCTTCCAGGGGGGTCGAGAGATCTTTTCCTGGTAAAGTTATAATTTCTCCAAATTCTTCTTCATTTTCAAATATCACTCCAACTGCATTGACACTAGCTTGGAATTTTCTAATTTTATTTGCATGAACATGTTTGATCTTTCCATCAGGTAGTTTTACTTTATAGGAATGAGGTGTGCAATGATTCACGATTTCTCCTGGACCAGTCCATCGTGCATAGAGTTTGTTATTTGAATCTGGTATGAGTAAATAAACTTGTTCTCCGATTTTGAAATTTTTTGGTATTGATCTCCGATTAAAGTACTCAGCATATTTTTGTTGTTTATCACTTGCAATTAAATTGGCTTGTTCGGCTGCTTGTTCTAACCTTATTTTTAAAAGTTGTAAGTAATCCACTGCCGATTCACTTAGATTAGGTGGTATAGGTATTTCTCCTGACCATGAAGACTTCAGTACTGCTAAAGGACCTCTTGGTTGTCTTCCATACATCAGCTGAAATGGTGAGACACCCGTGGTGCAGTTTGGTACTTCTCTGTATGCAAAGAGCAGGTATGGGATGTGCTTATTCCAATTCGAAGGATCAGTCCTGATGACATGATGTAACATTTGCTTGAAGGACTTGTTCCATCTTTCTACTGTTTTCTTTAATCCATTTGAAGCACTGTAAGCAGGTGTAGAGAACCTAGGGTGAGAACCTAGTCTTTTCTGGAATTCTTTAGTTAATTTTGAAACGAAGTTACTTCCGTTGTCACTAGCTATTGTATTAGGGATTCCTGTTCTCATGAAAATCTCCAAAAGCGCGTCGCAAGTGGCTTTTGCTGTCAAGCTTCTCAGTGGAATGGCTTCTGGCCATCGGGAATGTTGATCTACCAGACATAACACATATTTATGTTTCCTAGCAGAGGGAGGTTCAATAGGTCCAATAATGTCGATGTTAACTGTTTCGAAAGGTAATCCTGGCCTTCTGACCGGTGTGATGGGAATCTTGTCAGATCGCTTTTCTGGACTTTTCAACTGACAATCTTTGCACGTTTTACAAAAGGTTTCTACATCTTGTGCTAATCCAGGCCAATAAAATGAATATCGTATTCGCTCCTTTGTTTTTCTTATCCCAAGATGTGCACCGAAAATGGAACTATGTGCTAATTCCAACACTTGTGCTCTTCTACTAAGTGGAAGCACTAACTGAAAAACATTCTGTCCTAATATTTTTTCTTGGTGATGTAAAAGATGATCAATAAATAAATAATTTCCTTTTTTTTCTATTGCTAGCTTCCATGCTTCTCTCAGCGAGAGACAGTTAACTTGCTCTTCGCGTAGGCGTTCAGCAGACGATAAGTCTGTGTTTACATAAACACTCGCCTTCTTCCCTTCCTCCTCTTCGTTTTTCTCCTCCATAAGCATTAGCGGGGGGGAATCGACGCTGTCGTTTGACTGTGCATTGGCGAATAAAGTTTGTAAGTTTTCGCTTCCGTAATTATTTCTTTCTGCGTTTGGTTCTTCTGCCGCAGGATTAATCAACAGTTCGTATATTTCTGGAGTTATTAGGCAAGGCACATTTAGCTTATCAGTCACTGCAATTAATGTATCCACAAAATTAAATATATTGCTTCCATGATCTTTATGGTAAATAGGTACACGGCAAACTTTTGCTTCAATTGGTTGTCCGAAAGCAGGTGTTAGCAATATTTTACCTCCTTCTCTCTCCTCTAAATTTGGAATGAGCGATGGAATGTACGATCGTTATCTGCGTTCCAGAGTCTACGATAGCTTCGATTTTCTCAGAGTTAATAAAAATATCTACTTTTTGCAGTGGTTGAACGATGCGTTCTGCGAATTCAGATCGTAGATGGGATGAGTCTACTTTAACTACGATGGCTTCTTCTTTTGATGTTCTGTTTGAATTTTTTTGAGTTTTGGAATCATCCTTTCCCTTCTTATTTACTGCAGTTTCGTTCTTTCTTCTTTTGTCTGGGCAATCTCTCGCGATGTGTTGATAATTTCCACAAATATAACATTCTTTTCTTCTAGCGTGAAATCTTTCGTGTTTTGGATATTCTTTTCTCATGGGTGGTGGAATATATTTGTCGTGTGCTCATGTTGTATCCAGGAATCTCGGTGATCGCTTAATTCCATTTCGAACTTCGTCGAAAGATTTTCCTTTGGCCGTGAAATAAATATCACATTCTGTAGCTAATTCTTGAGGCTTCAGCCATTTATTTCCTTGGCGTATTGCGACGTGTGCAGCTGTTTCTTCATCTAATGCTTGGAATAATTTATCGGAAATAATTAACTCCTTGAGTGTTTCGAAATCCTTTACTTCTCTTGACTTGCAGTAATAGTCCCATGTAGCTGTTAGTCTTGAAGCGAACTGGATATGCGTTTCGCCGGAATAACGTTTAGTTTTTCTGAAGTTTTCTAAACAGGTTTGAGGAGTAGGTTGATATTCCTTCAGAACAAGAGTTTTCACTTTTTCGTAATTTTGCAGATCTTCCTCCTTTATATAAACAAGAACATTTGAAGCTTTTTCTCCAATTAATTTCAATAATATTTCTGATTTGTATTCTTCAGAAACCTTCTTGTGCTTAAATGCTCTTTCGATATAATCGAAAAATATATTCCATTCTTCTGCTCTCTTCGGTACTGGTATAGTCAGTGTTTCTACTCCTTTGATCAGCTTGTCCAGTGAAATTTCGGTTTCTCGTTCTGTGTTTTGGATTAAAGGTGTTGGACTTCTACTTCCTTCATTTTGAGTTGCTCGAATCTTCGCTAGTTCTATTTCGTGTTCTCTTTCTGTTCTTATTCTTTCTTCTTCCATTTGCATTCTTTCCATTTCTTCTTTTCTTTTTCTATTCTCCACTGTAGTAATCAGAATTTCTTTCACGAAATCAGCATCTTCGATGTATTCCTTGCTATTCTGGAGTTTGTGTTTCAGTTCTACCAGCTTCAAATCTGGGGATGCTTCTTCGCCAATTTCCAATAGAACTGTTACTAAATCCTCTTTCTTTGCGTTTTTGAACATTTTCTTCTATTTTCCTTTAGAATCAAGCCTTTTAAACTCTCGATTAAATAATTCTCACGTTTTTACTCTCTTTTGCAAATGAACACTTCTTTCGTTAGTTAGGCTTAACTTTACGCCTCTTCCGTTTTCAACGCTCTAAGCTTCTAACCTCTCTGGTTTTCTCGAAAGAGAGCGTGTTGTGATGACTTCGTGGTTTAATAAGGCACCATTTAGCAAGACGAAACAAACATTTATTAAATATATAATTCAAAGCATAATATAATAGTTACTCAGAGCAGTACGTCGCTCCTACCGCATAGTACAATCTACTACCTTCCTCTTCCGAGGCTAACATGCAACTCCTAATAAATACATTAACCCTTCTCGAAGAAGAGCTACCTGCGTTAAGCATGCTCTGTTGATCGCCAAACAGTCGCCAGATATCACATGTGATTTTATTATATATATATATAATGTAAAAAATACGATGGCTTTGCTCTACGCGAACAGGCAACCTCTAATTAACTTTCCGCAATTTAGAATCTCTCCCTAGACCAGTACCTTCAAGAACATTCTAACCTATTACGTAACCGCTACTATAAATAAAGAATGCGCGCCGTTTTGCGGATAGAAGCTTTACTCTTCCTCGGCTGTTAGGATCTATGCTACTGCGCTTCTCATCTGCCTTCCTTTTTTTAGAATTAGTTATGACGCATAAAGTTTAAATTCAATTGTATTTAGTTTAAATCACTATTGAATATGTAATTTAGAGAATTTCATATGAAGTAAAGCACGATCTATGGTGAAAATTGAATTAAAGCTATGGAATAAAGATGTGCACTTAAAAGCTAAATCACCTTGTCTCGTCATTTGGATTTGCCTTACCACTCTGCAAAAGCAATGCCTGAACTTTGATGCCAAGCTTCATCATATATATATATATATATATATATATATATATGCAATTCTTTTTCCCTGTTAGTTTATAATCCATTTTTTAAATTGAAATAAGTAAATTAAATAAAAAATTTTAATTAAGTCTAAATCATATGGCACGAAATTATGCATAAAATTGATTAATAGCAAACTGTGATGCAGATTATGATTCAATGAAAGTAAAATCAGTTATATAAAATAATTAGAAGCATGTTGAGTACTATTTCTGGGGCCTTCCTGGAGGATTTCCAGGAGGAGGGAATAAAGTAGGCAAATCCGGCACATTTCTTTTCGCTTGCTCATCTAACTGTTCAACCTTTCCTCTAGAGCAATTTCGGCAAACCTCTCCAGCATTGGCTATTGATATATCGCTATCGGAACTATAAGATTCTTCCGTCTCTTCCTCATCTTCTTCTTTTTCCTCGTCTCTCTCGTCTTCAATGTCATTCTTGTCGCGTTTGCGTTTCCTCCGCTTGGCAGTTTTCTTTTTGCCCCCAATGTTCCTCTTGGATCTTTTTCTCTTTGAGCATGATGTGGTAGTTTTTTGCGCCCTTTGAGATGCTTTTTTTCTTTTCGCTTTACTTTTCTTTCGTCTATCAGCTCTTCCTGAAAGATTAGGGCAAATATCAAATAATATTGAAATGCCGTAAGATACTGACTACCACATAAATGGTCATATATTATTTTTTAAGCTTTAAAAAAAATCCATAGTTACTTCATGTATGGATTCCTATAAACAAGTGCTCCGACAGTTAAAAAATTGTATTTTGCACAACATTTAACAACTTTCTATGTAAACTTGCATAATTATGGTAAATTTTACTTTGAAGAACCTTTTTTCTTAGCCCAAAGGAGCCTTAGCCCAGAAGGGGTATTAGTCTCAAAGTGGCATTTTGAGTTGGTTAACTGTAAACGGCTTATCACTTTTTAAATTGTTGCCACCAAATATTATCGTTCTGTATTATATTTAAAGAAATAAAGAAGAATCTACATGAATGTATGCATGTGTCACGCATTGTGAAAAAACGACGTTACCTACAGCCATCAGATATTAAATAACGTAATCCTCTACCCGAACATGGGCACTTGGAGGTCCGAATTTTGAATTTCAAATTTGTTTTATTATCTATTTCGTAATTTGTAAAACTTTAATGAATTTTTGATTAACAAAGCGATTTCAAAGTGAGCAGTGGCAATACTGTGCGAAAAAAGCATTTTTATATCCAGCTCGCGAGACAGTCTATCGCTTAAAATAAATTGGGATTTATTTTTCTGTAAGTGATGTAATGTCTAAAAGAATCATTATTGACTCCACAGTTACTTCTCACATGTGTTCGCAAGAGGAATGGTTTTCTTCATTCACTCTCAAGTCATCCATTTTACATGTGAAAGGTGTTTTGACCGTATTTCCAGCAAAATATCCAGTAATGTTCAACTAACACTCAAAGATGTGCTTTTCGTTAGGTTAATTTTCACTGCTTTTATTTAAAGTTTTCTCGCTGGAAAGTTTACCGACAAATAAATATCTTCAAAAGATGTCATACGCGTGTTCATTAAATACGATTCAAATGAAAATTAGTAATCAGAGCAGTATTTCACATCATTTCAAATCTAAGTTAGTTTGTGATACTAGATTCACGAGAGTTACTTGCCCTTCAAAACACCTGAAAGAGTCATTAAAAGAAGTTTTCACTAAAGAAATAAAGTTTCTGCGCTTTTGTGTTAATTTAGAGTATACAATTCGTGCAGAAGAACGCATGATGACGCCCATAAACCGGGTATAAACAGTATTACATAAAATTCTTGTGTTTTAAATGTTCTATTTGACATCCCTTATTCTGAACTATCTTTCAAGACCTCAATTCCAGGATAATAATGCCTTTTGAAGTGGCAGAAGAGGTATTCTATCCCATTCCTCCCGAACAGCTTTCCAGAGTCCTGTTAGGGTTTTGGGATAACGTTTGGATAATGCAGTTTTTAAAAGTCCGAAAGCACAAAAATCCATAGGTGACACATCGGGAGATTTAGTAGGGATATCAGTGAAGGGTATGGCCTTGATACCAGTTTTTTGTTCCATTTCTTTTAGGAAATTTACAGTGGATTTTTATGTGTGACTGCTAGCTTTGTCCTGATGGACTCTCACAGATTGATGGCACTGTGGGTAAAGCGATGGTATTTCATTCAGAAAAATTGCCGATAAAATATGTTCCTGATAGTATTTGGAGTTAATCTTGACATTTTTTTGCACTCTCTTTATTTTTAACTTGCCATTATAAGAAAAACCAGCAACAATCATGAATCCCTTAGGAAAACTTTCTTTCGATTCTTTGAACCATGTACTTAAAATTTTTACTCCCCTTTTATGATAATAAATGTGGAAATCATACCGTCCAATGCTGAATGAGAATTGCCCGTTATGACGTCATCAGTATAGCTTCACCCAGCGCAGTAAGAATCATCCCAGACAGCACTGAGACCTGGTCGAGAGTGGAGGGCAGACGTGAGCAGACGGCTCACACGTCTTCAAGAGTTATTAACTTGATGTTATGCCTTAAAAGGACTTATCTTATGTTAATCCTGCATACCGTTAACTTCATCTTTATATACTTTTCTTAATTATTTTATTTCTTTATATTAAATAAACATTTAAATATTACTTCGTGCTCTCATGCTGTGAATTAAGTCAAATTCTACAAAAAAATATGGCGACCAACCGTGCGGCCTCGAATTCCAAAATGTGCGAGTAGTAGAACTGTCCTTTGAACTACTGAGTGAAAGTTATTCTATTTATTGGATTACTCGTATAAGGTGTAGATTACCCAATTGACGACGATCATCTGTCGGGTGAGTACAAAACTTTCTTTCCAATATGAAGTTAGTAGAAATTCCAGAATTGGAAGCAGCTTTAAAGAACCGTAAAAGTTCTGAAATCAAAAGTTTGCATAAGCTTATTTTTAATACTGATGGAGACCGAAATAACCGGAAAAGATTACGTGAATTTTCTGGCTTTATATTTAAACCAGATTCTGAAGAATTTAATAAGAAAATAGATACAGTGCAGAATAGTTTTACTTTGAATGAGTTAATTAAAATTTGCAATGTACTGTGCATAAATTCAGAAGGTTTAAAAACGGAAGTCGTAACCCGAATTGTCTCTTACCTATGTGATTTATCTGTATTATTTGAAAATGTTTTGCATGAAGAAAATAGTGATATTGAAGATGAAACTATTAATAAATTTTCTGAAGTAATGCTTGATGATAATCAAAGAGACAATCCTGGTTTTAATGAGTCTCAAGTAAACAACAGTATGCAGCTTCCAATTCAAGATCATTTTAAACCTCATCTTAGTTTTTCTGATATTGAAAGTATTGTTAATCCTTTTTCTGGTAATGCATATGAAAATGTTGATAAATGGATTGATGAATTTGAAGATGTTATAAACTCTTTGAAATTGAGTGATTTGCATAAATTAGTTTTTGCTAAAAGATCATTAAAAGGTAAAGCGAAACTATTTATTCAGAGTGAACCTAAAGTTAATGACTGGTGTAAGTTAAAAAAGCTTTTGAAATCTGAATATGGTAAAGCTTTTAATTCTGCTGAATTGCATGAAATGTTATGTAAACGTAAATTAATGCCTAAATCTTTAGATGAGTATTTTTTGAAAATGAAAGAAATGTGTTCGCGAGGTAACATTGAAGATGCTTCATTAATTAAATATGTTATTGATGGTATTCCTGATTCTGTGGTTAGGAAAACTATACTGTATGGTTGCGAAACAATAGCTGAATTTAAACAAAGGCTTAAAATTTATGATAAAATGAGATCAGACAATGATAAGTTTAAAAATCCGAAACCGAAAGTAGACACTCAAGTTAAAGATAGAAGTAAGCTTTCGTCATCAAACCGAAATCAATCTAACGTTAATAAGGTCAAATGTTTTAATTGCCAGGAATTTGGGCATTATTCAAAGCATTGTGTAAACAAATCAAAGGGTGTAAAATGTATAAAATGTAAGAAGTTCGGGCATTATTCAACGAACTGTCCAGAGCAGACTCCCGAAACACAACAAGCAGCTTTATTACAACGAATTTCTGACAAGCATAGAATTATGAAGACTGTAGAAATAAATAATCATTTAGTTAATAGTTTAGTTGACACTGGTTCAGATGTAACGATATGCAGCGTAGAGTTATACAAGCAGATTGGTTCTCCTAATTTAAATTGTAGCGATATCACATTAAACGGAATTGAATCAAAGCAAACGTACCCCATAGGCTTTTTCATTTCTGATATTTCAATTGATAGTTTTTCACTGCGTACGAAAATTTATGTTGTTAAGTCATTATGTAATCAAATTGTATTAGGTTTGGACGTATTGAATCAGTTTAACTTCTCTTTTACCGAGAATGGCCTTCAAATAATTTCTCATCGGAATAAAAGTAATGTAAACTTGATAACTGCTGAGTCATCTCGAAATTCTAACGTTCGTTGCATTATGGGAAATTTGAATATTGCTGTCTCATTGAAGAATGCTTATGATCCTTCGCGATCGTCTGGCGTCTCTGTTAATGTAAACAAAAGTCCCGAAAGCGGAAGTAGCTCGACGTTTAATTACCTTTCACATCTGGTGAATACTATTTCTGTCAACGAGATTGATTTATCGCATATTTCGAATGTAGAACATAAAGAAAGACTGGGTAATTTAATTAATTCGTACCAACCTCGGAAAAATAGACAATCTGACAAGATGCAAATAAATTTATGCGATGATATTCCTGTCTGTCAAAATAGAAGATACATGTCTTTCGCGGAACAAAAAATTGTTGACGATCAAATTAAGGAATGGTTAAAAGAGGGCATAATAAAGCCTAGCAATTCTAATTATTCGGCGCCTATTGTTTTGTGTAACAAGCGTAATAATTCGAAACGTTTATGCGTTGACTTTCGGAAATTAAATAAGAAGATTATTAAAGATAAATTTCCACTGCCTTTAATTCCGGAAGTACTTGATCGCTTAGAACAGTCCAAAGTCTTCACGACACTAGATTTGAAAAATGGCTTTTTCCATGTAGACATAGATGAAAATTGCACCAAATATACCGCATTTGTAACACATAATGGTATCTACGAATTTCTTAAAGCTCCTTTTGGTTTATGTATTAGTCCAAATGTTTTTCAAAGGTACATTTATTCAGTATTTCGTGACTTGTTAAATGAAGGTGTACTAATTATTTATATGGATGATATAGTCATACCGGCTAATGATGAAATTGAATGTTTAGACAAATTAGAAAGAGTATTCAAAACTGCTTCGGAGTATGGATTACAAATAAATTTCAAAAAGTGCCAATTCTTAAAACGTAAAATTGAATTTTTGGGACATGTAATTGAAAACGGAACTATTCGACCATCGCCTTCCAAAACCGTTGCTGTTCGAAACTTTCCACAACCGCGTAACTGTAAACAACTACAAAGCTTTTTAGGACTAACGGGATATTTTCGTAAATTCATTCCTCAGTATGCTAAAATAGCTAAACCTCTTAGCGACTTGCTTAGAAAAGGTATTGGTTTTAAGTTCGATTCCGAACAACAGGAAGCTTTTTGCAGATTAAAAGAAATTCTCTCTCAGGCACCTGTTCTACACATATTTAGGCAAGGATATCCATTAGAACTCCATACTGATGCTAGTAGTCAAGGCTTTGGTGCGGTATTACTCCAATTGTCTGATGATGGTAATTATCACCCAATCCAGTATATGAGTAAGAAGACTTCACCGCAGCAAGAGAAACTCTGTAGTTACGAATTAGAAGCCCTTGCAGTAATAGAAGCTCTGAAGAAATTTCGAAACTATTTGTTAGGGACTAAATTCAAAATTGTAACTGATTGTAGCGCTTTTCAGAAAACTTTAGATAAGAAAGATTTAACTCCTAAAATTGCGAGATGGGCAATGTTTATTGAAGAATTCGATTACGAAATTGTACATCGTTCAGGAAGCCAAATGAAACATGCTGATGCTTTAAGTAGAAATGCTTTAATTTTAACATCATGCACATCCGATATAACTGAGAAGATTCGGTTAGTACAACAACAGAATGAAGATGAACATGTGAAGTTAATCAAGAATTTAGTTGAGAAGGGAGAAGAAAATGGATTCTTCGTGAGAAATGATATTTTGTAGAAATTTGAAAATGGTAAAGATCTTCTAGTAGTGCCAGAATCCTTACAGAATGAAATCATACAGAAGGTACATAAAAAAGGTCACTTTGCTGTAGATAAAACAGTGAATGCTGTAGAGCAAGAATTCTATATTACCAGACTGAAATGCAAAGTTGAAAAAGTAATTGCTAACTGTATAGAATGTATACTGTACAACAAGAAGCAAGGAAAAGCAGAAGGATTTCTTCATCCTGTACCAAAAGAAAACGTTCCCTTGAGTACGTATCATATCGACTTTATTGGACCTCTTCCATCGACGAACAAGAGATACCAACACATTCTAACTGTTGTCGATGCTTTTACGAAATTTACTTGGTTCTATCCAGTGAAATCACCAACTACGCAAGAAGTTATTTCAAAATTGAAGCAACAACAGACTGTATTTGGAAATCCAGCCAGAATAATTTCAGATCGAGGTAGTGCCTTTACATCGAAAGAATTTTTAGCTTATTGTACTGAAGAAGGAATAGAACATGTCAAAATTACTACCGGTATTCCAAGAGGTAACGGACAAATTGAGCGAATTCATAGAATTTTGATTCCTGTTTTGTCAAAATTATCACATGAAGATTCAACGAAATGGTTTAAATATGTTTCAGATGTCCAGAGGATAATCAACAGTACAACTACGAGAAGTACAAAATATTCACCGTTTGAGCTTCTCATAGGCACGAAAATGAAGAATAAAGAAGATTTGAGAATTAGTGAAATATTGAATGAAGAATATCTAAAACAATTGATACAAGAACGTGATGAAATGAGAGAAGATGCGAAAAACAACATTTTGAGGATTCAAGAAGAGAATCGAAAACAATTCAACAAGAAACGTAAGAAACCGAAACTATACAAGATTGGCGACTTGGTAGCCATTCAGAGAACTCAATATGGGACTGGTTTGAAACTACGACCTAAGTTTCATGGACCGTATAAAATCATAGCTGTAAGATTAAATGACAGATATGAAGTCGAGAAAGTAGGATGCCATGAAGGACCAAATTTGACATCTACTGCGGCTGACCATATGAAGCCATGGTCAAATTGATTTAATGCTTGTATCAGCTCAAAGCCTAAGGACCTGATACTCTTTTTTTCTTTTTTGTTTTTTTTATTATCTTTGCAGGTACATGATAGTGATGTCCATTCAACAGACATCGAGGACGATGCCTCTTCAGGCTGGCCGAAGCTGTGGAAATCATACCGTCCAATGCTGAATGAGAATTGCCCGTTATGACGTCATCAGTATAGCTTCACCCAGCGCAGTAAGAATCATCCCAGACAGCACTGAGACCTGGTCGAGAGTGGAGGGCAGACGTGAGCAGACGGCTCACACGTCTTCAAGAGTTATTAACTTGATGTTATGCCTTAAAAGGACTTATCTTATGTTAATCCTGCATACCGTTAACTTCATCTTTATATACTTTTCTTAATTATTTTATTTCTTTATATTAAATAAACATTTAAATATTACTTCGTGCTCTCATGCTGTGAATTAAGTCAAATTCTACATAAATGGCTCTTTTTTTGTTACAATCATTTAAATACACCCATGCTTCCTCGATTGTGACAATTGTTTTCCATTTTTTCTTTGGATAAGTGTTTCTCATATAGAATTCTGCAGCGTGTCCTGCGTTGAGCGATATGCTTTGGAAGAAGACGATGCACATTGCGTTTTTTCGCTTTCTTAAGATTTAAATCAACGTTTATCATTTTGTTTACAGTGTACACCGAGCATTTTTAATGATTTTGCAACTGTCCTTTGACTAGGGGGATTTTCTTTTAACATTAAACAACGTACCTTTGCAATAGTCGAAGATGTCCGTTTTTTCCTTGGATACTTGTTTGGAATTTTTGTCCCACTTGAGGCTCCAATTTGACGTTTTTTTTTTTTTTTTTTTTTTTTTTTTTTTTTTTTTTTTTTTTTTTTTCCTTTCTTGTTGATGATATTACCTATCGACGCTTTATATATCACAAAACCATGACTCTCACATCGTTTTTGGATAACGGAGTATACATATTTATCTTCGGAGAGCGTAAATGTAGCCTTCGAACCACTGCTTTGTTAAATTCGCCATTTTGAATAAAAACAAAACTTTCAAAACACAGACGATAATTTTGACTTTTAAAAACATAGTACAACTGCAATTACTTCTTTTGCAGCAAACGATTTTTTATTACCGCTTACCAAAATCGTCTAAAAATGTGCAAACAGCCTCTGTACAATAACACGAAATGAAACCATAAACAAATTCTGATGATATACTTTAAATTAAATCTCTAGAAAACATGAAATTATCTTTATCTTTTGTATAAAATAATTATTAGTGATGAAATGAGAAATATAGGAAACATAAACCAAACCATAACTTATGATGTGTTTTGCGTTTCCTAAACAATTATAAATCGAAACAAAATATTGCCTACTAAAACTATTTTTAATTGCATTTAGAGATATTTTTCTACCTATACTTTGCTATAATCTCATCAAATATGCACATTATTATTAGTATAGTTTTGCAAAGAAGAATAGTATTAAAATTCCTTGAAAATTTTCTCAATTTTTTAAACACATAAAAGCCATAATAATAATAAAATGCTGAACATGCCTTGAAAAAATGCATGTATGCTTTTGTCAAATAAAATTCGCTCACATAACCAATAAATCTGAAAAACTGCACTTACTTTTACACTCCGAAAGTCTAACAGTGGCGATGCCCTTTCTTGCAGGAACTATTGACGGCGCTTTCTTTTTTGTACGCATTTTATTTGATTCGAAAAAAATCTTTTACCAAAACAAAAAATATCCCATACGACTCACAGAATGTTAACATTAAATATGATATTTATATTTAACCTAGAACTTGAATTTTCACGTGTTTTATTTCTCACGTGATGCCATTTTTAGTCCAAAGGTACAATTTGCCCAGAATGACTATTAATTTCGTTTTGGCATTTTGCGGCGATTCACTACAAGCGTTGTTTCCAAGGAGTTCACTTTCCAGTTGGTTGTTGCCACCAAATATTATCGCCCTGTGTTATATTTAAAGAAATTAAATAATGAAGAATCTGCATAAATGTGTGTACGTTTCTCGCATTGTGATAAAACAACGGTACCTAGACCCATCAAATTTTGAATAACGTAATGCTGCTGCGAATATGAGCATCAGGAAGCCCAAATTGAAATTTGTTAGTCCAAAGGGATTTGAATCCCGAAGGACTATTAGTTTCGTTTTGGCATTTTGCGTCGGACTCATAAATGTCGGTTCACTTTTCAAACTGTTGCCACAAAATGTTAGAGTCTTGCATTATATTTGAAGAAATTAAATAATGAAAAATCTGCATAAATGTATGTATATTTCTCGTATTGTGATAAAACAACGGTACATAGAGTCATCGAATTTTGAATAACGTAATCCTCCAACGAATATGAGCATGTGGAAGACTAAATTTGAAATTTGTTTTATGATCGATTTCCTATTTTTTAAAACTTTGACGAATTTTTGATTAACAAACTCAAGGATTTCAAAGCGAGCAATGGCAACGTTGTGCAGAAAAAACATTTTTATCTCCAGCGCGTGAGTCTGTATCGGAAATTCTAAAGATATGCTCGTTTTAAAACTATTTTGCGATATTGCTGTTGCACTGGATCTTATGGTTTAAGTGCGAGGAACATGATATTTAATAAAGAAAGGTAGCACACAAAATGTTAAAAAACGCCCCTTTAGACGTAATTTAAAATCTGAAACATTTCAGATTTTGTTTTTCTTTTATTATTAATTTCATATTTTGTAAAATTTTAACGAATTTTTGATTATCAAACTCAAGGATTTCAAAGCGAGCAATTGCAACGTTGTACAGAAAAAACATTTTTATCACCAGCACGCGAGACTGTGTATCAGAAATTCTAAAGATATGCTCATTTTTAAATTATTTTGGGATATTGCTGTTGAACTCAATTTTGTGTTTCTCAAAATATTAAAACATAAATTTAATAAAAATACAATTGTTTAGAACGGAGCAAAAAAATGGCTCACATAAGTGATGGGACACCATTACTACTACTACGTACTACAATACAAATATTTTTTTTGAATTTTTATTTTTACTCAAAAGCAATTGGCAATAATTTATAAAATCGTCTGCAGTATTTCTCTCTAGTTTGTTTTGGAATTTTTGTGTTTTTTAGCTTTGTGCAGCCATGAATGCTAAACGAAAAGAAACTTTGCCTGAAATTCGAGAATTAGTTATTAATTTGCATATTGAACGTGGAAAATCTATTAGAGAAACCGCTGAAACAGTTAACTTGAGTCATTCAACAGTTTTCAATATCATTAAACGATATAAAAAGAATCATATGATTCAGGATAAAAGAAGACTTGGCCGACCATCAAAAAAGCGAATTATCATTCGAAATATTAAAAAAAAAAATCCAAGAATGAGTGCTCCTAAAGTTGCTGCTGATTTACAAGCATTATATGGAGTAACTGTTAATCCTGAGACTATTAGAAGAGTAATTCGATCTGCTGGATATCACGGTAGAGCAGGCTGGAAAAAAGTCTTCGTAATTGAAAAGAATAGAAAACTCAGACTGGCTTTTGCAAAATCCAACATAAATAAGAATTCTGATTACTGGAATGAAGTTATATTTGCTGATGAGAGTAAATTTAATATATTTGGTTCTGACGGTAGAATCTTGGTGTGGAGAAAATCCAAGGAAGAATTTCGCAAACAGAACTTGGTGCCAACAGTAAAACATGGTGGAGGAGGAGTTATGGTATGGGGGTGTATGTCGTCCGCTAGAGTTGGTAATTTTGTTTTTATTGACAGTATAATGGATCAGTATAAGAATATTGACATTTTAAATCAAAATTTGAAATCTTCAGCACGAAAATTGAACCTTCATAACGATTTTAAATTCTACAGGACAATTACTCCAAGCACACTGCTTTGAACTTTAGACTCTGGCTGCTGTATAACTATCCTGAAATAATAAAAACACCACCACAATCTCCAGACTTAAATCCCATAGAGAATATTTGGCAAGAACTGGAATCAAGAATTCGCAAACACACCATTTCTTTAAAACAACAATTAAAATTGATGCTTCAAGAAGAATGGTGTAAAATCACTCCAGAAATCACGAAAAAATTAGTCGAATCCATCCCAAGAAGATTAAATCATGTTTTAAAAGTAAAAGGAAATCCAAGAAAATATTAAAACCTTTTAAAAAGTAAAATTTTTGGATAAATATTTGACGGAAAAGTAAGTGTCCCATCACTTATGTGAGCAATTTTTTTGCTCCGTTCTAAACACTGTATTTTTATTAAATTAATATTTTAATATTTTGAGAAAATGTATGTTATGTAATAAGTTACTAAATTTAAGTATGAAATACACAAAAAATTTTTACATGTTTTTTTAATTTATTTTACTACAATTTCCTTTTGTAAAGCACAAGTGTCCCATCACTTTTGTGAGACACTGTAATTTGAATGATTTTGCAGCTAAAATCGTGAAATTCCACAAGATTTTCATTTTATCATGCTTGATATAGAACTAGGTATTTCTGCAAAAAAAATTAAATTAAAGCATAAGAAATATGATATAATACGGAGCAGGCAAAAGTTTATGTCACAGTTTTTACAGGCACATATGATAAATTAATAAAATGGTTGGTCGCGCGTGATGGAAATGCAAGTTCACTGATTTTCCATGCTGTGAATTTCGTTTTGCCGTCAGAATTAGTGATGGAAATGAGTATAATAAATTACTCAATGAAACATCTTGTGACAACACAAACAGTTTATTTTTACAAATCTAATAAGTGTCAACTTTAGCTTTGACTTCTCAAACAGCACTCAAAATACAAATGGCGTAAAGCTCATTAATTCTCATAGACATATGAAAAGCAACTCAAAGCCATTTTTCTCATTTTTCTAATAAAAAGAACAAGTTCAATACTTAAATGTAAAGAGCTCACAACTGTTACCATTCGGTATTTACTAAATTACATCAAACAAAGATAATATTTAGATAGATATTCAACTTGACACTGTATATTAGGTTGTCCAAGAATTCCTGGGGCAACAATAGGTATTTACAATGAATATTCTCCAGAAGAAATTGAGAGAGCTAAGTAGTGACTGCAATAACGTAATTGGGCATTCTAAAAAAAGTGCATGCTACGTATGTTGCATAGAATTGAAATCCAGAGAATATAATTCCATCTACTTGTTTCTTCCTCAAGTTAATCGGTCATTTGCGTAACGGGATGAGAGAGGGCAATATCGTCCTTAAGAAAAAGTTATTACCCATTGCAACCAACTTGACATAAGGATCAAGAACCTCACGTTTTTATTCCCCCCCCCCCAACGTTAATAGTTGCACGTAAGATGCTCGTCCATACCATGATTCCACCACCTATATACCGATGCCTTTTACTAATATTTTCAGGTTTATTGCATGTGTTTTTCTCCTTCCAGATTGTAAGGCTTAAACGAAATTCATCAGTAAAAAGAACCACGATGGCTTTACTCACTTTGTTAAGTGGATTTATCTATCAGCAAATCTGTAGACTTGGCTGCAACCCATGATACTTCCAACCACAAGATCTCTGCACCACTGCAACCGGGTGCATTTTGAAGCCCAAGTGAGCGAGTCACAAATCATGGATTTCATTATTTTCAGTATCAAAAATGAACGCAACTCTCCAGAAAAAAATTTAGAAATGACGCTCATTGCTGTTCTGATTTTTGAGGTTCTTGAGTGTGATATGGTAATTTTGTAAAAGTGTGGTTTTCTACCAAAGGAGTAAGTACACTTGCTGTAAGTTGAAAACATAAAAGTCTTTGCTTTCCTTGAGTTTAACAAAACAGATGAACATATCATGTCAGATTATGACACATTAGTAAAACCATATCATGAATAACAGATGAATGCATGAAAGAAAACAGGAATCGAGTCTTTTTGACAGTTCATTTACTTATACAGGTACTTAAGGGCATAATAAATTATCGAGAAGCCGTGCTAGATTCCTGTTACAATCTAGTATTTCACAGCTATATTCCAGCGTAGGTTTCCATGCCTTTAAATCAACACACCACGCTGGAATGATTAACGGCTATTAGCAACATAGATACGACGTTTTTAATAACACACAGTCTTTACCCCATTTTTTGGATTCCACCGCAGGATTATACACTTTACATTTTTCAGCCAAAAAGGAGGAATCCAAATTACTTTCATTAATATTGGTCGAAAGATAAATATTCTTAATCGCCTTGTTTTAGGAGTATATTTACATTTGAACAGTTCCTCCCTTCCCCCCTCCATAGTTCAAAATTAATAAATCTACAAAAAGAACCAGATTGCTGATGAGTATTTAAAACTTATGATGAAAATTTGTTTTAGTAATTTTCTTCCAAAATTACAAACTTTATGAAAATCAAAATGCCATGAAGGAATATATCTGTTAGGTATAATAAGAACCAAAGAAGTTTATAATTATTTACATACAAATATTTTTTCTGTATACATCATAGAAAATGCAATAAATAAAAGAAAGAGAATAAGACTTAATTATTCTCAAGTTCCCTCTTGGAAAATTTGTGTATATTACCTTTTAGTCCAAGTTAAAAGTATGTTACTTAGTAGTAACTTAATGTATTGCAATTATCTGAATATATGTCAGTCTGAAAAATCTTAATATTTTGCAGTAAATAATTACAAACTGTGACCAAGAGAATGAAATTTCTTGCACATATCAACTTCTAGATTTCAAGCAGAAAGTATAAATTTGAATTTTTATTTTTATTTTATTTTTTGGCCCGCACACTATTTCAGTTTGAAACCACTGTGATAATGAACCTGAATTATTAAATAAAGCATTTTTTTTTTATTTGAAGCATGACTGAAAGTGAAAAAACATTTTTAAGAGGCTTAATTCTACCGACAGTTAGATTTTGATCTCTTCTAAAAAATAAAATTTACTTAAAAATGAAATGTAGAAGATGTGTATAAAAAATGTTCAAAACACAAAACATACTCAAACTGTATATAGCAATAAACTTGTACATAAATTTATACCATATTTGTGAATACCAACAGTATTCCTAACATGATCAGTGAAATTGATAACATTCAGCAGCTGATTTTTCTACCATTAACATTAACTAACATTGTTCAAATTTTATCAATGATTAATATAAAATTTTATCAATAATTAATATAATTAATTTGCAGATTACACTTGAAAATATATTATAGTATGATCCACAGAAATGAAAGATAACTGAATTATGATGCAAAATGTCAGCAAACTTTGCCTAAAAATTTTCCATTTCTGACCTCAAATATGAGGAATATATGCACTTAATTATTTTTCATATTATGCAATGTTCAAGAACATATTAATATGCAAATACTATATTTAACTTTCAAATACATGTAATTCTAATTTTCATTTATTAATAGAATTTTCAAAATATTTTGTGTTCAACAGCAATTTTCAAAAAGTTTACGGAAATTCAGGATACATCCCCGACTAAATGTATTCAAAATTTGGTGGCTCCAAGTGCCACGTTTCTTCCATAATGTGAGGAACAGACATATATATAGATTCTTATTAATTAATAATAAATATCGTGGTGCAGCACAAGAGAGCTGTCTGGCTTAGGAAAGATGCTTTTGTGCAAACTTTGCAAGCGAAACTAGCTCATACATGCAGCTAACCTGTCTATGAGAAGTCAGACTTGTATACCAATAATCAGTAATCTTATCCACTTAGACACTGGTGTACACATTAGCAGAATGCTGATACCAAAATAATATTAAAAGTTTCACAACTTTAATTATTCACCTGCAGACGATTTTTTTTTTTCTGTTGTTATTGTGATGTTATGATTATTAAAGCTTTTAAGTCACAGAGAAGATTTGTGTCTGAGTATTCAAAACGTGTATCTTTTCTGGATGAAAGATATCTTCTTCATGATTCATCTGGTTCTCAAGATAAAATGATCAATAATCATAGACTTTGAAATTATTTTACTGTGTTCACTGCAAAGGTTTTCATATATACTAGTACTACATATCACTTAACAACAAAGTGTACTTACTACAAAGTGTGCTCAACAAAAGTATATTAAAAAGTACACTCAAAAAAGTATGCTGAATATTTCACTAAAAGCTGAAATTCGACAAATTATAAACATGTAAAAATATCTTTCGATACTCAAAAACCTGTATTTCTCAACAGAATTTTTGCCTTCTTTAAATATATTATTCATCATAAAAAAGGTAAAATTGAAACTACATTTACTGCTGTCGATTCTGGCAAATAAAGGAAAAAGACACACATTTTGAATATAAATTTTATTCAACAAATCTCATTAGATGCATGGAAAAGATTAATTCCAATATCACATACTCTTTTCTTATACATAATATGTAAACAAACATATAAATATACTACAGCAATGAACGATTTATGATTCTGTTGATATAACCATATCTACTTAACATTAAATATACAGCAATCACAGTAGTGCAACTAAATGGAATGTTTGCTTTAGTGCAGATAACACATAAATGTGTCTTGTAAGTAGAAATAACAAAAATAATTTCCATTCATAAAATGCATTTCTGCTCATCACACGACTGATAATTTCTAATTAAATTTCAAAATGAATAATTCAAAAAATGCTCAGCTTGAGAACAAACAATGAAGAAAATTATCCCCATCATCTCATATTAAAATGTATTTGTACTATCAGTATCAATGACTATTTAATTTATAGACTAAGCACATACCTGAATCATTAATAATGAACATGAAAAGTTCAATTCCTAGATTGCCGTTTGTTAAAATATTTCAACAGCTGAAAATACTAATTACCATAGAAAAGTCATATAATCACAACAAATACTGTAACATTTATGATTCTGAACATTTGAAAAAAGTATTTTCTCAGTTTTTTTAATATTGATTTCATAAAAATATCATGCCAAAACAGTCATAATGCCATACAGATTCCCATATAGGAAGCTGAATAAATGAAGAAAGTTTTAAAAATATCCTTAAGCAATTCTGTGGCCAACAACTAACATGCATACACGATTGGAGGAAAGTAATGCAATTCAGTATTTATCTGATCATTATTTAGAGTTATGCTAAATTTAAAAAAAAAAAAAAAAAAGGCTTGAAAACAGCCTTTTATCACATGCACTTAAAATTAAAGACACTGAATTTAAATCAGAGCTGATTATTATAATACAGAAAGATTTGGTCCCCTTGATTTAAATAACAAATGGAAAGAATAAAATAAATAACATTAAAAAATTTAATTATAAATGAAATGTTTAAAAAAACTTGTCTATAAAAAATATCACCTAAATTTAATTTAGGGAATGTGCTTAACTTCAGGAAACTGGAATAAATATAAAAAAGTAAATAAATAAAAATAATAAAAAATAAATCTTGCTACTTATATACTTCATACTTACACAAAAGTAAAAAATTTATAATAAAATAAATGCTTTAATGTAATACTTCAAAAGCAGATACTAGATCAAGTTACAATTCTTGAGATTCAATGATAACAAATTCAAACTATCTTAATCAAAAAAAGCGTATTTTAAGTACACTTTATGCAAAAATATATATTTTTTTGGAACAAAATATATCTTGAGCATAGTTTACAAAATAGACTAGGCTTCTGTGCACAAACCAAAAAATTTATATTAGTCAGGCAAAGTATTAGCCAACCGTATTTTATAAAATAGTTTTCAAACATGTTCACAGTTTTATGTACAAAGTACTGGACAGAAATTTTAAAATATTTAATCTTTATTATATACCATTGACTTGTGCATAAAAAGAGTATCAGACATAAATATTTTATCATAAATATAGGAACTTTTAAAACTGAGGTATATAATATTTGGAAAATAAAGGATATGACAAGCACATGACAATAAAATGTGCAGATTTGGCACAATAGTGAAAATGAAATTCCTGTACCTTGGAGAGGAAGCAACTTATGATGATTAGCTTAGTTCTTTGCACATCACAAATTTTAACACATAATATCACAGAATTATTATTATTATTTACAACATTTCAAGATCATTTTCTTAGGCACTTTCAAAAGTAATCTAATATTTTTAATTAGTTGAAAATATTCAACTAATTAAAAATCTAAGATTACTTAAACATTAAATTACTCTTACACAAAATGATTCACTGATGATTTGCTCATTTACTTTCTTTTTGTTTATTTGAAAACACATCAGCATCAAGAGCCCTGTAAAGAAGAAAATAAACAAATAGTCATAGAAAAATCATTTCAGACATTTTTACCACATAACATGAAAATTATTATGCATTCAATGGTATCTAAAGGATTGTTTAATGAAACAGATTATAAACAAAGTATCAGACTTAACTCTTCTATAATTTCTAGTTACGCCTTGCTGATAGGAATGCTTTCAAAACATTACAATTCAATGACTATTAAATTAATTATTCATTTCTCATTCAATTATGGAATGAGAAGTAAAAAAAAAAAAGGAAGCAGCACTTTCAAAAAGTTTACAAATATTCCAGCTGTTAGCCCTAATTTAGCCAACAATTTTTAACAATTTAGCCAATTTTAAGCCAATTCCTTTATATTATATACATTTGAGTATAATAAATTGCTGCTTCACATAAAACTCATAATTTCTGACACTTCAAATAAAATTCATGATTTTGTCTCTTCCAATTTTATTGAATACATTCAAATCAAACCCAGCTTTTTATTAATTTAAGATAAAGCTCCAGTTCTATGCATGTTATACAAATTCTTAATAAATTAAATAAATAATGCTGATGCACAACAGAATATAACTTCAGATAGATATTGTTCACCTTAATGCTGGGAAATAATAAAGATGCAGTATGTATCATTCCCATGCAGCCAAATCTTAATGATAAACACAAATTATGCAAGGTTACTGATGCAGAGTCTAATAAATCAACTTGTTACTAATTTGTATGTATAAAAGTAATCCAGTGAGTATGCAAACTTGATTCTTGCATCTGAGATTTGGAATAACTCAAAAGCGGTTGATAAAATTACCCTACTGATGAACTTCAAGTCAGAAATTTTCAACACAGAAGAATAAATCTGTAAACATAAAATTTTCCTTAAATTTTAGTGACATCTCAAAAATTTCATATATAGAAAAATTAGAGAATAGTTTTTTTTTTTTTTTTTTTTTTTTTTTTTTTTTTTTTTTTTAAAGACCTCACAATCATCAAAGTTGCAAAGGATTTTGGAATTGTGCAAAGTATTGTCTTTAGGCTTTGGACAGCATTTCAAATAATTAGAATGCACCATGGGAGGTCACCTTCCTTCCCTAATTCTAAACAAAGATTGATATTTTGTGATAATAGCTAGCCAGCCAGCCAATATAGTGGTTAGTGAAGATAACTGTTGTACCGACACAACCAGGTTTGATTTCCAGAAAAGACATGGGATGTTTCTACGTGTATAGTGTCTGTGCTGCAAGGAAGCATTCAAAATACACAGCAAGCCAAAAGTCCTCAAGAGGCTGATGGTAACAGATGCTCACACTGCCCCCAGGATGTTCTTCCTCAAAATTGGGGAGGATCTGCATAGTTAATGCAGTGGGACTATACTGTATAACCAATGGTGAAATTCTAGTATTCTGCCCGCTTCTATCTACCTGTGATAATAGCTAAATGCAATCCATGCCACATGGCTAGTCGACTTAGAAATTACCACTACTGCAGAAGACAAATTATGATATATAGCCAAACTGAGAACTTGACATTTGAATTATAAAGGACTGTAAAAAGGAGTAGTTTAAAATCCTCTATAATTCAAACAACAGGTCTCCTTTTGGCTACTTATCATTCGACTTTCAGTAAGCATTTCCTGAAAGCAGCACAGATGATATTTGCAAAAATGTCAGAACCACCGAAATTTTATGACGAAGCAAGAGCCCGATATTATATTTTCCTAGGAAGACAATACAGTTTGCAACTGAATTCCACTTACCAATTAATCTGGCAAGAAAGGGATACTGCAAATTAGCAATAAAGTATATGTAAACGATATTGTTATCATAATAATGGGATGATGAAGTGAGAAGGTATTATGATTAACATACTGAGTGACAAGTGTTAAACAATAGCTCCATAATGGGACCACAGTTGGAAATAGCTTACCATGGAACTGGTAAATAGAGCATCCTATTTACCAGTTCCATGGTGTCACTGACAAAACATTTCTTCTTATGAATGACTATCCCACTCCTTATTGAATGACAGGAGTGAAGAATTTCCTGGAAAGCGTAGCTATCTGTGATATCAGCTAGCATGTATGCTCGAAAGACCTCAAAACACCACAGACATATATTATGAGGAATGACATGCAATTTGCAATCCTTTGCTGGAAACAAGCAAGTACAACCATGCTGCAAAGGAGAGGAACCATTTGTTCTCAAGTGCTAAAATTTGGGAATGAGCATGATATGGCACTAGATCACAGTTTGAGATGGACATATTCCCTAATGAGAATGTCCAAGAATTCATTAAGCACATATCATCCATCTTTTACGTATAACCTATTCCAATAACATTTCTGCAAAGCACTTGTGATTGCTTTGATTCATTATTTCAAAAGACTCTAGGCTATTATTTTCAATATAGCAGAAATGAAGAAACTGTGATACACATCTCTACTTGTGTGTAGTTTCTCTACATAGGCAAAAGTGTTGCTCATATTTAAGATTCGGATATGTATGTATAACATTGCCTTAGTAATGAAATTCACACTGGAAAAAAAAAAAAAAAAATACTTAGATTCATAGTAAAAGAAAATTTTAAGTCATCTATCAAATCATCAAAATCTATCATTTCTTCAAAATATGTTAGGAAAATTTTATTCCCATTCATAACTACTTGCATCCACATCAAGAGAATATTATTCAAAACTTTTTCCACAAAAACACCTTCTCTAAGATAATCAAATACATAACCAGAAAATATTAGTCTGCAGAAATAACTGCCTTAGAAAGGTAAAATTTAAGATCAGCGTTTTTTATATTCACCTTAAAAACAGTCCTCTTAAGTGGCTGCCACGTAAAGTTCGCTGAAGTTAATTACATATCTTATGCCGAATATCAAACATCTGTGAATGTTATTTTAAAAAAAGTCTTAAGGCTTTTGCAATTTTAAGGCTCCATTCACACAATGAATTTTTTGGTCATAAAAAGTATAAAGCTGAGCTTTGTTGCTATGCAATCTAACCTTGCTACATCACAAAAAATGGTTTAAGGATTTTACCAAAAATTTCTATGTTTTCAATTTATGGCAATTTGGTATAACAACCAACCAATCACAGCAAAGCAAACACAAATTGATACCTTAGTTGGCACAATATTCAATTTTGAACATGTTTACTCTAATCTTCAAGAAAAAACTAGTTTATGTTTGTCAAATGCTTTACTCCCCTTTCTGAATGTTAATTTTGAAAATAACTGCCAATTCTCCACTCACAGAATTCATAAGAAAAAAAAATTCAAGAAAAAAAAAATTTTTTTCACTGATTTCTCAATACCTCTTCCTGATATATAATTTTTGAATACTCTCACTGAAGTCAGACTCTCACTGAAGTCTTTGTCCCTCAAGGACAATTGTTTTCGTTTTGTGATTTTGCGTCAGAACACTATAAATTGCATATCACTTTTCAAACTGTTGCCACCAAATATTATCGCCCTGTATTATATTTGAAGAAATTAAATAATGAAGAATCTGCATAAATGTACGTATTTTTCTCGCACTGTGATAAAACAACGGTACCTAGAGCCATCGAATTTTGAATGACATAATCCTACTCCGGCATCTGGAAGCCCAAGTTTTAAATTTGGAATTTGTTTTATTATCAATTTCATATTTTGTAACTCTTCAACGAATTTTTGATTAACGAACTCAAGGATTTCAAAGTGAACCATGGCAAGATTGTACAGAAAAAATATTTTTATCTCTGGCGCACGAGACTGTGTATCAGAAATTCTAAAGATGTGCTCATTTTAAAATTATTTTGCGACATTGATGTTGAACTGAATTTTATGGTTTAAGTGCGAAGAACATGATATTTAATAAATAAAGGTAACACACAAAACATTAAAAAAACGCGCCTTTAGATGTAACTTAAAATCTGAAACGTTTCTTTTTTCCCCCCCCCCTTTTTTTTTTTTTTTTTTTAATCCTACACCTATCTTTGGCATTTTTGCTATTAGTCGACGAGCAGCCCAATAAATAGATAATGATAAGCTTCTAAGATAATGCATGCTATGAAATTTTTCACATCACTATCTTCATTATTTTTTTTTTTTTTTTTTTTTGATTTCTTCAGTAAATGCCCTACATTATACTATTAGACAAAACATTTTTAATACCCCCCCAAATGAGGAATATATAAGTATCTTAAATGATTTATTCAAGACAAAAAAGTCCATAGTTTCTGGCAATCTATTAAAAGCAACATTTCATAAGTTCAGTTTAAAATGCTGTAATAATACCAAGCATATGCAGTTTTATTCAGCTGAATAACTTTTGTTTATAGCATTTTATATCAAGCCATAATTTAAACTGTGTATTTTTAGACAAAAGTCAAGCATTCAAATACACATACTCCACAAAACTAAAATTGGCATAATTCATATTTATATTAATTTAATGCAAAAATTAGGTACTGCAAAGTCCTTACTCTTTCAAAACGATTAACAGAAATTGTCATAAGTTAGCAGCAAAGAAAACCAGTAACAGCATGCTATCCCACTGCCCCCTCCCAAAAAAAAATACCTCATAAGTTCATAAGTTTTTAATTAAAGCAAAAAATTTGAAAAAAGGATCTTAATAAAAAAAACTGAGAAAATATACCTATAGATTGAAATTTAGTAAATGGAAGTTAATTAAAATTATTGAATCTAGTGGGTCACTTTCTCAATATAATTTGAAAATTTATTCAACAGCAGTTAATATTATATTAACAAACTCTGCTCTGATCAATATAGTGGTTAATGTTACTGGCTGCCATAGTGTTGGGCTCAGTTTCAAATTTCAGAAACCTTAGATATTTGTAAGTGTACTTAGTAGCTGTGTGGCATGGGTTCACTCGAAATACCACAAGTTGGGAGTCCTCTCGGACAAGCCCGCGCCAACAATAGGTGCAAGTTCATGCAGATGGTGCCGAGTCAAAAAGGCGCCGTTCAATCATTAAAGGAAGCAGTTCGTCTCGCTGCCTGCCTGAACAAGAAAATTCTTGTCTTATTTGAATGCTTCTCCAGGGGTTGACTCAGGTAAAACCTGGGAACCTAGGTACAAACCTAGGATTTGTACCTAGGCAGTCTCGGCCACAAGTGTTTAAAATCAGTCTCCACGGGACTGGAGTCATCACGGCAATGATTTTTTTTAAGTTCGCCATGGTACTGTCTAATCCGTTCTGTTGGTTGTGGTGGAGTTATATAGTCAGATATTCATGGTTGCCAGGGGCGAAACAACCCCGTCGATGGAATTGCTGAATTCAGCTAGCCTTTAAACTGCTTGAAGTTTCCAGTGGGCGACTGGAGCCTCAAAACTGCATATTCATTTCCTTGCTTGGTTTTTCACTAGGGTCGCCTAAAGCAGAGATCTGTATAGCATGATGTAGTGTTAGCAAACCGGATTGGTGGCCTGGTCTTTCTGACAGTATTTAAGTGACTTCGTTTTGCTGTCTGGGGTTGAGGCCCTTGTTGATGGCAGATGTTTTTACCATCCTTTGAGAACGGGGATGTGGAATGCGAGTTTTTAAGTATTCCTGTCAGTCTTAGCTCGACCTCTTGTGGCCTCTTGGATCGTCTCTAGGGGTTGGGGTATTTAACTGTGTTAAGGCAGTCTCAACTTTGCCAGGTCTGAATGCCCCTTCCTCCTAGCACACTGTTTTATTTGACCGAAAGTTATAACCAGATAGGAGTTCGTTTTTGGTGTTCTCGTCTGTCTTATTTGAATGTGGAAATACTTGATGTTGATGTATATGTAAGGGTAGACGCATTCGACCAATTGCTTAATCCTTATTTTGTGTTTACTGTTGCAATAGTAGTAATTTGTGCAACATTTATCCTTTTTGTGATTACTTGTTGTTTTTGTTTTTCTACATAAAAAAAGGTAAGTGCAGTTACATAGTATGTTAAACTTAGTTTAACTTTTTAATTTGGAAAAGCAATGATTTGAGCATAATTACTCGAAAACTGTTTACCTCTCATGTTTTAACCATTGTCGTATTCTTGGCCGTATAAATTATAAATATCTAAATGATTTTCCTCTAAGATTTTTAATAAGAATGTAGTTCGTCCTCCACCTGTCGTATCTGTTGTAATACAAAATACTAAAAACCTTTCTTCAATACTCATGTCTGTATTCTCTAAATTAAGATACCTCATACGAATTAATATCTGCTCTTGATGGCTAGCATTAAGGATACAATCAAGTAAAATAGAAAAATTCTTTGCCTGTTTGACTTTGTTTAAAATAATTTGCTTTGTATTATATTTATTTATATTTAAAATAATTTGCTTTTATATTATCCCCTAATAAGCTTATTGTTTTATTTTGAATTTTATTTCCAAGGTAATGAAGCATATTTTTTTAGTTTGAATTTTATTAATATATACAGACATTGGTAGTATCAAATTTTGTGATCATTTCTATACACTTTAGATAATTATTATATCTTTCGAATAATTTGTTACTGGAAACACGGATGACTAAGTTTTATTTCGCTAAAAACTGAATGGCATAGATAATTCTGTCAATAACATCACGCCAATGCTTAGTCTCGTTTTTAATTAAATTTTAAATTCCGAATTAACAGGTTTACTCTTTCGTAATCGTTCTAAGAGATCGGATAACTCTTTCGTTGTTTGGCCAGGTTCAACAAAAGTACATCTAAAATAAATTACGTCTATTTTTGTCTTTGGAGAAATTGAAACTCGAAACCAAGTTTTGGTAACATACAGAACAATTTTCTATTAAGGCTTGAACTTGGGATGGCAATAAGGGACTTGGGCATAATCCAGAATCATTAGGCACAGGCAAATGAGTATTTACTGCAGAAATTGTAGATTTCAATAGTATTTCCTCTGTTTTTTTTTCGATAGGCTAGCATTGAAGTTAAAGATAATTCCTGTGTGAAAAACACTTTTTAACTCTTTCTTATTATTAGGTTCTTTTGGTAATTACAATGGTAGCTGAGATGTTGATGGACAACTAGTGCTAGTAGCGTCAGCCTCTTCTTTGGGTTTTGGAAAAACTGAGAAATTTTAAAGTTCTGATTTATTAAGTCTTTCTCTCACTTTCTTTTTCTTCATTATATTCAGTCATTCTTAGACAGTTTTTTTTTTTTTTTTTTCCCCTTCTTCCGACATATGGGGAAAAATGAAAACCGAAAAAGTGGAAGTAAAAATAAAAGTAGAAAATAACTATTAAAAGAATTATTGTGTGAAACACTTCTTAAAAACACTCAAAAAGTCACTGTTTGAAATATTATCTTACTTCTGAAAAAGTGAGTATATCTTAAACTATTACTTGGAAAATGTATGAACTATTAGATCAATACCAAATAATTCAAAAGGGTGGTGGCTTTTGTTTATTAAAGCAAATAAATAAAATTTAAAGTATGTATGAAAGACGTAATGAAATAACTAAGCATTTTCCTTCGGTTGCCCGTACAGCTAAAAATCGGAAAATGGGCAATTTTTGATTTCAGAATACCTTGTATATTTTTATTTCACTTTAAAGAGAACTTTTCTCAAATAGATATATTTTAAATTCAGTGGTACTCCGTAAGCATGTCAATCCTTTGTTCTCGATAGATAATAATTTTTAGTTTAATAAACAAATGGTTCATGTAAAAAACAAATTCGAGTAATTATGCTCAAATCGACACTTTTGTGAGTTAAAATGCTAACCCAAGTTTAACATAATATGTAACTGCTCTTACGTTTTTTATGTAGAATAAATATAAAATGAAGCAATCACCAAAAAAAATCACAGAAAAGATAAATGTTGTCAAACGCGTCTACGGCTCTCCCTGTACCCTTGCATACGCATCGGCATCACATATTTTTGTTCGCATATATTTACAAGATCAGCTTAACTTACGTCAAAAACTGCAAAAGCATTAATTGATAAAATGATAGTATAGATCTTATGCATGAACTGTAGTTTTGCAAACTTTTAAAGGAAATATAGCATTGCCGGTTGGAACTCTAAGCTATATCATTGTCAACAACATAGCAGTGTGGAGAAAAGAATTTTGGTTCTATCTCTAGATATCAGCCACAGAGCATTTTTTGTGCCCTTTTGCGACAAGGTTCAAACTGTAATCACAGTTTGAACCTTGTCGTAAACTACGCTGAGAACAACACAATTTATTCAGTGCAAACTTGCTAGATATGTATATTACTTTGTTTTGAATTTTTAATAATAAGTAATGTTCAGCAATATATTTGGTATCCAGTGCGTTTAGTATATTATTTCACTTCGCTTGCAGTGTTACTTTTTTATAACATGTTGCTGTTGACTAATGCTCACTTGTCTGACCTATAAGTCAGCCTAAGCCCACAAAATTCCTCGTGGCAAGGAGTGCAAGATACGCCTGTCATTGGCAACATCCTTCATCACCTTAACTAAATTAGCTTAGTTTCGCCCCCAATTTCGATGGAGACCGTCCGGGGGGGGAAGAAAGGTTCGAGCGTCTCCCACACCTCTTCTTCTACCATCAAGCTTTCGAGAGGACTTTCACCTCGCATATTTAGAATGCCCCCATGTCGCACGGACATTATACATTTACAAACATTCATGTCTTCTCTCGGATTCGAACCCGAGCCCTTCGGCACGGCAGTCAACAATGCTAACCATTATACTGGTTGGGTGGCTTTTAAGAACATAAATGTTATAAATGTTCAATAAATATGTTTAAGTGTGGGTTTTAACAAAGCACAAAATGTTTGCATATTTAGACAAAAGTTAAACTTTATTTTTTTATTTTTGTTTCTGGTTTTTTAATTCATTCTTTTTTTTTAATATCGTTACTACATAAAGGCGCTTGCTAGACATTTGCACAACGGCACCGATTAGGCTTGCCACGGGCCTGCTCTCGAGAGTCAGGAGTTCCTAAATGTCCTTTCAGGTTTTGTGGCAGTGGAAGACTCCAGATCTTTTCCCTAGGAAGTTCTCCATCAAAATTGGGATGGAGCTTCCCTTTCTTATGGGCATAATTTGATTGTCTTGTGGTGCACTCTGAGTAATATTCTCAGTGATGAGTAGCTAAATGATCACTGAATGCTGACCCTTTCTAATGAATGCATTAAGTTACAGATGTCCAGACATTTGGAACAACAGCAATTAACTAAATAACATCACACAGTCACGACTAACTAGTTCAACTGGTGGCTAAATTGAGCCATCTGTATGATACAGCAATCATATGTCATGAGTTGCTGGAAACATCCACAGCCTATCAGCAGTAAGTTAATGTCCAGAACAACTGAGACATTCCAGTATTAGTTTTTGAGAATTTCCAAAAAAAAAACATGATGCATTGACAACTTGAAAATTTTACAATTTTTTTTCAATCATATGCTGAAATGAGTTGCACTCAGGACCTCCATGATAAATACTGATGACCTGGCTACCAGTGAAACTGCTACACTTACTTTTTTTACATACACATGAAAGCCTCTATTAGAAACTTATAAAAATCACTTTTTCAGAGTTTTCAGTCAAAACATTTAACAGGTTGTGATTCAAAAGATTCAAACGGCCAAAAAAAATTTTTCTAATTAAGATCCCCCCCCCAAGATTCAGAAGGTTTTCGGATTTAATACCCGATCCCCAATTATAATAAACAGATGACTTTTAAGAAAAAATTTACTTCAATTTATAACACAATACGGTCTTCTAATATGCAGATTTTGACTTAATCTATATAAAATGAAATTAAATTATCAAAAGGGCTAATAATAATAATAATAATAAAATATTCATTTTAAAAACAAAGTAGAAATTTTAGGAAGTGTTCCACTATTAGAACAAACCTCAACAAGAGATCCATGCAACTCTTCAGCTCTGTATACTTATAATTAGTAACAGTCTGTAAAAGCAAAGGCCACGCAGGTGTCAACAGTAAGCATTTTCTTGTACAGGCAATGCACGATGCAGCAACAAGGGACGGATTGAATTTATGAAAAGCATAATCTGAAAAACAAAGGCAAATGATGAAAATAAAGTTTTCAATTATATATATATATATATATGATATAACAGAATATGATAGCTGCTTTAAGAAATGATTGGTGACCTCAAAATAACCATTCTAGATTTTCTGTTCTCCAAAATTTGAGATCTTCCCATGTTACATAACACTGCTTGAAAAAGGTAACTAAAAATAAAATTAACCAATCATAGCTCAGAGTACTTTCTGCATATCTCGATATAAATACCACTCACAAGTTAACTATGTCATCTTCTTTTCCCTAACTTCTGCTCTGCTAAAATCGCTTTGCCTTGCTAAAATGCCTATGTCATACCTTTAACAAACCAATGTACATAAAAATTATCATATTTGATTATGATTGGATAAATATGTACTAACATGGTTTTATATGCATGAAAATAAAGATTGTGATATTTCAAGCTCAGTTGTGTTAACTGCATCATCACAGCTTTTACCTTCAGCCACTATTGTCTTCTCAGCCATGACAAAACATCAAAAAATGATAAAAAGTAACAGGTTCCTCCTACGCAATTAAAATACTACATATATATATATATATATATATATTTCTTAACTAAAGCTTAAGGATCTTTTTGGAATAAAAGAGTTGTGTTGTCTAATATCTCTACATTTCTTTTAAAACAATTTTTAAAAAACTCTTTAATACATACACACACATACCAAATATTTTACTGAGCTAAACTATCTTTTGAATAGTTTAAGTTTACTGATACAAAACAACAGTTATTGCTTCCTAAATTTCTTCACTATAAATTTTTAAGAGGTGAATTTTCACAGAGAATAAAAAATGAAATTTCTGTTTCAAAACTAAATAATTTTATTCAAACTAAAAGATGTAAAACATCATACACAAAATGTTTGTAAAAAAGACTACAGATTCTTTCGTTAAGCATTTTTACCTCCAAATTTGCTATATAATTTTATTAAAATAGTTTCAACCTCCAAATTTACTATCGAATTTTATTAAAATAGTTTCAGCATTTTGGGAAGAGTTCTGAAGAAATATAATGCCAGAATATTAAAAAAATAATTGTAACACTATGGGTAAAGATAAGTTCTACAGAAAATATAATGGTTTTAGATGGTTCACTAAAAGAAAAAACACTTTCAATAGCAAAATATTCATAAACTTTCATGCTAGTTAAAAATAAAGCTTTGTATCTTCATAAGCAAAATTATTATATTAGAAAATAAATACACTGATTTTAGCTGCTCCAACAATGCTAATTATTAACTTTCATTCAAATATTAGAATTCCATCCAAAGCATAGTTGTAAAATAACAAATCCAAAGCATAGTTGTAAAATAGAATCTGCTAGATGTGTAAGGCTAAACCTAATTTCAATATACTAGACTCTCCTTTAACAATCCTAGACTGGAGATGAATTACTGCCCAGTCTTAACTAATAATCCAAGAGTGTAAATTTAATGAAACAATAATCAAAGCAGCTAAAGAGTTTATTTGCCCTTATAAACTAAAATGTTAAAAGAACAAAAATTCCTCTTCATGTGAGCTAAGAATATACCAATAAATTTAAGTATCTATATATTAAAACAAACTGTCACATAGAAGTCCAATAACCTTCAAAACAGGTTTAGTTTGTAAAATGTAAAGTGTCACATAGAAATCCAATAACCTTCAAAAAAGGTTTAGTTTGTAAAATGTAACTCCACACTTAGCTAGAACTCGCCAAAATAACAATATAGCTATCCAATCAATATGTGAAAATTGAGACTTAAGGCATCATTGGCTGATTTGTTAATACACTCTTATCTTTCTCTAAATTTAAATTCTTATTCATAACTCCATGCATCCCTGAGAGTTCATAAGGAAAGTAGAAGAGCTGGAAAGATACAGTTTAAGACATAGCACATTAAATTAAAAAAAACTTACAATTCTGGTAATCAAGATTCTATCTTGAGTGGAACATCATGCTTCATTAGCATTTTGCTCCTTTAATTCTGGTAAAATTCATTATTTATCATATTACCATGAATACTATTTTTAAGTATATAATTACTTTTAATTAAAATGCAATAAATATTTTACCAACTGGAATTTTTAATATAAACAGATTGTATAAAAATTTATTTTTAAAGAATATTTTCACCTACAGTAAAATAAGACTGCTTTCATAAAATTCTCTAATTTATTTTAAGAAATTCTAACTGGAAATATAGATTCAACAGTTAAGAAATAAAACCACGGACACGCTTTTCAAAGTTTGCATACATACACATAATGTGAAAATCCAAGCATTATTTTAAGCATTGTAATATTTATCCCAAGGGAAATACATACAAAAAGGTTAGGTAATCTCACTGCCAATTTAAAAAACAAAAATCCTGCATAAATGAAAAGGCTAAATATTTAAACTAATTAAAAACTTGTACTAACCTAAAATAATTACATCCAAGAAATAATCAATATATTTTTTCACATACTGCTGCACATATTCAAAACTTGGTAACAGCCCATCATTATGAGAATCTGAAGGACTAAGTGCATAGATAGCATAATATTCAGCAAAATGAGCAGCTGTTGGATATGAAATGTCCCATTCAAAAAATGTAAGAATGTTCATTTCCATAAGTACAAATTCTGTTAAACTGTATTTGTTTCCTATAATTGCATTAAATTCGCTGTTCTTAGGTCTAATGGCTTCATTTTCTTCAAGTTTAACTGCAAAATAAAAAATAATTAAATAAAAAAATTGCATTAAAAATATAATAAAAACAAAACAAAAAGTAGTTTAAAAAGGAAAACTAAATACCCCCCCCCCAAAATTAAAGATAAGAAACTGTCCAAAAATTCTGCCCCCCCTCCCTTTTTTATAGTCTTTGAATCTGGTTTTGTTTTTACCACAAGTGCATGTATTGACATGTCAGTTCATTTAATTACATTTTTGTAAGCAACCATAGGACATTTCCGCTTTTTGAAAGTTCAATTTTTAGAAAATTTAGTAGGCAGATTCTTATAAATAAAATTTTCATAATAATAAAAATATTTAAGAAAAAATATTTATAAAATTTTTCCTGTAATGGTTTCTGTTTTTGATTTTGCAAATAATTGACATTTTTAATGCAAATTTTTATATGTACAATGTCTTTCTCTCTCTCTGACTGAATATTCTATATCAGTCAAGTTTTGATTATAATCAACTGCATGTATAGTTCAACAGAAACTTAATATTTTTAAAAGTTTTTCTTATACTATTTACAGTGCTTGTTGCTTATTAAACTCACTGGATTATAAAACTCAGTTACTTATAAAATTTATAGTTCCAGGAACTAAAACAAATAGTACATACTAATCAGTAGGAAAACTGCTGTTTAATAAACTCATCCCTGCCACTTATAAAACTCAGATTGGCAAAAGACCAAGTCTTTAATACCACAATATCCTACTTGTACTTACCAAAGCTTTTTGCAGTTCATCTATTTAACATATTGTGGATCATGGCTTTATCATTCAGGTACATAATGCTCCAATAAAATGGCTTTGTCTGAAATTTTCCTATCTCTCCAATCCAGGACTAGATGAAGATTTTAAAAGGCACTAAGCATTTACAGAATTTTGGTGCACCCATACATTTGTGCCATTTTTTACCCATTCCTTCTTTCCTGATGTTCATTTAGCTGTGTCATACATTTCATGGTAAGATAACAATAAGATATTTTTGTGGTGCTCCCTTCTCTGAATTCCTAAGCACCTTCTCATAATGCAGCATTTTTTTATGTCCTAAGTATGTGCTTTTTGTACTGAATGGTTAATTCAGCTCTCCCAGTCCCTGTTCATAAAACACTGTTTTCAGAGTTCTTTGTCCACACAGGACTTCAAAGGAGAATAAAGAATTTCCTTATTTTAATCTTGACAGTAACAATCATCTAGAAGCACAGTTAATGAATAAGGTTTCTTTCTCAAATACCAGCCATTAAATGGAAGAGCAACATCTACATCCCATTTTTTAAGGTTTCCACATCTAGACTCTTAATTTTGGGACAGACACATTATGTTCACAAAGAGTTATAAATGAGAAAGGTTTAAGAAACACTTCTTAGCATTACTATATATTAACAGTCTTTGAATGAAAAGGAAGTGATAACTGCAGGCTGGATGAAAAGCAAAGAAAGCACCGATCATGCTTGTTATTTTGAAGCAGCAGATCAATAATACTGACAAAGGATAATCTTCTGCTGGATAAAAATGTAAGTTTTGAAATTTGAATGAATCACTGAAAGAAGCATTTTTTAAAATTTATTCAATGCTTAACCTGTAGCATGCGAAAATGCCATGCAAAAAGATTTAGGCATGACAGAAAAGGATAAATTAATAAAAGATTTTGATATTCTTACTGTATCCAAAGAAAAAAAAAAAACATTTAAAACTGAGAGTTTTCCAAATAGCTTTGTGAACTTTAATTAAACAAGAAATATAATTAATGAAGAACTAACAAAGAATGTAAATGTCTCAAGTGCAAAAACAAAAAGGAAAAGAAAAAGAAAGAAAGAAAATTGAGAACTGCTTTTCTAGAATGGTTTCAAGCTATAAAATTAAAGCGTAATTCTACTCCTAAGGCATTTTTCACTAATTTGCTAAATGCTGAGACAGAATTTTGTATCAACTGACTGATGGTTCAAAAGTTGGAAAAAAAGAAATCCAACATTTTTCATCACAAAAGAAGAAGTAAAGTAAGAAGAAAGAGGCAGATCATAATGTGGCTGATAACTGGATAAAAGATGATTTACTTGGACTGCTACATGAATACAAGCCACATGAAATTTATAATGCAGATAACACTGGACTGCGTTGCAGAACCATTATCAGAACACACATTAATATTTAAAAGTAAAACAATGCTGGTTTAGGAGACTAAAAGGAATGACCTATATGGATATGGATTATGAAGTTGCTTATTTGAGCCAAGAAGGAGCCTTAATAAGCTAGATTAAAAAAATGAAGCCTCTAAGCCACATGATTTTAATAAGGTGAAACTCTGATAACGGGAATGAAAGTGATATAAAAGAAGTGGGAGACCACCATCTCCTGTATGGTAAGGATACTAATTAGGAGAAATAAAAGTCACCCCACGCAAGAAAATAAGTAAAAGTTAGCAATCCAGCAAGAATACAAAATGATGGTTTTTAAGCATGTTGGTAGCAAATAGAAAGAAATTGTCTTCTGGAATGATTTGGTAATTAATATATTTGCTGCCATCTATGAGAATACTCATAATTGGTAAACTGAGTTTACTTGCCAGCTACGAAATATCTCATTATTGATCACCTTACCTAAAGCACTGAGTATGAGTATTGCTGTAGCAAATGCTTGCAGTGTTTGGGTATTTGGCATACATGTACTTAGCGTACTGAAAATGGATCATTTATTTCTCAAAACATAGATCTAATAACTAAATGTTTAAAATGCAAAACATTTGTTTTTTGGTTTATTCACTTGGAAAATGTTGTAAACGGACTGCTCAAATTCTTATTCAGTCATTCTTGTAAGACTAGTGGGAAATAACATATCACACATGCAGAGTTTTGCATGAATGCACAGAATGGGTGCATATTGCTTATCTAGTTTCAAGTTATCTTGCATTTGGCACACACAGGAAGCAAAAATGTTATTTCATATGCCAATATGAGTATGCTCACATGAATTTATTAATTTCTAAAAGTAATCTATTATACTTATGTTTAAATAATAAAACAAAAGAAAATAATTTAAAAGCGCAAAATGCAAACAGGATCTTGATGAGTGTGAATGGATGCATCATATCAGCTTTGGCACAGAACATGTTAAGGACTTCAGGAAAATTTGCAGCATCACAGCTAAGTGTCCAGCTTGAAGAAATACTCATCAGGTACAGTCCAGAGTAATTTACGAGGAGTATAGAAAGTTGATTGGCGATACTACAGGCTATTCGCATGATGTGCTTAAAATATGAAAGTCCATGTGAGCCTATGGTTAATAATATCCTCCAAATACCTTACATTATTTACATGATTCACAATGTCACCAACTAAGAAATGAGATACTGTGTTATTAATGTGTAATATAGACCCAACAATAAAGAAGACAGCACTGGTTATTGACAAAAGCAGAAAACCTCAATATTTGAAGTGAGTCGAGGATTTACTTCTAACTTAACATAGCAACAAGAACTCATGGATGACTATTCCTATTTTTAATGATTTTCTTTTGAATGACAATGAACTGAAACTGAAGAAATTAATTTTACCTATTAGATAACTGTGCAGCACACACACTTCTGATCTCTTTCTAAAAAAAAATCAATGTCACTTTCTGAAAATACAACTTCTAACATTGTGCCTTTAGCTTAGGATTTTTAAAAATGTAGTTTTAATGTAGAAGATGCCTTAGAGGAATTGAAAGCTATAGCTAATGTCTGAGACATCGATGAGGGAAGTTATATAGATTCATTTCTATAATATGTGTCATTTTGCAAACATATTGAGGCAGTGTGCATAAAAACAGAAAATGTTAAAAAAAAAAAAAAAAAAAAAAAGTGATGATATTTCAACACCAATTAAATCTAGAAAAACACTACAAATTCCAAGAAAAACACTTCAACTGAAAGGTGCCAATCAAAAATGCTATGGTACTCTTCTGTTATCAAAATCAGATTCAGAAATGTATGTGTATATGCCAGTATGGATGGATGGATGGATGTGTTCATATACATGTACATACATATGCATAGGTGTATATACACATTTACTCACATACATGCATAAATTTTTTAATCCAGTCCGATAACAGAAGAGTTCCAAAGCAATCAGCAGCTTTACAAAATTTAAAAAATACAACTGAAAAGCTGTTGTTGAACAGAATGAAATAAACACAGATAGAATAGTTGTTTGTAAAAGACAAAACGTCATAAAAATATAATTATACAAATATTTTAATAAAAAATTTTTAAATGACTTTCAAAATTGCCTAAACAGTTTAATTTTAGTATGAATTTTTAATTATTATTTTAGCTTTAATTATTGAATTAATTGTTAGTTATTATTTTGCTTAAAAAGTTTAAAACTTACATCACAATGTGTAATAAACAAATTGTCGTCTATTAAACTCAACCACTTAATAAACTCAAAAATATCTAATAAAATACTTGGAAATTCAGGCACCTTTTAACAGTAGATGTAAATTTTCAAGATCTACCGATGCAAGTGTCTATAAGATAATTCAATTAATTTCATTTTCGATTTTGTTCCTCAGTTTTGCATATGTTGCATATTTTAACATCGGTGGCAGTTACTTGTCTTGTTACATGATGTCTTGTGTGAAACAATTTATGAAACTTTAAGTGAATTATGAAAGAACAATGCTTCATTTTTGGTGAATATGATACTATTGAGAGAAATTTTGTAAATTAGTGCCATTGCTATTATACAGGCAGAAATAAGAAGAAAAATTTCTTTGTTACCTCTGTCTTTGTGTGTGTGTGTGTGTGTGTGTGTGTGATTATAGCAAAGCCTCGAGGGCTATCTGCTTAAAGGGAGGGATGCCTTCGTCGAGGACTTTCTAAAGGAAACTGGCTCGTATACACGTTACACATGGGGAAAACCAACCTCTGTCTTTGAAACAAGAGGCACATCAAGTCAGAAATGCATAAAAAATACTGCTCATTCTGAAACTGCAACTTAAAACTTACCAATAATGTCAATAATCCTGAAATCTCAACATCAGCTCGACTCCAGCTTAAGAATCACCAAAAATGACAATCATTTTCAAGTCCTCAATATTCTCACATTCATCACATTTTGAAACATGTACACAGATCTTAGCAATAATGTAATCCTCTTGGATATGAACTGAGTGGCCATGGAACATGAGGAAAAACTTTACTGTCTGGAAACAACATAACTTTGCAGATCCTATGTTGTTAATGAAAGGCACCCCCCCCAATTGACATTACAGGTGACTCTAATAACAACCAGCAATATCATGGCAAAAGTAAATTATTTCTTTATTTTTTATGAAATTATTTCTTGAAAAAATTTTACAAAAACTTTACAGTTCCTCTCAGTAGAAACAAATTCATCTTCAGGATCTACCTATTTCAGCCTAAACATCAAATTCTCAGCATTGCACTCTTTGATATCAGGATCCCACGTGAATCACTGAAGATTTTATGGAAGGTAGTATGAGTTTTAATCATCAATAAAGTAGAAGAAATACAAGTATTGTTGTGTGCATATAGGTTTGTAATAGATTGAATGCACACAGAACCCATAATAGGTTGATAACATTTATTCTACCAAAAAACAGCTTTCCATAAAAATTTCTAGTTCTAGAACTTTTCACAAAAACACATGTACAGTTCTTCTCAGTATCAATCAGTAGTTATATCATTTCAGTAGTTACCACTTCAAACTAAACAGAACTTTAACAGACAATTAAACACAACACAATGCAAAGAATATCCAAACTACAAACATCACATGATCTCTCAATATTCTGAAGTCAGTTATGAACTAAAAACTGAGAACTGATGCTCTCTGGAAAAATCTCTGGTGCCTTCCATTTCTTGAAATTGCTGGAAAGCATATATGGTTAAAGTTACATATAAGGGCTGGATGTACGGTTATAGTTACATAAAGGGATCAGTTATTCAAGTACAGTACCAATTATAGATATAGAAGAAATGACCAAAATGTCACCAAATTGTCACTAAGCTTGGCGACTTTGGCGATTTCTTGTCAAATCTGGCGACACCCCCAACTTGGCGATATCTCTACAATTTAACGAGATAGCCATTCACCTCAATGTTAAATAGCCTTCCATCTCTGTAATCTTATTTTTCTGACAGAGCTTCATCTCTTTCTTGCATTTAATGGAACATTATACGAAAGATACTATGGTAAGAGTATATTTACGGGTACATGGATACTGAGTTTGTGCAATTCTTTGACTTGTTATTTTGGCTTTGTGTAGCGACGATTTTAGCAATTGTGGCTATACAAAGACAAAATAACGAATCAAAGAATTGCACAAACTCGGTATCCATGTACACATTGACCTATTTTCACTTAAAAAACATCAGAGAATTGCACACTCCCTTGACTATGTCCATGTACACATCGATATATTTTCACTTAAAAAGTCAAAGGAGCAACCAATTCTAGGTAAAAGTATATTTACGGAGCATTCAACTACTCAGATTACCATAAATGAAGGTTATGATAAGTGAAACAACAACTTTGCAATAATACAAGGTACCCTTCAGTCTACTCTATCTGACACTTTAATTTCATTAAAATTATTTACATGTACACAAAATTTATAGCAATATTATATTATCAAGAGCCTTTCTGTCATTAGTCAATTCATTAATCTGTTGTTCAGTGAGCTGTTTCCGTCAAAGTATGGATATCAGTAACTTGGCACCATATGGCATTGGGGGAATAGAAAAACAAAATTTTCTGAATAAAAGTGAGAATGTATATATTCTTTCAATTTTGTCATCAAAAATGCAGAAGTTGTAACTGTTTCTTTCCTATCAAATTTTTGAGATTTGATTCTTATATTTTATCCACAACATCAATCATTTAAAATTATACAAGAGATATAAGAAAACTCTTCATATTAACTTACTAAAATACAGATTTTCAAATAAATATATAAATTACAGTTATATTAAAAAACAAGTCACATACAGTACAAAGTCTTTAATCCGGACGTCCATTCTCCGGAATGATGTATAATTCGAACCTCAAAGCTACAAACTTCATGCGCATGTGTAAACACAGTACGCATGTGCATAATACGTTTACACATGCGCATAATACTTTTACGCATGCGCGGTTAATGTGCGCGTCCGCTACACATACACGTAAAAAGAAGAGATACTGTTTATAGAGAAAGGGAGCCTGTTTATAGAAGAGAGAATTAAAGAGATAGTAATTCAGAAGTCAAACAACAAAAATCAGCGTTAATTTACAAAATTTTGACAGGACTAGTTTCGATGGTTTTACCGAACCATCATCTTCAGCTGCAAAACCGCAAATGAACAAGACAGGAAACAATGTTCAAATAAGACAAGAAAGCCTGGACAAGAATAAGCAAGTGGCGCCATCTGTTGGCGAAACCAGAACTAAAACATAATTTCTCTAAAACCCGAAGGCAAATTTGGATTGGAATTAGGATCGTTAACTAGAACAGAAAGATTTTTATGAATGTGAAATGCCTCTAGAAAATCCAGTTCTCCAATGGAAGATGTTTTTTGAATAATTTTGGCAGCAGAAAAATTGAAAGTGTGATTTTCGGACCAACAATGTTGAGCAACAGAAGACTTCTGTGTTTCCTTTTTTCTAACATATGCCTCATGTTCTTTGACGCGAAATTTTAAGGCTCTCTTAGTTTGGCCAATGTAAATTAAACCGCACTGGCAAGGAATCCTATAAATACCCCAGGAATTCATATCCGGAATGGGGTCCTTGAGTATAGAAGTTGGAATTTTATTGATGGGAGAGTAAACAACCCGAAAGTTAAATTTCTGCAAAATATGTGCAACTTTATAGCTAATTGATGGAAAGAAGGGAATGACAACAGAATTTTTATAATCTCCTAAAATAAGAGTGTGGCTTTTAGTGTGTTGAGATGAGAATTTTTTAACTGCTTGATTAATAATGTTGGGTGAAAAGCCCCTGTCAATAGCTATTGCTTTTAAATAATTTAGTTCTTCATCAAGGGCTAGTTTGGAGGAGCAAACTTGAAGAGCACGGAAAACATAGGAATAAAATGAAGCTAACTTTTGTTTAGTCGGATGACATGATTTAAAGTGTGGTGGAAGGCAAACCGATGAAGGTTTACGGTAAACTGTAGTACTGAAGTTGGATATGTTACGTGTGACCAGAATGTCGAGAAACGGAAGAGAAGTGCAAGTCTCAAGTTCAAAAGTGAACTGAATAGCAGGATCAATAGAATTCATTGTTGAAAGAACTCTATTTAAATCATCTTTATTACCTTCAGGTAAAAGTATCGTCTACGTAGCGGAAGCATGCCGGGAAGTTTAAAGTTTCAAACAATTTGGATTCATAATAATGCATGTAGATATCAGCCAGGATGGGACTGAGGGGGCTTCCCATGACTAATCCCTCAGTTTGCTTGTAATATTTATTTTGGAAAACAAAATGTGTTTGTTTCAAACAGAGTTGAGTGAGAGAAATTAGCTCATCAATTTCGATGCAAGAGAAATGAAATTCGCGAAGTCTGGTTTCTAGACATCTTAATGCACCCTCCACTGGGACATTGGTGAATAATGATTTTACATCAAAAGAAACCATGAGTAAATTACGAGGAGAAATGTTTTTAACCTTTTTTACAAACTCTATTGAATTTTTTATGGTGTAAATGTTATTGTCTAATAGAGTGGAAAATCTAGAAACTAAATATTTAGCTAATGGATACGAGGCAGTACCTAAATTTGATACAATAGGGCGGAAAGGAATACCACTTTTATGAATTTTGGGAAGAGCATATAATCTGGCACAATTCGCAACAGATGGGATAAGCGAATGTTTTAAGTTGCTTGAAATGATTTGCGAAGATTTGATCGCAGTTTTTATTTTGGATAAGTCCGAAGGTGAAGGATCTTTAGGGATCGGATTATATGGTCCTTCGTTTAAGAGTTTAGTGACACCATCGATGTAAGTGTTCTTATCCATGACGACTATCTGGCCACATTTGTCGGCCTTTGAAATAACAATATCTGGGTTAGAATGAATCTCGCGCATTGTAGCTCTTTCTCTCGCAGTTAGATTTGGTTTCAAAGGTTTATTATTGAATTTCACATTATGAGCGATAAAATGCCTAATCATTTCTTTCTGTGAATCTGAAACTTTACTGAACTTGAAAGCTTTTTCGATAGGAGCCAAAATCTTTGGAATCGAGGGTTTACAGGTTTGTGAGAAGTTAAAATTATATTTTAGAATTCTCTCTTGTTCTTCTGAAAGACTAACATTAGAAATATTAACTATTGGCTTGATGTTTACAATGGGAAGATTTTTTGAACTACTTGAACTGGAAGACTGTAAAAGAAGTTTTTCGAATTTAACTGCAAGGGTGTTTTTATGACGGTTAACTGCATTCTCCGTTCTAGACCAAGACTTTTGTTCAAGGGCAGTGAATTTTGGATATGTTTTAGCGAGTTCCAGATGAAGCCTATAGAGTTCATGTTCAATTTTGGACAATTGTTGACATGTATCCATTATCACGGACCGAAGTAAGGCAAGTTTGCAATTTAACAGAATTCTTGACACGCGACTCGAAGGTTTTTGATTAGATTTGATTTGAATAAAATTGGGGATCAATTTTTTACATTTCCATTTAAGTAAAAAGTCAAGATGATTCAGGAATTTTTGCCGTTTCAGGCGTAATTTAGTGAAACGATTAACGGATGAAGGCATGATAAACAATGCAGAAAATCAAACTAAATTAACTGAGCAATAATAAAGTACACACAAAATAGCAGAAAAATCTCTCACTGAAATGAATAGAAAACAAAATGTTTGTAAGCAAAATGCATGAAATCAGACAAGCAAAGCACAATATCCAAATGTACAAAACATAAACATAACTTGAAAATTGCAAAAATGTACTCACCGAAACTCCTACAATCACAAAATGGCGGCTCCACTACGTGCAAAAAAGAAAGCAAAATGTAAGCCTGTTTGGGGCTTCTATAATTAAGACACAATAACACGCCGAACAAATACTAATTCAGAAGTCAAACAACAAAAATCAGCGTTAATTTACAAAATTTTCACAGGACTAGTTTCGATGGTTTTACCGAACCATCATCTTCAGCTGCAAAACCGCAAATGAACAAGACAAGAAGCAATGTTCAAATAAGACAAGAAAGCCTGGACAAGAATAAGCAAGTGGCGCCATCTGTTGGCGAAACCAGAACTAAAACATAATTTCTCTAAAACCCGAAGGCAAATTTGGATTGGAATTAGGATCGTTAACTAGAACAGAAAGATTTTTATGAATGTGAAATGCCTCTAGAAAATCCAGTTCTCCAATGGAAGATGTTTTTTGAATAATTTTGGCAGCAGAAAAATTGAAAGTGTGATTTTCGGACCAACAATGTTGAGCAACAGAAGACTTCTGTGTTTCCTTTTTTCTAACATATGCCTCATGTTCTTTGACGCGAAATTTTAAGGCTCTCTTAGTTTGGCCAATGTAAATTAAACCGCACTGGCGAGGAATCCTATAAATACCCCAGGAATTCATATCCGGAATGGGGTCCTTGAGTATAGAAGTTGGAATTTTATTGATGGGAGATAAACAAACAACCCGAAAGTTAAATTTCTGCAAAATATGTGCAACTTTATAGCTAATTGATGGAAAGAAGGGAATGACAACAGAATTTTTATAATCTCCTAAAATAAGAGTGTGGCTTTTAGTGTGTTGAGATGAGAATTTTTTAACTGCTTGATTAATAATGTTGGGTGAAAAGCCCCTGTCAATAGCTATTGCTTTTAAATAATTTAGTTCTTCATCAAGGGCTAGTTTGGAGGAGCAAACTTGAAGAGCACGGAAAACATAGGAATAAAATGAAGCTAACTTTTGTTTAGTCGGATGACATGATTTAAAGTGTGGTGGAAGGCAAACCGATGAAGGTTTACGGTAAACTGTAGTACTGAAGTTGGATATGTTACGTGTGACCAGAATGTCGAGAAACGGAAGAGAATTGCAAGTCTCAAGTTCAAAAGTGAACTGAATAGCAGGATCAATAGAATTCATTGTTGAAAGAACTCTATTTAAATCATCTTTATTACCTTCAAACAGGGTAAAAGTATTGTCTACGTAGCGGAAGCATGTCGGGAAGTTTAAAGTTTCAAACAATTTGGATTCATAATAATGCATGTAGATATCAGCCAGGATGGGACTGAGGGGGCTTCCCATGGCTAATCCCTCAGTTTGCTTGTAATATTTATTTCGGAAAACAAAATGTGTTTGTTTCAAACAGAGTTGAGTGAGAGAAATTAGCTCATCAATTTCGATGCAAGAGAAATGAAATTCGCGAAGTCTGGTTTCTAGACATCTTAATGCACCCTCCACTGGGACATTGGTGAATAATGATTTTACATCAAAAGAAACCATGAGTAAATTACGAGGAGAAATGTTTTTAACCTTTTTTACAAACTCTATTGAATTTTTTATGGTGTAAATGTTATTGTTTAATAGAGTGGAAAATCTAGAAACTAAATATTTAGCTTATGGATATGAGGCAGTACCTAAATTTGATACAATAGGGCGGAAAGGAATACCACTTTTATGAATTTTGGGAAGAGCATATAATCTGGCACAATTCGCAACAGATGGGATAAGCGAATGTTTTAAGTTGCTTGAAATGATTTGCGAAGATTTGATCGCAGTTTTTATTTTGGATAAGTCCGAAGGTGAAGGATCTTTAGGGATCGGATTATATGGTCCTTCATTTAAGAGTTTAGTGACACCATCGATGTAAGTGTTCTTATCCATGACGACTATCTGGCCACCTTTGTCGGCCTTTGAAATGACAATATCCGGGTTAGAATGAATCTCGCGCATTGTAGCTCTTTCTCTCGCAGTTAGATTTGGTTTCAAAGGTTTATTATTGAATTTCACATTATGAGCGATAAAATGCCTAATCATTTCTTTCTGTGAATCTGAAACTTTACTGAACTTGAAAGCTTTTTCGATAGGAGCCAAAATCTTTGGAATCGAGGGTTTACAGGTTTGTGAGAAGTTAAAATTATATTTTAGAATTCTCTCTTGTTCTTCTGAAAGACTAACATTAGAAATATTAACTATTGGCTTGATGTTTACAATGGGAAGATTTTTTGAACTACTTGAACTGGAAGACTGTAAAAGAAGTTTTTCGAATTTAACTGCAAGGGTGTTTTTATGACGGTTAACTGCATTCTCCGTTCTAGACCAAGACTTTTGTTCAAGGGCAGTGAATTTTGGATATGTTTTAGCGAGTTCCAGATGAAGCCTATAGAGTTCATGTTCAATTTTGGACAATTGTTGACGTGTATCCCTTATCACGGACCGAAGTAAGGCAAGTTCGCAATTTAACAGAATTCTTGAAACGCGACTCGAAGGTTTTTGATTAGATTTGATTTGAATAAAATTGGGGATCAATTTTTTACATTTCCATTTAAGTAAAAAGTCAAGATGATTCAGGAATTTTTGCCGTTTCAGGCGTAATTTAGTGAAACGATTAACGGATGAAGGCATGATAAACAATGCAGAAAATCAAACTAAATTAACTGAGCAATAATAAAGTACACACAAAATAGCAGAAAAATCCCTCACTGAAATGAATAGAAAACAAAATGTTTGTAAGCAAAATGCATGAAATCAGACAAGCAACGCACAATATCCAAATGTACAAAACATTAACGTAACTTGAAAATAGCAAAAATGTACTCACCGAAACTCCTACAATCACAAAATGGCGGCTCCAACACGTGCAAAAAAGAAAGCAAAATGTAAGCCTGTTTGGGGCTTCTATAATTAAGACACAATAACACGCCGAACAAATACTAATTCAGAAGTCAAACAACAAAAATCAGCGTTAATTTACAAAATTTTCACAGGACTAGTTTCGATGGTTTTACCGAACCATCATCTTCAGCTGCAAAACCGCAAATGAACAAGACAGGAAACAATGTTCAGATAAGACAAGAAAGCCTGGACAAGAATAAGCAAGTGGCGCCATCTGTTGGCGAAACCAGAACTAAAACATAATTTCTCTAAAACCCGAAGGCAAATTTGGATTGGAATTAGGATCGTTAACTAGAACAGAAAGATTTTTATGAATGTGAAATGCCTCTAGAAAATCCAGTTCTCCAATGGAAGATGTTTTTTGAATAATTTTGGCAGCAGAAAAATTGAAAGTGTGATTTTCGGACCAACAATGTTGAGCAACAGAAGACTTCTGTGTTTCCTTTTTTCTAACATATGCCTCATGTTCTTTGACGCGAAATTTTAAGGCTCTCTTAGTTTGGCCAATGTAAATTAAACCGCACTGGCAAGGAATCCTATAAATACCCCAGGAATTCATATCCGGAATGGGGTCCTTGAGTATAGAAGTTGGAATTTTATTGATGGGAGAGTAAACAACCCGAAAGTTAAATTTCTGCAAAATATGTGCAACTTTATAGCTAATTGATGGAAAGAAGGGAATGACAACAGAATTTTTATAATCTCCTAAAATAAGAGTGTGGCTTTTAGTGTGTTGAGATGAGAATTTTTTAACTGCTTGATTAATAATGTTGGGTGAAAAGCCCCTGTCAATAGCTATTGCTTTTAAATAATTTAGTTCTTCATCAAGGGCTAGTTTGGAGGAGCAAACTTGAAGAGCACGGAAAACATAGGAATAAAATGAAGCTAACTTTTGTTTAGTCGGATGACATGATTTAAAGTGTGGTGGAAGGCAAACCGATGAAGGTTTACGGTAAACTGTAGTACTGAAGTTGGATATGTTACGTGTGACCAGAATGTCGAGAAACGGAAGAGAATTGCAAGTCTCAAGTTCAAAAGTGAACTGAATAGCAGGATCAATAGAATTCATTGTTGAAAGAACTCTATTTAAATCATCTTTATTACCTTCAAACAGGGTAAAAGTATCGTCTACGTAGCGGAACCATGCGGTTTTGCAGCTGAAGATGATGGTTCGGTAAAACCATCGAAACTAGTCCTGTGAAAATTTTGTAAATTAACGCTGATTTTTGTTGTTTGACTTCTGAATTAGTATTTGTTCGGCGTGTTATTGTGTCTTAATTAAAGAGATAGTATTAGCACATAAAATGAAGCAACTTAAACAAATTACATTGAAAGAAATGTTTAATAAAGTAAACAAATAAATATTAAACTTTTTTTTTTTTTTTTTTTGTAAATTTTGATACCCTTTAGATCATAATTGCTCTTTATTTCTTAAATTACGGTTTCATATTTTTAATTGTATAATTTCTGCATGCCATCTTATCAGATTTAAATTCATGATCTATAATCCGGAAAAAACCCTGATACGGAATCGCCGAAGTCCCAATGAGTCCAGATTACGGACTTGTAAAATAAAAACTTTTGAATAAACTGTGCCTCATTAGATCATTTTGCATAAATTATAATAAAAAATATACAATAGTTCTAATTATATATTCTAGAAGATTTCATTAAAATGCATTCAAATAAAAACTCAGGGTTTAACATACCAGCAACTATTAAACATCCTAAGGCCACGAATTGTATATGTTCAGAATGTATATTGTGGTTATCCATGAAAATGTCCAGAAGATACACAGCTAAATGTTGGACAGGAGAACAGAAGTCCATTTTTTCACAGACTGAACTCATCCATTCCACAAGAGATTTACGCAGATGCAACAGCTGAGATTGTCCTCGGAAAAAATACCTTTCCTTTTCTCTACAGCAGAGATAATTATGGATGTCTTGTTCATATTCTTTGACGCACCAGTCTCCTGTAGTGCTCATGAGTTTGAATGACAATCTAAAACCAACAAAAAATACAAAATGTTAAATTCATAATAAAATAATTGGAGAGGATCAAAAATTATGTTTAGGATCAATGTCATTACATATCATGATCAAAATATAGTTTAATCAATTCAAAACTATTAGTTCTTGCAATAATAATATCAATAAATTATAAAAAAATACCATAATAAATTACATTTACAATGTGTATGATATAAATACACATACAGTACAAAGTCCAAAATCTGGAATGATCTAAAATCTGAACCTCAAAGCCACAAACATTTTTTTTTTATATATATGCTTTATGCATGCACATTTGATTTTTCCTTCCATAATAAAACATGTGGAGATTTTGACTTAAAAATTCCGATTCTTAATTTCACTTGGGCACTAAAAATACCTCATTGTGAAAAAAAATCATGTAAGCATAAATTTGTGAGATTAATAATTTGGCTCCATTGCTGAGTATCTGCTTGGCATACATCTCAAACCGAAACATTCACCTATTTTATATCCCTGATACCGACCTGGCGAGTCATTATTTATGATACTTTGCTTTCATCACCGCATGTTTATCAATACATAACAGCTTCAGCAATAACTCTTCAGTGATGTTTAAACTGTTTTTATGTATATTAGTAATTTAATAACAAGAGTATGGCAACCTCTAATGCTAACATTACGCTTGTGATGATTATAGACTTTTAAATGCTCTAAAAAATACTGACGAGGAAAAATTCAGCAAAAATTTCTTTTCACATGCTAAAAACAGATCTTGTTAATGAAACTCATAGGCCAAAGACTACATTTACTGCTATTTTAATTAAGAATAATTGATATGTTATTCACCATAAATCCAGAACAGGCGGCAGAATATGCTGGCACCGGACAGCAAAATTTAGGAATGACGAAATTTTTGGAATTTGGGGAACCACCAAGCGACAAAATTAAGGGTTGAGAAGTTTTTTATGATTTTAGGGAAAGCACTCGGATCCAAAGTTTAGGCGCAGTGAAAATTTAGAACTTAAGAAGGCACTTTGTAGCAATATTTAGGACCCGTAAAGATTGCACCAGGCAATATCTAGCACCAGCCCTAGATAAAGCTTTAAGTTTATGTGGAAGTTTATTTATACAGAACTCCGATTAGTTTTAAGCATGTACAAAAAATAAATGTGGGTATGGTAAATAACTAATACAATTCGGGCTTAATTCAGTATGCAATAGAAGCAAGACAAAATTTAGCGAAACAACCTGCCTTTTGTCGCCAATCTTGTGATACATAGTCAATAATGTATAACGGACGCTATTAAGGTAGGCTAAAATTATCTTTACCGATTCTACGGCATTACAGTTAATGTAGCAGACTGCACTGCTCCCTAATCTTCTAATGATCCAGCTTATTTTTTTTTTCATACTGTTATTATTATGGCAATTTCATAAAAAATAAGCTTCAACTTTCGATTATGTCAAAAAGAGCTGGAGCTGCCAAAGAATCTACAAAGTGAAACCATGTTTCAATGTCCATTAACCTTCTAAAACCGGGCCAAAATTCTCATAATATAGCCTTTAGACCGGCGCGATCCAAAACAGTTTTGCCCCCTCTTTGACATTTTCCTAATGAGAAAAGTCATTAGTCTCCCTCCATGGATGCAGTAAAATTTACATGTTTGTCGGACGCTTACGTCCCATAGTAGAGAGGTTGCTAGATTTGCGATTTTTTCGATGATTATTTTGCTTTCATTTAAATGATATAAATAGTGCATAAATAAATATGCAGTACTGGATCCATATACAGTGCACTATTTATTTAGAACAAAATGTATGCAATGTTTATATTTCACTCACTATTTCTGATCAATCTCGTAAATAATTTGTGATTTTTTAACTTTGTTTTCACTCTTCATTTATATTCGCGTATTTTCGTATTAGAAATTAGAAAACGAAAACAAAATTTTACAAAATATAATAAATATGAACTAGCTTTGTAAGTCTGAAGACTGGAATGCAATTTTTAATAACATATTTTCCTTAACAAAATAATGGTAATGACTAATTTAATGAAATAATAATAATAATGTTTATTACCATTAGATGATTAGAATGAGATTCAATACAATTAGATTTTGAGATGAACTTACAGCAATAATAAAGCTCTACATAACAATAACAGAGCTTTAAATCTGCTTTTTTCTATAATTTTCTTATTATAATATAAAAAAGAAAATCCAAGATACATTGGTTGTGTTTCATCATTTAACTTTAACAAATATTACATTGGACTATCAGGCAAAGGAGGTATATGTTTAACGAGAATTTTTCTTTGTAAAATTGGCTTTTGTTTATGTTAGCAGAGAAAAAAAAATCCGTGACCTATACATGCAATCATCAGAAGTATTTTTCAGAACAGTTTTAAATGTTTACGAAGAATTAATTATACGTCAATTTCTTTTCATAGGTAGAAATTTCATGTAAAACCATTGTTATATCCAAAAGTTGAAGTCTATTTCATTTTCAACAAATATTCTATTTGCACATAATATATTTTCTAATTTATTTTAGAAAAAGTAATCTTTCACGTTTTCAAAAGAATAAGGACATATTGGGTCACAGTGTAGTAAATCTGTTTTTCATATTTCTTCCAGTAATGAAAACAATTACTCTGGAATATTTTCAAAGCAAAATTAAGAAAACCGTTTACGCCAAATTTTGCATAAATTATCATCTTGTGCATTTTTTTATTTAAAGTGCGAAATTTTCTCTTTGAAAATATAAAAAATCATGAACGGAGCAAAATTAATTCATGAGAAATAACTTTGAAATGCAATAATTCCATCGTAATATGAAATAGTGGAGAAAAGTGCAATACAGTTTATTTATTCACAAATAATCCCCTCATATGCGTAATTTATGTACTGTCGATTGAGAAATATAGGTTAGTAAATTAAACCGGTTATTTCAATACTTTTTCTTTATCCATTTTTTTACGTGCTCTTCAGTAGAGCGGTAAAGGTGGCTGAACACTTGTAGCTCGCTCGGGTTTGAATCCCGGCTAAAGGGTTGGATTCATGGTTTTTGTGTAACATAAATGCAAGCCAGCTTCCCTTAGAAAGTCCTCTGCGAAGGCATCCTTCCCCTTATACAGGTAATTGTTGTGTGCTTTGATGTAATTCAGTAAGCGTACAAAATTAATCCAACCAAACCCGAAGAACGATTTAATTACATGTGCAGTTTTCCACCAGGAACTTAAATGTGAGCAATTTTCTCTTAAAAAGGTTTACACGAAAGCATCCATCCCCTTAGGCAGATAGCGTTCGCGTGCTTTTCCATAATCCAATCCTAATTCTCATACACATTTAATAGTAAGTTGACATACACCTTATTACAGACAAAATAACAACCTTTTTTAAAGATATTTTTTTATTAACTTGTCTGAATTCCCTTTATCTCTTGAGGAGTATACGGATTTCAGCAAATAAAACTGGCCGAAATTTAATACAATGTAACTGATGTTTTGATTCAATTCAGAAGTAACGTGAGCTTTACTGATATTTAAATACTTTTTGGCAGATCTCATCCTAAAAGAGCGTCTAAAGATAAATTGGTTTTATTTAATTTAAAATCAATGAAAATCATTGAAAGTAATCATTGAATGAATGAAAATAACAAAAACTACAGTCAAAAGTCGTTAATCCGGACTCGTTGGGACTTCGGCGATTCCGGATTATCGATTTTTCCGGATTATAGATCATCAGTTTAAATCGCGTAAGATGGCATGCAGAAATTCTAAAATTAAAAATATGAAACCGTAATTTATGAAATAAAGAACAAGTATGATCTAAAGGGTATCAAAATTTACAAAAAAAAAAGCTTAATATTTATTTGTTTACTTTATTAAACATTTCTTTCAATGTAAGTTGTTTGTTGTATGTTCAGTGTAAGTTGCTTCGTTTTATGTGATAATACTTTCTCTTTAATTCTATAAACAGACATAATTTTTTGTTCGGTTACAAAGTTCTGCTGTTCAAGTCCCATTAATTGCTGTGCCGAGAATACCGACTAACTTGTCAATCGAAATTTTTTCGTTTTCACTATCCTCTCTGTCACATTCTTCATGTCTTGTAGCAATTCCACTTTTTGTTTGATGGACATCGAAACATACTTTCGTTTTGTACGATCCTTTGGGAGCTCCAGATTCGGAAATTCTATTTGACATAATCGAAAGTTCAAGTTTACTTTTATAGTATTGCTCTTACAGTCTGCAAAAAATAATAAGCCGGATCCAATTCGAAAATTAAGGAATAACGCAATCATCAACATTAACTGAAATAGATAATTAGATAATTTTAGCTTATACCGTTCGTTATACATAAAACGCGCACGCAAAAACATATTCTGCGCTTGCGCACACGCAAATGCGCAGTCGTAAGAGGTCTTACGCGCACGCATAAATGCCTATGCGCATGTGTCAACGCGGCACATGCGCAGAAAGTTTTTAGCTTTAAGGTCCGGATTATAGATCATTCCGAATTATGGGTGTCCGAATTAACGACTTTTGACTGTATTATGCATGCAATTGAATGTATGCATAATACAGTCTCTTATTTATCTCTCTTAGGTCTCTTATTTATCTCCTGATAAATCAGACAAAATTGCCTACATATTAGAAGCACTTTGAAAGACTTAATAGCTCTTAAGGGTTTTATGCACTCAAAAAAAAAAAAAAAAAAAGTCAAAATAAAATCTTATTATTCATAAGTATAAAAAGGAAGTAAACGATAAAAGTGGTTTTAGCTATTTTCTAGATGGGCATTAAATCTAAAAAATGAATCTATTCTTATTTGCTACGATTAAAAAGCATTAAATCTGGTAAGCTTAAACAGCGTGCAAAATCGCTGACATTTTAATCATAGCAAAAGTCAGTACTAAAAAAAATAGAGATGATCTCTGTTTGATTTTCAAGTATATTGGCACGAGACGAAACCTGCAGTTTTTGCCAAAATGTAGCCAAACTGATAAGAAGAGGGAAATAATGCGTACCCAGCAGCTATTCTGAGCAGCGACAATGGACCACCCCGAGATCTACAGATAGGCGATTCTCTAAAATAGGGAGGAAATGCTGGTACTAGAGTTGTACCATAGCCGGCGTTAGAGAAAGTCATTTTCCTGGTACAACTGCTGTACCAGCTGGCTTCAGAAAGTTAAAGAAAAATTGGAATTGCTGCAAAAAATGGATAAAGGCATATCCATCTCAAAATCATGCGAGGAGTATGGCATTGGAAAGTCAACTGTATATGAAAAGGAATTTTTTTAATTTTTTTTGTGGAAGCAACTTTAAAACAACTTACATTGAAAGAAATGTTTAATAAAGTAAACAAATAAATATTATGCTTTTTTTTCTTTTGTAAATTTGATACCCTTTAGATCATAATTGTTCTTTATTTCATAAATTACGATTTCATAGTTTTAATTGTATAATTTTTGCATGCCATCTTACCAGATTTAAATTGATGATCTAATATCCGGGAAAATTCCAAATCCAGAATTGTCAAGGTCCCGACGAGTCCGGATTTCGCACTTTGTAGTGTATAATGTTAAATAAGATAAAATGTAATTCAGAACATTTATGAAATTTATAGATAAACTAGCCAGTTGATTACATACGTCAGATATATATGCCTACGGAAAGCTTTCATGAAAGATTTCTTAAATAAAAATCTTTGTATTTTATCTCAGCTTAAGCTGCTTTCAGAAAACAATCAGTGTTCTGTGGATTAATGTGCCCAACCACTGATAGGCTCGATACTTTTATTTCACCATAAAATTGCTTCCCTTTCACCAAGCAACTATTAATTAGACTATTAACAAGCAACTATTAATTAGACTATTAAATGGAAAAACTATGAATTACTAACGAGCATTTCATCTACTCATTTTCTTTAACAGCTGGTAATCTGAAGTCAGCTACGAAATTTCAGAAAATCTCAAGAAAAAAAACATTATTAAAATTCACCATAATGGAGACTGGTTCTTAATACCCTCTCAGTTTGGTAGCTGAGCAGGTTGTTTGTTGAAACCTGGTCTTACTTTTTTCAGATGCAATATTTAAGAAAATCGCAAATAGAAGTTTGTATCGAAATAAGTTAATTCCTTCTCATTCTACCATTTTTCATTTGTGTGCATAAAATTCAAACTTTCAGTTTAAAAATCAGCATTTTATATAGATGAAATTCATGAAAGTGAAGTTTAATAATTCATACATGATATGTAATATGATATGGCCCAGTCGTCTTGTGCATGTTGATGTGTGACAGCCCTGACCTGGTGGTTTAGTCAATTTAATACAGTCTTATCCGCAGGATATCTGTACTTTTGCCATTCCTTGCGGGCAGCACTTCTTTTTTGGATGAGCTTTTTAAGTTCAGGGTCTGTGGCTTTTTTCCTGCGAGAGACAGAAGTGCTGTTGTCATCAACAGCATTTATCAGATCAGTGGTTAAGCTGGTAACCAATGCATATAACTCATCAACTGTGTGTGCTGTTGGAATGTGTAGTGTAGTGTTGCTTAAGGCTTTGGCATATCCTGCACAGTCTGTAATAAAGACCTCTTTGTGTGGTGTGCTACAGACAGAGGTCCCCGCTTTAATCATGACCGGGTTGGACAATGTCCGACACAACTCTTAATGTTTTGTGGGAAGGAGTGCAAAGTTTTTTAATACCTCTCACAAAAATTCCTCTTCTTTCCCCATCTGAGTCAATATCCATTATAAAATCAGGCAGTTCTTGTGTTTTACTTAATAATTCGTTTAACTTCTTGTACAACAAAGGCTTTTCAACTTCAATATTCCACTCTTACCATCGACTAGTGTTATAAGATCATCCAAGTCTTAATTTGTTATTTCATGAACATCATTCTCAATTAATTCTTTAATTTCTCTCCTTTTTCCATACCTTAAAATCTTCCCCATTTATTGTTTTTGCAATCTGTATACGAGCCAGTTTCCCTTAGAAAGTCCTCCACGAAAGGCATCCCTCCCCTTAGGCAGATAGCCCTAGTGTGCTTTGCCATAATTGAATACACCATATTCTTCGATATGGTCACCATTGGCTTCAATTACATGTTTCCAATGATACATAAGCTTATAAATGCCTTTTTTGAAAAAACCCTTTTCTCTGGAGTCTAAAAATTGTGACAGCTTTTGTGACATCGTTGGGCTTTTGGAACTGCGTCCAGCTAGTGCTGTTCCCTCAAATGGTTCCCTCATCCATGACTAAAATCAGATAATAATCCGATCCAGCAATGTCTGGAAATAGGATGGCTGAAACATAACTTTATTTGTCCAGTTGAAGGAACTTCATAGTCCAGGTGATCAAAACACTGGAAGTTTTGATCACCTCTTTGGTCGCTTTTGCTGTATGAGGTCTGGCATAATCGTGGAGGAGAAAAACTCATCTTCTGTTAACCAGTGCTGGCTGCTTCTGGTGCAGTGTAGCTGAAACTCTTCGGAATTATGCTGAGTAGACCTCGGTTGTCATGGTTTTTTCCAACTCTAGATATTCATATTGAACAATGACAGCAATGGTCTACCAAACACACAGCATTAACTTCTTTTGGTGAATCTCCGATTTAGCAGCTAATGAGACCGAATCCGAAGTCTATCAATGATGTTTCCTCATTTGGTTATCATACATGGTCTATTTTTCGTGATATATTAAGATTTGGTCCTGGAATGAGACTTTATTATGGCATGACAGCTACAACAAGCAGATGTTCAACTGTTGGAGCTTGTTTTCCACAGACAGGACACGAGGAACCCACTTGCTTAGCTTCCATGTCATCCCAAGTTTATGAAGGTGTGTGTGTGTGTATTGAGAATACGGCAAAGCACACTAGGGCTATCTGCCTAAGGGGAGGGATGCCTTTCGTGGAGGACTTTCTAAGGGAAACTGGCTCGTATACACGTTACACATGGAAAAAACCACGAAAACGCCCATGCAGCCAGCCTGTTCGTGGGATTCGAACCTCGGACCGAACTACCAGCGTTCAGCGACTTTACCGCTCGGCCACTGGTGGGCCCAAGTTTATGAAGAAGAGATTGAATTGATTCTTTTGTCAGATACTCCAAACCTGTATGCAAGCTCCTGGCAGGTTTGATGAGGATTCTGCTTTATTTCCTCCTCCAGCTAGACTTTATTGGGGGTGGATGGACGACCGAGATGAGGCTCTCCTCTCCGGAAGAAAATCAACTGAATCACTTTTGAGTGGTCCATTCACTCACTGATGTCTCTCCAAACACGAAGCATATTCTTTCAGCGTCCTCTGTAGGTTTGTTTCCTAATTTGTACTCTTAAAGCAAAAAAAAGTCTCAAAAATCTCCTTTGCAATGGCACATTCTTTCAAAGACCACGCTTCCTACAAAACCAATAGCAAAACATGCGATGCACTGAACAACTCTCTACTGAATAAGGTTTGAAAGGTATGTAAACATACGATGTCATCAGAATTAATTTGATCACGTTAACGCACCAAATGTAACTGTTCTAAAAAACCATATGAACTTTCTTGGTACCTGATAAGTATTATTTGACTTCTTTAATGAATGAATTTTTTAACCAGTCATTAAAGAGGAATATGCCAATGCAGCTGACACTATGAGGTGCACCATATATAGTCAAAAGTCGTTAATTCGAACACCCATAATCCGAAATGATCTATAATCTGGACCTCAAAGCTAAAAACTTTCTGCGCATAGGCATTTACGCATGCACGCAAGACCTTTTACCACTGCACATATGCGTAGGCGCAAGCGCAGAATACGTTTTCGCGTGCGCGTTTTATGTATAACGGACGGTATAAGCTCTAATTATCTGTTTCAGTTAATGTTGATGATTGCGTTGTTCCTTAATCTTCGAATTGGATCCGGCTTATTATTTTTTGCAGACTGTAAGAGCAATTTTATAAAAGTAAACTTGAACTTTCGATTATGTCAAATAGAATTTCCGATTCTGGAGCTCCCAAAGGATCGTACAAAACGAAAGTATGTTTCGATGTCCATCAAACAAAAAGTGGAATTGCTGCAAAAAATGGATAAAGACATGAAGAATGTGACAGAGAGGTTAGTGAAAACAAAAAAATTTCGATTGACAAGTTAGTCGGTATTCTCGGCACAACAATTAACGGGACTTGAACAGCGGAACTTTGTTACTGAACAAGAAATTGTGTCTGTTTATAGAATTAAAGAGAAAGTATTATCACATAAAACGAAGCAACTTAAAACAACTTACATTGAAAGAAATGTTTAATAAAGTAAACAAATAAATATTAAGCTTTTTTTTTTTTGTAAATTTTGATACCCTTTAGATTATAATTGTTCTTTATTTCATAAATTAAGGTTTTATATTTTTAATTTTAGAATTTCTGCATACCATCTTACGAGATTTAAACTGATGATCTATAATCCAGAAAAATCGATAATCCGGAATCGAAGTCCGGATTAACGACTTTTGACTGTATAACAAATTCTGGGGTTGGACAAATTAAATGGAAATAATTAAGATAATGTGTACATGTGCAAAACAGTGTTCTGCAAGTCCACATTCCTATACTAACTTGTATACTGCTAGTCATCACTGTTGTATATTTATATTTGCCACCTATGCGGCTGACCACCTAATATAATAATTACAAAAACAGAACAAATACTATATAATGTTTTAATGGGACTAGCTAGTGTAATTTCATAAAACTATTTAATATTTCTAATTAGGCATCTCATTTAAATGCATTTTTATTTAAACAAATCAGATTAAAAAGTAGAAAAAATATTTTTAACAATTGCATAAGCTTATAATTATTTAGACAGTGACTCTAAATTGTTACTCAGTAACAGATTAATGAAAGTTAAATATCTTTATCTTAGATGAATGGCAACATGTTGGCGCATGGAAGAAGCATTTTATACAGGCAGTGGCAACACATTGCTTTTAAATTGCCAAGTTAGTTGATTAAAACTGAAAGATTTACATCTTATACTATCTCTATTTACATCTTATATTTTGATAAATACTAACAGTCTGACCCAATTAAGACAAAATATTTTATTTCAAAGAGTGTTGCTGCTGCTTGCTTCAAAGTTACGTAGTTTATTAACCCTCTGAGCATTACAGGATTTTAGATCCGTCATGAAGACCGGTATTTAAACAGCATCTATTAATTGAGTTTGCCTAATTACTTACTTTAGTCTGTATTTTCACAAACTTACATTTATTAAGATGATATTTGCATTATTAAAGAAAGTAAGAAAGCAAAATATCTATTATTAATTATAAGCTAATATAATATATGCTAAATAGCCAAACTTCTGATGACTGGATAAAGCCGGTCATAAAGCTCAGAGGGTTAATTGGAAATTCATACAAAATACAATTTAAATAAAAAAATTCAAAATGTGGACTTCGAAGTACACATGTTCATATGCAGGACTATGTGTATTCAAAATTCGGTGGCTCTAAGCGCTATCATATTTCTACACTGCTAAGAACATACAAACACACATAAATACATACAGGCTTCATTATTTAACAGCAAAGATAACACATACTAAATGAAGTCATGAAGACAAAACATACAAAAAGTGGAATGTAAAATGTTGAATTATAATGCTAGTTAATGGAATAATTTATATGAAAAATAATTTTAATAATTTTATTATGATTTAATCATGACAAATATGTTAAAATCAAAAATTAAGAAATACATAATGCTTTTAGAGTGATTTTAAATACTAAAAAATGGAAGCTTTTTAAAAACATCAAATTGTTTGAAATAATTTACCATCTGTCCAGTCCGAAACATAAGTCTGATGAGGAATGACATTAATTCAAGGCAAAAGGTACATGATCTAAGTAAATATGCTGTAAAAACTCCATCTTCTCAAGATCACTAAGTACACAAACTTTTTTTATGTTACAAAGCTATCATTTCATACCGTATGGAAAAAATAAATAAATAAAACTAATGAAGATGCTATGTCCTGAATATAAGCTTTCAAAGCAACATAAATAGTATACTATTAAATTATGTACAGCAGAGTTCCACAAAAGTGTCTCTCAATTACTCAAACTGTAACTCAAAAATAACTTTTTTTAACTGCAAATGATTTCTGCTGATTAACCCTTTAAGGTGCTGTGCGTAAATTTTTTTTTTTTTTTTTTGGAAAAAATAACTTTACACATAGATCATTAGCCCGTAATACAATGTTATTTCATGCAAAAAAAAAGAAAAAAGAAAAAAAAAAAAAAAAAAGATCAGATAAACTTTTAAGGTAATTCATAATGTGGTGGGATACTGCTTGTGCCACCACGCATTTAGAGCAGTAAAATTACATCTTTGCCTGAGCGCAAATTCTTCTAATATGCTTAAAGTGGTAGTTTTAGCAGCCAAATGAAAATGCAAAATATAAAAAACGTTTTTGATCTAGATTTATCTAGAATATATTGATCATATTCGCAAAATAAAAAAATATTTTTTCAAAAAAATTACATAATTTTTAAAAAATCGCTCTCTGTACGACATTTTAGATATTTTTTAACGATTTCATAATAGATTTGAAATAGAGAAGATTTTTACTCCAATACATTACTCACTACAGGTCTGAAAAGGAAGAATTTTAGAAGGCCATCATGTTTATTTACATTTCCCCTCTCCTTTCTCTGCTTAGGATATTTATCTATGGTGAATCACATATCCATTCAGTATTCAATGAGATTTCATGTTACAGAATTATATTTTCATTTCTTTTGGAAAAAATACTAAATATTTTTTCAAGTTTTAACATTATTGCAATTTATTAACAAATATAAATCTCCATTATCAACATATAAAATGAACATGATACTTGAATTTAAAAATATTTGAACGGTGCTACCATCTAGCAGCAGCAATTCCTACATGACGTCCCACCTTTTAATTTCAACCATTCTTAATTAATATATATGAATTCAACTTTTATTAGAAAAGGAAACTTTCACATAAAAATATTCGGTAATCTTCGGATTATGGTAACTTAGCAATTTTTTGGCGACCAACCCTGCTACAGCAACCTGCTAGTTTATTTTTTTTTTGGACGCCATTTTGTTTTTCACGAAGTAAGGCATGATTTTTTTCCCCCCTCAACATTCTTTCCAACAATCTGCTTGACGAATTACACTTATGCTAGAGCTTTTCTGGAACAAAAGTGCTTAATCATGACAAAGATTAGGTGCAAAATTGGGAGAAAGTGTAGAATCGCCCGCTGCTTGCCGTGTTTTTAAGAAGTGCATATACACAGTATCCATGTACACGTCAACCTATTTTCACTTAAAAAAATATCCCAAAATTGCACAAAAATGGCATTGCGCACACTCTTGACTTTATCCATGTACACATCGACCTATTTTCACTTAAAAAGTCAAAGAAAATTGACAAAAATCCAATTCTTCTTACTGTAAAAAGTGGCAAACAAATAAGTGGGCGATTCTGCACTTTAGCAGCGAAATTGTTTCTAAGTGCTTACTAGCTAAAATACTGATTGGAATTTTCCAGAAAATGTCACATAACATGTCTCATGATCTCTAATTTCTCTGAGACAAAAATAATCTGTGATTCGAACTGTGTACTTCTCAGATTATTGCTAAAGTCCTAGCTAGTAACCTTTATCACCTTACCAAAATGTTGCCAATCTACCTGTTACCATATTCCAAAGATTAGCCAAATATTCATTCAAACACCAAAAGTTGTTGTTCAGATGATTTAAATTGCATTAGAAATTAAGAAAAAAACTGCTTCAAAATTAGACCTTTAAAGAATTTTAATTTACATTGTTTCCATGAATGAATACTAGTGCTGCCATCATTTAGAGAACTAAAAGGCATGATTGTATGTATTTTAAATGGAATTTTGCAGCTTTCATCTGAGAGATAAAACATAAAAAAGGTGGGACTTCCATCAAAGGGTTAGGCAGAATATTACCTTTGAAATAATAGGATGGTCTAAGACAAATAATTTCTAACATTACCTACAATAGTAGTACCTAACATTTTAATACTGTATTATTGTAACTACACTACATTTTTCTACAATCCACAAGTTTTCATGTTCTGCACAAAGATTTGTTACAGTATTCCATTTTTACAACGTCTGTGCAACGTCCTTTATAATATCGATTTTTGAAATTGTCCAAAGAACTTGGTAATAGGTTTTTGATTTTTTTTTTTTTTTTTTTTTTTTTTTTTTGTGAAAATTACAATATACCCCATTTGCCCTTTCAGTAATGAAGTGGTTGAAGAAAGCCAATTAGCCACAGTCAATCACCATCCACAATTTCTAGCAGATAACAGGCTTGCCCAAAAGTTTATGGCTGTAATCCTAGTCTAAGCTGAACTTTGAGTACAGTATCTCTATTTACAAGTTTTAATTTCTCTACTTCGCTATCTACAGATTCTTTTTTTTTTTTTTTTTTTTTTTTTTTTTTTTTAACACAGGTTGTGTTGTCTGCACAAGTGAACAAGTCAAATGAAAAGGAAAAAAGAAAGGAAATTAACATGGTAATGGATATGAAATTGGATGCCATAAAGAAACTAGATAAAGGAAATATTATTAATAAATTACTATTAATTCAGATGCTAGATAAACTAATACTATATCAAAGATACAAAAAGAAGTCTGAACAAGTCAAATGAGAAGGAACAAAAAAAAGGAAATGAAATCAGCCAATATGAACAAAACTGACATACTTATTTGTTACACTTCACAGCACCCTTGTTTTTATTTGAATATCATATCACATCATCTGTTCCTAGACTACACAAGAAAGAGAAAATTTTTTCAATAAAAGAATTATGAAAGGTCCAGATAATAGATCCTTCTGATTATTAGACATCCAGATTTCAGATTTTGTACTATGCTTATTGTAATTTAACTCGAGGCTTTCCAAACGATTTTAAGGAACATTGTTTCCTTCACTATCATTCACAGAAGAGATTTTCAGATAAGCATGTTTAACATGTGCATACTTTGACATGATGATAATGGATTTGGACGATTTAGGTTACAACAAAGCATACAAAAGCTACAGTGTCTCACAAAAGTGATGGGACACTTGTGCTTTACAAAAGGAAACTGTAATAAAATAAATTAAAAAAACATGTAAAAATTTTTTGTGCGTGTGTTTCATACTTAAATTTAGTAACAATTATTACATAACATACATTTTCTCAAAATATCAAAATATTAATTTAATAAAATTGCAATTGTTTAGAACGGAGCAAAAAATAGCTCACATAAGTGATGAGACACTATTAAATACTACTACATACTACAATAAAAATATTTTTGGGGGGTTTTATTTTTACTCAAAAGCAATTGGCAATAATTTATAAAATCGTCTGCAGTATTTCTCTCCAGTTTGTTTTGGAATTTTTGTGTTTTTTAGCTCTGTGCAGCCATGAAATCTAAACGAAAAGAAACTTTGCCTGAAATTCGAAAATTAGTTATTAATTTGCATATTGAACGTGGAAAATCTATTAGAGAAACTGCTGAAACAGTTAACTTGAGTCATTCAACAGTTTTCAGTATCATTAAACGATATAAAAAGAATCATATGATTCAGGATAAAAGAAGACCTGGCCGACCATCAAAGCTATCCAATGGAATAAAGCGAATTATCATTCGAAATATTTAAAAAAATCCAAGAATGTGTGCTCCTAAAGTTGCTGCTGATTTACAAGCATTATATGGAGTAATTGTTAATCCTGAGACTATTAGAAGAGTAATTCGATCTGCTGAATATCACGGTAGAGCAGCCAGGAAAAAATTCTTCGTAAGTGAAAAGAATAGAAAACTCAGACTGGCTTTCGCAAAATCCAACATAAATAAGAATTCCGATTACTGGAATGAAGTTATATTTGCTGATGAAAGTAAATTTAATATATTTGGTTCTGATGGTAGAATCTTGGTGTGGAGAAAACCCAGGGAAGAATTTTGCAAACAGAACTTTATGCCAACAGTAAAACATGGTGGAGGAGGAGTTATGGTATAGGGGTGTATGTCGTCCGCTAGAGTTGGTAATTTTGTTTTTATTGACAGTATAATGGATCAGTATAAGAATATTGACATTTTAAATCAAAATTTGAAATCTTCAACGCGAAAATTGAACCTTCATAACGATTTTAAACTCTACCAGGACAATAACCCCAAGTACAGTGCTTTGAACGTTAGACTCTGGCTGCTGTATAACTATCCTGAAACAATAAAAACACCACCACAATCTCCCAACTTAAATCCCATACAGAATATTTGGCAAGAATTCACAAACACACCATTTCTTCAAAACAACAATTAAAATCGGTGCTTCAAGAAGAATGGGGTAAAATCACGCCAGAAATCACAAAAAAATTAGTCGAATCCATCCGAAGAAGATTAAATCATGTTTTAAAAGTAAAAGGAAATCCAACAAAATATTAAAACCTTTTAAAAAGTAAAATTTTTGTATAAATATTTGATGGAAAAGTAAGTGTCCCATCACTTATGTGAGCCATTTTTTGCTTCGTTCTAAACAATTGTATTTTTAATAAATTAATATTTTAATGTTTCAATGTTTTGAGAAAATGTATGCTATGTAATAATTGTTACTAAATTTAAGTATGAAACACTCACAAAAAATTTTTACATGTTTTTTTTTAATTTATTTTACTACAGTTTCCTTTTGTAAAGCACATGTGTCCCATCACTTTTGTGAGACACTGTATCTGCCCAACAGCATTTGAACACAAATCAAATTACTCATATTCTGCATAGGACAGTTACTGCTTAGCATACAAGCAAGGATCATGGAACTATATAATAAGCACTGTATCTAGAAGGCAACTGTATGCAAAACATTTCATAAATATTAGTTAATAACAAAAATATGATATTTAAGTATTTCAACAATCTTCTTGTTTACTTTTGAGACAAGCACTGAATGTTTATATGTTTTATTGACACTTTATAATTAAAGTGCCACCTCACTTAGACACCAAAACTGGCAAATTTAATCACCGAGTTTTTAAAGGGGAAATTTTAAATATCAACAAGGATCTTTGCAAAGGTCACTTCGCATGATTTAGAAATGAACAAAAAAAAAGTATCATTTTATTAGCTTTACAACTTTACTTGTCAGTACTGATTTATAACCAGGCATAAATATCAAAAAAGTCTAATGAAATCTTCTTTTTTGCAGAATTAAACAAGTGCTTTAAAAGGCGAGTTACATATAAATAAATAGAGAAATTAGGTAAAATATAAAAAAATATTTGCATAAATACTCGAAAGCAACCGTAAACTCAAATAAAATCAGCTCATATCAAAAACATTACTTACACCAGTTCTTAATAAATAAGCTCAAAAGAAACAAATGTAAGAATCTCAATAAAACTTTAAAATTAAGCAAAACTGAGCCACAGATTGGCGTTAATACCGATTTTAGGAAGATTGTTTTATTGATTTTTAGCCTTTTTTCTCAAAATACACAAAACATTTAATTAAAAACCTACACCAATCTTAGATTAAATTTTGGAAACTAAGAGATCTAATTTTTGTATAATAGTCCAACGATACTACTATTAAAACATGTTTCCGAAAGTCTATATACAAACACTATCGTTATTCAAAATTTCTACGAGTATTATTAAGGGAGAAATTTCTTTTCACAAGACATCAGTAAAATAGCCTGAACTAATTTTTATAACTCGACTAAAAGAAAATTTCATATTTTTCAGATGACAGCATATCTACTACATACATTTCAAAGGCAAAATGATGACTAACTAAAATGTTTCGAAAGTAACATTAAAAATTTAATTTCAGCAGTTTTAATTAAATTTCCATTACTGCATGAACGGTCACGAATTCTAAAGAAATAGTCGATTCATGATTAAATTTATACGATTTTTGAAATAAAAAGTGAACACAGAAAAAACGTTCAAGTTTTTACACATACTTACGAAATTCTGTTTACATTCAAGAAAACCAGAGAGTAAGTTTACTAGGTAACTTATTATAGAAGTATTATATGACGTTAGCTGTATTATTACCTTTTCCGGAAATTCCACTATTAGATTTAATCTGGATTTGCAACTTACACCATGTTTATCACTGATATTTCAAATACTTAGACACGAGGCACTCAGTAAGTCAAAACGATGCACGTGCTATTGGTGAAAGCAAACAAATCTACAAAGCATACGGACCTTTCTTTACCGGCATTCTCTGATTGGATGAAACTTCTAATTGTCAGTCATACTCAGAATGGCGAGTTATCGTACTGGATTTTGCATTGTACGAAAGCCGCGATTCAATTCACCTATAGATGGCGTTTTCACACATTACTATCGCGGATAAAACTTGGTATTTTGATTTGTGATCTCTGATCTGACTTCGTACATTCAAAAATGGAGTTCCTCAGCTCTTCAGAAATGTCGATTCGAGCAGCAGCCGCCAAGCGTGTAGGACGCACTGCTGAGCTATCCCGAATTTTAATTTTGTAACTGTCCCAATCCCGTAGGCGGACAGTTCTGTTTCTCACACTTGTACTGCGCATTTTAAAATTTCTCAGGTACTCTCGGGTACACAAAAATGTCCTTTATCAGGGCAAATGTTGTTTCCACGGATGATGAAGGAACGGAATCTTATAGATCGAAAATCTCTTCCAAATCAATGCCAATGAAGATTTCTGATTATGTAAAGTCACCTATACGCAAAACGAAGAAACGAAGAGGCTCTCTTGCAGAAGAAATTACAAAAAACCCGAGACTATACGGAGACTTAAGCAGAAAGGAACAAACCCAGCTAAGAAAAGATATGGGAAATGCTTGGATGCAGGAATTTCTGAGGAAAAATTTAACTGAAATATGGACCCCTGAAGAAATCCGAAAAGTTCAAGGATTCCTTCCTCGAAGAATCTCCCCCCCAGAAAGTAAAAACGAAGGAACATCTAAAGAGGTCTGGATCTCGCCTAAAAAGACGGCGAAAATACATATTGAACAAGAAAAATTGGACATCTCAACAGAAAACAGATTTCGAAAATTAGAAGAGCAACCAACCAGTTCAAATTATAACGAAACTCCAAAACAAGACGAAATCCCACCCCCTATTGTCTTCCAAGAAGAGCAGATCGATTGGATCAATATCGAAAAAGACATAAGGAATCATAGTAATGAAGAATTTGAAGCTCAGATGAAAGGACAATCAATCTTTGTTCAATTTAAAACCTCAGCTGAATACTTAAAAATCACCGAACTCCTCAGAAAACGTGCAGTACCTTTTCACACTTACAGGCTAAGCTGGGAGAAGCCGATCAAAGTTATCTTAAAGAATCTACCTATCAATACTTCCGAAGAAATAATTTTTGAAGACCTACAAAGAAGACAATTTCCGATTGCGAAAGTAAAACAATTCAGAAGATCGCAGAAAAACAATTATGAAAAAATCCCTATCTGGCTTTTAGAACTCAAAAGAAACACCGAAGGATATGCAGTATATAACTTAAATAATATGTTCAGTATTAATGTTATCATTGAAAAATGGAACCCAAAAAAGGGACCAACGCAGTGTTTCAGGTGTCAGGAGTGGGGACACTCCCAACATCTATGCACAAATCCAGAGAAGTGCTGCAAATGCGGAGGCCCGAACAGAAGCAATACCTGTAACCTTAAAGATGAAGAAAAACCTTTCTGCATTTTTTGCAAACAGTCCCATGTCTTTAGTTACCGTGGATGCCCTGAATATAAGAAAAATTCGAAAAACTTGAAAAGAAACAAATTACGAAACCAAAAATGTATTTCCCTAATAACGGAGAATTCCCGCAACTTATCTCTTCAGATAAACCGAAAGTAAAACCCAATGAAAAGCCTACCCGATCTCTCTACAGTGAAAAGTTACTTCCCAAGAAAAAACCAGATTCTGACGAATTCAACGAAGCAGTCTCCTGGCTACGCGACGCTAAAGTACAAAATTATCAACAGCATCAATTCTGCTTTAAAGGAAGCCACCAATACTTTTTATGTGAACAAGCCTTTCCTTCCCCTGCCTGCCGATATAAGAAATAGGATTAAAGAGAAAAACCGAATCCGTAAAAGATGGCAAACCACCAGGGATCCACAACTCAAACACGAACTAAACTCTATGCAAAAAGAAATCAACAGAAGAATCAAGAACTTCAAAAACCAAAAATGGACCAATTTCCTAAATAACCTAGCTATAGAGGACAATTCCCTATTTGACATTTCCCGCAAATTCAAGAAACCTAGTGGAACTTCATATACAGAAGAAGATAAAGCTAAATCTTTTGCGGACTATATGGAAGATACATTCACTCTTAATCCCACTCCGTACAACAATAACCATATTGAACGGGTCAACCAGGTGGTCAATAACTTCCTTAACACCCCTGCTCCGTACAACTTCACTTTCCTGACTACCCCAACCATCGTTGCCAACACCATCAGTGCCTTACAAACGAAGAAAGCCCCAGGGCACGATGGCATCTCGACCAAAGCACTGAAGCACCTCCCGATCAACGCTCTTACGTGCATAACTAAAATAATCAACAACATTATCAAATTCGCTCATTTTCCTAACTCATGGAAGCAAGCTATAATAATTGTTTTTGCTAAACCGCAACAAAATCCAACTCTCCCACAGAACTATCGCCCTATCAGTTTACTTAGCCACCTGTCTAAAGTTACTGAGAAAATTCTACTTTTCCACATCCAAAAAATTCACCCTTCCATGAATTTTCTACCAGAAGAACAATTCGGTTTTCGTAATCATCATAGCACTTGCCACCAACTTCTTAGAGTTATCAACATTATCACTGAAGGCTACAATTGCAAGCTTCCGACCGGTGCTATATTTCTCGATATCGCGAAAGCTTTTGACAGGGTATGGCATCGAGGACTTATTTACAAACTAATCACTCAATTTTTCAGATCATTTTATTCGCTTAATAGCCTCTTTTCTCAGCAACAGATCATTCAGAATCAAAATCGATACTGCTTACTCTACCACCAGAGTAATCAATGCTGGTGTCCCACAGGGGTCGGCACTTTCGCCGTACCTTTTTAATATTTATACACAAGATATCCCTAAAGACCCTTCTGTTCATCTTGCACTCCTTTGCCGATGACACCGCCATACTTACTAAAGCCTGCACTGTTATCGCCGTAAGAAACCAACTCCAAAGCTATCTCATAAAACTGGAAAAATGGCTTACCCTTTGGAGGATTAAAATTAACACTGATAAAACTAAGACAATAATTTTCCGTAAAGGAAACATGAAATACTATCCTCCACCCCCTGAAATATTTAACGAAGAAATAGACTGGATTAATGAAACCAAATACCTTGGAGTCACCCTTGACCAAAAAATTACCTTCAGAACCCATTTCCGGTCCGTAGTACAAAAATTTAAAATCACCACAGCTACTATGCGACCTCTTCTTGGTAGAAAAAGCAACTTATCTACTACAAATAAATTAATTCTATATCGTTCCATACTGCGCCCAGCTCTTCTTTATGCAGCACCGATCTGGGGACATGCAGCTAAAACCAATATTAAACAATTACAAATTCTACAAAATAAAATTTTACGAGAAATTATCAATGCTCCTTGGTATATTCCCAACATCTATATCCACAGAGACCTTCGAATGGAACTTATTCAAGAGTATATTAAACGATTAGCGGTCAACTTCTTTTATTCAGTACAAACTCACAGTAATAGCCTTATTAGCACTCTCAGACACTCCCCACGTTCCAGAGAAAAACATCGCTACCCTTCTGATATCCTCCCCACATAAGATTCACAACCTTAATTAACTCATTCACGCAAAACTGACTCTGCGGTTTTACCACCCACGGCTTCATATTATAACGACACTGAACTTGACACCCGCCTTTTCTCGCCGCCGCTAGTGCGGACCTCACTCTCTTTCATCCGCCTCCCACACTCCTTTCACCCTTCTTTCTCTCTCCCCCTCCTGCTTTTTATCAGAAGTCGAGTAAAAAGATGTTTCTACATCTTGACACTCGAGAATAAAATACGATATGTGTGTGTGTGTGTAAAGTACAAAAGTTCCTTGAATCAATCATCCAACATATTGAAAAAATAAAAAGAGCAGAATCAACCTTCGAAAAAATCTCTGCAGGTTTCCAAGCCGCGATGTGCCTTGTAAAGATAGCAGAAGACGAAGACTAAATGTTTATTCCACAATTTCCACAGAATAGGACGGACTTTAATTTATTTGCAAAAATCTCATTCGCTCTTCGCTTCAAACTCCTGTTTCAAGCAGCAGCGCGGGTCAGCTCTTGGGAGGGTGACCTCTCACGTGACTGACCCCGACCAATCTCCTTCATCTACTAATGAAAACGTTTTCTTTTACAGAAAATGCTTGCTCGACCTCATGGCTTCGCCACCTCGTTTTTCGTTTCGCCTTCGGGTGAGGTGCTCATGCACCGTTTATTTAATCAATTTAAAGTTAATGGCCTAGGCCGCCACAATGATAGGTAAAAACCCTCTGGTGTTTGACACCTAAAGCTAGAATGACGATTTGATTCGATTTGATTCTTCAGAAATGTTTGATTTTGTTCAAGGAGGCGTAAATTCTCGCTGTATTACTGAAGCAGAGAGAATTTTAAAAAGCTGATCATTTGGTAATGCACGAAATTTTACTTGAAATCCAATGGGTTTAATCCTAGTATCCGGTGCACACGGGATTTGGCTACTTTTGGCGACTATATGATGAGCAATAAAAACGGGACATATACGATGAATAGTAAACGGGTCATTCAAAGAATATATATAGTTATACATAGTATATACTTTTACTTCAGAATTTTTACTTTTATTTGATATGTTACAGTTCATTTAATGTGATTTAACTTTTTTACAAAAATTTTTTGAAATTTAGACCTATTTAAGGATATCCTTTCTATTTAAGGATAAGTTCTATAGCGTCCTGATCGCATGAAATCGAAGGACATTTCATTGTTCAAAAAGGACAAATAAAAATTTTTAAAATAATAAAATTAAAATTTTATTAATTTTATCATGATATGTTTTAATATTTTAGCTGTTGTAATCGATTTTTACTGAATACACATAAATATCGGAATGTAATTTTTTTAATACCTTCCATTGTAGATAATTAAGGATACCAACAGCTATAATATTAGAAGCATCCGTAATACTGAAACATTTTAGTATAAAAGGATGCTTTTATAAGAATTTATAATTAATTCTAGCTTTTCATAGAAGATTGCTGAGTTTTTAGTTTAAATATTAAATTAGTATGCATATTTAGTCCTTGAAAACCAGTGATTGTGTCAGTTCATAGTTTGAGATAGCATGTGCCTTAGGTATTATGCATTAGAACACACTAGAAAAGATATACTCTAGGAAATACTACAGTATATCTTTTCAATAGATACTCTTCAAAATCTTTTTGAGCTACATTATTTTAAAATAAAAAAATTCTGCAGATAAATTATGTAACTTACAAGATTAAAAATAACTTCAAATTTATTTTTTGAATATTTAAAATGTATACAGATGGTACTTTTTTATTATTTATTATTATAAAATGAAAAAATGTATTATGAAAATTATTAGTTTTACATCTAGTACTGCAGTGAATTCAGTTGCACAAATCTCTATATTTTTCTTTTTGACATTTATATTATAATATACAACCTATGATGTGTTGATTTGTATTATATAATATTGTTGCGTGCGTACGGGTTCGTTATGAAAGGAATGCACAAGTCCGATGAAAAATGAACAAAAATTTATTATTATCACAACAAAATGCTTAAATTTTCTCAAATTATGATGCAGTATTACAATATCTCACAGTAGTTATCTTTTAACTACTCAAATGTCCAATAGAACGTAATTCAAAACAGCTAAAGAAAGCTAATCCGCGAATTCGCTACAATCAACAAGAGCAGTTTTCTAAACAACAACAAACTAAGCAACTACTACGAACTGAGATGTTTTCCTCCTTTTATAAGATTTTAAAATCACGCGCTAGAATTTTCCAGTACTTTCTCGAAATCAAAAAGAGATATTTATTTATTTAATGCACGCGCTCTTGTATTTTCAATTTTCCGGCTTAGCTTTCTTTTAATATTCGTCACGCGCTGCACTGCGCGAGAAATAAAACCATTTAATTTATAATTGAACTAACATTAGCTTTTTAAATACCAAATTCGTAACACTGCCCCCTTCCCAAGGACTGCACGTCCCAGGCAGTACAATCCCTGGACAGGAAGCTAAACTTACAACTGTGGCATACATGCATTAATAAGCATTACATTACAATAATGAACAACATGAACAATAAATGCAATAAATAAAACAAATCAAATGCTATCAAATACAAATCAAATACTAAATGCAAATCAAATACTAAGTACAAATCAAATCAAGTACACATTTAAAAACAAAAAGGACCATGGTCTTATACTATTTACAATTATTTACATTACGTACTATGCCCATAGTAATGAGCTAACCTGTCTTAATGAACGACTTTAGGTTTAAAGTTCGAAGACTTACGGATCCGAACCACGACGTCATTCAGTCTGTTCAGCACTGTATATGGACCATCCGAAGGTGACTGTAATTTAAGACTGAGTCCTTTTCGTTGAATCGGGTTCCACAACCACACCTTGTCTCCTTTGTTCGATCTATCTCTAGTAGCTCTCGTGTTGTATCTGGACTTCCTTTTCTCCGTCGCCAGGTTGACTCGCTTTCGTACGGAACGGTGCATCACTTCAAAACAGGACTGGACATCTTGGATGTATTCCTCAGACGATGAAGGCGCATCCATATGTCGATCAAACAGGCGGTCACAAGGCAGACGAAGGTCACTACCGAGGAGCATTTGTGATGGAGAATAGTTGGTAGTCTGGTGTTGCTCTCCGACCCTAGTATGATTTCGGCAGCTTTCTGAGCTGTTTCAGACAAGGCGTAGGCGTTTCCAGATGATGATTCCTTCTGACGATGGATAGTCGTGTCCTCAGATGTTGACAGCAGTTTGTTGTTTTTGAAGTCTAAGGAAAAATTGTATTTCCTTAAAAAGTCCAATCCGAGTATGCATGGATCTGTAATATCCGCCACATATGCCGTGTGATGGTAGGCGGCACTTCCAAACGTGATGTTCACGTTTAACTTCCCAGCTATCTCGATCTTGTCACCAGATGCAGTCTGAAGGGTAACACAGGATGGCGTCCAAATAAGTTTATCTTTAAACTGTTGAGCTAAATCTCTCCGAATGATGGTAACATTAGCTCCTGTGTCAATGATCATATTGCAAGGAACTCCATCGATGTGCCCATTGATGGACAGTCCGTTACTGTTGCCATTCGCTGTAGAAATCTTGCGCTTTAAAACAAGGTTTTCCATTATCTGGCAACCTCCGTTACTCGATATGGCCATTCATTTGTTTCCTGCGTTGTTGCTCAGAAATTGTTTCAATTTTCGTACCCTGGGGTGTTCTGATATTCTTTCGTACGTGGCCTTCAGCTCCACAGTTCCAGCACTTTGGTTTCTTGTCAGTCCTTTTCCTTCCCGTGGCATTTAATTGTCTGTTTAAATCGTATGCCTTATTTTCCGTGCTCTGGGGTGTTCTGCAGTTCCTTCGTAGGTGGCCTTCAACACCGCAATTCCAGCACTTTAGGGTCGGTTTCTTTTCACCACTATTCCGTCTTAAAACATTCACTGGTCTTGTCAACTCATCCGTTTTATTATCCGTGTCCTGGGGTGTTCTGCAATGCCGTCGTAGGTGACCTTCAGAACCACATCTTCAACACCTTACAGCCACTTTGTTCTCACTGCTACTCCGTATCAAAGCATCGACTTGTCTGGATAAATCATCTAAACGAGCCATCAATTGGTCCCCTGGCTCGTGGACTCGCACAGCTCTGACTGGGTAGCGATCTCTACGAGTTGCTTGCTGGGCTGCCTCCAATTTCATGGCTAACAACAGAGCACTTTTTATATCCTTCACATCCGCCATTCGTATAGCTTTCTGTATTTCAGGGTCCCGGATGCCATCGATGAAATATTGCAGGGACAGGATTTTGTTTCTGTCGGGCACTCCGAAAAGGCGTGATGTGACAGCCTTTCAACATCCGTGGCGAGCTCCTGAAGTGTTTCGGTGGGCTTCTGTTGACGGGATTTTAATTGAAGCCTGCTGTAGTCTTTTAAACATTTCTCGCCAAAGCGCAGCTCCAATGCGCCGGATAGAGCTTCGAAGTCAAGTCGTTGGTTTTCGGGAAGAGTCTGAAGGATATCCGCTGCGTCGGCTCTTAAAGAAGCAGCGAAATGACAGGCCTTAGCTTGGGAATCCCATCCATTCGCATCCGCCACGATAGAAAATTGTGTCTTATACATTTGCCAGGATGTCTTCCCATCATATGTGGATAGCTTCAGACGTGAACGAGCAGGCATCGGTAAGAATTTAAAATCATCACTCCTGCTCCCTGCCGACGCTACGAATTTCTTTAAAGTATCCATTTCTTTGGCAACTGCAGAAACTCTCTCATCAATTTGTTGTTCGATTTGTTGTTTAACGGAACAAACTCTTCCTTCTATTTCTTCTTTGACTGAATCAACTCTGTAACCTATTTGTTGTTCCACGGCCGAAACTCTGTCTTCTATTTGCTCTTTCACAGTAGAAACGTTTTCTTCAATTTGTCCAACTTTAATTTCGACCGCGTTTATTCTGCCTTCCATAGCCCCAAATTTATTTTCTATTACGCAGGTAATTTCTCTTTTCATTTCGTCCTGACCTGCTTTCATCTCATCTTTAAGTAATTTCATCTCTTCCTTAACGGATTCCTGGCCCAATTTCATTTCCTCTTTAATTTCTTCTTCAAAAGATGTTTAGCCAGCTTCCATCTTTTCTTGGAACGCAACAAAAGCAGTAATGAGCTGTCTCAATTGTTCTTCTATCCCTCTTGTTATTGGCATTCAAACCCCACTCCTGACACCAAAAATTGTTGCGTGCGTACGGGTTCGTTATGAAAGGAATGCACAGGTCCGATGAAAAATGAACAAAAATTTATTATTATCACAACAAAATGCTTAAATTTTCTCAAATTATGATGCAGTATTACAATATCTCACAGTAGTTATCTTTTAACTACTCAAATGTCCAATAGAACGTAATTCAAAACAGCTAAAGAAAGCTAATCCGCGAATTCGCTACAATCAACAAGAGCAGTTTTCTAAACAACAACAAACTAAGCAACTACTACGAACTGAGATGTTTTCCTCCTTTTATAAGATTTTAAAATCACGCGCTAGAATTTTCCAGTACTTTCTCGAAATCAAAAAGAGATATTTATTTATTTAATGCACGCGCTCTTGTATTTTCAATTTTCCGGCTTAGCTTTCTTTTAATATTCGTCAAGCGCTGCACTGAGCGAGAAATAAAACCATTTAATTTATAATTGAACTAACAGCTTTTTAAATACCAAATTCGTAACAATATCAATAGGATAATAGTCAGTTGCTAAAAATCAATTTTTAAGTTGTATAAAATTATATATTAATTTTGAACTGCGCAGAACATTGGCATCGTTATTCTTGCATGATTTAAGGGCCAACTGCATTTAGAGTGCTCCGGAAATTTGACTATTACGATTTTCAGAAACCAGCTATTTATATTTACTGTTCTGCTTGTTAAGCTGATAAAATTATGACTTAAAAATATTTATAGTAACTTTTAACAGTGTAGAAGAGTATGTAAACATGATTTTATGCATTCATTTTCACATTTTTTATAAATGAATTAACTATCAGATCAAGGAAAGAATTCATAAATAAATATTAAGAATCAAAAAATGGTAAAGCAGCGAACAGAAGAGTATCATGAAGATAACAATAATATATAAAAGTGACCAAAATTATACTAACCAAATGAATGAACAGTTAATTAATAGATGAAATAATAATTAAAGCTGAAATGCAAATTTCATAACTAATTAAAAATAAACAGTTTCCGAATTTTCAACACGTCTAGCACAGCACAAGCTTGTTTGTTTACATTTGCAGTTCTTACATCACGTGACCTCCGACTTCACCGGAATGTATCTCATTGAATGTCCCAGGTTTTCTCAAAGTCACCCTTGCTTTGGAAAACTCAAACTTTAAATTTCCCTTTAATACTTCCTTGTTACCTTTCTCCTCCGTTTTGTATCAAGACTATTCTTCCTAATAATATTCACATCTCTGCCATTACTTTAAGACAGAAGGCATTACTTAGTCATATCCCGCTAGAACGAACCCGGCTTATAGCGAATATAACGAACGAATGTTTTCGTCCCGTACAGAGTGCTGAATGATAGTTTATAATGTTATAATTTGATATAACAAATTGTAAGGATATTGCAGCAACTATGCAACGAACTTTTAAATTAAATGTTAACTGTCAGTCTTCCTCGTGCCTGTGCTGTTATCGCTAGCGTGCAGAAACGCGGCGTGATATGTTTTTGTAACATGCTCTTCTTTCGCTATGTAAAATTCAAAAATTCAATAAATGTGATTAATTGAATATGTTTGACTTATTTATGAATATGCAGAACCAACCTGCCGTAATATCTTCAACTGAAACTTTTTTTTGTATTTTCTTTTTTTCCAGGATTTCTGACAGCTTTAAAGGGAAAAAAATTACTAACCATTAAATTCCTCTACATTTGGGGCATTCAAATCCGTTCTCCATCCTAAAGAAAAGCAGTTTTATTTTATTCTGCTTTCATCTTTACCTCCACTTTTTTGTGTACAGTGAACAAGGGTTATGCAAGACAGGTGTGACTTTCAGCTGTAGGAGAACGAATATTCAATAAACAGTTCTTAGGACACCATATGATGTACAACATGAATAGGTTCCTTGATTTCGTTCAAATTCTTTGATTGAGCTGCTACCCGGAACTCTATTTAATGCTGATACTACCATGAAAATTTTGAAATTTTTGGTATTCAGGGAAAGAGAAAGTAGTGAATCTTATAAAGTTGATGTTTTCAAATTGATTCTTCTTTCAAGGAATGAAAAGTTTTGATCCTTATTGGCAGAGTCAAATTTCTAAAATTAGAAGTGCGGGAGCCCTACAGCAGCCCGCGAAGAAAGAAGAAAAAATAAATAAGTAAAATAACTAATAATTAAAATATTTAACGTTTAAAAAATGTAAAGAGATAAATAAAAATTTAATAAATTATTTAATTTATGATAAATAGTTCAATAAGAAAATAAAATATCGGACTTTGTCTTATTTAGGGATAGAGCAGAAATTAAAATTTCACTCAAAAACTAAGAAATAGCTCGTACAACCTTTGGCGGTATTTTATCCGGGAGTACACTGTATAATGCACTATCAAGGCATGATAGAAATAAAGACTCATCTTTTTTCCAACAAACCAATAAAAAAAGGTGAACCGTTGAAGCATCGTTAATAAAAATAGAGAGAATACTAGAAGCACTATGAGAGTATGGAAGGAAATTTTAATGGAGAAATGTAGTGTCGAAAACAAAGAAAAGAGTTCAACACTGTCTGACTGCAATGCAATCCTATCGGTCAAGAAGAGTATAACAGGGGGGGGGGGAAACTTGCCCTCAATTCGACCTTATAACAACGTAAGAAACGTACAAGTGACAATTTTCGTACCCCATACTTGGTTACATCCTTCAATAAAGCCTGCATTTCTTAGGAAGTTATTATCGTTGTACGTGCACGAAAGGATGATCGTGTTTAGTACTTTTGAAAATGAAAAATTTGTCCGTTCTCATAAATTCATTCCATTTCCTATAGAATAAGCATTTATATTAAAGGTTGAAACATTTATATTATAATATATGTTAAATTGCTTTTCTTACCTTGTAAGCCTTAACCTTCGTCAAAGCGTTTGTTTCCTTAGGGAAAGACAGCCATGCATTCAGAAGTTAGAATCCATTTATTAAGAATTAATTTATACGAATTATTTGTTATCGATTTATTTAAGGTTTATTTGTTATTAATTTTTTTTAATTTTCTACTGAAATTGTGGTTCATTTACATAAAAGAAGCACCACAGCCCTTTTAATCAAGGCGCCGACTAGAATTACGACTTTCTTAAAAGACAGAGAAGTATCGGAAACCGGCAATGTACTTGGCCTTGGCCCGGCTCCGGAGCAGTTTAACCTCTGCTTATCGGTTTGTTTTGTTTGAGATAAATACTCTGCAAGTTTTATCCTTCGAATAAAGTTTTGCATTCCTTAGATCTTTTGTGAGACATAAGATATTCTTTGTTAAAGTTATTCAATCTTTGTGCAGCCACACATATCTTGGAGAAAATAAAAGGTTCTCACTGGATAAGACACGCAGGTGATGAAAGTTTCTTCCCTTTTTCATCATTTCCCGATAAGCAAAACTCATACATATTCTTTGACCAAACTATGCACACTGTTTTTGGGCGAGAAATTCATTCGCGTGGCTTCAAACTTCTGCACTGAAGACAAGGTGAAACTATTCCAAAAATAGAAAATGGATTCAGCGAAATCGGCATCTGTCAGAAATCCAAACTGCCAAGTTTATCCAAATTTCATTTGGTATCATGTGAAAAAAATCGAAACTGTAGAATTTCTTCTCATGAAAAAAATTTGAATACGGAGAAAAAGTTCAGAAAGATAGAGTATGGAAATCTTGAAGAAGTATTGCTGAAATGGTTCACCGTTAAAAGAAAACATAATTTGTAATATCTAGGTAAACGTTTCAGACAATGGCCAATGAATTTTCCAGACACTTTAGACACGAAATCATGGAACAACATATTTATTAACTGCGCTTTTTAACAACTGCAATTAAATCATAATAGGATTTTTGTAATTGGATTTATTATTCACTTCTTTTGTTGAAAGTGACAATGATAATCCGCTTTCTGGTATTCATTATTGAATGTTTGGATATTCTTTGGAGAACAGCCTTGGTTGCGCCAACTTGGCTCCTTTAAGGATATGGGCGACATTTCATTATGCCAACGGAAGTAAGTATCATGTGTATATATTTATACAATTTTGTGAGATAATCAGTTTTTCTTATCTGATCGGAAATAACGAACCAAATTTTCGCTTTCATGAAATTCGTTAGAGCAAGACTCGATTGTAACAGTTGCTTGTTGGCAACTGAGCCTTCCCCCCCTCGATCTTTTATATCTTTCTTACTAAAACAGTTAACTAACTAAAATATTTAATCGTGCCGCTAGAGACGCAGCAATTGTTCTAAATACATAACCGTTATTTTACTGTAGATAGGCATAACGTCCACAACTCCAGCTCCTATTATTCAAAAATTATTTCGGTAGCTTAAGGATTTTGTTATATATCCTATATACGCTTTCGGCAAGTAGAAATGAAGGATTTCATTCTACAGAATAAGCCAGAAATCGCCGTATCGAGAAATGAATTAACCATTAAGCAAAATAAGCACATGCTCAGGTCGTCAAGGATAGTAAGAGAGAGAGTAAATTAAAAAAAAAAAAAGTATTATACTGTAAATGTATTATATGGGAGCACTAAAATCTTTTAAGTGCTTAGAGCCTTCTTAGACCATCTTCCCTAATATCTATTAAGCACGGTTTACTTTGTTTATTAATCAGGAATATAATATTTTCCTATTCCATTCGATGTCGCTCTTGCACAATCGAAAAATCGTTAGTAAAACTCTGAAATAGATGCAAGATCTTCAGTGACTTTGAAGAGATGAATCTAGTTTGATTCTTATCGGCTATCCCTTCAAAATTAGTATGGTTCTGAAACAGGCCTTTCCTTATCCATCCTTTCTCAATCTACATTACATAAAATTTACACCAGTTTTCAGCTTATGGATTTCTATCCGCTTTTTTTTTACAAGACAAGATGTTGGCACCTCTTTTTCTCCTAAGCAGCAGTTTGTAGCAGTTAAATTTGTATTCTCTGCAGCAATATTTAATTGATATGAGCTTCATACATTTCCCACACAGGGGGGGGGGGAAATCATGAACCATCATTTAATTCATACTTTACGTACTACGATTGTTTGTTATTACTATTTTACGTTGCTTCACTCGGGACCAGGCTTTTACGTTGTTGCCTGCATCTGCAATCCCGTTCACCTATATCGATGTTACCATAGTATTTTATATATGTAAGAATATTTAGTTTAATATTTACATCATTGAAAGTAGGTTATTTATCCACGAGCACTTTTAATTTTGGTAGTGTTTTAAAATTTTGGTAATATTATTAGATATATTATTTCATTTTAACAGTAGTTTGCATCAGTTTCCTGTACGTTTAAAAGGGATCTGCTAAGCATACCTATTGGAAAACAACATCAATTTTTTTCAAAAACATTTAAATCTAATGAGAAAATCAATAGACGTAATAATTACCTCCACATTCAAATTTTTATTGTCATCCATCATAGTTTCAAACCTGCTTAAGTACAAAATCTCAAACTTTCAGATCCTATACTAAAAACAATAAAATGAAAGCAAAAAAGTTGTTGCTACCTTTACCCAAGTGCACCAGAAACTCTGCCGTCTAGTCTATTACTGCTTCAGAAAAATCAAAAGTCATTTAATATCCTTCAAAACAACAATGGAATTTAACTGATTTCATTTGAATACAAGAGATATGTAAATAAGTATACTTTTACAAAACATTAATTAGGAAAATGCAAAATTTTTTAATGAACTTTTCATAATTTCTTTAATGCAATAGTTCACTTATGAACTATTCATGGTGACATTTCTGGAAATTACTTGACAGATATTACACTGACTACCAATAAGTATTTGGACACCTATGCAAATGACAATATCTGCGGTCCTAAGGTACGTCACGGACTCCGCCGGTATATATCGTGTAGGAAACAGCATCGGCTTTAGTCGCATGCAAGATGCCTCACAGTTCGGAGCTCTCTGATTTCGAGAAAGGTATAATTATCGGGTATCACAAATGTGGCCGATCCTTAAGGGACATATATAGCGATCTGAAGTACCCAAAATCGACAGTGGCCTATATGATTAAGAAATGGAAGGTGAGCGGTGATTGTCGGAATGTGCCCCGAGTCGGCAGACCGACGAGAGCTGTCCAGAGAAATTCGGAAGAACCGCACCCAACCGATGGCCCTCATCCGCGAGCAGTTTCAACAGGCATCCGGGAGTATTGTTTCAATGAATACCATCCGTAAAGAAGCACATCTGCTTGGTTTTCATGGTCGTGCTGCTGCCCATAAGCCTTTGATCACAAAGTCCAACCGCGCTGCTCGGTTAATGTGGTGCAAAGCACATCGAAATTGGACCGTAGATCAGTGGCAGGTTCTTTGGAGTGATGAATCAAGGTTCACCCTTTACCGTTCGGATGTCTGGGTCTGGCGTGTACCTGGAGAACGTCTCCTGCCAGAATGCATTGTGCCAACAATCAAGTTCGGCGGAGGTGGAATTATGGTCTGGGGGTGTTTCTCCTGGTGTGGGCTGGGACCCTTGATATGCATTCATGGTAAGATTAACTCCGATGCCTACTGCACTATTTTGGATGACAACGTGCTTCCTAAGTTGTGGCAGTTTTACGGGTTGGACCCCTGTTACTTTCAGGACAACAATGCCAGTTGTCATGTTTCGACGTTAACCAAGGCTTGGTATGGTGCCAATGGAGTTCATCGAATGGACTGGCCTGCCCAGAGTCCAGACCTGAACCCTATCGAGGACCTCTGGGACGAGTTGCATCACCGAATTCAGGGGTGCACTACCCGTGCAAAATCGGTGAAGGAACTTCTATGTCTTCTCCAAGCCGAGTGGAAGAAAATACCACTAGCTGTCATACAAAGACTTGTGGAAAGTATGCCCCGGAGGGTCCACGCTGTAATTACCTCTCGTGGAGACTCTACCAACTATTGATTTTGAATAAAGTTAGTTTTTCTTTTCTATCACAGGTGTCCAAATACTTATTGGTAGTCAGTGTATACCCCTTATCTTAATACGCGGAAGGGATCCTTTATTCACTGGGACAGAATATGGAAACGTAAATTTGAAATTAGGAGCCCTTTAAAAAAATAAAACACCTCCTGAAAAAGAGCTGGGATCATCCTCAACATTGATATATTCAAAATCTAAATCAAACTAATGTTTAAGATAAAATAACACGCTGAACAAATATTAATTTAGAAGTCAACCAACAAAAATAAGCATTATATTTGCAAATTTTCACAGGACTAGTTTCGATGGTTTTACCGAACCATTTGCGCTTTAACTGCTGAGGATGATGGTTCGGTAAAACCATCGAAACTAGTCCTGTGAAAATTTGCAAATGTAACGCTGATTTTTGTCGGTTGACTTCTAAATCAATTAAAACTAATGTTGTTTTTCGCCTAGTTTTAAATGATTGGTCAAAATCGAAAACAAGCTGTTAGACAACCTTTTTTCTGATTTTAGGTAAATTTTATAATCTATTTTGAAGACTGTACTTCAGTTATCGAAAAATCGATAACACTTATCGATATTATTCGACTTTACTTCAGTTTAAAAATTATTCGATTATATTAACCGACTGCTGATTACAATACGCCATGTATTTTCTATTTTTCGTATACAAACGGACGGGACTTCGGCAATGCAATAACAATATCCGAATGATAACATTAATTGCGATCACATTAAGAGGTATAAGTCTACTGTATGGGGTACCCATATCAATTTTGAAGGTGCATTTCTACATATTTTGTATCAAAATACACTTTTTATTAATCAAAGGAACCATTTTAAAATTTGGAAAAATTACAGACATAGCACATTTTTTAAAAATTCACATTTTCTCCAAAAGAAATTTTTCTGATGAAGAATAAAATTTGTGGTTAATATAAAAGAAAACTTATATTTTTCCCACCTTCTCAAGTTACATTTTGTTATTAGTTATCCACAATAAGCGCATATTTCCTTTAAAAATAATTTTGCATTTCTTTCCGAACATGGGTTAAATTATACTTTTGCATGCTTGCGGAAAAGTTGATACACGGAATTTGAAAGATGATACAAATTAATTATAAAAAGTACCTATTTGATACATAACTTACACAATATAGTATGTTCCTACCTAATAAGAGTCTCGGCAAATAGCATACTATTTATTTCTTAACTTCATATACAAAAACTGCATATGAAACAGGTTTTTCAAGTGGTTAGAATATTTTGTCAGATTTATTAGTAAAAGGAAAATGCCCGATTTTTGTATAACTTCACTGCTGTTATTAACATTTTTAATGCACACAAATTTCCATATGCTAATTTAATAGATCAAACACTAAAAGTACCATACCAAACACCCTAATAAATTAAACCACCCTCATGAAATCTAGTAGTAATAATGACAACTAAATTAGTTTTTACATTCCACGTTTATGGAATGGCCGATTAAAATTGGCATCTATGATGTGGACAGAAAAGTAAAATGAAGTATAACTTGTAGAGACATTAGGTACTTTTTTTGGGGGGGGGGAACCGGAGAGATGAAAAATTAGCAAGCGCCTTCGCCGGGAATCGAACTACGGACCTCTGGAATACCTGCCCAGCGTGCAGAACCACTACACCTAACATGCTAGAAAGAAATACCTAATATACTCCCCTTTTTAAAGGGCGACTGGGGTTTTTAGCTCAATCGCCAAATCCTAGGTCTGGAGAAACCTCATCCAACACCCTTTTTGTTCGGGCGCCACTGTAGAGACATTAGGTATTTTTTTGGAAAAGCCGGAGAGATGAAAAATTAACAACCGCCTTCGCCGGGAATCGAACCACGGACCTCTAGAATACCGCCCCAGCGTGCAGAACTACTACACCACAAAGGCAAGCTAGAAAGAAATACTTTATAAACTTAAATACTTTTGACAAGATAGTGAATAAAATTTGGGATACGGATTTTGAACACTAAACAGAACAGAAACATTGCTAGATCAAAAGTAGGATAGTTTGTAGAAAATGATTATAAGGGTATTTTTTTTTTTTTTTTTTTTCATCTTCTAAGTTTTATTCTGAATTTTTTAATCAGTGTACATAACTGAGAAATAGCAGCAATATTTTATAAGGCTATTTATTTCATAAAATTAGACATAGAAACAAAAATAACAAATTTTATGATTTATACACATTATATACACAGCAGAGAATTTTTTTAAATGTATAATGATCTACATAATAAATTCATAAGCAACAGAAAGGGATAGTTATTAATATGATATACAGCATACAACTTGCATGAATTTCTTTTAAATCCTTTTCAAGACAGAAATCTGTTTAGCAAATTATGATAAATGCAACAATAAACATTAAAACGTAAACACATCAATATTTCAGATACTAACGTCACACAAATACTTGTTTTGTGTTCAGTTCCTCAAAATCCAAATGTGATAGCTATTATTTCCTTACGACATGACACTAGAAATTATTTTGCATGAATAAATAAAAAGTCACGAAAAAAAAAATGCTTTGAAAGACATGAAAATAAAATAAAATGTTTGCACAAATGTAGTTATCAAAGTTAATTAACAATTTGTTATTATAAGTTAATCAGTAAATATAATCTTCTGCAATCAACACTGCCATACACTTACACTATCAATTTAACATAAAAATACACATACTTCTCAATATTCCGTATACTTTTATAAGAGCTGTAAAATGTATACGATGCGCTCTAGAACGTGAAATACTTTACATTTAAATTATGAAAGAAGCATTTTGAGTCTTAATTTTAAATCAAATATCAAATGATTCTTTTACATTTAATACTATGTTAATAAACTGACTTCATAAATTATTGAATTCAAATCAAATTAAAAACTTCTGCAAGCATCATCATTTGCTTAATTAATATAACTTTTAATACATCAATATGCACAAAATTATTTTTAAAAGCAAGCAGGTGAAAAAATGTGATTATAGAGTTTCATAAAATGCAAAATAAAAAAATATCAATTAATTTCATATTTTATATTAAATCATATCTATTAAAATTTATTTTCTAATATGTTATACCACATTTCATTGTCTATTTCTTTTCCTAGCTGTTTAGCACCCAGTTCTGAAAATTTAAAAAATGTTCATGCAATTTTCCTCTCCTCAATGGTTCAGAGAAAGAGCTCCCTTAAATATTAAAATGGATTTGTATATGTAATGATTGTTTTTGTCTTACTAACAAAGGTAAAGCCTCGCAACTACCAAAATTCCGTTTCCTTTCTAACTGCTGAACTTTATGCCAGCCTAATACAAGAACCGACACAGCACAGCAAAGCAAATACGAACTGACATTCAGTCAATGATTTTGATGAGTCAGCGTCATATTCACTTTCTCTAATTATTTATTGTTGATTTCAGGCTCAAGCAATACCAAAGACAGAGAATCGGCAACATGTTACAGGGAAATAGAAATGAATATATCTAACTAAATAATGTAATGCTAATATTATATGTATTCTTAATGGAATGTTGGTTTCTTTTAAGGAATTAATACTCTGATAGTTAATTGCAGTTATCCATGATTACTGTGTTATATTCTTTTTGTATCAGCGTCCTTCCGGAATTAAATTATTCGCAAAATATTATTCTCTCGATTTTCGGGCTATAAAATTAGTAACGAATAAAAAATAGAAAAATATGCGAGAAAACACGACATATTTTAAAGAATTAACGTTAAAGTTTCATATAAGACTTATCTATACATACCTTTAGGATTTACTCACTCTTTTTCCCATGAAGTATCAAAATCTATTTTTGCGAAATTCTACAAACAATCCATTTAATGAATTAACACATTCCCTATTCATTTCTTTTTGCAGACACTTTTAATAATAATTTCTTCCTCGGCTGCTTTCTATTTTATTACTTTGAACTGCTTCAGCATTTATTGTATTTAATGTTGCAGTTGGAGTCACTATGTTTATGAATTAGACTTTTCCTCCATTTAATCATAATTTTGATCTTGCTATTTTCTAACACTTTGTTCATTAAGACATTCTCATTTTATTATATTCAAACGAGAATAACAATATTTCTTAGTTCGCACCTGTCATACTTTGAATAAATACTATGCTATTTTACTCTTGTTTTTGCTCATATTATGACCATTTTTATGAATCTTCCAGTTTTCACATTAAATTGTATTACTTTCACATTAAATTGTATTCTTCTTTAATTTATATATAAATGTTAATTACATGTAATTATTTTTAAGTTACTGACTCAGCTTTACCTTTTAAATGTGTAATACACACTTAATAGGTCAGTAAAAGTTGAAATAATAGCACATTTATATATAATTAATAACAACAGACAAAGTTTAATTCTTCTATTCAGTGGACACAGTAATTTAAAAAATAAATCTGCATATATAAAATCCCATGGCCAGAGTTATAACTGGAGTTTTCTTATTCATTTACGATTAACTGTCAGCGATTTCCAGCCTTTTTTAATCTACACAGTTAATTAAACACTCATAACCTCAGAAAATAGATCTGTATTTTTAATTATTGTATTTATTTATTATTATAAGAATTCTCACCTAATGGTCTTACTATCATCTATAAGACCACGTAGAACACACACATTTGAGACTAACCCACGATGCAACATCCAAGATTAACACACCATATGCTTCTATGCATAGGTACTCTATTTTCGTAACAGTAAATGCTGATTCACACAAATATGACTCTGAAAATGGAAATATATTTTTATTGCAACGTTTTGTATCCCGGAGTGCTAACATGATACTTAAAGCCTCAAGGAGGATACTAGAGCATAGAAATTTTATACTCAAATTAAAACCTTTTGAGAGGTCTGATAATAAAGTTGAAGTAATTCAAATTTGCTACCAAGTTTGGTTGCATTTTAATGATATCACGTGAGATACATAAAAATGAGGAAATACTTCGTAGAATGTGAAAGGAAGTATTTTATAAGCAACACATTTAGGTGTTGACAATTTGGTAGTCTGTCTCAATAAAATGCATTTAATCACTTCATGGTAAATATACTATACGATTTCTTACATAGCGTTTATTAATAAAATAAAATGCATATTTAAATTTGAAAATTTTATGGCATACTAATAGAGAAACCCTGAAATAAGCACTAACTGAGAAAAATTTTCATATAAATCCACATTTTAATTCAATAATTTTTCAAATAACATTTTAATTTCCTAAAACAATTTAATACATATATTTTATTCTGCTTCTGTTTAGCAAGAAAAATATGCTATAAGTCTTTGAGCATGATAATATTTACATAAAGTAATAATATAAATAAGTATTATTGAACAGGTTATTGACTCAACTTATTAAATGAAAATATAGTGATTCAATATAAGTGGTTCAAAAAGAAACATTTTCATTATTGGTTTCCATAATTTAAAAAAAATGCAGCCCTTAAAATAATCTTGAAAAAGACTATTCAGCAGTATATGGGTTGAATTTACAATAGTATCACATTTTATTGTTAGCAAAGATGACAATTATTTGTCATCAGTTATAAAATAAATATGTAATTTTCACATTTCAGAGGTAAACAAAGGAATATAGCCTTCTATTAAATACCATTAAAAAGCCAAATAAACAAAAATACTACAAAAAGAAAAATATTTATGATAACAAAATAATATAACAACAGTATGCTCAAAATCATATACTAAAAATACTTCAATACAGAATCACATATATTTTAGATAATAAAGCTTTACATAAAAAAGGAAGAAACATTTTTCTTTGGTATATATCACAAAAGGAAAATGCAAATAATGAAAAATAAAGCATGACTAGAAAATCAGTATAAAAAGGAATGTAGCTTCATAAAATACAATGAGAAGCTTACAAGTACATTGGTAATGAAGATAACAGTTTATCAGGAACTGACATTCTAAGAATTTGAGAATAACAAAACTTAAGATTAAAATCATTTTTATAAGTATTACAATTTCAATAACTTGAATAGATAAAGGCAATACTATAACAACATGAAATTTTAAGTCAAAAGATCCAGTTCCCCTTTCAATAGGGATGACACTCAAAGTAATAAAGAAATATAATTTATTTTTTAACATAATCAAATAATGGTATGGAATACCACTAATAGTCATTTTCCTAAAATGACAAAAATAAACATAGGTGGTCATATTAAGGAAGTGTCACAACATTTAAATTCCACAAAAAAAATTGATTTTATATTCCTTAAAAGTCATGTAAGTCAGAGTCAGAGTAATAAATTACAAATATTGTAAGTAAAAATAATAAAGAAATTTGACTAGAATTCTGTCAAGATACTTGAAAATAAAATACCTTCATTATAAGATAACATGAAACATTAAAATAAATTTTGATAAGAATATATCTGCATCTTGATTGATCAAATCACTACTCTTTGATCATCCACTACCAGCCCTATAAGCTCTGTCTTAAGCATAATCAATCTTCAATTCAAAGACACTTTTTAATTAATTAACCTATTCTGTTAATGGGATTGATAGTAGCAACAGATTACAGCTAAAAGCACTTTTATATATATGTTATGACCTGAAGTAAATAATGGAATAAAGAAGTATACAATCAAACCTGTTTTTGTGCCTGGGATAGAGATTATATATATATATATATATATAGTATATATAAATATTCAGAAACATCATAAGTAGCTATAAAATACATTATTTGCAACATATAAAAAACCCTTTTATGTGGTAAATAGGGACTGCATAAAAAATCCAACATAGGAAAAACTCACAACGCAGCTAGAAATTGGTTTTATAAACAAAGAAAAAATTAATTTACATATGGGAACAGTTTAAAATATTTTATTTGCTTAGATATTAAATATTATATAAATTACAAAATGCACATACAGTGTACTCTTGATCATATGGGCTAATGCTAGGGAAGCAGGTCATGGAAAATTGAAAAATACGGATTACCCAAGCTATCAATTTTCATGCATATGGTATGTGTTTATTTTTGTATAAAAAAATCAGTAATTTTATTTTATTTTTGAAAGCATTTAAATATTTGCCAAATTTTGCTGCATGTTTTTTGAAGTGCTATTTTATCTTAGTATTCGAATTCCCTTCGGGCAACGAATTTCAACAAAGTTTCAACAAAAATCTTTGCAGTTTCAGGACTAGTGTAATTGTATGTAATTGTAAGTATCTTCTTTGCTTGTATTTTAAGTATCACTCTCTGCCTCTGCTTTTCTTTTCACATTTGAAATGACATCCGTGTCACTCAAGCACATGGAAGAACCTTTTCTCATGATGGAACAAATGTTATTGGTTTTACTTGCGACCAGGTTTTTGCTGCTCCATATTGACATCCAATACAGTCAACATTTTTCAGAATTTCAATAAATCATCGTCTTCCTCAGCAAAAGTTATGAGAAGACGAGGTAATAATTGAAACTAAACCTAAAGACACACTTCAGCTGTTTTTAGAACATGCTAGGACATGAACATGTTTGTTTTTAACACACTCATGCACATAGCATTGGTGTGTGTGCATGGGTGCCACGACGCATGAATAATCTGCACCCAGATAATCAAGAGTACATTGTGCTGCCTCGTATTCATTCAGAGTTGACATTTTTGGTGACATAATGTAGTTGGCAATCAGTTTTTGTAACAGTTGTCTGGTTAGATGCTTGTACATATAGTATGTCATGGAGGGTTGGCACCACAGCATGTGCAACAGCTGCAGCTGCATAGGGTGACAGAATTTAAGGGTGGTGAAATTTGTAAAATTTAGAGATTTATTGGGTGGCAGATTCTAAGAATCGAAATAATTGCATCAAGCGTCAAACAGCCTAGCGCAGGAATTGATGTTGTGGTAACTAAAAATGCAATATCGAAGTTCATTCTAGAATTTTAAATTTCTTTCAGAATCGGTACTGATTGCAAGAAAATGGCCTTCCAATTTTTTCAAAATATGAAGCCTTGCATAAATGTTATTTCCAGTCATAGAATCGGTACATTTTTGCTTTTTAGAGCATGTACATATAAAGATCGTTATGAAAACCCGTAAGGACCTCTCTAAAACCGTTGGTGATAGAATATGAACATACTTTTTGCAGTGTGACGAAGCAATATCAAGTACGCCTTCTGTTGTTTCTTTTTAAATTACATGTTATTTTGACACTACTAGTCATATGTTGCTTTCTTTTTATATTACTTTTCACTCACATTATGCAATTTCATGAACTTTTATATACCTTACAAAAATGATACAAAAAAAAAAAAAAGAGCACAAAAGAACAGGTTTGAGTGTAACAGAATAAATTTATGGCATATGCTACAGGCTTGACAATTCTAATTAATTTTAAGAAATCATAAACTTCAAGCTGTTCTGCAGAATTCATCCTTTTCTAAAGAAATTCTCAATTAGTATTCCCTCTTCAATACTTAAGAAAAATTCATACTAACCTCATTTATGTTTAAAAAAATAAAAACATTATAATTCAATCAATAAAATGCATTCTAAGACAGTCATCATATTCATAAAATGAAATATATAAATAGCATCATAGAAAGTCAAACTTTTTTTTTTTTCCTAAATTTATTTCACAGCCAATCGAACTTTAATTTGTCTTACCTAAATTAGCAAATTATGATAAGAGTATAGACATTTTTTAAGTCTTACGAACAACAGTATATTGATTGTTTCAGCAGCCGTGACTATAAACTGATTAAGTCTTTGGCTTAGCTGTAAGTAATCTACTTCTTATGTATCATTTGGAGATGATAGATGAGATTTAAGAAAAATTCTTTATGACAGCATTGCCCAGTTTTCAGTCAATAACACACTCACTAGTGGTGACCAGCTCTGAGCTAATATGTAAGTTAAATAGTATGTGAGAACATTAGTCACATATTTTTAAAAATTATGAATAGTACTTTTGCTTTCATTTTCCCATTTAATCATAATAGGTGATTTATGACTTAAATCAAAGAGCAAAATTATTTTATGTCTTCAATCAAAAAGCAAGAAATAGAACCACACTGATTAAGTACATGAAAAAAGTATTAATAGAAAATCACACACAGATTATTTTAACTCAGTAAACTGGCAAATTTGCTTTAGCATTAATCCCAATAAAAAGAGAAACCCCAATAAAATGCACAAAGAATAAGAAAGCAAACCACCACAAGAGGAAAAAGGAATTATGCTTTGAATCATTATGATCTAAACTGAAAAAAATCTTTTCAAAAGTAATGCTAAATAAAAAGCTACATTTTAGATTTACTAATGTTGAGAATAAGAATGCAGATATCAAAGCAATTTAGCTTGGCTTTCATCAAATAATTTTTAATTACATAAATTAAAGAATAAAGATTTAATGCAAACTTGTTCTGTGAAAATAGCATAGCAATGGGGAATATCAGCACATATAAATCAACATGAAAATTTACAAAATATATTCATTGAAAATTTAAATTTTTAATGAAAATTATTTCATTAATTATACTTTTAAGACATCTCTTATGTTTTCAGAACTCATCCGAACAATTTATTTCATTGATTTTTTTTAATGAAAAATGTGACAAATGCAAATTCTTATCATTAATCCAATTCTATTTTAATTGAAACATTAATATAATTATATAAAATTTATATATATATATATATATATGAACAGATATAATATTAAATTATGAGACAAATAGAAACAAAATTTGACATAAAGCTTTATATAAATAAGCAAGGTGTTTTAAATAAACTTTACATATAGATAAACAATATGCTTTAAATAAATTTTATAAAAATAATATTTATTTAATTAATGATTTTTACATAAAAATTATTCCCAATTCCTACTTTTCAGAAGCAATTGCTTCATTCCCACTAAGAATGCAAACATGTTATGAAAATTATGGCATTTAAAATGTAACATTAAATTATTATTCACAGAAAAATATCAAAGAAAAAATATTAATCGCATGAAGAGTTTATTCTCTACTAAGCATTTCTAAAGAAGCAAACGCATCAATAAAATACAATGCTGGAAATACTTTTTTAAATGCTCTGTAGAAAATGAAAAATGAAATATACTGCAATTTCTATAAGGAAATTATCTCATGAACACAAGAAAATTTTAAAATAAATGCTTTAAATATAACTAAAAATTTGAAATATTCATTAAGTAACAATATTTATAATAACATAAAAAATCCATGAAAAATTTCATCATTAAAGAAAACAGAAGATTAGACTGACACACAATAATAAAGACAGAAGCATTCGAGTGATTCAATATATAAAATTTAAAATATTACACTATAATTATACAGTTTTTCTGAGGAAGGAAGCATAAGCATTTGTAAGAGAATATATGAATGGAATGTGCTACAAAACCAAGACATGAGGTCCCTGAATAAAACCTGAGGACTAATATATAGAAGAAAGCAAAATAATATATATCTTAGGAATAAATTATAATAATGGTATGAAAATAACTATAAAACAAACTTTTCAAAGTAGTTCCTAGAAAAATTGCTGAATATTTTCCTATAGAATATTTTACTTTATTAACTGCATCTGCTTTAGTGCCAGTGCATATTAAGCAACAACAGCATGCAGTGATGCAAGAATATGTGCATATGGATATAGACATATACATATACATTAAGGTATGTTTATTTATATTGCAATAGTTGTACACAAATTTGAATACACTTTATGTTCAAACATGCAACAATCAATGAACAAAAATATCTGGACTATATTCTCCATACATTAACATGGATATATAACACAAGATGTGAAAACAAAACATATTTAACAAACAATACATGCAAATGCCAATTTAGGAAGGGAAAAAGGGGGACTGCTTGATTTAAAATGTGTACAATAGTTTCGATTTTAATCCTGAAAATATTTTCATTTGAAAGTCAAGACTTCCTATATTTATATGTAACAATGTACTGATAAAAGGTTTCATTCATAAAAAGGAGAAAAAAAATTAAGTGTGGGAAATTTGAAATTGCATGCTAATTAGCTAAAATTACTATTATAGCACCTTTTAAAAATTTATCCTCTGAATACCATATTTATCATAGGTATCTTTTTTCAAGTACATATTAATAAACCAGAGAAATCTGAAAATATATCAAAAGAATTATCAATATACTTTTGAATACTCAGCATTAGTAGAACGTATTTGCATTAAGAAAACATGAAACTCAACAGAATCTGATTTAGGATATATATGGTGTTTCAGTCAACATTTACAGAAAGTTCCACTTAATAGAATTAAGGCAAGAAACCCACTTTATGCTGTTAAATATGGAATTAAATTTAAGTATTATTAGATGAGGAAATACCATAACAGAATTTAATGCATGCTTTATAATTTAAAACTTAATTTAGACCAGAATATATTAATGGAATTTAAAAGCTTGGCAATTTTTTTAGCAATAATTGTAGTTTATATGAAGAACAATAAGTAGCAAAATGTTCAATAAATAAAATATTGATGATGTTATATATTTTAGATGAATCATTGTTAATATTATTCAATCATACTATTTTTATATTTTATTATCATATTAAAAAGTAATTAAAACTGTAATTCACATTTAGTTAAAATACTTCACTAAAAGAAAAAAGTACACCTGAAATTATGAAATACTTTTATTGTTAGAAAATAATACTTATGACTAGATTAAGCTTATAGCATTCTTAAAGTATCAAACGGTTAAAAGTTTCTTTAAAAAATCCACAAACATAACAGGGTACGCGATGATACCAGTTAAATAAATATTTAAAACCTAATGACACAACTTGAAATTATAAATATAATTGCGAACTCATAATGCACTTTATTCAACAATGTTTACCTCCTTGCATTAAGTAAAGGACTTATCGAAATAACGAACAATTTTGGGATCACATTTCAAAGGAAATATCCCTTTTAACCTTTTGACTATTTTTCTGCATAATGTCTGTATTATACAGACATATATATACATACACACACCCATGCCTTATACCTGACCTAAAAGTCTTCATCTGGCATTTTTTTTTTTTACAATCCTTGGTTGCAGTCATATACTTTGAACTACAGAAGTGTTTTAAATGATGAAAATATATTGGCAATGACAAATAAAAAAAATGAATTTTGGAAAAAAAATAAAAATCTAACTTTTAATGCAGTCTCCTGATCCCTATAGTATACATTTTATACGTTTGCTGTTATTTTGCCCCACTAGAGAATTCCAATGCACCAGATGGGCTCAAATAATAATGAGCAAATATCTACTGTGTTGTACTTATATAATGCATACACATAAGAAAAATTTAAAGAAATTAACTAAGCAGTGTATTCAAGTTTCTTATTTTCTTTCAATAAATAAATAACTTTATTAAGTGGAACCAACTGTATATATAGAGTAAGTTCATTTTATACATTTTAAAAAAGATGAAGCATTTCTCCCATTCATGATGAAATAATAAATATTTATAATTATTCAAACAATAATGACCGAAATGGAATGATATTTTTGGTCTCTTAAGAGCTCACATACACTTTGGCAATTACAGTAATATCCAAGAAAATAGCTACTGTCACAAATCCCATGAAAATAGATGATGTTTAACAAGCATGTCTCTAACTCCCTCCTTAAGTGGTTGAGAAGGTTCTTTTTTCAAAGGCAGTTCCCACTCAGGATTCAAATTAAAAGCAAACTGAGCTAAAAGCCTGTGGGAAGAAAAAAATCAATTAATTACCACATAGGAAATAAATTAAATAGAAAAAATAAAAGATTTTCATTAGTATATATATATACAAGATTTTCATTATATATATACGTAATAATAAAATTCAAAGTCAAAAATACACTTAAAATTCTAACTGTATGCTCTTTTCATTTTTAATGGTGACGGTCTCTTATTTGAAAGTACGTGGAATTAAATGCACAGCCCCGTAGTTAGTCAAGTTGTTTTTCCCGCCTTTTCTACACGTACAGTTTTAGAATGTTCTAGAGATATTTAAAGCGAACTGGAATGGCTGACGTCATTTCTTGGAAGCTCCGCCTTTCCAGAGGCTATAAAAGGACTCGCAAAAGAAGATCGGGGTCTTTTCTTTAATGTAACGATGCAGTAAACTTCATACAAAAAATTATTAGTAATTTTTTTTATATTTACTCCGGAGATCTTAATTTTTGTAACTGCTATTTTCTCCTGAAATATAATACACGGATCCTGTTTTTTAAACTTATCATCTGATGATTTAAGCTATGATTACATCTATGATTCTTCACCAGTCTATTTATTCCAGACAAAAGCTGGTACATCACATATATATAAATCAAAACAAATATAAAGGATGTTTGTAAATAGTTTCAACATAATCAGAGAAGTGATTTTTTAGAAAGTATTTCCTCATGTAATTTCCTCCCTTTTTTTCCTAATTTTACATGGATGAATAAATCTCAAAATTTAGGGCAGCTTTTTATCAGAATGCACTGAAGAAAATGAAAATTTTTAAAAATTTCAGAACCTAGTGATAAAAGGCTGGGGGTGGGTAATATACAAGGAAATATTGTACTCATTTCAATGAACAATATTTCCTATGGAATCTAGCATTACACTCTTTTGACACCATGTATTCCTTGCATGGTGTCAAAAGACTGTAAATTCAAATCACTTCTAACAAGCATTAAGTCATCACTTCGATGCCATTTCTGCTTTGTCAGAGAAGTAGCATATTTTTAGAACATCACCACCAGATTACCAGTTAAAAGCAGCAGTTAGCATTGATAGTTGTAGTTGACTGGTTCACTAAGATTAAATAAAAGTACAAAACAATTCCAAAGTCAAAAATACACTTAATACTGTACTTTGAAATACACTTACTTAATACTGTACTTAATACGAAAAAATACACTTGATACTGTACTTTGAAAGCGTTTGATTCTTAGTGCTTCATATTATTACTATGACAACATTATAGGAAACAACTTCTTGAAGATTCTGTAAAATTACTCATACAGGTAACTGGCAAAAAAATTATTTTTTAAACTACTGAAAGTTCAACTTGGTTATTTAACTTTCTGATTTTCAATTCCGGTCATTAAACTTTAACTTTTCTAATACTCTGAGTGGAATGTGCCCCAAGATTTCATAGTAAATATTACTCATTTTGATGGATGCTATAAATATTGCTATCTTTTTTCTTTCATTTAAAAAATTTGCAAATGCCTTGTATGAAGGCATTGATTCACAATCAAGAATATTTATTCTAATATAATGATGGTGATGTAATAAGCAGTCATAAATACAGTCAATATAAATATTACACAAGAATTTTCCTAGTATACTGAATTTTAAAATAAATCACAAACACATCAAGTTAAACTTATGATGGTCATACATTAATTTTACATGGGCTGATAAGTTTTACAGCAATAAAAAAAGAGCTATTTATATTCCTCCATGTGCATTAAAATTATATACATCACAAATATCTGTCCTTATCTGGAAGCACTGGCTTGCTTTAGTACTGCATGGGGTAGGGGAAGAGAATATAAATGGAGAAATCTAGAACACAAATACCAAAATTTAAAAACTTCAGCTGAAGCTCTACTGTATACTAAATGGAATCTTTTAAAAATTAAATGATTGATTATATCAATAATCATTTGCAAAATATCAGATGATAAACAGCGTGATCAAAAATAAATTATTTTACAGTCTAATTAAAAGAGTGATTTTATGCTACATTGGACGCTTTCTTTTTATGCTCTCTTCATCAAATTGCTACAAAAGAACATACTTGAATTCTCTCCGTTACTCCATAAATATGCTTTACCAAAAGAATGCTTCTTTGTAAAAACTAGCTCACTATTTTGTACCAAAACAAGACTTGAATTTAACCAGCTCACTTTTATTAGATACCCAATTCAAGAAAAAACTATAATTGGATACAACAGTTTCTTTGATTACTCAAAAAGAGATAAAGCTTTATATATATATATATATATAAAGAAGACAAAGAGGGTTAAATTATAAAATTCAAGAATGTCATTTTAGATATTATCTATCTATCCATCAATAGATTTCTTTCAATTGATTAACTGTATTAAAGCTCATGCATTAATAATTACTCAAAACTAAGAGTATTTAATATTGTTCTTGAATATGTAATATTAGTTATTCTTAAAAATCCAATACATGTTCTTAAATACTTAACATTAGTCATTAACTAAATTTCTTTTAATTCTTGTATTTCATTACACTACCTAAACTTTTATTATTCACTACATAAACCTTTCATGTTCTGGTAAACCACATCACATAGAACTATATAGTTCAAGTATATATTTCTGAAGAGAATATAAATAAATTTTAACAATTACGAAAAGACATTTCCTCTACAAAAATACCTAGACAAAACCTAGACTTTTTGAAAAAAATACCTAGACAGATAGTTTAATTTTATCAGTTACAAAAAGACATTTTATCTACAAAACATAATTTTTTTGAAAAAAAAAAAAAAATACCTGGACAGATCATTTACAAATGCACATTCACTCAAATGGTAACAAATAAAATACAATTAAACTTTTTCTTCATCAACAGGGAAATTATTTATGAAATTAGACAACGTTAATTCAGAAAATAACTATTTTCATAGTATTAAATTTTTTTATGTTTTTTTAGTAAAGAATAACCTCTATATATAAATATGAAATTTTTCAGCACTTTTCTTTTTTGAAATTATATTTTTATGATGGCCAGAAGTAAATTTTTTCTAAGGCTTCCACTACATATCAGCAGTGAAATAAGAATTTGTGGAAAAGACTTTAAAAGGAGTTGGATGATTACTTAGAGCATAGTCTTTTATTTTGGAAAATAAAATATATTTATTTCAAAGAAAGCCATAAAAAAGAAATTTATCCATTTGAACATTTTTTAAAATTTATTTCCAGTTCACAAAAGCCTTTAAAATTTGTCCCTACTAAAATACAGAAAAGCATATACATAAAATTCAGATGCAAATCTAGAATTAAAACAATTAAGAACAAGAGATTAAAATACTATAGCATCTGAATAAAGAACTTTTCATTTGAATAGAGAACAAGGCAAGACAAAGAAAATTGTGATTCCACCCATGAAGATGGAATGGCTGAGAAGACACTCAAAGCTGTCGAAAGTTAAAATCCAGATCAGGGGCAGAAGCAGCCAAGCAGTCATGCAATACTGAATCAAAGGTAAGCTGCTAAATTGTCAAAACCTTTATTCCAGACTTATATGATTTTGAAGACTGCAAATAAAAACTTTTTTGCTGCACCAACCACTGCCTCTTTATCAAGTATGCCACAATGAGATAGAATCTGCTATAGAATGATTCTCTTTTGGGAATGAGATAAATATTTGAGTAATAATTGGTATTCATAAACTTTTAGTAATTTAATTGATTTATCTAGATTGACTATGGCTTGTAAGGCAAGAGGGGAATCTGAAAGGACAACAAACTTGAGAAATCTGAATCTATGTTTTAGAGAAAAAAAAGATGTCTGAATGGCCTCAGCCTTGCCCCCAAAAGGTTGTACTTTAAAAATTAAAACTAAATAATAGGAGAAAGCAGAGCTAAAAATATTAGCACGCTTTGCACTCATTACCAGGAATACAGCCATCCATACAAATACCCTGCCATTCATTATTTGGGTAACAGTCTTCAATCATTTCCATCACTGAGGAAAAAAAAATTCTGGGCTCTTCATAACAGGTTTTGTAAACATTTTGCAAGTTGTAAATAAAGTGGAGGTCACCCACCCCCAGTGGATTCCTGCTACTGGTTTAACTACTTGCAAATGATTATTTACCCTTGATTTCGCTTCTTCTATGTGTGAATTTCATGACATTTTTCTGTTCAAGATGACTCTCATTAAAAGTTTGACACTGAGGCATGGGGGTGTTATTATATGACAGCTCAGACTGTCACTTATGAGTATTAAAATGGAATACAGACTAATTCAGAAAGAGAAATATGGATTTATTAAATTGTTCAATGAATATAATATTAATATTATTTGCGCTCTGGAGACTAACAAAACAGATGCAGATTTAGCAAGATTCATTTTAACATTAATATTCCAGAAAAAAAGAAGAAAGGTTGCAAGTTATACTTTACTTGAAGAAGAAACTAACATCAAACTTTAAAATAATAAAATCAATGGAGTGCTTCCTAAGATAAGATCCATTTGAACATAAGATCTGGAATTCCTTAAAGTTAGTTACAACTTTTTGAGTTTGAATACCATTAACAAGAAATCTGCCTTTTCCAATGGCATGGAGAAGGATTCTTAGTTAAGTGTCTCAGTGCAGCAAATCCAAAGGAGGGGAAGAGTATTCTATTGATTTTACTTAGTTTCATTTTTTAACTGAAATACAAAATTCTTTTTTCTTTCTTTAAAATTAATTTTAATGGCATACAGTAATTCTAACTTTACCAGTACTGTGTAGTAAAAATGACGATTAGTTTGCTTTACTGAATTTTATATCTTTCTCTTAGAAATAAGGGAAGCAAAGCTTTTCCTTATGCAGTGTATAAAACATCTGCTTCTTCTATTTTGATCGTGAATTCTGCAAGCATTCATTACATAGGTTAGTAATTACATAATAAAATGACAAAATACAAAAGTTGAAACATCTTTTTATTTCTGAACTGTCAGCCAGAAAACTTCACCTTTAGTGTAAATTGCACACCTGATCCATTTTTTTTTTTTTTTTTTTTTTTTTTTTTTTTTTTTTTAAGTTTCCTACTAAATTTTTCTTTTACAAATATGACCTTGCATCAATTATAGCCATAGCTAAATGACTTAATTGAGGAGATAATCATGGAAATTTGTGTTTGAATATATTCACAAATTTTGAACACGAATAGAAATGCTTGATTTTAGTTCATTATCAGAGAAGTAGAAATGAAATTTTTAATCCATAGAGAATGTATAAAAAAAGTTAGATTTTACTTTTAAAAAACTCTGCAATTGTAATGATGAAACTACTTATTTCTCTTCTTAATAAAAAACAAATGCCCACTCCCACTAAATGTATTAAATTAGATTTAACATTCAGAAAACAACTAATAGTTGACATTTGTGTATTTTAAATAGAATTTAAATATTGTAAATATTTTCTATGTTTTTAAATTTATAATTTTTCTGGATTTCTTTTCTGAATTGTTGTGAAGATTTGATTTAATAAAACCCTTTTCCAACTACAAGATGAAGATACTAATTATAATTTATCACACTGCTTATATGTATAGGATGCAGGATATTGAACATGTTACATAAAATATAACCAAAATACAAAAGACTCTGAAAATTATAATATTATTATTCATATAAAATTTTAATGTATAAGATAAAAAATTTTAAAATGTTACCTAAGTTCACATTTAATTTGTACCCAACCAGGGCTGTTGATAAAGGACCATGGATGATACCATTTCTGTACAACAGGAATGCAGGAGCACAGGACTTCAAACCACAAATGAAGGACTTGCTCACTAAAATGAAAACATTACATACAATATTCCTTTTTAATATTTATAATTACAAAAAATTTAATACAATATGACCATTAAGAAGAAAAGTAATACATGCTTTTTACTAATAATTGCATTAATTTTCAAATAATTATTAACAAATAATAAAAATAACAAACAGTTTAATTCTATTACAGTGCAATTTACTCAAGGTATTTCTGATGCAAACAGATAACTTGCAACATTCTTGGTTAAATGAAGTTAACTATATTACTAACATAGATCTTTATCACAAAGGTAATAATTTTTAAATAAATCTCTGAAATATTTAAATTATAATTTAGAAAACACTGAATTCTTAATATTCAAAAACATTTCATTATCTCTGAAGGAATTTAAAAAGATGAAATACAATATAAAAAATCAATATTCTATTAGTTTCAAGATTTTATTAATCTAATTAATAATTACTTAGAATGTGTCTTATAATTTACTGCAGAAATAATAAAAAATTGTTAAATTCAATTTTTCAAAAAGCAAATAAAGGCTGAACCAAGCATAGTAAATCACAAAAGATTAGAATTATCCCTTTAGTTCTAATTTTGACACAATATCTACAATTAAACCTAAATAAATCTTGAGAGATCAAATTCATATTTTAATTAGTTTTGACAAGGAATAAAATCTCAATTAGAAATGTTAATTTTAATATCCACATACTTTACTTTTGACTATATAGATCATATGATAGTTTAGTAAAATAAATATGACAAGAATGTTTAAAACCAGTAAAAGTAAAACCTGTAAAACAGAAGAACAGTTCTAATGAGCCCAATGATTCTATTTTTCAGTTTGCACTGATATTGATAAAAATACTCCCATATTTCCTTAAAAAGCAGTACATAAAGGCATTTAAAGAAAATAAGAGAATGAAGAGTAGTATACAGTCAAAAGTCGTTAATCCGGACTCGTCGGAACTTCGGCGATTCCGGATTATCGATTTTTCCGGATTATAGATCATCAGTTTAAATCTGGTAAGATGGCATGCAGAAATTATAAAATTAAAAATATGAAACCGTAATTTATGAAATAAAGAACAATTATGATCTAAAGGGTATCAAAATTTACAAAAAAAAAAAAAAAAAAAAAAAGCTTAATATTTGTTTGTTTACTTTATTAAACATTTCTTTCAATGTAAGTTGTTTAAGTTGCTTCGTTTTTTATGTGATAATACATTCTCTTTAATTCTATAAACAGACATAATTTCTTGTTCAGTTACAAAGTTCCACTGTTCAAGTCCTATAATTGCTGTGTCGAGAGTATTGACTAATTTCTCGATCGAAATTTTTTTGTTTTCAATAACCTCTGTCACTTTCTTTGCTATCGGAAGCGAATTATAATGACGAGGAATTTGATTTAAATCATATCAAAGACGGAGTACATCGAGATGAAATACTACATTTAGTAAGGAATTATAAGCCAAATAAAATAAAAACATCTGCCCTGAAGATAAAGATAGTGCTGACAGATCAACTTCCAATTAACAAAGTTTAGATAAACAAAGGATATGCCTTTATCCATTTTTTGCAGCAATTCCACTTTTTGTTTAATGGACTTCAAAACATACTTTTGCTTTGTAGATCCTTTACATATTAGTAAATATATATCAGAAATTCTATTTGACATAATCGAAAGTTCAAGCTTACTTTTATAAAATTGCTCTAACAGTCTGCAAAAAATAATAAGCCAAATCCAATTCGAAGATTAAGGAACAACGCAATCTGCAACATTAACTGAATTAGATAATTTTAGCTTAGCTTATACCGTCCGTTATACATTAAACGCACATTCGTAAACGTATTTTGCGCACACGCATATTCACAGCCGTAAGGTCATGCGTCAACGCGATGCATGCGCAGAAAGTTTGTAGCTTTGAGGTCCAGATTATAGATCATTCCAGATTATGGGTGTCCGAATTAACGACTTTTGACTGTATTGATTTTCTAATACATTTTCTAATATATAAAATAATTTTCTTTAAAAATTGTTCAAGCCTAAAATTTTTGGAAATACATAATAAAGTTTGAGACTTCTGAGAACAAGATTACTTTTTCATCTACAATTTATGTATAAAACAATTAATTGAATTATTCTGAAATCAGATTAGACACGTCATACACAAAGCTAAATTCAAATTATTCAGAACCACATTATATTAGCAAGTATCCATAATTTAAATATTAGTACTTAATGAAAAGCTGTAGATGGGATACATATATTAAAATTTTATTAACTCACTTTAAGCCAATGCACACCAAGGAACGAAGTTTCACATCCATTTGTGCATTTGCAGCATCATGAGATAAATTTATTGCTTGAACAGACTACGAATGCAAAAACATTTCCCATTAATACAATCCTTTTCAAAGAATTGTTAAAATGTGCAAAAATCACATTCATTAAAAAAAAAGGAGGAAAGAGTTATAAATTTATTTAATCATTACTAATTTTTAATTATATTGAAAAATAACTGTTTAACAATTAATGCTACATATAAAATCTTATCTAATTTTACATGATTATATAACACAAAAAAATTAAATCCAGTTATTTATAATTCTTTATTCAGAATGGCATTACTGAATTTGTTAAGAAAAGTTAATTAAATTTTATTCCAAAATAAAGATCACTACAATAAATTCATGTAAATTTAATTGCAGTTTATTAAAAAAATCTAATAGCTTCAGGCATTATTTTATGTACTGCAAAAGATCATTACAATCAATTCATGTAAATTTAATTACAGTTTATTAAAAAAAAATCTAATAGCTTCAGGCATTATTTTATGTACTGCAGTAAATCTAAAATTATGATATTAATTTAGATGTTAATAGAATTTGTTTTTAAAAGTTCTTAAGACTTTAAAATGTATTCCTGAAATTAACAATTAAGAACAATTAAACAATTAAAATAAGAACAATTAAACAACTAAAATTTAACAATTAAAATAAGATTGAAAATAAATTTTTAATTATCAGTAGTATATTTCACAATCACACACAACATCCATTACATAAAAGTTTTTTTCAACTGAGAAAATAATGCAGTTGAAAATTTAATAAAAAATTTTGATACAGACATCACATGACTTCCTTGTACAGACTATTATATATCCTTTTTAGAACAAAAATAAATTGATATCAAAATTTTTGAGATATTTACAATAATAAACATGTATATAAACTTTTATATATATATATATATGTAGTTAGATTTAATTATTTTTAAACAATTTTTTTTTTTTTTTTTTATATTTGACATTGCCAGAACATGAATATTTTCATCATTTAAAACACTTCCATAATATGAAGTATGTGATTATGACCATTGATTGCGAAAATAAAGGCCGGCTAAGTGCTTTTAAGATAGGTAAGGGGGTGAATACATATATGTATGTATGTATGTATATATATATAACACGCTTGGTACAGACAATTGTAATAAAAAAAGGTTGCCCCAAACTAGATGTTATAGCAGTCTCATACAACAAAATTTCTACATACTATGGCTCATCATTTTTGAGTTATGTAATATACATACATAGATACGTACAGACATCACGAAAAATTCATTTTACAATCTTTTTGAAAAAAAAAAAAAGGTCCCTTATTCATAGACTCCAACCTTCAGCAAACCTTGTCAGTAGTCAACGCGCGAACGACATTTTTACAACTTTGAAAATGTGCGCGTAGCGTATGTTGTAATTAACCATTCATTAATTTTAAATTAATAATTAATTGTAATCAATTTTATTACATTTAAAATCCATATACATATAAAACTGAATAATTAAAAATATACCTTGTAAATTATATGCACATTTAATTAGAAATTTTCTTTTAACTCCTCAAGCATTCACTAATAAAAAGTACTTCAAATCACTACTAATCATAGAAAAAATCAGAAGCTATAAATCATATCTTTATTCTGGATATGATTTCTACAGGGAAATAAAATTTAAATAACCAAGAATGATACATATAAGTATTAAACAAAATACGCATAATTTATGAATGCAAAGATTTATATGTAGCATGCTTAGCAAGCTTAAGTTCTGATTTTGAGAATGTTTTTTTATAACACAGTTCTTCATTTGCCTGCATATTTATTTTTTCAATCAAAACTGCTTCAAGAGTTTTAAGACCTAAATTTGGTCGAAATTCCGTCTGATTTTTTTTAACAATAGAAAAAATTCTTTCGCAAGCTGCATTTGAATGAGGTATTATTAAGACAGCAAGCATTACAGAAGGCAATACTTTGTATTTAATACACCCATTCATATTTTTTAATTTGGCAATTTCTCCCCATGCTATATCAATACGCAAATCTACAATTTCTTTCAAATCATCTACTTGATACATGGAAAATTCAATTTCTACTTGATTAAGACATTTTTCATCAATAATGGATGGAAAAGTATTCATCAAGTAAAGAACAGATGAAAATGAGACTTCAGTTCTCAAGTTGATGTCAGCAACTTCAGCATGTTTTAGAAATGGATCACTCAGTGGAAATTTATCAATTATATATGAACATGCAGTTACAAAAAAAGCTCGCACAGAATTGAAAAATGATTTCACTTCACTTTCATTCAACTTGGCATTTTTTAAATATAGTCTTGTTTCCGCACCAATCACTAAATTTTCATTTTCTTTTTGTTTACTATACTTCTGAAATGGAATAGACGTTAGAGTAACATCTTCATTTTCTTTAGAAATTACTGATGGTTTTACAAATCTAACAAAAAGTTCTCTTCTCAATTTATGTATATAAGGAGCTTGTTGTTGCAAATTAATATTTACTGTTATAAACAAAGGCAAAGTATTTTTCAAAAATAACAAGTACAATTTGGTGGTCGGTGACTGTAAAATTTTTTTAATGTTTTGCAATCTCTTTCCTTCATTCTCACTGTTATCTGGTTTATCTCCAAAAAAAATTTATCACAGCATCCCACTGTTCCAAAATCCTTGTTATAGATTCTAAAAGAGACAACCATCTTGTACTGCAATATTTCAAAATTTTATGAGATTTTGCATTCTGTCCCAAAATTTGTTGAGCAACTTTGAAGCTATGCTTCCATTTCGAACTTTTCTCCAAGTAAAAATATATATCTATTATCAACATTTCAATTTCTGAGCCAATTAATTTTTCAGTAGCTTTTTTTTGCAGCTATATGCAAGAGGTGGCACGGACAACCTCGGGTGATTATACTTGGTTGATGCATTTTGATAAATGATGCTACACCTTTAAACTTTCCAATCATATTACTAGCATTATCTGAAGAAAATGATAAGCAATTTTTCCATTCTAAACCTTTGTTTTTAAAGTTTTCATTTATACAATTAAAAATACCTTCTCCTGTATTATTCGTGCATTCTAAAATAGAAATCAATGAAGTAATTATCACTCCCTTTTCTTTACTGTAGTATGTTATAACCAATGGGTACAGTTTGTTATCATTGTTATCATTACTTCCATCAGTACTTAGAGAAAATGATGTACTGCACACTGATTTTATAATATCAGCAACAGTATTTTCTGCAAGCGTTTTCACAATAGCAGCAGTTTTGGTATGACCGCAGCTAAATTTTTTTGCTATGGCAGAATCCGGAAACATTGCTTTGAAAAGCTCTTTGGAATGATCCGAAACAGAAAGCGGTAGATTATGTTCAATTAAAAAACGAACAAAATAGCATTCGGCTTTTATAGGATCTGTTTCATCATCTTTTATTAAGAAATTTGTTATTTCTTTAGATTTTATGGTGCCAAGTTCTATATGCTTTTGAGAAAACACATGCCGTTTACAGTCATCTTTTCCGCCATGAGCAACTGAGAAGTCTTTGTTGCATACACTGCAGTGTGCGTGATTCACAGAAATTTCGGACGCTTTAATGCATGGAAATTCTGAAGAATATGAATCTTTAAACTTCTGCTTTGATAATTTTGGCTTCTTCGTTCGAGGCAGCATTATGATTAAAAATCTTTCACCTGATTCACAGTTCACAAGACACACGCTAAGCTCTCGCCGTAAACTACACAATGCAGCCTAAACACGCATCAGCGAGGAACCTGGGAGACAGACAATTGGGTGGAACTATTGATAAGTCGTTAACGGTTGGAGTTACTGATCTACGATTGGCTAATTCTTCAAAACTAGGAACGCACTCAACACGTGATATATGATAACACGAGTATTCAGCCAATCATCGGATGAATTAGTTGGTTCCGTTTTGCGTACTGGTTCTCCTGCTCTTGTTTCTGTAAAATCCGTAGTTTTTTCCATACTTTTCGTAGCTCGTAGTTTCTCATGAATTTCTGTAGAAACTACGGAGAATCCGTAGTAGTTGGAGTCTATGCTTATTCTTTACATACAGAAGTCATGCAAAAAAAATCATCCTAATGTATTCGGGAACGGTCAAAATGGATATTTCCATTGATTCTAAACTCATCTTCGAAATATGGTATCAGAAATTTTTCACGATTACAATTCCTTTGTACAAGAAAGTAAAAAAAGAGAGGGAAAAAACATAAGCAAGTATTAAATTTACACAAGAAGCCATTTTAAGGATAGCTGAAGCATTTCAGTAACAGCAAATAATAATTAATTTATAAATCTAGAATTATAAATTAATATATATCTAAACATATCATAAACTCATTAGAATACACAAAAGAATATAACAGCAATAATTTTAGCAAAATTCCTCCTGGAAATTTTTCCTTATAAACATATTATAAATATTATCAAGTTTAAACATAAAACAAATTTTGAAAGAATAATTATAAGTTATGATAAACTTTCAAAAAAGTGAATTAAAAAATTTAAGAAATGAACGCTTTCAGTCAACAATTAACAGAATTATACAGCATTAATACACCATTATCCATAACCTTACTCTATACAAAATTTCTTCAGGAGTTAATACTTTGCCATCTTCATCTAACCTGTAAAAATATAATGGCTTTATTTTATTTGTGTAAGTTTAAAATATAATAAAATTCAAAAATGATATTTTTAAATATTATTCTTTACATACAGAAGTTATTTTTAAATATTATTTTATGAAAAAAATCTAAAAACAGTTTTTTTTTTTATTCCAATGATACAACTTTATTTTTGAATAAGTTTTACTATTTTATAATATAATACATACTTTTTAAAAATAAGTTCAGGATAATTTTAATAGGTAGATATTCTAAAGCTCTAAAAGCAGTTAGATAGAACTCTTAAAGCTGGGTACATTACCTAAATGTTTTGCACAGCACCAGTCTTGAATATACAGAATTGAAATCTTTCTCGACTTCCTTATTCGCTACCTGTATATGAAAATAAGAAAAATGATTGAAAAGTTTTTGAATTAAGAAGATAAAGAAGTTAATTATATTTAGAAATATTTTTTGTACTTAAAACCTACTTCCTCTATAAACAGCCATGGATGGCATGTTCCCCCTAGGATAGAGGATTTTTTCATCCCATGTTCCAAAACAGCTTTTATAGCAGGACATAACCTGATAAAAATTGCAAAAATTTTATGTAAACAAAGAAGTTAAAAAAGTGACATGCAAATTACATAATTTGGAGGGGGTAACTATATACTGTAAACTTACAAAAGTGCATTTAGGTAGTATTTATTTTAAATAAGAAATACAGGGGGAGGGAAATCCCAATAACTGCATATATAGCTAAAGTGGATTTTTAAATTAAAATGAAAAAAAAAAAAAATAATAATAATTGATGAACAATGAACAAGAAAATTTTCATGTGTTGTCCTGTCAATCTTAAATTTTAATCATACATGTATTATTTCCAACAAACCTCACATAACAAATAGCTTTATAGCATTGCAGGATCTTCCCATTTGAAATTCTTCAAAATTTTCAGTTTTACAAATTGACAAATTACAATTGATTTGTAAGTGAAAATACTAAACTACTAGTTTAAACAGATAATCTATACTATTAGAATCTGTGCATGTCTGTTTGTGGCATCAGCTCCTCCGGAATGGTGGGGAGTTGTGTTTCAAGAGAGGTACCCCCAGATTCCAAAAATTCCTGGGAAGCCATTTCAACAATTCTCATCTTCGTATGACATCAGGCGAGATATTAATTAAAAACTCTAAAAACACAAATTTTTGCACTAATATTTCTGGGTGGTAATAGTCTTGGGAGTCTCTGGAGATAAAAATGCCTTATTTCAAAAAGTATTGAGACTGTTCACTTTCAAATCATAGTGTTTGTTAATAAAAAATTTGTAAGTTTTACAAAATACGAAATAAAAATAATACTGCCAAACATTAATTATGTTTTTATTATATAATGTCATATCCTCATGTTGAAGAAAGCATGCGATTGCATTTGACGTCATTGTACATAAAAAATTTTTCATTCATGTCAGTGTTTTAAATAAATAGCTGCTGTTGGCAACCTCTTTGCTGCAGGTTATGATAACTAATACAGTATACTAATGCCATGTTAATTCTTTTATTGATATTGTGAAAAGTTGTAATATTACATTAAATTTAAGTCATGACATCATATGCATACATATTAACCTGAAGTGTCAAAGTTTTTATTTCCTGGTTTGGCAACAATATTTATGAATTGATTGTGGCTTGGAAAGAATGAACTGATTTCATTCATACTGAAATGTTTTTATGCATTTTCTTTTCAGATGTACATCGAACTTATAAATTTTGCATTGGGCACAGCCTGCTTATCTGGCAGGCTTACCACAAGTATAAAAATAAGAAATGACTTACGTTCCTCGAGCTAAATCAGTGATAACTTCTGTGACAGAATCATCACCAGCACTAGAATACTAAATAAATAAATAAAGAAAAATTAAATTAAAAAATCTCAGTGTTCAATGATATTGGAAATACTAAATATTCACACTAAAATTATAAACAGCAAATTTCACACCTGTTTGCTCCTTTCATCCAAAAGTTCTACAAATTTAGCAGGGAACCAACCTCTCAATCCATTTAATTCACCAATCCAGCAATGTTCATCTTTCTGACTTATGATCTTAAAAAGAAAAAAAAGTAGCACTCACATAATTATTTAACAGAGATACTATATATTTCATATATAATACTCTCTTAAACAAAAAAACAAAAAAACAAAAAAAAAAATTAGACTTTTGCCGATTTGTGAAAGTGTTTACAAATATAACTACGTCTAAAATTTAACACCTTTAGCTGTATATTAAATGTTCTATGATGTTTACTTTGGTTCAAATTTTCATAAACTTTATGCAAATTGATGCTACTAAAAAATTTCCATGCATATGATTTTCATTTAAAGAAATATCACTCGCACAATCACGCTGGTAGGAATTATTTTCTAAGTTTCATTTAATAGATTTTTAGTCCAAAGGGGCAATTTGCCCAGGATTATTAATTTCATTTTGGCATTTTGTGTTAGTTCAATATAAATGTCAGTTAATTTTTCAAATTGTTGTGACCAAATATTATTGCCCTGTGTTATATTTAAAGAAATTAAATAATGAAGAATCTGCATAAATGTATGTATGTTTCTCACACTGTGACAAAACAACTGTATCTAAAGCCATCAGATTTTGAATAATGTTATCTTCCACCGAATATGGGCATCTGGAATCCATAATTTGTAATTTGAAATTTGTTTTACTGTAGATTTCATATTTTGTAACCCTTTACCGAATTTTTGATTAACAAACTCAACGATTTTAAAGCGAGCAATGGCTACACTGTATGGGGGGGGGGATTATCTCCAGCGTGCAAAACTATGTATTGGAAATTCTAAAGATATTCTCATTTTAAAATTATTTTGTGATATTGCTGTTGAATTAAATTTTACGGTTTAAGTGCGAAGAGCATGATATTTAGTAAATAATGTGAACACACAAAATGTTAAAAAAAATGCCTCTTTGGGCATAATATCAAATTTAAAAGTTTTCAGATTTTTTTTTTAAAGTTTATTATTATTATTATTATTATTATTTTCTGGGTGCAATGTGCAAGTGAGTGCTAGACAGAGTATAAAAGACTGTTTCAGTGACTACACGTTTTTAAGTACATCTCTCTAACTTTATGAGATAATCCACGCCAACTGAAGTATTCCACTAGTACAATATGGTAATGCAATAATTTCTGTAATGTGATAAGAAGTACAGAATTCAAAAGAAGACAGCATCAGTTCAATTACAGAGAAACAACTGGGTCAGCTTCACACAGATTGTCTAGGGTACTGGTTCTCAACATTCTTTGCCTTAGGCACCCCTTTCAATATTCCTAAAGAATATTCCCTCCTCCTTTCCCAAACTTGAAAAATGCATATACATTTTAGATTTAGGTTATTTTCTAATGTGTTTTACAAATTAAACAACAAAAAGTAAATACCAAAACTTAAATAACAGCCTTTTTATTACACTGAAACTAAATACTTAACAGCTAAATAAAAGGCTAACCAAATTCCCCCACCTGAAACCATGGTTTTGGTTTGTTTTATTTAATTATGGCAAAACACACTAGGGCTACCTGCCTAAAGGGAGGGATGCCTTCGTGGAGGACTTTCTAAGAGAAACTGGCTCGTATACACATTACACATGGGGAAAACCAAGAAAACGCCCATGCAGCCGGCCAGTTCGCGGGATTCAAACCTCAGACCGAACTACCAGTGTTCAGCGACTTTACCGCTCGGCCGCTGGTGGGCCTCCAGAAACCTCCAATTAGGTTTCTCTCATGTTCAGAGCCCTTGGTCAAGAGACTATGATCACATCAAGAGAGTTACTTCACATAAAACTAGACATGATCAGTAACATTTCTATACCAAGCATTGCATCAGCTCATATATGTGATTTTAATAAGCTCGGTAACATATGAAAATTAAATACATTCTTTTAACTTAAATTTATCTATGAAGTATGATTAAAATTAACAACAAAGCTTTAAATCTCTTGTAATTAAAACTACAAAGTATGAAACAGATAACAATCAATTTGCAATACCCATTAGCCAACTTTAAAAATGTAGTGAAACAACAGAATGCAAATTCCAATCAGAGAAAATGCAATTAAATAAAAAAAATAATTCAAAAGAATTTTCAAATAGTTACAATTGTGAAACAAAATATGGGTGAATTAACTGAAATAAAAAAAAGCTTTCAGTATGTTTTTCAAAGATCAAGAATGTATTTTACTTAGATAACCTTATGCAAAGACAAATGGCATGATATCACAACTGAAGTGGGTAATGAAACTTTTGTCTCAAGTGATAATTTGATTTCATAGATATGAGACAGAACTCAGATTACTCAGATACTTGATTCTCAATGGTACAACCAAAAATATGAATGTAAATATGTCAAATCTTACAATAAATTTAACACTCAGGTAATCAATTGTAGCTGAAAAATCTTCAATATTGCTGAATTTGCATTATTTTATGAGTTTAACTCAGACTAAACTGAGGAATTTGCATTCAAGATGATAAATACTGCTAAAATATTAAAGACTCAGAAAAATGCTTCCATGAAATATATCCAACTTTAAAATCTTGAATAAAAAAATATTCCAAATATAACAAATCAACTTAAGTTTGTACATTTTTAAAAACGTTTAGAACATTCTGGATGAAAAAAGATAACTAAAAATTGAATTAATATATTAGTTAAAGATCAATACTCAAGCACTGAGAAATAGAATCTCAACAGAAGCCTTCCACATCAAATATAGCTGATAAAAAGAACTAAAAATTTGTCAAATCCTATCTATTAGATAACAACCACAAATGGAGAAAAAAGTTTAAATGTAAACTACATAATTATAAACTCATATAAATAAAAACTCTATTTTTATATTCCTGCATTTTACATTTTCCTTCATTTCATGTAATTATTGTGAAATACTGAAATTTGCTTATTGTAAATTTAACACTACCTGCATCTTTGACTAAGAAGCATTTCTTACTTTTTCTTTCAACTGTTGTATTTCATGAAATTTTAAATTTCCTTCCATAATAATTTTTGGTTCACTTTAATGAACTAATTCAAACTTCTCTATTGCAAAAAACAGAAAATTTTTTTAACACACAACTTTACAAATATATCTGCTGAAAAACATTTTTCAGATGTTATGGTTCCTGCATTAAATATTTTAAAACACAGTTCTGAAAGAAATCAGGATATCAAGGTTTCAATATTTAAGATTTCTTAAGATGCCTGCTTTAATGCTCTTCTTCACATGAAAAATACTTAACAAAATTAGGTATTTTCTGGTTAACAAGGTGCCACTTGCACCGAATGTAAATGTTAATGCAAAATCTAATTAGAGACAGTTTTGGCAACCTTAGTGGTTAAGAACAGCTATTCTTTTCAGAAACTTGTATGTATGACTATGTTAAATCCAAATTAAATATAAAAACAAACATGAATATAGAAATTTGCAAATAAGAACACATGCAATTATTCTAATCAACCATTATACAATGCTTCATTTCTAGTAGTAGTTGACAGAATCGTACCAACATGAGCTCTTGAACTAAAAGTAAACAAACTGATTAGCTGATTGGTATAGCAATATCCTTAGGACCAAGTTTGGATCCTGGAGAAAGCTTGAATATTTTCAAGTGCATAGTGTCTTGGGGCATGGACTGTAAGGATCTGTCATCCCGAGTGTTATCCATCAAAACTGGTGTAGAACTTTTCTATTCTCACAAGTGTAAATGAGCAATGTTCTTGGTGATGAGATAGTTCAGTAGCCAATGGGTATTGGCCATTGGTTACAGCTGTTAGAAAAGGAAAAGAAATGTGCCTTCAAACAAGAATCCATTCTGTAAACCTTATTTCTCATGGCATGATCTTTTACTTCAATGCCATTTCAATGCTCGGATAATTTTATTTTGCAGCTTCCTAAGCATATTCTTTTAGTATGAATGGTAACCTCTGCTATGGAAAAATTTAATCATGGTTTTTTATCATTTTGCACTTGCCAAATGATGTAACCTAGACTAATTCTTTACCTCAAAATATCAGCAGTTTAATAAAGCTACTGAAATTCTGGATAACAAAATTTTTGTCATTTTTCTAGATTATTTATTATGACATCACTGCATAGCTACTTGTGAGTACTAAATAGATTACCCCATTTAGTACTTTGGCATATAATAATTATGGCTGGCATCATATTAATCCAAAAGTACACCAAATTAAATACATATTATTTGTAAATGAATGCATATTATATAAACTTACAGTAATTATATCATTTTTTCTAAAACCCAACTCATCATCATCATGGCGCTCAAAATCTAGACATGCTTTAGCTCTTCTACGACGATTTCGAGCAACATTGGCAAAAATTTCCTGATCTCTGGCATGACCTTCCATACTATAGTCAGCTATAAGATTCTAGTAAAAATAAATTGCATTAATTTATAAGAATAGATTGCATTAATTTATAAACTTACAGCAGAACATACAACTAATTTTTTAACTTTGTCTACAATGTAAAATCTTTTTCTTTTATACTTTATAACAGCACAATATATGCAGCTATCAAATACAGAACAGAGAGGGGGGAAATAAATAAACAACACCTGACATAGTAATTTTAATGTGATGCAAAATTTCACGAAATAAAGAGGGTTTTCTGTGATTTCATGATTTTTAAATAAATCAATTAATTTCAAACTTTATTTCAATTTCAGGAGAGATTATATGATGGCCTCAGATCATCATATAATCTCTGAAAGTCTATGTGAGTCTATAGTGAATAAATAATTCCATTTAAAAATACTTTTCAATTACATGTATAAGAATTTATATGTTATTACTTTCAAGTATACATAATGAAGGCAACCCTCCAGTTAAGCATGCTTTGCCATATAGTCATAATAGTCTACACAGCAAAATTATAGAATTAGCCCAAATTTTTAATACCCACATAGCAAGAAAAATATAATGTTAAAAATTTTATTTAAAAAAAACATACTCTAAAGTGTGCACCTATGATGCTCAGGCTAACTTGAGTTAACTCAGGCTATGAGGTATCAAGAAATATTCCAGTACTTTCATAGATACGATATTTAATCTACACAGCCTTTGATGAGTTGATATTACAAGGTTGTTATTGTGATTTTGATTGTCACATTGGCATGTTTCTCTTCTATTCTAATTGACAAGATGTTATCTTTTCCCAAAGCAAGTGTCATGATAAAAATTAATTTGAAGTGGCGTAGTTATGTCCAGTCTGAATCCAAGATTTCAAAAAGCTATCGAAAGAAAGATACACTCTTCTCAATAGTTGTAATTAACTTATTCAATGAGATAAGCATTCAAAATAATTATTTATTTAGTACTCAATTCGGGAATCTAATCACACTAGATACTCTAACTTTGTACCACAAAAAAAATTCTAATGCATGAAGCAAATATATTTGGAAGTAATAAATACCCAGTATCAACAATTTTTAACCACTGAAAAAGATCTCCTTTCTCAAAAAAGAAATTTCAGGATTTTAGGGCAAGACAGTTTGATCTTCAACTAGTACACTTAAACTGTAATAAAAAATTTAAAGAAAGAAAAAAAATTAAAATTTACAAGAAAGAAAATTAAAGCATAGATGAAATTATGTGACCCAAAAAAGCTTGAAAAGTTAAATTTAGGCAAGAGAAAAAACATTTTGTTGATTATGTTTATTAAATATAATTCATATTTCAATTAATTATTATATTCAATAACAAATATTTACTAAATATACTAAATCTTAAATTTATGTACACCTTTAAAACAAGCTAAAATACAAATTTGTTTATATAATACTTAAAATGTGCCTATAATTAAAAAAAAAATCGTGAAGGAAGAAATGAGACTGAGCAAAAATGAATTAAGAATCACTGTTCATATCGTTTTTAAAGAAATGTACAAGTTTTCTCCATGAGTTAGAGGTGAAACAGTACTACATCTGGCATTAGTTTTACGAAAAATGTAATCTACACCAGATGTATAAAATACAATACATTCAGTAAAAATATGCCAGTGATGAAAAAGCAGTTTTTTACAAGAAAGGACCTAAAAATCTATTATTATCTTGAATTAGTTTTTTAAAAAATTAAAATAAAAAAATGCATATACATAAGTGGATATATGAGCAGTAAGGTAGCTAGGGGAGCAAGGGAGGATATCCGCCCGTGAGTGCAGCATCCAGGGAACACTAAAATGATGTTATGAAATTTTAGAATGAAATGTTTTCCATTCTTGATATACAGAAGTAGGAGCAAAATCTTCACTCGTCCTCAGGCCCAGAAAACCCCTAGCTACAGTTCTGAGTGAAAAAGTTAATAAAAATAAAAATTACATAAATAAAATTTGAGAAGAATACTTACAACCTTAATTTTGGGATCAACAGACTGAAAATGACGAGCAACTTGAAGGATAGCTTCTCTTAAATCAACTAATATTTCTGTTTGTCGGATATTTTTGCTTCGAATATCCTCTTCTGTCTCACCATCTCCAAATATTATTAACTGAAGCATGGATTTTGATCTCTTCAGTTGTCGACGATTGAGGTGCTATTTGAAATATAATGAATATTTATTCTGGATTGTGTTAAACTCATAAGAAATTTTCTGCCTATTAACTAATTACATGTTACTCAATATCTAAATAATTAATAACTTTACAATATTAGGTCGACCAAAAAGTTCTATTGTTTTTCAGTTCAGACTAACTTTTCCTTTAATTACTTTGTTACTGCTGATAAGAAGTGACATTGATTGAAGCAGGCATTTAAAGTCTTTTCTACTTGCATTTTATAATTTTAGTAAGTATTATGACATAATTCTTTTTATTGCAGTGCTAAGAATGAAGAACTTAAATTAACTTTATTATTATCATACTATGCTCTTTTATTTTTAAAAAGGAATTATGCAAATCAAACTGCTCATAAAACTTACGTTGCATATGGACAAAGTACTATTTATGGCGATACATTTTAAAGGTCATTTGAGAAATTTAAGTGTGGAAATTTCAGCCTCAAAGATGATGCACACTCTGAACAACCATCCTGTATAAACAAGGACCTATTAAAGGAAGCTATTGATAAAAATACACAATAGATAGGTCAGGAACTAAGAAAGACTAAATATTTTGAAAAATATATGATAATTTGAAGAAATCTGGGTACATTAGATGCTATGATGTATGGTGGCTAATACTTTAAAGAGCAGAATATACTTGTTTGAATTTTAGCATGTGGTTTTTGTTGAAAAGAAATAAAGAAACTGCTTTTCTTAAATGGTAATATTACAACAAAAAGATCACGGAGTAAGCCAAAAGAGCCTCCTATAGTAACATCAAGAGGGCGGCTGCATTTACAAAAGTAATGCTTTATGTGTGGTAAGATTACAACGACATAGTATTCTATGAATTGTTGCCATCAAATAAGACAATAAATTTCAAAAAAAAAAAAAAAAAAAAACTCTTTCCAAATGGCAGCTTTAAAACTAGAAATTCAAACAAGGGGCTGAGGACTGACCAAGCATCAAAATGCTACCTTTTATAATGACAACACTAGGCCCCGCATTTTGATGAATGTTAGATAAAAACTATTTGAGTATGGATGTGATATTTTGTGTAAACCCCCAAATTCATCAGATCTTGGCCCTTTTATCTCTTCAGGTAACTCTAAAATTGTCTGAAAAGCCTGCAGCTCATTTCTTTGGAGACAGTAAAACAGCATTTTAATAACTTCTTTATGAATAAACCTTATAACTTTCTTTTAAAGAAAGGAATTTTCTACCTGCTAAAGAGATGAACATATTCATCTCTCATAGAACACAATAGCGTTTAGGTGCCTTAATATTTTTTTAATGCTTTTGTACTGCTTTGTTAGTATTCATCATGAGAAAACTCACAGAACTTTTTGGATAGCTCAATACGATTATACCCTAACCTGATACAGTATAAAGTCTTTAATCTGGACTCGTCGAGACTTCGGCAACTCCAGATTATGGGTTTTTCCGGATTATAGATCATCAATTTAAATCTGGTAAGATGGCATGCAGAAATTATAAAATTACAAATATGAAATCATAATTTATGAAATAAAGAGCAATTATTATCTAAAGGGTATCAAAATTTAAAAAAAGCTTAATATATATTTGTTTACTTTATTAAACATTTCTTTCAATGTAAGTTGTTTAAGTTGCTTCATTTTATGTGCTAATACTTTCTCTTTAATTCCATAAACAGACATAATTTCTTGTTCAGTTAGAAAGTTCCGCTGTTCAAGTCCTGTAATTGCTGTGCTGAGAATACCGACTAACTTATCAATCGAAATTTTTTCGTTTTCACTAACCTCTCTGTCACTTTCTTCATGCCTTTATCCATTTTTTGCAACAATTCCACTTTTTGTTTGATGGACACAGAAACATGATTTCACTTTGTAGATCCTTTGGCAGCTCCAGAATCGGAAACTCTTTTTGACATAATTGAAAGTTCAAGCTTACTTTTTATAAAACTGCTCTAACAGTCTACAAAAAATAATAAGCTGGATCCAATTAGAAGATTAAGAAACAATGCAATCTGCAACATTAACTGAAATAGATAATTTTAGCCTAGCTTATACCATCTGTTATACATTAAATGCGCATGCGTAAAGGTATTATGCACATGCATAATTGCATATGCGCATGCGTAAGCACTACGCATGCGCAGAAAGTTTGTAGCTTTGAGGTCCGGATTATGGACATCCAGATTAAAGACTTTGTACTGTATACTGAATTGTTCAATAAGAACCAGCCAAATATAGCAAATAAAATTTTGGGTTCTATTTTAAACTCTATATTTAAATAAAATGTTATTTTAAACAATTTATAATAAGTTTTCAAATGTGTGGAAATCAGATATAAGTTTCTTTCAATGTCTTTGGTAAAATGTTCTGCACTGAAGTTAAAGAAAGTATTATTGGACAAATACAGAATAAATATAATTAAATCAACACCTGCAAAATGTTCAATTAATGCTAATTAGAAGTTGGTCCATGAGGAAAAATCAAGATTTGATATTTTCTACTTATGAAAAAAATTAAGAAAAGCACAGCATAAAGAGGCTGAAGAAGCAATGTTGAGGCCAGAGTTTCTATAAATAGTTCAGACAAAGGTTGATAAATTTGACAAATAATTTGAAATGACTACCTTTTGGAATTGAAATATATTGTAGGGCAGATTTCTGAAAGTGGATCATTTCTTTAAGAAAAATTGTCAGAGAATTCAGCAGTGTTTCAACACCTGACATTGGAAATGATTGATTGATTGATTTATTGCAGTTTCTGGGATAAAACCTAATGAGTTATCTGTGGACATATGGACAATGAAAAGCAAAAGAAACTAGCATTTTCAATGCCAAGGAATTTAATCTGTTTTATAAGATAATAACAAACCAAGCATTAAATTTTAAGGCTAAAGGTACATTTGGAAAACTGTTAAACTTGAAAACAGCAGTAGTATTTGTGTGGCCCAACATGAACAGAATGGAATTTCTTAAGTTTCTAGAGATTGGAAAATCTTAAAAGCTGTAACTCTTACAAAGTAAAGGATTCATTCATGACTAAGAACCGTAATGCACATACAGATTCAAAAATGTATAACAGATTAATATTGCTTTTCTCAGCCCTTAAATGCAACTCATGAATCAAGAAAAGACTAGGACTTCGTAATATCATTACAAAAGCAGTTCAGTTCATGCAGCATTTCTCAAATGTTTTTCATCAGAGGATCACTTTTATAAATTACAGTGTTCTGTAGACCACCTCCCACTCGTTAAAAAGCAATTTTTTTCTTATGTTATTATCAATACACTCATATTAAGATCCAGTAATTAAAATTCATTTAATTTTATAATGGTGTTAGGTCAACAGAAGAAAATATTTGTTTTTAATAATTCATGGTTATAAGAGTTTCGATAATATTCATCTTATTAAATACAAATTAAACAAATGTTGGTACTCACAATTAATGGTATGGATGAGCTTGACAATTCTTGCATAAGTGTTCTATGTTTGAACATATGCTGTTAAGAAACATCATAATCATATCGCTTTAAAATCCCTTTTTTATTGCTAAAGCGGAATGTTTGTAGGCAGGGAAACTAGTAATAAATTTCACAAAATATCAGTCTTGGGAGAAAAAGCGATAGATGATTGTCATGATTAATAATCAAACTCTGAGATTCGCAGCTCCATCCATATGAAGGAATTTCATTGGGATGTTTATAGAAAATCAGTACTAAAATTTATAGCACATAACTGGTTCAGTGCACACGGAGGCAAATCCTCTGTAGAAAGTATACAGAATTTTAAATATCGATATGATATATGCTTAAAATCTCCATGGAAATTATGTGAAAATCACTGTATCAAAAAAATTGTTTGTCCTACAGTCCTGAAATTTACAATTCAAATTCAAATAAAAAAAATTCTAAAGCACTTAAAGGTAAAATGCTTGATCAGTATGTGAGTTCGGACTGCTTATGTTTACTGTTATTTACATTAGTAAAAGAAAATGTCTTGAAAGATCCAGCTGATGGCCATATAACTAACAGATGAGTTCAACAAAGGATGCACATGACAGCATTGGACCCCTAGGATCATGACTTCAGATAAAGCTTGTGCAATTGTGAGAGCTTGTAAGGCCTTTTCTAATCCCTAGCCACAAACCTTCAAGGTATAACTGGAACAAGTCCACCGAGCAATTGAATTCCTGAATTCACATCCTAGGAAAGGCACTGGTGAATTTTATTGTTTCCTGTTCCAACAAGTACCCAATGGTTCTACAAACTGCCATAAATATATCCACATTTTTGTGATATGCCATTTAGAACCTCTACTCACATTTGCCAGATGTTATGTCACAAAGCATTGCTGCAACTCATTAGAAACTTTTCAACTGCTGGAGTCCATACTGATATCTAAAATTTACCCCAAGGCATCAACAATAATATTCATTCTTATTCTTAGTTTCAATCTAACACAGTACAAAGTCCAAAATCCAGCCGCCCATATTTGGAGTGATCTAAAATCCAAATCTCCAGATCAACAGAAACTTTTTTTTAAATTTTTTTACTTGCTTCACATTTACATATTTGATAATTTTCATAATAAACACGTGCGAATTCCCAATTTTATTAATTTCACTTCAGTACTGCACACCAACCTGATGAATCTTTATTTATTTATTTACTTTTTACTTACATTACTGTAACTTGACAAATGACTTAACCAGCTATGTTTAAATAAAATTAATAATTATTTTTTAATATTAGTAACTGAATACAAATTGAGCATGGTAACTTTTTATTTTGACAATTACACTTGGCAATGATTGCAGACATCAGTTAATTCCACTAAAAAGTGTTGAATAGAAGAAATTTCTTTCTATAAGCAAAAACAGATATTGTACGTGATACTCATATGCCAAAAGATTACATTTAATGCAGTCTGAATTAAGAATAACTGATTTGTTATTTAGTTAAGCTCAGGACTGGTGCTAAAGCTGATGCGGCCTGACTGGGTGGCAGAATTTAGAAGAGGCAAAATTTTTAGAGCTTGGAGAAGCACTGAGAAAAAAATTAAGGAATGGCAAAATCTTTAGAATTTAGTAAAGGCACTGGGATGCAAAAGTTTTAGAATTTAGGGAGGTACTTTTCAGCAGAATTTCAGACACGCAGAGATTACACTGGGCCACAAAATGTTTAGTGTCAACCCTAAATAAGATTTTACTATATATGGGAATTTATTTACTCGAGATTTAATAAATAGTTGTAAATTTAATAAATAACTAAACTAATATAAATCAGGCTTAACTTCATCAGCATGCAATAGAATCAAGATGAAATTCAGTGGAACAACATGCCTCTAGTTGCGAAATACTCCTAATAGTGCATGCCGACACTAGCTAAGCTTTACGATGATTTTAGGGTTAAAATATGAATTTAATTCCTTAAACTGCAAATGTTAAGGTTTTCAGACAATGCAAACAAAATGCAAAAATTTCCAAATAATAATGCAATTTCGGAAGAAATACCGAGAAGTGGTAAAAAATGATGATGATATAACAGAAATTTTTCATTGTGATGACAATGCTCCAATCATTAATCAACTAATGGACGACAAAACCTGTAATATGATTTTGAATCCAGAAAATATCACAACTGATAGTGAAGGTGGTGTCAGAAAAGTTATTAAGAACAAAATAACCCCCCCAAAAAAAATTAATTAACAAATTTAGCATCAATGAGGCAATTACAGGACAATGGAACACTGTAACTGAACAAAAAATTATGTCTCTCTGTAGAATTAAAGAGAAAGTATTATCACAAAACAAAACAAACAAACAAACAAACAAACAAAAAATGAAGCAAATTAAACAACTGATATTGAGAAGAATGTTTAATAGAACAAACAAATACTGAGCTTTTTGTTTTTCTGGCAAATGTTGATTCCTGTTAGATAATAAATGCTTCATTATTTTATAATTCACTATTTCATTTGGTAATTTCTACATGTCATCTTATTAGATTTAAATGATGATCTAATATCCAGAAAAGCTCAAATCCAAAATCACTGAAGTCCTGATCTCAGATTTTGTACTGTACATTTTATAATGCTGCTTGCACAAAGCAAAGTGTATATTAGACGGTAACTGTATAATGTTTCATGGTAATAAAACCGTTCTCTCTTGACCCATACTGCAGAAGAATTTTCTATGTGGATGGGACTTAACTAAAACTGTGCATATCACATCATTGTAGGGTGGCATATGTCAATATCATCTCATATTGTCATTTGAAGAGCCACTGTTTGCACTACTCCATACTTTAGTGATTCTTTACAGCATTTTTAATACCCCGCTGATACGCAATGAGCTGGCAAAATTACATTGCTAATTTTCTCATTTATTAATCAGAGGCCATTTTTCAGCAAAATAATACTCATATGCACAAAGCAAATGTTTCCAAGGAATGTCTGCATAATGTCCAATTTCCACTGGTTTGCCAGACCTCTAGACATTTTTCAATCAGATCACACACAGCACATGTTCAAATGCTAGTCAATTCCCAGCTATATGGCAGCAAATTTTGTGCATTCAACATTTGAGTTGAAACTCTCAGCAAACGAATCACGTGATTCGAGCAGGTTCATTGCCTCGAAACCAAAGTGTTTTTTTTTTTTTTTACTAGCAACGGACGAATGAATGATAAATGTAAGTGATAACTTCTTTTCTGAGTGTTGTATATATAATCAGGCAATAATGTGCAACATGAATTAATATATGTTATTATTTTAGAAATGCTTTTAGTGTGATGAGGTAGATTGTCTTCAATTAATAAAAATATTCCCGAGTGTTATTTGGATTAGACAGATTTTCTGACAAGGTAAGATCTTTACCATTATTCTGGATATCTTGATCGGAAGACAGCGACTGACTCTTTTTTGGGGGGGAGGGGTGAGAGAAGACAATTTGCATTCTAAACCATATATTATCATATTAATATATAATTTTTGGTACTTAAATTTGCTCATCAAATTGCAATTGAATTTTAAGCACTTCTTTCATCTTTATTCTTCATTGCTTATGTCAAGTTTCATCATGGTTGAATAATTTTTCCAGATGCACCACAGATCGCATCATGTAAATTATCAATACAATTTTTTAATTTTTTTAATTGTTGGGGATGAAATAATTCTTTCTTTGACATAAGTACTTACAAGAATTCTTTATTTTTGTATTAGAAAGCCTGTTTAATTAAAAACCAAAATTCAAGATTTTATTTGACTCTTCCTTTGACAATAGGCATATTTAATAATTAATTTTAAAAAATATTGTCATACTTGTTTTGGCAAATTTCTAGCATTCTCTGGATTTAAAAGAGCTCCTTGATCAGCCATAAGATAAGCAAGATGTTTTCTTCTGTGTGTTTCTAAAGCCATATCAGTAAGAGATCCAGTAACTTCATATGCTACTTCAAACAGTTTATCTACATCATCAACTTCTCCAGGAATGTCTGATAAAGCATTAAAAATTTGTGCTGAATTTTCTAATTGTCTTAAATCAGGTTCCTGTAAAGCAAATTTCTAAATTAAAAAATAATTAAAGGAAGAGCACATTTAAATTAATATTAAATAAATTTGAATTGGTTATTGCACATCGCATCAAATTCAAAAATCTAATTTACTAACTTCATGTCAGATAATTAATATGTATTTGTTCTAATTTTAAAATACATATATATATATTTGCACTTTATTTACTTATGCTTTCTGAATTTGATTGGTATTGCAAATTAGTTTGCAGTAATAATTAATAATTTTATATTGTTTACAAATGAATTTTCACAGTTTAAAATTTTAACTAGCTTTATATGAATGGCATAATATTGTATTTGTTAATTTCATATATAATATATGTGTGTGTGTTTATCTTTCATTAAAAAGCATCTCTAATATACTTGCTTTTTTAAATAAAAATATATTCACTCACAAATAAATAAATAAATAAATAAATAAATAAATAACAACAGCAAAACTAGAAATCACATACACTAGATTAACAATTTCAGAATTCTGAACATACTTTGATTTTCAGCATCCCAAGAGTAACTTGGAAAAGGACAACAGAGCCTTCATAGAAAAATAAATCCCAGATGCGTAACAGGATCTTTGTGTGCACAACACTTGCAAACAGGGTAAGGGACCAATGAAGGGTGATCAAAGAGAGTTCTAAGCATGTTAAGTGAAAGAAGTAGGTTAGCTACCTAGTTATCTTGAAATTTCTATGTACTCTGAGAGTAAAAATTATTAAAAGGAATTCAGTGATTATAAGCATTAGTAGAGAGTTACAGCAGTATAAAAGTTAACATTTCACTTAGCTTATTATTTGAAACATTTTTCAATATAATGATATTGCATAGCTTTTTAATTATTTGATATCTATATTAGCATCTCAAGTATTTATGTTATCATTATTACGCTATATATTATTATATATTATGCCCAAGCACTATTAAAGTTAATACAAATAATAAACACATTCACTATGCCATTCATTCTATATCTAAAATAAACAGAGCAACATCAGTTATAAGGCAAAAACATAAAAATTAAGCAATGGAACTGGGAATTATAAATCAAAACACATTGATGGAAACGTTTCATGAGCAATATTTTTTATGAAGTATATTGACCTGTAACATAGTTATTAAAAGTACAACAGCTAAAATAATTCCTCAGTTAGCCAAAAGGTTTACACTTAGGTTAGGCAAACCAAACAAGCATTACCTTCCTAAGAAAAGGCAACCATTGTGATGAACTTTTCTTGGGAAACTAACTTATATTTACATTGTAAATGCAGAAACCATGAAAATGGCTATGTAGCTGGTCTATTTGATAGGATTTGAACCTATTTCACCAACCAGCATTCAGTGGTTTATTCATTCCCACACAAGACCAATGATTTAAGATAAATTCTGACTAGATATAACAGTCAGGCAATTTTTAGTTGTTAATAATAGTAAGACTACATCATGAAGTTAGATATATCTAACATTTGCAATATAAACATATTTAAAATTATAGTAATAATTATAGATGGTTTATATAATATACTGTCATATTCAGAATAAATTTTGTATGAATAATAATTAATTCATCTTTATTAACAATATTTGAAGAACATCTTACATTAAATGGAAACTCTGTAAACAAAATATTATTTTGATTTTACTATGCAATACAAAAAATTAGTAAATGATTATGCAATATAATTATCAGCAATTAATTGAATTTATTAATTTTTATCATTTTGATTCAATTTAAAGAAAATAATGAAAACAGCATTTCTAAAAAATCAAGATTACTTTTTAAGCATTACTAACCAATGTCATGCTCTTTTAATACAGCATCCAAATCTGGCAACATGGTTGATATAAGTGATACTAAAACACGCTGATCAGCCTGTACACCAATTAATGTACTAGAATAATATGAAGCTGGTAAGAGATCTTCTACAATAGTACACATAAGCCAAAATGCATCCTCTTCTTCCAAAAATAGTAGTAACAAAGCTGCAATCTAAAAGACAATGTATGGGGGAAAGAAGGGGGAATTAATTTTGAATGTTGAAATGAAATTTAAAATTAGCAAATACAACATCAAAGGATTAAAAATCTAATGTTAAAAAGTTTTATATAGCATTAATTATATAAAGTATATGTAAAACAATAGCAGCCAGTATTAATGACATTGGAGCACTGCCAACTTGGCAGTCAAGGATATGCCATACTAGTACAGAAAATAACATTTCTTGAAATCACAACACGGTTACATCAGGATTATGAAATGTTATGAATATTCTATTTCACAAAACTAAAAAATTCTATGAACTTTTCTGCATATTGTTTATGCAATATTTGAACAACTAAAAAAACAGACAAATAAAAAGATAAATAAATCTGTTACATTTCAAAATAATTATTTAGCAAACATAAAGCTTTCTCCTGACAATACAATGAGTTGACATGAACATTTTTCACACTCTTATTTTTAATCTGCCACTGTAAGAGATTCTTATTACAAATATGCACTTCTTACTGAAACTTCTTTGCATCAATGGAACCAGGTTTGTACATTTTGAGTTTATTTTCCATAACAAATAGACCATTTAAAAAAAAATTTTTTTTTAATTTATCTATTTTATTTTTAAAATTTTTTTTTTGATGCAGTTATTCAGGTAAGCCCATGCTTTATCAAGGGTTGCAATGTATTTGCATTCATCTCCTACTAAATAGTTTCCATACAGAGTTCTACAAAATGCTCTGCATTGAGCCGCATGCCTCAGAAAACTGGTGAACATTATATTTTTTAACTTTAAGTTATAAATCTTGGTTTATTATTTTATTTATTGTTGCTATAGGTGTATTTAAAGACTGCATTCAATTTCTGTGCCAATGTATTTTCTCTTCTTATCAACAATTTAACTTATTAGAAACAGTAGGTACCTTTTTCAGGTATGTTTGAAGTCTTCTTTTCATGTGAAAGTAATGTTTCGAGGTTTTTTCCCTTTCCATATTAATGTTGCTTTTTTTTTTCCAACTTAGATATTTTAATACCATACATTTTACACTGTTTTCGAAATACAGAATAGAAATATTTCTCTTTGGAAAGTATAAAAGCATATCTTTCAATCCACAGCTTGTCTATGTGTAACATTCTAAAAGAAGAATTAATTTTCGAGTAACAGATGATAACTTCTCATTTCAAGTATTCATGCTGTTGCCAGAAATTTTTAGTTGAAAACATTTCCTTTTTTTAAAAAAATTCTTTATGAAAATTGTTACAAAAATGTGTAAACATCCTCTCTCTGCATTTTGCCAATAAAAGGTATTTTAGATGTTTTAAAATTCCTAAGTATTGACCTCTTTATATTAATCTTTTTAATTCTTATTTTATCTTTCAATATAATACAAGATATGGGAGGACAGTTATTCAGAAAACATCTCTTTAACTATTGGTGTCTCCGATAACATTCTCCAAGTGGCCAAGGTCATAGCTTCTAATTATTTTTTTATACAATTTTGCTAATGAATGATATTTAATAGTTACTCAGTGAAACTAAAATATACATTGCAAAATAAAAACAGCAGTTCTCTCCTTATAAATAAATGAGTACAGAAAGAATATTTTAACTTACAACACCAGTCCCCTGACAGTATCCAATATCAGGATAGAGCCATGCAAGTCCCCGTAAAATTCTCCTTAATCTTGGAATTCCTGTACTATTCATATGAGAAAAACATGCATTGCTAGGAAGAGTTCTTAGCAAATCCTGAAAATAAAAATGATAATAAAATAAATTACCATGATGATACCAATTAATTCCTGTTTTTCGAAAAATGAAACAAAAATTACTTTTGAGCTTTTAATATATCACTTTTTAGTGGTATTTTCACCTAAACAACAACTAAGAAAATAGCATTTACAAAATTTAAAATGCAGTAATATATGCATTAGCATATAGTGAATAAATCTATTTAAGCTTCATAAGGAAATCCCTTAATACTAACATTTCCTTGAAAATGATTGCACCAGAGCAATTATGATTCAAATAATTTTTACAAATGCTTGCCAAAAAGAATTACAGAAATACCTCCACTATATGAATAAATAAGTTCCTGACTGTAAATTTCCTAGCATGAAAACTGGTAAAGTAAGATATAATTGTTAATTCTAATTCTGCCTCTGATATGGTCTTATCATTGGAATGCTAAGTTACAATTAATTCTACACATATAAAAATACTGGATATTGATAAATTATATGCATTGTTTTGCAAAAGTTTCAAGAATTACTAAATGACCAGCTATGGTGTCATCTGTCACAAATATTACTATACGATTGTAGCATAACTTAAACTTGGATGCGTTTAAATGAATCACAAATATAAAAATCTGCAAATGTGGTATTCTTCATGTAATTGGAAAACTGGAGACAAAATATTCAAATCATTTAAATTTATTCTGTATGCAATATGATAATGATGTAAAGAAATACACACACTTACACTCCTTAAGATGCTATTAATGAGAACATTAATCATTGTCTGAGAGATGTTTGTTGTGCTAACATATAAAAAGCAGGGGTGTCCAACACCTAGCCCAATGTAAGTAGCAATGTGGCCTAAGAATTGAGTATGAAACACAAAAGGAATATCAAGTCTTGCTCAACAAAAGAAATATCAACACTGCATCATGAAGGGCATATCCTTATGTAGAGGCACTGAAGAGAACAAATGTTGCCAGCTAGCATTTGTCATTTTCATATGGGCCCAACACCTGGTGTGCTTATATGGGATGCCATTGGGTACACATTCTGATCAAGAGTTATTTTCATATCCCTGGTAATGTGAACAGCTACTGTTACACTTTTGACATGTTAAAGCCCATTGCTTTACTCTGTCTTCAACACATAATTGCATTTTCCCCGTGTTGTCCTGACCTTCTTGACACAAAGACAGTTTGACTGTTGCCTTGGCTAACACAACCTCCATATCTCTCACCCAATAAGAACATATGGTCATAGGTTGCCAAGAGACTGCCATGCCACCACTTGTCAGTGAACTCCTGCATAGACTGAAGCCGCAGGGAATGAAGTACCTGTATCTGTCATACAAGTCCTGTTTGACTTCATGTCCAGCCAGATCACAGCCATTTTTGCTGCCACAGATGACACCTCCGTGTACTGAATGCATGATTCATGCCCTAAACCACCAGCAAATTTAATCATGCCTTTCTCCAGTTACACTGTATATGTACAATAAATAAGATTCTGCTATTTTGTTTCTTTCCTGGTGTAGAAATTTTAATGCCAGCAGTGTACATACATAATACTAAGAAATAATATACAGGATGCTGTGATTAGTTGAAAGCCTTATCAGACTGAAAAATTTCTTTTCTTGACCAGAAAAATTACTTCTGCTAAGTAATTACAAATTAAAATGAATGATAAAGACTTTTAAATTTTTATATTATTAATAAAAAAAGATTATAGTGCCATACATCCATGAAACTAGTCCATTCATACAATTACAAACTCTGGTTGAATTGCCAACATTCAGCAGCCTTAAATACTCCTCCACAGGCAGGTTTGATACCATAATTACCATTTAATTAAGAGCAAAACTTAAAGATTTGAATAATGAAATATTTTTACATTTTTTTCTTGTTTTTGTTTTAATTCAATGTGCTAATATTTTAAAGGTTCCATTATGCTGTATAAAATACAAAAGGATTCAATGATTAAATTTAATTAAGAAGTGCTACTGCACAGAAATAATGTAATTTCTTTCTTCTTTTTTTTAAACAGAGAAAAAAGAATTTTCCCCCCTTACAGGACTGAGGTCATTTCAAAAAAATTTTTATTTTTAAGAGAAAGTTGACCGTTTATGAGCAACATGCAAAGAAATAAAATACAAAGCGATCTTTCCTGAATAAAAAATGATGACATACAAGCAAACATCATTTAATTTAAAACCTATACCAAACTAACTTGTTGTTTTTTTAAAGATTAATAAAACTTAATAGCTTTATTTCTGTGCACTAAATTCAACTATTCTTTCAATATTTTTTTAATATTATTTCTAATAAATCTTAAATGTCAGATTAAATTTAAATTGCACAGTAATGTTAAAAAAATCATATGAAAAACATAAATACTTTCAAAATTATCAGTTGCTAAGAGTTACATGAAAATATACAGTCAAAAGTCGTTAATTCGGACACCCATAATTCGGAATGATCTATAATCCGGACCTCAAAGATAAAAAATTTCTGCGCATGCGCCGCGTTGACACATGCGCATAGGCTTATACGCGTGCGCGTAAGACCTCTTACTACTGCGCATTTGCGTGTGCGCAAGCGCAGAATACGTTTTCGTGTGCGCGCTTTATGTATAACGGACAGTGTAAGCTAAAATTATCTAATTATCTATTTCAGTTAATGTTGATGATTGCGTTGTTCCCTAATTTTTTAATTGGATCCGGCTTATTATTTTTTGCAGACTGTAAGAGCAATACTATAAAAGTAAACTTGAACTTTCGATTATGTCAAATAGAATTTTTGATTCTGGAGCTCCCAAAGGATCGTACAAAACGAAAGTATGTTTCGATGTCCATCAAACAAAAAGTGGAATTGCTGCAAAAAATGGATAAAGACATGAAGAATGTGACAGAGAGGTTAGCGAAATAAAAAAAAATTTCGATTGACAAGTTAGTCAGTATTCTCGGCACAGCAATTAACAGGACTTGAACAGCGGAACTTTGAAAGTGAACAAAAAATTATATCTGTTTATAGAATTAAAGAGAAAGTATTATCACATAAAACGAAGCAACTTAAACAACTTACATTGAAAGAAATGTTTAATAAAGTAAACAAATAAATATTAAGCTTTTTTTGTAAATTTTGATACCCTTTAGATCATAATTGTTCTTTATTTCATAAATTACGGTTTCATATTTTTAATTTTAGAATTTCTGCATGCCATCTTACGCGATTTAAACTGATGATCTATAATCCGGGAAAATCAATAATCCGGAATCGCCGAAGTCCCGACGAGTCCGGATTAACGACTTTTGACTGTATTATAATTACATAAACAACATTTTAAATATCTGTCACTGCAAATGAAAAAAACAATTACCTTTTCAATTTGTTTTGAAGTCATAACATGATCATTTGAGCTAGCTTTCACAACATCTTTATAAGTTAAATCACAGGACAGTTTTTTCTTCATTGCACCAGAAAGACGCAACCATAACTGTGGTCGCAAAGAATGTGGAATGCCTTGACGAATCATATTAGTCAGTTTTTCAGATCGAGGTAAATAAGGCTCCACCTTTAAGGGAGGAAAAATGATTAGATAATATTTTTAAAGTTTAATGTATTTCTAATTGAATAAAGACTTTTTTTTTTTTTTTTTTCAAGTAGAAATACAAATTCTAGACACAAAATTTCATCATTTAAAGCGTTATAACAGAAGAAGATTTGGATTTTTTCAGTTACAGAATAATTACATCAAATAGTTTTCTCTAAACCAATAGATGCAGCCGACTTAATATTTTTGATGAGAAAGCCTACTTTTATCATCATTTTATTTTGACAGCAGTAAAATTTTTCTAAACATAATATGTCTCTTTGATTAGTTATTTCAATAAATAAAGGACAGAAAAAAATGACACACTTTAAAAATTCTTATTAACATTACTTACTTTGAAAATAAGAACAATGATATAAAAAATTACAACATATTTAATTTAATGGTGATCAACAGACAATATTGGCATACATAAATTTTTCTGTAGAAAATTGTTTGATGCATGGTATTTTATAATAGAAAAAAAAATCTATGTCATTTATTTTTATATGAGTAAAACAAAAGTATATAAAACAGTAGAAACAGATGTCATGAGAATAATAGAATTGCAAAATAAATACACAATAGGAAACTCTTAAGGGTGAACAAATAAGAGAATGTACTTGTATGGCAGATCTATTATGATTTTAATTCCTTGGATTCCCTGTTCTGGAAAACAATTTCAAGTATTTATGCAGTTCCTTTAGAATATAAGAATATCTTAATGGTTGACAGTATACGGAAAATGATATTTATTTGGTGGCATTTCAACATAAAATATTATATATATTTAGGCAAATGTCTAAGGAAACCAATCAAATGACAAAATAAATTTACAGCAATAATAGCCACATTTAATTACATTGAATATTAATGATGTTACTAATACTTCCAGAAATTACATCAAATAAAACAAATGTAGCTTCTGATCAATGACATTAAATGAAAAAAAAATTGTACCATTTTGCAATTTTATAAGTTAACTGATAACTAACAGTTCAGCAAACATCTACCATTAAAATGATCCAGAAAGCTATATAGGTCAAGCAGCCAAACAGGAAAGTCGGCAAACACTGGTAGTTCAGTTTGGACTTCGAATCCCAGCGAATGGGCACTTTTGTGTTTTTTCTCATGTGTAACGGATATACGAGCCAGTTATGTGAGATAAAGTAGTAATAAAAAGATATAATTAAAACAACTATAATTTTAGTTATGCCACCTAAAAAATAAATTACTAGATAAAAACAGTAGATTTGAATACTATATCATCATTATTTACCTTGTCCCAAGTAAGATCTCCCACTTCATTATTATGAGTAAATTCTAAATATGCAATCCATTGTAGACGATGCTGTGGATCTTCAACAAATGGTATACTTAAAAGTTTGCTAGAATTTTGTTCTGGTCCATCTGTAAAATATTTTCAAGCATTTCTTTTATAAAATTTCAATAAATAAATACGAAACATTTCAGTACACTGATAGTACTTGTATCAACAGCTTACCTTCTTCATCAACACGAAAACCAAATTCATCAAACCTATAATCAGGGTGGCATTCAGAATCTTCAGGCTGTAATAAACAATATCATCTGCACAAAATAATCTTACAATTTTTAGACATTTTTTACCATCAGTATCGAAAGCAGTCTGTGGATAAACAGACAACTTGAAATTAAACAACTCACAAATCACTTGAGATTAAAATCAGCTATGTCTTTAATTCCCAAAAAGAAAAGAAAGGAAACTTTCATGGTATTTTAAGATTAAAATGACCACAACAAGCACTTCGGCAAAATTCAGTGGCATTTAATTTGGTGAAAACTAGAAAACACTATGCCAACCTTAAAAAAAAAAAAAATAAATAAATAAATAAAATAAAATAAATAAATATAAAACTACTGTCATACACTACAACATTTAATGCATGCAATGCTGAAGTTGTGCATGATAGCAAATTTGTGAAATTCTCTGATTCTTAAAAAAACTCCCCAAAAATTGCACAAATTCAACATTATGTACAATAAATATTATACATACATACTATATTATGATACAATACTGCTATTACAAATTTATGCTATTATTATTACAAGTTTGTTAATTCCAGTTTGCTAAACTAATCTTCTGATTTTAGTAATTGGCTGAGGTGGTTACTTTAATATTGAAGTAGTACTTTTAGAGATGCAAACATAAGATAGACTGACACAGTTTTAAATTGTTAGTCACTCGGTAAAAAAACATTTGCTAAGAATAAATTTTTTTGTGTTCGCATTGTTTATGTATAGTTCTTCGAAGGCCTTTATATTATTCCTTTAACACCTTTGTGTGTTAACTTTATAGTTATTCACTATTCTAATAGAGGAGATTCTAGCAATTTATGAATGCAGTAATTAACCTCAATTTTGAATGTAAACAAACAAAATTCCAACAGTTTTCACAAGCCAAATTTAATAACAAATTTTTCTTATATGTAGATACAAATGAATGTTTATAACATATTCTGATTAATGAAGCCAATTAATTTTATTATCAATAATAATTTTATTATCAATAATAAAATTAATTTGCTTCTTTGCAAAAATTCTGGATAGCTTCAAAGATATCCAGCATTTTTGCACCACTGATATTATAAATAATATATATAATATTATATACTAATATTTAATATTTTATATATTAATCTTTCAAAATTTTTTGTTTTAAAAAATGCTTATTTTTGTTTGTGCCTCATGATATACTGATATCTTTTAATATCTTAAATTTATATAGTAAATACTGTATATATCCAAATAAACTGAAACCAAAAGAAAAATCTTGTAACATTCAAACATGTCATCATTAGGGAATCCTGGGATTAAGAAAAGTGTCATTTATGTGAAAATGCATAAACACCAGATGAGTAATGTAAAAAATTACAACTGATTTAATTTTTTTTATATGCTATATTCTGTAACTTGTAGATATTGATTACCTAACTAAATAATGAGTGATCTTGTTCTTTCAAACTTCTGCTGGAATGACTGACACAAGTTTGGTGAGATTTTTGCCATATTTCATTGTTTACAAAAGTTTATAATGGAGTATGAGACTTTGCTTCATTTATGTCTGAAATGCCCTTTTTCTTTTGAAATCTCATGAAATTTAAACACATGCACTTGATATTCAAGTTGACAATAAATAAGATGACTATAATCTTAGACCAGAAACTTTCTATTCTATTCATTTGCCTTTTCTACCATGAAATGCAATTTTCATATGGTCAGTTAACCCGAATTTGACATTTTCTGAGATTTCTGGATAGTCATGCTTTTACTGTAAATATCTGCAGATAAATTTTTGCTACATTTCTTACCAATATCAGAAAACAATATTTGCACTTACATGTTTCCATACATTTGTCAAAATAATGGTTAAATAGTAAAATAGAATTACCTGAGCTAGAGTGGCAAGTAGATCTTGCGGCCACATAGAAGGGGTGAGTGCTGAAAATGGGCCACCAGGAGCAGGTGAATAACCTTGGCCACTGGATGGTGATACAAACAAGTTTGCACGAATGCTAATAGATTCACTAATGTCACCAGCATACGGATCATCTTCATCTTCAGACAAGGTTTCAACTAAGTGAACAAATATATCGAAATGAGCAAAGCTTAAAAAGAGGGAGAGAGAAAGGGGGAATATAATATAACTAGAATATGAATATATTCTCTTTCAACGACTTAAAAGTCATTGATGATAGAAGGGAAGATGATAAAAAGTTTATTTCTCTCATGCACAAATGACAATCTATTAATAAAAATGTATCAATGAATGTATTCAAGTTCACAGTATTTGCTATATTATAAAACTGTAAACTTATCTTTAAATGATTTCAGGATGAAAAGAAAAAAAATGTTCATTAATGTCTTCGATTTAAAAATATACAAATGAAAGCAAAATATTTTGAACCTCTTAATTAATTAAATTAACAAAGCATTCTGTGCATAAAATTTGGCCACACTAAATAAATAATATGCACACATACAGTAGATGCAAGGATAAAAATAACAATTAGAGACTTCTATTCTCAAGGCTTTAGTTAAAATGAGAAGTTATTTAACCATAAATAAATATATTATTTGAAAGAAACTACTGAAAACACAAGATAAAATATTTCTTTTAAGATTACAAACAGTTAACAGATATTTTTTATTTCAAAATATACAGACTCTGTCATACTAAAATATATGATAAATACAGAGGCTCGCATTTTTCAGTTTCATTTGCAAATATCAGTTACCAAATATTAGTGAAATGACTTTGTATTTATGTATACTATCGACCATCTTTCTTAAAATCTGCTTGTTTTTTAAATAATTATTCGGCATGTTTTCGACAAAAAAAATTATTAAAAACGTTTTGAAAATGAACTCGCATAAGTATTCAAGCACTTTGAATAGCCAGTTTATATTTAATAAAAACATGAAAATAATGAGACATCTAATTCTTCATTATTTAACTGCAATTTTAATATGCTTTGGTACGAATTTAAATAATGCTTTTGAGTAAGAATGGTACATTTTCTAGTCCTCCATAACAATTCCTTTTAACTCACTGAGTGCCACGGCCAGCCATCCGGTCATGAGAATTTTTGTTACTTGGCATATACTAGCTTATAATTTAAAATATTTTGCTTTCTTACTTTCATTAATAACATAAATGCCATCTTAATGAATGTAAGTTTATGAAAATAGAGACTAAAATAGGTAAATATACAAATTTAGATAATAAAAGCTCTTTAGATATAGGTCTTCATGACAGATCCAAAAATCTGGGCTGCTCAGAGGGTTATTAAAGCATTTAAAGAAATGTCATTTACTTAGTCTTTTTTCCAATTTCCTCCACATATGTTCAATAAGACTTAAAGTCAAAGGATATGAAGGAGAGCTGATAAATTCAAGATAGTTGTAAAAATCCACAAAAGAATGTTTAGAACTTAAATATATTTTGCATTTCAAATATCCTTGCAGATGCTTTCAGGTTTTTATTACATATACTTATATATTTATTCTGATCCATATTACTTTATATAAAATGCAAATTTCCCATACCAAAGGCAGCAAAACATACTTAAACTATTACACTTTTACCAACAGTCAATAAATTTTCCAGATTCAGTTCTTTATTTCGCTTTCACCCCTCACAATAATGTAATCAACCGACTCAAATATATTAAATTTTGAATCCTCTGCAAATGCAGTATATTATTTCAATATGAAAAGTTTTTGCTTATTATGAAATTTGTGAACAACAGGTGTATTTTCATTGTTTTCTTGATGATAAAGATTTTTCTTGATGATCGCCTATTGTATCCATGTGCCCGATGACTATTCTAACATTTTCAGGCTAAGATTTACTCGAAGCCATTCCTCTAAATCTGCTGCAAGTTTTATAGCCCTAATTTTTGGGTTTTATCTATCTTCTCATAGGGTAATATTCAAGTCTTTTGTATTAACCTGAAATATAGTCCAGACTTTAGGGAATTTTGAAAAGTTCCATGTAATTTTCATTGTTTAATTTACCAAAGATAGTTGAATGCTTTGCATCAAGGATTTTTTATATATATATATATATAATTTTGAATACCTCTAGCATCTTTAAAAATGTGAATAGTCAAATTTTAAACAAAATTTGCTATTAATTTGCAGCAACTCGCCCTGTTCACTTCAGATATGGAACTGTTAATATATTTTCAAAACAATGAATAATTTCTAAATGTTGATAATTTTTGTGATTTATTTTTATTTAAAACAAAAATATATATATATATATATAAAACAAGAAACATGTTCCAAAACATAACAAAACTTTTAAATGTCCAAATTATTGACTTATCACATTTGGAATAAATCATTTTATTGCAAAGGATATTTATTTTATAACAAGCAAGTCTTAAAACAGAGAACAAAGTAATATACTAAGAAGTATTTTTGAGGCTATGATTCAATACTTAGTACCAGAACTAAGCAAAAAAATAAAAAAATAAAAAAAAGTACATGTGTCCAAAAACAAATGTGAGCCACTGTAAATGCATATGAGTGCATACACTTTTAGAACTCAAGAATTCAATAACATTTGTTTATTTATACATGTGATGGGTATAAAAATTTCGATGTCAATAAAGAGCGATAAATATATACTATATAAGTATGTATGAATATGAAAAGAAAAATAATTAAATCTTAGACACATCAATTAAGAAAAATTCATAATAACCTGTTGTATTCTTTCCACTGTAGCCCTCAGGAGATTTTCCAAACACAGCTCGTGCGAATTCCATTATATGATGTCTTTAAGGATAGTTGACATATTAGATAATATACAGGATTCCAAATGCACTCCTACGAATATTAAGACGGAAAGAAGTATAAAGGCTTTACATCAGAAGGCATATGGATGATATTAATGAGTTAAGAAGCTTATGAAGTATCTAGTTATAAAGAATAAGTTTTATAAACTGATTATAGGTTACATATATTTCAATTTCAAAAATCGAAATATTCCTTCACGCTAAATTTATTTTGAAGGTGGCAATGTTGATAATCACACAAACCCAAAAGATAAATTTATTTCATCGTGATTAAATATAATCATTTGTAAACTGGAGAAAAAGTTCAAAATGATACTAAGTTCAATTAACGGAACTGAAACACACTATTTGTTTTCAAACAGCTGGCAGACACTATATTTTACCAGTTACGGTCTGACAAAAGTCGGTCTTTAAATGCCACGGTGACATTTCCTGCATGGCTTGATAATTGAAGACATTAATAAACAAATAAATTTCAGAATACAGTAACTAATATTTATATAGTGAAATGCGATTTAGGAATATTAATTTTATGATTTTCTGATATGCAATGTAAAAAAAGAGGCAGTTTCGTTTTTATTTTATTTGGTTATTTATTATTATTATTATTATTATTATTATTATTATTATTATTATTATTATTATTATTATTAGTTCAAAGGGGCTTTGTGCCTGAGAGACTATTGTTTTTGTTTCGGCATTCTGTGTTACAAGCGTTTAGACGTCAAACCTCCCTTTTGCTCATCTCCGGGTTTCGGAATGACAGGGAAAAAGGAAATTTCGTCCAATCCCTCACAAATGCTCATGTTCGAAAACCGCGTATCACGTGAAATGCTAACGAATATGTGTTAGTGGTGCTATATTTAGTTAGCTTAGTTTTCTTAAAAATAAATTGGCAATTTCATTCAATATACTGTGTAAGATTAATTGTGTATAAAATTTCCGTTTGTAAATTGTACAAAAGTTTGTCTAAATGCAAATATTTCGCATATTTATATTATCCAATATGAGCAGGCGATCCCATGCCAGCGGGTGACTGCATTTTGGCTAATTAATTGTTAATTACGGCTAAAGTGCAGAATCGCCCACTTATTTGTTTGGCGTTTGTTTTGCGCTTTTTACAAGAGTAAGAAGAACTCGATTTTTGTCAATTTTCTTTGACTTTTTAAGTGAAAATATGTCGATGTGTACATGGATAAAGTCAAGGGAGTGCACAATGTCATTTTTGTGCAATTCTGGGATGTTTTTTTAAGTGAAAATAGGTCGATGCGTACATGGATACCAAGTATGTGCAATTTTTAAAAACGCGCCAAGCAGTAGGCGATTCTGTACTTTCCCTGTTAATTACATTAATTTAAATCTCAGGTTCAAATGCGGTTTAGCCCACTGCTTGGCGATCGTTTTTCAATGGGCAATAAACGCGCCAACATGGCTAACCCGATGTTTTGAAGCTGTGTTGTTATTCTGTTGCCACTAAATGTTATCGCCCTGTGTTATATTTAAAGAAATTAAATATTGAAAAATTTGCATAAATGTTTCTCGCATTGTGATAAAACAACGGTACCTAGAGCCATCAAATTTTGAGTAACGTACGTTTGCAACCTAATATGGGCATCTGGGAGCCCAAACTTGGAATATGGAATTTTTTTTATTTTCTGATTCATATTTTATAAAACTTGAACTAATTTTGAGTAACAAACTCAAATATTTCAGAGCGAGCAACGGCAATACAGTACAAGAAAAAAAAAAAAAATTATGTGCAGAGCGCAAAACTGTGTATCGGAAATTTAAAGCTATACTCATTTTAAAATTATTTTGCGATATTGCTGTTGAATTGAATTTTAAGTATAAAGAACATGATATTTGATAAAGGAAGGTAACACACAAAACGTTAATAAAACGCCCCTTTGGGCATAATGTAAAATCTGAAAGCTTTCATTTTTTTTTTTTTGAAATTTTTACTTGTTAATTTGAGCAGTTAATTCTGTTGCGGTTTGAATGTTCTTATGTGGTGGCTCTTTTCTTTTAGTTTTGATTTCCTTCTGGAGGAGTGCCTACCAGCGGCTGAGCGGTAAAGTCACTGAACACCGGTAGTTCGGTCCGAGGTTCGAATCCCGCGAACGGGCTGGCTGCATGGGCGCTTTCGTGGTTTTCCCCATGTGTAACATGCATACGAGCCAGTTTCCCTTAGAATGTCCTCCACGAAGGCATCTCTCCCCTTAGGCAGATAGCCCTCGTGTGCTTTGCCATAATTAAATACACCACCACCACTACACCACCCTCTGAAGGACAGCTTTCAGGTCATTAGCTATAACCGAGGCCAGACTGTTGTTTGACCAGACTTTCTTAATATATATATTGTGAGAACAAGTCCTGAATTTGTTGAGGCGAGTAATGGCTACAAAAATTTAGATACGAAAAGTCAGGCCTCCTGAAGTTCACTAGAATTCGCAGAAATTCCAGTTTCAGGAAGTGATTTTATATTGCAGCCACATCAAATTTTATCATATAAGAAATGAGTAGTAAAAGTTTCGCAGTAGTATAGGAGTAGAAAGACACATATTTGTTTCATCAATGTATTTGTAGTGTAATGCTATATTACATGTATACGAAATATCTGAGTATCTGAGAAAATAGTCGTATCTCAAATGTCGTTCAACCTTTTCACGTCCAAGAACCGTTTACCAAATTACAAATACATTCGCGGTCGCTACTTTTTGGTTAATTATCTAACGCCATGTAAAAATTTAATTGTTTTTGATTCCTTACTTATAAAATAATGCGATCTGGACTGCAGAAAATTCTTAAGAATGAAGTTAATCATACTCAGAAATACATTATTGATGTAATTTTTGGTTATAGTATACGTTATAGTTAATATGGAATCCTTAATATATATATATATATATATATACAAAATATGTAACAAAGTATAAAATTACAAGATACCTGAAAATAGGTATAATAATTTTTTATTTAACTGGTATTGTTTTATATTTATGTAATTATTTTGTGTATTATTTTGTTTCTATATATTTTGTTATTAAGATCCAATAATCAATAGCTATATTTTGAAACATAAATCAAAGAAGTAACTAGGTATGATTCTGGTACTTAATTTGGAATGAACTTTGCAAATTAAAAGAGAAAATAGTGGTATATTATTTGCAGTTCTCAATTTTCAAAACATATCATTTGGAGCGTTTAATTTTATTCATATATTTAATCTGTTACTGACATTTCAATTAACCAAATCCCCCCAAAAAATCAGCCCTAGTATTAAACTTAAAATTAAATTCATCAATATGAGGAATTATTACAGTTTACTACAAAACGCATTGCTTTGGTTCACTATAAACGGTGTATCCCTTATCAAATTGTTGCCGACACATATCACCGTGTATTATTTTTAAAGAGATAAAATAATGACGATTCTCATTGTATGAATGTATGTTTTTCGCGTTTTAAAAAAAACGAGGCTACCTACAGCTATTAAATTTTGAATATTATAGTCCTTCATCCAAACATGTACACCTGGAAGCCCGAATTTTGAATTTCTAGTTTGTTTTATCATCTATTTCATATTTTGTATACTGCAATGAATTTCAAAGGGAGCAGTGGCAATAATGCTCGAAACAGAACACTTTTATCTCAGCGCATGAGAGTGCTGCCGATCGTAAAAAGTGTAATATATTTATTTATCTTTTAATTTTAATTAACAAAGTCGTCTCTATGAAAGTAATGTGTTGCCGTTGCTAGAAGTAAAATAATTCTTTTATCTTCCTCACGTCAGCGTGTTGCTATTCAGTAAAGCCTAAGGTTATCACACATGGCTACAGTTCCTGGTAGAAGGGACATTTCTGAGAAACGAGATTCTGGTAGTACAGGTTTAAACTCGAGGATTCCTAGAAAAAAAAGAGCCCCCTGAAGCAAAGTCCCGCCTAGCTACGGAAACAATGTTTCGGCTACGCGGAATTTTATCAAACCTCACAGAAAATGTCTCGGCTAAACCTTTGTTCTGGGTAGAGACAACCAATCAGATGAAAGTTCTGCATCTGAAGCATCACATGATCCCTATCTGAGCGATAATCGATTGGTATTTGGCGTTCTAGTCTTTGTAATGAGTGAAAATGGTAACTTAGCTACGTGGGTTTCCTGGAAATATGCGGGTTCTGAGAATTGTCCCTTTCGACGTCAAGTCCCGCGTAGCCGAAACATAATGTGATTGGGACCTAAGATACTTTCATATTTAATCTTGTAAGTTACTGAAAAATAAACTAAGCGTTCTAAAAGCAACAAGCCTAGTTCTTGACAGCATTTTTTTTACTACTTTCTGATATGATTGATTTAAACATTTTTAAAATCATGACATGTCTAATTAGACGTATTCAATATTTTTATGAAATTGTATTAACAGACTCATGAAAATCCTTACGTACTTTGTCTTTTTTATGATAACTATATTATGCGGCTAGTTTTTAAAAAAATAATGTAGCGAATATAAATATGCTGTTTTTAAATATATTGTGATTTTGCTGTTGAACTGAATTTTATATCGTGTAAGTTAGATGAACGTGATACTTAATAAATAACACATAAAAAATTAATTATGAAAAAAATTGTTAACCATCTTACTAAGAAAACTGAATACTGAACAAACTGGAAAAAAACTAAATATTAAAATGTATGCCAACACTTAGCACTGCATCTAGAGCTTATATGCTGCTATTCAGCTTTTAAAAATGTTGTGGTTTTAGTGTTGAACTGCATGGGGCGTAAGTGCAAAGAAAACGATGCTTAATAATAAAGGTAAAAAGTCAAAAAAAAAAAAAATCTGAAAGCTTTCTGATTTCATATTACGCCCATCTTTAGAATTTCCGATAGACAGTCTCGTCCACTGGAGATAAAAATGTTTTATTCTCTAAAGTGTTGCCATTGGTTGCTTTGAAATCGTTGGGTTTCTTATTCCAAAACTCATAAATGCTTTACGAAGTATGAAATAGATAATAAAACAAATTCCAGATTTGGGCTTCCAGATGCAAGTATTCCGTGGAGGATTACGTTTGGCTCTAGGTACCGTTTTATCACAATGAGAGAAACATACATACATTTATGCAGAGATTCTTCATTTTTTAATTTCTTTAAATATAATACAGGCCTCTAATATTTGGTGGCAACACGCAAAATGCCAAAACGAAATTAACAGTCCTTCTGCACAAATTGCCCTTTTGGGCTAAAAAAAAACCCGGTTAGCAGGAATGAGTACAACAGCAGACTAGTAGACTGCGTGCTCAGCGAGAGCGTAAAAGACCTAAACAAACCCTTTTGGCTGACCATTAAAATCAAAAATCTTTTTTTTTTTTTTTTTTTTTTTTTTTTTTTTGAATACTATAAATTTTTTGAGGAGCCCCCAAGAAACTTTTTTGCATAGGTGCCCAAGAGCTCTAGTTACGACACTGCCCAATCAGTGGCGTAATAATCATTTTTAATTCAAATGTTCGTTAAGTTTCGTAAAAACGATATTGATGCTGTTAGATAGTAATTACTTTGCTTGCAGCTAGATGCAGACTGACTAGCTAGACAAGTGCACGGTATTTGTGCTGCGACTCTCTCTCGTCACTTGCCACCGACTATGTAGCATCAATGTCTCTAATCTAATTTAATCTTATAAATAAATAGTAATTTAGACACAATAACACGCAGAACAAATACTAATTCAGAAGTCAAACGACAAAAATCAGCGTTATATTTTCAAAATTTTCACGGAAAATATAACGCTAATTTTTGTTGTTTGACTTCTGAATTAAATAGTAATTTATCTATGTTTGACAAGTCAACATATACAACATGGTGTCAGAGTTAACCATGCTCACTAATTTAATGCATAAATTAATATTTTAAGGATTACGTGCAGTTGAAAAACTTGGAATCAAAAATGGCGCATAACCTGCCCGTTGTCACCGTTTGACGCTGGATCGAACCCTTCTGAAACTTGGAGACACTGGAAAGAAGACTTCGAGGGCTACATCGAGGCATTAAGATATAGCCAAGAGTCGGAAAGACTCTTCGCCAAAGTCGGAAAGTCGTCACCGTAAACATGTCGAAAATTGCGCTTTTTCGACATGTTTACGGTGACGAATTAAAAAAGCAATATCGATCGTTTGATTTGAAGCCAGAAGCGGGAGGCAGTGAAATGTCATTGAAACAAGTACTACAAGAATTCGACAAATATTTCGCAGATTATCAAAATGAGATTTATGCATCATTCACGTTTCTGGAAATAAAACAAGAAAAGGAGAGAAATTCACGGACTTTTGCTCAAGGCTACGATGTGCAATTATGAGCAAGCGCAAGATAGAATGCTCAGTGATAAAACTGTGCAAGGCCTCTCAGATAAAGCGTTACAAAAACGCTTATACGAGAGACAAATAGAGCGAAAAAGACGCTGTAGAATATCATCAGTGAATGCAAGGCGGCCAAACATAGCAAAGCACATGCCACTGAAATGAGCGAGAACACGTCCTCAGAAAAACAAACATCGATCTAATCCCGCACACATAACGCAAGTAAAAGACTGCAAGCGATGTGGGAGGAAACATGAGCCAAAGGTGTGCGCCGCGTTTGGAACTGTCTGCCGAAAGTGCGATTGTGAAAACCACTGGGCAAAAATGTGTCGCGCCAAACCAAAACAGAGAGTGCACGCCGTTGAACGTCCGGAAGATAGCGACTCGGAATGTATTTACCTAGGGGAAGCAAAAACTGCTGATGCGGTGGATTTAAATAAAGCATCAGTCTGGTACCTAAAGATCTATGTAAATAAGAACGAAGTGATCTTCAAATTAGACACTGGAGCTCAAGTTAACATTATACGCAAGTGTGAATTGTTAAAGGGGAGTAAGAAACCAGTAATAAAGAAAAATAAACAGCAGTACTGGATTATAGTGACAACTAGGTACCAATACTAGGTGAGTGCTACTCTACGTGTAAAACTAAAAAATTGACAAAAAAACTCTCAAATTTCTGGCAACCACTCTGGAATCATCTCCTATTTTGGGTCTTCAGGCTTACCAAGACTTGTGTCTCATTGAAAGGGTGTATCAAGTCAAGCAGGAAAAGAAACAAAATGAAGAGACACCAGAGCAAGTGATACGGGAATTTTCAGATGTGTTTACTGGTGTGGGAAAACTAAATCACACAGTAAAAATAAACATAAAAGAAGATTTCACACCTCATGTTGCAGCACCGCGTAAAGTTTTGCACGAAAAAGTAAAGCAGGAGTTAAACAGAATAGTTGAAACTGGCATGATAGCCAAAGTTGATGAGCCTACAGAATGGATGAGCAACATGGTTGTGATAAATACGCCAAAGAAATTGAGAATTTGTCTAGATCCAAGGCAGCTTAATGAGGCTATTCAAAGACCTTACTATCCATTTCCTACACCAGAAGCCCTTATGACTAAACTCCAAGGATGTAAAATATTTACCATTTTGGATGCCAAGAATGGGTTTTGGAAACTACCCCTTGATGAGGAGTCATCATACTTGACAACTTTTACAACGCCCTGGGGAAGATTCAGATTTTTGGTTTTTCCTTTCGGGCTGAACAATGCATCTGAGGAATTTTAAAGAACAATGGAGGAAATTTTTAGCAATGAGAATGAGATAAATAGATATTTTGATGATTTAGCCCTAGGATCGTCGTCTATCGAAGAACATTGCAAGTTGTTGCGGAAGACACTTACGATAGCCAGAAATGTTAATCTAAAATTTAACATCGAGAAGACACAGCTATCTCGGATCCTTGTGACTTATTTAGGACATGTACTGTCTGATAAAGGCATTGCACCTGATCCAAAGAAGATCCAAGCGATTGAAAAATTTGCAGAACCAAAAGGCCGAGAAGACTTGCAGCAATTTCTAGGAATGGTGACATATTTAACAAAATTCACACCTCAGTTGTCAAGTCTAACACATTCGTTAAGGCAACTGTTGAGAAAAGACAGCGAATGGTTATGAGATGAAAACATCCAAAGAAACTGTAAACACCTGAAACAGATGATTGTGCAAGCCCCGTGTTTACAGTATTTTGATGAAAGCGAACCTGTAACTGTGTCAGTAGATGCCAGTAAATATGGAATTAGAGCGGTTCTCCTACAAAATAATCAACCTGTGGCTTTTGGATCAGCATCATTGATAGAAACGCAGTAAAGGTATGTGCAGATTGAAAAAGAACTCTTAGCAGTTATATATCGGTTAGAACATTTCAACTACTATACGTACGGAAGACATGTAACAGTGCAGACTGATCACAAATCATTACTAGGCCTTAGTAAGAAACCTTATGATTCAATCTCACCTCATCTACAGCGCATGCTCCTCAAACTGAACAGGTATGATTTGAAATTGGAATATGTCCCAGGTAAAGAATTGCTAATAGCTGATGCCCTATCCAGAGCACAGTCAATTGTTGACACCTTCAGCCAAGAACCTACTATTGATGTAAGTCTATTAACACAAGCCTCTCCAACAAAATGGCAGGAAATCGTAAAAATGACAGAAAAAGATCCTGAATTGTAAGATGTATTATTTCACATAAAATATAGATGGCCAGATAGAAGCAAAACAAGGCCAGCAGCACAACCTCACAGGCATTGCAAAGAAGAGCTTTATACGACAAAATATGGAATAATTTGTCGAGGACAACGACTAGTTGTACCAGCATCTCTTAGGAAAGAAATTATGAAAAAATTGCATGTGTCTCACAAAGGTATAGTTTCTAGTAAAGCTAGAGAATATTTTTACTGGACTAACATCAACAAAGATGTGGAAGAATATGTTTCCAAATGTGCGATATATCAGGAATATCCCTCTTCTTCTATTTTAAGACCTTTTCTTCAAGAAAACTTCACTCAGTTTCACCAATTTCGTCATGCACTTCCAGGGAAACTTTAAGGGGAGTTGGAACCCCAAAATCTTCAAAAAATTGTGATTTCGGATTTTTGCATTTTCAAATTCTCTACACTTTTATCTTTCTAAAAATACCATTCTTTAATCTCTATGAAAATTAGAACTGTAAAAAAATCTAGTTTTAATTTGTCATCTACTGCTTTGATCAAATAGGATTTTTACATAAAAACGTGTTTTTCTCCAAACGTGACTTTTTTATACTCGATGTACCTTTTCTCAGGAACTACTGCTCAGAAGTATCTAAATTTTTTATGGCTTATTTATTAGGTTCCCTAATATTTACTGAAATGAGCTTTGTAATAAACTTAGAAAAACCTTTTTTTTTTTAAAATTTTTTTGTGTGAGAAAAGTGCTAAATTTTACTATGCCTAACAAAATATCTTGTAATTTACTCTAAAATTCAAAATGTTTCAAAAGCTCATTTCAGTATAATCAGATAGGTATACTTTAATTATAGAAAATATTTCAAGCTTGTATCTACAGCAGATTTTGAGAAAAGGTACATTGAAAATGGCCAATTTAACATTGTCGGTATAGGGGTTTCTGATACCCCTTAGGAGCCGGAAAGAGCTAACTTTTAGCTTGTATGCCAGCCTAAATACCAGCATCCAAGTCCAAGGTTTGTGCTGCTGCCCTCTCTCGTCACTTCCGCCGACTAGCATCCATGTCTCTAATCTAATTTAATCTAATAAATAAATAGTAATTTATCTATGTTTGACGAGTCAACATATACAACAGCTGACCCTTCTAGCTTTACCACCAAAATTTGCGTTAGTGTTATCCTCACAATAGGCAATAATTTTATTGCTCAAATTATTCTTTTTTAAATTAGTACTTATTGAATCAGAAATTGTTTATGAAGTTTCACCCGGCAATGAAACAAAATCTAATATTCTAATTTTATTTTCTGTTTCTGGATCAAAAAGTCTAACAACTGTGCGAAACAATTTTAAATCTTTGTGGTTGGAATCATCATAATATATGGATATAAATGTACATTTATGTAATTCTTTCTGCAATTGTGAAAACAAATATAGTGAAAAAACATTCCAAATAATTGCTTCGGTTTTTGGTCTTTGTACATGCAAATTTTTTGCCATACAATGTTTTGATCATTTGCGACTTACAATCAATTGATCTGAAACTTTGATTGTGGTTTATTATGTGGAAAGAAAATAGTCCTTCAGCTAATACTGATAGTGAAGAAAGAAGAGATTACTGAAAAAGCAAAACATTTTGATTGACAAATTAGTCGGAATTCTCAACACAGCAATTGCAAAAGACTTGAACAGTGGAACTTTGCAACTGAACAAGAAATTAGGTTGTCTATAGTATTAAAGAAAAAGTTATTAGAACAAACAAACAAACAAAAAAAAAAAAATAAAAATAAAAAAAATAAAAACGAAGCCACTTAGACAACTTACATTGAAAGAAATGTTTAATAAAGTAAACAAATAAATATTAAGCCTTTTTTTTTGCAAATTTTGATCATAAATCATAGATCATAAATCACGATTTCATATTTTGCATTTTATAATTTTTATATGCCATTTTACTAGATTTAAACTGATCATCTAATATCTGGAAAAATCCGGATCGCCGAAGTCCCGACGAGTCCGGATCTCAGACTTCTTGTAGACATATGTATGTATTTTTGACAGAGTCAGTATTTTCGAATTTTCAATCATAATATATTTTCTTAAAAATATTATTAAAAGTGGATAGTTGATAAAGACTGAAAGTGAATAGATATTGCCTTAGGATTTCAGTTCTTTAATTTCTTGTTTTCATTTTAATTTCAGGATTGCTACCCTTGGCGTCTGAAGAGTATAACACTTGGTAAATGAACCGCCTCTATTCAACATTTTCTACAATATTGTAAAATTTGTTCTATCAAAGAAACTTAGAGAAAGGGTGAGCAGTTTGTTTACATGATTTTATTGAATTTATGCAATTTTTTGAATTGAGTAGGAATGAACACAAGTTGAACTGTAAAAATTAAATCTGAATTAAATCACTTGTGCATTTTGCTGATTATATTTTTGATAATCAAAGATAGAAATAAAAAAAACTATGCGTTAAAACATATATGGAGGGATATTTATGTGTTTAAAGGACGCATATATTAAAATATATATGCAGGGATGTTCAGGTATTTAGAGGATGTATGTTTTAAAATGCATAAGGATGTTCCATAATTTGGGATACTTTAAGAAAATACTTAAATAAGAAATCTGGGGTAAAAGGTTTGCACAGAAAGACTGATAACAGAGACGGATTTTTTGGGAAAATAAGAATAAATTTAAGTTTAAGCATTTACAGTTAGAAAGCGCTCTTGAGAACAGAGGGACAAATTTAAGATTGCATAACATTTATACTTTTGTGTTCGCGAGCATATTATTGTACGCTGCGAGCTGATAGAGATATCTTTAATAACACTATTGGATGATGGAAAAGAAATTGATTTAGTTTATTGAAATAAACAGCTGCTCGTACTTAAGGTAAAAGCTGTAAACAGCTCAAGGAGAACAACACATATAAAACAAATATTCCATAATATCCTCCATGGTCACTTACAGAACAAAATCTAAAGTACGAATTACTGAGCAGGAGCTCAGTATAGACGCAAGACTCAAAAATGAATAACTGAATTACCCGACAGCTGCAAGGAAGGCGATATTTGCAAGCGCATCGAGAAAAGTCACTCTGACGCAGAAAATGCATTTTTCGTAAACTTCCAGAATATCGCTAAGACTCAGTAGCAATGTTTCTGTCTAAATATTATAAGGATAGCTCAAGTAGACTTTACTATCTTTATAATTCACAGTCTATTCAAATTTAAAAGAAAACAACCACGTAACATATGAAATAAACACTGACAAACACAATAAGTGACTATAAATTTGGTTAGAATATACAAAAAAAAAAAAAAAAAAAAAAAAAAAAGTTACATAAAATTAACTGATAAAAATAAATAAATGAAAACTATACATAAACCCTAAATTACAAACAATCCCAAACATTTACAAAAATGTGCAACAATAATTTCAAATGACTTATTAAAGGAACAAATGGCTTACTGAAGGAAGGTTAAAAATCCTCGAGCACTCATTTTCAACAGCACATCCTCCTGCAGCCCAACCAGTATAGTGGTTAGCGTCGCTGACTGCCGTGCCGAAGGACCAGGGTTTGAATCCCGGAGAAGGCATGGATGCTTGTAAATGTATAGTATCCGTGTGGCATGGAAGCACTCTAATGCGTGAGCCTCGGACCAGTCTCCTCGGAGTTCTTTCCACGAAAACTGAGGAGGGGGGGGGACTGAGCTAAATCGCACTGTCACTTGCAAGGTGCTGTTGCCAACGACAGGCGTAAACTTGTTAAATTGCTCTCCTTTCCACAAGGAAATTCATAGGCTTGGGCTGACAATAGGTCGGACAAGTGAGCATTAGGAGCAACAACAACAACATCATCCCTCTCCTGGTAAGTTAGTGTGTATTTAATTATGGCAAAGCACACTAGGGCTATCTGCCTAAGGCGAGGGATGCCTTCGTGGAGGACTTTCTAAGGGAAACTGGCTCGTATACACGTTACACATGGGGAAAACCACGAAAACACCCATGCAGCCAGCCCGTTCGCGGGATTCGAACCTCGGACCGAAAGTCGCTGGAGTAAAGTCGCTGAACACTGGTAAGTGTTCAGCGACTTTACCGCTCGGCCGCTGGTGGGCCCTGGTAAGTTAGACTAATTATCGACTCATTTGTGATTTCTGCACCTATAGTACTATTTAGTCTTTCGCCTGCAAAGGAGCGAGCGACTCATCCGGGAAACTATAAAGATAACAGATTTATTTCTTGGAGCGAGAAAAGTAAAAATAAACATACATATCTGTTGCCTGTGAGGTAACCTTTCTCATCAGGAACATTGCTAAATCGAACTACGACATTAGCAAATATTTTCATTAGCAGTTATAACACCAAAGATGGCAATAAACTTCAAACCGTTAACACTAAACAAGGGAGGGGAAGAGAAAGAAAGAAATGGAAGAAAAAGGATAAAAAGAAATGGTTAATTCCATTTTTTACATTAAACAATACCTTGAATAATTTTTTCTTAATAAACTGCATCATAAATTTTACATATAGCTATGGTCATAGACCTCGAAGTAAAGCTATATATTAATTTGTACAATGTACCATTGAAATCTAAAAAACAATAAATTTACATCTGGCCTTCTGATGTTAATGTTTATGGTTTGAGAATTCTGACCAATCTTGATCAACATTCCTAGTCTAGAGAATTTCTGTTGCGTTTAATATTGTTGTCTAACTTTTTGGATATTGTTGTCATGACAAATTTACTTTGTTCAAAATATTAATATAATTAAAATATTTTCAACACTTTTTTTTCTAGATTAACATGCATGGAACAAATCTGGAAAAGCTTCACAGATATTGCCCTCCAGAAATACTCCCAGAAGAGCTGGAAGGGGCAAGAGGGCCCATGGATAGCACAGAGTTTTATAATTATGGTCTCAGCTTAGAACCTTTTTCAAAGACATGATTAAATTTGGATTTCACAGGAAGCCTCCAATGAAGTCTTGACCATAACCTGAGACATTTTTAAAAATCAAATGTGGTTTGATATCAGTTTTATAAAATTAAATTCCAAACCAAGAAATTGCCATACATTTAAATGTCAGTATCACAATCAGATTATAGCAGTTCAATAACAATTATCAATAATATCAATAACAGTTGAAAAATTTAATTCCAGAAGATAAAGCGCAGAAAGTAAAAATTATTCTGAGTAGTCGTTCCTAACAAATAGACTCGAGAGGAAAGCCTGTTTTAAAAGAGAGAATAGTCCAGCTATTCCCTTCTTCATTATGAAAGATTTTTAAAACCCCATTCATATGATGGTACAGCAAAGCAGAACAAAATGCGAAATTCGATTAAAACACAGCAAACAACCACTTCATAAACTCAAGAAAATTGAAAAACAAGAACTATCCCTGGTCTAAATGTTTAGTTTCTTTCTATAACAAGTCTATTCACTATCAGTCGATCGATGGAACTAGGCCTGTCGCCCACTTCATGAGAAGAAAGAACTCAGTTTTGGAATAATATTTCCAATACAATTTTATGGCGAGCAATTAAGTTTATATTTGCTGAAAACAGAAGCTCGTAAAATCTAAATAATTATGTTTTGTAAGTAAAAAAATAAATGGAAAAACTTAAGGGTTACCTCCTCCCCCTCTTCTGCTTTATGACAGTAAGCATTGCTAAGAAAACTTTTGTAAGTGATGCAAAGTAATTGCGATTAATTTATACGGAGAACGCTTTCAGAGTTTCCAACTCTTAAAAAAAAAAAAAAAAAAAAAAAAAAAAAAAAAAAAAAAAAAACTCAAATCCTAACAGACATCTTTTGAAAACCTAAAATAAAAATAAAAGAAATAATGATATGATAAATACATACATCGTGTAAATATAAATAACATATGTATCACAATAACTTAAAAAAGAGCCTAAGTACAATGGAAGCCATAATGGGTGAGCAGAAAAGACGGGGCGATGAGGCGTCGAAGATTAGGTAGTAGAAAACCCAAGACTTGTGCTAGAGAAGAACAGCCCTTGTCGGTACAGTGATTTGCGACGCCGATGGGCTCAGGCTTGAATTCCTGAGAAACAGGGACGTAGCTAGAGGGGGGAAAGGGGGCATCTGTCCCCGGGCGCAGAATCCCAGGGGCGCCAAATTGATGTTACGACATTTTAGAATTAAATGTTTTCCATCCTTGGCAAGCAGTAGGGGGCGCGAAATCTTCAGTTGTCCCTGGGCGCTGAAATCCCTAGCTACGACTCTGCTGAGAAAGTATGGATATTTGCAAGTATAGAATATATGTGGGGCATGGAGGCACTTAAAATACTGCCAGGGCGAAAGTCCACTCTGGTGGCTTGGTGATAAGTGAAAAGAGGTGGGACACCTTCGATTTGCTTCTCGGAATGTTTTCCACCAAAATTGGAGCGAAGCTGCATAGTTAGTGAGGTGGGATTATGCCTGTGCGACCCATGGTAAAATTCTGGTGTCTACAAGTGGTACTGGTGTCCACTTGCTTGCGCCTGTACCTGACATAATCGAAAATCGAACATCAAACTCTATTACTCTTTATCTGGCGTGTAAGGCTGTAAGGGTTTTCCTTTATTTTACATAGCAAATTATTTCAAGTTTGACATCTTTCCTTAATCTCTGATTTCCCCCTTGCATTTCCTTGCAAGGATGCAAATTTAAAGTTAAGTGAAGAGAGCATTTAAACGAGTGAATCTTGTAGTTTATTCAAAGAGTATTTCGCTAGCCAGCGCACGTTACGAGTCTGTCCTTGCTATTACACGAAGTTGCTGATTTTAAATTGTTAGTCCAGCACTACCCTTTATCTTTTGAATTTAGTGTGTAACGATTCTTAAGTTCCACCGCAGGTTGTCGGTGTTAATGTACGCATGGAAGTACGTGCCTTTTCTGTTCAGAGTTTGACGAATAATAAAGGGTTATTTTCACTCTTCTTCTGTGCTGGTATTCTTTACGCCTGTGCGAGAAGTCGCCAGGTTCCTTAGCAGGATCTAGCAGAGAGTTTATGTTACCAAAGAACGTACGATCCTACAAGGTTTAAAGATAAGTGTGCTTGGCTGATAAACTTGAATAATTTGATTCCACTTTACCGTAGAGTTCTTGCAAAGAAAAAAAAAAATCACAAAAATACCTTAATTAAGCGTGCTACTTAGCAATTAATCAATCTTTTTCTGTAGTCATGGCTGCCCACCAATAGCCGTCCGGTAACGTCGCTAAATAGTGGTAGTTCGACCCTCGGTGCGATCCCAGGTGAACCGACAAGGGCGCTTTTGTGGCTTTCTACGTGTGGGACGTGGGTTGGAGCCAGTTTACCTTAGAAAGTCCTACCGTTAGGGCGATAGCACTCATGTGATTTGTATAACCAAATAAACCAAACCAGTTTACAGGTCATTGCCCAAAGTAAACGTCTAAACTATATTTTCTTTTTCTACTTTTTCTCATGAAAAAGGAAATCGTCTTCGAATTTTGTTCGTTAACTGGAAAAAAAGGATTAATTTAGGTTCTTTCATAAACGCAAAATTCCATAATACGAACTTTTATAAATAGGAGAATACTTTTTTACGAATTAAAAACGATGCAAGTTACTTTTTCACTATTTCAACAGTTTGTATTTGTTTTATCATTGTAATTTTGGTAGTAAATGCTGCAGCAAAAATAGTCGTGTTCATCTAGTTACCAGATTTAAATACAGAGGTATTAGAAGGAGAGCTTAAAACACTACAGGACTTAAACGTCAAAAAAGTGGCTTACTTTATTCTTTTCATGACTATGAAGTTACATTAAATGTCAGCAAAGCTGCGTAAATAAAAGAAACGTCTGAACTACAATTGCGGAAGTGTCTTCTATCATAATGTGTTGAACAAAAGTGTATATAAGAAAGAGGCGGATGTTGTCGGTTCAACATTCATCAATCAAATGCAACTCCTACGACAAATGATTATTTTTTTAATTCAGATACTGGAGATAATGGAAATATAGCATTCTTTGAAACCATATTCTCTGAAACTGCCTACTGCTGCTCTTTGACATTGATGTAACAAAGCAATCAGAACAAAGTTTTGATTTATTGTAGTCCATTTGAAAACGTTTCAGTGCGAAATCTCATACAATGCCTATCAAATCAGGAAGATAAAAAAATATCTCTTCATTCAAAATAGAAAGCAGAGTTTGTATCAGGCACCTGCACTTTCTCATGACCGGTGTGTTTAAAAACGACGTTTCACACATTTACACTTATGAAACGAAGCGAGATAAACTATAGGAAGAGGTACCCAGTGCAATTATGAAAAAACAGGTATGTTTGGAATTTCATATCGTGACTTAAATATTTTATCTGATTTGCAGCTTAATAATATGTACATTTCGCTTTACAATTTCCCATTCTGTAATATTTAGCATCTAATCAAAAATAATTTTTTTATAACTTAACCGCTAGAGGTTCAGCAGCATACGCACGTCCGACCGGCCGCTCAGCCGCAGATTCTTCATGTTCTAACTAACTGTCAGGACAATCTGATAAATCGTCTAAAACCTCTCCAGTACCATTTTTTCCGCTCATCGTGAACGGTAACTTTTTTAAAAACGGTGTGAAAATGTGGAAGTTTACGAAGCAACGCACTTAACGCAAGTGAGCAATGTACCTCAATACTAATAATAAAATGCAGATATAGCAAATGGCAATTGTTTATCGCCATGACTACCGATTGATAGGCTATTTTTAGGTAGCCCCGAGAAAAAAGCCATTAATAGGCTATCGGTCGATAGGCGTTGGCGAAAAAAAGCCGACTAATAGGCTATCGGTCGGCAGGCGTTGCCTAAAAAAAGCCGATTAATAGGCTACCGGTCGGTAATGTGTTAAGTGTGATAAGATAGTGGTTTTTAACTTAGGGCGAGAAAAAGTAGTTCTAGAGATGCAAGAGAAGTTTCTAAATTTTTGCTGAAACTACCTCCTGACTACCTGTAAGAAACTAGCAAAAGCTGCGTCGACTTTGTGTCAAAGAACAGTTTCCATGCGTTTCCTAATTGGTAACCTTGTAGAGGTTACTTTAATTTCATAAGAGTTTTTAAGTTTAAACACGCTTTACTGTCTATTCTTGTTTGACATATACTATTCCCTCCCTCCCAGAATGGGGTTTTAGGAACGCATTTTATGCAAATGAATCAGAAGGAGTATTTAATGGAGTTCTGCTTACTTCAAGAAAGAGAGCTTAGAAATCCTCAGTGGCGCGAATTTGCCGTCAGGCTACATCGTTATTAAATCGATTGCGTTCGGCTGTATTGTACGTGTCTGTTGATAATCGCCGGCTAGGTTAAATTACGGGCCAACAACGTTAGGTATTTGTGTCTAGCTTCGGCTAAGCCAGTTTAGTTTAGTATTAGTTTCTTATTACTCTTATTTTGATTAGAAGCCCCAGTGGAGGCTTCCCTGTACGCCCGAGAAGGGGCCGGCTGTTCATATTTCTTTCAGTTAATAAAGGGTATTTTAATCCTTCTCTGGACTTTGTCGTTACCTGTTTGAACTCGGCGATAAGTTCCTTCACAGATAAGTCAGTTCTCTATCTTCAACAGAGACGATGTAGTGAAGAACGTTATAACCTAAAGTAAGAGTACAAAGAAAAGGCAGTTAAATTATTTCCAAACCAGAAGATATGAAATGTATCACTCTAATCACTAAATTGTATGAAAATGCCATTCTGTTTTTCTGTCATTCTTAGGGTGGAACTTGAATTTTGTTTTATGAAGTGATAAGTTCAGTAAGAGAAGATTTATAACCTATTTCGAAAACTTATTACTCTCTGTGTAGAATAGTTACTCGTTCTTTAGTTAGCAGTACTATAAGAAACTGGTTGATAGCACGTGCACGCGTTCGCATACTCTAAAAATGAACGTTAACGAGGGTTTGCTGTAGAAACGAATATTAATTTTCTTTAATTTACGACCATTAATTACTGACTAATGTCTACGCTGGATAAATAAGGTTAATTGATTACGTAAAGAATTTCTTCACAGTTTGAAATATTATGCTTATCATTTCATTGACTGTAGTAATTTTCGCTATATCTGAAAAACGCAAATGGAAAGACGATTATGTTGCTTGTGGATTTACTTGTACAACATGAAAAGATAATGCGCAACGACTACATTGCTTTTTACGTTGTAAAACATTTTCAAATTCCTATCGTAAATCGTACAAATTGTTAGAGCATTTCAACAATCAGCAAGGTAGTAAATCTACAGGATATAGTCTTAATATATTGAAGTCTAAGAAAGCACGATTTTGGTATTAATGATGAGATGTTGCTGCAGGTCAAAACCCTTTGTTAGAAGCATATCATCAAGTAGCATATCTGTGCATTAAAAAAGAGAATAAACGCTCATACAATAGCTGAATAACTGGTAAAATCAAATGCACTTGAAAGTGCAAAAACTGTATCGGATTCTGAAGCACAAAAGATAATTTAGCGGATTCTTTTTTATCCAGCGATGTGATTCGACCACGACTTCAATATCTCAGTGCTGATATTTTACTGCAGATTGTAGATTGTACCAAAGACAATCCTTTAAAACTTGTTAGTATCCGTCACAACTCTTCGATTTAAAAAAAAAAAAAAAAAAAAGTGCAATAAGTTCAAAGCGATGGGGGTAGAGTTGTCCTTTAAAAATGGCTCTGATATAAACAATCCATTTCTTCGTGCCGAACAAAAATAGAACTCCGAATTTGGTGACCTCAAAAATATAAAAAACGACCTTCACATCTTCAACATATGAGGCCACAATGAAACGCCCTCTGAGTCCACACGACTTTAAGTTTAACCTTGAAAATTAAACAATCATTCATTAACTTAACAAATGAAACGTGATAAATGCAATATGATGATGATGCAATATGATAAATGCGAGTTTGTGAAAGGGACAAGGTCATCTGCAATATTTGTACTTATGGATATTTCGATTCTCTGAATATTACACCAGAGATTATTAAACCGCACTGCGATGGCTTCCTGAGATTTTTTTATTCCTGGGTCTTGTTATTAAAGATGTCATCCGTCATTATCAAGCCTCTTGTGCTTGTTGGTATTATGATTAAGAACTACCAAATTTTAACATTCCTATCAGCATAGGAAGTAATTCAATCAAGAAAAATTTCACTTAAACTCTTTGTAGTGATTATCTATCAATATTTTTCTTTCCATGATGTTAACATTCTCTCGAGTGACTAGAATATTTTGAAGCAGGAGACGTGAAAAATGTGCAGTACTATCGCCTGGAACTCTCGAATACGCGTCGAGTATGCTTCCAATTACACCACGAAGGCATGCGGAAAGAAGGGAGAAGATACCTTATAATTCTACTTTCAAGAATCAGTAAGTTTTTAGTTATGCCACTAAAATAAATAAACTCAGTTCTTGGTTCTTTAAAGGTATTTCAAAATAAACTTCACTGCATTTATTTAGTAAAACATAATAAATATTAAAATATTTTCCTAATGAATTTTAATAATTTTTTTTTCAACAGATCTTTTCTCCATATCAAATAAACTAAAACCTGTAAGAGCTACTGTGTATGAAATTTAACATCCCATATTATTCGAATAGCAACGTTTAATTTTTAATGGATTTATTTTTTTTATATGGAGCAAGGATATTGCCATAACAAATTGACCTTATACAGGAGGAACTCCATGCTCTGTCAGAACTTTATTATGGAAGGTTACATGATGGTCTCCCCCTTCAAGTGTTTTGCTTCTCAAAAAATTGATAACGTTTGAAGTTTAATCTCCATTTTTTCAAATCACTTAAGTTTCATTATGTTACGCTTTCATTAATATTTAATCCTAAGAATCCTGAAAACGATTCGAGATTAAAAAACTCGAATGTTCAGTTCTTTACATATTTGAATTCTAATCTAAAATCCCGATTAATAATTTAACTCAAAACTTTGGAAATATTGCTTTTATTGAGGTTCAACAAAGGTGTTTATTAAATTAAATGAGCACAATTGTTTTTATAGTGACTCTGGTTGCTGCATTGTTTCTATATGCATCCTACCGACATCTACTGGAATTTTAAAGGGACTGGTACGCTTCGCTTTCTCGGAATATTTTAATTAATAACGCTTCATTCATTTCGATACTATTTTAGTTAACTAGCTTATTACTGATAAGATCTGGATGTTTGTATAGTACATAAAACATGTGTCACACGTAGGTTTCCAGCTGTCTATTAAATTGAACTATTCAACTTGGTGCTGCTGAATTTTGAGTTATTTTTCGAAATCTGAACTCTCTTTCAAATATTTTTTCGTATATTTTGTTGACAAAATAAATCTCAAGATTTAAGAATTTTAATTACGTAATTCATTTACTAAATTCTTATTTATAATTATTAAAGAACTATATCATTAAATATTTTTCATTAAACTATTAAGGTAATTTATCGCTCAATACCGCATGTCTTCTTGGTGTAATTAGTAGCACATCCTGCTAGTAATCGGAAAGTACGGAGTTGGAATCCTCGAGCATCGCGGTTTTCAAATATTCTTTGGCTTCGGAAAACCTAATAACTTTATAGTACCGCTCGAATTAAAGTGTAGTGGACGATAGTTCGTAACTACCAGGATTCGCTGGCTAGGTCCATCCAGTCATCCACCAAATTGGGGAGAATGAAATGTATTTTCCCTTTCCTTACCATACACCTTTCTGGTGTAATTGGAAGCACATCCAGCTAGCAATCGGAAGTTCCGGAGCTCAAATCTTGATGAAGGCGTCTCTGATTGCTGTTTCCCTTCAAAAAAACCTCACGACTCTACAAGATTTCAAATTTTCCTTTATTTAAAAACTTTCAGCTATTTTAGTTCTGCTGAGGGCGTTTTCCACCTTCATACGTAGAGGTCTATTTTATTGGTAGCAGTGGTTTTTGCCATTTACCGGAGTCTCATCTGGAGGCTTTTCACACTCGTCTTGTTGATATTTGCTCTTAAAAGTTGCTTGTAGAATGATTTGTTAGTAGGAACAGCTCAAGTAGGAATTCATTAATGTTTTGCAAGGGAAGTTTTTCCGACACCTATAAACAACCTTTTGCTTGCAAGGAATTTTGTAGGAAGTTTGTTCCACTCCCGCGTTTTAAAAAATCCCGGCTCGAAAGGCTTGATGTTAAGTACCCTCTTTTTTTTTCTTCCTATTACTCTTATTTGAATGATTCGAGAGATTCAAGAAACTCAAAACTGAAAAACTTTAAAAAGATTCAAGAAACATTTACAATTCAAATTGTAATTAGAGAAACTTTAGAAATCATTTCATCCTTCATGTTAACTAATGATACGGATTTTCCAGTTGCCATTTCTGAGAGTGGTTTGTATCTTATTGGGAGAAAATCTTAAATCACGTGAATTAGTAGGGGGCAAATTATGAGAACTAAAACCGTTCTCTTAAGAGGAGGTCTTTAATTTTTAGTTTTCAAATTTTACTGATGTATCAGAATTTGAGATTACAAATTCGATATTTGAGAAACCCTATACCGGTACTCATAAAACATTTTATCTTTATTTCATCAGTTATGTACTTGATTTTTGAAATTTATGACGCATCTAACTTAGCAGTTTTTATAGATAATTATATTGTTAAAGTAAGTTAAAAGAATTATATTCTTTTTACTGGATTTTACAGAATAATACAGGTTGTTTCTAAATAAATATCGAGGTTTTAACTCTTTGTAGTATTTATTACGCAAAATTTAAAATCATAAGTAATACATGAAATGATACAGCAACTGAAAGAGTTCTGTTTATTACTGCAGTACAGGCTCTAAATTCGAGAACGATCTGGCATGTTATGTAATCGCTACTATAAATGCAGAGTTCGTGCCATTTTTAGACAGACCGCTTTCTCCTTCTACTGCTATCAGACCTTTGCTGCCGCTCTTCCCATCTGTCTTTCTTTGTTTGAACAATATGACAGAGTAAATTTAAAGTTAATCCTATTTAGTTTAAATTACTATCGTATATGTAATCTTGGAGAATCTAAAAGAATAATGACTTGCCATTTGAATTGAATAAAGATATGCAATTAAAGTTAAATTCTTCTGTGTCTTGATTCTGCTGTAAGCCACTCAACCACAACAATGTCCGGAATTTTGATGCCAAGCTTCATTCATGTACCGGACTGCCAAAATATGACATATATATGTATATATTTTTTTGTAAGTAAACTGAGTGGTACGGCGCGACACAGGGTTATATGAGATGTTGTCATTTCACGATAGCATACCATAGCAGACCATGGTTTACGTGGCAACATTGCACATAAAAATGTTGTTGCACGACGATATTCTGGATAATGTTGTTTTCAGTGATGAATAGACGTTTCACCTCAGTGGACATGTGAACACTTATAATATGCGCATCTGGGGCTCAGAAAATCCTCACGAGATGGTACAATTGCAACGAGACTCTCCTAAATTGAATGTTTTTTGTGCCATATCTCGGCGGAAAGCTTATGGGCTTTTTTTTCTTTGTAGAAGCAACTGTAACTGATACTTCCTACCTTGATGCTCTATAACTATGGCTATTTCTCTACCAGTTAGAGGAAATTGGTAGAAGACCCAATTGGTACTAGTTTCCCCCAACTGGTAGAGAAAAATTACACCACAAACACTGATCAAAGTTTGGGAAGAACTGGGCTACCGACTTGATGTGTGCCGAGTGATGAAAGGTGCTCACACTGAACACTTGTAAGCTTGTAGGTAAAACTGTTTAAGTTGCACCTTTCTTTTCATGTATTAATTAAAATTTTAAGTTTTACGTAATAAATACTACAAAGCGTTAAAAAACCGATATTCCTATAGAAACACCTTGTAGTTTGCCTGATACCTAGCTAGAAATTTATTGTATTTTTTATCTTGATTTGCGGTCGATACCTTGCTTACTATCTAAGCATGAATATCGCGATTCTGGTTGAACATTTACTTACACTTAAATCCTTCCAGCAGGAGGAGGGCAGTTTCACTTAACGAAAGAGTAGTGTTGTAAGGTATGAGAAGGTGGTGTATTTAATTATGGCAAAGCACACGAGGGCTATCGGCCTAAGGGGAGAGATGCTTTCGTGGAGGACTTTCTAAGGGAAACTGGCTCGTATACACGTTACACATGGGGAAAACCACGAAAACACCCATGCAGCCAGCCCATTCGCGGGATTCGAACCTCGAATCGAACTACCAGTGTTCAGCGACTTTACCGCTCGGCCGCTAGTGGTCGGTATGAGAAAGAACCATATAGAATATTAGAGATTTCGATTTCTCCAAGCTTCGGTTTGGTTTTTCATATCACAGGCATGCATTGGTTACTCCCTGGTGTCCGAAAGTTTTGCTTATACTTTGAAAGAAATGAAAGCACAAAATCTTCTTATTATATATATCACATATGCAAATCTTCTCATTTTAGTACAAAGGAGCGTTAGCCCTAAAGGAACTATTAGTCTCGAAACGGCATTTTGCGTCGGTCCACTATAAACGACGTATCACTTTTGAAATTGTTGCCACCAAATATTAGAGCCCTGTATTATATTTAAAGAAATTAAATAATTAAGAATCTGCATGAATGTATCTGTGTTTCTCGCACTGTGAAAAAACAATGGTACCTAGAGCCATCAAATTTTGAATAACGAAATTCTCCACTCGAATATGGGCACCTGGAAGCCCAAATTTTTAATTTCGAATTTGTTTTATTATCTCTTTCATATTTTGAAAAACTTTAACGAATTTTTCGTTAACAAACTCAACGATTTCAAGACGAACAATGACAACACTTCACAGAAAAAAAAAAAAAAAATCTTTAACGCGCGAGACTGCCTACCAGAAATTCTAAAGTTATGCTGTTCTTAAATATTTTGTGATATTTGCTGTTGAATGTTATGTGGTTTAAATGAGAATAACATGATATTTAATAAATAAAAGTAACACACAAAACGTTAAAAAAAAAAAAAAACGCCGCTTTGCGCGTAATACAAAATCTGAAAGCTTTCTTTACAGAAACATATATATGTAAAATATAAAAAATACGATGGTTTTGATCTACGCGAACAGACAACCTCTAATTAACTTTCTGCAATTTCAGGATCTTCTCCCTAGACCAGTACTTTCAAGAACATTCTAGCATGTTATGTAATCGCTACTATAAATGCAGAGTTCGCGCCATTTTTTAAGCCATTTTTTAAGCATTTTTTAAGACCGCTTTCTCCTTCTACTGCTATAACACTTTTGCTGCCGCTCTTCCCATCTGTCTTCCTTTGTTTGAACAATATGACTAAATTATTATCGTATATGTAATCTTGGAAAATCTAAAACAATAATGACTTGCCATTTGAATTGAATGCAAAGATATGCAATTAAAGTTGAATTCTTCTGTGTCTTGATTCTGCTGTAAGCCACTCAGCCACAACAATGTCCGGATTTTGGATGCCAAGCTTTTCATGTGCCCGAATGCCAAAATATGACTTATTTATACATTTTTTGTAAGTAAACTGAGTGGCACGGCACGACACAGGGCTATGTGAGGTGAGATGTTGTGATTTCACGATAGTATGAAATTTGTATTCAACCTCCGTTTTATAAGCAGCATTACTGTAAATTGAGCGGTTTAAAACAAATATATAGTACATACTTTTAACAACGTTTTTATTTATTATATTTATTAGATGATTAGGAAATTTCATTTCGAATTTCATATTCTTAAAAAAAGCCAACAAGGTGATTGCAACGGAAATTTTTTCTCAGTTGTGACTGCCTTATAATTTAATTTTAACGTAAACCTTATAATTTAATTCAGCGTAAACACCATATTACAATAGCATAAGCTTCATTTTATTATTGAGACTTATATAAAGTCGTTTTATGCTTTAGGCTCCGTTTCCCTCACCATCGATTAACCCAAAGACCTTGAATATTATAAACTTCATGAATCTAGCGTATTACTCACCACTACATTTTACGCAAAAAGAGTCGTTCCTAACAAAAACGTTGCCCCTGTTTGATATGCATTGCTTTCTTCCGTCACAGAGTTTTAAATTTTGAATTCTGATTTCGGCTTATTATTACATAAGAAACAAAAGTAAGACGACAATATAAGATCAGAGATCAGTTTTTTGCTCAACTGTTTTCTGCCTGAAAAATGTTATTGAAGGTTTTAAATAAAGTACTCTCTACAGAGGGGAAGGTGGAACTTTGCGTGGAAAACGTCGCACCAGTCACGATCGAGCATGTATCATTGCTGCATAGGACGCTCTGTATTAAAATTAGTAGCAGCGACAGTGTTAAATAAGTCCCATTTATATTAAACGTAGTCGTGAATTGAAATAGCAGCTCGAAAAAATATTGCCAATATTTCATTCTATTATTTCTCCGAGAATTTAAAAAAATCTCCGATTCCATCGAAAATCATTGTTGCACCATTCATGTTAGAGCTGTAAAACCTTTCATCATTTGGCTGATCGTGAACACAGTACAGTCCTTCAATTTGCAGATAACATGAATGATAATAAAAACTTCCCCTTACTTAAACTGAAAGTGCGTTTAAATGTCAACTACTACAAAGCTCTTTTTCCATTTAAATGCTCTTTCCCTGAAACGTGTTACACGTTCGGCTAATAAAATTCTTGAGCTCACCAACCAATTGCGTCAGCTAATAAAATCTTTTGTTCTTGCATCCATGCTCTTTATTTATGTATTTTTCTATTTGGATGTACATGTATTGAAAGAAGCGTTTTGAAACGAGTTTGTTTTTTATCTTATTTTTTTTTTATTTTCTTTTAAATATGACTTTTAGAAGTGAAGCATTAAATGCATGGTTTTTTAAATTTTTTTATTGTTAAATTCTGTCACTGATATCAGGCAGTAAAAAACTAACATTTTTTTCATTGTCGTTGATACAATCTCCCAGCTTCCCTAATAGTTTTGCTGGTAGTAACTTTTTTCGTAAAGTGTAAGCATGTTTTATGAAAATGGGGTATAACATGTCTAAGATGAAATCGGAAAGAGTTGAGTACAAAATACCATTTTCATTTTTAAAAGTAAGGCAAAATTACATCTTAGTCTGATGTCATATTTTAAAGACTACCTCGATGCATTCTGAAAAATTTTGATGCATTTTGAAAGATTCTGATATGAGCTGTTCTTCTTACACTAATGAGTTCCTTTGAGACTTTCTGTTTCTCTGCCATTCAAATTCATTGTGTCTAGTTAATGATAATTCCAATCCTGTCCATCTCGAAGTGTTTAAAACTGTTTCTCATGATATTTTAATCTTTTCCTTTCGGTATTACTCGAAAGAGAGCTCTAAAATTAGTGTTTCTCTTTTATACCATTTCTTTATTTTTATTTCTTTATTTGAATGACGTTTTTGTTCCGTTTACCAAGAATTTTATTTAATCATCATCATTCTTTTGTCAAATGAACTTAGTCTCGTTTCCTCTGGAAGCATAAACTAAAGAGCTCTAAATGACTGTATAAGGAAGTATCCTCAAAGCCAACACTTCTACTTTCCCTCAAAACACATAACGATGAACTTAAAATAGAATGTAATAAATTTAGCCTAATTGTTCACATGATAATTTAACGCGTAGGAAGGCTCTGATTTGTAGAAGTTGGCGGAAAACAAGCCTAATGACTAGCAGCACTCAACCCCGCAGCAGTCTAATCGCTAGTAATTCAAAATAGCAACGTGGCCATCAAGCAAGCATAACACGCTCTAAAAATTACCTTTCAAAAGAATGCCTTAAATACGTATAGCACTTCTTTCTACCTCATCCGAATACATGCGCGCTAGCGTGGGTGAAAACGATATTGAAAGGAAAGTTGCTTTAACTAAAAATTAACTGTTAATTAACTTAAATAAATCTTCTCAAACTCTTTTGCGGAACTCTTAGGTAGAGCATGGACGTATATGCAATTGCTGAAAGTAGATCTTTTTTCTTGGGCGGCATTTTAATGCATTAAAAATCACTTATTTAATATTATGTTGATGCGCATCGAGTTGGTCTTTATTTCAAATTACATTTTCTATGCATCAGTTGTCAAAAAGGCAAGTTTTCCTTAGAAAGTCCTTCACGAAGGTATCCCTTCCTAAGACAAATAGCTCTAGTGTGCTTTGCCATAATCAACTAAACCGAAACCAGTTACCAAAAGCCTTATTTATAATAAATAACGACATTTACTCACATATTTATCGAATGCCTCTTGCAGGTAGGAAAGTATCGCAAAAAATGCCAGATTGCTCTTAAAAAATTCCAGCAATTATTTATTCAATCAAAACAACTGATCGTATTTGCAGTGTGGTTTCCACATGTTATCACTTTTAGGAAGTCTATATTTATTCATTCAAGAGTCTATTAAAAACAACTCCGGAATTGATCCTTTGATAAGAGCTTTAACTTCCTTTCTCACAGTAGATCCGATGAAGTGTTTATAACTTAAGGCCCCACGAGCGGCCGAGTGCGTAAGATCATGGAAGACTAGAAGCTCGGCCTGGGTTCGGTCGCATGCAAACACGCTAGCTCCACAGTTGATTTTCCCCATGGGAAGCACGCCAGATCCTCTTAGAAAGTCCTCCACAAAAGCATCCCATTCTTTAGGTAGATAGCCCACGCGTGCTTTGCAGTATTCAAATAACCAAACCTAATCTTTTAACTTGAGTTTCAACTATAAAAATTAACTAAATGTTAGCTAGAATAAAGTCAAGGTAATACGTAAGATATTTCAAAACGTGGTTATATTACAGTTTTAATCATACTACCCCATGGTAACTCTGTATGCATATCCCAGAAGATGGTAAATTTTAAATTTTAAAGTTTGCTATTAAAAAGAGAGAATGAAGTTAGGCAAAGAGACCTTGATCTCTGTTCAAATGACATAGAACAACATCATTTCAAAACCGAGTCTTGAAAAGGTCACGTTACTCATGGTGTGACGTCATGAACATTTCTAAATTCTGATTGCGAAATGTTCTGCCTTCTCTGACCAATTTCGTCTACACGGGCGATCATTCCGAGGTTTTTTAAATGACAGCGTTGCATATCATAGCAGCTTGTTTTGAAACCTTTCATTAATTATTCTACATAACTCTTTATGACTCTGTTTTATTTCTAACTCTTTATGACTGCAAGTAAATACATATATCTAACGTTTTAATTAACGTTTAAAATAATTTTTTAAACACCTCGTTGGTAACTACATATGAAAATAAGAAATTATTGCGCTCTCTCCCATGTCGTGTTACACATCATTAGCAATAGTCCTTTCATTATTTAATTCTTAGAAACTAATAGTCCTTCGGGATTTTCGTTTTGGCAATTTGCGTCGGACGGATAAATGTCGGTTCACTTTTCAAACTGTTGCCATAAAATGTTAGAGTCCTGCATTATATTTGAAGAAATTAAATAATGAAAATCTGCGTAAATGTATGTATATTTCTCACATTGTCATAAAATAACGGTACATAGAGTCATCGAATTTTGAATAACGTAATCCTTCAACGAATATGAGCATGTGGAAGACCAAATTTGAAATTTGAAATTTGTTTTATGATCGATTTCCTATTTTTTAAAACTTTGACGAATTTTTGATTAACAAACGCAAGGATTTCAAAGCGAGCAATGGCAACGTTGTGCAGAAAAAACATTTTTATCTCCAGCGCGTGAGTCTCTGTATCGGAAATTCTAAAGATATGCTCGTTTTAAAACTATTTTGCGATATTGTTGTTGCACTGGATCTTATGGTTTAAGTGCGAGGAACATGATATTTAATAAAGAAAGGTAACACACAAAATGTTAAAAAACGCCACTTTGGACGTAATTTAAAATCTGAAACATTTCAGATTTTTTTTTTTTTTTTTTTTTTTTTTTATTTTTTTACCCGCTCTAACAGAACAAATGGTCTCTTACCTTTTCAAGGTGTTGTTATTTTCAGTTTCCGAATTCAGTGTATTGGTAAAATAAAACGTATTGTGTCATTTGATGAAAATATCGTAAGCTTCCTGTGCAAGCAATCCACTGAAAGAAAACGCTCAGCTATCTTGTATTATTAAGCCTTTCTTTATTAAATACGTACACAGCGAATCCTTAAATGACATAATATCATACTAATTTTTTCTACTATTTCTGTTGCCATTCCCGAAAAATACATTTAAATACAAGCTTTTATGTTCTGTATCTTAAATTTCTGGGTATTCATTATTTGAGTCATAACAGCTTAAGACCTATCTTAATTGCTTAATTAAAAATGTTTCAGTTCTTAAAGTGAAATTTATTTACCAAGATTAGACTACAATTTTTTTTTAAATATAATGATACTTTAATTTTGTTTTTAAAGTAAGTATTTTTTGTTAACTTTTCAGAACTTTAAGGATCACCTATTCGAGATGTTGGACTGTAATCTGAAATTTTAAGATTGCAGTTTTTGTCCTTCCTTTTCTTTTACAGAGCTTTAATTAGTAATTAAAAAGTTAAGAATCAATGACGCTTTAATCGCGATAAAAATTTTCTTTTTTTTCACTTTAATTGCTAATTAAAAGTGAAACTCATTAATGTGACCTTAAAAATTAAAAAAAATTCTGTTTACGAAAACTTAACACAAGGTTTAATTTTTTGTTTGTTTGTGCGGAAAACTATAGAATATGTTTTCCTTGAATAATTTTCTTTATTTTTCTTTGTCTTGTCTCGGCGACATTTTAAGGGATCTTATATTTTTATAATTCTTCAAAAATAATTTTTGGAATCAATTAGTTTTGACCTGAATTTAAAATTTCTATTGTTTAACTAAATAAACATCGTCAATATTTGGTCATTGTAACATTTTATTGTCTTGTTACCTTAATGGATTAATGCCTTTCCTTTCGGTATAGATCCGATTTTACGTCATGCCATAAAAAAATCTAATTCATATTAACTACAGGCTCACCAGCGGCCGAGTCGCTGAACACTGGTATTTCAGCCTGGAATTCGAAACCCAGCGAACGGGCTGGCTGCATGGGCGCTTTCATGGTTTTCCCCATGTTTAACGTGTATACCAGACAGTTACCCTTATAAAGTCGTCCGCGAAGGCATCCCTTCTCTTAGGCAGATAGCTCTAACGTGCTTTACGGAACCAAATAAACCAAAATATTACTAACTATTGTTATTATCATTAGAAAAAAAAGTAAAGCTTAAAAACAAAATAATTCGAAGAAATTAGTTGAACATTTTATAGTATATATTACAATTTCCTATGACATTCACCACAATATATTGTGGACACTTGACTCTTTTCAACAACTTTGGACATCTGCGATGATACAGAAATTGACTAACGATAATGATGATTATTTTATCTGCATAAAATTGCTATCCACACATTTAGGAGGGGTCTATTAAAGTAAAACAACTGAGAAGAAGTTCCGTTATATCGCTTTATTAATATTTTTATAAAGTACATTTATTATAGATAAGAAATATACATAGCATTGACGAGCTTAATTGCTAACTATGTGATATACGATAAAATATAAAGACTACAAAACTATATTTTCAGGATGATTTTTCTGAGATAACCTTAAGAAAAAAGCATCAATTTATCCTAGACAAACAACTTCCTAGTATTTAGGAGAAAAAGAAATCCGTCGCATCTACTAAAGACCCTTTTCGACAAACAAGAACTACCACGCGAAAATACTTCCAACCTAGATATTAATTAAGAGAAGTTAAGTTCTTTGACACGGATTGTTATATTTTGCAAAGTCTAGACAGCAATTATGCAATTGTCGTTAGCCGAAATTCTTTTCTTCATTAGGTCATTTCTGAAATATTTTATAGTATAAGAGCGCGAATGCTGTAAATGATGCACATAAAGTTAGAGTGCAGAGTTTTGATTATTTCTTGTTCTGGGGGGAAAAAGGGAAAATCTTATATGGAAATAATGTAACATTGAAATGATGATGATAATTAAATATTTATAATTTTTAACAATTAGTTAATATCTATAAATTAATTAACAAGTATAATAAATATTTCTTATTATATAATAAAATGAAAACTTCTGTTCGTGACTCATACCATGGAACCACGGATCTAAAGCTACTTTAATATGAAGTTACTACGAGACGGCGTGTACTATGTGTACAGTTTAAGTTGGCAACCCTCCGACAATGCATGTGTGGGGCATATTTACATCCACAGACAGCTAAAAATCAAACAATTAATTTATTCTGGACTGTTGGCTGGTACAGTTGCGCATTGCGGAAGTGGTGCCTTCAATCAAGCAGATTGAGTTACAGTGGGTATTCGCGGCGGAATAATGAAGATCGCTAGTATTGTGGGCAAGACAGATAGATACAATTGTAAGGATCCTAAGTTTTACTAACGTTTATTTTATTTTAAATCTTTACTATCACTTCTTATTTTCTACTTCCGGCCAGAATTAAAAGCTTTAACTTATTTATGCAAATTTGTCTTGCTAACGCCAAGTACTTAAGTTGTGGCTTTTTTCCAAGCAAGAGAGAGGAAGGAGTTATTAGAAGCAGGCCGCTGGCCATAGTAGTTTTACTCGGTTGCTGGTTGCCTTTAAGGCCAGAGGTTTAGTCCTCTTGATAATTTCAAACGTATCGTAGTTTTAGCAGCTCTCTGTACTACATACGGATTTTGTTAAATAACGGCCAATCTTAAAGTTAGGCACTTGTATATTAATCCAAAGTTAGTTTTAGTTTGTAGTTTTATATTCTTACGTTCAGACCACAAGTGGTTGGTCTCTGTATTCCGAAGTTCCGGAAATCTCTGTAAAGATAGAAAAATAAAGGGTTTCGTATACCCTTCCTGTGTGTATTGTCTACTTCACAATTTATTGAACATAGCTTGAGTAAGCTCCCTGTTCCGAGTCAGGAAGTTCATGTTTCCAAAGCAAGTAAAGAGGAACACAAGTCCTGATAGTGGCGCCCGACGAAGAAGAATAACCATAGCCGAGTTTCAAGAAGAACCTGTGGTGCCTGCAGAAGGGGCTCAGAATCCAGAAATGCCAGCTGCCGCCCTGGAAGGATTTGGGTACATCGTCCAGACCATGCACGCATCGATGAAACCAGAAGCAACCTTCAATGGAAACTCACTGGTAACCAGTTTTTTGTAAAAATTGGATGACCACTTCATGCTGTATCCAGTCCAGGAGTTCCAGAAAGTCACCTTAGCTACCAGCGCTTTGAGGGGCCAAGCGCTTAATTGGTTCAAATGTATAGGCAGAAACCTCTTGGGTCAAGCGGGAAGCCCCACCTATACTTACGAAAATTTCAAGACTTAGTAAAAGCCTTCCCTGTCGTAAGAAATCGTTCAAAATTAGAAGCGGAACTCTTCAGCATATACCAGCAAATTTGACTCTTCCAAAAATTGAAGTTTTGGTGAACAACATCCCAGCCACCGCACTCCTGGATACAGGCGCGCAGTGTTCCTGTGTGGCAGAAGATTTTTTTAGGAAGTACTTCCGTAGATACCGAATATATAATTCGGATAATACGACAGTGTTAGCTGCGCAGGGAGAAAGATGCAAATGCAAAGGTAAAATACCATTATATATTCGCATTAAGGACGAGCAAGTAAAGATCATGTTTTTTATCGTAAATATTTACAAGCACATGTCATTTTAGGGATAGATTTTCTTTCAGAGGCAGAAGCAACGCTGGATTTCAACCAAGCGTCCCTTAAGCTGACCATGCAACCAGTTCGGGAACAAAAAAGGGAACCACCCACATTAAACCTCAACCACCTGCCTTAGGGAGAGCAACAAAAAATTCGACAAGTGCTAAGTGAATTTGCTTCGTTATTTAGTGATATTCCCGGATTTACTCAAGTTACTAACCATAGTATCGACACAGGAGATTCACTGCCAGTTCGCCACAAACCGTATCGGTATGATAAGAATAAAGAAAAAATTATAGAGTGGCACATTCGAGATATGTTTGTAAAAGATTGGCCTCGCATTAGATTCTAGAGCTAAAAGTTTTCAACAAGGTCGTTTTAGACCTCAGTTTCAAACTAATTAACTCTGGCGGGAAGTATGTAAGGATCCTAAGTTTTACTAACGTTTATTTTATTTTAAATCTTTACTATCACTTCTTATTTTCTACTTCCGGCCAGAATTAAAAGCTTTAACTTATTTATGCAAATTTGTCTTGCGAACGCCAAGTACTTAAGTTGTGGCTTTTTGCCAAGCAAGAGAGAGGAAGGAGTGATTAGGAGCAGGCCGCTTGCCATAGCAGTTTTACTCGGTTGCTGGTTGCCTTCAAGGCCAGAGGTTTAATCCTCTTGATAATTTTAAACGTATCGTAGTTTTAGCAGCTCTCTGTACTACATACGGCTTTTTGTTAATTATCGGCCAATCTTAAAGTAGACACTTGTATATTAATCCAAAGTTAGTTTAGTTAGAGTTTTAGTTAATAATTTTATATTCTTACGTTCAGACAAGTGGTTGGTCTCTGTATTCCGAAGTCCGGAAACCTCTGTAAAGATAGAAAAATAAAGGGTTTCGTATACCCTTCCTGTGTGTATTGTCTACTTCACAATTTATTGAACATAGCTTGAGTAAGCTCCCTGTTCTGAGTCAGGACAGTTCATGTTTCCAAAGCAAGTAAAGAGGAACACAAGTCCTGATACAATTTAGTCCCAAAGGGATGGTGCAACAGAAAGCACACTTACGGCTGTCTTCCGAATAGGTATTCTCAGATCGTCAGATTTCTTACTTTGGCGAGGTTTGATCATTCTGCCACTTAAATTTAACTAGTATAGTGGCTAGTGACGCTGATTGCCGTGCCGAAGGACTCGGGTTCGGATTCCGGAGTAGGGATTTCCGAATAAGTCTCTGTGAGGAAAGAATATATAGTATGTATATGTTTAATAACAGGATATGTAAATTATATGTATATGTTACGGTGAAACACCGAAATCTGGAGAATGTCGACTTTCACCGGTGAGTGTCAACATTCACATAGTCTCTTGGTGTATGTCCGAAATATTTTCCAAATACTCTTATTTCTGACTTACACCCATCAATGTCGACATTCACCATGTACTAATGGTGAATGTTGAACATATAACAATATTATATTTTCTTCTCCGTAATTCAGTCGCGAATAAACGCACTTGAGATTTGAAATATGAACTTAAGAGCATGAGAACCTAAAACACACAATACATTCAAAATGAGAAAGGAAAATAATAGAAGTTAAAAATTTGCTTAATTATACAGTACGTTCTAAATGAGAAAATAAAATAACAGTCATAAAAAACTTACTAAATTATGTGATTCAAATCTGATTTATTGCAACAACTTAAAGTATTATGACCTCTCTTTTCGACTTTCACCAGAGCATATCTGTGATTGTCGACCTACACCGGTGAGGGTCCGAATATACAAGAATGTAGTGAAATATTCGGTTTCTCACTGACGTATTTGGTGAATGTTGATATTATCTGGTGAAAGTCGACATTCTCCAATTTCGGTCTTTCACGGTAACATATATATTATGGTATATGTTAAGTGTATGCATGTGTCTGGGCAGTTGTAGTGTACGCGGATGGAACATAAAACCACCGCTGTCTGTTAACCCAAAAGTATATGTAGACACTTGTTTTCAAGCATCTAAATCTATGTAAATTTACGTTTTGTGGCAGCCCCTGCATGACGATGTGTATATAGTGTTACTATCAATAAACTCCCGATGCAGCCCTTATTGGATGCCTGGAGAGTGTGCTCAACTAGACAGGGAATGGCCCTTAAGAAGTGAGCACGATGTCTTCGCTCTTGCTACTCCCATCAGTTCTTTGCTTAATACAATATTTGAGGTTTTCCCATTAACGCAGACGCATTAACGCAATAACGCATTTAAGAGAGACTGTTATCCAATAAATATGTTAGATTTAAACACTTTCCAAATAAGCGTAAACAGAAAATTTATCAAAAATTCAATTATTGAGTTTTTTCCCTTTTTTTTCACTTATTCTTCTTATTATTATCAATCAATTACAGTAAAATTGATTATTTACCTATAAAACGACTTTTTTTTTTTTTTTTTTTTTTTTTTAATTTCCGGAAAGTGCGCTAAGCACCTTGTCTTGACAGAAAGGATTTAGACGCAGTGTGTATTTCGGTAGTTTATACGCTTCCTTGTATTTAACATCTAGTTAGATGCAATGTTCGATATTTCAACTGCTAAATGACTAATGCTATGTGAATAAAAGGTTGCTAGCAAAAGTAAAATAACTACCGTTTTCTAACATGTGTATTTAATTACAGGTTTTAATTATTTTTTTTTTAACTCCGTGATAGCATGTGATATTCAAAATAAAATAATTCCTCCATGGATCTACTGTCATGAAAACTATAGAAAATTAGCAATAAATCATTTGTACAACAAATCTTCATAATTAGTTATTCCAAGAAGTAATAAATATCTCAAAAACCAAAATATTTAGGCAATTAATACACAGCTGTCATTATTAGTTCTAAATAATAAACTTTCTTTACATACTTCCGGATTTGTCACACGCTGCTATACAAAATAAAATAAGCAGCTGTGACACCACGTGCAACTGACTAACTAGATTTAAAGTTAATTGAGAAATCACGTGGTTTTCATCGACTAGCAACTTTTACTGTTAGGAGTGAAGAGGATAATCTGTAATACTCGTATAATGCGGTAAGGATCTGTGTCATCGTTCATCTGTAAACTTTGAGTTGCTACTCTGGAAAGAGTAAGATATTTATATTTTAAAATCAGCAAACTCGGCGATATAAAAGATGTGTCTTGCCACTTGTAATTTATTTCTTAGTCAAATTTAGTAAACTAACTCAGCCATTTAAAAGGTTTATGTTGCCATTGCCCAAATAAAAATATTTTTATCTTCCACGAATCTACGGAGCATTGTTTTGTCTTTCAGCAAAGTGTAAGGTAGTTAAATTTTATTAAAAATTTAATTTGTCATTAATTAAAAAGCTAAGAGATTAAACAGCGATAAGCATAAATACATTTCAATTATTATTAATTTTTAACTGGATTTGTGGAATTACACGAGCTGTATATATATGTATATAGAGAAGAGTATCCGGCTATTTGAGTATGTCTGTAATTCATACAGATATACATTTTTATTCCGATCTTGATGAATTTTGTACTGTTGACCTACTTTCAAAACAAGAAGAGGTTCTGTGTCTACATACGATTTCGAAAAACAACCCCATAGGTTCCAAGTGGCCCACAACCCCAGGGCGTTTACAGCCTTGTGCTCATGTCGCCCATCTTATGTTCACATCGCCATTGCTGCTTTCCAGCTACCAGTGGAAATCATATATGCTGAGCAAGGAATTTATAATTGTTTTTTCACAAAAAAACAAATATTAGTATTTCTATACAGTTTCAATTTTGAAATCACGTAAGTCATTCAAATCATTGTTTTTGCGTTCCCGTTATCAGTTCCTACTAAAATTGTTAGATAGAGTTGTGTTCGTTTACTCTTTAGAAGAGTGCAGAAAATTCAAAGTGGAATTTATATGCACTCGCTATCAGTTTTTTGTGAATGTTTTTAAAACGGTGACGAAATCTGCTAAAGCTGATGGTGATTTTCCAAAAAAATGGCATACCGATAGAAAAGCATCTATCATTTAAGACACAATAACACGCCGAACAAATACTAATTCAGAAGTTAAACAACAAAAATCATTACTTCTTAATCTGTTAAGAAGTAACAACTTTCTTCTAATGCTAAAAACTTAATATTCTTGACACTTATTTTTCATCAATAATATGAAACCAAGAAGTATATGAGTACGGTTTCTGACCTGTTGAACAGAATATTTACAGTCTTCTAAATAGAATTTAGCACTGTATATTATTCCGAACATTCGGCATTTTCCTTTGATTTAAGAAAAAAATAATACACTGACTTGTTTAAAGAAAAAATGAGACAAAGAGCATAAATAAATATGAGGCATCTCTGCCTATCGTCTTCAAAAAATTTTATAAACTTTTCGAAGGTAATTTTTGCAGTTTATGACAGTTTTATCTATCATATCCAATCCTTCTTACTAAATTTGATTAATGTTAACTCCTTGCACCAACAATGTAACGGTAAAAATTTTTAATATTTGTGTAAATGTGTTTTTCTACTTTCAATCCATTTTCCTATTACCATTCTTACCGTCTATGTGCACTTTTCAATATTGCGCTCCTACAACACAATTTTTTTAGAGATGTATAATTTCTTTGGGTAGAAATTAGAAAAATTAACTCTTCAGTAGTATTCTCTGATTCTGAGAAGGACAGCCAGAGAGTTTCCATTTTGTTATTCTGCGATGCCCAACAAACTCCACTGAGAAAACATACTAGAAAAAACTGGAATTAATAGAACACTGAGCACGGGGTTACAATCAGACAGCAAATGTTGATTGTGTGTTTAGAATATGGAAGCAGACATTTATTAGATAATTTAAATATCAATGTTAAAAGCGCGACAGGTAATAATACGTATGTATCATCATTTCAAAGAATTAAAATCGACATTAATCCGGCAATCTGTAAAAGGGTAGTGCTATCTGTTGATACTTATTCCAAACTAAGTTTGGATGTCAAAAAATTCTGTTTTCATAAATATTAATATGAAATATTATTTTTAAACTGCTTGCTCTTCTTCAAGATCTGTTCTATTGTAGAGTTGCGCGCCTCCAACTTGCACGCAACCAAGAGGTGACTGTTGAAACTAGAAAATAGACAGAGTCTTGCTAAGGGTTTAAGTCCCTTTTTATTCAACTTAATAAATTACAATTGCGTGCTCTTGACGCTCACACACTACGCCGACCCGGCGGTAAAATAAAAATAAGAACCTGAAAAAGAAATAATAACAAGACTCTAACTACGAGGCTCTCTAAAAGTAACTAACCTCACCACGTTTTACAATACCGCTGCTAATTCAGCAAACTTTGAATATCACGTTGAACGATTAACAATTCTCCAAGGCAAGCACACAGGCCGAAACGCGGGGTTCTTCAATTTCTGGCTAACTACCTCCGCGCTCGTGAAGTAAGAACAGCACACCTCGAACTCGTTTCCTTTCTATTTAACTCAGAATACTTCCGCTGATAATTTGAATCCTTGCGCGTTCTGCTAAAATTTACATACTCTGGCATTGGCAGTTCCAGGGAAAAGTAAGGCTTGACAGGAAAGATAGTTTAAACTTAAAATAAATGTTAGTTAAAATAAATATAAACCCTACACTATGATGCAGAAGAGTTTCCTAGCAATTTGTTGCCATTTTCTATTAGCAGATTCTATGCTTACTTGCCCATGTTAAAAAAATAAGCAGACATTGTTTGACAGACCACTTTAACCCTTTAACTACTAACGGGGTATATACCTCCCACTAAAAGTTTAAAAATTACTGCTGGATTAAAAAAAGCACTTAGAATGTCCTGAATGTTGGGAGCATCTTCCAAAATAGTTGGAAAATCAAGACGCCGCTGTTCTCATTGCACATGAAATGAAGACAGAGAAAAGAACAAATATGAGTTGCCCAATGTGTAATGTTGGGTTATGCAAAGAATGCTTTACCCTGTACCGTATGATGTAAATCTATTTCATATAATAAAGTTTTCCATAACAATAGGTGTACTTATAGCAAGTCGATCGCAACCATATGTATCCCACCATTAACTCTGTCCCAGCCTTTGGCTTGAAAACCGTTTGTCAAAAAAATCCCAAACGCTAAATTTACCTTATTTATGACATATTTTGTTCACTTGGATAGAAAAAGGGTAATTTTTTTTTAAATTCGTGGTCAAAGGGTTAAAGCGAGATTTTACTTCAAAAGGCAAAATTTCGATTATACTTCAGATATTCATAGGAGAACAAGGTAATCAAAACCTATTCCAACAGCTGATTCAGACCATCAGAGCATGCTAATATATGTATGTCATTAGAAAATTTCTCGTAGTTAGAAAAAAAATTTGCTTCACATCTCGACTATTGTATCCATTCACAGCCCTAAAGGCATGTAGGCGTTTCCTAAAGCTATGCCCTGAAGTTAAGAAGTAACCATAATTGTCTCTTGTGTAAAGCTGTAAAGCATGTTGGTAGCCACTGCACTAAACTAACGTAAATAATGTAGTAACTGAAATAAAATGTTTTTATTCAATAAACTGCTTTACGGTGACTTTTCAAAGTTTATACCCATAACGCAGCTTACCTCCGTAAAGAATTCTTTTTAAGTATTGTTTATTACTCCAATACTTAAAAAGCATTCTTTACATTTTTAATTCCATATTTTAATAATTTTATTCTTAGACCATGATACTGTCACTTTTTTCAGTTTAAAACTCTTAGTTTAAGTTCTTTTCCCTTTTTAGGTAAGCAGTAATATTTGAATCAAATTAAAGTTAAGTTATTTTTAAGAAACTACTTAGATATTTCAGCATTTTTTAGCTGGGTCACTTGATGTTGAAAGATTCTACGAGGAAGTACCAAAAACAAACTAATAGTCTTACTAAATTTAAGCCAGAACTGATTAGAGCACCTGTCGCTAACCGGTGGTCCACGGACCATTGGTGGTCCGTGAAAACTTTTTGATGGTCTGCAGAAAATTTTGGACTTTATTTATATTTTTATGAAGATTCAGTTTAAACTTCATGAGTAACAAAACCTATTATGGGATATGGATTATACCTTTTTTTAAATTTTAGCTTCTACTTTTAACAAAATTTCTTCTGAATTTAGCGACTTTTTAGCCACTTTTGCAGGTGCATCTAGCGACGTTTGAAAGTGAGAGTTGGCATCCATGGATATGCTCCTGTTTTTAATAATAGCGTGAACTGGAATTCTCTTTCCTTTTGAATTACAAACATATGCTGTTGTGGTCGTTAATAACACAGTTTTTCTCCGTGTCAGTAAGCATCTTCGTGCATTCTGCTTTATAATTGCATCACTGGAAGTTTTTTTTTTTTTTTTTTTTTTTTGTCTAACTGCTGATCGATGTCACCATTGCTGAGTAAGCGATGATTATTATGTTTACAATAATTAAAAACTGGCGGCATAACACTGTCAGTTTATCGATATTGCTTTGCGTTTTCCGGTTTGTTCTTGCTTTTCGTGAAGTTCCTTTTCAGTGATGCGGAAATGTGAAGCTTTCTGTACAAGAAGGTGAGATTTTTGTACTTTTCATGTGATTTTTCAATGTGAACGAAATATGTGTAGTTTGCTGATTATTATTGTATAAATGTATTTACCTTTTTTTAAATTCATATTAGTGATCCGCCAAATGTAAAATTATATATGTAGTGGTCCGTGAAGTTCTAAGGGTTGACGACCGCTGGATTAGAGTAAATGTTGAATAAAATTTTATCAATTTCGAAGACGATCTATTTTAGATCCCTACCATTCGGAGGTTATCTTTTGATTTAATTTTAATTTTTACTTTGGCGCATTTCCCTTCCAATTATAATAAACTAGGGAGCATTTGCCAAGGGCTAATTCTGATAGATTCATTCTTATCTTCTTATCCGTCAGTTTCGGAGGCTTGATCGCGTCTATAGATTTTATTTTTTAGAATGGCAATCTACACAGTAATCGAGAACAAAATATATCTTTCGAGTATGATAAACTTACCGAAGAAGAAAAATAAACTGGTCCATATTTAGTTTCCTACTTAGTTATTAAAGCATAAAATCCATTTTTTGCACTGAAAAATAAACTTAATTGGTCTAAAGATCGAACTCGAATTCTTTTATTCTGTTCCTTCGCTCTTTACTCGTCTGTTAAAGAGGGCTTTGCCATTTGGTGCTAGAATAAGGTTGTCTATGAATAATGATAACGTTCTGCTACTCTATCACAAATACATATTTATAACGAAAACGCCTTTTTTCCTGACTTCCGAGACTTAAGTAAAACGACTCGAAAATAGATTTATATATACAACAAAAGCGCAGCCAGAAGTACCATTTAACTTGCTTTATAGTTTAGTTTTAAGCACAAGTAAGCGATCAATAAATGATGCGCCAAAATCGGTTTACCCAGCAAACTTCTTTTAAAATCATAACTTTATTCAACTTTAAATTTTTTGATAAATATCACTGCATTTTAAACTACTATTTTGTTTAAAAACTTAAGAATTTAATCGCTCATGTTAATGGACACAAAAGACTCTATCACTATTACAGTAGATTGAATGAGCAAACAGCCACATGCATTTATTTCATTTTTTTCTATTGTCTGCCTCAGCGTTTAATTTTCAATCCTTAAAGTTATTAAATTTTAAAATGATTTTGTGCTATAATAAATATTTGTCAGTCACTTGCAAAAATGTGTTAGATAAGAGAAAAAATGCCTTTCTGGAGTCACTTTCCCTAAATTTTAGAACACAGACAATGATTAAATAGGGGTTCTACCATATAAATAATACATGTCATTTTCTCTAACATTAAAACATAATTTTTGCTATGTTTTTCCGTAACTGATATTGCTTGTTTTCAAAAGCTGATGATTTTTTTTTTTTTTTTTTTTCGTCTCATTTGTCTTTTGATATTTTTTTTCCCTCTTCTGAAATAAAATACATTTAAATATATTTTCAAAAAATGCTGTCAATTTAAGTTTTCATGGAGCTTAAAGCAATGAAATGGATATTATATTTTACATTTTTTTTTTTTTTTTTTTAGTCCAAAGGGATTTGAATCCCGAAGGACTATTAGTTTCGTTTTGGCATTTTGCGTCGGACTCATAAATGTCGGTTCACTTTTCAAACTGTTGCCACAAAATGTTAGAGTCCTGCATTATATTTGAAGAAATTAAATAATGAAAAATCTGCATAAATGTATGTATATTTATCGTATTGTGATAAAACAACGGTACATAGAGTCATCGAATTTTGAATAACGTAATCCTCCAACGAATATGAGCATGTGGAAGACCAAATTTGAAATTTGAAATTTGTTTTATGATCGATTTCCTATTTTTTAAAACTTTGACGAATTTTTGATTAACAAACTCAAGGATTTCAAAGCGAGCAATGGCAACGTTGTGCAGAAAAAACATTTTCATCTCCAGCGCGTGAGTCTCTGTATCGGAAATTCTAAAGATATGCTCGTTTTAAAACTATTTTACGGCATTGCTATTGAACTGAATTTTATGGTTTAAGTGTAAAGAACATGATATTTAATAAATAAAGGTAACTCACAAAACGTTAAAAAAAAAGCCCTTTGGAGGTAATTTAAAATCTAAAACATTTCAGATTTTTTTTTTTTTTTTTTTCCTTTTTCATCTCAGTATGCATTTTTATCACTGGCAAAAGTACAAACTAAGATGTACTATCATTTCTGCAACACTTTCCTGAAAAGAGAGTATTTTCTTGATAGTTTTCCCACATAACCTTCTTAAATTAAAATTAAACCTACGATACAAAAATATACAAGTTGCAAGAACTGCTGTTAATTAATTCTTTCACATTTAATGAAAAAGAGGGATATCGATTATTATAAATTAATGATTAATAACAGCATTCGAATAATAACAATGAACATTAAGCTAATAAATTAGATAATAAAAAAAATGGGGGAAAATGTGGAGAATCTGAAAGGATTCGGATTTTAACATAGCACAGGAAGATATATTAAGGTTTTGTATGCTCATGTTGAGATCATAGTTTACCAGTTTGTTCTCAAACTCACTTCTGCTAACAAAACTTTTTTGTCTTTTAACCTTTAGTATTAAACATCACTTTCTTCGCCCTTATGAACAGCAAATTCACCAAAAATTTAAAAACAGCATATATTTAGAATTCCTAATTGAGTGTTAAGTGTTGCCATACTTTTTATATTCGCTATAGTGGTTCTTTAATTTTAATATCTTAAAAACCATAACCATCCGAATAATCTTCTAAAGCTGTGGAACAATTAATGAAAGTTATTTCATATTTAAATAGTTCATTCAAACTAACAAATTATAACAATTAATAAATGATAATAACTTCTCTATGTATTTTTTTCGTGACCGGCTTTTACTTTTTTACCATCATTTACTGGCGTCCTAAAAAAAATTTTCGTTAATTCACATTGGGTATACCTTCTGCATTCTTGCTAAAACTGTATTGGTCAACTACGTTAACCGTATCAGAAGAAAACGATATGAAAATAAAATCCACTCACTCAGTTTAACTGGAAGGAACATACATCAGTGTAAAATTAAAAATAAGCAAATACGCAGCTTTAGATTGGGCTTAGATTTTAAATAAAATTCTATAACTTTCGAGGACGATTTCTGGCAAAGAGAGAATTTATGGCTGACCGCCGACAAAATTGATGCAGTTTGTTTTAAAACCTCCAATCGAAGGCAAATTCTTTTTTTCCTAGTTTTGAGTCACTCATGTTTAAAAAGACTTAGTAAATGACCTAAGTTTTTTAATGCAGTACTTGTTATGCGAAATTTTATTTCGCTCTAAAATTTAACTATGCATGAATTTAAATACAATTTACGTGTACACTTGGAGAAGCTTTTTGCGCATGAGAAATACTGATCAAGGTAATTGCAGTTAAAACGAAATTTAAGAACTAATATCAAGTTTCATTGTAGCATTAAATTTCAAGGAAAGGAAATATTTTCATAAATTTTGAACGTATTGCTTATTCCTGGAAAATGCATTAGCTTATTAGCTTTCAATTAAATATAAACAAATAAGGGTGTATCTTTAAATATTGTGTCATTATACCTATTTACCTACGCAGTTTGTAGACGTACTGGCAGAAAGAGTGAAGTCAGAACGTCTGGAAGAAAGAAGTGGGTTTGAAAGTTCGTTAAAAAGCAAAGAAAAGCTATACTGAAGGCGGAAAGTTTTCTTTTTTTATATATTTTAAGCTATTCTTTGTAAAATTCTTTAACATTTCACACTCTAAATAGAGACTCGAATGTAAGAATTTGTGTCCAGAGTACATTGGAAAGTTTGTTAAAAAACAAGGAAATGCTATACTGAAAGCGGAAAGTTTTTAGTCCAAAGGGATTTGAATCCCGAAGGACTATTAGTTTCGTTTTGGCATTTTGCGTCGGACGGATAAATGTCGGTTCACTTTTCAAACTGTTGCCATAAAATGTTAGAGTCCTGCATTATATTTGAAGAAATTAAATAATGAAAATCTGCGTAAATGTATGTATATTTCTCACATTGTCATAAAATAACGGTACCTAGAGTCATCGAATTTTGAATAACGTAATCCTCCAACGAATATGAGCATGTGGAAGACCAAATTTGAAATTTGAAATTTGTTTTATGATCGATTTCCTATTTTTTAAAACTTTGACGAATTTTTGATTAACAAACTCAAGGATTTCAAAGCGAGCAATGGCAACATTGTGCAGAAAAAACATTTTTATCTCCAGCGCGTGAGTCTCTGTATCGGAAATTCTAAAGATATGCTCATTTTAAAACTATTTTGCGATATTGCTGTTGCACTGGATCTTATGGTTTAAGTGCGAGGAACATGATATTTAATAAAGAAAGGTATTATTTTAAGCTATTTTTTGTATTCTTTGTAAAACTCTTGAACATTTCACACCCTAAAGAGAAACTCAAATGTAAAAAGTTGTGTCCAGAGTACATCGTTAAATTTGACAGAATTGAATAAATATTCAGGAAATTTAATAATTAATGTTTTAAATTTATCAGGGAGTGAACTTCATCCACTAACAACCCAAGTAATTTTTAATTATCATGCCGTCATATTTGTAACAAGATTCTGTGTCCTAAGAAAGCTTCTATGTATCAGTGGTTGACGGTAATGACGTCAGAGAAAAGAGTTTGTGCTTAGTTTATCCTCTCTTGAACGTTACCGGCATTTTGGGTCACTTAATACACGGTCAGTTTAGTTGAAGTGCATAATTGCATTTCATAGTCTTGCGCCACTCACATTTAAGCAAATGTACTTAGAACCCTTTTTCTGAAGGATTGATTGATATTGCTGAACAACTAACACTCCTGGCGAATACAGAAAACTTTAACTTTTTAAACACTTCACAAAGATGATCTCAGATTTCCTTCTACACAACCTACTTTTAATCGCTAAACATATGCTAAAACTTGATCTTCGTAATGTGAAAACATCGCTCGGATCCTCAATATGTTAATGGTTATCTACTGCAAAGTCTCATAACAACAATTAGATTCGAACAAAGCCGGGATATGGGTCCCGCGATGCCCACAATTGCAGAGGCCCAAAACTTGAGAGAAAACCTGCAAGATGTTTCACATTAAATATTTTTCGTATATTTACTGCAAATCTGCGCAACACCTATCAAAAACAATACTGGGAATTTATTGGAGAAATGAAAGGTAAATGACAGTGGATTAGGACCACTAATGTAACAGGCGTAAGTAAAAATGAATAAATTCAAGTGTAATTGCTCGATAAAACAGTACTTCTCTATTTAATTTCTCGAAATTAAAACTGTTAATCACATTGTCATGGCATCTTGGCTGTAGACAATTCCATGCCAGGTAAACTTCAAATAAGAATTCCTATTCTTTTTTCCTAGTCTGGTATAGTTAATACTTAATTTATTTTCTTTGGTACAGTAGAAAGGGCTTTAGAATTATGCTAGTGGAGTAAGTAAAGTTATGGAAAACATATCCTCGCATGGAGACCCTTAGATATTCTATCTCATTCTACCTTTATGATGACGAATCCATTATGAAATTAATTCCACTGTTCTGAAGAAAATATCTGGGTGTGGACCAGGTTCCAGTCTTGAGATATAACTGATTTCAAATGTGTATTTTATTTTGCCAGAAGTGGTTAAAATGAGAAGGCGACTCTTCAGAACAATGAATACTGTGTTCTAAGACAGTATTATTGATTAAGTATGATAAGACTAATATTATTATTTACTTTGCCAAATTTGCATTCAAAGTTAAATAACTTTATATTTAACTAATTAAAGCATAATGGATATTTTACTAAATGGAAATTTGGTTCGTTGCAGGTTATATCAAAAGTTCTATTTCATTACTTATACAACCCACTTCACTCACAGTATTATTGACTAAATATGATAAGACTCGTATTATTATTTACTTTGCCAAATTTGCATTTAAAGTTAAATAACTTTATATTTAACTAATTAAAGCATAATGGATATTTTACTAAATGGAAATTTGGTTCGTTGCAGGTTATATCAAAAGTTCTATTTCATTACTTATACAACCCACTTCACTCACAGTATTATTGACTAAGTATGATAAGACTCGTATTATAATTTACTTTGCCAAATTTGCATTTAAAGTCAAATAACTTTATATTTAACTAATTAAAGCATAATGGATATTTTACTAAATGGAAATTTGGTTTGGTGCAGGTTATATCAAAAGTTCTATTTCATTACTTATACAACCCACTCCACCCACTATGCAAAAGTTGTTTTCATAAAATTATACTGCTTTTAGAGTTAAAATAAGCCAATAGAGTCACTTTTCATGGGCACTTTATCATAAGTAAAGAAAATTAAATAAACTGCCCTTCTTTTCAAATCGTATCATAAAACCTTCCTACGAAATGAGAATTGATACTAAATCTGCTTTCAAGTTTGTCACCTTTCAAAAGAGAAATTTAGGAAAATCATTTTTAAGAAAACTGACTATACGTGTACAGAACAAACATCGGTGCATTCAAATACTTTTGTTTTCCTGAAGGCCAACCCCAAAATGCAAGCAGGAAATTTTAGAACATTTGATTAATTGCTCAGACATGCTGGCACTGGTCTGAAAAACTGAATAAATTGAACAAAACATGCGTATTAATTTCAGTGCTCTATGTATTTAATTTTATTCAATCTTTCCTCTATTTTCAGATGCTCGAAACAAATAGATATACAGAAATTAGGAACAGTTCTGTAGAAAATACAATAAAAAAGAGCGATTTGATGGTGATTGGCCATTAATTTTAACGGTCACTTTACTTAGCTGCAGTATTCTATTATTACCCAAAAAGTGCTAAACATAGAAAAGGCAGAAGTACAAACCCAGAAATTAAAAGGATAGGGAAAAAGCGTTAGCGAGGATTAATCTTTGTGAAAATTGCATAAAAGTGCCCAATACAAATCTACGTTCTTAAGGTTATAGTTTAAGCTTCCATGTAAAAGGCATGATTAAATTATAGATATATATTATAGGAAAGATTCGTAATCCCGTTTTTGCAAATCTTTAAATAAATCATATTTTTGCACGCGTAGGGGACCATAATGGATTGAGGGCACACAGAACTGATGATAGCATGATAAAATCTATTTTACCAAAAGAAACACCTGACAGTTCTTGAACTTTCCACAAAATTAGGCGTACAGTTCTTTTCAGTATCACAGGGCACAAATAGAAGTTACACTTCAAATTACTAAGAACGTTAAACACAACGCAGTGCAAGAGCTTCTAAAGAGCAAAGCCCACACTGAGATCTCAGTACTCCGAATTCAGCTGTGAACTAACAACAACTGAGAATTGATATCTCCCCTGGCTTATATAGTTTTACTCCGTCCGCCGAGAAATCTCTAATATCTTTCATTTCTGCAAATTACTGGAAGGCATATGCAATGAAAGTTCCATATAACTACCAGATACGGTTACAGTTATTCAGTTACAGTATCATTTATAATTATACAGTGATAGGAAGAAAATGTCGCCAAATGGTCGTCAAGTTCAAGGACTTTAGGCAAATTCCGGCCAAATTCGGCGACGAAAATTGGTCGCCAAAATCCTCGCCAGTTTAGCGATATATCACCAATTTAATGAGATAGCCATTTACTTCAATATTAAACAGACTTGCTCCTATTATCCTATTCTGCAGGCACAGCTTCGTCTTTTTCAAGTATTTCATGTTACATTATACAAAAAATACTACAATCTCTCATATTATTTCTCTAAAATTACTTACATACATACTTTGTGGCCTTAAAAAATTTTCTAGCTGCAAATCATACATCGTCATGAATATTTTTTGTGATTCTCAAAAACTTTTTTAACATATTTTTTCTTATTTAAACTTAAAGATATAACTTTTATATTGACAGATTTGATTAAAACCTGAGTTGCTACATTTCTTGGAGTTTATGCTCATCAATAAGTATTACATTAGCATATAAGATACTTTCTCCCTCCTATCTGTATGGCTTCGTGGTGTAATAGTAGCACACTCGGCACGTATTCGAGAAGCCCAAGTTCGAGTCCTCGGGAGGGCATTCCACAAAGGAAGGAAAAAATACCTTCTAAGCAAGTAGAATTATGCACGAACATTGCGCTTAAACAGATAATTTTGACACGAATACCATATAATGATCCAACATCGTACTTATTTAAAATTTTCCAAAATATTTTAGTATAACTTAATCTAAAAGACAAGAATTTCAAACTGCCATTATTTTAATAAACTTCATACTTAAGCAATACAGCTCTTCGAGGAATTATGACATTTAATATATCATAAGAATCATACATAACAGGTAAATGAGACTCAACTTTGCAAAGTACGAAACACATTTTTCACCCTTACTTCTAAAGAAAAAGAATCAAGAAGAGCATATAAGCATAGCAGCTTGAAACGCACGCTCAGGAAAATGATAAATGTAGAAGATTTTATTAAAATTAATCAATTTAAGGTAATTTTTTTTCATATGTTTTAAAGAAGATAGTTATTTTACTATATTTTTCAGAAACAGAAAAAATTGTTTAATGTATTAAAAAATGTTTAATGTAAGCTTAATAAGAAAAGTAGCAAAAATAAACATAAAAAAATTAGGCAAAGTAACAACTTTGGCCGACTTTAGTGAAGATTCTATCGATTTTGAAGGCAAACAGATACAGGTCACTTTGTATCAGGAGCAAAGAAATTTTGAACGAACAAAAAGCCACAGTACTATTTATTCCCAAAAGGAGTAAAGCCAACGGGAAGGTAGCGTCATCTATCTGCAGACATAGTAACGAAAGTTGAAAATTTAAGTTAATAGAATTTTAAAGGACTTAGGGAAGACCGAATTGGAATTAAATCATTAAATAAATAAAATAAATCTTTGTGAATGTGAGAAGCTTTAAGAAAAATCCAGTTCACCAATAAAAGAAGCTTTTCGTATAATTTTTGCAGATCTAAGTCAAAATACTGCAGGAAAACTGCACACCAGTGGCCGAGCGGTAAAATTGCTGAACACTGATAGTTCGGTTCGAGGTTCAAATCCCGCGAACGGGCTGGCTGCATGGGCGTTTTCCTGGTTTTCCCCATGTGTAAGTTTCCTTTAGAAAGTTCTCCACAAAGGCATCCCTCCCCTTAGGCAGATATCCCTAGTGTGCTTTGCCGTATTCTCAATACACAAATACACTGCAGGAAAACTGATATCTTTTTTGAACTAAAAGACGTACTGTTCATTAGCTAGTGGCCTTAAAGTTCTTAATTTAAGTAGTATTTTATCCGTTAACATAATTTTTCATCACTTCGTCACGTTGTTCAATGAACTTAATTAAATTGATTGCTAGCCTAAAAAGGTAATTAATCTCGAAGCGCAATTTGGCGTTGTTTCACTTTTCATTCGAGTCAGTTAACATTCGGAGAAACGTAAAACAGTGTTCTTTCATATTTAGTCTGTCTATTAGTAATTAACAAACTAAATATTTAAAACCAATAGATGCAGTTTTTAAGAATTTTTTAGTTTTAATCTGATTGATTTTAAATCAAGACATACAATAAATAAGGAAGTTCACTTGCTAACCTACAAGTGTAAATCTGCTGTGCTCACTGTTGTGCCTCCTAATTAAAATCTTGACATTGTCATATTATTGTCAGAGTAGGCATATTAGCATGAGTCATGTTTAACTATATTTGAATACATAGCACTGGTGGTAGAATAGCCATATTAGGACCAGTCCTGTTTAACTATATTTGAAGATTTTATTCAAAAGTGATGGACTAAATCAAAAATTAAGCACACGGTGTGTGCTGCCAGTGAGGCAGTAGTTAAAAATCTTGTGTTTAGAAACAAGAAATCATATTACCCGGTTAAATTTGATCGTGTATTGTAAACGGCATTTAATTTCACACAGCTGACATATGATAGTATGGAATATGACATGCAATGTTAAAGTAATCATTCATTTCGTCAAATGAAAGGACTTTCGTTGAATTTGTTGTTGTTGCTGACAAAAATCGAATATTTTATGTCGGATAAGTGCACAGTTGAAACTTTAACGGTCAGTTCAGAGAAGAAATGAAGTCACATTTATTTTTATATTATTACGGTGTAAAAAAAAAGCGTTTATGCTCAAGAAAGTATCTTCGAAAAATTGAAAACTAAAGTTAGACTGGTGCCTGTTTGTAATTTGGTGGGATGGAATGTTTGTATTAGAAACGTCACATTTCCATCAAGTCGTAAAATTGATGAAAAGCGACAAAACGACTGTATCTTCTGATGCGTCAATTATGAAAAATGTGTTTATTAGTTATAAATGTGAGTAAGATGAATAAATTTCATACAGACAATGATGTGAAATCAATGAAAATTTGAAAAAACTGGTTTCTGATATGTAAAATGGGAAAAATATGTTTATTAATTATAAGAGCAGAAATTTTATTAATCAGTTATATACGAGGAAGAAGAAAAAATTTATTAAAAATATATACGAAGGAATTTTATGCAGACAATACAATTTAATGCATTTAATTCGTGATATAACACTAAATATTTTTATATTATTTAATTTAAATCGTTAAATATTTTTGTAGAATTGCATTGCAATCACGTTACTAATCTTTTTACTATTTAAATTATTAATAAAACAGTAAATAATTACAAAGAAGAAATAAATGTATTAAGGGGAATGAAAAAGTACATAATTTTATTTTTAAATCTCAAACGGTTTTCAAATTTTAATTTTCGTCCAAAAGGGCTCAGTTTCATATCGTCTAGATGTGGATTATAAATAGATATAGTCCAGTTGGGACAGCGAAGCATTTTACAAGATATATATTTAGACTAACGTGGAAGGTGTTATACAGGGTGTTTCAGTAGAGCGGTGACAAACTTTCAGGAGAGATCGAGTACACCTAGATGAAGGGAAATCATATAGCAATGCATTGTCGGAAGCGATTTCCTGGCGCTGTAGTGACAACACAAAACGCAAAAAAGGCAGGACACAAACAGTGAGACAAAACGTGTTTTATTATGGTTAGTACAGCAGAAACCAACAAATAAGAACAAAAGCAAACAACGATCGTCATTAAAGAAGGTGTTTGAAATTACGATCCCAGACAGAGATGCATGTCTCACTTCTCGGACGCATGGAAGATCTGCATCACGCATGGAAAATCGCATATATGGAGGATGTAGGACACACGGTTCCTGCATCACGGTCCAGGCCGTAATTTTAAACACCTTCTTTGATGACGATCGTTTTCTATTTATGTTGTTTTTTCTTTGTTTTTGCTTTACACTAAATAATAAACAAGTTTTCTCACTCAGTTCGTGTCCTTTCTTTGTTGATTTTTGTGTCGTTACTACCGCGCCAGGAAAACGTTTCCGTCCATGCATTGCTATGTGATTTCCCATCGTCTTACTCTATCTCTGCTGAAAGTTTGTCACCGCTATACTGATACACCCTGTATAACACCTTCCACGTTAATCTAAATATATATCTTGTAAAATGCTTCGCTGTCCCAACTGGACTATATCTATTTATAATCCACATCTAGACGATATGAAACTGAGCCCTTTTGGACGAAAATTAAAATTTGAAAACCGTTTGAGATTTAAAAATAAAATTATGTACTTTTTCATTCCCCTTAATACATTTATTTCTTCTTTGTAATTATTTACTGTTTTATTAATAATCTGGAAACTTCTAACCATATTCTTTTAAAAACAAACACTTTCAAACATTACAAACGAGGCATTTTACATGGATAATTTTACGCTTTTCCTCATTTTCACACTATATCGTTTTTCAGGTAAAATCTGATTTTTTTCAAGTTCTGAAATATTAGCTATTTTCACTTCAGAGTGCATTTCATGTCTCACATATGCTCATTGCAAATTCCGATAACTTAGAAGGATTACAATTAAAATAGAAAATAAATGACTGTTTTTTTTTTTTTTTTTAAATTTCAGTACGTTTTGAAATAAGTTCATGAATATACGCCTTTAATCTTTAATGCTTCATTTTCTACATCGCAATTAAATATTCGAGAACAGAGCTTAAAATAATTTCGGCGTACGTCGAGTTTACTTCCAGATAACTGTTATATCATCACGTTTCACAAAGAAGGGAGACGAGAAAGAAAGACTTTTCAGAATTCTTTATATATAACTTATCTGACATTTACAATCAGTTACCTCTTTTTACACTACTATCACTGCAAACATCCCGATTTTTCAAGTCCATTACTTTTTTCTTTCTTTTTTTTTTTTTTTTTTTTTTTCAGTGGCGGACACTTTGCTATATCGACATCGGCTACTCCTAAGGCCAGATGCGGTGGTCTCTTTATTATGGAGGCACCTAATAAGTGGGCCACTTTCCTCCTATGAAGGGACAATCCTATCCTAATTGTCTGTCCCTTCCTCCTATGAAGAGACAGAAAATTACATTTCTACTTTCTTCGGGATTCGAACCCGGGTCCTTCGGTATCACAGTCAGACTACCCTAACCACTATACCGCCTTGGGGGCCTACTATAACGCCTTATTTTTTTTTACACTGCTTTCTAAGGACCCATAACAAAATCTACGACCTATAACAAAATCTACCTAATAGTTATATTTATTAATTTAATTGAAAAATTCAGCTTCGGCAACACTGATACTTTAAGCCGGAAACTTTTAAAAGAAATGTAATTTATATTGGCATTATAGATTGATTTTGCGCATGTAGGTACCATAGATTTAACCCACGTCATATAGACTTTGAACCATTTTCTGTAAGTTATTAACCATCAATGATTTGAATTATGATAGACTTAAATATTTTGTACCCATTTATTTCTATTTCATAAAAAACATATCTTTAATTTCATAATTTTTATCATGTTTTGATTTAAATTAGTAAAAGAATGAGAATCATTGTTTTGGAAAATGTTTTCCTTTAAAGCAAACACTCTTTCTTTAACGTATTCGATTCAAATATCCAGTTAACTATAAAGTCAGTTATTTTGCATTACATTTCTGGACAAGCGCCATGCTTTAATCTTTTTATTACTTATCATGCGAATACTTGAAAAAAATTTTCATTTTCCCTGCTTAGTTTCAAACAGTTTTTTATTAATTCGCAGAACTCTTTACACTATTTTCCAGAAAAATCTTAAAGATTGAATTGAGTATTTTATCACATATTTGGAAAGTTCTAATTGCATCCCAGTCAAAAAATAAAAATTAAAAAAAATTTAAAAAAAAAAAAATCGTACATTTTATACAAGATAATTTATACATTGTTGTATTTTTAGTGAATTTTCAAACCATTTTTTTCTCTGACATTTGGTTTTTAGTCAGTTACTAAAATGATTACTAAGCTTTGCTTTTCCCAATGCATTTCGCAAGTACATGCCGAGTCCAAAAATTTCTCCTTACTTACCAATGCAACAATTAAAATACATATATTTCCTAAACGTTTAAATATTTACTTATTTGGCAAAAATAAACATTAACATTCATATTTAATGCTGTAGGTTTTATTTTTTTACTTAAAAAATTTTCAACACAAGTTTTAAAATATTATCTTGCTTCACGAATTTACGCATTTATGATGCCATAGTGTTTTTTATAAATTTTAGAAGAGTACGCTCTTCATATTAAAAAGATGTTTGCTTTTTGCTATGAATGCATGTCAATGAATTTTCCAACACTTTTAATGTTAATTTTCAGTCTGAGTAGTTTTCGGAAATTTTTATGCTGACCATGGGCCGAGCAATAAAGACGCTAAACATTAGTAATTCGATTTGGTGTAAAATGCCGATGAAAGGGTTGCCTACATGGGCGTTTATGTTGTTTTCCCCCACGCGTAACATAGATTAGGTTCCCTTAGAAAGTCCTCCACGAAGGCATCTCTCTCTCTCTCTTTAGGCAGATAGCCTCATGTATTTTGCCACAAACAAACAGGTCAAACCAATGACTTTTATGGCGTGACTTTCCAAATTTAGAGACAAAATATCAATTTTTGAGCTAAATGTTTTTCCTTGAAAAGAAGTGTTTACTGTAAAAACAAGATAAACTAAGCCTTACTTCAATGAAAGTCACATTTTATAATTTGAGTTTAGTGCATTTAAAAGTTTTAACATTACTTACAGAAATCCTAAATACCCCTGTCACTTCTGTGAGACTTATTATCTATATAGTGTTGAAAAGCTAAGCGATCACTGCATAAATCATTCGGATTGAGGAAATAAGAGAAAAACTTTTCTAGTAATTATCTAACACATTTTCAGATTATATATGCCTGCAGCAAATGAGAGAATTCTTATCCTTTGAACTGCTTTTGCAGTTCATAGAAACATATAATTTTTTTTTTTTTTTTTTTTTTTTTTTTTTTTTTTTTTTACATCTGAATTTTTATTTTTCTAAATTTTAAATGAAAGAAAGGTGAAATTATTTCTTTTATGTCTAATTCTACTCATACATAATTTTTAACAGTTATTAATGCAAGCTGTTCAATCTTTCTCGTGACGTACTTGTACATAAATAAGTCTTAATTTTACATTAGTTTGAAAAGCAATCTTTCACCGCTTGCAACACCAACAGGCAAAGTCAATGATATTCCTGAAGAAATGGACAAGTTCGAAAACATCAATCACTAAATATAATTAATTGTAGAACCCCAAAAGGATTTTGAGTTTAAATTTATCTTTGTAAATGTATTTAAAAACACATATCTTTTGTTTCCCTCTTCCCGAAAACTGTTACAGCTTTTCCATAGATCTTATTTATCAATTCCTGCGGAATTTTATAGGAAATAAAACTATTACTGCGAAATTTTAGTAATTTAAAACATCCATTTAAGGATATCAATTCAATGTCTTAAAGCGCATAAAATAAGCTAGCTCATTAACTTATTTGTATTCAGGCGTGTGCCGTGATTCGTCTTAATATTCGCTGAAGTGTCTTTTCCTTCATCGAATTTTAACGGCATATTTAAACTCAAATTCTCCACCTACATCTTCACAAAGATGTTTTTTTTCGAGGGGGGGGGGTAGTTGTAAGCTTATTGTTGTGATTAGATTCTGATTTGCGTTCTGATAAAAATGTTTAGTTCTCGTCATTGAATTCTAAGACAAGTTCATAGATTCACAGATTTATAGATTTATTCATAGATTCATAGATTTATCTTGGAGCTATTTGCTGAAAGGGAATACTACTCCCAATTATCAAAGTGAAAATAAATTAAAAATATTTATCTTATAAATTGTGCGTTTCATGTTATATGTTTTTTTTATTAAATATATTGTCATTTATTATTTTATAAAATGCATCCTAAATTTCTCACTGCTGATATTGTAGAAGTCCAATTGCATCGAGTTTGCTTTCCCACTAGGTTTCTGAAGGCTGCTTCACCATCATATTAAATATTAAAATTAGATTAAAAGAACTGTGCAACTCTTTGATGAAGAAGCGAAAAACGAATATTTAGTTAAAGATATGAATGAAACCTATTTAAACTGGAAACAGCAGAACAGAATAAAATTACAGGTTTGGAAAATTATCGAAGGGGATAGGATGAAATCCAGCCCAGTTAGATATAGATGAAGTTAGAGGCTTTGTAAACGAATTGGGTAATTAGAGGCTTTATTAACAATTTGGGTAAAATAGTAGTTGATTTAACAGTTATTTTAATTTTAGAGGCCAGAAGCTGAAAAATCCTTGAGGGTGCCATAATATGAATCTTCTGTTGAAAACCTTATGTTAGACCACCAAATGTTAGAGTCCTGCATTATATTTGAAGAAATTAAATAATGAAAATATCCGCATAAATGTATGTATATTTCTCGCATTGTGATAAAACAACGGTACATAGAGCCATCGAATTTTGAATGACACAATCCTCCTATGAATATGGGCATGTGGAAGACCAAACTTGAAATTTGAAATTTGTTTTATTATCGATTTCCTATTTTGTAAATTTTTGATTAATAAACTCAAGGATTTAAAAGTGAGCAATGGCAATGTTGTACTTAAAATAATAATAATAATAATAATAACAATACATTATCTCCAGCGCGCGAGACTCTGTATCTGAAATTCTAAAGATATGCTCAATTTAAAACTATTTTGCGGTATTGCTCTTGGATTGAATTTTATGGTTTAAGTGTGAAGAACGTGATATTTAATGAATAAAGGTAACAGACAAAATGTTAAAAAAACACCCCTTTGGACGTAATTTAAAATCTGAAACTTTTCAGATTAAATAATTTCTTTTAATCTGAAACTTTCAGATTAAAATCTGAAACTTTTCAGATTTTCTTTTTTTAATCATTGTTTTATATCTTTAAATTAAATAGAATTTTGTTACGAGACGCAATCATATATCCGTGATAAGAAATTTTGCACGAGCATGACTGGCAGAGAAGAAAATAAACTGCAGAAATAAATAGCCATTTATTTAGCTCTTTGAAAGGTATTCCTATTGCTCTCGCGTGTGATTAAGTACTTGATTGCGGAAGTAATAATTACTAATGATTTCAGCTTCTTGTTAGCTTTGAAATTTAATTCTGTTATTCTCATCGTGTATCGCATAGATTCGTTGCGCAGAAAGGGCTGAAATCAGTATATCTTAAATCAGTATATCTTATCGGAAATGATAAAGATAGCGAAAGAAATAGAATCTCTGTTATACTAAAAAGAAGCGAAGAAAAAAGGGTCATAAAATAGCTTCTTCATATTTTAGGATCTAAATGCTGTCGAAATTTTATAACAAACGTTTAAAGGACAAAATCGAAACGAAACAAAGAGAGAAAATGTGTTTTTCCTGGAACTAAAACAGGTAAACATTTCGAGATTTTAGAGAATTCGTATTGGCAGCATAATACAAAAAAGCAGACGGTTTTCTATCAGAATATGTAGTATTCGACATGAACTACGATTCCTGAGTAGACAAATGGAAAAAGAGTTTCTTGCTGGATGAGAAAGAATGAAATTACCTGCTAATTAAAAAGTTTATTATTATTATTATTCTTTACCTTTTCCTCTTTGCATTGCAGAACTTATCTGGCATAAAATCAAATGATTGTTCATTCGGAATTCATTATGATTGTTAGATTAGGAAGAATCAGTTTTGAAATATTCGATTGTCATAAGAGGCTTTCAGTGTTAAGTGTAGTACTTTATTTTGCGCAACGAATGTATTCTTGTGTTAACAAACCCAGTTAGATTTAAAAAACAGGATAATGAAAAAGAAGAAAAAAAATGACCCTGGTAACCGAGAGAGTTACTCACGCAAAGCGTAGGAGTCGTAGACAATTATTATTTCACTCCGGTTCTGAACATAATGTATCCGTTGACAGGCTTGTTGATGGTGTCAAACACAATACTCAGGTTTCAAGATCGAGGAGTTTATATTACAGGTTTTTCACCACTGCAGGGTTTTTCAGAATGCACAAGAGCACTAGAACTGGACTTATAGCAATTGCTATTTTGGTACGTATAGAAATACACGTTTTTTTCTTTTTTAAATTTAAAAATACGTTTATTCAAAATTAAAGATGGAATTTCACAGCTTTTTATCTTGGTTTTTTATATTAATTCTTATTTATGGTACATACTGTGATTTTGTGCTAGAAATGAATGAGTAAATTTTTTATTGAATTAGTGTTTTTCATTTATTTTTAATGCATTTCTGTTTAGGAAATATTATATGATGTTATGTGTATTTAAATTTTAACTTTTTCTTTCTCTCTTTCTCTTTATGTATATCTGTGTGTATGTATATATATATATATGTGTGTGTGTGTGTGTGTGTGTGTGTGTGTGTGTAGATGTTTTGCTTACTGTTTCACTATTTTATAGGTATGTGTTATTGTTGTTATTTTACTTCTGAATTTGGATAGCATAAAATCTAGTCATGATGCTTTATGTGTTAAACTGGATGGAGGCAAAACTTGTCATTCCATGGATACAAACCCTTATCGTTATTATGGAACAAAAACAGCATATCACGTAGCATTGGGGGATATTTTGAATTATCAATTTGATGTTGGAGGTGAGTACTAAACATTTCATTTTTAATCTGAAAAGAAAATGTATACAGACTGCCATATTTTATGAAAAGCGTTTGCAGAGCATTTCATTAATTTGAGCTGAAATAAAATTCATTGTTTTTTATCATTTGTGTTAGGAGATCTAATGTATAAGGTACTGTGTGATATATTCCAAATGTTACATAGCAGTATAATGTGTAGAAGCTACTCATTTCTCTGAATTCATATGTTATTTATTTTTTGAAAATTAAAAAAAAAATATTACATAGAGGAAAACTGAATAAACTTTAAAATATAGATTATTAGATATTCTTCTGTTACTGAGACCAGATTCAGAAATGTATTTATGTATGCATATAGGAATGGATATATGTGTTCATACATGCATACAAACATAATATGTATGCATGTGTGAACTTCTGTTATTAAGACCAGATTCAGAAATGTATTTATGTGTGCATATAGGAATGGATATATGTGTTCATACATGCATACATACATAATATTTCTGAATCCGGTCCTGATAACAGAAGAGTATCGATTATTTTTATATTCATGTTGGGAATTTCATAATACATTACAAATTATTAAATCAAATGCAAAAATTGTTCTTTATGTGTCACCTTCTTTTTCTTTTCTTTGTTTTTAATTGTACAAAGCACTAATAGCATTTCTTTCAATGAATATACTAGAGGGCAGTTAGTCTAAAATTTAAACCTTATTAATGCACATGTGTAGCATAATATTTTTGCTGTTTTAGGTATAAGTTTGGTATTACATAAATTTGTTAAAAAATCCTTTGGTTTTTATTAATAATAAATTTTTTTAGTTATCTTTTTCAGTCTTTAATCATGTTTGAAATGCTATGTTTATATAAATTTTTCATATATGTAAAATAATTCTTCCGAGTTCTTTTTCTTTGCAATTTGTTATACAAAGAAATGTAGAGAATTTTATTCTTGAATTCAAAATCTTTATAGTTAATTAAAGAACTTAACTGGTAAGTACTTATTTTTATGTTTTGTAATATTATGGACATTTAAGCTAATTAGATGCTAACATTCTTTTAAGCTAATATGAGCTTTTTAAATTTTTCTAAGTTTAATTTTTTAATATAAACTTTTTTAATATAAGAAGCAAACACTTACTTTCTTTTCAGTTTTAAATACTTGATATAAACATGTTAATTTCATACACAAAAGAACATTTTATAACTTTCTTATTGTTTCGACATAAAACTGTCTACCTTAGGAATTCCTGAAGATTTTCACTTATTGATGTAATAAGTATGCGAATGACAAAATTTCTGTTATAAAGAAGTTAGGTTTATAGAGGTGATTTGTATATAGTCAAGATTAAGAAGAAAATGCCAGAATAAATGACATTTTTTTTTCCTATTCTACAAAAATATTGAAGCCATTTAATGTCTTAAAAATGCAATTATGTTATAGTAATTCTTTACTTGCGAAAATTTTAACCTGTATCTCATTTCTGTCTCTGACTATAAAGTAATGCAATTATAAATTAAGCTTATTTAACTATATTTATAATAAGTATAAACCCTTTTCAACATACCTGGGAACTGAGGCTCAACTACATTCTGATTTCATATTTGGTATTTGTTACCATGAATAAAACATCTTGTTTGTATACAAAATTATACTCAGTTTAAGAATATCTTAATTTTAATTTCACTGTATATAAGAAACTTTAATACGGTATAGGGCCCAGTACATCTTTCTCAAATGCCCAATCAAATGCATAATGATTAAAAAAGATACAAACACAAATGATTATGCAAAGTACAAAATTAGTATTTGTTCTTGCCTTATGAAATATGAATTACAAAACTTATTATATGCAGAGTCGTAGCTAGGGTTTTCAGCGCCCAGGGACAACAAGATTTCGCACCCCCTACTGCTTGCCAAGGATGGAAAGCATTTAATTCTAAAATGTCGTAACATCAGTTTGGCGCCCTTTGGATTCTGCGCCCGGGGACAGATGCCCCCCTTGCCCCCCTCTAGTTACGCTCCTGATTATATGTAATTTATTTTTTCAGAGTGCAAACCTAAAACATTTTACCTGCTGAGCAGACATGCAACTAGGTATCCAGACAAAGATAATATTGTGGAGATCAACAATATTCTGCCAGCTTTGAGAGATCGTATTATTAACTCATCATTGTCTGGTAAAGGTAAAAAATTTAGATTTTTAAGTCTCTTATTTATGTAAAACATTTCTTCCCTTTTCTTTTGCTTTAAAATGCATGATATGATACATTAAAAGAAAATAAGTAAAGTTTTTTTGTTTTGTTTCCTTAAATAGTTGAAATATGTGCTGAAGATTTAGAAAAGTTAAAGAACTGGACCAGTGAAATGGAGCCTGAAAATGATAATAAAATCACAGATACAGGAGAGGAAGAAGCTGAAGAATTAGGTAAACATTAAAATTAAATCAGATTACATATTAATTTTTTTTTTTTTTTTCTTTTCAGAACTGTGAATTATAGACTGGTAGCTAACTACCTGCATAAGTATTTAAAAAATAATTTGAAAGCAAAATAAATTTAATATTTAAAATAAATTTAATATTTAATTTTTTACTTATTTTGTTTGATCATTTTCATCTTCCAAAAAACACTATTAAAATTGCAGAAAAACAATAATAAAATTTTTAAATAATAATTATAAAAACTGGTATTTAAAAATTTTATTAAAAGTTTTAACAAAAATTACTAAGGTATGCAGAAATGTACGTAATGACTCATAAATGACTAGAAGAGATACATACTGCTTAACCCTCCAATCAGTAAAGGATTTCTTTCTGAAACCCTAAATTCCTCATAACTGCTATGAAGTATTTTTCTTTATTTTAATGCCAAAATGCCCCTGGTTATATCTATCTCAATATATTTAATTTTAATATATATTTTCCTAATTTCTTAGTTGTATTTCAAGATATCTAAGGAATTAAGGAAATTTCCCTAGACAAAATTAAGAAAATTTCTTAGACATGCATATATTTTTTTAAAGGTGTTACAAAAAGTATTCTAGGGCATATACAGCCTGGTAAGTCAGAGGGGTAACATACTGAGCTCCTAGAATGAAGATTTACAAAATCTGGCATATGAATGCTAAAAAGAATTAAAATTTTTATTTTTAGGCAAATTAATTGACTTATGTTATTTCACATGAAAAATGTATTTTCATAAAATTATTCTAAGTTTCCTGTCTAAAACATCATTTCCATCAGTAAATTATTAAACCATAACTGTGCACATATTAGATCTTGATATCATTTCTTAATTTGGCTGATTGTAAATGTAATAATATTTTGGTTCTGTTCTGTTATCAGGACCCAATTCAGAAATGTATGCATATATGGATGTATAGGTTCATTATTCATATTCATATACATGCATACACATGTGCATACATTCGTACATTTCTAAATCTGGTCCCGATAACAGAAGAGTATCGATATTTCTGTAGTTGCATTCATTGATATTTTATGAAAATGAGTAATATAAATCCAATTAAGCATAATAAACAGCGATTTTAATGTAACGGAAGATTTCACATTTTGCTCGAAAATTTAGAAAAATTATTGATCCTACATAAAACTAATAAAAGAAAACGCGTCTGCTACATGATTTTGGTAATGGAAAAAATGTAAACTAAAGCAAAATGATCATTTTATATGTGGTAGATATACCGGAAATACCGGGTATATACTTTCCGATTAAGTATTTTGTTAAAGAAAATGTTTATTTTATGCACAGAATTCGTACGAATGCTGAAAATAATTGTAAACATTAAATTCTTTTCGTAAAGGAAAGCATTAGAAAATGAAAAACAATATTTAAGTTAATTAAGGGAAATAAATATAGTAAAACAAGGTATTTTTCAATATTTTTTCGTAGTATTGTTTGCACTAAATAAATCTTGTTGAACAGAACACATGATGGCATAACTGCTAAGACCATGGTAAAAACATAATCAAAAAGTATTATTCTATTTATTTTCATTGCTCATGCACTTTCCATGAGAAATATATGATCGTGATTTTCAGTTTAAATTACATATCTCAAGCAAAAATATATATAAAAAGATTTGACTTAACAAATTCATATTTAAATACCATAAAATTCTACAAATTTCTTAATATCCGTCATTATACTTTTAAATAGTATACTTATCACATTCTTTTTAAAGTGAAAAGTCACTTCATACTGATTCACTTCAGATTTTAGCAGAAGTGCGTATATTTTCAGTATAATCTAAAAGTACTCTTATAATCCCTTACACTCCCAAGATTTCTATATAACATTTATCCTGACGTGATTATTTGCTATAGTAAATAATCTTCGATATTGGTATCCTATTCTTCCTTTCATACATTAGAAATGGAACAATTAAAATACATTTTCTTACACATATACGCACAATAATAATAATAATAAACTTGCCTTACATCTTAGTTTCGGCCCACCAGCGGCCGAGCGGTAAAGTCGCTGAACACTGGGTAGTTCGGTTCGAATCCCGCGAACGGGCTGGCTGCATGGGTGTTTTCGTGGTTTTCCTCATGCGTAACGTGTATACGAGCCAGTTTCCCTGAGAAAGTCCTCCACGAAGGCATCACACCTATTACGCAGATAGCCCTAGTGTCCTTTGCCATAATTAAATACACCACCACATCTTAATTTCAATTCAGTCTTTACACAAATTCAATATTTTTAATCACTAATGTATTTTTATTAGCTTGTTTCTTAAAATACTTTTGTTATACTCGAAATATGTGTTCAATATTGAATTATTTTTCTTTCTCTTATAATTAAAAACAAGTTATATGGAATCAAAATTAAAACATATGCAGCAGTTAAATAACACTGAACAGAATATCTTACTTTCTCTTTCGCTCTTTGTATTCTAGCATTATACACAGATTTGTTTTCCTTTAGGTTCAAGCATGTGTAAGTTATATCAATTAAATTACATCACACATACCTGTATGCATCAGTTAAATAACACTGAAGGAAATATGTCACTCACTCATTCGATGTTTGCATCATAGTGTGGTCGAGAAATTCTTCTTTCCTCACAGTGAGGCATGTATCAGTTTACTTAGTTCGTAAAGCTGCTTCAATACATAGAGTTACGTTTGGGATGTAAAGAAAGTAACCAAAACATGTGAATGAAGTTGGATACGCAAATTTATTAACTAATCATTTAGGTACTCAGTATTGGTAAACATGACACTGAGTTTAAATATCTCACTACGATGTAAGTCTCATACACAAAATGAAGATTATGATAAAAAATGATTTAAAATGAGAAATTTTTCAATTTAAATGTAAAATAGCAGTAAAATGAAAAATAAATGTAAAATTACATCACAGTTATGTATGAAAACTACATAAATTCATTAAAAAAATAGTTATTTTATCTGTTGTAAAAAGTGTTTTCCGCCAAAAAACGTATTAACGTGTATAATTCTGACACAACGCTATAGCACAATTTGCCACTTCCGCTTAGGTATAATAGCAAATTAACAACACAAATCAAATCAAACTGTTGATGCAACGAAAGTAAACAAACGCCAAGAACTAACGCTGTCACCCACATGACGTCATGCGTATGTGGCATAACTTTCTCCCTGCACTGCGCATCGCTCTTGGGCCCCCCCTGATTCTTCAGTATGGCTGTATAGTAACATGAATTACACTCTGTAAGATAAAATGTCTGTATTGTATCATTAAATTAAGTTTGTTTATACCTGTTTACTCATTTGTCCCGATGTGGCATCATTTTACTTACATAAAGGCACTTATCTATTTATGTGTAGTAGTTGACTTAGGATATAATTTCTCTGCTATACATTAAACTTTAGGTAATGATATTGTATATCTACGAATGCTTAGTTTTAAAACTAAGAATGTTATGTTTTAGAATTGTCTATATGTTTTTCTAGAATCTGGACTAATTTATTTATGTTATGGATGTACTATATCATAGTATATTTAGAGGTTTATATGTATATATATCAATTTTAGCAGTTGCAGTAGTACAGCATATGTTTTCTTATCTGAGTCAGTTTGTGTCATGCAGGAGTGAAACTTTTAGTTTTATTTTTTATAATGAATATAAATTTTTTCTAAATAGTACTGTGTGGACTGGGAGAGTATAAATTTCTGTATAAATAGTTAGATTTAATAATTTTTACCAAACTGATTTTAAAAAATTAAAAATACCATAACACAAACATCTGAAGCATTTTTTTGTTTTGTTACTGGAAATCATTTCTAAGACTAATGGTTGAGAAAATGAAGGCTAAGTTAGAACTTTTATGAATGTAGTGTGTATGTTTATTTGCTTTTCGTTATATGTGTACATTTATGTTAAGTTTAGGATATTTTTTTAAAAAAGAATACTTGTGTACTAGCCTGGAAATAAAATATTTTCAAATTTTAATACTTTCTATCATTGTTTTGGCCTTACTGTAATACTGTAAGTACACTGAAAGTATATAGAAGCTAGTGAATGAAATACACTATAAGTACGAGGGCTATCCAGAAAGTAGATTACGTTTTGGAATAAAAAAATAAACAAAGTATAGGAAACAAATTTTATTATATACAGATGAAAGCCACACTCAAATACTACTTTTCTACATAGTCACCATACAAATTAAGGCATTTATCGTAGCGATGTACGAGCTTGGAAATTCCTTCGTCGAAAAATTCGGCCGCCTGCGCCTTCAACCACTTCGTTACCTCTTCTTGCCTTCCATCTTGCACAAAACTTGTGGTAACCAAGCTTTTCGCTGATGATTTCGTGCAATAAACTTCGCGAAATTTGTGGAAAACTCAAAGAAAGTTCCGTTATTGTGAAATTTCGATTTTCACGGACTTTAGCATCGACTTTTTCGAGAAGTTCGGCGGTCACTATGCTGGGTCTCCCACTTCGATCTTCGTCGTGAACATTGGTTCGGCCATTTTGAAATCTTATGACCCACTGACGCACTCCACCTTCAGTGATAATGTTGTCCCCATACACTTCACGAAGCTGCCGATAGATTTCTATCGGTTTACAGTTTTTTGCAGTCAGAAACCTTATTACTGAGCGCACCTCGCAGCTCGCGGGATTTTCAATTAACGCAGACATTTCAAACCGTCACAGTATCTGAACGGAGCACAGCACGAACCTCTCACTAGCACGGCTAGATGCAGACTGAGCTGCGCAACGCTCTGACCCCAAGATGGCCGCGCTAGCCCCGCCCCTAGCGGACACAGACGGAAACGTAATCTACTTCCTGGATGGCCCTCGTATGTTGAAAATGATAATAATAAAATTACCCATAAATATTGTTGTCTCACTAGTGACCACCAATGCCTGAACAATTTAAAGCTTCAACAATGTGGCAACCCTGGTATGCCCATAGTACATGTCTTTTTTGACTGGTGCACAATGTTGAAGTTGTATGGATGGTGAGTGTATGCAATTTCTCCAGTGTTTTTTTAAGCTGAAACAGATCACTGTGTACCTGGGGAGAATAACAGTACGAAATACATTTGCGAAAGATTTCTTGGGAAAAGTAATTGTTTTATTACCAATGTTTCTTGCTTTGTAAATTTTTCTTGCAGTATTATTTATTGATATCTGTTTTATGGAACTCTTAATATGCAACCATTTTGAAAGTATCTCTTGCCTTTTGCAAAAAATTAGTCATTAATGAATTTCTCAATGCTGGTGAAGACTTTTCAGTAGAAATGCAGATAATAAAAAAGTATTTTTTTTCTGCCAAGTTTTCTTTTGTTAAGTTTTCTAGTTTTCTCCCAGGTTGTTTAATTGTTATTTTGTAGACTGTCCATTAGCCATCAAGCTTTTATTTTTTAGAAATTGAGCTGAGAATTTAGAATGAATTTTTGTGAAATTCCATTTCACTTGATTGTTTAAAAAATGATTTATTTATTAAGAGTTTAATACTTCATGTATATTTTGAATTAATGAGTTTGATTTTTTCCCCTACAGCACAGCGTTTGAAAAGACGATTTCTTGCAGTATTAAATGAAACTTATTCACCTGAGAAATTTATCATTGAGTACACTAGTAGAGAAAGAACTAGAAGTACTGCTGAAGCTTTTGCTAAAGGATTATTCAATGAAGATTGTAAGATCATGCAGCATATTTTTTCTTTAACAGAACTTATTGTAAAGGGTTTTGTTTTGTAAATTATATTATTTATGGATGAATTAATGTGACCCCTTTTTAAAAAATTACATTTAAAAAGTATTTTTTAAATGTTTAAGACCTGCAACATGTTATGTTTCGTTTGCGTGCTGAACTTTAAATTATAAAAGAAAATTGAGAATTTCTGTGAGCTGTTTTCAGGTAGATATGAAAAAGCTATTGATTTGTAACATTAACTTGCCTGATGAAATGTTGAGTATGGGAAAGCTGCCAAAATAAATTGTTTTAACCCTTTGTTGCATACAAATAATCTAGAGAAGTTAAACGAAAATGTTTGTGTTTTTTCTACTTAAAATAACCTTAGTAATAATAAAAAAAATTAATTTTATTCAAATTTCATTTTAAGTAATTGCTACAGTTTGTTCACTATAGTGCACAACATGCATATACATACATGCATACAAATCTCTTCCCAACGATTTACGGTGATTGCATTTGAAATCATTTCCTGCCTTGTTTGCAGTGATCATTACCATCTTCTAAATGGTAAATCTACAATTGACATGTACATACAGATCCCCCAAAATACCTTCATTTCATCGATTGTGATTGAATTCATTTTGCTACGATTTTGTAACCTGTACCTATTGGATTCAAATGTCAAATATTCTAGAAATTCCCTGCCAAACATAAATATTTCCAGTGGTATTTTGGCTTGATAAGCAGTATATTTGGGTTTCAATTCACTCTTTTCGGTAGATCTTTAGCTATCCACTCCATAATTTTCTCAAACTGACATTTAAAATAAAATGTCTAAAATTACTAATTATGAATAAAAAATGACAGTATAAGAAAATGTAAGCAATATTATATAATGTTTACTATGAGAAATTTTACTAACTTGGAAACAGAAGTAACAACCGTTTTCCAAATAGCAATGCTTTACTTAGTGATGCTATACAGCCATCTATGATCGACAGTTGAAAGTTTTAATAATATAGAATGAATAAACACAGGAATGAAATCTGTTAAGGCATTTACAGAAGAATAAACAAGTTTAAACTTTTGTCTACTAGAGTAGACTTGATGCAACAAAGGGTTAAATATCATATTATGCTCTTTTATGCATTAAATGTGAACAAGCAAATTTATATTAATTCTTCAGTCAATTTGAAGTGTAAGGAAAAATAATTTAAAAAAATAAAGAAGAAAGAAAAGAAAAGAAAAGCAAATGCTCAACACCTATAGACAAGTTTACCATATGCAACAAGTAATTGTGTATGGGAAAGTCCTTAAGCTTATCTTGGTAAATTGTCTTATGATGATTTAAATATTAACAGAATTTGCATTTGCTGTGCTATCCATTTGAAATAAATTTAAATATGCAAATGAAGGTGATAGAGATTTAAATTACATCTGAATAAAATGAAGCAAAATATATAGAAAAATTGTTTCCGAACTGCAGGCGTTAATCTGTGATACTGCTGGTGCTCCAACTGGTTGAACCTTAGCTTTTGCATTTCGAGGAACCTAAATAAGGAATATGAAAAGCTCATATATAATTCTGTTTCAGTTAGATTTTTCAGTTACAGCCCATATCTGTCTTCTTAAGTAAATGTGATTTTTCAAAATTTCAGTTCAAAGTATTATTTAAAGACTAGATTTTAGGTAATAAATGAAAATGTGCTTGTTAATTTATGAATTTCATAGTTTCAGAATAATTTTAACTTCAAATCTTTATATTTGTGCTGTAATAATTAAGAAGTTTTAAATCTACAGTATTTCCAATGCTGATGTAAACTCTCAATGAAGATGCAGATTATTACGAGGTAGTTCCTTATAAGTATTTTTATTTGCAAAACTTATTAGTAACACTCATTTTACTATTTACAGTAGGAAATAAAATAGTAGTTTTTTTCTTATTTACTTTTTTAAAAATTATACTTTAAATTACTTTTTATTGCTGTAATTATTGCTAATATTCTGTGTGAAAGTATAATTAAGAAGATTACTAAATAAATGACAGATTTGTTTATGTAACATATAGATTGCTGTAATTCAGCAAACTACATAATTTATCTTTTTTACTTGATTGGATGAATCATTATAATTAATTTATGATTGATTGGGCGAATCATTATAATTGATTTATGAATTATATAATTAATTTATGATTTTACATTAAATTCTGAGGATCTTCTTTGTGACAAATTTTATATATATTCTAGATAAAAATATTGACTTTGATGGAAAAACAAATGACCAAGTTCTACAGTTTCACAAAGACTGTAAAAAATTACAGGTATTATTTATACTATATTTCATTTTTGATTCTATTACTTAACATAGAAGTTATAAAGTGCTGAGCATGTGTAATATCAATTTTTTTCTGTATATTTTAATAAAATACTGAATTTTGCCAATTATTAAACCTCATACTATTACGTATCTCTTGTGTTATTTTTTAAGATGGTAATATTTGAACAGTGTCTTAATCAACATGAAGGAAGTTAATTTATGTGTGTTGACTACATATAGTATTAGATTGCTTGTCATTTTTATTATGTAATCATTATGTTTTTTTTGCTTGAACATTATTATAGCATAGGCAGATAAATACCCCCCCCCCAATTATAGAAGGTGATTTCAAATTTTTAGTTTTAAAAGTTTGCTGAATTGAATGATAAGTATAACTAAAATTGGAAGATATCTGGGTTTTAATGTCTAAACAAGGAGGTGATAATGTTGCTTAAAAATATTTCTGTATAAAAGTATAAATACTATCTTAATGTCAGAATGCTTTCTACATACTTCCATTAGCATGATTCAGTCACACATAGTGGACCAGGTTTTAAGCAGATGGCCTTCTCAGTCTTTGCTACCTGTGACCCCTTCTTTGGAGAATATGTGGAAAATTAAGTATTTTTGTCACCTAAGTTGGCAAGCCTGATCAGATTTTAAAAATTGCGTTTCTGCTGCTTTAAAAACATTTATTATTAGCATTCTGAAACATGCTTGACAGGAATTTTCACATTGAATTGACATTCATTATACCTGCAGCCAAAGACTATCTTGAACATCTATAGGGAAAACTTCAACATTTTGCCTTTTACATCTGTGTATTACTTAGCATTCTGTGTTGTTAATTTATTAAAGTCTAAAAATTTTAATTCAGATGATTTGTTTGAATTGCCACATACATTATTTATTTTCTAGGAATGTAGATACATTTGTTAAATATAGCCAAACCTCTATTTAGAAAACTCTGAGAATATTGCAAAAAACTTCACTAATTGGAGGAATTTGCAAAGTGGAGGTTATGATAAAACACGATTGAAAATAACAATTTTTTTTAATTTTAAATATAATACAAAATATAAATGAAAGACAACTTACATCATTGCAACCATTCCATCAGTGTTACACATAATTACGTAAATTAATTTTGAAAAATAATCAGATATTTCAATTTGTTTTGATTGGCAAGAGCAACATTTGATGTCCAAAGTTTCAGATCTTTGTAATGCTTGAAAAATATCTTCCGGTTCACTTTCTTCAAAATGAAAACTGCACTGTAAGGTATCAAATGCATTTATCATTTCATCTGGCCAGGATTTTGTACATTCATTTAATTTATGTTTTAATTTTCAGCCATCACTTTCTGGCTCCTATTTTTTTATGCTCTTGAATATGCCTTCTTCAGTAGGAATTCCTATGGTCACAACATTGTTATCTAAACCTTGTAACTGCTCTTTATTCTTTAAATGCCCTTGATTTTGCAGCTGCAGCCACATGTTATTCATTCTCTCGTCTTGCCCATTGTCGTCATTGACACTATTATTATCTGTGGTATCAATTTCAGTGATAAAACCAGCTTTTTTGAAGCAATTGCAAACAGTTTTTCTAGTGACTTCATAATTCCATTCTTTTACGAGTTCAGATATGCAGTCACGTAAACTTATTATAACTAAAGCTGATTACTCTCAATTCCCATTAAGGCCTTATTCAAAATTTTTTCAGTTTCCTAACACTTTTTATCGCCTCTTGATTCATAGTACAGTCAAAAGTCTTTAATCCGGACTCGTCGGGACTTCGGCGATTCCAGATTATCGATTTTTCCGGATTATAGATCATCAGTTTAAATCTGGTAAGATGGCATGCAGAAGTTATAAAATTAAAAATATTAAACCGTAATTTATGAAATAAAGAGCAATTATGATCTAAAGGGTATCAAAATTTACAAAAAAAAAAGCTTAATATTTATTTGTTTTCTTTATTAAACATTTCTTTCAACACACGCATGCATAAAGCATACATTACGCATAGTTGAAATTACAAAATTGCAACCAGAAATCTATTTGATGTGTATTCGTGATATTTATAATGACGATTTAAATCATATTAAAGACGAAGTACATCGAGAAGAAATACTGCATTTAATAAGGAATTATAAGCAGAATAAAATAAAAACATCTGCTGTGAAGATAAGGACAGTGCTGACAGATCAACTACCAATTCATTGTCCCCCCCCCCCCCCCGCAGAGCAGCGTGAAATTGATAAACATATTTCGGAATTGTTAGAGAATCAAGGATTATCCATTTTTTGCAGCAATTCCACTTTTTGCTTGATGGACATCGAAACATGCTTTCGCTTTGTATATCCTTTGGTAGCTCCAGAATCAGAAATTCTTTTTGACATAATCGAAAGTTCAAGCTTACTTTTATAAAATTGCTCTAACAGTCTGCAAAAAATAATAAGCCGGATCCATTTAGAAGATTAAGGAACAACGCAATCTGCAACATTAACTGAAATAGATAATTAGATAATTTTAGCATAGCTTATACCGTCCGTTATACATTAAACGTGCATGCGTGTACGCATGCACAGAAAGTTTGTAGCTTTGAGGTCCGGATTATAGATCATTCCGGATTTTGGGTGTCCGGATTAACAACTTTTGACTGTATACCATTTTACAGTGGTATTTGGAAGAAAGAAAAAAAAATTATACTTGTCTTTGTTATCTTGAGGGTGAGTATTGTAACTGTCTTATGGTAGAGCAATTTTTTGTTTCTGTACTATTTAGTAGTTGTTTAACTAAAAGTTTTTTTTTTTTAGCTACTTTTCAGAAATGTCTGAGGTCATCCAAAAGCTCATGTTGAAATCACAATCTACTTGTTCTCTGCAGTAAACATTGATAAAATAAGCTAGTTTTGTTTGCATTGAAGATTATATTTTGACTTGTACATTTCCATGATTTCTTTTAGTTTTCAGTCTTTCAGTATGATACTTTGTTCATTAACATCATTCCTCTCAGTGCATATGATTTTTGAAACTGTTGTAGTTTTTTTTTTTTTTTTTTTAATCTCTCCAGTCACCCATTGTTCATATAAAATGCACTCTGAGCTAAAGCTTTGGCACACTCCATAGCCTTTCCCAGTATCAATGCCCTGATATGAGTATTTTTTTTTCTTTCACTGTGCACAGCCATTTTAATGTTACTTTATCAACATCTTCATAAACACACATTTTCTTACATTTGATGCTTGGATTGGTGGAATCAAAGCTTGACAAAATTTTGTCCCAACTTTTCAGGGTTGTCAAGAAACAATTTTGCAAAATATCAAATTTTATGACAATATCTTTCTTCTTTGCATTTTTGTCCATTTCGTCAAGAATCATCATTTTTTCTTTAAAAGTAAAAAGACACTTCCATTTAGCATTTTTAGTGGAAATAAAAATAACATGCAGCTGTTGCTTAACCTTAAAGTTGTTTTCAAAACAAGATTGGTTGGAGAACTTTTAACAATAAGGTGAGTAAATGCTTTCTCATTCGAGAATCTTGCTACATCTCACTTCATCCCTCTGTAGAATGGGATGTAATAAGAAATAACAAGACACCTGCATTTTTTTAGGACCACAGCTACATGCACCTAAGTATCACAGCAAATGAATAAATAATTTTAAAGCAGAAAGATCTGATCTTCAAAATTTATCTATTAATAAACTTCATTAAATAGAGAATGTATATTGCTATTCAGAATTTTTTTATACAAGAAAATTCACACCTCAGCAGATTCCTGCAAAAAATTTCACTAAATAGAAGAATTCATGGAAGTATTCTGATATGCACCCTCAAGTCGCCAAATTTCTCGCCAAACATTTTTGGCGAGAAACTCTATGCTGCCATATTACTGTCTAAATTTTTTGTCTACATTTCAAACTTTAAGCCTACATTGTCTCCAAAAACGCGGATTTCGCACATGCAAACACCACGTTTTAAACACACAATTTTAGCTAAAAATCTGAAACAAAAACAAAAAAATTTAGATAGCAAAAACGTAAAATTTCTAACCAAAAATATTTGACGAGAATCCACGTACACAGCGATATGTTTTAACTTAAAAAAACATCTACGAATGGCACAATCTAGGCTATGAACTACGCACACCTCGCTTTAATAAATTAACAAAACAACAATAAATTTCAAAGAATACCATGTACACAGCATCCTGTTTAAACTTTAAAAAATCTACGAATTGCACAATTTAGGCAACGAATCTACGAACTACTCACATGTCGCTTTAATAAATTAACATAACAACAATAAATTTCAAAGAATACCATGTACACAGCGTTCTGTTTCAACTTAAAAAAACATCTACGAATTGCACAATCTAGACACTACGCATTAATCAACAAAATAAATTTCAAACAATTAAAAAAAAAACAACAATAACGACAGAAATTCATACTAAAAAAGCAGTTTACATAATATTCTACAAAATAAGAACAAGAATGAAATAAAATGCACGTACCATGAATTAATGCTTTTTCGAACAGCAGAAATACCAATTTCATACCGCCTTTAACATGCCGCCACGTAATCACTATTGTATTTATATGACAGCCAGACACACTATCCAGAAAATTCATACTATAGTTCACAAATAATAACAAATCCCTACTTCTATCATGCACAGCCACTAAAAATAATCTCCCAGACCCTCTTTCCACTCCTCCAAACGCCCACTGCCCCTCAACAGGATGGCCACAATGATATTTCCTTTTGCCGAACTTCAACAACTTTCACCATTTTATCTCAGACACAGACCAACAAGCTCCAGCGAAAGATTTTGCAATGTCAACAGGGTTGCCATACAATACACAATTGCGCCAAAAACCAGCACAGAACAAATATTGCCACATTTGGTGAAATTAGGGCATACATCAGAGTTGTATCGAATTCATAAAATAGAGTGTTAATTAAAAAAGGATTTTATTGTTTTTTTTTTTTCCATCTGATGTTTGATGCAGAATGAAAGTGCTGCATTTGAGTGTTTCACAATTATGGAGAGTTTTGCTAGGCCTTGTTAATTTAAGTTATCTAGTAACTTCAACACAAGAGCTGCTGAGTTTAGATACTTGCAATGCACATTTCATTGCAATGCTACATGTTTTAGAAATCAGTTCTGAAAATTTTTTTTTGGTTAAAGAGATAGTGAGGATTTTGCTGAGAGGCTCATTCATTGCGTAAAATGTATGGTGCATGCAAATGAGTTAAATGAGGCTATTGTGTGCAAAATAATTATACTGGCTGCATTGACAGGCAGAGACTGCCGAGCAGATTGTTTCCAGCGTATGTGAATTTTTTTTTAAATTTTAGTTTTTTGGGAAAAAATATTTACTCTTCCCCCTTTCTTAACAAAAGAAAACAAAAAATATTAAAACCCATCCCATATAATGATAATATACTTGCAAAATAACTATATTATTAACTTGCAAAATATATATGTATATTATAGTTTGTTAAATGTTGTATCTAAACGTATTGCTTTAAATATATGAATTAATTCAAATAAAACCATTAAGTTTAATCATTAAAATGATATCAATAAGCAAATTTTAAATGGTTTTCTTGGACTATTCATATAAATTGCTTTTATTAAATTTGTATGAAGCATATTTATTAATTAGATTATTAAAGTAGTATGAATATTTTTAACTGCAAATTTGATTTCCAACTTTTAGTTTTTATTTTTAAAATTTAATACTTTGCTAAATTGTATTTTTCACTGCAGAAAAGTTGCAAGGATGCATCGTATGATATTTCTGAAATAGAAAAATTTGAAAATGGATCAATGATGCAAAAAGTAATTGATAGTGTATCAAAAAGAGTTGGCTTTAATGTTTGTAAAGGTAAGAATTTAAATATGATCTTAAAATTCATCTACAATATGTTTGTATTATAGCAGCTGCCTTGGAAGAAAATCATCATCTCTGCAATTAATTACCAAAGTTGATTACCAAAACATGCTTGACAGAAATTTTCACATTGCTTTGACATTATACATGTAGCCAAAGAAAGCTATCTTGAATAATCTGTAAGGAAAACTTTCCATCATTTTACCTTTTACATCTGTGTGTTACTTAACAATCTGTGTTGTTAATTTATTAAAGTGTAAAAATTTTAATGAATGCGTGAAAACCATTTCTACTTAACTCCTAGGCAGGCAGTGTATATATTAAAGTTATCAACTGTTTTTTTTTTTTTTTTTTTTTTTAGTGCTTCTTGTGTCATTTATCGTAGGTGTTTTTTTTTTTTTTTTTTTTTTTTTTTAATGCCTGGATGAAAATAAACTGTAAACTGTAATACCTTTATAGAAATTGTAGTCAAAAATCATCAAACCAATTTCTAATTCAAGTGCCTTTCTTCTTCCTGCAACTTTAAGCATCGCATTTCCAAATGTTTCTGCAACCATACATGAGTGCATTTCAGATCATTTTTGCATATTTTGCTATAATGTTAAATTTCTTTTCTTTGAAAAGAATATCATGTACAGCTTGACATCTTTTTCAGTCATACTTAGTTGAATTTATATAGTGTCATTGCATAGAAAACAAAAACCGTTTTGAAGCTATGTTGATAGGAATTGCAGATCCGCCAGAAACTACATGTTACACTTAAATGAGAGATTTTTGCAAGAAATAATTGTGAGTGTATTTGTTACTTATACATTTTTTAAAAATTTATTTATTTCTATGTGTTTTCTGCTTGGCACTTGTTTTTCCTACATTGTAACTTATGCTTAGCAATTTTCTTTCATGTTGGCTGCTATGACACAAAAGTACCAGTGTTTTGCATATTTGGTGTCAACAAAATTAGTTCACAACATATAAATAGTTCTTAGTCAAACATGTAAAATGATGGGGTAATGGCTTTCCATTATCCCATCATTTACATGGTATAATGGAAAGCCATTATAACATGTGTTAGCTTTCCATCATTTACAGAGGTGGTTTAAAGCACTCATGCAATACATATACTATGAAACCTGAGAATCAAACTGTTGGGAAAAATCACATTACTAATTACAATTATTTAACCACTTTATCAATGGTGACTTCTTATGATATATGTGATAATGTTATTTGCCTTAGTAAATCAAAATGTCCTGAAGAACCATCTAATTAAAGTACAATTGATTGAGTTAGCAGAGATACATCATTACCTTCAATCAAGTAGAATGGTCCTATTGACAAATCACTGTCAGAAGATGCAGAGCAATGTCATAATTAACTATTGGTTCCTACAAGACATTCATAACTGCCATGAGATCAGCATCAGGTCTGGAATAATTTCTGGAAAGGATTGTATCATTAAATATCCTGACAGCTTTGCTATCTTCAATTCAGAATCACTTGTCCATACCTCCTGGATAAGTAGTGCCACAAAACACCAATGTAGTAAACCTGGTATAAGACTGGATGACTCCATTATGAGTATCCATTGTGACATCTAATGCTCAACTAATGCATTTTACACTATTTCTTTCTAACTGTTGTGATGGACTTCACAAAGATAGAAAATTGGTGTGTGCAGTCCCCTACGAAATCTTCGAGTTGTTATGAGATGTGCAATGACATGATGTGACATTGCAGGAGCAATAATTTGTTCAGTAATGTTGCCACTTGACATAACAAGAGTCATAATTTCGTGACCAGTGTCAAGAGATTTCACCAATTTGCACTGTGTCTGTCATCAAGGCCACTCAAGTCAGAGGGTTGACTAACCAATAATCCTTTAGTGTCTCCGATATCGCTGTCAACAATAATGAATCAGAGGACATAAAATACAACCCAAAATTAAGGGTTCATGACTAATTCAGTCTGAAAACTGTGTCAGACAGAGCAAGAAGTCAGAAGATTCTAAAATTCTTGACTAGAGAGACACTTGCCACTAGCAAACTCCTCACATAATGAGGACAATAACTTTAGTTACAAATAATTGTATATAGGCCTTCAATATTAATTGTCAATAGTTGTTATAGTATTGTTTATAGAGCTTCTCATAGATTTATATAATATATATGTTTTAATTCTATATGCAGTAAATAATATGCAACCTAACCAAAATGTAAATCAATCAGCTATCAATCCGTATAGGAAGTTTCGCAATTACCGCAGCATGCTGTCTTCATCCCGATGGTGACCAAGGATTGATAACTGCATTAACGAATTAAATTATCAGCAAATATTCTGATAGATAAATGACAGTTCATTCTGTAAAACTTTTAATAATTGCTGAGTCACCATTCTCTTAACTGCTTAGTGAAACTCTTCTTTTGGACTTTATTTTAATAAAACCTTGTACTATTTAAGAATGCCTTTTATGCAGTGTGACTTAATGCAGTAGATTAAAGGAAGTAGCAAGCAAATGTTATCATAATATGTAAACTTAAATCCATATTCACCAGCTAACCTCCTGGAAAAACAGATGAAAATCCTTCATACCAGATCAAGACAGCTTCAGTCTTCCCTGGATAATCTGAAACCAGGCATCCATTTTTGCTTAAGATGCTAAAGATCCATTTTTGCTCATCCAATACTGAAGTATCTAATTCTCACTTCTGATAATGCTTGTGATTGTGTGATAAGAGTGTAAGCATTTTGTGTATAACTAGATAATATTCAGTGATGCATATGTTAAGTGAATTAACTGTGTGCTTTCTAATTAAACTGTGTGTCTTCAAGAAAATTTTATGCAAGTGTCCACTATTTCAGCATAGCAAACAAGACATGAAGGGAGAATTACAATGAGGTATGTTTATTTCTTTGCTTTCCCACATTTTATCTTGACTGTAAATCAGTGCAGTCAAACAACTGATCGGTTGAAAGCTCTGGACATTTTTGGTCGTGTTGCATGCTGAAATTAAACACTTTCTGTACTCCTCTATCTTTCTTTGAGAAGCAAAGCTGCTTTAAAAAATGACAGAGTCACAGGTTCAAAACATTTTGTCTGATCAGATCCAAAGAGTAGTTTGAAAATGCCACCACTTTGGATATCAAATATTACATTATGGCTAAGACAATGTGAAATTCAATTTGATCAGGGTGACATTACCAGCGATAGCACCAAATTTTCACATATTGTCGCAAATTTAGACACATCAGCTTTAACAAATGTCTCAAATGTAATCTTAACACCTTCTGAAATGAAAAATATCTGAATAACTTCGAAAAGCAGACTTGTAGTGAAATAGAATTCATAGGCCAATTAAAATTAGTCTTTGATGAATGTATTAATTTTCTTTTATCAAAAAGAGACATTTTTTAAGGCAGTTCATTTATTCTTTTGAAAGTGTGACTAAGAAATCAAAATATATAGACAATTTAAAATTAGGGAAAAGGCAACCATATATTGGCATAGATTTTGAATAAATATCTTTTGATTTCTAGAGCACTCAAATACAGGTTTCTCTTCTTCTGGATCAAAAATATTTTTGCAAAAAAGGGGGACAAACGTAGCTATTTTACATTGAAAGCAATGGGTGGTGCAAAGTGAAAAATTAATGTAGGGCCATCTATTTAGGAGAAAAAGTAATAAAACCCCCAAAAATGAGACAAAGAATTTTGAAAGCTTTAAGAAAAATTAGAATGGAATTAATATTTTATACTAATGATATATATATATATATATATATATATATATATTTCCAAATGTAAAATGCTTCAACGAAATTTCACTGAAATTTCACACCACTTCACTAACTAAAAAAGTTTTATTCATAATTTTCTCAGAACTAAAGTTAAAATTCGGTTTATAATTGAGCATTTAATCAGTCTTGACTTTAACTCAATGCAAATGATCCATAAAAATTCATCAATTGGTGAATTGGAATTTGGTTTGTTTTGATTATAGCAAAGTAGGTGTGGGCTATCTGTCTAAGAGAATGATGCCTTTGAGGAGGACTTTCTAAGAAAACCAGCTTGTATCCATGATACAAGCTGGGAAAACCACACACACACACAAACAAACAACAACAAAAATAAATAAATAAATAAATAAATAAATAAATAAAATAAAGCCTTTCAGAATTCTAATTTTGTTTACTACTATTTTTCTTAATAAACGGTGCTGTGTCAACATTCTTCTTTGCTCCAGCCATTGCTTTGTGTAAAATGGTTGCAGTCCTCTCATTTCTTGCAAAAAAAATTTTTTTTCAACCTAAAGAAAAAAAAAAGGACTTGCATATTCATTCATCCTTGAAATCAATGTAGTTTTATTCAAAATCTACACCAAACTAAGTTTTTTTTTGGGGGGGGGGGTAGGGGCTTGTTCTTGTTTTAAATGTGTTTAATGTAAAGCGTAGTTTTAAATTTTGCATTGATGAGCATTAAAGTAAAATGCTAGCCATTCTTCCAGTCTGATTGATAGATGGACAAGTATTCTACTTTAATGCCTTTTCTGGAGCTTAACTTTCACCTAAACTCATTTCAGAAGGGGTTTCCCTCATGCCGTTAAATATATGCTATGTTTAATAGTTAAGTATTTTCAGCTAGCTCTGTCTTCCAGTTGATGTTATTTATAGCTCAAAAAAGATTTCATAAAATATTTCATGATCATTTTGATTTTATCTCCTACTTCTGAAATTAGTAGATGAAGGTGACAGATATTCAACCAAAAGTACTAATATAAATTTAGATTTACTCTATGTAATAGAGTGAATGTTAAGAGAAAATGTGCTTTAATGAAGAATTCATTAGTGTATTAATTTAGAAGTCAAATAACAAAAAATCAACATTATATTTGCAAATTTTCACTAGTTTTGAAACCATCGAAAGTAGTCCTATGAAAATTTTCAAATATAATGCTGATTTTTGTTGGAGTTCCAAATTAATATTTGTTCACCGTGTTATTTTAACCTAAATTCATTAGTGTAGTTAAAACTTATTTGGTTTGTTTAAAAATCCTCTTCTTTTATATTCAGGATGAAGTAAAAATTCGTATGCCTAACTCTAGCATGTTGTTTTTATTGTTATTGCACAGAAGGATAAAAAATACTGAATGTATTCATAAAGTTACTAGAACACTAAAAATTTGCAAAAGGCAGTAGCTCTTGTGCAAAAGTACTAAAGGCGACCACCTTCGCATCTCATATTATTCATTACCATTATTATTATTGTCTTTTTGTACAGCTTATATAAATATACCAGAGGAAGTTTCTAAGGAGATTTATGTGTGCTTAGAATTTTGTTAAAAAGAAGATTGAAAAATGTTATGTAATTAGCTTAGTCCACTCCTATTTAGAGTAATGACTTCACATTCAGAGACCGAATCTAGTATGTTATTTGTATATTTTTTTGCAAGTTAGATGACCCAATTGAAATTTAACTAAAATTGAAATTTAGCATTATTCAGAAAATAATGAAATTTTAAATTCTTTTTAGTAAATCAGCCAAAAATCAGGCACTCAAAACACTGTAATTGTTACTGAAAAAAATTTGCCTTTATAATGTTGAGCATAGAATAATGTAATAATTTCAACTAAAATGGCATGATGCACTAACTGCTTTTATGTATTTTATTTATCTGCTTGTAGAAGATATCAAAGTCATGTACAGAGCTTGTGTTTTCGGATATGCCTTGAATATTAGTGACATCTGGTGTGCTTTATTCTCAACTGATGAATTAAAAATCTTGGAATATGGTGATGACTTAGATGACTATTATAAAGATGCCTATGGAAATGAAATCAACCATCAACAAGCTTGCCCTGCTGTGGAATATGTAGTGAATTTATTGAAGTAATGTGTTAATTATTTATTCTATATATTTTGTACTAATTTATTTTATCATGCTCGGTATTGCCATATACATCAATGGATTTTAAATTTTATGAGTTTATAAATCCCTTTCATATGATGATCATTTTATGTACTTCCCTTAACCAAGTTTATACATTTTACTTAATAAAAGAAAATAGGATAAATAGGATCAGAAAATAGTTTCGTCTCTATAAGTTATTTATATTTCACTATATAAATGATTAGATTCTCAAGTTAAAAAAAATGTGAAAATTAACTTTGGCGATAATGTAAAAAGTATTGAAACTGATTTTTTTTAGAAGTAGATATATGTTTAATACTGTTTGAAAAAGGGCGGAGTGGGCCTTTTTTTTTAAACCCAAAAGGGAATGTTAGTCTTGAAGTGGGATTTTTGTCAGCTAATTGTAAATAGTGTATTACTTTTCAAAGTGTTGCCAGCAAATGTTAATGCTCAGTATTATTTTTAAAGGAATTACAAAATGAAGAATCTGCAAGTATGTATGTATGTTCCTCTCATTGTGAAAAAACAACAGTATCTAGAGCCATCAAATTTTGAATAATTGTAGTTCTCCACCCAAACGTGCACCTGCAAGCCCCCACAGATAAAATATTTTTGTCCTCCACATGCCAGCATATTGCTTTCAGTAAAGCTTAAATTTCTTTCAAATTTAATCTGAAGAATATTGAGTAATAAGCAATAATAATAAAAGCAATAAACACAGTTCTTAATAATTTTCTCTGCTTTTTAATGTGATTGATTTAAATAAACATGTATTAAAATCATGATATGTGTAATCAGAAGTATTAAATATTTTTATGAAATTACACTAGCTTATGTACTTTTTCTTTTTTATGATAACTTTTTAGGTGGCTAGTTTTTAAAGAAATAATATAGTGAATATAAAAAATATGTCTGGTAATCTCTAACACTTTGTCAGAAATTCTAATGCTATGCTTTTTAAAAATATTTTGTGATTTTGCTGTTGAATTTTATGTGAAGTAAGCGAGAAGAATGTGATATTAAATAAATAAAGTCAGCATATAAAATGTTTGTAGAAACATTAGATAAGCAGGAGTCATAAAAAATGTGCAGTAGACTCAAACCTTGGACCTCTCAAATACGCAGCAAGTGTGCTGGCCATTACACTATGAAGGCATGCTAAGAAGGCTGGAGAAATACCTTATAAGTTAATGATACTAAAAATCACAAAAAGAAGTTTTCCTTAGCCATTTTACTGAAAAAAAGTGAATATTGATATGCTGAACTGAGAAAAGGCTGTAAAAAACAGAAAAATGAATGTCATAACACAGCACTGGAAATTCTAAATGTGAGGTCCTATGCAGCTTTTAAACATTTTATGATTTTGTGGTTGAAATATATATTGCATAAGTGCAAAGAAAACAATGCCTAATAATAAAGCTAAAAAGGCAAAAGAAAAGAGGGTTAGCAGGAATGAGTGCAAAAACAGTCTGGTAAATTGAGAGCTCAGTGAGAACATTAAAAAACTTGTCAAACCCGTTTGGGCAACATTAAAAAACTTGTCAAACCCGTTAGAATCAGAAGCGTATTTTATTTCTTTTTTGCCACTAGATGCATGATGCCTCATTTGGTGTCTGAAATATCTATATGCATAAATGTGGTTCAACAACCAGCAAACATCATCACACATTGTTATGTAAATGAAATTAGAAGAAAGGTCTTAGCCAGAACATAAGTTGAGCATTAATTTGGTTCTTGTTGAGGACATCTGCTACAGAGAAATTTACCAAACTTATGTAAATTATTAGCAAAAGCTTCAATGAAAAATAAACAGTTACAGGTATTTTTCTAGATATTGAGAAAGCCTTCAATAAAGTTTGACGCTATGGATTTTTCATAAAATTAATGTTATAGAATTTCCCATTTTTGAGCTCATCATACTCATCTCAGATTATTTAAACATAGGACATTTTAAGTCAGGATCAATAATGGGATCTCAGTCTTAAGAAAAACTCAATCTGGAGTTCCACAAGGAGGAATTCTTACACTATTTTTGTTTAATATCTACATTAATGATTTTCTTAGAAGCACAAACTTGATTGCTGCCTACTATGCTGATGACACAGTAGTCTTATGTAAATCAATGAGCCCTCAGCTTGCCAGAAACACTGAATTGTATTAATCAAGTAATTCCTTGGTTCAATGCCTGGAAAATAAAAATCAGTATTTAAGAAAGCTGTATAATCTATTTTAGAAAATATTAGTAAGATTGAAGAAGAGATTAGTTATATTGAAGAAATCTCCATGAATGGTGGAATTATGCCATGTGGCTCCAAAGTGAAAATTTATGTATTCAGCTTTTATATTATCATGCATGTATTTTTCACAAGCAGATATTCAGAAAGTGCTTGTTCTTCAAGAAAGTGTATTAATCAAGTGTGTCTCTCATTTTCTTCACTCGAGACAGCAATAGATAGCGCCGCATGAAACAAGTCCCTGTCCTGTTCCATCACAAGAATTCCCTTAAATGAGACCAGTGCTTTTAGCCGAGCAGAACCTTGTGTTTTCACAGAATTTTTCTGAATTAACTACTGAAGACCTCAAGGGGACGAGTGATATGTGGGAGTGAAGGCCTAGACCAGGCCAAAGACTACTAGAAAATGCTGATCTTTTTGCAGAAGCAAAATGAAGCGATTGCTTAAGAACTTTTCCTATCAATACTGTGCATAACCAAAATCCAGAATTGCTTTCAGACTTGAATTAGTAATCAGTTCTTGTATCTCCCTTAAAAGTCCATGGACCATAGTTTGAGAATTGCAGATGTATATAAGACTTGGCGTGAAATGGTGTGAAATAAGGTGAGGACGAGTATTCAGTCCTGGGACTTTTACTCCAAAAATTGTTGACCCTACAGGGTACGTCGTAGTGAGTATAAAAGACCATTTTAAATAAAAGTGGAAAATTCTTGAGTCCTAGTTGCTCTCTAACTTTCTGAGGATAAAAAATTGTAAAAGCAAGTCTGCATAAGTGTCACCAGCTATCATAAGAGATTAGAGTTGTGCCAGAAAATTGACATTAGGGTTAATGATGCCTAGCGTGTCACCATCTATTGGTGGTTGAATGAGGTGTAGGAATTGAAGTCCGAGAAAATGACTGAAATAGCGAGTAAAACTTAATTTTTATCAATAGTTCAACTGTTCTAAATGCAAGTGACATCTTCTGGGAGAGATTTCGGGAAGTACAAAGTTTTTGAGCTATTTCTGTAAGTTGATTAATGAGATTGAAAAATTTGGAGGATTTCTTTAACTTGTTCTTCTGGATTTAAAATATTTTTTAAAGCATTATTGTGCTTTGATTTAGGAATATTGAATTTCAAATCACACAAGAGTTTGCTGTGATTTGGGTCTATTTTTGGTAGTGTAGTGGGAAAATCTTTGTCTGTAGGTGGGTGTGGCAGAGCTTTTGATTCTTGTTTCTATTCTGACTTTTCGAATCTTCTTTTATAAACTTCACATCCATGATAAGATGATACGTGCTCTTGAGAGCAAAATAAACATTTAGGTTTCTGATTTTCTTTGAGAGTGCTAGTATTACTTCTGTGGTTTCCGGTCCATTTAACACATTTAGTTTGTTTAAAGCAATTTGTTTGTGAATGGCCAAACAGTCTTTTCTTGGGGGTGTATTTTTCGATGATTATGTTAAAGTCAAACATATTGTTGAGTCTGTGAATATTTTCTTTTGCTGGATTGAAGTTCAAGAAAGTAAATCGGGAGTAGAATCTTATGGTTTTCAATTTTCCTTGAGAATTGCTTAACTTTAATTATCGGGAAGCCTCTTTTGAACAGATCGTCTTTTATTTTGGATTCCTTGATGGTACTGGGCATATTTTTTAAAATAACCTTTATAGTAGCTTCATTATCTAATTGGTAGGTGGGAAATCGGATGCAAGCTTTTCTACAGTAATTTGGAAGTCATCAGAATTTTTGGTTTGAAGGTAAATAACTCTATTTTTCATGTCAGCTTCGATGCTATCTTACAAAACTCCGTGCATATTTTGTGAATAGATTTCCAATCTGGATTTTGTTCAGTGATAACAATTGGTGGGATTTTAATTGAAGAATTATTTTCCGTTCTAGTCTTTTGGTAGAGAAGCAATTATATTTGTGTTTCTTAGTATTATCTTTTATATTTTCTGCAGTCTGAGTTTCAAGAATTTGATTATTTATAATTGCATGTGCTGTATCATCTGCTACGGGATATCAAGAACTTGCTGATGTGATTTAGTCTTATCATCAATAGCTAGTAATACACGTCAATCCATAGCGAAAAGGTTTTTTCTCATTTTCGTGTCCGCTTAACAATTTTTCTCTATTGGGTGGTTTGGAGCTTCACTCATTTTAGCTCTCTGATTTCCTTTTTTCCCAGTTTTCATGTTGCTCGAAATGATACCGTTAAGTTATGCCATGGTGTGTCACCAATAATACCATAAAAATACTTACACACAAGTTTAGCTGAAATCGCTGTAAGAGGCGAGAAAAACTTGAACCTGTCTCTATAAGCTCAAGTGTTCAAGTGATGATGATGATGATGTAAAAACGAGAAAATGTGACTTGGGCTGAAATTGCCTGCACCTGGGTTACACTGAATATCTGCTATATCAATGCAGTAATTTTATATGTCAGTGGTATTTTATGTGAACAACCATTATCAAAATTTTGCAAATAATTTTCAGGCCAAGCATTGCTGAGACATATAGTGAAAAGTGTAATAATAGGAAAGTATAATAAAAAACATCAGAAATTAATTGTAAAATTAGACTTTGTTGCTAATTTATGTTTTATAGCAAATATAATGAAACCATAAGCAACAGAAATTGGCCATTAAATTAAACACCATAAACTACTTCCTCATTAATATTAATGTAATATAGAATTATTTTTACAGTAATTAATTTTTGATCATCCCTCACATCCAAGAACTAAAAAACAAAACATCAGCTATTGCCAGAAAGGCCCGCGCCTTCCAAGGTAAAAACTGGGGTCAGAATCATCATATTCAGAAGATCCTCTACCATGTGGTAGCTGAAAAAATAGTCTTGTATGCTGCTGCCGTATGGGCCCAACCGATGGGAGGACGAAAGATCAAACATCTTACATCTCTTCAACGACCATTCGCCCTGAATCTCTGTAAAGCGTACCGCACCACAGCCACCAGCTCAGCGACAGTCCTTGCAGAGCTCATTCCTCTCCACATACGGGCAGAACAAGAGGCAGTGTACACCACCCTCATATACTTCCGCAAAGATGCAACATTTGGCAACATAACATACAGCCCTCTGCAATTTCAAAGCCCAGGTAACACTCTTCACACTCATCCTGCACGTAAAGGCACAGGAATAAGAATTAACATCTCACGGATACAGCCACTGTCAATGACGCGAGTTTCAAGGGATACGCAAATATACACCGACGGCTCTAAGCAGGAAGATGGAGTAGGCAGCGCCTTTGCACACTATGACAAAGGAAGAATCATCCATGTATGGAAAGGACGCCTTGACTTAAACAACAGTGTGTTCCAGGCGGAGGTGCAAGCAATTATAACCGCGGTAGATTACATTTTCAATGATAATATAGAACGGGCGAAAATTTTCACTGACAGTATGTCAACGCTTCTAGCACTAGATAATCACAACCACACCTCGCCCTTGATCATCAAATTACAACAACTTTTACAGCGCAACCCGCAGAAACATCTCTCCTTAACATGGATCAAGGCACATGCAGAAAATGAGGGGAATGAAGCAGCTGATAGCCTGGCCAAGCAAGCAGCCACTGATCCAGAAGCTGAAAAAATCACAATCCCAGCCCCTCCTTCCTACCTCAAAGGGCTATTACGGGGTCAAGGCCTAAATCTTTGGCAGGAAGACTGGACGCACTGCACAACTGGAAGACGTACATACAGCTATCTCCCGAAAGTCAGCACTGAACGCAACATTGCAATAGCTCCTCTTACGGCTTATATTACGGGACACGGCCCATTCCCGACCTACTTCAATAGACATGGCATAACAACCACGGACATATGCGCCTGCGGAGCGGAAGGCTCCCCAGACCACTATGTTTTTGAATGTCATCTGACAGCAGGAAATCACCTCCCTCTTCCTATCAACAATAGTGAAGCTTATCACCGCTTCCTTATAAAGCACAAACCGGCAGTAAATACGATTTGCAAAGTTGTTAACAAGCTCAAGAGAATGGGCCAAGATTTGTGCTCTCCTCATTAACCAAAACTCTCAAGACATGATACACTAACTAAGTCAGCATGCAGTTCCACATTCTCAGACACATAAGACTACTCCTAAAATTTACATAAGTCCCTATTACAGACACCTTTCAAATAATGCACAATCAAATGTATTTAACATTTCCTCTTCTGTATATGCATAATACTATTTTTTTTATTTTTATTTTTATTTATTTATTTATTTTTTTCCCCTATGAGCGTGTATTTTGATCCTATTATTTTGTAACTGTATTTTTGTATCTGTATATTTAATTTGTATTTTATTAGAATTTTATTGTGAATGTGCAAAATTACCATAGCAAATTGCAACAACAAATGTCAAAACGGTAAAACGAATGCAATCTGCCCTTGTATGGCCATGTAAATGATCTTGTTAACATTCTAAAAAGCTCCCGAGGCGGCCTCTTGAGGCCCCAGGGAGTTGTTCCTGGTTAGTGGAGGGCGCGGGACACATGCCTGTTTATCTCTGTTAGACATCAGGCGTCCCCGTCCTCCGTTACCAACCAACCAACCAACCAACCAAGTACAAATTTCAATTAGTACTAAGAATGTTTTTTAAACATGTAATCAGTGTGTGCCTGCATAGCACAAGGACCTTGATTTTATGTTTATGATTTTTATTCTTTAAAATATCTAACACCACAACATGTATATGCAGTCAAATAATGGAAACAGTGGAATGAATAAAAGAACATGTTTTCAGACATTCAGAAAAGTCTAAGGTTTCTTTTGTTTTGCTTAAATAGCACACTTGGTAATAATTTATGCTCTAGAAAATTTTTCTTGTGCCCTGAAAACTGAAATCTTAATTATGGAAATTCTTTTTTGAGTTTTTCAATCAGTTTAGAGTACTTTTTATGGAAAAGTTATTTTCAATACTCATCAGAGAAAGAGCAAGTAAGCATGCACCCCACAAAGCTGGGGAAAATTTTGTGACTCTGAAGCCAAGATACACTTTACCAGAACTTTAATTTTAAGATTAGTTGAAAACTCAAAATGGGTAAGGTGAGTATGTGAAGCAGAAGGGATTGTAAATAAAATAATAGCTTCTCTTTCCCTATTTTTAGCTCTTTTCTACCCTTAACCAGTCCCTCTATAATATATTTAATATATTATGGCCTAATTGGGTAGTTTAACATTGTAGACTGCAGGTGGAGTTGAAAAGTACTTTTTTTAATAAATGACCCTTTAATTTATTAAAAAAAAAGAAATGAAATTATTGGATTCAAAATTATAGATCACTTTGTTAAAAATGTAATTTTATCCATGCTGACTATTATTTCCAGTATGAAATAAATTCAAACTTAGCTTTCAATGGATGATATTTTTGTAAAAAAACTGTAAGAGGATTGGTGAAAATTTATCATAAAAATTATGGAATGGAGGTATCCAGTGAAGATGTAATAATATTTGTATTGTTATGAAATGTACAGGCGCAGTGAGACGGCTTCCTCGCAAAGCAGTTTTAAGGTTGCCACATTTGGCGAGAAATCGCCCATTTGGCGACGTTTAGCGACACAATTGGCGATATTCCATGGACGGATGGAGAACCTTCTGGAACGAATTCTTACCGGTTTAGCCCAGAATGTTCTCGAACACAAGCTGAAAGCTATATAAACCCTGCTGATCTGCAGTCAGTGAGTAAGTGCCTTGGCTAGCGAGCTGAGAGTTAGTATCAAGTTGGTGTCTTGTCTAAAGAGTTAATCTCTGTGGAGTCGATCCAGTTGACAGCCGGGCAGCGAGTGGGTCATCCAGTGCACCGAAAGAGTCTCGTAGAGTATCGTGATTAGTGCATCATCGAAAAAACGTGTTGAGCTCCGGGAACGACTGAACTGAATAGTTGGGAGTTGTGCTCTGTGTGTCATTGAGTCCATCGCGAGTTGTAGTGTGGAGAGTCTCGAGAGTATGCGAAGTTTCGAGAACGACCAAGCAGAGTCAGGAGCTTTGCAGTGAAGCTGATTCCACCGTTATTGCCTGACAGTGTGAAGGCTGTGTCGCTGAATGTGTCAGTGTGTTTATAACAGTTCAACGACTGTAAAAGTGATTTTGGAGGTATCTCATTAATATTGGTAAATAAAATGTGTTTCGATATTTCATCAAGTGTCGTCGTTATTCACTCCAAATCTACGAACCCCGTACGAGAGTGAAGGAGAAAATAACATAACAACTAGTGTGAGAAGAAAGAAAAATGCAACAGTATGATATTCAAGAAACATATTTGACATATTTTCTATCAAGTTAACAAATTATGTAATGCTTCTCAATTTTAATTCAATTTCAGATGGCATTTAAATTCAAGAAATATTGTCTGTTGAGCAATTTTGTATCAATGCATTAATTAGTGATGTTTTTAATTTAATTATATCTACTTATATTTAATGCACTTCAGATCTTTGAATATTATCCAAATGACTGAAGCTTAATTTACTAAAAATTAAGAATTTTAAAATTAATTTCACATTATTTGAAAAGATAGATATACCATATTTATTCGAGAAATTTTCCCCTTAGCGTTTTAGCACAAGGTTCTGAAAATGTTTTAAGCATTTAGGTAATTTTCAACTTCTCAAAGCGTTCACAAAGTGCTAAATTCTAAAATGAATTCAACCACATGATGATTGTTCTCATCTTACTGAATTTGCTCATGGAATTTGGATGCATCTAGGGCTGGCACCAGAGATGGTGCAACCTGTGAAATGGCACCGGACGGCAAAACTTTTAGAATTTACAAAGAAATCTGACGGCAAAATTTAGAAATTGCAGAGTTTGCAGCAAGTGGCAAAATGTTTAGCACCAGCCCTGGGTGCATGTTTTCTTGATGTTTGAAGCACTTCAAGCAAATGGGGGTATCTAATCATTCAAAGGGATGTGAAGATTATTCCACATGCGAAGAATGATTGCATGGTGAGAAAAAAGATGGCTATAGCCTGCAAATTGTAGCTAACAACAGAGACAGCCATTCAAGCAGCATTAAATTATTTGAGGCCTAGGGAGTAGCAATGAACAAGAGTAAAAGCAGGCGAGATTTGGAATATAGGGAAACAGAAGTGAATATATTTTATTAGATATTAATATAACTCTGAATTCTTATTGGAATGTAAGTTTCTTTAAATAATATTGTTATATTTGCCAGTAGTTTTTTTTTATTTGTTATGTTCTTATTGTACAGAAATAAAATTATTTGCATAATTTTCCCCTCTCGATTTCTCATCTTCCCCAGCCATGTTTGGATGTTAAAATTAATGAAAAGAGGCAGGGTAAATACGTGTGTATTGTGATACTTTTAGCAAATAAAATTTTATTTTCATCCAAAACAAGAAAAAAATATTTTTATGCAAAGGAATATTATTTTCATAAATTTAGAAATGGTCTTTGTCGCATTTTATTTATCCAGTAAGGAATTGTTCATAATTTCAAAATTCCCATTCACCTGAAAAGTCGAGGGAATGAAAAGTAGTCAGGGAAACTATTTATTTGTTCCAAAAAGTCAGAGAAGTTAAAATAATAAAGAGGAGTACAGATCAGTCCTATCCTTATTGTTTTTCCTGTGAACACATGCATACACAAACACACACACAAAAATTTAAAATATCTGTGGGAAATGAAAGCAAATAAGAGTTATTCTAACATTTGTTTTTCATGCAGGAAGTATGTTACCTCTCTGTGTTACAGCATTGTCAAACCACAACTTTCTTCTGCACTTCTTATCAAACTGTTTTTCAGTCTCTCTTTAAAAATCCATCTGTTCTATCCCTGTCTTTTTAAGAGTGTAATTTTATTTCAAAAATCCATTCTGTAGTTAAGAAATCTTAGCCTTGTGTAATAATAATTAATCATGTTGGTTAACTATTTTTCTTTAAATCTTATTCTCAGCTCCTAATTTTAATTCTGAAGCACTAGAAAAATAATATTTATAAAATTTATTTTATAGTATGAACAGTTTTTTTCATATTTATTTTTAAAAATCCTACATATAGTTTGAATGGTTTAAATTTTTCATATATGTATTTGTTTTACTTTAATTGCAGTAATAAATTAAGATAAACTTTTATAATGCTTTTTGTTATTGTATTTTTACTTAGTTATAAAATTAAATATTAATAATTTTATACATTTACTATCTCTTTTATTTGGTGAGGTATATTGTTCTTTCATTTGGTTACAGAAAGGTTAATTAACTTAAATTTCAGTAAGAACCAACAACTTATTGAAAACTCTCTGAAAATTAAAGAAATATAATTTAAAAAGAAATGCACACCAAGCATTTTATTTACCGAAAGCGATGCGTTATTAATTCTCTAAATTTTAGTTCATTAAATTTTATAATTTACTGCTGTATATTTTAATAACAGGAATAAACTTTGTTCTTTACCATGTATACCATCTTGAATAAATTTTTATGCTATTGCAGGACTTCAGAAAATTCAACTAGCAGTAAGGCTGTTCTTCATTTTACTCATGCTGGTGGAATTAAGAAAGTTTATTCTGCATTTGGCTTATTTCATGATGAAAAGCCTTTGACAGCTAGTGGATACTGTACTCAGAGCAACAGAAAATGGCAGTCTAGCAGAATTGCTCCTTTTAACACTAATATTGTATTTATTCTCTACCAGTGTACAAATGACCTCAAAGTAGCTGCATTTCATAATGAAAGAATGGTGAAACTTGGAGGATGTTCAAATAAACTATGTCCTTTGCATGATTTCTATAAACACTATGAACCTATTGCAGAGAACTGTGATATTAACAAAATATGTTGCACCTGTTGCAAGTATTGATGCTGTATTTTAAAAGATTCTAATCATGGACATCAAGCGCACACAAATATAAATTTTAAGTTTAAAAAATGCAATATTATCTATTTCTTTGTTAATATGTTTAGATACATTATCATTGAAAATCATGTATATGATATTCAGCCAAACCTCTTTAAGCTGTTATTTAGACAACATGGCTCTACATCACTTTTTTCGAAATCTCAAAATATCTCACCTCATTCAAGTGAGGGAGATCTCTTTATAATTTCATTTTTTGGGCATGTACTTGTAATTGCTTTCCTTTATAATAATGACATCTGCTTTCTAAACTTGACACATTTCAGTAAGGTATCAGACAGTACAAGAGCTATAATTGTCATAATCCCTACCTTCTCAGACTAATACAACTCTATAAAATTGACTTTTGACAATCAAAATATAATATCAAATATTTTCAAAATATTTTTTGAAATGTTACCTGTTTGTAGAATTTCTTAGAGTTAAATCCTCTCCCTTACTTTAACTGATGTGTTGCTACAAATCAGCTCATTTAAAAATAGGCTTGCTACTGCAAACTTTAGTATGATTTAGAAGATTTTTATTTCTACTTGTTTAAATGATGAATTTGACAAGGAGCTTCATGCTTTATCTAATTCCATATACATCTTTTTCTGTTTAAATTTGGGAACATTTAGAAAGGTCATGTCTGTGAAAATATAATAAGATGGACATTAAATGAACACGAAGAGACAAATGCTTTTAAAAATTCACTGTTAGCAAAAGCTTTTTCATGTGATTTAATAAAAATCAGAAATAGTCTTATTCATGAAAATCTTTTAAATCTAATCCATGTAACAAAAGCCAAATCACATGCGCTTTAAAAAATAAAATGAAAGTGATGTGAGTAAAAGTAACATTTCTTTTTTTCTCTAGACTAAACTTTTTAATGTAAAATCTTGAATATCAATTCTTTGAGAAAATCTCAGTTAAAATTTTTTAAATGTGCTTTTGAACACTGTGTGTAAAATGGCTTATTTTAATCAATTCCAAAAGTGATATACTTTTGAGGTTTGGCTGCATATATTATTATATGTACACATGTATATTAGTTATATTGCTTATAAATATGTTATGTCTGAATTTAAAATGAAACTAATGTATGTCCTTTTTTAAACCAGTGAAATAAAGAAGAGTATAATAATTTTGAAGCATTTATATGAAGAGCTAATATTCCTTATTTTTAAGGGTCAGTACCGTAATTTCCGGAAGAAAGGCCGCATCAGCGTAAACGCCGCACTCGAGAAAAATGGCGGGGAAAAAATTAAAATTACACAGAAACGCTGCAATAGATTAAATTGCGCGTGACATCGTCGTGGGCCGTGTAGATGCAAAAACTCAACCTAAGTCCTGTTATATGACATACCATCTCCCTTCAGAATAGTCTTTCGTTTAAAAATGATCATCGGCTTTAGTTTGTCACCGTTTGCGGCACAAGCTAATACACATGTAAATGACGTTCTTTCATGCCCCGTCATAAACATAGATACAGTTTTTGCACCAGTTTCATCAACAGTTCTGTTTGCAGGAGAGTCAAAAGCTAACGGCGTTTCATCCATATTTATTATCTGCGACCGAAGAATTTTTTTTTTTTTTTTTTTTTTTTTTGTCAATAATAGCTGTCACATATTTTAGAAAAGATGACTTTTTATCCTGCCAGTCCATTGGTAATTGTTGCCCGACTGTTGTTCTAGTATGCACAGAAATATTTTTTCTTTTCATAAATCTGCTATACCTCCTTTGAAATCATTTATGTTCATTCGTTTTGCTATAAATTTTGCTTGTAAGCGAATTTTTACAGTCGAAATTGACATTCCCTTTCCTCGTTGCTCCTTTATCCAGTTTGCAATGTCGTCCTCTAGATTTGGCCACCTTACAGTACAGTACCACTTCTTTTGGCTCGTTTCTGTTGTGGCATATTTTTAAGAAGTTCTTTTTCAGTTCTCCAACGTCGAATACATCTGTCGTCCACTTCAAACTCTCGAGCTGCTGCTCGATTTCTAATTTGTTCAGCACGTGAAATTACATTAAGCTTAAAACCAGCAGTATAGCTTCTGTGCCGTTTAGGGACATTTTCAAAAATTTTCCGCTCCCTTCTTTCTTAAAAACTATCCAACAAGTACTTGTACCCAAACTGATGGGATCTGTATCTGGCAGAATGCCAAGAAAAATCCATTCTTGCTGAACAGGAAATACGTCAGAGTTCGTTATTGCGAGGCAGGTGGAGTCGTGTCCGCCTTTGTTTTCAAATTTTTTTAAATTGCAGAAAAGGCAGGGGTGGGGAGAGGATGGGTCCTGGAAGATTCATCGAATGGCAGAGGAGAGAGACTATTCGAACTGATGAGAATGTTGATTTGAAAGGAGGAAGAATGTTATTGTTCTGAGTTCTCGTTTAGGGTGAATAAGGAATGTAAGTCCGTTCAAGGGAAAGAATGTAAACAAAATAAAGTTCGCAAAAAGCAACTGAGTGGTCTTTTGTGAGGGAACAGCACCAGTCTATGCACAATGACAAGGCCATCCAAACTATGTACAATGACCATCATAGGAAATATTTTATTTTTATTACACGTAAACGCCGCACCCGCTGAAAATTTAAGTTTTAAACACGTAAACGCCGCGGCGTTTCTTCCGGAAATTACGGTAATTAAAGTTGAAAAATCATTACTGATCATAAAATTGCAATCATATATTACATTGATTTTTTTATTGATAAATGTTCATATATTAAAAAATCTAATACAGTATTAATCAAAAATATGGTGGAATATCATTTGTAAGGAACACAAACAGTACATAAGGAAACCTTTTTCAGAGGGAAAAATGAATGAAAGAAATGAAAAACTATTAGACCAATGTCTTACATAATTCCTGAAAAGTGCCTAGTGCTTTTTAGAGGTAAGAATGGTTCTTTCTTACTTTCATGGCTTAGTATGACTTGTAATGAAGGTGAAAGCAGCTGAAAACAAATTGCATTTTCTTTGCTTTTCTCCTACCTATACATCCACAAAATGTATTAAAGAAGATAGCTATGATACAAAATTACGTTTTTCAATGAACTTACGTTTCTAATAGCATTGAATTGAATGTTACATTCAATTCATCAATGTGTGAGATTGTGCATGATATAAATTATTCAGATTTTGACATTAGGAATTTGAGTACATGCACAATAATTTGTTTAAATCATGAGAAAGAGTTCTAGAATGCAATTAATGTATCTGTAAAATTATAATTACTTTTATGAATTTTATAATAATAAAAATTTTATTTCTGCTTCTATAAAATAGTTAAACAGTTTACTTGATATTAAATTTTCTTTGTGGATTAACCTTATATTATATTTGATCTATGCAATAAGGTGATTAAATATTCATATATTTATTAATTCTTTTATTTTTTATTCCTCAACTACACATATTGGAAAATATTCTGCTACTCATTCAGTAATTTTTGCAAAAAACGATTTTTATAGCAATGTTTGAAATTTAGAACAAATTTTCTTAGGCATAAATAAACCTTGAATTTTAAGATTTTGCTGATGGGCAACACTTGCATTTCCCACAATGACAGTCAGTACCACCAGACTTTTGACAACATGTACATACATCACACTTGCAACTTGGGCTGAAATGAAACATAAAATTTATATAATAACTAAATGAACTTAAATTGAAACATTATTTAATACAACACATTTAAAAAATAATAAATCACTAATTTTATTAATATTTTGGACTCGTTTTCTTAAAACATATATTTATCATAAATAGTTTGAGAAAATTTGCACTATTAATTCTAATTGCAGTATACAGTGACATCACTGGGAGAAATATTTGTTGCTATTAGAACCTTTTATGAAGGTCAGCACAATGGATAGTAAAGAAATCGTTAAAATTTAAATACAGTATTTATAGTATGATTTATTGTAGAAATGCCCTAATATTTGCCACCAACATCTAGATCAGCTTTTAAGCAGTCTTAAAAAGATACATGAAGTCTGTGAATCTGCTTAATACGCTGGTGGACAACTGCTAAGGACTGATGACAGCAGCGATAGCAACCATAAAATGGAAAGCAGGAAAATGTGGAAATTAGTATAAGTACGGGATACAGTAAGATGTGTCGCGCATATGCAAATTTTGGATTGCCGAAATTGTTCATCGCGTGATGCTCTGATAAAAAAGATGTGACGTGTGTTGACCTTTGTTATTCAAAAGCAAAATTTAACGAGAAAGAATCAGTTGGCGAAATTGCAGCAATTTTTGGTATGTCTTCCCGACATCACTTATGATTTTACGTGTGGTCGTATTATTGGCAAGATTAAAGAAGGGCGAAAAATAACAGATGTTGGTAATCTGTTTGACGTCAGCCACAATGTTGTTTCAATGCTTTGGAAATCATTTCAAGCAAATGGAATGTATAGAAAGCGTCTCGGCGTATGTCGTGTTGTCGACGCCTGAAGAACATTAACACATAGTGATATCGACAAAGAAAAAAAAAAAAAAAAAAACCGTCGCAGCACAGCTATTTAGGTAACAAATCAGTTAATTACTGCTGCTGGCGAGCGAATCTCCCAAAAAACTATAGCCAGCGTTATGGAGATTATACATCCGCCGTTCTGTTCCATTGTCCAGACAGCAATGTACCGTCTGTTTGCGATGGTATAGCGAGCATTGTAATTGGACTCAATAGACCTGAGCTTGTGTACTATTCTTAGATGAGAGTAGGTTCAGTCTGTTACCGGATTATAGACGCCAACTGACCTGGTGGAAGGGTGGTACTGCTTATCGTCCAAAAATATCCAGGAAAGGACGTATGTCCAAGATAAAGTATCATGGTATGGGTCGGCACTAGGATCATTGGGCGCATGTTCCTACATGTGTTTGCGCATGTTCCTACATGTTTCTACATGACTTGCCAACGATAAATTAACAATGTTCTGATGCCTCATGTTCGCATGTTCTGTAGTGCTGTCGGTGATGAATTTGTTTTCATGGACGACAACGCAACATGTCGTCGAACAGTCGCTGTCCGGGAATGGCTTAGAGAGTGAGGATATTCAACGCTTCGTATGGCCAGCACGTTCTCCAGAGCTGAATCCCATTAAAGATGTTTGGAATGCTTTGGAGAGGAGCCTTGATGGTTGACAATGCCCTCCAATAAACAAGGACAGCCTCATCCGTGCTCTGCAATAATTGATTTTTCGGGACGGGAACATTTTTGGTAGATTGCGTTAACACTCCGATTGGTTAATCTTGATTCTTTCACTAAGCTTACGCTGACAACAAGGGGCACTGACGATAATAATTGCTTTTTTTCCTTCCGCGCAACTGCCATTGTCAGCCTCATCTCACAGTTGATTGTATACGCGTGAGATTGTGCATGCTATGTTTGTCATGTGTATGTTAGACTTCTGCTAACTTGGATAGTTTGATTTTACGCATTTGTACTAACGTTCTAATGATGGCGTGTTCAAGCAAAAAGCAGAAACGTATCATTTTCATTCGAAATGGGAAATCAATTGCTTCTAATATAACGAGGTAAAGGACAAATTTGTGTGTTTTTACCGTGCTGTGCAAATATATCAATTGGGAAGAAAGGGAACGCCGAACAGCACTTCAAAACCGTTTACGCGGAATTGAAAAGGATTTCTCACTGAATTCTGCTCTAAGGAAAGAAAATGTAAGGAAACTAAAATCTGAATTTAATGCTCAACAATGAACTTTTTAAGAACCATTTAAAGAGGGATAAAGTAATAACTGAAGCGTCATTCCGAGTTTCAACTATTACACAGAATTAGGAACACCGAATATTGAAATAATCAAAACTGTATTTTTAGAAGCTGCAGATGTATTATTTTATAGTTGCAAAAATAAAATGAGATAATATTTGCTATTAAATCTGTACAGCTTTCTGCAGATACAGTAATGAGAAAGGTTAAATTTATGAGTTCTGCCGTTACCTCACAACGTAAAAGTGTCTTTGATCACTGCAACTATTTCTCCCTGCAACTTGACGAATCGATTGATATAGTTGATACAGCTCAGTTGGCCGTTTTTGCAAGAACGGCTTTTGATAATTTCAAAATAATAGAGAAGCTGGTAAAGATTATTCTGTTAACAGGACGCACTACAGGGCAGGACATATTTTTAGCAGTTAAAGATCTTACCAACTCTAAAAATATTGTTATAAAAAAGTTAATGGGCTTAACAACTGATGGAGCTCCTGCGATGGCAGGCAGAGAGAAGTCATAACTTTGTGTCGTAAAGACAACAGCTTTCCGAAATTTCTGTCTTACCGTTGTGCAGTATACGGGAGTTACCGTGTGAAAAGTTTTTAAGAATGATTAATGTAATGAGAACATTCATAAAAGTAGTGAACAAAATTAGAGCAAATGCAATTCACAGATTGTTGTTTCCTGTCGCACAGATTGTTGTCACACAGATTCACAGATTGTTGTTGCCTGTTTCCTATCTTGTTGTTTCCTGTCACACGATTATTCGCTTATCAGTTCTTAAGATTCTTCACTTACAAGAGTAACTTAGAAATACAGAGTGAGGAACTCCACAAGAGTACTGATTGATTGCCAGTATGGTGATCTGTCGCTTCATACTGAAGTTCGTTGGTTGAGTAGAGGCAGAGTTTCACACCGTTTTCAAGAATTGCTTTCTGCCTTAAAAGAATTTTTTAAAGAACGGGGTGAACCTTTCCGTGAACTCGCAAGATCCGCTTTGGCTGAGGAATTTTGCTTTTCTCACAGACCGAGAAGTTAAATATCCTTAACTTGCAGTTTCAAGGTAAGAATAAAGATACTGACGGAGAATAATTTCGGTTACTGCTGTATTCTTAAAAACGCTTGAACTGTGGGAAAAAATAATCATCCAGGGTGAAAACAAACACCTTGCCTGTTTGAAACAAACCCTTGACAAGCAAGGACCTTCAGCGCCTCCTTACAACAGCAAACAATACATTGAAATTATTTCAAATTTTGAGAAATCAATTCAACAAACGCTTCTAAGATTTCAAAAGGATTCCATCTGTTGGACAGTTTTTCAAATCGCTTTTTATAGAGATTGATGAAGAGTTCTCTACTTTTATCATGGAGCATTTTGATTTTCAAGATAAGTGCTGTAGTGGAGTTGGAACTGATTGATTTTCAAAATGATTTATCTGTAAAATAGCTTTATTCAAGCTCTGAAATTGGTTTCTTTCCTAAAGAAAAATACCCAACTTTTGTCGAGGTTTATCTCAAAGTGAAGGCAATGTTCAGCTTTACATGTCTGTGTGCGAGTTTTTTTTCCGGTATGAAATTTATTAAGAATAAGTATTTAAGCAGTCTTACTGATGAACACTTGGCAACTGTATTCGAATGGCATTACCTACTTTCCCAACATTAAAAAAACTTGATTATAAAAAAAAATTCCCATCCTTCTCATTAAAGTTTAATAAGTCTGATAAAAGCCTGTTATTACATTTGTTATTTATGACTAACTGTACTTCAGTTTTTTACGTACAATTACTTTCTTATGAATTTCAGTTTTTTATATACAGTTTAGTTAAAATTAATTTCATATTTACTAGATATGTAAGTTTATGGGCAATAAACAAATGTAAGATTCTTTTTAGAAGATGGTAGTTCTTTTGGTTGGTAGCTCACAGTAGGATTTAAAAACGGTACAGTAGCTCAGAAGCTTCATAAATTTGGCGACCACTGGTTTAGATCTACGGATTATTTGTCAAAATTAATAAAAGTATTTTTCGAAAATAATTTTGTTGTGTACACCAGCCAATAGTTAGAAATATGATAAAACCCTTCGCAATTCTCTACTTTGAAAATCAAATTAGAAAACACGCGCTTTATAACCAACCAATTACACTGATACTTCAGACTACAAAAATTTAGTTGTTTTCTATCCTCGTTAGGTACTTTGATCAACGAAATAAAACCATTCAATTTAAAATTCTAGATTTAATCACTCTCCCTGGAGAAAAACCGGAAATAGTCAGCAAGTCCATTATTGATACGTTGGATTCAAACAACTTGACAAATGAATTGGTGATATAGTTTGCAGACAAATTTTGAAGAATTCTAATTTTGGAGGTAACAGAAAAGCAGCAAATAACGTATTTTTCCCGACTGAATAATCAAATAAATCGCCGAATAATTGGAGTAGACTGCATAGCACGCATAATCTACCGTTCAGTTCAAACTGCATTTGATTTGCTTCCTATCGATACTGAAGAAATAATTGGCAAAATTTGTAATGACATTTATATTTACACTGTTCGAACAGGAAATCTGAAGGAATTTCGTGCTGACGCAGAGGTAGAATACAAGCGATTACTATACAGATATCCAAAACAACTGGTTAGCTCTACTATCTGCAGCTGAAACAGTGTTACAATTGTTTAATCCTTTAAAATCTTACTTTCTTCCGATTGTTATTGTCCGATAATTAAATAATTTTTTATTTAAATTAACGAGTTGAACTTTGGATTCAATTATCTAACCACAAGCATCAATGTTTCATAATTTAATAAAAAGAATAGAAGAACAATTGTTGAAATTACGGAAGAAGTTAATGATATTGTTTTCATATTTAAAGAAACATTCTTTAAATTCTACATTTCTGCCAAGTTTAAACGTTATATTAAACAATATAATTGAAAATGGAAACGTAGACCAATAATGGTTTTTTAATTAAATAAATTTTTGTACTAAATGTTTTTTTTTTATCTAGAATTATGGGACAAACGATTTGAGGACATTACTAATTTTAAATGGATTGATTCAAAATGTTAAATAGATTGGACCAAAATAGAAGAAACAATAGTTTTCATAAAAAATATTTCCTCAAAAACAAATATACGTCACTGGAAAAAGAATTATTAGACGAACTATTATATTTGAAAAGTTATGTAAACTTTGAAAAACCTCAGTAATGGTATCATGAAGAAACGCCGATAAGCATTGGATTAAAATTTTAAATTATTTTAGTGAAAGTCGTATTCTTTCTGTTCATTTCGTAAAAGCTATAAAAATAAAATTCACGATTTTTTTCTTAATTATAAATATTTGTGGGCAGCAGAAACATCGCTGTTGAACATTGATACCGTGAAGGTAAGGGTTTGTTTTTGAGGAACTAAGCACATTACCTGCAAAGCTTTCAAAGAACAAATTGAAAATTATGATGAACTACTTGAAAAGGTTAATTTCCTTCAAAGTATGCCATTAATCATTTGTACGAATTATTTATACTTTAAATATTTTTTTACTGTATTTGTATGTTGGTTTTTCATTTATTTATTACTTTAAATACTGTTTTTTTTTTTTTTTCTTTTTTGGTCGACGCTGAATCTTGTATTAAATGTTATATCAATCCCGCATTTAAAAATCCGGAACAAATATGGAAGTTTTTCGATTGAACCACTGTATTACAAACTGTCCTGAACACTCAATCTCTACTAAAAAATTACATTTGTTTTTTAGAGCATCATCATGAGAAATCAAACTATTTCTTTTCAATAATACCCTGCATTCCGACCAGAAAGTTCTAGCAGAAATAAAGCACAGTTTAAAATCAGTGTTTTGACAACCATTAGTTTAGAATAACGTAAAAAGATGTATTCTTTTTTCCCTTCCCCAGGAACTGTTGAGGTATTTTTCAGGCCCATCAGTGACTTAATAATATAGTTAAATAACAGTTAAAGACACATACAGTAATACAGTTAAAGACGGATAGCTGGGCTCAGATTCAAATCCTTGTGAATAGGCTGGCTTTATGAGCATTTCCGAAATAGGTCATTAAACCCACTGTTTCGAGTTCTATAATCTGATCTAATTGGGCAATTGCAGATGGCACATTTCACTTCTTTTCCCTCATCATCTAGTTTAATTCGTAACAGAGCATCCGCTATTAAATTTTCTTTCCCGGGAGTATTGTTTAATTATTAAATTGTACTAGGCTGTGTTATCCATTACGTGTAAATGTGCCAGCTTTACTCAAAGAGTCTTTAGGAAGACATTCCTCTCCTTAGGCAGATAGTCGTCATATCCTTTGCAATAATCCAGTAAATCTAATGCACATTTTTTGTACCATTCATTTCCATTGTAACTTCATCATCATCCAAAACATGTTAACCCATTAGCTAAGGTCAAATTTCTTGATTATATCATTATATTGATTTTTGATTGATTGTTTCCAAAATATTTTATTGTGTGGCAGAGTTTTACAATTTTGCGTTTAGCTATATCCCGCTTTGTGCAGTTTAGCTACTGCTCGCTACGAGATGTTAGTAGTTTAGTATTATAAATAGAAAGAATTATGTCAGTTACTCTCTGTAATCAAATCTGAATTAAATTTCTTTTACTGTACCAGTGTCCATAGAGATTATATAAAGACTTTTAACTAACAGAAAATACTACATTAAACGTGACGTTCGCGTGGAATCTGTATAGTATATACATACATAGTAACATGTCCATAAAAAGTCCTTACTCCCGCAGCTGATCGCACACATATATAGAGGATTTCCTAAGTCGACCAACAAATTCAGAGGGCTGGTAGTAGGCATCAAGAGGATGAAAAATTGCCATAGAAAACATGGGGTATCAAACCATGTTTATTTTAATCGCAAAAATAGTTATGAAGGGTGTGACGTCGAATGTAGAAAAAGGTCATCGCATTTATTTGACATAAAATAGGATTGCATTGCATAAAAGCAGCGTCAGAAAGATCAGTTTTCCTTATATGTGAGTAAAACATTTTGCGTTTTATTTTTTATAACGAGTACAAAATTTTCCTAATCATAAGGACCAGAGTAGCTGGTAAAAAGTTAGGTTTCTTTTTTTTATACAAAAGTAATTTCTTTAAAAATATGGAAACTTGAGTTTTTGCGTCATTTAAAACATTTTGTAACTGGAAGTATATGTCTACGACTAACAGCTACAAAAATAAAAGGCCGGATAAAGACTTTTGGGGACACGGTGTATAAGTATGGAATAGTTCAATTGATAAATTATTCATAGTTATTATATTACCAACTTAACTAATATAAAGTACTCTGCACACTGCGTGCATAAGGTACTCTGTTACTAATGAAGTAATGCAAACTTTATTAAGTTATTTTAAGTTAAGGTTCTGAGCTGCGGTGTTCCAGTACCCGTGTTGCGATCGTTCTCCACGTTTGATACGAGTTCTGAAACTTGCTGCGTAAACTCCCCGTCGCTGTAGAAACCATAGATATAAAGCACAATAGCCTATTTTTACCACTTCCAAGCTTCCTAAACAAAAATGAAAGTTGTTTTTAATTATACAAACACAGGGAAAATAGATCTTTTCTACCTTTTCGTTTGGCAGGTCGCAGTTGAACAGCATTTGCAATCGGCGCAGTTGCAGTCGCCTGTACCTTGTTTAGCGATATTACAACCAGATTCTTTACAACAAGAGCTATTTATGCAACAGCAGTCTTTGCTACCAGTTTTGTCACAGCATGAATCTCTTGTTTTGGACACATCACAACATTTGCATTGATTACACTGGCATCCAACACCACACTTTGTCTCCATAATTAATCTGAGGGAAATGGAGAAGAAAATTAATGAGATAGCTTTACTTGAATTCGGAAGTAAAATTAAAGCATTATGCCACATTTTCTGAAGTATGAACGATTAATACTCTTTTATTGCATTAAAATACATAGGTGGATTTCTCTCCCCCCCCCCGAAAAAAAAAAGATTGCAAGCATAAGCATTTGAAAAGTAATCATTGTGGAGGTAATATTTTATCCTCAGAGTGGAGGCAAGCACTAGTTATCTAGTAACGACTCTGCGGGTACTCTTACTCTGTGACTAACGAGTAAGCTCGCAGACGCGTCGGAGCGATTGAAATGGCAAGATGTTTAGAAAAATGGCAAGATGTTTAGAAAGCGAGTGATCTCGCTTGGAGGTGCGAGCCGTGATTCGTTGTCCTGATCGAGTATCTGGAGTGTGGCCATACGGTTACTGCCGGTCGTTATTGTGCCACTTAGACAAAGTTACGTAAAGCCATCCAACGCAAGCTCTGGTATGTTGAGTGATTGTGTGATCCTCCTGCATGGCAATGCCCGGCCCCATACTGTTCGCCAAACTCAAGAGCTGGTGCAAAAGTTTAAGTGGGAAGTCTGGTGTCACCTACTCCATATAGCCCAGGTTTAGTACCTAGTGACTATATTCTCTTTCCGAAATTGATGGAACATTTATCTGGAATGAAATTCTCTTTAGAAAGTGTTGTGAAAACAGCCGCCGATAATTGGTTCAATGGGCAAGGATGTGATTTCTACAAAGCTAGGTAAAACAAGTTGCTCCTGCGTTCAGATAAATGCCTAAATAGATTTGGTAATTATGTGGGAAAATGATAGTCAAGTGTACTCTTAATTCCTTTTTGTATTTTCTGTCTATTTTTATTAAATAATTTTTTATAACCATTGTAACCTTTTTTTTTTTTTTTTTTTTTTTTTTTTTTGGATTGACTCCCGTAGAAAAAGCAGGTGTTTACATTCAATTGGCTTAGTATACATGAAAATCTTGGAATGAATTTTGAAAAGGCTTAGGATACAAGAAATCTGTAGATATAACCTAATACATACGGAAGACATAAGCAATGTAGACTTTTTTGTACAGCTAGAACAATTGTTCCATTATACTGATTACAAAGCAATATAAAATTGAGGTTTACAAAGATTGTTACAATCATCAAACTTTTGCTGGCAAATAGGTTGCCGCTAGTATCTGATTGTAGTTCGTTGATAATGGGGTGGTGACTATAGGTGTTTTTCAAGATTTGAGTTGGATTGTTTACTTATCTCACGATAATTATACGAATTTTTAAGATTAGTGTAAAATATTCAGTGTATTTGAGTTGCTTTCTCAATTATTACTTTTTGTTTGTTTTTTTAGGGGGGGGCTTGAAGGATGCACATGTAAAATCATTAATAGTATATGTGAATGTAAATTTTAAAAATTATCAAAAGAGGAATGCATTATTAGGTGCTAATTTAAATACTAAAATACCAAACAAGCTTCAAGAGTGTTAAGCGACTTATTTATGTATTCAGTTAATGCCAAATAAATGTTACTTCTTAATCAGCATTTAAAAAGTGTTCATTTATTCAATGATGTTTTTTAAAACTTTATTGTTTCCACTAGGTTAAGTATGTGGACTTTCGATTTAACAAACTTGTGCGGACTATCGAGAGTTAGTCCGCACAATTCCTTAGAATCGAGAGTTCGGGAATATGAATAGTATCTAAAAAAAAAAAATGCAATTTGTCTGCGCCTTTATTTGTTACATATTCCAATAAATAATGCTAATTTTCGACTGCTTCGTTACTACGACTTTAATGTTAATTTTCGACTGCTTCGAAAAGCTTATGATTCTATAGAGCTAATGCTCGCTGGCATTTCATTATTATTGTCTATGTTAAAAAAGTATGTGGGCATTTTTTCGCGTCTCTATGTCTGGGTTTTGAAAGGACCTCTGCACGTTTTTTCCCCTTGTTGGACTGTTGTGCTGCGCTCATATAAAACTTTTTCGATAATATTTGTATTTATTTCTTCCGTAGATGATTGTTTGTTCTCTTTTACATTCAGAAAGTTCTGAAATGGACAGATTTTCAGGCATATAAAAATTTTTCAGATGCAGTTCTTCTATCAGAGTGGTGCTGCAATCGCTATTTCTTCTACTGCAATCTTTAATGAATTCTCTGTATCGAAATGAGTTGACATTAATAGTACAGTTATCCCTTCCACAGCATGGTTTCCTGCAACACTGTTTCGTTCTTACATAAGAACATTGCGGAAACTTTCGTATAACAGGGCACCACGGTTTCATTCTAGTACGTTAAAAAATGCGTAAGCCCTCTTATAACGCTTTATGTATCATACTTCAATAACCTGATTTTTATTCTAAGCATTTACAAAATTAAGTTACGTTTTATGCCTCCTGTGTAGCACACAATAACAATGTATTGATTTATACGCATAAATTCCGGGAATATCCGTTGTCAAGGTCTTTATTTGTCTTGGATTTATTTTTCATTTCCTTTTTGAACTTAGTTGTTTATTCTGGCTTTCAGCTACAATAACTAGCTCTTGCCAGTAACCTCAGGTAATCCCTGCTTGAGTATGATGGTATAAAAAATATATAAGTTGCAACTCGGAACAGTATGGCACAAATAGTGTCTTTGGACCACTATGCAAAAACATATTTCTGGGCCCACACGATCTAAGACTTGTAGCACTCAGAACAGAGGGGGGGGGAGGAATCAATCATTTTTCATTGATATGATATTGGTTGAGGCTGGATTAATTACTAAGCAATATATAAGCATGTAAGCGGAAAAGGTATAAAAGATTTTTTGAGAGACAAGAAAAGTTTCATAGTGACCCCCTCTCTCTTTTCTGTTCCTCTCTTTTTATCAATAATCACTGAAAATTGGAGCCTCGTTTCAATCGTCATTTGGTTTTTAATCCCGTTTTGCAGCTTTGAGAGATCAGATTTTTATGAGAATTTTCTTTCATCAGGGATGTATTGAGAACAAATAAATAAATCTATATAGAAAAGGAATATGTCATGTAAAATACAGAATTAAAAAGTAACATGCAAAATTATGAGAGAAGCTCTGCAAAAACAGATTTTATATAAAATTCTATTTTGATTTTATATGAAATTTGCATCAATCTAAAGTTTTCTATTCATAATTATAGTTATTTACTGCTTTTTAAGGAATGAATAAATCATTGCTAAAGTTACAGTCCAACAGAATAATTGGTAAACATACAAACAGAAATTATGTTAATAGTACATCATAATTGTTTTAGTTTACAAATATGAATTATTCAAAAATTGGCAAAAACTAAAAATAAAGATAAACCTTTCTTAAACGTAAAACATGCATTGGCTAACCTTAAAACTTACATTTATATCGAATCATTCATAAACAAAGCTGCTTAATATACTTATAATCTTATAACATACTAGAAGTTCCCAAAACAATAGATAACGATTATTAATCTATAAGGTATATCTCTCACGTTCGTGGTGTGGTGGTCTGCACGCTGGGCGCGTATCCAGAGGTCTGTGATTCGATTCCCGGCGAAGGCCTTGCTCATTTTTCATCTTGCTTGCTTTCAAAAATACCTAATGTCTCTACAGTGGCGCCCGAACTAAAAGGGTGTTGGATGATGTTTCTCCTCACTCAGGATTTGGCCATTGGGTCCTCTAAAAACCACAGTCGCCCTTTGAAAGGGAGAGTATATAAGGTATATCTTCCGCCTTCGTGGTGTGGTAGTCTGCACGCTGTGTGCATATCCAGAGATCCGTGGTTCGATTCCCTGTGAAGGTGTTGGTAATTTTTCATGACTTCTGCTTCCAAAAGAATACCTAATGACTCTACAAATCTTTACCCTAAGCTATCTCCTTTCCATGTAATGCAATCTAATATAGGAATGAGCTGCAGCCCTCCTGTCCTGTACTAATCGGCCTCATGGTTAGCCCAGCACATCCAACACACACAAAAGGAAAAAAAATCAGAAAACTGAAACTCAGAAATCAGCAGTTAATAACAAGAATTAAACTAAAATCAAATATATACTCATTTTTGTGCGTGGAAAAATATCTTAGTGATATGCGGCAATAATGCCTCCTAATGTCTCCTTCCCTCGTTTTAGCAGCCTTTGCCAAAGACTTGACTCTAGAAATTCGGAAATTGCTTTCACGATCAGATTAGTTGTCAAATAGTCATTAGTTCAAAATCCCTAATGGCCTTCATCATTAACAATTTGAAAGCGTTCGGGTCGCAGCGAATGAGAATAACAATGTGTAATTTACTTTGTATTCGAATTAGCTTAACCCTTTGACGCGCGCGATATTATTTTTATAATTTTTTTAACTAAAAACTCTAGAAATTGAATATTATGATCCTAGAGACAAAAAGTATATGAATTTAAAAAAATCTATCCTTGCCCATTGTTCTGTGGGTGGTGGTCGCACTGTGAAACCACCGCGCGTCTAGGACTTTGAAACTTACTGATGTAGTAGGGAAAAACAACGATTTTCCGAGCGCGTTTCCGATAAATGACGAAATTTACGGATTTAAAAAAAAAAAAAAAAAAAAAAAAAAATGTATGTAAGAATTGCATTATATATAATTTTATTTACATTATTTTACAAAGTAAATCGTCAGGAAAAATTAAAAAATAAACATTTATGTAATTTTTTATAGCAGTGAAAATATAAGTACCTACATAATAAGGATATTTGGATAAATGGATTAAAAAACTCAATAAGTATAAAAAAGAACTCAGTGGCTTTTTTTTTTTTTTTTTTTTTTTTTTTTTTTTTTTTTTTTAATTTCAAAGAACAATTTTTTTTGTGACACTGTTCAAAGCATGTTTTGTCTCTTTGGTACAATGCATAGACCCACATTGCACGTTTCGCACATAAATCTTGTTCTATGAGGTTTCTTCCTTGTGCTTCAAAATGTACGCTGCCTGTATTTAAGTTTCACTGGTATATGTCCAGCGTTATTTAGTTTCTTTTGATCTGGCACATGAAATTTGTGGTTTTTTTATGTTAATGGGGGGGGGGCTTGGTCTTTTTAGCTTAGTGCGGATCGTTCGTTTCCCATTCATACTTATTTTATTCGTATTTCGTCCCAAAATATTCAGAAAATATTTTTAATTTAAGTAAAACTTTTACGCAATTTCTATTTTTAATTATAGCAAAGTATATTTACATTAAATTTAAACCACTGGAAATCATTTATAAAATCACAATACTAGCTTGAGGAGCAAGTGTGTTCACGTCAGAGAAAAGTATTTGGAAAAGAAAGACCTTTTTACTGGGCAGGTGCATGTATTGTTTAGTAATAAAATAACTCTGTGGTTTCAAAGCCCTTTATCTATATCCGGGTAAAAATAAACATTCCTACTTGAAAAGCAAGCGAAACATTCCTATTTGAAAAGCAAGCGAACGCCACTGAAAAGCAAACGCCAGTGGTTTCAAGGCGCGACCACCGAGCCTCTAGAGGATTGTAAGCATTGTGACACAATGCTCTATTGGCGCAGTGGTCGCGCCCTGAAACCACATAGCAAATGCCATACATATAGATGTTTTTTTTTATATATGCAGTTTAATTACTGCAATTTTTTATTGTTTATGATAGAAATCATGATGTGCGATGACTAACTTTTGAAATTTAAAGTTGTTTATATTAATAAAAGGAAGTTATTTTGTCTCATCGAAAACGAATTTTAAAAGGCATCCGATCTGAAGTATTAATAACTAAAACATATATGATTCTACAGTCATTTTGTGTTATTTAGATGTAAAAGATCAGTAATCAATTCATTTTCACTCAAAAATTTCGGAAAAAAGAGGAGAAAAAAATTCGGAAAATGGTGGTTTCAGGGCGCGACCACCGCGCGTCAAAGGGTTAATAGACAATTGTGCCAGGTCTCTTTCAGACAGTTCTGATACTACCTTTCTTGAACTGCTCAAAAATGAAGCTATAACAAAGGTTAAGATTAAGACTCCGTTCAGGCGATGATATAAATATCATATAGGCTTACTTTTAAGGCATAAAATGCGGGAGTTCCGTTCGCTATAGCCAGTTATAGACAGAGTCTAAGCTATAGCCAGTTAAAGAAGCTAATTTTGCTCATACGTTTCTTTTTTGGGTGTATCTACAGCTTTGCTGCTTAACAGGTTTAGCGCGTTCGCTCTGACTGGTCATGCTCTATACTAGGTCGTCATAGAGTTGAAAACTTCGAACTTTATGCTTCATTTAGATGATGGTTTTGCCGTCACAAAAGCTTTGTGGTTTAAGGCCATAAAAGCCATTATATTCCTTCACACTTGTTCAGCAAGGTTTAAGCCACAGCCAGTCAGGAAAGGCAAAGTTGCGCATTCTTAAATGTGTAGCTGACTCAGCGAAACCGTCAAGTGATCTTTGCTTCTTTGTAATTGGTCGACTGTTATGCCAAGTGGCATAAAGTTGAAAAGGTAGAACATTTAGGCAAAATCCTTAGACTAGTTTTTCCGATTCAGCAAGTTGTGGTTGCCTAGCAAAGGAGCTCGGCTTAGTTCCGGGAATATCCGTTGTAAAATCACCGTGTGAATGAAGCTTTATGCCCAAACCCCTAAACCAGTTTTTGTAACGTACCAGGGTCTGGTTACCTAGCAACGAAGCTCGGCTTGAACCAGTTATGACATTTATACCACCGTCTGAACGGAGCCTAAGGAGTTGAAAAGAAAGGAACTTAAGAAGCTTCCTATTGCTACTAATCTATAACTACATAAACCTCTAATTTTGCTTCAGTAAAAAAAATATTTACTTGTTTTATGAAAACAAAAATAACAGTTCTAGTTATAGTTTCTTCCTAAATTTAGTGTAAATATGTAAATCTAATTCAGTAGAATATGTAAGCGCCCCTCTAAGGCCGTGGGCCTTTATGCGGCTACATTCCTTGATTACTCTTACGCTATTGTCTCGGAAAGCAATCGAATGTTGTAGATAGAAAAAAAAAAAAAAAAAAAAAAAAGAGGCACATAACTAACTCGCAGTTGATAACCTGTGTTCTCACAATTTTATGTCATTCTACTAATTAATATTTAATGTTTCTTTTAATATTACGGCTATAAATTCACGTATTACCAAATAATGTGTAACGTTAGTATACTCGTATAATAATATTATATAATATATAAATAGCCTTATCAAGATTTTAATAGAATTTGATAATATATGAAATAAATGTTATATCAAGTTTTCTAGACATTAAATTACGTAAAATCGTTCTAAATATAGCGTTGAATTATAAAATGCTTCATAATTTAATTGTTACGAAATGAAATAATGCAAACAAACGGAACAGTATTTAGGAGTTAATTAAACAATTTCAAGATCATGTTATTTAGTAAATCAAAAAAGCTTAGACCAAATTCTCCTGTCAATACGACGCATAATCATTTTCGATCATAATTCAGATGTAGAGATTTCAAGAAAATAATAATCCATAAAAAGGGCAATGAATCGCCACGATCAGTGCTATCAATCCCTGGCTTTTTAAGCACTAGCTTTCTACTATCTGAATTTTGCAAATAAATTAAAATTAAGTACAATGTAATACAGATACATATATATAGATTTGGTTTCTTCACCTTCCTATGGGAGAAAGTTTTTGATTATGACATTCTCAATAGCCCTGCGTACAAATTTCATAACAAGTAAAATTAATAAACCGCTTAATGTTCCTAATTCCGTTAACATATTCATGAATTTTGGATATTTATGAAAGAAAAAGTTAGTTTTTACAAACACCAGGATGTTAATCTTTTTTAATACCTTTTGTTAAACAATTCATTTAGTCTAGATTTGACATAACAAGTAAGAACTTAAAATTAGAAACTTATGGGAATTAAAAAGTAAATATCAAAAGAATGTAAAAATAAAATAAAATAATAATACAAATACTAATAATTCAGATGATAAAATAAAAAACATACTTTGTTCACTTAAATCTTATAAAAGTTAAAGATACCTTTCACTATATTTTAATGCGCAATTCAATTGTTAAATAACGTACAACTGGAAATATGTTTTTAAATTAGAAAAGTTCAGTGTACTGCTTGCAAAAGGAAAGAGTGCCGGCTTAAAAAAAGATAAGTGGTAACCTTGAAGGGTTGAGTTAAACTTTGAGAGCATTGTTAAACCGACAAGACGGCATTTTTTTTTCATCCCATCATTTCAAACAGGTGAAGTAGAAAGTACACATTAAAAAAACTTGATAATGATGTCCTTCATTCCCCCCCCCCAGTTTTATTCATTTAATACAAATACTGATAGGCAGTTTACAGAACGGTCTATTTTGATATCAAAATAAAATGACCTTCGATTACTTAGCGATATCTATCTTAATATATACACACGAGGCAGTGAAGAATTACTTGGACACTTTATCATAATTGTATTCGAAACCTTTTTATACCCATCTCTTGCCTTTTTAGAGTAATAAAAACTTCATTCATAAATTAGAACTGATGATAATACGTGCTTCCCATTCCCTTCCATACATACACATGCACACTCTGTACCAATATTTTTTATCTTGTTGAAACGTCCAGGGAAAACGGAAAGTTTTAGTGACAGTTATATTCACTACATTATTAACCAATTGCAATTTATATTCATTTCATACACCATTCTTCTCTATACAACTAACTGTTTTATTGCCAAAAGGGCTTACCTAAATACATTTTAAATGCAAGCTTAGCCATTAAAAATGGCAGCGCGATTTCAGTCCGTCCTGCTTTCGTTTGTTTGACGCAGGGTTTTTACAACTTGTTATGGAGCTTTACTTATATTTCTAATTTCATAATTTTCTTTTATCCTTCATAATTTTCTTTTATCCATAATTTTTATTTTATCCAGTCACTCATTTTTCTTTTCTTTCCGATCGGGCACAGTTTTTCACACCCAGTTTGTTGAAACATTTTTGATTAACAAACACAACGATTTCAAAGCGAGAAATGGCAACACTGTATGGGGGAAAAAAAAAAAAAAAGCAATCTTGTCTCCAGCGTGCGAGATTGTATATCGGAAATTCCAAAGATATTCTTTTTTAAAATTATTTTATGATATTGTTGTTGAATTGAATTTTGTGGTTTAAGTGTGAAGAACATGATATTTAATAAATAAAGGTAACACACAAAACGTTAACAAAAAGGCTCCTGGGCGTAATGTAAAATCTGAAGGCTTTTTTTCTTCTCATGGGGCTTTTACCATCTAGGTGCAGTAATAACGTTTTTGCTGCAGGTTTTAAAATCCATTAAGATTGAAACTTCAAGGTTTATTTTCAGGTTTCATAATGCTTTGAAATAGTAGGAGACAATCATTTACGCAGATGCAAAGTGGAAAGTTAGCAGAAGATGGTGTTTGAAATTTAAGCCGATTATAATTTTTATATTAGCAGTAAGAAGAAAAGAAAGGAATTCATGCATTTTTTATTGTTATCGTTGTTGTTGTTACGTTTCGTTTTGTATTGTTATAAATTTTGTATAATGTAAAGACCCTAAGAAGCTTTGCCGGAAAAATAAGATTACAAAAGTTTAAACTAGCTTTTGTAATCTTCTTTTAATATTGAGGCTTAATTTAATATTGAGGCAAATGGCTATCTCACTAAATTAGAGGGATATCGTATTCGAATACTTCATCTCTGCCGAAAGTGTGTGTACAGATGCAGAAAACGTGCCAGCAGTTAAAGACTGGAGACGCCCCGAAAATGTCCATCAGTTGAGAAATTTCCTGGGCAATGCAACTGCTATAGGAGATTTTTGAAGGTCTTTTTCTTTCATCGCAAGACCTCTTCACAAACTGATAGAGAAAAGCAAAAGTTCTTACAGACAAAAAATGTGAGGATGTATTTTACGAACTGAAGGAGGCTTTAATATCTGTGATGGTCCTGACATATCCTCAACTCGACAAACCATTTATTCTTGACACGAATGCCAGCAATGAGAGTGTCGTGTTGTTTTGTACCAGGAAAAACGACAAAGAACGTGCTGTGTCATACTGGAGCAAGCGTCTATCTAAACCAGAAAGAAATTACTGTGTCACCAGGAAAGTGTTGCTCGTTTTAGTTAAAGCCGTAGAACATTTACCCCCGTTATCTTTACAGTAGAAAATTCCGGCTTCGTACTGATCATGAATCGTTGACCTGAATATTAATTTCATGAATCCTGAAAGCCAAATAGCTAGATTTATAGAGACTCCAGGAATATGATATAATTATTTCTCACTGGAAAGGATCACTACGTCAATGACCTGTATATAAGGCCTGCCAAGAAAGCTGCCGATATTGTTTCAGGGTCGAAGCGAAATATGAGCTGGTTAATCCGGTCCCACATCAAGTTACAACTTTAAATCGACACCCATGGAGTGACGAAGAAGACATGAAGGAACAGTTGGAAGACGGCGATATTAAACCACAAATTGACTTAATGGAGTCTTCAAACAGGAAACCTACCTGGCAGGACATTTCTCTCTATAATCTTATGTCAGAACAGTGTTAACTGAGACTTACTGTACATTCAGAACGGCATCTTGTACCGAAGTTTAAATCGGATGATAATAGTAAAAATACTAATCATGAAAGTAGGGAAGGCATTCCGATGGCAGCTGGTACTTCCAAGATTCCAGATCCCGGACGTCTTTAAAGAACTGTACAGCAGTGCACTTCGGAATAAAGAAGACTTTGCATAGAGTTCGAGAGCGCTTCTGCTGGAGCAGAAGGGCAGATGTGCAAAAGTGGTGCCAATCGTACGATGCCTTGCAAGCCGGAAAGGACTGAAGAAACGCAGCCAAGGGAAGCTGCAAAGTTGCAGTGAGGGAATGGCTTTTGAATGTATTTCTTTCGACCTCCTGGGACCTCTTCCACGATGGCAACAAATACATCCTCGTTGCCCTTGATTACTTTAGAAAATGCTCTGAAGCGTATCTTATCGCCAGTCAACAGGCTGTTACGGTACAAAGGTGATGATACAGCATTGGATTTCCAGGTTTGGATTGCTTGTTCAGTTACATTCCGATCAAGGAAGGAATTTCATCTCTGCTCTAATTAAAGAACTTTATAGAATACTCGGCATAGGCAAAACCCAAACGACACCATTACATCTGTAGTCAGATGCCATTTGAGAGAGGCTTAATCGAACTATCCTTAATAACCTCTCGTTGGTGGTTTCCAGAAACTAACATTAACATGACTGTGACCAGAAGTTATCTCTGTTCTTACTGGCTTACCTCAGTGCTGTCTGCGAAACTCCTGGCTAATCCACATCCCCGATGCTCTTCGTTCGAGACCTTAATCTGCTTCTTGATCTCTTTTTTGGTAATTCTCCGGCTGCGCCTTCATCACATTCAAGATTTCTGGGCACGGTTTGAAGTGATGCACAGTTTTGCACAAGAGCGAGTTAGTTTGGCCGCGGAGAAGATGAAGACCCGATACGACACGAGAGCTACAAGTCATCGATTCGATTAAGGTGATAAGGTACGGTGATGTGATCCGATTTGATAAAAAGTGCATTAAACTATAGTCACCCTGAGATGGCCTTTGCACAGTCTTAAACAAGCTGAATGGCATCGTAGTTTGGATTCGTAAGTCATCAAATTCTAAACGTAAAGTCGTTCACTACGGCAGGCTAACTCATTACTATGGCCACAGTGTGTAGTATCCATAATGGTTCTAGTTGTATAAAATTATAAATTCATGAATTTGTTTATTGCGCTAGTATTTCATTTGTTGTATGTTATTTAATGAAATTATTGTTTTAGTATTGCATTGATTTCCTTAGTATAGCTTCATGTCCAGGGATAGTACTGGACGAGACGAGCAAGCTTTTCCAGAAAAATGAAATTACAAGGTCATGTCTATTTAACAATGAGGTAAATTCCTATCTCACTCAGCTGACGAGATATTGCCAAGGTGGCGATGGCTACGGCGACTAATTTTTGTTTCAAGTTTGGCGAAAAGTAGCCAAAAGTCGTCAAACTTGGGGAGTATTTGGTTACATTTTTGCTTCGGTACTTGTGTAACTGTAATTGACCTAAATGCCTATGTAATTGTAACTGTATTCGGAACTTATATGTTACTGTAAACGTACGTATTTTCGAGTAATTTCTAGAAATGGAAGGTACTAAAAATTTCTCAGTGGCCGGGAGAGAACTGTATTAGGCCCTAGAGAGCATTAATTTATAAGTTTGTTTCATTTCTCGATATGACGAATCATCACGAGCCCTATAGTGGGATTCTTTTAGGTTTGTAAGAATGTACTACAGTTGTAATCCTGCAAAAATCATGCAAGCTATCAAAGCTTCAAAGGTCTTCAATTTTTACTTCAGAGTTGACTTCGGAGTATTGCGAGATCTCAGTGCGAATTTCGCTTTAAGATGCACTTTACATTGCGTTGCGTCTAATGTTCTCAGTAGTTTGAAGTGGTAACTACTGATTGTGCTCTGTGATACTGAGAAAAACTGTACAGGTACTTTTGTAGAAAGTTATAGAACTTTAAAGAGTTTCTTTTGGGAAAACTTAATTTCATCAAACTATCATCGGTTCCGTGTGCATTGAATCCGTTACGAACCCGTCCGCACGTAATATGATGTTTAATTCGTTATAGCCAATGCTGAAAGATCGCAAAGGATATCTGCCTAAAGAAAGAGATGCTTCTGTAGAAAACTGTACCAAATTTTAGTGGTAGTTTCCTTCTCAAGATATGTCCCGGAATTTTGTAAATGGAAAACATGAATTTGCTTAGAACTTCTGCATATGAATAAGAAGATGCTTTTGTATGATTGGGAAACTCTCAGTAGTCAAATAATTATGCATTCTTGATATGCAATTTAAAGTATCCATAAAATAAATTTTAAAAAAAGTTTGTGAAATAATTTATGGATTTATATTTTAGCTGTGCTTCTTGCTTGAAAAAGTGTACAGTGGAATTAAAATATCTATAGATTTTTAAATGTGTCGCCTTTCAAAAATATTCTAGAATAAAAAAATCTGAAGAATATTTTAACCTGAAAAAGTTGAGCTTTTTGCCAGATTTTTATTTATTTATTTATTCATATCACTTAGTTTATAATAAATTTTTCAAATAAATACTGCACTGAGAAAGAGGTATAACAGATGTAAAATTAAATGACGAGTGACTCTGTGAAGTGAAATGGCACTGTACAGTGTAAAAGTGAACTAAGCGAAGGGAACAGAGATTTCACCAAATTTTCGGAGAAATCATGCCCTATTCAAAATCTGTAAAATCAAAAAATTTTACTGGAGACATATTCGGATGCACTACATGTAGTATATCATTCATAAATATAAAGTAAAATCTGTCATAGCGATCAACTCTAAAAACAACGGAATAAACATTGGTACTGAACATGTACGACAGTCATATTCTTTAAAGTGACTATTCTGCAGATCGAAATATTCAAGCGATTTCTTTTTAATAAATCCCAGCTGTACGTTATTGTTATATTTGTTAATTGTTTCAAATGTTGAAATAATTTTATGCTTTAAAGAAATTCTCCGTTATCTAATTACCAAATTCGTCTTGTTCCGAATTTCATTTTATCTTTAATGCTCATTTTATCTTTAATGCTTTAATGCTCATTTTATCTTTAATGCTTTTTAATGGTAAGTCATTTGGTTAACGTTATGCCTCTAATATTTCTCAAGTTATGCCTCGAAATTTGCGATGTGTCCGGCAATGCGGCAAATAAAAATGTTGCCATAAAGGCGCTTCACATAAAGATTTCTCCAGATGAAGTTCTCAGATGAGAAAAACTAATAAACTTAGAAAAAGAGAAAAACACCCTAGGTTTGAAATACCAACCGAGAGTCATAAAAGAGTGCTTTAACGCTAATAAATTGCTTATGTTTTTATAGCCGAAATTTTCGACTATCAAAAGCTATGTGAACTAATGTACCATAGGCTCGTCACGTGAAAAACAATTTTAGGAGAATCTGGCTTGTATTCATGTGATGCATAGGGAAAATCAGAAAGGAAAATGAGAGTAAAAAATGTTTCAAACTCCTTCGACGAATGTTTTGTAAAGAGTAAAGCATCTTTCGAGGAATGCCCAGACCTTTTTTCTGGTAAACTTATAAGGTATTTTCTCCGTCCTTTCCGTGTGCCTTCGTGGTATAATTGGAAGTATACTCGACGCTTATTCGAGAGGTTCAGGATTCGAGTCCTGCCGAAGGCGTTGCATATTTTTCACATCTCCTACTTCAAAATAACCTAATGGCTCTACATGTTGCGCCTGAATTAAAAGGTGGTGGGCGATAATTCCTCACCACCAGGATTTGGTTATTGGTCCCTTCATTCCCAATCGCCCTTTAAAAGGGTAAGTATGTTGTAAGATCTATGTCTTTTTGCTGTCATAAAGAAAAGCGATCATATTAGGAAACTTAGTGACTTCTCGCACTGGCGTGAGTGATACCAGCACAGAAGAAGAGTAAAATAAACGCTTTATTATTCATCTCAAACTCTTTTCACAAATGCACATACTTTGTGCTTACAATAACACCGACGACTTGCGATGGAACTTAAGAATAATTTAACAATAAATTCAAAGCTAAATAATAGGCTGAAATAACAATTTAGTTTAAGGCTAACTAGGCTGAATCAACAACCTACACGGCGATACATTTATTAAATGGCCAAAAGGCGTAACAACAACTTAACATAAAAAGGCGTAACAGGGTAAAAAGGCGAAACAGCAACTCAGCATACCAATAGTGAGGACAGAATAGTAATGTGCGCTGGCTATTGAAATTATGCTCTGAATAAACTTCTAGATTCGTCTTTATTTATACTTTCTTCACTTGACTTTAAATTTTCATCCTGGCGAGGAAATGCGAGGGAAAAAATGAAAGGTTCAGAAAAGATACCAAGCTTAAAATAATTTATTATGCAAGCTAAAAGAAACACTAAAATGTAAGTTATTTGTTCCCTCTTTTTCTCATGCCTTCGTGGTGTAATTGGAAGTATACTCGACGCGTATTAGAGCGGTCCTGGGCTCGGGTCCGATTGAGTGCATTGCATATTTTTTACACCTCCTGCCTCAAAATAACCTAATGACTCTCGTTAGGAATTTTATAAGGATTGATATACTACTATTTCATTATAACATGTTATTGTTGTTGCTGCTAATCCTCAATTGTCTGACCTATAGTTAGCCCAAGCCCACGAAATTGCTCCTGGAAAGGGGAGGGACTCCGAGGACCTCCCACTCCTCTTCCCCTACCACCAACCTCTCGAGAGGACTTTCGGCTCGCCGCATATTTGAAGTGCTATTCAGAGCATGCCGCACGGACACTATACATTTATAAACATCTATGCCTTCTCCGGGCTTCGAACCCGGGCCCTTCGGCACGGCTGTCAGCGGCGCTAACCACTATACCAGTTGTGTGATAAAAAGAATTTCTGCTTTAAGTACTATTTTTTGAACCTGTTCCCTGGAGTAACTTTCTGCATGTGAGTTCAGAGAAACTCCAAAATTCATTTAGGTATCGATACTGAAAAGTTTGGGACCATTGATGTAAAGAGATCTCTTCTTTGACTCGTTCCGAGCGCTTGCAATATTTATATTATATGTCAGATCAAACAGATTATTTAAAAAGCACCCAGAGTTTTGGAGAGTGGAAGGAAGATTCAAATTATTATTATAACGTTTGATAATAAATCAATTTTACGATACAGTATGGTGAATAGAATCTATTTAGCATGAAGTTGTTAGAAGCAACCAGCATTCTGCTTACCGATAAAACTGCGTTGTTAGGCAGCAAATTGATTTTAGCAAAAACGCTTCCATCGACTGAACATAGTCGCCTTCATCATCTGGAACGAAAGGCATCACGTTAAACGCTATCTGTTAGTGGAAAGTCCCTATGGGAGTTTAAATCATCGATTAATGTAGATAGATTTTTGTAGATATAGAAAGCTTCAAAGAAATTTAATTCATCAACTAAGGAATCGTTTTGGATGATTTTGGCAGAAGCAACCTGAATACTTGGTTTTTTGGTCCAATAATGTAATTCAAGTAATGATTTATTTGTTTTCTTTTTTCAAACGTAAGAAACTCTTTAATATGAAATTTCAAAGTCCCTTTGATTTGATCGTAACATATAAAGGCGTTGTAATAGAATGCAATAAATTTCCCAAGAATTCATATCAGAGATCGGGTCTTTAAGGTATGAATTATATATTTCATTGAAAGGCGAAAAATAGTACAGAAGTGGAATAATATATGCGCAGTTTTGTACTGGTAGCATGAATGAAAAATATAAAGATTAAATTATTGTTATTGCTTGGAGTAAAATAATTTTTTCCCCTTCTTCCCGAATACGAAGAACTAGAAAATGTTTTAACAGCTTGATTAATAATCTGAGTCAAGAAGCCTTTAGCAGTTACAGTAGCTTTCAAATAATTGAACCCTTAATCATAGGCTAATTTAACCTTTAATGCAGAGAATGTATCGAAAAAGATTAACTTTTGATTTAGTAGAATGACAGCATCCGGCACGTACTGGGAGGCAAATTGAACAAGCTTTCTATTACACTGTGGTATCAAAATTAGAAAGGGTAGTGTGTGATTAAAATATCAAAAAGAAAGGCAATTGGGCAATTTGAGTTCAGAAGTAAATTTGTTGCCAGGATCTTTCGAATTCATATAGTATCCACTAGAAGTAAATGTTTTTAAATGCCGTCTAAGACAGCGAACTTATTACCGACATACCAAATCTAAAAGCGAAAATTTACATTTTAAAAATATGTTTTATTCAAAATAGTGTATAAAAATATACTCTAGAATAGGATTAAATGACTAAAATACGAATATTTCAATTCGACGATAGTAACTAGAGATTATTAGGTTATTATGAGGATGGACATGTGCAATATGGGCACTATTGCACTCACCGGGACTCGAACCATGGATCTCTCGAATACGTGTCGAGTATATTTCCAATTACACCATGAAAGCATGCGGAAAGGAGGGAAGAATATTTTATATAATCCCTCTTTTAAAGGGCGACTAAGAATTAGGGAACATACTCACCGAATCCTGGTGGTGACGAATTATCATCCACCGCCTTTTTTTAGTTCGGGCGCCAATTGTAGAGTTATTAGGGTTTTCTGAAGCAGGAGACGTGAAAAATGTGCAGCGATCTCTGGAATACTCCCCCACCCGGGGGTCGACGTAGAGAATTCTGCAAAGCTACTGGCTAGGATCTGTACCTAGGCAGTCTCGGCTACGGGAGTATAAAATTTATGAACTTAGTAGTTATGAAGGCCCTGAGAAAGTTCACTTATTGGCCGGCCTCGGGGTCTGGCAAGTCCTGAGCGGTACGGCTCTAGTAGCCGAGAGGGTAGCCCGTTGCAGTGGGATTCAGCGCCCCCTCGGTTTGCTGGGTAATGTCCCACTAGCCCGAACGACTGGTAGATAGCAAATTAAGGACCAGTGCCGTCCGGGGTTTCCTGGGCGCTGTGCGCCTCTCTCTCTGAGGGACCAGAACGGAGGTTGATCCTCCGGGCCTGGTTCCAAGGAGTGGGGGGACCTGTAGTGCGACTGAGGGGAGCGGAGCAGGGAATGCCCCTATGTTGTTGATCTCTGTAATACGCATCGAATATGCTTCCAATTACACCAAGAAGGCATGCGGAAAGAAGGGAGAAAATATAAACTTTGCTGGAAGACAAAATGCATTTCCTGAGATAAAGGATAAGAAAGATTAGTTCTTCAAATGAAAGGATATTCTCCAAGCCTAGTTTCTAGGCAAGTTAAGGTATCTTTAACCGGGATATTAGCGAACAAAGACTAATATCAAACGAAATCATGATGAAATAATAGATGTGCTTTTAAGTTTATCGACGAATTCTCATGATTTTTTTACAGTAAAAGAATTAATGGGCAGTAGAGAATTAATTCTAGTGCCTAGTTGGGTAAGATTTGTCTATATTTGTCTAGTGGGTAAGAGGCAGTGTCTGAAATATGAACAAAATCTAAATTAGAAATTTAACGTTATCAAAACACCTTAATCTAAGATTAATTACCTTTGATTTACGAAATTTGAAATAAAAATATATGTACTGAACTGACAACTTTTTAATAAATGCTACCAGTGTTAGTAACGATAAAAGCATAAATGAATTCTTTTAGATCCACTTTTCATTTAATTTGTTACATGTGATCTGGCAATTTAAACAGCAAAAATAGCAAGTAAAAAAGCATAAACATTTTAGGAATGGGATAAAGCATTTTACAAATCTTATATCGTATCCATCGAATTAAACTCATGTAATAAAATACACCAGGCTGAGAAAAAAGATAAAATTAATGATCAGAAATGATTAATTGCTGTTACCTAAAAATAACTTTACTGTTGTACTGAGAACTGGATGTTAATACCTTGATTCACTTGGTGAAAAAACTGCTTTAGTTTAATAGTAAATGTAGCATTTTTGTGGTCTCCTTACACACATTTGACAGTCTCTTTCAGCTTAGGGGAAGAATATTATTATAACTGTCAATAACAACACTTGTTCATATTGTCAGAAATTATGTTCCCTTTCAGAAATGTTCATCTTAAGGTAGCCGGGAAATGGGTCACTACAGTTCTTTTCATATTATTTCATTATGTAAGCCTGCCCTTAAAATTTCGAGAGCGTTATCTGCTTACGTTTCTAATCTTTAGTGTTAGCTAAGTCGTTTTTTCGAATGCGAATAAATGCCCTTATTTTGGTATCAACTGGATTGGTATTTACATTTTTAATAAAGGAATGTCATGTATTTAGCCCGCATGATTAAACGTACGAATGGTGAACGTAATGCACGTAATCTTGAGATAATTCCTGGAAAAACTTGATATTAAGATATGGTTCAAATACAATCCGTTCGTAGAAAATGATGCATATAGCATTTACGCAGATATAATTAAAGAATCAATACAGTTTTTATTTTTAACTTTTTGAGAAAATATAATAAAAATGAATAGTTTTGATTACAGCCACGAGATGGCAGCACCATCATACCTTCGGCTCTGGCTACCCGCAGGGAAACTCGTTATTCCGTCTGGGAACTTTTGGTATTGCTTGCAATTTAAGAGCACTCCTGCGTTTAACTGCGATTTAGCGGATTTAATTGCGACTTAGCGGTCTTGTGATTATTCTGCATTACTTTTATATTGTATTACTAATTTATCTACTAATATGATCGCTTTCATTGCAGGTAACTGAAGTGAATCAACCGACCACGTACGAGAACCGATCAGTACACAGATGGTCATCGTATTTGGATTCTTAGTTTTATTTGCATTACTGTTGTATCAGGCTTACCTCCTTCTTTTACCACCCTGAAGGCAGCTACAGAGAGCAAATTGCTAGATGCAAATCCTAACTTGATTAAAGAAGCTTTTGCTGCTTTCATCTTTCACAGTTCTTATGACCTTGAAATGTGGTGTTCGATTAATTCTTTTTATTTGAGGTTGTGTGTTATTGGATTCGTTTTAAGTTGTTTTGCGAAAGCAGCTGCTTTCCTTTCTTTTGGCTATGGAATTTGGAAGGGATCGGTTCGTGTTTAATGATTAATAGATCCCTTTCTCAAATTTCAAATCTGTTTACCGCCCGGAAGGCTTTAGCCTTCGCCTTTTCTTTCATGTGCGGAGAGTGTATAGGAGCAGTTGTGCTTCGCTTTTTAATTGATTTCTTTTTAGGTGCTTATGGGTGGCGTATGGTCTTCTTTGTTTTATGTGTGTTACACATGTTGACGTGCTTGGCTGCTCCTGTGTTCGAAAGGCCTCAATATTATTTAGTCGCAATCCTGGAGAAATTGAAATTGGTAAGAAGATTGACCAGAAATGCCTAATTCTATTCCCAAGGTCCCAATTTCTACTTCCTTGAAATCATGGCATAATAAAGGATTTATTGGGTTGCTGAATGGACGGATCGAATATGGTTTTTCTGTTGGTCATACGCATTGCTTCTTGACGACAGTTTTGCTGAGACACACATACATTAAAAACATACATTTACTCATTAAAAAATTATTGCGAGTGGACTTTAATAGCCATTTTTTTATGTTGCATTATAATTAGTACACAAGTTTGATTGCATATACATAAATCAAAATATAGCTACAAAGAATAAACAGAAAATTTAATTATGAAATACACTGTCGAGTATCCGCAAAATCATGCAAATAGCCCCCATCAAACTTTCAAAACATGGAAAAATCAGCATGCACTAAATGCTTTGCTTTGATTGGCTACAGCGTATTACCTTAAAATGCTGAAAACTTGAACCGTGCCTTTACCCGAGATTTCACCATAAAAAAAAAAATAAATAAAAAAAAAAAAAAAAAAGACAAATGAACCACGTTTTGGTGCTACTTCTTACTCTGAACCATGTATAACATTGAAGGGAAATTTTTTACAGTGTTTGACATTCAGTTGTGTTTGACATTCAGTTCAGACAAAACCAATGGCTTGGAAGTTAACTATGAAGTTGCGTAGGACTGACTAAAATACCACAGATATGAGATCAGCCCAGAAAATACAAAAACAAAACAGCATCAAAAGAAGAAATGTGTGGAATTTTGGAAGAAATGACTTCAAAGACACATGAAACATGAGAAGATGATCGTAACTCTTTATTCCGCAAAGCAGGGGAAGTTTCAACATTTTCCTGCAAAAATATAACCCTGATAAATCAATAACATTGTACAACATAAATATTTTAATGACAATATTGTATCTCATTTTTGAAGCTTTTGAAACGTGGACAAGGTTTGAATGAAACTGACACCTAGTGAGTCTCAGGGAGTGTCGAATGATGTTGAAGGAGAGATATAGGAGTATGCCCTGGAAAGACAATTAGTTAACGTTTTTATTGAAGGAGACTGCTCAAGCATACAGTAAAGTCTCTTCCTCAAAATTTCCATTTAATTTACCACTATCTTTGGTACAGTACGCACAGTAAATTTAAATTTTCTTCTTATTTTATCTCCTTTATTTCGTGTTTATGTGTTTTGTCTTAGATTTAATTATTTTCATTGGTTCTGTGTTATGAACTTGTGCAAAAAGCACAGCTCTGAAGTTTAAATAGGCAATTGTCTGAGTCCAGAAACAAATTAATCCATTTTACTTAAATTTCATTAAAGAAATGATTCCAAAAATTCGGATGACGAACAACCTTTAAGAACGAATTACATTCGTGAACCGGCTTAACTGTGCTCCATTATTTTTAAGAACATTTTAGAAGAACCTTTTACGTAACCAAAGCAGAATAGTGCTGCAAGCTAAACAAAGAGAGGAAGAAAATGTACAGAAATTTAGTCTGCAAGGAAAGTCAGAAGAGAAGATAGGCTAATACGTATCACAGAATTGTTCTGGTGTCACGGAAGATGAAAAGTCATAAACTCACTTTCTTCTGCATTTTTACGAGGGTTTGAAAAGGAAGGCTGAAATGGGAATGCTGTCTAGGAATATTTCTAGTTCAGATAAAACTGGGAATGAAATCGTGACGGCGGTTTTGGGAAAAGACTCGACTAAAACACCACCCTTCTCATAACGACCAACTCTAAAAGTGACCAGCAATCTGAAAACATTAATAAGCATCAGCACTCTCATAAATTGTAAGGTGACCACCTCACAGAAGACCTACCATGGGTGATCTGCTTTGGTAAGTTTTCTGAGTAATCTAAAGAACAGAAAAAAATTATCATGCTAAGTGTTTGAAACTATAATATCAACCTCAATTTTCTGAACTAGAGGAGGAAACAGGTTAAGATGTAATGATACTTGTTGGTCGTTTTAACTGCTTGAATTTTTACTAAGAGGAATAAAATGCGTTTAAATTCAAACTTTCGTGAAAAAATAAAAATTATTTGATTTAATATTCTTATTGATTTGATAATGATAAAATACGTATTAATCGCTTGCTAGAGTTTTCTTCATTCTTATGATATCCTTCGTAATAATGGCTTAGTAATAATACAAGTAAATATATTTTATAAATCTACTAACTACAAATTACATTTGCATTAATTACTTTAAGAATATAAGGAAGATAAATGTTTAATTAAAATAATGAAAGAATTGAAAGCTGTAAAACTGTAACTATTTTAGCCTTTTATGCTATTAATTTCTGTAATTTCATCATAGTAATTCGTAATTCTCTGCATTGAAGTTGCTGTTTAGGACTATAAATAATTTGCAATAACTGTCTTCGATCTTCGATTACTTTTAAAGTTAAGATTATATTTTCCCTTGACGGACAAATTATTAATGTTTCCTGTTAGGGAGAACAAAAAGCCAAACTGCAATTCTTCACAGGTTTTTAATGTTTCCAAAATACACACTACTACACTAAAATGAACATTTTTCAGAATTTAACGCATGCAATAAAAGCCGATAGGCTATAATTACAATTCTCCGTAATTTTCATTTTAGCCATACTCAGTATGCTTTTAATTAAGGCTTAATTTCTTGATTTAAACATAAACAGTGTTCCGTCTTTTTGGTAGGTAGGTGGCGCTCTTGATGCGCGCCGATGGAAAATATATCACTTGACGCTTGAACATGAAGAATGACGCATGTCATATTTATTTGATGCTTGATTATGTTTCATGGCCGCTATAGGCGGAAGTAATATAAGTAATATAAGTTTATCGTTAATAAATGTTATTTCTATGTTATGTGAACTCTTGAAGTTTTGATTTGAAATTCTAATGCTCTCCCAACCTTGACTCCTGAAACGAAACGATCTTTGAATTTATGACTCATGAAGAGAGACACCACACACACATTTTGCTGGTGCCGAAACCCGGGACATAGGGAATTACCTTTTGAAAGGTAAGAAATTTGATTTATTTGTTCTTGGTATCGATCTTTGAAAACGAAACATAATGGATGATTTAGCAAAAGAGAAAAAGAAACGTGCTATTGTACGTATAGTAAAGTTACTACACTTCTAAATAAACTTGAGAAATTATGATCGGAAGAATTAAGTAAAGAACATGTAGAAGATTTAAATTCATCATATGAATTGTTAATTGAATACCATGAGAAACTTAAAACTCTTGACTCAAAGATCGATGCTCTCATAATTGATGAAAAAGAATATGATAACGAACTACTTGTATGGGAAGAATATGATGAAAAAATTATAACGTTTAAAGCTAAGATTGTTAGTAAAGTAAAGAAAATTAACAGTAATGAAGTTGTTGAAAGAAGTATAATTACAACTAGTAATAGTATTAGTAGTACTCTGAATGGTAATAATGTTGTTACAAGTAGTGCTTCAGTAAAGTTACCTAAATTAAATATTGAAAAATTTGCTGGTGATCCCAGTAAATGGCTCGAATTCTTTAATTCGTATGATAATGGTATTCATTCTAATCCAAGTTTATCTAAAATAGATAAGTTTACATATTTGAAAAGTTTATTATCTGGTTCAGCATATAATTGTGTTATGCTTTATCTGAAGAAAATTATGATCTATGCATTAAAAGTTTAAAAGAGAGGTTTGGTCGTAAAGATGTTATTATATCAAAATTCATGCAGATGCTGTTACAGTTAAAAGTAAAGAACTTAAAAAACCAGTTAAAAGTTCTTCAAATGTTTTTGAGTTAAGAAAGCTCTATGATCAGTTACAAATCTGCGTTAGAAATTTAAGTAGTTTAGATGTTACTAGCGGTTCATACGGACAGTTATTGAACCCAATAATTCTTAAATTGTTACCTGAAGATTTAGCTCTTGAATTCCATAGAAAAAGAACATCTAACCAAAATATAGAAGTAAGTGAATTAATAGAGTTCATTAAAATAGAAACTGAATGCCGAGAAGCAAGTATTTTGATTAATAGCTCAAAAGGTAATAAATACACAGGGGTTAATCCTAAACAAGGGTTAAAAAATTATAAAGTCAAATCACAAGCTTCTGCTTTTAACACATCGGTAAAAATGTTTTGCATATTCTGCAAATCAAACGAACATACATCTGCCGGATGTTTGAAATTTTCCGACGAACAAAAACGAAACAAATTGAAACATAAAGGTCGCTGTTACAGATGCTTTCTGAGATCACATTTGCTGGCGTTTTGTCGATCAAAAATACAACCATGCGAACATTGTAACGAGAAAAATCATAATAAACTTTTCTGCCGTTTGAAATCGAAAGAAATGGAAGATGTTAACTCCGCAGATACGCAAAATAAAACTTTAGTATCTACTTCCCACTGTAACACTCTAAAACCTGAAAATAGTGTGCTTTTACAGACATGTTCTGTTATTGCTCAAAGCAAAAATAAATCGAGAATCGTAAGATTATTAATTGATTCAGGTAGTGAACGAAACTTCATCACCCACAAGTTAGCGCGCGATTTAGAATTGCAAGTCATTAGAAAAGAATTTCTAACAATTTATTCGTTTGAAAATCAGCGCGGTAACTCGCAAGAATTTGATGTATATAGTCTAAAAATAAAAAATAAAAACGATGATCGCTGCCTTGTTGTAGAAGCTATAGGGATAGAATTAATATCATCAATAGAATTCCAGGCGCCATCAACATGTCAAAACATTAAAGAATTTATGACTAAAAAGGGCTTGGAACTTTCGGATACAAGTCCCGTTAATGAGAACATAAATATTCTGCTTGGCGCGGAGCATTTCTGGTATATACAAACAGGAAGTAATTCAATGATAAATGATGGTTTGTTTATAGTACCGACGATATTTGGATACACAGTGATGGGTAAAGTAAAAAATAATAATACTCGAATTAATGCGTTGTTTTTATCTGCCGTTGAAGGAAACACATTTGATTTGCAGTCATTTTGGAAATTGGATTCGCTAGGAATTGAAAATGAAAACAAAACATTTTCGGAAACTGATTTGGATACTATTAAGCATTTTAACGACAGTTTAAAATTTAATAACGGCAGGTACGAAACAAAACTCTTCTGGAAGGACAATAAATCACAACTCGCTGATAATTTTTTCGTTGCTAAACAATGATTTCTAGGACTTAAGCATAAATTAAAGGGAAATGATTTCCTATATAATGAATATGATAATATAATTAGAGAACAAGTTGAAAGGGGGATTGTTGAACAATGTAAGTTTGTTGAAAATGAACCTAACTGTTATTATATGCCTCATAGGCCCGTTATACATGAAGGAAAAGTAACAACAAGAATAAGAATAGTTTATGATGCCTCTTCTAAGTCTGAAAGAGCTAAATCGTTAAATGAATGTTTGATATCAGGCCCTAATTTAAATCCTAACCTGTTGGATATAATTTTAAAATTTCGCGTACATAAAGTTGCATTTTGTGCAGACATAGAGAAGGCTTTTCACCAAATTCAAATTGATAGTGAAGATAGAAATTTTTTAAGGTTCTTGTGGTTTGATCATTCTTACGACGATAGTGACAATAGTTTAGGCTTTAAGGTTTTCCGAATGTGCCGAGTGCCGTTTGGAATGACAACAAGTCCCTTTATTTTGTCCGCCACTATAAAACATCATATTAAAGGTTATGAAAAGAAATATAGCAAAGCTGTTGACATGTTAAATAAGTCCTTATATGTTGATGACCTTATCCATGGAGCAGACTCCGTTGAAGAAGTTTTCTCATTATCAACTGATGCAGTTAAATTTCTTCAAGACGCTGGTATGAACTTAAGAAAATTTGAATCAAATTCCGTATCTTTAAACAATCATTGGCAAGATTTTGGTTTAATTAATAAGGAAGATAATTTGGATAAGAAAACGTTAAAGATTCTGGGAATAATTTGGGATTTGGATAAGGACACATTGAAATTAGATGTACAAGAACTTTTACAACCAGTTGACTGGAAACACGTTACAAAGCGAAAGGTATTACAGATTGTGGCAAAAATTTATGACCCAGTTGGATTCATTGCACCCTTTGTTATCAGAATAAAATTCTTATTACAAGAGTTATGGGAATTGGGTATTGATTGGGACACAATTTTGCCCAGCTATTTGAGTGAAAAATTTAAAACTTGGGACTTTGAAATTGAAGTTATTCTCAACTTGTGTATTCCTAGAAAATACATATTAAATGATGAATGTGTAAATTACGATAAAATAGAGCTTTTTGTCTTTTGTGACGCCAGCCTCAAGGGATATGGAGCTGTTGCATATTTTCGTTATCCTGATTCTTGCTGTACGTCTTTTGTTCTTTCAAAGAACCGTGTATCCCCACTTAAAAAATTAACCTTGCCTCGTTTAGAACTTATGGGAGCCATTATTGCTGCAAGAATAGTTAAATATTTAAGGAAATTATTTAATATCCAAGAAGATAATGTATTTTGTTTTAGTGACTCTAAAATTGTTCTTCACTGGATCAGGAGTACCGCTGATAAATGGAAACCCTTTGTTGCTAATCGTGTACGTGAAATACAAGATGTTGTATCACCTTCGCAATGGAAATACTGTAAGGGAAATGACAATCCGGCTGACATAGTTTCACGTGGATTAAGAGCTTCTGATCTAGTGGGAAATAAACTTTGGTTCAACGGACCAGTGTGGTTAAAAGAGAAAATTTACCTTCATCATCTTTTGATCCTTTGATCGAGCCTATGGTGGAAGAGGTACACATAGAACAGCGTCAAACTACTATATGTTCTGTTATTAGTCAAGAGGCTGAATTTGAATTGACATCCAGGTTTTCATCCTGGAAAAAATTGAAACGCGTAACTGCATGGTGTTTAAGATTCTGCCACAATATTAAACCTACATCTTTAAACCTCAAGGGTTTTTTAACACTTCAAGAATTGGATAAGGCAAGCAATTTGATTTTTAAAATCATGCAAAATTCCGAATTTAGAGAAGAAATTAGACTTTTGAAAGCAGGGAAGAAATTGAATCTCAGCAGTAAAATCCTGAAATTAAATCCTTTTCTTGACAGAGAAGAAATCCTTAGAGTCGGTGGTAGACTCTGTAACTCGAATCTTTCAGAAAACACAAAGTATCCAATCATTCTTCCAAAAAGTCACCAAGTTACTGAATTGATAGTCAAACACTTTCACGAAGTGAACCTTCACCGAGGAGCCACATTAACATTATCTGCTCTGCGACAGAAATATTGGATCGTTAATGGCCGAGAAATTGTAAGAAAAACAATTTGGAAATGTATAAAATGTTTTAAAAATCGAACAAGCACATCCAGTCAGATAATGGGCGACCTACCTGCTTCTCGCGTATTGCCGGATAGAACATTCTCGAATACAGGACTAGATTTTGCAGGCCCCTTTTTAATTAAAGCTAGGAAAGGAAGAGGAGGAACGAGATATAAATGTTACGTTTGCCTTTACATATGCTTCCCCACAAAGGCCATTCACCTAGAAGTAGTCAGTGATCTAACAACTGAAGCATTCCTAGCATCTCTGAAAAGATTTGTGTCACGCAGAGGAAAACCCAAGAAAATCTTTTCAGATAGAGGAACCAACTTTGTTGGGGCTGATCGAGAATTAAGAAGATACAAAGCTACACTTTCCTCTGAAGAAGCATTTCAAAACTACCTGAGCGGTGAAAATATTCAATGGATCTTCAATCCTCCTGCTGCCCCTCACTTTGGAGGCTTTTGGGAGGCTGGAGTGAAACAAATGAAGATTCACTTAAAGCGGACTATTGGAACCCAGGTTCTGACATACGAAGAATTTCACACCTTAATTACACAAATCGAGGCGTGTTTGAATTCCAGGCCAATAGTTTCCATCTCATCTGACCCTGAAGATTTTAATCCTTTAACACCTGGACATTTCCTAATTGGGACTACATTAACAGCAATTCCTGAACCTGATCTTACAAATAATAAGCTAACCCCTGTTGAAAGATGGAAATTGACACAGCAAATTTTCCAGAGCTTTTGGAAACGTTGGTCTAGAGATTATCTTTCACAATTACAAGGGCGTACCAAATGGTTGAGGGATAAACCAAATTTAGCCCTCAATGACTTAGTCTTGATAAAGGACGAAAATTTGCCTCCATTAAAGTGGCGACTTGGACGAGTAATTGAACTATATCCTGGTGCTGATGGAAAAGTTCGTGTTGTGAAACTAAAAACTTTATTGGGCGAAATGAAGCGTCCTATACATAAACTTTCCCGCTTACCATTGAGTGAATAAGACTCTAAAAAAAAACCATTAATTGTATATTCATAATTTGTGTCTTTATTATTATTGTTAATTCAATTATGTTTCAGATTCAGAGAATGGACCACAATTGTGGAATATGGTAATTTAGCAGTTTCATTATTTTGTTTTCCTTCTAGAGATTGTAAGTATGTTTTATTTGTAAAATTTTGTGCTAAATTTAATGTTGTTATTCAATTTAAATTTGTCATTATGCATTTTTATTTTATATGATATACTGTTGAACTTTGGAAAACTTGTTTAAATCTAAAATTGAAGATCTTTATAATAATGTTGTAATGAACCAATGTTCATCGGGGCGGAGTATGTTCCGTCTTTTTGGTAGATAGGTGGCGCTCTTGATGCGCGCCGATGGAAAATATATCACTTGACGCTTGAACATGAAGAATGACGCATGTCATATTTATTTGATGCTTGATTATGTTTCATGGCCGCTATAGGCGGAAGTAATATAAGTAATATAAGTTTATCGTTAATAAATGTTATTTCTATGTTATGTGAACTCTTGAAATTTTGATTTGAAATTCTAATGCTCTCCCAACCTTGACTCCTGAAACGAAACGATCTTTGAATTTATGACTCACGAAGAGAGACACCACACACACAAACAGTACTGAGGAATGTTCAGGGTAGTATGATGACTTTCTGAAAAGGCATAAACCAGGGAAAACAAAACTCGATGCTATGATTGCCATGAAGACATCAAAAGCTATTACCGTGTGTATCTTCGCTACCAATGCAGGTTTTTATCTAATTCCGACGCAGGCTCCAGCTCAGCGGCAACAGTAAACAACTTCAGAACGAACCTATATGGATCGTACAGAAATGATTGACACAGCGGCTCTCAGAACGAAACTATTACACTATGTGAAAGGAAAACAAGTGAAATAGACACAAGGGGATGTGAGCTACCAAAATGCATAGATGGAGCTGGGCGCAAGTTCGAACGGTATAAGTCAGCGCCCGTCCCTATCGCCGTCGTCATTGAGAGTGTGGACAGAAATGATGGAAGGTGATAATCACGGACAGCGTGGTTCATGTAAGAAAGGAATACAGAGTAGTGAGATCCATCGTCGCATGGTGTCAGTGTGCGGGAACAAAGCACCTTCAAGGTGTTCCGTATCCCGTTGGTTGGCCAACTTCAGCAATGGAGTAGAGACCGCAGCCAAAGGTGTCAGCTCGTGACGATCAGCAGCATCGCATACAACAGCAAATGTGGCAGCTGTGTGGGATTTTATTACAGCGAACAGGCGCATAACGTTCAACTAGATGCAGGAAGAGACAGGGCCTTGCGCAAGGAACATTGCAGGCGATTGTGCATGGGGATTTGGAGATAACAAATGTGTGTGTAAAGTAGGTGGACCTCGAACCAAGACCTCGGACTACGCCTTGCTTGACAGCATGAACGATGCAGTCAGGAGCCAACATATTGCCGAATTGTATGCTATTGTCCATAGGTGGTGCACCAACACCCCACAGACTAGCTTACTAAAGCCCTTCGGGACTAAAAGTGTATTGACATGGGCGGGGGTTATTTCTAACTGATGTACTATCCGATTTTTGTTAATAAATTGTATTCCGCTCTGTGGCAGCATTTGTGTCATTCATTTCTGTACACCCTAAATATTAGTTCAGAAGGTTCAAAAGCTTTTAGTAGCAATTCCAGAACATGTATACCAACTCATACTTTCAAGTTCCAGCCCAGGGATAGCGAATCTTTTTCGATTAGTGTGCCAGTTAAATTACGGTTTACAATTTTAAGCTGTATCTAGAGTGCCGTATGTTTCTTTCTTAAAATCATCTTTAAGCCCCTGTTTTGATTTCAAACTATCGAATTATTGTTTCTAACTATATTTGATGTTTAGTTATTAACTTGCATCAAACGTAAATTGAATAAAGAGTATTTTAGTTATATTTCAGTTTAATATTGATATAAGGTAACGCTTTGGGGTTCTATTTATTTTTTCTAATAGTTATTTTATTTGATTCTTTCCTGAATTCTCTAATTTCCCCTTGCGTTTTCTCTTCAGAATGTAAATGAAATAGGGTGAACGAGAATATTTAAACTGTTGGAGCCAAAAGGTTAGACAGAGCGTGATTTTGCCTACTGTGAGCGCATGTCTGTTAGTTTCTGCCAGCTGTTAAAAACTGTTATGCGTTCTTGCCATCGAATTATTCTGCCGGTATAGGTTTCTGAATCAAACTGTTAGCTTAATTTGAATTGTGTAGGGTCGCATTACTCTTTACTTTTAACTTTAGCGTTGCATTATCTTTTAAGTTCTCACTGCAAGTGCTCGGTATTTTTTGTAAGCATGTAAGTTGGTACCAACTGTTATATATTTTATGATCAATAAAAGAGTCTTTAACACCGTTCCTCTGATTCTGTCTATCTTCAGGATTGCGCGAGAATTCGCAAGGAACAACACTTAGGTAGATCTAATTACATTTTACGATAACTAATCGTACTCGACCTTACAAAGTGTCCTAAAGTAAACACACTTTATTATAAGTGAAAAAAATTAGACGTCTAATTCCATACTATAAAAAGTAAAAACACCCAATATTAATTACCTTTATTTTTTCAATTAAAAATAGGGTCTTCTTTAAGAGGCTTTGCATAATATACTTTTCGATTTTCAAAATATATTCATCTAATATTATAAACAAATACTACAATTACATTTAAAAACTACATGTGTTTAATCCCATTAAGTGTTGATTGATGAAAGCACCCAAGCATTGTAAGCAGTGCTATTGGAATTTTTTTCATGGCCGAAACATTTTGTAGGAGATCAATCATTCAAGGACTACGTTTTTCGCCGTTTGGATGCAATATTTGGAATCTATTAATTACACTTCTTCCGATGCTTCACAAAGTTTGACCAGTTTGTTCACCCATATAGAATTTCCTTGAAATTCTGAAAATTTCATTTCTAAATTGTCAATATCCATCCACTCAAAAAATAAAACTTTAACATTATCACTTTAATACATTTTAGCTAAGTGAGGTCTTAAAATAAACTGCAATATTTTCTCAGAATTCCGAAATTGAAAAAATTTTTCTGATACTATTTCTTTCGAATTTTCTAAAATGTCCAAATAGCTTTTAAATATACACTTCTTCTCAACACATAAACAAGAAAGGAAAACATGGAATAAAACAAAAACATTTTAATGTATAAATGTATGAAACTAATCCAAGAGATCAGTGTGGCATTACTAGACCACAAAGCAAACAATAAAATAAAGACATTGTAGAGTCATTAGTCTTTTATTTATTTATTTTTTATTGAAGCAGGAGAAGTGAAAAATGTGCAGTGCCAATGCCGGGACACGAACCTGGACCTCTCGAACACGCGCTGAGTATGCTACAGTTACATCAGGAAGGCATGCAGAAATGAGGGAGAAAATATCTTATAACATACAAAATACATGTATTACGATCATCATATTGCGAAAACATGAGTCGGAAGCATGTGCAATGGAAACATCATTCAAATAACGGGGGAGATACCTTCTAGCTGAAATGCATACTTGACAACGGTGAAGAAAGCTGGCAATAGTGTCGTTGATTGCTTCTTATGGCAGTAGCATCCATTCCTGTAGTGATGCATGTCGGAGTTCGTGTCACCACTCGAGCTCTATGCGAGCAGGCGTCCTTAAATATCGCGTCGAGACCTTTTGGTGGAATAAAAGGATGTATAATTTCTTCGCGATATCGGACCGCTGTGTAGGAACCGCCAGGAATCACGTAGAAGTCGGTGCGGCCGTTCGTTGCTACTCGTATCACAGTCCATACATGGAAGCCCTCCCCTCAGGGTCTCTTTCGACGATGTTTCGCTCCCGGTAGCAAGTCCTTGGCTCTCGCGATATCATTGACGTTTGGAAATTGTTCTGGATGTTAAATCGAGACTGATTCGTAAAGAGTACGCGGCCACAATGATGGGTTGTCTATATGCGATGTTCACGGGCACAATTCAACAGCGCTCCGACCTGCGATTGTTGAGATAAAGGAATATAAACCACAAATCGTAGGGTGTACAATCTATCTTCATGCAGTCGACGGGACACAGTTTGGTGAGATATGGATCATTCTGCAGCAGCTGACAGATGCGACGCCAGCTGTTAGTGATTTGCGGCGTCTTGCACATAACAATAGGAAACGGTCGTCTGGCGTGTTTTTTATCCTGCGGCATCCAGACCCATGTCTTCTGCAGGGATTTGATCAATTTGGTAACGATTCCGCAGCCAATAAATAACGCTACTTTGCTCATTCAGCTCTCTTACGACAGTGGATTGCCTTGCATCAGCTTGCAACATCCCGACAGCCCTCTTTAAAGAACGCTCCTGAACTCTTTACTAGAAAAACCTATGATGCTCTCGACTAGAGAGAACTTCGTTAGCGGACTCCTCACACTACGAGGACTATAATTCATTTTAACACCTATTTTAAAGAACTGTGAATGGCAACGACTTAACTGAGTAGTATGCATGTGTAAAGAGAAGAGAATTCTGGTCGGACGCCGGTCAGAAAGAGTTTGGGAAGCTCCGCCAGCGAGCTGAGGTGTGGAGACTTAATTCGTCCAGTGGTGACAAGTGCCATCTTCGTTAACGTCTCTAATCGTGTCACCAGCTCGGATATCTACTAACGTTTTCTAAATGTATTAATTAAATGTTGTGTCTGTGGTATGTGCTATGAATAAAAGTGATGCATCACCAATACCAGTGTTGATTCCGTTACCACTGAAACATCCACGACGTCACAGACGAAAAATAAAATTGGAGGTTCCACCGAGATCTGTGTGACAAGAGACCAGGTATGTGTTCTCCACAATATTCATTTCCAGGCCTGAAGAGTATAATGTAGTTATTTATTACTTATTCGGGAAATCACTTCCCAAAGCAGAAGTAGCACGTCAGTGCATAAGAGTTTAAACACTCAATGTGTTTGGTTTATATATCTAACAAGATATTTTCCTTTTGTGGTATATTCGGGAAAACATTTTCCCATTAACATGAAGCACATCAGTGCATTTTATAACGCGTCAGTGCATAAGAGTTTTTTAAAACAATCGTTAAATATATAAAAGTGTTGCATTTATATATTTAACGAGATTTTTTCTTTGTATGATAATGGGAAAAATCCATTCGCGTAAATAAACAGCACATCAGTGTATTTATGTTTAACGTTTCGTTATAAATTGGTGTGATAGAATCTGAACTGTTTATTTTGTGTATATGTGAAAGCACATCAGTGCAGTAAAATGTTAAATTTTATCATTTCATTGTATAAAAATTAAAGCTTTGAGCAGTAAAGAAATGTTCTAATAGTGTTCTAATTTAAACCTGCGCCTATCGATTTACATAGTATTTGCGTTGGCCATGTGGTTGCCAACGGAAGTAGCTGTCATGAAAACGAAAGTTAATTAGAGGTGTTTATATTTATTGGCGCCATTCTGGTTTTTCTGTCTGGCTGTACTAAATGAAAATAATTTGTTATTATTTTTTATAGGAAATATTCAGTAAGGATGTTTATTCGTTTTGTGTTTTAATGGAAATAAATTCAAAATGATTAATGCTTTTATTAACCTTTTATTTTCATTTGCCTAATTTTGTAAGAAAGAAGAAAAGTTAGTGTTTTATATCTCTGATATATTTTTATGTGTATTATTTGTGAATAACTATTTGAGTTCTTATTTGTTTTGAACAATTACTTTTGTGAAAATGGCATTTTTGGAGAAGGCTAAGAAAAGGGATCTATTCCTTGTCGCGACAGAACTTGGGGAAAAAGCTTTAGAAGATATGAAAGTGATAGATTTAAAACAGTTAATAACGAATAGTAAAAATTATGAGCAAGAATTTGTTAAAAATTTATTAGAAAGTATTATGACTGATAGGATAGAAAAGGAAAACTTAGAGAAGCAAACAAGAGCGAAAGAATTACAGTTAGAACAGGAAGCTAGGGAGAGGGAATTTCAGATACTACAACAAAATAAAGAAATTGAAAAGCAACAGTTAGAACTAGAATGCCTTAAAGCAAAACAGAACACTGAATCTGCTAACCGTAGAGGTGAAACGGTATTTAATCAGAATTTTCAGAAACTTATGCCCAAGTTTAATTTAAAAACTGATGATATTAGTTTATTCTTAGAAATTTTTGAGAGGCAAGCTAAAGTTTTAAAATTGCCCACGGATCAATGGGTGTCATATCTCATTGGTGTCCTTCCGGTTGAGGTAAATAATATAATTGCTAGGGAGCCTGAAGAACAGGCTAGAGATTACCAACATATTAAAGAATTACTACTTAAAAGATTTAAGTTAAGTGCGGAGAAGTTTCGGCAACTTCTTGTTAAGACTAAAAAAAAATCCGGATTCTACGTGGTTACGATTTTTATCACGAAATTCAAGACATTTTTAGATGGGTGGCTTAAGGGATTAAAAATCGAAACATTTGAGCAACTCAAGGATTTAATGTTGGTAGATCAGATTAAAAGGCGCACGCCTAATGAGTTTAAGGAACATTTTATAGATGAATGGGCCACGATCACTTCACCAAAACAGTTGGTGGGTAAAATAGAGGAATTTGAAGATGCAAAAAAGACGATGGTTGGGAAAACGAAATTGGGTGAACTGAAAACGAAAACATCAGGTAGACAAATGGGTGTTTTTCAGTCCACTGGTAACGTTTTCAAAAATAGAAAAAACCCTCAAGGCACACAATTTAAAAAAGATGATGCTGCACGCAATGTTGGGAAAAAGTCGGACTCGAATTTTGATAGGAGAAAAAGACTCCAGTGCTATGAATGTGGATCTTTTGACCATTTACGTCCTCAGTGCCCTAATTTAAAAACTCAAAAGGCAGATTTGTATCGGATAAACGAGAGATCAGAGAAGAATCTGTTAGATCCCTATACATTAAATGGAAGAGGTTTTGAAGTACCTATTTTAAGAGATACAGGAGCAACGGTAGATATTATTTGTCAGAAATATGTAGACAGAGATAGAATGAAGGGGGAACATGTGTGGGTTCGACATTTGCTGGATGATCATATGACTTGTTTACCTGTTGCTGAAGTAGATATTGAATGCGATTTGGGTACAGTAACAACCAAAGCAACTGTTATAGGAGACCACTTAGACCAAGGGCGATATATATTAGGCAACCAGACAGCGGCTCTTCTCAGAGGAACTGAGAAAAATTATTCGTCGTATGTCGGGAATGTTAATGCGGTCGTTACTCGATCTCAAGCACGACAATTTAAGGAAGCGGAAAATTTATGTGAAACGAATCAAAATTCTGAGCAGAATGAGTTAGAATTGGAAGAGGAGGACGATGCTCATGAGAGGTCTGAAAACGGAGAGGTATTGCCTCCTGTCGACTTGTCCCCACAAGTCCAGGACGCAGGACTTGTCCCCACAGACGCAGGACTTGTCCCTACAAGTCCTGCGATTCAAATAGACTCAAGTACTTTTATTGATGAACAACGAAAAAGTAAAGAACTTGCCCCTTTATTAGAACTAGTAAAAAGCGGAAGTAAAACAAGTCATGGGATTAAAAATGGGATTTTAGTAAAAAAGAAGGTAAATAAGTTAGGAGGAGAAGAACATTTAATTGCTGTTCCAGAAAACCTCAGAGAGCAAATTAAAGCAATTTGTCATGAAGGAACTTTCAGGTCACTTAGGAGTTCTGAAAACAAAAGACCGGTTACTAAGACATTTTTTCTGGCCAAATTGTTATAAAGACATTGAGAAATTTGTTAAAACATGCGACTCCTGTCAGCATGTAGGAAAAGCAAGTGACAAAAAGAAAGCACCGTTGGTAGTAGTACCTGTGATATCTGAAGTCTTCAGTAAGGTTAATGTAGATGCTTGCGGGCCTATGCCTGCATCTACTGAAGGTAATAAATATCTTATTACAGTTATGTGCTTAGCATCTAAATATCCTGACGCCGTCCCGGTACGAGAAATAACGTCGAAATCTGTTGTAAGTGCACTCTTGCAGGTATTTAGTCGGATGGGCTTTCCAAGGGAGGTTCAAACTGATCAAGGGAAATCTTTCATGAGTCTCTTAACCGTTGAATTTTTGAAGAGGTTTGGCATAAAATTTTCTAGAAGTTCGGTTTACCACCCCCAGAGCAATCCTGTGGAACGGTTCCATAGGTCAATAAAAAGGGTCTTAAACGTATTATGTATTGAAGCTGCCCCAAATTGGGAAATACAAGTATCTGCCGCTCTCTTTGCTCTGCGGACAGTAACGCATGATAGTACAGGATTTAGTCCAGCTGAATTAGTGTACGGGACCAACCTCAGAACACCTGTCGCATTATTGTATGAGAAATCGTTAGATCCTCAGGAAAAAGAAGATACCGTAATAGAATATGTTTTCGAATTAATCAGTAGGCTAAAGAAAAGTAGAGAATTAGCTACAGAGAAAATGTAAGAGGTGAGAGACAAAAGGAAGAAATGGTATGACAAAAATGCCGTGAAAAGGGAATTCCATCAAGGAGATTCTGTATTAGTATTAGCAGTGAACCAACCCCATAAACTCGCTCCTCAATGGAAAGAGCTGGGAAAAATAGAGAAAAGATTATCAGAAACAAACTATGTGGTTTGTTTTGAAGGGAATCAGGAAGGGAATAAAGTGTATCACATCAATATGTTAAAACCTTATCATAAGAGACCTGAACTTTTGAATATGGTGCTCCTTGACAACGAGGAGACAGTTGAACCCTCGGAATTAGTGGAGGATTTTCCTTATATGTTAACCGACCCCAATGTGTTTAATTTTAATGAAATAATAGCAAAAGATAATCTTAAAGAAAGACTTAGTGATGAACAAATCCTGCAGTTGGGAAAGGTGTTGGTGAAGTTTTCTGCTATATTTTCGAATACTCCAGGGAAAACAAATTTAGTCGAACATGATATCGAACTAATCAGTGACAAACGCGTACAACATAAGCATTATAGAATAACAAATTGACAGAACGAAATTCTTAAAGTCGAGATTGAAAAAATGTTAAAATACAAGATTATTGAACCAGGACCCTCTGAGTATACTTCACCCATGGTCCTTGTTGAAGCACCAAGTAGGGATCCTAGGCCGTGTATTGATTACAGAAAGTTAAACGAAATAACGCGTACTGAGTTCTATCCGATCCCCAATATAGAGCAACGTGTTGGAACTGTAGCAGCAGCCAAATTTATCACCTTGATAGACTTGACTAAAGGTTATTGGCAAATTCCGCTGACACCTAGGGCGCAGAAAATTACTGCATTTGCTACAAATTTTGGTGTATATAGGCCTTTGCGCATGCCATTTGGGCTTAAAAATGCTCCTTATTATTTCAGTAAAATGATGAGCGAAATATTGTGCGGATGTGAGAAATATGCTACCCCTTATTTAAATGATATTGCTATTTTTTTTAAACGTGGGAGGAACATTTACAACATTTACATGAAATTTTAGAAAGAATAAGAAAAGCCAATTTAACTATTAAACCCTAAGTGCAAGTTTGCACAAGAAGAAGTGCAATATCTTGGTCACATAGAAGTCGAGGAAACGTTCTCCAGCAGAACTAAAAATAGAAGCGGTTAAAAACTTTCCTGTTCCCATAACTAAAACTGAGATTAGAGCTTTCTTAGGGTTAGCTGGATACTACAGACAATATATACCTATGTTTTCTGCTATAGCGGCACCTTTGACAGATTTGTTAAAAGGGAATAAAAAAAGGGGTAAAATTGTTTGGAATGATGAATGTAATGAATCATTCAAATCGTTAAAAGAAAAGTTATCTAGTAGGCCTGTGTTACATGCACCCGATTTTTCTAAACCATTTATACTACAGACAGACGCATCAGGTCAAGGATATGGTGTTGTTTTAGCCCAGAAGGATGGTAAATGGAAAGAACATCCCATATTGTATCTCAGTAAAAAATTTACAGATAGTGAGCGGAAGTATTTCACCACTGAAAAAGAGCGTGTATGGAATAAAAAAATTGAAAGGGTATATAGATGGGCAGACTAAATTTTCAATTCAAACTGACCATAATCCCCTAGTATGGCTCAAAAATAATGCAGGTAGAAATGGTCGATTGTTACGCTGGGCCTTAGCCTTGCAATCTTATAATTTTACGATACATCATAAAAAGGGAAGTGACAACTTAAATGTACACTGCTTAAGTAGAAACTCTGTACATGCCAGTTAAATAAACTAGTTATCATTTCTTTTAAATTGTCTTGTTATTTGATTATATATATTGTATTTTTTTTTAAATTCATTTTATATAGTAAATTGTTATCTTTATTCATAAGGACAAAATTTTTGTGTTGGTTTTTCATATATTGTATACGTATTTTTATAGGTGATCTTTTTATGATGGCCTGGTTATGAGAGTGGAGAAGCTTTGTAACAGTGAGGTTTAAAATTAACTGGTAAAATGTTGAACAATCTCTATTGAAAATAGGAACTGTGAACTGTGAAGGTTTACTTCTCCTGTGTCCGGAGAAACAAAAACTGGAGGCGGAAGGTGTTTGTTTGTAGCGAACGCCTGCCTGAACTTGTATTTTATCCTGTATGAACTTAAAAAAGTTTTGTTTCCTCTGTGTCCCAGCAAAACAAAATCTGGAGGCGGAAGGAGTCAGTCTGTAAAGAACGCTCCTGAACTCTTTACTAGAAGTGATGCTCTCGAATAGAGATAACTTACTCTTTACTAGACATATGATGCTCTCGACTAGAGAGAACTTCGTTAGCGGACTCCTTACACTACGAGGACTATAATTCATTTTAACACCTATTTTAAAGAACTGTGAATGACAACGGCTTAACTGAGTAATACGCATGCGTAAAGAGAAGAGAATTCTGGTCGGACGCCGGTCAGAAAGAGTTTGGGAAGCTCCGCCAGCGAGCTGAGGTGTGGAGATTTAATTCGTCCAGTGATGACAAGTGCCATCTTCGTGAACGTCTCTGATCGTGTCACCAGCTCGGATATCTACTAAAGTTTTCTAAATGTATTAATTAAATGTTGTGTCTGTGGTATGTGCTATGAATAAAAATTGATGCATCACCAATACCAGTGTCAATTCCGTTACCACTGAAGCATCCACGACGTCATACCTCCAACGCATTTCATCGTTCATATGGTATCTTTGGCTACGTCGGAACTATCGTTGCTTGCGAACTATCGCATAGGCACATAATGCCCCGTTTTAGGGCATTGCGGTGTGACTGCGGGATTGCGTTTTATGTTAATTTTGCTTACCTATTCGGCGATGCAACCTTCACTCATATGTAAGTAGTATATATTTTAATTCCCCTTTTTACATTCATATATTTTCTTTAAGCGTTTATTGCTTAGTTTTTAAGTACGAGAGTATTGCGGAAGACAATTTATCTACAAAACTTCGACGTCAATTCTATATGTCCTTTATGCGAAGGCTTCTTTGTTTCAACATTTTTAAAGAATACGTCAAGTTTGAACTCTAAGATCTTATGATCTCTAACAGTCTATTTGCATTTTGTGCTTTTCCTTGCAGTTCATCATATAGTACTATAGAGTTCTATATGATGTACTTTACAGCAGTACGTTATATATAATACTTTATTATATATAATAAAGTATTATATGTAACGTACTGCTGTGAAGTACTATATGTAATTGTCAATAGCATTATTAGTTACATATAGTACTTTACTAGTATAGATGTACTTCACATACAGTATTTTACAGAACTATACACTTATATCAGTTTTATTATAGGCGCAAGTGGAAATGGCCGGGACATCAGAATTTCACCATTTATCATACAGGTGTATTCCCACCGCACGGGCTGACAGCTCCGCCCCAAATCTGTCGGAGAACACTCGGGAGACGTTTTCAAATCTCCCACCCCCTCTTGTTCTACCACCAAACCACCAGAAAGGATTTTCGGCTGGTCAGTATTTTGAGTCTCCCATGCCTCACAGGCGCTATACGCTTACAAACATCCATGCCTTCTCCCGGATTCAAATTCGGACAACGACATGACAGCCAATATCGCTTAAAACTATACTGATAAGGTCGACTTACTATTATTATAATACACCCCTCTCCCATATTAGAATTATTGACTATGTTTGTACTGTATTTGTATAACAACTTTTATTCCCTTTATCTTAAAACCCTTTTAATGTATCCTTTTTTAATATGAAAGCATATCCTCGGTGTTCTATTTTTTATTTCTTATGTAATTGCACATTATAACGTTGCGCGCTTACAACTTGCACGCAACCAAGGGTGACTGTGAAAGCTTGTATAAACCACAGAGTCTTGTAAAGGGTTTAAGTCCCTTTTTATTCAACGTAATAAATTACAATTGCGTCCTCTTGACGCTTACAAACTGTGCCCACTTGGCAGTCAAAATAAAAATAATAACCTGAAAAGAAAATAAAGACAAGATTCTAACTACGAGGCTCTCTAAAATAACTAACTCACCGTGTTTTACAATACCGCTGCTAATTCAGCAGACTTGAAGCTCACTGGAACAATTTCCACAATTTCCCGCCAAGCACATAGGCCGCAACGCGGGGTTCTTCAATTTCTTGCTAACTACCTCCGCGCTCGCTAAGTAAGAATCTCACTCTCACCGAACTCGTTTCCTTCTATTTAAATCAGAATACTTCCGCTGATAATTTGAGTCCTTGCGCGTTCTACTAAAATTTACATATTCTGGCATTGGCAGTTCCAGGGGAAAGTAAGGCTTGACAGGAAAGATAGTTTAAACTTAAAATAAATGTTAGTTAAAATAAATATAAACCCTACATTTGCCGCTGCCAGAAATTGGAAAACTTGGAAGCAGGTCCTACAAACGACCTGTTGTAAGTTTATCTAATTCTGAACTAACTGGCGAAAGCCTCGTTTACACAAAAAAAATCTTATGTAACAATTATATACTAAAATTCTTTTGCTCGTTACAAAGCTTTCTTCTTACAGCAACTTTTCCTGGACTTCATCAATCAATCTTGGTCTTTCCTTCCAGCATCTGGAAGGAATAAGTATCAGTATCTTTCTACATACATTATAATTTACACTTTCTTGACACAATAAATTTTTGTTTTTAAACGATTCGTTTTTCTTAGTTATTGCTCACTTCACATTCATTCAATTTTTCAAGCATTAATTTAACTTTACCCTGGCTCTCCACCGTGTGTGGTGTCAAACGGGAATATTCGTGTTTTAGTCTTACAACACTTCCCCTAACCACCATGATTTGTTAGAATTCAACAACCAAATAGACACACCTTACTCGACATTCTACAACTCAATGAGCTACTTTAATATTCTTAAAAATTCAAATGTAGGTGGAGAACCCTACAAAACACATTCATTCTAACTTCCCCCTCATTCATCTTTAAACATGCAGGCTTTCGCTCTAAAGCATGACTTTATCTACAATTTACTAATTAAATTTTGACTTCATTGCTTTTAAGCATTCACTTTTAGCATCTACAATTTTATGCTTCTAGACTAAATTCTACTTTTACATAACCTTCAAGTATTTACATACATTTACAAATTTTTAATACATATGCTTTTTACAATTTACCATAAAATGAATAAGAGAAAATAAATTTTTACTTTACTCATTCTTCGCCAAGCTGGCGGCACTGAAACTAAAATTCTTATTAATACAAGAATACGAAGTTATTTTTATCTTCGGCCAAATTTTGGCTTTAACATAACAGAATTAGTCTTTCGACCAACAGAAAATGCTTGTTTTTAGCTTTTACACTTAAAGAAAATAATACTTTTGCCTTAGCTAAATAAAGTAAAACAAAACTAAGTCTCAACCGAGACATATTGACTTTCGTCAAAACATAGAACTTCGTACTTATGCATAACATTTCGGAACAAAACAGAAAGAAAAATTTATAGAAGGTTTTAACTTATCTTTGAGTTTTCGATGCTTGAAATTCCGTCATCCGTTTTTGGCAAAATTGATCCCAAGTTAGAGGTTTCATGGATGTCAATCTTCTCCTTATTGATCTCGAGTGTCGTCCCCGTTGCTTTTTCTTTTGCGTCCTCTACATGCTGGCCTCTTGGCGGAGTAATCGTATGGTTGTTGGCCTTTGCGTTTCTGCCTGGGACGGCTGGTGTTGACGTCCTCCGGTCTGGAGTCCTTCTTGAATTTCTTCTGTTCGTCGTATTTTTGTGCCTCCTGTTGTCGTTTCAGTTTCCGGAACGGCGGCCTTGCTGGCACCTGACTCTGTGGCCGTGTGCGCGTTCTCCTTGATGTGTAATTTCTCCTGCCATCCTTTGTAGGTGGTGTTTTCGTCTTTACCACGGTTTCTTTACCCGGTTCATCTGTATTTTTGTTTTTCTTAAACGCCGGAGTTTGAAAATCATTTTTTCTTTTTGATACCGACGTCCGGGTTGTAGAAGTGCTAGGTCTCTCTTCAGTTTTCCGTTTCTTGGGTGGTGGAATAGTTGTTGCAGTCTCTGGCCCTTCTATTTCGTTTAGACTTGAGTCCTGCAAGAAACTTTTAAGGATTTCAAAATCATTTGGATTATAGTATTTTTTCACCTGGTCGGGACTTGCTTTACAGATTTCCCCTCTGTCGTTCTTAAGATATAATACTACCCCTTTGATTTCCTGAATTACATAGGGGCCTTCAAACTTTGGAGCTAGCTTTGCCATAAAATTGTCTGGGGCACTTGATAAAGAAAATTTCCGCTTCAATACTTTATCCCCAACTTTAAAATCTGCTTCACGGCGTTTTCTATCATAATAAATTTTCTGCCTATTTCTTGCCGTATCCGAGGTTTTAAGCGCCTGATCAATTAGCTTTTGCACGTCCTTTTGTTTAAACTCCTGCTCTCTTTGTTGCACAAAGAATAATTTATCTAAAGGCGTAATTAACTTTCTGCCTAAAAATAATTCTGCTGGAGTTTTTCCCGTAGTATCATGATGTGCCGTTCTTAAAGCATAAGCTAATTCATTTATGTAGCCATCCCAGCGCTTGTGATGTGTGCTAACGTAACTGCGAATTATTTTTACAATGTTTTTATTAACTCTTTCTGCTATGTTAGCCTGTGGTCTATACGGAACCATTTTGATATGGCGTATCCCAAGTCCATTGCATATGTTTTCAAATATTTGACTAATGAACTGTTTTCCGTTATCGCTAATGACTTTTATCGGTGCACCGTATTTTAAAATGTATCTGTGTAAGAATGCATCTGCGACTGTTTTGGCTGACGCGCGTTTAAGAGGAACAATTTCTATCCATTTTGAAAAATGATCTACTATTACTAAAAGAAAACGATTTTTATTTAACTCGCTCTGGGGGAAGGGACCAAGGAGATCTATGCCTAAAATTTCATTCGGAAATGTAGCGCGAATGCTATTTAAGTACCCGGCCGGGCTGTAATTAATATCATTTATTAACTGACATTGATTGCAGGACCTGACATACGCCGTTACTATTTTGTATAATTGCGGGAAATATACCGCCTCGCGTACCCTTTTTATAGTCTTTCTGACCCCGAGGTGGCCCGCTGTTTTTTTTTTCGTGCAACTCCCTCAAAATGCTTAATCGAAGCGAGGCTGGGATGACTGGCTTATACTCAAGATTTTCGTTTGTTGTTTTCGTATAGAATAATAAATTATCTATTATTTCATAGTTTTTTGCTCTATTTCTTATCGCATCGATATCTGTGTGCTCAAAGCTTTCGGGGTCTTTCAAATAAGCATAGATATTTCCAAGTTCAGGATCAGCTTTCAGTTCAGTAATAACTGTATCTCTAGAATCTAAAATTTTTGAAGTCAACACAGCGCATTTAAGTTCGTTTCCTTCGTCGTCCAGTTTTATACGAGAAAGTGCGTCAGCTACATTGTTTTCCCTACCCGGTTTATATTTTATTGTGATATTATATTCTTGGAGTTTTAAAGCCCATCTTATTAACCTGGGCGTTAGATTTTTCCCCGAGTAAAGTCTACCAACAGCCGCATGATCCGAAAAGACTGTTACTGGCGATTTGCCGAAATAAACTCGAAATTTGTGTACAGCCATTAATACGGCTAATGTTTCTCTTTCTGTAGCTGTATAATTCCTTTGTGTCTGATTCAATGTTTTACTAAAAAATGCCAGCGGATGGTTATTTTGCATAAGAACCGCACCCACCGCATAGTCTGACGCATCTGCCGCAATTTCCAGGTTTTCGTCCCCCTCAGGGAATTTTAAAACAGGGGCATTAATAAGCGCTTCTTTTAATCTTTCAAAAGCTGTGTTAGCTTCCGCTGTCCACGTAAATTTACTCTTTTTTCTTTTGATTACTAAGAGTGGTTCAACAATATTAGCGAAATCTTTTATGAAAGATCGATAATAAGAACATAATCCAAGGAAAGACGAAAGTTTCTTGGCGGTGTTGGGCGGTGGGAAATTCTTAATAGCTTTTGTTTTTGAATCTTGCGTTTCTATATCCTTTTGCGAAATTTTATAACCGAGATATTTAAGTTCTTTAGTTGCGAACTTGCATTTTGAGGCGTTAATTGTAAGACCGGCCTCTTTTAATAATTTAAAAACTTGTTCGAGGTCATTAATGTGTTGTTCCAACGTACTACTCGTTATAATTATATCATCTAGATAAATTAAAGTTGATTTTCCTAGGACAGGCTTTAGAACAATGTCCATGGCTCTCTGGAATGTTGATGGGGCCCCACACAACCCAAAGGGCATGCGTAAAAATGCATAAGTGCCCGATTTTGTTATAAACGCGGTTTTGTGTATATCTTCGGGTCTCATAGCTATTTGATAGTAGCCAGACGTTAAGTCCAAAGTAGACATATATCTTGTCGATTTGATCTGTCTAATGATCTCGTCTATAACCGGCAAAGGGTAAACTGGAAATTTAGTAATGCTATTTAGTTTTCTGTAATCGATAGCAAACCTCCAAGCCCTTTTATCCGAAGGAGGAAACTCGTTCTTTTTCCTACATAGTACGACTGGACTCGCGTACTCACTATTTATGGGCGTTATTATTTTATTCTTTAACATCTCCTGAATATGTTCTTCGATGATTAAGTCTTTTTGTTTATCATAGCGATACGGTTTAGTCCTACAAGGTTTTTCGGCATTTAATTGAATCTTGTGAGTCACGATCTGACAGTTTCCTGGTTTTTCTGAAAACAAATGAGAAAAATTACTCACCACTTGCTGTATTGCTTTACTTTCCTGGTCATTCAAATGGCTAAGGTCCAATTCAGGTGTCTCCACCGGTTCCACCACCCTCTGGTCCATCTCCAGCACCACGGAACTATCTTGAAAATTCAATTTGGCCCTCGCGGCCCTTAAAAAGTCCATACCTAAAATAAGAGAGTGTTGCAGGTGTTTCACCACAAAAATTAATGCTTTGAGATTTTCCTCTTTTACCTGTACGTTTAATGATACTTTCCCGATGCAGTGACATGTTTTTCCTTGCGCCGCTATAATTTCCGTATTTCTGGTTTTAAAGAGTCGTATCCTATAAAAATTCTTTTTGAAGAACTTTTCACTCATGAAATTTCCTTCTGCTCCTGTATCGATGAGGGCTTCTACTGGTACATCGCCAACCAGGACTTGTATAATTGGTAGCTGTGAGTTTTTTACGATGACTGTATTTAAATGTCTATTTGAGAGTTTTTTTAAAACTTCCGGGGTCTGGACCCTCCCTTTCACAGGCCCCTCTAGTCGTTTAAAGCTTTCCTTTCAATCTGTGTCTTCTGGGTACGCGGATGCTTATTTTCAAATTTTCTTTTTGGGCCTTGACCTTCGAGTTTCGATGCGTTAGCTTGATAGTTCTTTCCCCCATATGAGCGATTTCCATTTCTGGTTTCCTCCTTCCTTCGGGTACTTTGAGAATATGTTTCCCCTCTCGCTCTTTCCGCGATTCTGCGATTTTGAAACTTCACCGCCAATTCGAAGAGTTCCTGCAATGTTCTTGGGTTTCTAATTTCAAAGTAGTCTTGGACAGCGGGTAACAATCTTGGTAATATTATTTCAATTATCTCCGCATCGGGTTTTTTCCCATACAGCATATCCGTTAGCTTGATTTTTCGTAAAATAAAGTCCGTCAATTCTGCTGTATCCCGTTGATAGAAACTACATAGCTCGGCTTCCAGCCGTGCGCGATCTTTCACTATGGGGAAGGCCTTTACTAACGATTTTTTGAAATTTTCAAATGTATACGTCGGGCTTCCAAATTCACCTAGAAGAAATTTGCCTATATTTTTCCACCATAGCGCGGCCTGTCCTCTTAATGCTGATGTGGCGATGGCAACTTTTTGTCTTTCAGGCACAGGGTAGAGCTGAAAGTGGTTTTCTAGACCTTCTAAAAATACGGACACCGAATTTTTTCCGTCGAAATAGACGTTTGGCTTGATTGATGCTCTCAAAGTCTGGACCAGGTATCCAAATCCTTCTAACTGCGTTGTCATTTCTTGGTGTTGTCCAGCGGCTTCCATCCAGTTTTCGGCCATTTCAGTTCGATAAGTGTTCGGGCGCCAATATAACGTTGCGCGCCTACAACTTGCACGCAACCAAGGGTGACTGTGAAAGCTTGTATAAACCACAGAGTCTTGTAAAGGGTTTAAGTCCCTTTTTATTCAACGTAATAAATTACAATTGCGTCCTCTTGACGCTTACAAACTGTGCCCACTTGGCAGTCAAAATAAAAGTAATAACCTGAAAAGAAAATAAAGACAAGATTCTAACTACGAGGCTCTCTAAAATAACTAACTCACCGTGTTTTACAATACCGCTGCTAATTCAGCAGACTTGATGCTCACTGGAACAATTTCCACAACTTCCCGCCAAGCACATAGGCCGCAACGCGGGGTTCTTCAATTCTCGCTAACTACCTCCGCGCTCGCTAAGTAAGAATCTCACTCTCACCGAACTCGTTTCCTTCTATTTAAATCAGAATACTTCCGCTGATAATTTGAATCCTTGCGCGTTCTACTAAAATTTACATATTCTGGCATTGGCAGTTCCAGGGGAAAGTAAGGCTTGACAGGAAAGATAGTTTAAACTTAAAATAAATGTTAGTTAAAATAAATATAAACCCTACAACATTATATATAAAAAAGTACAATGTCCATGTAATTGCTATTTATTTCAGTAGCACAATGTATGCGTTGTGCATGCTGTAACTGATGTTATTGTTATCTCCTTCCCTGTAATGTATAATTGATTAACATTTTGCACACATTTAAGCTATGCTATCTGTTTCAGGCCACATTGTTCATTATCAGCTCTTTCTGTATATTTTATTTTTATGCAGTCTATGCGAATTGTTACTTTTTAAACGTTTCGTACCTTAGCCACCTACTTTGTACGTATACTACATACAAAGTACCCGATACCCGATAATTATACCTTTCTCGAAATCAGAGAACTCCGAACTGCGAGGCATCTTGCATGCGACTAAAGCCGATGCTGTTTCCTACACGATATATACCGGCGGGGCCCGTGGCGTACCTTGGGACCGCAGATATCGTCATTTGCATAGGTGTCCAAATACTTATTGGTAGTCAGTGTATAACCACAGCCCCTGTGGTGCATTCTGGACAACATTCTTAGTGGTGAAACGGTTGAATGATCCTTGGGTTCGGCCATTTCTCACCAGTAGTTAAGCAGAAAATTATATAACAATTTGGAGAGGAAGAAGAGACTAGAAATCAGATATCGAGTATTTATTGTATGCAGGCTGTTTGTAAGTGGTACAGGCTTCATTTCTCTTTGTATTGGTACTAAGCTTTTATGTTCAACTGAAATATTTCTCAAAATAACGGAACGAATTTAACGTAAATAGTCCCAACACCATGGACTGGAATGCTCTATTAAAATAAAAATCTAAGTTTTATATGGCTTTGTAAAGAAATATTGCAATTAATAAAATATTCAAATCTTTGTAAGTTCCAAAGTTATTTAGGTGTAAGATTCAGCAAGGTATATTTAACTCATATTTTCCGACTTTAATTCATATTGCTCACGAATGCAGTGAAAGTTGAATTCTAGGTATACAGTTTTACTCAAATTGTAGTCATTCCTATTTGAAAGAAGAAATTTTATTTTGTAACTGCTCCCTAATTTTCCTAAATTTTTTAATTTATTAAATTATTTCATGGATTTTTTTTAACTAAGGCATGGTATTTTTTTGGTTTTAACTTCTCGAAATATGGTGGGTATTTTAGTGACTGGTATTTTGATACTTATAGCATTAAAATTCTAATTAGTAAAATACGGCAATTAGTATAGTATGGACATATAAAAAGTTATGTTTTATTTGTACAGAAGCCTGGTATCTGCAGTTGTTTCTGTATAGAACGTTTTCATACATGTTTTGGGAATACCGTGCCATCGTCAGCTCCTTTTAAATCACGGACAAAAAATTGGGAAAAGAACTAAAATGCTTAATCAATGTAATCCTAATTTATGTAGATCAACTAACAATTTAGGGAAAAGATTTTTAAGGGGTTGAAGCAGAAATATAGAAAACTATATTTAAAGATAACAACAGTTAAATCAAAGGAGGAAATGTGCTATTGAATAAGACTTCAGCTTTCGAAAATTTAACTATTTTGTTAATTTAAGAATTGAAATTTAAGACAAAGGCTTAATTTTATTTGTAGATTAATTAAATATTAATTAGGTTGAGAGAATATCCTGCAAATTAAATATAAGTGTTCATTTTCTAAGAAATCAATTATGTTAATATGTATTATCCTTTCCAAAACTGCACAAATTTCTAATACGATTCAGACATAATAACTACAAATATTAAAAAACGTCAAGAAAAAATAAATTATTTGACTTGTCTTGTAATACAAAACCATCCACTCTCTAAACTCTCGTATAAATTTCGCATCAAACAAAATTTCTAGTCTTCAGTATTCAGGTAATCTAGAATTATTTTATGCATCCTTTTTTTTTATAACCTCATTCGGGCTAACTTCGAGATGGGGCACAAATAACAAAGATGTATTTTTAAGAGGCCATAAAAATGTTGACTAAACATCGAATTTGCATTAGAATCCGAGCAGCGTAGTTTCGATGAATAGTAATTGAAATATTTTTTTGTAAAACAGCGCATTTACAGCTACAAAATTAGATGTGTTTCCAGAGAACAATGATAAGCATTCAACGAGATACACTTTCAACATTTACTAGCAATTTGAGGCTGCCATAAGTTCTGAACAATCACGCAAGCATACATAAACACTTTCTTTATCACTCATTTGGCGTACTGTATTGACTCTTTTGCCTTGAAATTTTGATTTTTAGGTTTAAAAGTAATGATGACAGTTTTGTACCATTTCTAATCTACTGAATCTACTATTTTCTAATCTTCTGAATAAAAAATGAAACTGTTTTTAAAATTTTTTCTAATATTCTCCCCGGGAATAAATAGTGATGTTCAAATCTTTGAATGTTATTTTATTACGTTGCTCAAAAGGATTATATGCATGTGTTTTTATGATACTGCGTAGGACATCTGAACATTTGCATGTGAAATTCTCTTAAATTAAAAAATGCTTGATGTTGACTAATGAATAAAAGGACTTTGGACCTTTTTTCTTTGTTGGAATTAATATCAATTCAGTGTGTACTTGGACATGCTACAGATTTTTTGTCCCTCCCCCTCCCAAATAGAGCAAATGGAAAATACTTAGTTGCAGAATTTTTCAACAAGACGGAGCACTTTTTCACTTAACGTATCTTGTAAGAGACGAATTAAATCGTCGAGCTTTTAGGGCAGTGGATATGCAGAAATAGCCTACACCATGGCCCACAAGATGTCTTGATCTCATTCTATTAGAATTCTTCCTCTGTGGCTTTGTCAAAAATATGACTTACAGTAAGCGACTTGATAATTTTGACCACCTCAAAGGGAGAATTACACAAACAATTAACAACATCGCAATAGATGTTCTTTCCGAAGTATGGACGGAAATGAACTATCATCATCATAATATCTATGTTTTTACAAAAAACAGTTTCACCTTCGTTGAATTGTTCGAGTTTTCCATAAAACATGCTTTAAATTTAAGACTCGATTTTACTTTAGTTTAGACTTCAGAAGAGCATATTTCTTTTCTGTCTTTCAACTGCATTATTCCCGTCATCTCGAAATATATCATCTGAACTCTCAGAGCGAAAAGGAATAAAACTTCAATAACAATACTTCAAAACAAAAAGTATTTCAAAATCCCTTTAAAAGATGTAAGTAAAGTGCTTGAAGTAGACAAAAAAGACCACAAAACAAATCATTTACGCTAGGTCGCGAAAGGTTAAAAAAAAATCGAGCCTCTTTTTTTGTGTGTGTGGGGGGGAAGTAAGGGAATTACCATACATTCTGGAAGTGTGCCATGTAAATTCTAAACGATAATAAATTAATCTGCTGTAACCAAAAACAATAACAAACACTGTTTGAGTTATTGTTTTTGGTTAGAAATAAAATAGTGCCCGCAGAGGAGATTTTATGCTTTCGCAAACTGGATTCTTTTCTGCGGAAAATGTTTAGATACACTATGCAGTCCTCTCTTCCCTCCACCCTCCAAAAAAACTGTGTCAAATTCAGTAAATAATACTTTCTTCATTGTTTTGGCAATTTTCATAGGAAGCTGATGTTCTACTTGAAATGATGAGATATTCTACAGGTGCTGAAATATAATGATAAGTCTTCGAAGCAGTCCAAAAAATTACTTTTCCCTTTACTCAGACCTGTTATCATTTCTCCATAAATGGCCTCTTTTGATTGAAAACTTCTTTCAGTAGGCCTGCCCCCATAGTAATTCGAGTTTTACTAAAATCTCAGTTTTTATACGGTTTTCTTTCCTCTGTTTGGCTCAAATCTTGAAATTAATTTTTGACTAATTTTTCACAGACCCAATTCAATCGGAAATTTTCAAGCGCCTTACATTTAAGACTGCAATGTATAATAACAATAACAATAAAACTCTTCAAAACGAGTTTAAAAGAATTTTTTTAATTGAGCGGTGAATTTTTCTGACATACCCTTATTCAAACAGTATAATTTGGATACTTGTACCAGATGAAAAATTTTATCTTCCAGGTGAATATTTCTCGGAACCTGCACATAAGTTATTAAATACTGAGATTTTTCAAAAATTAGTGGATTTTTTTAACTATTATACATTTGTTAATGATATCAAGTTTTTAAATCAAACATTTCATCAGACATTTTAATTTGCTTTACAATTTCTATTCGTGATGAGATCGAATTTTAAAATCAAAGTGAAATCTCCTGGGAAAGTTCCTTAAAAGAACATATTGGCCCGCAAAATCTTGCTTTGAATAATACATATATTGGTAATTATGTTAATATGATTTATCATGATTTGAGCATTATTATAACCGACCTTTACGGACATTTTCAATGTTTTCTGGTATGTTACATGTACAGTTACTGAGTATTTTTGGACAGTACATATTTTAGAACAAGAACAGTTACTAGATACTCTTTAACACTAGCATAAAACATTACAGCGCTGTCACCAAGATTAGAACTCCAGACATCTCGAGCCGAACTGTCGTCCAATACACCATGAAGGCTTGCGGTAAGGAAGAAGAAAATTCCTCACGTTTTTACAAATATTTATTGTCTTTCAACAAATATTGTCAATGCAAAGGATGGTCTTTCAAAAATCTTCTTTTCCCTTGGCGATAGGTTAAATGATTACTTCCTTATAATTAAAAAGTTCTTTGGTATTAAATAAAACGATATCTGGATTTAAAATTATAGTTGTTTGGATATAATAAAGCATACGAAGGTTATGAGGACGGATGACTTCGCGAAGGACTTTCTAGGGAAAACTAGCTCATATCAACCACGCAGATAGCCCGTTTACCTGGGTTCTCCCCCAGGTCGAACTACCAGTATTTAACGGTTATCATCACTTGACCACCGTAGGATCCATTTAAAATAATAGACAATCCTATAATCTTAATATGTTGCATAAACCACAAATCATACAAATGCAAGTATTTTGATTTGGATGCGTAAAACTCACTCCAAAAAAATCTGTTTTTGATGGACCTTTTGTAGTAGATCAGTGATCTGAAAAGATGATCTCTAGGAGCAATACCTAAGGAAGATACCAAGTGTAGACAAGCCTCTCAATTAAACTGTGGAACCTTTGTCATTTTTTTCGCATGTGGTCTGGCTTTGTCGATGTTGGATGATGATGTCATATTCTTTATTTCATATTTTCACTTAAACTGCTGCATGAACATAGTAGAGTAATTCAAAGTAGATGAACGTTTAAATTATTTGATGTGGATCACGATGGATCAGGTTGTTCAAATGTTCCTTATTAAAAGGGGATTGAGTGACCGAACTGTGAGGCATCGATAAAATCATCTAGCATGGAACCCGTCAATTGATTTTCAATTGCATATTTTCCACACACAGCAGAAATTGCTCTGGAAATCTTCCGTAACACCAGAATCTTTGTTTCAATCATGAATCTTCTAAACCAGTGGTCGCCAAACTTACGGAACTTCTGAGCTACCGTACCGTTTTTAAATCCTAGTGGGCGTTTTCGCAGGATTGACAAAGATTTAAATTTTGGTCAAAGTTCTTAATTCACGTCTTGCCGATAGCTGTTTATTAGATGGAAATTTTTCATTTTCAACATCAAATCTTCGTTTCAGTAAGGTTGCATCAAGTAATGAGGTAGCAACTGGCCACATATTTCTCTCTTAAGGCATATTAATGATAGTGAAACCGCTTTAAATGTAATATTTTCTCTCATCCTGCTCAGCAATCTTCTTTCTTTCTACCAAGTTATAATTATTGCATTGGAGTAGCATCAACGCTAGTTGTTTTGCCGCCCGATACCCCTAAAATGTTTCTTACGGTGCACCTGCATGGTTACCCTTACTCTGGCGTATGCACTGCACTTCTTTAATCAGTTGCTATTTTCTGGCTTCCTAACTTTCATTCATCTTGTGAGCCTAACACTTCCTTTACGAAGCTTAGTAGCCCATACGCTTATAGAATCCATTTCAAACACTTGTCTTTCCAAAATGCCGTTGTCTAGAGAACTCAAGTGGACACTTATCTTTGGTTCAAACCTTGAGCTTCAAATTACACAAATATATGCGACTTGTTCTGCCATTAAAAGATTAAGGTATGACTTCCCTATAGGGCATGTCTCAAAGCTAACTGGAAGTCTTGATAGCGCTGCCATCAAACTTGGAGCTCAGATCTATCTGGTCAATCATCAAACAGGCGTATATAAAATATAACATATATTTTGAAAACTACATAGGAGAAAAGAAGGTGAAAAGGCAGAAACAAAAATGCATGTATTATGTCTAAACATCATAGTATGTATTATGTCATCATCAACAGATGATAGAAATTTGGAGATTGAACTTTCGTATTATATCTGTATTTATAAAAAACAAATTCATTACAGTAGTGCATGTATGTTTTTACCATTAATTTTGATTTATCCTATATTTGAAAAGCAACTCAAAATTCAACTGCTTTGGCTGAAGGTTCGACCAGATATGTGAGCTACTATGCATTTTTACCTCAGCTTGAGTTGCTTGATGTATTAATAGTACGATTTTTGTGTCCAGAATTATCGTGACAATTCCAGATATAGTGTCGAAAATTTTCGATAACACACAGCTTACTGATTATTTAAAAATCTGGAAGATTTCGCTGGATGCCGTACTAAAACGATGGAGCACTTAGAGCCATCATGAGCGACTCTGAGGATTCAGATAACACTGGAATTGCAGTCGCTTTCTTATTTTAGTGAGTTCTTATATACTTGTTCTTGTATACTGGGCATCAGTAAAACTAGTCATTCCAAAATTTTAAGTTAAAATGTTTAACGACTTCTTAGGTTATCATTCAGATAATTCGAATGATGACAATAACAATAATTGGTGTTGTTGTCTCGTCCATATATTTCCTGGAAGAATAGTTTCCAGAACCTCAAGGAGTTTGTGCTTCTACTTCCAACCCAGTTTTGAGGGATAGCAATCCGGGGGGTTATTCAAAGGTCTCCCACCCCATCTACAACCCCTGGGAAACACTCGGATCAACCCCCCTTCCTTATCACCAAACCGCACGAGAGGTCTTTCGGCTCGCCATACATTTAGAGTGCCCCCATGCCGCTGGGATTTAAACTCTTCCTGAAGATTCGCGAAATCTGAGAATTCAAATGTCCTAACATGAGATAAAACAGAATTCGACTTATCCAGTTTGCATCTAATGAATCAATTCAAATATTTAAATTTGATCTCATTATGTTGGTTCTTATGCTAACATTGTGGGAAAACATTGTGTATGAGATAAAAGTAAAGAAAAGTTACTCAGTTTGTTTTTAAAATTAGTGATTTATTCTTCGCTGAAATGAAAAATATTTTTCATTATTGCATTCATTAAGAACAATAAATATTCTTTCGATTTCAGTTTACTTCTACCTAAACCAGACAACAATTATGAATGAAGAGAAATAAACGAAACCAAAAGAAAATGCTTGGTTTTCCTGCGGAACGCTCAATTGCATTGTATAATAATTTCAAGTTTATATTTTGTTGGGGCTAACATTTTTAAACCCAGAACAGAAGAAATAAAATTTATTTATTTATATTTATATGCAATCAAAGCATTTAAAAAATGCAAAATTCTCATTAATTTACTTAAAGCTTTTTTATATTCAAAAACCTGACTATTTTTGAAGCGATAGAAGTATGGATTTTCAGCTCAAGATAACTTCAGTTGCGAGACTCGAAGTTTCACGAATTCTATTATGCAGCTCCCATCTCCAAGGTCAGTCTCTAATTTTCTGAGCGTATATACGATATAGTGTATCAGAGATGATGTCTTGGTCATCTTTGGTATACTAAATCGTATATATACTCAGAAAATTAGAGAGTAGATGAAAATTCTGGAGCTAAAATTTTATCCTTAAAAACATGCCGAAGAACATGAATTTTTGTTTCGTCAATTGGAAATTGGTTTTCCAAAAACAAATCTTCCATCGCATGAAACAAAATATCCAAAAGAGAGCTTAAAGGAATATTGGCTTCATCCTACGAACTTACCCAGTTATCTTTGAAATAAAATACAAGCCAAAATACGAGAAAATACGCTACTTTTCTTTAAAAAAAATCGGCATGAACATATTAGCTGCTGTTTTTTTCATTTCTGCAATAAAGAAAACGCGTTTTAGGATACTATGAAGAAGAAATTCAGCATATCTGATTTTTATTTTAATGATTTTAGATTCAAGATAGATATTTCTAATAAAATCATTTATGATCCTTATGAAGACCCTTAATCTTGTTAGGTTTCAGACCCTGATCCTAGTTTCTATACTGTTTCTCATCATATATGTTATTACTTCTTACTTATTACATACTACGCGATTAGGCACTACACAAAAGGGAAGGGATGCCCCATGGAGGTCTTTTTAGAGGAAACTGGCATGTATCCATGTTACCCATACAGTAAAACCATAAAAACGTCCATGCAGCCAACCCGTTCCCCGGAACTCGAGCCCTGGATCGAACTACCAGTGTTCGGCGACTTTACCGCTCGGAGGGGTACTTACGGAAAATCCCGTCGATCATTTTTGCCTATTAATGAAAAGACGCCAAACTACACAATTTTTCGCCCAAAATGGAAAAGTCTTCTTCAAACACGCGGTTTGGTGTAACCTTGGTTACACGTGTTAGTTATTATTTTTGAATAAGGACTCATTTTCCCCCCTCTATCACTCATTTTCGAAAAAAAAAAATGATTAAAATTTGGGACCTGCCTACTACAGAACATGCTGTTCAATATTTCCAAAGTTATGGAATCTTAAACAAATGATAATACTATAAATTTGAAAGAAGAATAAGAAAAGAACTTTTTTTTTTTTTTTTTTTTTTTTTTTTTTTTTTTTTTTTTGCTTGGCGCGATTGGCGCCGTCTCTTGTGGTCGATGGGATTTTCCGTAAGTACCCTTGGCGGCTGGCTGGCTGTCATCATATTTAAGAAACGCTTTCCTGATGGCCACCTTCCTAACATGACTACTTCTGATAATAGTAAGCATATATATATATATATAAACAAATTTAAATTCTTAACAAATACGTATAAAAGTAAAAAAGCAAATTTAAATTCTAAAAAAAGGAAAAAAGCCAAAATAATTTAAAATAATTTTAAAAAAAAATGTGCAAACATGTAAAAGATTTAATTCTCGAACTAATCTACAATATCATTTAAATTCAGAAGCATAAGTAAATCAAGTGCAAAATCTATCCATGAAAATAAATCTACTAATTTAATAAATTAAAATTAAATTAAACAATTTTTTTAAAAAAAATGCATATGTGAATGACCGTAGAGTAGGCAGGAGATAGACTTATCAAGGGGAAGTTGCCTCCAAACCTAACTCTCCAACCAATTTGATTTGCTTATGCTTCTGAATTTAAATGATATTGTAGATTAGTTCGAGAATTAAATCTTTTACATGTTTGCACATTTTTTTTAAAAATTATTTAAAATTATTTTGGCTTTTTTCCTTTTTTTAGAATTTAAATTTGCTTTTTTACTTTTATACGTATTTGTTAAGAATTTAAATTTGTTTAAATTTAAATTTCATTCCTTGCAGCAATGGCGCAAAGAATATTTAATTAAATATGTATTTAAATTTAATTTTAATTAAATTCAATTTATTCTTATGAAACAATTATATATATTTTTATTGATTTTCACTTTTGTAACGCGAGCACTTTTACAGAAGATCAAAATCGTCTGGAACCGTGTGTGGTCATCTTAAAGAAAATTCACTGCATCAAGGCTTTGCGTAACCTGGAATTTCTCAAGAACCTAAGCACTATTTTATATTACAGTTATTTATATTTAAATTTACTTTTCATTGATTATTTGATAAGAAAAAATTCAGAAATAATTTCTTGTAACTGAACATTTAATTTCGCGGTTCAGGAGATAAGCTAAAATTTAAGGAAGCATGAATTTTTTTCTTGTGTGAACAGCCCGACATGACAGATCCACTCAAATTTTCTTCTTTGCTCTTTTTACATCAGTTTGTTGCTAAAGAAACGGTGAAAATATGGCTATGATTCTCTAATATGAAAACAGCGCTCTCCTATTTATACTGGAACTTTTAGCGCTTTATTTCATCTCAATAATCGTGAAATAGTTCCTATCATCCATACAGAGGTTATATTTCAGTCCTGTTTGCGCATAAATTGAGAATGAAATACTTTCCGAAACCGTACATCGTTTGTGGAATCTGGCAATGTTAAGCGATGATGTCACGCGTCTATGAGCGGGACGCTTTCGAGAGTAAACTGCTGAATTTGAGAGTCTAGTGTCTATCTGCCTAGTTAGCATTCCGCTCGTTTCAACCGAAGATTGCTCAAACAGGTAGGCTTTTCTACAAGCTCACTGAGCTTTACTTGAATATATACTTAATATACACTCATTGAGCTTTACTTTACTTGAATATATTTTGTTTTAATGTGTAGTGAATGCTTAGGACAAATATTTTTAAGCAATTCTTGTATTTAAAATACAAATTTTAGGATAGGATACATCCTGTTAAATGATATTCTTCAAAATATTTTTGATACGGCGATAAATTGGTTGTATGAGCATTTATAGACTTAATTTTCAAATTAGTGTTTAAAAGTTTTCAAATATCAAAATAGTCAGCATCATTACAGTGCATTAGTTTCCTAAGTCGTTTAACTGTACAATTCCGTTTAAACGGGAGAAAATTAACCGGTTTCTTTACCGGGATCTTGTTGAAACAAGTTATGGCAAAACGATGGAAGCATTACTATTAGAATTCATCGGTGTAAAACGGAATTTCTACTGGAAATATAAAATGTGCGTGGGATAACAGCAACGATAACAGAGTTTCGGGTTCATAACTTAATTGCGCATAATCCAGAAGTTATAAATTAAGTCAATCATTAAAATTGTTTCATCTGAAAAATGCATCAAGCGCACATCTTCTGTTTTATTAATCTTTATGTATTTATATAACTTAATTTCTAATTAGTTATAACTTAATTTCATACTTTATTCTAATTAAAATTTCTTATCAGATATATTCTAATAACTTAATTTTTTGTTAATTGTATTCTAATAACTAAATTTCTTTTTAACTGCATTCTTCTGAATTTTTTCCTTTCTTATTTTTTATTCTTTCGTTATTTGCAGTGTTTTTTTTTATTTTGGTTATTGATTTAATTTTCGCAATGAAGAAAATTTTTTCTTTCCCGGCTTAAAATGTTTGAAAATACAGGTAAATTGCGTATTATATTAGTGTATTATTGTGTATATTGTGTGTTATATTCATCGTACTGAGTTATATCCTATTTTCCTACCTTTTTGGTGCTTACGCATTTTTTTGTCAATCATTTTCGGACACAAAAATTTCCACTGGACCCTGCGACTTAGTGCCAATAATGAAGAAACGTGACATCGCAACACACTGATAAGATCTTTGTTTAGATTTATGCAACTTCGATTCTCAGTAAGGCAGTTAAATTTTGTAAACGCTAATGGTATTTACGTACTGTCCCATCGACCATAGAAGTTGGCTACCGCCAAGATAGCGCTAATTGTTCCTGTGGAAATTTTGAAGAAAATTGCGCCTTGTCGATTTCCATTTTGCTGGGCCCTTACATTTTACCGAAAGCTCTGTTTAGAATCCTGTAAGTGCAAATAATAGTTCCAATTAATTACTGTTTTGTCGGTCGTATGCAACTGACTATATCGCGTCCATTAACATACGCTATTTTTATGGTAGTATCTCATAACTTTATAATTATCCACTACTTGCTATTCTGTGGATGGCAGATCCCAAATTTTAATCATTTTGTTTCGAAAAGGAAGATAAAAATAAAGTGATAACATTTAATTTATAGTCTGCCGATAAAAATAAAAGATGGCTCATCAGTCTCAATCGAGTTAAATCAAGAGAAAGCGCCGATTTTATGAGTATTTTGTTATGTCACGCTTATCCATAACTAGCGCTAAATCGTGCTCCTTTTAAGCAGATAGGCATCGAATGCATTTTCGAAATCGGCTAAATCTAACTTTAAGACCGAATTTTAGAGAGTAGACTGGTGTTTTTTCTTTCAAATAAATTCAAGACTTATTATTTCCTAGTTTAAAAAACACTTTTATTTGTGAGGGCCTCCATTACTGGCCGAGTAAAATTTCCTGAATTCGTATAAGATTGGAAGTTCAACCTAGGTTCGATCTTAAGTTTTGGCGGGCTTTGTTTGTTGGGTTACAGTGCTCGTTGTGACTGCTGCTGCCATGCTGTCTGAGATTGAGAAAGATGTTGACTGTCTGAAAAATGTCCTTTCATCAGATTAGGCCACATTTTATTTGAATGGTTGTGTCAACCTCCACAGTGCTGGAATCTGAGGGGGGGAGGTGAGAACTCCTACGCTGTGTTTGAGACCACCAGAGACAGCCCTGAGCTGAAGGTGGTGTGCGGTCTTATGCACAATAAAATCATTGGCTTTTTTTTTTTTTTTTTTTTAGTGGAAAGATTATTACAGCCAATACCTAGTTTGATATGTTGAGGTTATTTGTTCTGCCATAGATTCAATACATTCCGGACTTAATTTTCCTCCAAGTTGGTGAGCTACCTCATTGGGTTGTTATATGTCTATGTGTATTTGGTTACAACAATTTCTGGGATGATGGATCGGGGTGATGGTCCCATAAACTGGTCTCCGCGAGCATCGGACATAACACCACTGAACTTCTACTACTTCTAGCGTTATATAAAGGACCACTTTTATCAGACATAGTGAAGCAAGTAGTGAACAACATCGCTGCATTACGGTGCAGAATTACTCAAGTCATAACATCCACCTCGCATGCAATTCCAGGCCTCACCAACACATGGATAGAATTGCCCATCCCTCACAAACACATCGACGGAACTGGAATATCACCTGGATATTTCTCGAGTAACGAAAGGATAATGGGTTTGTTCATTAGCTTACTTGTTATTCAGTATTGACATGTGCAGTATAATTTGACAACCCGCTATATTTAGCAACTCATTTATTAATGAATCAACAATTTGCCCTTGAACAATCTCGCATGTAATTTAATTCTCAACTGTATTTTATATTTATACTTTTAAATTTTAGCATATTAATTTAAAGTCGGAATAAAGGAAATGTTCTGTCGGTTGTTTATTAACGCATGTGAAATTGAAGCACTAAATTTAAAAATGCATATACATTTGCATTTGTTGGATGAAGGATTTAATTTTTGTTCTAATAGTTATGTTTTGCTGAATTTGTTGAACCTTCTTTGGATTTAGTTTTGACTATACATTCCGAAACTAAAGTTTAACATTAAACTAAAGCAAATATTGGCCTTGATTTTAGTTTCCTTTTGTTTACGGAAACAAAATAAGAATAGATTAAATTACAGCAGAATGTTTTCAAAAATTTGAATAAAGAAACAATCTTGGATCATGTACTGTAAAAATGCACAATGAAGTTTATTTGGGTATATCTGTTACATTCACAGAATAAATTTAAGCTTTTCTTAACTCGGTGTAATTATTAATTCTAACTAAATTAAGTTTAAATTTTAACATTCTTTTCTTAATTTTATAATATGAAAGTAAATCGATATTCTGTTATTTGAGGTCACGTGTTTAAATTAAAAATTGAAATTATTTAACTATGTCCATTTTTTAAATATTTAATTTAAATAAACTACCTAAAATCATAAATACATAGAAGTTTAATATTTAAATTCTAATTTGAGTTGAAATGGTAAGGAAATGCATCCATAAACGTAATATTAGCGATTTTTCATTTAAAATTTTAAGAAAATTATTTAAATTTCATCCTAAAGATTTAACATTTGAAACTTAATCATGACTTTAAATGAACTCTCATTCTGCTAGCCTAGATCCCAAATTTTTTGTTTTGCTTAAGATAATATTTATGAGATCTTCCGCATTGTCTTTAATATATGCTTAAGAAAAGTTTTACGAGTTTCTAAAAACGCTTTTAGTATTCCCTCTGGGTCTTACCGATAAGGCAAGTTTGCTCAACAGAAGCAAATTCTTCGAAATTCCTTAGAGAAATCTTTCCCAGGACAAAAGTATTCAAGCTGCGGTTGCTTTGGTGTTAAAAGTTCGGTAGAAAATATCAGTTTGAATTATTGTGATCACATTTTCCAAAAGCTACAGAAATCGTTTTCTTGCCACGTATCATTTAACAGAAAATTCTGTGGTAAGCTTTTTATTCTGCTAGTGAATATGATATAGTGTTTGTACTGCTTCCACCAATTCAAGAAGTTCGCTAGTGACTAACTGTGTGTAACTGTGTAAGTGAACAAACTGCTTATCATTGGCAGTTCGAACCGCGTTCGACTCGCTGTGAATGGGCTGCATAGATGTTTTCATAGGTTTCACCTGCCCAATGTGAATATAAACAGTTTTCCCTCAAAATGCCCTCTATGAAGGCATCAGCCTTAAGCAGATAGTCTTTGTTTGTTTTCTCATAAACTCACCAACTAAATTTTCAGAATAGAGTATATGACAATAATCTCATCCTTATTGGCACACACTTTCTTAACACAAGACGGCTAAAGGTTAGTCGATCCATTATTTTTAATTAATAAGTTTCAGAGTACACCATGTTTGTTTATATAAATTTACGTATTGAAAAAGGGAGCGAAAAAGAATCAAATTTACTCTTAATTAAAAAAATGCTCGTTATCTAATGACTTCTGGAATGCTATAAAAGTTTTCCTAATTTCAACACTTATTATAATTCAATAACAAAATTTTCCGGTTTCTAAAAGCTCTTTCGTGTTTTTGGATAACACTTCGTTAGCTGTAACTAATACTTAGTTCGTTTTATTCTGAGCGAATTGCTCTCCAAAACATGCGTTCAGAATGTTGTCTTCATTGTTCGTTTGTCTGGTACGTACAATAAAAGGAACATATATTTTGTTGTAATGAGAAAAATATAAAACTTTATATTTATATTTTCTGTTCCTCACACACATCTATATTTTCTGCATTATGAGCTTCAATAAAATACTTCCTTTTCCTTTACATCGGGTTGCTCTATGCTCCGCATTTATAGAGTTTTAATCCGCTCCAAACTTGTCTATGGCTGTGTTATCTATGGATCAGCAAGACTTTCTGTGCTACTGAAATTGGATCCAGTTCACCATCAAGCGCTACGTATTTGCTGTGGGGCTTTCAGAACATCTCCATTCCAAAGTTTATATGTCATCTGTTTTGAACCATCTCTGGAATTTAGACGCAAGCAATTGTCCATCGAACTTCATTATAAAGTAATGTCACAGGCCGAACATCCTGTGCGACTGATAACATTTGATCAGTACTGGCGTTTTTAACAAGCACGTCCTTCATGTATCCTACTTCATCTTCGCATTCACTCACTGATTGAAGAATTCAACCTAAATAATCTGCATCCCAAAAGCTTTGACTTTTTCAGTATTGCTCCCTGGCAATAAATGAATATTCACATACTTAACATTTTTGGAGGACGTAAGAAGAGCAGTGCCCATTGGCTCCAATATCAACAAATTTTCCTGGAGCATAGAAACAGTTATTCCAACTATACTGATGGCTCAAAGAATCATGATCATGTCGGGGCAGCTTTTGTTTGTGATAAAGAAATCAAGAGTAGTAAACTTCATAAGGCTGCATCTGTCTTTACTGCAGAAACTTTTGCCATTTTGAATTCCTTAACCTTTATTTCTAAGCAGAATAGCAGACAGTTCATCATATACTCTGACTGGTCTTGATTCAATAAATACAAATACTGGCCACCCTTTGGTCTTATAAATTTTAAAGGCACACCTCCGTTTGAGAAACTCAGGTATTGCGTACTGCTGGGTGCCTGGACATGGTGACATCAAAGGCAATGAACTCGCCGACGTCGCAGCAAAATATGCTGATGATGTCCCTTTTACAGACATCCGGAATTAAATAAAGTCAAAGCTCTTGTCCAGGTGGCAAGAACCCTGGGAATGTTAGAACAAATTAAGGCAGGTAAAACCCAATTTGGAGTATTGGGAGCCCAGAGGGAATCGAAAGGAGGATGTACTACTGACTCGCCTACGAATTGGTCACTGCAGACGGACACATCAGTATCTCTTGAAAGGAGATAATGAGCCTATTTGTGGCACTTGCAACGTTTCCATTTCAATCAATCGCATTTTAACCTGTTGTCCTACTTTTAGTCAAAAAGTGATTATCATTTTAACTCAACGAATGTTAACATAATCTCATTGGAAGAAATCCCCACATCAACCTCATAAGATTTTTAAAAGACATCTCTCTTTACCATATGATTTGAAGTTATTTTCCTTTTATCCTGCTCCACCTCTTGCTAGAGCATTTCTCAAAGTCATTTCCCCATGCCTTCATCAGCATTTCAGGTTCATTTCACCAATTCATTTAATACAGTGTGTTTGTGTATCTTGAATTTTATTCACCATTTGTCTAGCGCATAATAACCTTCGAGGTTTTGTGCCATTGAAAATCAACCAACCAACCAACTTTTACTTCGGTGGTTTTTCTGCGTCTAGCATAAGTGAAGTTTTGATTATCAAAGTCAAGCATTTTCTTCCCTATCTTAATTCAGGGTTTCGAACTGGGCTACATAAAAACTATTGACACTGGCGGACAACAGTAGGCAAAAGGCCTTCACTTTAGTTCGTGAAGTCCAGCAAGACTTCGGCGTAATTCGAAATTAAATTTTCTGGTTTTGATTTTGGAGTAACATTATTTTGTAGTATCTTTTTGAGAAAATTCTAGTGGAAAATAATCGTAGCATGAAAATTATTTGAACATAAAAAAAGTTAACAATGGAAGCTTAAAAAATGTGGAATTATTCGATATTCGCAAAATCGTAGAAAAGCTCCTAAATTTCGTGAAAATTCTCACCCAGATAAACATAACACAAAAGTGAAAATGAAATGAATCTACAATCAAAATGCGATCGCTTACGCAAAAATAGCACAAACATCGTGATATTGACTATGGGAACTTAGAATGTAAAATGCAAACGGACATTCGCTAAACAGCTTTCTTCTTTCTTTTCAAAAGCTTATGTTAGTACTGCCTAAATCAGGTGCTTTGGGAAGATGTACTTCCATGTACTTCAAGCTTAAAACTTACGTAGGTTTAATGAGAGGCAGGGTTATTAATATTAAAGGAATTGAGCCTCTTTTCCTTCATGAATAATTGCAGGGAAATTCTCATATGATAGCAATTTTTCCTATTGGATGGACATATTCCTGTAACGACATCTCTATTTCTTGGAGGTTCATGCATTGTCAACGGACACAATCATTATCGAGACGTAGGAGCACATTTGGCATGGCGAGAGTTTTCTGACCCTGCAGCCCTTTTCACTATAGTTCAGCGCTCCTCGGTTCAAGATTTAGTATGCTTTTTATAAGGGGCGGATACCTGGACGACGAACCTGGAATGTGAATTGCGCCAATGCATTACTGCTTCGGTTCATTGACAAATGATGAGTGTGCAAAGTGTGAGGCTCTCGCTTTTGTAAAATGTGCCCATTGTGAACTGTTTTTCTGCCCGTCTCACTTTTTTTTTGATTAATTTCACATCGATTGTAACTTGTTATAGTTTTTATTTGAAGTCAATAGCGAGTCACATTTTCAACATCCCAACATATATTGTTTCTTCCTTTCTATTGTATCTCCACCTTCGTAACATATTAGTTCATATAAATACGTGAAATGAGCATTTTAGCGGCTTTTGGTGTCATGTTTCCAACACTTTACTGATACTTTGTGGGTCCTATAGCTCCTAAACGCTTGTCCCTCTGCCTCTAAGTATTCACAGTTTTTCTACTTGTGACATAACCTTTCAGAAAATATATGGTTTCCGGTAAACCGGTATCAAAGAAGAGAAGGTTTACTTGTGAGTAACTAGACAACTATCTTGAAGCGTTGCTTACATTTTTCAGCTCTTTGTTACTTCAGGAATTTAAAGGAAGAAGTAGTAATGGAAATGCATTCATCAAACATCAAATACAAAAGTGCAGGTACTCAGAATTTCAGAGTCTCAGTGTTTACAGTAAATGCTGAAAATATCCTTTTCTAACTTTCACAAGGTTTTAGAATAATTTGCAGAAACTTTGTGATAGACTATCTACTGCTGTTATACATCACTGGATGGACATCTGATTTGCTACAAGACTTTTTAAGTAAGCAGTTGCAAACTGCTCGGGAGTATCTACGCATAACGCTCAAGCAATATAATTCAACAAACGTACATTGTTTCATGTAGCAAATTATCAAATTTTATTATCACAGTATTTAAAAATAAATTGAGGGTATAATGTTTCAATTTTAGTTTTAATTTTACCGTACTTCGTAGTTTTACCTTTAATTTTACTGTACTTCGTACATTATCTCGTTTCTCGTTAAACGCAACCCCTGACCGAAACTGTTGACTATCAGCGTGATTCAAACTTTGAAAACTCTATATTTTTTGGGGGGGGGGCAGGGGGAATCAAAAATTAGCTTTTTGTACAGAATATGTTTTCCAGATTCTTGATCTTTCTGTACATAATTTCTGCTACTTAATTTGGTTTTTATTCCATCCTTTTTATTAAGAAAGTTTGGATTCACGTTTTCGCAGTGCTCCGTTTTCTGTATTCACTGAAATCATTGTATTTATTCTTGGTTGTTGATTTTTATAACTAGCAAAACTCAATTTCGAATTAATATGTATGAGAAGCACATAAATTTTAAAGTAATACGTATGCGAAGCGCATAAAGTCAGTATTAAACTAGCATTAATTTTAAATAAACTTTCTACATTTTGCTAGGACATAGTAGAAATTTTCTCAAATAGTAAAATTTATTGTACGGTAAATTTTCAGGTTTTATATCTGCGGTAGCGTTTGGTTGGGAAATTAGCAATATCTATAAATTAATGCTTAGCAATTCAATTTTTATCTTGCAAAAAGCAAAAACAGGCACCATTTTATGTTTTTGATTTCTACCAGTGGTAAACTATAAAAGTTTCAATAAAAGATTCTCACTTTTTCTTATAATACCAAATATCGGCCTAAACAAACATTTTACCTAAACAAGATATAAATAACTGTATATGAAAGAATTAAAGTATAAAATTTTAACTGTGAGTTTGTCATTAACATGTTGAGTGCTACATCTGTCACGGTGACTGATACTGAATTTTCCATTCAAGCCGCATCAGTCGCCGGTGATTGACCGTGGTAAATGCGGTATAAAATTAAAGTTACATTGTTTTATTGCATTTTATTGAAACACGGTAAATGTAAAAAACGGTTGTTCTTCGGCAATTTCTGAAGTAACATTCAACTGATTCCATTGACCTTTTCACGTTCTAGGCTTGAATATTTTTGTCTGCTTTATACCAAGAACCACAGAGAATTGAATGCATATAAAAGTAAAAAAATTCTAATCTCAACTAACAATCTTGCAAGTGCTCTTGGCGCTGCTATTTCACAATACCAGCGCATTTCTGAACAGCGGGCGTGGGCTGAAGAGAATTTTCGTATAAATTCCCGTGGCACTCAACGTGTTAACTGGGTCATTGCGCCGCACTAGGTCCTTCTGCACATTGAAATACTTTCAAATTTGCTTCTCACATTAGAAAACAATACGCTTGCGCACTCTACTATAATGCTGCTTAATAAACTCGCCATCCGGAAGACTTTTGCGTTTAGGAAGGTAATAGGCTATCATGAAACTATTATTCAGTAGCGCTGTTTTGAAGTGATGACTTCTTTATACATACTTGTTGCTTGGTCAGCCTTTTCACCCACTTCACAGCTTTTATTTTGATTTTTTTCGTTAGAAAGTTTGCAACCAAGTTCGCTACGTTTTATTTCGCGGTGTAGTTTCCTATTGTGCTCCTTAATTACGGCTATCGTTCCATGATACTGTAAACATATTACTTTATTCTCTGTATTAGCAAAGAAATGCTTGTTTGTCCATTCTTCATTAAACACGACATTCATCACCGAATTTTACTTTTTTCTGAGGTTTCACTAAAGTTCGAAATTTATATATGTACTGTTACAAAGACAAAACCGAAATTAGCCATATCTACAGGAAAAGTATTGTGCATCGGTATCTACACTGCACGTGCATATAAGATGGAGCCGTTTTAATGGTAAATGAGACAAAAATCTTCGGATGCGCACGGGAAGAAAATCTCGGCTCAAGGCGGATTTTTCTGTCTTGGCAGGCCGCTATTTGCCGCCATCTCTGATTCAAAGATATCTAAAAATTACTGATGAATGTTGTATTATCACAGTATTTAAAAAATAAATTGAGGGTATAATGTTTATTTTACCTTTGACATCTATTTGCGAAGGAGTGGATTCTCAGTTAGTGGGAACTTCGTGTGGTTTTACCCTGGTGGTGGTGGGGATTTTCATACTTAAAGCGGGTATGCGGTCAGTTTTCGTTTAGCTTTTTTAGCTAATGAATAGAAAAAGTAACTTTTATCCAAGTTTTCTTATTTGTCAACATTTTTCATACATTTTTGTTTAATTTACAAATGCATGCCAAAAATATCTTAATCGAAATAAACGTGTATGCAATTTTTTGAGTTTTGGAATGGAAAGGGGGATCTTATAGAAATATTGAAAGGGTTGTATGGATGAAAAACGGTTGAGAACCACTGTATCAGAGCGATTTGATGTATTATTAGGGCGAGTTTGAGATGAAACCGATATTAGGCTTTCTAAACATAGTAATTATTTAGCCCACTAGATGGCAGCACCAAAGGACTGATACATTTCTTAAGTAACTACTATGTAGATTAAGAAGTACTGAAATAAACCATATGATGAATTAGCATAAATGAATTTTCCATAAAATACAAACCATATGATAAATAGCATAAATGAATTTTCCATAAAATACAAACCATATGATAAATAGCATAAATGATACCGTTTCGGAATTTAAGTAATTTTCGGCTTACGTAATCAATTTATTACTTTTATTGCCAACTCGACGATCGCGACGTGCCTTTAAATCTGATCTAATAGAGCAATCCATCTATTATATGATTAGATCGGAGTTTTATTCTTTCGCTGTGCGCCAATATCTTGCGACATTGTGTAAAAAAGCGACATCGTCTCAAGTACACGAAAAAGTTGTCTTATTAAAAGATATTCGGGTTGTCCAGTTAATGAACTCTTCTGTGCTTAACGCGTCATATTGAGTTTTCTGTCATCTAGCGTAAAACTGCATGCTTGGTAAAATGCGATGCTGTTTTATGATTAAGCAGTAATTTAAAATATTTACAACTTCTGTTATTTTTGAGATTTTAAATATCTAGCAACATCATGAGTTAACACTTCCGAAGAAGTTTTTACGTAAGGAATGAAAGCTTCCCAAAGAGTTAAGAGAATACATGAAATCCTCAACGTGTTAGTAAACACTCTACAAAGGCATGTCTGTTTGGCTTAGAAATGCATTCTGTTATTTTACTGTGGAAAACGTTTGCTGGGTTTAAGTTTAATATTTAGTTAGTGACTCGAATTATCCACAGACGTTGGCCACTGCTAAGGCTAGAAGCGGGGGTCACTTCATTATGGAGGCACCTAATAGGTTGGCCTTTTGCATCCTATGACGGACGGACAAATACAACCATGCCTTTTCCGGAATTCGAACCCGGCCCTTTGGTATAGAGGACGGCTTATTTTATGAACATTTAGGAAGAAATATGTTCAGTGAAGTTTCTCACTTCACGCCTGTGTGGCACGAGTGGAGGTACTTCTGGACTCTGGGTAGTTCTTTCGCTTTCCTTACCCAGCTTCATTGCGTTTTCGTCATTTTCATTAACCATAACTACGAGCCAAAGGCCCTCAGAACGTCCTCCTCAAAATCATCCTTTGTAAGGCAGATATCTCTCGCTTGCTTTGTCATAATTAGTTAACCAGCCAAGTGTGTTAAGCCAAGTTAACAATGCATGTGTGTTATATTAAGTACAAAACAAAATGCATGCATGTAACCAAGTCATCGAAGGAGATATAAAACTTTGCAAGGAGCGTATTGATGATTTTGGTTACGTAGCAAAAGCTGTGACTAAACTATAATAAATTAGAATCTTCTGTTTTATATAATACTCTCAAAAATGAATGAATATATTATCTTTCAAATATTTTGTTAGTTATGTGATAATTAATTAATGTAATTTTATGTGAAGCTACTTCTACGCTTGTTTTATATTAAGGATGTTTCTATACATTCTACATTAAAAAATTCGCAGTAGAAAAAGCATAAGGCCCAATTCGTACCACCAGCAACTGAAAGTATTTCAGCAAAGGAAATATCCAATATAAAACTCGAGAAATTGCTCAATTTAATTGAATCTTGCTTCTTTCAGGGACGTCTGTCTTGAATTAAGCTGTAATAAATAACATACGTCAAACTTTTAATGAAAGGGCGTCAACTAGTTTTTGGAAAAAAATTTTCTTTGGCTAGCATAAATTTAGTTCGTCTTTAGGGGAATGGGTTTCTCTACATGTGTATGAAGATTTTATAAACCAGTTTTCATCGCTATTGTTTACAAGTCAATTTCTTAGGAATGTAAGGGAATTTTCTATTTCAATTCAATTTTTGCATTGCCAAGTTAAAGACCTTTGATAAACAAAAATTACATGCTTTTCATTGGCTGCTGTTATGATTTATTTCTTTAAACAGTAGTTGAATACCCACCAAAATACCATTCCGACGAGCAGTGCGACAACACTAGACGCTTTTTGGATCTATCTGGAAATATATTTTTTATATTTCTTCCCTCCCCCCAAAAAAAACACGGTGGAAGGATTTTTTATTTCTATATATATTTATGACAGAACAATAACAATTTAGAACAATAACAATCTGCATTGCTTCGTTTATTTGTAACACTTCTCTCACGGAAAATGTTCGGAACAATGTGTGTTCACCTCGTTTTAGTTTTTACCTACTGAGCCATTCATTTATTGGATTTGTTGAGCAAATGTAATAAAAACAGTTCTTTACTTCCAACTATGTGGTATTTTGCCAAAACCGTCACGTATTATACATACATGACGTTTTCATGTTCAACGTTATACAACGTTATAGTCAATTCCTATACTATAACGTTGTATACACTGGTGTGCAAAAATTAAGGACGAGACGGTTTTTTCAATATAACTTTGTACAAAAGCTTTCCAAAGCAACACATTTAATACCGTAAGATCCCCAATACGTAAGGACATGAGTAATGTAAGCAACACTTACTAAAAGAGAAATCAGAGGGATAAAAAGAAGCTTTATTGAAAAAGTAGCATGAAGCGCAATGCGACTGAAAGCCGAAACATCCCTGTGATGGGTGTCCAGCAAGAAACATCCGGTCTTTAATAGGGGATATGATCTCCCCTGACTGCTAGGCAGGTTTTACAACGTCTGCCCATGCTGAGAATGAGGGTGTCAATGAGTTGTTGAGGCATTGCTGCCCATTCGTCTTGCAGCGCCAATCGAAGCTCCGGAATCGTTACTGCTGGTAAGGTACGAGCTGCCAAGCATCTGCCTAGAAAATCCCATACATGCTCGATGAGATTGAGATCCGGAGATCGTTCCGGCCAATCCATACGTTCAATATCCTCACTCTCTAAGAGCTGTTCGGCAGCTACTGTGCGATGACATGGTTCATTGTCGTCCATGAAAAGGAACTGCGGACCCATAGCGCCTTAAAAAGACGCACATATGGAAGAAGAATCTCGTTACAATAACGGGTCCCGTTGACTGAACCTGCGTCGAAGATGTGAAGGTCTGTACGACTACCAAGCATGATGCCTTCCCAATCGAGAACACCGCCACCTCCATACCTGTCCCTTTCAATGATGTTCGAGGGATGATTGCGGCTTCCCCGCTCTCTCCAGATGAGTATGCGATGAGAATCGCTACTCAGACTGAATCTACTCTGATCTGTAAAGAGTACTCGTCCCCATTCATTGTCTCTCCAATTCCGGTGTTCCCGGCACCACAGAGAATGCCTTCTCCGATAGGCAGGCGATAGAGGTACACACCGTACAGGGCGTCGTGCAAACAGACCACCACCGTGCAGTCTTCTGGCCACGGTAAAACGCGATATTGGTCGTCCAGTCGCCTGTGTCGTGTGTCTAGCGATTTCTCCCGCTGTCTGCCGCCTGTTTCTTCTGGCCTGTAAGGCAATATCCCGTTCATCTGCGGGTGTGGTTCCTCGTGAACGACCACTACGAAACCCCCGGATAGCTGTTCCTGTAGTTCGAAATTGTCTCCAAAGTCGTGAAACGATGCTGTGAGCAATTCCGAACTCTGCAGCCACACTTGTCACACTGCGGCCTTCCTCCAACTTCCCAATGATTCGACCTCGGGTAAAAGCATCCAGATGTCGTCTAACAGATTGATTATTCGCCATTTCTCGCTGAGGGAGCAACTCGGTGTGACTTTAACTGCTATACGGCGTGCAATCTCTTTGCTAGAAATACTGATCTTACACCGACAACATGCTTTATACTACTCAGACACTCCCCATTACGTCTACCTGCATATCTGCGCATGTGCTACCGTACATTACCTTACTTAATCTCCTGATTGGTCTTTCTGTCCGCTCTGCCTCTTCGTTCAGCTGATATGCTAATTTTTCGACTTCGTCTTTAATTTTTGCAAACCAGTGTATGTCGGAAGACATACCATGAAAATATAGTATTAGCAAATGCCTACAAAGTGTTAGAATGCGAAGAGGGATTTGTTTCAGGTATGTCACTTTCTTCTTATTTAGAAGCGTTCATATCGCTTGGATACGGGTAAACCGTCCAAGTGGAACAGGGGTTAAAGATTTACTGATTGTAGTCAAAGCTCTAAATAAGATGAGCTGTTCTACCTTTTTGAGTAACTGAATCGAAATATTAGCAGAAAATTCTTTTATTAATGCAACATCTCTTAAGAACAGATATTAGTACTATCTATTGAACCTGCGTCATTTCCTCTGAAAGGAGTACAAGAACATCTGAGTTATCTGAAGCACATGAACATCTGAAGCAAAAATCCCCTTTGGCGTAAAAGGATTGTATTATTAGAGATCTAATGGTCCACTTTAATGAACTTTCTTGGCAGAATAAAATCTATACACGCAGTCATGTTTTAAAAATTGTAAGATGAGAAGAACGAAAAGAATATAGAAGCAGCCTTTAGCAACTGTTGCGAAATGCAAGACTTATGGTTTACATGCATTTTGGCGCATCTCAATTCTAAATGTATTGACATTCAGTAAAATATATGGTTCTTAATTTCTTTTCAATTAGTCAATGGATTATAAATTGACCGATTTAAAGCAGTAAATACAGTTCTTAATTAATATAAATTATAATTAATTTCATTTATAATATAAATATTAATTTTTATGAATTTCTATTTCAACGGGACCCATTATTATTATCTGCTGCAGATAATAATAACGGGACCCGTTATTATTGCCTGCAGCTACGTTGTAACATGTTTCTACAACCATATGTTACATAACTGCTGCCACCTTAGGCGTGAAGACCATTTCAATATGCCCAGCTAAAGCATAGTAGGCGGAGACCCTTAGGGGGATTACGTTTTTGGTGATCGGGTGTTACAGTCCCGGAATCCTATTGATCTCTCTTCCTCTTCTCTTAGGGCCCACCAGCGGCCGAGCGGTAAAGTCGCTGAACGCTGGTAGTTCGGTCCGAGGTTCGAATCCCGCGAACGGGCTGGCTGCATGGCGTTTTCGTGGTTTTCCCCATGTGTAACGTGTATACGAGCCAGTTTCCCTTAGAAAGTCCTCCACGAAAGGCATCCCTCCCCTTAGGCAGATAGCCCTCGTGTGCTTTGCCATAATTAAATACACCTACACCTCCTCTTCTCTTAGCTTTCAATTCTCTTTATTCCTTGTGGTTTCTTCATAAGAAGGGTAAGGCTTATTGTGAGGTGCAGTTACAACTGCTTTGTGTCGATCGGACACCCGTACGGCCGTAAAGGATGATCCTTGTAGAGTTACTGTCCCCAACGCCCTGCTTTGGCCTCTGCTTCAGTCCAAACGGGAGGCAGTTAGCGGTCTTCGAAAGTGTCAATCTGCTGGTTACTTGTCCTTCATGTCGGTGCCTTCGAGACAAGCTTCGAGAAGCCTGACTGTGGGGGCTTCAGTCTGCGTATAGATCCAGCTAGCCCTAGCACAGGGATTTGTGTTCCCTTTTTTGGGATTCATGGTAAGTAGGGTTGTCGGGTCCGCACGTTTTCTTTTTGTAATGGGACAACTTTAAATATTTCTCCTAAGCAGATGGGCATGAAAAATGCTGGAACTGTTAAGAGAATATGCACTTTGGCCATTGTTACAAACAGCATCTGATATCCTTAGTCATCAGTGGTTAACTATAAAATCTATCTGCATTCCTCGTCCATAAATATATTCTGATTTAAACTAGCGAGTTAAAAATCATAAAGAAGCTCCGTGTAAGATCTCTGCTTGCAGAGACGTTATCTGATGCGTAATCCTCTAATCTTTTTAAAATGGCAAATATGGACGAGGATACTATTAATGTGTCTCCGCATAACTCATTGAACATTTCAGAGGTGTCATTTCAGAAACAGACCTGTTATCAGCCTCTGAGGAAGAACTTCTAAAATAATTGACAGAGCAAAACATGTACGGGGTTCGCCGAAGTAAAATCCATAAGAATGGGCAACTTCTTACTACAAAATATGTTATACTTACGTTCTTATCTCCAGAGCTATCAAAGTACATTAAGACGGGGTACTTAAATTGTCCTTTCAGACCTTACGTGCCGAATCCACTGAGCTTTTTCGGTGCCAGTGGTTCGGGCATGCAAAGACTATATGTCACAGAAACTTGGCTTGAGCTCGTTGTTATTACGTTGTTCACGAGAGTCAGAATTGCATTACTAATCCATAATATGTGCATTATCATGCTGACCATCTATCATACTCACGAACATGACCTAAATGGAAAGAAATGCAGCATATTAAAAAATCTCCTATCCTGAAGTTAAAAAACTGGTTAGCACTGCTAAACCAAGACCAAACATTTCTTTGCTGTCTTATGGTCAAAAAAACAGCCAAAACATCTCATAGCACACAGAAAAAAACCTGAACTAAAAATAACTGGTAGCGAACACTTTTAAAATTTTCTGCCTCCCAAACAGGCAACAGAAAGCTTGGAAATAAAAGAACAAAGAAAGCTAAAACAAGCACCAGAAGCCTAATCCGAAGTTTTGCCGAAAGCATTTCTCCGATTTTATTGAATCAGAGATAGAAATAGAGGGAATCAGACCTTCCAAAATATATTTTACCTCATAAAACACAGAAACAATATCGTAATAACAAATATTCTAAATAGGCACCCTCATATCGTGGAACGGTCGTGGCTTGCACCAATTTTGACAGTAATAAACAGCTTATTAATAATTATCAGATTGTTTGTGGTGCAGTACAAGAGACATTCCTTAAACCTGATAATCCAGCAAAGTTGGGCAGGTATTCAATGATAAGAAAGGACAACACTTTTAGCGGACGGACAAGTGGGGATGCAGGTTTGCTTACTTCCATTAACTGTCCATTAAGTACCCTTCCCTTAGGTACACCACTCCAAGCAGTTTCTGTACAGGTGAATCGAATTCAATTTTGTATCGAATGGAGAAGGTATGGGAAGGAGTTTGAAAAGTGTCTGTTACATACAACGACCACACACTGCCCATTTTGAAGTTAAATGGGGATATAATAAGAAGCAAGGAAGGAATTGCTAATATCATAAGAAATGAATTTCCAGCCATATAATGTATTAGTTACTATCATTCTTCATTTCTTTCTGCTTAAAGCTACGTTTTGATAAACCGATCATTGGTTTTAACTCCACCACTTCTGAGCATTACAATAAAGATCTAAATTGACTGGAGCTGAAAAGAGCTTTGTACAGACAAGGAGATCATGCCATGGTCCTGATGGCTTTAGTGTCCTATGTTAAAACATATCCTTTGTAAGTCAATGGTAGCCCTCATCTTTTTTCCAATTGAGTATAGAAAGAGCTTATATTTCCCAATTTACGGAGGAAATATTTTGTTATCCCAACAGCGAAAGCAGGAAAGGGCCCAGCGAATTCCTCTAGTTACATCTCCATCGCTTTAACCTGCTGCCTTTGCAAACTGCTCGAACTAATGGTCAGAACTCGCTTGGTCTACTATTTAGAGACAAATGTTTGCATCTCCCGCTATCAAAGTGGATTTAGATATGAACGGGCAACTGTTAATAATATTCTGTTAAAAGTTGGTATCCATAAAGCGCTCGTAAAGAGGAATCACTTAGTTTCTGTACATTTTTATACAGAGAACCTATAATGCTACATGGAGCTACGCCATCCTTCACAACCTGTACAATAGTGGCTATCGAAGAAATTTGACAATTTTCATCAAACAATTTTTATAGGATGGAAAACTTCACGTTAAGACTGGCTGTGTATTCTCTAATCTGTTTAATCAAGAAGAGGGAGCTTCGAAAGGCAATGCGCGCTCTCTCTCTTTTAGTTTAAAAATCAACTCTCTTAAAATTAATCTCTTAAAACAGCTCTCTCCAACTGTCCATGGAATGCTTTACATTGATGTTTTGCATGTTAGTTGTTAGGGGGCAGATTTGAAATACATCGAGAGACAATTGCAAACATCTCTGAATACAACAGTGAAATGGTCGTATGAGAATTGTTTTAGGTTCTCTACCCAGAAGACTGTACGTGCATATGTCTTTGGTGGACTGGGCGGTTAAGTCGCTGAACATCGGTAGTTCCGATCTGCGTTTCATTCCAGGTTAAAGGAATAGCTGCTTGGGCCTTCCGTGGTTTTTCTATTTGTAACTTGTATACAAGCCAATTTCTTTCGTAATCCTTCAGAAAGGCATCCTTCCCTTAGGTAGATAACCTCTCGTATACTTTGTAGCAATCAAATAAAATATACGTGAACGTTTGGCGGAAGAAAATTCCTCATCCTCATCTCGAACTGTATTAGCCGGACGTATGGATTCCCGCAGAATATGAGGTTTATTTTCTTTCATTTCCAAGGATCGTTTTCAACCACAAGATTACCTTCGTCATGTAATCTCACTAAGAATGAAATGTTTAAAATTTATGAATATTTCTGAAAGTCTTCTCGAATACCACCTGCAATGCCGATCGCAGCTCAGTGTTTCTTATTTATAGGGCTGTTATCAGCTCAAAACTTAGCTACGGAGCAGTTATTTAATAGTTGGCGAGATCCTCTGTGTTGCTCAAACTTTAACCTGTACATCAATAAGCACTTTAGTTCTTCACGTATCTACATATCTTTGTACAGAATATCCCAAGCGGAAAGCTTTTATGTTGGAATACTACATTTAAGACGCGAACATTTTTTTGTCTCAAGTACTGTTTTAAAATCATTTCGCAAATCAATAATCCAGTTTGTGTGCATCTACTTAATGATTTATGCTCTGATTTGCATATGGCACGTCTATCATGTATACTGTTATTAGGTATAAGAATAGTCATCTTATTAGAGTAGTACACTATATCTAATATCAACTGACAGCTGGAGAATCCTTTTGAAATCCCAACTGAGCTTCTACCATACCCACTTGCTCGGTTTTCACTTCTGAACTTACTGTAGTTTATCAAGCTTAAGTTTTCCTCGCGAAATGACGCTGCAGCAATTTCATTATTTAAACAGATTTTTCTGAGTACATTGACATCACTGAAAACCCCTACATGTAGTACAGATCCCAGTGTTACCAGAATTCTGAAGCTTGATCAGATTCTTAAATGTCTGGGATATCATTCTATACTCTTAAATCCCTGGCATCAGGGAATAAACTGGGGAATGTTATAGCTAAGGCTGCTTCTACAATGTGTAACCTTCAGGTCCCATTTGCGGATATCAGGCGTTGACCAAATGTAAATTTCTGAGTAAATTGCAGATGCGCTGAGACGATCAAGCAACCAATAAGCTGAGAAGTGTTAAACCTACTATAGAGTGCTGCTAGAGTGCCGTCTATGCTAGTTAGAAGGAAAGAATTTCTCTTAACTCGTTTGAGAATCGATCACTGTCGACTGATCATGAGCGTCGTTTGAAAGGGAAGAGATCTATTTTGTGTAAACTGCAATAGAAGTCTGACAATTCGTCATAATGTACTGGAATGCCATTCTTTTATACAATTTCATCATCTTATGTAGCATTTTTTTTCAAGCTAGATTTAGAAAATTTAATAAGAAGACAACCTCGTTATGACTTTCAGTTTTAAAAAAATGCTGTATTTTACCATAAATTGTAATCCGTTTGTATTCTCAATTGTATCAAGCCTAAACTATATTAAAGCTGCACACATGCAGTATTTTAACATAAATTTTAGTCTGTGCATTTCTCTAGTTATTTTTATCTCTTAGTTTTATCCTACTATTGATATTATTTGTTTCCACGGTTCTGTCAATGTTTTGGTCTTATTTTCCTGATTCATGACAGTCTGTGGTAACTGTAGCGGAGATTTCTTCATTTTTGCTTAGTCTCTATTTCACATGTCGCCTTCTAGATTATTCTCCATTTTGCTCTTGATTTCCTGTTACGTACTTGATTACTGAATTCCTGGAAATTGCCGAATTTAACTGTTTCGCTTCAACCATTGGTTTGGCGCAGATAACTTCGTAAAGTTTTGCGTCAGAAATTTACAGTACAAACAAACCGCAGCACAAATTTATACTCCTGCCGTTTATTTTCATTCCATCGCACACAGCATCTGAATCTGAGAATCAGTATGCAGCATCACGTAATGACGTGGGTCAAGGGTGATAAAATAAACTGCTTCTGCTGTTAAGCATTCTTGCCAACCTTGTATGCATGATGTATGGATATCACGTAACGGTATGATGATGTAATGGTGTCCGAATGATCCACGGATTGTATAACGTTCTTTTTGTTTTCTTACACTTTTTAGTATTTTAAGTTTAAGCCAAAATTCAGCCGAAGATTCTTCAAATGCAGCACAGGTATTTCTTAGTTCTCGATGAACACTCATTCTAGCTAAGGAATGAGGAATGACACTATTCTACATAAGATGACTTCTATGGTATTTTATATAATAGTTTAATAAAAACACACTTTGTGGTCTGAAGAGTCGAAATGTTCTTTAAATTTTTAACTCTTCTGATCTCCGTTTCGATATTATGCCGATAGATTCATTTTAATTTCCTTTGATTTTTTAATATACTTACAATTAATTTATATTCTATTTAATATATGTTTTGTTTTTCTTTAATTCATTATTTATCTTATCCTAAACTATTTTATATTAATATATGCTTTTATTAATTTATTAGTCCAAAGGAGCTTTGTCCCTGAGGAACTATTGTTTTCATTTTGCGTCGAATTATTCTGAATGTCCATTTCACTTTTCTTTTCAAACTTTTGCCACCAAATATTATCGCCCTGTATTATATTTGAAGAAATTATATAATGAAGAATCTGCATAAATGTGTGTATGTTTCTCGCATTGTGATAAAAAAACGGTACCTAGAGCTATCCAATTTTGAATGACGTAATCCTACTGAGAATATGGGCATCTGGAAGCCCAGATTTGAAATTTGCACTCTGTTTTATTATCTCTTTCTATTTTGTAAAAATTTACAAATTTCTGATTTATAAACTCAAGGATTTCAAAGCGAGCACTGGCAACGTTGTACAGAAAAAACATTTTTATCTCCAGCGCGTGAGACTGTGTATCTGAAATTCTATAGGTAGGCTCAATTTTAAAATTATTTTGCGATATTGCTTTTAAGCTGAATTTTATGGCTTAAGTGCGAAGAACATGATATTTAATAAATAAAGGTAACACACAAAATGGTAAAAAAACGCCCCTTTGGACGTCATTTAAAATCTGAAACCTTTCAAATTTTCTTTTCTCATTTTATATTATTTTACTTAATTTCAGTTGCTCATATATATTGTCACTTATTTGTTCATACATATTAATTCACGTAACTGATGATCTATGTTCTAGTTGAAATAGATTTTTTTTATCCCTTTGTGATTTTCTCCGCATAAGAGACTTCTTTTCCGCTTTCTTCGTGATTTAATTGGAATGCTTATAATTCAAGGCAAGCCCGTTTTTCATGCCTATGAGCAGCTTATCCAATTAAGTACTGGAGAAAGAATCTCCATTAGGTCTTTGATTCACAGGGTTCTCTAGATAATAGCTCTCAACCAATGGCCAAGTTCTTAAGACGCTGGATCCTGGGAACTCGACACTTGGTGAATAAGCTGGTTGCATGGTTTGTTTTCGTAGATTTCTCTGAGTAAAGTGAATACCAACCAATTTATTTTAGAAATTCCTTCACGAAGACATCCCTTTTCTTAGGCAGATAGTCCTAACGGGATTTGCCATATTCAAATAATCTGACCCAACTCTTTGGTAAATTGGTAGAACACCAATGCTCTAAAGTTAAATTGGTGATCCATTCAAGTCTTGAATTCAAATATGCTAACTGGCTCCTAGCGATATTCCTGTTTTCGAAAGCTTCTTTACAGCAATAAGTTCTACGCTTTCTTTCCTGTTAATGTCAGTTCTTTCCTGTGGCCCAAATAGACTTGACCTTTTAATGCTAGTAGCTTGTCTATTCCCCGCTGACAAGCTGGTCATATCTGGTTTACTCATGTGCATTATAAATACGAACTATAATAGCTTCCATTGGAAAGTTCCCAGGAAGCACAAAGCGTCTATCATAAGGCAAATAACCCTGGCATGGTTTCCTACGATAAATTAACAAATTTTTCGCGTAGCAATTATTTTCAGTAACTTATAACTTTTATTTTCTATTAAAGTGTTCTGAATCTGTATTGATAAAAAGCCTTATGCTTGGACAGAACTTTGTATTAAAAGTAACACAAATTAAAGTGTCACTAACAGGATTAGACACAAAGGATTTTGCTTAATCACGGCAGCCCAATAAATATTTTAAAACACATATTTTTTAAATATAGTTTAATGTTTCATATTTTATCTCTACCCCAATTACCCTTAGTTTAGATACGTTACGTTCTGAAAATTTTACAGCTAGTTTTCAAATTTTATTCAAAAAGTGGACAGCGGTAACAAACATTCACATTCATCTGTGTATACAATGTCTCTTTACCTTCTAGCTTTAAAAAAAAATGAAACTAAGATGTTCTTTTATAAAACACGGTGGCAACAATGGATGTCCTTTTATTTTCTTTAGGTATGTTATTTGAAAACTGCCTTTCTTGAAAAAGTAAAATTTATTCTTAAAAATGTTTCTAATTTTTAGTAATTTGACTCTCCACAGCCCGAGCCATTCGTTTACCTCAGGTCCGACTGGAATAAATTCTGATTTTGAATTAAATTTTATATATCATTAAAAACGCATCACAAACTTAAACCTTGTTTCCAATTAACAGATTTCGGTTAAGTTGAGAAACAGAGAAGGAAGTGACTTGAGTAATATTTCCTACTATTCCCCATTTTACACCGCTACAATAAAATTCGTTTCTGTAGAGGAAAACAATTATTATTTCTAAACTTGAAATCGGAAGAGCTTCGAAATGAGGAATATTTTACGAAATCAGTAAATGGTAATGAGAAATTTGACCTTGTCTCGATTATTTTCGAATTTTGCAATTCGAACATCTGTTGAAGGAGCGTTAATTTACTAATATGTTTTGCAGGACTTAGTTTTTAAAATGCAGTTTTTGTTTTATATGAATATGAAAACTCTCCTAAATTCTGTATATAAAAATATCCGTTGATGTAATTTATTTTGAACATTTTTTTAGTATGGAAGCTTCTAAAAAGTATCTGTTTTTGCTGGGATGATTAGAAAAGATACGCTAAAATTTTTTCATTAAAACACTAGTAATCCTCCCTTCAGATATCCAGCCCTACCAGCGGCCGAGCAGTAAAGTCACTGAGCACTGGTAGTTCGGTCTGGGTTTCTAGTCCCGACGAACGGGCTGGCTGCATGGTTGTTTTTGTGGCTTTTCCCATAGATAGCGTAAATACCAACCAGAGGTAATTACAATAATTCTCCAAAGATATCCCTCCGCAATCAAAATGTCTTGGTTCTAAAGATGGCCAGTGTTGTCTCCTATGAGGGAACGAATAAATCACATCCATGCCTTCTCCGGGATTCGAAGCCGGGCGCTTCATTTTCACAGTCAGAATCACTAACCTCTTTCCGGTCTGGGCGACGTTTATGTCGTGCTAATAATGCGTGATTTCCAGAGTGCTTGTATTTTGATTTAATTTTTCAAGCATTAAATTACCATTAATTTTTTTTAACCAGTTAACTGTGATTGACGAGTATACTCGTTATGGAGAAGCGGCACGATTTTGTGTATTGACGAATATACTCTTCATGCGTATAAAGCAGTGTAATAGAAAAGAAATAATAATAACAAAGAAACGGGAGTTAGTGATTGATTATAATAAAAAAATGGGTGGAGTGGATATGAGCGTTGGAATCATCATAGCGTACTCCGCAGCAAGAAAACTACTCAAAAAGTACTACAAAAAGATATTTCTTCATTTCTTAGACATTATGCGCTTGAATGCATTCATATTATATAAAAAATAATAAAACATTATCGCGTATCAACTTTTTGCTCAAATTTATTGAAAACCTTTTTGCGACGTATCCAATTGAAAGAAATAAATCGACACAAACTCGGCCATTTAGACCTAACATAAGCCAATTAGGCGGGAATCATGTTGCTGATTACCCGGAACATCGAAAAAAAACAACCCTACGCGAAGGTGTTCGCATTGCTACAAACATAAGATCAGAAAGGAATCGCGTTACTGGTGTTCGATTTGCAAAGTCCCATTATGTATAGTACCCTGTTTCGCTAAATATCACTCCACAGCAGGAATTTAAATTCTTACTTTTATATGTATAATATTTAATTTAATTTATTGTATTTTTAGTTTAATATGTATGTAATATATGCTTGTGTAACCAAATAAGTAAATATTAGTAATAAATATTTCAGTTTTATAAAATAAACCCATCTTTTTCATCCAGTATCTTACCAGCTCAATTTACTCTGATTGACAAATATACTCGTCATGGCTCGATTCTGGCGACACAAAACGGTGCGCACTCTTAAACGAGGGCGCCACAGTTAACTGGTTAATGCTTCATTTATGTTTAGTGTGTATTGAAAGTCAATTATTTTTTTACTTTATTTCTTCATTAATCATTTTATATTTTCCCTGCTTGAATCGATCAGCTTGGGGGCTTTAAAAATTTCAAACTTGCATTTGGAAAATTTTGCATGTCGCTACATAGCCCCGAATTGCCAAATCTCTTTAGTTTTGACAATTTTTAACTGCCTGTTTATCGAATGTTAACAGCTAAGTTTCGACTGTTAGGTATTTTAGATGAGTAGATGGGTAGTTTTTCAGAAAAACTGGGATTTCAAGGTTTGAAGACCTTCTTTGTTAAAGTAAAATTGCGTGTACAGTAAAGTGTAATTTCATTCGTTTATTCAGTTTGGTGTAATATTTATCACTTATCCTTATTTTTACTTCATAAGTTTCTTAATGCAATATTAATAAACTAGCTTAATATATTTGTGCTGCAATATTTCTCGGTGAGACTCCGGAAGCTTTAAGACACATCCCCTGCGCTAATAGTAAAATCTTTCTCTGTAATAACTGTTTCCACAAAAAACTTTTGTCCAAACATGTGTGATTCTTATTGAGAGTGTTGACTAAGATAATATGTGTGACATATGTACAATGCGTCTATAAAGTCTCCCAGAATTTTTAGCAAATTCCATCAACCCTTCCAAATGATAATAGAGCGCATTTATTAATCACATCTCAAATTTGTTTTTCCAAAAATGTCGGTTTACGGACACTAATTTCTATGTATTTAATCCTTTTCTTTGTTCCAGTGAATATCGATAGTCATGGGTTCATAAACTAAGAAAGAAAAATTTTGCTGTTAGGAGGAAAAAATAAAATACTTCAAATAAATTGATTGGAGATAAAACTTGATACTTTGTTTATGATGCTGGTTCAAAACGGCCATCATCAGCATGGGCTGGAGAAGATTCATTATGGCTAAAGAAACTTAGATTTTAGAAATCTGTAGTAGAGATCACGTTGGTGAACTTTTTTTAATTTAGAAAGGGATAATTTACAAGGCATATTTTGCTGCAGATCGCATTTCTGAAGAGAATTAGGTCTTTGGATCTAAAAATCCTCGATCAGATAAGATTTTCCTATTGCACGACATTATGCCGTCACCCAATTCCAATCTCATTCAACAGTTTCTATCAAAGAAAATTATCACAACTCTCAATCATACCCTTGATTAATCGAAAAGGTCTGCAGGTGATTTGATGCCTGAAGACTACTTTCTCTTTCCTCTAGGAAAATCTTACTCCAGGGAGCATTAGGGCCGAGGGCTGAAGTCGCTGAACACTGGTAGTATAACCGATGAACGAGTTGGCTGCACGGGCGTTTTCGTGGTTTTTGACACGTGTAGCGTGTATACGAGCCAATTTCCGTTAGAAAGTCCTCCACGAAGTCATCCTTTCCCTTAGGTAGACAGCTAGCCATCGAGTGTTTTATCATAATCAAATAAAAACCAACCAAATTATTATTTCAATAGCATCGAAGAGATTAAGGAAAACAGACAAACATTATTTTAAAAATTAAGTTGTAAAAAAGAATCAAGCAGATGTGCCAGGTTTTAGGCAGACGTAGAATTGTATCTTAAAGGATAAGGAATTCTCAGCTTTCGATTTTGTAAGAATTTAGCCCTAAAACTTTGTAAACACTCTGTATAGATTCCTGGAAATAGTACGATTGAAATATGTTGTACAATAAAAACATTTGTAACAAACTTCATCTTTAAAACGTAATTTATGATCATTGGGAATTAATTCATGAAGCGTTTTTCGCTTCTCTCTGGTGTTCTAATTCGAAATATCTGACATACTCAGGTGCCCACCAGCGGCCGAGCGGTAAAATCGCTGAACACTGGTAGTTCGGTCCGAGGTTCGAATCCCGCGAACGGGCTGGCTGCATGGGCATTTTCGTGATTTTTCCATGTGTAACGTGTATACGAGCCAGTTTCCCTTAGAAAGTCCTCCACGAAGGCATCCCTCCTCTTAGGCAGATAGCCCTCAAGGCTTTGCAGATAGCCCTCAAGGCATAATCATACACACACACACACACACTGACATACTCAGACTCTTGAAAGGTTCTCGTGACCTTTCGTGTCATTTTTGAATTCCTATACATTAGTCACTGTATCAGAAAGATATATCGGCATTATTTAGCTTTATATTAAAAGGTAATTTTTAAAATTATTCTGATTTACTTAAAAATGTAACTGAAAAACTAAAAATACGAATGAAATTGTTATTAATTAATCCTGAGAGAAGAGTAATTATTATGATCCAAGGAAAAAAACGAATATTTTAATTTAATTTTTTTTAATATTTTAAATAAGGTAGTATTAGATTCACTGATTTTAAGCTATATGAAAACGACCAGAAGTAATATGGATTTACGTGAATATAGAACACTGGTAACGAATATACTTCAGAATTTGTAAGTGTAAATGTAGATTAAATGTTAAGACCGAACTAAATGTATTTTCCAGGATGAAAGAACCCGAAGAAAATGGTGATAAAACTCCTCCCTCATCTCTGCAAAATGATAGAGAGGTTTTCAAGTCCCCAACGTCTTCCATCTCTACGGAAAGTGGAGTGGACATGAAATTCTACTCATTTCGTTCCAGCTCAGCTCGTCGGAAGCCAATCGTACCTGTCACTGGCAACGATGATGGAGTCCATGACACGTCAACGGATAGCGTCTTTACGGAATCCTACCTCAGTTCCATTACCTCCAGCAACAAGCAAGAGATAAAGTGAGTCTATCTTGTATTCTTCCAGTTTTGTCTGCTTAGTCCTGCTGAATGGTAGCTACAGGATGTCGAATCAGTTTGCTTCATAAAATAACAACTACACTTTGTTTAAATCTTATTGCTGCGTGTTACGGGTCCTGTAAATAACTTACAGGTGAACGGAAAGACTTGAATCTTTGAGATAAATAATTTATATAGCGAAATAAACAGCTATATGTAGCCCAGGGATGGAGAATACCAGGTGATATTTTCCTAACCATGCGAGAAATATCACAAACCATCAAAACTCAAGAGAAAAGTTTCAACTGTTCATTAGAATCAGGGTCTCTAGTGTAGAACTAGGTGCCCCTTCGATTAGCGACAAATTTTGTTCAGTTTTGGCGATGAAATCCCATTTTCTGGTTACCATGATAGTTTTAACTTTGTTTTAGTTTCCTGATTTTTTTGGAAGTGAAAATAGATGATGTGTAGGTAGGTAGGTATTGCGCGGTCCACCCTCTTGGCAAGTCCAAGCTCGCTCTATGGCTTTTCTAGACCGCCCACGAAAATCGATGTGTACATGGAGAACGAGTTTGTGTAATTCTTTAATTTCTTATTTTGGTTTTGTTTAGAGGCCATTTTGAAATTATGCCTTCCTGGCACCGATCTTAGCGTCAAAAATGACTCACCAAAAAAAGAGGGGGCACCCAATTGTAAACTTTTGCCAAATCGGGAGACGGTATCGAGTTTCTGCTTTAAATTAAACAACTGTCTGATAATTACTCAGTCTTTTGTTTACAAAGTTGCTCGATGGGAATAAATTACCGAAATGAATTCTGATTTTCAATAAAACTTTTAGAAGTTTCGAGAAAAATCGCTCGGCTTCTAAAATGTTTTCTGAAAACTTGAGATTTTAACAAGTTGGGGATAATTCGCCAAATATCGAAAGCTTGGGGACAAAAAATAATTATCTTCTACTCCCCGTTGGGAGGATTTCAATTCCATGTACATGTGTGGTGCTCAAGTTATTCTTGCTACTCATTCGATCAAGTCTGAGTTATAAGATCTACAATATATAGGAAATAAATTCAGACTAAATTATTTAAGAGATTAAGTAATTGAGTCTGACTAAATTAAAACTAAATTACCAAAAAGTTATATTTGCATAAAATAATCAGTAAATAAGTATAAAATTATTATAAAAAAGACGGTAATTAATTTAATAAAAACATACACGCTACAAAAATTCACACGTTTAGTCATGAACAAAATAAAACATACACCTAAATCTATAATATGTATTGAGATATCTATACTATATACAGACTGATCAGTAGTGTTTACCAAATTTGCTGTATATATATTAAATGTTAATGGAAAAATATTTATGTACTAGGTATAGATTTACTGTTTTTTGTTTGCTTTGAGGATTATAGTTTAGCCATAAAAATACTCCTTTCTTCAAAGTTGACTAAACAGTCTTGATGCCGTAACGTTGGTTCCTTATCTAAGAAAAGAATATTTCTCACAAAATACATATTTACGTAACTAGGAAAGTTTCCTTAGTTTTAGAAACGTACTCAAAAACAACTGTTTTTTGGACTTTAGTTTTTTACATTATTTACAATAAATTACTCATTATAATATTGCACAAATAACTGCTCGTTTGTTACCAATAAACCTGCTTGTGTTTAGGATCTACACAATTCACATTAGTTTTAATTTAAAGAGAAGTTAAATTTGATTGGAAAAGTGTCTTCTGTTTTTTTTTTTTTTTTTTTTCATAGAAAAATTCCACCTGAATAATCTTTTCTGTGTAATGGTTAGTTAAAAAGTGTAAGCAATAAAAGATACGTTCTCTGTTTAACTACACTGACTACCAATAAGTATTTGGACACTTGTGATAGAAAAGAAAAACTAACTTTATTCAAAATCAATAGTTGGTAGAGCCTCCACGAGAGGTAATTACAGCATGGACCCTCCGGGGCATACTTTCCACAAGTCTTTGTATGACAGCTAGTGGTATTTTCTTCCACTCGGCTTGGACAAGACATAGAAATTCCTTCACTGATTTTGCACGGGTAGTGCACCCCTGAATTCGGCGATGCAACTCGTCCCAGAGGTTTTCGATAGGGTTCAGGTCTGGACTCTGGGCTGGCCAGTCCATTCGATGAACTCCATTGGCACCATACCAAGCCTTGGTTAACGTCGAAACATGACAACTGGCATTGTTGTCCTGAAAGTAACAGGGGTCCAACCCGTAAAACTGCCACAACGTAAGGAGTAGATTGTCATCCAAAATAGTGCAGTAGACATCGGAGTTGAGCTTACCATGAGTGGGGACAAAGGTTCCAGCCCGTACCAGGAGAAACACCTCCAGACCATAATTCCACCTCCGCCGAACTTGACTGTTGGCACAATGCATTCTGGCAGGAGACGTTCTCCAGGTAGACGCCAGACCCAGACCCTGCCATCCGAACGGTAAAGGGTGAACCTTGATTCGTCACTCCAAAGAACCCGTTTCTACTGATCTACGGTTCAATTTCGACGTGCTGTGCACCACATTAACCGAGCAGCGCCGTTGGACTTTGTGATTAAAGGCTTATGGGCAGCAGCACGACCATGAAAACCAAGCAGATGTGCTTCCTTATAGATGGTATTCACTGAAGCAATACTCCCGGATGCCTGTTGAAACTCCTCGCGGAGGAGGGCCATCAGATGGGTGCGGTTCTTCCGAATTTCTCTGGACAGCACTTGTCGGTCTCTATTTCCCAGTTTCGTTGGTCTGCCGACTCGGGACACATTCCAACAATTACTACTCACCTTCCATTTCTTAATCACATAGGCCACTGTCGATTTTGGGTACTTCAGATCGCTAGATATATCCCTTAAGGATCGGCCACGTTTGTGATACCCGATAATTATACCTTTCTCGAAATCAGAGAGCTCCAAACTGCGAGGCATCTTGCATGCGACTAAAGCCGATGCTGTTTCCTACACTATATATACCGGCGGAGTCCGTGACGTACCTTAGGACAGCAGATATCGTCATTTGCATAGGTGTCCAAATACTTATTAGTAGTCCGTGTACATCGGAACGTATTTTCTGTTTGATTTACGGAAATGAAAAAGAAAAATGTTTATATGAATTTTCCTGAAATAGTGAAACTTAAAAAGAAATAAAGAGGTATATTAGAGATAAAAATAATTTCACTCTTCATTTTCTTCGGGAAAATTGTTTTCTATTTTATTTATGGAAATAAAAATATCTTATCTGTACGTTCCTTCCTGGAATAGGCAAAAGTGGTCTTTATTTGTTACGGAAATAAAAATATTTTACTTATATAAACTTTTTTGAAATAAAATGCAAGTAACCAAAAAATAAAAAATTTTCAATTCAGCAAATGGGTGTTCTCTTCAAAAATATAATGTAATAACTGCCTTTATTTTTTGAATATTCTGACATGAAATTTCTTTCATCTCTCCCCATTTAATGTGAATATTTGGACTTCTGGTATAAAACGGTATCGGGTATTGAAATCTTGTTTGGCTGATAAAAGCAACCTTGACGTAAAATGACGTAATTCCTGAATTTGAGTAATGATAAAACTAAGATAAATCATGTTTTTAAGAAATACTAAAACACAAAGTTCACAGGGAAAACCCAACAGAATTTTCTGAAAGAAAAAGAAGAAAATACTTCCTTAATATCGCTATTTTCACGGAGCTTTTAGTCTTTTGAAACCAGTTTTAATTTAGATGTAAATTATAGCTTACGAAAAAATTCCCCTCTGATGTACTATTTAGCTATTACGTATAATACTTTTAACATTATTAAATTTAGAGCTAAAATACCAGATTTTGAATACTTCTGCTTACAAATAATTTTCTTTTAACAATTTAATGTGCCATATCATTCGACACTTCCATCAAACTTCATCATAATGGTAAAAACCAAAATTTTTCATGAAATGCTTTTTCATGAAAGTAAACAAAAAAGAAGTAATTCTAAACCCATTTGAATTATTTATGCTTTTAGTGTGTATTTAAAATTTTAGTTCTAGTTGCCAGCTCAGGATTAGAAATATCAACCGGAAGTTACGTGTATTGTATTTATTCGAAAAGAAGAGCTCTCCGTATATAAATAAGACCAAGCTTACTTTATAGGATAAATTTTAAGAAAAAAAGTTAAGTGTTTTAATTTTGTTTTGTTGTAATCTTGAGAGAATCTTAGTCGAAGGAGGTATTCTTTTGAGTTTTCTGAAATATGTAGTTTAAAAACCCTTTTAATCATACATTGTTTGTTACCGCCCTGTTTGGTAAAGTGGTTAACGATGCTGGGTACCGTATCGTCGGATTCTGGTTCGACACCCTGAAACGGTTTGAGTGGTTAAATATGCAGTATGGGGGTATTCAAAATATATGGCGAGCCGAAAGCCCTTTCTAGTGGTTTGGTGGTAAGGGAAGAAAGATGGAAGACCATAAGATCGGGATTCATTCTCAAAATTAGGAAGGAGCTGGACAAAGTTTTAACGCCGCCTATCAAGGCCACGTAAGCAATAGACATAATGATGTGTTCCTTGCCATAATACAACTCGTAGACGTTTGATGTTACTGTAATACAAAGGCGATAAGTCCCACTACAACATTTTAGTGGAGGCAGGCAGCATTGAAATTGCTCACTTAGCTCTGTTTTAATTAACGGCCCACCAGCGGACGAGTCGCTGAACACTAGTAGTTCGGTTCGGGGCTGGAATCCCGGAAATCGGACTGGTTGCCTGCGCGTTTTCATTATGTGTAACGTGTGTACGATTGGAAGTTCCTCTTAGAAATTCCTCCACTAAGGCATCCCTTCTTTCAGGTAAATAGCCCTCATGTGCTTTGCCGTAACGAAAGCAACCCAAACCAAACCAACGTGTTTTAATTAGCGGTAGGTATACAGTTTACATTTATGACAATTTACTTGTGTCATTTACTTAATATTTAAAGAGTTTATTGATCTGTTTGGTATGATTTTGAATTCCTTCCTACCATTCTGTAATTTCAATTATCAAAACATGCATTTATATAAGGCCTTGCTCTGCCAGCTGGCAAGAAGGCAGATGTTTCGGTGCACAAAACTGAAGGTTTACTTTGGTCCCACTCGGCAAAAAAGACACTGAAGTTGCAGAAACTGACTTAATTCACTATTCTGCTAAGTTTCAAATGCAAACAATTGTGGCTGCTATGATTAAAAAAAAAAAAAAAAAAAAAAAAAAAAAAAAAAAAAACTAGGCTTAGCCGCACTTGAACAACTTTTGAATTGTTGCTAATTCTACAACTATTGCATACAGATTAACTAAAGGCACAAAGAACGTAACGTAAAGATAAGAACAGCATAATCATTTTTAAAACAAAAAAAGGCACAATTTGCCAACATAATAAGAACAAAAAAACAACCAAAAAAATGAGATCACCGAGCCGAGTGGGCATATATTTATATACTTTTGGTGCAGACGATTGCAACCAAAAAGAGAGGCGCACAACAACATGTTATAGCAGACATATATATAAAATTTCAGCGTTCTGAGGCCACTTGGTTTTGAATTACGCGAGAATGTACGCACGTACAGATGTCACAAAAAAAACTCTTCTGAATCCGTTTTAAATCAATTTTATAATCCGTTTTGGGAAAAAGAGTCATTTATTCTGTTAACTCTGTGTGTATTCTGTTCCGTTAAATTTCATTCCATAGCGGTCAAAATGGATATTTTGGTTGAAATACGATACCCGAAATTTTTCGTGATTACAATACTTCCTTTAGATAGTGCAAGGAAGAAATAAGCGCAGACATTCAAATTATACTAAAATCTATACTATTAAAATCTGTGTTCGTCTATCTGTCAGTCTGTTTGCTTGTTGTGGCATCATATCCAACGACGGGACACATTAATTCTTTTTTGAAGTGGAGAAAAAGTTGTTAAATTATATTAAATTTAAATCAAGACGTCATGTGTATTGGCCAAAAACAAAAATTACGAATTGGTTGTTACTGAAGGAATGAAATGATTTCATTCGTACTGAAAAGCTTTTTATGCACTTTCTTTTCATGTGTGCATAGAACTCATAAAATTTGCTTTAGTCGCAGCCAGCAACTTTGTATATATTACAGTAAACTGATAGTTCATTTTATTTTCACTTTTTCAGTAGATAGAACTTATAAATACTGCTTTGGCCTTAGCCCGGTCATCTGGCTGGCTTGCCAGCTAGTTTTTAATATTTTAATTCTTTTTAAAACGTTTTATTCTTAATCTCTGTGTATCGCAGAATAAATGAATGCAGTGTAATAAAAATAATAATAAATCGTCGCCTGGATGAAGATATTGCTTAATAGAAATCCTTCTACTATAAATCATCAGTTCCAGATGTAAAAAAAAAGTATTCATTGTTCTCCGTCTTAATGTTTCGCCCATCACTTTGTTTATTAGCAGTATACGCATTGCCAAATAGGATTTATTGGTATTGTTTCAAGAAAGTGTATTCTGAGTTTGTGGTAAATGATACGTAATAATTTCGAGATTCTTTGCAGAAGTTTATAATTTTGTGGAATCAATGACTTTCAGCTCGAACAATATTTCCATTAATTAGTTCCATAAGACAAAATTCCGCATTATTTCCGCATCAATCAAATTTTTGAGTTTGAAACAATTGCTTTATTGGAATTAATTCAAGTTTTGAATAATGCTCGACTATCTAGTGCCAAAAAGAAAAGGAACAAAATCAAGAATTCTTCCTTAAGAAGATGGTTATTAATCGTTATCTACCTGGAAGAATATAACTTTTGATAACTATGAAATGAGAATTAGCTTTAGTTTGCGGAGTGAATATTCCATTTCTTATCTCACTCAGTTAAATGCAGTCATGAAAAATAATTTAGTTGTGTAGTTTTCTTAAAGTTACACTGATCTAATTTATTGCCTAGTCAGTCTTGCTAAGCTACATTTAACTAGATATTCCAAGCATAACTGAGAAGTGCAAGATTAATTTTCACCTCCGATTTGACTTGTAACCATGACAACAGCTGCGAAAAAAAAAAAAAAAAAAAAAAAAAGGGGGTGCCAGGGTTTCCTAAAGTTACATTGATTCATTGCCTAGCCAGTTTTACTAAGCTATATTTTATGTAATATTCCACGCACAACTGGGAAGTTCAAGATTATTTTTCACCTCTTATTTGACTTGTAACCATGGGAACAACAGCTGGGAAAAAAAAAAGATGTCGGATTTTCTTAAAGTTACACTGATCTAATTCATTGCCTAGCCAGTCTTACTAAGCTGTATTTGATTAGATATTCCAAGCATAACTGAGAAGTTCAAGACTATTTTTCACCTCTTATTTGACTTGTAACTATAGGAGCAACAGCTGTGAAAAAACAGGTGCCAGGTTTTCTTAAACTTACACTGATCTAATTCATTGAATAGTCAATCTTACTAAGTTACATTTGACTGGGTATTCCAAGCATAACTGAGAAGTTCAGGATTACTTTTCCCCTTCAATTTGACTTGTAACGATAGGAATAACAGCTGTGGAAAAAAAAGGTGTCGGGTTGCTTAAATTTTCCGAACTTCATTTCCATTTATGGTGTTTCATTTCGTGAAAAGCACGCAGATGAAAGCTGAACTCAAGTTAAATGTCGAGGAAATAATAAAGGACCAATGCTCCTATGTGGGACTTTTTGTGGTTTTAGAGAAGAGCCCAGGTACTGGAAGACAAGAACGCTCTTTTTAAGCAATGGCTTCGGTGTTTTTTTTCTTCTTAGTTCTGTTTGCAACCTTTCTTTATAACATTTTAGTTCTTTGTAACTTTTTGCATAGCCACTGGCAATAAGAAAAAAAACCTTTCCCTTCTCGTAAGAGGAATTTTTGTATCATGGGAAAGAACCAACAGTGAAAATTCATGGAAGAAAAAATCCGTCTCATTACAGTTTGCAGATAGCTTTCCGAACTTGTGCGCATTGTTTGGGGGCTTAACCCATTTGCGACATACGATACGAAAAGTGCGTATTTATCATCAAAATGGTTTACTTAACCTACTTTAGGAATATCAAAGTGTAGAAAACGTTCCTTTGGTTTTCAATCATAAAAGAGAGTAAAATACGGGCTTGTAAGACTTCATACATGTGTTGTAATGACAATCATGAAAAACGCGTTTTCTGGCGTGGCGACAGAGTGACCCGGTATAATCGCTTGTGGATTCAAATGTTTAAGCTATATCTAGCAGTAACATGTTTATCTGCTAAGAAATCTAACAGTCGAAGTTAGCACAGCTGCCGCGTGTTGCTTTCGTCTACATATCTTTCATACTCCTGTCTCAGAGTACGTGATGGGAATATGATTAAAGCAACTGAAGATGAATAGCTAGTGGACGTAGTTTACGTAGTGTGGACGTAGGTTTTGCATTGAATGATTTTCACTTAAAATTGTTCAAATATGTTTCAGATATGCTCTAGAGTTATCCGACATTTAATCACTTATTAAAGTATACACTGCCAAGAAAATGGGGCAGTTGTATATCTTCCATTCTACTGGGCCGATTGATGAAATTCAACTTGCATTTTTCATGCCTCGAAAACGCGACTTAGGATATATATTATATTTATATATAGCATTACTCTAACATAGGTATTTTTATACAAATTGGACTTTTTCTGAAATGACATGCCAATCGTTTTCCATATTTCAATTCTACGACTCAAATTATGCCAAACTGCCAAGTTTTGTAAAAATCGCGAGAGTAGTTTTTAAAAAATTAACTCACAAAGTTTTATCTCCTCCAATCTTAATTGATTTTGATATATATTTATTAACATCTCTTTTATTAAACTTACTTGATTGCTTCTTCCAGAATTCGAAATTTAGGCTTAATCCGAACATAGTTCGCTTATTTTTTTATTTTTAAAATTTGCATTTTAAAATATTTTTTGTAAATTTTTCGAAAAAGCTTTTGTATTTATAACCTATAAAATTTTTAGCATCATCTTAAAATATTTCTAGGCACACCTGCAAAAAATTTGTTTTTTAATTCAAAATTTTCGAAGATATACGTGAATTTACATATTGGCGCGTTTTGAAATTTGGCACATTTGTTGAAAGCGATAATAACATCAAATGTGGTTTAGGCACTTCGTTAAAATTATTTGAAAGCAGGAACGATGTGCCTTTCTTTCCTCTCATCCAAACTGTAAAAAGGTAGGAACGATGTGACTTTTTTCCGCTTCTGTACAATGGAAGGGAAAGGAAAATGGGTTGCTATATATTTAGGAGGTTCACCAAGTAAACTATTCTTGACGCAAAGTGAAAAAAGTATGCCAAGATAAGCTTTTGAATTGCTTCGTAAATTTCGTTCCAAATTTTACAAAATTTAATATTTAGGCATAATTTGAGTCAGAGAATCAAAATATGGAAAAAAATTGGCATGTCATTTCAGAAAAAATTTCGATTTTGTACCAAAATGCCTATGTTAGAATAATGCTATATGTAAATCTAGTAAATTTTCTCATCTCTGTGTGGTCCGTCGCAAAATAAAAACATAATTTAAAACTGTGTTTAAATAAAATGTGAATTAATTCATGTTGCTCTAACACAAGTAAAACTTAACGGAAAAGTAACGGATTTCTCGACGATAAATATCGCGAAATTTTCATGGATGATTATGCGTGATGTTGGCCGCCCCATCTTAGATGCGCTGCTCTGGAAAAAAATTTAGTTGTACAAAAACCTGGCCATCTAACAGAATATCTGTTCTGCTCTGTACAGTAAAGAGTCATAGAGGCTGTCTGTAACAAGTTTGTGGAACTGTTGTTTCTCAATATTTTTTTGGGGGGACAGAGCTGTTTTAAAAATGATTGTCATTAGACAACCTTATATTTCGTAGCAAATGAGTTTCTGTGGTGTAAAACGTCCTCTGTATAATTGACCGGCCGAGCGGTAAAGTCGCTGAATACTGGTAGTTCGGTCCGAGGTTCGAATTCCTCGAACGGGTTGGCCGCATGGGCGTTTTCGTGATTTTCCCCATGTGTAACGTGTATACGAGCCAGTTTCTCTTAGAAAGTCCTCCACGAAGGCATACCTCCCTAGTGGATATTTAATTCTTTGGAGACATCTGATTAGAACTGCCTTCTTGTTGACTAATCCCTAACACTACGATTTTTTTAAATATTATCAAGAATATCTAAACATGAAGGAAAATTCATTGTCTTTACGTACATGCTCTGTGCTAAACGTGATGCATATTCCCACGGTACATTCTGAGATCTTCATGAGTATAAGACCCGGAGCAATACGAAATTGCTTTATAAATGAAAGTTCGTTTTTTCAAGTTATTCAGCTTTATGTCAGTGTAGCTACGTATATGTGTGTGTGTGATTATGGCAAAGCCTCGAGGGCTATCTGCCTAAGAGGAGGGATGCCTTCGTGGAGGACTTTCTAAGGGAAACTGGCTCGTATACACGTTACACATGGGGAAAACCACGAAAACGCCCATTCAGCCAGCCCGTTCGCGGGAGCTACGTATATGCTTTATTTCATGATCCAGTGAGAAACATCTCAGTTTTAATAATAAAATAATCTTTATATGTTTCATTACAAATTTCTTTAACACTCATAGATGCGAATACTTTCGAATAACATTTCGATGCACATTTCGTATGTGAAATAAAGCATCTGAAATTTAAACAACTTCGTTTACCCGTCAACCGGCCAAGTAGCACGATTTAGCTGTATTTTCCTTTAGAATTTGTATCCTTTAGAATTCTGCGATAATAACTGGCGATCGTAGTTGAAATTTTCGCCAACGTTCGACGCAATGACACATAAATACCGTAACATTTTATCCAAAGCCAAATTTTTTTGTTGACTCGATTTGTCAAAAGTTCTTTATATAGTTTTTTGTTATAATAAATTTATTTTTAATTATGTCATTAGGCATATTAATAATACATCCTATTAAAATTATAAATATAATTAATTACTCTGAGACGCACGATAATGAAATATTTTTTAATCTCGTTAAGTATTTAAAACCCATAAAATATCCGTTCAACGTCATACTTTATAATACATGAACACAGCAGGAAGCTGGTAAAGTGAAAACGCAAAGATGATTCTTGTAAAATTACGACCTAAGGATCTTGGTTTACTTTTTATTTAAAAGGGACATCGTCATTGAGCATCATTGGATGCTAAGCTCTTTTCATGGAGTCTGTCATAACCTGCACGCCGCATTTAAAGAGTTCTTTTTGAGTGGATGTACTGCTATGATGAACAACTCTTTGTAAGACTCGCATTTCTCATCAGCTTCTTCCCGCTCTTGTCCGATTTTGACGCAATATTGTGTGGTTCCGTTTTTCTGCTTATTCGATTCATTTAGCGGGACAATTGCGTAATAATTTAACCTCGCGGACAATGCGACGGAACAAAAAAATTCATCATTGTCATTAGTCAAAAGAGGCGGGCGTTTAAACTTCATATCAATCATTTTTACACATCTTGAATGAACAGTCTTCTTGTTCACAGTACAGAATTGAAAGATGCAGAAAGCTAACCAGATGGAAAGGGCCGTGCAGTCTTCTGATGGAACTGAAAAAATCGAAATAAAACCGTGAGTAGAAATAGAAAATACTTTTTCGTTTTCAAAATGTTTATTAATTATAGTCATGGAATTAACTTTACCGCAATGGGTATTTCCAAGAATGTTAGCTGTTCTTCTAAGATCTCGAGAATTTTTCGTACTTTTAAATTTATGTTACAAATACAAGGTAATTTTTAATGCTACTTTCCTGTAGAAATACTTCAAAATTACGGCTCGCTGGCTGCTGAGCGGTAAAATCACTGAAAACTGGTAGTTCGCCTCAAGTTTCTAATCCCAGCAAACAAACTGACTGCGAGAGAGATCATAGTTTTCTGCATGTGTAATGTGAATATGAGCCGTTTTCCATGAAAGCATCTATCTTCTTTGGCAGATGGCCCTCGTGTACTTCATCTTAATCCAAATAATCAAATTCTGCAGAATTTCACTGCAAAATCTGAATTAGAAGATTGAATTTTAAATTAGCTGAATTTGGTTGATTTCTATCTCGCGGACAATGAGAAAAAATCGTTTGCTGGAGTACGCCTTCAATTTCTTATCAATGCCGGACGGTCCTTTTTTTATAAAGTGTCGCCTTTAATGAACAAAATCCGTAGATGTAGATTATAGTGTATATAAACACAGTCTAATTAGATGATAGTTTTGATTTAGAATAATAGTGGTGGATACCTTCACATAATTTGAATAGATTTGAATAGTAAATTTTAAAGTAAAAAATTGTAATATATTTTTCATTTAGTTAACAAACTTAATCATTTGTTATTGCTTCTTTTCTGATACGTATACCCTCTATTACTTGAAGCGTTCATGTAAAATTCCCAATAACGGAATTGTATAATATCTATTCTATTCTATAATATCTATTCTATAGTATAATAAAGTATCAAACATCAGATTGCAAAAGTTTTGTGAATTTTCATTGCTTATCCTGAGGTCACCTCACAATCTCTCCTTTTTAGAATTTTTGTTCCCTCCCTCTTTTTTTTAGTTCAAAGGAGCTTTGTCCCTGAAGGACTATTGTTTTCGTTTTGCGATTTTGCGTTGAATCACTATAAACGGCGAATCATTTTTCAAACTGTTGCCACCAAATGCTAGAGTCCTGCATTATATTTGAAGAAATTAAATAATGAAAAATCTGCATAAATGTATGTCTATTTCTCGCATTGTGATAAAACAACGGTACGCAGAGTCGTCGAATTTTGAATGACGTAATCCTCCTACTAATATGGACATGTGAAAGACCAAATTTGGAATTTGTTTTATTATCGATTTCCTATTTTGTAAAACTTTAACGAATTTTTGATTAACAAACTCAAGGATTTCAAAGCGAGCAATGGCAACGTTGTACAGAAAAAATTTTTTTATCTCGAGCTCGTGAGTCTCTGTATCGGAAATGCTAAAGATATGGTCATTTTAAAAGTATTTTGCGATATTGCTGTTGAACTGAATTTTATGTTTTAAGTGCGAAGAACGTGATATTTAATAAATAAATATATAACACACAAAAGGTTAAAAAAAAAGCCCCTTTGGACGTATATTTTTATTTATTTTTTGTTCTCTGGAAGCAAATAAACTCTCGTTAGCAAAGTTTACGAGGGTCCCATAAAGTTTTCTTATATCTAATTTTTATTTGATGAAACTAAATACGTGGAAAAGTCCATTAAGTGTTTTACATCAAAATAGTTCCCTTGTGGTTTTTTTACCTTAATTATATTCCCATTTTTAAAGTTTATTGGGTTTAATTCAGTTATCTGATCTAGTTATTTACTTGATTCTATAATCATGTTTAATTCTATAGGCTCTATGCACCGTTAGCTTTTCATGTATTCTCTGATCCTTGTCCCATATACGAGGGTTGGAACTTTAATAGTGGCAACATAGCTGAAAAAAACGCTACGCAACAAAACCAAAGAATATCGCATATACCACAGGTAAACTACATACCTACCTTACTTCTCAGCAAAAGGACTCGTCCTGCCTACGTCACGCGCATGCGGAGTGACGCGAAGAACGAATCTTTGTATTAGCTCGCGGTCTAAAGTAAGTGTTGTCAGGATGTTTTCTAAACAAGAACAACGATGTTGGATAAAAATTGAATGTGCCAGAGGTCGTACAGCACGACAGTGTCATCAAGGGCTTCAAGAGGGTTGCGGGGAATCTGCATTGCCTTACATAACTGTAGCAAGATGGGTGAAAGCATTCAATGAAGGACGCCAAAACGTCGCAGACATGCTGCGGCCAGGTCATCCGAGTGTCAGCGATGCAGACGTGCAAGCTTTCGCCGCACTAATGGACAGTGATCGCCGCCAAACGATTCGTCAGCTGGTCGGACAAACAGGATTAGCGCATACGACTGTGCTGCACATTCTGAAGGAACGCCTGTCCATGAGAAAAATTGCTTCACGATGGGTTCCACACCAATTGACGGAAATGCACAAATGGCTATGATACGATGCTGCCCGAACCCACCTGGAGCGCTATGAGCGCGAAGGAGATGCTTTTTTACGCCGTATCATTACGCTGGATGAGACTTGGGCCCGATCGTACCAGCCAGAACTGAAACGCCAATCAAACGAATGGCGTCATCACGGGTCACCACGACGTTTGAAATTTCGTCAGAAACCCAGCAATGTGAAAGTTATGGCGATTCTCGTGTACGACTGTGATGGTGTCATCCTAACACATACCGTTCCCCCACAGCAGACCGTCACTGCGCAGTATTACTGCTCATTTTTGGAGCACAAACTCCGACCAGCTTTGAGAAAAAAACGGCGACACTTTCTGCAGAACGCTCCTCTCATTTTGCATGACAATGCTCGGCCGCATGCAGCGCAAGCTGTGACTGATTTGTTCAAGCGATGGGGCTGGGAAGTGCTTTACTATCCACCATACTTCCCAGATCTAAGCCCTTGTGACTATGACTTAATTCCTAAGATGAAGGAACCACTTCGTGGCACTCGCTTCTAAACTATTCCTGAGATTCTTGCGGCAGTAGACCGGTCCATTCAAACTATCAACAAAACAGGCGCTGCTACAGGTATTCTGCGACTTCCACATTGTTGGAAACGGGTTGTACACAATGCTGGCGACTATATTGAAGGACTGTAAAACATGGTGACATGAATCACTTTTGTATTCCTTGTAAATAAATAGTTGCCACTATTAAAGTTCCAACCCTCGTATAAAGCTAGTCAACTCTATTTTATACCTCGTTTTATTATCTGTAAATCTGTATGCTTCTGGATGTGCAAGTAGAGTTTGTATTTTATGCGCTTTTGGCGAATATGGGCTATGTAAGTAGGATAATAATTGATCTCACGATGCCACCGCGAATTCTAAAATTTTGTGCATATTTGATTTTTCCTCCCAATTTCGAATTTTTTCCTATTTTTAATTTGCATTGTAATTGCTAAGTAATAATATTTAAATAGTATTTATGCAATGCAAAGTCATCAGAATCTGAACTAGATTATTAAATGATCCTCAGTTTTGCTGGACTTCAGGAATACAAGTAAAAATTGTTTTCCGAAGTTGCATAAAATCTCCCTTCATTGATTATCAATGCTGACAAGCAGTTTTGATGTCGATCAAATTTTTTAACATGCTATTTAATTTAGATAATTTGCACATGTTCATACAAAATGACTGATTTATAAAAATACTGTCTTATGAAATGAGAATTACGGTAGGATATAACGATATTGAATGTTTCCAAATTTTGTTTGCTTTTTAACAGAAATTTCAGTAGAAAGTATATCAGTTATTACAAATTGAATGCGGTTCAAATACACGACATGAAAACGAGTGACGGACGAGAATAGTATTTTAACAAAACAATTTTTTATTAACAAAAATAAAATATCTTAAATAAATTTTAAATTCTGTTACTAAATAGTTAACATACATAAACAACAATAATAATAAATATACTAGACTTTTTTCCTTTGCGATATTATTATCGCAAAGGAATTACTAGACTTTTTTTAACTAGATTATAGAAAATACTAGACTTTTTTTTCCTTTGCGATATTATTATCGCAAAGGAAAAAGTCTAGTATTTTCTATCTGAAATCTAAAATTTGGTATCTGCAAGATACCGCAATATGCCGATAGCTAAATATTAAATTTTTAGACTGAATTATGACATGGTTAATTAATCATTAAATTGCTTTAAACTATAAGTAAGCAAATGGCTCTTTTATTTATTAAATTGTTTTTCAACATATGAATAAAAATACATATGTTTGGGTATGAAAGTACTTATAAACTTCATTTCTTACTACAGTTTGATATTTGATGGCGTTTCATTCTGATAAATTAAGTAATTTTGGAGAAAAGTTACTAGAAATTATCTTCAGCGCGGATTGTAGATGTTCATCCATTAATCGGGTTCTTTTTCTTACTAATTTTCAGCGGTGAAAAGAAAAACGCTGTTCACATATAAATGTATTTACAAACAAATTGATCATTCTCAGTGCAAAAACTTGTAAGTGAGCCTCTTGAAAGAAGTACGTATGAAAGTTAATAAAATCTGTACCTTTAAATCTTCGAATAAGCTTTATATCACCCTGTAAATTTAATTGCTCCATTTTTAGGCTTTCTAGTGCGTTATTTATGCTCGTTTTTAATGGTAGTGAAAATAAAGTAAACTCTGATTTCAAATATTTAAAATCTTGAAATCTTTGCAACACTATATTTGAAATAAATACATAACTAAAATGTGTTCGCGGCCCGCACAAAATTGGTCCCTGTAGTGTAAATCTGAACGCAGGAAGTTTCGCGAAATTTTACTATCTCGCGATAGACCTCCGAATTTTGCCTTTTATTTATTTATTTTGATAAATTACTGCCCTAACTATGCACAATGTCTTGTCGGATGCAGCATATCCTATACAGAACGTCCAGCTAATAAATCAAATTTGACTTGCTTACTTGTTACTTTTGACCTACCAGCGGCCGAGTGGTAAAAGCTCCGAGGTTCGAATCTCGCAAACGGGATGGCTGCACGGGCGTTTTGGAAGGAATTGAAACTGAAGACGTTGAGTTGCTTGTAGTTAATGTTGAGGATTTTTGTTATTGTGTAAAAGATAATATTGAAAGAACTCAAAAGTACAGTGTTTGAAGTCTTCAGAAATCCATTTATTTTTGGCCGAGCGGTAGAAGCGCTGAATACTGGTAGTTCGCTCCAAGGTTCGAACCTCGCGAATGGGCTGGCTGCTGAGTCGTTTTCAAGGTTTTTTACATATGTAACGTGTATACGAGCCAGTTTCACTTAGAAAACCCTCAACAAAGGCATCCATCCCTTCGCTCGAAGCTTTGCCGTAATCACATAAACCAAACCAAAGCGTGTTATTTTTAGTGTATTATAAGAACTAGTTAGTCTATGATTCTATTCTTGTGTCCTGCACAATGGTCAAACCTTGTTTTCAGTTTCACTGATCTGTCTGGAATAATTTTTCTGAGGATTCTGTTAAAGGTTTGGTTTGTTTGATCATGGCAAAGCCTCGAGGGCTATCTTCTTAGGAGAAGGGACGCCTTCGTGGATGGCTTTCTAAGGGAAACTTGCTCGTATCCACGTTGCACATGGGGAAAACTACGAAAACGACTATGCAGCCAACCCGTTCGCGAACTACCAGTGTTCAACGACTTTACCACTCTGAGGCTGGTGAGTCGATTCTGGTTAGAGTTGATCCTGAACTTTCTGAATCAATTATGCCCCGTGGAATTGTCAACTGCATCCTCATCGAACACAGTATATTTTTAATTTTCCGTCTGCAAAGAATTTTTGCCTTTTTGGAAGTACAAATAACATAAGTTGAAAATACTCCTTATTTTTACCATTTCTTAATTTTTAATAAAATTTATAAACAAATCAAGCATACTTTTTATCCAAGTTTATTCCTGAAATTTCTTCTATCAATCAGCATGAAAATTTCATACATGTGAAATGCATTGCAAAACCTAGGCGCAATTTAATAACATTTAGAGCCAAAAAAGAAGCAAAATTTTACATGTTCCTAATTTCAATACAATCAATTCAGTTCTATCATAATAAAGCGGCTATTGCATTTAGTGGGCAGACGTGGCGACTAAATGCAATGACCACTTTAACTAAAACTTCATTCCGTAGTCTGTAGGTGAAAATTTCAAATGTCTCCAAAGACTTATACGTTGGCCGTTTTAACAAGGAAATACCATTATCTCGCAAGATAAAACAAAGATGTTTGAGAAACTAAACCTATGTAATTGTGTGCATGTTTACTTCAATGCTACGTGAGAATTACCACTTCTGAAACAGTTGTGTACAAAGTGATATAAGATTGAATGTGCTATCAAGCCCTAGCACTGGCCATGTGCTTAAAACACTGAATGCTGATAGTTCAAGCCAGATTCGAGTCTAGGTGAGCAAAGTTCGTACATGGATGTTTTAGCGGTTTTCCTCTTGGGTTACTAATAGGAAATAATTTCTCTTAGAGCATTGATTGGTGTCTCCTTCGTGAGTCATAATTTCAAAGATCGTTTCGTTTAAGGAGTCAGTTTGGGAGAACATTAGAATTTGCAATCAAAACTTCAAGATTTCACAGAACGCAGAAATAACATTTATTAACGATAAACTTAATGATATAGTATATTACTTCCGCCTATAGCAGCCCTGAAACATAATCAAGCATCAAAAGGGTATGACATGCGTCATTCTTCAAGTTCAAACGTCAAGTGGAATATTTTTCATCGGCCCGCATCAAGAGCGCCACCTATTTACCGAAAAGACGGAACAAGCATCCTCCACAAAGGCATCCCATCTCTTAGGCTCACTTGCTTTGCCATGCGCAATTAACCTAATGTAAATTTGCTGCCATTTATCAAAATACTATTAATGTGCTTTCCTGTATTTTTTTTACTCTAATTGCAGATCAAGTATTATCGGGGCCTATTGTATTGATTTTCATTTGAAAGTTTACATATATCAAAAACATATTCCTCTAACATTTGGCTTGTTATTATTTGCTTGTTAACGCTGCCCTACTGAAAGAATTAATGTTTGATTCTCCAACTAAAAAACTAAAATTCAGTTTAGAAGCGTGGCGAAATAGTATTTCTGACGCTGTGGTTGCAAAAGACCATAATCCGTAGCTTCTTTCAGTTATGTTAATCTCGCTTTACATTGCCTGTCACTAAATCCATGAGCTATGGCGTTAGCCTCTTATCTCTGTGGCCTCCGCAAAGTTTACTTTACTTCTGCAGTTTTTAAATAGAGTTGTACTTTTCTCGTAGAGCTGGGTGTTTGATGACACGAAAGCTCCTAGACAAAGGGTATGTTCATTTCGCCTTCACTTCAGTTAAACTTTCTTATATGTTCTTAAGGATTTTATTTTTAAGGATTGCGTACCTTTGTAATTGAAATTTTTAGGCTTTAGTAAAAGAAATATAAAAGAATTATATATTAAAGCATCTAATATTACGTAAATAAGACGAATTGGAGCATCATGAGTAAATTTACTTTCCTTACACCAGCTGTTTAATTTTTTGCATTTCGCCGTTATTTAGAAATATAAAAAGTGTTTGAGTCATAAAGACTAAATTTAGGTAGCTAAGTTTTAAAAACTGATTTTTCAATTTTTCAAAAATATTTTTATGTATTAACGCAAAATAATAATTAAAAAAGGAAAATTTAAAAAGTTTCAGATTTTAAACGACGTCAAAAGGGGCGATTTTTTTCATTTAACATTTTGTGTGTTACTTTTATAAATATCGTGTTCTTCGCACTTAAAACATAAAATTCAGTTCAAGAGCAAGATCGCAAAATGATTTGAAATTGAGCATATCTTTAGAATTTCCGATACACAGTCTTCACGCGCTGGAGATAAAAATGGTTTTTCTGCACAACGTTGCCATTGCTCGCTTTGAAATTCTTGAGTTTTGTTAATCAGAAATTCGTTACAATTTTACAAAATATGAAATCGAAAATAAAACAATTTCAAATTTGGGCTTCCAGATGTCCATATTCGCAGTCGGATTATGTCATTCAAAATTGGATGGCTTTAGGTACCGTTGTTTTATAACATTGCGAAAAACATACATTTATGCATATTCTTCATTATTTAATTTTTTTAGATATAATACAGGGCTCTAGAATTTGGTGGCAACAGTTTGAAAAGTGAAACAGACATTCAGAGTGATTCGAAGCAAAATCGCTAAAAGAAAATAATAGTCCCTCAGGGACGAAGCCCCTTTGAACTAATAAATCACCTATCCTAGAAATTCCATGTTTCTCTCATTATTAGTACAAAATTTAAATTTTTGCAAGTGTCTAGTTACACCTAAAAAGTTATTCGATTGAAAGCTTCAGTTTCTGAATTCTCCACTTCTGATCGTATAATTTACATTAAGTCGAAAGATAACAAACGAAATACTCTAATAGTTTGTTTGATAAAATGTGTACTGAAAGTGGTTTTCAATTTGCTTGGTAACTTATTAAATTTTCATACAATGTCGATATTTCCGACATGCTACAAAAAGTTTTAGAATTACCCTCAAAATACATTAAAAAAAATGTTTAATGCTAGAATATGATACGTTATAATAGTTTAAAAATTTACAAAATGTAACTTTTAAATTTAAATATTAAAATTATACAAATACGGACCACACATGCATAACAGTTTCCAACGTAAAGATACAAGGTGGTTATAATTAAAGTGACCTTATTCAGACCCCTCTAGAACCTGTTCTACTTATTGAATTTTGATGAAATTTGGTATATATGTTATAGAGACTATGAGTAAACGATTTCTACTATAAAAATATAGTTCGAAATGGGCCCTTTTCTCAATCTCTTTAAACAACGATGGTCACGCAGTGCAGCTAAATTGCTGCCGTTCTGATAAAAAAAAAGTTTTACCACTAAGGTTTGATCGTTCTTCTGTAAGGGCATGATTAACGGTGACAAAGGCACGCAGAATGATTTTCTGGCTCTGACTGCAAGTGTCTTTATAGGTTTGACTAATTTGTATAAAGAATTTTTGAAAATTACCATCTGGTGGTCAAAATTTTAACTATTTTTTATAGCAGAAATCTTTTTCCCATAGTCCATATAACGGATATGCCAAATTTCATCAAAATCTGATAGGCAGAACGGGTTCTACAGGGGGTCTGAATAGGGTCACTTTAATTATAACCACCACCCTGTCTGTACACGCGTTAATTTTCACTGCTGGTCACTTTTAAATATTAAGTTTTCTCACCAATTATAATACTTTTCTTGTTTTTAAAACTTGTCAATGATTATGTGTATTTCGTTTCGTTCTTTATTAAAACAACTTATATAAAAGGTATATTTCTTGCGTTTCGAATAATTTTACTATACTCAAAATTATCTGATGACAAAAGTTTTTCCGGTGGAATAATCAAGTTGGTGCATGTATCTTTAAAACGAAAATTGTCCGACACGTGCTGTTCTGTAACAGAAAAATTGTTTTATCTCAAAATATTATTATACAATAATCTCTTGGATAAAATTTTACGCTTTCATTGTGATTGGAACAAATCTAAATTTTTTGTGGGTATTGAGTTATATTTTAATAATTGTTAAACTGAATATTTTATATGAAACTTTCTGTTTTTTATATCTTATATCAGTTCTTAGAATTCGAAAGATAATTAATGAAATACTTACGTTAGTATAATAAATACTATTGCTTTCAGTATACATTAATAATTTGTCTAATTATTAACTTTTTGTAATCTCGATACTTTGGACATGCCGTGTTGACTTCCGTATATCTTCCCCTGGCTTACTTTTCCCTCTACCTTTCTCAGCATGTAATTTAAAGATTTCCAAGTTATTTTTAAAATGTATGCATAAATAGGAATGTGAAAAAGAAAATGCTATTGAAATTATTTTGTATTAGACAAAGAAAGTTATTAAAGTACTATTATTATATGCATTCATATACATTTTTCAGCGTACTAACTGATTGCATCATCAGTTGCCTAAAATAGTTATTGTAAAAAAAAATCTGATATGTACGGTCTATTAAATTACATACTTCTTTCACTTCATTTAAATTTATTTTTTTCGAATTAGCAAAAAAAAAAAAAAAAAAAAAATCCTCACCTAAACATCCAGATTGATTTTAATTTCACATTCTGGCATGCTTCCAGCCACTATAGCCCACCAGCGGCCGAGCAGTAAAGTCGCTGAACACTGGTAGTTCGGTCCGAGGTTCGAATCCCGCAAACGGGCTGGCTGCATGGGTGGTTTCGTGGTTTCCCCATGTGTAACGTGTATACGAGCAAGTTTTCCTTAGAAAGTCCTCCACGAAGGCATCCCTCCCCTTAGGCAGATATTCCTCGAGGGTTTGCCGTAATTAAATAACCTAAGTTAACCTTACAGACACTATAAAATGTTCTCCAAAAAATTAAAAGATCCATTGGATACTCATGTCAACACGCAGTAGTCGGGGTTAGCTATAAGTATTCCTTATTTTGGATGCTTAACATTCATTATGTCTCATCACGTTTTGATAGTACTTATAAAATAGCTGTCATCTTACCATTTACAAAAGATGAAACCTGCTGGATGTACAATTCTGCTGTACAGCTGCACTAATTGTATCATCAGAAATCTTTAAAGCTACATTCACATTTTGTTTTTTCAATGTTTGTAGGATACACAGCTTTTTAAATTTGTTTTATACCTTAGCTTTGCAACCTTTCAGTGTTAAATACTTTTCGCAAAATGAAAAGTTAGCTTTTGATATTTCCTTCCGATTTTTTGTATTAAACTTTCGATGTTTTCTCCAAATACTTTCGATTTAACAAATTATTGCGAACAGATTTTAACCGAATCAAACATTGCAAATAATTTCTTGGATTCATCAGCTGAGTTAGCTAAACAAGAATTACTATTCAAACTCTGCGTAAACGACAACCCAGAGAACATGTTTTGATTTATTCTGTTATTGTCTGATATCAAACACACAACATTAAAGTCTGCATCATTTAGTAAGAACAAAATATGCTTTGTTAAATGAAATAAATCTTCAGCAATCATGTTAAGAACTTGTACCAATCCAATAATTTAGTATTTTTGCATTAACTTCATTTTCAGAAAAACTATAAATTGTTACCTTTGTATGCTATTTTTGGTTTATGCGAATTTCATCAATGAGAAGGTTCACAGTATATTCTTTGATTGACAGTGAAATGCACTTACTTTTAATATAAGCAATATTATTCATGTCAGTCATTGCTTGATTTAATTTTAGACATGAAGTCAGTCTTTTGAAATACCTTACAGATGGAACTTGCAAGAACTGCTTTTATGAAGCAGTTCTTGCAAGCATGACTTTGATTTGGTATATGCCTTCAAAAAACTGTTGTACCTATTTCCTTTGCCTGATTTTCCAACTGTTTCATTTCCTTCAATATAAGCTGGCCTTTTTTATGGAATGTACATTTTCCTCTTTCTGTATTAAAGCTTTCCAGCATGGAATAGCTGTCTCAAAATCATTTTTAGAAATGTCATCCTTCTTTGTCAAATTTTCAAAGAAAGTTGAAACTTTTTTAAATTCACTCCTTGGTGTGTGATCTTTAGCATATTATCCAATATAGACTTTACTTTATTCAAATAAACAGGCTTTTCTGCGTCATTCTTGGAAATTTGTACGCACTCATGCAGTTCTCAGTTTCAGCATAATTAGTTACACTTAGGTATACAGCAATGATCAGGAATTGCTATCAATATTGACAAAATCAACTCAGGAACAAGAAACTATACTGACAAAATACTAAACAAGAACGTCCGCAATCTTTGCGGTAGTTACAAGACTAATGGCCGAAAAGGATGACCATCTCTGACCTACTTAACGAGTGTCATGGCCTTTTCCCTTCTTGAAGCTCAGGGCCTGTCACCAAATCTGTGACTACTTTGTGTCATACACGGTCTAGTACCTACAAAGAGTACTTCAGCCGTGGGGGTTCTTGGCTTAACGAAGAACCATAATGGTATCGTCTCTCAGAACAGGTCGAGGTGGTTGAATTGTCATTTTTCCCCACTGAAATGCTCTTCATTACTTCTAGTAGCACTGAAGCAAATGAACTCTCTACACAAATAAGTGATTTACTCTAGATAATTTTAATTGCTTCAATAGATTTTTTTTCAAATGCCATTTTTATGACTTCGGCTCGGTTCAGCCATTCATAAAAAATTTTCAATAAATGCAAGTTTCACAAAAACCTCAAACTTCAACCTTCGCTGTACAACATTCCATCGACCGGTGATACACCAAACAAAGACGTGCTAACCGGCTGATATATCTAAATCTTTTAATTTGAAATAATTTGATCAAAGGCACTGTTAAATTAATAATATATGGTCCTTATATTTCACAAAAACAAACAAAAATACTTCATTAAATAACACTTTGAAAAAGGCGGGCGAGAGGACTTTCTTCATCGAACTTACTTGTCGACATTGTGCAAGTTTGCGAAACGTTTTTTCTCACATTCCTGACGTTCAGCATAATTTAAGGAAAATCAGAGTTCTAGTTCGAAATATGATTGCTGTTCAGACTATTTATGAAGAAAATCGAAAGGAAAGTAGTATCAAGTTTAAAGTCTAGAACTCACGAACATTCAAGTCAAGTTAGATATTCGAATAAGCATAAGATATTCCCGAAATCTTAGAAAATCCCATAAAATGGAAAGTATTTGAGAATTTATTCTTATTCATCAGCAATTAAAGCCCTCACCACAGTCGAATAGTTAAGACCTTGAATACAGGGAGTTCGACCCGTGTTCGTTCCTAAGCAAAGGGGCTGGCTGAACGGTTTCTTTTCATAATTTTCCCATCTTTAGCATGAGTACTAGCCAGTTTGCATTAGCAAGTCCTCCACAAATGTGCATCCCTTTCTTCAAGCCTTTAGTGCACTTTGGTATATTCAAATTACCTAACCTGTGCCGAGCGGTAAAGTCGCCGAACATCGGTAGTTCGGTTCAAGATTCGAATCCTTCGAACGGGCTGTCTGCATAGGCGTTTTTGTGGTTTTTCGCATGTTTAACGTGTATATGGACCAGTTTCCCTTAAAACGTCCCAGATAAAGGCAATCATCCTTTTAGGCAAATAGCCCTCGAGTGCTTTGCCATAATCAAATTAGCCAAGTTAAACCTAATCTATGCCAACAATGAAAAATGTTCGATAGTTACAAATCAGCGTAACATTGCCGCCTCCATGCAAAAAATCATCGCAAATTTAAGGTTTCATGCAAGTTCTGGAAAAAGTCACTTCATTGATTCATTATTAACCCTTTATTATTATGGTAAAATATTTAGGAGCAACTCGCATAACGTCCTGCAGATCCATAATTATGAAACTGCTAATTCGCAAATGCTTTTCAGATTTAATCAGGTAATCATAAATGATTAACATTTAATCAATAAACTATTCTTGAAGCGCTGACACATATACTTCCCAGGTCAACAAATGAAGTGCTTATTTAAAGCGCAATGAACTATTCTATTCTCCGAAGCATAAATTATGTCAGCTGAAAGTTAATTTTGAAAATGTTAAAAGCGATGTTATTGTTTAGGTCGAAGACAATTGTATCTAAAGTTGAGAGAGAAATATCTTTAGTAACAAAGCATTCGTCACTCTGTCTAGTGAAGTGTCACTGTCAAGCAACACCCACTTCCCTTTTAACGAGATGAAAGTATATAATGACAGTCAGAATGCTGCTTGATGAAAAGGCTGTTATTAAAGCACCGATTATTCTAAGCACTTAATACCCACGAATCTTCATCAGGGTTAATATTAACTCAGACGAAATGAATTGTCAGCGAAACTGACAATGGTTCCTACATTAATCATTCAGCTGCCATTTTTAACTAACTAAGTAGCAGAAAGTGGATTCGGATCCAATTTTAAGCAGTTTTATTAAGAGCTTAACAATTCATATGGCAAAATAAGGCTGGAAATTATAATTTTATAACACTATATAAATTAGTAAATTTTAATATGGGCCCGTGCAAGTTATCTTGCGAATATCAGAGCGTTATTTTGTTTTCACAGCAGCAAGGAATGCATTTTGCAACAGGTAGCTACAGCTTTTCATCAAAAGTAAAGTAAAACAGTTACAATAGATATAAATTGGGTTACATCACAACATTTACTGTGCTCTTTTATTGTCATCTTTGCGCTAACGACATTTTAATGTGAAGTGTCATTACTAGTGAGCATAACTTCTCCGTATGCGAAGCTTACCTAGCCAAATGGTCTGAAACTGCCGGCCACCGAAGTAATTTTATGCAACACGCGAATAAATTTAAATTATGTATTTTTGAAAATGGGGTGTTACAGAAATTTAACTCTTTGAAGGGTATCACCTTTTCTATTGAACGTCTTACTCACTCGTGTGAGTGGATTTCAAGACTGACCGTTTCTGAAGTTCCCTTGTAGCTCGTTCACTAGATGGCAATCAAGAAACATAATCCAATCAAGAAACATAAGCCAGTAACTTATGCAGCAATTCATCTTCAAGAAAATAGCATGAGCCATCGAAGACAACATCACGACGATGTGCACTCTACGGCACCAAGAATACGCCTGTAATAACAGTGTGGGAATGCAGCACATGCAAAGTTGCAGTCTGCTTCAAAAAGGAAACTGTTGCCATGAGTATAATAGAGACTGATTTTGTAAGGATGTGTTCTGTGGGCCGTGGTCACTGACCACTAACTACTAGAAGTGGTCATTGTTTTCACGCGTTTCGGACAAAATGTGTGTAATTGTCCCAAATAATTTCATTGTAACACTTGATATAGTAAATGAAACAAGAGTTTTGCTGAAAAAGTGAATTGCCTTTTCCTTCCCCTTAAAGAGTTAGTTTAGATATTTGAAGTTCAAATTTAAATATTTTCATTACCTTGTAGACTCATTAGGCTATTTCGGAAGCAGGAAACATGAAAAATTTGCAAGGTCTTCGCCAGGACTCGAGCCCTGGACCTTTCGAATACGCGCCGAGTGTGCTACCATTACACCACGAATGCATCCTGGAAGAAGTTCGAAAATAACTTATATACTCCCCCTTTTAAAGGGCGGCTGGGGATTAGAGAATTTAATCACCAAATTCTGGTGGTGGCAGAATTATTGTCCACCACCTTTCAGCTCGGGCGCCATTGCAGAGTCATTAGGTTATTTTAAAGCGGGAGATGTGAAAGGTGTGTGCTGACGTCCCCGAGACTCGAACCTTGGAACTTTCACATACGCGCCGTGTGTGATACCATTACACCAAGAAGGAGGCAGAAAACTCTGGTGGCCAGCCCTCAGGGACCAACTCAAGCATCTTCAATGTCCCAAGAATCTCTTTCGGATCATAGGCAGTTATCTTCACAATAGTAAAGTCACTTTCCAGCGAGATGGGATTAGTGTCACTCACAGCTACTACAAAGGCGCACCCCAAGGGTATAATATTGTCCCAATTTTGTGGAATCTTATTGCGAATACTGCACTAGATATAGATTTCGAATGAAACGCACAAATTCAGGCCTACACCGACGATTTTATCCTAATCATTCAAGGAGGTAATCTGACTGAAATAGAAAACAAAGCGAAAAAGGCAGTTAGTGATCTTCTTCGCTCCAGATCACTGACTGGAGCCTCAAATTCAGCATCGATAAGACAAAAATGATAACATTTTCAAAGGGTAATAAACTTGTAAATAGCCTACCCTGTATAAAATAGCAGGACCGTCTTATACGGGCAAAAAAAAAATTAAGCAGGCACTGAACACGAACGGCACGCAAGCCTTCCACATCTCTTCATTAAAAGAAGTGCTTATTACCCTGTCTTCTTCCAGGCAAGTGTCTCTATGCTGGCCACGTAGTCATCAAGGTACCCAAGGTAATGAAAGGGCGACTTTTTAGCTAAAGAAGCCACAAGTCACCCTTCCATCGACTCGGATATCACACTTTCCATAGTCGCTGCCACACAAAATCTTCTGCGCCTTCATGTCCATCTGGCAAGCTGGCTGAGACGACTCAGACACCGGTCGACACACTTACTCCATCTTTCCAGTGGTTTCCACCAAACGGCTCAAAACAGATTTCTGTCTACAACAAGCTTTTACAAATCACGGAAGATTTCCCGCGTACCTCAGCAGGTTCTGCCATCAAAACGTCAATTGCTCCTGCGGTGCTTCAGCTTCTTCAGAAGACGTCTCACATTACATCCACGACTTTCCACTCACTTCTCTCATCAGAGCCTCAGCTCCAGTGATCACATAGCCTCAAAGACCTTCTTCAGGATTACTACTGACAGCGGGGCGTCAGAACTATCATAGAGTATGTCTATTCTAAGAGAAACATAATCGTAGCAGATAACCAGGTCTAGGCACCTGACGAAATTCAAAGGCAGCAAGCCTTTATTCATCTATATATGTAAATATCTCTAAAGCAAACCCTTTTTACTAATTTTATACTAACATACCCAAAAAATTGGAGCACCCAACAAAAGTAATAATGGATGTTAAATCTATTTATCAATAATAAGGTTGAAAAGATAAACAATCAAAAAAGGTTGCTGGTACAACGATCAGAATAACATAACTGACCTGTAGTGATCATTGATAGGTGAAGCAGGCGGAATAATAATAAATAATATATCCATTCAAAACGAACATAAATCACACACCAGAAAAACTGCAAATTGAGCTAATTTACAGTGTGATATGAATTTTATTCGAAGACTTAGAAGGTACAGATTTTACTTTTATTCGCACTTGTCAAAAATACACTCAGTTATGCACTAAGAATAATGACTTTGTTGCATGGAATACATTTATGTGTGAACAGTTCTTGTTCACAGTTAAATTAATAAGAAAAGAACCCAATTGACCGATTCTACAATCTGACGAAGATCATTTCTCGTAATTCCTTTTGTGTCCAAGGTTACAAAATTTGAGATTCGAAACCCCATCAACTGTCAAGCTGTAAGAAATAAAGGTTTAAGACAGAAACCAGTTTACGTACTTTTACTCATAAGTTGAAGAAATGTTTAAAAGAAAATTTGAAAGCTTTTAGATTTTATATTACGTCCAAAGGAGGCTCTTTTTTTCATTTACACGTACATGCACGTTTCGAGAGCATTTGGACTAACGCTCCTTTGGACTAAAAATTTTTAAAAACAGCATATCTTTAGAATTTCCGATAGACAGTCTCGCGCGCTGGAGATAAAAATATTTAATTCCATACAGTGTGTTGCCAATGCTTGCTTTGAAATTTTTGAGTTTCGTACTCAAAACTTTGGTATACTTTAAAAAATGCGAAATAGATAATAAAAAAATTCGAAATAAATCAAATTGATTCGTTAATCAAAATTTGATGGCTCTAGGTATTATTGTTTCTCCAGAATGAGAGGAACATACATACATTTATGCAGATACTTCATGATTTAATTTCTTTAACTATAATACAGGCCGGTAATATTTGGTGGCAGTAATTTGAAAACTGATACAGCCGTTTATAGCGATTCCATGCAAAATGCCGTTTCGAGACTAACAGCCCTTCTGAGTTAATAACCCCCTTTGAGTTTGATAAGAGATTAATTAAATATGTTAAAATTATTTGAAAAAAATGTCAGTTTAATTTTTAATTGTAAATATATTTGAATTACAAAATGTAAGCAGTGCAAATGTATTAGATACCAAACTTTAGATGACGGATATAAAATTATTAAAAACTGTAATTTTTTGCTCTGCTATATTATTGCTTATGTATGTTCTGATAAATATTTAGTAATTGAAATTCCAAACTAAATTTTAAATATTTTTTATTTTGCTAAAAAAACGGGCCTGTCAGCTGTTTTCAGATTGTGCTTTAGATCCCTATTCAAATTTGAATTTGAGAACATTGACGTAATTCGTCTATAATTAAAACTTAGATATTTTTAATTTTACAATGGTGATTAGGAAGACTGATTTAAGATAAAGTACAATATAGTGATTCAAAATCGGGTCCATCTTTTTCGATGATTAATCCCAAAAGTTCAATAAATTAAAACTACATGAACGTACTAAAATACTTACTCCGTAAATATTATTTATACCATGGCTTTAAATGAAACGAATTACTAAGCAGCAGTCATTTCATGGTTTTTAAATAAGGACAAACAAAACAATGAAATCGTGATACGCGTATTGAGAGAGTAGATTTCTTTAACGTCAAGTTATTTGTACTCGTAATATTCAATTTCTACATAATTGCTTGCGAAACCTTTAGAGTAACATTCATGATAAATGCACAGCAGCAAATATAATGCATACGAGCCATGTACTGTGACGTGCCTATTCCCGTATTGTGCTTCAGTGTAGCTTGCGTGAAATCTGCGTAGCTATTTTAAATCTCCCCCCTAGCTTTTTCAGTTGGCTTCTTTGTTTGGATAAGATATCAAGATACATTTTTGACTCCCTTCTAGGAAGCCGATTTTCTGCATGTTTCCTAACGAATTTGCGACTGCCATGTTTGCGATGACAGTCAAATATCCCGAAACTAGTTTATTCAGAATTCAATGCAGAATCTTTTATTTAATATTAAAGCCATTTTTATAAGTTTCGCTCCCATAGTCTTGCTTTATCATTAGATTCATTCATAAGATTAATTCGATTTTTGCGCCATTTGATAAATTAAAAAATAATCTATCGAATGATGGTTTCCTGGAATTTCTAATAAAATTTACCTACTTCTTGCGGTTCTTCAAAAATTGAGTGAATTTTTAGCCTATTCCTTGATTGCTAACAATGAAAGAATTTAGATCAAACTATTTAGTCAGTCGTTACGAACAGCCTGGCGATTTTACGTAATGACTGAAATGTATTGTTCATCTACATAAAATGAATTCAGTGTAACTTCACATCGTCGAACATATAGAACGACCTTCAAAGGAAGTGGTGTCTACTTCTGATTAACAGACATTTTTTTACATGCAGAAGCACCGATTATTCTTCATTATTTCACCAGTTCTATGGGCTAAAACAAATAAAACATACAGAGGGCCTTCTAAAATGCAACACTAAGAGAGACAAGATGTCAAAGCCGTATTAACTGGATAAATATAATTTATAACTAATAATTTAACTGGATAAATAGAATAGTGGGAGGGTAATATTAATTAAATTGACAGATCTGTTTGACTTGACAAACACTAAGAAATTACTATTTTGTGTAACTGCCGGAGCTAGCAATAACTACGGCGACATTTCTCGGCATTGAAAAAGAGGTTTTAGACGTATGCTTGGGGTATGTTAGTCTATACTGTTTCCAGACGCTCATCTGACATAGCTGCGTCTCATGTATGATGGATAATTTGCAAATCCTTTACCAGATATGCAACAGTGCGACATGGTAAGCAATCGAGAACCGTCAACCTTTCAGTGTTGCGTTCCACGTGTGGTCGCGCATTGTCCTCTTGAACTCAAAGATATAAGAGGATAACAGACTCCCATACTTTAGAGATGTAATGGTGGCTGCTGAGAGTGATTCAAAAGCATATTATGCAGATAGGAAGTTAACGCGTTGAGCGCGCAGCCGGTCCCTGGGGATCGGCAAAGAACTTTCCGTGTGGCCGGCATCGGTCCCCGGCATAGTCTCAATGAAATATAATCAAATTTAGTTTTAATGAAATGTATTGAAACATTCTAATCAAAAAGACGGCTTAGCTCGCTGCCAGCTGAACGGAAAGGACAGCAAATTTGGCGCCGCGCTCAACGTGTTAAATTCAATAGAACTTCCCATAACTACAAGTGAAGACGTAGTATGAGAACGCATAATGTGAGGATAATGATGTCGGTCACTGCAATGCCGCCAACTCGGATATGACCATCATCATGTTGTAGACAACATCGAGCTCTTCTATTAAATGGAACTGGTGATCTACTATTGCAAACGTTTCTCCCGGAAGACTCGAGAAATTGATCCTTCTCGAGAAATTTTTCTTTCGTTTGAAAATTTACGTTTCACTACTTCATGCTAAAAAAAATCAGTTCCATCATGCTGCCGAAACGGAAGACGTGATTGTCAACGGTGTTATTTATTGGACTAATTTCTTATTCCACATTCTCTTTAGATTGTTGATTCTGACGGAGCAGATTAATTAAGATTTACTCTAAAATGGAATGCATGAAGATAAATCTGCGATCTGCATGAATCATATCATTCATCTGCATGAATCATATCATTCATCTGCATGAATCATATCATTCATCTGCATGAATCTTATCATTCATCTGCATGAATCATATCATTCGATTTCCAAATCATAAGCTGGAGACATTGGTTTCATGATGATGCTTAATTTTTGCGCTCGAAAAGGCATAAACTAATGAGCTGCGAGACAAAAGACTTTTGGTACTTGGATAATACTTGATGGTACAGCCCTTGTTGTGAAAGCTGCTATGTTGATGGCGAAGTGATCGCATGCAACTAATTTAGATGCTTGTTTTGTCATATTTCTCAAATATAGGCCAGCCCTGAGAATGGTTTAAATTATTCTTTGCGTTACATGTGTAATCAAAATCAACACTAAAGTTCTTCCAAAATTTCATTTGAGCAATGAAACATTTAAGCGCAAACGAATTATTTTTAACTAACTTGCATGTTTTTCAAGGAAAAAATTTCTAAATACATTTTGTGATTCATGTCTTAAAATTCATCGACAACTAAGTTTTACCCAATAAAATTCACGAACATTGATGTTGTTTTTAAATTTTCGTATTAATTTTCGGGAGGCAGTAGAGACAGTTCTATATAAGATTTTTAATATGCATTTTTTAAATAAGAAATTTTTCTTATTGAAATACCCCGAAGTTACACCGCAAATGGGTCTAAATTTGCCCTTGGTTTTATTTTAATTGGAGGGCAAAGGGTCGGAAGAAAAACGTTACAATTAAATAGCGTCTTTGTTTTTCACAATCGTATGGACGTACAGTTTGCTGTAGTGGAATTTCAGATGCGCATGCCATCTTCATATTTTTCAACAAGCTTTCTTTTTCTCCATGATAATCCTAACAATTATCTTCGTAGCTTCACTTCTCTCACTAACTTTCTTAAAGCTCTGTGGATGAATTTGTAAAAACTTTACTCGAAATCACACAAATTCATTTAAAGATCCTGAGTTACAGAGCGTGTTGTTAACTGAATACGTATAATGGTACTCATAATCTGCCGTTTTCAGTAGTTTTCGTAAATGTGTACAGACAAAAGTAAGGGGAACACCAGATAGTCATAATAAATCACCAGGCATTTTCCCCAGTTACTAGCCTTCTTTATCGATTTAAAGCTATTTGAAAAGGTGTTGCACCATTTAACATAAATTATTATATTTTGACTCATATTATTGCTTTTGAAGTTAATCAAGATGTACTTTATCAGCATTTTAGAATTAATTAGTTCACAGTATCAAATTAAAATCTTAAATGTATAAAATGAGGGGCTGCGTAACTTTGAGTTCACGGAAGTCTGGATGTTTATTGGACAGTAGTCAGGAATATTGTGCAAATTGTTTTGTTTGTACTGCCTATATCAGTGGTGCCCAATCTTTGGCCTCTCGCGAGCACATTTCCAAAACATCAACATTTTTATTAAATATATTTCCAATCTTATGTGATACACCTGAAATATTAATTTCGCCAAATGGGTTTGAGATGAATAATAATATTGGTTGAACTTGTGAAATCAGAGAAGCGGAGTTCAAAATTTGTTTTCAGTGCATTTAGGTTTTCCGAGTATTTCTCTGTTTCAATTGCCTTGTGGTTATTAATATGGCTTGATAAATTCTGAAAATGGGTGAAATTTGTTTCTTTCATCTGATTTATCCGCAAATTTAACTTTATCTGAAAAGCAGTTACAGTCCCAGTCAATTGAAAAAGGGTTTTTTTCTTTTCCCTGGAGATGTTCGTTCAGTTTTTTCAGTTTAGCTGTTATATCTGTGAGAAAATACAGATCGGATAACCAATTATTATCGTTCAATTCTTTATCACTTTCGTTTCCGGACTCCCAAAACTGCTTTATTGTCTAAAGAGGTTCTACAAATCGTTGAAGTACATTTTCCCTACTGAGCCATCTAACATCGGAATGAGGCAATAAGATACCATGTTCGCTATCAAGTTCATTAGTCAGCAATCAATTATTTTATAACGTCTTGCAAGATATTTCTTATGACTATAAATGCTTACCATATTTTAACAATTAAGAAATATAAATGAATGGTTATTTTAAAAATATTCTTTGTTCATAATACCTAATCGAGCTGGCGAGCACATACAAAACGATCGGCGAGAACAATGTTGGGCACCGCTGGCCTATATACTTTAAAATTAGCCTGCATGATATTCGCATTCCTGTTTTTCATTTGAGACAAATTTTATTCAGTGTATCAATGGATAGATACGCTGTCAACTCTGGTAGCAGCCCGTTAAAATTTAACCCTATTTCAATCAATTTATATCCATTTCGTTTATTCCACAGATTTAAATAACTCTCAAGAAACTGCATCGATATGCTAAATATAAACAACTCCTGATTAACGATGAATGAATTAACCAGGCTTCATCTAAAATATAAGTTTATTGAGCAATGATGGGAAAATTCTCTATTACAAAGCGACAGAATAAAGTAGATTTACGGAAGATGTAAACAGAAAATGGGGGTAAGAAATGAAAAAATGCACGGGATAAAAGCATTGATAGTAAAAGAAAATGCTTGGGATAAAAGCATTGATAGTAGATATCTGCTAAATTGATCCTGGAAATAAAACATTCACATCAGTTTTTTACGTCAATATGAACTCAATAACATTGTTCAAATTCACTTCCAAATATCATCCATTTCTCAAAGCATTTTACAATTTAGCCTCTTAGTTTCTGTTAATTCCCATTATTTAAGAACACAATACTTCTTTTTTATGTTGAGGACTTATTTTAAGTAACATAGTGCTTACTGTGACTAACGTATTCTCCTCAGCAAACTATTTCATATTATTAAAGGTAAATTATTAATAGGAATTTTCTGGGTTACTCCTCTGTTCTATATTTAGAATAACTGTTGTTCCTGGTATTAGCCACTCAGACGGGAAAATGGTTAGTGACACTGACTGCTGTACTGAAGGGTCCGGATTCGAATTCCTAAGAAGGCATGGATTTAATTTGTTTGTTCTGTCGTAGGAGGTAACGGTGGCCTACCTATTAGGTGCTTCCAAATTAAAGAGACCACAGCTTCTGGCCTTAGTGGCAGCAAACAGCTAGAGCCCGCCATTGGGAAAATAATTTCCCTGGTATTATCTTGGTTAATCTAGAGTTTGCCTGCATTTTCTATTAATTTCCATTAACACAGTTTACATGTTACCATAGAAAATAAGGGTATCCTAGGTTGCCTGTTAAGATTTCCGATATCTATGAGTTATATAAATATTTAGTGCGTTCATTATTCAATGATAATAAATCATAATGGGATTAAAACATTCTACGAATAAATTAATTAAAAAAGTTCCTTCTTTTCGGGATTAAAATACCTTAGCCTAGATGAAAGCGAGAAAGAATTATGAACTGGTTTTCATTCTCAATGGCATGGGTTAGTCAGCTTTATTACAATGCAAGGCATGCATGTATTCAGAGTTCGTTAAACGATATGGTAAAAATAGACTAAATCTTGAGTTATTAGGAACCGCAAGTGAAATGTCACTGGTTCCGAATTTCGACTTCTGTGGTAAAGAAATTTAATCAACAAGCTTTTTTTATCATTCACAATAAGCAGTTGGCTTATTTTGTTGCGCATTGTGTACTTTTGCTCAGTTTAAATTTGCCATCATTGATATGTTGTTGATTTTAATTCTTAAATCTCAATATTATTTAAAATCTAATATAATTTACAACAGTTGATCATGAAGACTGTAAACATGCATGTAACGCATCTTGAAACTTCCCTCTATGATATGTTTTCAAAACTCGACTCTAAACCGGAACATTTGAAAATAATGTAGCCTTGGCGAGTCTAACAGTCAATAGTTTTAAATGATTGTTAAACTGCTTTGTAAATTCAGTGGTCATAAAAACTTAGTGTTTCGATATATTTCAGCTGATCTGTTCAGTAGGATTATCAATCGATTTCTGTTTCTCTTTAGAAAAGCAACCTAGAAATAAATTTAGGATTTACAAAACTTTGACGGATTTGGGAAGGTTAAAAAGGAAGAAATTTTCTGGCTATATCCAGAATACAAACAGCAAATAATAATCAGTATCTCTATTACGATGACAAGAAGTACCTACTAATAACAAACGTTTTATTATTTAAAGCAGCTGTTCTTAAGTTGTTGACTGACGCGCATCATCTACAAAAAAAATTGAACAACTTTAGTACCATCACTACGTTTTACAATGATTATTTTTACATTTCTCAATAGAAATATTAAATATATATTGTCATTTGCACAACCTATTGGCTATTTGTATTAAATATGCAAATATAAAAAATTAGATTAAAAATTGGTTACCATTTCAAAATTTAAGTTATGATACTTTAATTCTAAAATTTAGTGTTAAATTTTGGCCTGTTTAAGAGAGATCAATTTTTTATGTCTGGTCTTATTTCACTTTGTTTGAACCATAAATTAAGATCCACTCTTAATTCTGTTCTGTATTTATTTTTCAAATATAACGTGGGGGAAAAATCTTTGTTTACACAAATAGGTTATGAAAAAAGCAATAAAAATTCAATACCTTTATTTGAAATGCCTTTAAATTCTTTTTTTTTTTTTCGGTTCAGCCAAAAGTTAACTAGTGTGCTATTTTCGAAATCTTCAGTTAGAGTTCGATCAGAGGAAATTACTATCAATTTTTCTTTTCCTTCACGACATTTTTTAATTTAATTGTTAAAAATACTTTACTTCTTTGCTTACCACCTATTTTTCTCTTGCCTATTACCGGCTGAGAATCTCTGATTTAAAGTATTCAAAGTATTTATTGTTCGAATCGATACAATATCTGAGAATGTAAACTTTGGCGTATCTTTGGCAATTTGGCAATGTAAATATTGAAGTCGATTAAAAACATTAAAGAAATGAACTAGCACATTTGCAGGCACGCGAAAAATGTGAAATTTCACAAACCACACCTTAAGCAAGCTTTTTGGCACGTCTATTTACACGAAACTGATATTCTTTAAAAAAACGTTTATAGTTATAATCATTTCAACAGAACATCAGTTTGGTTCTAGTATGCAAACTTTTCCTTGCATTAATAAATGCACACTCGTGAACGGATTTGCTGTGGAATTTATTAACTAAGTTTAATCTTGATAATCTTTAATAACTTAAGTTTAATCTTGATGTCTTCTTTCAACTCAGAGCCATTTCTGTAAAAACCTTGTGTTAAAATACAGCGAATGCATTTTTAAGAGTAAAAACTTAGATTACACAGACGATACTGAAAATCATTAAATTCTAAGAAAGGAATTTGCTTTTAAATAAAATATGCTAAGAAATAATTTATTAAATATTTTGTTAAAAATCCTACTAAAATGCTACTAATAAATTATAACTTCATTCCCTTAAATAAAATAATTTTTATTTTAATATTGTTGGAAGTATTTCGAAATGAATGTTTCGAATTTCCATCGTAATCGTAAAATATTTTTGAATATCATTTATCTTTCGAGTGGCATACGCCCAAAATCCTAGCTTAACGGAATCTGCAATTTTTTATAAATTTAATAACTTTAGAATACAACCCAAAAAACTCTGCGTTCATAAAACGCAAAATGAGCTCTATAAACAAAAGACGAGCATTAAACGCTTACATATTTTTCCATCAGAAACGCTCTTTATCAAGGTCGCATTTTTTAAAAATTACTAATAAAACATTTGATATTCCTGATCGATGATGTGTTGGTTCAAATGCGGTTTAGCCCACTGCTTGGCGATTGTTTTTCAACGGGCAATAAACGCGCCAACATGGCTAACCCAGTTTTCTCCAGTTTCTTAGTTTTGTCTTTTAAGATTATTGCTGCCATTTGTTCTACTCGAGAAATTTTCATGGTAATTTTTTTTTTTTTTTTTCTTTTCGTGATTTGTCTGCAATGGTTTTAGGCTAAAGTTGGGCTTAGTCGTACTACTACTTAAGTCGTAGCTTTTAAATATTAGTCTGAATATCACGAGAACTGAGCCCATTTCGGCAAAACGACTTAACTTGTACTCAAACATATTGTTTCAAATTATGTTCGCTTTCCTGTAACATTTGTGAGAAGGCTCGCGAAGAGAATGATTCAATGCATAAAAAGTAAAGGACATGTACACGCCTTAATGTGCTGGAGTTGACAAGAAAATGAAAAAAATACTTTTGTGGTCATTGTTGTATTTAATCGCATAAATAAATTGAGAAAATGTTTTATTATAATTATTAAGTTTAAATGTAGTACGACTTAAAAGTATATTAAATTTAAATGTAGTTCGACTATAAACTATATTAGTATACATATAGTATACCCCATTAGTATACATACAGTATACCCCATTAGTATACATACAGTATACCCCATTAGTATACATATAGTATACCCCATTAGTATACATATAGTATACCCCATTAGTATACATATAGTATACCCCATTAGTATACATATAGTATACCCCATTAGTATACATATAATATTCCACATTAGCACATATACTATATGTGGTATACTATATGTAGACGTATTAATTTCGTGTTTATATATTTTATTATAGTATACCACATTAGCACATATACTATATGTGGTATACTATATGTAGAGTATTAATTTCATGTTCATATATTTTATTAATTTTATCGAGGATAGTAGACTGGAATTCTATTGTAATAACTCTCAGCAAAGACGTCACAAGGTATTATTACCACAAATAATTTCTATTTTTTAGAGCTAATATTTATACCTCTTTTTTCTTAGAGGGTGAGACTACTCAATCTTATCCTATATAAGTTAACGTCGTTTGCTTTTGTATGTTATACAACAAGGTCATAAATCAAATTTTAATTTCAAAGCAAACTGCAGTAGTAAAATCTGGAAAAGAATCAAATAATTAACTGTATAAAATTTCCATATGCAACTAATGACAAAAATCAATCATTATGAGGAGATATGAAACTATGTAATTTTCATGTAAATAATTATAGTATGTAAAAAAGGCAATATTTGACGACGCACACATGATTATTCTGTAAACACACGGAACACAATTAAATTTTCACACTTCCTTCTGTTAAAAACTAGATGGTTTTTACTGTGGTTCTCGAATTAAAGCGCGATAAACGATACTTCGCGCAATATGGATTTGTTAGAATGGTCTGGTCTCCTTTGGAAGGTAGAGAATATAAGGAATTATCGCATCCTACCGTGCATGCTTTCTTAATGTTAGTGGTCAGTTTTTTTTTTTTCTCCTACCAACTTGGAAAATCTGTGTCTAACAACTTGGAAGGTTTTCGAAAAGAGCGTAGCTAATTTTTTGGGTTACAGCCGAAAACATCGCGGCAAAAACATCGCGGACGAAAACGTCGCGGAGAAAACAACGCAAGACGAAAACGTCGTGCTACAAAACATCGTGGGAGAAAACATCGCAAAGAGAAAACATCGCAGTTCTAAAACATCGTGGTACAAAACATCGTCGACGAAAATAAAGCGGTTAAAAAACTTCACAGTTTAAAAACATCGTCGTCGAAAATTTCGTGGTAAAAAATAAAGTATCTACAAATCATCGCATGACGATAACATCGCAGACATGCTTCTTTCAGGCTTTAATAACTGTAAATGGATATTCCCATAATGATTTGTGAGCGCAGTATGTAAAGAAGGATAATTTTTATTTTCACATTTCATTAACTAATAAATTTTTGCTGAGAAAATAAGAATGAAACTTAAGCATAGAAAATTAATGCAACTTATAGCACTTAATAGAATTTTAAACCGACATAGTTAACTAACAAAGGCCATTAATAAATCATTTTTATAAAGTTTTTACTGGTAATTTTTCATGAAAAGTATAATCTATAATTTGCATTTAATTTTTTATGCTTAAGTTTCCTTCTTACGTTTTCAGCAAACATTTATTAGTTAATGAAATATGTGAAAATAAAAATTATCCTTCTTTACATACTGCGCTCACAAATCATTATGGGAATATCCATTTACAATAATTAAAACCTGAAAAAAGCATGTCTGCGAAGTTAACGTCATGCGATGATTTGTAGATACTTTATTTTTTACCACGATATTTTCGAGGACGATGTTTTTAAACTGCGAAGTTTTTGAACCGCTTTTTTTTCGACGACGATGTTTTGTAGCACGATGTTTTAGAACTGCGATGTTTTCTCTTTGCGATGTTTTCTCCCACGATGTTTAGTAGCACGACGTTTTCGCCTTGCGTTGTTTTCTCCGCGACGTTTTCGTCCGCGATGTTTTTGCCGCGATGTTATCGGTGGACACCAATTTTTTGCGTTTCCTGTTCCGTAAACCTTTTAGTCTCTACAAGTATCTTTCATTTGAAAATAATAATAAATCATAATACAATAACACTGAATTTATCATTTGAGGTACTACAACTACTTTTTTAAAAGGGAAAAAAAATTTTCGCTGCATGATAGCTATCTTAATGCTTTACTCAAACCGATCGGGAAATGTAAAACAAGCTTCAGTGCGACTTTAAACAATTAAATAACATAAAATATAATACTGGTTATCTTGCTTAACAAAGAGCATTTTTGAAAATCTTTTTAAATCGTGTTCCGGGTATATTCGGTATTTCCTTATGAAAAATGAAATTTTATTACATACTAAAGCTGGAATTATTTATAAACATAAATTTCTCCATATTCGGAAATATCAAAATTAGCATTTTAAATCTTGATCACTTGCCCTTACGCCTGTTTTTCTTAGTTCATTTTTTTTTTCTGTGACTCCTTGCGTCACTGTCATGTTGAGAGTTCATGGACAGATTTTTTTTTCGTTAGGGGCCACAGAAAGGGCATCTTTCTCTCGTATGTGTTTTGACCCAACACCACGTCAAGGGCAAAAAAGAAACTTCTGATGCCAATTTTGTTGGATCATCTATCTCGAAACAAAATCAGCAAAATTGACACATCTTGCTACAGCCGAAATTGACCCTTAAGGTAAAAATCTTTCCAGAAAGATTTGGTTGATTTTTTAATTCTCCCAAAAATTTATAATTTATTTAATTAAAACTATTGGAAAGAAGATGATTAGCTATTTTTTAACATCTGTGGAAAGATTAAACATTCGGTTTTTCAAGTTCAATTCATATTTTAAAGTTCAGTTAGTCAAAAAAATTCATAAAAATTTAACAGGGAAAAATTCGTGTAAATGTTTTGGTAATCAATGATATTGTATTCCTATATAAGTCTTATAGGTAATATAAATAGTATATATGATACCTATAATCATACAAAATGTTTTATGTTCTATTCTACGAGTAATATTAATATAAAGTGGAGAGAAAAAACGTTTTAAGAATAAATCATACAGAGCTACCTTGTGGTACTCTGCGCTATAATTTCCTATTACGCCAAAACTCGAAAATGTTAACTACCTGAATGGAGGTGTATTCGTAAAGGAAGTTTTGAGGAAACTGGCTTTTATTTATGTTATAGATGGAGAAAACTTCCATGCAAGTATTCATTTGTTGGTGTTTCAGCCCTGTCGAACTACCAATATTCAACAATTTTCTTTGTGGAGGTGCTTTATCGATATCGTTAGTTTACGTCCTATATTTACAATATAACTCGTCTGTTTACCAAAATATTGTTCCTGTATGGCATTAGATAACTTAAATATTTATCGTATTACCATTAAATGTTTTGTAAGCTGCGGAGATAGCTTAAATTTTTCAAATCAATTGACGTCATGCGTGCTCTTTCCGCGATTCTGTCCACGGATCTTCCATTTGTCAGCGGAATATGCAAACCCCTTATAATAAAAAAGCACGCATATGAAAATAAAGCAGTTACTTATTATCTACCCACACTTAAAGGAGAAGTGAAAAGAGCCATGTAGGCCAGTTTTAAATTCGCTAATTTGACATTCGTAGAAAAAGAATATTCTAAATTTTGGGTATGATAATCAAATTAGCTCTCCGGTAAATTTACTTCCCCAACTAGCTAACCATTTCTTCAGATAACTAAGCAATTACATTGTACAGACATTAAGTTATTTTGAAGTAGGAGACGCGAAAAATGGGCAATGCCCTCGCCAGGACTCTAACCTGGACCTCTCGATTACACATCTAGTATGCTTCGATTATAGCACGAAGGCATGCTGAAATGAGGGAGAAAATTTCTTCAGATAACCATTTCTTCAGATAACTAAGCAATTACATTGTACAGACATAAAGTTATCTTGAAGTAGGAGACGTGAAAAATGGGCAATGCCCTCGCCAGGACTCTAACCTGGACCTCTCGATTACGCATCTAGTATGCTTCAATTATAGCACGAAGGCATGCTGAAATGAGGAAGAAAATTTTTAAAGGGTAACTGGGGATTAGGGGATACAGTCACCAAATCCGAGTATTATTATCCTGTTATCAATTATTGTCCGCCACCTTTTATTAGGGCGCCACTGTAGAGTCATTAGGTTATTTTGAAGCAGGAGATGTGAAAAATAGGCAATACCCTCGCCTGGACTTTGACCTGGACCTAAGACATACACGTTATTAAAACATTTATTGCATTATTAGCAAATTACAATCTTTGTCTGAAGTTGCTCCGAGACGAAACGTTTCAATGAATTTCGAAAGACCGTCGAGTCACTCTCCTGCAGGATAATGTGGATCTTTTCAAAATTTCCCTGTAGTACTATGAATAAAATTGGGATCTTTTTCATTACAAGATAACACGCACCAAACATTTTTCGGTAGAAGTATATGCACCAATTTCATGTTTCCAACGAGAAAATGCACTTTTAGTCACCTAATTTTGTCTGTTGAATATATTTCAAAAGTAAGAAAAATATTACTTTGCTTAGTTATTTTAACAAAGAAGGAGCTTAAAATAGTTACCTTGGTTTGTTTCCTTTCTCTATTGTCAAACGTTTAACTGATTGCTGTTCCCCCCCTTCCAATATTTTTTATATATTCATGTCTCTTTCAACAATCTTTTCGTATTATATTTATTTCGTCCTGCCATAGATTTATTGTAGATAGCATGCTAGTATGCTTCCTTTGTGATGATAGCATGCTTCCTTTGTGATGATAGCATGCTTCCTTTGTGATAATTAGATTCGAGATGCGTCATATTTAGTTTTGAATATTTAATGGAAACTCCTTTTATGTGCTCTACACACAACGCCGTAATGATGCTTCTTACTCTTGATACAATGCAGACAACAAAATGTATTATTTCCGGTCCATAAAAGAAAACTCCGGGCATTGTTTCTAAGTCGTGAAACTGGGAATGTGAACGTGTTTGATCAAGTTTTTCTGCATAATGAAAGTGCTAGAGGACTAAAAGCGTGAAGGTGGAAAAGATTTAGATTTAATTTATGTAAATAAAAACTATTCCCCAGTAATATTTTAAAGGACAGCTGCTGAAGAGAGCATAAAATTTTATGTCCCTATTAATTGCTGCAATTATCAGCTCTGTGGCATGTAATATTTTGTTTGATGCGTCAACAGCCAAGGTCAGACTGGTGGTATGATACGAAATTTACTCTTCAGCGAACTGAGTGTTATTTCCAATTACGATGGCGAATGAATACACGTTGAAGGAATGTTATTCCAAGAATCATCGTTTGGAAATCTGGGAAACTGATTTAATATCGTTTGAAGTCCATTTCATTTGCTCAATAAGTGTTGCATACAATGAAGTCATAATCATAACAACCATAACATTGAGCAGTATTCGCGACTGGAACCTACAAAGTACCGTGGAAGGGCATATTTATGTTATCCAAATTATGAAATCTACATCTTTCAGCGGAAAGGTTTAATAATGCAACTTTCTACCCCAATGACCTTAAAAGAAATTATCTGATTGGCAAGAATGTAACTTCTGTTTTTTAGTGGAAGTCTGTCTGAAATGTAACTGAATTTTTCTCTCTCTATAAAAAATTAACTTAATCGGTTAAATATCTTCCATTCTGTTCAATGAGCTGTTGCTAGCTTTCTGGTAACTTCATGTTTCCGCGCTAATAGAACTTTCCACGCTTTCGTTCTTTATCAGCAAAAATCTCAACCAAGTGCGATTTGAGGTCATCGTTATTATTGAAATTTTTACCATTTAAAAGTTTTGTAAATTTCGAAAGCGCATAATCAAATAATGCTATCGGTCGGGTCTATATAGAAGGATGCGACGTCACTCCTGAACAAAGCTCCAACAATTATATCTGATTGCTAAAGATGTGTGAGGTTTCTCAATGTCGTGGTGGAACACGATTCCTTTGCGATTTGCCAGTTCTGCCCTTTTCTCTTTGATCACTTCTTCCACTTTCGTAAGTTGTTAGCAGTAAATATCTGAGTTGATCGTTGAGTTTCCTGGAAGCAGATAAAAATATACACATTTATAATCCCACCAAACTGACAGAATGATCTTTTATTGATGAAATGCAACTTTCGATATGATTTGCTCTGATTCATCGTGTTTGGACCATGATCTCCTTCGACTGTTATTGTAGACGATCCATTGTTAATCACCGGTGATGATTCGTTTCAAAAACGGGTCGATTGAATCAAGTTTGAAATGCGTATCACAAATACTCTTTGGGTTAACTGAATTTCTTTCAATTCATGCAGAGCCCAAATATCAAGCTTCTTAACGAGGCCAAGACATCTTGTGTGATTTCTTACTTGTTAAGCGTGATACATTTTTAAATCTCTTTCACAATTATATGACGATTCAGTTATGGCTTTAATTTTGTCAATTTCAGAAGGTCGGATAGAGCGTTGGTCATCTTTCAGTGAAAAATCTCCAGAATGAAATTTTTTAAAACAATTTTGACTCATGCGTTCTCTTAAGCAATCGACACTATAAACTTCACATGCCTCTTTGTGAGCCTCGTGTGCTTTCCTGCCTTCATGAAAATAAAGTAAAACATGTCTAAAATGTTATTTTTTGCACACTATGTTAGATCTTGACTATAAACAAATAGTTGTACACAAAGGTTATTTGTATAGCAACCTAAAAATGTCAGCTGCGAAATTCCAAAAGAAAAAAAAATTGTAACCTTGAAAGAAGAATTGCGTGACAAACGTTACGCTATTTGTGAAGTAACCAAAATTACTCTTGCCAACTCAGTACTTTGACATTCTTCTGTAATTCCAGCATGAGAGATTCTAGGATGACAGTCAGTCAAGTGGTTGTACTTATGCCGATATCTAATAATTGTTGAACCATTCATTAAGATGAATACCAGTGTACATTCTATGGTCATAGATTTAAGATTTGACTAGAAGAATCCTGGTGGTGGCACATCATCCACCACCTTTTTTAGTTCAGGCGCCACTGTTTTTCGAAGCAAGAGATATGAAAAATGTGCAATGCCCTCGCCAGGACTCGAAGGTGGACCTCTCGAATACACACCGAGTGTATTACTGTTACACCGCGAAGATATGCTGGAAGAAGAGGGAAAACACTATAAGATTTTAAAGTAAAAGAAGTGACAATCTTGACCACCTCACAAAGTAAATCAAACAAGCAAATGCAAATATTACATAAGGCATTTTTGCTACAGATGATTAGAAAATTAATATAGCTCTACTATATTTAACGAGTACATTTTGAAACTTAATTTTTTCTCAATCATTTTGATTGACTGAAATAAATAAAAGCATTTTGATTTATTTCACATCATGAAATTGCATCTTTTATTCTGAGACCTTGTATACTTTATTTTGTAACTGCACAATCTTGTTAAATCTTGATTTCGTTAGAGTAATTAAGTATTTGAAATTCAGGGTAGGAAATCCAGTTTTCTGGATTTTTTTAAGACGTTAAACACCATGCCGCTCACTAGTTGCTGACACGATGCTTTCTGTTTAGAAGTCAAGTATATCTTCAGTATAGGCCCTGTCAGCCATTATAAATATATCTATAATTATATACAGGGTGATTCAGAATTCATCAATATTTGGTGGGGAGGTAGGAAATAAGAAAAGGAGATTTCACGTAGGAAAGTATGGGCGCAGGAATTCACATATAAAAGTATGGGCATAGGAACTTCCATACATAAGCACAGCTATTTGACGTGTGCAGCCAGTCGTCATTCAACTAGGTGACTTTGCAGAAGTAACATAAACCGGTATACGTGGAATGAACTTGCAGATATGCATGTAAATGCCAGGCATATTCCAGAAGGTCCGGTTGTCCATGCAACGCCGTTGTAAGTCATGCATTCTAGCACATGGTCAGCAGCTCGAGCACCTCTTGTAAGTCTGTAAAACCGATGCAAAGAAATGTTATATGTAAGATAATGTTTTTTTCCTTACTACTTCCTTCTTATGTATTCTTTCCATCACTGAACTATGGCCATTTTGCCCTACTACAAGGCATATGCGCCCATGCATTCCTATGTGAAATCTCCTTCTTTTCCTATTCCCTACCTCCCCACCAAATATTGATGATGAATTCTGAATCCCCCTGTATATGTAAGATACTCGTATAAGAAAATAAGATAGCTGCATTAAAAATAATTGGCGACCTCAAAATTAACAATTCTAGATTTGGTGCTCTTCCCCTAAATTCATCTGTTCTCTCAAATTCGAGATCCTTACATGATTATATAACAGCCTCAAATTAACCAATCATAGCTTGTCTCTACAATTACATCAGACTTGCTATAAATACAGCTGTCGAATTTTGCTTGTCAAATGTCTATGGTGATTTGTGGAAATTTAGTTTTTCTGGTTTCATCTGTATGCCTTAACCACCATGATGGATATCGAAAGCTGTTAAAGCATTGGAGCAGAGCATTATATATATGCATAAAATTTAAAAAATTATACTTTTCTATCAAACTTATCTTCTGCCAAATTCTGCACAGTTATCCGTCCTATAGCATATCCGTGAACTCGGACACACGCGGGCTGAATGGAAAAGAAAACGAAACAAGCTTAGTAGGCGTAGCAATAGTTCGTACCATTATTTCTTGTTATACTGGTATTTAATTAAGAGTTTAACTACAATAAATGACAGCAAGTATTCGATTGCAATAAAAAATGAACTGCTACTATAGCAACGGATTAAAGAACAAACTTTAAATTTGTATGGCAATTCCTGTAACGTGAAGTAAATCTTTGCCATAATAAACAAGCTATTATAATAAACAAATTGAATAAATATGAAACAACGTTTTTACTCATTTAATTTTAGAACTTCAGTAATATCCGGTTTCACTTTTTTTATTTTTTGATTAAAATCATCTCTTCTAATCATTTCCTGCGTTTCAGGTATTTCGGTGTGTTTCGTAATTCGAATTTCAAACAGGAAAAATGTGCATCACAGTTGCGAAACGTCTATCCATTTATTTCAAAATTCGGTTTGTTGTTCGATGTGTGTCATGTAACATTTTCAAAAAATGGAGACGAGCCTACATTTATCAGTCTTAATTCATGACTGAATTGTCAAAAGTCGTAAATTGCTAGAAACTGTTGCACAATTGCTTTTACTTTGGTTCGAAAGATAGTACCGTATTTTCTCGCCACGTTTTTCAGTTTAGGATTTTAGCACCAGGTTCTGAAAATTTTAAAAATGTTCGTGTAATGTTACCTTTCCTCAAATCCGTTTAGAAAACGAGATCCCATTTTAAAAATGGGTTCGCCCTCGTAGGAATTGTTTTCGTGTTACTAACAGAAACGAATTCTCGCGAACTACGTAAAAAGCCCACGCTGATCTTCTAACTGTTGAACTGTATTCGAGCTTAATACTAGAACAGTGATGGCAAATCCAAACTAATATTCGTTCTACGATTTCGGTAAGTCAGCTGCGAATTTACCTTCTCTATTTATTTATGGCTGATTTAAGGCTAAGGAGTGGCAGACACATTGATAACGGACGAGATTCAAGTTACAGCGAAGTACAAATGATGACATCTTATTAGATATTGTTAGCCCAAAGGACGTTAACCCGGATGGGTTATTAATTTCGTTTTGGCATTTTGCATTGATTCATTTTCCAAACTGCTCCCACCAACTATTACAGCCCTGTATTATATTTAAAGAAATAATATAGTGAAGAATCTATATAAAGGTATATATGTTTCTCGCATTGTGATAAAACAGCGGTACCTAGAGCCATCCAGTTTTGAATGACGTAATCCTACTGCGAACATGGGCATCTGAAAGCCCAAATTTGGAATTTGTATTATTATCTGTTTCATCAGTTGTCAGACATTAAAGAATTTTTCATTAAGAAACTCAACGATTTCAAAACGAGGAATGGCAACACTATACGGAAAAAATTTTATCTTCAGCATATTTTCAGCAGCTGTTGAACTGAATTTTATGGTTTAAGTGCGAAAAACATGATATTCAATAAATAAAGGTGACACACAAAACATTAAAAAAAAACGCCCCTTTGAGCGTAATGTAAAATCTGAAAGCTCTCAGACTTTTTTATTACGAATTTTGTATATATGTATATAATTTTAGCGAAATTGTAGTATTTTTGTACAATGTAACATGAAATGATTGGATGAGACTAAGTTTTTTAGGAAAAATAAGATTACAGGAACAACTATATTTAACGTTGAGGTAACTGGCACTCTCGCTAAACTTGGTGAGATATCGCGAAGCTGGCGATGGCTTTGGCGACATTTTGGTCCGGTCTTTCTATAACTGTAACTGGTATCGTGATTTAATAAATGTAATTGATCCTTATATGTAACTGTAACCGTATCCAACTATCATAGGCCTTCCAGTAATTTCAAGAAGGTACTAGAAATATCTTTTGCCGGAGGAAATCTATGTCAGACTCGAGAAAGAGCATCAGGTTCTCAGTCGTTAAATTCAGCGTTGACTACGGAGTATTGAGATATATCCACTTGAACTTTGCCTTTTAGTTGCACTTTGCATTAAGCTGTGTTTAACGTTCTTACTTTAAAGTGTAACTACTCTATATTCTATGATACTAAGAAAAGTTGTATTAGTATTTTTGTGGGAAGTTCCAGAACTGTAAAGTGTTTCTTTTGGTGAAATATTTTATGTTATCATCCGTTTTGTGTGCATTCAATCAATTGCGAAACTGTCCGCACGCAACAATATTGTAATGTTAATATTGCTATGTACTATCATTGGAATATACTAGGTTTCTTTTAAAGAAATAATATTGTGACAGTTCCCTGTAGTTTATTCATGACTACTTTTCATTTGTTATGCTCTTAATGCAAGCAGATGCAATTTGCTTAATGTTTCTTTCTCGGACACATAATTTTCCCTTTCGGACTACAAAATCAGCGAGAAATGTGCGAGGAAATATGGTATATATTATTATCAGTGGGATTTTTTAAAGATGTTTTTTCCTTAATGGCTTATAAAATTTGCTTGTGAAGAGAATTTAAAAAAGCCCTAATAAATGATCCGTTGCATGGAAGTGTTTAAAATATGACTAATTTAAATTTGATTTACTGCAACAGAATTTACCTTTTGTATGTATTTGACGTAAAGTACCAATGAACAGGACAGGAAGAAGTCAGCAGGACACTAGAATCACCAGTGAATCTGCAAGTATAATTCTCACCGCGCTAACTGTACAGTCCCGATTATGATACAGAATATACCAGGGAAGGAGACGGATCTGAGGATCTCTCCGATTCCTTATTCTTTCTGGAAAGGACTTAAGATTAGTCATTACTTTTAAGTACCCTCACGCCTCACAGACACTACACACATACAGACATCTAAGAATTTTCCGAGATTCGAATCCTAGCCCAGTGATACAGCAGTCAGTTTCGCTAGCCATTGTGTGGATCAGAGCGACACCATTCAAAAGTACAGGTAACAGTGAGCGGGGCACCATAGAATCGAACAGCACCCTAACCATTTAGAATTTGGTCGCCTTCGAGCTTTGCTGTTTGATTCCAAATTTCTAATTACTAATATGGCCTCGGCTTTGCACCAATCAGACAGGTGACAGGTGAGAGCAGATCTGTACACCTGGACGGCTTACATAGACTAATCGGATATCTTCCGGATCCCGCAACTATCTGAAGCTACACTCCGAAAACAATCCAAGGGCAAAGTGCATGGCCATACAAGGGCAAAATATAGATTTTTCTGCATGCGGAATTAAACATTTTCCTGGCTACATTGCATGTTAACACACTGCTACACATACTCTCTACACTATACATTGCGTTGATCATTGCACTATACTTAAGGCACATTTACAACTCATTGCTACACTTGATACACTATATATATTCTTTGCAACGTATTACGCTGAGTATTATTATTGACAGTTCAACATAGATTCTGAACAATGTAATTGATTAAATAAGACATAACTTGATTATATAGTACATAACTTATTTATTTAAGCCTGTCTTATATAACTAACTTGATACAACAGATAAATTAGGAGCTCTTAAATAAAGAGCAAAATTGCACATTACAAGCAAATTACACATTTGCACACAGAAATACACATTGTTTACTTTGTGCTGTACTTATAATATACAAAATATACAAATTTAAGAACACAGTACAGCCCATATTACTTTTGATTAAATAACATTATGTTAAAAGTTTACTGTAGCATGAATTTTGATGTATTATTAAAACATACCAAAAGTAACTTTAATTAAACATTTTACTGGTTACATTGCACGTTAACACCTGCTATATATAAAATACTCAATACATTAAAAATGTATAATACATATTACATTGAACATTACTCTTGATTAAATAACATAGGCACTGGTAGTAACTCTGTTATATACAACTTAATTCTTAATACAAAGGGCTTTAAAAAACTGTTAAACATACACATTGAGGGGGAAAAATTACAGAATGCAAAAACATGCAATAATTACTTATTGCTTTGAATATCACATGCAAAGTATAGGTGTCTTGTTTGACAACTCACAGCATTTTATACATGAAGTATAATATATTCCATGCAAAGGAATATTCATAATTGCTTTGCTCAGTATCTTTCATCCGGTTAACTCTACATGTGCTAGATACATTAAATACTGTATTTGCCATGCACTATACATTTCATAATATATACGTTAACATACTGCTATAGTATATAAATCACTCAATACACTAAAATTTACAGAATGCAATAATATTTACATACATATAACTACTATAATAATTACTACTATAATATTTACATTCTGTGATACTGAATGCATTAAGTTGTACTACAGTTATAGTTACTATGCTTCCTCCGCCTCAAAGCATAACTCTGCATGCTACGGGTACTGACTCAAGATGGGCTTCTTGCAGAAGCCATTGGAAACCAGTGTACATTGATGCTCTGAATCTCTGCGAGATTGAAGTCTCTTATTGTGGACTGCATAATTCTAGTCCTAGTGCTTCAAGTTTGTTCATAATGCTTTTGAGCTTCTCGAGATAGGCCGGCTGTTTAATGAAGAAGCGCTTATACGCAATTTTAGTATCATGAAGCCTGATGTGCCATTCCGTTCTGACTGCATGGGTATTTTCCTAGTTTTCACCATGTGTAACCATGTGCAAATATATACTAGTTTTCCTTGGAAAGTCATCCACGAAGACACCTTCTTAAGTAGATAGCACTCGTGTGCTTTGCGTAACCAAAGGAAATCAACCCTCCTTACTTGCCAGGGATGGGCAAACGTTTTCGGTCGCAGGCAAAAAAAAAAAAAAAAAAAAAAAAAAAAAATTTACGAGCCAAGATAAATTTTTCTAAAATTTTAAAAACAGTATACAAATATTGCAATTTAAATATGTTAATGAGATGAAAGAAACTGCGATTTCATTTTTGAAAGTGCCTTATACTGAGGTTCGAAGTGAGATGTACTGATTCTAAGGAACGAGGCTAAATGCTCATCTGCCAGTCTACTTCCGAAATAATTCTTTCTAAGGTTCATAGTTGAAAAATCTTGTTCATATATATAAGATGAAGCAAACATAGCAGTGATTTTCTAGACATGAGATAATAAATTTGGAAAACTTACTTTCGATAATGATTTGTAAACCTCTAACTTTATCATATTTAGAAACAATTGCTGAAGATGATTGTTAGATATCAACTCAATTAATTCAAGCTGCAAATTTGACCTCACTGCTTCACAATTTATGTTGAGAGGCGTGGTAAAAATATCCAATTCTGTTTGAATGGCACTGAAATCTTGAAATGTGAAATGACGGTAAATGACATATTCTTTGAAGACTGCTACAGCTTCATTGCAGATGAGACACACTGGTTTATCTTTTACAACTGTAAAAAATATTTTTGGTCCATTCATCACTAAAGAACGGCACTCTGAATCAACTTTACGTTTTTTAGTAGCCATTTTGATGTTGAAATATTTTACGATTAACCCAAACAAGCACTAGCTACGTTATACTTTTAATAATTGCACCACTATTCACAATGATGCTATATGGCCGCAATCTTTCCATATACAATTAATACTATTGGAACCCGCACTAAAAAACAAAAAGACCCTGGCTGGAGTTTAAAATGCGCAGTCTGCCACATGTGTGGTCTAATTCACCTATACTGGACTTCCATATGTCTGCTCCCCTAGAAAGAAATAACGCTTGTTGGCGCCAATCTACAGCTTATAACTAATAAAAAACTTCCGCTAAACATTTTACCAATTGAAAGCTGTCTGTGCTTGCTATTTCCGTCGATTTATGTTTTGTAGAACAAAAATAGAGAAAATAAAAAAGATCATCAGCCCATTGAAAAAAAAGGAAGAAAAAAAATAATATTTAAACAAAGTAGAAAAGGAGATAGATATATAATATATAAATATATATTTCTTTTAATTTGGCCTCGACCGGCAAATTAAAATTATATCCGCGGGCGGGTAGAACCTTCTGGCGGGCCACAGTTTGCCCATCACTGGCCTATGCAGTCAATACGTTCTTCAACATCTGATCACTGGAAGAACTGTTTGTGTTTAGCCGTCATATCAGCTCAGCAGTTAGGGCGCTTGGTTATCCTTAGAAAGTTGATCATACAAGCGTCACTCTTTTTTTTTTTTTTTTTTCAAAATCCACGAGTACTCACTCTACAGGAGACATTATACCTCGCCATGTGATCATACAATGGTCTCGCCGCGCATTTTTACATTATTCAGTTTTGATGAGGATTTCGAATTCGCATTGTTTATCAGTCCAAAGGGACTTCGGCGCTCAAGGGACTAAAGTTTTCGTTTTGCGATTTTGCGTCGAATCACTCTGAATTGCCATTTCAGTTTTCAAACTGATGCCACCAAATACCAGCGCCTTGTATTATATTTAAAGAAATTAAATAATGAAGAATCTGCATAATTGTATGTTTCTCGCATTGTGATAAAACAACGGTACCTAGAGCCATCCATTTTTGAATGACGTAATCCTACTGCGAATATGGGCATGGGGAAGCCAAAATTTGGAAATTTTTTTATTATCGATTCCATATTTTTTAAATCTTTAACAAATTTTTGATTAACAAACTCAAGGATTTTACAGCGAGCAATGGCAACATTGCACAGAAGAAACATTTTTATCTCCAGCGCGTGAGACTGTGTATCGGAAATTCTAAGGATATGCTCAATTTAAAATTATTTCGTGATATAGCTCTTGAACAAATTTTATGGTTTAAGTGCGAAGAACATGGTATTTAATAAATAGAGGTAACACACAAAATGTTTAAAAATCTCCTTTGGATGTAATTTAGAATCTGAAGCCTTTCAGATTTTTTTAAACATATTCATTCCTTTTTTTGTATGACATTAAAACAACCTTTAATTACTCATTGAGGCATATTAACAATTTTTAATTTACCAAGTAATGAGGTGGATGCCATATAATGTTTTTCAAGGAAAAGGATTCTTACCCGACAAACGAGTGAGCAAAAATAATCACAACATGAATCTTTACGTTAATGATAAAACCATTTGCACGTGGAATGTTAAAAATCGCAAAAAGAAGAGTCTCTGTGGTGGGAATTGGTTCAGCGGTTTCATAATATCGTTCGTTACTGCTATTAGGTTTATGCATTCTTAGGCAAAGAAGATGACGTTCATGAAATGGTGTAACAAATAACCTTAATATTTGTCAAAGTGCTGCAATTGACTGGATTAATTATTTAATTTGTCAAAGTGCTGCAATTGACTAGATAATTATAAACATTTACATGCGATAAAATGATAATAAAGAAAAAAAATCTGAAATTCTTTATTAAATATCACGTTCTTCGCACTTAAACCATAAATAATATCGCAAAATAGTTCAGCAGCAATATCGCAAAATAGTTTTTAAATTAGCATATCTTTAGAATTTTCAATAAAGAGGCTCACGCGCTGGAGATAAAAATGTTTTTTCTGCACAACGTTGCCATTGCTTTAAAATCGTTGAGTTTGTTAATCACAAATTCGTTAGTTTTACAAAATAGGAAATCGGTAATAAAACAGATTCCAAATTGCAAATTTGGTCTTCCACATGCCCATATTCGTTGGAGGATTACGTCATTCAAAATTATATGGCTCCGTTGTTTTATCACAATGCGAGAAATATACATACATTTATGCAGATTTTTCATTATTTAATTTCTTCAAATATAATGCAAGACTCTAACAATTTGTGGCAACAGCTTGAAAAGTGAACTGACATTGATAGGAATCCGACGCAAAATGCCAAAACGAAAGTAATAGTCCTTCACTCAAATCCCTTTGGACTAATTAGGATAAGGATTCTTAAAAATATTTTTAGGACAACAGCTTGTGAGAATTATTTTTTATTATTATATATTGTGTTGTTTTTTTTACATTCGCGCATTAAGACAGGTGGAACCTAATGAGAAAAGTTAATTTCAAATCACTTTCCAATATTTCATTTATAATTTTGAAAGTGGATCCTTTGAGAAAAGTTTAGTTATTTTTAAATTTCCTTCACACTATGCTTGATTCAAGAGCACTGATGGCAGTTTGTTTACGTTAGGCTGCAGGTGAGTGGAAATACCAGTCTTCTATTTACTCACTCTTACGTATTTTCTTTCTTTCTTTTTTTTTTTTTTTTTCTTTTTACTTTCTTTATTTATTTTGTCTTTTTAGCTTTATTAAGCATTTTTTCCTCGCATTTATGGCATATAAAACTCAACAGCAAAATTACAAAAATTTTAAAAGCAGCATGGCAGTATACTTTAGAATTCCCGATGCAACGTTTAGCACTGGCATACGTTTTTTTTTTTTTTTTTTTTTTTTTTTGTCTCTTCTCAGTTCATCATATCTATGTTCAGTTTTCTTACTAAGATGGCTTCAAAAACATTTTTCTTTTTATTATTAACGTTTGCGTGTTTACTTTTTTTTATTAAATATCATGTTCTTCCCATTTTAACCATAAAATTCAGTTCAACAGCAATATCACAAAATACAGTGGGTCCCAAAAGTGTTCGTACACTTATGATTTTTATTGAAATAGGACTCTATCCATTAATTAAAAGTAAATTTTCTGCATGAGATTTTAATAATAAGATCTATAATCTATTCGTAACAAAATATGAAATATTTTTAAAATATAGCGAAACTTTATTTTTAAGAAATTAATAATAAAAAAATGACAAACATTTTATCTCACAAAAGTCTTCGTACACTTCAAAAAAAATCGGGTGGCCATAATTAAACCGACAGTGCTCACAGTGTTCTGTAGCGCGATCTATTTGCGAGAATGACGCCACATTTTGTAGGAAGATTAAACATGACGGGGGACGAAGGATTCCGCGAAAAAACAAATTAGTTCCAAAAGTCACCGCTAGGGGAATATTTGGCTCTGTGTAATAGAAAATAGAGTGTGAACAAATGCAAATTAATACAGAATAAAATTACCTTTTTTATGCACATTTTCTGATTTAGTTCAAGTGAAATATGGCAACACTTTTAAAAAAGCGATTTTAAAAAGCGATAAAAGACAATGCCTGGGGGAAATCATTTTCATGCAAGATGGAACCCCTCCACACGTTGCTGTACGGGTGCAACAGATGCTACGACAGAAATTCACAACAGAAAGAGTCATTAGCCGCTACTTTCCAACTGCATGGCCACCTCGGTCGCCTGATCTTTACCCATGCGACTTCTGGCTCTGGTGTTTTCTTAAGTCCAAGGTCTATCAAGGAGTGGTTCAGGACCTGGCAACGTTGTTGAAGGATAACATATCACGGTCTGTACGGGAGATTCCTGCAGACATGTTACGTACTTTCTGCTGTTGTGCATACTGTGCACAGAATGCAATATGTAGTCCACAACCACGGCAGCCACATTGAACCTCATTTGAATGCAAAATAAAAGGTAATTTCCGTATTGATTTGCATTTGTTAACACTCTATTTTCTATTACACAGCGCCAAATATTCCCCTAGCGGTGACTTTTGGAACTAATTTGTTTTTTCGCGGAATCCTTCGTCCCCCGTCTTGTTTAATCTTCCTACAAAATGTGGCGTCATTCTCGCAAATAGATCGCGCTACAGAACACTGTGAGCACTGTCAGTTTAATTATGGCCACCTGTTATTAGTAAATATTTTCCTTTTTCGTTAAATTTAGTAGGATATCCTTTAGCACCCACAACAGCTTTTAAACGTCTGGGAATATATTTTACTCTACAAACTACTCTTCATTACTACTATCTCTTTTCGTCGTATATTATATTCAAAATTCCGCACGTATTTTAAAGAGTTATGTCATATATTACGTTTAAAATTTTTGTATTACATTCAAAATTCTGTACGTTTATAATTATGCTATTTTATACATTATGCTTATCACGTAGTGGGGAGACGGCGCTAAACCAATTAACCAAATGGTAAAGGCGTGGTGCCCGTCTTCCCCGTTCCTAAATCCTAAATCCTAATATATTTTACTAGTTTTTTTTTTTTTTTTTTTTTTTTAATGTAATTTCTGTATCAGTGTTCATCCATTCTTCCATCATGACTGTTTTGAGTTCGCTTTTCGTTTTGATGTGTTTTCGTACTTTAACCTCAAGTTCTTTCCAAATGTGTTCTATGGGGTTTAAATCTGGCGACTGAGGTGGTGTTTTAAAAACCTGTGGACAATTATAGAGACACCACAGGAGAACGTTGGGAGCCGTATGCTTGGGATCGTTATCATGATTAAAAATAAAGTTGTTTCCAATACCAAAATTTTGGGTTGATAATTTTAAATTGTCTCTTAAAATATTTAAATAAAGAGAATGATTCATTATGCAATCAATAAATACCAAATTACCTAGTCCTGATGCTGCCATGCACCCCCACACAAGAACACTTCCACCGTCATGCATAACTGTCCCAACTAAGTTTCTTAGAATGAAAAGTTCCTCATTTTTTCTTCTCCATACAGTTATTCGACCATCGGAACCAAAAATGCTAAATTTGCTTTCGTCAGCAAATAGGACATTATTCCAGTACGTTTCGAGTGTATTTATCATTGATTTTGCGACTGAAAGCCTAAGCTTTCTGTTTTTCTCACTAACAAAAAACTTTTTACGGGCAGAACGCCCAAGTAATCCAGCTTCTCTGAGAACTAACTCATCGAACAGTTTCAGGTGAAATTGAAGTAAAAAACTTTGCATTAAATTCTGCAGAAACTTTTGTAGCTCTCAAACGTGGGTTTTTCACATATTTTCTAATAATAAATCTCTCATCACGTTTAGTTAACTTTCTCAATCGACCTTTTCTTACCTTGTTTTCAATCCGATTTTCTTCTTTAAAGCGTTTTATCACATACTGCACTGTAGAATGGGATAAATAAACTAATTTAGCGATATTTCGAATTGATTTACCACTACTATGGTGAAAAAGTATCAGTTTTCGAATGCTGTTAATTTCTTTACCACTGTGACCCATTTTTCAATAATAAATAGAATATTATGAAGTAAAATAAATTAAAGCAAACGATTTTTTTAATGCCACCACAATGCAAAAATTAAAAGCGGCAAATGATAATTCTAATTTTGATTTTATCCAAAAATATTGCAGTGTACAAAGACTTTTGTGAGATAAAATGTTTGTCGTTTTTTGACTATTAATTTCCTAAAAATAAAGATTCTCCATATTTTAAAAATACCTTGTGTAATTTTGTTACGAATAGATTATAGGTCTTATTATTAAAATCTCATTCAGAAAATTTACTTTTAATTAATAGATAGAACCATAATTCAATGCAAATCATAAGTGTACGAACACTTTTGGGAGCCACTGTATTTAAACAGAGTATATTTTTAGAATTTCCGATAGTCTCGAGCGCTGGATATGTGTTTTTTTTTTTTTTTTTTTTTTTTCTCCGTACAGTGCTGCCATTGCTCGATTTGAAATCATTGAGTTTGTTAATCAAAAATTCATTAAACTTTTACAAAATATGAAATAGACAATAAAATGAATTCCAAATTCGAGCTTCCAGGTGTTCGGGTGGAGGACTATGTTATTTGGAATTTGATGACACTGAGTAACGTTGTTTTTTCACAGTGCGAGAAACACATATACATTCCCGTAGATTTTTCACTATTTAGTTTCTTTAAATATAATACAGGGAGATAATATTTGTTGGCAACAATGTGAAAGTGATACAGCCGTTTATAGTGATTCGAAGCCAAATGCCGTTTCGAGACTAAAGACATTCTGGGCTAATAAAAATAATTGCCTTAAATTTCAATTTATTTACACATTTTCAGGTAACACTGTCATAATGTAAATGGCAGTTCTCGAAAACAATCAGTAATAGCAAGAATCTGTTTGCATTCTTCATAGCACACGAATAACTTAAATAATAAATAAATTTAGTTATTCAGTAACGAGTCGCTGTTGAGTATAATCGATTCTCATGTATGACGCAATTTCATTTTAAAGTGCTACAGACAATCAAATATCTATATGCAATTTTAAGAAAAGGCTTCGCAGATCATCTTCGTAGAAGAATGTAAGTATTTGCAAAATAACTGTAGGTTTCACAAAAGAAAAAAATAAAGTTATGAAAGTTTTAAAATAAACAGCTTTGTTTACTTTGATATGGTACATTTCAGATGTAAAAGAGAACTGAGGAAAATGCTAATGAAATTTCCCATTCACTGAAAATTTTAATTCATATCGAATGTCAAAAGATTCTGGGAAAAACGTATATAAACAGTCCTGTCATAAATTTTCTTCATTTGGAAATCGAACGAGCATTTTTTGTCTAAAATAAATAAATTTTCCGCTTCAGAAAGATTAATTACACACATTCAAGGCCGTGGTGCTTACCCAATAAAATGAAAAATTTTTTCCCAGCAAAAAAATAAGTTCCCGTTTTCAAACTTCCTATCTGTTTTCTGCTGTCAAATACTGTGATTGGCGTTTGCGGATCACGTGGCTGAAGTTGATCTTCTGAAGAAATCTGTCGCAGATTGGCCGGTCAGTCGAGTTTTGTTTTTAATGGCTCTAGAAGAGTTGGCAATGAGATGACAACTTCATAGAATTCTGCTCATGAAGAATACATTGCCATGTCCGTGTAAGCCTAATTTGTTTTTTATTTTGCTTAGTTTTTATCTTCAAAGACATATGCCACTGTTTTACATCGCAGAAACTTACGATGAGTATATTGTGTAATTTAAAATGATACCGTTATGCTTGCTTGTTAACAAAGTTTTTTTTATTACTTAATATAGCATCTAATTTAATCAGTAATGCAGCTGTATTTTTTTATATTTTTGGGGTCAATTTTGCAAACATGTTAAAACATTTTGCAATTAGAAATATTTCAAAATATTCTTTTCTCAAATTCCATTCGAATTGAAGCTAATTATTAGCTTGAATGGGAATGGTAGCTGAAATTATTATGTCTCTTTGTTCTATTTTCTGAAACAAACATTCGTAATCAATTCATACTTAATAAACCGGCTCAGAAATAGAACTTAAAATATGTGGTAAAATATGTGGTTTTGTCTTGTTTACGTGAGACTATTTGGTTTTAACCATTTGGAATTTAATTACAATAATTCTTTTTAATCTGTTTTATTCCCATTTTCAGAATATTTTTTTTAATTCAGTCTTTGAAATTGTAATAGATTGTAACGAATCTATTTGTTTTAAAGAAAATAAACTATCTTGCAAAGTTAACATTGTAAAATGAGTACTAGAATATCAGTGATTTATGAATGCTTTTAATGCTTTTATAATTTTATTCTTAAAGTTTGATATTAATTGCATTTAAATTAATTTGCTCTATTTCTCTATATTTACATATAATTTTGCTTAATTATATAAATAAAATGTCTCAAATCTAAACGGGGGAAATGTTTTGGTAACGCAGTACACTTTTTGCAATCACGGTAATAAAGCATTTTCTGGGTTTGATCCTAGTATACGGTAAACACGGGATCTGGCGACTTTTGGCGGCATTATGATGGGCAGTAAACACGACATTTTGGTGTTGGGGATAATTTCCAAAGTCGCGCCAAGGCAGTACCGTGTACTAGGATTTTACCTATTTCTAATTATTTAAGCCTCTTTAATAGGGTCACTTAATGCATCGATCAATAGTGACAGCAAGGTAAATTCAATTAATGTTTAGTAATTTTGTGCTATCTTTCCAAGTTTTCTTATCTGGAACAAATTTTAAATTAGAATCTAAAATTTTTAAAACAAACGAAATGAAAATTTTATACCGGATCTCAAGCACATCCATGTACATCAGAAATCAAAAGAAGAACGCTATTGTTGAAGTACACGATGTTACGAATGTTCTTTTTAATTAATTACATTACGTGAACATAAGGAACGTCATTTTAGAGTGTTAATTGAACGTTAGGAACAATTTTATGAATTATACAGATAACAATAATGTTAATATTTAAATTTCTGTGTATTCGAAATTAGTTAAAGGCTCGTCAGCGGTCGGCCAAGTCGCTGAATCCTGGTAGGTTGACTTGGGTTAGCGAATTACCAGACTGTCTGCATAGGCATTTTTGTAATTTACCTCATGTGTAACGTGGATACGAGTCAGTTTTCCTTAAAACGTCATCTACGAAGACATCCATTCCCTTAGGTAGATAGCTATCGTGCGCTATTTTTAACAAAACGAGTCAAATTAGTTATAATGGGACGTTAGATATTCAAAAAGCAAATCTCTTAATCATTGTTTTTAGTTCTTCGAAAAGTCTTTTTTTTTTTTTTTTTTTTCCCTTGATACGTTCTACATTCGCCAAAATCGATCAGCCTTGGGTAGGGATTTTTAATTGTTTCGTTTTCAAAAGTTTTATTTCATAATTTTTGGTTTCTTTGAATTTTTATTTGCTTGATAGGTGGCGCTACTATTGTTTCTTCCCTTCATTTTTTTTTTGTGTCTCAAGTGCCATATTTCTGGTCAACAGCGCAGAATATTTTTTGATGTTTGAAGAAGATGTACCCTTTCCCAGCCTCCCTCGAAATGGATTACACATCTGTGGACCCCGTGTTAGTTCAAAGGTTGAATTTTATTGCATTTTGAATCTCGTATTAGTGCGTTTTACTTCCACGAGTTAAACGTACAATGCCTTTACGTATCTTAGTTCTTTACATTCATAAAATATATACCGTTATAATTTCACAGATAAATGAGGGATCTTTTGCCGCCTGAACTGGCAGTCGTTTTTAGAATTTTCCAATTTTCTAGGCTGTTTGAATGATTAATCTTGTAATGCAATGATAAGGGACAGTGATTTGAGGCGGAGTATTGAAAATGCCTCTTCCAAGGAAGGCATTGTTACAAATGATCAAAGGCAATGGCTTGTATATAATCATACTCGTATGTGATCAGCCCTCATTACAGCCGTCACTCGAACCCGTGATGAACAACTAGTGTTTAGTTTTCTACTAGCTTTAATCTTTTCACTACACTGTAAGGTATTTCTTGCATGTAACTTGTTAGCGCTAATATCAGATGCGACTGTTGGCAACTGGCGGTCCGGAAAAAAAAAAAAAAAAAAAATTTGGAAATTGGCTTTTAACTCGAAAAATGAATTGATACTTTGTAAGGTAAGTTTATTTTATCTCTAATACTTTTCTGTATCTTTTGTTCTTCCGTCAGTCGTCAGAATGAGTTAAATAGTGAGCGAATTTGTAATCCAGAAGAGTATTGTGACAATCAGCCACTAAAAGTACTTAGCCTGAGTTGTCTGTTTAGCCGAATTCTGTATTTGATGAGTGTGTGTATTTAATTATAGCAAAGCACACTAGGGTTATCTGCCTAAGGGGAGAGATGCCTTCGTGGAGGACTTTCTAAGGGAAACTGGCTCGTATACACGTTACACATGGGGAAAACGACGAAAACACCTATGCAGCCAGCCCGTTCGCGGGATTCGAACCTCGGACTGAACTACCAGTGTTCAGCGACTTTACCGCTCGGCCGCTGGTGGGCTATTTGATGAGTGATTTTTGTATTTGTTAGCGCACACCCCATTTTAACTGGAGCCAAATTATTCACGCAGTTAACTCCCGACTGATGGGGCGGTTTAACCGAGTTCTGTTTAAAAAAAATGTTCATTTTGTTTCATTGCGAAACGCCGGAAAAATCACTAGTACAAACCATCAGCGTAAATATATTGCCCTCGGGTTATTCAAAAAGATAAAAGTTTGGACGAAAATAGCGGTGGTAATAATTCTAAAGTATTGGCGAGAAATTATCCACCACAATGCGTAATTTAATGGTATTTATTCCGCAATTTATAAACATTATATAAAAAGAAAAAAAAAAACTTTCAAGTTGATATTTTCATGCAACTTGGACGCTTAGTTCTTAAACGAAATTTATTTTTTTGTTATTTACAATGTGTTGTGTTGCTGTCGAAGATTGTCTTTAATTTTGTAACCAAGTAAAAAAAAAATTACATTGCGCAAAAATATAGCTAAATTGTTAAAAATGTTTCGATTAATTTTATTGTGAGTTATTCCTCTTTCCTGCGACTTTTTAACTGCACTCGAATGAGTTGATTCGATTTCTCGGATGATATTTTGTTATCCTTCAGTTATTGTCCCTTGTATTACTCCTTTTCATAAGGAGTTGGCTGTAGTTAAAAATTAGCTTTTGTGTTCTATTTATTTAATTATTTCAGATACAGAAACTTTGCAATTGACGGTCGCTAGCATTTAATTTTTAGTTATACTAGAATGGGGTATTAACTCAACCCCTTGACATACAAATAAAATACACGTCGACGCTTCCGAATAATAGCATTTAATTTAGTTCAACTATGGACGCACATGTGCAAGCTTAGAAACAGAACGCTTTATTTTCAAATTTACATTCCCATATAACAATAATAATATACTGCGCCGCGTTGGCCGAAGACAGTTCTTGAGGTCACGGAGACGTCAAAGGCTACAATGGTACGTGAAATGAATGAAGTCTCCCGAACGTCATTTTATATCAAGGGGTTAATAAAACTTTTCGTTAAATTTTGCTTCTTGTCTGTGCTCTTAACCCTTTGACTACGAATTAAAAAAATCTGATGTGTACACCACATGACTTCCTTGTACGGAATATTAAATTATACGCATTTTTTCTTGCATTTCATTTAAACTTTTTGGATTGAATTAAATCTACTTCGCCGACAGCGCATAAACTAGAATAGAATAAATGCATTCTTTAATATTCACTCTAGTATTTGTTTACCATAGCGACACTCTGGCGCTAGATTCACTTAACAGTATTATATTTCGTTCATATTATAGCTCATAATGCACAAAATTTATATCATTTAAAGAATAGAATTATCTAATCTTTGCCACATGTTCTATTCAAATACTATAATAAAGCTAGAACGATGTATAAAAGAAATTAAGCAAACAAAACAAAAAAACAGTTTTTCACAGACGATTCGGTATTTCTCATTCAATTAATTCAGTTCTCACTTCGTGAGAAGACAAAAATACATAAAAACTCAATATCTATATTAAAAATTACGAAGTAAATCTTAAACACTTATTTCCTCGAAAAAATTCCAGAAAGGATTAAGCATGATTTAATTGGCAATAATAAATGAAGGCGTTATCTTTGTTGGTGCGAAGCTATGTTACTCTAGATTGGCAACAAATCCACTAGTCTGCTGTTTCAAATGTAAACAAACAATGGCCGCCATCAAGAAAAGGATTAGGCTTAGCGGCACTTAAACAACTTTAAAATTGTTGATAATTCTAAATATATTGCACGCAGATTTACTAAAGGCATAAAAACCTTAACCGAAAAATAAAAACCTTAACCGAAAAATAAAAACAACATAATTCAATCATTTTTAAAGCAAAAAAATGTACAATTTACAAACATGTAAGAGTAAAGAAACTGAGATTACTGAGCCGGGTAACAGAGTGGATATATATATAAATATATTTATATACGTTTGGTGAGGCCGATTGCAACCAAAATACGAGGTGCACATCTACATGTTATAGCAGTCCTATATACAAAATTTCAACGTTCTGAGGCTACTCGTTTTTGAGTTATGCGAGATACGTACGTACGTACGTACAGACGCCACGAAAATTCTCTTCAGAATTCATTTTAAAGCAATTTTATAATTTTTTGGAGGAAACGAGAGTTTCATTCTGTCCTTACGTACTGATATCACGCAAAAACATCGTTAAATTGCATTCGATAGCGGTAAAAATGGATATTTTCGTTGAAATATGCTGCCTGAAACTTTTCGCGATTACAATACTTCCTTTTTACTTCGTACAAGGAAGTAAAAATACACCATTTTCTATCCAAGTGAACAAAATATGTCATAAATAAGGTAAATTTAGGATCTGGGATTGTTTTTGAGAAACTGTTTTCAAGCCAAAGACTGGGACACATATGTCCCAGCCGTAGTAAATGGTGGGATACATTTGTTCCACACGCAGTGATCGACTTACGATAAACACACTTATAATTCTGTAAAAGTTTGTTATATGAGATAGATTTTTAAATCTTATGGTAGAGGATGAAGCATTCTTTCCTTAACCCAACATTACACATTGGGCAACTCGTATTTGTTCATTTCTCTATGTTCATTTGTGTGCAACGAGCAGAACGTCATCTTGATTTTTCAACTATTGGAAGATGATCACCAACATTCAAGAGATTATTAGCAATCTTCGGCCCAGCAATAATTTTTGAATTTTTAGTGGGACATATATGTCCCGATAGTATAGTCAGAGGGTTAAATTAAATTAGATGTCTATTTATCCCGAAGACGAAATTCATCTAAACAAAGATTAATCAAGTGAAAATGGATGGCTAAATTACTTTTAACTTTACAACTTATTACTTTAGACTAATATCCCAATTTAAGAATCGGCATTGATTTCATTAATTGAAAACGAAAGAAGTAAATGGGCAGCGATTAGCGAATTTCACCATGTCGCGCTCTAGTTATTTTCACCTTCCGTCGTACACTACAACTGCTACGATGTTTTGTCGCTAGAAAATGCAGACACGGCGTGCGTCACTGGGATCTCTTTCTCAAGTTTCACTTTTCCGCAGTTCGATTCAAGCTGAGTTTGTAAAACATAATACTTTTTCCCGTCACTGTGTTAAATGGTATGTATTTATTTTTCTACTTGCACTGTAAACGCATGATACCGAGCAAGTTCACATTCTATTTGATTTGATTTCATCCTAAAGAACATAAACTATGCTTTTATTTAATGTATACAGTGGCTCATATTTGTTTTTGGACATATGTTTCGATTAATCTGCAGAAACCATTTCCTAGTTTTTAAAGAAACAACTTCAAATTATTTACATACATATTGTTGCCTACTTATTTCAAGACTTGCTCGTTGCAAGAAAATATATTCGAAATGTTTTTAAATATTACAATGCGTTTGATTTAAAATTACCTCGAGAAATTTTGTAGTTGACGGTTACATTTTTGACTTTAAATGAAGATACATCATGAGAATTACCGTCTGCAATTTGAAAATAGTTTGTCAGCAAAATATTTTAGAAATGTCGAATGTGAACTGAACACGGCAGGATGTTACATAGTAACTAAAAGTTCTGTTATATATTTATGTATACAACATTTTGAAAATGGTTAAAAATAAAAGAAATATCGCAAAATAGTTGACTTAAAATGTTTAGCTGTCTTTGATGTTCAACCTAGTGTAACGGATACAAGGCTGAAACTGATTTAAAACCAAATTGCGCTTAAATTTGAATCGAAGATTTAATTTATGGAAAAGTAAGCAAAACTCAAGATTTAATGTTATAAACTTGCAGCTGAAGTAGAAGAAATATTTGTACTGTCGGCTAATTCTCAAACTACCAAACCAGTTTTCAGAGCATATAAATAAAATGGTTGAGCAAGAGAAAAGGAAGTAAGCCTGGGATTTGCAAAATCTTCGGTAGACAAAGATTTGTTAATGTTTGCAGACGGGTTGAAATCTAATATAGTTGGATAAAAGTGGATGACTCTGTTATTTTGAATATGACAAAGCACAGGAAGGCTATCTTCATGGTGGAGTTTTCTAAGGAAAACTGTCTGGTATGGAGCAAGACTATGAAAACCAACCATGCAAGCAGCTCGTTCATCTGGGTCCCACCAGCGGCCGAGCGGTAAAGTCGCTGAACACTGGTAGTTCGGTCCGAGGTTTGAAACCCGCGAACCGACTGGCTGCATGGACGTTTTCTTGGTTTTCCTCGTGTGTAACGTGTATACGAGCCAGTTTCCCTTAGAAACTCCTCCACGAAGGCATCCCTACCGTTAGGCAGATAGCCCTAGTGTGCTTTGCCATAATTAAATAAACCAAAATGTTAACATACGTAATGTTAACATAGGAAGGAAGCATTATTGAACATTTCTGCGCCAAAACAGTAGTTAAATCCATGTGAGATTGCGGGAAAATTATAATTTTAATTAAAGGGCGCACAATTAAATATTCTGTTACTTGCTTATTTTAGTTAAGTATTGATTCTCTTATAAGGTTTCGATCCTAAGTCTTATGCGAGTTCATTTCTAGTACATTTTGAATAAGTTTGTTTCAGAAACCTTTTCATTGTAATTTCTGTCATAAGTAGGTTTTGGAAATCGGTAAATAACGGTACATATCAAAAAAAAAAAAAAGCCGCCCAACCGGGATAAAAGGTTAGCGCCGCTGACTGCCGTACCTAAGGGCCCGGATTCAAATCCCGAAGAAGGCATGGATGTCTGTAAATGTTTACTATTTGTGAGGCGTGGGGGAGAACTAATATGCGGCGATCTGAAATTCCTCGTTAAGGGTGAGGGTAGGGAAAGAGTGGGGAGACTCTTGAATCCGTCCTCCTGGGAGTGCTCATCTTCAAAACTGAGAGCGGAACTGAGCAAAGTCGTAATGTCATCCCCTTCGATGCTCAATGCTCTTGCCAAAGACTAATGCAATCTTGCCCCCTCTTGCCACGATGATTTTTGTGGGCTTGTTTTGATGTTACTGTCAGACAAGTGAGATTACACACAACAACACAACATTAGTAACATATGAAAAACGTGTTCTTTAACACTTTGGGTTTTTTTTTTTTTTTTTTTTTTTTTCGAATGGGTTTTAAAATTATGTGTGCGAAAACAAATTTGGGCTATTGCATTAACTTTATTACATGTGGTTAAAATTGGAACAAACACCAGCCTCTATCCGAAACGTAATGGAGCCGCATCGAAATTAATCTCAGAATCTAACAATTTATTAAGCTTGTTATTTTCAGCTTATTTAAGAAGGTTTTAAAAATAAATATGGCTACAGTCTTTATTTCCTTCTTGATCCTAAATGTATAGTTCTAATTAAGAAGTTTCTGCAAATAAGACAATTCATGACAATAAGACTAAAACGAATAATTTCGGTACTAAAACGGGTTTGATATTTTAAAATTCCTAGAGTAAACATTCCAATCGGTGAACTTCTCATTACGTATTTGTTCCTTTTCCTTTCATTAAACTATATGAAGTTTAATTTCCTGCTGTCTAAGAGGCATCTGAACTTTTAGTAGAATAAAAAGAAACTTTTGCAATTAAATAATCACTTTTATTACCGTTTCTTAATTTATGTTGAATATCTTGTTAACCAGCCACCTCGTTAAATGTATTTATGCATTCGAATTCATATTTCCGTAAATTAGTTAAATGTATTCTAATTCGTGGTTATGTAATCGAATTTATGTATTCCTTCACTTGTTAGGCCCACCTGCGGCCGAGCGGTAAAGTCGCTGAACACTGGTAGTTCGGTCCGATGTTCGAATCCCGCGAACGGGCTGGCTGCATGGGTGTTTTCCCCATTTGTAACGTGTATACGAGCCAGTTTCCTTAGAGAGTCCTCCACGAAGGCATCCCTTCCCTTAGGCAGATAGCCCTAGTGTGCTTTGCCATAATTAAATACACCACCTTCACTTGTTATAATCTTGTGATGTATTTTTTCAAAAGATACCTTTAAAGAAGTACACAATTAAAATTCTAGTAATTTTAAAGAGGCGCAAATTCCTCATGCTTGCAGTAAAAATAGAGATATTTTTTATGCAGAGTTTGTAGCCTGAAATAATTAATTCAACTTGAAATATAGAATAGAGAAAATAGCTTGAAATTGGTATAGCACTGAACAATATTATAAAATACAAGAAAGTCCATAAATTTATGTGGAAAATATGAGAAATTATTGCAAACAAATTTCGGGATTTGCACTAGTTTTCACTATATGCTTTTGACAGAAATTAAATTTTTTCTGAGCCTGGAAAAACAAAAGAATTGCATGGGGAAACTGCTCTGAATAAACCTAAAGTAACTTCGGATTTAATCCGCTCATTTAATTGAATGTCATAAGTAACAAACTTCTTGCTTTGAGCTTATTAAGGCTTAACAAATATCTTTAATCCAGCTTTTTGCTGCGTGGACTTAGATGAAAATGTTAAATTTTGTGTTTTGAAAAGCGCGCCACTAATCGAATAGTTAAGACAGCTGAATAGTAGCGATTTGATTCTCTTCAGATCGCGATGAAAGGGCTGGTTGTGTGGGGTTTTCGCCTTGTGCAATGTAAATACGATTGATATAAGTTTTCCCTAGAAAATCCTCCAAGCAGATGCACATCCTTTCCTTTAGGCAGACCCCCATTCGCTTTTTTTGACTTAACAATGGCATTTTCAAAATTATCCTAGCTAAAGCACTGTTAACTACTCTCATAAAAGTCTCTACCTTGTTAAGAAGTAATAAGTAATAGTAAAGGAATCGCTTTTTTTAAAGACGCCCTGTTTTCAAGTATAAGGTACAAGTAGACTGTCTCGTTAATTAATCTAATATTAACATCAGAAATCTTTTTCTAATCTAATATATTTTAATTCTGATTTGCATAGAGATTTAAAAATTTTTATGTTCAGTTAGAGTATGGCTTGTGAATTTTCAGGAAATATCTCATATTTTAAAATTAAATATATCGGTCAATTTTTGTTTTACTAGAGTCTCACCGTATGTGCGTAACTTTTTATCGTATAAAATCTAGATTTCGTAATTTTTTACAAAACTTTATTTTTTTAATTTAAAAATACTATAACATGAGCATTTTTTCTCATTTACAACACTTTTAGAAGTTGAAATAATATATGTCTACGACCAACAGTTGCGAAAATAAAAGCTGTATTATCATTTTTATGGACTCTGTGTAAAATTTTGAATAAATTACTACCCCTCTCCTGTTCTCATATAAATTGCATATATGAGATATCCAGGTCGAACAGATAGTTTACAAACTACTGGATGACGACATTTCAGATGCTTTTGATAGTCCTTGAATTTTTTTTTTATCTAAGTCGTATAGATTAAAAACTTTTCAGAGTTTATTATCAAGTAAAACACAATGGTACGTCTGAAAAGAAGCAATATATTAACGATATTTAATGTCTCTTTACATCCGTATCATTTGAAGAAACTAAATTCTTCATTAATACGTTCGAAATTGTTGGACATATATAATTTATGACTTTGTTTATAAGGTAAAGGTATCTTACCTCGAAGTTCCTGTTATTTTTTTGAAAAAAAAATTCAGTTCAGCAGCAATGTCGCAAAATAATTTTAAAATGAGCATATCTTTAAAATTTCCTATACACAGTTCCGCGGAATACACAGTTCCGCGCTGGAGATAAAAATGGTTTTTTTTAACCCGTAGAGTGCTGCTTACTCGCTTTTAAATCGTTGAGTTTGTTACTCAAACATTCGTTAAAGTTTTACAAAATATGAAATCCATCATAAAACAAATTCCAAATTTCGGCTTTCAGATGCCCATATTCGCAGTAAGATTACGTCAATCAAAATTGGATGGATCTAGATACCGTTGTTTTATCACAATGCGAGAAACATACATACATACATTTATGCAGATTCTTCGTTATTTAGTTTCTTCAAATATAATACAGGGCGAGCGTATTTGGTGACAACCATTTGAAAAGTGATACAGCCTTTTAAACTTTTTCAACGCAAAATTGCAAAACGAAAACAGTAGTCCTTCAGGAACAAAGCCCTTTTGGACTAAAAATCTTACTTTTGCTTTAGGGTGGGTGGGTAACGTCTTTCAGTTTTTATGTGTTCAGTAAATATGAGTAAAAATATTTTTCGATCATTAATTTGTTAGCTTCATCTAAAATGTCCATTCCCCATTCCCGTGCAAATTATTCAACTTCTAGCATCGTTTACGAAAACAACTCTATTAGCGCCTATCAGCGGCCGAGAAGAACACAATAGTAAACAATAGTAAGCACATACTGAACAGTTTTAGGATGAGAAAACCCTCCCTTCATAAATACAACCTTAATTTACTGTAACTGACATTTTTTGAAATAATGAATAACGAGATGTTCTTTTCAATCTATTTTTTTCCTTTTCAAGCATTGCCGTAATTAGCAAATCAGTTGATTGTTTCTTCTTGATTTTCGATATGTAATGTTTAAAAAAAGAGGAGAAAGGGAAAATACGTGAACTAAAAATAAATACTGTGTACATTTGTTTTCAAATTTTGTCTACTCAATAGACCCACAACACTCCCCCTTTTTTAATCAAACCTCTACCATCTTTCGAAATATAAATATTGAAAACGCATTCAAAATATATCATTACTGTGGCACTTCATGTCGAAATGGATGGTTGGAAATATTTCAGCTCATTACAGCGAATCTGCTTCATATTCTTCAGATAACAATAAGAACCAAGGTAAAAATATTATTAGCTAGAAGGGCTGTTAGTCTCAAAACAGCATTTTGCACTGAATGGCTTTTCAAATTGTTGCCACCAAATATTATCACCCTCTATTATATTTAAGACTAAATAATGAAGAATCTGCATTTAATGTTAGTATTTTTCTCGCTTTGTGAAAAGACAACAGTACCTAGAGTCATCAAATTTTGAATAACATAATCCTCCACCGGAACATGGGCATCTGGAAGTCCGAATTTGGAATTTGTTTTCATATTTTGTAAAACTTTAACGAATTTTTGATTAATAAAACTCGGCAATTTCAAAGCGAGTAGTGGCAACACTGTAGGGAATAAAAAGTTTTTTTCTCCTAGGCTCGAGACTGCGGAAATTCTAAAGATGCTGTTTTAAAATATTTTTAGTGCAAAGTGACGTTAGCCCAAATGCTTATTTTTCTGTAAGTGAAAAACGCCCGTTTGGACGTAATATAAAATCTGAAAGCTTTCGGAATTTTTTTACTTAACTAATATAAGTATTTCATTTTGAAATTCCAAAAATTCTTCCAAATTTTGCTTTTTCACCTACGAAATTCCTGAAGGAGTTGCAGCCTTTAGGAATTGCACTGAAGACAGTTTAAGACTGTTGGTGTATAGTATCAGAGATATTATTTTTATTCTATTAGTGGTGCTTTTAAGTCACTCAATCTGCGTACTGTTATAATTTGAATCTTAAACTGCATATAAGGAAAACCACTCGCAGTTATGATAGTCTTTCAGGCCATCTGGGTGTTTTAAACGTATGTTTGACTATTATCAAATACGACAAAGTATTGCCTGAGGAAAGAGATGCCTTCGGGAGGCCTGTCTAAAGTAAACTGGCTCGTATTCATGCTAAACATTTGAAAACCGCTAAAACGCAACCCGTTTCACTTGTTCCAGACCGGTTTGAACTTATTAATGTTTCGGCTGCTTCTTGTATTCCTTTAGTGATGATTCATGGATAGCTTCAGTCAATGTGTCGTTTTCTTTTCATATAAAAATTTTTGTAAATTTAAAAAATGATTAGCCTTTGATTAAAATGTTTGCAAATCAAATTTAGAAACTGGAAGAGAGGTTTCACCGCACTTTATCGTATGGGCTCTATAAATAAGAACCAGTTCCATGGTTTTATTTTAGTGTAAATAGAAATAGGACACGTGTTGAGAGGGGAATTTATTATTGAGTTAGGTTAAAGAAAGTGTTTTGTACTTTTTGCATAAATATTTCCTTTTGTTGTTCTTAACGTTAATATCTTTATTGAAACAAAGTGTGGTAAACTAAGAAATAAATTCTTATTTGCAAATCACAGTAAATGCGCATCTGGAGTACAAAAAAGAAAGAAAAACCGGTTCGGACTCTTGGAGAATTTGGATCGTCCCATCTTTGTATTCTACTATGTTAGAAACTTCACTATTATTATGCCATTTTTAAGAGGAGGAGTTAGGTTGAACGTAAGATCAACTTAAGTAATGTGCATTAAATTTTACATATTTAAAAAAAATAACAGCTTTATGTTATAATACATAAACATTTCTATTTTTAATAAAATGTGAGATCAGATTTTGAAATCCAGCATAGAGAACTAAGAGTTAAACAGATGATTTTCTGCCCAGTGGTTCCCAGTCTGTGCTCGGAGGAGCTTTATCCACTGTTCGGTCAGGCCAAGGAAAAAATCAGATGGATAATATTGACGAATATGACACGAAAAGTAGAATCAAAATAAGTAAACCTAAAAATTGCATTGTGAACCAAACTTAACCAACTTAAATTTCGCTCCTCCTTCTACCATACCATCTCCTTCTACTGTCCCAAGCTCCAGAATTATTATTGCTCCAGACAGATAGATGACGAGGCTGAGCGGGGCGCAGGTTTCTCGCATTTTAACAGCCTTTCATAGAATTAAATGTCCGAGTGACTTTTTGGAACTGAACGTTTGAGACTTTTCTTGGTCATTCTCGACTTTTGGAGAATACTGGAATCTGCACGAAACTTACCCTCATCTGAATAGAAGTTGGCTAATGGATTAGGAGTCGTTTCATAGTGAATTTTTGTAGTGATAGCATTGTGATTTCTCGGTGATTCTTCCGGGAGTTTTCCATACAGTCTTCTTCGTGAGTTTTGTAAGTTGTACAATTAGTAAGTGTCCATTAATTAAACGCTGAGTTTTATTATACTCTCCAGCAACTGCAATGTATCTGGTGAAGGGGGATTATCCGCCTATAAATGTATGAAAACAAAATAGAATCGGACATTCGCCTGATATCAGATGTCATCAGTTGATATCATCGTAACAACCAGACATCATCAGTTGAACCTAAAGTAAGAAAACAGGAGAAAACATTGCAACCAGAAGTGCGTCGTTTAAATGTTTATGCGTTATTTTATGTTATGTCTTAAATTAGATTTACCGTTAAACAACAGTGTGTACCAGTTGCAATTTAGCCACATTAAATTGAAATTATCTTCTGCGATGGATAATAAAGTCTTATTAAAATAAGTAATAGCCAATTAAGTTTTTGAAACGGCTTAGACGTAATGATTAAATTGGAGAAACTGCGAGTTTACTCTGTGGAAGTTTTATTTTTGCTCTAACCAATAATGTAAATGGTTTGACTTGTTGAACTTTGGAAGAACTTGTATGTGTGCCCAAGTTTTGATACTATTAGATATATCGGTGATGGCTGAGAATAGTAATATTGTCGAGAATTTCAAAGTTTTTAAACTAGTTTCGTTGCCTGGATATTGCAACCGTTTTGCTTCCCTTACTATCAGTCCCTCACTCTGTAAGACAGCTCCTAAATACCATTAATTTGTAAAAGAAAGTGTAGTTCTAAGGCTCTCCTTTACATAAATCAATTCTAAGAGCGTCTCTGTGTCACCAGCGGCCGAGCGGTAAAGTCTCTAAACACTGGTAGTTTGGATCAGGGTTCTAACGTTCGTGAAACATCTTCATGTGTTGCTAACGTGCTGAATAATAAAAATCTGAGTTAAAATTATTTTGAAGCGAGGTTTACACAGAATTAATTGCACAGAAAATACGGCCGCATTTCCTGTTTAATATCATGCTAGGAATATTAAAAAAAAATATATATCCATACAAGAAATAGTACCAATAATGTTAGTCAAATTATTGCGATCGTTAACGAAAGATTGCGCATTTATCCAAATGCATTAAGTAGAGTTCCTGAACTCTTGTGTTAAAAAGAGACAAAAATGATTAAAAAATTGTTTAATTCGGAACTTGGTATTTTATTCCGTCTGAAATCGCTGACAAAAGCGAACGATTCATCGTGCAAGAGAAAGTATTAACGGAATGGTGCTTTCATGTCTTAGCTTATTTATTCAGATGTTTTAACTTGCGATCTCTTTGCTAGAAAGGCGAGAGTATCTCGCCGACAAAATATGCTTTTTTATCTTTTATAACATATCTACAATAATTAAGTTAATCATTTTTTCACACAGCTTCTCGAATGTACAAGTATCGTTTGTCATAATTAATCTTTAAGCGAAACCCTTTCGAAGATATTAAAATTTGGATATTTAAAATCTCACTATTCGCGGTATAGCTCTGATTCTCGTTTTGTGGAATGCAATACCTATCAGTATAGTTTTATACACCAGGATAAAAAATGTTAACATCACTTCTCTGAAGGTCTACACCAAGCAGGGTTTTTTTTTTTTTTTTTTTTTTTTAAACCTTGTACTTCGGTATTCTAAAAATGTATTTTAGATAAGAAATAAAGACAGGTTAACGGTGAGTTTAATTTTCTACTCCCTTTATTTTAGTCATTTTATTCTTCTATCGCTAAAACCTAGTCACAGTCTCGGCTTCCACTAACTATAGTTAGTTAGTTTCGGCTTCCACTAACTATGGTTCTTCTTCAGAGCCTTGTAACGCTCTGAAGAAGAAAAGATTACTGCGTGCTGTAGTAACTTAAGTAAAATATGATGTGGCCCTGTGACCTTCTGCCAGGTTAATAATAAGACACTGGTGGTACAGCAAGGAGTTTAAGTGATCGTTTGTAAAGAAAATATAATTTGTTTATAAAATTTATGGCTCAGAGTTAATTATAAACGCTACTTATTTTTTATTATTCTGTTCTGGCCTACAATGGACAATGCTCATGTACTTATCCTTTATCATGCTTTGATTTCAAAATATCGCATCGATCGTAGTACACCTTGCAGTCATATAATGTTTCGGATTCACAAATCAGTAGCTTTTTTTGAAGACACTACATCTTTAGAACTCCCGATAGTGTTCATTGTTGCCATACATTTTTTTCACGTTCGCTACATTTATATTGCTGTATTATTTCTCTAACAATTATGCATAGCGGTAACATTTCACGGCAGTATCCTTTTATTTAAAAACTGATCTGATCAAAAGTGAAACGAGCACAAAATTGAGAATTGTGGCTAATACATTTTAACTGATTCATAACGAGGACTCGTCTTCATAATGAGCTTATTATCGCTGCAGTTAGCTTATTTCCAAGAATGTATTTAATGCTTATGAATGTACAGTTCTGTTCTCAATTACGTACATACTTTAAATACCAAATTTCAGAAGTTTGGTTTATATCATAATATATTTTTTACAAAAATCTGCTTAGAGCTTCAAATAAACTACCTCTTTCAGATGTCCATTAAAAGCTATGGGCTTCACATGAAGTACTAATTGCGGTTCTTCGATTGTTCCTAAAGGATAGTGAACTCTTTATACGAACGTAGAAAAAAAATTCGGAAAATAGAAAATTTTGCAAGTCCCATAACAAGAGCTAATTTCTTGAAATTTTTTTTCTTTTATTTGAAATGCATATTTTCTTTTAGAATGTTAAAGTACGTTGACCCGTTTTGTCTTCAAGGGGCTTCATATTCCCATTGCTTCCGAATTCGTAGTGTCACATAATGTTCCCCCATCCATAGTTCATAGCGATACTTTGTTTATTGCGTGTTCGTTTGTTTTCCATCAAATCGTAACTCTTCGCGCAAAGCCGAGGTATTTAAATTTCGAGAAGGTCAAAGATTTGTTTACGTGATTGTTTGAAAACTCAAGCTCTTTGCTTTCTGTTTACGTGTCTGATAAGGAGACTTATCAGACATGTCTTATCAGACCGCATATTTTAAAGACAAATTCTCTGTACTATCGGCCATATTTCGGAATTGCGCAAAATTTTGGAATTATTTAAATAGTAGCATTTACAAATTTTTCTCACTGAAAGAACTCTTAGCATGCGCTTCGTCGTATAGTGAAGATAGTTGGGTGGGTTTTCATTTGTTAAGCTGAAGAATTTCTTTGTGCTTTTGTAGAGGTTGTGTCTTGTTTCTAACCTGGGATTTGATAAACCGCCACACTGCAAAAAACGCTGGACCCTTTTTTTTTTTCAGTTAAAGACTTCACATTTTGGAAAATTTTGAACTTGTGATAAATAAATTGAAGTTTTACGGAAATTCAGATAAAATTTTTCATACCTAATAGTTTCACCATTTATTATATACTGAACATCTAATCATGCTGAATTTAGTCTTACCTTTCCGATTCATGGTTTCGTTATTTTGAAAATTTTAATATTAAACTGAACATGACAAGCAAAATACGTGATATTATAAAGTACTTGAAGGCCACTCTTTCATGAAATGACATCTCTGTATAATATTAGTTTCCTGCCGATCAGTGTATCTTTTCCCTAAGTGGTAAACACATATACAGTCTCTTTTTTTGAGATTTCAAGAAAGTGAATGTCAAGATTTTACTGTGTTGTTTATTACGATCAAATACCAAATATTTTCCTTAATTGGGATTTCCTTGAAATTGCCCAATAGCTGTCGTGTGTTTTGCTCTTTTATTACAAACAAACCTTGAAATTGCCATTTTAATATTAACTGAGCTGTAACTGAACAAAAATATTTTCAGTTTTTTGATGCAAAGTCAGCTTTCGCTTTTTTGGCTATGGATTTTTTTTTATCTAAAATGTATTGCTGAATTAGAAATGCCTATTTAGTCTGCTTCGATATATGTAGTGTGGGCCTAGGCCGTATGCTGGACAATTGAACACTGATACGGACCCGAGTTTAAATCCTGACAAAAGAGCAGATGTTTTCGAAGTTTTTCTCATTGTAACATGAACCAGCTTCCCAATGTCGTCAATAAAAGCATCTTCCTCTTTAAGGAGATATCTTTTGCCTGCTTTGCCACATTCTTAATGTAGCATGCTTACGGGTTCGTAATAGATTGAATACACAAATCCGATAATAGGTTAATAAAATTTATTTTTATCAAAAGAAATATTTCAGAACTCTGGAATTTTCCACAGAAATATTCTTACGAGTGTTCATATTATAACACAGTGCAAACAGTAGTTACACTTCAAACTAGTAAGAACGTTAAATACAACGTAATGCAAAGCGCATCTAAAGAGAAAGCTAATCCGATCTCATGCTGAACTCGCAACAATAACAATAGCATCTAACTAAACAACCGGGAATAGATTTTCAAAGTTCCCCTCTTATGCTGGAATATCGTACATTTGGTACGAGGATTTCCAGCTCAATTGAAGTGGTGCCCAGGGGCGTATAACTGGTGATTCCTTAGACATGGTTCTCTTAAGAGAGAGGCAACAAGAGAGGATCGCGGGACATCACAGGCCTGAGAGAGTTCGAAGCTTCTGCATTAAAATAGAACTAGAACATAAGAATACAAACAAACTCGCGGATAAATACAAGTACAGGTACAAATAATTATAGCAATAGTAACGGTAATGAAAGTTATATACATATTTACAAATAAAGTTGTGACGTCGTAGTCGGGATAAAAGCCCAAAAATTGGGAAATGTTGTTAAAGTTGGTGAAATTCGCATAAATATGGGTATATGATCCTTCAAAATTTGCAGAAAATATTTACGTGGTGATCGTAAAAGGTTCCAATATTTACAAATCAATGTAAAAACATGAATTTTGATGTCTTAGAAGAAAACTACACGAAGTCGCGCTCTGATTGTCTTAGCCAGTATGGAGCGGTCTTAGAGTTGAGAGCATATGCTCTTTGTTCGGCCTTAAATAGTTTTCAACCGGTCGCGATATATTTCTAGTACTTTCTGCTTCTCAAGATTACTGGAAAGCCATGAGAATGTGGAATTACGGTTACAGCTAATAAATGGTCAATTACATTTATTCAATTTGAAGAAAATTGCCGAGATACCATTTACTCAATGTTAAATGCACGTGCACCAGTATTCTTACTTTTTTGGCATAACTTTCTCTTAAAAATTTGTCTCGCGCTAATTACACGAACTTCTTGTTTTCAGAAAAGTTTAGATTCTGCTGCAATTAGGTCTAAAATATTTTTTATAGAAAATGCATAGAATTTGGAATATTTTTTAGAACGTGCGGAATAGGAGCCGGACGAAAGCAGAGAATAATAATAAATTCGGTTCAATTTCTTGGTAATTTTGAAATTTCTTTCCGTAGGGATGGCCTACGATCAGCCAAATAGTAAAATCACTGAGCCTAAGGCTACTGTACTAGAAGGTTTACTGTTGTGCGACGTCACTAACTTCATGTTTTCTCTAAAGCGACTACTCTCTTTGTGATTTCTTTCTCCCACTTTCTAAGTAAGTGTCGTCAGCATTGGGAAGAGCCTAACATCGTTTGTCTGGTGGTTGTGGCTGAGACTAAGTCATTATCCATTAGCACCAATTTGGTTTTCGCTTCTCCATTCCATTTGTGATTGCTGGGTTCTCCTTCAGAAGCTTTCGAGTTTCTGTTTATATTTCTCTTTGGTCATTTTGTCATATTGTTACGTTATTTTCTTCCTTTGGTATGTTCGTTACGGGGTCGTGCGGATTTGGAGTGAGTAACGACAACAGCACTTAACGAAGTATCTAAACACACTTTATTTAGCCAATATTAATCAGGACAGCTCCAATAGCATTTTTACAGTTATCGAAAAACACGCTGAAACCATCAGCGACACAGCCTCCAGGCTATAACGGTGGAGACAGCTTCACCGAAAAGCACCAGAGTACAGCTCCCGACTCTGCTTGTCCGTTTTCGGAACTCCACGCACTCTCGAGACTCTCCACTCTACAACTCGCGATACACTAGAGTACAGCTCCCGACTTCTCGGTTCAGTCGTTCCCGGAGCTCAACAAACTCGACGATGCACTAACCGCGATACGCTAAGAGACTTTTTCGGTTCAGTCGACGACCGACTCGGCACTCGCTGACTCACTTATCAACTCGATGGACTCGCATTAATCCGCACGGACTAACTCCGCATTGACTGACTCCACGTACCGGTAGGGTTTGTATAGTTTTTGGCTTGTGTTCGAGAACATTGAGATAAACCGGTAAGAATTCGTTCCAGAAGGTTTTCCATCTGTCTATGGCATGTCGCCAAATGGGCGATTTCTCGTCAAATGTGGCAACCTTGCATTTCCTTACCCTAAACCTGCTTTGCTGGGAAGCTATCTTACAGCGGCTGGACATTTCGTAACAATATTTTTAATACAAATTTTTTAATTTTTTGCTGCATCAATAGTGTTGTTTCGTTTTGTATTGCATTGATTTTCTTTAGTTTTTTTCGTTTTAAGGTATTTCTTTACATTATTTTAACCGCTTTGCTCGTTACCTATTTTATATTTTTGAGTTTACCACTTTTTCATGCTTTTTTCCTTTTCGAAATTTGTCAACAGACAGGAACTAATTTTGTAAGTTACGCGTTAAGGGTATGAAATTCTTAAATCATCTCTATTTCTTGCTTAAATGCAAACAACAGAATATCACTCCCAAATTTATACGAGTCAAATGTAGTCTTCAGTTCGCACTTCAAAAGTTATGCATAAATTCAAATTATCATTTCTTCATCGCATTTAATCTTCCCACTGTAACTACTAAGAAAATTTAATATAATAAACATGTATGAAATGTATGCATATTTTTCTTCTATGGAGAAAAAAATCATCTGCTTTATGAAATAATCTGAATGGAAAACCATTCTATTTTAATTTAAACAAATTATATGCAAGACGTGCTTTCAAACTTAAATTTAATCAGTGAACTAATCCTCTCTCAATTGAAATCAGTTTCAAAAGAATTTAACCAGTTTTATAATAATTTATTCTCACATCCTTTTAGCTGAATTTACTACTACTACCGTTCAAAGCAGCTCAGATTGTGCATTTCTAACGTAGCCTATTTCATTAATACTCTCGTAAGAAACCCCTTGAAGGGATCATTTTAATAAATAAAAAAAAATCGATGTTCTATTCTCAATATTCAAATGATGGTATATTTCTGCGATTACCATAACTGGCCTAGATAACCAATGATGCAGTAATATCTGCATTCTAAAGAACGTTTTAGTTGTTATGAACAATATTGTCCTTTTAATATGGAACACTTTCATTTTCTAGTTTGTGTGGTTCTCACGAGTTCCTAATAAAATTAGAAAAAATTAGCCTTTCAAGATTGTTTCGTGCTTTTAAAAGAATTATTTTTAAATTTTGTTTGTGCTTCGATAGAGCTGCTTCCTTTTGCTTCTTAAGTTTGATAGCTTGAAAGCAGTATTTTAATTCTTTCTTCAAAATTATTAATTAATAAAGAAATTAAAAAGTTTTAAGGTCGTTTAGGAATATTGGTACATTGCTGAAAATAATAAGTGAGAAATTCGAAGTTTTACAAATTTATGTTCCCGACTCTTTTGAATCTCAAATTCTTCATATTAAAATAAGAAAAAAAATCTGATATGAACACATGACTTCCTTGTATGGCCTATTAATTTATACACATTCTTTCCTGCATTTAATTTATTCTTATTCCCTCGAATTTCATTACAGATATACGTACACTCTTAGACCAAAAAAAAAAGGACTCACTAAGAACGAATTATCCGAATGGGACAAAAATCGGTAAAAGTGATGTAAATGTACAGAAAAACAAATGATTACAGTTTGAGAAAAATTGGATGATTTATTGAGGTGATAGAGCTTCACAAAGTGAAAAAGTCAGTAACGCGTTTGTCCACTTCTGGCCCTTATGCAAGCAGTTATTCGGCTTGGCATTGATTGATAAAAGTTGCAGAAGTCCTCCTGAGGGATATCGTGCCAAATTCTGTCCAACTGGCGCGTTAGATCGTCAACATCCTGAGCTCGTTGGAGGGCCCTGCTCAAAATGCTCCAAACGTGCTCAATAATAGGAGAGAGATCCGGCGACCTTGCTGGCCAAGGTAATGTTCGGCAAGCACTAAGGCAAGCAGTAGAAACGTGCAGTGTGGAGGCGGGCGTTACCTTGCTGAAATGTAAGCCAAGGGTGGCTTGACATGAAGGGCAACACAACGGGCCTTAGAACTTCGTCGACGTACCGCTGTGCTGTAAGGTTGCGACGGATGACAACCAAAGGGCTCACGGAGGACAATTATGAAATGAAATGGAACCCCAGACCATCACTCTTGGTTGTCGGCCGGAAGACAGTCAGGTTGGTATCACACCGCTGTCTGGTGCGTCCCCAGACTCGCCTTCGCTGGTCATCGGGGCTCAGTTCAAAGTGGGACTCGTCACTGAAGACTATTCTACTCCAGTCAGTGACATTCCAGTGCGAATCTGCCCGACACCACTGCAATCGGGCTTGACGTCGTACAGAGGTCAATGGTAGTCGGGGCCTCGGTCTCCTTTCTGTGAGCCGTCTATGAATGGTCCTTGCAGTCACTGAAGCACTAGTTGCACGTACAGTCGATGATAATGATGGATCTGGGGCTGTGAGTGCCGCTCTGACGATTGCTCGGTCTTCACGTTCAGTCGTTTCTCTAGGCCAACCGCTTCCTTCTTGACGCTGTCTGCGGCCATGGTTCACCCATTCCTGCCAACATCGTCTAATAGCGGAATCGCTCCTGCTCAAATGTCGAGCTATTCGCCGATAAGACCAACCGGCTTCTTTGAACCCAACTAGACGACCTCTCTCAAATTCTGACATCTGCGCATATCGTTCGCGCACCTGTATGCGAGGCATAGTTACTGCCTACCTGAGTACACGGAATGAAATTCGTGAAGAATTTATGAACTGGAATAGTAATTTATCCTCTTAAATATCCTGCCAGTTGCGCAGATCAGATGCGCTGTAATTTTGCAAAACTTTGCTCAGCCAAAATGTAAAATTTTGCATTTTCCGTCGAAACCTGTATTCATATCAATTTGTGCCCAATTTGCTTTATATCTTCTTGATGCATCGTGGTGCGTTTTTTTTTTTTTTTTTTTTTTTTTTTTTTTTTTTTTTTTTTCCTAAGAGTGTATTTCACATTCAATGAATTCAGCAAGGCAAACAATACATAAAAACTAAAAACATGTTCCCTAAAAATTGTAAAATACAGATAAACCTAAAACACCAAATACACCTGAAAACAGTTAAAAAATTTTTATTACAATTCAAATTAGTTTCTACGCAAAAACAAGCAATTCGGCCAATAGGCAGAAAGACGAAATTTTCGGTACACAAAACTGAATGTTTACTTCCAGTTCCACTAGGCAAAACGACACTGAAGTTGGTGCACAACTGACTCAATTCACTATTCTGCTAAGAGTTTCAAAAATAAACAAATGGCAACCTTGTTAAGCCTAATACTACTCAAACTTTTAAACTGTTGATAGTTCTACAACTAGCGTGCAGATTAACTACAGAAGTAAAAAAAAATTAAATCAGAACTATAAAAAATAATTATCAGAATTTAAATCAAAGTAAGAACATCATTCAGTCATTTTTAAAGCAAAAAATGCACAATTTACCAACACTAAGAATAAAAAGACACAGCTTACCGAGCCGAGTAAGAGTAAAGGTATACGTTTGGTGCGGTCGATTGCAACAAAAAAGGGAGGTGCACAAGTAGATGCTATAGCAGTATGTATGTAAAATGTCGACGCTCTATGGCTAATCGTTTTTGAGTTATGCGAGGCACATACGTGCGTATGATGTATGTATGTAACTTGACGCTTGTACGCACATCGCGAAAAAATTTCCTTTTGAAACCATTTTAAATGTATATTAAAATCCGTTTTGGAAAAGCGTGCTTTATTCTGTCTGTATGTACAGATGTCACGCAAAAACATCGGACTCAAATCATTCGAATGACGAAAAACGCGTGAAGATCCGAATTTTAGAATTTTGAATCTTTAAAATTTATGAAATTCGAGATTTCGATTCTCATCGCTAGTTAGTGTCAATAAGAAAATATTTCGAAACATGTTAAAGCCGTCCAGTTCTGACTATAGTATTCTTTCCATATTTATGAGCTTTGATATTTAAATAATTCCTAACTTTGCAGATTTAGAGTTAGAGGTTTCATTCTGAGAACATCACTTATGTGCTTATGCATAATGCAAAAGTAAAGTTAACCACGACTGAACTTTTTAACACAGATGTTTAGTAGTGCTACTAGAAGAGGCTAAAAATATTCTTTCACAACGAAATTTAAAGAGTAAAACAAATTAAATAATTGTATTTTGTTGAAATGTAAGAACGGATATTTATTGGTCTTGAATGTTACTGCTGTTTAATTTAATGTTTTTCTTAAAAATTTTCGATGTTGGTACATAATTCATGATCTTTGGCTTTCAAGAAATCTGGTCTATAAACCCCTGAAAGATAAATACAATGAAGGACGCTTTTCACAAAAAAAGGTGAGACGGTTCTATATCTCTTTTCCTGTTGGGCCGATTGATCAAATTTAATTGCGTTTTACATGTTTCGAAAGTGCGATTTGGGATATATATTAGATTTATATATAGCCTTGTTCAGATTTGGGTATTTTGACACAAAAATCGGACTTTTTCTGAAATGGCATACCGATATTTTTCCATATTTTGATTCGTCGACTCTGTCAAAATGACAAGTTTCGTAAAAATCGCACGAATAGTTTAAAAAAAAATATTTCTCAAAATTTTAGCTCCTCCATGTTAATTGAATTTGATATATGTTTATTAATATCTCTTTTCTTTATTAAACTTGCTTGGTTCCTTCTTTCAGAATTCAATATTTAGGTTATATCCAAATAAAATTCGCAGGTATTATCTGATTTGTTTCTAAATTTTTATTTTTTAATAATTTGTATGAATTTTTTGGAAATAATTTTGAATTATAACCTACAAAAGTTTTATCATCACCTAAAAGTAGATGTATTTTAGTCATACCTGCAAAAAACGAGTTTTTATTCAAAATTTCGGTGCAAACTGAAAAAGTGCGCCAAGGTAAATTTTTTAATTTCTCGTTGAGTTTCTCACCAACTTTTACAAAATTTAATATTTGGCCATAATTTGTGTCGTAGAATCGAAGAATAGGAAAATGTAGGTATGCCATTTCAGAAAAAGTCGGATTTTATGTCAGAATACGTAAGTTAGAAAATGCTATATAAATCTAATATACTCCGAAACATTAAAAACACGAGTTAAATTTCTTTAATCGTCTCGGTAGAATGGGAGTTATATATCTGTCCTTTTTTCTTTGACAACGTATACCTTTTATACTTAATTCAAAGCACCGCTCAGGAAAAAAGTTTGATCAAAATTTCAATAAGAAAGTTATACGTGTGACTCTTAACTGTTTATTTTTAGAATTTTAATGCTACTTCTGGATTACTATTGTATTATACTAGTTTAATTACGTCACACTGCCTCTTGCAGGTATGTTTAAAATACTACTTGTACTTTAAAAATGTTGAAATATTTCAGTTTTAAAAGTATAAGCATTCAAACTCCCGAGCCTAGCGAGACCGAGTTAAGGATAAATCAGACCCTATCTAAAAAAAATCAAGTTTGTTTATTGCTGAAGGGGGAAAAGATACTATCCTGAATCTTCAACGTTTAAAAAAAAATAGTTTACTGTATTACACCTACAGATATAAAGGCCCACCAATGGCCGAGAAGAGGTCGCTGAACACAGGTAATATGTCCGAGGTTCGAATCCCAGAGAATGGTTTGTTTGAATGGCCGTTTTCGTGGTTTTCCTCCATGAAGGCATCCCTCCGCTTAGGCAGATAGCCCTCAAGTACTTTGCTATAAACAAATAAAACAAAACTAAAGCTACAAATACAAAAATGAGGAGAAGAAATATGCATACTATAGAGAAAACGAAATGGCATAGATTTTGCATCGATAGATTTTATATTAGTATTTAAGAGAGTTGTTTTTGTTCACAAGAACACATAATTTAATCGTACAGAATAGGAAATATATCAACATGTTTTAAAGTAAATTGTTGAATCCTAAAAAGAAATTAAGTATACTACCATTTATCTTGTGTTTCACATCGACCGTTACCGATATACTAGAGGAATATGAACAGAAATAAGCAGCACGTGCATCGTGAAATGAGGACGAAAGAATTTTCAATGGTAATTTTTGTAACTAAAATGCATCCTGAAAATGGGGAAGAAAAAGGATTTTATATGTTAATTTAATTTACATGACTAAATAAACTTATTCTCAAAATTAAACTGTTCCAGACTACAGATAAATTGGCAAAAGTGTTTCTTTTCATATAATAGTAATTCATCATTTTTTTAACTGCCTTCGAATGAATTGTGATTTTGAGTTAATTGTGGATGTCGTCTCCTTTATTATCATGGTTAGTCGAGAATTGACTGTATTCAAAAGAAAAATGAGAGCTATTTTTTAGTGTTTCATCCTGCATAATTAACTGTTATACGCAAGAAGATTTTAACGTAGTGTAAATTTTTCCTGAAGAAAATATTTTCGGGATTGTTTGATGTGCCACTTGATTTTTAGCCTTGATTAAAAGCAATAACAATCCATTTAAAGCATGTTTACTAAATTACACAAGAATAACTTGCGAGAATGTCAGCCGATTCCAGTGTTTGGTCCATCAAATCAAACCACTGTCTTCTCGTCCACCGGTCGGATTTGAACGCCTATCTAATATCAGATATCTCATGTCTTCTTCCTTTCTCCCTCTGGTATTCCAGTGCATAACTTTCAGATGCTACGGAAAGAAAAGAATGACTTCTGGAAAAGCTTGAGCTGCAGGAAGAAACGTCAATGTTATAAGCCACAGAAGGACGTAAATTAAGTATTTAAACAACTAACATGAATAAGAACAGTTTAGTACCACATATAAACGTAAAATTTATGAGAAATGACTAAATGGAGCTGTATTAAAAACCTAGACTGTGTTATTTTACGAACTAGTGTAACATAAATATTTGTTGTAAACCATAGAAAAAGTATTAAAAAAATTAGACATAAAAATGAGTCGTCTCACCTGCCCTGCCCCACCCTCAAAAAGTGCATAAAATCGAGAAAGCAGCTGCGAAATGGTATTGGAAGGAAGGAGGGTAATATCATCAACTTTTCGAAACCAACCCAAGTGATCTGTAAAATAAACGAATTCACAGTAAAAATGAAATCACTGCATTTAGAAGCCTCAGTAAAATATTCAGTATTTATTACTTGTCTTATTACTACAAAAAAGTTATTAAAATAAAAAGACGTAATTTTTAAACAGTTTACCATGTAAAACTTGCTATATATAGTGTTTATATTCGAAGGGTTTGAAGGTTTAATAATATTTTAACCTCAAAAATGGGAGGGGGAAAAAAAAAAAAAAAAAAAAAAACTTTGCTTTGATTGCATTTTGCAGGGAAGAGGAAAATGCATTTAAAATTAAAGTTTGCTTTGTGAATTTTCTCCCAACTGGAACTCGTATCTTTTAGTACTTCTAATTATTCGTAAGCTAGTAGTTTGTAAATTCACCTCTGCCAATCGTAAGTGCATGACTTTATGCTGACTCATTGTACGGGCACTCTACATAATTGATTGGCTTTGGAAGGCGAAAAACAACGTAAGAAATCTTAACTTTTGCTGCTTGATGAAGGTCACTACGCATAAATGAATATGAAATCTGCCGGAACACATATTACACAGTAAGTCATTAGTTCTTGGTAGCAAGAAGGGTTAAGCAATAAAATGCGGCTAATTTCAATCTCTCATTACGTAATTTCGGGGAATAGCTTCAAGGATTCTCAGAGAATTAGTTCTCTAAAATCAATTCCATTCATTGTTTTAATATTACTAAATTTTATTCAGCTTTTATAGATCGAGTTAGCATTGTTCTCTTGCATCTCCTATTATACGGGAGGCAGTCAGTTTTTGCTTGAAAAACGGTGTGGTTTAAGCTTAATTCCTAACTGAAATGTTTTGTGCGCTAATATTCCTCGCTCATATGTTTAGCTGTTGCGCCCATGTAAAAGAAGCACAATGTTAGAAGTACATACTGTATCCATAAAAGTCCTTACCCTGCCTTTATTTGCGCAACCAATTGGTCGTAAGCACAGCCTTCTAGTTTCAGGAGAGTTTTAAATGACTCAAAGATTCATGTTTTGGCGATTTTTAATTTAAGAAAATCAGTTTAATAAAAATTACGAAATGTAACTTTTTACTTTCCACCGGTCCCTACACTTATATATAGGAAAATTTTGTAGAAACGATTTGACTACTGTATGGCAAAAACTGACCGATATACACTGCTGGCCATTAAAATTGCAGCGCCATGAAGGAAAGCAAATACAAAAATATTTATTGTACGTAAACAGTATGGTGATTAAATGAAGATAAAATGATTAAATTTGTAAGCATTTTGGGGGTTTTCAGAGGTGCGAAATAAGTAGAAACAGCTACCACCCTTGGCACCTAAAACGGCTTTTACCTGCTTAGGCATTGATTCGAACTGAGCTTGGATGACAGAAACGGGGAACTCATTCCATGCTGCTTCAAGTCCATGCCACACTTCATCAACCTATTAGCTGGAGAAGTGTGGCCAGCTCAGCAGTCCAGGACCAGATGTTGACAGTGGGTCACAGATCTGGAGACTGTGGAGGCCAGAGCAGCAATTGAATGTCCTGTGTATCGAGGAATGTCTGAACAAAACGTGCAATATGTAGTTCTTGCATTAACTTGATGGAAGATGGCGTCTGGCAGGCCTCGACGATAGGGCACAATGACTGAACATAAGATATCAGAAATGTACTGATTCTGCGCTGAAATTACCATCGATTCGAACTAGAGATGTGCGTCTCGTGTACTCAATGGCTGCCCAAATCATCACACCAGGTGCACTGCCCCTATGCCGTTATCGAAGGCGCCATTTATATATCAAGACATCAAGAGGTTATATATAATATTATTTCAAAGAATTGAAAATCGTGATAACCATTCTTTTATTCTTTAAAATACTATTTTGCTATTTAATCTTTCGAAAATTGATCAGCGAAATAATTTAATTGGTACGCAGGGATAAATCCCAATGTTTGTTATGCAGGTTTATTGCATATTTCTAACAGAAACTGTGTTTATGAACCATATTATACATCTGAATTTTATCATCAAGCTCTACTGCTGATAGTTAAGATAGTAGGCATACCCCCCATACACATACAGTTAGCTGGACGGCTGACATGCTATTATGCTTTAAGCCGTTATGTCCAACTGGTGGAAAGTTATTTTCTACCTAGCCAACTATAGGCTAAGGGCAAGGTTGGCAGATCAATCAGATATTTATTTTAAATGTAAATACAATAAACGTATACTGATCTTGTGGTTTACAGATCTAGTCCAGCATACATAATGTGAAACTGGAACTTGTAATAAGCAATGAAATTTTACAATTTTGAAACTCAAAGTTATTACAGTTACAGGTGCATTCAGTTACAGGTACTCATAGTTTGAAGTTGAAATCCTACAGTAATATTTAAATATTTATAAGAATATTTGACATATGCAATTCTAGAGGAAGGGTTGCCGCTGAGAGAGTAATTGGCCTGTAGATTTTATGAGCTATTTGGAAAGTAAGTCCAATTTTTTTGGAATAATTCCAATTTTCTTACTATTTCTCACCAGGTACTGTTAAGCTTATGAATACGCTACCGGGCTACTAATATCTAGAAAACTGTGAGGATATAATTATATATGATTACAATTCCACTGATTCTGGATTCGACACAAGAAAACAATTCATCCTGTCCCCGGAAAGGAGTCCAAAAGGTGGTGTTTTAGTAGTTTTTGTATCTTTAGTCTAATGTTCTTCAATGTACCGTGGTACTTTGGAACATCATGTAACTCCTAGAAGTTCCGCATATCAAAATTTGAAAGAGAATTTATAATGGCATTTAAAATGTTCGTTATGTTAACAATTTATATGCGTTCGTGTTCTTATCACGAAAATAATAAAAGCTCTTCAGTTACATGCATTGTCGAATACTTCTATAATGCATACACAAAATACATAATTTGTCCAAAATGTAGTCCAATTGATTTAATTTTTGTAAAAAATACGTTAGCTATTAAAAGAAACTCTCTGATTTCGCCTTTCATTCATTTAGCACTTACTATGAAATTGCTTTTTCCCTTCTACTTATTCCCGCTGAAAATATTCAAATTGCTTTTTCAGAGTTAAATTTTTCTTTTACGCAAAACTTTGTTCCTTATACATCCTTTTCGGGCGTTACTCGGAACTGCAGTTTCTTCCGCATTATTTACGTATTTTCTTCTGTAATCAAATTCTAGGAACACGTAGTGTAATTCAGTAGCATCAGTACTATGCGTTCAATTAATTCCATCATTTTCTTCATAATTGTATTTTACTAAATATCTGGTAATCTTGTTCCTTTGAGTTTTCAAGTTCAGATTCGAAAAGGTGTTGCAGAATTTAGAATATAATCCGTCTTTATTTTATGAAACGTTTCAAAACATTCTTAAGTTCATTACTTAAAACTGTAGTTTAATTCGCTAATTCATCAATCATTACTTTCAATATAATATCAACGAAAACGATGAACATTTAACCTGTAAATTTTTATTTGGGATAATTTAAAATTGTGGTAAACTATTATACTTTCGAGTGTATGTTGGCTCAGTATTAGTTCAAGTATGGAATGTTTCATTTTATTTTCCTTTTGTTTTAATTAAAGAATTTGATGATGGGGTACAACGGTCGTTTTGTAGCAATCCTCATATATTATATTCCATGTACCTGTGCAACGATGCTTAGAGTATCTTTCTCACGAAACCACGAAAAAAAAAAATCTTAAAATACAGCTTAAAGCGATATTAGCACAAGATATAGGTGACGGACTAAATGTAACGAATACTAAAGAATTTCCTTACAGACTACTAGCACCAATCTAGCTAGGCAAGACAATTGCATCTGAAGTCTTCATATTACAGTAAAGCACCTCAAAGAAAAATTTGCCTTTTAAAAAGATATAAAAGCCGATGAAAATAAAAAATATTCTGCATGAATTACGTACCTTATGGCGTAAGAAAATTGTCTGATAAATAACAAAAAAGAGGGAAATTACGTAAATTAATTAATTATATATATATATCATGAACTAAATGCCTTTTTATTTAAATTTGTCGTAATAAAAAATATGAGCTGTGTTGTTGTTTGTAAATCATTTAGTTTGTTAACCAGTAAGAAACAAATTAATTCTGAAACGTATTTTACACTTTGCCCAATACCAAACGCATTGGCACGTGGAAGATAGTGTATTTTGTTTCCGGCTGTAGCAGCACATTGTTTTTAAAAAAATTCATAAAATTCGCGCGAAATAAAAATTTGTAATTCAGTATGCATGTTTAGGGGGACAACTGCTTGTATTCAAATTTTGGTGATTCTGATTTTCTACAGTACGAGAAGAAAGCCGACATGCAGGCTTTTCATTATTTGATACTATGTATAGGAGTGCCAGTCCACGCTAAGAAGGTATATTCGTCAGACTGATGTATTTATTTACTAAACCGAATTATCGATTTGCCGTATTTTAAGCCACAGTTTTGTACAGTGCATGTTAATTAACCCATTTTATTATGATTTGTTGTTATGATACTATATTATAACGTCGCTTTTTCGTTAGTTCTCTCCACGATGCAAATGAGTTACGACTATTGAAGGCGGGAGTTTTTGAAAGCTTGGCCGCGGCGCTTGTAGCTGCATTTTTTCTTGCCCAACTCTGCTACTTAGTAGTCCGACATTAGCCATTTTACTAGCCAAAGTCAAATCTCGTGATTTAAATTTTGAGCTAACGCTTAGTTAGGCCTTACTTTATTACTTTTACTTTCGGAAACCATTAACGCCTACCCAAGAATTAAATTTTGTGTTATATCTTTTGAATTTCCATTCTCATTTCGGCGTCATTTATTGACCGCCTTAAATCAGCAAGGACTGTCACTATTTCTTTATAACGAGTTTGCTTTTAAAGCGGAGTACCAGCATTGAATAAAAGTCATCGGATACAGACAATAGTATGATAGGATTTAATAAAGCGTGAACAAGTCACGCTTAAGCAACTGCATGATTTCTTACGCTATTGTGAAACCCAAATTTGGTTGTGTAAAAGAAATTCCTCACTTTGTTTGCCGTTTTCTTTGCCCCGAAATCAAAATTATCATACACTGAAAAGTAAATTTAATTTACATTAAAAAGAAATAGTCTTAATTAGTCAAAAAATCAAGAGCCAGACGATCAATAAGCAAAGATGCATGTTTTCGTAACGCAGCCATCCAGAAGTCTTCGAAAATATTCTTAATTTTTAGTTTCATAATTCTTCTGTGTTTCTTACTTAAAAATCAACATCTAACTTAAATTTAATTTTGGATAAATGTCGTTACGTTATGGGTATAATTATAAATTTTTATAATTATTAAAAATGTAAGTAGTTGATTCGGGTTTTGTGAATAATTTGTAAAAAGTGGTTGAATAATTTGACTGGATATATTTATATTGTAATTACATTCAACTAACAAGATAATGCTGAAGCCCCAAAGTGTGCTTGAGAGCTGTGATATTTCATAAACGTCACAGAAATTAGTTTTTTCTAATAGCGCAAAAAGACGTTCTTTCTGAACCATCGTGTTCCCAGAAAAACAGGAACAATTTTAATTACAATTTCGCGTTCATTTGTAGGGTATTTTTTACAAATAATTTTTATGTTTTGTACTTTTACTGTAACTTCTCCTCTCTGTCATTTCCATTTCCCACCAGAATGTAAATTTATGTTTGAAGTGAATTTAAAACTACAATTTTGAATGTCTTAGAGCTTTTGGTAGCGACATTCGCAATTTTTTCCCGGCCAGCTCTGCCTCTTAGCCATTTTACCAGCCGACGTTAAAACGCGCCATTAAAATTACATATACGTTTACAGTTACATACAGGGATCAACTTTTAATTAATTTATTGTACAGATTACAGTTATACATGTCCCCGAAATGTCACTAAAACCATCGCTAACTTCGCGATATCTCACCATATAAAGTTCAGCGAGATAGCCATTTACCACAATGTCAAATAGAATTACCCCTGTAATCTCATTTTTCCGACAGAGCTTCACTTTCTTAAGACCGTTCATGTTACTATATACACTCATGTCCATAAATTCAGGATAATGCAAAATCAGGCAAAGGAAGAGTTAGAAGCAAAACAAATTTGATTTATTTGTAAAGCTTATTTATTAAACAAAAGGTAAAGAGCAAATAAAGATGCTATATGTTAGATATTATTAAAAAAAATAGCAATTTTTTCTCCCTGGAGCAAATTACAAAAAACCAATATTACATGGTTGGTATGATTGTTAATACATTGTATGTCTCCCAGACGATGCAATACAGTCCGTACAACGCCTAGGCATGTTGAGTATCAAATTATCGACCTGATCTTGGGGGATATTACACCACTCAAAAAGCAATGCTCTCTGAAGTTCCGGTAGACATGTAGGAGGAGGTTGACGGGCTGCAACTCGTCGGCCTAGTATGTCCCACACGTGCTCTACTGGATTCAAGTCCGGTGAGAATGCTGGCCTGTCCATACGGGTGATATCCTCCGATCCAAAGCCTGGAGATGACACTCTGGGCAATTCCAAGTTCGTCTGATACTTCCAGTTGGGTACGCCCACATTTCAGACCGCCGATAATTCTACCACGTAAAAAATCATCCAAATGCGTCCTTTGTATCATAACTATTCGGTTATTGCACTGAAATACTTATAAAGCGCCTGCGAACAATTTTACTTTTTTGTCTGTATTCCTTATATATCACTCTTACTCTCTCGTCATTGCGACATACCATACATACTTCCTGAAATTTGCAAATGATTCTTGAAGATGTGTGTAATGATTTTACAGGTGATATATTTATTTTAGAGTTCGATTTCCGCGTGACTCCGAATTATCCTTAATTTATGGGACATGAGTGTACAAAACTCGTAAAAATTTGCTATGAATGGCAAAATGAAATTTACAAAATAAGCGGTGTGCACTACGAGGCATAGATAAAATAATTGAACAGAGGTTAAAGTGCTGCGTTTGAGCCGATCGACGTACTAGAAGCGAAGCAATATGCTGCCAAAATGAACCAGGGGTTACCGTAAAAACAATAGGTCAATGAACTTTGCTGTGTGTGGTACTGTTCTTCGGCGGAGCAATGCGAACAGCAATGCGACCTTCGCTAACTGAAATAAAAATTGCCTTCCCTGACAAATCGCTTTTTTTACTTTATCGAACAGAAATCATATCGCGAGAATCATCAAGAAATAAGCACGTCTCAACCATTTGTAAACGAATGCAAGCTATGGTCAGCGACAATGTCGGAGCTATGGTCAATGATAATGGTCTGGCTAATAATTTCGTCGCGTTCTCAGAGTCCTTTCATCATTGGGGGTGGCACTATGGATAGTATTAAGAATGCATCTGTTCTTGTAGGCTATGCATGCGTTTCCTTCTTTGGAATGTTGTAGCACGGCAATCCGACGTGTCACCCATCTAGGAGCGTGCGTGAGTAGTTCGAAGAGCACAGAGAAGACTTTATTGTATCTGACCTCCAAATTCTCCCAGAATTAATCATAACTAAAAAAAAAAAAAAAAAAAAAAAAAAAAAAAAAAAAAAAAAAAATAAATAAAAAAAAAGAGCTTGCCAGATTTTTAAACGATTTCGCAGATGCAAACGATAAAAGGTCACGATTAAATTATTCTTGTAATGCAAAGATATCATCCGCATTAAAAGACTTCGTTCGAAAAACTGCAAAATAAAATTTCCTCGTTACAATCAGAGCACCAAAATGGCGCTTCAATAAAATAATCGTGTCACGCTTATATTTGGAAGAAAAGTTTGTAAAGTATAAATTGTTTCTAAATTTCGCGCATTTCATTTCTAACACTTATTCGTTGTTATTGACTTCTGGAGTCGAAAGCTCAGGTGGGCAGAATTTTGTCAGCTCCAGCTACGAATTAAACACTGTACAGTTCAATGGAATAGTTACGTGTGTTATTTATGAATTTCTGTAATTTATTTATTTTGGATTTAATAAATAATCATTCCTTTTATGAAGGAGCATATATCTTTAGAGTTGCTATTATGCCCATTTCCAGTTAGACTTTGAGCCAACGCACGTTTGGCATCAAATTGTGCCCCATTAACCTCAAAGTACCAAATGTTCTTTCTTTGAATAAAGGCTTTTTACAAATTTGTTATGAAAAATACGTAATCCAAATATTCTGTGATCTAGAAGTTGCTTTTGTTCGATGCGCCGGACGATTTTTAATAAAGTAATTCCTTTCGCTGCGGATTCAAGAATGGATCCTGCTAACATTTATATTCAATGTATATTTTATTTAAAAAGTTGGATGTTAAAAAAAAAAAAAAAAAAAAAAATCTGAAATGTTTCAGATTTTAAATTACGTCCAAAAGGGCGTTTTTTAACATTTTGTGTGTTACCTTTCTTTATTAAATATCATGTTCCTCGCACTTAAACCATAAGATCCAGTGCAACAGCAATATCGCAAAATAGTTTTAAAACGAGCATATCTTTAGAATTTCCGATACAGAGACTCACGCGCTGGAGATAAAAATGTTTTTTCTGCACAACGTTGCCATTGCTCGCTTTGAAATCCTTGAGTTTGTTAATCAAAAATTCGTCAAAGTTTTAAAAAAATAGGAAATCGATCATAAAACAAATTTCAAATTTCAAATTTGGTCTTCCACATGCACATATTCGTTGGAGGATTACGTTATTCAAAATTCGATGACTCTATGTACCGTTGTTTTATCACAATACGAGAAATATACATACATTTATGCAGATTTTTCATTATTTAATTTCTTCAAATATAATGCAGGACTCTAACATTTTGTGGCAACAGTTTGAAAAGTGAACCGACATTTATGAGTTCGACGCAAAATGCCAAAACGAAACTAATAGTCCTTCGGGATTCAAATCCCTTTGGACTAAAACTAACTGTGGTCGAAGAATGAATCTTAATAAGACTTAAAAAAAGTTCATGTCCGGTTGATAATAAATTCAAAATAATTTAAACAACAGATGTAATGAGTAAGCACATTAATCAACATTATAACATTATCAGTGATTTCGACAATTTTTCAGTGTTATATTTAATGACAAACATGAAGTGCGAACTAGCGCATATGCTGTTCGAGATGCAATAAAATTCTCACAATTTTACAAGATTTTATGTGTCGTACTCCCTAATCTGCCATGGATAATTAAAAATAACTGAGAATAACTATTTGATATTCCTTTGAAGTTATCCTAATTCGATAACCGGATATACAATTTAGAATACTGTTATAAATAAATCATTATGACACGTAAACTAAACCATGAATAGCGAAGTTAGAAGATTTCTTTTACAGGTATTTATTAACATTTTTTCTTCGCGATTAGTAGTAAAGTGGAATCAAAATTATGAATTATAGAAATTCTTTATTAAAAGAAAATTTGTTATACTCTCTGGTTTAAACACGCAAAGATATAATAAAAAGCGCGTGAAATAAAATTGCCAATTTCCGTAAATGTAATCTCGAACCAATAGCAGACTTTTCGTGCTTGCGGAAGGATCGAATGTAGGCAAATAACAAACGTTCCTTACTGAAAAAACTCGATTGCGCTGAAAGTTGGTTAAAAACCCTTCAGTCAAGTCGTCTTGGCCTGGAAATATCAACACTCCCTAGCAGTTATTTCGATGATACAAACATCTGGAGGACAATCACTTCAAGCAAAGATTCGCCCATTGTCCGGAAGGCGTCATTTTGCTCGATATCTACAACTGATTCTTACTCACAGACAACAGCGGGTCTGACTAATGATGCCGCGTTCTAGATTCTTGTCCGTAAGCCATGCGGCGTTTCTCCTCAGGCAGTTCCAAACTGGATAACGCAGCGAGTAATTGGGATGACGATTGCTATCGCTTCCAACCCCTCATTCGATTCTTTACCCTCCAACCACTCGCGACGATATCCTATGCATCTCAAATACTTTTCTCTGAGAGACGATTCCAAGCTGAGGAGAAGTTCCGAATGGTAAGTTTCTTTATGTATAGATATATATATTTTACTTGAAGTAGTGAAACGAGATCCTTTATTCCATATTGTTTTATTTCAAGGAATGGAAAACCCTCTTTTTCCGCAGACTTCTTTTCATTCCTTCGTTGTAAGTAGCACGTGTTGGTCACGCATGCAAAGTTTTTATCACCATCTATCAATGGCTGGCCATTCAAAAAGAGTTGACAAAAGAAGTTTCTCGGAGTTTTCGTTTCGTCGGAGTCAATGACTTAGAAAGCAGACACACAATGCGTATAGTATTTAAAACTTTAAACTGTCAATACTTTAGCAATTATTATAATTTTAAATGCAAAAGCAAAAGTGTAAAAAGTGCAATTTTACTTTTTAGACTTTTGCTTATATCAAATTAAATATTTTAATCAGATTTATTTGTTAGTCATTACTTTGCGAATTATTCTTTTATTTCTTCTCAGAATGATGTTTATTCGTCATTGCGAATTGCGAATAAGCGGGAAGCTTATTCGCAATGACGCCATTCCATAGCTATTTATGACTCGATATAAACAGGCTACCATATTTAGCGACTGGTGTCCCGTCAACAAAAGAGTACCAAAATAACTATGCAACGTATCGATTCCTCAGTTATGTACTTATTCAGAATGATATTACAGGTTTTCTGCGTAATGGTATTACAGGTGTAAATGTTCATCTGTTACTAATTTTCACAGTTTCAGACCCTTTATCTTTGTAACAATACAATATGTTTTCTATGCGGATGAAATCTGAATATAAAATAAAAAAAAAAAAAAAGCATCAGCAATGGGTGTAGCCTTCAAAATGTTAGTTTCAATACATTTCATACGGTAATTCGCCCAACCCATACAACCAAGTTATTTCTAAAGACAGAGGTAGTTAAAACATTTTTATTTATGAAATGAATCTTTTTACGTAAGTCAAAGAACTTCTTTTCTTCTTCAATGGCTAGACAGCCCATGGGTGGGCCCTGGCCTTCTCTAGAAGCTTTTTCCAGACCAATTTTGTCCTCGAAGAACTTATTTTAGAAATTATAAAATTTGCATACATCATAAATTCAAATTATTATGCAATTTTTTTAATAGAAATGAGGTTTCTTTCATGATATACAGCTTGTTTCATGAATCTAGTAGTCTCTCTAAGCAAATAGCCTTCGAATTCTTTGCTTCTCGAATTCTTATTAATTAAATCAAGCTAACGCAGAATATATTAGAAAAAGATCGTATTACATGAGAGTTACTGTATTGCTGCTGTAAAAAATAATGAAATATTTCGAGATGTCGAATTTTGTCAGCTATTGTCAGATGTGTATTCACAATTTTAATCACAGATAAAGTTTCAAAAATAAAAAAAATTGATATTATTTCTACTAATTCTAAGCCCATAGTACTATACAGGGTTGCTGCTAATTCATGGTGTTTAATCTAAGCGTTTAATTTACAAAAGGCTTGGTACTACCGTTAGGCAGTACTTCTCCGCAAACGACACACTCAAGTCTAGTGACGTTTTTAACAATAACGAATAAAATTAGTATGATTGATAAATAGTCTTCACAATATTTTCTCACTTTTCCCGCTTGCGATATCGGAACTGGAAGCTTCATTTCACTTATATACCGCAAATTCTTCTTAGGTTTCTCCTCCCGAGAACTCTTACTCGGTGATGGAATGGGATCATTTAGTAAATCAGTAATTTTTTCCCTTCAGTGGTGGCAAATTTTAACCATTGATACATGCTGAAACTAAAAAGTCACAATATTTATAAAACTATGGCACTTTGAGAGCGAGCTAGGCGCTGATTAAAAGCAATACGATGATAAAAATAGTGACAGACAAAGCAGTATTGCCATCTTTATTGAGATTCATTTTACATCACTTCGACTATTGATTGTTAGATGGCGGTGCGAGTACTCTCTCAAATTATAATTTGAGGGTAATAGAGTAGCCTGTATGTTATTACAATTTGTAAATAATCCAAGTTTGTATATCGATAATATAAAATTATGGTACAATGTAAGTACTATATTCGCTCCAAAATTTTACAGTACATGAAGTTTTAACTATAGTGCAAATGCTATATTTGTCATACGGGTAGCAACAATGAAATAAGTGGACAAATTGCAACCAGCCCCACGACAACACTGGGATTATTAAAGATTCTTGGCAAAAATAAGATTTTATTTCAGAAAACAATACCGAGTTGCTAGCCTGCTATGTGTAAGGATTATTCATATATATCTAATGTTTTCAGGTGTCAGCCGGTGGTCCTATTCCTTTCGACTAGTACCCACTATATACCCACTGAATCTAAAACATTCCTATCTTTCGAAACTAAAATTATTTCCAGTAGAATTTCATTATTTTAAATTTACATTGCGAAATATGATTGGGGTTGGAAATTGTAGATATTACAATTGCTTTGTATTTTCCCTCTTATCTTAAATCTATCTATCAATGTCATCACTACATCTTTTATTCCGCGTACACCCTCAGACCATTTTACACTCCTCTGGCGATACGCATACGATAGGTTGGAAATTGCTGGTCTAATACATCCTTAAGTCTTCTGCTGTTCCAAAAAATTCCGTAAGTGGACATATTTGTGAGCTCCAAAAGTCGGAGCCACTTTTAACGTATATGATGTGCATTAATGACACAACGACACATTCATTAGTGGCGTTCTGATGGCTAATTCTGCCGTAGCGAAAAAATTAATCGACTAGAAAATGTTGAAATAGAAGTTAAATATAAAACGAAACGGGGGAAAAAAATCTGAAATGTTTCAGGTTTTAAATTACGTCCAAAGGGGCGTTTTTTTTAACATTTTGTGTGTTACATTTATTTATTAAATATCACGTTCTTCGCACTTAAACCATAAAATTCAGTTCAACAGCAATAGTTTTAACATGATCATATCTTTAGAATTTTCAATACAGAGACTCATGCGTTGGAGATAAAAATGTTTTTCTGTGCACCGTTGCCATTGCTCGCTTTAAAATCGTTGAGTTTGTTAATCAAAAATTCGTTAGTTTTACAAAATAGGAAATCGATAATAAAACAAATTCCAAATTTTAAATTTGGTCTTCCACATGCTTATATTCGTAGGAGGATTACGTCATTCAAAATCCGATGCCTCTATGTACCATTGTTTTGTCACAATGCGAGAAATATACATACATTTATGCAAATTTTTAATTATTTAATTTCTTTATATAGATATGCAGGGGTTGGACAAAAATATGGAAAGACCTTTAAAAAAACATGTTTCTTTGCTTAATATGGTGTGGGAAACCCGTTGGCATCCAAAACAGCTTGCAGTCTTCTCAAAATGGATAAATACAGCTCCTGTATGTTTGCCAAAGGAATATTACATCATTCTTCCTGCAAAACGGTGGCAAGTTCAGATAACGATGTTGGCGGTGGATAACGAGAACGCACTTTCCGTTCCAATGTAGACCACAAAGGTTCGATAATATTCAGGTCTGGTGACTGTGGTGGCCAGGGGAGATGGGACAACTCATCCTCGTGCTCAGAAAACCAGTCCTGGACAATGTGAGCTGTGTGAACAGGGGCTTTGTCGTCTTGGAAGACACCATCACCATCGGGGAACAAAGTTTGTACCATGGGATGAACTTGATCGGCCAAAATGTTCACATAAGTCTTGGCAGTCATGTGCCCTGACACAGTTATCATGGGGCTAGCAGAGAACCACGATATGGCTGCCCAAACCATAACAGAACCCCCGACATGTTTCACTCTTGGCAACAAGCAGTCTGTATTATAGGCTTGAGATGGCGTTCTCCAGACGTAAACTCGGCCAGAAGTGGGAAACAATGCGAAAGAAGACTCATCAGGCCATATTACTCGCTTCCACTGCTCTATAGTCCAGGCTTTATGACTTAAACACCACCTTTTCCTGTTACGGGCATTAGCATCACTGATGAGTGGCTTCTCAATTGCAGCACGGCCAGCAAGTCCCTGTTTATGAAGCTCCCTTCTAATTGTTTTGGTACTCACAGGGTTCGGTAACACAACATTCATTTCAGCAGTAACTTTTGCAGCTGTGGTCTTCTTATTTTTCGTCACAATTGCCCTTAATGATCGTCTGTCACGATCATTCAGGACACACTTTCGTCCGCGCTGTAATTTAGCAGATGATGTTTTTCCGCTTTTCAAATATGCGGAATAAATCTTCGATACAGTACCTCTTGAAACACTAAACACCTCGGCTACCTTGCTTACTGAAGCACCTACCATACGTGCTCCAACAATTTGCCCACGTTCGAAGTCTGTTAACTCTGACATAATGCAATGACAACCTCACATAACAGTACTCCGACAACAACTGAGCTGTTTAGCACATTTACGAAGTTGTATAGGTGGCGTCAGTAGTCAAAAACGCCAGCGCCACCTACATATTTCATTAAAATCAATCTTTCTTTTCAAACATGCATTTCACAAGGTGTTTCCATATTTTTGTCCATCCACTGTAACACAGGGGGATAATACTTTCTAACAACAGATTGAAAAGTGATTTGCCGTTTGTAGCGAATGACGCAAAATCGCAAAACGAAAACAATAAGTCCTTCAAGGGCAAAGCCCCTTTGGACTTATAATAATAATAATAATAATAATAATAATAATAATAATAATAATAATAGAGTATTGAACTAGTGAATATTCTTAGAAATAAAGAATATTCATATTCTAGGAATAATTTTTACTTCCTTTTGCGAAGTAAAAGAAATAGTATAATCGCGAAAAATTTCGGGTATCATTTTTCAACTAAAATAACTATTTTGACAGCTTTTGAATACATCTGAACGATGTTTCTGCGTGACACTGCACGTTCGAACAGAATAAAGGACCTTTCTTTTCCAAAGCGGATTGTAAAATGGATTAAAAAAAAATTTTTTTTTCTTGATTTTCGTACGTACATCACGCATAACTCAAACACGAGCAGCCTTAGAATATTGAAATTTTGTATATGAGAGAGATTTAACATGTAGCTGTGCACATCCCTTTTTGGTTACAATGGGCTTCACCAAACGCATATATATGTATACCCATTCTGTTACACGGCTCGGTGAGCTTTTTTTTTTTTTTTTTTTTTTTTAATTCTTGTATTGAACAGTTTTTTAGTCTTGCAAAATAAGCTTTTTTTTTTTTTTTTTTAAAGTATTATACTATGTTATTTTTAATGTTCCAATTAAGGTTTTTATGCCGTTAATTAATCTGCCTGCAATAGTTGTAGAATTATCAACAATTTAAAAGTGGTGTTAAGCCTAATGATGCTGCCATTTTTTGTTGCATTCGAAACTCTTTATAAAACAGTGAATTAAGTCAGTTTGTTCAACTTCAGTGGTGGGTTTTACCAGTTTCAGTTTTACCGAGTGGGACTAAAAGTAAACTTTTAGTTACGTGCGCCGAAAATTTGGTCTTCCTGTTCGCTGGCCGAATTGCTTGTTTTTGCATAGAAACTCTTAATTGTAACTGTATTTTTTTTAATTTTATATGGTGCTTTATATTCTTCTGCATTTTACAATTTTTAATGAAGATGCTTCGAGTTTTTATCTATTTTTGCCTTGCCGAGAAGGGAGAACTGAATTAATTGATTGAGAAATATATCTCTAATGAAATTCGAGGAAATAAGTTTAAATGAAATACTGCAAAAAATGTGTATAATCCATTATACACATTTTTTGTACAAGGAATCCATGTGGTCTCACATCCGATTTTTTAAAAAATGATGTTAAAAGCGAATAAAACATTCAAATGTTATTTGAAAAATTTTCATGCAATTACAATAATGATAATTTAAATGTAAAAACCTATTAAGCATAATTAGTGAATATTTTTTGTAATTTTTTTTTCGTTAAATATCTATGAAGAATTATTTTATACAATTTTTTCATTCTTCATTGCATTCATCAATAGAAAAAATATTATATCAATAGAAAGAATGTAAAAAATATGGCATATTTATTTTACTCCTATAATCTGGCATTGATGAAGTCCACAGCTTGAGAGGGTTATCGCAAAAGCGAAGAGCTGTTTCTTTCCTTGAAACTTTTTAAGGGCTATCATGAAGACTAATTCAAGTTTTGATAATATTTGATAATTATTTACGTTTATTATTTATTGTATTATTTATGTTTATTTTTTGATATTTAATTTTTATTATGTAATTATCAAAATTCTAAAATTTTATTGTATTTTATATAACAACACAGTTGGTAGATGATTCCATCAGTTGAGCGTAAAAGCTGAAAAGGCGGTGCAGCTGCTCATCTGATGGTAAATAAAAAAAAAAATAAATATTTTATAATCTTGGCATTTTTTAAAATTTCATTTTTATCATACAGTTAACAGCTGTATGTCATAACAGTTTGTGAGCTAATACGAAGGTTTTACAACGGTTTATTGTAACGCAATAACTTTATAATCCGACGTTGCAAGTTTTAAAATGGACTGGAAGGGTAGAAACCACTGCCATTAAAATTTATCAAAACTTTACAGATTGTTTCTTATATACAGTTAACGTGAATGACTTTCCCTCTCCAAAACAAAACTGGTTTCGTTGTTTTTTTAAGCGCTAAACCAGACCGGAATTTCTCATTCGGATTAAAGAACTCAGTAACTGTAGCGTGAAATATTTGTCGAAACAAAGTGTCTCCTTTTTTTTTTTTTTTTTTTTTTTTTAAGGTGTCATATCTATTTTTCAGTTAAAAGACCTGCCTTCGCATTTACGACCCGCCGAACCTTAATGGATGCGTGACGATTGTCCGAATGTAAAATCCAATTAAAAAAGCCTTGCGACTCTGAAAGGGCTGTTGTGAAGGGGTTAGGGGACATTTGTTAGTTGATTTCGTAATAATGTTCTTAGTTGCAGATTAACCTATTCTGTTTAAGTATTGCAATTATATTATAGGCGTTAACGGCACAAGTGCAATAAAGTCTGTTACGTAACATTTCGAATCCACACGAGTTCAATGTCATGTTCAGGACTTAATAAAACACTGAAAATACTCGTAGATAATCTTATCTACAACCAACTCCTGATTAACCGAGCTAATTCGAGAGACGAAGGGGGTCAAAGGTTACTTTGAGGGCAGTTAAAAATGCCACAAGAAATAATAACAACCCATGTCGTAATCAGCATAAAATATTGATGGCAATTTGCAATTTTCGAACAGCAGCGCGGGCGCATCCACTTTTTCTTCTTATATACACCATCTCCGAAAAGGTTTCTGCCCGGTCTTTATTTTCGCAACCATTGGTCGTAGATCTATGCTTCCAATTATCAAAATCTTTTAAATGGCTTTGAGATTTATGTTTCGGCATTTTTTAATTTAAAGAAGTTGCTTTCGTAAAAATTACGAATTCTAACTTTTGACACATTTTTCGGGTTTTGCATTTACACGTTACTAAAAATAAAATATCGCGTACGCAAAAGCTTTCTGGTATTAATAGATTAAGTGACGAATACAACTTTGTTATATAGACTTCGTTATGAGTACATAGTCAACTTGTAATATTATTTGAAATAATTAAAATTAAGAAATATTTTTACCTTAATGAATTTTTGTACTTATCAGATTATAATTCTAAAGCAATAAAACTTTATGAGAATACTACAACTTAATTTTAGATTTTGAAAACTTACAAATTACTTGTGAAAATATCTTTTCGGTATATCTCGATGGCAATTTTTTTCCTGAAATACAAGCGAACAATGGACTCATGGTCCAGTATGTATACGGTAACAGTTTGCTTACTAAAAGTAAGCTCTAAATTTCTGATCAACCAACATTAACTGTTGGTATTTCTGTCACCGGTAGCAGCATAATTTCTTGGAATTGGAATGCTTTTCTAAAATATACGACCGGTTGTCCTTCTTGCATAAACGTAGCGCTTACCGCAAAATCCATTGCGTCTGCGGGATTTCTAACTTGTTGTCTGCTTCAGGGAAATTTGAAGACGAGGCTTGGATAGATATTTTTAGCTTAATGAATTTTAATGATATGAAATATCTGATTATTATTTTTTTAAAAGCCGTATACCCTTCCGCTAGCCAAGAGAATCAAGTCTGGTTTCTTTATAGATAAGAAAGTGAGCAAAATATTTAATGCATTAAGACACAATAACACGACTAGTCTAGTCCTGTGAAAATTTTGTAAATTAACGCTGATTTTTGTTGTTTGACTTCTGAATTAGTATTTAATGCATGTTTATAATTAGAGCGCAAGACTAAAAATCACTCGGAAATTCTTTCTTATAGGTGGAAGATAATTTTTAATTCTTGAAATTATTTTTCAATTTCTGTGCCACGCTGTGATATTTTGTATCTCGAGTACAGAAGCTCATTGGCTGCAAAAGTTTGTTGCATTAACCTTTATTCTTGCTTCCTTTAGAAGCTTAAAAAATTCGCTCAAATCCTCATGTTGCTCATCATTTGTGTTACTCGTAACAATTTTCATTTAAGTAATGAATCATGAATTACGAGGTATGGGTCTTATTATGTTCATTGTTCTTTTAAATGTAGTGAGTGCTCCAAATGACTTTCTAACGAATGTGTATATCCTTGATTTGGTAATAAATGTCGTTTTGGGCACGTCCTCAGGTTTTCGCACTTATCTGGAATAAAGACGTGAGATCTAGTTTATTTCGTTGATTTATATATGCTTAAGTATGTCCAGTTTTTGATATGAAGTAAAAGCAGATATTTTTTATCCTATTTACTTTTCTGCAATTGAAAGCGAATCGCCAAGCGTTGTAATCGGTGGTATTAATATATTCTTTTTTCAGCATAACGCAACAGGGCTAGCGTAAAGAGTACTCGAGGGGATTATTAATTTGTTTTTCAACATTTCCGAAATATGGCTTTTTGTAGCTTCTTCTTTAACTTTTATCGTAGCCATAGGGTTTTGCACTAAATGCAAGGAGGGGATTTCTTGTTTTGAGTGAATCACCATATGTATTAATGGTGGGGTATCACATAAATCTCTCACCAACTGCTCTAACTTTAGCTTTTTATTCCGAGGCAATTTCTTCAAGTCCAAAGCTAGTGGCTCTTGTGCCAATAAGAGACGATTGCACAGGTCTGTACCAAGTCTTCCAGAAAATCAGTTCATGGGCAGCTGTTTTTAAAAAATGCAACCTCAAAAGCACGCCTGCCTGCAAATTTCTAACAAAGAAAAAAAAACTATGATGCCTGTTCTTAACTTGCACATGCAAAATCACTCGCGTTACGCATTCACAGTGTTTTCTTTACTCTGTTCTTAACTTTGTTCCTGTAACATCAAATATCAGATATTCTTTAAATTTTTCTTAATCTTTTCCACTAAAAATCTGCTAACGGTAATCAACCATATGTAATTGAATCTGGAAGTTTTTATTTCATCTGGGGCGACTGACCTTAGGATCCACAGCACCTCCAGGATTTAAAAGAGAAGAGCTAGTTTATAGTTTTTCTCCTCTGAAACAGGAAGTAAGATGTGATGACGTAGTTATGCTGGCTCTGACCGCAGAGACGCAATTCTCAGCAAGGAAATTAGCGTTTTCAGTTTGAGGAACCAGCCTTAAAGTGGTGCGTGAAAAGTAACTATAATTTGGAAATGATGTTACTGCTGTAGGCATTTTACCTTAAAAGTTTAAAAAGTTAATAATATTTATTCGTTAATTTAAAAGTAATAGATAAAATACGTTATGTTTTTACATAAAGTTTTGTTTTCTTAAAGGTTGCAGTTATTTCCCTCTTCGTTTGAACACTAGTTGGAAGAATTCTTCTATTTCTGAGACAACTGTAGTAACAACTTTCTAAAATTAGCAAAAAAGCAACCTTAAATTAGTGTAGTTTTGAGCATGTGTGGAAATTCTTTTTTCCTGTTGCTAAAGACGAACTGATATTTGACTGCTCTTTAAATCGATAGATTTGCTCAAAATTTAATTTAATCTAAGGTTGCTTTTTGGCCTAATTATATATTCTACGTTGGAGTGTTTCTTCCGATTTTATTACTAACATCTATATCCCACACATTACATTTAAATACATACAATATGCAGGATCGTTGTCTTAAGTTTAACAAAACAGTTTTATTCAAACCGCTTCCCTCAAAAATCACTAAAGAAAACTATTTAATCTTTCGAAAGAAGGGGATAAGAAGGAAAAGGCCCCTGTTTATGTGAAATTACTTTCTATCATTGTTTATTATCATTATAAATTATCTAAAATCAGCTATCTTTGTTTTTAAATTTTCACTATTTTGAAATTTTCATTTTTGAGTTTCGGATGCAAAATTTTTTTCTAGATGTCGCTCACCTTTTTTGTCATAAGCAAACATTCTAAGATTTTTCATTTTTCAGTATTTCAAAATAATGTATAACATTATTTTTGTTCCAATTATCAATGTATTCTTGTTTATCACTACAGTCAGAGCATTCAAGGATATTTCCGGAATAAAGACACCAGTTTAGTCTTCTGTAAGTTCTATTTCAAAATCATTAACTTATTATTGACAACTTCATTTTCTTAATCGGGCTCAGAAAGAATTTTCTTCAGATTTAATTTGCGTACTCTGCATTATTTTTCTTTTGTCGCCGATTTCTTGATGTTATTTTTTTTACTTGCATAGTGAATTTACTATGCATGTGAACTATAATATGAAATATAACACATGAAATATAATATTCGTCCTTTCGCATTTCGTAAGTGTCATGGCACTTTGCTACAGCGTAAAAAGGCATATTACATAAATGAAGGTTTATAACACAGAAAGAAAAAGGAAAACCGACTAAAACTATATATTCAAAATTTTCTAAATATTTGCATTAATTCAAAACAAATTAAATGATTAAAATTAACTTGGGATTTCTGCATCACTAAAATATCGCTTCGTAGCAGAATGAAATTACAGTTTTAAAATGCGCGAAATCAGCTGATGAACCATAGTCCCCCTACAAGGATCGCAACGGTGAGCGGTCACTGAAAGGACTAATCTAGCTCTTCTATTTAACCCTGCAGCACCTCTACCTAGTTTAAAGGTTTCTGCTTATTAGCACCTTTCTATCGAAACCTTATTTATCGAAGCCTTATTCTTAACAGACGAAAAATTCAGCCAGCGAGCAACAATTTTTCTTTCGTGCAATTTGTCATCTCTTTTCGTTACCGACCGTCTTTTATAACTCTCCCGTCTACGCATTCTCGCCGAAACACACCGACTTTCAAATTTCGTCGCTGATTCAACAGGTTGTTATAACGTAGTGTTTCTCAAGGCGGCAACAGCCTGGACAATGTTATCTCACTGTCTTCTGCATCGGGATTTTATCCGTATAACAATTTTACCACTAGACTTTCCTATAATGAAATCAGCTAACTCATCCGCAGTCATCCGGTCCATACCATTCGCTTTTGTTTCTAGTTTCACCCCGTCCTTAACTACGGGAAACGCTCTAAAAAGTTAAGCTTTAAATATATCGAATTCTCACTACCCGGTTCACCTAGTAGATCTTTTTTAATGCTCTTGGAACCAGTTCATTGCCAATAGTAACATTCTGAACTTTTGCAAACGGGTGTAATAGAAAATGCTTTTTTAAGAATCCGATGAAAGTCATAACCGAGCTTCTATCATCAAAAATACTGGATAGTTTCATCGAAGCACACATAAGATAAAAATTATGTCCAAATCCTTCCATTTACTGGTGTTGTAGAAACTCTGGATCTTTGGTAGAGGACAAGCAACAATTTTGCTTTCAATTCTAGTCAAGGTATCGTTATCTTTATTAAAAGAGCTACTCTACTATTAGCTTCAATCAAATGAACTTTTACCTCTTTCTCATATTCGCTTCTCAGAAATACGATTGCACTATAGGCGAACTTGCTCGCGTCACAGTAAAGTGAAAACACAACTTTCCTTCCGGAGATTGCCTCGGACATACCTTAGAATTTTTATCTTCGTCAACAAGTATAAATCTTGGATCCACGTATTGAACTTCAGATGAATATCTTCCGGACAGATTTCATCCCAAACAATTCTTCAAGTTCCAGCTATTCTGTATTAGCAGCTTCAAACGAATCATCGCTGGGCATAGAATTCGAATGGAGTCAAAGCTACTGTGAATTATTGAAAGAATATATCTTCTAGTAATAGGTTTTTACTTGAAAGCAGTTTTTCGAGATTACAATAAAGAACGTTTTTACTTTTGTCTCATAAGAGACCGAAAATAGGAATAGGGTTTTCTTTATATTCTTCTCCTGTTAAATTCGAATTTTTCCAATCTCATAGATCGAAACAACCAACAACCAGAATCTGTTTTGCTTCATAAATGAACTTCCAAAGTTCACCTTTACTAGACACCTAAGGTAAGCAGTTATCCACTTAGAATGCATTCCTCAATTTTCTGCGGTTTCAGGAAAACACCTTTCATTTTGTCCATCTTCCATCACCTTCCAGAAAGACATCTACCAGGAAAGGGCTGCTCGTTAAGTCCAAACATTACTCGTCGGTGACGATATTTTTTTTCTTGTAATCTTCCTACCGTATGAATCTAAGCAAATCTTGGTCTTCATTGGCCACAGATATCTTTAAGGAGACCTTTTTTTATATCTGAAACAACAGCAATTTCTTTCCGACGAAAAATCTCATAAGTAACGAAGCAATTGTTCCGGTAAGATTCGGTCATGTTTCTTAAACTGTCGTTGAGTTCTTACTTCTGTACGAAGCATCAAATACAGGACAGTGTAGAATTTTATAGTAGAATTCTTTTCTACAAGAGTCTATATTTCATAGTAGAATTTCTTTTAAAAATACCTCTAAGAAGCAAATAATGATAGTTTCCCAATTCACCATGCGAAACTTACATTGAAGCCTATCTTTTTATCTTTCGCAATATTTTATTTAATTTTTATATTTCGCAAATAATGATAGTTTCCCAATTCACCATGCGAAACTTACATTGAAGCCTATCTTTTTATCTTTCGCAATATTTTCATCTTCATGTATGCTTTTGAACTGACTCCATAAAGCAAGCCAGTCTTCAGATTTTCCTATCAAATTTCAAAAGTTCGATCTTTGGCAACTTTCGTTTTTTGAACGAGTGAAGAATCAATGGAAGTTTCAGCTTTAAAAATTCTGTTTAAATAATTTCTGTATTTATTTACTTCGGGTTTTATGAGATTTTCATTATATTCTTCTATTACTCATTTTCGTATTTTTTTATTTTTATAGTCTTCATTTTCTAAGTAATAAAGACCTTAATTCATAATCTGTTTCAGTCAGCTGAGAATAAATTCTACGTAAATTAGATCTAATGCTCTCTCCCTTAAGATTATTTCATTTTAATAAGTTTTTCAAACCATTAAAGCATTTCGAAAAATTAGCACTTAAAGGTGAGCACTTTTTAACAAGCAATTCATTTTCTGAATAATACGTAATTTAATAAAGGTACCTTTAAAAAAAAATCACGTCACGATTTTGAGAGACTGTCTGAATTTTATTCATTCAGCTGGTTCTCCAGTTATAAAATGTAAAAGAGGAAAGTAATCAAGGTAAATAGGCAATCCACCTAAGTAATGAAAACATGGCGCATTTCCACCGCCGTCTTAATATTCCGGACATAAACTAAAAATACAGTGTTGCCAAACCGTGTAAAGTAACATCAAGCAAAATTAGTTTTACGCGATTATTAGTGCTTAGAACATAAAAATAAGGAGTAAGAGGAGTTTTTAATATATTTAAAATTTCATTTCTAGCACGTTTTTGAACTGCGAGTAGTGTTATTAATCGAAATGGGTATGCACGGAATGGGATAGGGATTCAATTTGGGAAAACTATATTGCTGGGATTTTTGTAAACAGTGACTTATATACCTTTCATATATCTCGGTTTTTAATTTTAGCTTTTACTCAGGAAAATTTATCCCCACAATAAATTAAATTTATTAAATTATGGAAATTTAGGAAAATTGCATTCTTGCAATTTCAACATATTTTTCGTATTAAATTGTAATTTGATCTCGGTTGTCTTGATCTACTGTAGCCCACTAACGGCCGAGCGGCAAAGTCGCTGATCACTGGTAGTTCGATGCGGGGCTGTAATCCCGGCTGCAAACGGGCTGACTGCATGGACGTTTTCCTGACTTTTCTCCATTTGTATACGAGCCTGTTTGCCTTAGAAAATCCTCCACGAAAGCATTCCTTCCCATTAGGCAGATAGCCCTCTAGTGTTTTGCCATAATTAAATAAACTAAATCAAAGTTAATGTACTGTAGACATACATAGAATTTTTTTGAAAGACTCAGTCTAATCAGTGTTAATATTTGTGTTTAATTTTTAATTATTTAAACTAATTTTTAATTAAACATGTAATATTTTAATTAAACATTTTGATGGTTAATTGCTTTACATTAATATGATACATAATTAAATTTTATTTCCATCGTATTTTTAAAAATGCTTGAAAGTGTAAAAAAAGTACAAAATGAAATTAGCCCAGAAGCGTGAAATTTAGAATATTTAATTGAAACCAGAATTATGCACTATAAAGTGAATGTAAACCAATTTCGCGTTTTTTAAATACGACGTTGCCGCGCTGCCTGAAAACCTTTCGGAAACTCCCGCTTTTCCCGCGAAGAACCTTCCAGTTTTTCATAGTTCAAGGTTGGCCACTGTGTCTGTATTTACGATTTTTTCTTTAACTCTTTGCGGCACAGTGTGTCCGGTCTGGACACACTTAAAAGTTTCCTTCTGTACGCACAGAAAAATTGAATGAAAAAGGATTTATAGGTTACTCTGAACCTTCTTTATTTATAGTAGATGGCAGCTCAACACAAACCAGTCCATATATTTTAGCCATGTTTAGTTTTTCAAGACCTTCATTTTTCAAAGAAATCTTCCAGATTTTTTTAGGGTATAAAAGGAATTGTTTGAAAAGAAATTTTTGTTATTCTTTTGGCTGTATACTAATTTCCTTATTCTATATTAGTTTTAAATTTTTACCTTGAAATCTTGCCTAAAATCAAACGGCGAACCCTAGGTGTGCCCAGACCGGCTTACCGATAATCTAGGACAACTGAGAGTCTGAGTTCATTTCTCCGCATCTCATCGGTCAGTTCATTGACAACAATGCTCGTTTCAGCACTCTTTTCGAAGCTCTATTTAATCAGTGTGCCACTTTGGGCACACCCACAGAATTAAAACGATAAGTGCTATCTTCACAAATGTTTATTTGTGTACTCCTCTAGGTCTAATTAAACTGCCTACTCTTTTTTTGTTTCTGTTTTTAATCATCAAAACTCCGACTTTAAAAGGTAGCTTGCCGGAAAGGGTTAAGAGCGTAAAAGTAACTTCGCTAGAGAGTAATTTCGCTAGTAGATATAGATTTTTTAACATGAATACATCTAAGAACTGTTACAAAAGTTCTTTGCATCCTCAATAAATTTCCCTATCATTTATCTCTTTTCTTCCAACGATATTTTCCCCTTGTATTGGGATTGTTTTCCTTGTTTGTAAATGAATTAAAAATTACCATATAATTATATTATTGTATTCAATAAATCTTAATTTCGAAGTATCTTCCGATTAGTTAGTTCTGTGCAAATAATCCAGATATTACATGAAAATTTAAAAGGCAGAAAACACAGGCGAACACAGTTTGCAAACCGCTGGTTATCCCAGTATAAGTGAGGGTAATATTCGAGCTTGAGAACTCGGGAAGACGTGGCTCAGTCCCCAAAGTACTCCAATAACACCGTGAAATTCTCTAATCCGACGCAATCCCTAGTCCCAAGGAGAGCGGATTGTGGAAATTGTACTGTAGTAGGTAAAATGACTGCTATGCCATACATACGATAGATGGCGCCACTAAATAATAAAGGATTGAGAAATGGAACCGGATGGAAAATATTTCTTGGAATAAACGGCGACCGAGAAATTGAGTTTCCGCATTTGCACTAAACATTTAGTTTTCTAAAAGAAAAGGGAGAGGAAGGGGAAGAGTAATGCGTAGACGCGAATAATTGGTTATGCTCGAAGAGAATGTGTGCGGCACGATCGGTTTTTTATCCCAGTCAATGGCCGGTTTCTTCACGTCAGGAAAGCGCATAGCGACCCATTTGAGAGCACGTGAGAAGTAAGTGCACATGCACATTAATTTAATTTTGTTAATTTAGAGACAAGTTGCACAACGTGACGTAATGACGAAATCTTAGTTTGAACCTCTGTCAAGTTTTTTTTATTGATTTATCACTAATAAAAAACTCATTGTTTAGTCCAATGAAGTTTTTCTGTAATGTTTATTTAATCATAAAATTGTTAAACTGGTCTTTATGGTTTGATCAATTAAGTTTTTGCAAGAAAAACTGTTAGTCAATTCCTTGTTTTTAAGAATAATATCGGGGACTACGTCCACGCTTAACTCGCAGTCACGGTTAATCGGGAGGCAGTTATATAAAGGCAAGAAAAGCGAATAACCCCTACTTTAACAGAAAAATACCAGGATTTGGATACATGGATATATTTTGGTGGATTTTAAAGCAATTCAATATGAAAAAAAAATGTTCATTGGGTTTCATAAAACAAAGGAAGTATAAATATTTATTATTAGTTACGATTTTTATTAGAAATAAAACTAAATAATAGAAACTAAATTATAATTAAAGGACAGTGAGTGAACTTGAATAATATCATTAAATTCAAATTCGGTTAAGAAAAGGCAAATTGAAATTATTGTTGGCTACTATACAATGCTTATATATTCGAAATTAAGTGCAAGGTCCACCAGCGGCCGAGCGAGAAAGTCGCTGAACTCTGGTATTTCGATCCGAGGTTTGAATTCCGCAAATGGGCTGTGGATGCATAGGCATTTTCGTGGTTTTCCCCATGTGTAACGTGTATACGAGCCAGTTTCCCTTAGACAGTCCTCCACTAAGACATCCTTTTCCGTAGGCAGATAGCTCTTATCAAATGCATATTCCTTTTTACGTTTTGCAGAAGTTTTTTTACGTTTACAGTTTGTGATACTAATTTTTCCATCATGTCAAAATAAATAGGTTTAATTTTTTCTCGTAAAGTCCAGTAACCAAGAGCTGAGTAAATTCTTTTTAACGCATTCTGCATAAATTCTGCATTCATTATACATAAATCTCAAATTTTATTTGTTTTTCAGTAGGTTTTTTTATACAGTTAAAAGTAGAAAAAATTGAATTACTAAAGATCCTCACCCCCAATTTCTTGTCTCTTTTCCATTTTCCAGTTCCAGGTAGATAGCCGTTGTGTGCTTGAGTTAATCTAGCATTCCAGAAAAAACTGGATTCTAGTTAAAATTATAAGCTTATATTTGATTTAAGGCATGTTAAGCTGAAGCCATAGGAGGAAATAGTGATTAAATTATGTTAAAATAATTTTAATTAAAAAATATTGAATTATGTAATTGATATCAATCATATCGGCTGTGTTGAAAAATTTTAGAAGGGATAACCACGCACAAAAAATTTTATCCGACTTCCAGTTTTTTAGATCAATTATTGTCTTACTTAAGCTATTTTCAAAAGTTAAACCGAGTTTGAAAAGCAAAGAAGGCTTCAGAATTTTAAACATAAGATTGGCCTTTTTGTAAATATCTTCCAGTTTCAATACACATGCTAAATAGAAGTAACAAATACGAGTTTTCTTAAGATTTAACCGAAATTCGCTTTGAATTTGATTCTTAATGCTGATACTTTTAATGTTACATCATGATTGACATTTTTAAAGTGTCAACTCTAAATGATATAATCTCCTCCCCCCCCATTTATATATATATATATATATATATATGTAGCATAAGATAAACTCTTGATGTTTCCTTGGCTAAGGACCCATTTGGAAATTTAAACTTCTTACGTACGTAGTCTGTCCGAAAAGTTTCCGACCTCAGTATGTAAATGGCAACTCAAATCAAGCGAAGTGGGGGGGGAGCTCTTACTTGGGCATCACTTGATAACTACCAATCAAAATTTCAGCTATTTTGAAAGCGAGTTTTTGGTTTGACGATTACTTTTGTGAGTTGATGAGACCGTTTTTGCAAAACTGGGAAAAAACAAGTATCGTGCTGCTATTAGACACTAGATTAGCGTGGTTAGAGAAATAGTCCGCTATCTCTCTAACCTTGGTTCGATGGTTGAACATATCCAAAGAACGCATTTGTCACATTCTGAACCAAGATTTAGATATGCGCAAGTTGGTTGCAGGTTGGGTGCCACATTTGCTTCCTTTGGACCGAAAACATGTCCAAATGAACATTTGCATCGTTCTGGAGGCGCAATAAATCGGAAGTTTTTCGACTAATAATTCCTGTGGATGAAACCTGAATTCATCGCTACAGGCCAGAAACAAAAAAGCAGTCAAAATAGTGATCTGCGAAGGAATAATTGGCTCCCCAAAAAACACAATAGCTGTTCATTCTGCTGCGAAAGAGATAGCAACAGTTTTCTGGGACAGCCTTGGAGCTGTCTTAACAGGTTATCTTGAAAAAGGAAAAACCATACTGCGCAACGTTACTTGACAAGCTGAAGGCAGAAACTGCGAAAAAGTGGCCACATTTTCAAAAGAAAAATTGTTTCACCAAGACAATAATCCATCTCGCACCTGAGCGGTTGCAATGGTGAAAATTCATGAATTACACTTTGAACTACTTTACCACCCGTCTCATTCGCCAGACCTGGCAACTGTCCCCCCCCCTCATTAAGCTAAAGAAGCGCGTGGAGGACAATGATTTTCGTGAAATTAGGAGACTTTGCAGAGAAAGATTCCACACATTATTTGGACGGGTTAAACAGTTGGAAGCATCTCTGGAAGAAATATAGATTTGAAAGGAGACTATGTCGAAAAATAAAGGTAATTTTGGAGAAAAAATACGTTTTTTTTCTTTGTTAGGACAGAAACTTTTCAAGCAGCCTTATTACACTTACACTTTCTTAAAATGTGTCATGACCAATATTACCATTGTCTAAAAATCCATTTTTGCCTCATTTCTTAAATTAGAACTGTAGGGATCTGTGACTGTGCGAATTTATAAAGCAAAATCAAGGTTTCTTTACCGTTTTTATTAACAGTTTTATAATTTGTGTTATTATAAATAATATATTGCTTAGATTGTGGAATATATTGCATATTCGACTTTTTGTTTTAACTTTATGCATATTTTCTACATTAGACACTTAATCTAACAGAAATCTGAAATTTTTTTGTGGTAAAATATGCAATAAACGCGAGAGTATAAGTTATAATAAAAAAAAATTAGATCAATTATTTTGCTATAAAGAGCTGAGTAAATTAAACATTTTAATATATGGAAAGTATTTAATTATCGCTTTCAGCACCTTTTGAATGTAATTATATTTGATTCCTTTATTAATTATCACATGAAATAGTGTAATGCATTTTTGTTTGCATCATAAAAAAAAATTTTATTTTAAATGTTGTCCAAAACTAAACAGCATTTCGCCAACATAGTGACCATATTTTCTACGTACAGATGTGACATTTTTTCACTTCAGAATTTAGATTTTTTTTTTTTTTTTTTTTTTTTTTTTTTACCCCTAAGAGATAATTAATTTCATTTGTTAAGACTCTTAAGAACACTCCACTGCTGATGGAAAAATTGTTCCAGAATGAAAAAAAAAATGAAGTAACTGCGAATAATATTATGACTTTAAACCATTAAATGTATGTAAAGTTTTCATAAAAATGACATGTGTAGATACTGATGAATATGGTGAAGCATAGAAATATAAAAAGTAACATTACTTTTCAAAGTAAATAATTTAACTAAAAACATTTTTTTTCATTAAAACAAGCTTATTTTTATTCTCCGATAGTTACTGTGAAAGGGCAAAGAAGTTATAGGGTCTGTATTTAAAAAGAGAAAGTATTTATAAATAGAAAATAATTGTATATAAAGGCTGCCAGAGAAAGGATGCCTTCGAAAAGGACTTCTTAAGAGAACTGGCTCAGATTCACGTAACGAAAACCACAAAAATTCCCATGCGGATAGGCAGAACTACCTGTGTTCAGTGAGATTAATCACTCCACCAACTAGTAGATTCCAACGACTGTTAGAATCATTAGTAGAACTTATCAGTTATGGCAATTGTTGCTATTTCACACTGCCTGGATTTTAGCCTTTAAATTATAATGGTAAATTACTTGTAATAAATTGAGTAATTGCAAAATACACTCTTAATACTATTAATATTTACAAAATTTAATTTATAAAGTATTTCTAATATTTTGTATACTTAATATTGTGTATAAAGTATTTCTAATATTATGTACCTTTGGTACAAAATTTACTTATGATAATTTGATTTGCTTCAGACTGAAACCTTTTTTACCTCTAGTAATGAAATCTAGGAAACTAAACTAATATTTATTAACCTTTTGTAAATTTCATTTTTCACAACATACGATTAATGAATTGAAGTGTTTTAATTTATCTTTGAAGTACTAAGTGTTAAAAATTAGAAAAAAGACTGCTTTTATGTGAAAAATATCTGACAAAATAAAATTTATATAATTATCTTTTGAATTATCTTTACTCTCTTCAGTAGAACCTACCTGAAACTTGTTTGCTTTAGACCAGTTGGCATTTGGTCTTAAACAATGCCTAGAGTACCACAAAGCATGTAAAATAAGGAACACATATCGTGTTCTTTCTTATCTTCAAGCATTTCATATGTGGTAGTTTAAACATTCAATACTTTTCCGTTATATACCTGTCACACTTTTTGGCTTATGTGAACATAACGAATAAATACTGTGTGTGTATCTGCATGATGGAAAAGTACCATGCGTGTGTGGACCATCTATAAATTATTCTTATAACTAGACATTACTTATTATTAAAAAACCCATCAAAATGCATGGCAGGTGCATAATGGAAAAGTACCAAATATTTTTGCTTTCTGCAGTTGATCGCAAATATGACATGTTTGTAATACTAAACCCCCCCCGAAAAAAATGAAACTTATCAAGAAACAAATCAAAGAAATCATATAAAAATACAATTCTCATTTCACCATGTAACCATTCGCTATTCCGTTACTTTGTAAGCTGATAAAATTTCCGGCTTTCCTGTGCACAATTCTTTAATATCCGGCTTTCCTGTTTAAGCACAATTCTTCTTTGTCTTGGTAAAACATTTCTGCTGTATATATGTTACTACTTAAGCTGTGTATCTGAAATTCTTAGCTTTTGAAGTCACTAGTTTAAATCATTACTACCAGCTTTTAGATGTGTATTAAATAATCTGTTCTTGAACATATGGTTATGTAAAATAAGTTATTCGAAATGTTACAGGAATTTATATTCTTGAAATGAAGTTTTATGGCTTGGTTTAATTTGATTGGTTTGAAAAAGCATGCGAGAGCTATCTACCTAACGGAAGGGACGCCTTCATGGAGGATGTTTTAACGGAAATTGACTCGTATACATATTGTAGATAGGCGTACCATAAGAACGCCCATGCAGCCGATCCATTCCCCACGTAGTTGCATCGCTCAATTCAAGACCGAATTAACTTAGCAATTTTGTTTGTTTACCATAAAATTTAAGTCGCTGTTGGTTGGTAATCGTGTTTGAAACAATCGATCGGCTGCAAGCTGTGAAATAAGAGCCGTTATCAAGAATTTGTTGTTGTTTACTTGCCCATATTACATGGAATAATGGTTGGCAGAATGTACTTCAAAGAGAGGTTGGACTTCTGTTTCCACCCCAATTTTGAGGAAGAGCACCCCGGGGGGCCTCCAACTCTTCCCTCCTTCCACCATTCTACACAGGAGGACTTTCGGCTCGTCGCATATTTAGAGTGCCGCCATGTTGCACCGACACTATACATTTAAAAACATCCATATCTTCTCCGGGATTCGAACCTGGGCCATACTGTACCGTAGTAGGCTCCCCTAACCACAATACCGTCTGGGCGACTATCGAATTTCTGTGTGTGTGAAATGTTCGACCTTGTGAAATTTATCATCAGATAATAAAAAGGAACTCGCATTCAAATAATTTTAAATCTAATGAGTGTGATCTAAGTGTTATTTCTAGACTTCAGATTGTATCTTAGGTCTATATTATTTCCATAATGCAAATAATATATGTCTCCTCAGTGTAAATTGTTAATAAATATTAATAAATTTTATAATGTTCATAAGAACATAAAGCTGTTGAGTTTTGAATTTTTATTATTGGTACTTTATTATTGACTTTTGTTTATGCATTTATAATTTTGTGTTGATTTATAAATGCATAACTAAATATTAAATATGCGTAATGCTAAGCCCCATTCATTAATCTAGATGTTTTTAAATTTCGTATTCAACTGCGTGCCTTTTATAAAAACGTAGAATACGCCCCTACTGAATGGTTGATTTTTGTGGATTTCCCCACTTGCAACATGAATACGAACCGGTTTTCCTTAGAAAATCCTTTACGAAAGCTGGTAGCCCTCGTATGCATTGCCAAATTCAAATAACCTTAAAAATTCTTCTAGGAAAGCATCCATCTACTTAGAGCGATGGCCTTTGCTTGCTTTTCTTTACCAATCCATTTTTTTATATTTTAGTGTTATTAAATTATAATAAATTGAATGTTATTTAAAATTTATCGCCCATTAGTAGCCGAGTGGTTAAGAGCGTTGAATACTGCTAATTAATATATGGGTTCGAGCCCAAAGGAATGGGCTGGCTGCATACTTGGTATTCCCCATGTGTAACGTGAATGTGACACATTTTTTCTTACAAAGCTTCCCACGAAAACCTTTCTCACCTTAGGCAAATAATCTTCCTGTGCTGTGTCGTATTTAAATAATCTAATCCATTTAAAATTCAGCATCACTTGATCTTAATCGGTTTTACAACGTATGAAAAGCTTTCTATTAAACTTTCTTGAGTGAAATTTATTCAGTCAATCACTCTGAAAGTTCTTGTAGTAACTTTTCGTCACGCAAGCATCTCATCTTCTTTTGTATTTGTGTTCCATAATTTTAAGTTCTGCTGAAATCTGTCTTCTTAATCTTCAGTAAAATCGCTAATGTATTTTGGAAAACCATCGAGGTAGATGTATAGGCAACAAATCTTTGTATTCAAAATTATTATTCTTTTACAATTTTTTTAAGGCAGATTCTTCTTGGAAGTGCTATATTTAAATTTGACAACTAGATGCATTTTTCTGACCTATCTAAACTCTGCTAATAATTCGTATGGAATATTCATGATGTTTAGTCTGTCCGCACGTCTATCCTGCACGTTTTGGTAATGTCACTTTACCCTATCTTAGTTTTATTTATTTTATTATTTTTTTTTCTTTTAGTAAGATTCACCAGATTTCATTCTGTAAGTAGAAACACAAAAGTTTGTGACCTTTTGACCTCCCCAATTCAACATTAAACCATGAAGTTGGCGGAATAGCAACTATTTTAAGTAAGCTGTTCCTTCCTGTTGATCCTTACTAAATGAAATCTAATTTTCTTATAAACATTATGCTCCAATGTTAGTTATAAATACATTTTTTGTAATTCTATTTTCCCATACAATGGACAGTAACTATACTTTCTCGTATATGTATTCGTTCTCATGCTTTGATTTGAAAATACCGTATCGATCCTAGTACAAACCCCTGATCATACAGTGTTTTAGATTCCCAAATCAAAATGATTAAACAATTAAAAAATTTTTAAAAGCGTGTGTTTAGAATTCCTGTTAGTATTAGATACTATTTGTCAAGTATTGCCACACTTTTCTCTCTTGTCAACATTGTTTGTCATTTTAGCATTATTTATTAAGCATAACTTTCTTCACACTTACGCACATAAAATTCAACAAAATTGCGAGATCTTTAAAAATCAGTATATGTTTAGAATTCCCAATATAGTGTTATTTGTTGTATATACTGTTACGAAATGTACAGGCGCGGTAAGATAGCTTCCTCGCAAAGCAGTTTTTAGGGTTGCCATAAAATGGCATGGAAAGGCAGGGTTGCCACATTTGGCAAGAAATCGCGTATTTGCCGACAAAATTGGCGATATGCCATGGACGAATGGTGAACCTTCTGGAACGAATTCTTACCGGTTTAGCCCAGAATGTTCTCAAACACAAGCCGAAAGCTATATAAACCCTGCTGGTCCGCAGTCAGTTAGTATTGAGAGTGCCTCGTCGAGAGGGCGAGTGAGTGTGCCTCGCATAGAGTGCGAGATAGTTAGTATCGAGTGTGTCTTGTCTAGCGAGTCAGTCCGTGCACAGTCGATCGAGTTAACAGCCGGGCAGCGAGTGCCGAGTGCACCGAAGGAGTCTGTTAGTGTATCGCGGTTAGTGGATCGTCGAGAGAGCGTGTTGAGCTCCGGGAACGACTGAACCGAAGAGTCAGGAGCTGTGCTCTGTGTGTCGTCGAGTGCATCGCGAGTTGTAGCGTGGAGAGTCTTGAGAGTACTTGGAGTTCCCAGAACGACCGAGCAGAGTCGGAAGCTGTACTCTGGTGCTTTGCAGGAAGCTGTCTCCAACGTTATTGCCTGACAGTGTGAAGGCTGTGTCGCTGATTGTTCCAGCGTGTTTATAGTAGATCTTCCACGACTGTAAAAAATGTTGTTGGAGCTGTCCTGATTAATATTGGCTAAATAAAGTGTGTTTCGATACTTCATCAAGTGTCGTCGTTATTCCCTCCAAATCTACAAGCCCCGTACGAACGTGTAGGAAGAAAATAACGTAACAACTGGTGTCAGAAAAAGAAAAACGCAACAATACTTTTTATGTTTTCTATATTATTTCTGTAAAAATAACACATAGTGATTACATTTGGTGGCAGCATCCTTTTATTTGAAAAGTGATTCAACACAAGTGAAACGAACAGAAAATCGAGGCATTAATGCTAATACATTTAATTACTTCAATAAGAGAGCTTGTCTTTGTAATAAGCTCATTCTCTTTGCATTTAGTATAATTCAAAAATACATTTAATGTTTAAATATGTAACATGTTTTTCTCAGTCACATACCTATTTTAGGTACCAAATTTCAGAAGTTTTGGATTATCTCATAATATGCATTTAAGTCTGTTCAGAGCTTCAAATAAAGTATAACTTCCGTTTTATCAATTTTAGCCACAATCTAAAGTCTTAAATACTAAAACTGAAAAGTTCTGTATTATATTTTAATATAGAGTTTGGCGGGAGGTAACAGGGAGTTTTGCTATAAAAGTTATGTGTACGATTGGCTGTAGAACAATTTTTGTGTTCATTATCATCAATCTTCAATAAAGGCAAAACTAAGTAAAATGAAACATTCGATACTTGGAGCTAATATCATTACTTCCAGTATGTATCAGAAGTAAAAATAGCGTATCAAAAACAATAAAACAATTCGTCGAGAAGTTCCGAAGGAAAAAATGAAGCTGATCCATAATTCATATTCCAAATTGAATTGTTAACAACAAAATGCGTTTGAGCACTGAAGAGAACGTTTTAAAATATTTATCGACATGCTAAGTCCTTTTCTCAGAATGATTCAAAGGAGCTGTCATATTAAAGAAATTGGGCAAATGAGATGAAATATTCACTACAGATGCAACATTTCTATTCATCTAAACTCCAGACTAATTGGATTCCAAAGAATGATTAAATTAGTGTAATAAGAAAATCAGTATATTTTGTGTATTATTTAAATCAATAAAGATTTTTATGAAATGATATTAGCTGGACCCAACGAAATTACACTAACTAGTGTTAGTTTCATTAAAATTATGTTTTTTCTTTTTATAATAACTATTTGAGGCTAGGTTAAACAAATATATACTTCGTTTTTCTACGCTTTATTTTCATAATATAATACCAGTTTACTATGTGTTTCGTAAAATAATACAAGCTTATACTTTTTCAAACAGGATTTTTTTAGTGGGGAGCACAATTGGGTTAAAAAGAACCTAAAGAATGTTGTTTTTATTGGTGTCCGCCGAAAAAGCCGCGGAGAAAACAACGCAAGAAGAAAACATGGTGGGAGAAAACATCGCAGTTTCTAAAACATCGTGACACACAATACCGTGGTCGAAAATAAAGCGGTTCAAAAACATTGCCGTCAAAAATATTATGGTAAAATATAAAGTACCCACAAAGCATCGCATGACGATAACATCGCACACGTGCGTTTTCAGGTTTTGAAAGTTGTAAATGCATGTTTGTATAAAGATCATAGAGCGCAAGAAAGAAAGAGGGATTCTTTTACTTCTGTATTTGATATATTTGAACGACTAGTAAATTTTTGCTGAAAAAATAAGAAGGAAACTTAAGCATTTAAAAATTGAAAATGAGTATAAAATTAATGAAACTTAAAAAGCTTAGTAGAATTTTAAATTTATATAGTTAATTAACAAAGGTCATTAATAAAATAAGTTCTTTTTGTAAAGTTTAACTCATAATTTTTCATGAAAAATAGTCTAAAAATGCTTAGAAAAAAATGAAGATAAATAACTGCATGAGGTTAACTCTATAAAAATTGCATAGTTAATGATCAAATTATTTTCTTTCACATTTGTTAATCTGATGTCATTTTAATGAAAATTACATATTGTTTTGTTTCCGTTTGTTCTGAAACAGTCGTTAACATTTTCATGTATAGCGTGCAATCAATTTTTTGGATGTCGATTTGTTAGTTATGAAATTCAGTTACGTGATATGACATTATGAGATTTGAAAAATGCATGTATGCGATAATTTGTAGGTACTTTATTTGTTTTACCAGGATATGTTCGACGACGATGTTTTTAAACTGCGAAGTTTTTGAACCGCTTTATTTTCGACCACGATATTTTGTACTCCGACGTTTTCTTCTTGCGTTGTTTTCTCCGCGACGTTTTCGTCCACGATGTTTTCGCTTGCAACCGTTTTTATTTCAGATCTTAAACTAAATGAGACCAAAATGCTGGTACTAAATATTTTATCTATTTGATAATCTAGTATATGATATAGATAATAAAGATTAATTAAAGATCAGCATGTTCACAGGATATCACGAGCTTCGAACTAGCTGGTCACACAGTAGCAGAAATCAGTTTAATTTACAAATCGAGGCTTAGCTAAACGGTATCATTTATAAATGAAAGAGCAAGGCAAAGATCCAGATTTCATGTTGAAGAAAGACATAAAAAATAAGTCTGAAAGTTTGTTTCTACTTGGATTTTAATAATTTCAAAACCTAAAACTGAAAGGCAAGCTGTGACATCCACTGTGAATTCCAACTAACTTGACGATGTCAATTGCTATCAAAATAACGTTTTTTCTGTGCCATGAATTACCACCACCAGAATGGCTATCCATCAAACAGACAGTCGCAGAATTAAAACACGTAAAATTAAAAAGTTTATTCTCTCTAACCGCTTGTGCGTAAATTAAAATATACAAACACAAATTTACCAGCAAACCTGGACGTGGTTTTAAAACTCAGAATGGTTATAAGTTCAATAATTTAAATCTACTGGCCTAAGATTTCGAACACATGCTCACCAGTTGAAATCTAACCTCGGTCAAAAGTATTCCCAACAAGACCATCATTAGCGTCGCCATCTGTTTTCTTCAATCGAGAGGACAACGAATCGTAGGCAAAACTCTCTTATTCGTAAATTTGTCAACTTTACAGTAAAACTGTTTGCACCTCAAATCTACCTAAATTCTGAATGGTCAAATCTCGGGGCAAAAAGAGGCAGAATGGAAAGAGATAAAGTATCACTTCGTTACTAAAACATAAATGCCAGAAAGTAATTACATTTTTACATTGTTTAAATATTATAGAATTCTGAAACCCTTTGAAAGTGGATGTCAGGACACATGACCCGTTCGCTTATGTATAAATCAAGCCCTAATTCTTAAACTACCAAGTCTTTTCTGGGAGGTTATTTTTTGCAAATATTGAAACGATTTTTGCTCCGTTTTTTTTTTACCTCCCAAGAGATAAAAGTAACATGAGTATTTGCGAGTCCATTAGTTGACTAAAAAAATAGCTGTCCATTTTTAGTCTAGACCCACGTTTCTCTTTCCTTCTGATGCAGTGACTAATGTGCATTTAATTAAAATTGATAATTTCTTTTAAATTTAGAGATGTGTGGTTTGGAAATAGCTACCTGAAATTATCTGAGCATCTAAAATATTGCCGTATATTTAAAACTAAAGCTCATACGATCAAATCGAGGAGTTGATAATTTGATCATCATAGTTTCGTCATAGTTTGAGAACATCCAAAATATAGCAATGCAAATTTTAGTTTCTGAAGTATTGTATATTTTTAAATAAACCAGTGATAAATGGTGCATTGGTTTTCTTCTTGTATAACGTAAACGAGTTTAATTTCCTCTGCAGCGTCATCAAGATTTACATTAGACTTTTTACCGATCAATACAAACTCTGCGACCCCGAAATTCTGCCGCCTGGATCCTTCCTAAATTGTAAAAATTTTGGCTTACCTAAATTATGGCGTCTGGCGCATTCGCACGGCGGCTCTCGCGCCGCCCATTAATGTCATCCGCTTCTTTATCAAATAGCCTCGAATGTTTTTCGGTAATCAACGTGACCATGCCGGTTGCCTATAAATCTTATTTTATTTTTATGATAATCTTGTAGACATCACGCACAAAATTGAATTTTTGTTAAGTAAATTTCTAAAATCAAATGGAAACAAATGAAATCGCGTTATTTCGTTATTATATTTCAGAATTTGATTCTCTCTCTCAAACTCATTTTCCAGTACTTGTTTAGGATCCAACGTTTCGGTAGTTTTTGAAATTGTTATTTTGTGTAATTAGAAGAACTTTCTGTTCGTTACAGCCGTTTTCGCTGTTCAGTTCCAGTCACCTTCGAAATGTAGATGCTCTGAAAACCTTGCAATCATTAAACCTAACAGCTGTTTTCCTTAATTCAACACATGTGTTTCCTCGGAAATCATGAAAAAATGTCCCACATTTTGACAACAGTTGTTGTTTCTGGAGCTTCGGCTTATCAACCAGGAAATAGGTTACTTACAGGGCGTCAAATGTCCCAATCCTTAATAAGCGTGCTTTTATATAACATGTAAACTGCATATGTTTTAATCGAACGCTTCGTACTCAATTACTAACCTATTTAGTGCAAAAAAATTGCATTATTTTGTGTAGCAAATTGATTTTATGTTTAAAATCTAAACTTCAGTTATGCACTGTCTTGAAACAGAATAAAGAATTGCTGAGGCATTAGTATGAAAACATTTTGCCAGAGTATTCTCATAATTTCACTTTTAAATTCTGTCTCTTTCCTTTGCATTAATGTTTAGTTATCATTTAGTTATTTAATTGCATGTTGATAGGATTTAAACAATTAAGCATATATGAAATTTATATCCAGTTATTTAATCTCTTCATTTTATAGCATTTGCAATAATTTGCAAAAAATAATTGCTGTTAAGTTTTCTAATTGTGGCAAGGTTATCTTAATTTGATGCAGTATATAAAATTCTTTCGTCTTTCAATTAATTTTCTGCTGTACCCTGGTCTTATTCGCTAACAATGTTTTACGAGAAAGAAGGGGGGGTCAGGGTTCGTAGCGGTCCTTATAAGTCCTTATATTTGAAATTAAAATATAAAGACCCTTATAGGTGCTTACTTTTTCTTTAAAGCCCTTATTTTTTTTGTTTTTAGTGCTTTTTTTTTTTTTTTTTTTTTTTTTTTATGAGCGCGCTTTTTTTTCCCGTACCAAAGCCGAAACTAAATAAAAAAATTTTCTTCCTAATATGGAATGTCAGATGGTGAGTCATACTCCTGGAAATAGCTTTCCCCCCTTTCTCTGTATTAATATCCTTTGGTGTGCCCGTCGTTCTATTGGTCAAAGAATTGCGAAAGCAGTAGAAAATTCCGCTACATTCGGCATTCTTTTCCTCCCACCCAAATACTACACACGTTTGAATTTCTTTAATAATTTGCACTCTCGTTCCGCTTGGTCAGTTTATATTCGTGTTTATTATGATCGTTATGCTTATATTATGAGCATATGTATGAATGTTTATAATAACATAGTTGCAGTAACTGCTGAAGTATAGTAAACTTCCAAAAATGGTTGTGTTTTAACACAGATTAGCTTCCTAATTAATAATATTCGGAATGGCTTAAATAAAGGGAAAGTAATCGAATAGTCAAAATAATTTCATTTTTTTGGCCAATACATTATACAGTACGAAGGTTGGGAGGTCTCCCCTTTCTCCGCAAAATCTTTCCAATCTTCCAATCTGGACTGAATAGGACTAAAAGTTCTGCGGTCTACCAACCCAAGCGAAGAATGATACTATTCCGGAAACTTAACGGCGCCTGTTGAAAATTAGAATGAAAAACACCAGTTATTTAGTTCTTTATTCTCCCAATACCGGCAGTTGTTGATTCCGATTGCGTAATATCACGTAGGGAAGAATTACGGTGCACGTATTGCGCAATAACGTTTGCGATATTTTGTAGAGATAATTAATTTTGATGTTCAGTTCGAGATTTGTTTATGAACACTTAAAAGAGTTTTACTATGCTTGCTAAGCAGAATATTTTTTAGTTCCGTTGGTTTATTTTTATATGATGCACATATTGAAATGTCAAAAGCATTTATTTAGCGGAAAAATCTAAAGAGCGGCTACAGTCTACCCCCCCCCTCTCCGCTCCTTCAAGTTACGCTCGACTGTCCGAATATTCGCCAATTTCCAAGTATGCGGGTTAGTTAAGCTTTTACTGTTAAAGATCAGTGCATGAAGCAAATTTCTTTCTTCTGATTTCAGAAATGTTCCTCTTTTTCACTTAAATTACTTTGCTTGCAATATCTGTTAAGAGAAAACTGATATACAATGAAAATTTAGAAAATGTTCAGGATTTAGATTTAAATTATTTAAATATCAATATTAGTTGAAAAATAAATTGTATTTATTATTAGGTTCCAAGAGAATACAATAAATATGCGTTATTATTATTTATTTTCTCTATTTTGAACTGAAATTTCATCATTAAATCTTGTAATATAGTTTAGTTCTTCATAGTTTTATTTTTCTCTCATTGTAAATTGAACTATTCTGTAAATTGAACTCATTCTGTAAATTGAACTATTATTTAAAATTTAAAAAAAAAGTAATTATTTTCCATGGCTGAGGTAATGCTTATTCTCTCATAATAAGTACTTCATTTCTCGTATTTTAAATTAAAAGTCTAATTTTTAAGGTTATGCAGTTGTGTATGATATAATTAGACAGGTGCTTAGTTTTTTTCTTAAAATGTGCTTGAAAAGTGCTTATAGGTGCTTATTTTTTTAACTAAAATGTGGCTATGAACCCTGGGGGGTCTTGAAACCAAAGATATACAAGAAAACATTTTTGTGTTCCATATCCTCAAATGAATTCTATCGTTAGTAGAAAGAATAAATAAAAACTGCTTTTCCACTGTTAAAAGTTACTGCTTTTCGCACTGTTAAGACATCTTTCATAAGCATTCAGAACATTCCACAGTGATCATATGAGGAGGTACTGAAAAAGATGGAAAGTATGACATTTTAAGTCCTCACGACATCCGTCTGTGTACAGTAACTGGAGCAATCGAAGAATGTATCCACTTTTGTAGACTTAATTAATTTTGATATTTAAATCAAATGACCTGCAGATTCAATATAAATTACGAGTTGCGACTTTATTAATACATAAGAGAGTAATATAGTCTTTGTGTGAAGACTACAATGAACTTGGTTTCACAAAGTGTATCCGCTGGGAAAGATATAAAATAGCTATTTAAAAGCTTGATGTCTTCACAGTTGATTAAACAGTGGCATACGTTGTGATGGGTATCTTCTAATAGGCATGTTAGTTATATTTCCACCTAGTCGGTTTCTAGTGGAGTTTTGAATAACTACCCTAGCAACGAATTTGTTAAATCCTCTTTTCCCCTAAAGTTGTGACTTTAATGATGATCAAAAAGCATTTACTGACAATCTGAGGAATAGTTCAAAATAAACACTAAATTAATTCTAAATTTTGGGTAAATATGAACTACGACTTACTGACATAGTTCTTTGTATAATGGAGGAACAGTTGTAATAAGCATTTAGTATGTTATTTCCAAATAGGCAGTTTGTGGGTGAGGGCAATGAATGGTTAATAAAGATATTGTTAATTTCGGCCGACTATTTACAAAATCATTCAACGATTGTCATTAAGAACAAAGAAAAATGTGTTTGTATAGAAAGTTTTTCCGCAAAGAAAAGCATGTTTTAGGGAGCATTAATGATGGAAACAAAGGGCGAAACGTTGAAACATTCTACAAAAATCTAACACTTCTAATACCAGAAGCTTATCATCACTATACCGATTAGCTATATATCTCCGTATGTATGAGGCCCACCAGCGGCCGAGCGGTAACGTCGCTGAACACTGGTAGTTCGGTTCAAGGTTCGAATCCCGCGAACGGGCTGGCTGTGCATGGGTGTTTTCGTGGTTTTCCCCATGTGTAACGTGTATACGAACCAGTTTCCCTTAAAAAGACCTCCACGAAGGCATCCCTCCCTTAAGGCAGATAGCCCTTGAGTGCTTTGCCGTAATCTAATAAACCAAACTAAACCAAACCGCATGTATGAAAGAATTTTGAAATACGTCCTTTCAAAGATATCTTTCATGGCTGGCTAAATGTAGGCCCTTCATACTTAGATTAGTGTATTTTAAAGTAAATTTCTCATGGCTCCTTCATGCAACAGAGCATTCAATATGAACATAAAAACGTGAATATTAATGCGTTTGCTATCTGAATCTTCAATTTATTTGTCCTTAAAATTTTCGTTTAATTCCAGGACTCCCTGGGAGGCAGTGTACGCCTTCCGCCAGGGCCGAAAGCTTGTAAAGCCAACATTCCAAGGTAGAGTATACAATTTCTTGGAAAGACCCAAAGAATGGAATTCCATCATCTATCACAGCTTAATGTAAGTTGGAGGAATTTAACATCTTTCGGAAAACTGTTTTATTAGTTTCTGTGTTTTAATAGTTTTCTGAAAAAGATTGGTAAGAATTGATTTTTCTGTTCAAGGTATGCGGCCATACTGGGATCTCTACTACTCAGTGTTCTATCCACAGTAGCCGAAGATAACATAACTTATTCCAGAGCTGTTTATTTAGTGGTAAGTCCACGCAACTTTCAAGATAGTTAATACCGTGATAATGCAAAGTACGCGATGTGACAACAGGACAGGTGTAAAGCCGGTGCAACTTGTTAGGCTGCACCTGGCAGCACCTTTTTTTTTTTTAAATTTAGAGAGACATTGGGCGACAAAATAAAGGAGTTGTAGAGATTGTATCGGGCGGCGATAAATGCGTCTGCTCTATAATTTCTTGACATGAACATGATTTTTCTTTATTATGCTGCTAATTTTCAAGTCTTTTTGTGCTCTTGCAGGTAGGGAAGGTTGTATAAGAGTTAAGAACAAAGGATTTTGGTTTTTCATTCTTGAGCTAGGACGTTTAGACGTCGAGATAAAATTTAGGTAGTAATCAAAGCAGATGTTTCCATTTACAGTAGTAAAAAGGCTGCATGGACTTTCTAAAGGGACAAACACGTAACACCCGGCATGAGTAAAAAGTAATTTTTTTTAATATATGTATATTATATTTATAGTATATTTTATTCTGTCGTGATTCTAGTTAAAAACCTAACAAAACGCCTTACTGTGTTTGAGGTCACAGTAAACTATCTTGAGTCCGTTTGATCGACGCTCTCACCTGGAATATTCACATCACCAACTCTGTCGGCAAAGCCACTGAGATGGCTTCCAACATCAAGCCCCTCCCTGATAGCACCTCTATGGACCTCGCATGTTAAAAGCGTATAAACACCACAATCATGCGACCCATTCTCATTTTTGTCTCCCCTGCCTAGAATGACGCCATAAAAACATATTTCAATAAGTTACTTAGAGTTGATTTTTCAAAGCTGTTTTCTCAGAAAAATCGCTGGGGCTCCTTTAGTTCATTATGAAAGAAATTAATCATAAGCCCCGTTCACATTCAACGCTCTTTCGCACAGCTGCCATCAGCAAGAGAAGAAAAAAGAGATGACTGATGATTAACTGACTGATTTCGTGCGTTCCAGAATATTTCAAAAGTGCAGCGTCTCTGGATCAATAAAGCTAATCCATATAGCGCATCAGATAAATCTGTTTTAGAGACCTAGTGGTAATGAGAAGATAGGCAAGGGGAACCGAGCTTCACATGGTCAGGAAGCAGCGATCATGTACAAGAGTTGGTGAAGTGTTTCTGTTGTCATCAGCAAGGACATAAAGGAAATACAAATACAATAGATTTGATTACAATACAAATCATCATAATACAACATATATATGCAACGATATTTACAATATATACAACAAAGCAGAATATATACAACGATATTTACAATATGTACAACAAAGCAGTGAGTGTGGACATGGATACTGTGTGAGGATGTTGGAGTCACATGCGAGGTGAGCCGCGAATGGTCTAATAGTACTGTCTTCCTCTAGAACAACGTAGTTAAGCGTATTCAAGCTGTTTAAATGGTGACAGTTGAAAGCCTTAACAAAGAAGTTTCTATGGGCGTTAGTGACAGTGCGCAAAACAGAATTTTGAAAGAGTTGCAGTCTGTGAATGTCCTCTTTTGTAGCGGCGGACCAGCCTGGTGAGGAATAAGTGATAACAGTCCAGGGGCGTAGCTAGAGAGGGCAAGGAGGAGCATCTGTCCCCGGGCGCAGAATCCAAGGGGCGCCAAACTGATGTTACTACATTTTAGAATTAAATATTTTCCATCCTTGGCCAAGCAGTAGGGGGCGCAAAATCTTCAGTTGTCCCTGGGCGCTGAAAATCCTAGCTACGACTCTGTTACAGTCCTAATATTCATAATGTACATGAGCCGCTTTTTTTTAAGGTCCAGGCTCAAATATTTATTGATGAGCGGCCTAAGACTATTAATGACACCAAGTGCCTAGCCTATCAATTTAGGATGACCCCTAAGTATTTTGCATGCTTATCTTGCGGCACTTCTCCAAATAAAAGTTTACTTTAACAGTCTGTTGCGTATGCTTTCTCCTTATTATTAACAGCAAAAATTTAGTGGCGTTTATAGAGATCCGCCACAACTTGCCCCAGTTTTCGATGCTTGGCATAATACTACTTTGTAGTTTTTAATGAGATACATTCATGACCTTATAAGAGATAGACTAACCCAGTGGGCGAGGCGCGCGTCACCGACATGTCGGCAAGAAAGAGTAGGGACGATCTGGTTTACTTTAACACTGAAACCTATGGCGTTTGTATCACATAACTCTTTTAAATTATTAAATGTGATACGTTGTATAGTTATGAGATTATGAAAGCCACAGTTTTTTCCAAATAGGATTTAATATATCTCATTAAAGCACTTTTTACTGCATTTCGCGCAATTTTTCACGCGTAATTCTTGTACAAACATCTTTACTTTGGTAAAATGGTAAAAACTCTTAAGCACAAAATTTATGAACTTAATTTTGCGTAAAAATAAAGTAAAATTAAATAAGATTGATAGCACGCGATGCTTTGAAATAAATAAGGTAAAATTAAACAAGATCTCATAATTTTTTTAAAGTTTAATGAACATTTTCAGGCAGTGATTTTCCAAACTATAATAACATTACAAAACGATCATATTTATTTGATTATATGATCATTAAATTATTAACGTCAAAGTGGATTAGTTATTTTAATAATTCATAAAATTTGGAGCATAAAATTTTCTGAGCGTAATGAAGGGGAAAAAAAAGATAAAATAAAATCTAGAACTCTTCTTTTTAAAGTTTTGTGTGTTACCTATATTTATTGAATATCATGTTCTTCGCCCGTAAACCACATAATTTGAAAACAGCATATCTTTAGAATTTCCGCACTGGAGATAAAACTGTTATTTTCCGTACAGTGCTCGCTCTGAACTCGTTGAGTTTGTTAATCAAAAATTCATTAAAGTTTTAGAAAATATGAAATAGATTAAAACAAATTCGAAATTCGGCCGTCCAGATGCCTATGTTCGGGTGGAGGATTACATTATTCAAAATTTGATGGCTCTTAATACTGTCGTTTTTGCACAGTGCGAGAAACATACATGTATTAATGCTGATTCTTATGTGTATTTCTTATAAGACCCATGGATACATTCATGGACCTTATAAGAAATAGACTAACCCAAACGGGTTTTCTCCCCCGTCTGAGGCGTTGCCGGCTGTCACCTTGATCACATCCGGAGGAGTTGGGACGACTTGCAGAAATTTAACATTGGTTGCCTATTGCAGCCTGTATAATTGTCAAGAAAAAGCTGGTTGTAGTGCCTCATTTCACAAATTAGAATTTCTACATATTTTTATTTTTGAAATTGAGATTGATTTTTAAAAACTTAGCATATTTATCAAGCATAATTAACGTTCCAAATAATTATAAAGCTATTGCATATTGTTTCTTTCAGGACTGGATATTTTATTAGCTTTTCCTATGCTGTAAGGAAATTTGTAATTACTTCTTTTAAAAAATATTTTAGATCTGAAGTAAAAGAAAATTTCAAACAAGCAATTTTCTCTTGCAATGTTTATGCTTTTTATTGGTGTAAATAAGTAAAAAATACTAAAATATTTAAAAACGAATTTTTGAAAGTTTTTTTTAAAATTATAAATTGTGCTACTTTTTTAAAATTATAGATGAGTATTATAGCACAATTTCTATAAAGGAATTGTATTTTATAATACATCATAGTGATAAACACTTTTGCCTCCTTAAAAATGTTTATACATTTAATTCTAATATTAAAATTGTATTTAACCGTAATAATTAATTTTGCTTGTATTTTACAGTGATTATTTGTTAAAATTTATTTTTAGTTCTGCATAAGGTTTTTTTTATTTACTGTTAATTTAATTTATTAGCCCAAAGGGGCGGTAACCTAGAAAGGCTGTTAATTTCGAAGCGGCATTTTGCGCTGTTTGACTATAAATGTCTGTGTCTTGCGAATTGTTGTTACCAAATATTATTGCCCTGTATTATATGCAAGGAAATTAACATGTGAAACAACATGTATGTTTCTCTGTGACAAAAACGACAGTATCTAGAGCCATCAAATTTTGAATAATGTAATCCTCCACCCAAACATAGGCATCTGGATGGCCGAATTTCAAATTTGTTTTAATCTATTTCATATTTTGTAAATCTTTAACGAATTTTTGATTAACAAACTCAAGGAGTTCAGAGCGAGCACTGTACGGAAAATAATAGTTTTATCTCCAGTGCAGAAATGCTAAAGATATGCTGTTTTCAAATGTATGTGGTTTACGGGCGAAGAACATGATATTCAATAATATAGGTAACACACAAAACTTTAAAAAAAAAAGAGTGCTTCTAGATTTTATCTTTTTTTTTTTTTTTCCTTCATTACGCTCAGAAAATTTTATGAATTATTAAAATAACTAATCCACTTTAATGTTAATAATTTAATGATCATATAATCAAATAAATATGATCGTTTCGTAATGTTATTATAGTTTGGAAAATTACTGCCTGAAAATGTTCATTAAATTTTTTTAAAAAATTATCAGATCTTGTTTAATTTTACCTTATTTATTTTAAAGCATTGCATACTATTAGTCTTATTTAATTTTACTTTATTTTTATGCAAAATTAAGTTAATAAATTTTGTGCTTAGAGTTTTTACCGTTTTACCAAAGTAAAGATGTTTGTACTAGAATTACGCGTGAAAAAAATGCGCCAAATGCAGTAAAAAGTGCTTTAATGAGATATATTAAATCCTATTTGGAAAAAACTGTGGCTTTCATAATCTCATCACTATACAACGGATCACATTTAATAATTAAAAAGAGTTATGTGATACAAACGCCATAGGTTTCAGTGTTAACCAGATCGTCCCTACTCTTTCTTGCCGACATGTCTGTGACGCGGGCCCCGCCCACTGGGTTGGTCTACCCATGGCAAAGAATCTATAGTGTTTCCCCTAGAGTTTCTTTGACCCATGGATACATTCCGGTGACGTCGGAGGTCACGTGATGTAAGAACTGGTAAGAACTGCAAATGTAAACAAACAGACTTGTGCTGTGGTAGATGTGTTGAAAATTCGGAAGCTTTGTTTATTTAGTCATGAAATTTGCAATTCATCTTTAATTATTATTTCATCCATTAATTAACTGTTCATTCATTTAGTTAGTATAATTTTGGTAACTCATATGTTATTGTTATCTTCATGATACTCTTTTGCTGGCTGCTTTACCATGTTTTCATTGTTAATATTTATTTATGAGTTCTTTCCTTGATCTGATAATTAATTCATTTATAAAAAATGTAAAAATGAATACATTAAATAATGCTTACATAGAACTTCTACACTGAAAAGAAAGTTACTATAAGTATTTTTGTCATAATTTTATCAGCTTAACAAGTAGAAGGGTAACTAAATAGTTGGTTTCTGAAAATCGTAATAGTCAGATTTCCGGAGCACTGTAAATGCAGTTGGCACTTAAATCATGTAAAAGTAACGATGCCAATGTTCTGCGCAGTTCAAAATTAATATATAATTTTATGCAACTTAAAATTTAATTTTTAGCAACTGACTATTATCCTATTGATAGTATAAACTGCAAATTAACACATTTTGTATACTATAATATAAATGCTACAAAGAAAAATATATAGATTTGTGCAACTGATTCAATGCAGTACTAGCTGTGAAACTAATAATTTTTCATAATACATTTTTCTTCATTTTATAATAACTAATAAAAAAGTACTATCTGTATACATTTTAAGTATTCAAAAAAAATTTTGAAATTATTTTTAATCTTGTACATTACATAATTTATGTGCAGAATTTTTTATTTTAAAATCATACAGCTCAAAAAGATTTTTAAGTGTATTTATTGAAAAGATCTACCATAACGCACATGTTAGCTCAAACTATGGACTGACACAACGACTGTTTTTCAAGGACTAACCATCATAAACCTTCATAGGTACATTGTGGACAGGTTAGGAGATAAAACACGCAGAAATTAGTGAGAACATTCTTTTGTGTATTGAGACAAATTCCTAATTGTTAAAAAAGGTGCTTAAAGAGAAGGAAATCGATATATATTAGCCAAAATGTCTGGAAAGGCTTCAAATAAAAAAGATGCATAAATATTTTGTTGAGTATTGTTACTACAAAACATAAATGTTTTATGTGTTATTATCCGAATATCGTTTTAAGAATCAATGTCATAAATTATATGTATTTTAAACTGTGAAATTTTATTAGGTTGGGATTTTAATAGGGCTAAAAAAAAAGAAAATTTAATAGTTATCTTATACCTTATTTAATTATTTATAACTGCTTGCCCTTAAAAATTATCTCTGCATATTAAAGCGAGTTATTACCTTTCATTAACCCTTACCGTAGTCATAAGATAAAACACAAAAATGTAAAAATTCATGTAAAACTTTCTTCGCATCTAGTGAGATTTAAAACAGTGCAAAACAACTTGTCACCTCTGCTGCTTTAGTGGCTTATTAGAACCTTTATTATTAGAAGTATATTAACTGAGACACAACCCCTGCAGGTAAGCAGCAGCAGGGACAACAGCCAGTCTTTTGTTGTTCCTCATGCTGATTATGATTTTACTTCTCATTTTAACCTATGCCGCTTGGCATAAAACCTGCTCACTATTTACTAAAGCTCTAGACTGAGCAAGTATGTGACAAAATGAGGTATAAAATAAAATCAACATAAAACTGTTAGTAAAACGTAAATAAAATGTCACTTATCTCCTTTCAAATATGTTTAGTTTTTATAAATGTAAAATGCTCCTTGATAAATTTCATATATTTTATTCTCAGAATTAATAATTATGTTAATTAAGTCATGTTTAATAATAATGCATCCTACTTATGAATCTATTTTATTTTTAGGATGGTATTACAAAAGTGGAGTTCAGGCATAGATAATATTTTTAATTGAATTTGTTCAGTTCCCATTCACTCATAGGTCCTTAATTTTTTTCATTAATGGTCTTTAAAAGTCCTGAATTTCAGTGTGCAGAAATGTGTACAAACCCTGTTAAAAGTTTGGAAAACGTTATTCAAGGTCTTGGAAATAGTTTTCAATTAACTGATATACACTTAATATTCGTAATAAAAACATTATTAATACTGGTAAGCATCGTGCATAAGAAACATTTTAATAAATCTTACCTCGTTTTCTGCAGAAATTTGCACAGATGTTTCATAATGAATTGATTTCTTCATTTTGACCTTAACATGGCTTTTATAGGTACTGTGATATCCGGCATTACTTTGAAACAAATATTATTCTTTATCTTTGTTAGTAATAGCTATCAAGTTGTCTGTGAAAATTGGTCTATTACTACTAGGCTTAAAAAAGAGATGTGAAGGAGTTTCATTTTAAAGCCCGTTCAGAAGACTGTCATCTTCTTGCCTTTATCCATAATCCACTGTGACCAGTGATATCATAAACATGAATCTAATTGGCTGATTTATAATACAGTCGGTATCGGAACTTTCACATTGGTTCCCGAAACAATGGAAGCGATTTCTGTATATATTTCTGATATTTGTTTTTCTGATTGATTCCTTTGTATTTCTGATATTTTGTATCTGATTCTTTGTATTCAATTTTCTAATAGTGTACCTGATAAATGTTTGATTGGTGTTCCAGTTTTTCTGGCACTTTGGAATATTTTAGTATACATTTTGTTAACATTATTTGTCTTCATATAAAACAAGAGAACAAATATAGTTTTAAGGGGTGGTGCAGATGTCTTTTATTTTAGAAGCAAAAACATGAAACTAAAATTGGTTCACATAACTGCTCTTGTTATTAAATAATCTGATTTCAAAACTCTGCATAATTTGCCTAATATATCTCAATTCTCTTTCCCTTTTTTTTTTTTTTTACCTTACATTAAGAAGTTGCTAGACGTTAAGTAGAAACTAAAATTCTTCTCATAGTTTTTCTGAAAAATGGTTAATGCAAATAATGTGAATGCTTTATAAAACTCCTCATTTTGAAATGTACTTTTAGGAAGTTGTGTTAGCTGTTATTTTTACCACAGAATATGTTGCTCGAGTGTGGTCAGCTGGTTGTAGGAGCAAGTACTTAGGCTTATGGGGTCGTCTTAGATTTGTCACCAAACCCATTTGTATTATTGGTAATTATTTTTAATTTATTTGAATGAATTTTATTTTCACAATTATTTTTTGGTCTGTATGTTATTTCTTGTATGTTTCAAATAAAAATTATTCAATTTTTTCCCTCAAAAGATTTCATTATCATCATGTCAAGCATATTTGTGATAATTCTTGGTTCTGATGGCTACTCGTTTGGTGCTAAAGCAATAAGGTATTTATGCAAGTCTGATTTATTTCAGAATCATTAGAGATATGAAGAATTATCAAAAAGTAACTTTAGTATTTCTTTAAATATAGAATGCACAAAATAAGATGGGAAATACCTTTTTTAATATCTCTAATTTTAGTGCAGGTAGATCAATCTGAATGACATATACCCACTTGATAAAGAACTCATTTTATTTCATGATCTGTATTGGATTTCTTTACACAGATTGCTTTCTTTGAAATGTCTACCCATAAACCTGCTGGTACAATGTACCAGTCATATTTCATACCAGTTCATCCAATATGAATGTCTTGTAAAATATTTCTACAACAAATTATCAAAGTAAGGAAAAGAACAATTTTTCTTTTCCTTACTTTGGTAATTTTTAAGAAAAGAACAAGGAAAAGAACAATTTTCCTTACCTTGTCTCCTGGATAGTGCCAAGCATCATCATAGTTTTCCAAAAAGATGTTGTACACAAAATTGCAAATGAAATGCATTTATTTAACATATTAATAGATGTTTATTGTAGAATAAGATTAGATATTTCCTAATATATATTAAGAGTGTTCAATAATTGAGTCGTTTTGAGGGAGTTTTATTACTGTCCTTATATCCATATGAAGGAGTGAGAAGAAGGAAAGAAAAAGCGAGTCACTCAGTTACTCTTCCATAGTACATTCAGATTAGATAGTCTGCCACCCCAATTGGTGGCTGTTCATCACTGCATATGAAAAGAATGTTCTAAATTCTCACATTCAGCACCCAAAAATATAATAACTGCAGGTTTTTCAAAGTAGTAGCCCTTGTACTCTATTGCATGCTTTTATTTCATCAAGCTTGAAAAGCCTAAACATTTCATTCTGAAAAACATAACATGAACATAAAACAATCATCTACTACATAATTTTGAATTTTTACTATCATATTAAAGTTACTTTTTAGTTCTTCATAAATAGTTTATTTCAAATGAAAATAATTTTGCTTCCAATAAATATAATTTACATTTGCACATATTTGTGTAATTTTCAGGGGTGTGAGGTTCCTGCAAATCCTCAGGATGTTGCATGTTGACAGAGAAGGTGGATGTTGGAGGCTTTTAGGTTCTGTGGTTATGGAACACCGACAGGTATGAAACATGCACAAATTGTTTTGCCAGCATATCACATCTTGTGAATAAGTATAACTGTGCATAAATATAATACAGAACAACCAAGCCACATAGCAAAGGAATGCCTTCAAAATAGTCTTGCCACAAAAGTGTTGATATTTTTATAAAACTGGTCAGTGTTAAAAAAATCTTTATAAAAGAAAAAGTAGTCTTTGTAAAGAAACAGGCACCTTTCTGTTGAGATAACACTGAGTAGAATCATTTTATTTGCTTTACTAATTAGAAAGCAAACTTAATCCCTAGTTGCATAGTGGTGGCTGAGCGCAAGTTGTCTGTACTCTTATTATGGCTGCTTTCTACAAGTTAGTAACAAATCTTGATAAATATATGGGCAGTTCTATATCCTTATGAAGATTTGTCGGTACTTTTCCGTTTTGCCGGCGCAAGCGATGAAGTCGCCAATAATGGTACAACCGATGCCAAACGGAATATTCTCGCTGGTAACCGTTTACGCCTCATTTTCAAAACAAGTCGCCGCTTTGTCTTATCAGATTGTTTCTTTCAATACTAGCATATAATTACATAGAATTTTTATCAGATACTAGTTTAGTTTTATGTCTAAGGCCATTTTCGGTAATTAAGTCAATCAGGATGCAATCACAGCGCTTACCCGAAGCCGAAAATATAGAAAAGGTAAAGTCAAGGGTTAACTTCATCAATTCTAATGAGAATGCATTAACGAAGTAAAGCACTGCAGTTTTACATAATTTCTGTGTAAGCTATTCGTACGAATTAAAATATTTCTTGCATTTAAATTTGTTTTCCAAATTAAGATTTAACTTGAAATTAATGTAGATAATTACTGAGAGCATTAGATTTTTGTAGAGTAGTTTACGTGAGATGAGATCGTTTGGGTTCACGTGATATGAACCGGCGAATCAGGATGTTGAACCATGAAAGCATAGTAAATTCTTAAATTAATGTCTTTTTACAAATTTATTGTCTTTATTTATTGGCTTTTTATAAAATTTTAAGCGATATTAAAATGTTTATGCCTTCAAAAAAAGAATTCTTAGAACTAACATTTTTTAAGTATTTTTTATTTGTATACCGTATGTTGTCGCCAATAAAGTCTGCTTGGCGAGATTTGCGCCGGCTAAACGGAAAAGTACCGATTTGTCTTTAAATAGTGACTGGTTTTTATATAAAGGTATTGGTATTTTATGGGGGTAGCATTATGAAGCTGCCCCTGGTAAAGCTGAAAGACTTCCAGTAAATCTCTAAATTGCCTGTATTTCAATTTGTTTATATTTTGATAATGTTAGAGTTAAGTATAGAGGAAATGAACACCAAATGCCAAAAGTAGAGAATATTGTAAAGAAAATTTTGATGCCAAAGTGGGGGAAAAAAGGAGCAAAAACCATAATACTGCTATTTTATAATGAAATTTAAACTATGCAGACTTCACTTTTTCTGTCATAATTTTCAGAATAATTTTCCTGATTTCAATTCAGTTTCAACTATTTTAATATATTATGAATTTTTAGAGCAATTGTTAATTTTAGGAATTTTTAGAGCAATTGTTAATTTATATTGTTAATTTTACTTTTGTAGTCTTTAAAAAGCATTTTGATAGATTTTTTTTAATCTACTCAGGTGTTCATGAGCATAAAATTTTCATGTATGATTTTGCAGTTACATGATTGCATTAATTTTAATATAATTCACTTTTCAAATGTAATTTTCAAGATATGTGTATGTTTGAATAAATTGTAATACTCCCTTCATAGTTGTGCTGGCATATAATTTTATATAACCATTGGTCAAGTAGTTAAAACTTCTGAACAATGATAGTTCAATCTGAGTTCAAACCTGGCAAATAAAGTTGGCTGAATGGTTGTTTTTGTGGTTTTTTTCATGTGTTATGTGAATAAGGCAGTTTCTTGAAATCTTCCACAAAAGCATCCTTCATCTTGGCCAGATAGCCCCCATATATTTTGACATAGTATTTAAATAATCTAATCTGAGCTGTGTTCTTTTCATTTCTTCAAAATATAACTAGGAAAACTGTCAGATCCTTATGCTTTCTCATATAATTTTGAGCTGAATGATGTTCGTAGACATACATAGTGTAAATTGATGCTAAAATGCTGTTATAAATTATCTTAGTATTTCATGTTTGAAAATTGCTATTAATGTAATAAAAAATTACATTTCAGGAAATGTTTACAGCATTATACATAGGCTTCTTAGGCTTGGTGTTCTCTTCCTATTTTATGTTCCTCATTGAAAAAGATGCCATTGTCAACAGTATGCCATCAACTGCATTTGCAACATACGCTGATGCTCTCTGGTGGGGTGTGGTAAGTTATATCTCATTCATTTCAGTATTGCATCATGTCATAAAATTATTAATATTTGTCTCTGTAACATATTGTTAAAATATATCATCTACAGCTTCTTTTTAAAGCCAAAGCTATTTACTTATTTTTATTCATAATGGAGCTTATTTGCTAAAATTAGAAGTGCTAAAGCTCTAAGAAATACTAGCAAGCCTCACACCTCAGGACCACCACATTGGATGATCTCAAATGTGACAAGAACACCTACCACATCACAGTGGACTGTGTAGCAAATCAAGTGGGCTAATCATATGCTCGCATCACAAAGCAGAACAAATTTCATAATTTATCAAACAGGCGACATAGTATTTGTGATAGTGACATAGTATTTGACTTCCAGCAGATTCACAATTGAATCCCAAGGTTGTTTAAACATAATCAAGAAAATCGGGAACTTATACAACATACTTCCCATGAATGCTTAGTGATAGTGACACAAGTAAGCAGCAATAGACCACGGAGTATAAGTGAACCTCATGCCTCAGAACCATCACAAATGTGTAAATTAGACTGAAATCTTCTTGAGGGTCTTCTGTGAGGAAAAGGGAATATGAGACGTTTGGATTCAGTTCGTTGGTGGATGAAACTATTTACCAGCTGGGATAACAATTGAATTTTAACTACTCTATTCTGTTTTTGTTACAAAGTATTGATTTAAATTTTAAGTGCTGTCAACAGAATATGAAAGAAGTATGATTTAATTGTAAGTTTCTAAGCTATATTTCTTCTCCACTAATTGATGTCCAGTTTTTGAATCTGTATTATGTTAAAAATAATTAACTTCAAAATGTTGCTGAAAACTATTCAAACTTGTTCAACAATATGACACAAAATTAATTTATTAGGTAACTATGATGACTATAGGTTATGGTGATAAAGTACCTTTGACATGGTCAGGACGCCTGCTCGCATGTTTGTCTGCTATGTTCACTGTATCATTTTTTGCTCTTCCAGCCGTAAGTATAGTTATTCCATAAACTGTATCTTTATATATAAAATATGCGTATACGATATTTTTATAATTAACCCTCTGGCTGCTCATCCTGCGATTTCCACAGGCAACTCAAATGTAGCAAAAAACTGCTCATCAAGCGATTTCCGCTGGCATGTGTTTTTCTTTCTTTATTGAGGAGCGCATCCCGTTTAACCACTGAAATAAATTATATACAGTATTAGATGTTTAGTTTATGCTTTGGCCAACAGATGCCGTTAACTGTCCACTAAATTGTGGCATTTTTGAAAAGGCACGTGGTATTAGCGCTCAAACTCCACTTTTTGCCACTTTTTTCTTACAGAAATGGCTGCTAGGAAACATGCAAGAATTATCTTAATTATTTAATTAAATTATTGAATTATTAATTAGATTTAATAATTAGATTTATTGAATAATTAGATTTATTGAATCTGGTGCAAAGATTGTGAAGTTGGACTTTGCCTTGAACCCTATTTTATACTCTATCATACTAAACTGCATTTCTGAAATATTTTTCCTCAGTGCTTTATATATTCTTAAATTTTATATATTTTACTTTTTTATATTATGCAATAAATAGAAATTGTAATTCGACTAAAATTTATTTAAAAACAATTTTTTTTTTTTTTTTTTTTTTTGTGTGTGTGTGTGTGTGTGTGTGTGTGTGTGTGTGTGTGTGTGTGTGTGTAACGTCTGAAATTGGTTTCCCTGGCAACTTAGTTTCTCATGATAAAAAGCTATATAAAAAAAATATTATCTAGAAAGGGAAATGCATTTTTCAATTCTCCAGTATATATAGATTTTAAAATATGCAAAAAAATAAATTACACAATTTTTGAAGTGATTTCGGTCCACAAATTGAGCAGTCAGAGGGTTAAATGTCTTTAACCTTAATTTCTAACATCACTATTAACTATGTTTTTCAACAGGGTATTCTGGGCTCTGGTTTTGCTCTGAAAGTTCAGCAACAGCAAAGACAAAAACATTTCAGTCGTCAGATTCCAGCAGCTGCTACTCTTATACAAGTAATCCATAAATTTTTATTATATGGACAAAGAATCAAAATTAAATTTTCAAATTATTTTATGTGTAGATCTCTCTAGAAATTTTTTCTCAGTCTAGAAATCTAATTTAGACAGATCATTAAATTCCCTTCTGAAACTGGGTTCATTATCATAATAAACTGTTCCTAGCAATAAACCATCCAAGTGTGAACACAAAAAGCATCAGAAGATAAAGAATTTACCAGTTCCAGATAAATGGCTTGAAGCACAGGACAAGTAAACGATACTACCCACACATTTTCTTCAGTTTTCAAAAACAAATGCGTAGCCAAACCAGTTCCAACTTCAAAAGCTTTCTTTGTCTGTTACATGGTCTAGTGGTAAAGGTGTAGGTTCACTTGACGTAGATTTAACTTTCAAACATTTACATATCATGCAGTTATATAAAACATGTTTATTTTCCTAGTTTTAATTATCTAAAATCATTCTCTTAATAAAATTTGCATTATTTAAATTCCAGCGCGAGATTTTTTCATCAATATAAATTTAATCCTAGTAAATTCATGTATGTCTGGTAATGTTAGATGCTGGAAGGATTTTTCATCATCTCAATTAATTACCTTAGTTCTTATTCTTAAAATAATTATCCTTATTTATAACATAACAAAATTTAAAAATTTTATATCAGATAAACAGTAGCTTTGAACTGAATGAATCAAATGCTTCTCAGAATTTTCAATTTCAGTAAACCAAAGTTCTGGGTTTTTACACTTAATACGAGTTTGCCGACAGCTATTTACAAATCTTGAATCCAAGCAAACTCTCTAATTTATCTTGATTTGATATGCTTAGATGCCCGAGCCCTTTTGCCAAATCAGTGGTTACCATTTTAATCTTTTTTCTTTCTGCATCTATTTCTTTAGGCTAACTATCAGTTTTCCGACTGGCCAGTATTCAGAATTTTTCCTTAGCTATGAAGGCCCCTTCCACCACCAGTAAGCAATCATGCCCTAAGCAGAACAGCCGCATGACAGCAAATCAGCAATATTCATACTCCTCGGAACATGCTTCCATGCCTGAGTGTTTTTCAATTGACGAATTGCTTGAACCCGGTTGGTCATGAAAATTGATCTGTTCTCAGCTATTTTATCCACCAAATGAGTATGAGTAGAATCGAACAAGTGTTATTTTATCTGGTAGACCAAGCTAGAATTCACAAGTCTAACACTTTCACGTCAGAATTAACTGCAAAGATACATGCAGCGTACACACCTTTGCTAGTATCAATAATAACATGCAATTCAAAAAATGAATTAATTACCATAAAAAAAAGTCTGAAAGGTTTCACATTTCAAATTACGTCCAAAGGGGCATTTTTTTAACATTTTGTGTGTTACCTTTATTTATTAAATATCATGTTCTTTGCACTTAACCATAAAATTCAGTCAAAATTCATTCAACAGCAATGTCGTAAAATAATTTTAAAATGAGCATATCTTTAGAATTTGATACACAGTTCCACGCACGCTGGAAATAAAAAGGTTGCCCCCCCCCCCATAGAGTGTTGTCATTGCTCGCTTTTAAATTATTGAGTTTGTTAATCAAAAATTCATTTTACAGAATATGAAATCGATAATAAAACAAATTTCAAATTTGGGCTTTCAGATGCCCATATTCACAGTAGGATTACATCATTCAAAATTGGATGACTCTGGGTACCATTGTTTTATGAGAATGCGAGAAACATACACGCATTTATGCAGATTCTTCGTTGTTTAATTTCTTTAAATATAATACAAGTGTGATAGTATTTAGTAGTAATGATTTAAAAAGTGATACACTGTTTATAGGGTTCTGACACAAAATGGCAAAATGAAGACAATACTCCTTTAGGGACAAAGCCCCTATGGAATAAATGAAGCAAAGTCACATTTTTCATTTTATATGCATTTTTATATCGTTTTGAGAATTTATTCACAATATCTGGTGGTAACGCACAATACAAAGTTATTTTTGACTTTCATAAATCTTGTAACAATAGCCTTGGAAGTAATGTTGTTGGAGTTTACAAGCTAGGAATATCATGACTAACTATAGAACCTGCAAGTGGGTATCCTTTAGGCATGACTTAGATATTTACATTCAGATACAAGCAGTCTGATACACAGAATTTCAACATTCTACAGCTAAATGTTTTTGAGTTATGCGAGATACATACATGCATATGTCCTGACAAAAATCCCTTTTGAAACAATAAATCCATTTTGCAATCCGTTTGGGAAAAAACATTCCAGTATTCTCTCCGTCCTGGCAGACATCACACAAAATCACCCAAATAGATTTGGGAAGAGTCAAAATGGATATTTCTATTGAAAAATGATATCTAAATTTTTTCATGATTACAATACGTTTTTACATCGTGCAAATAAGTAATATTTAGATTTCTTCAAAATATTATACTACTAAAAATTTGAATTTTTTCTTAAATTTCAGGCAGGTAGCCTTGTATTTTCACCCATGCATTGTAAATTTTTAGTTTGAATTTTCTCATGGTTTTTATGTTTAAACAATTTTGAAATATAAACAGAAAAAGTATTGAGTATCTTTGAAATGCATAATTTGTTTAGGTGCAAAGTTCGCCAGAAGATGTTTTAAAAGTAATGCTATGAAAACATTTGTATGCTTAATTTGTATGCAAATGTATTGTTTACATGTTGCTTATTTGTATGCTGTAAACGTATTGTTTGTAAAATGCTTAATATATGTATTTAAACTGTTGTCTTTCAGACATTATGGCGATGTTATGCTGCTGATAAACATTTCAATTCTGTAGCAACATGGAAAATTCATTTGAAGAGCCCATCTACTAATACAACTAAGGTAAATAAAATCTAATATGAATTGATGTATCAAATATGAATATGAATCTAATATGAACACTTTGATTTTTCTTGTTCAACGAATTTCTTCTTTGCATGTTTAAATGCTTATTAGAAAATTGTACACATGAATTTATTTATGCTATGTGAAAATAATAAATTTAAAGTGTAATTATTTTTACATTGAAAATATATGACATAAACTGTGAAAAATCAATTATAAACAAAAATAAAATTACAGTTTACATCCTCATTGAGATGGTCTTCCTTCTTAGAAACTGGATTTAATTCTTAATGAATAAGATGTTCATTCATTTTGTGTTGAAGAAAAACTCAGTTTCTTTAACCCTTAATGAATGAACATCATATTGTAGAAACGTACTCTTAAGGGAACAGATGTGCAGAGATGCATCAAAGCAAACTTTTTCCTGAAAGGTGGCAGATGTACATCAAAGTCAGATGTAAGATCTTCAGACATTCTTCTTGTGGAGAGCCATGAACATCTTTCCAAAATATACATAACTGCTTGCCTTTGAAATGCTGTGTTAGAGTAAAAGCAGGAAGTAGAACTTTCTTTATTCCTGATTTTCACTTTTTCATATATTTTTAGGAATACATTTTGAATAAAAGCTTCAATTTCAAAGCCTTTCAAGCATTTCTTCTCCTTCAAAAGACAAAAAATGTTTCCTTTTTAGCCTATAGAGACATTATGTTATTTTTGTAGCAGGAGAGATGAAAAATGTGCAAATCCATCACCGGGACTCGAACCACAGACCTCTCAGACATGCACCGAGTGTGCTAACCATTACACCACAGACATGCTGGAAGGAGGGAGAAAATACTTTGTTTACTTTCCTTTTTAAAGGATGACTGGGGATTACTGGACCTAGTCGTCAAATCCTAGTGGTGAAGAATCATCATCCACCACCTTACTAGCTCGGGCACCACTATAGAATCATTCGGTTGTATTGAAGCAGAAGACATGAAAAATGAGCAATGCCCTCACTGGGAATCGAACCTGGACCTCTCGAATACGCGCCGAGTGTGCTACTGTTGCGCCACAAACATATGCAGAAGGAAGGGAGAAAATGCCTTATAAGCCTAATTTCGTACTTTACATTTCTCTTCTGTATGATCTTGAATATTGTTGTAGCAATCATCATATAATGATCGCGAAATGTATGCTATTGCATCTTTCAGACTAGATACAAGGTTGCCAGCTGATGCTATTTCTATCTCTTAATTCTACTGTCCAGTGCCTTTTAAATTCTAAAAATTTTATTGCCCGTAAGTCCTGTAGCATGGTTCTTATAATGGCTCTGGATATAGATGCACTGGTATTTAAAAAATAAAAAACTGCTCTGTATTTACATTTGAGTTTATACTTTTAACTACAGAATTTTTTTAATAAGAAGTAAATGATTTTGTTAGATGCAGTAGTAATATAGTAATATGTGTATGCAGTTTTTAGCATATTGAAATAATGAATCTATGCCTATGTTCCTTGCATTGTTTTAAAAGGACAGCCCCTAGAGCACTCAAATATTGAACACATGTAGTCTTCCACATGAACATGTGCATCTCCAAGCCAGAATTTTGTATATTGAATTTTTTGTTAGTTTTAAGAATTCATCTACTTAAAAACAATATGTTGCCACTCAAAAAATCATAAGGTATTTATATTTCATATTTAAACAGAAAATTCTGTAGTTTGAACAAAAATGTGTTGCCACTGGCAAGACCTAAGATATTTTTTTAATTCTTTTTATGTATTTATTTATTTTATTGACCTTTAACTTCATTTGTTCATTAATTAAAAGTAACTTTTGCATGTGACATTTTTGAGTTTCTTTCACAAAGGTTAACCATTGAGTACTTTTCTGAAATAAATTATCTTTTTTGTTAAATCATACTTTTAGTATTTATTATAAATTACTATTTTCTTTTCTTTAATTTTGTCTTCTGTTTCAGTACAATAAAACAATGGCAGCTCTAAGGCGAAGAAGGCTAATAAAGTACAAAGCTGAAAGTGAAAAAAATGACCAGAATGATAGGTCTTGTGGAGAAATTGCTGTAACTTTAGAAGAACCCAAATCAGGTTATTTAATATACTGATTTTTACTTTTCTTTGTTTGCATATTTGAAATAAAATGCAAATTCATGTTTGCCATAAATGATTCTCATATGTACCATGCTAGTGCAGTGCTAATTAATAGCACTATTCACATTTCTTCTGAAAGCACTACAAATTCATTTGTTAGGATTAATTCTGCTATACCATAAAATTAATGCTGCTTTTCCAAACTAGCTTTTAATTTCATGAATGGAATAAAATAGCAATAAACATAAATATAAAATGCATGTGCATTTTTGCATGATGACCATTAAAGATTTTACTTACATTTATATCATTTAGTTAGTCCCAGAGTGTTTCAAAACTAATAGAATTAAATGGAACCTTTTAAGTGGGTTTATCCTGAAACACTAAAGTTTCCTAGAGTAAGTGGTATTTTCTTGATTATAATTTTAAAATGACCCATATATGCTACCTTAATGTGGTTTGTTGGATTTCTTGATGTAACAAAGGGAAAGAAATATTTACTGCTCCTGATGATGCATATTTAAAGTATATATTTTTAGTTTGCAACATCAACTATATTCAATTAAACTTTTGGGCAATTTGCCTCTTTCTTTCTCTTTTTGTATTTTTTAGCTCAAGGTCTTTTTCGCACTTTTAAAGGTCATTTTTAGGTCTTTTTTTCACATGTCTTTAAATTTCTCACAAATGAAATTCATTTTTATTTACAATAGATTAATTTCGATTAAACTAAACTAATTTTCTAGAGTCCTGGTGTTGTCCTATGAGTAGCGATTTAGTTTCTGGATAGTAGTGATAGTTTGACCTCTTAGAGGATTAAGGAATGATAGAACACGTTGCATAGCTGCCAACTCTCCTAGTTTTCCCATGAGACTTCCGGTTTTTCATGTCAGTGCCCGATAGCATTTTGTTTTGCCATTATAGACACAGTTTCATCCTACAGAAATCTGTCAAACAAACCAGAATGGCTTATTTAATAACATGAGATGTATGGGTGAAGAAAAGTGCAAAAACTGGCTTCTTCTCAAGAATATCAAATCCATGTAAATGCTCAAGTTGAGGTGAAGGATCTTGCACCTATACGATATGAAATGAAAAGATGTTTTGATTTTTTTCATTTATTTTCATGTGCTATAGTGTTTTAAATTTGCAGTTAATACAGTCAAATACCAAAAATCCGTTAACTCCTAAAATCAGCGTTGCCTCTCAAGCGTTCCTCGCATTCAGTTTATAGGTTCCAGAAACTGCAAACGGAGTACAAAATATCGAAGGAAAAAATACTTAACGTATAATGACGTCATAGTTAGCGAATAATAATGAGTCATAATGGAAATACCAAATTATTGACATCATGATAAAAGTTCCCCCCCCCTCCAATCTGCATCTAAGTAAAAAAGCAGACTATTCACTCTTCTTCCAAGTTCACGATTCACGTTTGTGTATTTTCTGAGCTTTGTTATTTCATAAGATTGTTTAGTGCTGCCGTTTTTATATCCGGATATTTTGTGGATAAATTAAGAATATTTTAAATTTCAGCGCTTTTTAATACTATGGCAGATAAGAAATGTACTCATGATTTTACTGTTTGCAACGTTAAAAAACGTAAACACGTTGCATTGACGACTGACACATTGCAAAAAGTGGAAATTCTGCAGAAGATGGAGGCAGGTGCTACTCCTCGGTTTATAGCAGAATCATATGGAATTGTGACACGAACTTTGTATGATATATGGAAAAATAAAGAAACACTGTTGAAATTTTACAGCAAGTGATTCTAACTCTGTAATCCAAAACTGGAAATCTTTGCATGAGGCGAAATCAGCAAACCTCGATGCTGTCTTGTACATATAATACAATGAATAATATAATCAATTTATATATGTAATAATAACTTAATGCATATAATAAATTATTGTAATAATGTATATAATAATTTAATTAAATGTATCTAATAAGTAAATCGTATTTATTTTGCACTTTTAGTCCGAATATTACGATTTATCTTTTCTGTCTTGAAATCCGCAAAATCTTAAAATCCGCACTACTTCTGGTCCCAAGCTTTGCGGATTTCTGCACTTCTACTGTAATAAATTAATTCATTTTTATTGTTTGACATCAGTTATTAAATTTTCATTGTGTTTAAAAGAATTTTGATAAAATAAAAAGCTCTTCTGTACTCAGTGTTTTGTTAGTATAAAAGTTTCAGAAAATTACAAAATGAGATAAAATTTGGCAAAAAACATAAAACTTAGAATATTTATTTAAATAGCAACTTATTTTACATCAGAATCCCATTATAAATAGTTCTATAACTTGAATCATACATTATAAAGCAAATTTTGGTGTTTTCTTGAAATTGCTTAACTACACAGCATGGGAAACCTCCCAGTTTCTCCAATTTCAAGGGTTAGCAGCTGTAACATAGAACCAAACTCAGTTCATCATAGAATGCCTGGTTGCATGTTGAAAACTAATGTACCACGATGCTTCAGTTTCATCATGCATATCATTATTTGCAATGTAAAAGCATGATAATGCTATCTTCTTTCTCATTTGCGCAGTGATCCCTTCCAAGTTACTAAGGATGGCATATAAACTGTGAACGTGATGGTTTGATCTCTAATATTATGCAGAGTGTAACATGTGGCTGAATGAAAATAAAGTAGAAATTTTTTCTGAAGGTATGATTGGGAAGGAAGTAAAAAAGTGAGTTCATTATCTCTTAGTCATATGTTACTTGGATGGTTTGAGAAAACTCCAACGTTGCTGTGACTTATAAGGAACTAAATGTAAGCATCATCTATTAAAAAGTAACATGGAGTCATATATTAAAATGTATGTACAAAATTAAAATGAATACAGAAAGACGTTTTGTGAGGTACGAGAAAAACTGTTGCTTTTATATATGCATCTGAAAATATCAGTCTTTTGCACTGTGAGAGTCTGCATGTAGGGAGGGGGGAAGTGTCTTCTAGCACTTAACTCTTTAATAATATGAGCATAAATTTTATGATAAAAATTTTTGGTGTGCTCTATCATCTCTTAACATTCTTTTGGATTTCAAATGCTATGTATGTCGGATATTATTTCAAATAAGTCAGACTGAATTAAAAAATTGAAAAATAAGTAATTTGATGAACTGTTCTTAAATTTGTAGAATGTCTCAATAATAGCAAACCAAAACTACATGCCCATAATATTAGAATACAGACAGTTCTTTTGTAACATAATGTTCTGAAAACACTTTCTTTTGATGAAACATAGTAGAAATTGCATGATACAATTTTTTTATTATGCATTTATCATGTGAGTAAATCTCAACCCTGATTCACCATAACGGTCTGATTGTTATAGATTTGGCTGTGAAACCCTGAAGTCTCTAAAATTCTATAAATAAGTTGTATTTTTTAAATTATAATTCCATAATGATGATGCTGTGTTGTATCTTGAATCCTTTTCTTCCGATACACATCCAATCCAAAATCAGATCTCTCAAGAGCTGTCTGAAATTTTGTGTAACAAATAGGAAATGCATACTTTTATGCAAAATTCCTTGGAGTGTTAAATGTTAACTTCCTGTTTCACTTTAAAAAATAATAAATTTTATCATTTTTAGTCTTATGCATAGTTGCAGCTTCAACATTCACAGTTTGAGCACTAAATATTTGTTGAAATATTAAATTTTTTTAGAAAAACCTACTTTTGATCTGATTAATTTTCCCTGTTGTGAGTTAAACTGTTTACATATTCTGGATTCTGTGATGTGTGCATTAATTTGGAAAATTTATAGTTCTTATTTTTACCATTGCAATCAATTCATCATGTAGAGTAAATTTTAATTGTCTAGAAAGCTTGATAAATTCCAGATAGTTGAGCATATAAGAAATGCAATTTATAATAGAAAAGCCAAAGGAGTAGGAGACATTTCTGGTCTAAAATTGTTTTAACCGTTTATCTTAATTATTATCAGCTTGAATATCAAAAGCCTGTATTTAAAACTAAATAGATTTCTGGGGGATGGGAAATGTATTTTAGACATAAAAGCAGTCATCAAACTCTCACCAATCATTCTGGCAGAAATTTAAAGGAAAGGTTATTTTTTATTTACTCCTTCGGAGGTTTCGAGATTAGACAATTTTCTTCCCCGGAACGCATGATATTTGTCAGTCACGATGGGAACAGCTGGTACTTTTCTCCCTGTGAATGAGAAAAATACAGACCTGTTTCTAAAGAGAAAATATGCATTCATTTTTCGAAAGTTACTATTTTACACTGATTTTTAAGAAGAAAATAAAAATGGTAAAATATGCTATAACATATAATAAACATATCACTTTGTTATTTGCCATTACATATTCACACGTTATTAATTTATCAATGTAATAATGTCTAGTACTGAATTTTAAAAATATAACAGTACATGTTAGGGAATTAATTTACAAATCAAAAAGGGCACATAATGTTATAATAAGAAATATACATAAAAACACCTTTATGTGTGGTAGACTTTAAAACATGGTATGGTACTTGGTACACAGTGCAGCACTAGAGTACACAGTGCAGTAAGTCCATGTTTCAAGCTGAATTTTTCCATTTGAATCCATTTTACTACAGCATACTATGTACCTTCTAGTAGTATAGTTTTAGTAGTTTTTCTGTGAGAGGTATATATTCAGGAAAGTGATGTTGAATTAGTCATAAAATATTATTTTGGAATTTAGAAGATTTTATTTTGATACACGTATTAGTGTGGTATTTTTCCACAATCCTTTCTGCCAACTCAAGTCTAAATTCCAAATCCGACCTTTTTATTTCCTTTCATTTTTCATAACTGGAAAGAGTTGTATAATAGAAATATCTAATAAGTGAACAATTTTCTTATAATATTCTATCTGTTGAGACTGCATAACATGTTATCCAAGCTGTTGGTCTAAAAGTCTTCCCTGGTATTATTGATACCTTAGATTTTTCAACTTCAAGTATTTTATTTTTATTTTGTGTCTTGACCATAGTAGCATTATGAATTGAACTTAAAAGTGCAAATATTTTTCTTTTCATCGCATTACTATAATTTTTCCTTTCTGAAATACAGTCATTTGCTCTTTATTTAATTTTCCAGTTTTCAGTTCTTGAAGAAGTCCTCCTTTTTATATTTGATCTTAGTGTTTGATCTTAGTTCTTCTGTCCTTCAACAAAATTTCACCTAATTCCGGAGAGCCATAATTATTATTTATAGTAATACAATATTGGCTCTCTAAAAGTGGCTCAGACAAATAGTCTTTATATTCCTGAGAAATTGTGTCCTTTTCCAATATATATAATCCATTGGCCACATATAGCCAGCTTCAGATTAACAAAGCATAAACATCTTGATGCCAAATCGCTCTTCAGTGGCAAATACTGCATCACTTTTCAGTGACAAATACTGCATCAAATGCTATCATCTGTGATCATCTAAGGAGTCTTCCCTTATACAATAACAAACATCAATTAATACAGATCTCTTTATTAGGGGTATAAACTATCAAAACCGCTTTCTTTAGATAACTAAATATAGTCCTAATTTGTGTTTGTTTCAGGTTGTGATGAATCAAATATCATTTCTGTCAAAGTGAAGGAACTTCATTATCAAATTAAACCATTTGCAACTGAAAAGGCTTGCAACTCTCAACATTTTGACTGTTTTCTTTAAGATCAGTACCATCTTATTCTTAACTTGACAATAACTCCTTGTAACATATATTCCTGCAATAAATACAATGCAATTCATTTGTAGTTACATCAAACCAGTGATAGGCATGTGAGAGCTTTTTGCTCAGGAATTTTCTCATGCATAATAGTTCATTTCTGAAACAATGTGATTTATAAGTTTACTATCTTCAAAATATTCAAGAGGGTCTGAAATATTTCATTCCAGGTATGCCTGTGAAAACAAAGCAACTTGGAGTGGGGAAACTACTGTTAATTTTGTACCACTGTTTCACACTGGTAGAATCTTTTTTCACTTGAATCATTTTCCAAAATTATCTGAATCCCAGTGGATTTCATTATCTGATAAAATATTTTTGTCTTCAGAATCAGATTACTCATTCAAGAAAGGTTCTCTAGCTTTCACTTTAGTGCTATTTCTAGCTATAACACACATTCAAAATATAGCAATAAAATTTCCTGGAAAAAAAAAAAAAAAAAACTCCAGATTCATCATCATTATGCAGGAAATTTTTTAGTATTCCTACTGTCATCTATACCAAGTAAAATCAACTAATTTGCAAGTTCTATGCTTGATTCATTTCCACCAGTCCTATTCGTGCATATAAAAGAACATGAAATTACATTTTACTTATTCTTAAGAATGAATCATTAATACTTTCAGGAAGGAAAGCATAAACACACATGTACCACTAGGGCCCATTGTTTCTTTCACGAGAATCTGTCCAGTGGAGAAAGGTTTTTCATTATTAAGCCTAAATCCATGAAACTGCACAAAGATGTTGTTTAATTATGGCTCTATAAGAGTATGTATGTACTGTATGCTTTACATATTTTTATTTACATACGTTTATTAGATTTCTATGCTTCTTCACTGTAATGCTCAAAACAACATTTCACAAACACAGCATATAATTCTTGATTAGAACTTGGACTGTAAGCCCAAACGCCAAATACTCTAGGGGGGGGAACTCCCATAAAATTCGTTAATAAATACCACGTGCACATCTAAAGAGATGTCAAGATGCCTGCAAGTTGAGAATATGTCTTTCATGTGATGTTTATATAATTTAAATTTAAGTGTGTGTGAATTAATCTTCATCTCAATCCTGGTAGAAGATGTATGTAGAAGGTAATCTGCATTATCTGAAACCTGTGTACATATAACACCATCTTGTGCAAAAAATATCCAAAACTCTGACACGAATGTGTTATGGGCAGGAATGAATGAGGAAATGCTCTGTTACACTGGTATGCCAAGTATGATGGGAAGTAAGCATACTTTATGTTGGTATGTGTGCATGATAGTTGGCACAAAAGCATTAAATCATACATGTTGCCATGAGGTTTAAGATAAAAGTTTGTGGAATAAAGGAAAAAAAAAACTGATACTAGATATAAAGGCACAACATTCTTCAATTTGAATATTTTGTTCAAGTTCTGAAGATAACTTTTTTTCAGGTCTGCATCATTCAAGGAGTGTTCCAGACATGATGATATCAATGCATGATGAGCTTATGAAGAACAATGGTAAATACTCATAAAAATACAGTTTTTTTTACATAAATTTTATTTAATAACTGCAACATTGTAATGTAAGAATAACTGATCATTTTTACAATAATCTGTTTATGTAATATCTTTGTGTATGCTTTTTATAGTGTCTTCCTCTTGTAAACTTCAAGCCATATTCACTGTTCCAGAAGATTACCAAAATGATAATTTTGATGAGAATGAATGTGCCAGTCCTAGATGTTTCACTAAGTAAATATGTTTTTTGTTCTTTATACAAGTTCAATAAGGATTTAATGGATAATTAACAACATATTCAACACAATGTTTACTCTTTGATGACAAGTAGATAAGGTATATTTCAGTTACAGTTCAGTATTTCTGTTCTAACCTGAGGGAGGAGAGCAAAATTTTTAGAATTTGGAGAAGCCTGGAACAGCAAAGTTTAGGAAAGGCACTGGCAGCCAAATTTTGGTGAATAAAATTTTTAAAATTTAGTGAATTCTGGTGTACTTTGTCTTAGACCATAAATACTCTTTTGGTTTTTGTCATACTAACCAGTCATATTCTGAATTTGATTCTAGTGTACGAATTCAACCCGGTGCAGTATTTATCTTAACAGACAGCAACACCACAGCACTCACTGACCTTAGCCGATAAGAAAATTAACTCCTTATTAATGACCATTACATACACCTTTGGTGACATCTGAAATTTGCACATTTTACGGACTGGGTGATTAAATTTACCAATTTTGGTGATCAGGTGTAATATAATTCTAGAAATCTTCTATTGTGATAAATCAAAATGTTCATTATCTGAAGCAGTCATATTGTTATGCAAATGCGTTAAATCTTACAAGTTAAAAAATTTTAATTTAAAAAATGATTTCATGAAACTACTAATTGAATTTTTGCTTATTCAGTTCCCAAATTTAAAAAAAAATTTGCAATATTAAAACTGATTTATGACAGTTATAAAAAGTGCTGGGAAATGAAGTGAGGCTTAAGAAAATTATCCAGTAGTGTAAAAAAATATGTATGCATTAGTATCGCTCCTTCCATGCACTTCTCTGGATGAAACTACTAATATCAAGATATTCAATGAGCAGTAAGTTTGTTAGCATCTGCTAAGAATTGTTGAAAAAGAAAAGTTTTAAGGAAATGGGGGGGGGAACTGACTATAATGAATCTTTTGTAAACAGCTACAAATTATCTGGAATGTTTGAAGTTTTTTTAAATGATTATTTGGTCTCGGTGCTGAGCCAGTATTTAATGAGACTGTCCTTTAAAGATTAGAATAATTTGATGGGCCCATTTCATAAAACAGTGGCAAACCCTTATGCATATTGGTCACAGTTTGAAAAGACAGTATTCGTAACTGTGCCGAGACACGAGGAGTGTGCACAAATTGAAAATCGGTTTCCCACTCGAAGCTTTTTGTTGGCACCCTTATGCCAATATCTTATACATTTTGCACATCCTTGTGCAAGTCATGTTTTTGTTTCAATTACTAATTAACTAAGCTGGGGATGAAATAAATCTTCAGCATCAATCTTCAATTCCATCTTATGGAAAATACAGTCTTTGCTTAAGGGTGCCTGTATCTTTATGAAAAACACTGCATTGTTATAAAGTTGTCTGCACCTATTTATAAAATATTGTAAATTGGCATAAAAGTGCCAGTTTTCATCAATCAGCACATTTTTCAGACTGAGCTTAGGAATAGGACTCTGGTATTTTGTTGAGCCAAACCTTATTTTCACCGAAATGACAAATTAAGAAACAGAAGGGGTGAAATGAATGTATGTAGTTTTTTAATACTTTTTCTTTGCACCTAGAATGCAGTTTGAAAGCTAGTTTTATTAATTTGAGCGACCACTTTTAACATCAGTATTTTAAATTGTGAACCAAAATATAAATAAACTTAAAAAAACTTTTTAATCTTGCCAATAACAAACATGGAATATTCTTTAAATTTTTTAATAATATAAGCTACTTCAAATTTTCTTTGTTCAGTATTTTATGTACAGTGATTAAACAGTCTTGCAAAATGATATATTGGAAAAGACATTATAAATGAAGATTTTCAGGATATTACTGGTAGTACCACTTATATACATTTGGTAAACAAGCTGGACCATTCTAAACTTGGAACATTCAAGAAAAATGGAGAAAAATTTCCAACATATGGAACATTAAAGTAAATAAATGAACAGGAAGGAAATTTAAACAGAAACCAGTTTTTAGTTAATTGCTTTTGATGGGTTTCGAACTTGAAACCTTCAGTTTTTAAATCCGACGTCTTTCTGACTGAGCCACGACCTGCTTGTCTGAAAGGAACAATTATCGCTATAGTATCATTGCTTTTAAATAAAGAAAATTATAACTAAATAGGTATGTAAAATTAAATAAGTAATTCAGTATAATCTGTTATAGAAGAATGCACATTTTTGGTAGACAGATAATTTATTAAACAGAAGAGATAGAATTATATATATAGCATATTCAATATAAATATTGTCACAATGAAAAATTGAGCTTATCATTAAGTTTTTCAAACTGTGGAACATGAAAAATGTATAGTGCCCTCACCAGGATATAATTTCGGGTATTTCAAATGCTAGCCTGATATGCTTCCCAACTATACCCCGAAGGTATGTGGTAAGGAGGAAGAAAATATGTTACAAATGCATCAAATGTAATTGGGGATCATGAGTCAAACTTATGAGATTCTGAATGACGTGACTTCTTTCTTGTAGTGAGCTGCTCTGGCCACTGTTCACCTATTAAAACCAAGTGCTGAAGTCACTGACTACTGGTAGTTTATCGAGGGTTAAAATCCCAGTGAACGGGCTGTCTGTATGGGCTTTTTCATAGTTTTCTCCACATGTAATGTGGATATAAGACAGTTTCCCTTAAAACGACCTGTACAAAGACATCCGTCATCTTATACAAATAGCCCTCATGTGCTTTGGTATAATTAAAATAAATCAAACCAAAACCTGGCGATTGTTCATTGATTGAAAAGCTATGAAATGCTAGATCATTGTGTTTTGAAACTGTGCACTTGCAGCATAGTTGAAAAGGAGTTATTACATTGATTGATTATTAGAATTATATGTTACTTTGTTCCAGCCATCATTATTCTTTGCCAAATTCTATAAATATTTAATCTTTTTGAAAGAAATCTTTTTCAACATATTATAGGTTATAGTAAATGCAAAATTCTGCAAATATTAAATTTTGTTAAGATAATTTTTTTAATACTATGCAGTAAGATGTCAGTTGAATGCAGTCTGTACCAAGTTTTGAGAAAATAATTCATTGGTTGAAAATGGATTAAAAGCAAATATATTGGTAACCAAAAGTAAAAAATACAACAAATACATGCAACAGACAGATATATGCAAATTACGATTCCACATATATCTAAGCATTTATATTTTTACTTTGAGAACAGAGCATCTGCAGGCTTAAGAAATTGAAAATTAGAAAACTTGCAAAATAGTGTTGTATCAGTCACAAGGTTATTTATGAGTATTTTTTTTTATTTTGTACCTTACATATTTAGCTAAGCAGGTTCATGTATGTATAAATACACATTATGTAGTAATTTTAGTTATGGAGAACACAAATAATTTCAATCATGGTTGAGGTTGTACATGGTGATGGTGTTTCAATGCATAATTATGCATTTGAAATCAAATGTAACCATCGTGACAGTTCAACATACTTTATTTCAGAACAAAGCAATTCTTTAAATGCACATTCTGATTATAAATTACACATAACAATAAGTGCAATGTGTGCACCCTTTCTTCATCACATTTTGTGCTTTTACGTTTTACGATCGATGATATAGATAGGTCGCGTAGCTGAAGTAAGCATGCGGCAGGAAAAATTCTTACCCAATGTCATGCTTGTCAAGTTAGTGATGATTTATATTTCACACGAATCTAATTTTAACATTTTTTTGTTATCTATAAATATGACTTTATTTACAGAAATATTTGCAGATGTTAATAAAATACAGTTTAAGGGAATAACCATAGGTTTTATACCTGAAGTGTTATCCCAATATTCAATTAAAAAAAGTCTAGATATTGTAATATACAGATGAATAACCTTGTTAATGATTTCTCAAGTTTTTTATATTTTATGAATATTTAAATATTAATTTTTTTTCTAGACTTTCAGAAACGCATAAAAATGCCATTAGAGCAATAAGAAAAATCAAATATTTTGTTGCCAAAAGAAAGTTTCAAGTAAGATGATAATGATTTCTTCTAAACTGATAACTGTTTATTTTTTACCTTTTGCTTTCAGTTAGAGAATTATTTATGTTATTACAAAAGTTTGTTTTATTTTATTTTGCTTTCATGTGATTATTGGTAAGTCACTTCATTGTTTTAAACCTGAGCAAAAGAATGTACATGGTACATTTATTAATTTGTTCTTAAATGCGTTTCTGAATTCTCACCAAATATAATTTGCAGCAAGCACGAAAACCATATGATGTAGGAGATGTCATTGAACAATATTCTCAAGGGCAGATTAGCATGAATGCAAGACTCAAGGAGTTACATCGAAGGTCAGATTGTTTTCTTATCTTTTAAAAAAACTCTTATTTTATACGGTAAAATATCAACGATTCGGGAAGCTGGGGAAGTTCCAGATAGGGAAAAATTCCAGAGAATATTAAAAATGCAATTCATGAGAGAAAAGTGAGCTGAATGGAAGAAATTTAACCTAAAATTATAAAAGTCATTTTATTTGTTACCTACTTAAATAACAAAAGTGCACATTTAACATTATACCAAATTTTTGGGGGAGGGTTGTATGCATTTTAGATATAAAAGTCTATGTTTTTTCTAGGCCTTAAACACATGAAAATAAAATATCTAATTTGATTATGATATAGCATATAAAAAAACTTAAATCATTTGCCATTATTTTTAATATTGTATTGCTGTCTCAGTAATGCATTTTCCAATGAACTGTCATTTTGAGATGAATAACGCAAACTTTTCTTTATCCCAGAATTATGTAATTTTGTAAATATTCCCCTGCAGTCTGTTTTGTTTAGAGTAGGTCCCAAGTTTTAATTATTTTTTCAAAATGTAAGTGAAAAGCAGATAGATTAAGATTATCTTCTTATTAAAAACTAAGCCAACTTACTAAAATTCTTCAGGTTTATACAAAACTAAAAACTAATATGTTATGACTATATTTTGATATCATTCTAATCTATTATTGTTGCTAAATCTCTACTAATAATCTAAATTATTGTTGCTAAGTGTTTGGCAACAGATTTGTTTGTTTATAATGCATGTTTTATGATGGTTTTGAAAATCTCTCATTTGCTTAGTTGTTCATTGAAAAAAAAAAAAAAAAAAAAAAAAAAAATTCTAAAATATTCTACTTACTTAAGCTTTTTAGTTAGCTGAAAACCAAATCAAGTAGTCAAACTTTTACTGTATGTATCATAATATTTCATGTTGTATTTCTGATGTTTAGCTGAAACATTTTCAATTTTGAACAATGAAGTGAAAATATACAGTATATTGCAATAAATGTAATTTGTTACATGAAGTATTTATTTTCCTTTCAGACTTGATCAAATGTTAGGTAAATCAGGATACCACCTTGCAGGAAAAAATGGTAAACCAGTTACACTTGCAGAAAAATTACAGCAAATGGACACGCAGGTAAATATTGTCATACATTATATAAATGTTAACATTTTTAAGTACTTTGGTTTTAATATATTTCATATTGTTTTTATTTATGGTATTTTGAATAATGATTTTACCTTCATTTATTGTAGTATGCTTGCATTATATTGTATATCTTTCAATTATGAGTCAGTAGACATTTGAATTCTAAGAATTGCTCAAGTAGAACAAATAGTAAAAATATGAGGGAAAAAAAGCATATTTATGCTAATCATCCTTGACAGTTTTTGTTTCAAAGTCTGTGAAATCTGGGAATTTTTTCCCAACTTGAGAACAATCTGGAAGTTTAAAAAAACATGTGTTTGATGTTTAGTAACAATTTTTCTCAAAGTATTGAAGTATCTTGCCTTCCTCTTTGAGCAACCATATAAATAAAAGGGTTTGAGTAGCAATTCAATTAATTTCAGAGTGCATTTGATGATTAATGGTTTAGATCTTCTCTACAAGTGATGTTGAAGACATACAGTATTCCTGCCATATTAGGTCCCAGTCATGTTATGTTTCAGCTATGTGGGACTTGATGTCAAAAGGGACTGTTCTCAGAACTCGCACAATTCCAGGAAACACACGTAGCTAGGTTACCATTCTCACTTACTACAAAGACTTGAACGCCAAACAGTAATCGATTATCACTCAAATCGGGATCACGGGATCCTTCAGAAGCAGAACTTTCGTCTGATTGGTTGTCTCTACCCAGGACCAGAGACATTGTCGGTGAGGTTTGAAAAAATCTCGCGTAGCCACAACATTGCTTTCGTAGCTAGGCGGGACTTCGCTTCAGTCGGGGCTCTTTTTTCTAGGAATCTTCTCGTTTAAACCAGTGTTACCAGAATCTTGTTTCTCAGAAAAGTCCCATCTAGCAGGGACTGTAGTCATGTGTGATATCCTCTTTAAAGAGACTGCCATCCAGATGGTATAGTATTTAGGGAAACAGACTACGATACCGAAAAGCCAGGTTTGAATCCTGGAGAAGGCATGCCTGTAACCGTCTATCTCTTAAGAGGTAAAGGTAGCCATTATTACGTGCTCTGTAATAAAATGGCCACTACTTCTGTCCTTAGGAGTACTCGATGTCGGAAAAAAAAAGGGCAAAATAGTGCCTGCCATTCAAAAAAATATTAAAGAGACTTAACACAAAATATTCAAATACTTTTAGGCAAATAGAAAATCAATGCAACAATGGGAAAAGTATGTTGATTCTAGTAGGTGAAAGAATTCTAGTAGATGACTGAGAAAAATTCAGTTATTCTGGAGAAAGTAACTTTCTTCTGGTCTTTTTAGCTCTGTGTTGTGGAAATTTGAATGCTGTTATTTGCATACAGTTTTAAATAACAGGAATTTAAGACACAATAACACGCCGAACAAATACTAATTCAGAAGTCAAACAAAAAAAAAATTAGCGTTATATTTTCAAATTTTCATAGGCTGTGAGAATTTAAAAATATAACACTGATTTTTGTTTGTTTGACTTCTGAACAGGAATTTGTTATTGTTAGATTAGCCTTAAATTTATAATACAATTCTTAGTCCAAGTACTTTGAATACTCTGTATTTTAAATTTTCTTACAGATCCAGATGATGGACAGAAAAATTGACAACATAAGTTATGCTGTTCACAGCATTGCAAAAGAATTACAAAAGACCTTAACAACTGAAAAACAGAATGCATGCAGTTAGCATAGTACATTGTGTATGACATTTTTAAAATTATTAAATGAATTGTATGATTTTTAATGTGTTAAATATGTTGCAAAAAGTCAATAAGTGATTTTAGTTCTATGCATATTAAATATGTGAAATGATGTTGATTATAAATTATATTTTGCATTTTAAATTTCTGTAAATTTTCAAAGTTTGCTTCATATTTATCAACATAAATTAAACTTCTCAAGATCATGCTTTGAACTGTGATACACATCAGGCATACATTTTTTACTGAAGTAATTTTAAAACTGTTTCATTTTTCAGATGTTGTGTAAATATTTAACATCTATCCCTTTTCTGTATAAATACTAGAGTGTTTGTTCATTCATAATCTGAATAAATGGATTTTTGTACATGCCAAAAAATGTATATAATTTATATCTTGTATATATTTATGTAAATAAAATAAAGTTAGAAATAAAATACTCCATTTTTTATAATGTTTGTTTCTGTTCATATACTAATCTTCATACAAATTAGGGGCTCTACATTGGCCAAGTGGTAAAGTTGCTGAAGAGTGGTAGTTCAGTCAGAGATTTTGAATCCTGGCAAACGGGCTGGCTACATGGGTGTTTTCATGGATTTCTTATATGTAACGTGTATATGAGTCAGTTTCTCTTATGTCCTTCACAAAAGCATCTCTCATCTTAGGCAGATAGCCCTTGAATGGTTTACCATAAATAAAATAAATCATACAAATGATAGTTTAATTTGCTAGTTAGTGCATACTGAAATTTACGTAAATTATCTACATAAGATACTTTTTGTTAAGTAATTAAAAACATAATAATGGATGGAGCAATGCCCTGAAGCATGCGTGTAACATCTAATAGAAATCAAATTTTTGATTTTGTTTTTATTATATTTTTAAAGTATTTATTTAGTAAATATTGTATATAAAGTGGTGCATCAAGAAGTTTTATAATTTGATTAATTTAAATGCATTCACCTAATACAGTTTTAAAGCAGCTGAATAGCTTCTTTTTCAGCCAAATTTAATACATCAGAATTATGATATACAGTTTAATTAATTATATCCTACTGCAAACTTGGACTAATTAATGTTTAATAAATCTTAGCAAACTTCTTAATGGTTCATATTGTTGATTACAAAATCTATTTTGGGGGCAATTTAATCTGATGTCAGTACTTTGATTCACTTGGGAATTCTGGAATGTTGGGGAAGTTAAGAGTATAGATTAGTTCTGTCAAATAATGAAAAGTTCATGTCTTACATAATGTGCAATGAAAAAAGGATAGCCATTGAAAAAAATGCAATCATTTTCTTCTTACAGAAAGTACTTTATGCCTTTCATATTAAGATTCTCTTAATCCATAGCTTTTGTCTCAACTCCCTGATAAGTCATCTCTTCATTCTAGAAGTGTTAACTGTTCTGTTATCTCTTTTTAGATGCATAACTGCCCTTAAAAATAATGCAGTTAAGAAATATTTTATGATTTCTGATTGCACATTATGTAATTAATATAGAAGTCAACCATATCCAATTTCTTGATCTCTGAATTTTAAGAAATGGCAATATTCTTCAGACTATTACAAACCAACTGGCAACCTGGCAATAATTTCGCATAACTGATTTTCATTTCATCAGCATAAAACAGCTGCCATTTATTTTTACTTAATATCTGCCAATTAAGATTTTACAAAAATGAATATAAAATACATACTATGAATTGTGGAAAACAAAAATGAATATAAAATACAAAGTAAATGTGGAAAACAAGGTACCCTCCCAATTTTCTGGAAAAACATACCAAGAAGGTCATTAATCAAGCTTGTGCAGTTATTTCTCAAAAAGTAAAGTTTTTACTGATGTAAAATTCAAATCATTATTTATTTATATAATCACTATTCAAATTATAATTTATTGGAACATTCCAATACTAGCCTCACCTCCACCCATCTAGAAATTATTATAACAGATACTTCAAGTGTATATGTTAAAGTAAAAATGTAGGTTATCATTAATAACCACATCTTTTGGTGAATGTAATAATTTATAATAATTATATATACAGGTAAATATTAATAATTATCACTGAAGTTTAGTCAATAAGATTAATTAAGCATAATAGCTTGAAATTCCAAACTCTAATATAATTTAAACATTGTGATATGGTGTGCATGAAATTAATACTTTAACACTTTATTAGCAATCAAATTTGATTAATGTATAAAAAGTATTATAGTAATGATTACTATTATAATATACATTCCTTATTTATTACATTAAGCAAATTATATTACACACAAACAACTTAAGGTGACAAAAAAATGCAAATTACATTACAAATACAGTAGTAGTACATCTCTAACAAATAGCAAATTGCAAACAAATTATACTGCAAATATAATGTTATATTTATAACTAATTTATTTTGAAAAGAACAGTTTCTGTTGCATTTGGAGTTACAACGAGTTTTTGAGTTACATTTTGCAGCAATTTGAGTTACAACTGCTTTTATAATTCCAATCCTTGACCACCTAAATTAGAATTTCTATGAGCATAAACTTTTAGACTTATTTCAAAATCTGAAACTTCTTTGACTAAAATAAAAGCTTCACTGCAGACAGTTAAATCATTCCTTAGGGTAGTGTTGTGTAAAGTGCTATGTTTCGTACCTAGTTTAAATAAGTTGTCATTTTCTTTAGAACAGGGTTCCCAAAGGAGACGGTATTGACCCCGTATGGGCCAATGAAATTTTAGAGGAGGCCAATAGCCAAATTTGCATGGAGAGTTGATTAGAGTAATCAAATCCCATTGATTGCAAAAAAGTAGGAAATAAAATAGTTTACTGATATAAATTTATATCATGTAGTGATGAAGAAATTGTAAAATATAAGAGAAAATGCACAAGAATATTTTTTTAATTAAATTTGTTTTCAATATTAAAAAATAAATAAAACTCAGCATCTCAAGGAAACACCATTAAAAAAATATGAAGAATGTAAAACTTCATCAGTAGATGATGTATCAAGTGGGTTGCAAAATTTAAAATGTTTTAATCTTTGCTTCCAAGATACTGACAAATTAAATATGCTGGCATGGCTCATAGAACCATGAAACTCTGTGATATAGCTGATCTTGTTATTATGATGCAAGAGGTTAGATTGCACTGAAAGAGAATTTTCAAGCATAATTATAATTCAAAATACTAAGTTGTTGAATTTAAGTCATCCGAGAGAAATATCCAAAACGAATTGATTATTTCCTCTTCTAACTAGTAGAAACAGGCTTTAGTTAAGTCAATAAATTTCTATGAAAAGCAAACAACAGGTTGAATATTTTTGGATGAAGAGATTTCAGAATTAAGTTCAAAAACGTTAAGCCAAATATTAAAAATATTGCATCCAAAGATGAAATGCAGCTGTCTCATAAGTTAAAATTGAACTTCTGTGCAATTAGAATCTGTGATCTCCCCCCCCCAGAAAACCTTGTTTATGTTTGTAAAATTAAAATTAGTAACTAATTTTCTCCATTTTTTTCGAAACTTTTGTTCAGATTCATTGTCTATTAGCTGTGTTATTTATGGGCAATTTTTTGTATGCAACAAAAAGAGTTGTGAATCCCTGCTTTAGAAACTACACTCATGCCCATAAATTAAGGAGAATGCCAGCTTCCACAAATAAAAGTTCAGAAACAAAACAAACGTGACCTATTCATAAAGCCCATTTATTAAACAAAAGATAAAGAATAAAAAAGGATGGTGTATGTATGATACCATTCTTAAAAACTACGATTTTTGCTCCCGGGAGCAATTAGAAAGAAAAAAAAAAAAAATCTCCCTTGGGGGGAAAATTTTTAATATATCTCCCTTACAAAAATTTAATATTACATGGTTTGTATGATGGTTAATACATTGTATGTCTCCCAGACAATGAAATACAGTCTTTACAATGCCTAAGCATGCTGAGTGTCAAATTATCAAACTGGTGATGGGGATGATTATTTCACTCAGCAAGCAATGCTCTCCGAAGTTCTGGTACACATGTAGGAGCTACTTGATGGGCTGCAGTTCATCGGCCAATCATGTCCCACACATGCTGTATCCGATTCAAGTCAGGTTAAAATGCTGGCCATTCCGTACGGGTGATAACCTCAGATTAAAGGCATTCCTTTACAATGTTTGCACGGCGAGGACTGGCGCTGTCATGTATAAACACAAATTCTGCGCCCATGACACCCTTAAATAAACGTACATTTTGTTCCAGAATGATGTCTCCATAAATATGGCTTGTCATAGTTTCGATCTGAACATGGAGATCTGTTCTGAAGCCCAGTATAATTCCACCCAGACGAGCAATCGTGCACCACCGTTTTATGTTGTCTTGGTGGTAGCGGTTACCTGGACTTATGCTGTTTTAGCGAGGTGTTCCTCAGAAGACTCGCAACCAATGATAAATCAGCTTGCAGCCCACGTGACAACTGGTCACGCCCCTTCGCCATTAGCTCCTGCCCTTCTGGACTCACACTTCGAATTTATTCTTTTTTCAGCGCCCAAAGAGCAAACATCTGATGACAGCCGGAACACATCAAGCAGAATGATAATCTCGGCATAAGTGTAACTTGGAACTTGGGGGTTACCTGGAGTTCTCCATATAAGAGTCCGACGTGAATCAGACTGCAAGCTGAACCTGGACTCGTCGGAAAACATCACACAAACCCGCTGTGACGATCTCCACATTACATGTTCTCTACTCCAGGCTAACCGCTGCCGACAGTGTCGCCTTGCCGTGAGTGGAACACATCTGCCAGTCCTACGAGTTTATAGATCAATCTGTCCCAAACATCTGTACACGGTTTGCCTTGATGTCGTACCCGTAGCTGAAAACAGCTTTGACGAGACAGGTCCGATGCTGTGCTCAGTCTGCTTCTTTTGGCAGTTAATGGCAAATACCGGTCTTCACTCTGCATTGAACTCAGAGGCGACCTGTACTGTAATGTCTACGGATATTTCCATCATTTTGGAATCGTTGTCAAAGCCTAGAGATGACACTTTGGGCTGTTCTAAGTTTCTCGCTTACATCCCTCTGAGTACGTCCACATTTCAGGCAGCCAATAATTAAAACACGTAAAAAAATCATCCACATGCGTCCTTTGTGTCATAAATTATTCGGTCATTGCACTGAGCGGCTAACAGAACTTCTTTTCTAATATTCCTCATATACACTTCTCTTACACTCTCGTCTCTGTGACGTACTATTGCCGCCATCTTATGACTTCCTGTAATTTGAATATTATTCTTGAAGATGTGTGCGATATCTCTACAGGAGAAATTTTTACTTTCGATTTCGATTTCTATGTGTGATTGTGAATTATCCTTAATATATGGACATGAGTGTATAATAACTATTAACCTATCTACTCCTGGTATTTTAATTTGAATGTATAACATTTTTATGATTAGAAAAATTTTACTAGTGAGAAAGAGCTTTAGCATAGTTTTGGGAGAAATTAAAGATCGATAACATCGGAAGCCTTGGCAAAAGAAGCGACAACTGTCTTTCCCAGGAACACAAACATGCTCTTCCTATTTCTTTGTTTCAGTCATGTATTATGAGTACCTGATTTAGATAGACATACAAAATATGTATATGTCTTGTTTTGTACCATGCGTCAAATAAAAATTTGGTTGCGGTAACAATGATAAATTGTCCCTTGAATGGACTATGTATGATGTGTGGGGTTTGGAAGCTAGTTCTGGAAATAAGAATCGAAATAAATAAGAAGTTCTAGAATAGTTTAGCACAGACTCAAAAAAAATTACTAATGTAACTTAGACTTAAGTACGTTGCTTAGGTTCTCATTTCTGAGCACATGAAAGCTATCTGCCTAAGTGGAGGCATGTCTTATGTAGGATTTCTTAAGAGAAATCTACACATAGAAAAACCATGAAAATACTGGCAGCCAGCATTTTGCCGACATTCGAACACTTGGGCAGGATTGCTATTGCTATGCTTTCGAGTAAAATACTAATTTACCTTCCTCTGTCTAAAGTAGTGTCCCCCTAACTCGGACCTTGGCTTTGTCCACGTATGTATATTTGAAGTAAGTGGATTTTTATAGAATGCTTGGAGCCCGATAGGTCTGCAAATTAATCTTTACCTCCCTATAACTTTAAAAAAAAAAAAAAAAAAACACCTTTAGCATTTTATTATTACTGTTATTATTTAACATAAAAGAATTAACTCTTTGAAAGCCAGACCCTTCGCTAACTTATATCCTCAAAATACCGAACCACCCGAAATACTTTTCCAGTTTCCCAGCAATTTCCTCCTTCTCGGTCCATTAACGCAGAAAATAGGTGTGAAGATTTCGAATGACATTCTTTGTACTTTCTAACATGGATTCCATTAGCCTTTGACCCCGTTCTTTATAAACCTATTCTGAAGGTCAAACTAACAAGCCTTTCTGGCTTTGTTATGATCACGACTGAGATTTTGTTTGCTTCCGTTATTTTTATAGGAAGGAATAAATTGATTAAAAATAAATATAATCCGTAAATTTTTATAACCGTAACTGCACTTTTATTGCTGTTTAAAACTTAAGAGCACACTGTACCAAAAAAGAATCAACAACAAAATGTCACGAGCAACCAAAAGATAAACTTCTTAGGACAAGCTGTGTGCAGTAAACTGATACAATGCATTTGGGGGAACTGCACCTGCTGCTGCATACCTTAGGGGGAGGGAATAAAACAAGACTGCAATCTCGGCCGTTTTCGGGCGGTTCTGGTTGTCTCAATGTAGGGCCGTATAGGGCGGTTTGATCGTGAAAGAGACAAGAGCCTATACAATTAAAAATAAATGTTCTTTTCAGGATTAGATTGAGAAACCGACTTAAAACAGTTTGAGGTCATTTTTTCCTAAAATGTACGCTCTATTTCAGGGTGTGTCTTTAACTATAAATGGTTTTTTTATGAAATACGCACAACCAGTGCGCCCGCAGAATTTTTAGAACTTAGCACGCATAAACAATTAAAACTACATGTTCCTTCCGCAATTAGATTTGAGAATATACTCAGATAAGAGTCATCAGATGGCAGCACATACAACGGGGAATCGTGGCTAAGTCTTCTGTTACAGATATCTACGGATGCCGTATAAATAATATCTAGGTACCTGGAAGATAAACTTGCAACATCTTTAGATTTTGGAAAGAAAGGGCATTTGGCGGGGCTTCTTGAATGCTGTGCTCATCAGTAAGCACTAGATTTCCGAATACTTTATTAAAGAGGCAATGTTTTCAGACTGCGTAAAATATTGTAAAGAAAATTGAAATTTAAATCTTCTCCCTTTATATATCAGCGATTTAGAGAAATACTTTTACATCAGGACGTGCCATGGTTTTTCACCGAAGAGGACTAAATATACAGAAAAATTATAAGACGACCGTGTATGGATAGCGATGGTCGTTGCCTTAGAAATATGAAAATCAGGACTAATATTTATGTTCGCAGAAACTAATCACCTTCAGAAGTGGTCATATTATTAAGGTGGTGGTCATCATACCAGGGTTTATTGTATTTTAAATATACAAACAAATGATATAATTTAAAGACTAGCGAGTGCAATAATGGTAAAAATGCTCTAATAAAACTTTGAAAAATTGGATGAAGAGGGGAGATCAAAATGATCCTACTATAATAAATACTTTTTTTATCTGATGGATATCATAAAAAATAAATAATTATTTAAAAATATTTTAAATCAGAGCACCAAAACAAATTTATTATTTCGCATAATCATTTTAAAATTATATAATATTCCACTGTGGAGTATAATGTTTAATGCTTGTACAGAAGAAACTATGTGAAGTAGATCTACTATTTGTCATTATCTTTCTGTCTCTCGAAAACATACTACCCCCTTCAAAAAAAAAAAAAAAAAAAAAAAAAAAAAAAAAAACAATAAACAAGCAATCGAGACCATCAAGATGTGACATTCGCAGCTGATGGACGCACTATCATAAAAAGTCATTAGAGGTTCTTACTTATGCTCCGTAATGATTTCTTGTTTGAGGACTAGCTTTCCGTACCGCTTCCGTTTCCATAGATTAAACCTGGAATTACTGCTTTTAATAGTATTTTATTTCGCATTGCCATTAGAATGCTTTCGTAAAGGTAAACTAAAATATAGCACTAAATGTTAAATTAATTTCCCTCATGAAAATCGCTAAAAAATTCGCCAGTAGTTAACAGCATACCTAAAGGTCATTAGATAAACGAGGTGGAAGCCAGCATGTTCTTCCTCGCATAGAACTGTTGAGACCAAAGCTCTTCCCATTATCGTGAAAACCCGACTACCCTCGAAGGGCGCGCGATTTCAAAAGAAGGAAAATAATGTTCCTTTTAATGCTTTTGAGTGTTAGATAAATATAACTTGAAAGTGTTAATGAAAAAAATGTTAGTGGATTAACCGAACATTTGACGGCACGCCACTGTTTCACATCATAAAATTCTATTTAATAAATTAAATTCATGTTCATTTACTGAATATGTAAATTTTTCGCACACACAAAAACAATGAGTCAATAACATTTTAGGTCTACTTTTATTTGTTTTAACAAATTCCAAAAAACCTATGTTATTATAAAGTTATCTCAAATCACTTTCCCAAAAATATCATCTGCTTGCTGACAGAAGTTTCCAAGGTCCGTAGGTTCTTCTCCCAGTGCCAACCTCACTTATAAGCAGACTGGGAGTCAGTGACGTCGTGCAATAGCAAGCCCTTGTAGCTTTTTTGTAAGCCTTGTAAGAATTTTCTGTGCAGTTAACTATTTGTTTAATCCAATGAACATTTTCTATCATAAATTCGAAAACTGAGCAAACAATAGTAATAAAATTTGGTTGTAAGAAGGAAATTTAGTCTTGAATTTTTCAAATAAATTTTAGATGGAGATGAAATTTGATGCTTTTCCCATAATTTTGAGACAGAAGCCAATCAGCTGCTTGAGTTGAACATGGTTCACCATAGCCATAGAAACTTCAGTTTCCGAAATCTACTGTAAAGACTATGGTGGTGGCTGACCTTTTTTTCCAGTTTTAAATAGAAAGAAACGAGTTACAATGAATTAATTTCTGGGGAACTCCGTGTTTTATGAAGATGCAGGGCTTAATTCCTAAAATTAGAAGTGCCGGAGCCCTATGGAAGACCGCCAGCAAAGAAGAACAAAAGTAAATAAATAAATAAAATGACTATTAAATCATTAATAATTTAAAAATTAAATAGTTAATTATTGCGAAAGTAATTATTATTTAATTAATTTTAATAATTAATAATTGTCAATTATTATCTAATTAATAATGGTTATTATTTAATTAAATAAAATTAATTAATTATTATTATTAAAATATTTAAATAATTAAAGATAAATGTAATTAAATAATTAAATTAAAATTAAATAAAATGTAAAGAGATTAATTAAAATTTAATAAGCAATTCGTAATATAATTTTATTGCAAAAAATAAAATTTTCGAGATCAATTTCTACTGAAATTCTTGTTCACTTACAAAAAAGAAGCGCCGGAGCCTTCTGATTTAGGGTTTCAGTGCGCTCCGACTAAAATTATGATTTATTCCAAAAACTAAGAAGTATCAGATCCGGTACACAAATTTCCTTGTCGATTTGAACATTTATTATAATGAACAATGAGATTTTAGACGTAACTTGTGATGATAGCCAATTATTCGTTGTCGCTCTCACTCCTTCATCAATGGCTAAATGCTTGCCATTAGCAGTGTCTTCGGATGGCGAAAGAAGTAGTAGTCTCTATGCTCAAGGTTCGGACTATATAACAGATGATCAACTCCCAGCCAAAATAGTTAATCAGATTTTGAGCACGGCATGTAGTCTTGCATTTTCATTAAGTAATACGACACCGGCTGATAACATTCCCGGCTTCTTATTCTGGATGCCTTTTTTAAGGTCTCGTAGTAGGAAACTGAGTCGTTTGTTATTTCTTTTACGGCAAAACGACTAACGGAACACCTTGCCTCTCCCAAAACACAGCAGACACAATTTTGCACATTTGAAAGTGTCTGCTCTCTTGTGTTTACTCAGCAGTTTAGAAACTGATCGACAATTCGATTTCTTTGACTTGACTTCCCAGACACAATTTTAAACAAAACTTACTTTGAGATTTGTGGCAGCTCCGATGACAACTTGGAACTTGGGAATCTCTTGTTTGCGTGAATTTGTGTCTCAGTTATTTGCTCCAAATTGTCAGTAAATGCTGATGGTGGACCAGAAGCTGATTCATCATGGACATGTGTTCGACTTGAGCAATTTCAACCATTTTCGTATTTTTGTTATCGCTCACTGCATTGTCATCACACATTTAAGTACCTGGCGATGAATATTCGTAGCTTTCGTGTTTCGGGCTGTTAAGAACCCAACGATTGCATTTCTGGTTGACAAGGAGCTCGATTTTCTCCAGTATTTTAACCTTACACTGCGAAGCGTATAGAATAGATTGACTTCGTGAATGCAAATGGTGTCAGATTCTGTGCAAAGAATACCGAAAGTCTGTACGCGCGAACTTTCAAACGGTATTCACAAACAAAACCGTTTCCTCTTTTATCCTTCAAGAAGCTCAGATTTAAGAGAAGAGATAAGTAATCTCTCGGAGATAGATCTGGACAGCCAAGGGGATGATCAATATCCTAAAACCTTCATATCTTTATTATTTCTTTAGTGAAGATAGCACTATATTATCTTTTTTCAATATTGCACTCCTTTCCTTTTTGATTTTATTTGCGCAGTTCGTGCAAAATATTTTGCATAATGTTTCCAATTCAGGGGGAGGGGTGAGTAATGTATCTTTCTTCAAAGACTGTAATTACTTTGACAGTCCCAAAAAGGCTGACTATAATATTTTTTATTGATTGTTACACTTTCCTTGGAAGTGCTTCTCCAGAAATTCCCTCTTTGATAGGAGACCGTAATGCAGAACATTGGTTTTCTTGCTTGCTATGACTGAGTATAAAATTCTGTAATTTCCAATGCAAAGCTGCAACAACTTCTTGCAGCTATCAGTACATTGTTTTTTTTAATTATTTATTTTCTGAATCGCTGAATCTTGAGTACCCCATCTTGCAGAGACCTAGTTCATGTAAAAGTGCTCATGTATTAAATATATTCATGCGCAATATTAAGAAAATTGCAAATTATGTTTATTTTTACGAAAGGTATTGAACCAAACGTACTATTTCGCTGCCGAATGAATTATGCAAATTTTAGAGTCCTAAACCTGCCTGTGGAGCTGTGATTGTAAAGGAAATATAAATACACGAGGGATTTATTGTGATTTGAGTACTTGTACTCCTTCATGTCATTCGCCGCATTTTTACTAAGAGTTGGTTAAATTTAATAAGGTATCAGGTAAATTGAGGACCCACGAATGTATGGATGATGGAAAAAGATGGAGAATTCTTGGTAGATTGGAGGCCAGTCACAAGCGCAGATGACTACATAACTCAATCTAACCCCCAGTGTCTTCTACAATTTCTTAAAACACTTTCAGAACATTGGATCAATATCGAGAAGACCTGTATAAGATCGACGAAGATCCACAACGACGAACAAGGATCAGTATTTAACACTTTCAGCGCGACGATGCAGGATTAATACAGCTTCACAGCTCTGACGTGAGCAGTATATTGCCACCGGAACCCAAGTTTCATCCTCTGCAGTTGCCTTCATGAGATTGGACTGTATTGCCAGAAGATTCACTGTTTGCGTTCTGCTCATTGCAGCACACAAGAAATCGCGTTTAGCATGGTGAAAATAACATACGTCTTCATGTATGTGAATTATCAAACCGTGAATTATCTGTGAATCACAAACAGTGAATCGCAGTGAATCAAACAGTGAATCGCAAACAGTGAATTATCTGTATACCAGGTAATTCACTGTTTGCGTTCTGCTCATTGCAACGCAGAAGAATTCGCGTTTACCATGGTGAAAATAACATGCGCCTTTAACCAGACTTCTGTGGAGCACAGTTTTTACAGGTAAGTAGAGGTTCAAGTTTGGACACTGACTCTTGGCGTACCTGTATCTTGCGAGAGCTTGGAACACGGTGCTATCCCTCTCTAACTAGGAAAAAGGGTCATTACGGGGGTCGAGGTGTAATGATTTGGAAAGCCATTATGTTGGAGGGCCGCACACCCCTGTCTGTCTGATTGTGAGAGGCGACTATTAGACTCATTTTCAGTTCGATATCAGAAGGTGGATTTGGGACATCCCTGCAGCACGAGCTTTACTGATATTCATGTATACATAAAATGACTTTTGAATGGTAATCTGTTATAAATGTGTATTCATACCAAATTTCACTAAAATATATCCCTTAGTTTTACAGAAGCTCGATAATATAATGTGCAAATACTCTTAATTTTAAGCACAAGTGTGATTGTTTTAGATAGATAATTCGTGGTGGTATCTGCTTGATATTTTAATCTCTTGCCATTCGCTATTGCTTTTTTGACAAGAATAGGCACAGGTAGAAGTAGGCGGGGCATCAGAATTTCACTGTTGGTCGTTCAGCTATAGACCTATTGCACTAACTGTACACTTCAGCTCCAATTTTGATTGGAAACACCTCGGAGGATGAATCCGAAGGTCTCCAACCCTGTTCCCCTACCATCAAACAACTCGAAGGGACTTTCGGCTTGCAGGCAGTTTAAATGCCTTTATGCAGCACGGACCCTGTACATTTACAAACATTCATGCCTTCTGTGGGATTTGAATCTGGGCTTAGCGACCCGACAGCCAGCATAGATAACCACTGCATCGATCAGGCCGATTTTTTGTTTCCGATATTAACGTCTCCAAGTGCTTATCTTGACAAAAGACATAGCTTCTCGTCCCTCGCGTGAGTAGCATTGGTGTGCCCCTTTCGCACTCGTATCTGAAAACTACTCTCAAATGTGAACTAATGAAGCAGTGGCAAAACTACTGAGAGACAAGCACTACAGGCAAGAAGACTGTATATTCAGAGATTCAGTAATTATTTCCAACCAAAAGTTAACCACAATTTAAATAGCAGTTCTTCGCACCTCACACAGTATCTGACAGGGCATGGCCCATATATGTCCTATCTTCACAGATTTCCCCTAAGAGACAGTGACTAATGTATTTGTGGCAGTATTGGTGACCCAGATCACTATCTGTTTGACTGCTCGCACACAGGGAATTCACATTTGAAAAGACCAACTGCAATCAATATGCCAGCATGGTTCAAGAACACAATTAAGAATAAATATGCGCTCACCCGCATTAGAGACTGCACTACCATTGCTAAAAGCATTGTTGACAACCTGGAGTGACTTCTTTCCTTGGACACCATGCCGTCAGCAGCCTGCTCTGTACATATATTAATTTACTTAATGTCTTGTGGGTTTTTTTTTTTTTGTTTGTTTGTTTGTTTGTTTTACTGTTTTTAATTATATTTAATATTATGACTAATCCAGAACTCATTTAATGTATTCCACAATTTGTATTGTATTTGGTCATCTTTACATCTGTACCTGATTTTTATAGCACATCCTTAATATAACTGTATGCCTAACATGTACGATTATTTGTCTCAGCAGTCCCCACCATGCACCTTCTTTCCATGTTCTGGTCCTTACTTCAATGTTCCTCGTTCCGTGGCCAATCCCCGGAGGACACAGCACTAAGCTCTTTATTTATATTTATTCATGTATTTTTTTTAAATCCATCGACGGGATCCAACAGGCTGAAAAGCACCTAACCCAGAGGGCCAGCTGTTCCGTCGATGGTGCAAAGAAAGCTTCTCGTCACATGTGAAATTATTTTCCCCAGCCTTTCGCTGCAGAATATGAAGAAGAGTTATCACAATAAACAACATTCAGATTTTCTTTTATTGCATTCTGGTTTCGATCTTCTTTAGTAAAATATTTAACAAATACATGTTATTCTGTTTTTTACACTATAGATACGATGCTGGAAAATGAGTGTAAAAAATAGACATTGTGTCTATGGAATAAAAGAAAATTGGTTTCGGATATAAAAAATTAGCAAAAATGATTCAAGAAAATTTGAAGCTTTTCGTTTTAAACTTCTTTTATTTCAACAAAATGCAAAATATGTAAGGAAAATGTATTAAAATAAATTAGCATTTTAAAAGGAAAAAAAATTCATAAACAAAAACAAAAAATTCAGTTTTGTTTTGTAAACCCCCCCCCAAAAAAAAAAAAAAAAAAAAAATTCAATTTTCAATTTAAAAAAAAATTCATTTAAAAATACAGTTCAACTGAATTTTAGCAAAAAAAAATCACTTAAAATTCAGTTACATTAAAATAATTCGTTTTCATTTTCTGACAATAAACGGCGCATATCTTCGCATAATTGCTTTCACTAGAAATGATGTGGACATCGTCTTCGTTTCTGTTAATAAAATTCTTTCTTCAGTGTCTTGAGCAAAATCAGCACGGATCTCAAATAACTATCTCAAAAGAATTACAAGGATTAATTTAACGTAGCTTTCCAATTTACTGAAAATTGCCGCTACATGTTTACAAGAGAAATTTATTGCCAAACGATATTTTAAATAGAAGCCTTTGAATCTTACCATGTACTCTTTCCAGCAACAAGATTGACAAAACCAAAACAATAAATATTAGAGCAGAAATAAACTAAGCAAAATTTTATTACTAGAAGGAAAAAAATTCCAAAATTTTTACCGCACTAAATTCCGTAGTTTATTTAAGTTTTTCTTGAGATTGGTCACCGAAACCGCGAAAAGCGGCTAGAAATAGTCAATTTTCTCTGAATCTACACTCTTGCCACTGTGAGATTAAAACATTTAGCATTTATTTAGCATTAACAAACATTTAGCATCCCTTGGATTAAAAAGAAAGAAAAACCACTAAAATATATCTCAGTATTTTCTCGAGCGGGCGCAAATTATCTTACTTTCATTAATCATGTACCGCAGAAGTGACAAAACTTTTCAGCAAAACTGATTAATTTATTAAGGTTTTCTTTCTCTGATGATAAATAGCTGACGAAGGAAAAAATACCCTGAAAGAAATTTTTGTTTTAGTATGATTATTTTAGCTTTATTTCAGTATCTCATTTTTTAGGTCTGTAGTTAATGAACGTGCTTTGTTTTCGTTTTTGCTTAAAAGATTCTAAAAGAAGCTCGTTCCACGTGACTGTTGAACCCGCTGCCCAAATAAAGGTGCTCCACTAATTGTTCATAAAGTCTAGTTGCAGGAAGGGCTTAAAACTGTATTTTATTTTACAAGTATAATTTACATGGTCGGTTTATTTTCCTTCCTATCTGAAAGTTTTAACTTAACAATTTTGAGAATAATTGTCAAAGGAAATACTGTATAACGGCATGCTGGCATCTTACCGAAAATTGTTTTTTTACAGGTTAGTATTTGATCTTTGCAAAGGTACAGACATCTCTATGCCGAGGTGTATCTAAGGAAGGTTTCTGTTGTTTCAAATACCGACCATAAACATCCTGCCAGCAGATGAATCAGGTATTTAGTAACACCTGCTGACGAGGTGACTTTGTCTAGGAGTCTAGTAGGTCTTAGTAATCAGCCTTGTTTCAAGGCTTAATATATTCTAATTTAAATGTAGATTTTTGATTTTTCCTAAAAAGAAAGATTTTATCATCAGAAGCTCCGTTGTTCTCCTTATTCTGAGAAAAGGCTTGAGTTGACAGTGGAAAGAAAAATGAAATGGATATCTGTGTTATTTCTGTGAAATAAAGCTAATATTTGAACCGCCACCGCATTTAAATACTGTGTGATTAGAAAAGATCGGTACTGATTTAATTTAAAACATGTGCATGCAAAAAGACATCTAGCAAAGTGTTTTTGAAATTGTTACGACTGTCATCGATGTCTGGTGAGAATCCGCACTACTTTACCGTTTTCGTTATCGTTAAGGAAATTTTACTCTGTCAACTTCGAAAAATGGCGATTGTAATTGAGAAAAGAGCATAAATTATTATTATTATTATTGTTATTAGCCCAACGGCAATTTGCCCAGAAGGGGCTATTAATTTTGGCCTTTTACGTTGGATCACTCCAAATGGCGATTCACTTGTAGAGACATTAGGTTGTTTCGAAGCAGGAGACATGAAAAATGAGCACTGTCTTCACTGGGAATCGAACCACGGACCTCTCGGATACGTGCATAGCGTGCTGACCGCTACACGACGACGTCATGCTAAGAAGGCGGAAGGAATACCTTATGCACTTTCCAAATTGTTGCCACAAAATATAAGAGCTCTGCATTACATTTAAACAAGTTAAATAATGAAGAATCTGCATGAATATATGCATATTTCTTGCACAGTAATAAAACAGTGGTACCGTACCTAGAGCGTTGAATCACTATAAATGTCCATTTCACTTTTTAAACTGTTGCCACCAAATATTAGAGTCCTGCATTATATTTGAAGAAATTAAATAATGAAAAATCTGCATAAATGTATGTATATTTCTCGCATTATGGTAAAACGACGGTACATAGAGCCATCGAATTTTCAATGACGTAATCTTGCTACGAATATGGGCATGTGGAAGCCCAAATTTGGAATTTGGAATTTGCTTTATCTTCGATTTCATATTTTGTAAAACTTTGACGAATTTTTCATTAACAAACTCAAGGATTTCAAAGCTAGCAATGGCAACACTGTCCGAAAAAATTTTTTTATCTCCAGCGTGCTAGACTGTGTATCGGAAATTCCAAAGGTATGCTCTTTTTAAATTATTTTGCGGTATTGCTGTTGAATTAAATTTTATGGTTTAAGTGCGAAGAACATGATAGTTAATAAATAAAGGTAACACACAAAACGTTAAAAAACACACCTTTGGGCATAATATAAAATCTGAAAGCTTTCTGATTCTTTTTAATTATTGTTATAATAATAATTATAATAATTATTATTATTCAATGGTTAGATTAAGTTATTTGAATCTGGCAAAGCTCACCAAAGCTATCTGCCTAAGGGAAGGGATGCCTTAATGAAGAATTTTTGAAGGAAACTGGCTTGTATTCACGTTTCACATGGTGAAAACTACGAAACCCAACCACGTAGACAACCCATTAAGCCTAAGCTCAACCCGGATCAAACTATAAATATTCTCAGCGGTCTTAATCACTGGTGGGCCTGTTTTTGTAACGGAATTTCTCAAATGTTGCAAGAAATCTCTGAAGATAACACTGTTTGAAAGATCTTAATTTTGAGCATGTTTAAGGAAGGGAAAGAATGCTCCAAAAATGAACCATGCTTTGATATATCACCCGCTTCAGCAACAAGTTGATTACCTCAGAGATTTGTTGCTTAGTGATCGTTGTTTAAGAATTAGTGAAGTATCTCTAATTACTGTTGAATAGTAATTGAATTAGCTCCTATTTTTTTAATCCTATTAGGCAATTTTGAGAGTCATTTTAGGCCTGCGATGCATCGCATCTTGAATTGCCTTCTCTTTTTGGTAAAACTAAAATGTATTCAAGTATTTCAGCAGGTGTTTTTGAAGGCGAATCCTTCTTAAAACACATTATTTATTGTTTACACTTTTTATACACGAACAGCCGAAGAATCAGATGAATAGTCTTTGTAAGGTGAAACAAGGCCCACAAAACCATATCAACGTTGTTACAAAATCAGGTAAGATTGTCTGTTTTCTTTAATTGTCATTGTATTTTGCATCATGAATTTATACCAATTATATAAAATCACAGACTTAAAATAAAAGTTGTGTATAAATTCACAAAAGTAGTATATTAACACAAAATATTATTTAAGTGCTTTGTGACATTTATCTGTACTAATCTGTAAAAAATGAGTTATCCTAAGATTACTCATGGATTTGACACTGCAATATTGTACCATCTCACGATGCTTTTCTTGGTATGCAAATTTACGTTCGTATTCACCTGATTTGAGACCGTGGGATATTTTCTTGTTTTGAAGGTTAAAATTCTCACTTCATGGATAGCATTTTAAGTCTAGTTATGCAATAACTGAAATTCTCTGATGCAAATTCTGAAGGAATCATGAAAATGACTTTGTAACATGTAACGTGTTTTGAAGTTTTTTATTGGAAAAAAAAAAAAAAAAAAAACCCACATTGACATAAAATGCATTGAGAATGAAAGGGATACTTTCAAGGAAATGTAAAATATATTGCCTAATAAACTGATGTTTCATGTTTCCTGAAATCATTATCGACACTTTCTGATCTCAGTAGTACATAAATCTCAGTAACTTAAATATAGTAACAACTGATTTTTCTTCTATTAGTCATGAAATTCAGTATTTCCAGTGTTACTTTTTCCAACTTTTGGTTTCATACATAAAGTTTATACGCAGTTTTATTTATATTGGTTTCTCTATTTGCTTGGTGTAAATCTTATAAAATTAATTTAACCCTTTCCGGCACGCTACTCTTTAAAGTTAGAATTTTACCAAAACAATTTGTAGGCAGTCTATTTAGGCCTACGAGGGTATGCAAGTATAATTTTACAAAGATAGCACAAAACGTTTCCATTTTGTGGGTGTGTCCGAAGCGAACACACTGAGCCGCACGAGCTGCGATAGGTGAGCATTCATGTGAAGCACATATTACAGTAAAATACTTTGTCTATGGTTTAAAAGCAGTAGAATCTGATCTCTGTAGCAGATTTACCATAGCCCAGAGTGCACCACGCAGAGGCCTGCTACTCTACACACCCCCAAAAAAAAACCTGGGAAAAAAAGGAAACTCTCATTGCTTCGGCCTCTCCGAGCCATTTACACAATTTTAAAGTTTATAAGAAAAATAATTAAAATACTATAATATTTACAATTAAGTATTGACTATAGAAAATAATTATTAAATATATGTATGCAAATAAAAATCTACAGAAATCAAAACTAGGCAAACTACGCACGATGAAAGCAAAAGAAAAAAAGGGTCTGCTCTCGCTGAAAATCAAATAGCTAAGTGGAAACAAAGCACCGGAGTCTTCAAAACCAAAAACAGAAAAGAATAAAAACAAATATAAATAAATCTGCGCTCTCAGCCTCCCCCGGGTTTGAAGCACGAGACCAGATTCATCTGTGACTCACACCCACGTGACGGGCGCTACTAGCACAGTGTGCTCAGTCCGAACACACCATACACTAAACGCTTCACTATACGCAACATTTCAAAGATAAAAATTATATTTAAGTAATACAGAATAGGTAGGTTAGCATGCGAACAACAAAATTATATAAAGATTTTTTTTCATTGATATTCCTTATATTTAAAAAAAAAAAAAAAAAAAAAAAAAAAAAAAAACAGTGTCTTTAAAAACAGAATATCTCAGCGTTAATGATTTGCTTGTGTGGTGCTGCCATCTATTATTCATAAAAGAGATTAAAAGTAACCATTAGTGTAGTTTCCGTGATATTTATCTATTATTTTCAGTGTCTAAAGATGGAATATTTTTGGTGTGTTCACACCGGAAACACTGCGCCGGAAAGAGTTAATGACCAACTTTTAATGCATCAGTGTTACAGAAATATTGTTTACGTGAGGATTTGGGTAGATAATGCAGCATTTCACAGCAATGTTTTCGAAATTTAATACTTTCCCCCTCTCTAAGATTGAAACATCTTTTTTCACATATATTTATTTATTCTTTATGATAAAATTAATAGCCAGAAAATTTGATTTTTGCACTGTTGGGTAGATCAGAAAGTTTTCTTCCAAGTGAAATTTGCTCAGATTATCGACATAATTTACTGATGTTTAGGAGAATGAAATTTGAAGAAAGAATTGTCAAGGAGAAATTAAATTAACTAGATGTAAATTTACATCATCAGATAGCAAAAAGAAAATCTTAAAAGAAAAGTGATTTTTTAAGATCCAATGTAATTTCCCTTAAACTAAACACTTATCGAACCTTTTTAGATCGCAGACGAACTATCATCGCGCCTTTAATTTCAAATTTAAAAACACAAAGTGAATAACAACAGTCATAAAAGCAATGAAAAGTTTTCTTGTATTTCGGGCTTGGAAACTACTGCAATGACTACTAAATTGAAATATTAACGGTTTCAACTTCCGTTACTTGTGGGTCAAAAATACAGCAACAATACCTTGAATATTTACAAATCAAATGTTATGTTAGGCCCTATTATATTTAACCCTGCTTTTATTTAACGTAAATTATAAACGTCAATCTAGGGGGGAACCGAAACCAGTACAGCTACTACTGCTGCCTTTTACAGGTTCGTGGATTTGTAATTTTCAGGCTATAACTATAGTACATCTCCCGACTCGGTTGTCGCTCTCAAGCTAAACTCTGAACACATGACGCTACTTTCTCGCCGTACAAGCAGGGTATATATAGCTATAATCTACTTTCCAGGATATTCTAGAGAAAAACAGCTAAAAATGCGTTCTAGAATGTTCTCGCTCTGTCTAGGGTATTTTGTTCCCAAATATCGCCAAATGGGTGATGTCGCGCCGAATGTGCAAACCCTGCCTTCACCTGCCACTTTCTGGCAACCCTAACTTCGCTTTACGGAGAAGCTATCTCACCGCAGCTGGGCATTTCGCTACACAACAGTATGCGAAATATGAGAGTTAAGTTTTACTGGGTGAGTTGCAGTACTGTGGTGTAGTGGCCGAAACCGCTATACAAACCCTGGGTTGTGACATCAGGTTCAAAGCAAAACACAGAATAAAAATTTTATTGAACTCAAAAAAAAAATGGCTACATACAATTCGACAAGAGAGAAACTTACTATCTTCAAAAATCAAATTCTATACATTTTACGTGCGAGAGCAATTCGTGGCTCTCGAGCTTGCGTTTTTAACATTGCCAACGGTTTAATTATTTTAATAAAACTATTTTAACAACTATTGAAAACGTGTTTGTAAGTTAAAAAATAATAATTTTCATCTTATGCTCACGAGACATCCTTGACCATATTAATCTTCAGTCTCTTCTTTTTTTAGGTGATCTTATCACAACTCCTCCCCTCATAAAGAAATTTTTCTTGACTATGGAAGGAAAAATTCTAAATACATTTCATTGCTTTCAAAACACATGTGGTAACCATTTAAGTGATAATAGAGAAGCCAGTTACATTACCCTGCACTTTTTTTTAGATAACATAAATGCAAAAATACAACAAAAAGATTTAAATTTTGAATCCACACAAAGTACCTTTTCAATTTACAAAATGCTAATACTTAAACATTTGATTCTAACCATTTTGAAAATGAAACACACTATGCAAACAAATTTAAATCTGCAAAAATATAATTCCAAAACGCTACAAAAATCATTTATCCTGACTTTATGATTTGTCAGTTCATCCAAAAAAAACTCGCCAATGGCTGGTAATGTCTTCTTATACATTGCACGCCATATAGCATATGCAGTTGATTCAGCATTATAATTGAACATCATTTTTACGGCAAGGTTATTTGGAAGCAATTTCTCAGAAGAAAACGTCTTGATAGAAGTGGGTTTTTCGAATATCGAATTCTGCAGATCTTGTGTTCCTTCAGTATGCGATATAATAAATTTTGTTTGGTGTTGAACATTATCATGAGTTTCTGCTGCTTGTGCTTTCGAGAATTCTGCTGGCGAAACATCAGCAAGGGTAGCCCTTTCCTCTAAACTAATGTCTGGAATTTTAATGTCCTTCTCCGTATTACTGGTTAACTTCCTTTCTTCCGAATGCTCATTATTGATGGCCCTTTCACTTTCTATCTCTTTCTTTTCTTCTGATCTGGAATCGAAGTCTTTTGCACTCGCTCTCTCTAAACTCCTGCGCGCATGCGCCTGACTACGAGTCTCCACAGCATTCAAAAGAACCGGTCGTTCCCTAATTTCCTCAATCAACTGTGCAGTTTTATTCCCTAACAAATAGTACTCTTTATCTAACTCTACCGGAGTAACCGCTGCCTTTGTGGTGACCACACCAAAATCACCTTCAATGGTGACTTTCGCCAAAGGTAAACATTTACATTCTGTGTCCAAAAGCTGTTTCACCCATACAGTTTCCCCTAATAAGTCATTAGTATGAATCCAAGTACTATTACACAGATATATACCAGCTCCAGTATCTCTCAGATATTCTCTCTCTATCCCATTAATTACTGCTTTCTTGAAATACGGCTCAAAACATTTTCCTAAACTCTCCGTTCCTAGATTATTTACCAGATTAGCCTTATTCTTTTCCAGCGATGGACAGTTAGGTCGGATATGTCCGTCCTTTCCACATTGGTAACATCTTATTTTCCGCTGTTTCTCGAAACCTGCTTCATTGAAAACTTGCTTTTTTTTAGGAGCCTCCACTTTTCTATGCTCCTCTGATTTAATTCTTTGATGACCACTACTTTTCTGATTATAACTACAGTTAGAATTTACATACCGCTCTCTATCTTTCTCAAATGGTTTCTTTAACCCCGCTCTCTGTTCTAACTTCCTCGTATCTCTTCGCAAAGCCTCATACTTGTCGCATTTCTCTGCTAAAATGGAAGCTGTTTTAAATTCTTCCCAATTGTCTAAGTAGTGCTCTCTTATTTCTAGAGGGACTCGCCGCTTAATTTGCTCAGTGAGCATAAGTTCCTTAAGACTTGAACTTCTACTGAATCCAACCAACTGAAAATCTTGAACTTCTGAAAATCTTGAACTGAAAATCTTGAACTTCTACTGAATCCAACCAACTCTCTAAATACACTCTCAATTCATACACTAAATCCACCCATAACATTCCGTTTTTTCTAGAATGTTCTTCAAATTTTGTTTTTAGTGCCCAAGAACTAAGCTTGAATCTCTGCATGAGTAATTTCTTAACATGCTGATAATCATCCCCTTTATCCGCTGGTTCTTTCACTATTAACTGGGCTACATCGTAAGGTAATAAAGGAATTAATTGCGAGACCCAATCAATCTCATTAACGTTCTCTTTTTGAGCTTGTTTTTCAAATAGCATAAAGAATAATGAAATATCTATATTACTCGGTTCAAAACGCGGTACTAGATCTTTCAAATTAACCTTTTTTTCTCTAGATTGTTCAACTTTCGAAACCGTGGACGCTAGGCTATTAGTCTGAACCACATTCATCAGTTTTAACCTTTCCAATTCAAAAACTCGCTCCCGTTCCCGTTCCCGTTCCGCTCTCTCTTGTTCACGTTCCCGCTCTGCTCTCTCTTGCTCGGCTATTTCTTCTGCTTTTCTCTGCTCAGCCGCAGCCCAAATTCTTGCCGCGTATTCTTTCGCAGCTTCTTCTTCATAGTCCTCGGCATTTAGAATAGCCTGCCTAATTTCTCTTACTCTATTTGCCTGAGACACATTTGTTTCAAACTCCTCCGCTAACTCCAATAGCAGAGCTTTAGTAAATTTTCTCATAAACTCACCCATTATGGAAAATTAAAGAAACATAACTTACCCCGAAAAACAATAATACAAAAACAACAACAGGTCTATGTCTATCTCTCCAAAACTGAATAATTCCCTAACAATTCTGAACACAAATTGCCTTACAACACTTAATGATAATACCTATGCCTACAAACAAAGCGTATATAAAAAAATGCTAATTAAGAGGCAAACTTTTCCTACTCTATATCCAAAATAAGCCTAGTCTCGAATAACTGGCATAACTTCTCCAAAATCACAAAAATGGTACTCACCAATTTTGAAGACGCCTTCGACTGACTCTTCTGACACTACTTGGATATTCTTCCGGGAAATTTCACTATTTTGTGGCACTATATCACGCTTCCTCTGGCGTTTCCTTCTGACACCCTGTCACTTATCACTGAAGAGGCTTCACCACGCGAACTGTCCTTGCACGAAAAATTAGATCGTTCTTGAAGAGAAGAAAGTCTTGACTGTTAACATAAAACAAGTTCACAGGCGAAAAAGTCCGTTCCTAAATTTACTCTCAGGAACAATCCCTAAAAGCTGCCGCCAACTTTTAATATTTACTGCTGTGGTGTAGTGGCCGAAACCGCTATACAAACCCTGGGTTGTGACATCAGGTTCAAAGCAAAACACAGAATAAAAAGTTTATTGAACGCAAAATAATGGCTACATACAATTCGACAAGAGAGAAACTTACTATCTTCAAAAATCAAATTCTATACATTTTACGTGCGAGAGCAATTCGTGGCTCTCGAGCTTGCGTTTTTAACATTGCCAACGATTTAATTATTTGAATAAAACTATTTTAACAACTATTGAAAACGTGTTTGTAAGTTAAAAATAATAATTTTCAGCTTATTCTCACGAGACATCCTTGACCATATTAATCTTCAGTCTCTTCTTTTTTTATGTGATCTTATCACAGTACTCTGTTTGGTTAACTTGCATTACCTTGCATTATTTGAGCCCACCTAATCTACATTTCTGGAGAAGCTGATAAAAAATGTAGAAGTGAATTAAAGATTTGATATTAAATAAAATAAACTTAACAATGGCATGTACTTCCTTGCTGTGCTGATTAGAAAGAATGATTTTCATAGATTTAAAAAAAAAGAATGACTTTTAGTGTAACTATTCACATATTTGTAAAGTATAAAATAAAACATGAAAAAATTTTCTAAATTGCACCGTTATAATAAAATGCAATAAAAAGTAAAAAATAATTCATTTAGTTTGTGGAGACATCAGGCATTTTTTTAAAACAGGAGACGTGAAAAATGAGCAATGCCCTCGCCGAGACTCGAACTACTGACCTCTCGAATTCGCGTCGAGCGTGCTTACCACTGCACCGAATACACTCACTAATACACCGAATACACGAAGGCATGCTAATAAGGCAGAAGAAATGTCTTGTATACTCCCCCTTTTAAAGGGTGGTTGGGGATTAGTGAACCAATCGCCAAATCCTGGTGCTAAAGAATCATCATTCCCCACCTTTTTAGTTCGGGCGCCACTGTAGAGATATGAGGTTATTTCGAAGCAAGAGAGATGAAAAATGAGCAATGCCTTCGCCGGGACTCGAACCAGGGGTCTATGGAATACGCGCCGAGCGTGCTGACCACTACACCACGAAGACATGCTAAGAAGGTGGGAGAAATACCTTGATATAAATAAAATTTAAAAAAAAAATTATCGAAATATTTTTTACTAAATCGGATTAAAATTTATTTTGCACCCATGTAAGAAACACGTTGAGGCATTAGCTCAATTTTAAGGAACAATAGAAGTTACAGCATAGAAATAACAAAAACAGCCTTGACCTTTAAAAATAGGGCGGGGCCATATTTTTAAGGTATCCTTGAAGTTGGATGAGAAATATATATTTATCTACGTAAAAGTATGAATTTCTTTTAAAGTTATTACAATTTATGAAAACAAACAAACAATTCAACTTCTAATTCCTTTTACCGTTTTCTTTAAGGAACGAGTACTGCTAAAATTTCCTACTTTGATTTTAGTAGAAGTTTCAACAAACGAAAAGAAAAGAACTTAACAACTGAGATAGCTGCAGCGTTATTAGAGGAAACCGGGTTCCCAGTGGGTGCTAGAACCGTTGGAAGGAAATCGGTAGCAGCTGATCTGAAAGATTAGAAAGCTAGAAAGAAAAGACTCTCAGAGGGAAAAGAAGAGGGGGTAATCTTGAGATTATAACAGTTTGCAGCGAAAAAGAATGGTCAGATATTTCTTATTTCTAACGAGTCAAACTTTCAGGTAAGCTTTGTTTTGCTTTTGTTTCTAGCAAAAATAATCTTTCAAAGATTTCCAAAATGTTTTCGTTTACAAAGTAGTCTCTTGAAAAGTGTTGTTTTCTGCTTGAGTTTCAGATGTTTAACACACCCAGTTCATATTATGAAGAAAAGGTCAAGAGCGTCCTCTGAACTCTTCAATGAATTCAATGAAGAACTCTTCAATGAACTCTTCAATGAATTCAATGAAGAACTCTTCAATGAACTCTTCAATGAATTCAATAAAGAACTCTTCAATGAACTCTTCAATGAATTCAATGAAGAACTCTTCAATGAACTCTTCAATGAATTCAATGAAGAACTCTTCAATGAACTCTTCAATGAATTCAATGAAGAACTCTTCAATGAACTCTTCAATGAATTCAATGAAGAACTCTTCAATGAACTCTGCAATGAATTCAATGAAGAACTCTTCAATGAACTCTGCAATGAATTCAATGAAGAACTCTTCAATGAACTCTTCAATGAATTCAATGAAGAACTCTTCAATGAACTCTGCAATGAATTCAATGAAGAACTCTTCAATGAACTCTTCAATGAATTCAATGAAGAACTCTTCAATGAACTCTTCAATGAATTCAATGAAGAACTCTTCAATGAACTCTTCAATGAATTCAATGAAGAACTCTTCAATGAACTCTTCAATGAATTCAATGAAGAACTCTTCAATGAATTCAATGAAGAACTCTTCAATGAATTCAATGAAGAACTCTTCAATGAACTCTGCAATGAATTCAATGAAGAACTCTTCAATGAACTCTTCAATGAATTCAATGAAGAACTCTTCAATGAACTCTGCAATGAACTCTTCAATGAATTCAATGAAGAACTGTTCAATGAATTCTGCACGTGAATGGCCAAAAACTCTTCAATTCTGTCAGTGTTCCTGAAATGCCTCTACAGCCATCCTTTTGTAAATTATGGAGTGATGTAAACGTGGATGACGTTTCGCAAAATAACGCGCCATGCCACAAATCAATGTATCAATGTGGTGAATTTTTCATAATAATTTAGATGCTTCGTACTGTCCACCGCAATCCCCAGATCAAAGAGAAAAAACATCATCGGGGGGTGTTTTAATGCAAATACTATGCGAATACTTAATAACATCCAAAGTTTCCTTTCAAAATGTTCATAAACAAGTTTGGAATGGCACAGATGTGGAACAGTGTAGTAAACCAATGGCCAGTATGCTAAGCAGAGTTGGTTGGCTTAGTTGATTACGGCAAAGCACTCTAGGGCTTATATGCCAAAGGGGAGGCATGCCTTCGTGAAGGATTTCCTAAAGGAAGCTGGCTTGTATACGTATTACACAAAGGAAAAATCACGAAAACACCCTTGCATCCAGCCCGTTCGCATGGAATCGAATCCAGGTTTTAACTACCAGTGCTCAGCGATTTTACTGAGCCCTCGAGCAGAGTTGCAGCTATAATTAAAGATGAGAACATCGAATATTAAAACTGGGAATAAATACTGCTTATATTCGACGATAGAGTTTTTTTATTATTTTTATTTAAACTAATTTTTTTAAAAACGCATTACTATGGGTTAGTTCATACTTTTCGCCAAGGCTATCTAGAACATTTGTAGAGACATTAGGATTTTTTGGAAAAGCCGGAAAGATGAAAAATAGCAACCGCCTTCGCCGGGAATCGAACCACGGACCTCTGAAATACCAGCCCAGCGTGCAGAACCACTACACCACGAAGGCACGCTAGGAAAATGGAAGAAATACCTTATATACTCCCCTTTTTAAAGGGCGACTGGGGTTTTGAGGGGACCCAATCGCCAAATCCTGGGTGTGGAGATTCATCAAGCTGTAGAGATGAAAAATTAGCAACCGCCTTCGCCGGGAATCGAACCACCGACCTCTGGAATACCGACCCAGCGTGCAGAACCACTACACCACGAAGGCACGCTAGGAAAGCGGGAGAAATACCTTATACATTACCTTCGTAACGTTTACCTTCAATTGGCTTAAATATTTTCTTGAACACTTTTGATTGTTTAACCTTACAATTTACTTTTAGTTACATACAACCAAGAATGCTACGATAGCTTTGATAAAAATTACCTTTTAATTTAAGGTGCATATTATTAAATTATACTCTGCAATTAAAATTTTTTGCATACATTTTGTTCATAACTTTTTACAAAACATTTTAGTAATAAATATAACAATGCGTAATTTCAGAATTCTGAGTTTAATTAACCCCTAAAGCCAAAAACGTATCTAGTAACATACATTATCGGAATATAAAAGGAATAATAACAATAGCATTTTATCTGTAAACAATGGCGGAACAATGCGAATTCTTGTATTACAAGCGACATATAATTAGCTTATGCCAACAGTATGCAATGGATTGGCATTGTTCCTTTCTTCTTCTAATTAATTCATTCCATTTTAAAGCATTTTCTCGATTAATTTTTGGTATTTAGATTCCATTGTATGCAAGCGGCAAATAGGAGAATACCGTAGCTCAAAGGATAATGAGATAACGCTGATTTTTATTACTTGAATCTAATAGTGTATTCGAAATTTTCAATAACAAATGTTAATTCATTAATATTAAATTCGTGTACAGCTATTTTTAATGCTGAAACTAACTGAAGTATATTATACATCATTATCATCGTAAAATTCCGATTTATATTTGTTTCAAGTAAATACAATTCTCTAAATCTCTATTAAAACAAACTGCACTTTGGAACCTTCGGATTATAGTACAACATCTCGAAGTTAAGTCTGCCATTATAAAGATAAATAAATAAATAAAATGAAATAAAAACTTAAAGCTAAAAGGTTATCAATACTTCGCTTCTCAGTTTAAAAAAAAAAAAACATTATCTACGATTTTCAGTTCATAGAAGCTAAATTTATATTGTTGAATAACATTAAAACTTAAGTCAGAAAGAATTTTAATTCTGTGAAGCTCCGGCATTTGTTTATGCATTCCTTTTTCAGAATGTAAAATAAAATAAAACATATGTACCAAAATATTATAAGCGAATATAATTTAAACACAAATATGTTTAGAGGCTTGTAAACTATATTTTACTATAAAATTTCATCATAGCCAAGTAAATTTTATCTTTATTGCAGGCGATAGAGTAAAGTATTTGCGCTTGAACTTTTATAGTTTGTTAACAGAATTATTACAACACATAGTTTATAGAACTTTTATCGTTTGTTTTTGAAATTTTTATAGTCTGTTTAGAGATCTATTACAGCCCATAGTTTGTTTATAGAGTTTTTTTTAGCCTAAAAAGGGGTATTAATCTCGAAATGGGATTTTGGGTCGGCTTACTTAAACGGCGAATCACTTTCAAATTGTTGCCACCAAATATTTATTGCCCTGTATTATTTTTAAAGAAATTAAATAAGGAAGAACCTGCATGAATGTATGCATGTTTCTCGCATTGTGAAAAAACGACGGTACCTTGAGCCATCAAACTAACGTAGACCACCTCAACACGGGCGCCTGGAAGCTGAAATTTTGAATTTCGAATTTGCTTTATCACCTATTTCACATTTTATAAAACTTAATGAGTTTATGAGTAAAAACTCAACGATTTAAAGGTAATTCTCAAACTCAACTCAACAATTAAAATTATTAACTCAACGATTAAGTAACATTACTGTTCGAAATAAAACATTTTTATTTCCAGTGCGCGAGAGTGCTTATCTGAAATACTAAAGATGTAGTGTTTTTAAATATTCTGCGATTTCGCTGTTAAATTGAAATTCTTGTGGCGTAAATGCCAAGAATGTGATATTTAGTAAATAAAGTAAACACACATAAAAGTTAATAAATAAAAAAGGAAAAAAAAAAAAAAAAAAGGTTTTGTTAAACCATCTTGCTAAGAAAACCGAACATTGATATGACGAACTGAGAAAAGACTGAAAGAAAAAAAAAAGGAAAAATGTATTTCAGTACTTAACACTGTATAGGGAATTCTCAACATATGCTGGTATGCTGCTTTTAAAATTGTTGTGATTTTGCAGTTGAATTGTTTATGGCGTAACTGCGAAGAAAACGATAACAACAATAAAGCTAAAAAGACAAAAAAGATTGGGTTGGCAGGGTGAGTGCAACAGCAAACTGGTAGACTACGAGCTCAGCGAGAGTGTAAAATCCTTAACAGACCCTTTTGGCGACCGTTAAAGATCCTTAACAGACCCTTTCAATTATTTTATAAATATTTTGTAGTTGGGTTTACAGTTATTTTTTGCAATTTGCTTTGATTTTTACAATTTGTTTTGCATTTTCATTTTGATAGTTTGTTTGTAGAACAATTATAATATATACTTTAGGGTTTGTTTGTAGATATTTTATAATTTATTCTATAGTTTATTTTCGCAAACAAACTTGAAATGAACTTCAATGAAAACCTTGTTCATTTATGCTCTGTGTGGGAACCAAATTTTATAAGAAAACTAGATAAGAAGGACTTATTAAGTGATCCACTTACATTGTATTGAGCACTGTACTTTTATAATATTGAAAGTAAATGGCAGTTCTTATATATGGTCGTTTATCACAGATAAGATTTTGTTGCAAAGAGGAAACAGTAGTTTCTCTTCAAAGGGTTAATAAACAATTTTCAAGTGCGGGATTGATTTTTAAACCGTAAAGCTTTCAATAATCGAAAAATAAAATGATTTTCCAATAGTTATTTATCAATTTTACATCAAGAGCTTAGAATAAAATCTACGTCTCTAAGAAAAAGAATGGATAAAAATGAATGTTCAAATCAAACTTTATAAAAGAAAATTCGGTAGAACTGTAGGTAATCTGAATACGGCAAAGCACACAAAGGCTATCTGCCAGTTAAAAAAAGAAACTGAAATGTATGAGTAATTTAATACTATCCAGTCAAGAGTTACACAAAACTTTTAGAACGGGAAAATATACAGGTGACTATAAGAAATTCTCATAATTGGAAATTGCTTATCCGATGTTATGACAACGTTTGAATTATTGAGACAAGAACAATGTTTGGAATATTATAGGGTCTGATTTTACCGTTTTTGTAGCCCAAAAATGAAAAATTAGAAGATACATTTTCAATTGATATAACTGGAAAAAATTGACAAAAATTACAAATCATTTAGTTGTGATGATCAATAAGTTGTTATTTAGTGATGATGTTCTATGCATTCGCAAATGATTGTCCTTTTTGCTCATAACTTAGTTTTCATGTATTTCTGTAATGCTGTATAATTCTTTACCTAACTTTTTAAAAATTTATTAAAAGTGTTTTATGTGATAATTTTATGTTTCTTTATCATGCATTTTATTTAATTTATCGTGAATTTTATTTAATTATCGTGTATTTGGTATATCGTGTTTGTTTCAGGTATGTACTGCATCTATAAGTCTTTCATGTATATGTTCTTGTATATATCTTTCATAAATATATTGCAATTCTTAATCTATTGAAGGTTAAATTAGAGGAAAGCTTAACTAGAAAAGGAAATAAAGGGGGAAAATCCTTCAAATGGGGTCCAGCGGCCGAGCTGAACATTGGTAGTTTGGTTTGGGGCTCGAATCAAAGCGAACGGGCTGGCTACATGGGCATTTTCGTGGTTTTCCTCATGTGTAACATGTATTCCAAGTAGCACATGACGTAGCAAAGACATTGCAAACTGATCCGAGAGGTTGCAAAGTGGTCGTGGTAACTTTTACGAAGTATTTACAACGTAGCGAAGACGAAAAATACTATTTGCCGTTGCATCTTGGCAATTTGTCGACGTCGCTGAAACGTCATGATATGACCGCTTTTAGACGTGGTTGTTTTAGCATCTTTTTTATAGTTCATCAGCGTTACTTTTAGAATGAAAAGAGACTAAATCTGCCCTTTCAAAAATCTGAAGTCTGCATAAGATTTATTTCGCAATGTCTCATTACTTTATTTCATGAAATATATGAAATATAAATACTTGAATAATTAAATTTAATTAGTACTAAAATACGTTTTAAATAATTGTTTAAAATTTTGTTGAAATAATTAATACTTAAAATATTTTTTATAAATATTATAGCAAAATATTTAAAAAGGAAACTAATATACAAAGTAAGTTATTAAGTTATGCATTTTATATATTTTAAAAAATCATATTTCCAAGATCAATGCAAATCACATGTTAGCAATTATTTCACAGCTAAAATACGACTTTATTTATTATTTTTAAAGTAAGGACAACTTTATTTGAATTAATATGCTGACATGATATGAAAAATTTTACCGCATACAATGCAAAAAGTACAATTTTCTCGAAGATATGATTATGCGTGAAGATGTATTCACGGATAAAAATTAGGCGATTTTAAGAATTCCAAAAAATTTCCGAGGGATTCGGCAACATTGACATTACAAATGTTTTAGAGAGCCCGATAAATATATATATATATATATATATATATATATATATATATTTTTTTTTTTTTTTTTTTTTTTTTTTTTTTGTAAATATAATTTTGTCAACATTGTTCGTAATTCTATTCAGTTGAAATAATTCTTCTATAGCCTTTAAAAAAGATTCTATTAAATTATCAGAAGAACCGTCGAAAGGTTGAATGCAATCGTATAAATCCCTGAAAGTTACACTGCTTTGCTGTTCGACCGAAGTTATGGATACTTATATAAACGAACATCTCGAGGTTTGCGCGCTTTGGCTGGCTGCCAAATTCGAACAAGTTATAACTGCGCAAGTTCGTTGAGATTCCATTTCATTTTCTTTAAGTTATGTTTATTCATTTTCTTTAAGTTATTTTCTTTAAGTTCCATAAAGTTTGAAAAAATTCATGAATTTTTTCTTCACGGTTTTTCAGTTCACCGTCGGAATTAAATAATGGAGAACTTCAATACAGAAAGAGAATGATGTACAGGATGATGGCCAGTTTATTTTGAATTGAGGAAAAATCATCGTGGGAATACCGAATTTGTGCTTATTTTGTTTGTGAATATCTGCTCTACAAGACGACACCAAAATTTTGAATTTTGGATACATTGGTTACAAAATATCGGATGCAACCTGTTGCAATCGTCCAGTGTTCTGTTTTAGTGTTTTATGTGTTTCCGGTGATTAAAATTATATGGTGGTGTTCTCCAATCTTCAGTGGTTCCAGTGGTGCAATATTTGGATACACGGATTAGCGTTTTGCTTAACGTCCTAAGTGTTATATCGTATATCATTCATATTAATCGATTATTGTATTCATAGTGAAAAATTGGTGCTCAGAATTATGTTGTTTGTTAGGCTATTATTTCATTTTAGATATGAATATGAGAAGTTTCTTTTTGTTACTAGATTTAGGTGTATTTTTGATCACATTTATTAACTACTTTATACAATCTTTCATTTGCATATCTTGGAGATATAGATGTTAATGGTTATATTTTTTACTATGAAACGCGAATAAATTTATACTTGAGTTCAGGTAAAATACTAGTTTAAGAACCGCTTCTTAATTTATCACGATCAGGGCAATTTTCAATGTCTCTGAGATTTAACAGACACAAATGTGATAATACCAATTCAGAAGTCAAACAACAAAAATCAGCGTTATATTTTCAAAATTTTCACAGGACTAGTTTCGATGGTTTTACCGAACCTCCATCCTCAGCTGCAAAACCGCAAATATGGTATTTTGTTCGGCGTGTTATTGTGTCTTAAATGTGATAATGTTGTTATAATCAGAAACGCTTTTTTTTTACCCACATATATATCTTTACTTTTATTTATGTCTGATTGAGTTTTATTTACTTAAACACCTACTATTATTGTTGCATATTTATAATATCCACTTTCATAATTACTCTCAAGAAAAAAATAATGAAATTTTAAATAATCGTAACTTAGGATTTAAGTTATTTAAAAAATATAGTTTAAAGTACTGAAAATAATTAAGGCTATTATTAATTATGCATATTTAGTCTAAAGAGAAAAAATTGTATTATCTTCTGGTCTTCAGGAAATGATAAAATATTTGAACTTTAAAAAAATACAAGGAATGCAAAATTTTAAAAAAGAAGAAAAATAAATTTTAAAGCTTATATTTCTGCATAAATCAATGTGTAACGCAAGGACATAATAACGACGTTTTCACAACTGTTGCAAAAAGGTGAAATTCTGTTCGTCGTTAAGACGTCGTGATACGATGCTTTCACAACCGAAATATAATCCGAGAAAGACGCAATAACGATGTCTAGCCAACAAAAACCTCATCTGCAAAGACGTAATAAAGACGTCTTTGCAACGGTTGCAAAACAGTGGAGTTTCGCGTAATCTGGACAGCTTAAAGACGACATATTGCAACGTTTTTGCTGCAACATCATCCGCGACGAGTTTGAAACATCGTTACGACGTTGCTGTGCTACTTGGGTATAAAATCGTCTCGCTCTTCCAATTGCTAAAATTTTCTATCCCACTTCTGAAATATGGAGACCGAGCCCACCAACCACCGAAAGGAAAAATCGCTGAACACTGATAGCCCAGTCCGGCGTTTGAATCCCGGCGGATAATCCCTGCTTTCTATTTCAATAAAACTCCAAGTCTTCACCTTCTTGGGCTTAATATTCTTAGGTCTTCACGTTCACCAAGGCTCAGCGTTTTACAAAAATCCCCACGAACCTGTAGCAAACAAAAATATGAATGTAATGATATTGTTGCTGCGTACGAGTTCGCAATAGATTGAATGCACACAAACTAATATAATTTTATTAATAAAATTTAGTTTACCAAAATAAACACTTCAGATATCTGGAACTTTTCACAAAAATAGTCACACAACTCTTCACAATATCACCTTCAAAAGTTAAAGACAACGGAATGCGAAGAACGTTAAAAACAACGGAATGGTAAGCGCAAATAAAGAGCGAAACTATTCTCGGAACTCACGCAGAACTAATAGTTAACAACAACAATAACTGAGAGCGGATGTTCTTACTGGTTTTATGTAGTTTTCACCCGGCCGCCGAGATATTTCTAGTACTTTCTGCTTCTTGAAATTACTGGAAGGCCATATGTGGGTCGAATTACGCTTACAGTGATCAATTAAATTTATTCAATTACAATAGTGCTCCGCAACCGGTGTGCCGGGGCACACTGGTGTGCCATGAGTAGGATATAGGTGTGCCGCAATCAAATACATGTATTTGACATTTTGCAATTTTTTATCACGTATTTAATACACAATGACAATTTTTTTCCTTAATAATGTCTATTTTAAATGTTTTTATATATTTCACTGTTGTGTGGTTGTGTGTGTGATTGTAAGTGTGTCAGCATTTGAATTTTTTCGGCACTTCCTTGATAACACGGAACTCTTTGGTGTGCCACGAAATTCCAGAAAGATTTTTTGTGCGTCGCAGGTGAGAAAAGGTTGCGGAGCACTGAATTACAACACCTATTACGGTGATACAGGGACCGGACAAAAATGTAGCCACATGGTCGCCAAGTTTGGCGACTAGTTACTATTTTGACTATACAGCAAGATAAAAAGCTATAAGAAACTGCCACCAAATTTGGCGTAAAATCGACAAAACCGTTGTCAAATTAATTAGACAGAAATAAGTAGCCAAAACCGTTCTGCTGCTTGGCGATATCTGGCCAAATTACCGAAATAACCATTTACTCAATGTTAAATACCACGCGCACTTGTATTCTTTCTTTTCCGGCATAGCTTCTGTCTCTCGGTTTTTCCTGTTACATTACAGAGAAAAATACAGCAATTTCACATGTAATTGCACTAAAATTACCTATCTATCTACAAAATTCGTAACAGTATTATTTTGTTATAACTAAATATAAAAACTTTAAATTGTTAAAAGCAAAAGAAACTATATTGTGGGAGAAGATCTTGAACCCACAGTGACTGCTATGCTCCATTTAAATAGTTATTTGCCTATTATTTAAATGAAAACATTGAAATGTATATAAGCTTCATTTCTTTCGGAAATCATTGTAAACTAAATTAGGTCGGGTATTACTCACAAAGAATAATTTTATAAATAGACAGAGAATGAGAAACCACAAGCAAAATGCGAATAAAAAAGCCCGCCGTCTGTTTTATGAGAACCAACTGCTTCATTTACACAAGTAATCACTCCAACTTCCATCAGTTAGGTAACAAATGGAGCGTGTTTCAAATTCTCAGAAAATGCTAGACAGACGTAACGACTGCAAGGCTGTTTAAATTAATTTAAAGGACTGGTATCCAGAGTTTATTTTGAGCTGAAAAAGAAAATAACGCAGACTTTCTAGAACATTGATTCTACGTGAATTCAGTACTTAGTTAATGGATATAACACGGAACAACACGGGAAATAAAACTGTAGTTAGGCATCATTTACCCGTCTCGGTTAATAAATCTATCTATCTATCTGTATATATATATATATATATATATATATATATAAAGAAAAATGTGTGTTTGTTCGTGATTAACTCAGTCACTACTATAGCTATCGTCACCAAACTTTCTACAGTTCTTTTCTGTTTCCTGGAAAAAGTCGACGTACAGTTAAAAAAAAAAAAAAAAAAAAGCTAAAATTAATATTAATTAAAACGAAGACATTTAATTTTCAGGATATTAATTAAAAACGTTGAAAACGCTAATTCTCGTCCTCATTTTTCCGAGTGGCAACAATCTCTCACGCTGCAGATAAAAATCTGCTTTAGTTCGAGAAGTGTTGCCACTGCTCGCTTTCAAATGCTAGTAAGTTAAAAAAAAATTTCGAAGTTTTAAAATGAAATAAAAATAGCATTGTCAAACATTAAATACATTATTCCGGATTCCAAATATTCGTGGGAAGCTATTTCGACTGTTCTCATCTTCCTACGACTTTAATCAGCCGAGATATTAATTTAAAAAAAAAAAAAAAAAAAACTGAAAGTTTTCAGATTTTAAATTACGTTCAAAGGAGCGTTTTTTTAATGTTTTGTGTGTTACCTTTATTTATTAAATATCATGTTCTTTGCACTGAAACCATACAATTCTGCTCAATAGCAATGTCGCAAAATAATTTAAAAATGAGCATATCTTTAGAATTTCCGATACACAGTTCCACGCGCTGAAGATAAAAAGGGTTCCCCCACCCGTAGAGTGTTGCCATTGCTCGCTTTGAAATCCTTGAGTTTGTTAATGAAAAATTCGTTACAGTTTTAGAAAATAGGAAATCGATAATAAAACAAATTCCAAATTTGGTCTTCCACATGCCCATATTCGTAGGAGGATTACGTCATTCAAAATTCGATGGCTCTATGTACCGTTGTTTTATCATAATGCGAGAAATAGATATACATGTATGCAGATTTTTCATTATTTAATTTCTTTAAATATAATGCAGGACTCTAACATTTGGTGGCAACAGTTTAAAAAGTAAAACGGACATTTATAGTGAACCAACGCAAAATCGCAAGACGAAAACAACACTCCTTCAGGGACAAAGCCTCTTTGAACTAAAAACTTTGAAAACACTAATTTTTGCTCTCATTTTTCTGAGTGGCAACAGTCTCGGGCGTTGGAGCTAAAAATGCTTTATTTCGAAAAGTGTTGCAAATATTTAAGCCGGGATTCGAACTCAGGCCCAATGATACGACAATCAGCAACGCTAACCACTGTACCTATCGTCTAACTTTGACAACCTATTGGAAAAGCTGTCGAGCATTACCAATTTACCTTCAGCCTTCATTCGGAAAATAAGAATGAGAGCATTGCCAAATTAAAAAAACACTTTTGGCGCCAACAGCTTCTCTTTTTGAGGCATGCACATCATCTGAAGCTTTAGCGAGAGATTCAATTTTGTTTTTAGTTGTAGTAAACCTTCCTAAGCGCCGTCCAATTGGAATAGGGCTTAGCGACGCTGACTGCTGTACCGAAGGGCCCAGGTTCGAATCCCGGAGCAGGTATAGATGTTTGTAAAGTATCTGTACGGCATGGAGGCACTCTAAATATATGGCGAGCCAAAGGTCCTGTCAAGAGTGTGAGAGACTCACGGAGCTCTCTTTCAAAATTGGTGAGGGAGAACTGAGTCGTACTGTCACCTGTACGGGCCTACAACAGCAGTCTTGCACTCTTTGCTACGACGAATTTCATGGGCTTGACCTGATGTTATTGTGAGACAAGTGAGATGAGACACTACAGTAATAGCAACATCCTTCTCAAGCAACCCAAAAACGTTATCTTCAGGGAGCTTTTGTTACGCTTTCGTTTTTATAAGTAAAATATAATTCTTTTTCTGTTGTATACTGAAATGTGATTAAAAAAAAAATAAAAAAAACAAAATCTGAAATGTTTCAGATTTTAAATTACGTCCAAAGGGGCGTTTTTTAACATTTTGTGTGTTACCTTTCTTTATTAAATATCATGTTCCTCGCACTTAAACCATAAGATCCAGTGCAACAGCAATATCGCAAAATAGTTTTAAAACGAGCATATCTTTAGAATTTACGATACAGAGACTCACGCGCTGGAGATAAAAATGTTTTTTCTGCACAACGTTGCCATTGCTCGCTTTGAAATCCTTGAGTTTGTTAATCAAAAATTCGTCAAAGTTTTAAAAATAGGAAATCGATCATAAAACAAATTTCAAATTTCAAATTTGGTCTTCCACATGCTCATATTCGTTGGAGGATTACGTTATTCAAAATTCGATGACTCTATGTACCGTTGTTTTATCACAATACGAGAAATATACATACATTTATGCAGATTTTTCATTATTTAATTTCTTCAAATATAATGCAGGACTCTAACATTTTGTGGCAACAGTTTGAAAAGTGAACCGACATTTATGAGTCCGACGCAAAATGCCAAAACGAAACTAATAGTCCTTCGGGATTCAAATCCCTTTGGACTAAAAAAAAAGAGTATTTTCTGCTAGTTTTGAACTAAAATTGTTCCTTTTGTCGATCAATGCTGTGGCTGGAACTGAAGATGGTAATATTTACGAGACGGGTGATCATGATGTTAATGGTCAAAGTGAAGGCGAGTGAGTACGGGCTCTCAGACATCAGGAGCAAAACAAATTGCTGAACATTCTTATACAAGAAAGTGTATGATATTTTAAATTTGTTCAGTAGTTTTAACTTATTGGACGATTAGCCATTTATAACACAAATCATCATATTTGCTGTATAATAATTTGACATAATCAACTAAAAACGTAAGTGCACCCAATTAACTCTCTAACTTTTACTTTTTGCACTTCTTTACAAAAGGTATCCACGCTTGTTTATCTGATTTCTCGCAGCGAACTCTAGCTAATGATAAATCTAGTTTAATAGTTCGCCTGTTGAATTTTCGTGGAGAAAAATATGACCCACTCTTTTTTTCCATCTGCGGCTCATTTGAAAGGAAATCATTAATGGTTCACCAAGACGTGCCGAGAGAGATGGATTTCTTTTTTAGTGCCCTCAGGCTTTCAAAAAAACATGATCCAATTATTTTCCGTCTGTGTTCAGGTGATTACGATCGTTTGTCATGCAATTATTGGCGGTTCTGAATAAAAAGAATTGGAAATTAAACCTGCACAAGTAGTTACTATAGTTAGAGAAAGATGACGATCAGTTGTAAGCCGTGTGTTGGGAAGGTTCTTCATACCGACTTTGTCGAAAGATATTTTATTTTAGACGAAGTCAAGCTTTTAATTTCAGTGCAATAAATGAACCTTTAACCTTCATCGTTTGCAAGTGGAGTGAGACGTAACAATTCGCAATGTGCCTGTGAGGTGTTTTAACCATGCACATATATTTATCAGTAATTAAAATAATCGCAGTTTAAAAAACTAATATCTGTATATATAACATATTTACCCCAAAGAAGGACTATTACTCTCGAAACGGGATTTTGCGTTGAATCATTGTTAAAGGCTGAATCACTTTTCAAATTGTTGCGACCAAATATTGTCGCCTTGCATTATATTTAAAGAAATTAAATAATGAAGAATTTGGATGGATGTATGCATGTTTTTCGCATTGTGAAAAAGCGACGGTACCTAGAGCCATCAAATTTTGAATAACGTAATCCTCCACCCGAAAAAGGGCATCTGGAAGTCCAGGTTTTAAATAACGAATTTGTTTTATTATCTATTTCACATTTTGTACACCTTCAACGAATTTTTGATTAACAAACTCAACGATTTCAAAGTGTTTTATGGCAACACTGTGCCGGAAAAAAAAATTCTCTCCAGCTCGCGAGACTTTAACGGAAACTCTAAAGATATGTTGTTTTTAAGTATTTTGCGATATTGCTGTTGAAATGAATTTTACGTGGTTTATGTGCGAAGAACATGAAATTTAATAAATAAATACCACACAGAACGTTGAAAAACGCTCCCTTGGGCACAATATAAAAGCTTTCAGTACTTTTTTTCTTTCTTTTTCTTAGTCCAAAGGGGCTTTGTCCCTGAAGGACTTGTTTTCGTTTTGCGATTTTGCGTCGATTCACTTCAAACGGCGAATCACTTTTCAAACTGTTGCCACAAAGCATTATCACCCTGTGTTATGTTTAAAGAAATTAATTAATGAAAAATCTGCATAAATGTATGTATATTTCTCGCATTGTGATAAAACAACGGTACATAGAGCCTTGGAATTTTGAATGACTTAATCCTCCTACGAATATGGGCATGTAGAAGATGAAATTTGAAATTGGTTTTATTATTTTCTATTTTGTAAAACTTTAACGAATTTTTGATTGACAAACTAAAGGATTTCAAAGCGAGCAATGGCAACGTTGTACCAAAAAAAAAAAAAAAAAAAAAAAAAAAAAAAAAAAAAAAAAAAACTTTTTTTTTTTTATCTCCAGCGCGTGAGTCTTTGTATCGGAAGTTCTAAAGATGTGTTCATTTTAAAAGTATCTTGCGATATTGCTGTTGCACTGAGTTTTATGGTTTAAGTGCGAAGAACGTGATATTTAATAAATAAATGTAAGACACAAAATGTTAAAAAAACGCCCCTTTGGACGTAATTTAAAACCTGAAACTTTTCAGATTTTTTTCCCCTCTCTTTTTAGTCCAAAGGGGCTTTGTCCCTGAAGGAGTGTTGTTTTCGTCTTGCGATTTTGCGTTGGTTCGCTATAAATGTTCGTTTCACTTTTCAAACTGTTGCCACCAAATGTTAGAATCCTGCATTATATTTGAAGAAATTAAATAATGAAAAGTCTGCATAAATGTGTGTATATTTCTCGCATTGTGATAAAACAGCCGCACATAGAGCCTTGGAATTTCGAATGAGGTAATCCTCCTACGAATATGGGGATGTGGAAGGCCAAATTTGGAATTTGTTTTATTATTGATTTCCTATTTTCTAAAACGTTAACGAATTTTTCATTAACAAACTGAAGGATTTCAAAGCGAGCAATGGAAACGCTCTACGGGGCGGAAAAAACCCTTTTTATCCTTTTTATCTAAAAAACCCTTAGCGCGCGAAACTGTGTATCGGAAATTCTAAAGATATGCTCATTTTAAAACTATTTTGCGACATTGCTATTGAACAGAATTTTATGGTTTAAGTGCAAAGAACATGATATTTTATAAATAAAGGTAACACACAAAACGTTAAAAAAACGCCCCTTTGGACGTAATTTAAAATCTGAGACCTTTCGGACGTTATATATATAATGTTGTATGAACTTAAATCCATTTAGTGCGAATACAAGTTATTATTTCTTGCGCAATTGCTGCAAAGTTAGTTAATAATAATTTATTTCCTAAACAGTATTGATTAATTGATTATATTATCTCCTAAGTTTAATTAAAGTAGAATCCATACTGGTAAGTTATATTTTGAAAGATGTTTTGAAGTAATTTGAAAGCAAAATGTTAATAATTTTTTAACGGGGACTGGAGTTAAATCATCACGAAGAATAATATTTCAATAGTAAAAGGAAAAATTAAAACATGTAATTATTGTCATTGATCGGAAATTAGTTGACTTTTCAAGGGGAACAAACCAACTCCCGTTCAATGAACAATAATTGATAAAAATACGTAAATATGAAAGTGTTTCGTCTTTACTCGAGTTATAAGTTAATGCCAAACCGGCAATTCTAGTCAGGCCAAATATTTCCGCGAATAGTTGCTACTCAAAGAACTTATTCTCATGAAGCATTTTAGTCAATTCAATTTGGAGTAAAAATCAATTACTGTAGAGAAATCCTGTAAAACTCGAGTAACCGTCCCCGACACTATCATCTTTATGTATTTGAATACTATATTATTTGTAGAAATTAAACATTGGAAATTGTCATTATGAAATCGAATTCAAAGTAAAGTTGAAATAAACATAGAAGATTATAAAAAAGATAAATAATGCAAACTTTGTAAAAACAAATCAAAGAAAACATAAAAATAATATAAAAATAATATAGAAAATAATATAAATAAGATCAGTGCATGTACATGAAGATATAAAGGCCAGAAAGGTATTAAGTAACTTACATTCTTTCTAGTGGGGGAGTTGGCAAAGTGTTCTCTCCGTGTCTGACTCAGAAGTGTAGGGTGTCCGAAAATTCTTAGCGGCAGTAGGGGCTTTGAATAATATCAGTCGGTAAGACTTGGGTGAAGTAATTTATGGTAGTGGGTGGGACTTGGAATTCTTGAGGGATGTATTTTGTGGAGTTCTTATCTGAGAGAGACCGTCTGTTAAGATTTTTTTGAAAATACTAGTGAATGGAAATTAATTAATTTCTGGCTAATTGTCTTGTCGCAATGATTAAGAATTTAAGAAAGGAAAAAGGCATTTTCGCTGTCCAAGAGCTAATAGACAGTCTAAAGGCAGGAAATAGGCCCATTTTTTTAGTAACAGTATAGTAATAGTATATGTCTGAAGACAATTAGCTTTTTACAATATATACAATTGAGTAATTACACTTTCAACTGACAGTCATCCAACTTATACCGCCTTCTCAGGTTTAGGAATAAATTATCATATCCCTATCAGTTAAATGATTTAGACTGAGTATTTAACGCCTGCTCTTTTAAGGCAATGGTTGATAAATTGAAAGGGAATTAGATTATTTTTGAGAATTTTGATAACGATCAAAATTTCGCGTTGTAAATCTATTGTATCTGTGCATATAGTTTTAATTCGTTGTATTTGATTAATTATAGTATTATTAATTACTTTTTTGGATATGTTGGAGTTCCAATTTATTAATTTGTTAGTATTGAAATTGAAGTTTCTTGTTTTGTCAAAAAGTAAAATTTTTTTGTAGTTAATGATTTGAAGATCTAGAAAGTCTATGCTATTTTGTGAATTATTAGTTTTATTAAGTTTAAGACAATTCGGATAAATGTCGGAGTTTTCAATTTTACCAAAATTATTAATTGTAATAAGGTCATCAATATATCTGTAGGTGTGTTTGTAGTAATTTAACTCTTGTGGTTGTAGATTTTTTTGGAAGTTAAATTCTTTGACAAATAAAAAGATATTACAGATCGAGGTGCTGGAATGTAAGCCCATTGGTAATCCTCTGACTTGTTTAAAAAGTTGATTTTGAAACTTGATGTAGTTATGAAATAGTGTGCATTTTAGGTAGGTTTTCCATTTGTCAAGAGTCATGATATTGAGTATATTAGGGAAAAGTTTTGGTAGATCAAGTAGACTGGTATAGATTTCTTCTAGAGGAAGTGAGGTATATAAGTTTTCAAAATCATAGCAGTTAATGTTTGGGATGTTAATGGTATGAATGGTATTAATGACAGGAGTGTTATTATGAATGATCCAGCAATAGTTATGATTAGTGTTACAATCATTGAAAATAAATTTACAGATTTTATTAAGTTGAATTGAAAAATAATAGTCTATATTTTTCTTGTAATTATTAGTTCCATTAGCTATAAATCTAAATTTTAATGGTGTTTTATGGAATTTGGGAATCGCATAAAGATTAGTAAATCTGTTGTAGTTTGCATTTAAAGTAATATTGAGTTTCTTATGAAAAGTTTTAATCCTGTTTATTATAGATGTTTCTGTAAGGTTGGCTGATTGATAAGTAGTTGCGTTGAGAAGTTCTTTATGAATAATCTCAGTGTAGAATTGTTTTCATATAATGCTAAAGTTATTAGTTGCTTTATCTATTTTTGTAATAGTAAAAAGCTGTTTTAATTTACTAATATCTGATGTAAGTTACGACCAATTCAGTGTACTTTTAAATTTGAGGTGACTGATTTCTGTGAATATGCGTTGAAGAATTTTAGCTTTCCATTTTAAGAAGGTATCTATGGGTAAATTCAGTTGATAACTTGCTTTAACTATAAATTCGTTGATGTTATTTTCCAAAGTCTTGTAACAGTAACGGGCTTAACCATATTTAGGTTTTCACCACTACTATGGTCAGAAGTGGCGGTCAATTTATTATGGAGGCACATAATAGGCGACCACCGTTACCTCCTATGAGGGGACAGACAGCTTATATCCACGCCTTCGCCGGCATCCGAACCCGGGCCCTTTGTTATCCCACTCGGCTTCTCTAACCACTGTACCATCTGTGCGGCATACAACATAATGTAATCATAGAAAATCAAAAATGCTTTAAACAATATCTGACACGCAAGTTAAATTGAATTTATCTGTGACTTGTACGCATCTACGACACGCGGGCTTCCTCCAACGCAGAACTGGCATTATAATGCATTGATTTCAACATATACATCTGTTTGAACCACATACACTACTTTGAACCCATTACTTTTTCAAAGTAATGGGTTCTTTTCTCTTTCATGTTCCATTCATATCAGTTTACATAAAGCTTTAGATAATTTTATCCTCTTTTCTGCTTAAAAGATTACACTTGATTACAGCAAAGTACGCTAGAGTTGTCTGTTTTAGGAATGACGCCTGCGTGAAGGACTTTCTAAGGAAACAAACTGTGTTCTTATAACATACGTGTATATCTGTGAAAGCCCTTTGCAACCAACCCGTTCGCCAAAACCGAACCTGGAAACTGTTAGCCGTGTTTAGCGGTGAATTAACCTGGCCTCGTCCAAAAAATGCTAAGCTTGTTTATTGTGGAATGACAGGACACCATCAAGATAAAGAAAAATTTCTGCCAGAAAATAGAAAAAGAATTTACAGAGGATAGCAGCAACGACAGCAGATGTTGCTACAATATTAAAGAACTAAATTTTACCAATAACAGGATGTACTTCAATTATACTTAACCGCTTGCGCGGCCAGCTAAGCGTAAAGTAGTTATTATAAAAAAGAAAAAATATATATTCATGTTAAATGAGTCTAGATAGTTTAATTTCTTGACTCCAGCTAATAATAGGGATGAACAACCGCATTTATTGCTTTTAAATCGCTTAGTTTGTTAATCAAATAGAGAGAAAAATTCGAAAGAAAAATTAAGTATCTTTCGCTCTCTCGCTGGTGCATCGAAGGTAAAATTATTTTATCTCGGCCAGCGGCACACATTTCTTTTAAACAGCTAAGTTTGTGAGACATTTGAAAGACAAATATATTGCGTTTCGCCGAGCGGCAACGCATTTCGTTTAAGTCACTTAAGTCTCCGGTTAAATTGAAATAAAAAATATCTTACGCTTAACCTAGTGGCAAAAAAATTGCTTTTAAATCGCTGAATTTGTGAATCAAAACTGCACAGATTTCGCGCAAAATGCGAATGAAAAATATTTTCAGATTCAAAATTCGGGCGTGGCGGTGCACATGTTTCGATGGATGTTTCTACATGTGTTCAAAATTTGATGGTTGAACATCTGTCGTTTTTTCACAGTGCGAGGAACATTCTTACATACACACATACGTACATACATACAGATGCTTCATTATTAATTATCAGAGATATAATGTGCAATGCAAGAACATTATTAATCATAACATTGCCAAATTATCCGTTAAAAATAAATTATTAAATTATAAATTATAAAACTAAATAAAATAAACAGACATTAATTTGCTATTTATTATTGATTCCTATCAAAATACAACAGTAATGTAAACAAAAACATTGTTCTTTGTGTCTTGAAAGGGATTCTTCTTGTTTTGAATACTGATTTAATTTACGTAACTAAATTACCTCATTCGGCAAATTAAACTGCTTAAACATACAGAGAAATTTTAAGTGTCTTTTGTTTCTATTGATTATAATATAAATAATTTCTCTTTTCTGAGTTTTTTCTTACCTGCTGCCGGATTGACTGTGGTTTTGGATAAACTGTGCACGTTGTCCTCGTTTAATTGGAGTCTATGATGTATATTTGTAAGATAAAGAATTGGTAAGATAATATTCTAATTTTAATTTTGATTAGCCTCATAAGCCTACTTTTTATTTTATTTATTTCCCTTCTGAAAATAGTAAGTGTTTATTAATAAATATCTTTGAACTTTCCCATTTCAAAATGAATGTCTGTCATAAGATTTTTATATAACTCTTATGACGCATGCACTTACATAACGCAGAAAGCTTTTTAGCAAATCTTAAGTTAATTATTGCAGACCGAAATTTTAAGAAATAAAGTGGAATTTTAACTCCACGCTGGATTGTCCCCACACACCTGATGTCCATTGCCCCTTGTGTCTGTAGTTTTGCAGTAAGTTGATGTGGAAAATATCTTTCAGTAAAGAAGATCTATGACAGCTCCTTAACGCCAGTATCTACTTTAACACCGAAAGTTTATTTTCGTATATTTATGTTCTTAAATATTGCTTTTGAATTCCGGACAAAATTGTAATTGTATACAGTGTCTCACAAAAGTGATGGGACACTTGTGCTTTACAAAAGGAAACTGTAGTAAAATAAATTAAAAAAACATGTAAAAATTTTTTGTGGGTGTATTTCATACTTAAATTTAGTAACAATTATTACATAACATACATTTTCTCAAAATATTAAAATATTAATTTAATAAAAATACAGTGATGGGACATTTACTTTTCCATCAAATATTTATCAAAGAATTTTACTTTTTAAAAGGTTTTAATATTTTGTTGGATTTCCTTTTACTTTTAAAACATAATTTAATGTTCTTGGGATGGATTCGACTTTTTTTTTTGTTTTTTGTTTTTTGATTTCTGGAGTGATTTTACATAATATACATTTATAATTACATATACATTACATAATATACATATACATTACATAATATACATTTTCTCAAAATATTAAAATATTAATTAAATAAAAATACAATTGTTTAGAACGGAGCAAAAAATGGCTCACATAAGTGATGGGACACTTACTTTTCCAACAAATATTTATCCAAAAGTTTTACTTTTTAAAAGGTTTTAATATTTTGTTGGATTTCCTTTTACTTTTAAAACATGATTTAATCTTCTTGGGATGGATTCGACTAATTTTTTTTTTTTTTGTGATTTCTGGAGTGATTTTACCCCATTCTTCTTGAAGCACCGATTTTAATTGTTGTTTTGAAGAAATGGTGTGTTTGCGAATTCTTGATTCCAATTCTTGCGAAATATTCTCTATGGGATTTAAGTCTGAAGATTGCGGTGGTGTTTTTATTATTTCAAGACAGTTGTACAGCAGCTAGAGTCTAACGTTCAAAGCAGTGTGCTTGGGGTAGTTGTCCTGGCAGAATTTAAAATCGTTATGAAAGTTCAATTTTCGTGCTGAAGATTTCAAATTTTGGTTTAAAATATCAATATACTTGTACTGATTCATTATACTGTCAATAAAAACAAGATTACCAACTCCAGCAGACGACATACACCCCCATACCATAACTCCTCCTCCACCATGTTTTACTGTTGGCACCAAGTTCTGTTTGCGAAATTCTTCCCTGGGTTTTCTCCACACCAAGATTCTACCGTCAGCACCAAATATGTTAAATTTACTCTCATCAGCAAATACAACTTCATTTCAGTAATCAGAATTCTTATTTTTTCTGGATTTTGCGAAAGCCAGTCTGAGTTTTCTATTCTTTTCACTTACGAAGAATTTTTTCCTGGCTGCTCTACCGCGATATCCAGCGGATCGAATTACTCTTCTAATAGTCTCAGGATTAATAATTACTCCATATAATGCTTGTAAATCAGCAGCAACTTTAGGAGTACTCATTCTTGGATTTTTTTTAATATTTCGAACGATAATTCGCTTTATTCCATTGGATAGCTTTGATTGTCGGCCAGGTCTTCTTTTATCCTGAATCATGTGATTCTTTTTATATCATTTAATCATTTTTATATCATTTAATGATATTGAAAACTGTTGAATAACTCAAGTTAACTGTTTCTGCAGTTGGTCTAATAGATTTTCTACGGTCAATACGCAAATTAATAACTAATTTTCGAACTTCAGGCAAAGTTTCTTTTCGTTTAGCATTCATGGCTGCACAGAGCTAAAAAAGCACAAAAATTCCAAAACAAACTCGAGAGAAATACTGCAGACGATTTATAAATTATTGCCAATTGCTTTTGAGTAAAAATAAAAACCCCCAAAATATTTTTATTGTAGTATCTAATGGTTATCCATCACTTATGTGAGCCATTTTTTGCTCAGTTCTGAACAATTGTATTTTTATTAAATTAATATTTTAATATTTTGAGAAAATGTATGTTATGTAATAATTGTTACTAAGTTTAAGTATGAAACATACCCACAAAATATTTTCATATGTTTTTTTAATTTATTTTATTACAGTTTCCTTTTGTAAAGCACAAGTGTCCCATCATTTTTGTGAGACACTATAGATGAAGGAATAGAAATCAAACTTTAAATTTCATTAATGAATGTAGTTTCCCCCAAAGGTATATTTTAGATTTGAAGTAATATCACAGATACTTTTTAGCATTTCTAGTTTATAAAATGTTCGCAACAAACAATTAAAAAAGATTATTGTTATTGGAAGCAATAAATAAGTATTTCAAAAATGCTAAACTGAAAAAAAATATAATAAATAAACAACTCATTTCCTTTGCAGACGATTCGCTTTTGACCTTTAAAAGCAAAACTAGGAAAGTAAATATGTCCTCATTCCTCATCTTCTTGTTCCCAGAAGTAACATAAGATTCGCTCCAGGAAAACTTTATTCTAAAACATGTACTCAATTTTCCATTCTATTTAAAGGTCCGTTATAATTTCTTCATTCTTATGCGGAGCAGAGTTTAACGCAATCAGGATTTAAAAATAGATAGAAAGATTTGGTTGCAATTTAGAAGCAATGGGTTGAAATTTACCGAAGAATTTAGTCGGCAAGAAGTACTCATATCATAAAGTGAAATTTAAAAAAAAATAGATAGAAAAGATTATTTCGTAACGCCTTCGTCATTTTAGTCTCAATGACCTGTTATCAATCGAAATTTTCAATTGAAAAATCCTTTTCCAATAGTGTTTAATCATTCTTTTATTTCCAACAATTCTGTTACGTAAAATAATGTAAAAAATGTACAGATTTTGAAAAACTTTTTAAAAAGATTTTTTCCGCTCTATTCGATGGTTCAAATAATAAAAGTCTGAGATTTTCATTTTCTTCATAAACGACACCATGGGCGAAAAAAATCATTTCAACCTTAAATTAAAAAAAAAAAAAATTATCTAAATTTTCAGAAAATCGCTGCATTTTGAAAAAATCATACGCATTAATAACAGCTATAGTCTTTTCGTAATATATATATATATAAAAATCTGATGTGTACACCACATGACTTCCTTGTACGGAATATTAAATTATACGCATTTTTTCTTGCATTTCATTTAAACGTATTGGATTGAATTAAATCTACTTCGCCGACAGCGCATAAACCACAATAGAATAAATGTATTTTTTAAAATTCACTCTATTTGTTTACCATAGCGACAATCTGGCGCTAGGTTCACGTAACAGTATTATATTTCGTTCATATTATAACTCAAAATTCACAAAATTAATATCATTTAAAGAATTATCTAATCGTTGCAACATGTTCTATTCAAATACTATAATAAAGCTAAAACGATGTATAAAAGAAATTAAGCAAACAAAACAAACAAACAAACAAACAAAAAGAAACAGTTTTTGACAGACCATTGAGTATTTCTCATTCAATTAATTCAGTTCTCCCTTCACGACAAGGCAAAAATACATAAAAACTCGAAAGATCTGTATTAAAAATTACGAAGTAAATCTTAAACACTTATTTCTTCGAAAAAATTCCAGAAAGGACTAAGCATGATTTAATTCGGAATAATAAATGAAGGCGTTATCTTTGTTGTTGCGAAGCTAAGTTTCTCTAGATTGGCAACAAATCCATTATCCTGCTGTTTCAAATGTAAACAAGCAATGGCCGCCATCAAAAATATATATATATATATATATATATACATATATTAGGCTTAGCGGCACTTAAACAATTTTAAAATTGTTGATAATTCTAAACATATTGCATAGAGATTTACAAAGTTATAAAAACCTTAACCGGAAGATAAGAACAACATAAGTGAATCATTTTTAAAGGAAAAAATGTACAATTTACAAACATATAAGAGTAAAGAAACTGAGATCACTGAGCCGGGTAACAGAGTGGATATATATATATATAAATATATTTATATACGTTTGGTGCGGCCGATTGCAACCAAAATACGAGGTGCACATCTACATGTTATAACAGTCCTATATACAAAATTTCAACGTTCTGAGGCTACTCGTTTTTGAGTTATGCGAGATACATACGTACGCACGCACGTACGTACATACGTTCGTACAGACGCCACGAAAAATTCTCTTCAGAATTAATTTTAAAGCAGTTTTATCATTTTTTTGGAGGAAACGAGTCTTTTATTCTGTCCTTTCGTACAGATATCACGCAAAAACATCGTTAAATTGCATTCGATAGCGGTCAAAATGGGTATTTTCGTTGAAATATGCTGCCTGAAACTTTTCGCGATTACAATACTTCCTTTTTGCTTCGTACAAGGAAGTAAAAACAGCTACATTCTTACGTGACACGCACTTAAAGCAGAGCCATAATCGTCTCGTAGAATAACATACATACGCACAATACAGTTATGTTCTTTAAAGATACACAGTGTTAATATTCAACCAAATTATTCTACTTACCTAGGTATTTATCTACTCTGTCTACCCTATTTAAGTATTTAATTACGTAAATATATCTGCCCAACCGGTATAGTGGTTAGCGTCGTTGACTTCAGTGACGAAGGGCCCAGGCTCGAATCCAGGAAATGTCATGGATGTTTGTAAATGTATAGTGTCTGTGCTGCATGAGGGCACTTCAAATATGGAGCGAGCCGAATGTCCTCTCGATAGGTTGTTGGTAGGGAAAGAGGGAATATCTGTGGCATCAGCTATGAGAGGGGCAAAAATATTCTGATATGTATAACTGCAGTTTATGTTGCTTATAGTCATTGTTATTTTGAGATATTACGTATGAATCAGTGAAACATGGTGTGCATTTTACATCTTTTTCACTCATTCAGGGTCAGACAGTAAATGTCACAAACATTATGATGGATATGTCAAAATTGCAAACTGATGTGCTCATGTAAACTTAATAAATTAAAATAAATAATAAGAAGTTGGAGTTAAAGAGTAGTTGAGTTACTTTTTTGGTTTTCCTCCGTGGTAGGCAAAAGACAATAGACAACTAACTCCACATGCTCCTACCTTACACCTCGTGTTTTAGCGCATGGGCATTTGTATGCTTTATATTTAACAGAACAGTATCTACCGCTGTAAAAATATAAATATCCCTCAGAGATTTTTTTTATTATTTCCGCATAAAATTTCTTCTCCCCTAAAAGTTTTAAAAATTATTATTATTATTTGTGAATAGAATAAAAATTATACTACATAAAGATAGCTTAAAAAGTATTTCTGGCCAAGTCATCAAATCGCAAATGAGTTAAAAGCTTTTCGTGGGGCGCGAATAATAAAAACAATGTCAGTTAAGGTATAACAATTATGTAAACATTTTTAAAATTTAAAATTTTGCCTGAAATTATTTTATTTTTTAACATACATGTTTGTTATTCAATATTTATTAAAGTATTAGTGTTGTACTATATCTTTTCCAAGTTTCTATAATTTTAACCGTGAAACATAGTAATAGATCCTTAAAAAAATTCGTGGTATTATTGGTGCTCAGATTTGAAAACAAGAACATATAGTATATAACAATTACTATAGTTGCTAGTGGGTTTTCAGTGTTTTTAGTCTAAAGTGTATTTGTGCCTGAAGGACTATTGTTAAAGTTTTGTTTGCGTCGAATCACTCTGAATGTTCTTTTCACTTTTAAAACTGTTGTCAATAAATAGTATCGTCCTGTATTATATCTGAAGAAATTAAATAATGAAAAATTCGCATACATGTATGTATGTTTCTCACATTGTGATAATACAACGGTACCTAGAATCCAATTTTGAATGACGTAATCCTGCTGCGAATATGGGCATCTGGAAGCCCAAATTTGAAATTTGGAATTTGTTTTATTATTGATTTCATATTTTGTAAAACTTTAACGAATTTTTCATTAACAAACTAAGGATTTCTAAGCAAGCAATGGCAACGTTGTACAGAAAAATCATTTTCATCTCTAGCACGTGTATCAGAAATTCTGAAAATGTGCTCAATTTAAAATTATTTTGCGATATTGCTCTTGAACTGAATTTTATGGTTTAATTGCGAAGAACATGATCTTTCATAAATAAAGGTAACTTAAAAGCTTAAAAAACACAAAACTTTAAAAAAAAAAAAAAACCGAACCTTTGGACGTAATTTAAAATCTGAAACATTTGAGATTTTCTTTTCTTTTCTTTTTTTTTTTTTTTTTCTATTGACATTTTCATGCCTATTGCCAACATTCTGGCTGGAAACAGAATTTATTGAACAATACGTAATCTATCATTATTGCTACATCTATATATCTATCTGAAAATTTTCTGCCTACCTATCTGCTTACTTGTCTCCAGCCCACCAGCAGCCGAGTGGTAAAATTGTTGAACAGTCGTAGTTCGGTCCGGGGTCCGAATCCTGCAAACGTGCTGGCTGCATGGGCGTTTGGGTGGTTTTACCCATGTGTAATTTGTATACGAGCCAGTGACCCTTAGGAGCTCCTCCACGAAGACACCCCTCTCCTTAGGAAGATAGCTCTCGTAAATACTTTGCCATAATTAAATAAATCAATCGAAACTAAACCTATCTGTCTCTCTACCTACCTACTTTCTATCCATCAGTCGATCGACTACCTATCCATTCATTTATCTACCTGTCTATAAAAATCGATAAATCAGTTCCCCGTATGCTCTCCTGAAAATATAAGCCAATGGGATTATTTTCTCAATCCGGGTAACGCTATTTTAATTATAAGCATTGTGTATGTATGGGCATTACAAAAACACAAATGTAAATTTTTAAAAGTTAAAAAAGGGGCTCTAAATCCGCATGCCTTATAAGGTATACAGTAATGTATACCTTATAAGGCATTGTGATGACTTCGTGGTTTAACAAGGCACCATTTAGCAAGACGAAACAAACATTTATTAAATATATAATTCAAATAATAATATAATAGTTACTCAGAGCAGTACGTCGCTCCTACCGCATAGTACAATCTACTACCTTCCTCTTCCGAGGCTAACATGCAACTCCTAATAAATACATTAACCCTTCTCGAAGAAGAGCTACCTGCGCCAAGCATGCTCTGTTGATCGCCAAACAGTCGCCAGATATCACACCCCCGTCGTAAGATTGTTGTTGATATTATTTACAAATCAATCAGCAATCTGGAAACTAAAATCTAGCAACTGTTTGCGATCAACGTGAAAAAGAAGAAGAAGAAAAAAAAAACTACATATACTTTTATACATTCTCTCCTAATTTTCAAATCTCAATTACTATAGACATACCTCAATTTACTACATAAACATAGATAACACATTTTTATATATAAACATAGATAAATCATTTTTAACTTCACTTGTTCCGAACCTTATTATTATTGTAACAATTTATCAATTCTTAATTCAAAGAAACCAAGTTGATATTTTCTTTTATAAACATGTTAAAATATACCCTAGTATTATTCCAATGATGACAGTAAAATTATTAAGTTTCTTATATATATATAAAATTATATTCTTAACATTCCTTTTAATTAATGATGCTGCAGCATGATTTAAATCCTTGGGAGACAAATATCTAAATTTACCACTTACCTCGAATATTTGTTATCCAATAATTTCTCTATCTATTTCAAATTACATAAACATCTTATTTGCACAAAATTGTAAAATGATTATGAAAAGCAAAGAAAACTATATAATTATTAACTATACAAAATGTTCGTGAAGATGGACAGTAAATTAATGTTCAAAGTTCACAAGTGGGAAGTCTGGATAATGCATCCGCGTTTGACAGTTTTTTTCCAGGGCAATGTTCTATTTCGAGATTATATTTCTGCAAAGCTATGGCCCATCGTTGTAATTTGGACGATTGCGGAGCATTTCTCACTATAAACGCTAGAGGATTATGATCAGTCACAATTTTCACCGATGAACCGAATATCCAAGGTTCAAACTTCTTCAATGCCCATACTATAGCATAAGCTTCTCGCTCTATAGTCGGCCAGCTCTGTTGAGGTTTCGATAATTTCTTGCTCGCGTAGCAGATGGGAAATTGCTTCTCTCCCCTTTGCTGTGACCATGGAGGTAGGAAGTAAGAAGGAGTCGCCCTAAACAAGTTTCTCCGTACCCTGCTCTGAAGCACCGGCCATCCCTACGTGGTGACCAAAACATTGGGTCATTTACCATTGAGTTCTATGGGATTTGACGCGTTCGGGTGTAAATATTTTGTAATTACGTCGCAAATATACATATAAATGTATATATTTTCTTTTTCTACAACACTTCAGTGTCCTAAGTATGTGAAAACAACATATTTTTAAACAACATTTCATTCTGAACGGAATTAAATGCTATACTTTTCACAGGACAGTTTTCTCAGAATGGTTTAATTTGAATGAAATATTTTCACAAGTTTTCGTTAATTACATTAGAAAAAAAAATTAAGGTAATTCGATTTTATTCGGTTAAGGTACAAAAATTAAGATCAAAGTTTATTGTATTATTAATATTAAAATTATGCATTATTTCTTTTCTATTTATAGAGCTTCTTCCTAAAATACTTTCTTAAATATGACATGATTTTTTGGCTTCTTTTAAATCGAAAAATGTAAGTCAATTTATAATTAATGCTCTATTCGGTTCATTTTAAATTAGAGAATTATTAGGAATTAGCGAAATACTTTAAATAAGTATTTCGCTAATTCCTAATAATTAAATATGTATTAAATAGTATTTGACTTTCTCTGAACATTTCTGAAAGGGAATAAAATACTTTTTTTTTTTTTTTTTTTTAAGTATTATTTAAAACTTGTAACTGAGTTATTATAAAATGTAAAGGGAATAATTCTTTTAATTATACTTATCAGATTTTTTTTTACCCTTCATTTCAACAATACATATTCCAAAACTCTTTATTACGTTCTTAAGTGCGCATCTCATAGCATTTGCTTTACAGTACCTTTTAACAGATTGCTTTCCAATACGAACAATTCTTGCTTAAATAGTTTTATAACGTATTTGTCAACAGGATTTCAATTTATGTTTACAATTCAATATTAAGGTTATTATATATTTAGATAATATTTATAATCATTATGAATTAGATACATTTAATCATTAGATTTCTTCACAGTACTTTCACAGTTTTTTATAAGTGAATAAATTCTTCATTTCAAATACATTTATAAATAATTTAATGAATATTTAAGCATTTTGTCAAAGGCAGATACATGCTTTTTGCAAGCACATGCATAAATACCCACACATATTTCCTATTTATCATTTCCGGCATGTGCAAATCTTTAATTTCTGTGCATTCACTATATTTTTCGTGTAAAGTAATTTACACTAATTTAGCATACACCCGAAAGTTTTACATAAAAAATATATATGAATATAATTTGAATGAAAATTATAAGTATTATTTTTAATACCCACTCAAAGGTCAGTTTTTCTTCAAAATTCCTCCACGACGGCATCTCTCTCTTTAGGCAGATAGCCCTTGCATGCGTTACACTCTATTTAATAAAAACTTAATCTGACCTATGTGCCTAATTACAAATATTTTAACATACATAATTTTATATTTACATTTAGCCATCAAGTTTCAAACTTTTCAAATCTTCTAGAAAATAAATTTTGGCAGATCTCTTTTAGCAATTTTCTTAAAATCTATATTTTTGTAGTGCAACAGCTTAGAATTTTATAAAACAAAGGAAGCACTTCCGCAGAGAACCCGGTAAATGTAAACATCGCCAACTTTGGCGATAATAGTTCAAACCTGGTAACCTAGCTAATTTATCCTATTCGCTTATGCGAAGGTTGTCGTTCGCATTTGGAGATTTATATTATGTTTCTCTTGTTAATTATTATTTTTTCTGAATTTTTTAACAATGAATAGATAGAAATATTTTCGCGTAATTAAAGAAGTTTTCGTCGAAAGATGCCGGTTCTCGGGTCGTCAGTTCGGCATCAAAGGAAGAAATTATGGCGGGAGGGGTGAATGCTAATTTGTAACATGACTGTTCACGTTATGTTCTTAATTATTAACAGCTGTAACCATGCAGATCCATGAGGTTTCCAATCCCTATAATAATTTTAAAATGTATAAAGTTCTAGTTTTATTAAAAATGCTACTGAAGAAAATTTGATTACTGTTGAAGGTTATTTGTATTGTGAAATATATTATGAAAAAGGATAGGTATTTGTTTCAACGTAAAATGCTTTAAGCTGTATGCAAGTAACTTGAAAAAAAAAATACTTAAAACTATGTAAAATGGATATATTAAAGGTCATGCATTCATTAATTTATTACATGGGCATGGGCTCTTACCGAAATACATCAATCAACAGGCAAAGTACTCAATAGTGAAAAAAGACATTTGTAATAGAAATATTAGTATTCTATATGAATTAGAGAAAATACATATAAGTATATTGTAAACGTAAGTATAAGAAAACTAATTGTTATTTTTTAAATGAATTTTTACTTCTCGTTATGTTTAATACATTGTTTTCTGTGCTAACTTGAATTTAATAGAAATTTATTTTCGTATATCACGTTTAACCTGTTAGTTTTATATCTACATACTTATTATCTGTGAATTTCTACTACCATTGTCTGCTAACCTGAATTTACATCACCAGAAACCACGTTTACAGAATATCACGCTTACGGCTCGGCTCAGCTTGGCGAGTAAAACTGCAACGGCGCCAAAGGGTTCTTTCCCGAAACCCCAACGGGTTCTCTGCGGATGAAAACCCAAAACAAATTCATAATCAAAATCGATGTTGTTAGTTATCGAAAAATAACCAAGATGTGATTTTTGCGTAAATGTCAGTAAACTATACAAATTGCTATTATCCATCCCACTATGAATGTTTCTTTCATGCGAGAGTGTCCCTTTTTCGATTTCTATGGAACTGTCGTGTGTCGAAATACTATCAGAATCTTGTCAAGCGAACTTCTGAATGTAAACAAATAACACCCCGTCTGGTGACCCAAGCTTCAAAGCAGTGCTTCACTTCTAGCGCGGAATGGCCCCTCCTCCCTTTCCTACCTCCATGGCTGTGACAAACATGCACCTATTCCGATTTGGGATGCATCAGAATGAATGACAAACGGATCCTGCAGTGTTGGGGTGATCAGCTCCGTTGACATCGCTAATCGTTCCTTCAGTTGTTGAAATGTTGACTCATGAATTTCTTTCCATTCGAGTATTTCCGGTTGTTTATTTTTCGTGAGTTCTGTGAGTGGGTAGGCGATCTCTGCATACCCTGGGATATAATCGCGATAATAATTACATAGTCCTAACAGACTTTTAAGATCTCTTTTCGTTTTCGGCGTTTCCAGCTTCTTGATTGCCTCTATTTTCTCGGGATCTGGTTGATGTTTTCCTGATCCAATGATGTGTCCTAAATATTTAATTTGAGGTTTTGCAAACGAACATTTCTTCGAATTGATAGTAAATCCAAGTGACTCTAGTTTGGTAAAAACTTTATCCAGATGTCGGAGATGAGTGTCGAAATCCGTGGAAAATATAGCTATGTCATCAATATAGGCTCTTGAAAATTGTTGAAATTCTTTCAGCGCGTTATTCATTACTCTCTGAAAAGTTGCTGCTGCATTCCTTAATCCAAAGGGTAGCACTTTAAACTGATATTGACCTCGATTAGTTTTGAACGATGTGTACTCTTTACTTTGTTCCTCCATGGGAATTGCCCAAAATCCTTTCAGCAAATCTAAAGTTGTTATGACGTTGGCTCTTCCTATACTGTACATTAAATCAATGGCATTTTGCATAGGAAAGTCATCTGGCTTCGTCACTGCATTCAAAGCTCGATAATCTAAGCACAATCTGATATCTCCATTTTTTTTGCTTACACAAACTACTGGATGAGCTATTTCTGCATTACTTTCTTCTATTAGTCCCGATTTCAATAATTCTTCTACTTCTTCATCGACCTTGGGTTTCAATGCTTCAGGAATCCTATAAATGTAAGGTTTCTTCCTCTCCATATTGGGTATTAATCTAATTTTATGAGCTTCAACTTTAGCTATTTTCAGCTTTCCGGTGAATAGTGCTCGGTGTTTGTTGATAAGAGCTATCAATTTTCTTCTCTGCTGCGGATTCAAATTTTCTAAATTCAGATTTGCATCTATTTTAAAATCTTCCAGGGGGGTCGAGAGATCTTTTCCTGGTAAAGTTATAATTTCTCCAAATTCTTCTTCATTTTTAAATATCACTCCAACTGCATTGACACTAGCTTGGAATTTTCTAATTTTATTTGCATGAACATGTTTGATCTTTCCATCAGGTAGTTTTACTTTATAGGAATGAGGTGGGCAATGATTCACGATTTCTCCTGGACCAGTCCATCGTGCATAGAGTTTGTTATTTGAATCTGGTATGAGTAAATAAACTTGTTCTCCGATTTTGAAATTTTTTGGTATTGATCTCCGATTAAAGTACTCAGCATATTTTTGTTGTTTATCACTTGCAATTAAATTGGCTTGTTCGGCTGCTTGTTCTAACCTGATTTTTAAAAGTTGTAAGTAATCCACTGCCGATTCACTTAGATTAGGTGGTATAGGTATTTCTCCTGACCATGAAGACTTCAGTACTGCTAAAGGACCTCTTGGTTGTCTTCCATACATCAGCTGAAATGGTGAGACACCCGTGGTGCAGTTTGGTACTTCTCTGTATGCAAAGAGCAGGTATGGGATGTGCTTATCCCAATTCGAAGGATCAGTCCTGATGACATGATGTAACATTTGCTTGAAGGACTTGTTCCATCTTTCTACTAATCCATTTGAAGCACTGTAAGCAGGTGTAGAGAACCTAGGGTGAGAACCTAGTCTTTTCTGGAATTCTTTAGTTAATTTTGAAACGAAGTTACTTCCGTTGTCACTAGCTATTGTATTAGGGATTCCTGTTCTCATGAAAATCTCCAAAAGCGCGTCGCAAGTGGCTTTTGCTGTCAAGCTTCTCAGTGGAATGGCTTCTGGCCATCGGGAATGTTGATCTACCAGACATAACACATATTTATGTTTCCTAGTAGAGGGAGGTTCAATAGGTCCAATAATGTCGATGTTAACTGTTTCGAAAGGTAATCCTGGCCTTCTGACCGGTGTGATGGGAATCTTGTCAGATCGCTTTTCTGGACTTTTCAACTGACAATCTTTGCACGTTTTACAAAAGGTTTCAACATCTTGTGCTAATCCAGGCCAATAAAATGAATATCGTATTCGCTCCTTTGTTTTTCTTATCCCAAGATGTGCACCGAAAATGGAACTATGTGCTAATTCCAACACTTGTGCTCTTCTACTAAGTGGAAGCACTAACTGAAAAACATTCTGTCCTAATATTTTTTCTTGGTGATGTAAAAGATGATCAATAAATAAATAATTTCCTCTTTTTTCTATTGCTAGCTTCCATGCTTCTCTCAGCGAGGGACAGTTAACTTGCTCTTCGCGTAGGCGTTCAGCAGACGATAAGTCTGTGTTTACATAAACACTCGCCTTCTTCCCTTCCTCCTCTTCGTTTTTCTCCTCCATAAGCATTAGCGGGGGGGGAATCGACGCTGTCGTTTGACTGTGCATTGGCGAATAAAGTTTGTAAGTTTTCGCTTCCGTAATTATTTCTTTCTGCGTTTGGTTCTTCTGCCGCAGGATTAATCAACAGTTCGTATATTTCTGGAGTTATTAGGCAAGGCACATTTAGCTTATCAGTCACTGCAATTAATGTATCCACAAAATTAAATATATTGCTTCCATGATCTTAATGGTAAATAGGTACACGGCAAACTTTTGCTTCAATTGGTTGTCCGAAAGCAGGTGTTAGCAATATTTTACCTCCTTCTCTCTCCTCTAAATTTGGAATGAGCGATGAATGTACGATCGTTATCTGCGTTCCAGAGTCTACGATAGCTTCGATTTTCTCAGAGTTAATAAAAATATCTACTTTTTGCAGTGGTTGAACGATGCGTTCTGCGAATTCAGATCGTAGATGGGATGAGTCTACTTTAGCTACGATGGCTTCTTCTTTTGATGTTCTGTTTGAATTTTTTTGAGTTTTGGAATCATCCTTTCCCTTCTTATTTACTGCAATTTCGTTCTTTCTTCTTTTGTCTGGACAATCTCTCGCGATGTGTTGATAATTTCCACAAATATAACATTCTTTTCTTCTCGCGTGAAATCTTTCGTGTTTTGGATATTCTTTTCTCATGGGTGGTGGAATATATTTGTCGTGTGCACATGTTGTATCCAGGAATCTCGGTGATCGCTTAATTTCATTTCGAACCTCGTCGAAAGATTTTCCTTTGGCCGTGAAATAAATATCACATTCTGTAGCTAATTCTTGAGGCTTCAGCCATTTATTTCCTTGGCGTATTGCGACGTGTGCAGCTGTTTCTGCATCTAATGCTTGGAATAATTTATCGGAAATAATTAACTCCTTGAGTGTTTCGAAATCCTTTACTTCTCTTGACTTGCAGTAATAATCCCATGTAGCTGTTAGTCTTGAAGCGAACTGGATATGCGTTTCGCCGGAATAACGTTTAGTTTTTCTGAAGTTTTCTAAACAGGTTTGAGGAGTAGGTTGATATTCCTTCAGAACAAGAGTTTTCACTTTTTCGTAATTTTGCAGATCTTCCTCCTTTATATAAACAAGAACATTTGAAGCTTTTTCTCCAATTAATTTCAATAATATTTCTGATTTGTATTCTTCAGGAACCTTCTTGTGCTTAAATGCTCTTTCGATAGAATCGAAAAATATATTCCATTCTTCTGCTCTCTTCGGTACTGGTATAGTCAGTGTTTCTACTCCTTTGATCAGCTTGTCCAGTGAAATTTCGGTTTCTCGTTCTGTGTTTTGGATTAAAGGTGTTGGACTTCTTCTTCCTTCCTTTTGAGTTGCTCGAATCTTCGCTAGTTCTATTTCGTGTTCTCTTTCTGTTCTTATTCTTTCTTCTTCCATTTGCATTCTTTCCATTTCTTCTTTTCTTTTTCTATTCTCCACTGTAGTAATCAGAATTTCTTTCACGAAATCAGCATCTTCGATGTATTCCTTGCTATTCTGGAGTTTGTGTTTCAGTTCTACCAGCTTCAAATCTGGGGATGCTTCTTCGCCAATTTCCAATAGAACTGTTACTAAATCCTCTTTCTTTGCGTTTTTGAACATTTTCTTCTATTTTCCTTTAGAATCAAGCCTTTCAAACTCTCGATTAAATAATTCTCACGTTTTTACTCTCTTTTGCAAATGAACACTTCTTTCGTTAGTTAGGCTTAACTTTACGCCTCTTCCGTTTTCAACGCTCTAAGCTTCTAACCTCTCTGGTTTTCTCGTAAGAGAGCGTGTTGTGATGACTTCATGGTTTAACAAGGCACCATTTAGCAAGACGAAACAAACATTTATTAAATATATAATTCAAATAATAATATAATAGTTACTCAGAGCAGTACGTCGCTCCTACCGCATAGTACAATCTACTACCTTCCTCTTCCGAGGCTAACATGCAACTCCTAATAAATACATTAACCCTTCTCGAAGAACAGCTACCTGCGCCAAGCATGCTCTGTTGATCGCCAAACAGTCGCCAGATATCACAGGCATGCGGATTTAGAGCCCCTTTTTTAACTTTTAAAAATTTACATTTTACATGCATAATAATTATATATTTTATCTTTTTTGGTTCATTGGAAGCTGTTATAATGTCTATTAAATGAACCTGCTTACAAAAGAATCTGAAAAATCTAAGAAAGGTTTACTTATTACTGCGTTCTATGGCTCACAGAGTTCTTCTCCAAGATGAATAACAGCTCTTAAAAGCAGAGTTAACGATTAGAAATAAACTAAGCAGAGAAACAGAGACAAGGCGAATTTCTCCATAACACATGAGGAATATCGCAGATCAACAAAATCGCTCGCAGAGCAAAATCTGAGCCGGTGATAAGGGAGCGAGAATTTCAGTTTGAAAATATAATCGCACGACCCTGAATTGACTGACTGACTGCTTCTCTTGGTTTCCTGTTTATAAAGCCGTTTGTAGGAGACGATAAGCATGTTTGGAACCTTCAAGACAAATCGGTGTCCTAATATTTCGAAAATGAGTTTTCAAGGAACTTCCAGAATGTAGCCAAACTGACGATAAAAAGCGTCGCCAATGTGCTGATAGAAAGTTTCTACCTATTTAGAATTAAAGATCCAGCTGATTTAGAATTAAAAGATCTGTATCATAATACATGAAATAAACACGTACAAACACAATAAGTAGAAATACATTCAAAATTAAATAAAGTATACAATAAATGAACATACGAGAATACCTTAAATAAGTTAATAACTATGCAGAAAAAAAGAACAGTACAAAATTGCATAAAACCAAATTAAATATAAATAAATACAAACATTCACGAAAACTGAGAACATTATCAAAGCATCACGCATCTTCTTAACTTCTATGATAGAACAACAAAACATTATGTATTGCTTAACTGTTACATACAGGATGAGACTTTTTTTCTAAGTGCCTATATCCATAGTCTGAACTTTATAACGTAAAATATTGCAAATTTTTAGAAATTTTTTTTAATTAACTTTATATTGTTAATTTCTCAACGACATTTTACTGGGAAAGCTTTAGAAGAAAAAATCGATCTGAAAAATCCCATGACGACTGTGTGCTCTTTAGCATATTTTCTCCGAATAAAATTCGTTTCTGGGAAAAAAGTCTTGCCGCACCTGTCGAATTTTAACGAGAAAGTAAGAAAATCAATTTTCCCGTCTAAGATTCCCGAAAGGAATTCGGAAAGATATAAGAAACCATCTACAGTATTTGCTTTTGAGACATTTTTAGCATGTAAATACATCGAAGTTGGCTGTTTGCAAAAAAAAAAAAAAAAAAAAAAAAAGAATAGGTTATCTCAGCCATCCAGTAGAAAAAAATAGAGAGTAGTAATGATTTCATCCAAGATATTTTCGAAGAAGAATATATTTTAGCTGCGAATGGAATGCGAAAGATTTTACCCCGACGCCTTACAGGATGAAATGGAGCAGTTTGTGCAGTAGCGATCTTAAAAGAGTGAAAATCGCTTGCAACTTCCTCCATCTGCAATTCAAATGAAATGGAGATGGAAATCCGTAAATAAAAGAAGAAGAATAGAAATCCAAAGAAAAATAAGTATTTGAAAACTGGAATAATAAATAACTTGTTTTTGGCTTTAAGTTATCGAATAAATAGTTTTAGAATTTGTAATTAATCTTGAAGATCTAAGTAAGAGTGATTCAGATGTATTTACGCGGGAAACTTGCAGCAATGATAAACACCTAAACCCCGTATTGAAACTTTGTTTGGATTGTCAAAACTAGCTCTGTGAGTGTTCCCCCCCCCTTTGTTTGTAATAATAAATAGGCTTTTTTTGTCGCAGTCGTTTAAGTAAAACTCATGTTTCATGAGAGGTCACAATGTATGTCCAATTACCGTCTGCTAAATGGTGTTCATACTACAATTCTGCGTTCACGCACATCTCGCAGCAAAAGTCAGCGAGCATTTTGTTTTTCAGCTTTTTTAAGCTGTAAATATTTGTTTAGTATTTTATTTATTGTTGTTACAAATGTACGTATTTAAAGACTTTGTAGCTGATTTTAAAATTTGAGAATTTTCTCTTGTTATCAGAAATTTCAATTTTGAAAATTAAGACGTTTAGAAACATTAGAAACATACTTTTCTTTTTTTTCCAGGTATACGTTTGAAGTCTTCTTGTTGTCTAAAAATATTGATTGATCATTTTTTATTTTCTTCTTACAAATGTTGTTTATTTTGCACTTAGAAATTAAATTACCACGCATTTCACAATGTTTTTGACTTGTAGAATAAGAATATTTGATTCCAAAATCAGCAGAAATATATGCTTCCATCCTCAGGTTGCACACAAGCGACATCTTGAAAGAAGAATAAATTTAAAGGTAGCAGACGATATTTCTCATTTTAAATTAAAGCTGTTGCAAGAATTTTTTTCCACGAACTTTTACATTTTTTGAAAGGTTTATCGAAGTAGTTATAAAAATAAGTTAACCTTCTCTTTGTATTTTCAAGACACTCTGGTGGTAAAAAAAAGAAAAAATACTGCAGTAAGACTCATTCTTAAACTAGAAATGTAACGAACAATGTGTGACTTTTTCTGTTTTGAAATTTTACCATTGTACGATAGATGTATATCGATTTTTCAACTGGAATTTCAGTAGATATAAAATTTAAAAATTTAAGGCAAAAAAATATCGTCTCATTGCGAATACAGTTTGTGTTATCACAGCGTGATCGATGTATATCGATTAATGAACTGGAATTTCATTATGAAAAGTTAAAAAATTAAACTTACTTTTATCCAGTATTTATGCATCACAAGACCAGTGTAAATTCAGGGTTCTGTCTTTTGAAGCTCATAAACCAGCCTTGCTATTTCCTGATAATAAAGCTTCAGAAAGGGTTAGTTTAAGGGACCGGGTTTTTCAGGTAGATTTGCCTTTAAAGCAGCTCTGTTGCTCCTAACAAAACAAAAACAAAAAATGTTTCACAAAGAATTCTTTATTAGTAATAAAAAAATTTTGAGTGTTGGTCACTGTGTCCCGCTCCCGGTTAGCTACGCGGGACTTTTTGAAACTGAACTGAAAATGTTTCGCTTGAAACTTTGTACAATTCTCCAAGTTGAAGTTCAGATAATAAGAAAATAAAAATTCTGAGAAATGTTTCTTTCGAAGCTTTGTTGAAGGCAGCTTGTAGATGTCGTAAGCTCTTCATTTTCTCGCGAGCTCTCAGACTATGTACACGCATTCAGTAATATCTGCGTTCTACGCCACCCGACTTACACGTCTGACCGCACACCCCACGGACTTCAGATATCAACAAATTGCTGCGAGGTCAAAATATATAAATTTCATGAACTAAATCATGTGCTGCAAGTAAGTATTTTTAGAGGACAGAGAAATAAAACATACTTCCTACTGTCAGAGTACAACAGTTACATTTTTCAGTACAATTACTGAAATTTTTTTAATTTAATTTTTTCAGAATCCTTCCAAATGACGAGCAAGAAAAGAGGTTGTATATTTGATGATGATATGCAAAAGAATCTACTTTTATAAAGCCGACAAAACTTGATACTAATGTTCACTGCATTCGGGGCTTTTAAATGTTTTCGGTTTTGTACGACAGATGAAACGACGTTATACAACGTATTGAGTCCCCAAAACATACGAAGACGAATTAAGCAATAAACATCTTCCCATACTGTCCCATATAATATTTTCGTCAAAACGGATTGGTTGAGAAGGAACGACAGCTTGCACTGATTGAAGCAATAATTTCATTCCACACAATCGGTCCTTTAGATCTATAGATTGTACATCAAAATTAATCATCATTTACGTCAAAATTAATTGTCAGTTACATCAAAATTAATGGTACATAAAAACAATTGTCAAAATTAAGCATTTTTTGAAAAACAAAAGTTTGTTGTGCATGTATAAAAACTAAGGCAAAAAATAAAAATGTGATAAAACCCTTCGCAATTTTCACTCTGAAAATCAAATTAGAAAATACTCGCTTTATAACCACTTACACGGATACTTCAAATCACAAAGATTTAAATCTGTTTTCGACCTCCTTATCAAATATTTTGATCAAAGAAAAGGTGTTCAAATTAAAACTCTAGATTTAATCACTATTCCCGAAGAAACATAAAAAATAATCACAAAGTCTATTGACGCGTTGGATCCACTTGAAAAATAAATTGGTGGGATATTGTGCAGATGATTTATCAATTCAAATTTTGGAGGCGTTAATACGAATACGTCTTTAATAGAAAAAGAACTAATAACAAATTTTCCCAATTTAATAATCAATCAAATCGCCCAGTAAGTGGAGTAGGCTGCGCTGCCCACATAATACACAATGCAGTTCAATCTGCATCAGATTTACTTCCTGTAGCTATAGAAAGAATAACTGGCAAAATGTATTAGCACAAAGGAACGTTAACTCAGAACGGCTGTTAGTCTCAAAACGGGATTTTGTGTTAAATCACTGTAAAAGGCTGAATCTCTTTTCAAATTGTAGCCACCAAATATTATCACCCTGTATTATTTTAAAAGAAATTAAATAAAGCATGCATGTGCATGAATGTAGGTATGCTTCCCGCATTGGGAAAAAACGACGATACCTAGAACCATCAAATTTTGAATAACGTAGTCCTCCATCCGAACACGGGAAACTGGAAGTCCGAATTTTGAATTTCGAATTTGTTTCGTTAACTCTTTCCCATTTTTTAAAACTTTAACGAATTTTTTATGAGCAAATTCAACGATTCCAAAGCGAGCAATGGCAACACTGTACAGGAAAAAAAAAAAAAAAAAAAATGCTGGTTTGAATATTTTTTGATATTGAACTTTATGTGGGTTAAGTGCGAAAGAAAATGATATTTAATAAATAAAGTTAACACACTAAACGTTAAATAAACGCACCTTCGAGAGTAATATAATATCTGAAAGCTTTCAGATTTTTTTTAAACTTCATTTTTATATTTACACACTTCGAAAAGACAATCTGGAGGAATTTTGTGCTAACGGGGAATACAAGCCCTTACTAGGGATATCCAAAACAAGATGGCTAGCTCTATTATTCGCAGCCGGAAGAGTTTTACAATTGTTTAATCCTTTAAAATCATGATTTATTTCATTTGAAAAGTGTACGAGAGTTTTCAAAAATTTTATTTTACATAATCAAGTCGAACTTTGCTTTCGATTCCTCCAAACACAAGCATCCGTGTTTTATAATTCAATAAAAAGAATGGAAAGAGAGAAAGAAAAGCTGCCGAAATTTCGGAAGAAATTAAAAATCTTATTTTTAATAATTTTAAGAAAATCAATTCTACATGTCCATAGCCAATTCTAAACGCTATTTTAAATAATACACTAAGTATGCTTGTACACTTTTAGAGCGATTTCAATAAGAATTAAAAGAAGCAAATGTTTTGGAATAAAAATTTCAGGCGACAGTATACTATTTGAAATGACAAATATCGTCTGTTACTTTTTAATTTAATCGCCTTTCAAAATGTTGCTTGTAAACAAACTGCGGATGAAGGAGCACTTTTTAAAGCGGAATATTCCGATTATATAATTAAAAAAGGTGTGAAATGCATTGTATTCAAATTTCTGAATGCAAAATAAACAACATTATAAATTGGAAAGGGAAAAATCATCAATCATTACTTTGACATGGAAAAAAGTCTTCAAACGAATACCGGAAAAAATGAACGTATTTCTAATGTTTCTAAAGTTAAATCACTGGTAACAAGAGAAAATCCGTCGACATAAAAATCAATTGCAAAGTCTTTAAATACATGTCTAGCAACAATAAACAAAATTATAAGCCAACATTTACACCTTAAAAATACTAAAAAGCATAATGTTCACCAGCTTTTGCCGAAGAATATGATTCAGTGAGAACAATTTGTAAAACATGTATGAAAATTTCTCATCAGGAAATATTTGAAAATACATTGTGGCCCTTGATGAATCATCGATTTACCTAAATAGCTTCAACAAAAAAGATGTATTTATTGTCGAAAACAAAGAGAGAAACAATGCAAACAAAGTTTCAGTAAGAGGTTTATGACTGCCGTACGATTCTCTTACAAAGGAAAATTAAAAATAAAAAGAATAGTAGGGGTTGAAATATTAAAATCAACTCAACGTTCTATCAAGAGAAAGTTTACAGATGAAATTCCCTCTGTTTATCTCAGTGACTTTCAAAGAGGGAAACTTCATCAAAACAAAGCAGTAAACTATATTTCGAAAAGTGCCACTGTATTCCTTGCAAACATGAAGACTGATGGAAGTGTTCCATGTATACTTTTTCAACATATTCCTACGAAGTTCCCTATGGATCATTGTTCCATAGTTTGCGGTTAATGGTCCATAGTTCATCTATGGACCATTGTGCGTTAGTTATCTTGGAAGGAACTCTTTCTAAGCGCAAACCCAATCACGAGTGATGGACTCTGGAAAGTAATGGAAGAGGAATTTAAATCAATTTCCCTCGCAAATTTTATGAAAAACCCTTTTATCATGGAAATCAAGATGCAGACTTATAGTCTATAAAAGAAGGCAAACAGACTGAAAATTTAAAAAATATGCTTCATATTTCAAACATTAATTAAACGGCCCGAAAACGTTCTAAAAATGTGTAAATACCCTCTAATTGAAAAGGGAAGTATGGACCAAAAATGTTTTTAATCAAATTATTAATTTTTATACTAATGTTGTTTTTTTCTCTAGAATTATGGGATTCAATCGATTTAAGGAAATTACTCAGTTTTAACGGATTAATTTAAAATGTCAAAGATTTGACCAAAATAGAAGAAATAAATCAATTAATAAATAAAAAAATCATAAAAATCTGAAAGGTTTCAGATTTTAAATTACGTCCAAAGCGAGTTTTTTTAATATTTTGTGTGTCACCTTATTAAATATCATGTTCCTCACACCTAAAACATAAAATTAAGTTCAATAGCAATATCGCAAAATAGTTTTGAAATGAGCATATCTTTAGAATTTCCGATACAGAGACTCACGCGCTGGAGATAAAAATGTTTTTTCTGTACAGCGTTGCCATTGCTCGCTTTGAAATCCTTGAGTTTGTTAATCAAAAATTCGTTAAATGTTTACATAATATGAAATCGATAATAAAACAAATTTCAAATTTCAAATTTGGGCTACCAGATGCCCATATTCGCAGGAGGATTATGTTATTCAAAATTGGATGGCTCTAGGTACTGTTGTTTTATCACAATGCGAGAAACATACATACATTTATGAAGATTCTTTATTATTTAATTTCTTTAAATATAATACAGGGCGATAATATTTTGTGGCGACAATTTGACAAATGAACCGACATTCAAAGTGAAACAACGCTTGTAGTGAATCAACTCAAAATCCCAAAGCGAAATTAATAGTCTTCATTTACAACTTTTTTGCATCTATTTTCCAAAATATGGATTCATATCAATATGTACAATGCTTTTCATTCAGTTTCAAAATTTTATAAATGGTTGCGTTTGATATATGACTGTTTATGTAACTGTTTCAAACAGAATAATTTTGCTTTTTCTGACATCACAGTTATAAAAGCGTATTATTTCGTTCTTAATAGCTTTCTGTTTATAAATGGCTTTAACATTTAACGGACACTGCTGTTGTTTTGAAGGAAATGAATTGCTGTTACCATGGCAACATAAAAATTTCCATATTTATTTTTATTGGCTCAATCAATGTCATCCTCGCATTCTTATCCAGAACATTATTAGTTGCAGGAGCATTAATTTTCAAATTCACGAAAACATTTTTAAAAATGGTTTATAACTTTCAATCGCGGGAGAAAATAAAGGTATATAATATAATATTGTTACATGCGAACTGGTTCATAATGGATTCAATGGACACAGATCTCATGATAGCTTGCTTGCTTACTTTACCAAAAGAAACATTTTACAGTTCTAAAACTTTCCATAAAGTACTCGTACACCTCTTCTCAGTATAACAGAGCACAATCAGTAATTACTCTTGATTCCACTAAGAACGTTAAACACAATTCAATGCAAAGCGCATCTGAAAAGTCGAAGCTCCTGCGGAGATCTCCCAATACTTCGAATTCAACCCTGAACTAAACAAGTGAGAAACTGATGCTCACTCCGGTTTTACATAGGTCTTCCCCCGGCCACCGAGAAATCTCTAGTACCTTCCATTTCTCGAAATTACTGGAAGGCATATGCGGTTAAAATTACATATAAGGGTCTATTGCAGTTATTAATTTCCTGTACAGTGACCAGGTTCAACAGTGAGTTCAACAGTGACCGGGTCAAAAAGTCATCACATAATCGTCAACTTTGGCGACATTTGGCGATTTCTCGCCAAATTTAGAGATAAAAATTAGTCGGCAAAAACGTAGCCAGCTTGGAGATATTTCGCCAATTTAGAAAGACAGCCATTTATCTCAATGCTAAGTAAATTTGTCCCTGTAATTTTATTTGCCAGTAGAGTTTCGTCTCTCCAGGCTTTTTATGTTACATTATATAAAAGATATTACAATTTCACTTATTAAGTTAAGTGAAGTTATTTACATATATAAAAAATTCGTAACATTATAAATAAATGTAAAATAAATAGGGAAGAAAAGTAATAAATGATTTACATGAAAATAACGTTGGGAAATAAATAATCCCTTTTCTGAGCAAAAGTAGTCATTATACACATGTGCACATGATTGCATTTTATTCTGAACATTTTATTCTGAAGGCTTACAGGGCCATCGAATATCCTGCTGAACTACATTCACATGATTAAACTTAAAAGAAGACGCATTCTTTTATAAATACTATTACCAAGAGCAAGGTTCCCTCATAAAAGTTGAATTCAGTGTTACGTATGCCAAAATGTCGAGTATCATATTTCAACGGAAATATCCATTATGACTTTTCTCAAATCCATTTGGACAGTTTTTTCCGTGACTTCTGTAAGTACGGGCAGAATAAAGGAATCTTCATTTCAAAAAAGGATTATAAAATGGGTTTAAAATGGATTGAAAATTTTTTTCGTGACATTTGTACGTTTGGATATACGTACATATGTATGTCTATCTATCTATCTATATATAGATATAGACAGAGAGATAGAGATATATATCTCGCATAACTCAAAAAAGATTAGCCGTAGAGCGTTGAAAGTTTGTATAATTGAGAGTGCTATAATATCTAGTTGTGCATTTTTTTATTGCAGTTGGGAGGATATGTATCCAGTCCCTTTACCCGACCTTTATTTTCGCAGTCCTTGGTCATAGTCATTGCTTTCCATTCAGAAGTCTCCCAGGATGAAAAATGTTTTGGAAATGTCAAATTAAAAAAAATATTTTTCGACATATTAACCAAATTTAAATTTTCCTCCGGTCTTATATTTGGGAAAGTGTTATACTCATGAAAAAAATAAATTACAAGAAGTTTGACTTCTGTGCAAAACCTGACCGGCATATTTAGTTCAAAATTTTCAATTTTTGATGTCATTTTCTTCTTGCCTTCAGAGATCAGTTCATTAAATTAAAATCATTCAAGGAAGTAAGTTTAGATGAAGCGCAGCAGAAAATGTGTATAATTTAATACAAGGAAGTAATGTGGTGTCCATATCTGATTTTTTAATTATTATCTGATAAAAAACATCCTCAAAATTTTGGCTCCTGGAATCATTGAATTTTTTGGGGGGGGGGAGGATAGTACTGTAAATTTAATAGGGGGCCCAAAAACGTTTTTGCATAGGTTCCAGTTACGCCATTGATTTTGAAATAATCTATACCTTTATAAAATTTAGTCAGTTTTCCCGTTATATATAAATTTGATGCAAGTAAAGAAATAAAGTAAAATTACTAGCACATTCAATACACAAAAACATCAAAGTGACAGTCCATTTTCCGCAAGAAGAATCTTCAATTTTCCAAGTATTTACATTTTTGACATATCTTTCCGATGGAGTTCATTTTGAATATCAGTTTAAAAGACGTGATGTTTCGATACGGCGACATTTTATATTTCAAAAATACAATAGAGTTTTGAAAAGGATAATGGAGGTAGTATTGTGTGAAAATCGTATTGCATGATTTTTACTGCAGGGAATACAAACTATTGGTAAAAATAGTTACCTCCTAATTAATGAGAGGAAGATTCAACAAATTACAAACTAAAACATTACTCTTTTTGCGAAATGAAAAAAATAATTGCAAAATTATCAACATAAACCTTCAGTGTAAAACAAAAGTGTCGATAGGAAATACAAAACAAAAAAAAAGAAAAATGCATAGGTTATCAGGTTCAATGTTTCTTCTAACCTTCTTCGGAAACATACAATGACCTGACTAGAACAGAGAGCTTACTAAAGCTATGTTCACTAATTGTAGTAAGTAGACAGGATACAGACGAAGGGTATACAAAACCCTTTATTTTTTTTCTTTATATACAATGACTTCCGTACTTCGGAATACAATGACCCTCCACTCGGGGTCTAACTTAAAAGATATCAAAATAAAACTAAACTCTAATTTAACTTTAGAATAAGATTGGCCTTATAATAACAGAAAGCGTATGTAGCACAGAGACTGTGAACACTACAATACGTTTAATTTATCAAGAGGATTAAAACCTCTGGCCTGGAAGGCAAAGTAGCAACTGCGTAACTTCTAAGGTAAGCGGCCTGCTTCGAACTCACGGCTTCCTCTCTTCTGCTTGGCAAAAAGGCCACACTTAAATACTTGGCGTTCGCCAGACAACTTTGCATAAACTCCTTCACGCTTATAATTCTGGCCGGAAGTAGAAAATAAGAAGTGATAGTAAAGATTTAAAATAAAATAAACGTTAGTAAAACTTAAGATCCTTACATACTTCCCGCCAGAGTTAATTAGTTTGAAACTGAGGTCTAAAACGACCTTGTTGAAAACTTTTAGCTCTAGAAACTAACGCGAGGCCAAACTTTTACAAACGTAACTTAGCTAGAAACTAGAAAATTTTAAAAGAAAGAAATTTGTTACAATAGCAGCTCCCGGAATATACAACAATCTTTTTTCTTTTTCATTTTAACAATGGCTCAGCGATAGCCGCAAAATCTTTTATAAAGGACCTATAATATGAACAAAGTCCTAGAAAAGAAGAGAGCTTCTTTGCCGTGTTTGGAGTGGGATACTTTTGTACCGCGATTATTTTTGATTCATCTGTCTCGATCCCTTTTTGCGATATTTTGTAACCTAAATATTTTAATTCAGGGGCTGCAAATTTGCATTTTTCGACATTAACTTTTAGACCGGCCTCATTTAATAAAGAAAACACCTGTCTTAAATCCTGTACATGTTGGTCTAGATTATCACTAGTAATAATGATATCGTCTAAATAGATAAATGTGGACTTTCCGAGAACAGGTCTTAACACAATGTCCATGCATCGCTGAAATGTTGCTGGGGCGCCTGAAAGGCCAAACGGCATTCGCAAAAATGCATAAGTGCCAGACTTGGTTATAAAAGCAGTCTTAGGCACGTCCTCAGGCCTGATCCCTATTTGAAAATAACCATTCGTTAAGTCTAAAGTTGTCATAAATTTGGTTGATTTTATGTTCCTTAAAATTTCTTCTATAATCGGTAACGGATATACCGGATATTTCGTTATGGAATTTAATTTACGGTAATCAATAGCGAATCTCCACCTTTTTGGATGCTCCAAAGGATAATCATTATTTTTCTTACATAAAACCACCGGACTAGCATAACTACTTGAGATAGGCGTTACGATCTTTTTACGTAGCATATCGGTAATATGCCATTCTATAATTTTTTCCTTATTCTTATCATACCGGTATGGTTTTTGACGAACCGGCAATGCATCTCCGGTGTCAATACTATGGTTAGTAACCTGGGTAAATCCTGGAATATCACTAAATAAGGAAGCAAATTCACTTACCACTTGTCGGATTCTATCTTGCTCGTCATTAGGCAGGTGGTCGAGATTTACCCTTGGCGGTTCAACCTTTTCTACACACACTGGTTGCATCGTCAGCTTAAGAGACGCTTCATTAAAATCCAGTGTAGCTTGTGCGTCTGAAAGAAAGTCTATTCCTAGTATTAAGTGTGCTTGCAAATTCTTTACTATAAAAAACATCACCTTTACTTGTTCGTCCTTGATACGGATGTACAAAGGTACTTTACCTACGCACTTACATTGTTCTCCTTGCGCCGCTAATACTGTTGTATTATCCGCATTATATATGCGGTATTTGCGAAAATACTTTCTAAAAAAGACTTCTGCCACACAGGAACACTGCGCGCCGGTATCCAGGAGTGCGGTGGCCGGGATATTATTTACCAAGACTTCAATCTTCGGAAGAGTTAAATTTTTCACCATTACTGTATTTAACTTGTAGGAAGAGGGGTTTTCGTGGCCTTCGGATTTCCGCACCCTCTCGTCAGCAGAAATCCGTTTTAGTTTAAATTATTTTTTCTTTCGGTGCTTTCCTTCTTTCTCCACTGGCCTTGAGACTTTTTTTCTGGGTTGCTATTGAACTGTCGACGTTCGCCGGCTGTTTTTGAATGCTCGGGTTTCCTTGCCCACTGATTCGCTTTTTCTCCGTAGCCATGTGCTTGAGTTTGCTGTAGTCTTGGCGTACCAAATTGGTTTCGCTGTTGATATTGGCGTCTTCTTTCGACGTCCGCCGTTCTTCTACTTTCAAACTGGATTGCTAGCTCAAATAATTTTTCCAGTGTAGTCGGATTTCTCAATTCAATAAAGTCTTGCACTTGGGGTAGTAACCTCGGCAAAATCACTTGAATTATTTCAGGATCCGGACGGTTTCCATACAAGAGCTTGAAAACGTGAATTTTTCTTAAAATAAACCTGGAGAGGTTTTCCATTCTTTGTTGATATATACTGAAAAGTTCTGTTTCTAATTTCGCACGATCCCTTACAACAGGGAAGGCTTTTAGTAGGGCAGTCTTGAAATTTTCGTAGGTATAGGTGGGACTTCCTGCTTGACCCAAGAGACTTCTGCCGATACATTTGAACCAGTTAAGCGCTTGGCCCCTCAAAGCGCTGGTAGCTAAGGTAACTTTTTGAAACTCGTGCACGGGGTAGAGCATGAAGTGGTCATCCAATTTTTCCAAAAAACTGGTTACCTGTGAGTTTCCATTAAACGTTGCTTCTGGTTTTATCGAAGCGCGCATGGTCTGGACAATATACCCAAATCCTTCCAGGGCGGCAGCTGGCATTTCTGGATTCTGAGCTGTTTCTGCAGGCCGCACAGGTTCTTCTTGAAACTCGGCCATGGTTATTCTTCGTCGGGCGCCACTATCAGGTTCAATGTTTCTTCTAACCTTCTTCGGAAACATACAATGACCTGACTAGAACAGAGAGCTTACTAAAGCTATGTTCACTAATTGTAGTAAGTAGACAGGATACAGACGAAGGGTATACAAAACCCTTTATTTTTTTTCTTTATATACAATGACTTCCGTACTTCGGAATACAATGACCCTCCACTCGGGGTCTAACTTAAAAGATATCAAAATAAAACTAAACTCTAATTTAACTTTAGAATAAGATTGGCCTTATAATAACAGAAAGCGTATGTAGCACAGAGACTGTGAACACTACAATACGTTTAATTTATCAAGAGGATTAAAACCTCTGGCCTGGAAGGCAAAGTAGCAACTGCGTAACTTCTAAGGTAAGCGGCCTGCTTCGAACTCACGGCTTCCTCTCTTCTGCTTGGCAAAAAGGCCACACTTAAATACTTGGCGTTCGCCAGACAACTTTGCATAAACTCCTTCACGCTTATAATTCTGGCCGGAAGTAGAAAATAAGAAGTGATAGTAAAGATTTAAAATAAAATAAACGTTAGTAAAACTTAAGATCCTTACAAGGTAACGGCAGAGGAAAGAGATGATGTTATAGTATACGGGAATTGTTTTTATACACAGCAGTACGTAATTTATTTATAGGTAATCTGAGACATGCAGTGTGTGTACAAAAGCCTTACCCTGGCTTTCATTTTTGTAAACGTTGACGTAGACATATGCTTCCACATGCCCAAATGTTTTAAATGACTCTATAAAGTGTTTTCTCCCTCTTTTCAGTATGTTAAAAATGCTTTTTCTAAAAATTACGAAATCTGAATCTTTTTTTTAACGTTTACCCAGTCCTTATACTTATATTACAAAACTTTTATACTAGTTATGAAAAACAAAACACACAAAGTCTGACTCCCGTGTGATCAAAATTGACAGAGATATTTGATATTGATATCAGAGATCTTCAGGAACTGTTCACAAATTGAAGAGCGAATTGCTCCGTTTGCATACGACTAAAAATAAAATGTCAGTTTAGAAAAATGATTTTGATGTTAAGAGATTAAGTGACAAGCATTTCTTTCCAAATTATTGTGAAGAGTGGTCAATAATTTTTTTTTTTTTTTTTTTTTTTCCAAATAGAGACCTTATCCGCAGAATATTACAGAATTCATACTGTAAAACACTTTGGCAGGCATTTCCGGATTAAGACCATCAAAGACCCTAAGCGTTTAAAACATTTTGGCTCCCCCTCTATATATGTTTTTTTCTTCTCTCCTCCTCTCTCCCGGTTTTGGTTTAGCTGTACAACGCATTGTCTTCTTTTTTTTTTTTTTTAATGGCCGCACGTTCGCGATGGCCCCTTTCCTGGATGCTCAAGGACATTTTTGTGGTGCCCTCTTTTCTGATGCCCTAAGCAAGTGTTTATATTACTTACTGCTGAATCCAGTCCTATTAGCAAGCGTCAGTATTGTCGCAAGCCAACTCGTAAAATTATTTGTATTAATTCAAAATAAAAAATATAAATTTAATTAGGCTTACCAGATTATAATTCTAAAACAATAAAACTTCATGAGCATATTAATAACGTATTTTTAAACTTTGCAAACTTTTAAATTACCTGCGTGAAAGTTCTTTCGGCATATCAGATGAAACATAATTTTGAATTAAAAGCGTTAGTAAGTCATGAAAGGCTTTGGATTTGGTTTGGTATTTTAGTAACAGCAAAGCACTCAAGGGCTGTTTGCCTAAGAGAAGGGATGCCTTCGTGGAGGACTTTCTAAAAGAAACTACCTCGTATATATGTTAGACAAGGGAAAAACCACAAAAGCGCTCATGCAGACAGGCCAGTTCGCCGGAATTCGAACCCCGGACCGAGCTACGAGTGTTCAGAGACTTTACTGCTCGGCTGCTGGTGGGCTTCTGTAATTTATGAAAGAATATCACTGAAAGGTATTTAAGAAGGAAAAAAATCTACTTGTAATTATTTTAATTTATTTATTAATAGATCTGTCAATTCAAATTGAAAATGGAATCAGAGATAAAAATTTTTCAAATGAAACAGCTCGGTCGATTGTTGCCGTACGGAAGGCAAATTTTTTTATTTTATTTTTTTTTATAATAAATATAACATTTTTCTAAACATAAGTAGACGAATCGAAAGATGGCATAAAAAATTACGTTTAGTAATTTGCACAAAACTGACATTTTAAAATTTAAAATTACCAAAATATGAATATATTCGCCATTTAAAGCATTTTTGTTATTGGAAGTATATGTATACGGCTAACGGTAGCAGGGAAAAAAGGAGGAGGGCGGGTAAAGACATTTTGGACACTGAATATAAATACTGCAGTACAGAAAGCAAAAATTCCAATTGACATTTTAACACACACATATTTGAATATATTGTTCTTTAATAGTATTTATAACATTCCCACCATCACCATTCAATCAGGATAGTGGTTAGTGACTGCCATACCGAAGAGCCCGGTTTCGAATCCCGGAGAAGGCATGAATGTTTGTAAACGTATAGTGTCTGTGCGGCATGGAGGCACTCTAAATATGCGCCGAGCCGAAAGTCCTCTCGAGAGGTTGGTGGTAGGGGAAGAAGGGGTAGAAGACTCTCGGACTCTTCCCTCTGGGATGTCATGTCAAAATTGGAGGAGCCAGAACTGAGTTTAAGTCGGACTGTGACCTATATGGTACTTATGTCTCTTGCCAACGACAGGTGCATTTGATACCTTGCCAGGATGAATTTCGTGGGCTCGTGCGGACCAGTGTCAGACAAATGAGATTGGTAACAAACAACAACAACACATTTCCCCCAAAATGCTTATCTTTCCGTTATTTAGAGCAGCGTTTCCAAAATTACGTGGTTTGTGACTTCGGAATATTGATGTTCCGCAAACAGTCACTAAGAGTGCTGCAAAAATTCATAGAATGAGGTTAGAGAACAAGGAAAAGTTTTCTGTTCCTATGTGTTTAATACAATTTAAAACGATTCTTAGAAAAATCTTACAAGAAAACCTAAATTTTACTTCCTTCTGCGATCATGTATTTTCAGGTTTGTCGTTTCATTTTTCACATTATGCTGCAACAAATTCCAGAGAAGCTGTGTTTTATATAAGAATTCATATTTCTAACACTGTGCGTGCTCATTAAAAGAATTTGTAATTCGAACACTCAAACATACCAAATTCACCGAAAATAATAATAAAAAAAAAAAAAAAAAAAAGCTTTAATTCTTTTTAGCTCAAAGGAGCAATTTTTCCAGAAGGGCTATTAATTTCGTTTTGGCATTTTGCGTCGATTCACTATAAACGGCGAATCACTTTTTAAATTGTTGCCGCCAAATATTATCGCCCTGTATTATATTCAAAGAAATCAAATAATGAAGAATCTGCATAAATATACGTATGTTTCTCGCCCTGTGAAAAGACAATGGTACCTAGAGACATCAAATTTTGAATAACGTAGTCCTCCACTATTATGGGCATATGGGAGCCCAAATTTGGAATTTGCTTTATAATCTAGTTCATATTTTGTAACGCATTTATGAGTTTTGGATTAAGAAATTCAACAACTTCAAAGCGAGAAATGGCAACACTATCCAAAAAAAATTTTTTTTTTTTATTTCCTGCGCGGGAGACTGCGTTATCGGAAATTCTAAAGATATGCTCTTTTAAATATTTTGTAATATTACTGTTGAATTGAATTTCATGGTTTAAGTGCGAACATAATATTTAATAAATAAAGGTTAGACACAAAACGTTAAATCTGAGAGCTTTCAGATTTTTTTTTATTATTATTTTTTAGTTTTTTATATTATTTTCTTTCTTTAGTTAGTCTTTATGTCATTTTTTGTAAAATTAAAAATAAAAAAATCCCTTATAATTATGATATAAAAATTGAAATAAATATCTATTTTGCTTTCTAATGTACCTGTGTTATCATTTATTATAACAAAAAGGCCCAAATTTATTTTAGTGTTTCTTTAAAATTTTAGAATTAAAAAAATGCTGTTTTTGTTCTGAATACTGGTTTAATTTATGTAACCTAACGATCATCCTAATCAAACTGCTTGAAAATGCCAGTAAAATATTAAAAGTATTATTCTGCTAATTTTGAAACAGGTAACTGCTGTTTCTTATTTTAATTGCCCAGGGATTAGCTGCGCAATCGGAAATATTTAACATTTCCGGTATTATCCTGAGCAATCGGAATTTGATTGTATACAAGAATTTATACATCCCCCCCCATAGGCTCTAGTACAAAAAAGAATTACGTAAAGTAAGTATTGAAGCTGTGTCTGCAAAGCGGAACCAAATAAATTTTTACCTTAAACTAAACACTTACTTAACCTTCCTATACTATCAGACGTTTATCAGTTTCTCATTTTAAAAAGTCAAGAGACCACGACATGAGTAAACTTCAAATAAATGGTTCATTCCCTTTGAACTTAATAATTTAAAAATAAAAGCACAATAAATTATATTCACCGCTTCTCATTTAATGCAAACAAGTAACTATGGAGGATGTTTACATTTTCAGAACGACTTTGGGACTGTTTAACTAATGTTAAAAACATAAAAAGTACTTTTTTAAATGTTCGATTTGATTCTCCTTTTCTGAACTATATGTCTGCATCGTGATTCCCATGCATAGAAGGGCTTTTTATAAATTTTCAGGGATAGGGACTCTAGTGATTTCCATTCCTGTTCCACTATTTTCCAGAGTACATTATTTGTGGTGGATTTCCGTTTAGAGCTCTTATCAAGAGACCAAATGCAGAGTAGTCCATAGGTGAAAGGTCAGAGAACTTCGTAGCAATATGTTGAAAAGGTATATATGCAATACCTGTATCAGTTTCTCATTTTTCCAAGGAATGCCGTGGTATTTTTCGAAGTATGACTTGTTGCTTTTCTTGATGAAATTTCACAATTTTAAACTCCCTGGGATATAGAAATGGAATTTCTTCTGTAAATATCGGAAGTACAATTTCTCTTGATAGTAGGATGAGTTGATTTTAACATTCCCTTTCCACTCTTCTTATTTTTAATTTCCCATTGTAAAAGAAACCTACCACAGTCATAAAACCCTTACTGAAACTTTCTCTGCATTGATGGAACCAGGTTTTTTTAGCATTTCCAAAGTGTGAACATTGGTTTATTATTCTATTTATTCTTGTTACAGATGCGTTTAAAGACTCTGCAATTGATTTCTTTGTTGGCGGTTTTACTCTTGTTACCAACGATTTAATTTTAGAAACATTAGAAACAGTGAGCCCCATTTTCCGGTATTCATTTGAAGTCTTCTTTCTATGTCGAAGTAATGAGTGATAATTTTTCCCTTTACTGCTAATCATGTTGCTTATTTTGCGTTTAGAAATTTTAATACAATGCATTTCACATCGTTTTTGAATTACAGAAGAGGAATATTTCTCTTCGAAAAGCTCAAAAACACATCCGTTAATCCACAGCTAGTTTACATGCGACATTTTAAAAGAAGAATAAATTTAAAACTAGCAAATGATATTTCTCATTTCAAATACAAAGCTCTTGCCAGAAATTTTTATGCCAAACCATCTGCTTTTTTAAATTCTCAATCGAAATCGATTTAAAAATATGTAAACATCTTCTGTAAATATGTACTAACAATTTGTCTCCTAAAATGAGGGCGATATTTTATATTTTCGCAAGAGAAGGCAAACACCAAAACTGATTATAGTTCGGAGGAAGCACTAAGCCGTCTGCCGATAACGTTGCAAAAGCTGTCTTCTATTAGAGTTCTTCAAACTTCTGCCAACTTACATTTTTCGTTCACTATTTAAAATCCATTTAATTAACATTTGTGTTCGAGTTGATGGAAGGAGTAGTACAGGACAGATTTAACACACAGAAATTGCATATTAATTAAAGAGAAAATAGTACCTATTTTCGCGCTTTTTTACTTTTTCAAATTTATAATGAAAATTGTAGTTTTATATTTTAACAAAAAATTACAAATAAAATTTGACAAAAAAAAAAAAAAAAAAAAAAAAAAACTAAATTGCTTTTTAAATTTGATAATAATAATAAATTTGAAATTTGAAAAGTGAAAGAATGCCATATAGTAGATCATGCAAAATCGCGTTTCGAGGCAGCTAGCCCGTTTTGGGCTAATAAAGGAATAATCTAGGTTAAAATAACACGCCGAGCAAATATTAATTTAGAAATCAAGCAACAAAAATCAGCGTTATATTTGCAAATTTTCATACTTGCCCTTTCGCAGCTGAGGGTGTTGGTTCGGTAAAACTATCGAAACTAGTCCTGTGAAAATTTGCAAAATTAAACGCTCATTTTTGTTGTTTGAATTCTAAACTAAAAGGAATAGCCAACAATACGGATAACAGAAAAATGCTATTTACAATTTGCCCGTAATTTCGAGCAATTGAATCGGAAGAACTGAATCAGAACACACTGTGAATAACGGAAAATTATCATAATTAGAGATGAAGAAAACCGAATTACAAATGGAATTAAAGATTAGTATTTATAAAAGAACTTAAACAATATCATTGAGTGGCTTGCGACAGTAATTTTCCCATCATTTTCCAATAAACAAACATGATTTTAATTTTAAGACAGGGTTTAGGGAATTCACAACCCAATTAACTTACCTTTGTTTAATCCTGAGTTGACTAAATGAATTCCCAGCTAAATTAAGCAAACACCAATGTGCTACCTACATGAAAAAAAGAAAGAGTCTCAAAAAATAAAAAAAAACAATATATTTCTTTTGTTTGTAAAAGGAAGTGATAATTTTTTACATAGAGAAACCTTATTCATTATGACCTGCGAGTTCCACCTGGCGGGAATCTTCATCTGACGCACTTAGAAGGTTGGCTATCCTTAGCGGCGTATCCTTATTCTTGGCGCCAGTCAGGTCTCTTGAAAGATAGGTTGGTTACTTGCTTCGTTGACAGAAGATCCGCATTATGATAATAATTAAATGCGTTACATTCTTAATACTAAAATGACTCAACAGTACTGAAGGATTTTTATCATTCAAACTTCAAAGAGGCGAAATAAATGTTGAAATGTGGAGCTCAACATTAATGTTAATTTTTCTTGATAATTTACTCTTTTTTTTTTTCCTTCGATGTCTCCAGACAATTATCAAAATTCGATTGCATATGAATCGTTGTTCAACCTGTTCAACACGAGTAACCTTTGAATTATAAAACTTCCTTCTTAATGATTGATTATATTAAAATATATATTTTAATCAACCAGGTATGGAGCTTCAAAACACTTATAACACTTAATGTTATGGAGCTCCAGACAAGGGAGATTAATCGACGCAGTTTTACTTTCGTATTTTTATTTTATGCATCAAGATCACTATAAGTTTTAGAATCTTGTTTTTACTTCTTGCATTAAGATCAACATACGTTAGTTTATTAGATTTTTACCTTGCTGTTTTCATATATTACAATTACTTGGTGAAATTGATGTCTTCTTGCTGATGATTTCGATACACATCTTAGCTTTCTTACTTCATTTAAACATAGTAGCACTTCGCGCTAATTTCTAACTTTTACTACAATCGTACTTCTCCTCGCCTCATAAACTACTTCTTATCTTAATAAATTATAAACTTAATAAATATCTCTAAACTGCATCAGTACGAAATTAATCCATGTCATATTATTCTTACTTAAACGTAAGAACTATAGAATTAGATACTTTATAATTCGCATGCCTTTGTGGTATAACTGGACGCACGTCCGATGCGTATTCGGGAGGTTCGCAGTTCGAATCCCGGCCAGGGGTTCGCGGATTTCTTCAATTTCCTGACATAAAAAAATTCTGACTTAGTCTACAACTTGTAGAAACGCTTCAGCAAATTAAAACTTCAATTGGAAGCGAAACCTCATTATCGAAAGGAAAAATTCGGAAGGGAAACTGAAATTACTTTGAACTCAACTTTCTTTTGAAGTGCGACACATTCCTTCTTTTGCTTGCTGTCTTGCGAAATTCTTGAGAAGCGATAGATAAGCTGTCATCGCTTATCTCTCTCTTTGATCCATCATATTGTGGCCCCATAAGCGACCGAGCGGTAAAATCGCTGAACACTGGTAGTTCCGAACTGGGTTCGAATCCAGGAGAACGGGCTGACTGCATGGGCGTTTTCGCGGTTTCCTCCATGTGTAATGTTTGTACTCGTCAGTTTCCCTTAGAAAGTCCTCTACGAAGGCATCCGTCCCCTTAAGCAGATAGCCCTAGTGTGCTGTGCCAAATAAACTAAACCAAACCATTACATTGTAATTACATAACAGAACACACAATAATTAGGATGGACGCGCAGATTTCGTCTATCACAATGCGTGTAATTCATATTAAGAATGTGTTTCTGAAGAATAAAGGAAAATGTGTTTAATTGGTTATGATTATAAGTATCTCAATATGGTCTTTTAAATATACATACTTCATAATGTTTGACTAAATACTTATAATGTTTGACGACATAGCTCTAATATTTGACTACATTATATCTCTTAACTAGCTATTAATTGACTTTATTATATCCACCTAAATACACTTAATATGCATTCATTTGTTTCTGCATTAAATTGAAGGAATTATAATACCTTCCCGTATATACTTTTATAGTGTTAAGTGGTTAGCATTTCCATCTGGCACGGAAAATTCCGTGAATGAAATCCTGGCGAGAGCAAAGCTAGGTTTTTCACGTCTCCTACTTCCGGAAAACGGAAAAAATAGTCCTAATTATCTCTGTAGTAGCCCTCCCAACTAGAAATATCATGGACGATACTCTTATATTTGAATCTGGCGGACTTAGTCTCGTGCCTCTTCCCTGCCAAACTTTAAGTGAGAGAAAATGCAAAGGGCTATCACATTTTTTCCGTGCACGCTTTAATGATGTAAATTTCACCAGGAATGTTTGCTTTCTTTAAAGTGTTTGTAAAGTCTCGCTTAATTTTTAACTAGTTAGTTTATGTTTATAAGCTTTCCTACTCTTCTCCCTTCCAGTTTTCTGCTAGAATGTAAATTTCTAGCTCCCGTGGTATTCAAATGAAATAGAAAAAAGAGAGTATTTAAAGGAAGGTTCTAGAGCGTAGAATCAGAGCGTGTTCTGCCTGCTGAAGGCCACGTTACTAATTTTTATTATTCTGCTATCTGTAGTATTCTGCGGCGTTGCGTTATTCTCGCCATTAGGCCTGTCACGCCGACTTTTAGGTCAGAGCCAAGTTACGCGTTACTTAAACTGTGTACCAGCGGTTTTACTTAGTAAATTTAATTCATCATCTTGATTTAAGCCATAACTGTTAGCTATATTTGTAAGCTATATTTGTAAGCATGAGCTATATTTGTAAGCTATATTTGTTAGCATGAGCTATATTTGTAAGCTATATTTGTTAGCTATATTTGTAAGCATGAGCTATATTTGTAAGCTGTATTTGTTAGCTATATCTGTTAACTAGAGTGGGGCTTTCTGTTGCTTTGATTTGACTCAAATAAAGGGTTATTTACACCCTTTTCCCTGCCCCTGTGATACTTACAAGTCATAGTGATAATTCACTTGTAGAGACATTAGGTATTTTTTAGAAGCAGGCAAGATGAAAAATGAGCAATCGCCTTCGTCGGGAATCGAACAACGGACCTCTCGAATACCGGCCCAGCGTGCAGAACCACTACACCACGAAGGCACGCTAGGAAGGCGGGAGATATATCTTATACACTTTTCAATCATTAAAACGTTTCGTACATTGTATGCCCCCAGAGAAAACGAAACGTTATAGGTTAGCTTTATTGTTGACAACGCACGAAGTCTCTTAAGCGATATCCTTGCTTACAAGCATAAATGAAACCGGAGATTTTCCTTTTTACTATCTGAACATGTTAGCCATTTATACCACGAGAATACGCACGGAAAAATTTGATAAATCTTTACATTTTTCACCATTTCTAAAGGGACTTAAAAGAGGCATGAGCCTCCACTGACCAAATGCAGGTGAGGATGCATTTTTATCCACTGTATTTTGATTCGGATACCACTATATATACTTTTTACAGGTTTTTGGGAGAGAAAACCCGTGAAATCAACAGTACTCTAGCTGAAATTCAAACCACGTATTTTTCAGCTGTTAGCTCAATTTGCTAACCACTTATACAAGAACTTATGCCCAATGACTTGAACAAAATCACAGCGCGTTGGCGGAGGGGGTGGGTGGGATAATTCCTATACAAACTCGAAAAAAAATGAAAACATATTTGAAGTAGCATCAGTTCACAGTTCGTAGACTGAACAAATTTGAACTGAACACTAGCAAGAATGCTTTTAATGTCAAGGTCTTATTGTGTGCATTTTCTTAAGCGTATCCAAAGAAAAGACTTCATTTAGAATCGTGTCACCAAGACGTTCATTAGTTCTGCAAAGAATAGGAATTTAATGATGAACATAAACTCTGCTTTCAAATATTTTCTTGGAAAGCATTCATTTGACAAAATCGCAAGGCACATTAGGAACGGATGAGTACTCGAAGACCCAGCAAGTTTTAGACTAATGTCTATCGAGCGTCTTACGCTTCTTTACGCAACTAACACTGAAACGGAAGTAGTACAAAAGTGTACAGGTGCTAAATGACATCCTGGGTCATTATGTTCCCTTTTTAAGGGTAACTCTTGCCCGTGATATCCGGCTGATGGATGATAGCTCTCAGAAGTCTCTAGATGGATTGTTTGATGGGTGTCTAAAAAGAAAGGATATTTTATGAAAGAATAACCGATTCGGTTTTAGATCTTTGTGAATCTGAGCTTTTTAAGACTTTATAGAAGTCTTAAAAATTGACATAAGTCTCTGTTTTTTTTTATTTGTTTTTTTTTTTTTTTTTTTTTTTTTTTTTTTTGGTAAGTCAGAAGCATTGTTACATATCTTTTTCGCAATCTACTGAATTCGATCTCAGGACTTTTTTTTCGCCAATGGCGGACACTAGCCATTATAGGGGTTGACCAGCACTAATGCCGGAAGGGCTGGACACTTTATTATGGAGGCACCTAATAGGTGGAACATCGTATCCTCCTAGTTAGGGACGAAATATTTCCAACCATGCCTTCTCCGAGATTCGAACCCGGGTCTTTCGGTATGGCAGTCAGAGTCACTAACTATTTTCCTGTCCGGGTAGCTGATCTCAGGATTTACTTCTGTAAATTTCACATCGCATACACATACATAACCCCGAAAAAACACTCTTTACTACCCATTTTTATTTTGCATATATGAGGTCACTCTCCGTATGTATTCATAGTGTTAATTCCTTAGTTCCTGCAACATCGAATAACCTATGCTTCTTAAATTTTGTTTTAACAAGTAATATGAAAAAAAAAATTAATTAAAAATTAAAACATTTTTTATTATATGAAAAACTTGTATTAACATCAAGTGTCATCCACTACAAAAAATGTAAAATAATACAAAAAAAAATTTAATAAATATTAAAAAAAATGTATTTGAACTTGAATGGATGAATAAAAAGTATTTTATAAACAACTGAAAATTAATTAATTAAATAAATAAAAATACTTTTTAAAGACAATTCCTACTAAGGTCAATAAAGAAAAATTATAAGATAAAAAAAAAATTAAAGTACTAAAAAAACTTTTTTTAATTTTTAAAATTTTTTAATTAAAATGTTTTAATTATTTTTTTTAATTAAAAGAATTATTAATATGTGAAAAAACTGTATTAACATCAAGTGTCATCCACTACAAGTTTAAAAAAATGTATTTGAACTTGAATGGATGAATAGAAAGTATTTTATTAACGATTGAAAATTTGAAAGACATAGGAAGAGTATGAATAGTATGAGCTAATAGTATGAATTTAAAAAAAAGCTTTCCTTCAAAAGTTACATTCCTCCCCGTTGTCCAGTATAGCATTTGACGGGATTCCTCTCAAAACGATTTGAATATTCGGAAGTGAAAGGTTTTTAATTGGTACAGTTCGACCGTCTCAAGGGCAACCCTGGTTGGCATTCTGCCAAAACACATAGACTCGTTTTGCTGCGACGTGAAAGGTCTTCTCTTCTCAGGAAAGAGCTATGCTGGCGGGAAAGAAAGTCCCCATCCTTCCACCCTATTTTGAGAATAATCCTGTCCTATGTGTGTTTGCGCTCATGGTCGCGGATGAGGCGGTCGAACTATATTATATTTAATTGGATGTGAGAGGGGCTGACTGATTTCTCTGACCCAAAGCATCCCTATCAATTAAAGGTTTCTACTAATCATTCCCCTGTTTCGTTTATTGTGGTTTATCTTGGAGATCGCTATTAGCAGAGGAAATAATTTTCCTACCACCAAAATGTTTCCTGTCGTAAAATTTGCCCCTCCCCTTTTTGGCTAGACTTTCCAAAATGTTCGCTAACTCTTTGATCGTATTCCCACCTACGCATATTTAACGACACCTTGAAATATGAAATATGAAAAAACTTGAGCTTGAAATTTGAAAAACAGTTGACAGTTATTTCGAAAAGCTGATCTATCGTATCAGACTTTCCTAACTCTACAAAATCTTGGATATGCGGCAACAATTTGGGTAATAAAATTTCAGTTACTCTGAATCAAGTTTTTCTCCGTACAACAGTTTTCCCACCTGGACATTTTTTAGAATAAAATGAGTTGACTCATCCTTAGTTCGCCTGTTATATATCACAAAGTTCCGCTTCCAGTTTGGCTCTATCTTTAAACAAGTGGAATACTCCCATAAGTGTGCTTTTAAATGCATCATACTTATAATTCTCACTACGCCTAGCATATACAGCGTAGTCATAAAAAAAATTCCCCTATATATAGACCTTTAGCGGCCTATCGGCTCAACCAATCGAAACGAAATTTCAGGTATTGTTATTTGAAGGTATATGCTCAAGACTGTGATGATTAAATACGGTAAAGTTCTCACGGTAACAGCTGCAGTGAACAAATTTCGAAATTTCCTTATGGCAACACTCACATTTTTCCTGCGCAAATCGATCAGCGCACTAAAAACCCACAAACAGCATTGGAACAATACAAGTATGACGAAAAGTGTCGGCATAAATTATTTGCAAAGAAAAGCATTGTATAAGGCCCAATGATAACACAAGGGGAAAAAACGTTTCTTCGAGTGACAAGTTTCCAACGTGTACAGCCTTTCAAGATAAAGTCTTAACTTAGCAGTTTCGTAGCTATAGCGAACCCCTGACCTCACTCCGATGGATTCCTGGTTCTAGAGGGTCATCTGAAATCTAAGGTGTACACATCAAATCCGTAAGATTTGTCAGAACTGGAAGATACCATAAAACGTGAAGTAATGCAGATTTCTCCTGTGATGTTACGTTCCTCATTGTTGTTAGCAAACTCCCGCATGCAATACATTTTCGTCTTCAAAGGCAGACCCGTTGGAAACTTGTAATTCCAATAATCCCCCCTCCTCTACTCTTGTGTTGTCATCATGGAGGTATGGTTGTCATTCACTTTCTTTGCAAAAGCTTTACGCCGGCAATTTTCGTCATACGTATATCGTTCTAACGCCGTTTATGGTTTTTCAATGCGTTGACCAGTTTGCGCAGGGAAAAAAGTGGGTGTTATCAATTGAAAAAATTTCGGAATTTTTCGCTGTAAAACCGTGAAGGGTGGACCGGCTCCCGCCGTGCTGTCAGGACGTGTTTTTGTCGCTCCGCCGTTTTGCCTAATATCAGCGGAAGTTCTCAACGTACCGCTGTAAAAGTAGTTGCTACGTGTAACTAACATCATCAGGAGTACACATATATAAAAATTGTGTCATTACGACAATTAGTCGTTTTTTTATGGAACTTCAAAGTTTTTAACACTATCATTCACGACTTGGAGCCATTTTCGCCGTGTTCCTCAACTTCACAGCCCGTGGATGCACCGACGGACGTCGTAGCAGCCGGATTTTTACATAGCCGGATAGAGGATCATCTCAGCAGTATTTTGATATAAGTTTCATCAAGATTGGATAATTGGTTGAATAATTATGCAGAAATTACTCATTTAATTTAGCGCTTTTTTCGCTCACGCTGCATTTTCGACCGTTAGGTGCCACCGTCCCCCCCCCCTCGGGGTAGAGCGTTTTCGTCTAGGACATTCGCAACGGCTTTCCTTTTATGAAGTGGACACTTTATTAGCTGCCTGCTAATTAATTTCCTAATTGCTGTATCATGCTGGAATAAACGGCAATCTTCATCATCTATCTTCAGAAGCAGAAGTTTCAAATTTTGGTCGTGATCGGCCCACTGGTTTCAAAGATATAATTTTTTCGACATTTATTAACTTAGAATTTTCAAGCTGCAAAATTGCGTAGTTTGACTTCCTATTACAGTGCAGTGTTGTGTTTCAGTGTCTATGTGCCTTTGGATTACTATGGAATACCTTTATACAGATGAAGGACAGATGAAATATTGCTGCCAAGGTAAGAAAATTTGACTTTTTCCTGTATTCCAGATAGAAATATAAAAATTCAACACCAAACGCAGTACTGTACAGAGAAACTTAGATCCTTTCTCATACGATGAGTGACACAGATTCCTCCACTTACTCGAGAGAATTTGCTTTGCAAACATTCATTACCTCGGACATAAGCTATACTGAGAAGATTGATAAACTCACTGACGAAATTAAAAACATCGCAACTTCCTTTCGAGGTGGCAAAAATATTCTACCCCTAGGCTTGCGAAAGGAACTGATAGACACTGTTGACGCCTTCCGAATTCTGGCTTTGGAAGTATCTGAGTATATTCCACTTCCGGATACCGTCGATAAAGCAGTCAACACATCCAGTATTTTCGCGTGTGAACTAGCAAGTCAACAGCAACACATCACAGCTGCACCTAATCTAGCGCAAAAGGCAACAGACAATCGAAAGTCCTACGCAAGTGTAACGGCGCAAAAGCCTAAACACACCTTGCTGATCTACCCTAAAGACCCGTCCACAACATCCAGGAAAGTGTTAAAAGAAAAATTGATTGCTGAATTTCCGTTACCAACATTGGGAGTTCAAGTAGCAGCATTAAGATACATCCCGCAGGAAGGACTTGCAGTGGATTGCCATACAAAGGAGGACATTCACGCGCTCTCGGAAAAATTGCAGACTGAAAAGGCTAAAGAATTCTTGCAAACCAAGATCCCAAGCACAAGGCTTCCCAGGGTTGCTATACACAATATCCCATTAAGCGTTACACAGGAGTAACTTGGACGAGTCATTAGTTTAGAACTCCATATTAACAAGAATAATGCCAAAATCCTGTACAGGCTCAAAGAAAGGAGTAACACAGTCAAGTGGATTGTCGAATGTAATCCCGATGCCTTCCAACAACTCATGCGCTCCAGAAAACTACTCATCGGCTGGCGGGCACATCGAATCTCAGAGTACTTCAATACTAAGAGGTGCTACCGCTGTCAAGCATTTGGCCATACCCAGCAGGGATGCCAAAATAAAATCTATTGTGCATACTGCTCGGGGAATCATGCAATCAAAGACTGTCAAGCCAGACGAGCCACATGCATCAACTGTGCAGACAGTAACTACCGCAACCGAAACAAGAAAGCTTGCGACCATCCAGCATATGATGTTGCCTGTCCAACATACACGAGATACGTCGAACGGATCAAACGCAGCACTATCTATGAATAGTCCATCTGCTACTAATGCTAACAACAACACGCTTGTAATCCAATCTAATAATAATAATAATCATATGCAGATTCTCTCTCCACATACTATACCTCCATCAAGCAGGAACATGGGTACACTAAGCACAAATATCATCAAATGCCTGCAAATCAATCTTCAAAGGGATGAGGCAGCAACATCTCATGTCCTCACGCAAGTTATTTCCAACGACATAGACCTCGTAATGATGCAGGAACCATACTGTAGAGAAGGTCACGTCGCTAGCTTACCTATTGCATGTAAAATATACCAAAAGGAGTCCCCGACGGCAGATCTTGCTCCTAGAGTAGCAATTGCCTGCTGCAACCCCGCATGGACACCACAAGTCATCAAGCTGCATAGGGATTATGTCGCCCTTCTAATCATTTTTGAAAATATGCAATTTATCCTTACTTCGGTGTATTCACCACCAACAGATGCAATTGGCAGCACTGTTGCCCACATAAGCGAAACAAGTAGAAAATTTCCAAACACAGCTCAAGTCATAGGAGGCGACTTTAATGCCCATCATATTATATGGGGGTATAGTACCACAAATCCAAAAGGGCAGGAGCTTGAAGATTATATTGCGGCAAACAATTTACAATTGCACAATACAACGAATGCACCACCTACATTCGATAATTCGTACAATCAAGGATGGCCAGACTTAACGATCTCAACTTATGATATTGCTAACAACATACATTCATGGCATGTCTCAGACTATGAAAGTTGTTCAGATCATAAATACGTAGAATTTACTATACAAACAGATACCACCATTTCTATAATTAAACGCTATAGGCTGCCAGGTAACAAGGTTAGACAATTGACCCAGGCCTTTACTCGTCTCCTGCAAACAAAAGAATTGCAGCTAGAATCTTGCAACAACTCAGAACACCTTGATTCCTTTGCACAAGGACTTCTAGAGGAACTTAATGAAATATGTCAACAAATTTTACCCCTCCGTACAACCAAGAAATTACAAGGAATCTCTTGGTGGACCGGCGAACTAAGGCAACAAAGACAAAAATGCAGAGCTTTGCGCCGCAGACTAAGAGGCAACGTGGACGGAGAGACCAAAGCACAGATTCTGACTACATACCGGCAAGAGCGGGCTAAATATAAGAAGAATATTCTCGCTGCAAAAGTGACAAGCTGGCGTACCTTCTGTAACAACAATACGAATCCCTACGGGATCTTACATAAGATTGCAACACAGAAGGTATTCAAACCAGCACAAATTCATGCACAGGTTCCAACAGCTAGTCTTTCAACAAACCCAGCGGGGTTTACAGCTGCCACCCTTCTTGACGAAATTTTTGCAAAGGACGATCCGCATGAAGGTACACTGGAACAACGTGCAGTGCGAAACAATACAACTATCCCAGATACGCCAGATGATTATGCTTTCTCAGCAAAAGAAATCGCTCATGTATTTCGCTACCTACCCCTGAAAAAAGCCCCAGGACCAGATGGCCTGGACTATTCAATAATTAAAGTTGCATATAAAGCCAATCCAGATTTTTTCACTAAATTCTTCAATAAATTACTTCAGGCAAAGCTCTTCCCAACCGTATTTAAGAAGGGACAGGTAGTCTTGTTCTTGAAAAAATTCAAAAATCTAGCTGAACAGCGGTCTTACAGGCCAATCTGCTTGTTGTCAGCACTGGGCAAAGTGTATGAAAAGCTGATTGTCAATCGACTTCGTCATCATCTGCACAAGACCAAATATCTAAGTGTCAGACAATTCGGTTTCCGCATAGGGGGAGTTGGCCCGAGGAGTCGGGAGAAGTAGCAAGCGTTTTTTATCGCTCCGCCTTAAAGCCGTGTATATGCAGATATAGTGTGTGACAATAGTCAAAAATAGTATCATCGCAAAGAGCAAGCTCTATAGTACATGTATGATTAACGATTTTGACCGTGTGATGCTTATGAAAATTATTAAGGAATATTAAAGTATCTCCATTTACGTGCATTGTGTAAAGTAAGGAGCTACAACTTCCCTAGAAGCGGCACAGCCGTTCGATAGGTCCGAGCTACCACCCGTGAACTTTGACCTTCGCAGAGCAGCAGTGCAACCTTCCCCGCCTCCCCCCTGCAAAGGGAACTTATGGAGCTGCAATAAGGAGAGATAACAAATGGAAGTGAGTGTTTATTTTCAAAGTCATATCTCCGCTGCTAATTACTTTAGCGCCTCCAAGCTAATTTTCCCATAAACAGCATATCGAGTGGAACCAAAGTTTCTAAAATCGAAGAAATTCGGACTGTTAGTTCGAAAACTCCAAGTCTAGCTTTTTATACAGTTTCGTTCGAACTTTTTACACAGCGAAGGACACCACCAACTCAAAATTCAAATTTGACGAAATAGTAAGTTAATTGGTTTTAGTGATTTAAGCAAATTTTTCAATGACAAGCAATTATTTTTCAACGCTTCTAAATTTACGTTTACATCTGTGCGGGAAGAGTGTTCTAGTCTGAATTTTGCAAGCCGATCTATACATACAACTAATAAACTTCAGTTAAATTAGTGACTACATCTGTGTGTACAGCGTTATAGAGTGAATTTAGGCAAGGCCATCCCGTGTTCCGCTACTAGATAATACCCAGTCAATTCGGGTAATTACATTAGTGTCTGTGTTTTCAGTGTCAACATTTGTATCTGCGTGTTTTATGTGTGGATTCTTATGAAGAGAAGAATAGATGTATATTATCATAAGATAGGATTTTAAAATTGTTTATTGCATTGGAGCATTTTTGAGTTTTCATTTTGCATGCGACAGTTTACTATCTCTCTGCTAAAATCTACAGTGTCGCAAATTTTGCAATAACTCCGCAACGTACGTTCAGTGGTCTCGTCCGTCTTGTATTATTGTACCTTTATTATTCTACATTACATAGTCATTTTAATTCTCAAACATTGTGCTTATCGAATATTATAATTTTAATTATTGTATTCTTTGAATATTCCTAGTATATGTTGCACTTATCATAATTTAAACATATTAATTCTCAAATATTGTGCTTATCGGTCATCGTAATTTTAATTTCAGTGTTATTTGAATATGCCTAGTATACGCTGAAACCATCATAATTTAAACATTTCAATTCTCAAACATTGTGCCTATCGGATATTATAATTTTAATTTCTGTATTATTTGAATATTCCTAGCATATGTTGCCCATCATAACTCGTGTTAATACTCGTGTAAACATACTCGTGTAAATAATACGAGTTGAGTACGTGTTGGGTGTAAATTGTGTATCTCAGTTCTCCGTAGTTTTCTCTCATTTCATTGTACTTTGTATAATTGAAATAATTCTTTGTTTTGATATTTTTTTGGTATTGGGTTATCTTATATGTAGCTGTTTAATAATTTATTAACGCTGTGCATTTCCCCTATGTTTTGTTCTGAGCTATTAGCTCATACTTATTATGCAATTTTTTCTAATAGTATTTAGTGTGTTCAGTTAAGTTAAGTTACTTAAAACTGTTTAATTCTTAGATTACCTGTATATGCTTATTTAAAGGGGCTGGCGGTCGAGGCTCTGTACCCTACTGAGAGGATCTCTCAGTGCGACGGTGCATATAATTCTACGCAATTACCATCCTAGTGCTGAGTTATACCTACTTGTATTATATTACTTGATGAGTTAAACCTACTTGTATTGTTTATGCAAGATAATTTCTAGTCACTAGAATGAGCTCGCAAACTCCAAAATCCCAAGCAAACTCAGAGGGTGCTATGATTAATGTGAACGCTTCCCCTCCAGCTGAGACGATGTCGCTTCACGTATGTCGCTTCACGTATGAGACGCGTACCACTACTATCAATTCACCAGCTTCCAGAATCGAGACCATCAATCATCTTAGCGACCAGCTACATTCATTTTTAATGCAAACAAGAGACAGCCGCAAATTCAGCGTGAGCGAGAAAAAACTGCTTGGTTCATTAATTACCTCTATCCGCAATACTTTTGCAGAACAAGAAGTGTACTGTGCAAGTCTGCATGGAAAAATTCAGCTGCTGCAACAGCAACTCAGCGTGAATGATAATCGTTCTTTAACAGTTCCGGCCACACCAGAAGACCTTCCAGAACAGACGGAAACAGAAGAAACCCCATTTACCGAAGTCAAAAAGAGAAAAAGAAAAGCACGAACTGCGCAACTTAACAAACAGTTATCAGACCACGTCCTCCTATTAAAAGCAAAAGAAACAGATAGTACTCCAGAACAAGTCAGAACACAACTGACTACTGAACTTAGTGCCAGGGAACTGGGCATTACTGTTGAAGAAGTGCGGCCCACACGCTCTAACGAACTTTTAATTAGGTGCAGCCACAGACAAAATATAGAAACACTCAGGAAAGCGATTGAGGAAAAGCCCTCACTCTCAGCAGCAGTCACGCTCAGAGAGCCCTCTTTCAGAAAGTCCACAATAATCGTCTTTGGTACCCCCACATCCGCAACAGCAGACGACATACGTGAAGCTTTTGCGAGCCTGGTGCCCTCAGCAAGTGAAGAACAAATACATCCAAGAAATCCTATTCGCACAACTATCGGCCAAACCTGGATCGTCCACCTACAGCAGAATCTGTACGAGGATATTAAGGACCTTAGAAGAATTCTTATAGGATTCAGCTCTTGTGCTTTCAGAAAATACTTTCAAGTTGCAAGGTGTTTTAATTGTCAGCGGCTAGGACACTTGAGTCATTCTTGTAAAGCAGCATTGGCCTGTGTAAACTGTGGACAAGCTCATAGCCAGGATAACTGCAAAGCAAAGACTCCACACTGCGTCAATTGCGCAACTCACAATAAATCCAAAGGCACTAGCTTCGACACCACACACCCGTCTAGTGCAAGACAATGTCAAGCCTACAAGGCAGAACTGTTCAGAATGAAATCAACGGCGCAGTGGTAGATGAACAGCAGGCTATTGCATATCCAAGTACAGTACATGGTTTTGCAATTCTTCAAAGCAACTTGCAACGCAGCCAAGCCGCAATTGTCCATGCAGCCCAGGTTATTCTAGAAAACAATGTAGATCTAGCCGCACTACAAGAGTTTCATTCCATTAACAACAGGATCACAGGATTCAGCAACTTCAAAACTTACCATTCAGTAGGCAATCAAGCAGCCATCGCCTACAATGGTCCACTCACGCCCCTGCTAATGCATAAAGGAGATTACACAGTTACTGTACAACTGGAAGGGCCTTATGGTCAAATTGCCATCACCAGCGTGTATTTTCCTCCTTCGCACGACATTGTCACTGCACTCCAGGAGCTGGAACAAGTCATGATGATTCCGACTAGGAATAAGATAATCGCTGGGGACTTTAACGCTGCTAGCCCTCTATGGGGTGCGCCAGAGGAAAACAGGCGTGCTTGCCCTGTCCTTGACTTCATCACTTCTCATAACCTTGCAGTCGTCAACCCCACCGACAGCCCTCCGACATACTGGACTACCAGGGCTCAGGGGTGGCCTGATATCACTTTAGCCACCACTGGTATTCTTAATAATATTCACAATTGGAAGGTTAGCGAAACTCCCTCGTTCAGTGACCATCGCTACATTGAGTTCAGAATAGATTCGGAGCACCAATTTATAACAAAGAACAGATGGAAAACGAAGTATATAAAGAGAGATGCACTTTCAACCCATATTGAAAGTCTCGTGGCACAATGTGTAGCAATTGCAACAGTAGTAAAGACATCGACGCCATGCATGAAGATCTTATGCAAACACTGCTCTCAGTGTGCGAAAAAGTCTTGAAAAGGAAACATTACGCAGCCTCGAAATGCACTCCTTGGTGGAGCACCACGCTGACTGCTGAACGCAGCAAAGTCCGTGCCCTAAGGCGCAAAATGCAAGCATGCAAGGATCCCTTAGAAAGAGAGACACACTCGCTCATTTTTCGAAAGCACAGAGCTGCTTACAAAAGACAGATTGCAAAAGCGAAGTTTTCATCCTGGAAAGAGTACTGTACCAACACTGCGAATAAGTTCGGAACTGTCTTCCGTATTGCACATGACAAGATGTTTACACCTACTAATCTTACTGCCACAATAAGCCACGGAGCAGCAACTAGCACAGAAGTAGTTGCGCACATTCTGGACAATATCTTTAGACCTGATAACGCAGACACAGATAATCCCGCACAAAGAAATATCAGAGCCAGCGTTGAGCAATATTACAATACCAAGAAAACAGATTTTGAACCACTGCCTAACGCCAAAGAAATATGCGACATTGTTAAAGCGTTAAACACCAATAAAGCACCAGGTCCTGATGGGATAGATAATGGCATTCTGCAAGCCATTAACAGTATGCATCCGGAGTTACTGCATGCCTACATGACTGCATGTTGGCGCAACAGATATTTCCCAGCCGGCACGAAACTTGGTGAGGTGGTGCTCTTCCTCAAAGCGAAAAAAGACCCTAATGTACCAACGTCTTACCGGCCTATTTGCCTTCTTCCTGCCTTGGGTAAAGTACTAGAAAGAGTCGTCCTTCACAGACTTGAACACTATATCCTGTCTGGACAAAGCATAAATGACAAACAATACGGCTTCATTCCTGGCAGATCGGTGGATCACGCGCTGCAGCACCTACGAAAATTAATAGCAAATAACAGAATAAATAACCAACATAGTCTCATTATCTCTGTGGATATACAGGGCGCTTTCGACTCGTTGTGGTGGCCCGATGTACTGAAGAGATTACAGGACAGGGGTAGCCCTAAGATTCTCTTTGACCTTATTTACAGCTACCTAAGTGATCGCCGCTTACAAGCCACTACGGACGCAGGAGTACACTCACGTTCCATCAATAGAGGCTGTCCTCAAGGATCCTGTCTGGGTCCACTGCTCTGGAATCTTGTAGCGGACACAGCGCTGACCCTCTTTAACACAGATCCTCACACGGAAATACTGGCTTATGCCGATGACTTTTTGCTGGTAACCAAATGGCACAGCCGCAACGCATATGAGACTAGGGCACAACAAGCAATGGACAAGATGGCCAAATGGGCCAATGACCATAAGTTAACTATTGCCAACTCAAAAACCCAAGGTATGCTTATCTGTCCAGGTAAGCGCCATCGAAGAACCCCGTGCATCAACCTTCATGGGAAAAATATTAAAATAGTCAGAAACTTGAGGTACCTTGGAGTTATAATTGACGACACATTGACTTGGATGCCACATTTAAAGGAGGTCAAGGCACGACTTCACAGGATATTTCATTCCATGCTTAGAACAGCAGCACCAACATGGGGAATTTCTTCGAGGATGCTTAAGACGTGGTACTCTGTAGTTGCTGAACGTATTGCACTACATGGAGCCTCCATGTGGGGCATAACGATCACTACTAAAATGGAGAATCTGCTACGCTCAGCACAAAGACCATTCTTCCTGAGCATTACCCGAGGATATAAAACCTCGCCCACTAATGCTCTAAACGTGATTTCAGGACTACCGCCTCTGCATCTCTTAGCTCAGCGCGAGAGTGCAATAGTGCGAGTGCTCCGACTCAAAGAGACAATAAGTTTATGGGATAGGACTTATGTTGATACTGATTATGAGCAAAGCATTCCCGAGCCACCTTGCCACCCAGCCGAATTCAATATCTCGATTAACTGCAGGTCACCAACGTGGTTCAACGCCACTGCAATCTACACCGATGGTTCCAAAGGAGAATGTGGCACCGGTAGCGGATACTGTGTTCTACTTGGGAACCAGATCTTAAAGACCTGGGAAAGAAAGCTTAAGCACCACAACTCAGTTTTTCAGGCTGAACTGATTGCATTAAAAGCTGCACTTGTCTACGCACTGGAAAATAACTATTCCAGTATATATTCAGACTCAGCCTCTAGCCTCCAGGCAATCCAAGGCAAATGTAGTAAAAATCCACTCGTCAGGGCCATACAAAAACTCTTACTAAGAACACCTAAATACTATAGGCCTGAACTCCAGTGGGTACCTGCCCACACTGGAATACTGGGTAATGAAATTGCAGATGCAATAGCCAAAAGAGCAGCAACTGACCCCCACGTTCGCACACTTGACGTGCCTCTCCCGGGTTCGTTCTTAAAAGCTGAGCTCGAGAGAGAATTACTCAAACGTTGGCAACATCTGTGGGAGACAGAAACCACCGGCAGAAGAGTTTACAGATTTTTTCCAAAAGTCTGCCGGCTTCTAAAATCTGGCTCGTCTCACTTCACTCAGTATCTAACAGGACATGGTCCCTTCATGACTTACCTGCATCGCTTCAGACGACGCGAAAACGAGCATTGCTCATGCGGGACGGTAGGAGATCCGGACCACTATATGTTCGCTTGCAGAGAGACCGCTAAATATCATCTTAGGCAACCAGTAGCAAACCACATCCATGCATGGGCCGAAGCTACTTCAAAAAATCGCAATGCATTGAAACGCATATGCGATTGCATAAACATTGCACGCATAATCTCAGACAGGCTGGAGTAATTCTCAGCCACCATCCTCGTCACCAGCACAGCCCCTGTATGCTCTGTACCTGCAGCGAACTAATTTTATCTTAAGTTAGCTTATTCGGCTTTTCTTATTCCCTGTATATATTTATCTTCTTGAACTGTAAACCTTGAATTATGAACCTTGAACTATGTATTTTGCCTTATTTTATGTATTGTTTCCACTGTTTTGCCTTTTTTTTATTTTATGCATTGTTTTACTTTCTAGTATTTTACTTCTTATTACTTTTAGTATTTGTAACCACCTATCCATTACTCTGTAAATATGTAACTGGAATTGTTCTTCACGCCCGCAATGCACCCTTCTTCCATCATGCGCTATCGTCTTCGTCCAGCATTTGTTTGCACTGCCTCCAGCAGTCGTCTTGAGCACAATATGTATTTATAAGTGTGTCTTTTGTTCAAGTTATTTCCGTCAGCGGGGCTACCTGGCCGATATGCTAACTACCCAGTGGACCGGCTGCCTCGCTGTCGGTGGAAAGAAAAGAAAGAAAGGTTTCCGCATAGGATCTTCCACCGTTCAAGCCCTTTCAACAATCAAGGATTGCATCCAGAAGAATAGAAATGATAATATGCATACGGCTTTCATTTCGATTGACCTGGCCAGCGCATTTGCTACTCTGTGGTGGCCAGCAATCAAACAAGTTTTACGCAATGCAAAATGCCCGACCAACCTTTATCTAACAATCACAAGAATCACCTTTATCTAACATACAAGATCGTATGTTAATAATGTCCCACGATGCAGGTGTTTCATCCAAAGCCCAAGTGAGAGGTTGCCCGCAAGGCTCTTGCGCGGGGCCCCTCCTATGGAACATCACATTTAACGAAATGCTCGCTGCAGACTGGCCCGCACACACACGAGTTGTCGCCTACGCAGATGATGCTGCACTCCTGGTGCGAGGACGCACACGCAACGAACTGGAGAAAAACGGCACAGAAGTCTGCACACTTTTTGCTGACTGCTGCACTCGACTTAAGCTTCAAATATCAACAGAAAAGTCAACAGCGTTAATCATTCCAAGGCAAGGAACAAATCCAACACGACGGCCCTGTATTAAATCAAACGGTAGAAATATTAAGTTCGTTAAAAATCTTAAATATCTAAGAGTAACATGGGACTCCGGTCTAACCTTTATTCCTCATATACAAGACCTTCGTGTTAATAGCGAGAACAGCGCGCCAATTTCAGGGCAAGAATTGGGGTCAGAGCCCCATTTTCAGAAACTGTTATATCTCACAGTTGCAGAGAAAATCGCATTATATGCAGCCCCAATCTGGGCAAACCCAATGGGAGCCAGGAAAATCCGTCAACTATCAGCCTTGCAAAGACCTTTTGCGATAAACCTATGCAAAGCATATCGAACTACAGCCACAAATGCAGCACAGGTACTAGCTGGTATCATACCACTGCATATCAAAGCCTTAATGGAATCTGCATATGCCCAACTGATCCACTTGCGCCGAGATGCGACATTTGGAAACACTACCTATAGCCCAGTCCAACATGAGTATCGGGGCGACGTATTGCGTACACATCCCTCAATAAAAGGGACAGGCATATGCACAGTTAAATCCAACTGCCTTCATCGAGACACCCTCACGAAGATATACACGGATGGCTCGAAGCATGAACTTGGAGTAGGTAGTGCCTTTATACACTATGACGGTTCCAACACCGAATACACATGGAAAGGACATCTGAAACCGGAAAACAGCGTCTTTTAGGCGGAAGTTACTGCTCTCACAGCAGCGGTACAGCATATACTCAACAACAATATACAGGCAGTTACCATATACACGGACAGCCTTTCAGCAATAAATGCAATAGAGAATCAACACCATGTATCGCCGAGCATCATGAACTTGCAAGACATCCTGCAGCATAATCGTCACACTAAAATTACCATGGTCTGGATTAAAGCCCACGATGGCAACCAGGGAAATGAAGCAGCTGACCGTTTGGCTAAGGATGCTGCAAGCAATCTCGAAGCACAAGAAATAAATATTCCTGCCTCACCATCCTATCTAAAGCGTAATTTGCAGGGACAAGCAATACGACAATGGCAAGAAGAATGGACTAATGCGGAAACAGGGAGGCGCACCTATGAGCGTATTTCAAAGGTATCAACTGACCGCCTTATCGCCATTGCTCCTTTGGTAAACTACATAACAGGTCACGGGTCGTTCCCGTCTTATTTTCATCGACATGGGATATCAAATACAGACATCTATGTCTGTGGAGAAGACCGAACGCCAGACCACTACCTATTCAAGTGCCCTCTGACAGATACCATGCATCTTTTCATGCCCACGAGCAACATAACTGCCTACCACCGACTGATAATTAAGCACAAGGGAAGCATTAATGCAATATGTAAAATTATAAAATTTATCGCGGCACTAGGTCAGGATATCTGCCAGCCCATTTAATCAACATAAGGTTTTCCACTGCATTTATCCAGGAAACTACAATTTACACACGCATACCTTATATCTTATACCTAAACAGAACTTAAACTGGTTTGAGAACTCTTGCACAATAGCAAATATTTAATGAACTTTAACGCTGTCATGTGTCCTTATTAGTTCTATACAAGCACAGTATTATGTGCTTTTGTCAGTATTATAACTACTCTGCAGTACTACTATCATATGTATCTTTGTCTACCTTAATATTTATTTGCACAATGTGTTTTATTCGTATTATATCTGCTTTGCTATTAGTATCATATCAGCTCTGCACCATGTGTATTTATTGGCATCATATTTACTTTGTACCAAGTGTTTTTACTCGTTCTTCACCTGTACTGTATCTACTCAGCACCATGTCATTTAATTAGCTCTATATTTGTTCTGCATCATGTATACATATTAATATCATATTTGCACTGCATTATGTGTTTCATTATGTTGCATTATGTATTTTATTATGTTTAGGCAATCGTATGACAGCCTAAGTTCGTGCACTATAAGTTGTCTAATCCTAAGTTTTTTTTTTTTACTATGTGAAACACCAACTGTTTACCCCAAATATTTATCTGCATTAAATATTTTCATTTGTATTACATCTACTTTACATCATGCGTTCCTATTAGTACAACATATGCTGTGTACCATATGAGCCTATAAGCTATTTATCTGTTCTGCATCATGTATATTCATTAGTATCATATCTGTCCTGCATCAAATGATTTTAATCGTACTATACCTGCTCAGCGGCATGTGGCCTTTTTTTTTTCTCTCATATCTGATCTGCATCATACGTGTTCATTAGAACTTAAACTGCACTGCATAATGTATTTTCATGTATCTCTATTAGTATTATATCTGCCCTATGTCACGTTTTTTAATTAGCTCTATATTTGCTCTGCATCATGTGTATATACCAGCATCATACCTGCTCTGCATAAAGTGTTTCTATCATGTGTTCGCCTAGGCTCCTGCACGAGTTGTCTCATTAAAATATTACTACACACATACTATCATATGTTCTAACACCAACTGTTTACCCTAATATTTATTTGTATCATATGCTCCTATTTGTATTATATCTGCTTTGCATCATGAGTTTCTATTAGTATAACATATGCCCTGTACCATGTGTATCATATTCATGCTTGCTTCATGTGTTTTTCATTAGTATTATCTCTGTCCTGCATCATGTGCTTTTAAATAGCATCATCTCTGCCCAAAGTCATGTGTTTTTTATCAGTATTATAGTTGCCCTAAATCATGTCTTTTATTTAGCTCTATATTTGCTCTGTATAATGTGTATATACTATTAACATATTTGCTCTGCATCATGTACTCCTATCATGTGTTACCCTAGGTTCATGCACTATGAATTGTCTCCCCATAAGTATTGTTACGAATTTGGTATTTAAAAAGCTAATGTTACTTCAATTATAAATTAAATGGTTTTATTTCTCGCGCAGTGCAGCGCGTGACGAATATTAAAAGAAAGCTAAGCCGGAAAATTGAGAATATAAGAGCGCATGCATTAAATAAATAAATATCTCTTTTTGATTTCGAGAAAGTACTAGAAAATTCTAGCGCGATTTTTAAAATCTTATAAAAGGAGGAAAACATCTCAGTTCGTAGTAGTTGCTTAGTTTGTTGTTGTTTAGAAAACTGCTCTTGTTGATTGTAGCGAATTCGCGGATTAGCGTTCTTTAGCTGTTTTGAATTACGTTCTATTGGACATTTGAGTAGTTAAAAGATAACTACTGTGAGATATTGTAATACTACATGATAATTTGAGAAAATTTAAGCATTTTTGTTGTGATAATAATAAATTTTTGTTCATTTTTCATTGGACTTGTGCATTCATTTCATAACGAACCCGTACGAACGCAACAATTTTTGGTGTCAGGAGTGGGGTTTGAATGCCAATCACAAGAGCGATGGAAGAGCAGTTAAGACAGTTGATATCAGCCTTTGCTGCATTTAAAGAGGAAAGGAAAACGGACCAGGAAGAAATGAAAGCGGGACAGGAAGAAATAAAAGCGGGACAAGAATCCGTTAAGGAAGAGATGAAGGCCATTCAAGCTGGTCAATTAACTTTTGAAGACGAAATAAAAGCCGTACAAGTAAAGATTGAAGAAAGTCAATACGAAATGAAAAGAGAAATTGCCTGCATAATAGAAACCAAATTCGATGCTATGGAAGGCAGAATAGATGTGGTTGAAAATAAAGTTGGGCAAATTGAAGAAAAAGCTTCTTCCGTAAAAGAAGAAATAGAAGAAAGAGTTTCTTCTGTAAAAGAGCATATAGAAGAGCGAGTTTCTGCCGTCGAGCAACTAATTGAGGAAAGGGTTTCTGCTGCTGTTGCCAAAGAAGTTGACACTTTAAAGAAGAGCATAGCGACAGAAGGAAGCAATTCCGAGGGTTTTAAATTCTTAATGATGCCTGCTCGTCCATCTCTGAAGCTATCCACATATGATGGGAAGTTATCCTGGCAAGTGTATAAAACACAATTTTCTATCGTTTAGGATGCGAATGGATGGGATTCCCAAACTAAGGCCTGTCATCTCGCCGCTTCTCTGAGAGCAGACGCAGCGGATATCCTGCAGACGCTTCCAGAAAACCAAAGACTTGACTTCGAAGCTTTATCCGGCGCATTGGAGCTGCGCTTTGGCGAGAAATGTTTAAAAGACTACAGCAGGCTTCAATTAAAATCCCGTCAACAGAACCCCACCGAATCACTCCAGGAACTCGCCACAGATGTTGAAAGGCTGTCCCACCTCGCCTTTACAATTCTGTCGCTGCAATATTTCATCGATGGCATCCGGGACCCTGAAATACAAAAAGCACTGCGAATGGCGGATGTTAAAGATTTGAAAAGCGCTTTATTGTACGCCGTGAAATTGGAGGCAGCCCAGCAAGCAACTCGTAGAGATCGCTACCCAGTCAGAGCTGTGCGAGTCCACGAGCCAGGGGACCAATTGATGGCTCATTTAGATGATTTATCCAGACAAGTCAATGCTTTGATACGGAGTAGCAGTGAGAACAAAGTGGCTGTAAGGTGTTGGAAATGTAGTTTTGAAGGTCACCTACGACGGCAATGCAGAACACTCCAGGGCACGGATAATAAAACGGATGAGTTGACAAGACCAGTGAATGCTTTAAGACGGAATAGTGGTGAAAAGAAACCGACCCTGAAGTGCTGGAATTGCGGTGTTGAAGGTCACCTACTAAGGAACTGCAGAACACCCCAGAACACGGAAAATAAGGCATACGGTTTAAACAGACAATTAAATGCCACGGGAAGGAAAAGGACTGACAAGAAACCAAAGTGCTGGAACTGTGGAACTGGAGGCCACGTACGAAAGAATTACAGAACACCCCAGGGTACGAAAATTGAGACCATTTCTCAGCAACGACGCAAGAAACAAATGAATGACCATATCGAGGAATAGATGGTGCCAGAGAATGAGAAACCTTGTTTTAAAGCGCTCAAGATTTCTATAGTGAGTGGCAACAGTGACGGACTGTCCATCAATGGGCACATCGATGGAGTTCCTTGCAATATGATCATTGACACAGGAGCTAATGTTACCATCATTCGGAGAGATTTAACTCAATAGTTAAAGATAAACTTATTTGGACGCCATCCTGTGTTACCCTTCAGACTGCATCTGGTGATAAGATCGACATATCTGGAAAGTTAAACGTGAACATCATGTTTGGAAGTGTCGCCTACCATCACACGGCTTATGTGGCGGATATTACAGATCCATGCATACTCGGATTGGACTTTTTAAGGAAATACAATTTTTCCTTAGACTTCAAAAACAACAAACTGCTTTCAGCAACTGATGACATGACTATCCATCCTCAACAGGGATCCTCGCCTGGAAAGGTCGACGCCTTGTCCGAAAGACCCAGTTCGGGAAGCTGCCAAAATCATACTAGGGTCGAAAAGAAACGCAAGAGTACCAGCTATTCCCCATCACAGATGCTCTTCGGTCGTGACCTTCGTCTGCCTTGTGATCTATTATTTGGTCGCCCTCCGGATGCTCCTTCATCGTCTGAGGAATATATTCAAGATCTGCAGGCCCGTTTTGAAGTGATGCACAATTTTGCTCGAGAGCGAGTCAACTTGGCGACGGAGAAGATGAAGATCCGATACGACACAAGAGCTACTGAACATCAATTCCACGAAGGAGACAAGGTGTGGTTGTGGAATCCGACTCGACGGAAAGGACTTTGTCCGAAATTACAGTCACCTTGGGATGGTCCGTACACGGTCCTAAACAGACTGAATGACGTCGTGGTTCGGATTCGTAAGTCTTCGAACTCTAAGCCTAAAGTCGTTCATTACGATAGGTTAGCTCATTACTATGGCCATAGTACGTAATGTAAATAATTGTAAATAGTATAAGACCATGGTCCTTTTTGTTTTTAAATGTGTCTTTTATTTGATTTGTATTTAGTATTTGATTTGCATTTAGTATTTGATTTGTATTTGATTTGTTTTATTTATTGCATTTATTGTTCATGTTGTTTATTATTGTAATGTAATTATGCAACTTATTAATGCATTTATGCCACAGTTGTAAGTTTAGCTTCCTGTCCAGGGATTGTACTGCCCGGGACGTGCAGTCCTTGGGAAGGGGGCAGTGTTACGAATTTGGTATTTAAAAAGCTAATGTTACTTCAATTATAAATTAAATGGTTTTATTTCTCGCGCAGTGCAGCGCGTGACGAATATTAAAAGAAAGCTAAGCCGGAAAATTGAAAATATAAGAGCGCATGCATTAAATAAATAAATATCTCTTTTTGATTTCGAGAAAGTACTAGAAAATTCTAGCGCGATTTTTAAAATCTTATAAAAGGAGGAAAACATCTCAGTTCGTAGTAGTACTAGAAAATTCTAGCGCGATTTTTAAAATCTTATAAAAGGAGGAAAACATCTCAGTTCGTAGTAGTTGCTTAGTTTGTTGTTGTTTAGAAAACTGCTCTTGTTGATTGTAGCGAATTCGCGGATTAGCGTTCTTTAGCTGTTTTGAATTACGTTCTATTGGACATTTGAGTAGTTAAAAGATAACTACTGTGAGATATTGTAATACTACATGATAATTTGAGAAAATTTAAGCATTTTTGTTGTGATAATAATAAATTTTTGTTCATTTTTCATTGGACTTGTGCATTCATTTCATAACGAACCCGTACGAACGCAACAGTATTATTACTCATATACTACCATCTGTTTCATATGTAAACCAAAAGTTCATCGCTAATAATTATTTGCAACTTATGTTATTATCTGTCTTAAAACTGCCCTGCATCATGTGCTTTAATTAGTATACACGCGTGCTTTATATCTGGCAATGTTACACGCGTGCTTTATATCTGGCAATGTTACACGCGTGCTTTATATCTGGCATGCACCATGTGTTTTCACTAGTATCACAGTTTTATCTCTGCTCTGCATCCTGTGATCTTACCAGTTTTATTACACGTTTTTATATGTCACATAGTATTACATCTGCCCAGCATTATATGTTCTAACAGCATCACATGAATGCATTATTAGTACTCTACTTAGTAGTCTGTGAGTATGTTCTGTGTATTTTAAGTGTTTTTATGTGTACTGTATGGTCTAAATGTTATTCAATGTCGTTATGTGTATTATGTCTTACATTATTATGCCACCGCCCCCCTTTTTTTTTAGATTTCCTGTAACCACTGTAATCCTAAAACTTTCAAATGTCATACACATCACTCGTAATGTAGACTATGTCAACCGCCCTTGTATGGCCATGTAACTTTCTCATTAAGATTCAAATATACTCCCGAGGCAGCCTGATGAGGCTCCAGGGAGTTGTTGCCACTAGATAGTGGAGGACGCGGGGCATATGCCTGTTTACCTATGTTAAACATCAGGCGCCCTCGTCCTCCGTCACCTGTCACCTGTAAAACCGTGAGAGCTCTATAGTTTTTAAATCAACACAATCTCGAGTGCATACGTTCAAATAACAATATCTGAAATAATTTGGCTCTCAAAGTTCTTCAGACCATACTAGACTGAGTTCACCTACAAATTATGCTAGAGGTGGTAAAGAGTGTTAAATTTTCAAACACAAATTCCTAAGACATGTTTTAAAAACGTCCGAAGAATTTGAAATTTTGCAGTCACCAAAATTTAGATTTTATATGATGCCTAAAATTATTTTTTTAATTTTTCTTTTCATCTAGCGAAAATAATTTGAATCGATTTCGTTTAAATACTGTTCATTTGGACCCGCAGATTCTTCTTAAAGTTTCACAAGTCAGCTTTAAAATTCGTGCAATATGAATGGATTGAACGCAATGTGGGTGAAAATCTAAGCATCTAAAATAAATAATTAATAAATATGTTTTTATTTTTATTTATTTCACATTACATAAAACATTAAAATAAAGTATATCTGTTTTTATAAATACGATATTTTGTGTAAAACAAAAAATCAAACCCTTTTCAGCCATTCAGTTTGCGTATTATAGCTAGGATGAATAAAAATATCTAATGTGAACGCCACGTGACTTCCTTATACGGCCTATTAAATTATACACATTTTTGTTGCTCTTGATTAAACTTATTTCTTTAATTATTCTAATTTTATTAATCAATCCCGCATTAAGGTCGGGTAAGAACTCTCAATCCAGTTAAAGGGGTATGTATATATATATATATATATATATATATATATATAGTAACAGAAATTTGTATTTAGAAATAAAGTTATCCCAAGTATTTCCGCTCAATATGCTGATGAAAATGAATCAGTAAAGACAATAAATTAGAAATTTAGAACCAATCAAAAGTAAGATGAATTAAAAAAATGTGAAATAAAAAAGCCTCTAAAAATTTTTAAAAATACACACACACACCAATATATATATATATATATATATATATATATATAGGAAGAGGAATGCAAGCAAATCTAATATAACGTGATCAAGAGGTGGTACACGGCGGAAAAAAAAAAAGGGGGTACAGTTCCTATATCTCTCGTTTCACTGGGCCGATTGACAAAATTCAAATTACGTTTACGAAAGCGCAACATAGGATATATATATTCGATTTATATATAGCATTGTTCTACCATAGGTATTTTGACGCAAAATCGGACTTTTTCTGAAATAACATACCAATATTTTTTTCATATTTCGATTCTACCTCAAATTATGCCTAGATATTAAAATTTGTGAAATTTGCTGCGAAATTTACGGAGAAATTCAAAAATTTATCTTGGTGAATTTTTTTTTCAGTTTGCTCCAAAAATAATTCACTAGGCGAACTTCATAACATGTGGCAACCAATTTTCATTTTCCTTCCATTATGCAGGAGCAGACAAAAAGGTACCTCGGTCCTACCTTTTTACATTGTGCATAAGCGGGAAAAAGTCACTGCGTTTCTGCTTCCAAATAATTTTAGCAAAGTGTCTAAACCACTTTTGATGTTTTATCGCTTTCAACAAATATGCCAAATTTCCAAATGGGCAAATATATAAATTCACATATGTCTTCGGAAATTTTGAATAAAAAAACATAATTTTTTGTAGGTATGCTTATGCTTAGAAATACGTCTATCTTAAGATGATGGTAAAATTTTTATATGTTATAATGCAACTTTTTTTAATTTATAAAAATTATTTTAAAATACAAATTTAAAAAATAAATCACAAAAAATGGATGAATTTTATTTGGAATGAACCTGAATTTTGAAATGTGAAAGGAAGAATCAAATAAGTTTAATAAAAAAAGAGATGATTAAATATATACCAAACCTCAATTCACATTGAGGAGTTAAAATTTTGAGCTAATTTTTTGAAAACCACTCCTGCGATTTTTACAAAACTTGGTAGGTAGTTTTGCGTAATTTGAGTTGTAGAAACAAAATATGAAAAAAAAAAAAAAAAAAAAAAAAAAAAAAAAAAAGTATGTTATTCCAAAAAAAAAGTCCGATTTTGTGTCAAGATACCTATATTAGAACTATATATGAATCTAATATATATCCTAAGTCGCGCTTTCGAGAGATGAAAAACGCAAGTTGAATTTCGTCAATCGGCCAGTAAAACGGGAGATATAGAACTGCCCCCCCTCTTTTTTTTTTTTTTTCTTTTCCGCAGTGTATATCATTTGGTGTACCTCTTTTGGTATACATTCTTCAAATGAACACCCATCCTCTGAAAACCACTGCGTTTCTATTATCCAAAATTAGCTGATAAACTATAATTACACAATGTTACAATCTTATAATTATAATATAGGATATCTAGGAATGAGTGGTAAGATTTCATGAGTCTGTGGTATAAAGTATGCATTACGTGAAATGGAATGAGAGTACGTTTGCTTAGTTCAATCATTAGGAAAGAGTTTGAATATGAGCACTGTAGCCACAAAACACACCAGAGGCGATATTTAGTGTCGGCAAAAACGTCTGATGCAACGTTTACAGTTGGCTGGCCGATTCTCTTTTTAAAATGGTCAAAGTTATAAATTAAGGGTAGATCTAATTTTTGACAAAGATTCAGAGAAAGAAATCTAGCAGAATGAGAGCAGGACTTCTTGCAAATCACGAGATGAATCCATTTCTACCAGTCCACCATCCTGGAGACCAACTCATCTCCTATATATATCTCATATAAAATTATTGGAGATTCAACTCATCTTATATAAAAGCAATTTCCATTCATTTCACATAAAACATACGTGACAGATAACTTCATAAAATTCTACTCTTGATTCTTAGAAGCATTATATTGATTAAAATTACACACACGACGGCTACCTGACTAAGAGGAAAAAATGTCTTCGTGGAGGTCTTTCTAAACAAAACTGGCTCGAATTTACTCTACGTACGAGGAAAACTAGGAAGAAAACTCATACAGCAAGTCCTTTGAATCCCTAGACGAACACCCAGCATTCAGTAGTTTCAACTACTGAACCACTGATAGGGTTCTGAGTTCAATTTATTCTGCCCCTTTTCCGTCTTAAACGAGCCACTTATTCCAGAGAATGAAACTATGTAAATTAAGTAGGAGACAGAAGTGATTCTGGAAAAGTCGTTAGCAGGGCGATATTAAAGCAAGTAATTAAGCAAAGTTCGCTGACCGCAACTAAATACCTTCAGATAGCGGAAGATTGCTGGAAATTAATTTGATAGCTGCTGTGTTTAGATTAGCGCTGTTGGAGAAAAGGATTTCGTCCCGGAGAAACTTCTGTTTGTGTTAATTAAGATTAGCTTGAATGAAGAGTTTCATTTAAGGTAACGGCAGAAATTTGATTAACCGTCATCGAAGATTAGGTTTCTGTGCTGTTGTATAAATGCAATAATTTTGACTCTAAGCCGAAACTATTTAGACTAGTATTTGACTATAAGCCGAAATTGCTTTGCAAATTTTTTTACGACTGTGGTTCATGAAAAGGCTTGTATGCAAATTTAAAGTCATTTACAAGTAATTCGACCAAGAAAATGAAGATACAATTTAAATATCTGAAAAAAAGTATTATTTATATTTTATTTCTTATATATATTAACCAAATTTTTTAAAAGCAGTATCCGAATACTCGAAGCATGTATTTGAATGGATCCCTACATCTAACACGCATTAGGGCTTCCACATGCCTATGGTCTATGGAAGATTACGTTATTTAAATTCTGATGGCTCTAGGTACCGTTGTTTTGTCACAGTGCGAGAAACATACATGCATTTATGCAGATTCTTCATAATTTAATTTCTTTAAATGATATTTGGTGGCAGGGCGATAATATTTGGTGGAAACAATTTGAAAAGTGAAACAACACTTAACGTTATCGTAAATTAATTAACGAAATTAATAATCCTTTTGGGAAAATTGCCCATTTGGACTAAAAATTAAATAAATAATTAAATTTAAATTAATGAAAATGTAAAGATATTATTTAGAAATTTAATAAATTATTAAATTAATTGTAAATATTCTTCATTATTTAATTTAATAATCATCCCTCAGGGCAAATTGTCCCCTTTGGACTAAAAATAAGTTCAAACAGTTACAAAAATATGTAACGACGTGTAATTTTTTTAAAGAATAAAACGAGGAAAATAATAATATAATATAATATTTAATAATAATAATAATAATAATAATAATAATAATAATATATAATGATAATAATATAATATTTCAAAAAATTCTGACTTTTATGTTTACGTTTTTAAATACCCTTTTTCTCCTTAGTTTCTGTTAAGCTGATTTTTTTTTTTTTTTTTTTTTTTAACAGAAATTTTGTACAATATATTTCCGAATATAAGCGTATTATAAATCTAAAAATTAAGCCGAAACTTAAAAACCGGTTTGTAATCCGAATTTTAAATCGCCTTATACACGTTTGTGTACACATATGTCATTACTGGCCTTTCTTTTCGCAGAACTAGGTACTTAGTTGGAGTGACTACTCTCAAATTATCACAGGGTCTTTTACTTCCTTATGAAGTAAAAAGGAAGTATTGCAATCAGAAGAAAAATTCGGGTATCATATTTCAACGAAAATGTACATTTTGTCCGTTCTCGAAACCATTTGAATGATGTTTTTACGTGACATCTGTACGTACAAACAGAATAAAGGACTCATTTTTTCTTAAAAGGATGCTAAAATGGGTTTAAAATAGATTCAGAAAAAGAGAGATTTTTCGTGACGCCTGTACGTACGTACGTATGTATGTATCTCCCATAATTCGAAAGTAGCCTCAGAGCATTAAAATTTTGTTATGTGAAACTGCTATAACACGTAGCTGTGCACCTCCCTTTTTTATTGCATTCGGTCGCACCAAACATATATATATATGCATATATACCCACTCTGTTACTCGGGTCGGTGAGCTCATTTTTTTTTATTCTTATATGTTGATAAATTATTGTGCATTTTTTGCTTTAAAAGTGCTTAAATTATGTTGTTCTTATATTCCAGTTAAGGCTTTTATGCTTTTTGATAATCTTCATGCAACAGTTGCAGAATTATAAACGATTTAAAAGCTGCTTAAGTGGTATTAAACCTAACGAGGCCAACATTTGTTTAAATTGAAACTGTTAGTAGATCAGTGAATTAAGTCAGTTTGTGCACCAACTTCAGCGTCTTTTTTCCGAGTGGGACCAAAGGTAAATGTTCAATTTTGTGCACCAAAAAATCTGTCTTCTTGCCCTTGGCCGAATTGCTTGTTTTTGTGTAGGTGCTCTAATTTTAATTGTAAAGACCTTTTTTAACTGTTTTTAACTGAATTTGATGTTTTATGTTTTTCTGCATTTGATAATTTTTAATGAAAGTGTTTTGAGTTTTTATGTGTTTTTGCCTTGCCGCAAAATGAGAATTGATTTGAATGATGTCAATAATGTCAATGGTGAAATGTAAAACGGTGATATTCACTGAACTCGCCTCTAGCAGAAAATAACTTTCAAGTATTGCTGAAAACTCGAGACGTACAGACTTTATGGAAAAAAAAAAAAAAAAAAAAAATTCTGAATCCATTTTAAATCAGTTTTATAATTCGTTTCGGGAAAAAGAGTCCTTTATTCTGTCCTTATGTACAGATGTCACGCAAAAATATCGTTAAATGCATTCGATAGCGGTCATTTCATTGAAATGTGGTCCCCAGAATTTTTCGTGATTGCAATACTTCTTTTACTTCGTACAAGAAAGCAATTAGTTACATTTGCAGAAACTAGGAAATAAAAAAATAAAAAATAAAAATAAATAAATAAAACTCGAAATTTAAAATTTGGGCTTCGAGGTGATTCGGATGGAAGAAATTATTAAAAATTATTGTTAAATTAACTATTAAAAATATTACAAATTATTTTATTAAGAAAATTATTAAAAATTTAGTATTAAAAATTTGAAGGCTGTAAGGGGGCCGTCGTTTTCCCACAATGCGAGGAACATACAGATTTCTCTTTATTCAATTTTTATTTAAATAATACATTGCGGTAACATTTGGTGGCAACAATTTGGAAAGTGATTCGGAGACAAAAGTGAAATATTCAAAAAGTGAGTTTCGAGACTTTTGATGTTAGAAATGTTCAAATATCTTTTCACTTCTGAACGAAAATTAATTCAGAAAGCAATCTATGTTTTGAGAACAACTGTTCTATATTATTCAGTGACTGATATCTGCGCTTCCAGAAAACAAGACCAGTTATTTCTATAAAGAAAAGCAGTTGTGTATTTTCAGTAAAATGTCGCACTGGCATAAGAGGCCCGACGCTCAGTTTCGAGCAAGACAATTATCTTCATTTTGCACGCGCTTCCTTTATACCGTAACACCGTTATGAAGACGATCTTTTCGAACATGGCCAACATGCAAAAAGACGCGGCACCGTTGTGAAGCAGCCCCGAGTATTTTAAAAATTTTTACCGACTCTAATTTCTACCGCCAGGTGCAACAATACCGAGTTGCATCATGTTTGATACCAACCTTGTTTTTTTTCATAATTTTTATTTTTGTAAAAGAGCGTTTAGGTTTATGCAGCTTTTAATAGTATTAGTATAACCTCCAGATAGTGCATTTTGACATTACAACAACACAAATAAAGAAATAAAATTATGCTTCGGAAAAACATATATGTCTTAATGTGTTTCGTTATTTTTATCCCAAAGGGCGTTAGCACAGAAGGGCTATTAATTTCATTTTGGTATTTTTCGTTAATTCATTATAAACGGCGAATCACTTTTTAAATTGTTGCCACCAAATATTAGAGCCCTATATAATATTTAAAGAAATTATGTAATGAAGAATCTTCATAAATTACGTAGTCCACCACTCGAACATTGGCATCTGGAAGACCAAATTTGGAATTTGTTTTATTATTGATTTCATATTTTGTAATATTTCAACGAATTTTTGATTAAAAAACTAAACTATTTCAAAGCGAAAAATGGCACACTGTACGAAAAAAAAAAAAACCCCACTATCTCCAGCGCGCGAGACTGTGTATCCGAAATTCTAAAGATATGTTCTTTTACATATTTTGTGATATTGCTGTTGAATTTAATTTTATGGTTTAAGTGCTACGAACATGATATTTAATAAATAAAGGTAACATACAAAAAGTTAAAAAAAAAAAAAAAAAAAAAAAAAAAAAAAAAAAAAAAAAACGCCCCTTTGCGCGTAGTATAAAATTTGAAAGCTTTCAGATTTTTTTAATTTTTCACTTTTTTTTTCTAAAAACAACATACGACTGTCAATTATTACCTATTAACGGTGGCCAGAGGGATTAACATTGAAACGAAATTTCAGATCAAATTCGAGACATTCATAATAAAAAACGAAATGCATGGTGTGGAGGATTTTACATAATTTTAATTAAACTTACCGTATATACCCGCGTATAAGTCGACCCCCCCCCCAATTCGACATAAAAAATTCGTAGAAAATAAGAAACCCGCGTATAAGTCGACCCCCCACTTCCGAAATCGATCGAGAAACTTCGAAAAAAATTTTTTTTAAGTACTGCATTTATTCAAAATCATCTGAGAAAAAAACTAAATATACGATAAAAAATACCTTGGTAAATAAACAAAATCAAAATCCTTCAACGTCCGATTCATGGTCAGATTCGCCAAACATTTCACAGAACTCTTCTGTCGTCAATGGCTCGTCATCACACATATTTTTCAGTCTCGAACTCTGTATTGTTATAATCACTACTAGAGCCTTCGTCTTCATTTTCACTTTCAAAAACAGCATCATCTTCCGTTCCGTCTAGTTCGTTGCTAATACAACATTTTTTTAAATGATTTTATAATCATTTCAGAGGGTATTTCATTCCAAGCATCTTTAACCCACTGAGCAATTAATGTAATATCGGGCTTTTTAATGTTGCCTCCCTTTGTAAATGTTGTAAATTTTGACGTGTACGCCTGTTAACAAAAGTATTTCATGAGTGAACAATAACTATTATAAAGACTTATACGTACGTAAAAACTATCTGCATTTCTCTTTTCTTGCCGTGTTGGCGAAACTTTTTTATTGCTCGATATTGATCGGTTGTTCGTGGGCCGAAAATTCTTTGGTTTAATCGAAACTTACTCTAGTTAAAGTATGAAACTCTGTGATTAGTTCGTCACATAATTTAAGTCATAAAATTACTTCAAGTAAGTGACTTATTTGATAAGTCGTCCAATTCGAGTGCGGGAAGAAAACAACTGCATTATATAAAGAGATTTTTGAACTTCCGATTCTTTTAATTTTTTATGGCCCCGCGTATAAGTCGACCCCCCACTTTAAAGTCTCTTTTTTGTCTAAAATATCTCGACTTATACGCGGGTATATACGGTAATATTTACATATGTACAATGCAGGTAAACTACCTGAATGAAATATTAAGGTTCGAAAAGCAAGAACTGAATAGTTCCATCAAAGAATCTAAATCGAATTATATTCCGTAGTGCATCGAATTCTACCTTCAAGAAGAATAAAATTTCAAGTCACCGTATTCATAAGGGGGAGTGTTAAGTAAGCCAAGAGATGGTCTTCTAACTCCATCTCTTAGCGATATCAAAGAATATTCCTTAACAACATGGTTGGGAAAGAATATTAAGTTTCTTTATTGCGAAAAGCTGGGGAAATTTACTTTATCTCAAACAATCAAGGTGAAACATGGAAAGTACAAACACGAAAATAAGGGGGTGGGGAATTGAGAAAGAAAAAGTGGAAAAAAGTCTGAAAGGTTTCAAATTTTAACGATCACCCAAAAGGACCTTTTTAATATGTTTTACGCTCAGTCTACCAGTCTCTTATTGCACTTACTTTTGCTAATCCATTCCTTTTTAACTTTCAGCTTTACAATTAAGCGTCCTTTTCTTCGTACTTACACCACATACAAGTTCAGCAAAATTACAAAAAGACATCATAGCAATATATGATTTAAATCCCCGATGCAGCTTTAAATATTTTCATACATTTTTTCTATTTTCTTAAAGTCTTTTCTCAGTTCATTATATCAATGTTCAGTTTTTCTTACTAAGATGGTTTGCAAAATATTTTTATTTTTAACGTTTTGTGTGCTAACTTTACTTATTAAATATCGTGTTTCTCGCATTTACGCCACATAAAATTCAATTCAACAACAAAGTCACAAAAGATTTAAAAACAGTATATCTTTAGAATTTCGGATATTTAGTCTCGCGCGATGGAAATAAAATTATTTTATTCTCTACAGCGTTGCCACTGCTCGCTTTCTAATCGTTAAGTTTGTTAATCAAGAATTCATTAAAGTTTTTCAATGTATGAAAAATGAAATTAGAAATTGAAAATTCGAGCTTCCAGTAGCATATGTTTAAGCACAAGACTAAACTATTCAAATTTTGACGGTATCGTTGATTTTCAGAATGTGAGAAGCATACATAATACATACATGCAAGATTCTTCATTATTTGATTTCTTTAAATATAACCCAGGGCGATATTACTTACGAAGTTTGATATACGATTTATACTGGACGAAAAAGTCGTTACATACAGACAGACAGACATAATGGTAAAAATAATAAAAGCGTGTTAAGGGGACTTTAATTTGTACTTGTTCATTGGAAACTCACTGTCGAATTTTTTGGACTAAAAACATTACCTCACTTACCTATATATATAGAAGTTGGCGAGAGCTAATAAAAAGCAAACACTAGGCTACATATTTTTCTAATGCCAAAGCTACAAAGAAAAATATAGAGAAAATATTTTCACAGTCTCTAACCATCTCAAATATTCGACGAGAAAATAATTCCCACAAGAAAATGATTAATTCATTCTGAATGTCATGCGAGCAGACGATTCTTTTCATTTGCTTGCATTTGTTGTTACATAGCTTCGATTACTGTTGTGGCGCAAATATAATGTTTCGAAGGTGATTAATCCAACTTCTCGAGAAAAGATACTATTCTAGAGTTACGCTCGAACAAAATATTTACTGCAGGAATGATATTTTTCTCATTTTCGTTTTCTTTGCTGTGTAAAATTAGATTTCCATACTTTTCTAAAATTATTATTATTTTTTTTTATAAATTTCAAATTGCTAAAACCTCCATTTATTTCCGCTATTTAAAACACTTCTGTTATTGGAAGTACACGACTACGACAACGATTGCGAAAATAAAGGTCAGATAAAGATCTTTAAGCCAGGTAAGATGAGTGCGTGTGCATATATATATATATGTATATATAATATATACTTTTGGTTCTGCCGATTGCAATAAAAAAGGGAGGTGAGCAGCTGAATGTTACAGCAATTCCATACACGAAATTTCAAAGCTCTACGGATAAACGTTTTTGAGTTACATTTGATACATGCATACATACGTACATACAGATATCACAAAAAAATCTGGTTCGAACAACACATGACTTCCTTGTACGGCCTATAAAATTATGCATATTTTTTGCTGCATTTCATTTAAATCTACTTCCTCGAATTCCACTAGATACGTATTTCTCATTCAATTAATTCAGTTCTCACTTCGCGACAGGGCAGAAATATATAAAAACTTTAAATAGCTTCATTAAGAAATGAAAAAAATATAAAACATCAAATACAGTTAAAAAAAGAAAACAATTTTTACAATTAAACTTAGAGTTTCTATGCAAAAATAAGTAATTCGGCCAGCGGCCAAGGTGATAGATTTTTCGGTGCACACAAAACTGACTTTTGGTTTAGTTGGTTTGACTTTTAGTTTGGGCGAGTGGAACCAAACGTTTTCTGTTGGCCCCACTCGGCAAAAAAAAAAAAAAAAAAAAAAAAAAAAAAAAACACTGAAGGTTCCGAAATGACTTAAGTCACTTTCGTTTGAGTTTCAAATGTAAACAATAATGGCTCCGCCGTTAGGCTTATTCGCACTTAAACAACTTTTAAAGTGGTGATAATTCTACAACTATTGCATGCAGATTAACTGAAGGCACGAAAACCTTACCCGGCGCATAAGAGCAACATAATTCAATAACGTTTAAAGCAAGAAATAGACAATTTACCAACACATAACAATAAAAAAAAACTGAGCTCACCGAGCCGTGTAACGGAGTATATATATACGAGTATATATACTTGCTACTATATCGGTGCGGCCGATTGCAACCAAAAAGAGAGTTGCACAGCTACATGTTATAGCAGTCCCATATACAAAATTTTAACGTTCTGAAGCTACTCGTTTTTGAGTTATGCGAGATACATCCGTACGCCCTTGTCACGATAAATATCTCTTTTGAATCCATTTGAAAACCATTTTTAATTTTTTTTTTTTTTTTGTGTGAAAAAGATTTTTATTCTGTCCGTACATACAGATATCACGCCACCGCAAGTCCTAAAGCGGTGAAAATGGATATTTTCTTTCAAATATGATAGCCGAAATTTTTCGCGATTACAGTACTTTCTTTACTTCGTACAAGGAATTAAAAGCATTTTGAATTCATTTACAATCCGTTTTCGAATAAAGAATCCTTTATTCTGTCCGTACGTACAGATGTCGTGCAAAGAAATAGTCAAAATGTGTTTGGGAGCGGTCAAAATGGATATTTCCGTTGAAATCTGATACCCGAAATGTTTTGAAATTCCAGTATTTCTTTTCGTTACTGTTATTTAAAAGCTGAAAATGCAGGTAAAATGAAACATCCAATAAGAGGAATTTTTTGGATATGCAAGTTTTGTAAAAAAAAACCGGAATTTCCTTGTTTTCTAATGTGAGAATCCGAACTCTTTTGACAGTATTTGGAGAGATGTTCCTAAAGATTCACTGAGACATTTCGATATATAATATTGGTGTGGTGAGAGCGGCTAATGAAAATCTTGCAGATGGAAGAGACCTAAACAAATTCTATGTCGCATAAAAGTATTTCGCAAGATAATTTTTTAAGTTATTAATTTTCTTTAAAAGTTATAAGTTTTGTTACAAGCTTTCAATTTATGATGTATTGCATAAAATGTAAAATTATATATTAAATCAGGACATTTTATTCTTAAATAAACTGAAATGAAATGAATAGAATAAAAAATTCTTATTCAAACAGACAGAGAAACTTAAAATTTGCAGTCTAAAACTTCACTGTATTGGCTAATTATAAGAATTGTTATTGTTTTTACTGCAAACCTTATAAATCGACAGCTATAGAACAAAGTTGATGCATCTAAATTTTTTATCACTGCAGTAATCAAACGCATAACTAAAACATGGAATTAGAAAAGTTAGTTTTTTTTTAAACGTGAAAGAAATCATTTCTTGTGATAGATTCTGCTTCTATTCTGTATTCTTAAAAACTAGATTTGAAATAAATGAAAAGATTCTGAAAGCTTTCAGATATTTTACATTATACCCAAAGGGGCGTTTTCTCAATGTTTTGTCTGTTACCTTTATTTATTAAATATCATATTCTTCGCATATTCCATAAAATTCAATTCAACAGCAAAATCGCAAAATAATTTTAAAATGAACATATCTTAAGCATTTTCTATGCACATTCTCGCGCATTTATGCAAATTTTTTATTACTTAATTTCTTTAAATATAACACAGGGCTCGTGGCAACAATTTGAAAAGTGAAACGGACATTTAAAGTTTTTAACGCAAAATGGCAAAACGAAATTAATAGTCCATCTGAGCTAACGCCGTTTTGAGCTGGTAATAATAAACACAGGAAAATTTTACACATTTTAAAGCCTATTGAGCATCTGGAGGCCCGATGCTAGTATCCCTTTTGCCCCTACAATCAGGCCCTGATTGTAACCGTAAATGTACTCCTTGTGACAGAACCTTGGCGATTTTTGGCGGTGTTTCGCTGCTGTGAAGAAAACTCGAAGAGAGTGGTAACCCTAGCTCGTGGGATCAAACGAGCTCCAGCGGCAAAGAATAAGCTTCGTAAGAATGAGTATCGTCATCGTCGCTGTCAGACAAGCGTTTTGAGTGCTCTAAATGTTGTGACTCATCTCTCTTTTTATTTATTTATTTTTTTTTTAAGGATTGATCTGCATTTAAAAAAAGATTTTTGAAAATTTTATTTTTTGTGCTTCGGGATTACCATCGCGCGCTTATTTGTTTTCTAATTCTTTGACTAAACAACGGATATACTGTTTTTAAGAAGATTCGTTTTTTTTTGTGATATGGTCACTCATGCCGTTGGAACTGTAAAAAAGGTGGAACTGGAGAATTTGAAAAAGCAAACAAACAGGTAAATGTCTTTGTTTTATAATGTAGTGTTTCAAAGGTGGTGAATTGTTACTATGTTTGAAATCTTATTACATTTTCTAAATTGTGCAAGGAACTGTGGTTAATAGCTTCTTAAAATTTTAATTAGAGTGGTTACTTAAATATTTTGTGTTTTGAACCAACTGCACCTTTTTATTTACCTATTTAAAAACAAAAATGAAGCAGAAAGGGATAAATTGCAAGACAGATATTGTGCAAGCTACATCGATGAAAAGATAGATATTGTGCAAGCAAAGTCTTTCTTATAAAGATAATAAAAAATACATTAAAATATTTTTAAAAAGGGTAAGCTAATAAAAAATAAAAACATTCCATCTGAAATACGTGCTAAAATATTCTAGTAATACTGAGATATTTTTGTGATAATATTCTAATAATAAGGTACTAAAATATTGTAATAAAATAATTATTGTTATATGGTATACAACTACAGTTCGTGTTATCGTAATTGCAGCTTAACTGCTGGAAAGCAATTTCTTTATAACTATTAATTACAATGCAATTCTTTGAAGCTATTATAAAACTAATAAAAGTTGATAGAAGATTTCGAATTATAAAAACAAAGTATTCTGTTATAAAAATATTCTGTTAAAAATTTATTAAAGTATTTGTTTTTATCAGAATACTTTGCACTTTTTGTTAGCTTTTTTTAAATAAAATTGTTTACTTATAAAAAAATAGGAAAAATTTTAAAATTTGTAACAAGTAAAAAATTTTATCGATCAACTGCAGTCCAATTAGTACGGCCTCAATTCATTGGGAGTTAGCTGTATCATGGTCGTCGAAATAAAAATGCCTTAAATTAGTCTACTATAAATCTTGATAATTGATATATACGGAATCTGAAATTAAAGTAGTTAAGTATCATTTAGTTATCTGTTTTACAAGACACCATCAGTTCATCAAGCTCATCTGTGTCTGTATGTAAGGCTTGTATATAATGCCTTTCTATTGCCTGTTATACACAGCATAAAAAAATTATTAATTTTTAAATTTTAAATTACTATATAACATTTCAAAAATGAGTTTATCATAATTTTTTTAATTAAAAAATCCGGATGTGTACACCTTATGACTTCCTTGTACGGAATATTAAATTATACTCATTTTTTCTTGCATTTCATTTAAACTTATTGGATTGAATTAAATCTACTTCGCCGACACCGCATAAACCCCAATAGAATAAATGCATTCTTTAAAATTCACTCTAGTATTTGTTTACCATAGCGACACTCTGGCGCTAGATTCACTTAACAGTATTAATAATTATATAATAGTTAACTTATATAATAATTATATAGCGGAAACTAAGTTAACTGTTATAAAATCCAATAATTATATAACAGTTAAGTTATATATTTCGTTCATGATATAACTCATAATGCAAAAAAATTATATCATTTAAAGAATAGAATTATCTACTCGTTGCCACATGTTCTAGTCAAATATTATAATAAAGCTAGAATGATGTATAAAAGAAATTAAGCAAACAAAACAAAAAAGAAACTGTTTTTCACAGACGATTGAGTATTTCTCATTCAATTAATTCAGTTCTCACTTCGCGACAAGGCAAAAATACATAAAAACTCAAAATATCTGTATTAAAAATTACGAAGTAAATCTTAAACAATTATTTCTTCGAAAAAATTCTAGAAAGGATTAAGCATGATTTAATTGGCAATAATAAATGAAGGCGTTATCTTTGTTGTTGCGAAGCTAAGTTTCTCTAGATTGGCAACAAATTCACTAGTTTGCTGTTTCAAATGTAAACAATCGAAGGCCGCCATAAAAAAAAGGCTTAGCGGCACTTAAACAACTTTAAAATTGTTGACAATTCTAAAAATATTGCAGACAGATTTACTAAAACCATAAAACCCTTAACCGGATGATGAAAACAACATAATTTAATCATTTTTAAAGCAAAAAATGTACAATTTACAAACATATAAGAGTAAAAAAACTGAGATTACTGAGCCGGGTAAGGTAACAGAGTGGATATATTTATAAATATATTTATATACGTTTGGCGCGGCCGATTGAAACCAAAATACGAGGTGCACATCTACATATTATAGTAGTCTTATATACAAAATTTCAACGTTCTGAGGCTACTCGTTTTTGAGTTATGCAAGATACGTACATACGTTCGTACAGACGCCACGAAAAATTCTCTTCAGAATTCATTTTAAAGCAGTTTTTTAGTTTTTTTTTTTTGGGGGGGGGAAAGAGTCTTTTATTCTGTTCTTACGTACAGATATCACGCAAAAACATCGTTAAATTGCATTCGATAGCGGTCAAAATAGATATTTTTGTTGAAATATGCTGCCTGAAACTTTTCGCCATTACAATACTTCCTTTTCACTTCGTACAAGGAAGTAAAAAGGTAGAAATCGCTCAAAGATCGTTCCTTTTCTGAAGTAAAAGAGTGTGATGTCTTTTTACAGGTCTTCACGTTAATTGTCGGATAATATAAATATATACTAGTAAAGGCCAATATTATGATATTTAAGAAGATTGGATCTCCGACTCAAAAGCATTTTTGCATCAATTTACAATAAATTAAATATCTTCATGCTATATTGAATACATTACTATATTTGAACACCAGGAAATTTCCCACTATTCAGTAGTGGAAGGCGTACACTTTTAGTAGACGTTTTGTACTGAAACATTTAACGCAATGCTTAAACCTACGTATTAAAAAAATTATTACGCATCGTATCTACAGTTATCTGCCCTTAATGCCCGAGTGCAATACGCATTGCTTGTGATTGCCACCCAAGGCCAAGCTTCTAGATACAATCTCAGAATTTATTTTATGAAATCGGATTATAAGACATAAAAACTCAGGTGGAAGCGAATTAAAGTGTAAACGATGTTAAAACACGTAGTTGCATATAAAGTATTAAACTTGTAATGAAGGTTAAAAATTAATCTTTCATTTTCACTTCGGAGAGTTTATTTATTTGTTTCTTTTAACAGGAAAACTAGCCCCTTTTTACATTTTTTGTTCGATCTGATGGTTTATGTTAACAAAGTGACATGTCGAAACGTTAAGAAATACTTTTCAATTTTCCTAGAAGAAAAACTATTTCTAGAAGGAAAGCTAACTGCTATTTATGATTTTAATTCATTTTGGTTCACAATAATTTGAACACGTCGGAACATCCAAAATTACATATTTTTTGGAGAAACTTTCGACAGAAAAAATCTCCAATTTACGTTTTGAGTTCATTTTGATTGATAATGTTTTATGTTAATAACTAAATTTGTCGATAAGAACTATCTCCTCTTTGACAGATCTCTTTTAATAATATTCTTTTTTTTCCGCCGTCGACAGAACAGCTGGATCACTGGGTTAGGTGCATTTCAGCTTGTTCGATACCGTCGATGAAATAATTTTTTTTTTTAAATCTGAAAGCTTTTAGATCATATTACGCCCAAAGGGGCATATTTTTAACGTTTTGTGTGTTATCTTCATTTATTAAATCTCACGTTCTTCGCACTTAAACCATAAAATTCAATTCAAAAAGCAATATTCAAAATATTCAAAAAGAGCATATCTTTAGAATTCCCGATAGACAGTCTCGGGAGCTAGAGATATTTTTTTTTCGACCCAAAGGAGCAATTTGCTCAGAAGGGCTATTAATTTCATTTTGGCATTTTGCGTTGATTCACAATAAACAGCGAATCACTTTTTAAATTGTTGCCGTCAAATATTAGAGCCCTGTATTATTTTTAAAGAAATCAAAAAATGAAAAATCTGCATTTGATGCATGTATGTTTCTCGCATTCTGACTATACCTAGAGCCATTTAATTTCAAATAACGTACCAGAGGCCAATATTCGGGTATGTCTCCACCCGAATATTGGCATCTGGAAGCCCTAATTCGGAATTTTTTTTTATCTATTTAATATTTTGTAAAGCATTTATGGGTTTTTGATTAAGAAAATGAACGATTTCAAAGCGAGCTGGCAGCCCTAATTTGGAATTTTTTTTTACCTATTTCATATTTTGTAAAGCATTTATGGGTTTTTGATTAATAAAATGAACGATTTCAAAGCGAGCAATGGCATCGCTATACAAAAAAAAAAAAAAAAAAAAAAAAAAAAAAAAAAATTTATCTCTAGGGCGCGAGACTGTGTATCGGAAATTCTAAATATATACTCTTTTAAATATGTTGTAACATTGCCCTTGAATTGAGTTTTATGGTTTAAGTGCGAAGACCATGACATTTAATAAATAACGATAACACACAAAAGGTTAAAAAAACGTTCCTTCGGGCGTAATATAAAATCTGAAAGCTTTGAAATTTTTTTTCCTTCCTCCCCCCCCCCGCACAGTGTTGCAATTGCTCGCTTTGAAATCGCTGAGTTTGTTAATCAAAAAATTCGTTAAAGTTTATACAAAATATGAAATAGATTATAAAATTAATTCCAGATTCCAAATTTGGGCTTCCAGATGCCCCTATTAGAGTGGTGGACTATGATGTCTGTAGGGACAGTTACTTTTCACAGTGCGAGTGAAATAATACAGGGCTCTAACATACATTCATGCAGATTCTTCGTTATTTAATTTCTTTAAATATAATCAGAGCTCTAATATTTGGTGGCAACAATCTGAAAAGTTAGACGCCTTTTATAGTGGATGACGCAAAATGTCAAAACGAAATTAATAGCCATTTCTGGGCAAATTGACCCTTTGGGCTCAAGAAACTAAATCTTGTCGTCTAGGAAATGACTACGTAACCTGAGGAGCATTGAAAGACGGACCAGAAGAGTTTGGAAAGGAAGTTCACGGTGGGGACTAAGGGAAAGTGCATTGAGACTAAGGGAAAAATGTTGATGACCGCTTATCTTGAGCACTGCAAAGTTGGTGTTGCTGATTCCTTTTAAATGAAATATCTGGCATAAACAGAAGTTTATGTTTTTAATTCGTTTTGGTTGATAATGTTTTAATATTAATAATTGACTATATCAGAAGGCCAAACAATTTTGGCGAGATATTTTTTACGGGAAAACTAGCTTCTGTTTACGTGTTTAATTAGTTAATAATGGTCTCTGTTTATAATTTAACATGCCCAAAGCCCAAGAGCTATTTACTTTCGGAGAGATTTTCTCTTAACTGGAAATCTAACTTCTGTTTAAGTTTTAAATTGGTTTTGGTTGATAGTGACGTATATTAATAGCTGAAAATATCAAAACACCAAAAGATTTCTGAGAGAGATTTAAAGGAAAACTAGCTCCTTTTTATGTTATTAACATTTATTGCTTAATAACGTCTTACGGAATTTATGCATGTGGAATCAGTTCGGTTAGTTAAAAATCATTATTCTATAAATCATGTAAAGTTTGATTGTGAACATAAAATATAAGAAACCTAAGTGTCTTTTGGGGCTAAAATTGTAATCTTTCTCTAAAAAACACAAAGTTTGTTTGCGGTTAAAACTCTATATTTTATTTGTACAGACTATTCGCATGGTTTGTAAATCCTGTATATTTCTGGAATATTTGGGTAATTAGTGCAGAGGTAAACGAAAAATGCATTAAAATTGTAATTACTGCACAGTTTTCATGAAGGAGAGAGAACGAAGTGTTTCAACATTTTAGAGCAACGTTCATTGCACGGTTTAAAGCAAGATTTAGTTAAAAGTTACTGGTGTAGTAAAATTTACATAATTTTTAAATTTTTCTCCTGTGTCTGTTATGTCCTGCGTCTGTATCATGTTGACATTCCTGCACCAAACTATGATGTCATGCTCTTCCAGTCGGGTGTATTCATCTATGTTTTCACGGCGCTTCTCCACAAACTCCCCATCGTGGTCATGTTTGGTGTGCTGTTTTTCTCTTTTCTGTTATCTATTAATTCTTTCGCTTTGCACAGAGAACATCTAGCGAAGAATGTCATCCTATTGCCTTCTCTGCTGATTGCCTTTCTCGATCTATATTACCTTTCTATGTTTGCTTCACACATATTTTCAAATCCTTCAATTTCTGAAATCTGTAAAATCTGTGCGCGTCTGTCTATTTGTTTGTGGCATATCCTCCGGATCGGCGAGGAGTTGAATTTCGAGAGAGGTACCTCCCGGATTCCAAAAATTCGTGGGAAGCCATTTGGATCATTCTCATCTTCGTACGACTTTAATTAGAGGAGATATTAATTAAAAACGTTGAAAACGCTAATTTTCGCCATTATTGTTCCGAGTGGCAACAGTCTTGCACGCTGGAGATAAAAATCTGCTTCATTTCGAAAAGTATTGCCACTGCTCGCTTTCAAATCGTAGAGTTTCTTAATAAACATTTTTTAAGTTTTGGAAAATATGAAATAAAAAACATTAAATATTCTATTCTCGATTCCGAAATCTTGTTTAACTTGAGAGTTTGTTAATAAAAAATTTCGCAGTTTTACAAAATATGAAATAAAAATAGCACTGCCAAACATTAAATATCTTATACCCGATTCCAAAAATTCCTGGGAAGCCATTACGACTGCTCTTTCAGCAGCATAGCAATATTCCGGAACAAATTTCTCTGGGCACCCGGTTAAGGTTACATCCTACTTTTCAACTGGACCGCTTTCATAAAATTTGCATGTAGGAAAGAACTTAACATAAAGCTAACTGTTAGTGAAATTTGAATCATAAATTTCACAAACCAAGAAATGTTAAATGTGAAAAAATGGATGGTTTATATGATATTTCTATTGACGTAGTATGTTTGTTTCTTTCATTGCTTCTTGAGATAAATGACAATAAATTATAGATAAGATTACAAGAATCATCATCAAGTATACTAAAAGTGCCTGCATGGAATAAAAATGCTTTCAGTGTCACATAAGTGAAGGAAAACCGTGAACAGCTTTCTGATTCACACATATTTGTTACCAGAATAGGGATTGAGATGAAAATACTTCGAATATTCCATTGTAGATAGATCTTTTTCAGGCTCTCTAGTCACTTGAAAAATAAGAACTTGTTTTCAAAAAGTATAAAAAAAAATGTACCAATAAATTCTGTCAAAAATTAAAAAGCTCTATTAAATAGTATATAATAAATTAAGCTTACTTTCTCTTAAAAGGAAAGTTAGAGACGAATTACTGTAATCTTTGTTTTCCTTGCGCAAAGTATTTTAACTACCTCATATATGATACAGACACCACCAGTAGTCGAGTGTTTAAGACAGTTAATTACTGGTAATGTGGCCTGCCTTCGAACCAGGCCGAGCAGTCTGGCTTCGTGGTTGGTTTTCTCTATGTGTAACGTGAATGCAAACCCGTTTTTTCGTAGAAAGCTTTCCGCGAAGGCATTTCTTAGGCAAATAGCCTGTTTGGGCTTTTTATATTCAAATAACTTACTTTAAACCAACTATATCTTATACAGTTTTATAAAGCCCCAGCTCTGTTTTCAACGTGGGCTCGCCAGCGGCAGAGCGGTTAAATCCCTGAACACTGGTAGTTCCGACCTGGGTTCGATTCCAAGCGAACAGGCTAGCAGCATGGGTATTTTCGTGGTTTTTCCCATGTGTAACGTGTATACGAGCCAGTTCCCTTAGAAAGTCCTCCACGAACGAAGGCATGCCTATCCTTAGGGAGATAGTCTTTTGCGTAATCATATAAACCAAACCAAACCGACCAACTGTTCTCAATGTGTTAGTAAACTGTTCCACACTAGAAATGTAATTGCCATTCAAAATAAGTTGTGTATTCAAGTCACTATATTATGTGTATTAATTGCCAATTGTAATTAATAACTATATTGATTAAAAAGGTTTTTCCTAGTCGAATTTAATTCTTAGCTCTTTAACTTTGAAACATCATAGGAGTTTTATTACTCCTATGATGTTTCAAAATTATGTACTATGAGTAATATAGTGTTGTTATAAATTTCTTTTGCAAAATGAAAAGCAATTTTTCTTAAATTCGATATTTCTTTTTACATCCCTATCTACTTTCTTGATTGATTTACATGAATATTTCTTATATATATATATTTCACTTTCGATTACTTCATAATAATAAGCAAGGTAAAGTTTTATATTATTCTTGGCTGTCGCTTTGTATTTTAGAAAAAAGGTACAAAATTATTGTTGTTCATGCTTAATTTGAAATTCAATATATTTGTTCAGGAATATTGTTCTTTGATCAGGGAAAATCGGATCATTTAGACAGAAGGCAAAGCATTCGAGGTTGATTCGAATGTGGGATGCTTTCGCGGAGGGCTTTCTAAGGGAATATGTCTAGTATTCATATTAAACATATGGAAACTACGAAAGCTTCCATGCAGCCATCCCGTTCGCCAGATTTGAGCCTTGGCCTTGGGTCAAAATACCAGTGCTCACCTGTTTTACCGTTAGGCCGGTGAATCACCATCAGAAAAGTCAGGGAAATTATAAGTTGAATTTCTGTGGGAAGTAAAATAGAAGCTAGCTTTTATAACCTTCTTAAAAGCTTATGTATACCTTGTATAAGCTTTTATAAACATTAACAACTGTTTATAAAACATAACTCTTTCATAAAAGAAGGTTTATTTTAGGGTAAGGTAAAGAATACTTTCAGGTTTCCCATTATATTTTTTAGTGATAACTGAAATTTTAATCATTTCTAGTACCATTTTAAAAAGTACACATGATTTGCTAGTTTAGGAGCTCCAAAAACATTTTGAATGGGGAATTTAAATTCTGACAGAAAGATTAGATTTTTCTGTAGGTTTTTCATAATCTCTGCTTCGAAAATCATAAAACCTTTCCTTCCTTTTGGTGTGAATCAATATTATAGACAGTTAATTTTCCTATGGTAACAGTTTTGACTATTTGGTTTAAAATATACTTTTTGAAGCATGACTGGTTTCAAAAATATTTTAAATATTTTGTATACTATGAAGATTAAAAAAAAAAAACCTTTTCGAAAATAATTCCATAAAACACAATATTTCAATGTATTACTCAATATTTATTACATTTCCTTCAGAGTAATCCCATCTGATTGCAAAAGGCATAATGCAAAGTATCTATCCTGAGGTTTTTTTATAGTTCTTGAAACACGTTTTAATGTCTTTTTTTTTGTGAAACTCGGTCAGATCTTAAGCAAATTTCTGTCCACTGCAATAGTAGTCCCAAAACTGTAACCGCGAAAAGGATTGAGAAATCATCTCCGAAGACACTTAAACATACTAGCTTGAAAATGCATCTCTTGAGACCAGTGCTGTGAAGTCGGTCATTAAAATGACCGACTTCGACTCCGACTCCCTAATATACATATACACATAGGTTACAGCTTTTTTTTTTAATATGAAAGATGCTACAGAAAAAAATTGATGGCATAGCAAATTATTTATATTAATTAGCATTTATTATGAAATGGAAAAACTGGCACTAGTTATTTCTAAGAAACAGTATAGCTTCGGCAAGACTATCTTTGTTGGGGAGCCATAGATCCGATTAGATAAACTTCAGAGCTGAGAAGAGTCTTTCCACATTAACTTAAGTAAGAGGAAGAGCTGTTACTGTTAGGGCTACTTCTTTTAACTTTTCAGGATAGATTTTTTATAAGTTCTAAAAGAGGTGTTTTGCAAGCGCAATCATATTTCTCTATTTCTTCAAAGGCTGTGTAAAAATATTGTTTGTATTTTTTCATTTTTTTATCTGAAGGCTCTTGGTTTTATATTTTCATTCGCTTTGCCTTAGGCTTTTCAATATTATCCAAAAATATTTCTCAAAATCTAATTCATACTGGAAGAGGATGATAGAGACTCAATTGCAATGTCTGCAGTTTGACTGTGGTGATTCGAATTCTCTAATTGTTCTGAGAATAATTTCATTCTTAATGAAAGCTCATAGATAGCTTTCTTTGCCTTTTTAATTTGTTTGTCATCCGAGAAAATTCGGTGATTCGGATCTCCATATATTGAACTCATCAAGATCTCATTGTCTAGCAAACTAGTTTCTCTTTTCTTCATTGAAGAAATGATTCCTTCTGCAATACACCCTCCATTTCAGAAAGAACAAACATACCATTCTCCCATTCTCGCCTCCTGTCAGTTCTTCAGATTGCAGCTTTTTTGTGGCTATATAAGGTGTAGAAAGAAGAATTTCCAATTCTGCAAGATCATTCCACAGTTTTTCTGTTGGTGAAACATTAGGGTTATCTACATCTTCTAAAAAAGTTCTTAGTTCTAAAAACTTCTTTATCATCAAATATGTACATCCTTATCGCGTTCCTTGATCAATAATTGCTTCTTTTTCTGCTTGCTTCCTAAGAATGGCATCAGTTTTGGGAGTTCTTGCTGCTATTGCTGCTTACCTAAATTTACCAGTGAGATTTGTAACTAAATGAATCAATTTATTCACTAATGGCAAATATCACATCCATCCTCCTCCCTTATATTTATATATTAATAGGTCAATAAAATAGAAAATAACTATTTATTAATGTATATAGTTCATAAATAAAAATAATAACTCATCTTGTCATTAATTTTTTTTCAATTCATTTTAATTTCATTTCAAATTTAAACTGTCCAACAAAAATTGGAGTCGGAGTCGACCTGTTTTACTCTTTTACCCTAAAATCTGCCCGACCCCGATTCCGACTCCATGACTTCGACTCCGACTCCACAGCCCTGCTTGAGACATTTAAAACACGTTATTATCTCTCGGTAAAAGTCCAACATTTATGGAACAATTCGAGAAGCTTGCTTCTCAAGCCCAGAAGATTTTACAAGACTGATTAATAAGACTCAAGTGATATCGGAACTTATTTAATAAGACCCCTAATTGTTAAATGAAGATCACTAAACACCGAGATGATCAACGTGTTGATGTGTTCTTTGATGTGTGAAAAGTCTTCCAGAATGTGGTGTTTATTTTCTACTCATTCTCTGCCTTTTTTACACATCTTATATCACTCAAAATCTTTTCTTTTGATAAAATTTTGTTCTCGAATGCTATTCACCATTTTTCAAATATTTCTATGGCAGAAATTCCATTGCGAATGTAAAACTTAACGCATAGTCTTTATTCAGTTACATTCGCCATTTTAGGAAAATTCTTTAGTCAATAAAAGCGAATTCATTTGCAAACGATAAAAGGAAATGTTGGCCGATGTCGAGGAAAGCAGTAAAAATTTTTGAAAATGTTTTGCTGTAATTAATAATTATTACAGCAATTTATTAATTTATAATGCCTAATATTATGATAATATTATGGTATTAATAATGGTAATTATTAATTTATAATGCCTATACTTTTAAATCACAATAATAAAGTCTGTCAGAGAAATTGTAATCTTTCCGAAGCGAAAGATAGAACACAGTTACAAAAGTATTACAATAATCTTTTTGACAAAATTTTAGCAACTCTCATTTGAACAGCCATAAACGTTTCCTCGTATCATTCAGTCCCGTGTGAATCACTGTCAGAAAAAGTAGGTTACGAACACTTAATCCTCGTTTCATGATGAGCCTGTCCAAACGTACTTCAGAATCCTTCCTTCATATTCTCAAGAAACCTCTACAATATTCATTATGCAATAGGAATACCCATTTCCGGTGTAAAACAATCGAGAACTATTGACAATCTCTTCTTTTCATGTTTGCAATCAAAGTAAATGCAACACTGAAGCTTATCCTAAACAGTAAGTAACTTAAGCACGCTTCTGTTCGTGATTGGCTTATTAATTCCATGCTTGAGAGACCCCAGAATGAAATAAAAGCATGGTTGATGAATAAAGATATTTGCCTCAGCTTTTAAATTGTTGATGAATTTTCCATTTGTTGTGATTGGGCAGTAGACTGTAGATGATCTTTTCTAGTTTGCTTGAATGATCATTATTTTGACTAAGAATTTATGTCATCGATAAAAGATGTTTTTAAAAATCTTTTGAAACGTTTTAATTTATTTTTTATTTTTAAGGACAATTAAATTCAAAATTATATACTGTTAATTGTTCTTAAAGCTGTTACTGTCACCATAATGCAGAATATCTTCTAGACGACCTGTTTAAATAGCGACGTTCCGAGACATTCTGAGGATTTTCATTCTCAGCTTTCCTGATTACGTTGTAATTTAACTGTCTGAATGTGTCTTCTTTACGTTATTATATCGCGGGATATGCGAAGATGTCCTTAAAATGCTGATTCTCAGATGTTTGGAGAACGTTGATATTTAAAATCCTGAGGATATACTGCATTCCACTGTCAAACATTCTGAGGGTGTTTTTTATTTATTTATTTATTTATTTATTTATTTATTTAAGTTCTGCTAGCCATTTTGGTTTTTCGAATTTGCTTGGAATTCAAAGATGTCTTGGGGATTTACTGCAATTGAGTGGATGTATTAGGGGACTATTCCGGCATATCCTGTAGATGTGGCAAATAGGACTGTAAATCCATGTCATATATTGTTGAGGGGACCCAGCAAGGAAGTTCTCGGGATATTATGGGATGCGACATTCAGCATTTTGGTGAATGTGTTTGAGAATCTGGGGAATGTTCTTGGATGTTCTAAGGATGTGCGCTTGTTCCCTAAACAATATCTGCAAGATACCTTTGAGAAGTTGTGCAATGTAGGTGAATTTCCAAATGAAGACATTTTTTAAGAATTTCAGCCATAAAGTAAATATTTTAAACTCAGCACACGCGTTAATATAAAAAATATCTCATATGGAAATGAAATTATTTGTGTTATGGTTAAATTTCAAATAGGCAAGTGAACAAACACATTATGGTTACTTTACGATTTTACGTTTTCTTGCAATTTTTTATGTGGATTTTTTGGTTCAAGTTCATTATCTAGAATTACATATATTTGAGCATAAATTCTTATCTTTTTAATATAATATACTTAAAAAAATATTGTGGTGTTTAAATTTCTTATTATATTAAAAAATATCGAGGCCAAGTAAAATGCTTCCCCATCAATAAACAACGCCCATATAAGGAAAATAAGATAGTGTTGTGAAGAACTTATTTTTTTTGAAGTCAAACAACAAAAATCAGCATTATATTTTCAAATTCAAAATTATTGAATGTAAAATGTATTAATTTAGAAGTATGTATATAAAATGTATTAATTTAGAATTGAATGTAAAATGTATTAATTTTAACACATTCTTGTAAATGTAATAATTTAGAAGTCAAACAACAAAAATCAGCGTTATATTTTCAACATAAATCAGCATTATTTTTTCAAATTATTGTATCTTAATTATCTTAATCATTACTAAATGGTCGAAAATTACTAGCCATTTTCTATCTAAATCCTAAAATATATTCTATTTATATCTATTAAATTCTTCCGCAGCTTGATGCGAAGTCGTGTTGAGATTTTTACGATAAACTTGACGTAAATACTTCTAAAGGACTAACTAAATGTACTAACAGACTCAGAGGAATGTTCCCTTCTGCAATTTTTCAGTTCATTCTAAAGAAAACAAGTTCATTTAAGTGACCTGGAGTTGAGATTGCCTTCCGTAAATTTATGAGATTACGCTTCACTTACCACTCGCTGTGGCTTTGTTCTCGCATGTTTCTAATTTACGTAAACATCGATCAACAGATTAATTGCTGTTCTTCCAGAAAATTTACACGACTTTATAATTGCCTTACTAGCGTTAGATTTATTTGCTGTCTTACATGACTTATCAGAGTTCTGCAAGGCTTGGTTTTTTTAATTAATCTGCCACGAATTGTAAAATGTTTAGATTTCAGAACTAGAAAGTTTATTTTTAATTTCTTCAAGAGTTCGGTCACAATATACTGCTTTACCGTAATCGATTAAATAACAAACAAACAAACAAAACAACAACATTAGAATGGATACAAGTTTCGAGATTAACTACTCAGCGCTAATGGCGCAAAGAAAAGTAAATCTTCATGAAGATTAAACATCGTTGTAGAACCATTTGTTATGGGTCTTCGACGATGTTTAGAACGGTTGACTTTTTGAATTCTAAGATTAATCTGTCATGAATCTTAAAAATATGAAATATTTACATTCCGGAGCTAAATTATCTAACTTTATTTATTTAAGAGTTTGGTCAGAATACACTACTTTGCCGTAATGGGTTAAATAACAAACAAACAAACCATTGCAGTACATAGAACGTTCGATACAATTTTTCGAGAGCTAATGCCATGAAGATGACTCTTCATGAAGATTAAGCTTCGTTATACAACCATTTGTAATGAATGTGTCGTCGATTATTTTAGAACGTGAAATCTTTTTCCTTTCTTTTTTCTTTCTTTTCTTCTTTAAATTATCATACTTTTCTTTGTTTTACTTTCTTGTAACATTTAATTGGACACGAACACGAACTTTGGACACGAACGTAATCAATTTGCTGGACCTTATGATGAAAATTTAGACCATCAGTCTTGCTTTTAATACCATTTATATCAAAATTACATAATTCACTTGCCTTGCCAAGTTTAGATGTTTTAGCTCTGATTTATTTTTGGTCACGAAAGGATCATTACGAAAATTCAAAGATCTTGTTAAGGCAGGGGTTTCTTTTCATTAGTTGAGTTCCTAGATGTATCGAAATATGAACAAGTGAGCCGCCAACAAATGATATTCCAAAATACTATTAATTCAGTGGAGAAAATGTCTTCATAAGAAGGAGATGGAATGAGCAGGAAAGGATGACGTTCTTAATTATTTGATCTACGATATTTGTGCAAAATGAGGTAAGATGCAACTGTTCATAGAACAATATCATGTTGATAAAGCACTAGTAAGCCGTAGCATAAATATTTGCGATGTATTGTTTAAGGAATATTTTAAAACGCAGGTGGAAACAAATCATGGGGCAAAGGCTCAGCGAATTTTAAGTAGAGGCGATCTATGTTAAGGAAAAAAGAAAAGAAAAAACGGTTAATCTTCGGATTATGGTAACTTGGCGAAAATTTGGCTACCAACCCTGCTAGTTTTTTTTTTTTTTTTTTTTTTTTTTAAATACTCAACATTTTTTTTTTTTTTCAACAATCTGCTAGCCGAATTACGCTTATGCTAGAACTTTTATGGAACAAAAGTGCTTAATAATGACGAAGATTAGGTGCGAAATTGGGAGAAAGTGCAGAATCGCCCACTGCTTGCCGCGTTTTTAAGAATTGCACATACACGGTATCCATGTACACGTCGACCTATTTTCACTGAAAAAAAAATCCCAGAATTGCACAAAAATGGCATTGCGCACACTCTTGACTTTATCCATGTACACTGCTAAAGTCCTAGCTAGTAACCTTTATCGCCTTACCAAAATGTCGCCAAACTACCTGTTACCATATTCCAAAGATTAGCCGAAAAAACAGCTACCTGATTATTTTTACGGAATAGGATTTCCCTTTCAAGTAATAGCATTTTGCACCTTTGACTTCTTCACCATTTTATACGTTCCTTCGTAGAGAAACGGTAAAATTTAATTCAAGTTTTCTTATTTTTTGCATAGGTTTAGCATTTTGTTAAATACTGTGCATGTTGTAGGGGTTTATTTTAATTTTCTAATAGTTATTTTTATTTTGGGGAACAGGCATTTCCTTTACCTTCTCTTTTTGTAACTACGACTCCCTACCAGAATGAGTTTTCAAGATTGCGTTTTATGTAAATCTGATAGAAACCTGTATTTAAGTTGAAGTCTGGATCAGTTAGTTCACTAGAAGAGCTTAGTACGGCCTAGGAGAATGTATTCTGCCTTCTGGCCACGTTGTTATTAAGTCTTATCTTATTACCCGTCGGCCTTACTAATACGTGCCTGCTGGTATTCGCCAGTTATCTTTAATAAGGGCCAACTCTGCTAGCTATTTCTGTGCAGCTTTGGCTGGTTTTATTTGGTTATTATTAGATTATCTTTTTTATTTTCTATCTTGAATTAAAGCCCAAATGAATATTACAGTATACAAAAAGTGTTGTGTTATACAAAAAGTCTTTTGTATACTGTAAGCCCGAGAAGGGGCCATCTGTTAATCATTTTTGAGTTGGGATGAAGAGTAGTTTTAACCCTTCTTTGTACTTCTCTGTCAGTTACATCCGGGAACTCTGCGATAATTCGCTGTATATTTAAGTATTCTAGCTCTCAAGGACTACTGATTTAGCTAGTATATTACAGTGTGTTAAATTTAATGAATTCCATTGCTTCTGCATTACGTACATACGTACAACTTTTTTGTGAGAAATCATTTGAGATCCGGGAACAAATTAATATATTTGACATTAATTCTTATGGGAAAAATTGTCTCGGTTTATGAATATTCGCTTGATGACTCTATGTTCAGGAAATTCGTGTGACAGCACTGTCTTCAGGAACGAATTAAGTTTGTGGATCCGGTTTCACTGTATTTTGATTTTAATTGAATGAGTTGCGATTTTACGATTGTTACGTTTCGCTGTAGCATCTTAAGCAATTTTGAAGTGTCGGTAAAAACGTGTATTCTCAGTGGCTGTAAAATTTACAAGAAACAAGACCTCAAAATTTACAAGCCGTTAAAGTGGACTTCGAAATTCGTACTATTCTGATGATTTGCAATACCTTGAATAATAAATATTATTAAAGAAAAACTATTCATTTTACTTTATGCAACAGTAACAAAAAATCGTTCGTCTATTGTTTGTGCTGCGTTAAAATGGCACATATCCGCAGTAAGTTGAAGATCCTAAGGGTAAGTTAATCAAGTTTCCTCTTATGAAATAAGATATAAATAATAAATTTAAATTAATTAATAAAATTAGTAATTTGGTATTACTTTTAATTTTAACTTAATAATTTTAATATGGAATTTTTTTCCCCTTGTTGGCGCACCAGCGACTTAGCGATAAAATTGCTGAACTCTGGTAGTTCTATTCGGCGTTCGAATCCCTATGAACTGGGAAACTCCCTATGGACTATGAAAGATCATGGGTGTTTTCGTGGTTTTCTCCATTTGTAACGTGCATACGAACTAGTTTTCCTTAGAAAGTCATCCACGAAGCCATCCTTCCCCTTAGGCAGAGAGACCTCTAATGCTTTGCCATAATCAAATAAAGCAAACCTTTTCCCCTCATTAAGCAATCTAAAATTAAGTAATTAATTAAGTAATTCAATTATAATTAACCAGTTGAAGATTCTATCGAAAATTAATGGCTTATTTTATGTGTAATTTTTATGCTATACAAGCAATATATGAACGACTTTTTTTCTGCCCTTTTTTTACACTATTCCGCAAAGTAAACTGCATTCCTTAGGAAAGTGGGAGGAATTGCTTTTGAGGGTGAAGACCTATAATTGATCATCCTCGAAATCAGTAGAATTTTATTCAAAATCCATACCAAACAATTTTTTTCGCTAGCTTAAAATTTTGCATGGGTGTGTTTGCCATCCAGTTTGATACCGCCAATATTTAATTGCAAGACAAAAAAAAAAAAAAAAAAAAAAAAAATGCGATCTTGGGTTTAATGTAGAATTTTTAAAGAAACGAATTCGAGGGTGATTAAACTTAGGTCTCTCTTCTTGAGGAGCAAATACGTTTAGCAAACATAACAAGAAAAACAACCTGCAGAAATCTTGCTGCTGAATTTTTTATTCTGAAAGTAAGGAACCTAAGCCTAATCGCTCATGAAGTAAATAAAATTTTATTCTCAATCTACGCCTAACTAAGATTGTTTTTTTACTTTATTTTAATTTTCACACTGACGTGTTTCTCTTACAATCATAGCCTAAACATTCTTTTTGGGGATTTATTGAATCATTTCCTATATTTTAAATAAAACAATAAATACAAACCTCATATGCCTTATATTTTATTCATATCGCTCATTTGTTTCGAAAGAGTGCGAAAATTTGTTATGAAGAAAAAGAATTAATCTAAACTTCGTAGACGTCTCGCATAATTGTAATAGAAGAAAGTTAGAAACACCATTATTCTTGTTCGTTGCCATTATTTTGCAGCGTGTCGTCAAAATGATGGAAACAATATGAAGGATTTCATTCTTCCTACGAATAGTAATCTAGACACTCAGACATTTAAAATAAATTTCTTTCATCTGCTTTGAAAGAACTTCGCCATTTTCTTTATATGTTCACACTCTTTCCTACATATACGAAAGTAATTAAAAATGGAGTTGTGCGACTGCGGAAAAATTTTCGTGTTGTTCCTTCTTGTTTTGGCTTTTTTTTCTAAACAACATATTAATATTTAAATATTATTTTTATTTTAAAAATGTATACAACTTCGCATAATGGTTATTTTTTAGTTTACTGTCAGTTAACTTTGATTTGACTCTAATTTCACTGCATTCATTTTATTCTTCACAGAATGGCAACGGGAAAGAGAGAGAGAGAGTCACAATTTACTTCAATGAATAGCCGTCAAAAGTAGAAGAACATTCTTTTGATGTATGTTTGTTGATGTGTGTTTGAGATTTAAATAAATATTCATCCCAATTATCTTAAGGGGACAATCTAATTTCTGTCTTCAGTTTTGCAAACAGTTAAAGGATTTCAACCAGGTCTTTATAATATAGAAATTGCTGGAATTGTTAACTGCAAAACATGATACGCCAACTCCGATTGAAAAGTTTTAAGAGAAACTAATATTATTATGTCATTTGTAATTCCATTACTGAAATATTTAAGAAAGATTTACAAGGAATTCGCCTTCTATGCTATTGGGCTGTAACTGGTAGAACATAAAGTTGGCAATCGGAAGATGCATCATTCGAATTCTGGCAAAGGCGCAGTTGAATTTTTATGTTTCCTAGCTTCAAAATCATCTATAAAACTGCGCTGTAAAACTCGATTGAAAATGTGTGGATAGCAATTTGTCAGTACTAGTATTTGGGTGAACTCTCCCCAGGCGTCGTTTAAGCGAGAGAAAAATATAAGGAATTATCATAGTCTCCCGTGCGTGCTCTTGTAGTATGAGTGGTACCACATCTAGCGAGCAACTGGAAGATGTGTGATTGAGTCCCGATAAGGAAGCAGTTGAATTTTTTAATTCCTTTGCACCAGATATTTAGTAGACTATACAGTGACGCTGGAACTGAAATGTAGTTTTCTGTAATTGCTCACCAGACGGATTTGGTCGACTGGGTTTCGTGATTTTCTCTAATCGCCATTTACGTGGGAGAAAATATGAAAAATTATCGCATTCCTCCGTGCGGGCATGTCATCATGGTGTAAGAAGTTAGCATGCCCAGATGTATCCATGCAAGCACAATTGATTTTTCATGTTTCCTAGGCCAAAATGTTTTAATGTTTTGTCTGAAGTCTCGCACTATAGCAAAACTGCCATTTCGGGTGAAGGAATATCAGTAATATCGGAGCAAGTTAATTAACTATTTTTAATTATTATTAGTTTAATTATTATAACTATTAATTAGCTATCTGTTTTCAATGAATGTGGTCATGCACAGTGCGTCTACGAAGTTTCAGGACTAAATTCATCCGAAATCGAAAACTGACGAAAACGACATTCTGACTCCTTTTTAGCCTTCCTTATACAACCTTTCAAAATTTAAAAAACTTATTCAGCGATTGGCACATTTATATAACTGCCTGATTTCTTCGTAGAACTCATGTTTTGAAATACTGTTTTAGGTTTTCGTTACGGTTTTTTGAATCTCTTTTATGCTTTTAAAATAATGTCGTCTGAAATGTGACTTCACTTTAAGGAAAAGAATTTAGTCTGCGGATGCCAGATTCGGTGAATAAGGCGGTGACTGAGAATTGTGGTATTTTCTAGAGACTGCTTTACGAGAATGGAATTGTATGACGGGGCTTTTTCGTGTAGCAAAAATTCGATTGAATATTTTCGGGAATAATCCATTATGTCGTTATAAAAAAATTGAGTGCACTGCCACTCCCTCAGAAATAAATTCCTTGTAAATTGCTCCTTTCCAACCAAACATATATCACCAACGTAGTTTTTGTACCAGATTTCTGGAATTTAAATTTCTGTGGCCGTGGGGAGTCTTCTTCAACGCAAATAGTTAACTGCCGATTGGTTTTCGGATCATAAGCAATCACTAAGTTTCATCTCAATAATTAATTTGTTTTAAAAAAGTCAGGATTAGTATCTGCCGTTTGGATCAAATCATTAAATGCTGAAATTGAATCTGCTTTCGGTTCTACAATGAATGTGTAAAGAACAAAATGAGAAAAAAGTTTCAACATTTTTGACGACAATTTTGGGAGAATTATCATAGAAAATTGTGAGCTATATCAGCTGTCATTCGAAGACACAAAGGATGAATTTTTCAGCAACAGTTCTCGAATATTTTCAGTGTTCTTTTCTGTTCAACACTGCGCAGGTCATCCAATCACACCCGATTCCAACATCAGCATTTTCGCAGAACTCTTGAAATCCTGCGTACTAACGAAAAATATTGGATCGTATTGAAACGTTTAAGTCGGCAATATATCATTTTTAAGTTGTGTTGCGGTAACCTATAATACCTATCAAACCTTACGACACTCACAATGAAATTCTCAAATATGTATTACACTGTCCCAAAAAACATCACATTAATATCACAATGATTTAACCAAGGTAATAATGTTTTTCCATTCAGTACTATTTGTTTATTTGTGTTTATACACTTACGTTTATATTTATATTTCACCATCCACTGTAATGTAGGGTATTGTATTGTAATGTCATTGTCATCAGCAACTGTATCTCCCGGCCATGCTCTGTACCACACGTTCTGCGTGCCCTGATGATAACTTTTCAATTAACACCGATGCGTGGCGTAAGAACGCCCTGTGGTGGTGTTCTTCTTAAGACGTTTAGTGTGAAGGAGCGACACCAGTTCTGCCAATGGCGATGTGTTGGTGCTTCCCACACTTAGTCCTGCCTTGTCCTGAGGTAACCTATAGCACACAATTAATTCTGGAAACATCGTTTCAATATTTTCTATTTCTTAACTCTCATTAACAAAGCCTCGAAACAAGTGACTTGCAGGACTATGACCTGGGAAAAATTACGGTAAGATTAGGTTGCAGGCAGAGTACGACTGTTTTGTTATCTATGCTCTTTATTATGTAGGCAAAACTATGGCCTAGGCAGTTAATTATGAAAACGTGGAGAAGTTACTAGAGAATCATAAATATGAGCTTTACGTGAAACAAATATAATAACATTAGAACCAGTAACAAAAAGCAATTTTGGAATAAATGTCTTCAGAAGACGTGGAAGAAAGCAAAACTAGCTTATTCTCAGATACACGAATCTATATAAAATGACGCAAGATGCAAAGTTCCACATAAAGGTAAAAAAATAGCGAGCTACAATGTTATTATTTCCAAAGACAGTGCAATGTCTCAGTTTGAAAACATTTTAAAACATAGGCAATCGCAAATTACGCAGCACAAATTTTGAGTGAAATAATGGAGGCCCAGTGAAGTCTCCAGCACGACTGAATGACGCCTACAGGCAAAGAAAAGATGAAAGAAGATCTTCCCTCAAAACATGGTTTTATGAAAAGGAATTTTACATTCGAACAATAACACCTTCCTCATTATGTTTCCACTTAAGCCGTCTACTCTTCTTTGTACAGGTACAGTAAAATTATTAATTTTTCATCTGTTTAATATTGTATTTACATTTTTCGTGTATATTTAATTATTTCCACTGGCCTTTGGGTTATGTATTTCTGCAAAGAGACTTTAAATAAGCAGTCATTTGTGCAGTTCTAAAACTTTAATCTGTGATCCAGGAATGAACTAAATCCATTTACATTAATGGGGAAAGTTGTGTAGGTTTACGAACAATTCAATTGACGAATGGTTTCCAGGAACAAATTAGATTCACGAACAGAAGTTTCGCTGTATTTTATATAGCATTTCGAATATTTCCATTGTTGTTTCTTCCTTCGTTGCAGCCAAATGTTACAGCTGTTCACGGTTCAGCTTTCGAATTCGTAACAGCAAATGTTCTATCTTCAATGAAAACGATTGTCTATATAAAAAATTTTGTCTGTAAGTATATGATATTTTAGAAAAAAGTAAGTTGAGATAGATGTCCAAATATTATCAATTTGCTTTTGTCCGAAAAAAATCTTTTTTTTTTTTTTTTTTTTTGTTAAAAATTTGTAGAGTCATTAGGTTATTTTGAAGCAGAAGTGTATAAAAAATGAGCAATATTCTCTCCGAAACTCGAATCTGGACCTCTCGAATGCGCACCGATTGTGCTGCCGTTACACCACGAAGGAATGTAGAAAGGAGGAAGAAAGTACCTTATATATTCCTGGAAGCTGGTTTCGCCTTTGTAGTAACCTTATATACTCCTACTTTTAAAAGGTGATTGGGGATTAGGGGACCCAGTCTCCGAATACTGGTGATGAAGAATCACCTTCCACCACTTTTTAGTTCGGGTTTCACTGTAGAGTCATTAGGTTATTTTGAAGCAGGAGTACATGAAAAATGAGCAATGCCTTCGCCGGATCTCGAACCTGGACCTCTCGAATACGCGCCGAGTGTGCTACATGCAAGGCATGCAGAAAGAAGGGAGAAAATATATAAAATTACTCTTTTGTAGACGCATCGCGTATATATTCCTCCCCCACCCAACTAAAGACCATCAACATGGCCTATTTTCAGTGGCAATTAGCATAATGTTAAGATACCATCATAACGGATATTTAACGTCCTTTGGTTGGTCATGAGAGAACAAACACATGGCCACCCTGTTTCCTTCCTTCTCTTTATCGACGCTTTCCTTCACAGGGAAGAAAAAAAAAAAAAAAGAACGCTTATATACCAGCATATAAACTTCTTTTTATAGAGGGAGGGGGAAGAAAATCAAGGTTACGAATACTTCACCAAAATTCCCCGGACGCTCTTGCGGATGGACGTGTTCGGAATGAGACTGGATGTTAATGATTTGTTATCACGCTATCATCGGTGGAACGGTTTTTGTGTTTTGACGAGGCCGACGCGAATAATTTGAAATTTCGGTTGGGTAGGATTTTGAAACCGACGCCCGAGGAATTCATAACGATCCCCAGATCGAATTTTCATCGAATATATGCAAAAGATAAAAAGGGGTTGGGCAAATTCTTTAATCGACGTACAATCAATTTTGTTTTGTGTCTTTTAATAATATTGACTCCCGATTTGCCAGGTAATAACGGGAACGACGCCTACGATTAGCTCAAGATCATGATTAATAAAAATGCAGTTAAAAAAAAACTTGGAAGAAGAAATGATTAATAGAAAATACCATCAAAACTCACTCGTATTTGTAATATATTTATTTTGAATAACGGATGCATTCGTTTACGTATAGGGATTAATTTCCAAAATTAGAAGCGCCGGAGCCCCTACATATACATTTATGCAGATTCTTCATTATTTAATTTCTTTAAATATAACACAGGGCTCTAATATTTAGTGGCAACAATTTGAAAAGTGAACCGACATTTATGGTGAACCAATGCAAAATGCTAAAACGAAATTAATAGCCCTTCTGGGTTAACGCCGTTTGGTCTAAAAAAGGCTGCAAAAATTACGTGAAAAAAATTTTTGGGTAATAGGAAGAATCTATCTTACGCCATCTCATCGGAGTGGGGGCGGGGCTACAGCGCGTGGTATACAATCAATCATTACCAGTTCCGTTTCTAAGTAACTTAAAACTTAAATTTTATGGGAAATTTAGAGGGGAGAATCCAATAGTAAATATCGCTATAAAGTAAATAAAGTAATGTGAAAAAGAAGCGAGATGAAAATATATGGATGAAACTCGCAGATGAAAAATCTAACTATGGAATTTCTGTATGTCAACGAATAAAGAAATAAAGAGACATACATGCGTGATAAATCTGTTATAGCAACGCATTGAAACATTACCATTTCACCATAACGATTATTATTACTATTATTTCAGAATGACTTAAAATAGGTTGCAGAAAAAAATTGGTGACTGTAGGGGTGCCACCTTTTTCTCACCTGCGACAGACAAACATATGCTTCATACTTTTTAGTATATCGCTGCGTCGGCCAACTTGTTATGAGACTAATAATTTGTATGAGAACTTCCGAAAGAATTGTGAACTTGTTATGAGACTAATAATTTGTATGAGAACTTCCGAAAGAATTGTGAACTTGTTATGAGACTAATAATTTGTATGAGAACTTCCGAAAGAATTGTGAACTTGTTATGAGACTAATAATTTGTATGAGAACTTCCGAAAGAATTGTGAACTTGTTATGAGACTAATAATTTGTATGAGAACTTCCGAAAGAATTGTGAACGTGCCCCAAAATTTTTTGTTATTTTAATTTGCTAATGAAAGAATTCAAGAACAAATTTTAATTTCAGCCCTACGATTCTTTTCACTGAAGCAGTTTTTGTTCGAATTTGTTAGCTTATATACTTATTGAGACTTTGGAGGTCAAAATTCAAAATACATTTATCATTATTGGAAAATCACATTATGAAACTACGCATGCACCACTTCGCTCAATGACCTTCTGCAATTTTTTCGGCAAAACCATAATCCCATCGCCACAAAACTTCTATGGTTTTTGGTCAAAATTTGTGACGCATGGTTTTTACAGGGTTTTCTTGAAACTAACTAAATATCATTCAGGAAGTTCTGTAGGGACTGAAACAAATGATAGTTTGATGATTCTAGGTTAATCTACACATGGAGGTAGGAATGGAGAACATGGAGTTTCTTTCTTACCACCATGATTCTACATGGTAGGTGCATTGAAAACTACCAAGTTCCCGTTTCTAAACGGGTAGTTAAAGATGTTATGGGTTTTTCTGGGAGGTATATACATCGTTCTTTCTGTTGACAAGTTCCAGCTGTTTCTTTGTGTAATGGCTCTAATTGCCGATACTGTAAGCTTATATTTCTGCTTAAGAATAGCAGCTCGCAGGGGAACTGCCCGCTAGGCAGCAAAGATCCATCTCTAGGAACATTTTGAGCATTTTGGAAGGATTATCTTGAGAAACAAAGGAGCATCTTGAGCATCGAGGTTTCCAAAACGAAAGCGAGCGAACCGTGTTTTAGCTATTACTGTTGGTAATGTACTTTGCCCATAAACAGTACAAATATCTTTATGGGCTGATGCAACATTTATACCGTTATCGAAATGAAATTGCACAGTTTTTTTGGAAAGTTCACTCATCTTAAAACACGGCGCAGTTCCCACATTTTGCACATCCTATTAGCTTCAAATGTCAGCTGTGAAATGATATTCAGCCTGACCCACTGCGATTAACATACGCTGCGATTTGGGGCGCTAATATTATCTCGTGGCTTACCAGCGGCTGAGCGATAAAAGCCGCTGAACACTGGTAGTTCGGTCCGGGATTCGAGTCCCGGCGAACGGGCTGGCTGCATGGGCGTTCTCGTGGTTTTCCCCCCATGTGTAACGTGGATACGAGCCAGTTTCCCTTAAAAAGACCTCCACGGGGCATACCTCCCTTTCCGGCCCTTTCCCTAGGGGCATCCCTAGGGGCGGAGCAGGTAATAAGTAAAAATACTATTTCGTGAACAAAAAAAGCTCAATACTTTTAGACTATCCAAGATTTAAATCCCTAAGCTCATCTTCATACATTTTATCATACTTTTTAATTTGTCTATAATCTTCAATGCTCTTTATCTGTAATTAATGTTACTTAAATGAATATTTGTATCTGATTTTATGATTTTATTATTTTTTTATTAAATTCTAAATAGTCTTGCTTTATATATATATTCACATTATTAGAATTTTCAGAGTGTAAAACGTGAAAAATCAACTAAACCCTCACCAGAGTTTGAAATAGAATCTTCCAACATTTCGAAATAGACCACGGTAACTAGTCATAACATGACAGCTCGCACGGGGAAGTGCGATAATCCTTTATAATCTTAAAATTTTATTATTAAACGTAAGGTAGTATAGCTGTACAGTACTCGTACAGAAGATCTAGATTTAATTAAAACTTGATAATTGTGGACGGGAAGGTCCTTGCGTGCTGTTACGTGGAATGAGATCTTGCTGTTTACACACCAGTGGTGGCACATTTTTTTCTGCTGCGAATGGTAAATTGTCACATCATGGGAAACACTCGTGAGAATTTTAAAAAACAAAATCTTAAAACGCTTGATGCCCTTCAAAGAGATAGAACGCCTTGAGGATTTCCACTTCGCATAGCACAAGTGTTACACTTTACAAGCACATACCTTCCGCCTGGCCTACTTTGTTTGCAACCGACTATCAGTCTCGTGTGACCCTCCAAGAATTGATTGTTACATTCTGGACACTTTTCGGTTCACAATTGTACCCTAATGGCACATTGTCTAACCTTTTCATCTTCTACCAGAAAAGCGCTGGGGTTATTTGGTCATTGTGTAAAAAGTCCCCCCCCCCGAAAAAAAAAGGTTTTGTGTGTATCTGTGTGCAAACCACGCAGTTCATTATCGTTGGTGGCATCTTTTGTTTCTAAGAATTTTTCTTTCCCAATGTATTAGATTTTTTTTTAATTTTCTCGCCCACTATACTCTTTTACGTTGATAGCTCCTTTCCGCTAGTGAGGGACAATGGAAACCTTTCAGTACCAATACACCCTCGTCTTATAAATTAACTTCTTGGGTTGACCTCAGAAGAGGGTTTTATGAATGGAGTACAGTTTGCTTCTCCGCTCGGTTTTTTTTTTTTTTTTTTTTTTTTTTTTTTTTTTTTTTTCCCGTATACAGAATTCTTCCAAAGGCATGAAAAAGGTTTTTTTTCTTGGGGTTTTTCTTTTGGCTTCCGGGGATTTTAATTTAATCATGGTGAATTGAGGCTTGGGTTGTGATCTCTTATTAAGATATTGTATAAACAATATTGCAATTTGGGTGTAACTGCGTTTTATTTCCTTAAATTTCGTGCATTTGATTCGACGGAAATGATCGTCTGCAATATGTAAATGGCTGTTACTACAGAAAGGAATCTGATGTACTTTGAAGTTTTGTTAATAATTTCCATTAAAATATTGGAGAGAGAGAGAGAGAGGGAGATAACATTTAAGATAAGATTATATTATTTTCTTTAATGTTTTTTCATTTGATACGATAAAAGGCCGTCTGTTTCGCAATAATATACAAGTCTAAATCTATTGCTACAGAAAAGAATCTGAAGTTTTAGTTATAAATCTCTATTAAGATTTTGAAGAAACGGCGCCTAAAATTTGGGAACAAGAACATTTTATTCCCTATAATTTTCTGCATTTGGTTCGATAGAAGACAGTTTGCTTCGAAATATATAAGCGGCTGTTGCAGAAATAAATCTTGTACATGATGAAGTTTAGGTTGCAATCCACTTAAGATTTGGAAGAAACAATGCTAAACCTTAATCCTAAAGGGATTTTGTTTCAGTTTATTTTCTCGATTTGATTTGACAGGAGACTATTCCTTGCGCAATGTATGAACGGTTTTTCCTTCAGAAATGAATCTAATACACATTGAAGTTTTGATAATTATTTCCTTTAAGATTTGACTGAGACAGTACTAAAACTTGAGCATAATAATTATTTTATTTCCTTTAATATTTCGCATTTGATTCAACAGAAGACTGTCTGTCTGCTTTACAATATGTAAACGGATGTTGCTGCAGAAATGAATCATATATACTTTCCAGTTTTGATTGTAATCTGCCTTGATATATTAGAAACAATTCTAAAACTTGGGCTTAATAGTATTTTTGTTTCCCTTCTGCAGTTTTGTTCAGCATGAGATCTTCTTTCAAAACTGGTTATTAATGCGCGCCCTAATATGTCTTCTTTAGCACAATGTAACATAAAACTGTAAATAGAAAGACTGAATGACTGCTGTTTCTAATGTCAGAAACTTAAGCAGTCAATAACTTAATGAAATATTTCAAGCAGAAAAACAGAATTCAGTATCAGGAAATCAGTGAAAAATATTTTTAAAAAGTAAGATTTTATGATAATTATTGATGTTTCTCATGTAAAAATTTGATCTTAGCAGAACTTAGTCATTAGTCATAAAGTTAAAGAAATATTTCAAGCAAATAACTGAATAAGTGTGTCAAAAGTACAAAGTTTTTTTTTTTTTTTTTTTTTTTTTTTTTTTTTTTTTTATTTCATATTTTGTAAAATTTTAACGAATTTTTGATTAACAGACTCAAGAATTTCAAAGCCTGCAATGGCAACATTGTACGGAAAAAAAAGAAAAAAATAATAATAATTGCTCTTGAAGTGGATTTTATGGTTTAAGTGCGAGGAACATGATATTTAATAAATAAAGGTAACACACAAAATGTTAAAAAAAATCTGATGTGTACACCACATGACTTCCTTGTACGGAATATTAAATTATACGCATTTTTTCTTGCATTTCATTTAAACTTATTCGATTGAATTAAATCTACTTCGCCGACAGCACATAAACCACAATAGAATAAATGCATTCTTTAAAATTCACTATTTCTTTACCATAGCGAGACTCTGGCGCTATTCATTTAACAGTATTATATTTCGTTCATATTATAACTCATAATGCACAAAATTTATATCATTTAAAGAATAGAATTATCTAATCATTGCCACATGTTCTATTCAAATACTATAATAAAGCTAGAATGATGTATAAAAGAGAGAGAGCAAACAAAACAAAAAAGAAACAGTTTTTCACAGACGATTGAGTATTTCTTATTCCATTAATTCAGTTCTCACTTCGCGAGAAGGCAAAAATACATAAAAACTCAAAATATCTATATTAAAAATTACGAAGTAAATCTTAAACACTTAATTCCTCGAAAAAAATCCAGAAAGGATTAAGCATGATTTAATTCGCAATAATAAATGAAGGCGTTATCTTTGTTGTTGCGAAGCTACGTTTCTCTAGATTGGCAACAAATCCACTATCCTGCTGTTTCAAATGTAAACAAACAATGGCCGCCATCAAGAGAAGTATTAGGCTTAGCGGCACTTAAACAACTTTAAAATTGTTGATAATTCTAAAAATATTGCATAGAGATTTACTAAAGGCATAAAAACCTTAACCGGAAGATAAGAACAACATAATTCAATCATTTTTAAAGCAAAAAATGTATAATTTAAAACATATAACAGTAAAGAAACTGAGATCACTGAGCCGGGTAACAGAGTGGATATTTATATAAATATATTTATATACGTTTGGTGCGGCCGATTGCAACCGAAATACGAGGTGCACATCTACATGTTATAGCAGTCCCATATACAAAATTTCAATGTTCTGAGGCTACTCGTTTTTTAGTTATGCGAGATACGTACGTACGTACGAACGTACGCACGTACATACATACGTTCGTACAGACGCCACGAAAAATTCTCTTCAGAATTCATTTTAAAGCAGTTTTATAATTTTTTTGAAGGAAAAGAGTCTTTTATTCTGTCCTTACGAACAGATATGACGCAAAAACATTGTTAAATTGCATTCGATAGCGGTCAAAATGAATATTTTCGTTGAAATATGCTGCCTGAAACTTTTCGCGATTACAATACTTCCTTTTTACTTCGTACAAGGAAGTAAAACAGGTCTCTTTGGAGTAATATAAAATCTGGAAGCTTTAAGATTTTTTTTTTTTCCAAAAATGTGCAAGATATAGCGTTACATTCGCTTTGCACTCGCTCACATTTCTCACTCTGCATTTCGTAAAGGCGACTTTCTTGCAGTTCCATTTATCGGCAGATTACAAGTTATAGTAGGAATTTCTAACATAACTGACACACTGTGATTTTCTCTTAGGCTAACTGATTATGAGGGCTGATTTATTAAATGTAAGCAATTCAATTCGTTTTCGCATTGTATTTGGCACAGACGATAGATTTTCCATTTCCACTCCTATACGAATCTATTACTAATATTCGAATAACTAATTATGTATACCCTTTCGCGCTGTGAGGTACTAAATGCCTTGTGAACTGACGGCATAGAAATCGATTTCATTTGCTCCTGCCATTTCAACTCAGAGAAGTCGACGCATTTCCCCTCCCTTTTGTGAAATATCTAACAGCTTTCTGACGATTTCGAACGTCGATTATTTCTCATTCGATAAAATTTCTCAAAGAAACCTTCTGGCGCATTTACATATCGTTTCAATGATCTAGCTACTGTATTTGCAAACGGGTAATTTCGAAAATGTTACTTATAATAAATACAGTAAAAAGACTGATATTCGGAACTCTCTTATCGGGATCTTTTCTAAACAAGGATGAGGAATATTATCCAAAATTCTGGACACCTTGGATTCAAATAATTTGGAAACATTATGTAACACTAGTTATTGATACTCTTAATATCCGATCAAAATATCCGGATCATTGCCAAACGAAAAAATTCGGAAATGTTATTTAATAATACAAAAAACTTCAGCTATCCGAACTCCGGATATTCGGAACTCATATTATTCGGATGATTATCTAGCGGGAAAATTTGGAAACCTTGTATAACTCCTATTATACAGAACTCCTATTATCGGCATTCCGGATAGTCAGATCGTTGTCAAACGAGGAAATTCGAAATTGTATTTTAATATTACAATAGAACTCTAGTTATGCATACTTTATTATTATTATTATTTGCGTGTTCCGTCCGAAGGGAGGGATGCTTTCGTGGAGGACTTTCTAAGGGAAACTGGCTCGTATTAAAACGTTACACATAGGGAAAAGCACGGAAACGCTCATGCAGCTGCCCCTTCGTTGAATTCGAACCTCGGACCGAACTACCAGTGTTCAGGGACTTTATCGCTCGGCCGCTGGTGGGCTGTTATCCAGATTTTGGATTGCCAAAAACTCAAATTATCGGAATCGTTGTTCATATTCCTAATTAGTAAAGTTATGTTCTTTATTGTTAACTTACTTTTACATTTTTCCATTGACAAAAATCTTTAATGCCAACATGGATAAGTAATAGGCTCTAAACGCGTCTATTTTGGGCCATTTTTATATTTATATATAGAATATATATAGAATATATATATTTTATATATAGAAGACAGCAGCGAACTTTCAGGAGTGAGGTGGAAGAGCAAATGTGACGTGTTCAGAATAGAATAGATCCTTTAGAATGATTTGATTTCACTTTCGATTTGATAACAGTTATTTTCAAAAACTGTTCATGTAAGTGCCTCTTCATTATGCAACAGTTATATAGCAGCGATTAATTTCGAAATGATGCAGTTAAAGAGGTTTATTATAAGCAGTTGCTATGCTTAGGATAGAAAGAGAAAATAGCAAAATTAAAATGGGGAATCAAGGGATAATTGAAAATTAAAGCTAGAATTTTGCTTTGTATATTTTTTCTCTCACATCTCTCCCTCTATGTATATATATATATATTTATATATATATATATCTAGATATATACGTAAAGAAGCAAATATTTTGTGTGAAATCCCAAGAAAAATATTTAGTTTGCTCTGCAACAGCAAAATTAATTAAAACATTGAAATTTATAAAATTTTTAACTTCCTCTTAAAAATAATAATAAAAACTTGAAATGAATTTAAAAAAGTGTATGGTAATAAATTTAAATAACACATATGTGGTCATTCATGTAACCAGCCCTACATGGATAAAAGTCAAACACAGGACGAATTCGAATATTCTTCTGACCTTTCTTCTGTTTTATTATTTGGGCCTGCTGTCTTTCCCTTGCAGTCGTTTTATTATGCTCAAGTTAAAAAAGTAAAGCATAAAACTAATAAAATATAACGCATACTAAATATGTAAAAATACATAAAGTATGCTTTTTAAATAGACAACAAAACTATTCTACCCTTAAATATGTGCCTAAGATGATAATCGGGTTAAGTACAGCTCGAACATTTGCATTTTTATTATCATAAGTGATTTGATTTCTGTCTGCAAAACAACATTCCCTTGTCAAAAGCTTTCAAGTTTAGTGATGAATTATGTATGATCTTGAAGAAAAGTGATCGAATGACCAAATAAAGAGCAGAATTTTAAAGTGCTGTGAACGAAAAGGCTGACTCAAAGCTTCTTGTTTTTTTTTGAAGTAGAAAATCACAGAGTGTTTTCTGCCAAAGATTCACAGCAATAAAAAAACACGCATTAGGCCTAATCGGACAGAAAAATTTTGTTCGGCATAGATTTTAATAAAACTCTATTTTCTTCGACTGATGGCGGTACATTAGTATTTGCTTTGCTCCACTCATTGTTTCTCATATAAAAAGGATTGTCTGCCCAATATTTTTTTTTTCAATTAGGACATTTACAGTTACAATTGATAAAGCACAATCAGATTTACGAGAAATCAGAGCCGGAGTTTCACAGGGTTCTGTCTTAGGCCCTACCCTCTATTTCATCTACATGATGGACTTTCCCAAACCAGTAAATTACGCAAATTATTTTGTGGGCTGTTATGCTGATGATACCGCTTTGGCAGTGAAGTCAGCAAACGTAAACCATGCGATCCGAAAGCTCCAAGAGTTAATGCCAGTAACTGAAGACTGGTGCACAAAATTGGAGAACATCCATCAAAACCCATAAATCTCAATTGTCAATTATTCGTAAAAAAGAAAATGAATATTTTACCTAAGGAAAAACTCTGACTCTTTTTCATTAAATTATTTCAAAAGCTAAATATCTTGGCATACTTTCAATAGCAAATTTAATTGGAAGGATCGCATCGAAAATATAAAGAATAAAGCAAGAAAAGTCATCAGTTGACATCTTCCAATTATTGGCAGTTATTCCAAATTAGATTTAAGAAATAAACGTCTCATTTATATATTGATTCTTCCTCCAGTCCTTAACTGTGCTTCACGGGCTTGGACTACTCTTACCTGCTCAAACTCCAACAAGTAAATATTCTGCGCGTCATTACTAACGCGCACTTCTACGTGCGCAATCAAATTCTGTACAAGGACCGCAATATTGAAACCATTGATGAGTTTCACAGTAAAATCAATAGAATTTCGTGCAAAAACACTACTGCTTGTAAACACTAAGCTCTCTCGGTATAGCTTAAGAGAGCCAGGTAGCCTTTTCGGTGTTGTCCCGACATTGCCGGAACACCATCAGTAGCACCGGAGAGGCTGTTACTCATGCGTATAGTCTTCATGTCAAAAAATCTTTTGATTCATTAAATATTGTTTCACCTTTCGTATCAGTTTCCAAACATTTACCAAAAAGAAATTCTTCAGAATTTGTCTCTTCTCTTACAAAGCTCACATAAGCTAAAAGAAAAGCTTCGTTTTCTAACAAAGCTCAAGCTGTGCAAAGAATTGAGATGTTTTAAGTACTCACATAAGAAATTTTCTACGAGATGAGCTATTTCTTCAATACTTCTTTGTATTGTAGTTATTACTCAGTGGAATTCTTATAATTTTGAGTGCTGATTTATGCAGCATAGTGCGCATCACCACCCTTATAGCCGGTAAGAATAAGTTCTTCACTAATTGTAAGCGGCTTTCTGGACCATGGCAATCGGTAAAGGAATGTTATAAGCAACATGCATTGTCATTTGGCTTCGATGTTATCACAATGACGTCTATTGTGACATAATGACATAATTACACATTTTCTGTGACTGTTTTTAAAAAAAGTTAAATCTACCTTTTTTTTAGGCCTAAAGGAGCGTTAGCCCAGATTCATTATAAATGGTGTATCACTTTTTAAACTGTTGCCACCAAATATTACCTCCCTGTATTATATTTAAAGAAATTAAATCATGAAGAATCTGCCTGAATGAATGTACTGTTAAATTCATTCTCGCATTGTGAAAAAACGACTGTACTAAGAGACATCAAATTTTGAATAACGTAATCTTCCACCCGAACATGGGCACCTGGAAGCCCGAATTTGAATTTGAATTTTTTTTTTATTATTTATTTTATATGTTGTAAACCTTTAACGAATTTCTGATTAAAAAACTCAATGCTTTCAAAGCGAGTAAGGGCAACACTGTACGGAATAAAACATTTTTAACTCCAGCATGCGAGACTGTCTGTCGGAAATTCTAAAAATATGCTGCTTTTAAAATATTTTCTGATTTTGCTGTTGAATCGAATTTTATTTGGCGTAAGCACCAAGAACGTGATATTTAATAAATAAAGTAAACACACAAACGTTAATAATAAAAAGAAAAATGTTTTGTGAAGCCATCTCAGTAAGAAAACTGAACATTGATATGATGAACAGAGAAAAGACTGAAAGCAACAGAAAAATGTATTCCAACACTTAATACGCCATTTTTAAATTTTTTGTAATTTTGCTGTTGAGTTGTATATGGCGTTAAGTGACAACAAGTTAAAAGACAAGAACAACAAAATGGAGTTAGTAGGAGTGAGGTTAACAGCAGGTTGGTAGACTGTTAATTCTTTTTTTTCCCTTTAAAATTTAATGTTTAGATGATTTTTCGCATATATCGTTATTCAACAACCGAACAAACATCTCAGAATTTTACTGCTTGTATCATTGGATAGAGAGATAACAAATCTTTTAAATGAAGCTTATATATAATTTTAACTAAATTTCTAATTTTTTGCAGAATCTAATTTTTAATTTTTGGCCGACAAAAGGCAATTGTTGGAAGTAAAAGAGTAATTTTTTATTGTTGAAAAACGAATTTTTCAACTGAATAATTTAATTGACAACGTGCCATTCGCATTAAAAAGAAGAACACAAAATAAGTGAAAAATTTTTTTTTCTAAAATGCTTTGATTTAAAATGCTGGTTTTTTGGAAACAAAAGATAAAACAATTAATTCTCTAAAAATCCATCTACGACTTTATATGCTGAATAATAAAAGCGTGGTCGCCTGCATAACAAATATTCGATAGGCTTTGTCAAAAGCCATTATCGTCATAAATTTATTAAAAGCGATGCACGATTCATATCCCAAAAATTCTGAAATATTACATTAACTTCTAGAAAAGATGAAAGTCTCTATGAGTTTTCAAGAATTCTTCGGGAAATACTCAACGCACTTTACCCTGTTTGCAGTCTTCTGCGTGCCATTTATGATCCCTTTTACTTTAAGCTTTGTTAAGTCTTTTATCAATTGAAAATATTCTCTCGCTCTCCGGAAAGCAAATGTTAAGCAGTCGCCATTTTAACGACGTAGTTTTCGAGAAAGAATCGGTGGCGGGTTGGAGGTGGTTAACTACTGGAAGACTCACGAAAAAAATATTTATTTAGTTTTTTTTTTTTTTTTCTTGTTCATAAGTTCTCGAAATATGCTGCTGCCCGAAGATGCTCTTAAAAGTGTTTGTCGATTTTTTTTTTTTTTTTTTTTTTAATGTAGGAAGAGAAGCTATAAAAAATCTTCGCAGTGATGAAAGGAAAAAGATATAAACCCATTTTGCATTATATTCCTCATGCTTAACTTAATGGACATACGTTATGTGTAACATAAAAGTCTGTAAACATATTGTCTATGTTTCTATGTTTACAGACTTTTACCATCACCCAGTTTTATTTTATGGTTCTTCATGTTTCTGGTTAACATAAAAACAGACCGTTTAAAAGCAATTCCACAAATGGAATATGTTACCTAGTGACTATGTAAGTTCTAAAAGCACTCATGAACGTTCCGTTTTGTGTGAAATGAGCCATACATAGCAGAAGATAAAAGTGAAAACAGGAGACAAATTTGGAAGAAAATTCAAATAATATATTTTGTCTTCACACGTGCACACAATCAAAGAAGGAAAGGGGGGAACTGCAATCTTAAAACTTCAGATTGCAGTCTAGACCTTGGAAGAGATTACCTCTAAAGTTTGAGAAAGTTAAAAAAAGTATTTTAAAATTTGAAAACTATAAAAAGTAAATCTAATAAATATAAAATTAAAAAAGGCTCTAGTATAGAATTGGGTGTCCCTTCGATTACCGATAATTTTTTTTTCTAATTTTGGCGATGAAATCTAATTTCTGGTTACCATGATAGTTTTAACTTTGTTTTAGCTTCCTGATTTTTTTTTTTTTTTAATGAAAATAGATTGATGTGTGCATAGACAAATGTAAGGCAGTGCGCAATGCTTAGTTTGTGCAATTCTGGGATTTTTTTTAAATAAAAACAACAGATCGATGTGTACATGGACACAGAGTTTGTGCTATTCTTTGACTTTTTATTTTGGGTTTGTGTAGTGGCCATCTTGAAATTGTGCCTTCCTGACGCCGATCTTAACGTCAAAAAAGAATACCCAAAAAACAAGGGGAACCCAATTGTAAACTTTTACCTTAAAAAAAAATTGCAATCTGATCTTGATATGCAAATTTTAGCATCAAGCCGAACAGTTATGACAGGCCTGTTAGTTTAAAAATTAGTTCCCCACAAGTTAACGATATAAAATCAGACCTTTTCGTTTACAGAAAATTCCACGAAGAATTTTATGCAAGGAAATACATGCACCAATCGTTGGCTGTTGACTACCGTTAAATGAAAGGCTAGCGGTAAAAAAGCTGAGCACTGATAGTTCGACCTAGGTTCAAATGCTGAAGAACGGACTCGTTTGATAAGAGTTTTCGCTTGAAGACTGGTGAATTATCACCAAGTCCTCTAAAGTACTACAAAGTCAAGAGAAGGGTGTAAAGAAATCTTTATTAATTCAAATAAAGTTCACAGTCGGCACCAACTCGTGTTTACAAAAGATAATGCTTTTGCTTAACTCAAAAGGTAATGAATAACTTAAAAATTAATTAAGTTAAATATAGCCTAACGGCTTCACAGGCTATGTATCGCGCAAGCTGGCTCTGACTCCAAAGCCGGCGTAAACAAGCTAAATGGCAAGAATACCTTAATGCCACAGAATTCTAATCGCTAGAGAATCAAAATTAGCAACGTGGCCTTCAAGCAGGCAGAACACGCTCTGATTTTACTCTCCGAAACTTCCTTCTTTCTGCCTAATTTGAATATCGCGCGTGCTGGAAATTTGCATTCTGGCAGGGAAATGAAATGCGAATTGAAAAGAGAGATACTTTAAAAAAACAGGATAGGAGATTAAACCCTGCTCTAAAAAGTTCTCTACGAAGTCACTCCACCCCTTAAGGCGACAGTCCTCCCGTACGTTGCGGTGATTCCCATAATCCAACCCAATACGTAAAATGTTACGTTTGAAATGAGCTACTCAAAATTGTAGGAGAAGAAATTCCTTATGATATTAGTTCGTCGTAAATAAATGCCACGTGAAGATTTCAGTCTTAATTAAGAAAAAACATAAATATTTAAGACGTAGCTGTGCATTTATTTCTGTGGATCGCTTGAGCAAGAAGATTGTAACAAATAGCAATGCGTGAAATAGCACAAATAGCACTGAATGAGAATGAAAATGCACTGAATGAGCAATATTTCCTAAGAGATGAAATTCGTGAAGGGAAAATAGTAAACGATAGAAAGCCTCGATGAGCTTCTTTTGAGATGCTTAAAAAAATTGTGCCATTTTTCTAAATTTTTTTAAAACAATTAATTTTTTTACATTTTCTAACTTTATTTTTTTTCTCTGTAGTGTAATTTAATTATCAACAATAGATATGTCCTCTTAGTTAAGTATCCTGTATTATCCCAAACGTCATGAATATTTTAATTAATATTAAAAGATTTTAATTGTATTGTCAAAATATCATATTTTAGTATAATTAGAAATAATTTCTGAAATTAAAAACGACGACGGACTGGGGTTCTTCTCGAGAATATCGTATGTATTTTCTCGAATTTCTTTTTTCCGGAAATTGCAATTTATGAATTAAAATAATTTTTTTTTTCTATGTAATCCAAGATTCCGTTTCCGGTTAAAAAAATGCGTTTATTTAAAGAGACATTTTAATAAAAGGAAAAAATAAAATTAGGCAGAGAAAAATCATACAAAACATAGATAGAAAATAACTAGTTCTATATTTATTATTTTTCATTTAAATAAAATTAATGAAATAATTTTATAAATAAATACTGAAAAATAATACTATTTGTTAGTATTTATTTCTTGTAGATTTTACGAAATAAATTTTCTGTGTACTAAAACAGCATACTGATTTATTTTATGAACAGATCACATGTTTGACAATTCTTTTCCCCCAAAATTTTGCACTTGAAGAAAAATGACGTTATTTATGCCTAATCGAGCTGTGAAAAAGATTTATTCAAAATGTATAGCTTTTTTGGGGAAAAGGGGGTTAATTTTTAAGCATCTTCGATGCCAGGTCATCATGATAAATAATTATTTTTATTTTTAAAATGCATGCCTTTCCTTTAATCTTAAAAATTAATGTTTTTGAGCGACAGACAAAATTATTTCTGAAACACTGCGGCAGTAATCATTTCTGCTGCGAAGATTAGGCGATGTTTCAGTTATTTGCATTGCAGAATAACTTAATTTTTTAAAACCAATCCAAAAATAAAACTATTCAAGCGTAACAAAATCCGGTAAGCTATAACACGTAGACATTTTGCGTATAGTTTCTACATGCGATTAAAAACGCTCTAATAACACTGCACTAGGTCAACATTAAACTTGAAGACGTGCTTTAATTTAATTCATACTTGAAAGAGTTGTTGCAGTGTTCATACTTTTTGAAGTTAGAGAAGATATTTTTAATAAAGAAACGTTAACGAGTTAAAGTTTTAGCAAATTTTATTAGTTTATAGTGGCAATTTGCCCAGAAGTTCTATTAATTTCGTTTTGGCATTTTGCGTTGGTTCACTATAAATGGCGTTTCACTTTTCAAATTGTTGCCACCAAATATTAGAACCCTGCTTTATATTTAAAGAAATTGAATAATGAAGAATCTGCATGAATGTATGTATGTTTCTCGCACTGTGAAAAAGCAAAGGTACCTAGAGACATCAAATTCTGAATAACGTAGTCTTCCACTTGAATATGGACATATCTGAAAGCCCGAATTTGGAATTTGTTTTATTATGTATTTCATATTTTGTGAAACTTTAACGAATTTTTGATTAATAAATTCTACGATGTCAAACCGTGCAATGGCAACACTGTATGGGAAAAAAAGTATCTCCAGCGCGCGAGACTGTGTATTGGAAATTCTAAAGATGCTCTCTTTTCAAATTATTTTATGATATTGCTGTTGAATTGAATTTTATGGTTTAAGTGCGAAAAACATGGTATTTAATAAATAAAGTTTAGCACACAAAACGTTAAAAAACTATATTATATAATCTGAGAGCATTTAAGATTTGTTTTTAAAATTTTTAGTAAACTTTCTTTTCGTTTTAAAAACTCTGGGAACTTTGAAGGGACATATTTTAGTAAGCTAATTTAATTTTTTAGTAAACTAAAAATTTTTAAACTTCAGAGACATCAGTTATGACTGTTTTAAAATAAGAATAAAGTGTTTCTGACAAGTTTTTGAAGTACCTAGAGTAGTCTGTTTTAAATTTCAGTTATGACATTGCTAGTTACTGAAAAAATACTACTTTCCATATTCATAGTACATAACATTACCTAAGCCTTAAAAAGCATTTATATAGAAATTTATTGGTTATTTGAACATGGCAAAGCACACGCGGGTTATGTGTTTAAGTAGACGGATGTCTTCAAAGTTGACTTTCGAAGGAAAACTAGTTCGTATTCACGTTACGCATGAGGAAATGTACAAAAAACACTCATATGCGAAAAAATATCCTGTCCTGAAATACGAAACGTTTGCTAACTGAGAGTTATAATGTTTGTAAATAAGAATTTTTTAAATTAACTGTTTATTAACTAGTATATGTAACAGTTGTCAACCCACGCGCCAAAATCATTTGAATTTTTAGTTTCGTTTATGTTTACAACTTGTGTTCTTTAGTTGCATGTTTAAGCAAATTTTCTCACTTGCAAAGTCCACGATTTTTTAAAGAATTTTGAGCTATTTAAGAAACAAAGCTAAATCAACATCCTTAATTTTTTTTAGAAGTTATTCAAAATATTTAATATATTTTAAAGACAAAGATGTATTTAAAAAAGAATCATCGTTTCTGTATTTTTTATATTTTTGTTATGAAAATGGTTGTTTTTCATTTAATACTACTTATAAATGTGATTAATTTAGGTTTTACAGCGAGTTTTCTTCGTATTGGAATCTGATAATTTAGATTCTATTGTCAGAAGTAATTTTTTTTTATTCTAAAGAAAATTTACAGGACTTTTATAATAACAAAAAATTTATTTATTCTTTTACAGGTAAGAAATCTGATGATATCCTGCTTTGAATGGTCGAAATTCGCTTATTTCCTGAGTAACGTATAATAATTTTGCTTACAAATATAAATATAATTATGCCATAAAAAGGTATGCCACTTGTTCTTCAAGCAGTTATTTTTATCACATTGTTCTATAAAAGTGTTCGATTTGCTGAAACCTCGTCATAGGCTTGGCAGCTTACAGCTGGTAAACAAATAATATAATTATGAAACAACAAATTGTCTATACAAAGAAAAACTAATTTTTATAGGTATAAAGTATGTGATTTTTTTTTTTTTTTTTTTTTTTTTTAAAGTGGGGAAAAGAAAATCTGAAGGTATTCAGATTTTAACGCCGAACCAGAAGATTTGTTAAGGTTTTTTATGCTCTCGCTGAACATCGTTGTTACCAATCTGGATTTGTAATTACTCCTGCTAACACTTTTTTTCCTCTTTTTGGCTTTATTATTAAGCAACGCTTACTTTAAACTTACGCCACATAAAGTTCAAGAGTGAAACACAAAATATTTTAAAACAGCATATCTTTAGAATTCCCAATAGGAATATACATTTTACCTCCTAGGATTGTCATAATTTTTCTAATGTTCGCCATATTATTTCTTTGAAAACTAGCCACTCAATAACAAAATGATTATTTTTTATAGTTAAATATCTTATGCTTTGCTGAATGGTAACACGCTGGTGCTTGAAGATAATAAGTATTCTCGTATCTGAGGCAAGACATTGCTTTCAAATAGCCAAATTTGTACATTAAAATTGAAAGATAAAAGATCCTACATTTTGCTGAATGGCAAGAATCAGGAGCGCGGGAGATAAAAATGAGTTATTTCGATCACTGTTGCCACTTCTCGCTTTTAAATTGCTGTATCTGTTACACAAAAATTCATTAAATTCGTACAAAATATAAAACAAATTCGAAATTCTAAATTCGGGCTTCGAGATGCCCATTTTCTTGTGGACGACTACATGTACTAAAAATTCGGTGGCTTAATGTGCCGTCGTTTTTTCAGAATGCGAGGAATAAGTATATAGTATACATATCTTCATTATTTATTTTTTCTTAAAATGATGCGACATTTGGTGACAACAGCTTGAAATATGACTCTGACAAAAGTGCATTTCGAGACTTATAGCATTTTTATTGCTAATTATCGGCTTGTTTGTGTTTAATCTTTACTCAAAATAACATTTAAATCGATCGTGATTTTAGAACAGATAAGCATATATAATATTTTATGGAAATTATTATATTACAGTTAGTAAGCACGGATAAAATATGTTCATATAATAACATGACCATATGTCTTTGAAGTAGTTTTATGGGGGGAAGGAATTTTTCATGGATCTTGCGGAAGAGATGTATTACGTTCAAGGTATCTTTTTCATTGCTAACACTTAATTTAAAAACAAGACCATTGCTATGAGAGTGTTTAGAACAACACATTAAATTTGATGGTAATAACCAACGGACAACTTTAAAGCATGTAATATTTCTCTAGAAAATTATTTGGAGCGTTTTGTCTAATACCACAAAAAATCCAAAATTTTTCATTTACAGCACTTACTTTGAAAACAAGAACACTTTTAAAAACAACGCACACAATTTAACGGTTGTAAATAGGGAACATTGGAATATATATCTCTCCACAGAATATTATTTGGTGTGTCTTGTCCTATAACGGGATAGCTCCCAACTGCTATGATGCAGAAAGACGGCGGCATTAAGTGGGATCAGGGCGACATGCGCTGCGAAATCAAAACATTTAAGGGGCTTCATTTCGAATTTGCGTCATGCTAAGAAAATCAACCGCACCAACTCTTTCAAGTACTTTTTTTTTTTTTAAGACCTTGCAAGGAAGCTTTATTTGACATACGATATCGGGATAATTTAGTTTTAAATCTTTTCTTAGCTGCATTTAGTTTGCCTCTATTATTTCAAATTTTTTATACTTTAATATTATAGACTGAGAAACAAAGAAAATGGGAAAGCAAGAAAAACGATATGCTTTATTGGCTAACATACTAAAAATAGCTGTCAAAACGGTTATATATGTACGGTAATTTCTGAAGTCAACATTGATTGCGTCGATTTAAACGACGCTAGATAGTGAGTCACATAGAGAATCATTCGTTCTATTATGAATAATCTCGACCCAGACCAACGCAATGAGATGGTACGAAAGAACAACAGGTATCCCCACTTGTGGGTACCCACAGGTGCATAACGGTCGAGGTTCAGTAAGACGCGTTCCACCATGACCTTGATCGTCGCCAAAGTTACTCGCAAACCAGACATTTCAAGCTCGGATCTTTGCATGGGCGAAAGAATTTGCCAGTTTTCCTTTTTTTGTACTTTACTGTCCTTTTTTTTTCTCTCGCTAGTGAAGGATTTGATGCTGATTAATTGAACACAGCAAGTGAAAAGATATTGAAAAGTGTCGACTGAAACTTTCACAGATATTAACTTCCGTAATAAATGAGAGTCGCACCGTTTGAAATGTGTTGTGCTTCCGAGAAAATTGGTATTCTAAATAGTGTAGTTTTTTTCGATACATGTAAGAAATGCGTTTCACGAGGAATGTTTTGCAATACCTACGTTACGGAATATATGTTCTGTAATGAGGAAAGACTATTTATTTATTTCGCAAACAGAAGGTGATAAGAGTTTAGAGAGTGGTAGCTGATCTGACGTAAGAAGGTTTTGTACGGATGTTTACCATATTTTCCCATTAATCTAAGCGAGGTGGTTGTACTAAATGCATGATAAATATATTTTATCGCTGAACTTACTGCACTACGAAGATCATATTTTAAACTTATATATAGCCACATTTGACAGCACTATATTTATTTAATAAAAATAGAAAGCTTTGGGTACAGGAAACTTTGGCTATTTCCCATTGTAAGAGACGTCAAGTAATTTTCTGTCGTGGAAAATATATATGCCAACCTGATATGTCCAACAAGAAAGCATACTTTCTTCATCAGTTCATTTCGACCGTGATAATATTTATCTAAATGTCAGAAACATCTTTGTCAGGTTGCTTAAATAAACAATGTTTCAAATCTTGGCTAACGGGCTACTGGTTGGGAGTTTTTGTGGTTTTCCTCTATGTACATATAACTTGAGTACGAGCTCATTTCCATTAGAAAGCCCTCCGCGAAGGCATCCCTCATCTTAGGGAGGCAACCTTGTGTGCTCTGCCATATTCAAGTAATCTTTACTTAACTTTGAAAATAATGCTTCCAACTTTTTGCAGAATACCCGACATATAACTTAGGTTAATGTTTTAATGAGCTTCGTGTGAATTTCATTTAAATGTGCCAAAATATACAATGTATATGAATTTTATAGAAAGTAGTACAAGAACACTTTTTGAAAAAATCTTATAGAGATCTATTAAAAAATTCATAAATTTCTTTAGATTCATTTAGAGTTATGGCCCGATTTTCTATAGCCTAGGTCAGAGAGCTTCTATCGAATATCATAAAATTTTAGATATACCTTTTATGGAGTTATGTATAGATGCTGCATAGAAATTTGTGTAGAGATTTTGTAAAATTGTACACAGTATCTGGAGGTCTTATGTATAGAACCTTATACAGTGCGTATACAATCAACTGAGAGAATTATCTGTTAAAATATCTTATCGAGTTTATATAGAAAACTGAGTATAATTCTAAACAATTCTAAACATGCTTTCCTTGCTTTAATTGTCTACAAAACAATTCTATGCAAGCTTTTAAGTATTTAAAAGCATTATAAAGTCAATTAAATTTTTTTCGGAATTAAAAGTTTATTCCCTCGCCAATCTGTTTGATGAATATTTTTTTTAATAGAATGGTATTTAACTGTTAAATTGTCTAATTTATTTGCCCCAGTGTTGCAACTCAAGGTCATGCTATTCGGCACCAAGGGCATTTTTATTACAAATATTTCAAAAGCTGTTTCTGTGCCAAGCGCCTCTTGCCGGTTCCGCCCCTTATTGTTGTCACAGGTGATTTATTCTGATCGAAAGACATATCCGGCTTTGCTTTCCTACATTCGAGATCCGAGGGGGAGTGTTCTGTGCTTCCAGGATCACGAACGTGCCTGCAGGTGTTCCGCTAGAGGTCTGTGTCATATTAGGACACATTTATCAATGGCATCATTTTCTGGGACAGTATTTCGACCCCCTCCAATGCTTTCTACTAGTAATATACGGATTTTTCCCACTGGGAAAAGAAAATTATGTTTGTAAGAAATGTAAAGTTCTACATAAGTGTCGTATTAGGAGAAGATAGAATTAGAAATAAAATATTAAGTAAACCATTTAACAGAATGACAAAATATATGTACCACGTGCCAAATAGATGTTTAGGTTAGATTAGGTAATGGCAAAGCGCGCGAGGGCTATCAACTTAAAAGGAGGGATGCCTTAATGCAGGACTTGAGTGCGACACATTGGCTCGTATTCAAATTATACGTAGGGTAAACCAAAGTTACTACGCTACAAGGTTTACTTTTGTATGACGTCAGTGACTTTTAGTCTCTTCAAATGCAATTTCTTCTGCATTCTCTTTGTGCCTTCGTTTTCCTCGCTTCTGTAAGTAAGTGACGGCAGCATTCGCAAGAGACTAACCTTTCTTTTCTGTTGGATTTGGGCCTAACCTCGAAAATTCCCTTACAGCCAGCCCGTGTGGCGAGATTCGAATCTGGGTTGTATTGCCAGCATTCAGCGATTTTTACCTCTCGGCCATGGGTGTTAGATAATTTTCTTAAATAAAAAAGAAACAAGCCACTGTAGAACTTAATTAGAATTCTACCGATTTGGAGGACGGTCAGACATGGACCTCTCTCAATCAGGAGCGAAAATATTTTATAAAAGAATTGAAGGTTTAGAAGTTCATTAAACATGTATAAATCTGAGAGGGACTGTTTTTTTTTTTTTTTTTTTTTTTTTCATTTGAATTTAAGCAAGAGAAAAAGGAGGTGGCTGAAAAATTTGGGAAATTTTCCGATACAGAGTAGCAAGGAATTTTTAATGCCTAACCAACGGCCGAGCGTTGTGATCGCTGAACACTGGTTGTTGAATCCGGATTCAAATCCCGTTGAAGGGACTACATTACATTAGAGTTTGCGTGATTTTCCCATGTGTAACATGTATTAGAATCAGTTCCCTTAAAAGTTCTCCACGAAGGCATCATCTCCTCGGGAAGATGGCGTTCGTGGGCTTTGCTATATTTCAAATAGTCCAGTCTAATCCAAGCGCTGTTCTTTAGAAAAATATACACAGTAAAATGATACTTTCAATAGCTGGAATATATTCCAGATAGTGATGAACATATTTTCATCGTCAGTATCTTTCAAATATGATGGAACATTTTGCTAAACACCAAAGAGATGTATCGCTTAGGTTAGTTATTTCGGTTAACACAGCACCAAAATAAGAGATACATTTTAAAAATTTATCTTGTGGCGTACATCTTTTAGAGAAAATTGCTTGGAGGATGTTGTTGCATAACGGCTTCCGAAATAGAATGACACATTTTAAAAACCATTTAAAGACATTATTTACAATGGAAATAAGAATATTACTGTAAAAGACAAGAGTAACACGTTTAATTTAACAGTGGTTAGTTGGGACATATATCTTTCTTGTTTGATGTTTGTTGTCTTCTTATAGATCCGGTATATGTGACCGTTTTCTAATTTATTATTTATACATATGAACCTAAGTCCAGAGTCTAACCTAACCAAAGTCACCAAAACCTAACCAAATGAGCATGCTCTGGATTATTTGCATTATCCAAAGTATGATAATGAGAAATTGTTATAAAAAATTTGTAAAATGTTGGTAAGAAAGAAAGAAAAGAAAATGAAAAAATTGCAATATAAAAGTAAAATAAATAAATAAAATAAAATAAATTGCTATGTGAAATAAAATTTAACAAACCATTCAAAAATATATTTATAAAACGAAGTAAAAGTTTTTTGAAATTTTAAATGCAGTTACAGTTTCTAATAGCAAACGATATAATCAATGCTTAGACAAGCGGTATTATTCTACGTCACGTGGCTCCTAGTACTAAATTATTTAGTAAAGGTACGTTTTAAAAAACGTATGCGAACTGTAAATAAGATTGATTTTGAGCTCTAGTTTAGCTTTTAAGAACAGGCAGTAACTTGTAATATTTACGCTTTTCCGATGATAGAACTTTTGCTGTAATGTGATTGTTATATTCATTGCGTCATAAATGTTTATGTTTATTAAGCACGATTATTTGCCGTATACGAAATTATACGAATCACAACCTCTTTTTTTTATTTCCTGTTTTTTGAAACTAAGAAGTTTTTCCTGGCATAAGTCAATTTGGTTCCTCATTTTTCTCATAATTGTTAGCTGAATGTGGGCAAAAAAATATCATATTTAGATTCGGCAGTATGAAAATCTTTAAAAAACATTCATTTTTATAACAGAGAGGAAAAGAAAAAAGTTATTAAATGAAAAACTGTCAGACGATTTTCAGAATACGTGCGATTTTATTTTTTTGCAGCTGTCAGCTCGGCTGAACAGGCATACCATAAAGGCTGTAATAATCGCCATTCACCCAAGCGATTCGTATTCATCTCTTACATTTTTCGATTCTTCCTTCAGGAAAAAATAAATAAATAAATATATAAAATCAATAAAATAAAATAACTATCTTCTAAGAATCGGTATCTCTACTTCATAAATCAAAAACTTGGTTTTAAGGAAGTTTTCTCGCAGATGAAAAAAAAAAAAAATATTTCTTTTATTTTGAACATACTGCATTTTCCCACGCACTTTTTTTTAATTGTTTATCACGTCTACCATGACTGCCATAAACAACTTTCGAACTTTCGTTTAAAAGAGAAACGTGTTTTGGGGGCGAGAACGGGATGCACACAAATACTTCATTTTTTTTAAATATCACAGCATTACTTTTCTGAAAAGTGATTGTAATGTCTCAGTTGTAACGGTGTTGATAGCATCGTCAGAATTCGTTTGATTTATAAATGTTAAGAATGCTTTACTTAAGCATTATCCCGTCGACCGGCCAAGTAGCGCGATTAAGTGCCAATTATGGATGGATGACCTTACCCTTTCGAATTTCCCAATAACGATTGGCGATTTTTGCAAAATTTCCGCCAACGATCAGCAGAATAACAAGTAAGTACCGAATGCTTATAGTTATATATAGCTATAGTACATTATATATATATATAAATGTCATAATTTACTACGTAGGCAGAATCAGCTTGCAGTCGTCATGGCTTTATATCTAAGGCATACTGATGAAGATAACAAATTGGATTTGGATAAAATCACCAATCTTTATTTTCACGCATATAAAATCATCTTAGTAGATATTTATCCAATCATAATGAATTATAGTAAATATGTGGGCACCGATTTTAAAAATAAGACACAGGCATTTTAGATGGGGAAGCAAAGCAGCGTGGATGTTGGCGTGGCAGAAGCTAAGGAAAGGAATTATTTAATTTTTTGTGCCAAGAGCATTTATACTATGTCTGATGTAAATGTAGAGACAAGCTATGATTGGTTAATCTCAGGTGGTTACATAACATAGAAGGATCACGAATTTGGGAGAATAGATAAATTTACGGGGAGAGCATCAAATCTAGAATCGTTAATTTTGTGGTCGCCAATTATTTTTACAGCAGCTATAGTATTTTTTTATATCTTACATATGTATATATAATTTTAGTTATTTTTTATAATAAAAACTATACTAATCTGGAACTTTAGGACTCATTAAACTCTAAATGTAGATTAAGAGAACTTTGCGTAACTAATAAAGCATATTAATTAGGTATTTGAATGTTAGAGTTTATTTTGAAATTTTCTTTTAAAAATCTGAAATTTAAATCTGCATATTAATTATTCATATTTTAATGCTTCAAACAGACTCATCTGCGAGTAATTACTTAAAACACACACATATATATATGTATATATATATTGTATTAGAGTCCTTTATTTTTACAGTACTACTCAACTCAACTAGTTTAGCAAATGCTAGAACAACTCAGAAATTCATATATGTATATCTAAGTAAGTTAAATTAAAACTTGCTATTTACTAGCCTTTGTTTTATTATTTTTTAATTATTTTTTTATTTTTATATTTTGATAGTTATATACAGTTTATTTTAGGTTTACATGCATAATTCGTGTTGGGGAAGTCTTCGGTAGGCAAATGTTTCTAAATTACTTTGGTTTTCTAAAAAATATGGTTTTCTACTCTTAATTTTCTTTTAATTAACTTTAGTCATATACTTGCTATTTTTTCAAAATTTCACTGTTTAAATTTCTTTTTTAGTAATTCACAACATTTGGTTTTACTTTTGGTTTTGAATTTTAATTTTACCCTTGCTTATATGGACGAATTGAGTAATTGAAAAGTTAGGTTTGAGGGTAACTTCCCCTTGGTAAGTCTGTCTCCTATCTGCTGAACAATTATTCACTTATGCATTTTTTTTGGGGGGGGGAGAATCATAATATATTAAATTTTTTGGAATAATATATTTTTTCATGGTTTTAGATACGTACAATTAAGTTATATATGCTCTTAGAATTTAAATGATATTGTAAATTAGTTCGCAGAAATAATAATTATTTTTATTTTTATTTCTTTGCAATTAAAATTTCTTAATTAAATTAAAATTTTATATTTGCTTTATATGAATAGAGAATATTTGTTAAATTCAAATTTCATTTCTTGCAGCAATGGCGCAAGAGAATTATTTAAATTTAATTTAACTTTACTATTTTCTTGGGAAACAAATATATATATATATATATATATATATTAATATAAATCTTCGGTTTTTTAAGTTTCACTTAAGTCTAAAGCCGCACAATTTCATTTTTACATGTAAATGTTATTTTAGTAAATATTATTTTTGTTACCCATGCTGCAAAATTAAAGTTTTGATTATAGCAAAGTACGCGAGTTGTGTTGAATTTCAGCGGTTCCCAATATTTTTTTTTTCTTTCTTTCTTGTACCCCTTTCGTAATTACGGCATATCCGTAACTTTTCGCTTTAGAATCTAGCCTTTCCTTTCTTTACTACTAGTGACTACTGAATACTGATAGTCTTGATGTTGGAAGCCAGGCGAACTGCCTGGTTCGTCATTTCTTCATGTGTAACGTGAATACGAGCCAGTTCTCCCCAGAAATCATTTCACGAACGCATTCCTCTCCTTAGACATCTTTCTTGTGCTTTGCCATATTAAAATAATTTAACTTCTTACCTCCTTCTTCCGTATTCTCGCCATATATCTTACTGTCCTATTATTTTGATATCATAAAATCAATAGCCTTCAATGAATAAAGTTGGAAAAATATAAACAAAGACCAATTATAACATTGTTTATTTCAAATAAACACAGCGATAACACATATTTTGGAACAAAAAAATAACATAATGTTATGTAGCTGTTTTGATTATCACCGTTTGTAAAACATAGAGAAAAAAATGAGGAAATTGATGAATTTATTTATTATTTAACTGATGAACTGAAATTGAGGAAACTGATGAATTTATTATTTATAGAAAAGATTTTGGTCTAAACTTGAAAACACTAGGAATAAAGTTGTACCACAATAAAGTACCAATTTTAAAGTCAATGAATGTGTAACTTTGTTATAGGAAATTAAAGGCAAAACTAAAACTGTATTATCAGCTTTCTCTTACAGATTTGACACAGTGGGGAAGGACTGGTGATTGCAATGCATAGGAATTGAGCAATATGAGTGCTGTAGGTAAGACTAGTTACATTTTATGGTACTAGTTGCAATGTAGTTTTGTACATTTTTTGGGAGTAACAGCCACCCCGGAAATCTCTGCAATTGCTTTCTTTATATCAAAGTAAGCTGCTTGCACGGTCAGTTCCCCATAATACTTATTACAAATATATATATAATAATAATTTTAATTATTCCAGTTGGTGTCATTTCACAAATCCAGCTGATGATTCATAATTACAAAAGGGAAGAGATTCCTTCACAACTTTCAAATCGCTTAGTTTATTAATTAGTAACAGAGAGATTAAATTCGAAAGATAAGTTAACTATCTTAGGCTTTGCTGAATGGCAACACACTGCCGCGTTCAAAATAAAAATATTTCATTGCTGGCTGTGCAACACATTTCCTCTAAATCTAAATCCCTTAGTTGCTTTAATATGAAAGACAAACATCTTATGTTTTGCTGAGTGGCAACACATTTCTTTTCAACCGCTTTTTTTTTTTTTTTTTTTTTTGAAAATATTTATTTTACGCAACGCATTGCTTTTAATTTAGTTAAAATATAAACATAATGGGAATATAATGAAATTTTTAATCAAAATTTCATTATGTTCCCATAACATGTAAAATAAATAAAAAATTAAATGTGAAATTCAAAATTCGAGTGTCGAGATGAAGGACAATGTTAATTAAAAATTTATTGGCTCTAGGTGCAACCTTCTAATTCCCAAAGTGAGAAAGAAACATGCCTACAGAATTTTCATTATTTAACAGTAAACTAGCGGGCCACCAGGTGAGCGGATTGCGGATAAAGCAAAATTTGTAAGTTCTATGTATCCCTGAAAAGCAAATGTATGAAAACATTTCAGTATGAAAGAAATTAAAGGAAATGGAGAAATTAAAGGAATCGGTGATTAAAGGAAATGAAGCAGCGGATATGATTGCGAAAGGCGCAGCCAATGAACCCCACGTGAGTAGCATTGATATGCCCCTTCCGCACTCATATCTGAAAACTACTCTCAAATGTAAACTAATGAAGCAGTGGCAAAACTACTGGAGACAAGCACCACAGGCAGAAGACTATATGATTTCCAACCAAAAGTTAACCACAATTTAAATAGCAACTCTTCGCACCTCATACATTATCTGACAGGGCATGGCCCATATATGTCCTATCCTCACAGATTTCGCCTAAGAGACAGTGACCAATGTATTTGTGGCAGTACTGGTGACTCAGATCACTATCTGTTTGACTGCTCGCACACAGGGAATTCACATTTAAAAGACCAACTGCAATCAATATGCCGGCAGGGTTCAAGAGCACAATTAAGAATAAATATGCGCTCAGCCGCATTAGAGACTGCACTACCATTGCTAAAAGCATTGCTGACAGCCTGGATTGACTTCTTTCCTTGGACACCATGCCGTTAGCAGCCCGCTCCGTATATATATTAATTTACTTAATTTGTTTTTTTATTTTTTATTTTATTTATTTATTTATTTATTGGTTTTTGTTTGTTTGTTTGTTGTTGTTGTTTGTTTTTGCTGTTTTTTAATTATATTTAATATTATGATTAATCCAGAACTCAGTTAATGTATTCCACAATTTGTAATGTATTTGATCATCTTTACATCTGCACCTGATTATTAAAGCACATCTTTAATATAACTGCATGCCTAACATATACCATAATAGTGAAAAGTGTTCCGCTTAGTTTCAGCAGTCCCTACCATGCACCTTCTTTCTACGTTCTGGTCCTTATTTCAATGTTCCTCGTTTCGTGGCCATTCCGCGGAGGACACAGTGCTAAGCTGTTTATTTATATTTATTCATATATTTATTTTTAATTCCATCGACAAGATCCAACAGGCTGAAAAGCACCTAACCCAGTGGGCCAGCTGTTCCGTTGATGGCGAAAAGAAAGAAAGTATAAGAGAAATCAGTTCATTCTTTCCGAGCAACAACCAATTCGTAAATAATTTTTAATTGCCGAACCAGAAAACAAAAACTTTTGGCACTTCAGATTAATGCGTATAACGTCATGCTTTGAATTTAATGTAATACAACAATATTTTCTCAATATTAATAATAGACTCAACGTGACAATAACATATCGTGTAATTATACTAACCTGAAACAAAAAAGTTGCCAACAGCTATTTATTTAAATTGCTGACATTAACGAACAATTTTCGACATACAGCGACGCCACATACAGTTGCGTTATTTTTTCAACGTCAGAACATGACCTCATATAATAATAATATGTTTAATATTTGGCAATGTTATTTTTATTTCATATTTTTAAAACTTGCAAATTTTTGATCAACAAACGATTTGAGTGGCAACACTTCTCGAAATAAAGCAAATTTTTATCTCCGAGACTGTTGCCACTCGGAAAAATGAAGCCGAAAATTAGCGTTTTCAGAGTTTTTAATTAATATCTCTGCTAATTAAAGGCGTACGAAGATGAGAATGGTCGAAATAGCTTCTCACGAATCCAAGGTTACTTCTATCGAAATTCAACTCCGCGCCATTTGTGGCATTATCTCCATGAGGAGATAATGCCACAAACAAAGAGACACACGTAGCACAGATTTTAACAGTATAAATAGAAGAAATTTAAACTTTTTGAATATTTTTCTTTTTATCAGCATTTATTACACTTTTTTCTGCCGTTGCTGATAATGTTTTCGCCTACCTTTCGCAATCGTATATCTACAGGTATTTAGGTATCACTGGTTGAGAATCACTGATCTACGTGATCTGTAACAGACCCCGGGATGAATTACCATCATTCCCATCCACTAAGTAACGGATGAGCCTCTCTTCCAACCAGAATGCAATCCAAAAATATACTCAAACTTTTATCTTTACTTTTTAAGTACGCAGACGCATCTCTAGATTAAAATTCTGAAGTAACTTTCTTCAAAGTTCAGGCTATGTTGGCCGAGTTAAAATCAGAATTCTTTTTTTAGGAAGTGCTGCAAACCAAAACAAACATCTAGCGATAACTGCAATAAAATTCCATGGTTGTTTTGCCAAGAAGTTATCGAAAGTTCACTGCACTTTCTTTCTTAACCGGATTCTATGTTCTGAATACAGTTATGGTTAACGAGCTTTTTGTTTAGCTTTCGGTAGCGGTTAATGAAGGCGAAGGAATTTGCTTTATTTCCTTTTTTCTAAGGTAGAGAATATTTAGCTTCAGCCATTAACATGCTAAGCGCTTAACGTAGCGGTAAATATTATTCAGAAATTCGTTGATCATGGGTGGCAGCGTGTAAAAACGGCTGCGCCAATCAGCCACGCATGTGCAACTTCGAATTTAACAATATGGATTTAAACAGATGTTCACGTGTCCTTTTATATAATTAGCAACATCGAAATATTTCTGGGGAGGGATTATTGGGAATTCATTTAAATTAATTAGCATTTTTGTGAGAATTTTAAAGTTTCTGTTAAAATTAATTTCGAAAGACGGTTAAAATTAATTTCACGATCATTCAAAATTTTTAAAACTAATGTTTTTATGAAATTTTGTGTTTCAAAGCTTTGACTATACAGTGCGTCTACACATTTTTAGAATTAAATTAATGCAAAATCGAAACGATGTTTGTAAATCTATACTATATCACTCGCGTCATTCATATAGCTGTTTGATTTTTTCATGGAAATATCTTTTAGAATACTACATGAATCTGTGGTTTCAATTATCTGTCTTTTCAGTGCTATTGAAATAATGGACTATTAGATGATCCTCCATTTTAGGGAAGAGAAAATTGTTTACAGGTGGCAAATCTGATGAATAACGTGAGATTGAGAATCGCGACAATTTTCTATGCTAGAAACTGTTTAACGAGAATGGAATTGTGTGTCGGCGCATTATTGCGCAGCACACAATTCCATTCTCGTCAAACTCTTACTTTACTAACTTTATTACTATTCTTTGCTTTGCTTTCGAATCCGTGACAGCAGATGTTCTCTGCATTTAGAAGAAACAATTACCGGCATAGAATATTCTTTCCGCAAGCAGACGATATTTTAGGAAAAGCAAGTTAAAGTGTCATATTAATAGAAGCAGGCAATTATCGCTTGGTAAATTCTCTGGAATTTGTAAAAATAAATAAACAACTAAATAAATAATTAATAAAAATACATAAATAAATAAATTAAAAATAAATAAAAAAAATTCTTACTTGGCAAACAAATGGAAGGAAATAAGTTACATTGCACACTTTTTTGGGGGGAAAAATCAGAACAAATTGCGCTATAAAAGCAGTATCGCCTTACTGAAAAGCTGCATCTAAGCAACAATGAAACAATGATAGAAATAAAAAAACTATAAGAAACAATGAAACAATGATAGATAAATACATGAGCAAAATATAAATTCGAATACTTTTGTGCGACATGGTTCGAAAATCCAATAACTTGATGCATGAAACGAAGGGGAAAAAATGGATGAATTAAAGTTTTGAAAGCCCATCAGAATATCGTATACGAAATTTGCGACAAATTTATTGCAACGGAATTTTATATCGCGAAAATACCTTTGTTTCTTTTGAAATCGATAACATTTTTATCGTGTTGCCAGAATGTCAAAATTGCGTAAGGTTTCATTTTATACTTTTCTGAAATAACTTAAAAAATTAATTAAATAGTATTTTTTAACACTATTAATGAAAAATATCCATTTTTCATATTATATTTCATATTTAAAACTACAGCAGCAGTAGTTCAGAAGCAGATTTCATTTTAAATATCCTTGTCTCTAAATAAATTAAATTTTCGGATTACTTAAAAGAAAAAAAAAAAAAAAAAAAAAAAAAGATTACTGGAATCGGTTTCTTTTATCTATATTTTTACCTGAAAGGAAAGAAAAATGTTCTTCACTGCGTATAACGGTGAAAAAAGTTTTTCATTTCCAAGCGGGAAAAATGGCGTAAAAGAAACTGAGTAACCAAAAAAGTTATCGAATTTACATAAGCGAAAAATTTTCAACATTATCTTTTTTAACAGTTTATTTCTCATTGGCTAAAAAACAAATTGTTGAAATCTGTCATGTAGCATTTTTAGTTGTATATAATTTTTCACGGTTTGCTTTTAATTTCTACGACAACCTTATTATTATTTTTTTTTTAAATGCCAAAACTGTTTGAGGGAACATTCTTTCTCGAATTATATGTTTAGAAGTTACATTCTCAGTCAACTTGCTTGCTTGCTTGTGTATTCGAATTGTTTCCTACCTTTTCATATTTTTTTTTTTTTTTTTTGTTTAACGTTCAAAAAGGATGTTCTTATCTCGCTTTTGTATAATACAATGTTTAGCACTGAATGTAAGGAATTATAAAAGAAAATGTGGTAATTGCCAGAAACATGTTCATTATATATGTGCGCATCTGAAAATTCTTTAGGGAACGCTTAAAAAAATGGCAGTCTGGCAACAACAACAACAACGCAAAAAAAAGGGGAGAAGAAAAGTTGATAATCGGTGACGCAAAGATGTTGCTTTCGAAAAATGGCTTCAAACTTCTTCTAAAGGTAATTTTAATTAAATATGTTTTATATCATATAATATTTCGTAGTATATACTATTTCCTGCGGTGCAGTACCTCGTACATCTCCTTTTTCGTTCGATATTTCCAATGTTAATGATGGTTTATTTGAGAAAAATATTAGTGTAGATTTCGAGAACTATATGTACTCATAATTAAATTTTAGATTTTAAAGTTTGTTATAATAGGCATCACTTATTTATGGTACAAGAATTAATTTATCGAAGCTTAAAAAGTTTGACTAAAAGAGTGTAAAGAAATTAGTATTTTATCTAACCACAATTGGTAGCATCTTATACTGCTACTGTACGGCTTGGCATAGACGTTGGATGCATGCCTGCAATATATTTATTCATGCAGTTTTGACGCGTTGCTAGTCTTCTGTAGGTCATTGTCTATACCTCTTACCATAAGATGGCCGATAAGTTTCCATCTTTAGATACACATATTTGGTTTGCGTCTCAAGGGCAAACCTATCGTATATGGCCCAACCGTAAAAGTATAAGATAATTCCGGTAATGGGGCTTTTGGCCAAAAAGCTAACTAAATTCATTATCGGTGGAAATCTTTAAATTACCTCTTCCGCGATCTCAATGTCAGGCACTACATACACAGACCCCACACCTCCGTATTAGGTAGGGAAGTTGTCAAAAAGTCCCAAAAGGGAGTTCTCCGCTAGCTCACTCGCATGACCGGAGCCACGACCGCTGGAATAGCCTTGGCTGCCTTTCTGGCTATAGGAAATGGGTTCATGTTATTGTACCTCCCGAAGTACTACTGTCATAGTATAGTAATAAGCCAACATACGCAACCTTGAGGAGGGTATTATCGATGGAAAAGAAAATATCGGCAGTTTCCGTGTTTAGTTGCAACAGATCAGTTAATGTGTGGACTAAGAGAAGAAATGCAGTGGGAATCTATCAGCTGCTAGATTTTGCATGTCTCAACCAGTCATGTATTGTCTTAATGGTAACTGGCTTGATTTAGGCCCTGAAGATAACGGACAAATCCGTTATGCTCCAGCACCTAAGCAATGTAACGGTGGCTATTTATCATGCCGGGAATACTGTACGCGAGCTAACAGAAGGGCTGGAATGCGAACCATAAAGCTAGATCCCGGGTCGGTAAGACGATCCCCAGTGTAGCAATCAATCAATTGCCCCGCCAAACACTATGGCCATCATAATTAATGCTACAGAAGAAAATGGGATGTCATGCCAGTTTCTTTCTTCGTTGCGACATTCTTGGAACGTGGCAGACGCAGAATTCATGCAGTGTACAGTCAAAGATAGCTGAAGCAATGAACCCTTTGCATAAATTCCTCGATGCTCCTGACACCACTGAATTATCTTCGAAAATTGGTTGTTTATGAAAACATATTTCTTGACCTAGGATTTGAGACATACTTTTGCAGTCCATAATACTGATGCGCTCAAAATGTCTGTCCTGTAGTTCGGATGGGGGACGGGACAGTTGGGGTCTTCACTTTGATGAAACCTTCTTCCCTAGATGCATCAATTTATATTTACACAAATGTGCCATCTAATAAAGGTACTAGTTTCTCGGAAGGTAATCCATAGTCAGGATATGCCACAGTTTTCCTCCTATCGAAAGTTTGCTAGAATAGTTGTCGCTTTGTTCATCAAGGCATAGCTTGAGCAGTCTGTGCACATGAAGAAGGAAAAAATACAATATTCCAATATTTAGATCCAGTTTTAATGATTTTTAGAGCAAAATAAGCATGCAAGTTAAATTATTTCTGTACTATTATTAGTAAATTTATTAGCATCAGTTTCAATATGCGCTCCATTAGTAAATTTCCAGGTATCAAAGCGGTATTTTTTCTATCTATGTACAGTTGACTGACTATGTCTGGGATACTCTAGCAACAATAACAAGTAATCCCTTTACATCATATAGCAGTGCTCCATAAATATTTGCAAAAAGTTGCATTAAACTTTTTAAAAAAGTTATGAAACTTTTTAAAAAAACCTTCGTACTACAGCGAGCGCACGGTTGCCAGTTTCATATAAGTTCGCCAGTTCAAGTCTGTGCTGATTTGAGTAAAATTTCCTAGCAAAAATTTATTTCGCCTATACATTATAGTGATTTAAAACTGAGTCATCTTTTTCAATAACGCTGTATTTAATGTGAGAATATAAAGTCACAGATTTGCCAGTTTTATACTAAGACACAGAGAAGATTCTTTTGAAGAGTTTCACACAGATAAGGAATTATATCATCAAGGGAAAGCTATCGGGCTTGCAGATGACATCGCTGCAAAACTTTCATTCACGAAAATGGTGAACAAAATAATATGTGCAAAGTGTGTCCTTTCGCAGTTGCCTGCAACTCTTAGAACAGATCGTACAATGTAGCGCGCTCACCTGTGTAATTTGAATCCATAGGTTAGCAAATGTAATGTCTCTGTGAGTTACGATGTAATTTATCTGATAAACCGCATTCCTGGAAGAGGGCATGCGTGTCATATGGCATGAGTGTTGTTTGGGGTGTGTGATACGGTACACGGCTCCGTATCGCATATCGTGCCTTGCGTTGGGAACGTTAATTCTCTAACAAGGAGCGTTTCGGAAATAATAAGTCTGCTATGCCATTAATCAAATGATATGTAATCTTTATGACATAGAGTAAATATTGGAGACGAAGGCGATATAAAAGTACCTTACAGGCGAGACGGTTACAACGTATATTAACCAAGCGATTTGTAAGGGATTGTTTATTCTGTCGGAGCCAGAAAAATCGTTATTAATAATTGCCAAAAATACAATAGGAATGCTGAGAAAAGTACAGAAAAACTATCGAGTTTGCCGCACTTTGATACAGGTAGTACAATGGGTCATAAAGTAGACAAATTCGCGAACATCAGATTCCAGAAAGTGACTTGTACGATAATGCTTCAAACCTAATGTTACATTACATTTGGCAATTTATGAGGGAAAATATCGTGGTTGCAAGAGCCCTTTTTATATGCCTTATTTTGAGATTGAGATTGATCGCAAAATGAACCACTTTTCGTCTGGTGTTTTGTTCAAGTTTGAAAGTTCTGTAGCGATTATCCTTGGGATGTATCCGACAGCATTCCTTTTAAGAAACCAATCATTCTTTGAAAAAATTTCTAATAGCTTTTTTAATGAATCGTATTAGGAATTCTTAATCGACTTAATCGCTCATTTTGCATCTCCCTAAGTAATTCCTTAAGATATCATACCAGATAATGTTTTTTTTTTTCTTGGTGTACAGTTCAAAAGTGATCTAGAATGCTGATTAACTATTCCTTGTAATGGCTGTCTTTTCTCATTATTAAGGAAATAAGGAACTGGACTGAACTGGTTTGAAAATCTGCTGATAAATATTTGAGCCTTGGGCTATAATATTCAAGACACACGCTTTGCGAACTTTGGGGAAAATGGGTTAATTTTTTAACGGCAGGCTTTGCTACGTTGCCCAACATAAAGTGTCAAAACAAGCACAGAATTGCTGAGTCCTTTTCTTTCCTGATTTCGATTTCGAAGGGAGTTGTTGAGATACAAATCGGATTGCATTGTCTGGTTCGCAAGTTTTTAAAATTGTTTTGAGCACGGTTTTCCTTGTTTTAATCTTCACACAAGATGCCGTGAATGCGATTTAAAATATCGGTTCGAGAATTCAGAGGAAATTGTAAGTAGAACAATGAAATGAAATTTAATAAAGCAGTTTAGTGTTCTGAAAAATACACTAGAATGAAATATACTTAAATTTATGTTTTGTTAGTAGTTTTTATTACAAAAGCGAACGGATCACAAATCTACAAATTAGTGTATCTGATAGCTTTGTAAAACGATAATCAGATGTATTTATGAAGTATATGAAATAAACATATTCCGTATTTATAGCATGTAATATGTTTTCTGTTATATGTATGTTTAATGGGCTGCAGAAATATACATTAGAAAACAAGTTAAATCAGATCTGCGACCAATTTTGCCTTTGTCAGGCACACAAGCGCGCATACACATGTACACTTATATGCAGGAAGTAACAGAACCGATGGTCACAATTCTAAGTGACAGAGCATGGCCAAAGTAGTAGTTTTCATGTAAAGTAGATATGGTTCGGCTGATTCTGGCCTAGCTCCATCATACGGATTTTTTATGATTATTTTGAATGGTCATAGTGTTATATACTGTAAATATTTTCTTTTGTTTTAGCACTTTTTTGTTTTCATGTGCACAGTGTATGTATGAAGTAGTTGGCAAGCTCCTCCCACTTCTCTTGATTCGTCCATGTGTTCCCCCCGGATGCAAAGTGCATCAGTATATTTCCCCCTGATATTTGTCTCATCTGGAGAATCTATCTGCGGATTTTAATACGAGTCAGACTGAATTCGGGACTCAATAATGAACTACCATGAGCAGGACCTTTTCTCCTGCTATGTCTCAGTACACTCACCGAAGTATCAATGTTCATTCTGGGAAAGAACACTTGAGCTATCTTACTAAGGAGAGGGATACCTTCGTGGAGGACTTTCTAAGGGAAACTGGCTCATATACATGCTACAGATAACCACGAAAATGGCCATGCAGCCTGGAATATCCCCATTCACCTGGAATGGAATTCAGGTCGGAACTACCAGTAATCAGCTATTTTACCGCCCGATCGCTGGTGGGTTGTAGGTAGGTATGGTAGAATTTGAAATGAGAATGCGCAAACACAATACATACAAAGAATATGCAGAAAGAAAAGTCGTTTTTAATCACGGAAATTTAGAAAACATCATATTGTTGCGTTTTTCTTTTCTGATACCAGATGTTACGCTTTTTTCTTCCTTAACGTTCGTACGGGGTTCGCAGATTTGGAGTGAATAACGACGACACTGGAGGAAGTATCGAAACACACTTTATTTATCAATATTAATGATAAATAAAGCCATTTAGTTTAGCAGTTTTAGTTAGTTTTAGGGACTGAAAATACTTTTACAGTCGAAGATCTACTATAAACACGCTGGAACAATCAGCGACGCAGCCTTCACACTGTCAGGCAATAACGGTGGAGACAGCTTCCTGGAAAGCACCCGACTCTGCTTTCCGGAGTACAGCTCCCGACTCTGCTTGGTCGTTCTCGGAATTCCACGTACTCTCGAGACTCTCCACGCTAAAACTCGCGATGCACTCGACGACACACAGAGCACAGCTTCCGACTCTTCGGTTCAGTCATTCCCGGTGTTAAGTCATTAAGACTATTTAACTGTAAGATTACGTCATTTTTTCTCTTCTTGGCGCCTTGCATGGCGCAGATGTTCATTACAGTAACCCTGTAAACGCTTACTCAGTTTTATTTTTTATTGCTGTTGTTGTTAGTAGTAAGTCATCGCTTGAAAGATGGCACGCATTTGATTAAGGTTGTTGAATAAAATATTTAGTACAGTCCACTTCTAGTTAATTTGAAATTGTTGTATAACAACGCACGCATCGCATGAACACTTTATGGCCCGCCGAGCCACAGGTAAAAGACATCGTTGCTAAAATTAACTTTTTAGAACATTTAGAATATTTTCGTTTGGTTGTATTTCGCATAACTTCATATAGAGTGTTTGGAATGCTTTCGTTTTCGTGTGGATTACGCAATTAAGATTGAATACTGTGTCATCGTTCATTTCCGGTGTTGCTGTCGAGAAATCTGCAATCACGGTAAGTGATAAATTATTTATTTGTTCATGATGAGTGAATTGAAAGCTATTAAAGCTAATAAAAAAAGTTTAAAATGCAGTATCAGAAAGTTTGAAAATAAGGTAAATTCTACAGTGGATGAAGCAGATATTTCCTTATTGGAGTTATACGAATCAAAAATATTAGAATTTAAAAAGGAATTAAGTAACATTTTCGATTCTTTATTTGCACATTGTGAAGAAAAGGACACTGACGAATTCATTAAGGAAAAGGAAAATGTAGTAGATAATCTCGATGAAATTCATTTGAAAATTAAAAGAAAAATTTCTGAGATCCGTTCTCAAAGGAATAGCTGCTCAAATGAAAACGGTTCGAGTAAAGACATAATTGTTTCGGATATAAAATTGCCTAAATTGTCTCTTCCAATATTTAGTGGGAAAATCGAAGAATGGATTGAATTTGAGGATTTATTTTCCGCAGCTGTGCATAAAAATAGCAAATTAACTAATGCGCAAAAATTGCAATATTTAAAGAGTTCGTGTAAGGCAGACGCTTTAAATATTATTCAGTCCATTCCAATTTCAGATTCGAATTATGACATAGCATGGAATCTGTTGGTTGATCGCTATTGCAACAAAAAAGATTTGATCAATTCTATCATAAAGAAATTAATTTCTATACCTCAAACGAGTGATTCTACTTCGTCACTTTTAAAATTTATCGATAAGGTGTATGAATGTTTACTATCCTTGGAAGCATTGGAGCAAAAGGTGGAAGAATTTTCAGACACGTTAATTGTTTATTTATTAGTTGAAAAGTTGGATAGAAATACTCGGTGTTGGTGGGAAAGGTCACTTAAAAAAGACGAGATAGGAACGGTTAAACAACTGACATGTTTTTTGAAGGAACACGCTCGCACCCTATCACATTACAAACCTCCGCATGGGGAATCGAAACGTTCATTTAATACCAAAGCTCTTACATCACTTTCGGAAAATTCAAAAAATTGTCCTTATTGTAAAGCTGATAATTTATTGTTGAAATGTGCGCAATTCTTAAATCTAACAGTCAAGAAACGATTTGAATTTGTAAAGGCAAAAAAACTATGTTTTAATTGTTTATCTTCGGTCCACACAATCAAGGACTGTAAAAGTTCTAATACATGCAGAAAATGTCAGAAATTTCACAATTCGCTCTTACATTTTGATCGAAATGAAGAAAATTTCGATAAAGCAAATGGCACATCGAATCAAATCACAAACAAAACTAATAAATTAAGCAGTAATCTTTCTCCAAATGCTGATACATTTACTCCAATGGCAAGCAGCCAAAAGGTTAGTGACACTAATGAAACCAACCAAGCAAAGTCCATTAACGGTACTGCGCTGAATATTTCCAGTTCTTTTAATAAACAAGTTCTACTTTCAACTGCAATTATTTTCGTTAAGGGTAATGATGGAAAATTTATCTCGCTGAGAGCCTTGCTGGATTTCGGTTCTCAAAATAATTTCATTACTAAAGAAGGTGCTGAGTTATTGAATTTGAAGAAAAGAAAAATAAACGCTTCTATTTCAGGTATCAATGGTACAGTTATGGGTGTTAAGGAAAAAGCTATAGCAACCATCGCTAACGCTACTAGAGATTTTATTCGTACCTTACAATTTTTTGTTGTTCCAAAAATAACTCGCGTAACGCCTGCTAGATATATAAACATTCCTGATGTTAAGCAGCTGCAACTCATTGGTTTAGCTGATCCAGAGTTTTATAAACCTGGTCAAATACATGTTTTATTATCTAACGAAATATTTTTTGATTTACTGGGAACAAATAGAATAAATATGCAAGACCTGATTCTCCATCAGTCAGTTTTTGGATACATTGTTAGCGGGTCAGTACGCATGCCGCAGCAAGGCAGTGTTGATAATTTTTGTGGGTTTGTGGAAAATGGGGATAATTTATCTGACAACATGAGAAGGTTTTGGAAGATTGAAGGTATTAATAAAGCAAAAAAAGTGAAAAGTCAGGAAGAGGAATTTTGTGAACAGCACTTTCTTCGTACACACGCGAGGCAAGGTGATGGCAGATATGTAGTGGAAATGCCAATTAAGGAGGAAGGACTTAGCCTTTTAGGGGAATCGAGAGAAAACGCTAGCAAAAGACTGAATTATCTACTTAAACGCTTCACTCGCAATCCCGCAATGGAACACTTATACGAAGATTTCATTAAGGAATATAATAAATTAGGCCATTCCGAAGAAATTGATGAAGGGGATAGCTCTAGTTTCTCATATTATCTTCCTCACCATGGGGTTTTCAGACCCAAGAAACCTAGGACTAAACTTAGGGTAGTGTTCGATGCCACTGCTCCTACGACTACTGGAATTTCGTTAAACGATATTCTGCTGAATGGAGGGTTAGTTCAAGACGAACTATTTGATATTATTTGCAGATTTCGAACGCATAAAATTGCCTTCACAGCAGACATTGTAAAAATGTATCGTCAGATTTTGATTAAAGAACATCAAAGAGATTTATTACGCATCTTATGGAAGAGTAGTGAAGAAGAACCAGTTAAGGTCTATTGACTGCAGACTATAACTTACGGTACTTCCAACGCACCATATCTAGCAACACGCACACTTAATCAATTAGCAGAAGACGAGAAAAATAATTTTTCGTTAGCAGCGCCAATAGTACAAAGGGATTTTTATGTCGATGACGTACTCACAGGAGCCCATACTCTAATAGAGGCTAAAGAATTACAGTCGCAATTGATTAACCTATTATCACGTGGAGGAATGCGTCTGCACAGATGGTGTGCTAATCATCCTGATCTTTTGCAGTTTCCGGATGGACAAGAGGAATATTCTTTCAGTAATTTCGATGACGATCAGAGCATCAAAACTTTAGGATTATTATGGAATCCAAGGATAGATTGTTTTTCGTACAAATCAACCATCAAGAAACCAACTACTTACACAAAGAGAACAGTGTTGTCTGATATTGCTCGCATTTATGATCCATTAGAACTGCTTGGTCCAGGGATAACAAAAGCAAAAATCTTCATCCAAAGACTTTGGTTATTGAAGTTTGATTGGAACGATCCGCTACCCGAAAGGATAATTAAGGATTGGCAACTTTTTATTGATTCAATGCAATCTATCAACAATTTGAAAGTCAGTAGATATGTTTTACAGGATAGTTTTTCTGATATACAAATTCATGGATTTTCAGATGCATCAGAACACGCATACGGAGTAGCCATCTATTTACGCTGTAGAAGTGACAATAACTTATCTTCACATTTGCTTTGCAGCAAGTCCAGAGTAGCTCCACTAAAACCGCTGACAGTACCTCGACTGGAACTCTGCGCAGCTGTACTGCTAGCACAGCTTGTTGCAAAGGTGGTGCCTTTATTGAAATTGGACATCAGTAAAATATGTCTGTGGTGTGACTCAACCATAGTGTTAGCATGGCTTCAGAATCCTCCGCATGTACTAAAAACTTTTGTTGCTAATCGAGTGTTGCAGATCCAAGAGCTAACACAGACATGCCAGTGGAATTATGTGCGTTCAGAGGAGAACCCAGCAGACCTTATTTCCCGAGGACTGAATTTTGACAAGCTGCATGATGCTGATCTGTGGTGGAAAGGTCCTCCATTCTTGAGTGAGGGTGTCATACCTAACAAGAACATTGACTTTGAACAATTAGAAAAAGCAGAGACATTTTCTAATGAACTGAGAAAAAGAACTGACATTGCTTGTTTATGCACTTTGCCTTCAAAATTTATTGATAATGTCCTAGATATCACTAACAATTATTTAAAATTATTACGTATTGTTAGTTATATTTTCAGGTTCATTTGGAACTCTAGGTGTGCAAAACAGAAAGGAGCACAGAGAAGAACAGGAGGGGTAAGTTCAAAGGAGTTAAATGAGGCAGAATCCTTTTTAGTAAGAGAGGTTCAAAAATGTAGTTTTTATTCAGATTACAACTCCCTCGCACAAGGTAAACCCGTTAATAATAAAAGTAATTTACTTTCTTTGAACCCTTTTTTGGATGCAAATAATGTAATGAGAGTAGGAGGCCGATTACAAGGGGCCAATGTAATGTTTTCACAAAAACATCAAATAATTTTGCCTGTTAAATGCAAACTAACTAAGCTGATTGCTGAGCATTATCATCAGAAATATTTACACGTAGGTTCGCAAGCATTATTGTGTTTTATGAGACAGAAATTTTGGCCATTACAAGGTAGGAATTTAACTAGAAAGATTACCCATGAATGTATAATTTGTAGTAAAAATAAACCAGTCACTATCGAACAAATTATGGGGTCATTACCTGCAGAGCGCGTAAATCCAAGCTCACCCTTTAATCATGTCGGCACCGATTTTTGCGGTCCATTTTTTATTAGGTACAAGGGACAGAGGAAAGGAACTCTTCATAAGGTATATATAGCTCTTTTCATTTGCCTTATAACAAAGGCAGTGCATCTCGAACTAGTGAGTGATCTCACCACTGACGCATTTATTGCCGCCTTAAAGAGATTTATTGCTAGGCGCGGAAAATGCTCAATCATTTTCTCAGACAATGCAAAAAACTTCGTTGGCGCAAATGCCGAATTGAAAAGAATTAACAATTTAATTAGAAATCCTGACAAAAAATTAGCAGATTATTTAGGTGAAGAAGGAATAGTATGGAAGTTTATTCCCCCACGGACACCTAATTTTGGTGGACTATGGGAATCTGGAATAAAATTCGTGAAATATCACTTAAAGCGGATTGTAGGTAATGCAAGGTTGACTTTCGAGGAGTTATTAACTGTAGTAACTCAGATAGAGTCTGTTTTAAATTCTCGCCCTATTACTCCCTTATCTTCCGATGTAAATGATTTAGAGGCATTAATACCAGGTCATTTTCTCGTTGGAAGACCCTTGAATGCTATAGTAGAACCCGAATTAATTGATATACCTGAAAACAGACTCTCAAGATGGAAACGAACTATCAGATTTGTCCAGTTGATATGGAATCGTTGGCATAGGGACTATTTAAACACACTACAACAGCGTTCAAAATGGAAGGTAGAACAAACGAATATTAAAATAGGTATGCTAGTACTAGTTAAGGAGGATGAGCTTCCTGTCTGTAGATGGGTGTTAGGGCGCATTACAAGAATTTTTCCTGGAGTTGACGGTAAGGTTAGAGTAGTAGAAATACAGACAGCAAAGGGCATCATTAAGCGTGGAATTACAAAAATTGCAATTTTACCCCAAGAAGAAGCTTCCTAAGTTAGTTAAGTGTTAGCTTATTATTATAAAACTTGTATTGTACATTGTATTGTGTATAAAATTTTGTATTGAAAATTGAATATTATTATATTGAATTAAGAGATATTATTCGTATTGCATTATTGTATAAGGCAGTAATTGTACAATTTTGTAGGTTAAATTTCGTGCGATAATACTCATAATAACCTTCAAAATTGTACATTATCGCACGAAATTATTGAAGTAACCCTTCAATGCCGGGGGGTATGTTAAGTCATTAAGACTATTTAACTGTAAGATTACGTCATTTTTTCTCTTCTTGGCGCCTTGCATGGCGCAGATGTTCATTACAGTAACCCTGTAAACGCTTACTCAGTTTTATTTTTTATTGCTGTTGTTGTTAGTAGTAAGTCATCGCTTGAAAGATGGCACGCATTTGATTAAGGTTGTTGAATAAAATATTTAGTACAGTCCACTTCTAGTTAATTTGAAATTGTTGTATAACAACGCACGCATCGCATGAACACCCGGAACTCAACACGCTCTCCCGACGGTGCACTAACCGCGATACACTAAAGAGACTCCTTCGGTAAACTCGACAACCGACTCGGCACTCGCTGCACGGCTGTCAACTTGATCGACTCCGTAGGGATTGACTCGCTAGGCGAGACATCAGCTAACTCGCACTCTATGCGAGGCACTGTCACTCGCCCTCCCGACGAGGCACACACACCCTGACTGCGAACCAGCAGGGTTTATATTGCTTTCGGCTTGTGTTCGAGAACATTCTGGGCTAAACCGTTAAGAATTCGTTCCAGAAGGTTCTCCATGCGTCCATGTCATATTGCCAATTTTGTCGCCAAATGAGCGATTTTTCGCCAAACGTGGCAACCCTACCTTCCTTTGTCATTTTATGGCAACCCTAAAACTGCTTTGCGGGGAACCGCGTCTGGACATTTCGTAACAATATTATCAACCGATTTCCGGGATTTATTGCTGGAAGCATTTTTAAAAATTGGATGTATATTGGAAGAAAAGGAATCAAGGTAAAAAATGAGAGTCATTTTTTAATTAAAATCAAGAAAATTCCACTTATTCATGACATTTTCAGGAACTTTGAAATTTCAGGGCTAAACCCATCTAACGCTCGGAGGAATCCCTCCAAGTGGGCAGCAGGATGGACTAGAGTGCCCGCTTTCTTAGGCGATGAAAAGTTCGGGCTAGACTCTAGGGCAGTGATGGCGAAACTATGGCGGCACGCGTGCCATAGTTTACGCGACTACAATATTATTTCCTTAATCAATAATCACAAAATGATACTATGTAATTTAAATAAGTGTTTTAGTCTGTTCTTGAACATTTCACTTACTTACGGCTTACTTTTCACTTTCTTATTTACGGCACTTTAACACCAACCGCAAGATTGTTGCCGAACTTGATGAAGCTGAACGGAAGGTGTTTATTGAAGCGAAATTGAGGAATTATAATTACCAGAAAGTTGGATTTTGCAATTGTCTTTCTAAAACAAACCATCTAACAGCGGCCAGCTTTCAAATTTCACTACGCCTGGCAAAACATGGTAAACTGCTCTCCGATGGCATTTAATCAAAGAGGTTTTGGACACGTCGCCCCGACCTAAAAAAACGTTTTTGGGCACGTGGCCCAAAAAGGTTCGCCACCACTGCTCTAGGGGCCCAAAAATGCACATCGAAATTCCTCCTCCTGCTGCCTAATTTGGAGCTGGGGTTTATACGACTCTGCAGTTGCTTTCATTATTAGTAACAGGTAAATACTTAATTAGTTAGTTACATATTCATAATCCCCCACCCAAACGTAAACATTCTAGACGGACACGTCCTTACATCCTAGTGGTATCATCCATTTCGTGCACCAAGAGATTAATTACGCCACTTTGGGCGTTGTTTAGGTATGTGGTAATTGTAGTTTCACCTTGGTTCAAATGCAGCTGCAGATAGTGTTACCTTTGCGCAACAAAGTCATTGCTGATAAACGCTAGGAATTATTTAACTGTAAGCAAAGTACTGAATGGAGAGATAATAATTAATGTAAAGGAAAAAAGTTAACGCCTCTTTTGAATAAAATTATCTGAGACTTACTCTACTTTTTTATTCTAACAGTTCGCGGAAAATGCTTTTAGGGCATTTCTATTTTGAAGTTTGAAAACTTGTTCCCTGCTCACATTCGAAGCTCACACTTCTGTTGGAATGTATTATCTCTCACGAATTATCATCTCTTGTTTTAGATAGTTTGAATTTTCTGAAAATGTTAACCTCTTACAACCAACTTCATCGTACAGAAAAGCGGGCTTATATCATGATAAATCTGCAAGTAAGGTTGCTATGGAATCAATTAATGCGTATGAATCGCTAACACTTACTTGCAACCACTTTCTGTTGTTTGTATTATGTTTCCGACTCCCTTGTTTGTTGATCAGGAAGTTATTCGAAAGGTTTAGAATTCTGATCAAAGAAAACGTATTACAATACGAACTACGCTGATCATCTAATTGTTGAAAGTTTATTCTATTAGTCGCTTACGCGACCAGCTGCCTTAAATTGTTATTGTAAAAAAAAGGGAGAAATATGTAATAATTTTAATGAATGAAGATAACATAATATCCTGGGTCTATCTCGTGTTTTTAAATCGCTTAGTTTGATAATCATTAATATATAGATTAAATTTGGAAAAAAAAATATATTTTAGGGTTTGACCAATGGAATACACGGGCACATGAAATTAGTTTTGGGGGGGGGGGGCAACGGCAATACATTTTTTTTAAATAGCCAATTTTGTTGATTAAATCTGAAAGACAAATAAATATCTCACCCTTCGCAGAGTGGCAATACATTTCTTTTAAATCGCTGAGTTTTTTGCTTTAATCTGAAACATATATACCTTATGCTGTGATGAGTTGAAACACAGGGCTTATAAAGCTCTGAGTTTCTTAATTAAAAACTCCTTAAAGTCGCAAAAAAAAAACAGGAAATAAATCAGAAATATATTCAAAATTTGAGCTTCGAGGAGCGCATGTTTGGATAAAAGGTGTATTCCAAATTTAGTGGCTCCAGATACCGCCGTTTGTCCATTGTACGAAGAACATGCATACAGATTCTTTATTTTTGAATAATAGAAATTCTTTCTCTAATTTTTAATTTCAAATGTTTCCGATGGATGCATCAATGACTGAATTTCCGCCAAAGACTAGATTAAACTGCACTTTCGAAATCTGTAAAGAATTAAACAATTTGCTTTACAGTCTTATACTTCATAAATGAAGAATTTTCGGTTACCTTTTATCAATCTTCTCGTAAATAACCGAAATATGTTCATTAAGCGAAAATGATTAAGAAACTATTGCATATGAATAACTCTTTGGTTTCAAATTAACTCTTCTTCCTTCTCCCTAACCCAATTTTCTATGATTAATTAATCTCGTTGAGCAAACTTCAATATATCCTGAATTAATTCGCATTATTTCCCTAGAAATGAACTTATGGTTTTCATTATCTGCCTATTTGGTGTTAAAGTATAGATTGGGCTTAATAAAATGTTGCCATTTTGAAAATAAATTATAGAATTTCTACTATTATGTGGTTATTTAGGAGGATGCAATGTATGTTCGAGGTGATTGATGGGTATTTATAATTTTACTGAGAGTTTCTATTGGCTATTTGGGGAATGAGAATATCTGTGTTGTTCGAGTTTGAGGTAATTGAAGAAGAGGGCTGTATCATTATGATGGATACTTAAGTATATCGATTTCCATCACGTGACAAAACTAATGATTTGAGTGCATTAGATAAACGTGGCTCCTTCTTCTCATTCTGCAGTTTCACTTATTAAAATGTTGATTATAAGATCCTGTCTAATTTTAGAACAGAAATTAAGTCAAAAAAGTTCTTATTTTCCAACAAATAGGGTATTTCAGGATCTTAAATTCATTTTAAATGGTAGTTCTTTTATTAAAAAAAAAGAAAAAGAAACAAGTGCCAAAAACCGTGACACTATAATTTAAACTGTATAAATTATTCAAAATAGAAATTTAACTTCTAATAAATTTAAGCATAAAAATTAATCTCTATTTAAAAAATGCTAACTCACATTTTAGAGCTTATTGGAGAGATAATTGTTATCGTATTTTAGAGCTTAACTGTGACCTTGCAGAATTCGAATCGCAAATTCTTAAAATGATAGTTGGATGTACGAACCATGTACACCACCAAAGAATGCATGGGGAAATCCAATAACTCCGTATAATATTACACCAAGAAATTTTGCATTGGTCTAATACAGTATTTCCAACCTTTTTTGTGGTATGCCCAAGGGTATAGGACATTTCGCCGTCGTCTTTCGCTGTCAAGATATATTTATCTTTAGATGACTGCATTTTATCTTGCCGTATTATACTCGCATTAAATTTATTTAGTTTAATAACTCTGTTTACCTTTTGTATACTTAATGAAGGTTGGTTTTAATATATATTGTTATTTACAAATATGAGATATAAAGAAATTACACATTGTTAGTTAGAAAGTTATGTCAGTCAAAGAGAACTGGACCTAAACTTCTGATATAACAGAAGTTATATTATATTATAGATTTTAAATTATGCGTTTACAATATTTACATGTAACAAATTTTTTTAATTACTTACATTATTCTTTATTTTGGGGAAAAAAAATGAAATTTTGAAGAAACCGGAAATTTGAACGTCCCTTGTCCCCTTAAACTCTTGGACGTATCCTTTTACGAACTGCCCCCCCCTTGGGGCGTGGGCCCCACGTTGGCGAACACTGGTCTAAATCTAAATGTGTATAGTAACCAGTTAACGGCATTGATTTTTCTTGCTTGTAGGGTTTTTATTTATTTTAACTAACATTTATTTTAAGTTTAAACTATCTTTCCTGTCAAGCCTTACTTTACCCTGGAACTGCCAATGCCAGAGTATGTAAATTTTAGTAGAACGCGCAAGGATTCAAATTATCAGCGGAAGTATTCTGAGTTAAATAGAAAGGAAACGAGTTCGAGGTGTGCTGTTCTTACTTCACGAGTGCGGAGGTAGTTAGCCAGAAATTGAAGAACCCCGCGTTTCGGCCTGTGTGCTTGCCTGGAAGAATTGTTAATCGTTCAAGTGATCTTCAAGTTTGCTGAATTAGCAGCGGTATTGTAAAACGCGGTGAGGTTAGTTACTTTTAGAGAGCCTCGTAGTTAGAGTCTTGTCATTAGTTTCTTTTCAGGTTCTTATTTTTATTTTACCGCCGAGTTGGCGTAGTTTGTGAGCGTCAAGAGCCCGAACTTGTAATTTATTACGTTGAATAAAAAGGGACTTAAACCCTTAACAAGACTCTGTCATTTATCCAGTTTCAACAGTCTCCTCTTGGTTGCGTGCAAGTTGGAGGCGCGCAACGCTACATGCTAATCTTGCATAAATTACTAAATTAAAATACTGAAATAAAATTAAAATTCTGTAGTAAAATAACCACTACTTTTTTAATAGACATATTATGACTTTGAACCAATAGAAAAAAAAACTGCAACATTCCTAATAATGAAATAATTATGCTTATTTTCTTATATAACCACCTCAATCAAAAGCCAAATTAGGGCATTTGCGTTCAAAGTATGCAACATAACAACTATTGAAAATGGCCAATGCGACGCTGAGTGTTTACAGGAAATGAAAGTGTTCCCTTCAAAAATTAGGTAATTTTTATCTCAACACCCCTTGTTATTACTTTTTTCCGCTTGTTCCTGTTCCGTCGATGGTGGTCAGGCATGCATGAAAAGAACAAGCGACGGACACCAAAGCCCATGTCCGAAACATTTTGGGCAGTGTAGCAGAACTGAATGTTCTTTTCAACTTTTTAAGGAAACTTAAGCTAAGAACAAGTTTGTTGAGAATCACGTATCTTTGGGCTTTGTTTATTAATACGTTCATTTATGCTTCCATTTTACTGAGTTTACAAAGCGTAAGGACTGAAGTAATGGGAATGTAATTTGTGGAAGCATCTGTACAAAGTCAAATAATTATGACAACTTTAACGTGATATTCATTTCGTGAAACCTCTAACTATGAAGTGCATAGTATATTTATTACACTTTTTATTGTAAAATTAAATAAAGAAACAAGTTTAGATTTAAAAATTGATCACGTATCCCTGACTATAAACTCAGGGATCCCAAGAAATTCGCTTAGTCCAATTTAAGAATCGGTAATATAATCTGTTTTCGAGTCACACTTCCTTATGTTAATAACATTATTATTCATACACGTTACCAATCAAATTGCCAATTTTTATAGCTGTTGCCAGTCCCAGATTCTTAAAATCTTCATTTTTTTTTTTTCAAATCACAGCAGTATATTCCTCGTAAGCGATGCATTTTCATAATGATATGAATACAAAGCTAAAGACATTATTTAACATAGTAGAACCTTTCTTAACCTGGCTTATATCAACCGAGGTCTCTATTAATCGAGCTGATAAATCAGTTTGAAGAAAGTATTGGGAAAATGCAGTAACATTAGAAAGACTACAGCGAAAATCAGTAAAATTCGCGAGTTCTATTAGAAATGAGTTGTCTTTAGGCTTTTCTCATGAGGGATGAATCTTTTAACAGCCTTCTTGTTGTGCCATATATAATTACAAATTGACAATTAATGTAATAATAAATGTATTTTGCATTATAGCAGATATGTTATTTTACTATTTAATACTGCAATATACACCGTGTCCAAAAATGTCGTTACCCGCCCTTTATTTTCGCAGACGTTGGTATACTTCTAATTACAAAAAAGTTTTATTTGACGCAAATATTCATTCTTTGGCATTTTCAAAGGTAGCAAAATTACTGATATTTTTAGACGACTTTGCTTTGCTATAAAAAAATTGCCTGCTTGGAAAATTTTTTTAGTTACAATTATATTTTTAAAAGTGTAAATTATCGTCTGCTGTTTGACAGTTTTGTTTTCATGCAAAATGGCGCTTTTAAAGAAGCAATGGATGGAATGCTATGTTTGTGCTCTTTTCGAAGAACAATATTCGTATTTAGTTATTAAAAATGCTGTGAACGCGTGACTTTTAGATATCTAAAGGAATGATAGATAATATTGTCAGTAAGAAAGGAGAAAACGTCAAAATTTAGCATTAAGGGAAAAAATTGCTTAAAATACATATCCAAGATAAAGAAACGGAATGTTTCGAATGTTGCAAAGGTAAGAACTTTAATGTTAAAAGATAATTTGCGAAGTCAAAGGACGGTTGCGTAATCTTTAAAATACTCAGTTTCAAACGTAAGCATAGTGATTAATGACTGATTTGAATCTTAAAAAAGTGAAAGAACGTAATGTAATACATCGTCTTCCTCTACTACATAGCCCACCAGCGGCCGAGCGGTAAAATCGCTAAACACCGGTAGTTCGGTCCGAGGTTCGAATCCCGCGAACGGGCTGGCTGCATGGGCGTTTTCGTGGTTTTCCCCATGTGTAACGTGTATACGAGCCAGTTTCCCTTAGAAAGTCCTCCACGAAGGCACCCCTCCCCTTAGGCAGATAGCCCTAGTGTGCTTTGCCGTATTCTCAATACACCACCACCACCACACCATCCTCCACTACATATCGTCGAAAGCAGAACGCACTGCAAAATTCTCTATGAGAATCAATTATTCTAATAAAAATGGAAAAATGTTGTTACAGTAGATGAATCTTGCTTGTATTTAAATGACTGCAATTAAAAGAGATCTATTTATTATCACCAAAGAGAAGAAAAAAATCTTAGAACATGGTTCAAGGAATCTAAAATTTTGTCAAAGGGATTTATGATTGTTGCTGGTTTTTGATATAACGACAAATAAAAAATAAAGAGAGCACAGAAAACTGTTAAGGTCAACTCCACATATTATCGGGAACAATTATGCCTAATTTTCAAATGTGAAATACCATCTCTCTACTCACAGTGCCATGAATCGGGAGAATTGCATCAAGACAAAACAAACAGCCACACGTCAAAATCCACTGTTAATTTCCTGGAAAAATTGGAACAAGAAACGTGTGTCTTCAGTCATATTCCTGCTAAGTCTCCTGGTGGATCATCCACGGATTTTTGCATTTTGGGACTTTTAAAAAGGGAATTATCCAAACGTCGACCTTCAATCCTTCTTGGACTGTGAGAAGGTGTTCAGAAGGAATGGGATAAAATACCTCTTTCGATACTAGAAAGGGCTTTATTGTCTTTGAAATTACGGTGTAAAAAGATAGTGAAGAAGAAGGGTTATTAAATAGAACATTTAAAACACAAAAATTTTAGGTAAAATATTTCTGGAAATCTGTCCCCATATTTAGGAAAATTTTATACTCGTCATTATTTTTTTTAAAGTACTGAATTGCTCGAATTTTTAATGTTAAAGCCATTCCATATTTTTCTATAAAATTTCAACACAAATTTGAACACAAATTTGAAATTTGAACAGAAATTTGAAATTTGTGTTGAACTCCTGTTCAACACAAATTGACTGAGATACTAAATTTAAAAATTTCGCATATTTGGCGTTATTTTCCACTTACCTTGACAGGTCGGTTATCAATTCATTAAAATTTTCCAAAATATGAAAGATAAAATTCGAAATTAAAAATTCGGGCTTCCAGGGGCACATGTTCGAGTGGAAAACTTCGTTATTCAGAAATTGATACCTCTAGGTGCTGTTATTTTTTCATAGGGCGAGGAACATACATACACATAGCAGATTCTTCATTATTTAATTTCCTTAAAAATATTAAGGGAGATAATATTTGGTGGAAACAATCTGAAAAGTGATACAGCCGTTTATAGTGACTACGCAAAATCCCAATTCGAGACTGATAGCTCTTTCGGGGTAACTCCCTTTTAGGATAATGAACACTTATAAACAAACCAAGAGCCATAAACTTGATTGAACGAAAACACACATTAAAACTGTCACATAAAATGCACCGAATAAATAAGTAAATAAATAGATACAGCGCATATTATCACAGAAACGCATAAAAACTGAAATACAATGAAATAAACGAGTGATAGGATAGCTAAGAGTTCAGATTCGGGTTGGCAGACTAGCCAATCAGCTAATTCTTGTATTAAATGAAAAGGCTCACTACCGGCCGAGTAGTAAAGTCACTGAACACTAGTAGTTCGTTCGATCCTACCGAATGAGCTTCTTTTTTTTCGTTTTTTTGTTTTCGCATGTGTAATTTGATTATGTAGAACTCTTCCACGAAGACATTTCTTCCTTTAGACCAGAGTTTCTTAAACTGGGGGTCGCGGAACCTGCAGCAGGGTTCGCCAAAAATTTTAGCAGTGTTGATATTTTTTTAACTTATTATAATAATTTTACAATTACCAAAAATTTTTACACAATGTATCTGAAAATAGATAAACATATGGCAGTACCAACAAAGAAAAAACAAAAATGTTTCGACATATTCTTTTTATAATATAAACGTTCATTTTACTTGCTTTGCACGTGACGCTGTCATTTCGTTGTTACTTAATTAAAATTTTCACATTGTTCTATGTCTTATAATTAGAAATTAAAGTTAATGACCTAAATAATGCAATAGTATATTACAGTACAAGTGAAAAAAATTGACAGTTTCACTCACGCGTGTGTCGGATTTGCGTAATGCTTATGGGGTCCCACAAAATTTTCGTAAATATTATGGCGTCATGGGGGTCGCGAAAAAATCTCAGTGATAAAAACGAGTCGCGACTGAAAAATGTTTAATAAGCCTGCTTTAGACAGATAAGCCTTCGTATACTTACCATAATTTTAATCACCCACTCGATCGTAAAGTGTGTATTATAATAGCATACTTTTTATAAGAGCTATTGAGAGTTTTAAAAAAATAACGTTTTAATTTCTTATTAATATTAACTATCATACCGTTAGGGTAATTAATTATTAGAAGTTTTAGCTTCATGTATTATACATCTAAGCTATAAAATTTTTATTTATTTTGTGTTATGTTAGTGTCAGTTTCTGTAATGACTTGATTGACTGTCTCGATGAAATTTTCTCTTATTTGTGCCTGGGATATCTAATTAATTATTCATTTCGAGCCTTTTTGAAATTAATTATTCATAAGCCGTTGAAGATATTCTATATCCAGTTCTTGGACGTGATGGAAGGCATACATTTTTTAAACAAAAAATGCTTTTTTTTATAAGTGAAAAATAATCAGTCACTGTCGCTTCGGCACTTACCCGATTTCCTTTTTTTTTTTTTTTTTTTTCCCCCTTAATACTGTAAAAGCTCAGTTGCAAGGAAAAAACGAATTTCAAGTTTACGTGTGGAACGTGCATTTTTCAAAGAATCGGTTCGTATAGTAAGTAGCAAATAGGTTTGTCTAACATGTGCGGGCAAGTTTATTTTATTTTTGTTTATTTTGCTTATGTGAATGGCAACGGTAGTTTCAGTTTAAATTGCGAATGTATATAAAACTCTTGAAAATTTCTATCATAACGTTCTTTAAGTTTGGAAATTTATCGTTTCCAAATATTCAAATTTAAAAATGAAAGATTTTATGCATATGATGATGATGACGACGATGACGTAAATTCACTAAGGCCTCGTGGGCCCACTAACGGCCACGAGGCCTTAGTGAATTAAAGTCGCTGAATAACGACCCAGTGAATTAAAGTCGTTGAATAACGGCCACGAGGCCTTAGTGAAGGTAATTCGTTTCGGGGGCCGAGTTTCGACCCCCGAACCATGCATGGACGTTTTCGTAGTTTTTTCCATGTGTAACGTGTATACGACCCAGTTTCCCTTAGAAAGTTCTCCAGGAAGATATCCCTTCCCTTAGGTAGATAACTCTTTAATGCTTTGCCATAACAAACCACCAATACTTTATTCAAATAATGCAAACCATTCAGACTGCGAAAGTACGGTGAAGTATTTAAGAGTACTTTTAAGAAATTTATAATTTTTTCCCTTTTGTCTAGAAAAATATGGAATGGCTTTAACATTAAAAATTCGAGCAATTCAATTTTAAAATGCTTACTTTTATTTTATTTTAAAGTTTTATTTAATTACTTATTTCGAATTTTATTGTAATGTATTTGATTTTTGTGTTTATTAAATGTATTTTACTTTGTTTAATTTGTATTTAAATGATTTGCTCTAAAATTGATTTATGCATTTTATTAGTACCTTTCTTGTTAACGATAAGTGGTTTTATCGTTTAAGGAAAAATATATACAAGTATCGTTGAGCATTTGTTTTATACAATGACTAGCGGATGTACCCGATGCCAGTCAAGTTAAATTGCTAGTAATGCATCTAAGAACACAGAGCTGTATACCTCTGTAATCCTTCCCTAATAACGATGCAAAAAATACAATTCATAGCCACACATTTTTCAGTCTGATGCGATATCGAACACACTTCAAAATTTTCGATACAAAAATTAACTAATCAATATCTTCGTCTCAATATAATCTTCGTCTATAATCATTATATTCGTCTTTCTAATCAAATGGTCGTAAAAGCTCAAGTTCCATCCAATATTTCACTTCAATTTTAGTCGATTAAATGTGGCAAAAATATTGATCATAATTCATCAGAAAGCAAACATGACATATATAGATATATCTTCCTTATATATATATATAGATTTTGTAATACTTACGAATTTTTGATTAACAAACTCAACGATTTGAAAGCTAGTAATAGCAACACTTTTCGAAATAAAGCACTTTTATCTCCAACTGTTGCCACTTGGAAAAATGAGTACGAAAATTAATGTTTTCGGAGTTTTTAATTAATATCTCTGCTGATTAAAGTCGTATGCAGTCGAAATGGCTTTCCTCGAATTTTTGGAATCGGAAATAATGTATCAAATGTTTGGCAATGCTATTTTTATTTCATTGTAAAACTTCGAATTTTTTTTTTTTATTAACAAACTCTAAGATTTGAAAGTGAGCAGTGGCAACAACTTTCGAAATAAAGCAGATTTTCTTCTCCAGCTTGCGAAATTGTTACCAACCATTTGGAAAAATGAGGGCAAAAATTATCTTTTTTCCGAGTTTTTAATTAATATCTCTGATTTTTATTTTTATTTTTATTTTTATTTATTTATTTATTTATTTATTTTTAAGTGAACTTCGACCTTTTCCGGTCCCAGAAAAGAATTGTAAAAAAGTTTGATGACGATAACTATTAAAAATATTGAATAGATTTTTTGCCCTCGTCTATTAAATTTTCCTATTTAAAATATATATAAATATTTTATATACGTAAATAAATATGTATAAATTATTATGTGTAATAATTATGTATCGCATATAAAAATATATAAAAATTATAAATTTAATTTCCCGAGTGTGCTATCGAACAAAAACTAGACCTAAATAAATAAAACTAATTGTGTTTTTGTTTTCCTTGTTATAAACTGATAAAGTGTTTACTGATTATAAATGGAAGAGAAACTCGCTAATATGAGAACTAAAATGGCGAAAATGCAGCCTTAGACTGGCGGAGATTTTGAGTAAAATTCTGTTGATTTCGATAGAAATCAAACATCAGTTCCTCTTATTCAGAAGCAAAAATACAAGCCATTTCGTTTCATCGCTTTTAAAATTTTAATATCTGAGCTTTTTCACATTTTATTGCTGTTTTCCTAGTACGCTACGTTAACTTTCGTTTGGCTCCGCCCATTGAGTTTCCTATAAATTTGTGCTGTTTCTTCCACTTTACGCAAACTTTTTAGCACCTATATAAGGTTGCTTCCCCCCCCACAAATTTTAATATTTATTTACTATTTTATGTAAACACTTTCTGTTTTATCAGTTTAAGAATATCTTAAAGAAGCTAAAGAAAATAAATGTGTTTTAAATGAAAACTTTCTCATTCCTAAAAAAAAAAAAAAAATCTATATTACCGATTGTTAGTTTCTATCTGACCTGAAAATAAATTGCGTCTATAATAAGGTTTTCTCTTTCGGTTGATTACTCGCAAAATCATCATTTTATCTCCTTCAGCTTGCAAGAATTCGTTTTTAAAAACACCTATTTTTCCTCATTTATGTCTTTTCCGCTTCAAAAGTCGTTTGCTTATTTTTTTTATCCTTCCCATGCAGACATTTTCTCCCAGTTACGCTTGGCAATCAACGAGTGCAATGTTCTTCAACGGAATGGTTTTAATTTTTTATTATTCTGTCATTTTTTTCCCGATATTCCAGTCAAACAAATCCATACTCATTATTATTGTTGATTACAGAGCTCTCGAATTTTTCCCCCTGTAAAAAAAGCTGAAAGGAATGTGAAATGAGGAATAATTTTGCAAAATTAGCAGTTTTAAGGTTCGTCTGCCTTTTTAACAGGGAAATGTTTTTTGCTGTTATGAGAGAAAATGGACTTTTTGCAATATCCGTGTTGCTGAAGATAAGAGTGATTTAATTTGATGTGGATTTTTAGAGTTCTGCATTGGAATTTGAAATATCACATATTTAAAAATTCTTAGAAGGAACACTTTTACTTACACCTATTATAAAGTAATATAACAATTTGTAAGGAATTTTAATATTACCCGTGCGTTCTCGTGGTGTCAGTGGTAAGTTGTACAATTGGCAGTTGGAAAATCTGTGATTTTTTAGACAGAAATTTGTTTTTGTGTTGTGGAAATCTATGGAAGAAATCGCAGCTTATGTGTTGCAGAATAAAAGTTGGTCGCTGAGTGGGGGAAAAAATCTTCTTGTAGTTTTAAACGTGCAGGGGATGGGGAAGCTGGAAGAAAAATGAAAGTAAATGTTTAAAATTAATAATAATAGTAAAAAACCTGATGTGTACACCACATGACTTCCTTGTAAAGAATGTTATACCCATTTTTTCCTGCACTTCATTTAAACTTATTTCCTCGAATTTAATTAGAGATATACAATGCAGTTCTCCCTTCGCGGCAGGGCAAAAATACATAAAAACTCAAAATAGTTTCATTAAAAATTGAACGATGTAGAAAAATATAAAACAGCAAATACAGTTAAAACAATTTTAAAACAATTTTACAATTAAAATTACATTTTCTACTCAAAAACTAGCAATTCGGCTAGAGTAAGAAGGCAAATTTTCTCCGTGCACAAAACTAAACGTTTCCTTTTGGTTCTACTCTGCAAAAATACACTTAAAGGTCCAGAAAGAATTAGTTCACTATTCTGCTATGTTTCAAACGTAAACAAATATGGCTGCTATGGGAAAAAATAGAAGTTAGCCGCACTTAAACAGCTTTTAAATTGTTGATAATTCTACAAATATTGCATTCAGATTAGCAAAAGGCATAAAAATTTTATCCGGATGATAAGAACAACATAATTCAATCATTTTTAAAGCAAAAGATGCACAATTTACCAGCATATAAGAATAAAAAATACTGAGCTCATTGAGCCGAGTAACAGAGTGGGTATATATATATATATACTTTTGGTGCTGCCGATTGAAACCAAACAGGGAGATGCACATCTACATGTTGTAGTAGTCTTAGATATATAAAATTTCAAAGTTCTGAGGCTACTCGTTTTTGAGTTATGCGAGATACGTATGCACGTGCAAACGCCACGAAAAAAATCTTTTCTGAATCCATTTTAAATCAGTTTTATAATTCGTTTTGTGAAAAACTTTTTTATTCTGCCCTTACGTACAGATGTCATTCAAAAATATCGTTAAATTGCATTCGATAGCGGTCAAAATTCCTCCAAAAATTATAAAACTGCTTTAAAATTAATTCTAAAGAGAATTTTTCGTGGTGTCTGTACGTACGTACATACGTATGTATCTCGCATAACTCTAAAACGAGTAGCCTCAGAACGTTGAAATTTTGTATATAGGACTGCTATAACATGTAGATGTGCAGCTCGTATTTTGGTTGCAATCAGCCGCACCAAAAGTATATAAATATATTTATAAATATATCCACTCTGTTACCCGGCTCAGTGATCTCAGTTTCTTTACTCTAATATATTTGTAAATTCTGCATTTTTTGCTTTAAAAATGATTGAATTATGATGTTCTTATCTTCCTGTTAAGATTTTTATGCCTTTAGGAAATCTGCAAGCACTATTTTTAGAATTATCAACAATTTAAAAGCTGTTTAAGTGTGGTTAAGCCTAATTTTTAAATAACATGGCGGACATGTTTATTTACATTTGAAACAGCAGAGTAGTAGATTTGTTGCCAATCTAGAGAGAAAAATGATTGAATTATGATGTTCTTATCTTCCTGTTAAGATTTTTATGCCTTTAGGAAATCTGCAAGCACTATTTTTAGAATTATCAACAATTTAAAAGCTGTTTAAGTGTGGTTAAGCCTAATTTTTAAATAACATGGCGGACATGTTTATTTATATTTGAAACAGCAGAGTAGTAGATTTGTTGCCAATCTAGAGAGACTAAGCTTCGCAACAACAAAGCTAACGTCTTCATTTAATATTGCGAATTAAATCATGCTTAATCCTTTCTGGAATTTTTCGAGGAAATAAGTGTTTATGATTTACTTAAAAATTTGTAATATAGATATTTTGAGTTTTTATGTATTTTTGCTTTGTCGCGGGGTGAGAACTGAATTAATTGAATGAAAAATACTAAATCGTCTGTGAAAAACTGATTCTTTTTTGTTTTGTTTGCTTAATTTCTTTCATACATCGTTTTAGCTTTATTATAGTATTTGAATAGAACATGTGGCAACGATAATTCTTCAAATGATATAAATTTTGTGCATTCAGAGTGTCGTTATAGTAAATCTGTGTGCAATATTTTTAGAATTATCAGCAATTTTAAAGTTGTTTAGTTGCCTCTAAGCCTGTTTTAATGGCGGCCATTGATGTTTACATGTGAAACAGGAGACTAGTTGATTTGTTGCCAATCTAGAGAAACTTAGCTTGGCAACAACAAAGATAAGGCCTTCATTTATTATTGCCAATTAAATCATGCTTAATCCTTTTTGGAATTTTTTCGAAGAAATAAGTGTTTAAGATTTACTTCGTAATTTTTAATATAGATATTTTGAGTTTTTATGTATTTTTGCCTTCTCGCGAAGTGAGAACTGAGTTAATTGAATGAGAAATACTCATCGTCTGTGAAAAACTGTTGCTTTTTTGTTTTGTTTGCTTAATTTCTTTTATACCTCGTTCTAGATTTATTACAGTAGTTGAATAGAACATGTGGGTAACGATTAGATAATTCTTCAAATGATATAAATTTTGTGCATTCTGAGTTATAATATGAACGAAATATAACGCTGTTAAATGATCCTAGTACCAGAGTGTCGCTATGGTAAACAAATAGAGTGAATTTTAAAGAGTGCATTTATTCTATTGTGGTTTATGCGCTATCGACGAAGTAGATTTAATTAAATCCAATAAGTTTAAATGAAATGCAAGAAAAAATGCGTATAATTTAATATTCCGTAGAAGGAAGTCATGTGGTGTACACATCAGATTTTTTTTTTTTTTTTTTTCTGTTTATTATTGGGTTGTATTTCGAATACTTTTTGTAAGGTTAATAATTCCTCCATTTAATTATCATTTTGCGGAATTTTTCTAAGAATGGGTTATTATTTTGCAAAGTATTCGAGCATGGGTCGAAGCAATGTTTTGCATCATAAATTTGAGCAGTCTTCTTTGCATAATGCAGATTACGGGACTAGAAATTAAATCTTGGTTATACTGAATGTCCCTTTCCAAAAGAATACAATTATTGCATATATATTTAATTGTAAACTTCTAAGTAATACTTCCATGCATTTCTGTGGAGAAATTGCATATGTGTTAGAAAAAGCATCAGAGAAAATAACGGCGTGAAAATAATTAGTTTGCGATTATTACAACTTCATAATGCAGTCTAACAATTTACCATTAAAAAATTTTAAAACGTAGAAACAGAGTTATGGCTGTATCTAGACGTTTCGATGCAAAGCCATTTGAAAGTATTTTATTAGAATTTATATCATTCGAAATGAATATAGCGAGTTGTCTAGTGTTAGACTTTGTCCTTGTGTTTCAAGCTTTAAGAGCTGTTAAGAGTTAAATTTGTCACTGTAAGAATTTAATGCAAGAAATGACAGTTTATGTCTTGAAAAATAAAATTAATATTTTCTTCCCTGCAAAAGTGGAAGCATCAAATTTGAAAAGATGGAACGGGAAATCTTCTGTTTTAATACGAAAGTGTGGAAGAAGAAGGGGAAAAAAAGGAGAGAGATTTGAATTTTAAGTTTAAATTTAAAAAATTTAGTTTTAACTCTTTAAATGCATTTAAACTCTAAAAATTTACCCGAACCGGATTTTTTTTCTATCTTTCTTTCCTTTTCTTTTTAGCCCAAAGAGGCAATGTGCCCAGAAGGGCTATTAATTTCGTTTTGGCATTTTGCGTTGATTCACTGTCAAAGTCTGAATCCCTTTTCAATTTGTTGCCACCAAATATTAGAGCCTTGTATTATATTTCAAGACATTAAATAGTGAAGCATCTGCATGAATGTATTTATGTTTCTCGCATTGTGAAAAAAACAACGGTATCTAGAGACATTTAATTTTAAATAACGTAGTCCTGGCATAGTAGTATTTGGGCATCTAGAAGCGCAAATTTGGAATCTAGAGTTTGTTTTATTAAATGTTTCATACTTAGTAGTATTTGGGCATCTAGAAGCGCAAATTTGGAATCTAGAGTTTGTTTTATTAACTGTTTCATACTTAGTAGTATTTGGGCATCTAGAAGTGCAAATTTGGAATCTAGAGTTTGTTTTATTAACTGTTTCATACTTAGTAGTATTTGGGCATCTAGAAGCGCAAATTTGGAATCTAGAGTTTGTTTTATTAACTGTTTCATACTTGGTGAAACTTTAACGAATTTTTCATTAACAAACTCAACGATTTCAAAGCGACCAATGACAGCACTGTACGGGGGGGAGGGAATTATCTCCAGCGCGCGAGACTGTGTATCGGAAATTCTAAAGATATGCTCATTTAAAAATTAATATTTAATAAATAAAGGTAACACAGAAAACGTTAAAAAACGCCTCTTTGGGCGTAATGTAAAAACCTGAAAGCTTTCAGATTTATTATTATTATTATCATTACTTTAATAATATTTTCAATATCGAATTATTATGTTCTAAGTACTTTATATTAATTTGTTATTTATAATTTATTTTTAAACTTCTGAAAGATTTTAGTAAGTCTTTTTCTTTTCTAGGTAAGAAATTTATATTTTTGATGCTGAAGACATGGAATACATGTAATCTACTGTTTTGATGGTAATGTACATAATTTTCAAAAATTAGTATAACTATGGAAATAGAAATTTAGAATATCAATTATTCATAAATAGGTATCTAATTTTTATTATTTTCCAATAATTGCTTTTCTCGTGTTGCTCGATAAGAAATTATTTTAATGTTATTAAAAAATGCGTGAATTTGTACCTAACTGATGCTAGTGAAAAAGAGAAAAGTTTTTTTGGCTCTTATTTTTTAATATATTTATGTATGTGCCTAGAAAAGAGTGCGTTGATCGTTTTAATGCTTCCAGTTTTAATTAACTTCGTCTGCTTTCAAGATTTTGGGGATGTACCTCGCAATTTATATTGCCTTTTCATAACCTATCTAGTTATCGCTTCTCTTGAAAGAATTCTTCCTCATCGAAGGTATTTATTTTCGTTTACTGTTTATTTCTTAGACTGTATTACGAAATTAATACTTCCGCCATTTTAATTATCTCTATTAAGGAAATGTTAGAGGATTGAAGTTCTTTATTTTCAAACTATTTCTTTATTCCATTGAGCATGATTTGGGAGGATGTTACGTCATAAATTTTAACAATGTTTTATTTATTTATTTAACATAGGTTATGGACCAGAATTAAATTCAGGTTATACTGAAAGTGAAGTGTTAGCTAATGAACAAAATAGTTATTTTTGTATGAGTTTAATCATAAACTTTTAAGAAATATTTCTCGTGAATATCAATGAAGAAATTATCTACATAAAAAACAATAGAAAAATTTTCGAAATGAAATTGCAATCTGAGAAAGACTATTGTTTCAAATATCAATTTATTATTAAAATTGCAATTTTTTTAATTTTAAAGATAAGTAACATAAGAAATCATAAAAATAATTTAAAAAGTTGCAATCAGATTTTATTTTGACACTAGATGATTAAGAATAAATCCCATTAAATCCAAGTCACAGCAATCAATCTTATATTCTTAAGAATGAAAAACTTCGAGAAATCTCATGTCACGTGCGTCTTCCATGCATCTTTTTGATATCCGATTCTCCGAGTGCTGCTGTTCGAAAAAAGATAAAATCATTAATTTAAACGATAGCTGAATGCAGGGCAAGTTGTCATGGAGAAGGTGAAATCTGAGGCTTAGCATTCCAAATTTCTCTTTAATTTCATTGCGCAATTTATGCAAAAGGTTTCATATTCCTTATTAAAGGTTGGGTTGCGTTTCTTTCCTTAAAATCTATCAGGAGGGACCTCTTGACAATCGTCTCCAAAAGTAGTGACCGTTATAATTTTCCCCTGTTGGTGCATCTTTGCTGTTCTTAATGGTACTTCATCCAGTTTTCTCCCCTTTACTCCCTTTTCAATAAGCTATCATAATGCAGGATAATTGTTTTATTAGCAGGAGTGATCTACTGTAAAATATGTTTATCATTTGCACTGTAAATCTGCAACAGCCAATCACAGTAAAAGACAATTTGCTACTTTGGACTGCTGAAAAAGATCGGGATATATATCTTGCAGAGATTTTATTCATGGGATGGTGTTTATTCAAAGCACAAAACAGTTGTTTTGGGTAGATGCAATTTTGCTGCTATCTCCTTGGGGTTTATCTCTTATCACTCAATATTTCATCCTGAACATGAGCAATATTTTTTTTTATGTCAGTGGTCGACCTTCACGAGAATCACCATCAGCGGATTCTAGGTCCATGCGGATCAGTTTTACTATTATTTCTCTATAGAGTAGGAATGGATGAGACTATTGGAAATTTGGGAAATCTTGCGAAGCGCCGGTGCCTTTATTTTCTGATACTGGCAGCTTAAAAGAAGGTGAAACATTAATCATAACTCATAGACTCAGAGGAAGAAAATGGTTGAATGATATTATAAAAAAAAATCGAAAGATAAACTAAAGCTCAACATCTGAACCCTGTCCTGGTTAGCTTATCGCAATTTCATAATTACTGGTTCTAATTCTTTACTGCTTTTATGAATGAACAGCGCCAGCCGTTAGGAGGCACTTAACTTTCAAATTTGTCCATTTAGTTTTGCTACTACATGTTTACAAGAAGAATTTATTGCCAAACGATTTTTAATATGTGAAGTCGGAAACTTTTATAGCTACTTACACGAATAAAAATGCATTTGATTTGTAATATATCCAGCTGATAGTTTATGATCATTTAAAGCTTTGTTATTATTAATAAAAGATTTTTATGACGCCATACGTTAATTTTTAAAAAATCATTAAAAACTTTACATGAATTTTATGTTGTTTCTTAATATTTTTCATAAATTTTTGAAATGCTAACTCTTTTCTAAATGCTATGCTGAAATTCGAAACTTTTCAGATTCCAGATTTTTGCTGTTATTTTTTTAAATTTTCAACAGTAAATAGCTATCAGACTATAATGATGAGGTTTTCAGATTGCAATTATTTTATTCTAATTATTTTTTAATTTTTACTGATAATCTCTTCTTTAAAGTGTTAGACGATGTTCTGAGGATTTCAGATTGTGATTCTTTAATTTTTTTTATTTATTTATTCATTTAATTTCCAGTAGTATCCTCACCTTAGAAATGTTAGATTTAATCTGAAGTTTTCAGACTGCATGTTAATTTTTTAAAAATATATTTTGTAGTCTTTATATTTTGAAATTTACACTCTATACTATGCTTCCTTTTAAAGTATTCGCATTTATAAACTGTTGAAATAAAACAGGATCCATTCCGTAGAGCTAAAACGACCACATTGTTGAACACGAATAGTTTCATTTACCTCTTTTATTTGACTTCTGTTCCCTAAAGCAAAAGCGCATTAGACGATATTTAACCTGAACGTAAACGAAAGCTCATTTTCGACTTCTCTTTTAATTAAACTTTTATTCACTTCTCCTTCGGAAAGAACTGTGTGCAGGATTTTAACACTCCCTGCTTTTAATCTTCTTAAAAAGAATTCCATTCACCCACAGCTGGGGTAGGTGGCGAATAGAGTTTCGGAGAATGCTTTCTTTTTCGTCTTCTTAATTAGTTCAGATCCTGTGGCAGCGGTTCTTCCATTTTAACTTCTTTAACTTCCAAATTCTCCCGGCGCAACTGCAACGCCACTGCAGTAGTTTTTATTCCAATCGATCAGACGTTTTCGCTTGTTGCCACTTTTTTATTCGTCGTAATAAACTAAACGATCGTACGTTTATGATCATAAATGTGGAATGTAACGATCAGTGAAACCATGTTTTTCAAAGTTTCAAAGTTTTTCAAATTCCCCTCCCATTAGGTATATTAATTACTCAGCATGCACGATAGCTGATAGAATCTCTGAATACTATTTTATAGTGTATCTGTATAGTGTATATAGTATTATAGATTGCACGAATTGCCTAATTTAAGCTGTTCATCCACTTATGTTTTACATTTGGCATTAAACTAATACTGTGTAAGGAATTTTTGCCTCTCGTACTGCCTTTTGTGCTATAGTGGTGTAGCTAATAGCACGTTCGACTAGCAATCGGAAGATCAAGAGCTCAGATCTCGGCGAGGGCACAGATGATTTATCGTATTCTGTACTTTTGAAAATATATAAACAGCTCTACAAGTGACAGTTCTATATCCCCGGTCTACTGGGCCTATTGGCAAAATTCAAATTGCATTTTTTATGTCTCGAAAGCGCGACTTAGGATATATATTAGATTTATATATAGCATTAATCTAATATAAGTATTTTGACACAATTGAACCTTTTTATGATATAGCATACCAAATTTTTCCCATATTTCGATTCTTCGACTCAAATTAAGCCTAGATATTAAATTGCGTAAAATTTGGTGCGAAATTTACGGAGAAATTCATAAATTTAGCTTGCCGTCTTTTTTCAGTTTACGCCAGGATTAATTCACTTTGCAAACTTCTTAAAATGTGGCAACCGATTTTCCTTTCCCTTCCATTATGCCGGTGCGAAAAAAGCAGACACCTCATTCCTACCTTTTTTTGCCCATCAGCGGCCGAGCGGTAAAGTCGCTGAACACTGGTAGTTCGGTCCGAGGTTCGAATCCCGCGAACGGGCTGGCTGCATGGGTGTTTTTGTGGGTTTCCCCATGTGTAGCCAGTTTCCCTTATAAAGTCATCCACGAAGGCATCTCTCCCATTAGGCAGATAGCCCTCGAGGCTTTGCCGTAATTAAATAACCTAACGTAACCTACCTTTTCACATAGTGCATGAGCGGAAAAAAGCCACATCGTTTCTACTTCGAAATAATTTTAGCAAAGTGTCTAAACCACAGTTGATGTTTTATCGCTTTCAACAAATATGCAAATTTTCCAAACGGGCCAATATATAAATTCACGTATATTTGCGGAAATTTTGAATAAAAAAACTGTAATTTTTTCAGGTATGCTTAGAAATCTACGTCTACTTTAAGATGATGAAAATCTTTTTATAGATTATAGCTCAAAAATATTTTTGAAAAATTTATAAAAATTATTTAAAAATACAAATTTTAAAAATAAATCATAAAAAATGGGTAAATTTTATTTGGAATGAACCTAAATTTCGTAATGTGAAAGGAAGAATCAAATAAGTTTAATAAAAAAAAAGAGAGATTAATAAATATGTACCAAAGTCAATTAACATCGAGAAGCTAACATTTTGAGAGCTAATTTTTTAAAAAGTCCTCTTGCGATTTTTACAAAACTTGGTAGTTTGGCGTAATTTGAGTCGTAGAATCGAAATATGGAAAACAATTGGTATGTTATTTCCGAAAAAGTCCGATTTTGCGTCAAAATACCTATATTAGAACGATGCTATATATAAGTCTAATACATATCCTAAGTCGCCCTTTCGAGACATGAAAAACGCAAGTTGAATTTCGTCAATCGGCTCAGTAGAACGGGAGATATAAAAGTGTCCACCCCCCTTTTCTTCCGCTGTGTACATAGATACATAGATACACGACGATATCAGAAAACTTTTCGTTGGTTGATACATTGAAGCCAAAATGATCTTAAATTAAAAATTAATTCTTTGCTTATTGTAGTAACACAAAATATTTCTTTTTGAAAGTCTTATAGCCTTTTTTTTGCCTCCTTTTTTATTTTCTTTTAAATAATGTTGTTTAAGTATGCTTTAGCGCATACTTCTTTTCTTTTTATCACAGCCTCAGACTTTTTCTTTGATGGCTTTTAACATTTTTGTTTAATCGAACTCGTACTGTGTATAATGCAGAGAAGGTCACAACAATCCGACGATTTTTATTCTTGATATACTTTAATTTACGTGAAATGTAAATCAAATGCTTATTTACAATGAGATCAGAAGAATAGGATAAATAATGCATAACAGCTCTTTCTGGCTTGAGTTTTTTGTTTTCAAAATCAAAGTCTTTGAGATGATGTTCTTCCTTGAATCTGACGATTTTTTCTCGATATTATAGATCAGCAGTATTGAAAATCTCTGAGGATAAGACGAGAAATATAACATATGCTAAAGAATCCATGGCTGTGCTTTAAACAATGTCCTCTTTCTTGTGATTGAGAAGAAAATGTTCCATGTCCCACTTCATCCGTGGCTGTTTGAAGCCTGAGGTGTATGTTGGTAAATTTTGAAACACTGACCAACTCAGGGTACTGGAAAGAGTTACAGCTATACCCATCATAGTTTAAATACCGAAGACGCTTAAAAAATATCTGTAATATAGAATGGCAATATTGTACTCGTACGAGATGGGACAACATCATGTACTGCAAAAATACCCACGACTCTGCTTCTGCAGAAGTTTACCTATCATATCATTGCTAAACAAGAAAATGTTCAATGGTTGGCAAAATTTGAAGAGTTATCAGTATGGGAGTAACTTCTCCAAGTATGTTTGAAATCTCAAGTGCGCATTAATAAAATTAGAGCCATTATCGAATTCAAAGTAACATCATGACAATTATTTCATGTTTTACTAGCATTAAATTTGATTTAAACATTGCCTTATCATCCCTTTATTTTACGCCACATATATTCGCTTAGACCAGAAAGCTGTGCAATTTAAAGCAGGAGTAAGAGAATTTAAAAGTTAGTGAAAATAAATTGCAACTAATTCCTTGTGGTGTAACAAGCCATCTTACTGTTAGTAAAAGCTAGCGCTGGTCTGTTTGGAAAGGATTTAGTATTAGTTGGAACTTGGTGCTTGATGATGGCTAGTGTGTGTTTCATAGTGAGTATAAAACTAGGTGTCTTGTGTACAAGATTTGATATTGATAATTTCAAATTTCTAAACAGATGACCTAAACAAATGTGATCAATTATTATCAATAAAGGTCCGATCGATATCAACCATATAGTTTGTGAATTTCAACTTTAATTGTCATCCTTCAGGAGCGGACAAATAAAATGTGTTGAATTTTAAATCTGTGCCTGTGTAAGTTCATTGTAGACTCTGTGATAATTCTTTAGTATTTTAGGGAATAATTCTCAATGAAGTTCTGTTAGATGAATGTTGAGATAGTTTAAGTTGTAAAGTTACAAAATGGAGCTGTACTAATCATCACAGTCCAAAAACCAAATCAAAACGCAAAGAGCATTAGAGAAATAAGTTGTTTCAAAATTAAGAACTTGGGGATAGAGAAAAACACTGGAATGATAAATGGCAGTGTATTTGTAAAATAAAGAAATACTCCGGTAGCACTTCTTAGAGTTGATTTTAATCACTAAGTCGGTAGACAACTTTGGTCCACATTATATATTATCAGTCAGTGCTACTTGAGATAAATTATGGGGCAAAAATATTTTTCCCTGCCATACCATCCTTCCAAGTCTATACGGAGAACAATAATTGGACATGAAGCTGATATCGCTAAGCAATTCTTCTCTTTAGCTGAAACGAAATAAACAAAAGTAATAAAATAATATAGGAAGTTTCCCCTGACTTTTCCATTATGGGAAATTAGATGTGAGGGTTCTCCGTCCACCAGGAACTGACGCTAACGATAGAACTCCGCGATTATTCGTCCAATGATCGATGAAAACTCTTCCATCTCCATCCCGCTGTTCCCGGACACGCATAGGTCCTGGAACCATTACCCCTTACCGCGCATGCTCATACATTATCGACGTCCGGCCGGGTTGCTACCGGGTCAGGGTGGATTTTAACTTCGCTTCTTTTGTCAAATAAGATAAGAAAGTTTGTTGTTGTTTTTGCTACTGTTGACAATAACACAAAGTTTATTATTAATTTTTATTTTAACTTCATTGAAAGCCTTAATATATAATTCCCTCTAATGCAAATAATTAGTGTCATTTTTCAGTTAACCGTAAATGTAATAGATTATGTAGATTGCGGTAAATCATACCAAGGCAGTCTATCTAAGGGGAGGTTTGCGTTCAGGAGAAAGAGGTCTTTTTAATTTGGGAAATTGGCTGTATTCACGATATACGTTAGAAAAATTACGAAAACTCTAATGCAGCCATCCCAGGTTTTGAAATCCGCATCGAACTACCAGTGTTCAGCGACTTTACTGCTCGGCCACTGTCTAAAAATAAATTTGAGTTAGTTTATTGCGAAACGATAGAAAAACTGCTTTCACAAACTATCAGTTTAAAACAAAACTGTTGACGGAAAACACAGAAAAGTGGGAAATTCCTTACCATAGTAATAGTGATAGTAAATGCACAGCAAAAGTCTAATAATGTGACACGTTCGGGACTTCAAAAATGCCGAACTATGCTGGGTTATCGGACTAAATTGTAAAATGTCACAAAAGGATTCTTTTTTCCCTTCTAAGAAAATAAATAAATAACGATAAGACAAGAAATAAACGTATTAATTAAATCAAACTTACAAATTGTTGGCAAGAAGTCCAATTAGATATTACAAGAACACTTCCCTTTAGAAATGGTAGTCTTTAAATACGATGAAAATATAGCCTCCTAAAATCTGCTCAATTGATATAGTGATCATTATAAATTGGTCACTTGCTGAAAAGTTCGAACTTTCAGTTAAAGATGAAATGATTCTAGTTTCTGTGAAGAGTAGGGGGCATTTTAAATCCATCAGTTCGAAAGTTGTAGAGAAATGGTAGTGGAAGAGCAGTTGTGAGGGCAAGATCCTCAGATTCTGCCTTCTGGAGTGTCATTATGAAATTTGAAATGGCTTATGATAGGTATACTATCACTACTGGAGGCCAAGGATTAGAATGGATTGAATTATTTGATTATGTCTAAATACACAAAGAAGAGTATCTTTGTAGATGAATTTTAAGGTAAACTGATAACAATCACTAAACATATGAGAAAATACAGAAAAATCCTCATGCAGCCATCCCTTTCATTGGGATTTCAATTGCGGGTCGAATGTTAGTATTCAGCACTCTTATCCACTCTTCCATTGGTGGCTAAAGACATGCAGGATTTTTAACCACGATGATGTACCATGTGGTTGTAGATGTACCATGTACCGACCAGGAATAATAGGCATATTTGGATTAACTACCTTTATTCCTGAAGAGCTTATATAAGGAGTAATAAGAGCGGTTGTTCAACCATTATAAACTATTGGTTTTTTTTTTATTTTCTAATTTTTTTCTGTTGTTCTTGCGTAAACCTAATTTACGTAGTCGCCTGTATTGTGTTGATACATTTGTGTAAAAAGTTTAATAAATCAAGTATCTTAACAACAAACTGATGGCAATCAAATTTTCAAATCAAATCAAAATACTATTATGGTATTAAAGGTTTCGATATTGTTTGTTCCATTGAAATTAATTTATCTTTAGTCTTATTAACTGCTAATATTTTGAATTTTTTTAACAATGTTTCTTTACGAAAATTTGATGAAAATTATTCGAAAATATTTGTTGTTTTCCAAAAACCTGATTTACAAGCGCCTAATAAGCCCGCTAGCGGCTGAGCGGTAAAATCACTGAATACTAGTAGTTCTGATCTGGACTGGATTCCAGACGAACGGGCTGGTGACATGTGTGTTTTCCTGGTTTTCCCACAAAATGTATCTTGTAAACGAGCCAGTTTGCCTGAGAAAGCCCTCCACGAAGTCATTCCTACGCTTAGGCAGATATCCCTTGCATGTTTTGCCATAATCAACCAAAATAAACAAGCTACAAGCGCCTAATATGTTGAACTCGTTATCCTTCGCAGAATAAATTTAGGAAATTATGATTATTTTGATAACAATCAAAGTTTTTAAAATGATGTTGTTTAAAGTTTATATAGTGTTATTCTGTTGAAATCAACTGATTTTTCGTAAACATCAAATACTTTCTGTTTTTCTAATGATTTATTTTACTTAAATTAGTCGAAACATTACGTAATTTATATTATATCAGACGAGCATCTCCCTTTACCTAAAAAAAAAAAAAAAAATGAAAAAGCATCTATAATTTCAATCTTGTATATTCATGACTTTTTTAATTTTCTTAAAGTTACTCTATTATTGCAAACTTTCTTTCCCGATTTCTGCGTCATTTGCTGCACATTTGATTTTAAGAAAAATTTTCCTAGCAGTAAGTAATTTGGAATTGAGTTTATCGAAGACCACTTCCTCCACACAAAATGGTTGAAGGAATCGATTTCGTTCTCTTGCTTGGAAACACTTCAGCTTCTTGGCGAACTGTTAATCTGTTCATGCGCGTGTGGGAAATGATCGCTTAAATTAGATTAACGCAGCGTTGCCACTGCATTAAAATAAATATATGCTACTCTTATTTTCTTCGACAACGCTTGATGTTAGATCGAATAAACTAAATAGAAGTAAAGTAGAACAGAGTAAAAGTATTTTGCATTCTGAATAAATTTAAATGCATTTGTGTGAAAAATAAATAAATTTCCATTAGTGTAAAAAAGACGTATTGGATACTTTAAAAACTAAACTTTTTTTTAAATATGTTTTTTACCGGACGGTAATGGAGTAAATGAGGGTTTTCTTTTATTAAGTATTTGCAGGCTGGGCAATTTTAATGAAAGGAATAATAATACGTTTTGCTTCATTTTTGTAAGTCTTATATGCTTGGAGAAAATTCTTAGAATAATTTTTTAAGTATATTACGAGATTGAAGTGTATTTTAAAGTGCAATGAAAAGCCAAATGTTTTTTCCGTAACTGCAGGCACTGCATTTTTAATGAAAAGAATAACCGATATAATTTATTTAATTTGTTTCTAGTTTTATATACTTTGAGACGGTTTTTAGATTAGCTTTTAAAGTACAGTATGACAATTAAAGCACTTTCAAAGTACAGAAGAATTCTAAATACGAGTGCTTTTTACTTCCTTGTACGAAGTAAAAAGGAAGTATTGTAATCGCGAAAAGTTTCAGGCAGCATATTTCAACGAAAATATCCATTTTGACCGCTATCGAATGCAATTTAACGACGTTTTTGCGTCATAACTGTACGTAAGGACAGAATAAAAGACTCGTTTCCTCCAAAAAAATTATAAAACTGCTTTAAAATTAATTCTGAAAAGAATTTTTCGTGGCGTCTCTACGAACGTATGTACGTACGTACGTATCTCGCATAACTCAAAAACGAGTAGCCTCAGAACGTTGAAATTTTGTATATAGGACTGCTATAACATGCAGATGTGCACCTCGTATTTTGGTTGCAATTGGCCGCACCAAATGTATATAAATATATTTATATATATATCCACTCTGTTACCCGGCTCAGTGATCTCAGTTTCTTTACTCTTATATGTTTGTAAATTGTACATTTTTTCCTTTAAAAATGATTGAATTATGTTGTTTTTATCTTCCGGTTAAGGTTTTTATGCCTTTAGTAAATCTGTGTGCAACATTTTTAGAATTATTAACAATTTTAAAGTTGTTTAAGTGCCGCTAAGCCTTTTTTTATGGCGGCCATTGATTGTTTACATTTGAAACAGCAGACTAGGGGATTTGTTGCCAATCTAGAGAAACTTAGCTTCGCAACAACAAAGATAACGCCTTCATTTATTATTGCCAATTAAATCATGCTTAATCCTTTCTGGGGTATCTATATTAAAATTTATAAATATCTATATTAAAATTTACTTCGTAATTTTTAATATAGATATTTTGAGTTTTTATGTATTTTTCCCTTCTCGCGAAGTGAGAACTGAATTAATTGAATGAGAAATTCTCAATCGTCTGTGAAAAACTGTTGCTTTTTTGTTTTGTTTGCTTAATTTCTTTCATACATCATTCTAGCTTTATTATAGTATTTGAATAGAACATGTGGCAAGGATTAGATAATTCTATTCTTTAAATGATATAAATTTTGTGCATTATGAGTTATAATATGAACGAAATATTGTGGTTTATGCGCTGTCGGCGAAGTAGATTTAATTAAATCCAATAAGTTTAAATGAAATGCAAGGAAAAAAATGCGTATAATTTAATATTCCGTACAAGGAAGTCATGTGGTGTACATATCAGTTTTTTTTTTTTTTTTTTTTTTTTTTTTGTTTGTTGTAAGCCTTGCTGTTTTAATGAGAGGAATAAATGATACTTTTAACTGCATTTATTCCTAGATTTGTATGATTTGCTGAAATTTTTAGAAGATTTTAAAGCAAATTATTATAGTTAAACATGAATTAGAATGTGCTCAAATTTGAAATATTCCAAATATTTAAAAAGACTACAATCCATACGGGAAAAGAAGAGTAGTTTTTAGCCCAAAGGGGTAATTTACCCAGAACGGCTATTAATTTCGTTTTCGCATTTTGCGTTGGCTCACCAGAAATGACGTTTTACTTTTCAAATTGTTGCCACCAAATATTACAGCCCTGCATTATATTTAAAGAAATTAAATAATGAAGAATCTGCATGAATGTATGTATGTTTGTCGAGCCGTGAAGAAACAACGGTACCTAGCGACATCAAATTTTGAATAACGTAGTCCACCAGTCGAGTATGGGCATCTGAAAGTCCAAATTTGGAATTTAGAACTTGTTATCGATTTCATATTTTTTAAAACTTTAACGAATTTTTGATTAACAAACTCAACGATTTCAAAGCGAGTAGTGGCAACTCTGCACGAAAAGGAATATTTTTATCTTTAGCGCGCCAGACTGTGTATCTGAAATTCTAAAGACATGCTCTTTTTAAATTATTTTCTGATATTGCTACTTAATTGCATTTTGTGGTTTAAGTGGGAATAACATGATATTTAGTAAATAAAGCTAACACTCCAAACGTTAAAAAACACCCCTTTGGCCGTGATATAAAATCTGAAAGCTTTCAGACTTTTTTTTAATGTGTTTACATTTTTGATAAATTCGTATTTGATATAAACGGATTTATTGCTGATTGAGGATGAATAAGATCTTTCATTTGTCTTCGATTATATGAAAATGAATACAATGATAAGTGAATCATTTAAAAAAGGAGGAGCTCTTAGCAACATTTTGTGACACCTAATTAAATAATCTGAACTAAAAGTATATCTACCTCAAATATTTCTGTTTGTACAAAAAGGAAATGTTATTTTCCACATTGTAAAGCGGAATTTTTTACAATTACAAAATAATTGATCAAATTAAGTTATTAACTTGTAAGAAATTATTGCATTCCTTCGCATTTGTTGTAAGTGGTTAAGCACATGAAGCTAGCTAATGAAAAATCTGTAATTCAAATCCCGGCGAAGTCACTATTAGTTTTCTCCTGTTTCCTGGTTCTCCTATTTCCTGTTGTAAGATCTACTTGTGGCCGGTGTCGCGTTTTTCATACAATCAATGACACTCAGGTTAAATATCTCATTTATTTGCCACACAATCGTAGATTATATACAGTTTATACAAATATAAAATATTTTAATTAAGGCAGGATTGTTGAAAGCCAGTTTCTAAAAACTCCAGTTACAGTGAGTTGGAACTAACTCTTTTTCTCCAGATAGAGGGTACTATGTGGAGATGTGTTAATGTATTAAAGAACCTTGGGTGCTATATTCTGTCTATCATAAGAAACGCTCTCGCCAGCTATTCTGCAGCTGTCTGTTGCCGTAGAAACGAGCCTTGGCCCATTTTCTGTAAAGGTGTCTTGAAGACGAATGATAAACTCTTTTCAACTCAGCCAATAGTCGCCAAAATTAAAATAACAACAACGAAACTCTTGGTGTTCGCCCCTATTTGAAATATACTAGCCCTGTTGCTATTACAACCGCCACCCGCAACACACAATGGCAGGAGCTGTTCTTCTAGTACATTCTGTCTATCATACGAAAAGCTCTCGCCAGCTAGTCTGCAGCTGTCTGTTGCCGTAGAAACGAGCCTTGGGCCATTTTCTTGTGTCTTGAAGACGAATGATAAACTCTTTTCACCTCAGCCAACAGTCTCCAAAAATGAAATAACAATAAAGAAACCCTTGGTTCGCCGCTATTTGAAATACATTACCCCTGTTGCTATAGTGACCGCCACCCGCCAGACACTGCGGTGGGAGCTCTTCTTCTAGTAGACAGACAGTATTTACTTTTAGATTTAAAGTTTTGGAAGACAAGGCACTGCACCTGTCTCCGAAAAGCTTCAAAGTTTCAGCAAACTAAAGCTTAGGAAAATACTGGTAGTTCATGCCGTGTCATTGCTCTGAACATTAGTTGTGACGAACGCTGGCTGAGTGCTCGGTAGCTTTGTCAGCAAAAGGCAAGAAGCTTATTAGATGTGTTCAAAGTTTAAAAGGGAAACAGCTGCAAGATATACGCGGCGTGTACATTCTCTTGAGAACGTCATCGTGTTCCGTCATATAAGTACTGAGGTAAGTCGCCAGTTCTTCAGACTGACAGAAATGTCAATAAACATACCTTTGAATATAAAGGTGTTTGTTCACTTATTTATGTAGAGGAATTTACAATTTCAGAAATGAAAGTTTCATAAAATTCGTAAAACATTTTTAACGTCTCCTGCCTCGATAAACCTAACTCTACTAATATGTTTGTTCAAAAAAATCACTGCGAAATTTCAAAAGTTACACGCTCTTTTTATTTCTTCTTTACTCTGTCGAAAATGTAGACTGAAAAATGGGAATATCAACTAAATTATGATCATGATAATATTAATAACAAAGAATTCCTTGTTAAGAGAAAAATATTCAGAATTTTATTTGCGTTATTGCTAGGGTAAACGAAAGAGAGATGTTTAATGCTATACCCGCTTTGAAATTGTTGAGTATTTTAGTCAAAAATTCGTTAAAGTTTTACAAAATATGAAATAAACAATAAAACAAATTCCAAATTTGGGCTTTCAGGAGGAGGACTCCGTTATTCAAAATGTGATGACTGTTGTTATTCAAAATGTGATGACCGTTGTTTTTCCACAAAGTTAGTGACATACATACATTCATACAGATTCTTCATTATTTAGTTTTTTAAATATAACACAGGACAATAATATTTGGTGGCAACAATTTGAAAAGCGATACATCCCATTTAACGTGATTCAACGCAAAATGCTGTTTCGAGAATAATAGCTCTTCTGGGCTAACGCTCCTTTGAGTAAAAAAAAAAAAAAAAAAAAAAAAAAAAAAAAAAAAAAAAAAAACTTAAAGCTTTCATATTTAAATGGGGGGGGGGGGCTTTTTTTTAACCTTTTGTGTGTTATGTTTATTAAATATCATGATCTTCGCCCTTAAATTATAAAATTCAATTCAACAGCAATATCGCAAAATTCGACACACAGTCTCGCGCCCTGGAGATAAAAATGTCTCCCCCCACCCGTACAGTGTTGCCATTGCTCGCTCTAAAAGTTTGTTAATCAAAAATTCATTAAAGTTTAACAAACTATGAAATAGATAATAAAACAAACTCCAAATTTTGGCTTCTGGATGCCCATATTCGAGTGTAGAACTGCGTTATTCAAAACTTGATATCCGTAGGTACCGTTGTTTTTCCACAATGCGAGAAACATATATATATATATATATACATTCAGGCAGATTCTTCATTATTTAATTGCTTTAAATGTAATGTAGGACTCTAATATTTGGTGGCAACAATTTGAAAAATGAAAACGTCGTTTATAGGGAGCCAACCAAAAATGTCAAAACGAAATTAATAGACCTTCTGTGCAAATTGCCTCTTTGGGCTAAAAAAAGAACCTTGAAACTGGCTTGACAGACGTCAAAGCATAATCAAATATTTATTTTAAATTCGTATTAAATCAAATTCGTGTAAAAAAAAAAAAAGTTGGTGCAAAACTAAATGAAACGAATAAAATTCTCTTCGAAGTAGCCGCTGTAAGTGAAAGCACTTACAGGTGTGCTAACGTCATTTCTTCCGCGAGTCCGAATTGTGGAGATTGGAACAGAAACCTCCTATCGTTCCCCCGAATAGGTTCACACCATGGAGCTCCATGGTTCCCACTCCTTATTTCGCTCTCCGTTCTTTAATACCCAGAGGCATCGAAAACTGGTTTTATCCCTTCATTTCCCCCGAACACTGCTTAGGTCGCGGCTGGAAAAAGCGTCAAAATGAAAAATAATCTTTCTCGAGATAGTGCAGGACATCACCCGAGGGCAGTGACGAATCTCTCTCTCTTTTCGTATATGTAATTTCCGCGTTGCTGTCATGATTTGTGGCGGGAGGAAAGTGACCAAGTAAATGGAATGGGAAACTCTGAAGTCAATAATGTTTTTATTTATAAAGTTTTTTTTTTTTTTTTCTGTCTACATCTTATTCCATTTTCGTTACTCAAGAAGTGAAGAATACGTGTGTGTGTGTGTGTGAAGAAAGATCTTCATTACGTGTTGTTTCTCTGATAACTGGTCAAAGGTGGCGTGTTTAAGAAAAGGTGAAAATCTTCCATTTCACTACTGAGAGTTTGTTTGTTCATTTATTTTTAGCCGAAAGGACGTTAGCACAGAAGAGCTATTAATTTTGTTGTCGCATTTTGCATTGATTCACTTTAAACGGCGAAACACTTTTTAAATTGTTGCCACCAAATATTAGAGTTCTGCATTATATTTGAAGAAATTAAATAAGGAAGAATCTCTATAAATGTATGTATGTTTCTCGCATTGTGATAAAACGACGGTACTTAGAGCCATCCAATTTTGAATAACGTACGTCTCCACTCGAATATGGACATCTGAAAGCTCGAATTTGGAACTTGTCTTTTTTTTATCTATTTCATATTCTGTACAGCATTTATGAATTTTTTGATTAAGGAACTCAACGATTTAAAAGCGAGCAATGGCAGCACTGTACGGGGGGGGTATATCCAGCGCGAGAGACTGAGTATCGGAAATTCTTATGCTCTTTTAAATATTTTGTGATATTGCTGTTGAACTGAAATTTATGATTTAACTGCGAAGAAAATGATATTTAATAAATAAAGGTAACACACAAAATGTCAAAAAATGCCCCTTCGGGTGTAATATAAAATCTAAAAGCTTTCAGATTTTTTTGGGGGGGGGATATTGGTTTCTAACTTTAGTATCTATAAATAGTGCCTCTAAAGAAACTCCAGATTTATCTATGAAAATGGATTTAAAGTGCTTTTATAGAATTCAGTCATTAAAGAAAAATTATATATAGATATTTTTATTGTGTACACGAGACAGCAATGGATGATTCGACAGTCTTATGTTCGTAGTCTTCGGAAGACTATTTAACGCTGAAGTCAATAATTAGTTCTTCTAAAATCAATTGCGAATAACGTCATGCACAAGAGATTGAGACGACATCCCTAATCATTCACAACTGAACCACGTGAGCAAAAAGCGTAGGAATACATATATTATCACCATGCTACTGCAAAGACTTCACTGTGAACCAGAATATTTTACAAATATGTCTTCTCGAGTGAAGCCACTTTCCTTACAAACGATTTTGTAAATAGCCACAATTGCTGAATTTAGAGCTTTGAAAATGACTATGTCAATGGTCTGAAATTTACGGTAATTTTATGTCGCCCGAGAACACATTTCAGTTATGCGTTTGTCGTAAATATGGTTTTATAATTTTATGGACCTTATGTGTTTACATATATATATACACATATGATCAGTCCATATCTAGTCCCTATAAATTTGAAACATATTCATTTTGAAATAAATCATATGCAAAAGCCAAAAAACCCGAAGCACAGAGGCAGATTGCAAGACATATGGGGACTAAATATTCCAAAACTAAAAAATAGTTTCAGAAAAACAATACAAGTAATGTGTTTTACTTTTATTGTTTTCTGGGACTATTTTTGAATTTTAATCTTTAATTTGTCGTTCAGAAACAGGCTGTTTTATTTATTCACCTCTTTTATAGCAGCAACCTCCTGGTGATGAGCGAAAGACGTAAAATCATCTTTCATTTTTGGTTTTGGCACATGTACCCCCATAGTTTTTGTAGTTTGCCACTGTGCTACTAGTATTCTGGTTTGCATGTGATTTATTCCGAATTGAATATGTGATAAATTTTAAACGTATTTTTAATTTTTTATTTTGCATTATTATTACTACTTGTTGCTGTTATCAAGTGCGCAACGGGATTAGGTTTAATTGTTTTTTTATTCATTTATATATATATATAATTTTAGCACCGTGAGCGTAGAATTTGTGCTTTCAATGTCCATTTTTATCGTTTTACCTTTTTTTACTTGGCTTTAATATCTCAATTTTTCCAAAAATCGAATAACTTAACGGAACTACAATTTTGTCCTTAACTAAATTTGCCAGTTTGGCATCATCAGTCTTACTTGAGTAAAAGACGAAACACCTTCGCATTTATTAATTATTGTTCTTTGAACGAGAGGTGGTTTGTTCCCCTTAAAAAGTCAACTAATTTCCGATCAATGACGATAATTACTTGGTTTATTAATTTTTCAATGTTTGAATTTCTATTTTTCCTGATTTAATTCAAGTACCTTTAAAATTTTTTTTTTTTTCGAAATTATTTTTCATGATTTAAATTCAAGTCCTCTTGAAAATGTTTTCCATGATTTACATTAAAATTCCTTTAAAATTTTTTTCTGAATTAAATTTCATACTTCTGGGTTATTTTGGCAGTCGGGCACATGAATGAAGATTGGCTGAAATGATGACACATAAGAATTTAAATTTATAGCTTTATCTTTATTCACTTCAAAAGACATATTATGATTCTTTACTAAATAAGACTAAATTCAATGCGTCATAGTATTCTAACAAAGAGAAGCAGATGAGATCCTAATAGCAGTAAAGGCAGAAGCGATTTCCCACGGAAAATGGTGCGAGTTCTCCATTTATAGAAGCGGTTACGTAATAGGCTCGAATGTTCTCGAAAATACTGGTCTAGGGGGAAGATTCTGAAATTGCGGAAAGTTAATTAGAGGTTGCTTGTTCGAATAGAACAAAGCTGTCCTATTTTTTATATTTTACATATATGTATGTATATAAATCAGAACTGGTGGCCAGCTATCTAACATCAAAAGCACAAAGCAAAATTAAAAAAAATAATAATAAAAAAGACATAAGGAGCTAACTTAATTTACAGTGAGATAATTAATAAAAATCTCAAAACCAAAACTCAAATTAGAAAGTTAACTACCTTGTAATGATATAATTGATAACTGCGTAACTTTAATAATTAATAATCTTTTTTGAAATGTTTTATCTCTTGTTTACACACAAACACACACATTAAACGTTAATAATAATATTATATATATAGAGAGAGAGAAGTATATTGAGATAGAGAGATAGACGGATGGAGATTAATAGATATAGACAGACAAATATATGCACATATATATATTAGATAGGTATGTATATGTATACATATACGTTCACTTTCATTTCTCCTAAGGTCTATATCTAAAGCAGCCTAATGAGAAGCAAGGTGTTGAGCCCTTTTTTAACTTGTCGAAACTGAAATCAATTTCAATGTATACGCGCCACATATCTTTTTGATTCGAGTGAATGGAAACTGGAGACACTGAGTTGCTTGTAACTGACATTGAGAATTTGTTTACAGTGTAGAAGATAGTATTGAAAGTACAGTGTTTGTAGTCTTCAAAAATCCATTTTACACTAAATATCAGCTTTGTGTGATGATATGAGTAACAGACCAAAGTTACATGATTATAAAATTTAACTTTTGCATTCAATCGAATTAGAAAATGAGGAGTTTAAGGTTATCTTGACTATGAATCAGAGTTACACTCAAATACTCAAATAAGACCATAGTCCATGTAAAAAGTTATGTAAATCGCTACAGTTTTCGAATTCGGGGCTTTAAAATTCTTGTATAACACAAGACTCTCGCAAGATCGATGTCTGGACAGGTTTAATTGGCAAGATATTTTTGGCACTTTTCTCTTTGTTGAAAAAGCTAATAAATTCAATGGAAACTAGAACATGCCGCAGGTCTTTTTGTTTCCTCAAATCGAGCAAATGGAAATGCAAGACTCGAAATAGCAGATCTTTCAGCAAGATGGAGAGCTACTCCTCTTCAAATCATGGGCGAAATAAGTTGAATCGTTGATTTACAGAGCAATGAACTGGCAGAAATCAATGTGTACTTCGGCCCTCACTGTCCAGTGTAAAAATATTACTATCCTCAATTAAACTTCTTATGGCAATTCAGTATCTCGTGATTCTTCACCTCATGAATGACCGGGTGGTTTAAGATGGTTGAGTACTGGTAATTCGATCTGGTGTCTAATCCCAAAGAACAGGCTGCTACATGAGCAGATTCATGTTTTAGGTAGAATAAAGTACGTAGTGTTGTATTCGTGCGTACATGAGGTGAATCCATGTCAGCACTCCTTTCGCAGAGACCTTTGGTCCTCCATACAGATTACTCACTCTAGGCTATAGATACTGTTACGTCATTTTCTTCCTTCACGCTACTGGGTTCATGTGGATTTGGAGTGAATAACGACGACAACACTTGATGGAATACCGAAACACACTTTATTTAGCCAATATTAATCAGGACAGCTCCAAAGTCACGTTTTACAGTCGTCGAAGGTCTACTATACTCTTGCTGGAACAATCAGTGACACAGACTTCAGGTTATCAGGCTGTAACGGTGAAGACAGCTTCACTGCAAAGCACCAGAATACAGCTCCTGACTCTCCTGGGTCGTTCTTGGAACTCCACGTACTCTCGAGACTCTCCACGCTACAACTCGCGATTCACTCGACGACACACAGAGCACAGCTCCCGACTCTTCGGTTCAGTCGTTCGCAGAGCTCAGCATGCTCTCTCGACGATGCACTAACCGCGATACACGAAGAGACTCTTTCGATGCACTCGACGACCCACTTAGTACTCGCTGCCCGACTGTCAACTCGATCGACGCCACACGGACTGACTAACTCGAGACTAAAGGGCCGTTCCCACTGGGGTTTATCTGAGCTAACGGAGTCAGTTCTCTGCGTCGACTAGGTCCGCTATGCCTGCAGTTCAGAATTTTCAACTTGCTGCCCTATTGGGAAAAGACTGGTTTGGGAGATAAGTCGGCTACGTTAGTTGTCCCCGTTAGCTCAGATAAACCTCAGTGGGAACGGCCCTTAACTATCTCGCACTCACTCTCCGCGTACCAGCAGGGTTTATGTAGTTTTTGGCTTGTGTTCGAGAACATTCTGGGCTAAACCGGTAAGAATTCGTTCCAGAAGGTTCTCCATCCGTCCATGGCATAAGCCAATTTTGTCGCCAAATGTGGCAATCCTGCCTTCCCTTGCCATTTTATGGCAACTCTGAACCTGCTTTGCGAAGAAGCTATCTTACCGAGCCTGTACAGTTCGTAACAATATTATATGTCTACATATAGATGACTTATAAAGTATAATCTTAGAAATAGATTTGGCTATAATCCAATAAAACCCTAATCGTTCTTTCTACTCCGGAGATCCATATGAAATCTGAAAATATCCTCTTACAATATATTTCACATGAAAAATGCCGGTTTCAAAAGCTGCCCCTTTTAGTTAAGTTACTGAATCTTGACCATCTTAAGGAGAGATCGCACAAGCATTTATGAGCTTTGAATTAAACATTCTTGCCAGAGTATCATCCAAAACTGAATATCGCTTTGACTTCTGTTTTGCTGTTAATGGCTCACACTTTGGAACTTATTAGTTATAATCGTGATTTTGTTGAGAGTGTATTAAATAAAAGTTCCTTTTCAATCCATTTTACAAATTACGTATTTCACACATTTGCCATGAAATCCCACCATTCATTCGCCGAGACGCTGTGCGTAGGGGTATTTCCGAAAAAAATGGCTACAGAGGTTTTACTTCTTAAACATTGATTCTTAAATAGAAACTGAAACTTAAGTGCATTCTAATATCAAGAATGTAAAATAATATTTCGGAGAATTTGTGTACATTAATTAATATATGTAACTTTAGTTTCATTATTTTGAAATGTGACTCGAAATGAGATAAATTATTTGAAAACTTTACATTTAAAAGTTATATAACTTGATGACTTAGCTCCTATCTGCGTCTATTGATAAAAAATAATCTTTGCTCTACGAATATGTGTTACGTCACATATGAAATCCATTTGTATTCAAAGAATGTTACGCTATTATTTCTGATAAGATTATACAGTAAGATAACTATTACTTTTAACAAGATTATTATTAATATTATTTATCTTTTGCAATCTGACGAAAGAATCTGTTGAACTGACTGCTTATCAATGAATAAGAAATTGAACGGAGCATGAACAATTCAATGGTAATTTCAATGAGAACAATACACTTACCGAATGATCTCTTTTATTTAGTTATTTTCTTAATTTATTAGCTTATTTATTTTTTAAGTAACGTTATGCGAATGGGTCGAGATCTCTGATGATTGTATTAATACGTGAAGAAAAATTATATGATGTCTATAAGAAGTGAATCAATAACAGGTATAATTATAGTTTGTTACGTTAGAATAAACACTTCAAGTCCATTTTGCGTTCCTTCCCAAACCGTAACCATGACGACGACTGCTGCGGAAAAGAGGTCCAATGATTTTATTTTGCTAAAATCTCATAATTCCGGATGTGCAATGATAACGACACACATTGCGATCATAAATGAGGGGAGGGTCGCTACGGCCTTAATGTGCCTATTTTAAAGTAACAGATTATTGCTGAGTATGCAGTAAAAGAATGAAAGAGAACAGAGATAATCAATCTACTGTGTAACTAAATTAAAAGTATACTATGCATTTTTAATTCAAGTTGACGTTTATAAACCAAGCAGGTTTGGGAAACGTATCTGACATCGTTACTTCAAATCAAAATTATCATTTAATTAGGTGAAATTTTTATGCATTATATACTATGTTCATAAAAGTGTTTACGAGGGTCTCAGTTGTTAGCCGTCTGTATACACTTTCAATTACAAACATTTATTTTAAGTATGCAAATGCAAGGAAACTTGTTTCAGCATGTCATAATATCCTTTGGCAAGTTTACTAAACTTGATCGAGAATTTTAATTTCACTCCATTTTACAGCCACTGCTGCACTTGGGTACGCTAGAATCTTGCTAACAAAAATCGTCTCGCTCAAACGTGTTATGACACGTTTACTGTACTTCATTGCTGGCTTACGACCGCAAGTGCGCATCTTATGACGTTAATCACAGAACTTTACGTGTCTTAATCACAGACGCGTGTACTTAATCACAGAACTTTTGTCATACGTTGTAATGATATGTAGATTTTACATAACATTACACAGCCAACCAACGGCAGAGCGATAAAATCGCTGAAAACTGGTAGTTCCGACCTGCGTTTCCATTCCAGGCGAACGGTATGGTTGCATGGCGTTTTTGTGGTTTCCCCATGTGTAACGTGTCAGTTCACTTAGAAAGTCCTCCACGAAAGCATCCCTCGTACTAGGCAGATAGTCTTAATGTGCTTTGCTATAATCTACCCAAGCCAAAATCATAGGCCGTTTCACAATTATATAGATAACATACCATTGCAAAAACCTCAGATTTAATTTGGAGGCAGGAATGTCGTCGCCGCAATTCGAACCAAGGATCTCGTATTTGTTAACTGGATGCCTAACCACTTAACTACAAGAGCACGCATAGCAGGCCGCCATTACTTGCCTTTATTGTCCTTGGCAAATCGGAATTAAATACGGAATGAATAATAGACTATTAAGCCTGTAAAAGTAAAAGGAGAATTGTTTTCGTAAAAGTTCGACTTTCAATTTACCAGGATTATGCAGGAAGGGCGACCGTGTTTAATCCAAGGGCAGTTATAGAAGACAGAGTAAAGAGAAATAATCCCTATTACAATTAACAAGTCACAATTTTTCTATAACCTCAAGCAGTTTAATTTGAGAATAAATTCATTCTCTTACATGAATTAAATCAGTATTAAAAGACTGCTGTAAATAAGACAAACATCATTAGAAATGAAGGTATGAAAATAAATTTCATCATTATAAGTGAAAAAAACTGAATTATAAAGCAGCGATCTTAAACTGGCTGCCCCTGAAGCGAATGCATTTTCTTTAAATTAATTAGCATTATAATGAAATTAATTAGTAGGGCAAGGTTATGAAGAAAGTTTTTAGCTTTTAATGATTTTGAGTCCAATTTAACGTGTTTTCTTTACCGAAAACGAACGTTCATAACGCTCCAGAAAATCTACAAATGGAACTAATTAATTTATGCCATTGTAGGGTTTCACTTCATCTGGTAATGCCAATTAATCCAAAAAAGCTAACAGACGTGAAACAAATTATCGTCGAGTCTGAACAACAATACAATCGTAAGAAGTCTAAAATAACCGTTTTATTTAAACAGAATTTATAATACAAAGGCAGTCTGTTATGCTACAATAAAAGCCACAACAACTCGTGGTGATGCAACTAAACAGAACATTCAGATGTAAATCTAACGTTGAACAGCACTCAAGGACTACGCAATTAAAGATTATTAGAAACTGGCTCACTATTCTACCAGAATGTCAGAATCTAAGTGTCGGCAGCGATAGAACGCAAACCAGATAATTACAACTATCAGAGCTGGCAGGAACTTAGCAACCGTAGCGCATACACGATACTAGAAACATGCTCTACCTCAGAATACACAAACCTCAATTTAAATACTGGCTACTCATTTGCATTCTATTAAAGAATACGGAAAAGAGAAGTTAGAGTAAAGATTTAAGTAATAAATGACTGGTTAATTAACATAAAATTCCTTATACTGTGATATAAATCTTATTCAAAGGTTTGAGGAAGCAGATCAGATTAATCTTTTATCCTATTTGCCAAAAGATAAATATTCAGAATAACGAAGTTTTGCAAAAAGAATAATAATCGCTTTGTTTGGAAAAACATTTTAGATGTGAACATTTCATATGTTTTTATTTTATATGTTACAGTTTTTTTTTCGCATTTGAAAACTACTGAGTCTAAGAAAAGAGCAGATTGACTGATGAACAACTGCAATTCATGACAAAGCTAGATTCTAATATTTTTTCTCCAAGGTTACGAACTTAATCAAAATCAAAACGTCATGAACTGTTGTAGCTGAAAATTGTTGTCAGAAATAAAAAAAGTTTTATTTATTTAATTACATATATATGTATTTTCTTCTGTATGCTTCAAAGAAAAATTTCATAAAAAAGAAAAGAAAATAGGTTGTCATTAATTATTCTCAAGTTTTGTCCCAATTGGAAAGTTTTTGTAATTTGTTTATTTAGAGTTTAAGTAAATTATTTATGGGTTAATTCCACACATTAACCTTATTTGAAATGAATACCAGTCTGAAATTCTAATATTTAGCTCCCAATACGTTTGAACTACAAAGTACACTTGTGTGCAAAATTAAGAAAACTTGCTCATTATGCCAATTTCTGAAAAACTAATAGACAGATTTTAATGAAATTCTGACATGAATATACATTTAGACCAGAGAAAAAGGGATAGCATTCAAAAGTCATTTTGTTTGCACACGATTAACAGTAAAGATCATAGTGCAGGGATGTCTAGAATGCGTTGCGATATCGAAAATGAGTCTAATATGGGGTATGGTCCTCTCTCACAGCCAGGCAAATCGCGCAGCGTGACAGTATACTGGACAGAAGGCAGATGTGTAGTGTCTGTTGGCAGACCATTTCACTCCTCCAAGGCACTTTTGAACTCAGGGATGGTTCTTGGAGAGGGATGGCGAGATAAAATTGCCCTCCCAAGAGCGTACTAGACATGTTTTTTAGGGTTAAAGTTAGAAGATTTGGCTGGTAAATCCATGTGACGAATATCCTTACTTTCCAGGTAATCGCCGACTATTTGAGCCGTGGATGAGCGTTGTCGCCCATTAACGGGAACCCAAGGCCAATGCACCCCAAAAACGTCGAACGTAAGGCTCTAAGATCTTCTCTGTATACCTAATAGCAGTCAAGAAGCCTTTGTCAAACACATGCAGGGTTGTGCAACCGTCCAACATTACACCTACCCAAACCATTACATCTCCAGTCCCGTAGTGATCCTTTTCCTTGATGAGGGAAAGATGTTATCGTGATTCATGCTCTCTCCGGGTACAGATACGTCGAAAATTAGTGTCCAGGCTGTATCTCGACTCATCTGTAAAAAGCGCATTGCTCCTTAGAAGCTTTGGTTCGAGTCGCATATTGTCTGCAACATGCTAAACGCTTTCTCTTGTAATCTGCTGTGAGCGGAACTCAAATAGTCGGTCTTCTAGCATACAGCTTTATTTCATAAAGCTTCGGACAACTGTAGACGGTGAAACTCGAGTCCCAATGGCAATATACAACTCACGCGAAAGCTTGCAGCCGTAACAGTCCTGTGTCGCGAGCTGAAAGTGCCAAATAACGATCCTCATCGGTCGTTCTGGATCTTGGTCGACTTTGTCCAGGTCTTTTCTATGTGAATCCAATGTCCAGAAACTTCAAACGACACTAGGCATTGCATTGAGCTCTGTAGTCTCCTGGGCTTGTGATTTGTCTGCCTCCAATCTCCCCACAATTCTCCATCTCATTCTGTCATGTACACATTCGTTGTAACTTTATTTACCTGATACCTTACAAGATTTACCGAACTCTTGCGAGAAACATGGCGAATGTCGTGAAAAAGCGCACAGATCGTCGAAAACCCCTCATGCGCTTATATCCCATCCACAATCGCAGTTCTGCGGATACGCACGTATACGTTTACATATTCGACTCTGAATATTTGCGTGATTCTTCGGCGGCAGCTTTGGTTCGGTGCTTTTCGGAAAAATAGGCATAATTTGCAATTCTCTTCATTTTGAACCTGATTGTATAACCAACATAAATTTCTTGCAGGTACCAACCTTTAGATTTCAGACACAAATTAAATATAAATTGGAATTTTTTACTTATTATTATTACTGTTTATGTATGTTTTGATAAACATTTAGGATGCAAAATTTAGTGACACTTTTTTTTTTTTGAAGAAAGATTTCGTTTTTAAAGGGGGGGATTTGGCCTGTCAACTGTTTTTCGTGTATTCGCGTAAAAAATTATGCAATTTGAGTCCACTGTTATATATAACATTAAAAAACAATATTTGCATATTTACATAATTTCAACAGAATCTTTTATTTCAAACTCGCGTAAAAAAGCCGGTTAGATTTGTTTTGATCATACGATATGTTTATAATATTTATGATAATACGATATGTTTTTATATGCAATGTGATTTCTACGATATGTTTATATATGCAATTTGAGTCCACTGTTTTATATAACATTAAATAACAATATTTGCATATTTACATAAGAAGTTATATTTACATAAGTTTTGATCATACGATATGTTTATAATATTTTACTTACTGCTTCCAATAAAAAACAAATCTCAAATAATACTACGACATCATTTATTATCGTTGTTGTTTTAGCTGGCACTTTCGTTTTGTTCTTTGCATTTTTCGAAGACAATTTTGTTGATGGTTTGTGATCGTAAATGTTTCATTATTCCTCACTGAAGAATCTTAGCTTTTTTTTTTTTTTAGACAAGCCACGGTTAATCCGCTTCTCGGTTAATTCGTTGTCGATTAATCGGGAGTTGACTGGTATATACAAAGTTATTTAAACAGCTTCAACTTCCTTCAATAAAAACTCTCTCCAAAAACGTGAATATTATGTTAAGATACTTACAGATGTCATTTTAATTTCCTAAAGTTGTGAAAAACTAGCTTCGTCGTTGGAAGCATTGCAAATGATCCAAAAGCGAGAAGAACTTAATAATATGTTGTAGCAACACAACATCCTCTAATTCTAGTATTTGGGTCAAGGAGCAACATTCATTCAAAGCACAGAAAAGGGGAGAAAGATTTATAAAGCGTATGGTAACTTCATTTCTCTTTCGCAAGGTTGTTTACATGCGCTTGGAATTTTTCGACGAGGCTGGATAAATCTGAATCACTCTTATACCATGCTTTTGATACTTTGACAAATTTGGACGGGACAATAGAATTTCTGTAACAAATCGTTTTGTGATCAGATTCAAGAATGGACGGTAATCAGCCGCTTGATGTTTTCTCGTTCGTAAATATTTAATTACGGTTGTACCTCCGTAAATACGTCATTAATCCGTTCCACATCCTTGGACGTATACCAAACAAACTTTTCCAATAAAATATAAAAGGAATATGATGCATCCGTTGTTATATATAAAAAACTATCCTTACTTTATAACACTGTTTGATAATATAATACAAATGCAGAGGGTAAAATATATACTGTACATAAATGAAGCACTGTGCATGGTATCTTAAACTTTTTTGGACTTTTGGAATACGACTAAAAAGTTGCCAACCGTTGCCTCTCGATGCCGACAATCGATGCCAAACATTCATTTTTTAAAAGTATGCTAATTAATGAAGAAAATCTGAGGAAATATGGTACGCTAAAATGAATGCAGCAAGAGTTAAATGGTGATCTTGATCTAAAATGAGGGTGCTGAATATGTTTTCAAAATTTGATTGATGCATAAATGTAAATTTCAATTAAAAATGTGTAATACAAAGCTTATTTTCATAATCGGTCTTTTTTTTTAATTTGATGAGAAATTGTGTATTTAAACGCGTAAGCATGTTCTTTTTGTTAAGAAAAATCGCTTTTATTTGAACTCCTAGGCTATTTATTTAACAAGATGATTCTTATTTTATAATCATTGAGATTTAGACATGAGTTAGAAGCATTCCATCTCCCCTTTTTTTATTTAAACTCTATTTCTTATTTAGAATCGTAAGCTTGATTTTTTTTCAATCTGCCATTTTAGATTTTTTTGTTTACTTTCTTGTTTAACTTGGTAGTTACTTAAAAAATAAGTTAAACAAGAAAGTACATAAAAATCAAAAATGGCTAATTGGAAAAAATATCAAGCTTAGAAAAACCGTATTGTTTAAATTCTTAAGCCATTTAATGGAAAGATTAATTATTTTATAATCACTCAGGTGAAATAAAATTTAGAAGCATTCCATTCACCGCCATTCCATTTTTTCAGATGTTTATTAAATATTTCTGACAGTTTTTATCTAGAATTTTAAACCTTTTTCTGTTAATCAGCCTTCTTTTATTTTATAATTAGTTGTTGAGTGCTTATTTTTGATGAAGAAAAATCCGCATTGCCAGTATTCTTAAGGCTCTTCTACAAAATGATTAATTATTTTATAATCACTAAGATTAGACACAATTTGTAGTTATTCTATTTCACTAATTTTCTTTGAAGTTTGTCAAATATTTCTATTTTTTATTTAGAATTTTAAGCCTGTTCTTGCAATCAGCCATTTTTCATTTTATAAATTATCTTATGATTATTGCTTTTTTTAAGTACTAGAATCTATTCTTTTTATCAATAAAGGTCGTTTTGTTTTTGTTTGAATAAATTAATTATTTTGTAGTCACTCAGATAAGAATATAAATTGGAAATAGTCTATTCCATTATTACATGTGGGCTGTTTTCATTTAGAATTTTAAACTTGATTTTTTAAAACTCTTTTATTTGTTTGAGTGACTTAACCCACTTTTTATTAATGAAAAACGTTACTGTTTGGACTTTTAGGCCATTCACCAAAAAGATAATTAGTCCAAAGGGGCTCTTTGTCCCCGAAGGACTGTTGTTAGAGTTACCACCAAATGTTAGAGTCCTGCATTATATTTGAAGAAATTAAATAATAAAAAATCTGCATCAATAGATGTATATTTCTCGCAATGTGATAAAACAACGGTACATACAGCCATCGAGTTTTGAATGACGTAATCCTGCTACGAATATGGGCATGTGGAAGATAAATTCGAAATTTGGAATTTCTCTTATTATCGGTTTCATATTTTGTAAAACTTTAACGAATTTTCGAGTAACAAAATCAACGATTTAAAAGCGAGCCATGGCAACACTCTACGGGAGGGGGGGGGAACATTTATCTCCAGCGTGCGGAACTGTGTATCGGAAATACTAAAGATAGGATCATTTTAAAATTATTTTGCGACATTGCTATTGAACTGAATTTTATGGTTTCAGTGCAAAGAACATGATATTTAATAAATAAATGTAACACACAAAATGTTAAAAAAACGCCCCTTTGGACGTAATTTAAAATCTGAAACCTTTCAGATGTTTTTTTTTTTTTTTTTTTTTTTTTTTTTTTTAAATTTTAAAATCACCCAGATTAGACATAGTTTAGTAGCATTCTGTTTTTCTAATTCATTTGATTGCAGACTTTCCCAAATAGCATTAGTTTAAAAATAAAGCAGGAGTTCTAAAAAGAAAGTGGGTTGCCTCATCAAACTCGCGTACTGTCATCCTTTTAAACTTCAAAACAGATTACGGATGTCGTGTTCTACCAAATGGTCCATAACAGGACGCCATTAATGTTCCAACAGAATCGAAACTGAGCCATTAGAAGCTTAAGACATCATTCAAAAGGAAAGACTTCAGCAAAGTCTTCTAAGTGGGGATGGAACTGTCACGGACCTAATCCTGCGCTTAAAAGAATCCGAATCCGAGACCATCCTCCACGTTGAGGTCTTTTATTGCAAAGAATAACCTCATTCGCTAACGGCATGCAAAGCCTAGAGCAATTTTTGGGAAATATGGGTCGATAATGATGATGAATTATATGAACAGATATTCTTACCGTGGCGTTACCTGAATTAATGATAAAGATTTGGTGGCTAGATCAGAGGAAATATTTCTTTTTCTCTTTCTTTAGGCTTCAGCCAGTGAAAGCGAGTATAACATATTAATGCTTACTTACTATTTTGCTGCATGATATTTGCTAAGGCTGTCAGTATATGGCGACATTTCTTTTGAATATTTCAATAATTACCGATCGTTTCCGTTACAGGACAACACGCGCCAAACAATTTTCTGCAGAAAGATCCACAGGTCGTCAGCGACAAGGGTCGTTTCAGCGATCCCGTTATAAGTCGATTCTGACCTAAGTCGGGGACTTATTTTATTATTAATATCTTTGATTGTATGAGCTTTTATTTAAGGTAAAACTGGGTTTAAGAGTGCGTAAATTTACGCAATATTTACAAACAATTTCTTTGTATGCATATATACGTATTTAATAAAATTAGCACCTACTCTTCCTCTAAATTAATCAACATAAAGAAAAATATATAAATGATAGCTTTAATTAAAACAAAAGATAAGTAACTTTTACGTATTTGGACGTTTTCAAATTTTCACTGGACTAGTTTCGATGGTTTTACCGAACCATCATCTTCAGCTGCCAAAGCGTAAATGCTTTTTCAGCTGAGGATGATGATTGAAAATATAACGCTGATTTTTGTTGTTTAATTTATAAATTAAGCTTTTATTTAGTTCACTCATGGTGCTTCATTACGGTTGGAATTTTGTCATCGAATTTTCAACTGCTTTCTGATAACCTATCGTGTTCAAATTTTGTGCATGCTCTTTTGGTTGAAGACAATGCAAGGTGGGGAAAGGATTTCTTCAAAATTTAATTTAGATTCTTTTTATTTGATATTTAAACGATTTTTCGCTCATATCTTTGTTTAACGGACAGACTAAACATATCAAACTGTAACATACTCTTTACACCATCAATTACAGCGGAAAAAAATCTTTTCATTGAAACTTGTATGAAAATTGTAAATTAATTTCTGAGTTTTTTGGCAAATGTTTGAAAATCTCTCGATCATTTGACGTTTTTGATTTTAAAATTTAAACATCTGAAAATGCACTGGATATAAATTTTTTAATTTTTCACACATTACAAAGCAAATTTTTCGCCCTGTATTAAAACAAGAATGATAAAAAAATATTAATTCAGTGATTTTCTACATCTTTTTGAAAACACGCATTGCAGTCTCGAGACGACTTCAATCTGGCCATATATTTTGAGCCACCCCTTGCCATACAGACACTATACATTTATCCGCCTTCTCTGGTATTTGAACCTTGCCCTCATAACGTCTTTCGGCAAAGGAGGAGAGAGAGAGAGTGGACGTTGGTTCGAAGCTTATTTCTCTTCTAATAGCTATTCCTTTTATTTTTTCTAGCGTCAAATTCACTTTGGTAGAACTGCATCAAATGTTACGGGGAATTAATACTGTTCATCTTCAGTTGGAATAATTACAGGGGGTTTTATTCGCTTTTATTATTAAATTTATTTACAAATTTCTGTATTTGTCTTTGATTTAATTTGTATTTATTTTGGATTTAATATAGCAGCCATTCTTTCACGAAACTGCATATTGTTAAAGGTTGTCATTCCTATTCCCTATTACATTTGTATTTAGTTGCAGATTTAGACTTCCATTTAGTTGCTAAAGCGTCTCTATTTAGTTGCTAAAACGTCACAGCAAGAGAAGATCAAGCATATGCAGTTAAGTAGCTAATTAGGTTTAATCTTTCAACTTATTTTATGGCAGATTTAATTGGCTACTGCAATTATTTCATTGTTCATTGATAGCGTCTTATAGGTCGCTGGCACTTACAAATGAACGGGACTTTCAAAGTTGAAGATGAAGCTTCCCATCGCCTTTCGGTTATGCATTGTCTTATTTCTGGTATTGTTTTTCTTCCACGTACGTTCACCTCTTTAGTTATTGTCTTTGTGTCGCGTGTGTGTGTCGACACAGCTGTCGTTTAATTCGGGTTACGGAGTCTTGTCTTGCGTCGCAGCTGCAGACACAAGCCCTTTGCTTTAACCTGTTTAGTAAACCGTGAAAAATTCATTTCTGGGTAATGGTCGCGTTATTTCCAAACCTGCAAAAGATGGGAAGAAAATGAATAAAAGCAACTTGTCAGAATTTTGTTTATTCTGTTTTTACACTAATTTTGTTTTACTCTGTTTTGATCCAAAAAGATTTAGAAAATAATGCATATGGTATAAAATTAACTAATTCAATTTTATTCTGAAAATATATTTCTGTTCAATGAAACAACAACAAAAAAAAATTTTTTTTTTAAAGTTTTTTTTCGAAACTTTAAAAATGTTTTATGAACTAAAAGAAGAAAAATAATTTGTCATCTAAATTTATTGGAAAATGGAGTTAAATAATTCTTTTCACAAAATTCATCTGAAGTTTTATACCACGAATAATAAAGCGGGGAGCGTCTTTGATAAATTTATAAAAATAAAAGATTATACTTTTAATAATACAGTTCCGTGATAAGAATTTGTTATTTTAGGTGCGCGTGCTTTTATTATCTATATAGTATATAAAGAAGAAAGTCCGTGTGTTTGTCCTCTAATAATTCAGTCATCGTCACCAAACTTTCTACAATACTTTTCTAGGTTTTGGAAGAGGTGGACGTTCCACTTCCCAACCCCCCCAAAAAAAGCTAAATTCAGAGATATTAATTAAAAACTCGGGAAAACGATAATTTTCTTTCTCATTTTTCCGAGTGGCAACAGTTTCGCAAGCTGGAGATGAAAATCTGCTTTATTTCGAAAATTGTTGCCACTGCTCGCTTTCAAAGCATAGAGTTTGTTAATAAAAATTTTCGAAGTTTTAGGATAAACTAAAAATATCATTGCCAAACATTAAATACATTGTTCCCGATTCCAAAAATTCGTGGGAAGCCATTTCTACTATTCCCATCTTCGTACGATTTTACTTAGCCGAAATACTAATTAAAAACTTTGAAAACGCTAATTTTCGCACTCATTTTTCCGAGTGGCAACAGTCTCGGGCGTTGGAGATAAAAATGCTTTTTATTTCAAAAAGTGTTGTTACTGCTCGCTTTCAAATCGTACAGTTTATTAATCAAAAATTTGTAAGTTTTACAAAATCTATACATATAAGAAAGAATGTTTGTTTGTGTATTTGTTCGTCCGCGTTATTGATTTTAGATGAATTATGATATGATCAATTTTTTGCCACATTTAATCGACTAAAATTGAATATATGTGAAATATTGGATGGACCTTGAGCTTTTACGACCATTTTATTAGAAAAACGAAAATCATTAAAAACTGCATGCCATTGTTGCTGGATATAATGAGAGAGAATTAGCTTATTTTTCTATCGAAATTTTTATGTGGGTTCCATATCGCATCAGACTGAAAAATGTATGACTGTGAATCATATTTTTTGCCTCTTTAGTGAAGAAGGATTATAGCAGTATCGTTTTCTGTGTTGTTAGATACATTACGCTCATTCTAATTTAAGTACCATCGGTTACTTTCGTTAATTCGTAACATAAAATTGCAGATGAATGTTTTTTCTTTTTTAGTTCATTAAATATTTAATGAGTTTCAAATAAGAGTTTTGTTTGTAAAAAACTTTTTGATTTGTTTTATTTTCTTCCTTTTAGTTTTAATGGCACGTTATCAGTCAAATGTTTCAATTTAAAAATCGTTTTTCGGCAATAAATATTCACTCTTTTACATCTAATAATTATGTTATTATTTATATTCTTACGGTATGTTATTTTTAATTTAACGCTAAAATTTATATATATCATTCTGCGATAAAGAGGAAAAAATTTGAAAGCTTTTAGACTTTATATTACGCCCGAACGGGAGTTTTTTAACTTTTATGTGCTACATTTATTTGTTAAATATCCTGTTCTTCGCACTTAAACCACGTAAAATTCAATTCAACAGCATTTTCACAAAATATTAAAAGCAGCACACCTTTAGAATTTCCGTGTGTATGTGTGTGATTATGGCAAAGCCTCGAGGGCTATCTGCCTAAGGGGAGGGATGCCTTCGTGGAGGACTTTCTAAGGAAACTGGCTCGTATACACGTTACACATGGGGAAAACCACGAAAACGCCCATGCAGCCAGCCCGTTCGCGGGATTCGAACCTCGGACCGAACTACCAGTGTTCAGCGACTTTACCGCTCGGCTGCTGGTGGGCTTTAGAATTTCCGATAGACAGGCTCGCACAGAGTTAAACAGTTTTTTTCCCCTGTACAGTGTTGCCATTGCACGCTTTGAAATCTTTGAGTTTGTTAATCAAAAATTCGTTAGTTTCACAAAATGTGACATAGATAATAAAATAAACGCCAAATTCCAAATACAGGCTTCCAGGTGCCCATGTGTGGATGGAGGATTACGTTATTCAAGATTTGATGGCTTTTAGATATTGTCGTTTTTTCGCAATGCGAGAAACATGCATGCATTCATGCAGATTCTTCATTATTTAATTTCTTTAAATGTAAAACTGGGCGATGATATTCGGTGGCAACAATTTCAAAAGTAATTCGCCGTTTATAATGAAACGCCACAAAATACCGTTTTGAGACTAATAGCCCTTCTGGGCTATTACTCCTTTGTGTTAAAAAAAATGTATTTATCCAGTACTATCTTTGACATTTACTCGCACTTTCTCTAATGAATTATTATTACTATACGGTTTTGTTTTAGTCAGCTATGCTACCCTGCTATTGAATTTCCAATCCTTCCTATGACTTTGCTCTGCTAAAAATAGGCTTGACTTTCTGAGAATAATTGTTTTCTTAGATAAATTAATACATCTGGCACGCATTCGGTGTGGGGAGTTACGCGGCTAATTTGAAAATAAAATCTAGAAATCCATCTAATGGAATTTTTTTTTCATCATTGTTGTTTTAAAAGAGGATGAAGAAAGAAATTTATATGAAAACAAGAAAAACTCTCATTGTGTGATGTATAATGTTAATTCCATCTATGTTTCCGAACGAATCACGTAATGTCGAATGAAAACCCAGCATCTCCCTTGCTGCTTAAGGTCAGAGTGCAGCATATATATATAAATATATTTTTAAAGGTAAAAAATAGCCCAGTTAACATCCTTTTATTATTCTTGTTTTAAAGGAGGGCGAAGAATTTGATTTATAATCACCATTATAGGTCGAAAAGGTCGAGCAATTTTCGAAACTTAAGGATTTCAAAATTCTTCTTCGGGAAATTTCTAGAATGTCTCCAAGTTGGTAAGAAATCATCAAAAATGTAATCAACTTGACCACAGCTGTAGTCGGTTCTAGTTGATCTATCTTTATAATTCAAATTTTGATCTATTCGGAATTACAAGATGTACAAATAATACACGAAATAAAAACTTAAAAACACAATAAGTGTCTATAAATTAGATTATAACGCCCTTGATATATATATATATATATATATATATAACACCAAAAAACACCAAAAATATATAACACCAAAATATAACCAATATATAACACCAAAAAACACAAAAAATACACTGTAAACAAATGTACAAAAAATATACATACACATATATGCTCCCAAAAATACATATTAAAGATATATAAAAATATACAAAAATGCATTGTAAAATTATTAAATAAATAAATAAAAGCAGTATACTAAATAAATAAATATATTTGCATAATACTTTAAGAAATGCATAAAAGCCAAAATGTATTCATATTCACAGCGTCGTAGCTAGGGTTTTCAGCGCCCAGCGACAACTAAAGGTTTCGCGCCCCATACTGCTTGCCAAGGATGCAAAGCATTTAATTCTAAAATGTCCTAACATCAGTTTGGCGCCCCTTGGATTCTGCGCCTGGGGACAGATGCCCCCCTTGACCCTCTCTAGCTACGCCCCTGCATATTCAGTACGAATGTTTACGTAAGTATAGAATTTTATTCGTTATATCTTAATTGCAATGTATACAGAAATCGGAATACGGAACAACAGATTTGTCCTGATTCTTGCTAAGCGAACAATAGTTATATTCGACGAGAAAAGAACCTGTATGAGAAAAATCGTTATTTCAGTCTGTCCCTTATGTAAGCAGAAAAGTCTTTACTTTTATTTGTCTCCATCTGCTGCAGCATAACTTCCGATTACGGTTGCCGTGCAAATATGGTGTTTCGGTGCTCATTACCCAACTTTAACGGAAAAGAGATATCTTGCAGCTGCTCCTGAATGGAATACTTTCCATTAAGATCACTTTGCTCTTCGTTTCCTTTTTCCCTCCTCCCCGCTTATTCTTTTCCTGAAGAAAAGAGATCGTTTATGTATTTTAGAATGAATAAATACTGTAAATAAAAATTGATGTTTAATTTGAAACGAGACACGCTTATTTAAAGTTTAAAATTAAGCAAAAAAGCAAACTTTGGCCCGGATTAAAAAAAAGAAAAACTCTGTGGATTTTGAAGAAACAAAAATCGTTTTGAAAAATAGGAGGAGCGACTGTTTTGTTTTAACCATTTAAGACAATAAAAGAGTTAGCTGCCTAAGAGAAGAGATGCTTTCATGGATAACTTTTTAAGGCGCATTTTAAAGCGCTGCAGTTTCCAGCCCGTTGATACTCCTCGATTTTCGCAAATGTATATAGGCATGTATACTAAATGGTATTGACCCATTCCAAGACTAAAATACGTTCTATCACCGGTATACAACATTCACCCTGACTGTGCCGACAATATGACCCCATGACGAGCATCCTCAGCCAGAGTACTCATTACCGAGCACAACCATATCGTGATGTAAAATGTATCACCAAGATCTGCTCTAGCCTCCATGATAGGATGCCACCCGCAGCCTCGTGGCAAGTTCATTTGCCACTCCCCATCCGGAGAACGTTGCCGCCCCTCTACCGCGACCATGGAGGGACCGTTACGAGGTAGACCACAGAGAGCATATACAGAACAGAACACCACGACCAAGACCCTCGTCCCGGCAAGCCATACGAGGAATTATATATTCGGGCCATGAGAGAGCATATACACCTTGAATACCAAAATCACAGCATTTACTTTCGCAACCGTTTGTCGTATACATAGACTTTCAGTTCCAAAAGTATTTTAAGTGACACAAAGAACCATAAATGATTTCAGCCTTTTTAAATTTAAAGAAATCACTTTTGTAGAAATTACGAAATCCAACTTTTTAAATATTGCTTCGGTACGTATGCTTATGTTTAGAAAATTGTTCTACTTGCTATAAAAAATAAAACACATGTAAGCTATTTTCTCCCTCCTTTCTGCATGCCTTCGTGGTGTAGCAATAGCACACACGGCACGTATCCGAGAGGTCCAGGTTCGAGTCCCGGCGAGGGCATTCCTCATTTTTCACATCATCACAATGAGGAACTATTGTAACAGCGTGTTGAAGGTTCACGTAATACATCAATTGACAAGTGACGTATCTAGAAGGGGAGTGTCCACCCTGGAAAGCACATTTTGGGGGGCAATATTTTTCGGATGGAACATTATTTTATAAGGTTTAGTCTTGTGGATCGTCGAGACATCGAAAAAGTATAAGTAATGAGATTCCGATTTTCCATATTTAATTAAATTGAGGTAAAAGAGTGTTTTTTTTTCCTCTAAGTAAAGTATTCAGAGAAATCAGCGCGAATTTTCAACAGCTGCACAATCTTGTTAGTTTGGCATTTTGTGTCGATTCACTATAAATGTCCGTATCACACTTTTCAAACTGTTGCCACCAAATATTATCGCCTTGTGTTATATTTAAAGAAATTAAATGATGAAGAATTGATTCTTCATTGTCATGCAGATCTGCATAAATGTATGTATGTTTATCGCATTGTGATAAAACAATGATACCTAGAGACATCAAATTTTGAGTAACGTAATTCTTCACTGAATGTGGGCATCTGGAAGACCTAATGTTTTTTTCAGATTTTTTTTCCTTTACCTTTTTTATTCTCTCGGAACTTTTGAATGATAATTACAAATATAAGCTAAATTATGATCACGGTGACATTAATAAGGCAAAATTCCTCGCTTAGAGAGAAGCATTTTCAGAGTTTATTTGCCTTATTACTAGGGGAAACCGAACAGGAACGTGGGAGACCGCTCCTCTTGAATTTTTGTAGATAGGTGACCATATATTCGGGAGGGGGGGACGGGTCCAAGGGCCTCCCACCCTTTTGCCTTCTACCAACCTCTCGAGAGGACTTTTGACTCACCGCATATTTAGAGTGTCCCCGTGTGGCACATGCACTATACACATTTTTGTAATTATTATAACATTTGTACACTATAAACGTGCCTACCTTCTCCGGGATTCGAACGCGGGGCCTTTTGTGCGGCAGTCACCTTCATCCCGGTTGGGCGGCGAGTTTAAGAAATCATTCCACATTATCTGCATAGCATTTTATGTTATTAGGAGCAGTTAAGTAGACCTCTACAATGACCTTTAGAATTGCTTTTCGAATCAAAAAAACAAGCCAGAATATAACAGTAATATAATTTTGTAAGTTGGAATTGAAATCTTTTTTTCAAAAATACTCGTAGAATTTAAATTTATTTCCCTATACATCATTTTTACATTTTTTAGTCATATGTTTGTTTATCAAGAGGGGCGGCAAATTCCGGGACCGCCCCGGGCGGCCAAAGCTTTAGCTACGCCACCGCAATTGAGAGCACAAAAAGGAATATGCAAACTTACACTATAAATGCAGTTTTATTTATTTGCATTGAAAACTGGTTTGTTTTCAAGCATCAAAATCGATACGAACGGTAGTTTTCAACAGTCCTTATCCCATTCTTTCGTTGCTCCAAAACAAATCATGGAAAAGAACGAAGCAGGCTCTCGCGAAGAGATGACAAGCAAGTCCTCGAAATATAGAGTCAGACTTAACATGCTGGCGATCGGATTTTCCTTCCTCCAAATCACTTCCATAACAATCTCCAGTTGTTACGGTACTGTAACCTTACCTGACCTGGCATGCCCAATGCACTTTCCCAGGGGATACTCAGCAAACAACAGACTGGCTTGGCGGAATGTTTGTTTCCAGTGCAGTTACCGTTAAGAGAATGTCCTTCGGGCGAAATTCTGTGACCGTGAACTTTCAGTACCTTCAATGAACAGAATGCTAAGATGCAAAAATAATTTTTTTTAAATGTTCTTTTATTTCGCGTTAAACGAAGAGTAGTAATTAACGGTGATTTCCCCTTAATACTGTTAACGAGCTTGCAGTTACAGTTGCAGTGAAAGTAGTGTGGGTCGTGTTATATGGGAATGCTTTTGGTTTAAAAAAGATTATCGAAGTTTTTTTTTTTTTTTTCTTTTCCTTAAAAAAAAAAAAGAGTTTTTATGTAAGTCGATAGAAAAGAGAAAATGTCGATTTGTAGCAGCCAGTTTTCGTATTTTTTTCGCATTTCTCAAAGAGTTAAGGATTTAGAGTATTATCGAAGAACTGCTGTAATTAGGGCGAAAAAAGTATTTAAATATTTTCTAAGAAAAAAGTTGATGGCCATTATTTCGAAATTAATTTTAATCTTTTTTTTTTTTTTTTTTTTAATTCTTAGCTTTTCTTTGTTAATGTCTTAAGCTCTTAAAAGAAAATTCAACTCATTTTTCCCTTCATCACAAAATTTAAGAAGCTTAAGAATTAAGACAATTGCGAATTTTTAAAATACCATTTTCAGCATTCTGCTGTCGGAGATAATTAGTAATGGTACTCGAAATGCTTTAGAAAGCATTTAATGTAGCCGAACACACTTAGGAATTTTCCCAAGAGATCCAAACAAACAAATAAAAATACTTGGTAAACGGGCGCACTATTCTTTTTTTTTTTTTTTTTTTTAATTATGATTATTCACAAAATATCAGTGCACTTAACAGCACAAAAGTAAATTTATAGCTTTATTAATTGCTTTGCAATTAAATTCACGCATTTTATTTTTAAATTGAAATTTTATAATCCATATTAATTAACTATTTTAAAATTTAATTCTTTTAAGTTCCAACTAAATTATCATAAAAGTAGTTCATTATTTTTTTTAAATATGCAGTATTAAACATGCAGTTTTTATTCATTAATCAATTTTGTAATTTTATATGTATAAAACGTCTTAGAAATGGAGGACACCATTTGAAAAGACACAGAAAAGGTGGACTAGTAATCTTTTTTTTCCCTGTTCTAAGGGATTCTGTTTTCCCATGATACACATTTTAAAAGGAAGACGAAAGAAAATGGACCGAAACTGAGCAGCCTTCCTCGCCACCTTAAGAGGTAATTCGCCACAGATCTTGTTTCTGTCTGATCATTCTGACTGTAGCACGTGATATGCGTTCAGAGTGGAAAGGTATTGACAACAGCAATAAAAAAGTAAATAAACAATAATACTGTTAGTCTGTCGATGATTTCTGTTTCTAATCGGGAAAATAGTATATTCAACAAGAATTTCTTGAAAACGGGGGGGGGGGATCTGTTATTTAAAGAAAGGTATGTTTCTCTGAAGAATAGCACGAGCTTCTTAAAAGGACTCGATAAAGCGTATTATGGGAAAAAATTGAAGGTTATGAATTATGGAATACACTTCTTAAGCCAAAAAAAATCTTAAACTAATTTACATATAAAAAGTATAATATACATAAAAAAATACACTATACTATACATAAAAAATAGCACAATACTGAAAAATTGCTATTACATAAAAGAACTCTACCGTTATTCTGCATTTCTTTTTTCCTTTAATGAAAAAAAAATTCGTGCTAAATATTTTTATCGTGTATTTACAAGGAATTTTTTTCTTCTAAAATCTACACTTAAAACTTAATTCTGTCAAATTTGATCAGACAAAACTCAACAGAAACACGCAAACTTGTTAGTTAAAATCAATATTTAATTAACGTGGCAGTGTTTTTACTTCCTTTTACGAAGTAAAAAGTATTGTAATCGCGAAAAGTTTCAGGCAGCATATTTCAACGAAAATATCCATTTTGACCGCTATCGAATGCAATTTAACGATGTTTTTGCGTGATATCTGTACGTAAGGACAGAATAAAAGACTCGTTTCCTCCAAAAAAAATGATAAAACTGCTTTAAAATTAATTCTGAAGAGAATTTTTCGTGGCGTCTGTAAGAACGTATGTACGTACGTGCGTACGTACGTATCTCGCATAACTCAAAACGAGTAGCCTCAGAACGTGGAAATTTTATATATAGGACTGCTATAACATGTAGGTGTGCAACTCGTATTTTGGTTGCAATCGGCCGCATTAAACGTATATAAATATATTTATATATATATCCACTTTGTTACCCGGCTCAGTGATCTGTTTCTTTACTCTTATATGTTTGTAAATTGTACATTTTTTGCTTTAAAAATGATTGAATTATGTTGTTTTTATCTTCCAGTTAAGGTTTTTATGCCTTTAGTAAATCTGTATGCAATATTTTTAGAATTATCAACAAATTTAAAGTTGTTTAAGTGCCGCTAAGCCTTTTTCTTTGATGGCGGCCATTGATTGTTTACATTTGAAACAAAAACTAGTGGATTTGTTGCCAATCTAGAGAAACTTAGCTTGGCAACAACAAAGATAACGCCTTCATTTATTATTGCCAATTAAATCATGCTTAATCCTTTTTGGAATTTTTTCGAGGAAATAAGTGTTTATGATTTACTTAGTAATTTTTAATATAGATATTTTGAGTTTTTATGTATTTTTGCCTTCTCGCGAAGTGAGAACTGAATTAATTGAATGAGAAATACTCAATCGTCTGTGAAAAACTGTTTCTTTTTTTGTTTTGTTTGCTTAATTTCTTTTATACATCTTTCTAGCTTTATTATAGTATTTGAATAGAACATGTGGCAACGATTAGATAATTCTGTTCTTTAAATTATATAAATTTTGTGCATTATGAGTTATAATATGAACGAAATATAATACTGTTAAGTGAATCTAGCGCTAGAGTGTCGCTATGATAAACAAATACTAGACTGAATTTTAAAGAATGCATTTATTCTATTGTAGTTTATGCGCTGTCGGCGAAGTAGATTTAATTCAATCCAATAAGTTTAAATGAAATGCGAGAAAAAATGCGTATAATTTAATATTCCGTACAAGGAAGTCATGTGGTGTACACATCAGATTTTTTAATTTTGTCTTCAACACATGAGGAAATAATTAAATAATAAATTAAATTAAAGGAAAGTTTATGACTGTATCCCTATTATATGGCTTTTGCCAGATGATTATTATAAATGAAATATCTTTAAATTTACGTTCTTTAGTTATTTAAAAAATAAAGAAAAAATGCAATTTTTAAATAAAATAAAGAATAAATACAATTTTTAAATAAAATAAAGAATAAATACAATTTTTAAATAAAAGGCTTTAAGAAATACTTTAATTTTGCTTTGAAATCGCCGAGTCTGTTCAGGAGTTATAATTAGCTAAACAAATTCGAAAGCTAAATTAAAAGACTTTTATTTCACACAATGACAGAACTTTGCGAACTGTGCGGAGCGCATCATACTGAATATAATAATCCAAAAATGTTTTGACAGACGTCTCTTAAAACGTTTCTGATGTCAAAAACAACTGAGGGAAAAATTGTGCAATAAATTTTTCCTGTTTGATTTTACAAAGTTAAATTCAAAAGCTTTCTGATGCAGATTTTAGTTTAGCAAATTGTATGGACATTTTATATCTTTATATTGTTGCTTGCATAGCTCTTTCTCTTCTAAAGATGTTTAATTTCGTTTCCTTTTTTACGTTTAGTGGCAACGGACTTACGCCATTTTTAATCGCAACATCATCAAGTACCGTAATAACAATGAAATATAAATTACAACACGATACAATGCATTCCGATTCTTCTGTAAAACATTCCATTAGTCCGTGAAGCTAAAAATAATGTTAATGAGCAACCTATGAGTTGATGAAGAGAAATATCTACTTCCGTGTTATGTCGTTCTTTGCCGCTTTTCATTGCCACGATGGCAATTAAAAGAAATAATATTCTTTAGACTTTTGAGTTCGCTAACCGTTATCTTTCTGCACGGCGGCGTTCTTTTGATGGCGTTTGAATCGGCAAAGGAAATCGGGCCGCCTTTGTTAAGCCTAATACTTTGTAAATGCAAGGACATGCAATTAGGCAACTCGCGAGCGAAGTAGGAAATGATGTCTAGTGCTTGGAAATTGGTTAATTTCCTAGCCGCATGCTATGTTCGCACTAATAAACATAACTTTTTAAGTAGCTTTCTGTTGTTTGTATTAAAAATGATGGGAATCTGTTGCTTGTATCAGACAGCTAAAAAGATAAATGGCTAGTTGTTGATCGCTTTAGTTTGGTGGATTTTAAACTATGTTCCGCGGAACCCTGGAGTTCCGCAATTTAAAATTAAAATAAGAATTTTTGAAAATCTGGGACCCATAAAGCTAAAGCGTCTAAAATAATTAATTAGATATTTTTTAATTTCATAATGGCTAGGGATCCATTTTCAAATTACTCCCCCCCCCCCAATTTACACACACATACACGTTTCAAAAGCCGTTTCGAGAGCATTTGGGCCGACGCACGTTTGAGTAAATTATATTTAAAAACAGCATATCATCGGAATTTCCGATAGACAGTCTCGCAAGCTGGAGATAAAAATATTTTCTTTCGTTCAGTGTTGCCAAAGCTGGCTTTAAAATCATGCATTTTTAATCGAAAATTCGTTAAAGTTTTACAAAATAGGAAATAGACAACAAAACAAATTCGAAATTCCGAATTCAGGCCCATATTCGGGTGGAGGACTACGTTGTTTAAAATTGATTGCTGTAGGTACCGTTGTTTTCTCACAGCGTGAGAAACATACATATGTTCATGCAGATTCTTCATTATTTAATTTCTTTATATATTAAACAGGCCGATGATATTTAGTAGCCACAATTTGAAAAGTGATTCAATGCTTCTAGTGACTCGACGGAAAATGCCGTTTCCAGGCTAATAGCCTTTCTGGGCTAACGCCCTTTTGGTGTAATATAGAGGCCCCACAAAGGATAAGTTTTATTTTTCGAGGATATTGGAATTTTCACAAATTATTGTATGGTAGAATCCTTTTTAACCAGCAGCCAAGGGACCTTGCCGATTCTGGATAATTGATATTATTATTGTTATTTTTATTATTATTATAAGGGCACAGCCCGATCCTCCTAGCCGGCACAAAGCCGGCCGTATGATTAAAAAATGGGACTGGCCAGAAAAAAAAAATATATATATATATAAGGGAAAAAAAAAAAAAAAAAAACATATAAAGTCCAAAATCTGAGTCTCAGTGCTGAATTCCAACTGAATCTTTGTTCGTATTTATAATCCTCGTTATTGTCACTACAAAATCTTTCAAATTTGAATAGTCCCTTTTAAAATCTACCTTAAAATTGACATATATTTCTATAATTTTTTTCATGTTTTGCGAGGCCATCTGTAGAAATTGCAGCTTTCGAAACCCGTAGGTAGTCTTTTTGGTCACAGTTAAGTAAAGAATATCAAAGATAGCAGAGGTTATTTAAAACTAAAACACATAGACTTGATTTTGCATTTCAGAAAAACGAAATTAAACAGGCTTAAAATTATTGTATTTATTGACAAATGAAGTTGTGAATTTCTTGGTGTGATATGATACATAACTTCGAATGTCCGCCAGTTTGCAAGATTATCGCCGTGGTTTTAAAAATTCGCTGTGTATACAATGCTACTCCATAATATCTTATTAAATTACGGTATACTTCCTCAGTTTCCTTTCAGGTAAATTTCTTACTCGGCATGTCGTTTTTCATTTTCATCCGTGTCCTCATTTTCATTGTCTTTCGTCTTTCCCAGTACATGTCCAATTATTTCTCTATCATCTTGAGAAAGTGTGATGGAAAGAGAATTGTCTACATCCACCCAAGCCTGCAGCTCCTCTTCACTAATACTAACCTTCTCCGAACATGCAACTAAATCCAAGATCTCGTGCATGGACGCTAAAGGTATTTGAAAACTGAGAATATTCGTCACTCGATTCGTCGTCTACGAATATGAATTAGACTACAGTTTAAGCCAACAGAGGCTTAATGTAATTCTTTTACATCTTTTCGAGCAACAGACGAAATAAATCTGGCATCTTCCAATGTGAATACACTCTGAAAATCTCAGACTCTGCTTTCAAAGTCCACAAATTGACGATTAAAAAGCGATTCGTTGTTCATCTTTATGTTCTAGATAATTTTTTAGTCCGTTGGTTTGATAATGCTGGTTACGTTAATGTATATATTTAAATTTCAGACTGTTGGCACATTATGCATATTTTTTACCTTATAGGTCTAAATTTTACATTTACTTTTAGACCCTTAAATACCATTAATTTGATTGTGCTCCTGTTACGAGAGATTTTACTATGTATTGTACTTTGTAGAGTTATTAGGATATTTTGAAGCAGGAGACATGAGAAATGAGTAGAGCCCTTGCCGGGACTCGAACCTGGGCCTCTCGAAACGCGCCGAGTGTGCTACCGTTACACCACAAAGGAATGCTCGAGGGAAGGAGAAAGTACCTCATATATTCCCCCTTTTAAAGGGCGACTGGGGATTAGGGGACCCAATAGCCAAGTCCTGGTGGAGACTAATTATGTCTGTATTCTGAATCTATAAAATAGTTTTATGGCTTTTCTTAATGCACAAGTTTGAAAACAATGGCTTAGTATGTTTTGTCGCTTAGAGGTTTATCTTTTTTTTTTTTTTTTTTTTTTTTTCATCATATTATTGTACCGTTAGTTCATTTTACATAATTCTACAATCGTTTTAGCTATCACTTCGGTCTCCCTAGTTTTAATACCTGTCGCCGTTACATTCATTTCGGCAAAATTTAGAAAGCAACTGCAAAGGAAAAGTTTGTCATTTCGGCAGTTAGTAGGTCCTTATTAGGTAAAACAGCCTCCGTGATTAATCTGCAGCCTAAACTGAGGCGGATCATTTCGTATTTAATTTTGTAAAGAACTAGCAGCTCATTTCGGCCAGCCGCCAAATATAAATTATTATAGAAAATAATATGTATAATTATTCTAGTGAATCCAACTAATATAATTTTACGAGTCCAGTTACTAAGTAATTATATTTGAAATTAATCTATGTTTATTTCTTTGGATCACTTAGTTTGTTAATTAACCAGTTCACCGTTTGCCCCGAGAGAAATACGTTCACAGAAAAGGCATCGTCATCCGTTAGCGTCGGCAGACTCTCGTCGGGGTGAAATTTGGTCTGAACCGTAACCCCCGAGACACATAAGACACAGCGACGTTTTTCCAACCCCCACAGAATGAGTCGAAAATCAAAAGGGGTGATTGATGGGTTACTTATCTTCTCAGCGGTGTTGCATTAGGATCACAGCGGGGCTGTTTCAGGAAAGTGAAGGATGGGAACACTTTCTTCGACTAGCTACCCCCTCAACATATCTTATGGGATCCACAACGGCTTTCTCCTTTTCTATTAACGGACAAAGGTATTTGAATGCTATCCTTTCAATTCTTAACGATTCAATTCTTCTCTTTTGTTACAGGCCATCAAGAAAATAATAAAACAAAATTCAAGGATATTTCAAATACAAGCTAATGCCCTTATTTTTACGTTATATAAAGCTTTTTCTTGACAATTAAAAATTACATTTACATTGCAATAAATTTGGGGTTAGGTGCATGAAATGGAAGTGGGGTGGGTGCAAAGGGAAAAATATCTGCTCTAAGGATTACACCAGTCTTTGTGTTTCATGTTGCTTCTTAGGGGGTCGTTATTCACCATCCTTCAGTGTGACAGGTACACTGTTCAATCTGATTTGAACAGAACTTCTAAATAGGCTTTCACAGGTGGTGAAAGGGGGAAAGAAATATTCTGAACCCAGTTTTAGACACAAAAAGTTTACCTTTGGATGCGAAAAATGGCACGAAATGTTTACGATTTTCCTAACGGCGAACTGGTTAATAACAAAAAATGAAAAAAAAAAAAAAAATACTATTTAAGCTTCGCTGAGCGAAAACAGGCTACGCGTGGAAGATAAAAGTACTTTAATTCGGGCAGTGGCAACAGGTTACATTTAATCGCTGAATTTTTAACCAGAATTTTTTTCCCATTCCCATAAAACATGTAATAAATAAATAAAAATGAATGAAGCATGAAATAAATTCGAAATTAAAAAAAATCAAACTTCGAAGTACGCATTTTCGAAGGGAGAAATATGTGTGTTCAAAATTTGGTAGTTCTGGTTGCTGCCGTTTTTCTATAATACAAAAACATATACCCTAGCATACATATATGTATGTAGGTAGATTTTTTTATTATTTAATAATAGGGCTATCGAATAATTACTTCTTGGAATTTTTGATATAAACGGATCAAACTGAAAGGTATGTTTTGTACTTACAAATCATTCTTATCTACAATGATTAAAGCGCTTTATTAAAATCTTTATATTATTTTAACATTTTAATTAGAATTACATACCCAAGTTGAATATTTAGGAAAAAAAAAATTACTTATTTTTTCCACGAATGCATTATAAACACAATCTCCATTTGTAGACGCATAAATAATTTTCGATTACCTTTGTTATAAATAAATACTGAATATAAAAATAAATATAATAAATGGAAACTTTTCTGAACCAAATTGGTCTTTTTACCCAGAATATTTACTTTTTTAAATTAATAAAATGTTTCCTTTACTAATTGGTGTTATCTGAGTTATCAGTGACGACTAAAAAAAACTGATTTGTTTAAAATAAAAATTAAAGTTATGGATTATTATTGTTATACTAAACAAATTATTTCTTTTCACGGGCAAGTTTTTAATTTATTTAATTTTTTACAACTTTTTCAAATATATATATATATAAATTTTTATTGCGTATGAAGCTCTGCAAAGATAATTTTTGTTCTATTGGTTATAATTTCCTTATATTTGCATTAAAAAAAACATTTTTGCTATCTTTTATCATTTGAATTCAATTACAAATAAAATATCTCATTGTAGAAACAAGCGATAACATTTAATTCTTTGCCGTTTCCCAGACGACGAAGAATCCGTTACATTTCTTTTTCGTTTTTAATTTGAGATTTTTGAATATCTTATTATTTTCTTGTGTAAGTAAGTATGAAGTTTTTTTTTTTTTTAATTCGTGTTTATAAAATGTTTTCTTTTCCCGCATTTTAAATTACATATTAAGGAAATTCTGTTCATGTATATATATTGCTTCTTAGACTTTTATCATAATTTTGTTTCGCAGTTTTCAACTTTTATGGTATAATATGTATTTTCCCCCTCTTTCATTTTTATCAAAGCTTTGTTTACACAGTTTAAAGTTTCAAATGTTAAAGTTACATTGAATTTCATGAATATTTCCCCTGGGTTTTTAATAAGCATTTCGAGAATGCTTTACATTATAATTTCATTACATTTGCGTTTAAAAGTACTTTTGTTATTTGAATTCAATAATAACCAATAAAACATTTCACGAGAAAAAGAAGAGATAAGTTTTTAATTCTCTCTTGTTGCCATGACGACAATGAATGTTTATATTTCTATTTTGTCCTTAATTCGATTTCTGAGAATATCTCATTATTTTTACGAATAATAAATTGAAATTTTCGCATGTTGGAGTTTTGAAACCATTTTTATAGTGTTATTCTCAAGCATTTAAAATTGCTTATCATTGAAATTGTATCACTATATGTTTTTACTTTTTACCTCCATTTACGAATTAGAGGAAATAATGTAATCGCGAAAAACTTCAGGTATTATATTTCAGCGAAAGTAGCCATTTTGACCGCTCTCGAATCCATTTAAATGATTTTTTTTGCGGGACATTTATACTTACGTACAGAATAAGAGACTCTTTTTGTCCAAAAAAAATGTAAAATGAATTTAAAATGGATTCAGAAAAGATTTTTTCCCGTGACGTTCTGTGCATACGTACCATATGTATGCGTCTCGCATAACTCAGAAACGGTAGCTGTAGAAGGTTGAAATTTTGAATATGGGACTGCTATAGCATGTAATTGTGCATCTCCCCATTTCTTTGCAGTCGACAATAACAAACGTATATATAAATATATTCCCACCTTGTTACCCGGATCGGTTAGCTTAGTATTTTTATTCTTGTTTGTTGGTAAACTGCGTATTGTTGCTTTAAAAAAGGTTGAATTATGTTGTTCTTATGTTCCATTTCATGTTTTTATGCCTTTACTTAATCTGCATGCAATAGTTGTAGAATCATTAACAATTTAAAAGTTTAAGTGGCGCTAGACCTAACGCGGCCGCCATTGTTCATATTTGAAAATCGTAATAGAATAATGAATTAAGTCCGTTGCTGCACCAGTTTCTTGCGCAGTGGGGGTTAACTTTCAGTTGTGTGCAAGGAAAATTTAGTCTTCCTGCCCGTTGGTCAAATAGCTTCTTTTTGCATAGAAACTTTAATTTTAATTGTGAAAATTCTTTTTTCAGCAGTTTTAACTTTTTCTGTATTCTTCAGTTTTTAATGAAGGTGTTTTGAGTTTTTATGTATTTTTGGCTGCCATTTGTTTACATTTGAAACACTCAATAGAATAGTGAATCAAGTCAGTTGGTGTAACAACATCAGTGTCTTTTTGCACAATAGAGGCAAAAGATAATTTTCAATTTTGCGCACGGAAAATTTTGTCTTCCTGCCCGTTGCTTAACGAGAAGTGCACGTTGTCAGTAGCAAGCAAAGCATGGAAAAAGGTTGCGTAATAGTATCAGTGATATTTATAATAAAATGATTCCTTAAATCTGATTGGCTGAGAATTTTCTGAAGTGTAGCATGATTACTTAAACGGATTAATTTTGAAAGACGTAAATACGTACCTTTTCTTTTCATTCTTATAGTTTTATTATAAATTTTGACATTTAAAGTTTTCAGATGTCAAGAGTCATTGCATAAATTTTAATAAGAACAGGAGTTTTAAAGAGAATTTTAGGCATGTTATTACAATAACTTTTACATTATACATAGTTGTTTGATTAAAAAAATATTTAAAGAAAGTATAAGAAATTTTTCATTAATAGAAATGTATCATAGAAAAGTGTATATTATAAAAAAATTAGGCTATATGATAATGCAAATGCTATGTAGTATAATAATCAGGCACTACATAAGTATTGTGTATAACATATTATAATAAAGTACTGTATACAATACATAAAAAGGTTCTATTGAATATTTGTTTTCGGACTTTCGTGTTTTTTAATTTATTTAAAAATGTCAGCTACTAAATGTTAGCGAATTCATTTTAATTTTCTTTCACATATACTATGATTATCTTTTATAAAACGTGTTTGTTTTGAATACAAGTAATTAAAAACATTTTTGGTGTGGGAGAATCATTCAAAAGGTTCTGAAAATGAACTCGTATTCGGACATTTTGAACTAACCAGTTTATATTTAATAAAAACATAAAATAAGGGTGCATTCAATATTTTGCTGAATAACTTTTAGTTAAAAATTATTCATTTTATGAGCACAGGTTCAGTAAGTTTTTCGTGTAAGTATATTCTATTTATTTCCATTCCTTCGTAAAAATTGCTTTCAGAAAAGCTTTCGAAGTTATGTCTTATGTTTTTTTTTATTATTTTCTGTAACTCACTCCATACATTTTCCATAGCATTCAAGTCGGGGGAATATGGAGAAGTTTTTGGAGCTTCAGGATAGTTGTATAATAACCACAAGCGAATTGTTAGGGCTGTATATTTAAGATCGTAATCCTGATAGAACTTGAATGCAAAATTTGCATTCCAAGTTTTCTTGCAGATACTTTTTAGTTTTTATTAAGGATATTTACACTTTTATACTGAGCCACAAATCTCCCATCCTAGAGCCAGCGGTATGTCCTCGAATCGTTATTCCTTCACACCCTGTGCTAAACAGTAGGTAATACGGATTTACTTTTCCTTTCGTCACACAGTAATTCGTCTACAGGACTCAAATATACTGCATTTTGACTCGTCTGGAAATATAACATTGTTCTAATATGATAAATCTTTGTTTATCATGCATTTTGCGAACACCACACTTTTTTGTTTATTTCTTTTCTTATTGGTGAAGAATTACCTTCTTGCTGATCTGTCGTTGTATCCATGCACCCTAATGACTCTTCTAAAAGTTTCAGGGTAACGTTTATTGCAAACTGTTCTTCGAAATCCATTAGACGCTCTAATTAATGGGTCTTATTTGATTTTTCATAGGATATATCTCCATTTCCTTGATATTAGCTTGGAATTAAATAATATACTTTATTCAGATTAGTACCATCCTCTGTTCCAATATAATAGATCGAGGAATGATCTTACATATGATTGCCAATAGATATTTTTTGGTCGGGAACACTTCAAATTTTCTTTCTTATTTTTCTTCAAAACAAGAAAAGAAACAGAAGAGTTATCTTAAATGAAAATACAGTTTATGTATATTCAGCCTAACTCCAATTACGTAAATTCTCATGCTATTTAAATGCAAGTATTATCAGATAATTCGCACGTAGTTGAAATAACTTAACGACATTTGTTTAACGATGTTGAATGCTGTTTTGCAACTGAGTTTTTTAAATGTATGAAATATGATCCTAGCGGAAAATCTGACTAAATTATTATTATCTAAAAAAAAATTATTTGTGTCTCATTAACCTCAATTTAATTTTCTGTGCTTATATTGCAGTAATATATGGCATAATGATTTTTCAAGCCGTGAAAATATTAGACCAAGCATGTCTAAGTATCTATTATATTAAGGCGAAAATAACAGGTAACCTTTTTGACTGGGAACTGCGGTATAGTTGAAGAATGTATGTTGGTGCTTTGAGTATCTAGCAGACAATTTTTTTTTCTCTTTATTAATTTTTATTTCTTAATACTCTTACGATATTTTCGGATTCTAAGGCTAAGTTTGAAGCATATGTTTTTATTTGCTGCCTTTTATACAAAATGATAAAATTCGACTTAAAAGCGAATGCAAATAAATATAAAATTCGACGTTCGAAGTGGTGTATAATGGACGCAAAATGACTATCTAATATTCTTAAATGACAATGATAGGCCTAAAGAAATGATTGCAAAGGAATTAGATTCAATCGATGCTCCACATATTTAGTAAAAATATATTTAAAACTTAGAAAAAGGGAAGTTCGGGACATTTTCTTCGGAAGCAAAAGTTTTTTACTTCTGAAGAACGGAATTTGTTTTCGATCGCTCTCGAAGTTTTAAGAACGCTGAACAAGATTACTCTTCAGAAGCACTTCTCTTCATAGGTACTTCTTCAAGAGAAAAAAAAAAAAAAAAACTTGTTTGCTCTTTAAGAGAGAATCGGACATAGATCTGTCTTCAGGATAAAAAAAAAAAAAAAAAAAATGCTGTTCGGACATCGGTTCCATGATTCATGGGACATCGGTTCTCTGATTCAGGGAACTCTATGATTCAGGGACTATTGCTTCAGGGAATAAAACTTTTTTTTGGTCTTCGAGAGCGTGATGGGATATAAGTCGTCCTTCAGGAGGGGGATGCTTTTTAGGAGTGCGATCGGACACGTCTTCAGGAGCAACAAAAATTCTACACTTCTGTAACGCTGCAGATCCTTTATCCTGTTTTAGGAGCAAAAAAATGTTTTGCTTTTGAACAGGTCCGACCACCTTCAATTTATTGGACTGGGTTTGATTTTATTCAGTTTTATTCAATGTCTGCTGCAATGTACGATCTTATGTCGGATCGTCGTGAATATTGATTTTATTCTATTTATTCCGCTGCATTCGATTTTGTTCAGAACTTATGCCAATCTAAGACGGCAGTTTTATATCATTTCAAATTCTACGTTGGCGTGTTTCTCTTTAAGTTAGATGTGAAGCTCTGTTTTTAACCCTTTGAAGGCCAAAGCGCGCGAGACGACTCTTCATTCAAACGACCACAACCGCTCGTAACGGCCGAGATTGCTATGCTGTTTTTTTGCCCTTTTCCTAAGGTGCAGTTTCTCCAAATACATTGTATTAGTTTATTGCAGACAGCTTGTCCTAAAAGGCTAATGGAAGCTTCTTTCTTAGGAAATAGGAAGGATGTTATTTAAATCTTCACACATCTTTGTGCGTTAATGGATGGGTAGGGGAAGAAACAGACGACCCGGGTAATGGCGTTTCAGTATTTTAAGCATACAGGTTAGCGAAGGTTTCGGTTTTCTAAGGGTTAAATACCTGGAAATAAACTTCTTCGACAAATTTATCGTATTTAGTTCATGGATTCCTTATTCTAGCGAAACAGATAATGCCGCAGGAAAGAAATATTTGTGAAATTAACACACAGCCACGTGTTGAATATAAATCTTATTAGACCAGAGATTTGTGCAGCTATTAAATAAGTGTGTAAATTTCCTTATTCCATTATTTCTTCATTTTAAAACGGTTAGCACTTTTTACCCTTTCATTTGGCTGTGACTTGTTGAACAATTCGTTTTAAATATATTATGTTTTTATGTTCTCTCTCTTTAATCACTGGGAGACTCATTCTTAAACAAGTTGTCATATCGTAACTATCTAGTTTAAAATTATTCTCAGGCGTTAAATTCAAATCTGCGTAGTAAGCAGAGATGGCAGTTTCTCTTTAATCTCATAATAATTTTTATATTTTTTAATATTTGTCTTTATTTTTTAAAATTTTGATGCTAAATATTTTAGGAGTTACACTTTAATCTGAAATATTCAGATACCATTTTTTTCTCTCCTGCAGACTTTTTAAATGCTAATTATAAATTAATTGCTCGACAAATGCTAATTGCTCAGCTTAAAAAGTCGAAAAGTCTTAGGGTTTGTAATCAACCATTTTATTTCGAAAACAGCCACCTCAGGGGAAATTCACGAATTAATTCTAAGAGTTAAATATTTAATGCATTAATCAACTAATTAATCCATTTTTGTATTTTCATTTTAAGGGAAATACACTTTGCAATGATGCATATTTTTTCTTTGAGAAAATGAGGAATTCATAAAAAGTATTTTGTTAGGAAAGACTGATAATCATGAAAAATTTCGAGATATGATCACATTATGCTCTTTTGGTTTCTTTCGAACTCAAGTAGTAAATTACTTGTACATTTAATTACGCGCATTTAAGTTGTGTGAGTACTTAGGATATAGATAATTTCATCAAAGATCTTTCTTCTGAAATTTCATTTATTTCTCAAGAAGCTCCAAAGCTCCATGGAAATCATTGGGAAATTTAATTCTTGCTGCCTACTGTTGCAGAGCTTAAATGGCGCCGGAGCCCTAAATAAGAAGGCTCCGGTACTTCTTTTATGGAATTGAACAACAATTTCAGTAGAAATTTGATCTCGAAAATTTTATTTTTAGCAATAAAATTATATTAAAGTTACTTATTAAATTTATTAAAATTAGAGATAAATTTAAAAAAAGACAAAAAAGAAAATCTAAAAGGTTTCAGATTTTAAATTACGTTCAAAGGGTCATTTTTTTAATATTTTGTGTGTTACCATTACTTATTAAATATCCTGTTCTTTGCACTTAAACCATAAAATTCAGTTCAACAGCAATATTGCAAAATAATTTTAAATTAAGCATATTTTTAGTATTTCCTATGCACAGTCTCACGCGCTGGAGATAAAAATATTTTTCTGTACAACGTTGCCATTGCTCGCTTCGAAATCGTAGAGTTTGTTAATTAAAAATTCGTTAAAGTTTTACAAAATATGAAATCGATAATGAAAGAAATTTCAAATTTGGGCTTTCAGGTGCCCATATTCGGAGTAGGATTACGTCATTCAAAATTGGATGGCTCTAGGTACCGTTGTTTTAACACAATGCGAAAAACATACATACATTTATACACATTCTTCATTATTTAATTTCTTCAAAATATAATACAGGGCGATAATATTTGGTAGCAACAGTTTGAAAAGTGAAACGGGCATTCAGAGTGATTCGACTCAAAATCGCAAAACGAAAACAATAGTCCCTCAGGGACAAAGCCCCTTTGGACTAATAATCTATTATATATTTAATGTAATAATTTTATTAGATTAATAAATTATATTTACAATCACTAAAGAAAGAAATTTTAATATATTTCTTTAATTATTAACCCTTTAATCATTAATTATTTTAATGATTAATGATTTTATTTATTTATTTCTTCTTGTTCCTCTTTCCTGAGGGTCTACGGTAGGGCTCCGGATCTTCTAATTTTAGAAATTAAGCCGTGGCTGTTCAAACACCATTCGAGAAAATCCTTTTATCATAACAGTGTATATTTTTGCGTCGGAACGTTGCCATGACATAGTCACAAAGCACATTAAATAAGTGTGAATATATTTATTAAAAATCAATAAAATGAAACCTTTAATTCTTTATTTATTTCTATTCTTATATATTTGTAGTGGTCCTCCCCTTTTATCTATTAACTAAGTGTGGAGGCACCTAGTGAACATACTAAGCGAATAATCACTTAAGTCCAGAAACAGAAACGTAAAACTCTAAAAGGGTTAATTACTATTTATTACCCAAACTAAAGGTGTAGAGATGGTCCCTTTCTCAGGACGTACAACAAAGCCTCCACTTGGGCTTGAACTCAAAAATATAAGAATTAAGAACTTAACTAATAACTAACTAAAGAGATTTAGCCGAAGCTAACACAATTTCTAACTAGTTGGCCCCTAATAATAAATTATCTAGTGAAGCTATCAAGGGCACGTGTAATACGACCGAGCGTAGTACCAGCTTAGAGAGACGTAACACAAAGGCAAACGCGCGCTATTCAGGGTATCTAAATCTCTCTACCGAAGTCAATGAAACTTCGACTTAAATACTACCTTTTCTCATTTGCATTTAACGCGATTCTAAAAACTCATTCTGGTAAGGAATTGTAAGCTGAAATTAGGAGAGGTAGGAAAGTGTGACAAACTTAAAAATAACTGTTATAAATTTAGGATAAACCTTACACATTAGATTATTTTGAAGCAGGAAAGTGAAAAATGAGCAATGCCCTCGCCTGTACTCGAACCTGGATCTCTCGAATACGCGCCGAGTGTGCTACCGTTACACCACGAAGGCATGCAGATAGAAGGGAGGGAAAAAAAGCCTTTCATATTCCCCCCTTCAAAGGGCGACTGGGGATTAGCTGACCCAATCACCAAATCCTGGCGGTGGAGAATCATCATCTACCACCTTTCAGTTCAGGCGCCACTGTAGAGTCATTAGGTTATTCTGAAGTAGGAAAGTGAAAAATAAACAATGCCCTCGCCGGGACTCGTACCGGACACCCACCGTTACACTACGAAGGCATGCAGAAAGGAGGCAGAAAATACCTTGCACATTATATGCTGAATGATTTTAAACATATAAGTTTAAGATGTGGTGCTCCAAATCTTAGAAGCTGTATTTAGATGCTTTATTTTTAGTTTGCATGATAATATTTGTAATAGTATTACATTATAAAGGTAGTAATATATTTCCTTATTTCTTGCAGGATCATTTAAAATGGATGTGTTAAACATTTCTCTATTGGGGAAGAAAACTGGATGAAATATTTCCTTAAAGACAAAGCGTAAAAAGTTAAACGTAAGTTCCTTTCTACGTTTAATAAGGTGTTTGAAAAGGTGGTTATAGGCTTTGTTTCGTGAGATATTTACCGTAGATATGTACTTCAAATTGAAAATGTTTTTAAAATAAGGTAGAAAGCTTTACAAAAACAGTTTGTGCATTAACAATAGGAGATACTTTAGAATATTTTTTTCTATAATATTTGTGACGGATGTTATATACTTTATGTAAACACTGTAAAATACAGTATTTAGGTAGTGTATTGCATATGCATTCTATAATATAAAAGGCGACATACCAAGAAGCAGTTATCAGAATGGGACGAAAATCGACAGATGTGATGCACATGCGTTGAAAACAAAACTCTAACAGTATTATACGAATTGAGTGTTTTATTCAGGAAACACAACTACAAGAGAAAAAACAAATCATTAATACGTCAGCTCATTTCTGGCCATGATGCAATCTCTCATCCGGTGGGTAGAGTTGGAGAATGTCCTCCTGCGAGACTGCGATATGTTCCAATTTACCAGCTAGATCGGCGCGATTCAGAGAAAGTTGTAGATGCCTGTTCATCAGAATCCAAACGTGCTCTATTGGGGAGAGACTTAGCCAGAGAAATGCTGGAGAGGTATTAGTACGTATATTAAGCGTCAAGTATATTAGGCGTCTGAGCTTACTCTATGCTAGCAAAGAATACTAAACTCTTAAGTATTTTCTCAAAGGCCTCCCATTAATGATCAGCATGAAATATAAGCTGAAATATAGCGTAGCATGGTAGGTGATGAAATTAAATTTAATGAATGAATTTGCATGAAAAACCTGAATTTTCTAACTGGACGTGAGAGTAAAGCGTCTATAATTAAAATAAATTTTTTATCTTAAGTGTATGTATATTAGACGAAGTTTCTTCCTATTGCAGCTCAGTGTAACTGAATGACATTTGTCATCATTATTTTCTGACATTTTACGGTGAGCATATTTCACAATTGCACATCTGCGTAGCCACCGAAGGAGTGGCTTCTAGGATGGACCAATGGGCATCCAGTAATATTTTTGTCATGTCACATGACCTTTCGCTTGCTTTAAGATTTAAGCAAGATGGTGGAAAATATTCTGCCACGCAATTTTCTGTACAATATAATTAAAGCATCGTCGATTCCTTCTGAAAATTTTTATTGCGAATGTAGATCAAATATAAGCAATTGTGAAGATTTCACTACCTGCTTGAAAGAATTTGAAATGAATACAAACACATGCTGGATACTCCGCAAAAATATCCATGTAAAATATTACTTCATAAGTTGTAAATAAGATGAGGAAAGAAATATGTGATAAACATCTGAGCCCAAATGCTATCTTTACATGAAAGTAAGCATATGAGAAAAATATTTACACCAATTATATATGTAAATACATGTCAGCAATTTTTATTGCAGTCTATATGAAAAAGATGTTCTATAATAATAGCCAATGTAGAATTTTATTCAAAGTGAACATTACAAATTTGCATTCGTATACATTTAGTGTGTTAAATTTCTCGTTTAATAACTGCTCACTCTTAAATGTGCTGTCTACACAAGAAATGCTCACCAAAACAGAATGAATTTATGTTATTCGCAAAGAATATATTCAGTTTATTCACATATAATTTTTAATGTTAACAATGGATATAACCAGACCATACACAATATGTATTCTGAATCTTACACTTTAAAAATCAAAAGAATGCAAGCACTGAAATAAGAAAACACTAGATTCATTGTAACACTTACAGTCCTTCTGAACTCAATTAAAAAAAAAAAAAAAAAAAAAAACTATACACTTGAATTCTGTGAATCCACAGGTGTTAGTAAATACATAATATTCGAGGCTAATTATAGCTCGAATCATTTTCTCAATGTAAAGAGCAATAATATGCTGTGAACATCAATCCAAATATTAATGCGAGATAAAAATCGCGAACGTGAAATATCAGAAATTAATTAAACTCATAAAATGAAAGCACAACGAGATTTTCTACTATTACGTTCTACATTTATAACTGCGAAACATGCAAGTTAAAACATAAACAACATACGCTCACATGCACGAGGATTTAGTGTCACAAGAGTAATAGAAGCTCATTGGTCCATTTTCGAAACCCCTCCTCCAGTGGCTACGCTGATGTACACTTGTGAAATATGCTGACGGTGAAGAGGATCCACTGTCAATCTACCTTTAAAATTCCAAGAATGTCCAAAAATGTCCTTTGAAAGTTTTAGAATATATAATAAGTATAGCTCTGCAAAATATATTTAGAATATGTAATAACTATATTGCGTATTATTTCAACTATACATACATATATGTATATATATATATATAGCACGAAAACTACATGTATGTAGTTCTATATATAAATAGTTCTGTTTTTCTTGTAATAATCTTATTTCTGGATGTAATATTTTCCCGTTATAGCACCTTAAAACGTAAAAAGCTGCTTTCAAAAACGATTTAGAAAAAAGCATTCAAATTGATTTCCGAGATAAAATCTTTCCACCTTTTACGCGGTGGTCGGCAGTTTGTAGTCTTTTAGAGTCCCATTAAATGTGCTTCACTTTTTCCTCCCGCCATTAAAAATGGAAGAGAAAGAGATATATAAATAAATACTCCACAAAAATGCTATCTCGGATACAAAATCGCTGAGGTTCCTTTTAACTAAGTTTAATTGTTCGCGGCTGGATGTTAGTAAGAACGCATTAAAATGAATAATACATAAAAAAAAAAGATGGCAATGAAACAGGTGCTCTTTTAAAATAGCTGAATCGATAGCCGTGACGTTGTCATGACAACGGAGTGACCCTGTTTTCCGACCAAAGAAATCCGCTGCATCCTCGATTCGCTCTCCACTCTCTTTGGAGAATTCTATTTTTCTCTCTCCATTCCTATTTCAGTGATGTAAGGGAAGGATACGAAAAGTAATGCATAGGCCTATTTAAATCCCGGATTGCTATTTCGCCTTGGATGGGTTTATATTTCACTGGAGTTGTAAGTTTTTATATACTGAACATTTGTTTGAGCAATGGAGTGCTGTTTTTTTCCAAAAAAGGTTTATATTTCTTAGAAATTATAGTTTCTATTGAACATTTGTTTCACGACTACAACAGTTTTCAGATGGGTACAGTAAAACATCTTTCAGAAGTTCTTATTTAAGAAATTTTCCCATTTTAGAAGTTTATTTCACAAAGTTCCAGGCATTTTCCTGGTTTAATACCGTCAGTTCCCGATTAATTCCAAGTAATTGTGCACGGTTAACCCAAAATTACAGTTAATCTAAGAACAGGTAGAAAAAGTAAGGGATGAGGAATATATTCATATATCAAACAGAAAAATACTTTTAACGAAAAAAAATCGCGCTTAATTGTAAGGAAATTAGAAAAAAAGCACAGGAAAGGAGGATTGAAGCATATTATAAGTAATCGGAAAATTCTGTCATCCCTTTACCTATATTTTCAAGCAGCTTAATCTGGAGGGGTAATTTCATTTGACTGCCTAAATTAAATTCGTATTCAAAATAAAAGATCTGATGCGTACACCACATGACTTCCCTGTACGGAATATTAAATTATACGCATTTTTTCTTGCATTTCATTTTAACTTATTAGATTGAATTAAATTTACTTCGTCGATAGCGCATAAACCACAATAGAATAAATGCACTCTTTAAACTTCACTATATTTGTTTATCATAGCGACACTCTGATGCTAGGTTCATTTACTAGCGTTACATTTCGTTCATTTTATAACTCAGAATGCATATAAATTTATATCATCTGAAAAATTATCTAATCGTTGCCATATGTTTTATTCCAATATTGTAACAAATCTAAAACGACGTATAAAAAGAAATTAAGCAAACAAAATAAAAAAAGAAACAGTTTTTCACAGACGATTCAGTATTTCTCATTCAATTAATTCAGTTCTCACTTCCCGACAAGGCAAAAATACACAAAACTCAAAATATCTATATTAAAAATTACGAAGTAAATCTGAAAAACTTATTTCATCGAATAATTTCCATAATGGATTAAGCATTATTAAATTCACAATAATAAAAGAAGGTGTTATCTGTGTTGTTGCGAGGCTTAGTTTCTCTAGATTGGCAACAAATCCGCTATTTTGCCAAGTTTGAAATGTAAACAAACATGTCCGCCATCAACAAAATTCATTAGGCTTAGCTGCATTTAAACAACTTTTAAATTGTTGATAACTCCACAAATATTGCATGCAGATTTACTAAAGGCATAAAAACCTTAACCGGAAGATAAGAACAGCATAATTCAATCGTTTTTAAAGCAACAAATTGCACAATGTACAAAATTATAAGAATAAAGAAACTGAGCTCACTGAGCCGAGTAACAGAGTGGATATATATATATATATATATACTCTTTGGTGCGGCCGATTGCAACCAAAATACGAGGTGCACATCTATATGTTATAGCAGTCCTACATACCCCAAAATTTCAGCGATATGAAGTCGAGTGATAATCGAAGAAGATTAGTCTAATGTTTAGACTAGGTCAGATTATGTTCAGTTTTATACATCTAATCTTACGGAATGTCTAACTGAAATATTCGATTTTCTACCGCGGACTCTGTTTTTAAGAATTGAACAAAGGCACATTTGTTATGAAAGAGATGTAACAGACGGTGAATGTCATCGCTCATGACACGCAGTCGAGTTTTCATACACATTTCAAATCCATTTTTAAAATAACGTCTTGAGTACAAACGCACTTTTCTGCTAGTTACGTCATTTATATGCTTGATGCTGCTAAATAAGTGCAGAATTTTTTACCTGGGAGAGGATCTACTTGACAGTTTGTTTTTCTGCGAAATGTCGAACTCATATCTCTTCACTCATATCCTTACTAAATCTCCTTCATCTATCACCAGTGTATTTCTGCTCGTTTGGACTTTTAAAAAGGGGGTTGTCCAGAAGTTGACTTAACAACCTTCTTAGACTTTGGAAAGCTGCTCGAGAGCAATGGGATAAAATACCTCTTCCGGTACTGCAAAAAGCTTTGTTGTCTTAGAAATTACGGTATATAAAGATAGTGAAGAATAAGGGTTATCAAACTGAACACTTAAAAAGGTTAGGTAAAATATTTCTGTAATTACAATGAAAATCGTCTGTAAATGTGTGGAACACCCTCTGTATTTTAAGTCTCATACTTTAATATTATTATATTCCTATATAAATATTTTTATATTAATTAAATACTGCAATGATAAAAAATATACTACTTTCTCGAAAATTTTCTCAAATACATTACTTAAATTAAATTAACATTTAGTTTTAAATCAAACGACACTTAAAAACTCCTAATGCCATGAGTTTTCGCCTTCCTTATTTCCACCTACAAAGTTCTTCAATAAAATCTTTTCTAATGACAATAAAGTATTATTTACAATTCCCAAATTTCAAAGATTACAAAGATTAATGGAGTTCGTTACTGAAGCAGATATTATTCTATACATGTGATGATGGAGATTAAAACTTCTAATCTTATTTTACTCTACAATGTTTTACGAAATGTCTTACAAAGTTTTGTTTGGTCTATGCTACGCATTTTTTATTTCGTCGCACGAAGTAAGGGAATTATTTTAATCCAGAAAAATTTCGGTTTATCAGATTTTAACGGAAATATCCATTTTGACCATTCCCGAATCCATTCTGACTATTTTTTGCTTGACATTTCTACGTACGGACACAATAAAAAACTCTTTATTCCAAAATGGATTATAAAATGTATTCAAAATGTACTTTTTTGCGTTGTTTGTACGTACGTATGTAGCTATGTATCTCATATAATTCAAAACGGGTTAGCTGTAGAACAGTGCTTCCCAAACATTTTATGCGCATGAACCTCTTCATATAGCAAATCCTGAACATGACCCCCCCCCTCTATATAATTACGTCATGGAAAAATTACGAATTTAACCTATTTATGTCTTTATACAATAAACAAATTGACGATATACAAATTTACTGTATTTCTTAATAGAAAAATTGCAGATTTAACTTTTTATGTCTTTATACAAATTTATTACTTAAATTACAAATTTAACTGATTTATTTAATAGAAAAATTGCAGATGTAACTTTTTTATATCTTTATACAAATTTATTACTTATTATAAATTTAACTCATTCACTTAATAGAAAAATTGCAGATTTAAGTTATTTATCTTTATACAAATTTTATTACGTAACAGAAAAATTACAACTTATTTATGTCTTCATGCAAATTTAACTTTATTATGTAATAGATAAATTGCAGATTTAACTTATTTATGTCTTTATACAAATTTAAGTTTATTGCTTAATAGAAAAAATGCAGATTTAACTTATTTATGTTTTTATACAAATTTAACTTTATTACTTAATATAAAAATTATCAATTTATACAAATTACGGTTGCTTAATAGAAAAAATTGCAGATTTAACTTATATATGTTTTGAATGGTAAATGGTGAGGTAAAAATAAAATATAAATAAAACATAGTTGATATATAGTTGAAACATGTTGATAATAATGTTGATAATTACAACAGTATTTATAGAAATTATAACTTTTATTTCAAAATAAAAAATACATCTCCCCATCACCAGTGAGATGAGTGAACCTGATGGGATGATATGAGATTGTTTATTTTAGGCTCTGTGTTTGTGAGTAACATTCGTAAGTCTCCAAGAGCACTAATTTTGAGTCTTTTTTTTTTTTTTTTTTCGAATCTATATTCTACTAAAAATAGGAACACGAGAAAGAAACCAGTAGCTTCTGGACAGTGACCCGTAATCCAGGATATAAAATTGGTATCTATTTTTGTAAACAAAATTTGTTGATATCCTTGTTCAAACATTGCTTTTAGTTCCTCATTTATGGATAATTCAATACATTGCCCTTGCATCTGTATGGATTTACCAGAGTTCGTGGGTATATTTGGAAAAGAGACTATCGCGAATCAACACACTATCGCGAATAACCAAATGAAAAGAATATCGCCAAATCTTTGGCTGAGAGTCTTTAAGTGTTTGCAATAAGCAAGCAAATTTTCATCTAGTTTTCTCAGTTTTGAAAGATTTAGAAACTGAAAGAAGCATTCTTCTCTGCCCCAGTTTTTTTCTTTTTTTTTTTTTTTTTTTTTTTTTGAAACAATTTTGCAACAAAGATTTGTTAGGTAAAATTATTATGAATAAATGCACATTAAACATGTCAAAGAAAAAACGTATAATAACATATTAAGAAGAAATGTATATGCGTTTTTTTTACAAAAAAATACAGTAAAAAAGCATAGCACATTATTAAATTAAAAGAATATTTTTGATAAAAGAATATCCTTATTTTAAGTAAAAACGCCCAGTAACGTTCTAAAAGAAACCTAAATGCGGTTTTCCACGAAAATGCAGTTGACAGTGTAGAATAATACTATATTAAAGCTATTTTCCTAAAGTTTTGATAAAATAATATTCTACTTTTAAATTAAAACGCTCAATAATATTCTGAATAAAGAAAATAAGCGCATATGTTATAAGGTATTTCTTCCGCCTTCTTAGCATGCCTTCGTGGTGTAACGATCAGCACACTCGGCGCGACTTCAAGAGGTCCGTGGTTCGAGTCCCGGCGAAGGCGTTGCTCATGTTTCATGTCTCCTGCTTCGAAATAGTCTAATATCTCTACAATGTGATTAATAACGTAGAGTATTATTACATCAAAGAACGCATAAGGAAGAAGACGCAGTGTGAATTAATGATATTATTAGGTTTGGTTTGGTTTATGCGATTACGGCAAAGCCTCGAGGGCTACCTGCCTAAGAGGAGAGAGGCCTTCGTGGAGAGCTTTCTAAGGGAAATGGCTCGTGTACACGTAACTCGGGAAAACCACGAAAGCCGATCTACCAGTGTTTAAAGATTTTACTGCTCGGCTGCTGGAGGGCCTTATATTGTTAGGAAAAATGCCCTTGGAGCAGTGCAGAAGTGGAAACGCATAATAACGTTCTGAGAAATTCACGCATTTGAAGAAAATACAATTCATAATTCTCAAATAATTTGTTTTTAATTTCTAATAAAATAATATTCCACATCTAGACAAACACTCATTAAAGTTTTTATAGAACATGCACATAGTATAATGCTGCATAAAATAATATTTTCCCCAATTTCTGCTTGATTTATGCTAATTCAACGACCACTTTCCCCTAAATTACTTTCGCGAGAGAAAGACGCTTACTGTAGGATTGGAAACCTAATAAGGACATCAGCCGAAAAAACTGTGATCCTAATCTCGATATCCGAAGCCTTACAAAAATTATTATCTGACAGTTCAACTGCTTTAGAGAACACGGCATAAGCACTTGCACTTTCCGCCATCCTTACGATGAAGTCGTGTCCATGACACTGGCACAAAAGACATCTGCTTCTCAATCTACAGAGCGCGTTCTTTCTTGCTTTACAAAATGATACAATCGGGCAATTCTTTGTTACGAAACTGCCACTTTTCTTTCGCCAGTTTGTATGCAAGCCTTTTTTTTCGGTTTCAAAACTTCCAAAGAATGTATCTGAAAAATGATGTGTGGGATGGTCGATGGAGCATAAAGTTTAGTTTCAAGAGATGCCAAGAAAGAGTTCTTTTTATTCTCCAAGTCTTTTTCCCACCACTGTAGCCAATTTATACTCTCTGATTTAGCTCAGTTTGCAAGACTGAATGAATTCAAAAAAGAGAGTCCTGTCTCTTTTTCGATATGCAGACAGCTTAGTGTCTCCAAATGACAAAATGTCTTTATGTTATAGGAAAACTACCCCGCTTTAGAAAAAAGTACGAAGAACGTTCCGGATAAGAAGGAGACGAATTTGAGATTTTTTAAAGTTAACCCTGTACTTCATATAAAATAAAAACTTATATCGTAATATAGAATCGGTACTTACTGTCTAGGAATATGATGTTTGTAAACTTACTTCTTAGGTGGCTGTCTAGGGGCTAATAAACTAGTCCGATTTATGTAAAACTTGAATATTTAATGAAACATAAATAGTTGCTACAGACTACAAAGTAATTACATACGTAGAAGGAAATAGATGAGATTATTTACATAGATGATAGAAAAGGAATAGTCTTTAATATGCAAACATCTTTTAATCGCGTCATCGTCTTAATGGCGGAATCGTCTGCCTTCTATCATCGGAAAAGTAAAAGATTTATTCTCACAGCTTGTCGCGTCATCCGATTATAATGAACGATGTAATATTATTGAATTAGTCTATTTTTTCCTGTTAACAATATTAACTATTTACAAGTCAAATAGTCGGTTAAAGACTAATAACTCAGCTTCAAATCAAGTGCGACTACCACCGTAAATACTCGACAAAGGTCATTGACTTCTGAATTTTATGAGTTTTTTATTTTAATTTTTATTTATTTATTTTTTAATTTTGATTTATTAGCTCAAAGGGGCAATTTGCCCTAAAGGACTATATATTGTCCTAAAGGACTATATATTTTCGTTTTGCCATTTTGCGTTGTTTCACTATAAATATCCGATTCACGTTGCCACCAAATATTATCGCCCTGTATTATATTTAAAGAAATTAAATAATGAAGAATCTGGGTATTCGAGTTTTTTTGAAGAGGAAGCTCTTCAATTTCAGTGTACACGGTTTTAAAGAAGGAAAAGAAGCGTACCTCCCATGGTATAACAAGGGAGCACTTATAACAACAAGGGATTTTATCTAAGACCGCAGCCAAAGATAACGTCAGCTAGATAACAAACCACGTCATGCTGGAGCTGTGTAAGTACGCTTCTTTTGCGATGCTTCTTCAGTCGATGCTGCCATTATTATGTCTGCTGCGTGTGATTAAGGCAATCATATTTTTGAAAGAAAGGTTATGCAGTTAATTATGCAGTTTAAAAGAAGTGAAACCGAATTGCATTGTAGAATACTTGTAATATTTGAAAGAAAAACCCGAGATAATTTTTATTGAATAATTAATTAGTTAAAGAATGCAAATTAGTTTTATCCGTTTAAAGAAAATGTACCAAATACAGTGGATCCTTGATTAACCAAATTCTTTAAAATGTCCGTATTCGTTATTAGAACTCTATCAATGAAAATTCCGATAAATGCCAGGAAATCGGTATAAAGGTTGCGATAGAATTTTTCTAATGAGCGGCTCATAATTTATGTGATAATATAAATCAAATAATGTCATTCTTCTGTTTTTCTCCCGGAATCTTGTGTAGAAGTCCGGTGGTAGAGAGGCGAGGCGCATCCGTTGGGCAGAAATGCTTATGCTGGGCGTTTACCTGATCATGGCAAGCAGCTAGTTTAGAATTTCGTAACAACTTTTAATTTTAATTATTACTTTGTCCTGAATGGCAATATATTTTTGTTTGACACAGAACAAAATGAAATATTACTGCTGTTTTGGCTAAATGTATAATGTCTGTGAAGCATGAACGCATTTAAAATAGTGGCGAACTGGAAATCTTCACGAGAGGTTTGAAAAAAAAAAGGTGTTAAATTAAAAAATTTTTAATATGGCCCCTATTTAGCACCTTGGGTAACTTTCTTCGTGAACAGACAGCTAAGTGACCGATGGATCATTGCAGACGAAGGCATTAAGTGGCTGCTGCCGGGGCATTTCAGATAACCATTTTGTATGCAGTTTTTTTTAACTCCATAAAGAAGTACATACGGGATACTTTTTCCTATATTGTTAATAAAGTCGTAGGTCATGATAGGAAAGTCTGGAATTATAGGATTTTATTCTGAAAAAAAATTGTGTTGACAACAAACAGAATAAGTAATAATGACTTCCCACTTACAATCTTAAGCCTGTTTTTTTCTAGTTGACTGGTGGCAAATAATGAAAAATTAATTTTGTAATTCGGAATTATATAATTCTGTTTTGAAAAAAAAATTGTGCTGCCAATATTAAAATTTGTGATAATTTTTAAAAAACTCTGAAACTGTTCAGATTTTTAACGTTCTGCCAACTGCTAACCAGTGTGTTCTACTAACTTAAAAATTTTTAGAATTTAGGCTTAAAAAAAATCAATATCATATCTGAGGCTTCAATTTATAGGTTACGATAGATTACTACGTTATAATTTGTTCAGATTTAGGAAAAATACATACCCCGAAACTTTTTAGCGTTCAACATTAAAACTAGCATTATACTGACATGATTTTTTGAAATCCTTTTGCCATTAGGAAGAACCTAAGTTATTATTCTTTCATAGTTAATTTATCTTTTATTAATTAACATACTAACTTATTTAAAAGCAGTAGTTGCAGTTCTTAAGAATATTATTTTTTTTACTATTGAATCTTATTCAGATAAATTTTTATTTAATTTTTGCACTAAGTTTTGCAAATTTAAATTGCACAAGGTACATAACGTTCCCATTTTAGTCTAAATGTATATTCATCTAGTATCCTATAAAATGTTTCGCTTTCCCACCTGGGGTATCTATATTGATAACCTATAAGGTATTTCTCCCGCCTTCTTAGCAAGCCTTCGTGGTGTAGTGGTCTGCACGCTCAGCGCGTAATTGAGAGGTCCGCAGTTCGATTCCCGGCGAAGGCGTTGCTAATTTTTCATCTTGCCTGCTTCCAAAAAAATATCTCATGTCTCTACAAACCTATCTTGATAAATCCTATTAAACTTCAAAAACTCCCTTTGGGCGACCGTTAAAATCTGAATCCTTTCATATTTAAAAAAAAAAAAAATCACAGTTTTTTAATGTTGCCAACACAGATTTGTTTTTCAAAGTAAAATTATATTATTCCAGAATTACGAAATTAATTTTCCATTATTTGCCACGACTCTACTAAATGTATGCTGTCACTGTTTCAAACTAAGTAATTGCCATGTTGAAATCTTATGCATAACTTTGCATCGCATATTAAATAGTATAATCTAGAGACATATTTTTAAAAAAAATCCCTTCCACATTTCTGTGCCGAAAGTAATTAATGGAAATGGGTTGATTATATTCCAGCTGGTTCGCTCTGAGTTGATGCATGAGGTGATGGGAGAACATATTTCGCATCAGGAATTCTAATTACCGGCAACCTCATTAGGAAGTAATTATTTGGAAATCGTGATAAGTGTTCCCGAAGCCAAGCTTGCCACATCTGAAGACATCGCTCTCGTATCTAAAAGTTAATTAAATTAATATTAATTTAATCCTATGCGGTAGTGATTTTTCTTTCCACGTATAGGCTTCAAAGTTAAAGGAGAATATACTCAACTTCCAGTTTGCCAGTAACGACGTTCATGGCGAATCTGAGGGCAGTTGAAGGTTATTTGAATATGCCGGACAACACAACGGCTGCCTGCCTAAGCGAAGAGATGCTTTTCTAGAGGACTTTCTAATGGAAACTGGTTCGTATTGACATTATGCATGGATAAAACCATGAAAAACATCCAGCCAGCCAGCACTTTCGCCTGGATTCGAACTACCAGTACTCATTGACTCAAATATTTAAAAATCAGCTATTAACGACTAAGGTCCTGGCTTCTGTGTCAACGAGCTTTGTCACAAACTGCAAATCGAAAGTGGCGAAACCCATCAGCAATTTAGTGTAGTGCCCCGGTGCTCTGCAGAGGGTGACTGAATTACTTCCTCTAGAAAGAGGGAATTCCGTACCAGTTTTGCAAGAGAATACGGCAGAAAATAAAACCGAGGGTACTCCTCTAAGCATACTATCAACCTCTCGAAGCCTTTTTGGCTCGAAAATATTCTAAGTGCCCCTACGCGTTAAATGCTCTCTACATTTACAAACATCCATTCCTTCTTGGAGATTTAAATCCGGGTTCAAGAGTACAGCAGCCGTCCTCGTGCCAGTGGACGGTACGTATTAGTTAAAATAAAAATAGACCTTCAAGACTGGTCTTTCCGTTGAATTTTTATTAGAGTGCAAATTATAAACACTTGAAAAAGCATTTTATTATGCAAAATTGTTACATTATACAAAAGTTAGTACATTTTCACATCTAATTTCACTAAAATTATTCACATATATACAAAATTCTCAAAAATATGGCTGTTACTGCTCTCACCTTTGCAAAATTTTTCGATTCTGAAGAAGAGGAATCTTTCTCTGATCGTTGTCGAAATTGATAGTTCTTTATTTTAAAATCTACGCCAATATAAGATTGCCTGTTTGTCATATTCTAAATCAGGGATGGGCAAACCTTTTCTGTCGCGGTTGAAAAATCGAAAAAAAAAAAAAAAGTTTGGCGGGCCAAGATAAATTTTTCTAAAATTTTAAAAACATATATATGTATTACAATTTAAATGTGTTAATGAGATTAAAGCTAAAGGAATTGGAGCCTGGGGATCCAGAGCAGGGCACCTGGTTAGATTACGGATGAAGTTAGACAGTATTCAGAGAGCTTGGGGTTTAGCTTTAACTCCATGTTAATGAGATGAATGAAATTGCGATTTCATTTTTAGAAGTTCCTTATATTGAGGTTCAAAATGATATGTATTGATTCTATGGAACGAAACTAAATGCTCATCTGTCAGTCTACTTCTGGAATAATTCTAAGATCCATAGATGAAAGCACTTCTTCACATATATAAGATGAAGCAAATACAGTAATTTTCTGGGCGTGAGACATTGAATTTGGAAAACTCACTTTCGATAATGATTTTTAAAACTCTAACTTTGGCATATTTAGAAACAAGTTGACATATTGAGATGATTGTTAGATTGCAACTCAATTAATTCAAGCGGAGATCTGACCTCACTGCTTAACAATTTAAGTTGAAAAGCATATTAAAAATACCCAGTGTTTGAATGGCACTGAATCTGTTTGAATGGCACTGAAATCTTGAAATCTGGTGTTCGAACTCGAAATGCAGTTTCAAGCCATCTCTCATAATTCTTAAGCTTCTCTTCATCTACTGAGGGTATTGGATTTAGCCTCGGGAAATGAGACAAGTCGATTTTAGCTAGCTGCGCAGCAAATAGATTTAGTTTAAAAGCTTTGAGATGGGCCCAGATATCGTCAAAATGAAGAAAAAAATAATATTTAAACAAAGTAGAAAAGAAGATGGATACATAATATGTAAATATATATATTTCTTTTAATTTGCCTCGGAACGGTAAATTAAAACTAGAACCTTATTGGGGGGCCGGAGTTTGCCCATCCCAGTTCTAATTTCTAAATTAATACCTGCGAGGGGTTAAATAAAGGAAATTCCACGAAACTTGAGTCGAATTTCCTTTACTTCCCTCGCCCAGTGAATTTTCTCTTCCTCCCCCCTTTTTTAAGGATGCTATCTTAATCATGAGCAAAAAGTAGGAATTAATCTGCTCAAACAAATATTTTTTTTCGTGATGTTTTTATTTCGAAATTCATATCTCCAGAGACCCGCTATTCGACAAAAGGAATATTTTCGTTTTTGTTACGATATATGTAACAAATAGTTACAATAAATCCTCTTATCTTAGTCATGGACTGTTGCCAGCGTTATTTAATCTATGAATTGAATGAACATAAAGTCGACTATACTGTATTCTGTTACATACATCTTTTAAGGTATAGACGAATACGCTTGTGCAAATCTTCTGCCATTTATTTCCAAGAAATTTATGGGACATATAACAAATATTTGTAGGGGATGATGAGATTCTGAGACATATGTCCCATAAATTTCTTAGAAATGAATACCTTTTTTACGTTCAAAGATATTTTTTGCCAATTTTTTTATGTCGTAATTTTAGCATTATTTTTTTACCCTCCCCAAGATCGTAATGTTATTTATTTTTATTTTAATTTATTTGCAATATTACTTTTTTATTTCCACCCCCCCCTTCGAGATCGAAGTCCGGTTAACGAGGTCCCTCGTAGGTTTTTCTAGGTCAAATAATTTTTTTTTTTCAATTTTTGTACGCATTTTAAATTTTTTGTTGATCGGAGGAATGCGATAATTTCATTGACGTTCTTGTAATATAAAAGGTTAAATAAGTAAGAAAGTTTGTGATTCGAATCCTGGCAAGGGCTAAGTTTATTTTTCATATTTATTGTTTTGAAAAATTTAACGATCTCTACATAGAAGTCGTTTTTAGAGTAGAAAAAAAGGGTTCCAAGGACACTTGACCCTGAGACCCTTTTTCAGATTTCGTTAATATGTGTTCATGCATAGGAATTAACAAATGTGTGTAATAAATGCTGACAATAATTAAAATATTTATTCTTGAGTACTCACAAGTCCCTTAATTACACGTTTTTGAAACTTTGTAAAGAAAACAATTATGATTTGTTAGAATTTCAAGACTTCGAGACTTGAATGTTAACAAATGATAATTATTAGCCGCTTCAGTTCATTTGTTAACCTTATAAATGATAATTATTAGCCTTTAGAAATTCTATCCTTATCTGTTACTTTTGTTGTAAGCATAATAATTGCTGCAGTCAACTCAGGAAATTCACGGTTAATTTAAAATCACAATTAATACGAAACCAGTCAAAAGAACACTGAAAAAAGGAATAAGCCGTATTGTAACTCATAAACAAATGCTACTGCCAATTTATTGTAAATTTACTATGTATTGCCATTTTAATTTACTGTACAGTGGAGATTTCAAAGGTGCCTTTGACGAATTTTTTGAAGGAACGTGAATTTATCCGAAAAGGTGTGTAGATATCAGCTAAGAATGGTTTCAGTGTTGATAAAACTAGTTTTGTTTTTCATTTCATGCATTCAAAATGTGTAACCTCTCAAGACACTCAGTATCATGGATAAAATCGCTTCACTATTTTATTCTGACCAATTACTGATGAAACGGAAGACGACACCTATACTTATAAGGACGTCGCACAAAACAAGCTGCTTCTAAAGCGAATATGGTATACAGCGAATAAAGAAGGAAGGCTGATTGCGGATATATCTGCAGAATGCCTCAAGAAAATTATTAAGGCATTAAGGTTTTGCCTTAAAAATTTCAACTTGCAAAACGCAAGTTGAATTAGGCAATAAGACATTAAGAAGAAAAAATTAAGACATTAAGAAAATAAAATATTTATTTATTTATTTTTATTTAATTATTTATTTGTATAAAATTTTAACTTTTTTAAGTTACGCTATTTGATTTGTGCGTTTTACAAAGTGCGAATGATTAAAAGCAAATTTTTAAAATAACTGTCTGAAGAATTATATAACTCAACCAAGCAATTGAAATATTAAAAATAAATTTTAAAAAATGTAAAAATAAAAAAACTATGTTTAAAAAAATATAATGTTAAGTAAAAACAAACGCAAGAAAGAAAAAACTATACTTTTTCCGTCTCTGGCAGAATGAAAGAGAAAGTGAAATAGGTTGTCGTGAATTGAGAAATTCGCCAAGTGAATTATTCTTGCCACAAAGTAAAGAAAGTGCGCCAAAGTAAATTTTCGAATTGCTGATTGAATTTCGCAACACCAGAATTTACAAAATTTGGTTTTTTAGGCATAATTTGAGCCATAGAAACGAAATATGATAAAAAATTGGTATGCTATCTCAGTAAAATTCTGATTTTGTCTTAAAATTCGTATGTTAGAACAACACTATGTATAAATCTTAAGTCGCGCTTTCGAGACATGCAAAACGCAAGTTGAATTTCCTCAATCGACCGAGTAGGAACAGGAGATATAAAATGCCCCCATTCTCCTTTTTGGCTGGTTGTACATATTTAATTTCATTGCATCCCACTGTAAAGAACGTAACAAGTTCGTAATGAATTAACTTTTAGTTTCGTTTTACTCTTTATTGCAATTTTAGACTGATAAATTTTAAATTCAATAGGAAGATGATAAGTCTTAAGAATGGTTAAATGAGCATTTAATTTAAATTAAAATTAGATTAATCTTAACTTTCTATATTAACAGGCAGGTACTATTTTTGGAATGCATCTCCTGTTTCCCGAATAGAAAACTTTTTTTGTTTAGTCCAATGGGAAATTTGAGCAGAAGGACTATTAATTTCGTTTTGGCAATTTGCGATGATTCACTATGAGCGTTATATCACTTTTCAGATTGTTTCCACCAAATGTTATCGCCCTGTGTTATATTTAAAGAAATTAAATAATGAAGAATCTGCATAAATGTATGTATATTTCTCGCATTTTCATAAAACAACGGTAGCTAGAGCATCAAATTTTGAATAACGTAATTCTCCTCCGAATATGGGCATCTGAAGCCAAAATTTGGAATTTGTTTTATTATCGATTTCATATTTTTTGAAACTTTAAGGAATTTTTGATTAAGAAACTCAAGGATTTCAAAGCGAGCAATGGCAACGTTGTACAGAAAAAAACAAAAATTATCTCCAGCGAGCGAGTCTGTGTATTGGGAATTCTAAAGATGTGCTCATTTTTTTAAAATTATTTTGCGATATCGCTCTTGAACTGAATTTTATGGTTTAAGTTCGAAGAACATGATTTTTAATAAATAAAGGTAACCCACAAAACGTTAAAAAAACCGCTCCTTTGGGCGTAAATGTAAAATCTGAAAGCTTTCAGATTTTATTTATTTGCCAACAAGACTTCCTTTTTTATAGCTCCACGATGTGCCTGAAATGTTTTAGGTCTAAATTCGTACAAAATGAAAACCTAAGGAAAATAGTCTCCAAATCACCAGTAAAATGCTAAGTTCTATTTCCAGTCACTATTTGTTTAAAAAAAGTCTGCATTTTTTCTCGCTTCACAGCAAAGCTTTATTGTTATTCTTTGCTCAGCTTTTGGATCCATGACAGTAGATATTTTCTGGATTAAAGCAAACGATTAACTGATAGGAAATTCTATTTCTAAGCAGACGATATTTTAGAAAAGTGAGTTTAGATGTTATAGTAATAAATGCCGACAATTACAATTGGGCAGGTTTGGTGGAATTTGTTAAAAAATGAGTTTCATAACTTTGTATTAACGCAAAACTATGGCTTTTTTTAATCACTGAAAGTGTAAAAATCGGGTTTTGTTACCAATTTTCCGAATAAAGCTACGTTTTCCAGAACTCGATACAATCTAATTTTTGCATCATTCTGAAACAATTGTTTTCTAAGAAAAAAAAATCATTTACCTTATCAGTCTTCAAAGTTCATGTACCAAATTCTCTTTTCACACAATTATTGCGTACTAATAGTTCATCCTGACATTTGACAAACTTGCATTGTTGTTTGTTTTCATGAAGAAATGATGTGCTGCATAACCTTCTTCTCTCTCTCTTTTTTTTAAATCATAAAATTCCCGAAAAGTATTTAAGTTATTGAATCGTCTTTGTGAAAGAAAGAACGGCCTTGAAAGAATCTCTCAGCATGACCTAGAACAAAAGAAAATATTACTTGGGAATGCTTTCGCTCTCTGTGATTTCTCTCACCTTCTCCATTAACCTTTACATCTTCAGATCTATACAGCAGATCATTCAAACAGTGATTCTGTTTCCGTGTGTATTGTAAGCTATCTCAGAACCTAATTTTTGTGTGAGTTCCAGTTGACTTCAAGTTTACGGGTACAGTCAAATATCAGTTAATTGGTTTGGGTTTGGTTTGGTTTATTTGATGACGGCAAGTCACGCAAGAATCTGTCTTCCTGCACGTTGGCCGAAATGTTTGTTTTAGCGTAGGAATTCTAATTTTAATTGCAAAAATTGTTTTTTAACTGTTTTAACTGTAGTTGGTGTTGTATGTTTTTCTATATTTTTCAATTTTTAGCCTTGAATGTTTATTTTTTTTTGTCTTGTCGCGAAGTGAGAACTGAATTAATTGAATGAGAAATACTGAATCGTCTGTGAAAAACTGTTTCTGTCCTTTTTTTTTTGCTTGCTTAATTTCTTTTATACTTTTATACATCATTTTAGTTTTATTATAGTATTTGAATAGAACATGTGGCAACGATTAGATAATTCTTTAGATGATATAAATTTTGTGCATTCTGAGTTTAAAAATGAATGAAATGTAACTCAGCTAAGTGAACCTAGGGCCAGAGTGTCGCTATGGCAAACAAATATAGTGAATTTTAAAGAGTGCATTTATTCTATTGTGGTTTATGCGCTATTGACGAAGTAAATTTAATTCAATCCAATAAGTTTAAATAAAACTTAAGAAAAAATACGTGTAATTTAATATTCTGTACAAGAAAGTCATGTGGTGTGCACATGACATTAATCATTTATACAAAGATTTCAGATTTTTTCAGACGCATTGTAAGGATCTTAAGTTTTACTAACGTTTATTTTATTTTAAATCTTTACTATCACTTCTTATTTTCTACTTCCGGCCAGAATTATAAGCGTGAAGGAGTTTATGCAAAGTTGTCTGGCGAACGCCAAGTATTTAAGTGTGGCCTTTTTGCCAAGCAGAAGAGAGGAAGCCGTGAGTTCGAAGCAGGCCGCTTACCTTAGAAGTTACGCAGTTGCTACTTTGCCTTCCAGGCCAGAGGTTTTAATCCTCTTGATAAATTAAACGTATTGTAGTGTTCACAGTCTCTGTGCTACATACGCTTTCTGTTATTATAAGGCCAATCTTATTCTAAAGTTAAATTAGAGTTTAGTTTTATTTTGATATCTTTTAAGTTAGACCCCGAGTGGAGGGTCATTGTATTCCGAAGTACGGAAGTCATTGTATATAAAGAAAAAAATAAAGGGTTTTGTATACCCTTCGTCTGTATCCTGTCTACTTACTACAATTAGTGAACATAGCTTTAGTAAGCTCTCTGTTCTAGTCAGGTCATTGTATGTTTCCGAAGAAGGTTAGAAGAAACATTGAACCTGATAGTGGCGCCCGACGAAGAATAACCATGGCCAAGTTTCAAGAAGAACCTGTGCTGCCTGCAGAAACAGCTCAGAATCCAGAAATGCCAGCTGCCGCCCTGGAAGGATTTGGGTATATTGTCCAGACCATGCGCGCTTCGATGAAACCAGAAGCAACGTTTAATGGAAACTCACAGGTAACCAGTTTTTTGGAAAAATTGGATGACCACTTCATGCTCTACCCCGTGCACGAGTTTCAAAAAGTTACCTTAGCTACCAGCGCTTTGAGGGGCCAAGCGCTTAACTGGTTCAAATGTATCGGCAGAAGTCTCTTGGGTCAAGCAGGAAGTCCCACCTATACTTACGAAAATTTCAAGACTGCCCTACTTAAAGCCTTCCCTGTTGTAAGGGATCGTGCGAAATTAGAAACAGAACTTTTCAGTATATATCAACAAAGAATGGAAAACACTCCAGGTTTATTTTAAGAAAAATTCACGTTTTCAAGCTCTTGTATGGAAACCGTCCGGATCCTGAAATAATTCAAGTGATTTTGCCGAGGTTACTACCCCAAGTGCAAGACTTTATTGAATTGAGAAATCCGACTACACTGGAAAAATTATTTGAGCTAGCAATCCAGTTTGAAAGTAGAAGAACGGCGGACGTCGAAAGAAGACGCCAATATCAACAGCGAAACCAATTTGGTACGCCAAGACTACAGCAAACTCAAGCACATGGCTACGGAGAAAAAGCGAATCAGTGGGCAAGGAAACCCGAGCATTCAAAAACAGCCGGCGAACGTCAACAGTTCAATAGCAACCCAGGAAAAAAGTCTCAAGGCCAGTGGAGAAAGAAGGAAAGCACCGAAAGAAAAAATAATTTAAACTAAAACGGATTTCTGCTGACGAGAGGGTGCGGAAATCCGAAGGCCACGAAAACCCCTCTTCCTACAAGTTAAATACAGTAATGGTGAAAAATTTAACTCTTCCGAAGATTGAAGTCTTGGTAAATAATATCCCGGCCACCGCACTCCTGGATACCGGCGCGCAGTGTTCCTGTGTGGCAGAAGTCTTTTTTAGAAAGTATTTTCGCAAATACCGCATATATAATGCGGATAATACAACAGTATTAGCGGCGCAAGGAGAACAATGTAAGTGCGTAGGTAAAGTACCTTTGTACATCCGTATCAAGGACGAACAAGTAAAGGTGATGTTTTTTATAGTAAAGAATTTGCAAGCACACTTAATACTAGGAATAGACTTTCTTTCAGACGCACAAGCTACACTGGATTTTAATGAAGCGTCTCTTAAGCTGACGATGAAACCAGTGCGTGTAGAAAAGGTTGAACCGCCAAGGTTAAATCTCGACCACCTGCCTAATGACGAGCAAGATAGAATCCGACAAGTGGTAAGTGAATTTGCTTCCTTATTTAGTGATATTCCAGGATTTACCCAGGTTACTAACCATAGTATTGACACCGGAGATGCATTGCCGGTTCGTCAAAAACCATACCGGTATGATAAGAATAAGGAAAAAATTATAGAATGGCATATTACCGATATGCTACGTAAAAAGATCGTAACGCCTATCTCAAGTAGTTATGCTAGTCCGGTGGTTTTATGTAAGAAAAATAATGATTATCCTTTGGAGCATCCAAAAAGGTGGAGATTCGCTATTGATTACCGTAAATTAAATTCCATAACGAAATATCCGGTATATCCCTTACCGATTATAGAAGAAATTTTAAGGAACATAAAATCAACCAAATTTATGACAACTTTAGACTTAACGAATGGTTATTTTCAAATAGGGATCAGGCCTGAGGACGTGCCTAAGACTGCTTTTATAACCAAGTCTGGCACTTATGCATTTTTGCGAATGCCGTTTGGCCTTTCAGGCGCCCCAGCAACATTTCAGCGATGCATGGACATTGTGTTAAGACCTGTTCTCGGAAAGTCCACATTTATCTATTTAGACGATATCATTATTACTAGTGATAATCTAGACCAACATGTACAGGATTTAAGACAGGTGTTTTCTTTATTAAATTAGGCCGGTCTAAAAGTTAATGTCGAAAAATGCAAATTTGCAGCCCCTGAATTAAAATATTTAGGTTACAAAATATCGCAAAAAGGGATCGAGACAGATGAATCAAAAATAATCGCTGTACAAAAGTACCCGACTCCAAACACGGCAAAGAAGCTCTCTTCTTTTCTAGGACTTTGTTCATATTATAGGTCCTTTATAAAAGATTTTGCGGCTATCGCTGAGCCGTTGTTAAAATTAAAAAGGAAAAAGGCAAGATTCTCGTGGACGGCCGAAGCCAATAGTGCTTTCGAAAAATTAAAACAAGCATTAACGCAAGCCCCTGTGTTGAAATTTCCTGAAAAGGATGAAAATTTAGAAATTTCAGCGGATGCTTCGGATTATGCGGTAGGAGCGGTACTTTCGCAAAATCAGCAGCCAGTAGCATTTTTTAGCCGAACTTTAAATCAAACACAAAGAAACTATTCCGCGACCGAGAGAGAGGCACTTGCAGTTCTGTTAGCAGTGCAAAAGTTCCGAGTCTATTTTGGAAAGGCGCCGATAACAGTATATTCTGATCATGCGGCGGTAACTAGATTGTACTCTGGAAAAAATTTATCCCCAAGGTTAATAAGATGGGCACTCAAGCTGCAAGAATATAATCTGGTAATCAAGCATACCCCCGGAAAGGAAAATATCGTAGCAGATGCCCTGTCACGAATTAAATTAGACGAACAGGGTAATACCGTAAAAGTTGCAATGCTGACAGCGTGTACAATAAATTCCCGAGAAACTGTAATAACCGAACTGGGTAAGGATCCTGAGTTTGGAAGTATTTATGAGTATTTGAAGGATCCTGAAAATTTTAGCCACCAAGATATTGTGGCGATAAGAAATAGGGCGGCCCATTACGAACTAATAGATGGTCTATTATTCTACACAAAAACTACGAATTCCAACAACGAATTTCGACCTGTTATCCCAGCTAGTCTTAGATTAAATATCCTGCAAGAGCTCCATGACAGCCCTTTAGCTTCTCATGCTGGTATTCGAAAAACTACTCAACGCGTACGCGAGGCAGTCGACTTTCCTGAACTGCAAAAGTTAACAAGGGCGTATGTCCAGTCCTGCCCAACATGTCAAGCCGTTAATTATATTAATTTCCGCCCGGCCGGGTTTCTAAATAGTATTAAATCCGAATTTCCAAATGAAATAATCGGCATCGATTTATTGGGCCCTTTCCCAAAAAATCAGTTAAATAAAAGTCGCTATCTCCTGGTTATGGTTGATCATTTTAGTAAATGGACCGAAATTGTTCCCTTAAAACGAGCCTCCGCGAAATTAGTTACCGATTCTATTTTAAATAAATATATTTTAAAATACGGGGCGCCCCTAAAAGTTATATCGGATAATGGTCCTCAATTTGTAAGTAATATATTTGAAGACATGTGCCAAAAACTGGGCATACGTCATTTAAAAATGGTCCCGTATCGGCCGCAATCAAATATAGCGGAACGGGTCAACAGAAATATAGTGAAAATTATCCGTAGTTATGTTAAAAATTTTCATAAAAGCTGGGATAACTATGTCAATGAATTTGCTTTCGCCCTTAGGACCGCAAAACATGATACAACGGGCAAAACTCCTGCTGAGTTATTTCTAGGCAGAAAGGTTATAACACCGTTAGATAAACTATTTTATGTGCAACAAAGAGCCCCAGAATTTAAAATGGGTGATATAGAAAAACTAATAAAAGAAGCAAAAAAGAATACGGAAGTAGCACAAAGAAAACAAAAATTGTATTATGACTTGAAACGACGGGGAGTAACTTATAAAGTAGGGGATGAAGTACTAAAAATTAAGCATTCACTTTCTTCAGCACCAGAAGATAAAACTGCCAAATTTTTTCCACGCTTTGAAGGACCATATGTTATAGAAAAAATAACTCACGCTGTTGTAGTGTTAAAGGCAAGAAATGGTGAAACCTGTTCCGCAAACATTGACCAGATAAAACCATTCTATGACCGTAATAAAATGCAAATCTTTTCAGATCTTTTGCAGGATCCGGTACGGCAGACACCGCAGGTACAAGTTCCAGAGGTGGGAAAACGACAAGTACAAGGGCAAGCCAATGAGAGACGGAAGCAAGTGAAAAGAGAATTGCCCCGCGGAAAAATTGAAGGTACAAAGAAAAAGAAGCCGTTCCACCGTCCAAAAAACAGAGTTCACGAACACCCCCAGAATGAAGAAGGGAGAAGGACGACGTATGTGGAAAAGACCGGGAGAAAGGACAGCAACTATAACCCGGCTGTGAAACGGAAGATTGACTCATCCGACAGAACTCTCCGCAGCAAAAGTCGCCGAACTGCGGAAGGGCCATCAGCGGCGGAGGAAAAAGTACAAGAAAAATTTGAACGGCCAACAACGAGGTCCAAGCAGGATCACGACAGAAGTTTCCCGGTTCCACCAAGACCAGCTGCCTTCAAACGGCCAAGACCACAAGCAGAGCACAAAAGGAAGATGTTCAAGGGTGGCCGTAGTGGTGAAAAACGGAAGCTTCCAGAGGAAAGCACTGAAGGGCGAGCCCGTACAAGAAGGAGGATCAACCAAGCTACGGTCTGCAGCACCTTTAAAGACTGGGCCCAGAAAAGGATGTCTGAATATTACAAAGATAAGTAAAATTTTATGTTACTTTACAAACTTAAGTTAATCTTTCATTCTTACTGCAAGTGGCAGATTTCAAGAAGTTTTACCTCATGCGAGGTCTACCTTTATCGCCAAAAGGGCGAGAAATGAGTTGTGACCGATTTTCTTATTATGTTTTTCAATTACTCGCGCGTAAAACTAAAGTTGATGTATAATAGCGTTGTATAAAGACTTAAATATTGTAAAAAGTTATTGTATAAATTTTATTTAAAACATTCTAACAAGAAAGAAGTTTTAGTCTGAAAGACTTTTTGAAATGTAGTATTATTTCAATGTAGAAAGAATTGGCACTTGCTTTGAAAAGAATAGAAGTTAACAATGTACTACTAATGTATGTTTTCAAATGTGTAAAATTAACGGCATCTTGATATGTTCTTGTATACATGTGAACTGTTATTTTGAATGTTTAGAAATAACGTGATATGGTAAAAGTGAAAGTAATGTTAAAAAATTTGTTATTCGTCTGACTGTAAAGATTAAATCATGGTGAATATGTGTTAAAGGTTGAATGATGTAGTTAGGCTCTCTGACGCTACACTTTAGAGTTAGCCACTTTCAGAATAGTACCTCAGGGTCTAGAGTTGAAATTAGGGTGTGTTAAGAGGTCTCGTATGTTGAATTTTAACACATTAGTGTTTTGATTGTAGGAGGAAGTGTTGAACACATAGACAGAAACACATTCGTGTTTGGTGTTTTTACAACACATGTCAGAGAGCACGGGGAGAGATAATTAAAATAGTCATGAATGACATAAGAATGTTAAGAAAAGTATATTCTATATGTTATTTGCAATGTCATTCTGTAACATTTCATTAAACTAGTTTTCCTTCCAGATCTCTGGAAGGAACCAGAATTGAATAAAGCTCCTGTTTTGATGCAGTACAGATGAAAAAGAAAAAAGATTGTTGTATATTCCGGGAGCTGCTATTGTAACAAATTTCTTTCTTTTAAAATTTTCTAGTTTCTAGCTAAGTTATGTTTGTAAAAGTTTGGCCTCGCGTTAGTTTCTAGAGCTAAAAGTTTTCAACAAGGTCGTTTTAGACCTCAGTTTCAAACTAATTAACTCTGGCGGGAAGTATGTAAGGATCTTAAGTTTTACTAACGTTTATTTTATTTTAAATCTTTACTATCACTTCTTATTTTCTACTTCCGGCCAGAATTATAAGCGTGAAGGAGTTTATGCAAAGTTGTCTGGCGAACGCCAAGTATTTAAGTGTGGCCTTTTTGCCAAGCAGAAGAGAGGAAGCCGTGAGTTCGAAGCAGGCCGCTTACCTTAGAAGTTACGCAGTTGCTACTTTGCCTTCCAGGCCAGAGGTTTTAATCCTCTTGATAAATTAAACGTATTGTAGTGTTCACAGTCTCTGTGCTACATACGCTTTCTGTTATTATAAGGCCAATCTTATTCTAAAGTTAAATTAGAGTTTAGTTTTATTTTGATATCTTTTAAGTTAGACCCCGAGTGGAGGGTCATTGTATTCCGAAGTACGGAAGTCATTGTATATAAAGAAAAAAATAAAGGGTTTTGTATACCCTTCGTCTGTATCCTGTCTACTTACTACAATTAGTGAACATAGCTTTAGTAAGCTCTCTGTTCTAGTCAGGTCATTGTATGTTTCCGAAGAAGGTTAGAAGAAACATTGAACCTGATAGCATCAGATTTTTCATTTATACAAAGAGGTATTTTATGGAGCTCTTATGTAATGTCACATAATTCGCTTTTGATCAAAAAGTGAAAATGATTTAAATCTCATTATGTATAAAACAGATATTTTTTGTTTGAAGTTTTGCAGGCTTAGTTTAATAATTTTCTCTTACATATTTATCAGGCTGTAAGGTATTTCTCCCGCCTTCCTAGCGTGCCTTCGTTGTGTAGTGGTCTGCACACTGAACCGGTATTTCAGAGGTCTGTGCTCCGATTTCCGGCGAAGGCGTTGTTAATTTTTTTATCTCTTCTGCTTCCAAAAATTACCTAATGTCTCTAAAACACGTATATCTTGTTGAAAGAAACTAATAAGCTTAAAACGAATGTTTTCAGATGATTTCTTAAAATTAATTTTGCTGACCTTTTAGATCCGAAACTAATCTTCTTTTCTCCCGTAGATAGAATACCTATTTTTGTACATATTCTTCAGAGAGTATTTATGACATAAAATCAGAATTAGGTGTATTTTCTTTGAAAACGAGATCGATTTATAAGAGAAAAGAACAACATACTTAATTTAAATGTGACTAATAGGTAACATCGGCGCATGTATTTTTCTGTAAAACATTGTTTGGCTCATGTTGTCCTCTGATGGAAAAGTTTCAAAATTGCATTTATTCTTCTAAAAAATTACAACTTATTTAATTTTCATTACTTTCGCATTAAAAGCTTTAAAAAATGGTACTTAAATAAACACGAAGAACAAAAACCTCAAATCGAGGAAACTGATTTGCATTCATTATTAACAAAGATGTACATATTTACTTTTCAGCAGATATATTTTTCAGGTGTTCGAGTTAAAAAAATTGGTAAATTTAGCGTTCTACTTGAGTTAATTAAGAAAAAAAAGGGGAGAGAAAGAAAGAAAGAGAGGAGAAAGGACGTTAACATTTTTAGGAAATGATTTTAAATACTTATTTTAAATCTTTAGGAAACATAAATATAACAAAACATAATCTTTTTCAGCTTTCTCACCGCGTGGATTTTCGACAACCCATCAAGCAGAAATAATCTCGTAGGTAGATGTTGCTGAAAACAATTATTGTACATTTATATTAATATCTACTTTGTTTCTTTCGTACGCATTTGAAAATGATTATCGTACTGTAAGTACGAGTTTTATTTTAACAAGTTACTTACTAACTGTGCTATATTACTCTGGACCTTATCTCAACGCTAAGCCTGACTGCATCAGTGAATTTAATTTGCAGAAAGAAAATGACCTAAAAATTAGAAACAAATTCCTGTTACCATTTAAGTACATTAATGAACCAGATTTTAAACTGACTAATGTCAGGATAACATCTCAGCTTGCTTCGTTACTCTCAATTGAAATTCCAGTGGAAGTATATCGTGTTGAGGCGAAAAGTGAAAAACAAAAGTCTACGTGTTTTTCTTTGCTCTGATTGATTAATGAGATTTCGTTCGTTGTCTTTTATCAACAAAGAAAACGTTTATTCCCTTATCTTAACCTGACATTATTTTCATTCTTTATGCTTTCGAAGTTTGTGTTATAATGATAACAGAGTACAAAATTTCTGTACAATAATGGACCTAACACTTCTCAGATTGCGATAAAGATACTTTTGTTGTCAGAAGCTTTTATAAATTTTTGCTTTCCTGCTTTTAGATCCGCGTTTTATATTTATATTTTACTTTCATTTATATGTATTGAAAAATCTATTTTAGGCAGAATGTGTGACAATAATTTTAAGTTTTACTAATAGTTTTAAGCATAATTTAAAACCTATCCTACTTTTCTTTCGATTCCGGTCACGGACATGCACGCATATTAGAGGGTTATGCAAATTAAAGCACTCACAAGATAGTTTAAAAGCTAACTAAAACTCATGCCTTGTGGTAATTTGTGGAACAGTGGTAATTTGACGCGGATTCAGATCTTGAAGAATAGGACGGTTGCACGGGTGTTTTTGCGGTTTTCCTCGAGTATAACGTCATTAAAAGCCAGGTTCTCTTTGAAAGTGCCGCATGCAGGCATCTCTTCCAGACCTAGTATGCTTTATGACAGTTTAATAAATACAACCCAAACTTACTAACATTTTCAGTAGGCAATTTTGTTTCACGCTACTGGTTTCCAATATATTTTTTTCATGCTTCCACATTAAGCAATTTTTTTCCTTTAGCGGGCTCAATTTAATTATAAGTTGAGTAAAACACTTTACTGAAGTGCCATTAGATAAGCTGTCTTAAGAATAATTGGATATTAGAATTAACAAATTTTTGTACATGCAAATGCCATTCCTTGGTGTAAATTCTGTCTTTTCAAAATAATCAACTTTTTTATTGTATCATATCTATTTATAATTTAATTATATTCATGAATTATTACCTTTTGTTGAATTCCATTCATCATTACCTAATATTTTAAAGATACCTATGTCCGAAAGGCATTATTTTTAAATCTGTGGTATCTGACATTAAAAACGGCCTTAAAAGAAGAAGCATGATTTCACCCCCCTCTCATGTCGAGCATCAAGTTAAAAATAACTCAACCCTTTCCTATTTTTTCCGAGAACTGTCACCCACTCTATAACTCTTTTTTTTTATTTTTTAATACTATTTCCTATTGTTCCAAATAGCTTATTTTGGTGTTTGAACGGCATGTCTGATCGAGGTTGAGACAGTTAGGAATCCAAGAATCCAGCAATCGGATTTTGATTTTTGTTTTCATTGTTTGATATGTTGAGGCAAAAACTGGGTTTAACTTATTTAAGAAGATTACAGAATGACTTTCGAGGTTGTTGAACCGGTCCTGGTTTATGTAGACAACAACATTTCATACTGAACTGCAACTTTACTTTAAAACAGTGGTACATAAATAGTATTCCATATAACTTTCGTAGACTTTGTTAGTCAACATCAAAGTCCGAAAGAATTTTTCACTACCACATAGACACAAAACCTAAGCCTCTAAAATAATTACCCTATATTTTTTAATATTAGATGATGGCTTTGCGGTTAAAGACTGCTAAATACTAGCAGTTTGAATTCAGGCAAGCGGGCTGGCTTTTTTTCGTGATTTTTCTTTTCTGTAACTCGAGTATTTCAACTGTGGATCAAGACATTTGTGAAACAGAATGAAGACACCAATAAAATTCAGAAGTGATAATTATAACAGAACAAATGTTGACAAAACTAAACTGTTCATTATGTACCAGGAAGAGATTTGTAATGTATCATTTATGTACTCTCGCCCTTGTCTGGCCAGGATAAAATTAATTTTTTTATAATTAACTCCTGATAGGAAGGTGGAGACGATTCCTACTAATCCTTGTTAGCCTCCAAACGTGTCCGCTCCGGCTGGCTACCAAAGCTTCTATCGAACGTGTCACCTATGTAACGTAAATGCGAACCAGTTTCCATTTGAAAATCCTCCATGAAGGCATCTCTCCTCTTAGGCAGATAGTCCTCCTGTGCTTTGATATTCAAATAAACAAACCGAATGCTAGGTGAATTCGTGTATGAACCGTGTGTAAAGATTTTGCATCGGAACTTTAGCCAAACTTAAAAACACGTATAAAGTAAACTTTGAGGCCTGCTCTATTCCTAACTGTCTCAGGACCTCAAGTCCTGCTTTTTATTGCCAAATTTTAACCACCTTTACCAACTATTTTTTATCGACTCTGATCGAAGTCTGTAGAAATTCCTAAGAACTAATCCTCTTGAGAAACGCTTCTCTATAAAATTCTTTAAAAAGCTTTCACAGAACATAATTCTACAAAAAATCTGCTTTGCAAAATCGTATAGAAATTTTACAAAGCTTTTATAGAATGATATTCTGTAGAAATCTGTAAAGCTTTCAAACTGTAATTAAACCAAAGTTTGAGTTTCTGATGTACTATAGATGTAATATAGAATATTAATAATATATTTCTGATGTAATATAGAAGAGCAAAAATAAATATTTTTATTCATAATCATTTTGGAATGGAAAGTTTTGTCGTTTTCCCTGTAGCTTAATGATTTTTAGATTCTAAATTTATGTAACATTTTGCGCAAATTTTTGTACAGTATTAATTATATAATGCGAAAATTAAATCTTGTGGAAGCGTAAAATCAATTTAAATCATATAATTAATTAAAAGATTAAATTTATGCGGTTTATTATATAATTTTAATTCTTGAAATTAGTGGTTTTAATTATCGTATATTTTTCCCTGGTAAGAAAAATGGCTTACAATTTTAAACTTAACTGTTATTTAAAATGTCATTTACACTTTTAATATTTAAGCAAGGTAAAAAAAATTCTCTTAAAAAATAAAAATTTAATTCATTCTTTTTAGTTCCAAAGAAAATTTGGATTTTATATTGCTTTTCAATACATAAAGCTTCTCTAAGAAAATAAAGCAAGGAAGCTTGTTTAGAATTATTTAGAATTTTATCTCAATTTTGTATATACTGTGTTTGATACTTCCAATAGAGTTGTATTTTTGATTCTCTATACATTTTATTATATTCTATAGGCGAAACCTTCAGAAAATCTGTACAAATTTTTATAAAACCTCTGTACAAATCTACAAACTATCTATCAGCATATATTTCTACAGAATCTAGTTACATAACTGTGCAGTTAATATATCTAACGTTTCATGGAGTTCTGTACAAAATCTCTGGCCTGGTTTACAGAAAATGGGGCAATGATTCTAAAGAAGTTTGACATTGGATTTAGTTTATATAATTCCACAGTATATTTTCGCAAAGGTAGACCCGCCAGATGTTCTAAAAGTGAATGCCAAGTTCTCGTCTGCAGTAAAAAAGGACAGAATGGTCGCCAGATAGTTTTAAAAAATGTTACATTTGCAATGGATGTAACTAACGATGATATTATTTATGGATGACAGTGATGTTAATAATGAACTGGATGTTAATAATATTCACTCGCAGTTCTCTGTAGCGAGAAAGAACATTCCAAATCGAACACCAATATTGAAAAACTTGTTTATTATGTATTACGATTAAATAAAATAAAACTAATATTTTTCAACTATTGTGCCTAAAATATTGACCGAAATATTTTTAAATACATTTTTAACTCGAGTATAAACCAACTTCAAAAAGAAAGTAGCAAACGATTTGCTAAAAACTCTCAGCTAGATACACGAAAATTCCATATATTTAATCAGATTCATACAATGTATTAGTATTAATATGTATATAAACTTTTAATGAAGTATTCAATTCAGAATTTTCTCCCTCCGAAAATTGTTTTTTAGAGAGGAACTTGATGGTAAATCATGAAAACCATTTTTAAGGGGACTTTAATTTAAATCATGAAAAAGATTTCGAAAGGTATTTGAATTTAAATCACGAATAACAAAAATTCAAACTTTGAAAATGAAAATTAATAAACCAAGTAATTATCGTTATTGATCGGAAATTAGTTGACTTTTCAAGGGGAACAAACCAACTCCCGTTCAATAAACTCCCGTTCAATTAATGAATGCGAAGGTGCTTCGTCTTTTACTCAAGTAAGAATGATGATGCCAAACTGGCAAATTAAGTTAGGCCAAAATTGTAGTTCCGTGAAGTGATGGGATTTATAACCAAATAAAGTACCAAAGAACTCATTTTGATTGTAGCATTTTCGCTAAGACAATATATTCTTTAGAAATTTTGAGTGAATAGCCAAATTAGGTAGTGTCGCCCGACACCCTCACTTTCATGCATGTTAATTCAAAAATACTTTTTATAAAAATAATAAATAGTAAACTGGATTTATGAAATGAAACTCAAAATAATTGAAATAAACATGAACTATGCTAGCTTTCCAAAACAAATGAAATAAAAGTTGAAAAATTGAAATATATAATAAGATATAATGAATTTAAACAAATTTAAATTTAATTTTTAACAAATACGTATAAAAGTAAATACGTATCACGACAATCACATCTTTGTGATTGAAAGCATCATAATACATGGACATAAATGTGCATTTAATCTAATTCTTTCTGCAGTTGTGAAAACGAATATGGTTAAAAAACGTTACAAATAATTGCTTTGGTTTTTGTCCTTGCACCTGCAAATTTTTTGTCGTACAATGTCTTGATCATTTGCGACGTACAGTCAATTGATCTGAAACTTTGATTATGGTTTATGGTGTGGAAACAAATAGCCCTTCTCCGTTAACAATATATATTCCTTGACGAGACGTAACGACAATGATCGAAAACCACCGAGTAAATCTAACTCGTTACATCGCCTAATTTTGTTTACTCTGGATGCATTTTATGAGTTTTCTTTATTTCATTATATTCTTAATAATCAATAAATAATAGACAATATATTTTTATAATATATTTAAAATAAGAAATGTAGATGTTTTCTAAACAGCGGGACATTTTTAAAAATGGGCGGTACGTGTGAATGTCCCGCTAAAATCGGGACGTTTGGTCACTTTATCGGTGATTCACTTTTCAAACTGTTGCCACTAATTTTTATAGCCCTGTATTATATTTAAAGAAATTAAATAATGAAGAATCTCCATAAATGTATATATGTTTCTTGCATTGTGGTAAAACAACGGTACCTAGAGCCATCCAATTTTGAATAACGTAACCCTCCAGCGAATAGGGGCACCTGGAAGCCCTAATTTGGAATTTGGAATTTTTTTATTATCAATTTCATATTTTGTCAGACATTAAAGAATTTTTGATTAAGAAAGTCAACGATTTCAGAGCGAGGAATGGCAGCACTGTACAGGAAGTAAAATATTTTTATCTCCGTCGCGTGAGACTGTGTGTCGAAAATTCTAAAGATATGCTCATTTTAAAATTAAGGAAAAAAGCCAAAATAATTTTTTTTAAAAATGTGCAAACATATAAAAGATTTAATACTCGAACTAATCTACAATATCATTTAAATTCAGAAGCATAAGCAAATCAAGTGCAAAATCAATCCATGAAAATAAATTTACTAATTTAATAAATTAAAATTAAATTGAACATTTTTTTTAAAAAATGCATATGTGAATGACCGTTGAGTAGGCAGGAGACAGACTTATCAAGGGGAAGTTGCCTCCAAATATATAATGAAATGTACAATGTGCAATATTGAAGGAAATGTACAATATACATGAAAAGTACAAAAGGCCGGAATATGAATGAATTAACTTACGTTATTTCTAGATATAAATCTGAAGGCTTTCAGATTTTACATTACGTCCAAAGAGGCGTTTTTTTTAACGTTTTGTGAGTTACCTTTATTTATTAAATATCATATTCTTTCCACTTAAACCTCAAAATAATTTTTGAGCATATCTTTAGAATTTCCATACGCAGTCTCGCGCGTTGGAGGTAAATTTTTTTCCCAGTATACAGTGTTCCCATTGCTCGCTTTGAAATCGTTTCTTAATCGAAAATTCGTTAAAGTGGTAAAAAATATGGAATTCGATAATAAACAAATTCCAAATTAGGGTTCCAGATGTTTATATTCGGTGGAAGATTACGTTATTCAAAATCCAATGTCTTTAGGTACCGTTGTTTTATCACAATGCTAGAAACACATACTACATTTATGCAGATTCTTCATTATTTATTTCCTTTAAATATAATTCAAGGCGATAATATTAAGTGGCAACAATTTGAAAAATGAACCCACATTATAGTGAACCAACGCAAAATGCCAAAAAAAATTAATAATCTTTCTGGGCAAATTGCCCCTAGAGAGAGATAGAGCGATAATTCGAATTTTCCAATCTCTTTTCTTTCTTCAAGATTCTGAAATATGAAATTTCCTATGTTCCATGCTTAAAAGTAATGATTTTCTTTTCGTTTTTCTCGTGAAGTGTAAGCAAAATTTATATAGTTTCAGTGCTCTTTTAAAATTTGCTTTATTGAAGATGGCAGAATTCCCATTCCCCTCCCCCCCACACAAACAAAGAAGTGTAATTTTATTGATTCCGTGAGTCGACAGAACTCGAAGACCATTGGCTGATAGCAGTGCAAACAATAAATTGCACTGAATGTCAAAGTATGATGATATTTCCATGTTATCCTTGGACTCTCATTGTTGGGTCAATTCCATAACAAAGACTGATTTTTAGTGAAGGTTGAACTGTTTATCAGTTGGAGCGGAAATTGACTCTTTTGCCCGTATGTCCTCATATTATTCCATGTTTTTATTTTGTGTCTGTAAGATGTTTTTAAGAAGGCTGAGCGTCACGCAGACGACATGCGGGCTTCAAAAGCCTTAAATGCAACTTTCGTCGTTCATTCCTTAAATTTGTTGGTTGTTTCTTTAGAGGATATGATTACTGGTTGAAATAAAGTAAATAAGTGCAGAATGTGCGCTGCACAACCTACTCGAATAATTTTTTGGTTCAAACATTTGTTAAGTTTCGTAATTTCGTAGAAACGTTATTGATGCCTCTTCTAGCTCTTCCACCAAAATTGGCGTTAGTGTCAACAATAAAATTATTGTTTCACAATAGGCAATAATTTTACTGTTCGAATTATTCTTTTTTTATAATAGTACTTATTGAATCAAAAATTATTTATGAAGTTTCACCCGGCAGCAGCCCAGACGGATAGTGGTTAGAGGACCCTGACTGCGATACCGAAGGGCTTGGGTTCGAATCCCGGAGAAGGCATGGTTGTAACTGTCCGTCACTTCATAGGAGGCAATGATGGCCCACCTGTTAGGTGCCTCCATAGTAAAGAGACCATCAAATCTGGCCTTAGTATAGATTAATGGACTCTGTTACAAAACTCTAACAATTGTGTGGGAAATAATTTTAAATCTTTGTGATTGAAAGCATCATAATACATGGACATAAATGTGCATTTAATCTAATTCTTTCTGCAGTTGTGAAAACGAATATGGTTAAAAAACGTTACAAATAATTGCTTTGGTTTTTGTCCTTGCACCTGCAAATTTTTTGTCGTACAATGTCTTGATCATTTGCGACGTACAGTCAATTGATCTGAAACTTTGATTATGGTTTATGGTGTGGAAACAAATAGCCCTTCTCCGTTAACAATATATATTCCTTGACGAGACGTAACGACAATGATCGAAAACCACCGAGTAAATCTAACTCGTTACATCGCCTAATTTTGTTTACTCTGGATGCATTTTATGAGTTTTCTTTATTTCATTATATTCTTAATAATCAATAAATAATAGACAATATATTTTTATAATATATTTAAAATAAGAAATGTAGATGTTTTCTAAACAGCGGGACATTTTTAAAAATGGGCGGTACGTGTGAATGTCCCGCTAAAATCGGGACGTTTGGTCACTTTATCGGTGATTCACTTTTCAAACTGTTGCCACTAATTTTTATAGCCCTGTATTATATTTAAAGAAATTAAATAATGAAGAATCTCCATAAATGTATATATGTTTCTTGCATTGTGGTAAAACAACGGTACCTAGAGCCATCCAATTTTGAATAACGTAACCCTCCAGCGAATAGGGGCACCTGGAAGCCCTAATTTGGAATTTGGAATTTTTTTATTATCAATTTCATATTTTGTCAGACATTAAAGAATTTTTGATTAAGAAAGTCAACGATTTCAGAGCGAGGAATGGCAGCACTGTACAGGAAGTAAAATATTTTTATCTCCGTCGCGTGAGACTGTGTGTCGAAAATTCTAAAGATATGCTCATTTTAAAATTATTTTGCGATATTGTTGTTGAACTAAATTTTATGGTTAAATTTGTACATGATATTTAATAAATAAAGGTAACCCACAAAACGTTAAAAAAACCGCCTCTTTTAGGCGTAATGTTTCTGCGCTGTTCCGGTTAAGGGAAGTTCGTTTAAACTAAATTCAATAGTAAATTTTGTGTCAAGGTATTAGGATGTTTTATATGATTATAGTTTTCATTTAATGGGATTAAATGTTTTCTTATCTAGTTTTTGTATGATTAATAAAATATTTTTCCTTATGATTTCCCTTCCTTTAAGTTTCTTTCCTTTAAGATTAAGCTTTTCTTCGCCCTTGAAAGCTATAATATTTTTTTTTTTTTTTTTTATTTTTATTTTTTTATTATTATTTTTTATTTATTTATTTATTTATTTATTTGTTTTTTTGTTTATGGGAAACATAAAAGATATAATCATTCGTTAAATCATGTAATTAAAAGTTAAAGTAAATGAATACTTGAGCCGTAAGCTGAATTCAAACAACAATATCTGAAGTATTAAAACGTACATTTGAGCAAATGAAGGATTCCATGAGATTTTCACAGATTTGTCGTTTGTATTTCAAACAATTTTAGCAGCTGAAATGAAAAAATGGGAAAATTTTTATAAATTAATTAACAACTTTGCATTTTACATTAAATGTTCATTTTCAATTAATAATTAGTATTAGTATATTTTTTAGTTATGTATCTAAGTCTGCAACACCGAGTGATTATCTTACAAATTTAATTACGTTCATTGCATTTGCAATAGAAAAGAAATTTTAATCTTTTCCAAAATATTAGAATTTGATACATCAAAATACAAAAGAATAGTAAAATATAAAGATAAAATAAAACTTAATTAAAAATTAATATACTGTAAATTAATAAATAAAAACATAATCGCTACTTTGTTTATTGCGTAAAGGTGGAAAAATTACTATTACAAACTATAAGCGCAAAAACAGTAACTAATTTTTAAAAAAGAAAAGAAAGAAAAAAAGAAAATGCGTATGCTAACAACAGTGAATTTCGATGATACAGTATTAGGAGTTCTTTTTATTCGAATAGTACGTAATTTAGTTGCACGTTATGCAGAATATATAAACGTTGTAAAGTAAAAAATATATATATATATATATATAACTGATTTTTTCATGCGAGTTTGAAGTGAAGGACATTGTTGAAGTTTTCTTGAGAATGTTGTTCTTTAATTGCATTTAGATCCTTCATTTTTAAGACATTTATTCTTCCGTTATTCACAGTGTATTCTTTTTGATTTGACTGCTGGTTTAACTTTCGTAATCAAACGAACTTATTCTCCAAATTAAATTGTCTGGAAACACAATTAAATTATTAAAAGTATTTTTCGTTTAGCTATAATATGGTCTCTTATTCTTTCCTATGTTTTTTAATTGACCTCTGATTAATTCTGATTCTGAATTAACTGCGGATGTAGTCTCTAGTATTATTAGTTCGGTAAATCGGGAATTAACCGATTTAGTTAGTTTTCAAGGCCTTGTCGTTTTCGGATTTCTAATAGTCTGCATAAGAATAAATATTTATTTCAGAAATTGCAAAACATAGTTTTCTTTGCGGTTTCACGAAAGATTAATCGTTTGAAGGAATAGTATTCAAGTGTTTTTGTTAGATTAAACTCGATTTGGATTACACTAAACATTAAACTAAATGTTTACTTTAAAGGTTTTACTTAAAGGTTTACTTTAAATGTTTAGTAAAAGTTTATTTTACTAAACATTTAAAGTAAACCTTTCGTTAGATGGATTATCATCCCGTCTTTACCTAGACACTTACTATGGTTAAAGAGAGAATAAAGTAAAAATAAAATAAAATAAATCATATATTTTTCACTTTAGCTCAAAGTTACAAGGAATAAAGGTATTAATAAAATTAACTACCACTACTTGCGGGTCGAACAGACAACAACAGCTCAAAATCATTTACCAATGTAATTTAAATTTCAAGTCTAACAGCCTGTCTGTGCTACTCAGCGACTACTAATGCATAAAAAATACCAGGCAAAGATACCAGTTCGTAGCAACAAAAGAACTTCTGCACGGCAAGCTCTTCCTGTACTTAGACCCTTGCTCTTTATTTAAACTCACTTCACTTAGTACACTTGTACATATGGTGGTAGAGTAGACGAAACTGTAGAAGTTCATGAAAGGTACAGCATAAGAAATATCGTGTTAATTGAAATATCCGCATAGTACAAAATCCTCCTTGGAATGTCCTGAAGATGTTGCTAACAGGATTACGCACATGCTTAAGATGTCCAGGAATGTCTCTCCTCGAACTTCTCAATCATCCTCTCGCGGTGCTTCCAGTATATTCCCAGGATCCTAAATATGTTTAGAATTTTTTATCACGGTTCTCCAAAACATGCAGTATGGATGTGCTCAGTGTATTAAATGACTAAATCCTTAGAAATATCAAAATCACCATCGTGATGACATCTTCGCATATTCCGAGACACAGCAATTTACAAGACATCCTCAGGAAGTTAATTTGCAACGTCTTTATGACATCTGAAAATCTATAGGGCTATTATTATTTTAATTAGCCAGTTATTATGAGTTAGACCTTTACCATAAATCCTCTTTTCCTGTTTCCTCACCAGGAATGTAAATCAGTTAGAGAGTATTTAAACTGAGGTTTGGGATTGTAAGATAGAACATGTTTCTGCTTCTCGAGGCCATTTACTAGGTTTTGCCAACACTGATAAGATTGAACTGCTTTGCGGTATAGTTGTCGTCATAATTCTGAACCGACTAAGAATTAAAATTAATTGTATAATCTTAAACTACTGGGCTTAGTTTAAATTCTGAAGTTTACTGTTACTTTGAGTTGCATCGCTACAGATAGCACGAGACATGTATTTTGTATTCCCGTTCTGATTTTAAAAAAAGGTTTGATTTAAACCTTTTCATGACTGTATATTTCATTTCAGACCCAGCGATAATTCGCTTAACGTCTCTTAGGTGTTTGATACTTGTATGCTTCCAAAGATAGTCAAACTCTATAAAATAAGATCCTCAGGGTATCCTCAATGTGTCCTGAGAACCTGCGACTTAACGGAGCATTATAAAGATAATGTGTATTTTAGGGTAAACAATTTTTTTTATTTAATACTTATTTTTAGGGGAATCAGTAATAAAGAGCATTAAACTAGAAGCTTTACAGAACAAATCCTTTGAGTATATTTGTTTGGCGGCGAAACCTCGGCATTCCGTATGTTTATTCAGTCATAAATTTATTCCGTCTGTTTATTCAGTCGTAAATTTATTCTGTATGTCTGGTCTTTATTACATATCTAGAATTCAAACTTACAGTCACGACCACTTGGTTTTTCTGCTGACAGCCACGATCAATAGATCTTGTAAAACAGCCTTCCTGAGGCCTTTTCAGACACGCATTTCAGGGTAATCTCCTTTCGGCGCATTCCCAAAGACGAAAATGATGCCGATCTAGTGAAACATTACAATCGTGGAATCATTTGTCACGGTTGCACGAAGCTGTTATAAAACACCACTGCTATAAAGAAAGGAAAAGAAGTTGGGGCACACTTGAATGAATCTTCGCATTCTTGGGCAAACAACAGAGGCGCGCTTGATGAGTGTCTATTCCCGAAGGAAAGATGAAATTTCTGATCTCAAACGAGATTACTTGACTGATTTTTCGGAATATGCTGGAGAGAAGAAAGAAATAATATACTATTAAATGCAGAATTTTATTCAAGGCAATATTTTATTTCATCCTGTGTTTTTTATAACATCATTACATAAAAACGTAAGATAAAAAAGTGTATAAATCAAAATTCTAACTAACTAATTTCAATCATTTCTTAAATCTCTTTTTTAATTAACTGTATCCCCTATAAGGTATTCCCATCCCTTATAAGGTATAAGTATACCCTATAAGGTATTTCTGCCGCCTTCTACCACGCCTTCAAACAGGTTCGTGGTGTAGTGGTCTGCATGCTCGGCGCGTATTTCGGAGGTCCGTGGTCCGATTCCCGGCGAAGGTGTTGCTCATTTTCACTTCTCTTGCTTCCAAATAATCTAATGTCTCTATAGTGGCGCCCAAACCAAAAGGGTGGTGAATGATGATTCTCCACACCCAGGATTTGGCGACTAGATTCCCTAAAAACCCCAGTCGCCCTTTAAAAGGGGAATAGTAGGTAGGTAGGTGACGGAAGACGGGGACGCCTGGTGGCTACCAGAGATAAACAGGCATGTGTCCCTCGCCTTCCACTATCTAATGGCAACAACTCCCTGTGGCTTCAAGAGTCTACACCGGGAGCTTATTAAGGGTGCAGGAGTTTACATGGCCAAACAGGGGCAACTTATTAACATTGCTTGACTAATTACATAATTACAGGTATGAGACTTGTGGGACGGATTTACAGGTGAGGGACTCAGAGCTAGGTACTAAATGTATGAAAACACAAAAACATGAAAATGTACAGAAAACACACACGCAGAGGGGAAAAAGGGGGGAGAGGGATACACTTGATTAACACTGAAGACTTATGACAAATAAAGCACACTTAAAAAATAATAATGCACATATACCACATGTCAGATACATATTTGGCCTCATTGATCACATATACTGTACATTGTGGGGTGTGTTTACAGACGAGGGGCCATAAGATGGGAATAACATGTGATTGCTGGACACTGATATGGGGGACAAGGGGGGAATAGTATAAAGTATTTCTCCCGCCTTCGTAGTGGGGTGTTCTGCAGGCTGGACGTGTATTCCAGAGGTCCGTGGTTCGATTCCCGGCGAAGGCGTTGCTCATTTTTCACATCTCCTGCTTCCAAAAAATACCTGATGTCTCTTCATTCCCTTTCTATCTTAAAAATAGTAACTGCTTATGATAAATCTTGATAAACTGTGTCATTTCCAAATTAATCCATGTCGTATGATTCTTGAGGAGCGCTAATGGTGCAGGTACGTAACAAGCGTCAGCGAATAAAGTTTCAAATTTGCACACCGAAAGTTATTATTAACCGATAGGCATAAAGTAAGAATTGAAACAATTGATAATTTCATCTTACAGATGCGGCATTCCTGCTGTTGCTTGCTGTCCTGCCAGCATACTGTCCCTTGCCTCTCAATCATCAATGGCATTGTCATGTACAATGTAGAAAGGCACAAATGAGATGGAAAGTAGACACGCTTTGATTGGCGCCAATCGGACTTTGTAATTCAAGTTAAAAAGTATACTTCTAAAAACATAAAACTATGCTAACAGGCTTCGACGACTGACGACTGCTATTACCTCTATCACCCGCTTCTCTCCCTCCAAAAAAAGTGGTAACGCTTCGTGAAACGAGCATTTATCGCAATCTGCAGCATTCAAATTAAAATGCAAGATCCACAGCGCAAGAACTCTGCTGTGAAATTTTAAAGATGATAAACTGATGTAAATATTTTTGAGACCCTATTAAATATTGAACTGTCCATATCTAGGATGTCTAAATGAGCACTAGATAGATTTGTATGTCGTGGCCCCAAAAATGGAAGCCCCAAATAAAAACGTTTATGGAGGCCCTTCTTTTCTATTCTTTTTAATGCAGTATCAATGAGTGATGCAAATCGTATAAATTATTTCGTGGAAACAAGCCTAATAATTTACGTTATTTTCATTTAAAGTTTTTGAGCAAATAAAAAATATTAAAAAACGGTTTTTAAAAAACAAACTTTTATTTAAACGTATAAAATAGTTACTGAACTATGTGATAAATAATAATCTATTACGTAAAAATGAGTAAAATGATTTATTATGTTGTTTAATGGGCACAATAGATTAAAAACCTCCTTTACAGAATTCATTTTTATATCACGAAAAATCATTCATTAATTTTATGTCACGAATAATAAACGCGTGGACACCTAAGTAAGGAAATATGCTCATTAAATATTATCATCAAACAGCTACTGTCTGTATAAATTTATCGAAAGCGCCCCGAGATTTTACACTGAATGAATAGAAAGACTTAACTTTATCTGAAAAATATCATCTCCTGCAGCAAGATAAATATCTATAAATAACTCAAGGAATAAAATAGAGATATTGCAAAATCCTCCGTTACACGCGAGGAGTATTGCAGATTAAGTTCATTAAGACAACAAACTCGCTTTCAGGACAAAAAGTAAAACAATAATGAATAAAAAGCTCAATATAGTTGCAGGATTATGAACTGAGCTATCTGATTTTCCACCGCTGACAACCTCTATTTAAAGACTGATCAAAGGACTGATCAATGTGTTGGAAACTTAGAAAAAAAATCAATTATGGATTTTCCTAAAAACTTCAACATACATCCAGACTGGCAGAAGTCGTCAAATGTCGCTATTTTGTCACCAAAAATTGTTACCAAGTCTTTGTAGAAGGGTTTTAATTTATATCTTCGGTTGTACTTGAGTCATCCTTATAATTTCAACTATCCTTTAACCTAGTGGTTCTCAACCAATTTCGTCCCATACACCCCTTTCACTACTGCTAGAAGATCATACCCCCTCCTCTAAAAAACACGAATATACATTTATTTATATTTGGATATATGCATATACATTTATTTATATTTGGATGTATGCATATACATTTATTTATATTTGGATTATTTTTAACTTCTTTTATGAATTAAATTACAAAAAGAATGGAAAATGTTGATAAATGCTAAAACTTTAGTAAAAGTAATAGAACCCCTGTTTTAAACATTAGTTGAATCAGAATTAAAACATAATTCATAAAACAAATACGTGCAAATGCACTAAGTAGCAACAAATTGAAAATTAATATAATGCATGGTAATTAAACATAAAATTACTATAGCAAAAGCACTCATTAAATAAAAAAGTACTAAATAAATAAATACACTTGTGTGCATAATTAAGACAATTTGCACATCATATTAAGACATTTGCACATCATATTAAGACATTTGCACATCATCTCATCAATCTGAAAAACTAATTTACAGACTTAATAAAATTTGGTATGAATATGCAATTATAACAGAGAAAGAGATGTGCCATTCAAAAGTTATTTTATGCACACATGAATATCAGCAAGGATCTCCATTATCTATGGTTCGATATCATACCTTTATTAATGGTGTGATATCGAATTAAAAATGAGTCTAATATGAGGTATGCTCTCCTCTCACAGCCAGACAGGTCGCACATAAAAATCATACTTAAGGCTCTAAGATCTCCTCTTTGCATGTCATAGCAGTTAAGAAGCCTTTGCTAAACCAATGCAGGGGTCTGCGCCCGTCTAACATAACGATTGCCCAAATCATTACATCTCCACCGTCGTAATGATCTCTTTCTGTGATGGTGGAGGGATGGTATCGTGTTCCATCGCCGAGAATCAATCTGCAGGCTCAATCTCGACTGATCTGTAAGACTTGAAAAACGGTGCTCCACTTGAAGTCTGTTTGAAGGCGCATGTTATCTGCGATGTTTCGTGTGGCGCTGAGAGCAGGACACAAAGTGGAAAGGACAAGCAGTGGAGTCTTTTTTGTAGGCCTTTGTCGCGTGCGCTTTCGTCCAGTGGGCTTTTGTCTGGTCACCGACGCAAACAACGGAACTTCTGGCATTTCTCATGAATCCTTTGGATAACTGTAGACCATGAAACTCGGGTTCCAGTGGCAACATATAGCTCTCGTTAGAGCTGTAAAGCTGTAGCAGCAATGCATTGCCACACTGAAAATGCTAAATATTGATCCTCATTTGTCATTGTGGATCTTGGTCGACTTTATTAATGTCTTCTCGATGTGAATCCAATTTCCTGAAAGTGTTTCCACAAATTTCAGATGACAGTGGGCATTACACGACCACTATATACGACCACTAGATATGTACGCCTGTAACTGGCCTGCCTCCATTCTGCCGATAATCCTCCATACGTTCGTGGCTACTCATTTTACTTGATGCCTTAAAAATGTACTCAAGAGAGAAATACGGCGAATGTCGGGGAGAATAGGCGAATGTCGTGAAGGAGTACAAGGGAGCAAATCTTCGAAAACGCTTCGTGTCCTCTGTATAGTCACAGACTCGCACGCAGACTCTCCACATCCGCAGGGTCGTACAGGTATGCTTACATATTCGGCTGTGAATATTTGCATAATTCATCGGAGACTTCGTTCAGTAATTTTTCTAAAACAGATATAATATTCATGATTTCTTAATTCCGCACACGAGTGTAGAAACAAATATGTAAATAATAAAAAAAAATTATACGCAAGTTTAGGATTATTTGAATTACAACAAAGCAAATTAAATTTGTCTAACTAAGCGGAGTGAAGCGCCTTCGTGGAAAACTTTCTAAGGGAATTTGGCTTTTATGCTCATATTCACGTTACACATAAGGAAAACCACCAAAATATTTAGCCCGTTTGGCTGGAATGTCCCATGTACTCAGCCCATTTGTTGCAATTTGAACACAAGTCGATTTCAGCATTCTTACATCTGGGCGCTGGTTTATAAGCAAACAAACGTTTACAAAAATTGATAAAAGTTTGTTCGGCGGATAATATTCAAGGTAGTTTATCGTAAATCATATGGGATGAATTTTTTATCTAATTACTAAACATGTGCTCATGTTTGCATATTAATAATGGTAAATATCTGTAACATTAATCGTGTCTTTAATTTCCCTCTTTTCTAATGCGATATTAATTTTCATTTCAAATCGAACTTTCCATTCTTAAGAGAAAAGAACTTTACAAAATACTTCTATTCCAAATGGAGTCCATGATTGATTTCATGCATTTCGAAAGGATCCGCAGATAAATGACAAATTTTTTATTTATTTTTCCCTCTTCCCTGAGACGTAGACCTCGCATTTGTTTTAAAGCGGAAATCGTAATGGAGTTTTCTTGTTTCTGTAGCATTTGAAAAATTGATTTCCCAAGAGGCATAGCCAATTTCTTTTATATTTTATTTGGCTTAGCGTCAGAGTCAGTAAAGATAATTTAAGAGATAGCTTGCAAGTATCTGATATACGTATGCGTTTTTCTTTTCGAATTCAATCAGTCGGTGATTATAATATGGTAAGCACAATGAAGTTGTTGGTATACAATTAATGCTTAGTGTGTTTTCATACAGAACAATTATTCTTAAATTTTACCAGCAATTACAATTTCAATCAAATCTTACCCTATCCTCCTTGGCTCATATCACATCTTCGTTGAAACAAGGAAGTTATACAAATTTAAAGTGGCGCACGAACTGTCATACCCTTTGTTTTGTTTATCATCCAAATATTACAAAATGAATGCGTAGTTAACTGTCTGAGCAAGTAAAAAAATAACAAAAATATGAAGTATAAAAATGTTAGAATTTTGAAAGCGTTGGTAAAAAAGACGTTGAAATCATGCACTTTTTTTTTTAATTAGCCTATGTAAATGGACGCTGCATTAGTGTTTATTCTATAAAATGTTATTCATTCACTTTAAATAATGCCATCGCTAATTTTATTTTTCAAAACCTTTTTTTTAATTATTTAAAAAAATCATCTTTTTAAATAAAAAAGTATACCCAGTTACTTTTGGTATGGGGATAGTGGGTGAAAGAGAAGGAGTTATATAATTATAAACAGTTTTAGTCTAAAGGGGCAATTTGCCCGGAAGGGCTAGTAATTTCATTCTGGCATTTTGCGTCGTCCACTACAAAACGGCGTTTCACTTTTCAAATTGCTGCCACCAAATATTACAGCCCTGTATTATATTTAAAGAAACTAAATAATGAAGTATTTGCATGAATGCACGCATTTTTCTCGGATTGTGAAAAAGCAAGGGTACCTAGAGACATCAAATTTTGAATAACATAGTCTCCATTCGACTATGGGCATCTGGAGGTCCGAATTTTGAATTTGTTTCATTATCTGTTTCATTTCTAAATTTTTAACGAGTTTTTGATTAACAAACTCACCGATTTTAAAGTGAGCAATAGTAATACTATACGGGGGAAAAAAAACATTTTTATCTCCAGCGCGCGAGACTGTGTATCGGAAATTCTAAAGATATGCTCATTTTAAAGTTATTTTGTCATATTACTGTTGAACTGAATTTTATGGGTTAAGTGCGAAGAACATGGTATTTAATAAATCAAGGTAACAGATAAAACGTTAAAAAACGCCCCTTTAGGCATAATATAAAATCTGAAAGCTTTCAGAATTTTGTTTGTTTGTTTGTTTTTTGTTCTTCTTTATTCTTTAAATGACGACTTATTTTGTCTTTCCAGTTTAGCTAAGGGCAAACATATAAACTAAACTTCCTTTCGTAGCTTCATCTCCAGAAACATAATTTATCGTCTGGTTATTTTCCTCTGCGATCGCTTGGCCACCATTACTGCCAAATCCAAAACAGGTATAACTTATCCTTTCAGCCCCCCTCCCCAGTTGCTCGTAAAAGCAAAAATAATCACAAAAGAAGCGTTTGTTTTTCCATTATATCATTCTAATTTTTGTTGTTCAGAATTCTTGTATTACCCTCGAATGAGCTTCCATTTCGTGAAGAAAAGATGGCAACGTGAAGTTGCCAAAATTCTCTGCTAAACTTTGATTCTTATTTATCCATTATGTCTTCTGAGGAAGTAGATGGAATAATAGAAGAGCAGGAAACATTCAACATAAGAAAAGAAATGCTAATTAAAATAAACCTTTACTAGCTGATGCCATCGTTTTGAAAATGTTACTTATTATTAATCACAGCAGGCTTAACTTCCTTAGGAGATGCTCCAAGTCCTAATTGTTAAAAAAAAAAAAAAAAAAAGGGGGGGGGAGGGAAAAACATCTTTAATTCTTTTTTATTACTTTATTAATGTTCGGTAAATGATTGTCCCAGAAAAGTGCTCTACCTTAAATTAGGTAAAAATGTTTGATGTACTGCTTATTTATGTTTTAGAGTGTTTCGCTCCTATTCGAGGCTTACTAGTGACGAATGAATAAGACCAGAGAATGTTAAATTCGTCTCGGATTTCAGATCCAAGTGAACGGGCGATTTTGTGGTTTGTGTGATGTGTAATGTGAATTCGAGTCAGTACCCTCTGAAAAATTTTCGTAATCAAATACAGTCAATTCTCGATTATCCGTGCGCGCATTACATGCGCTGGGATCTATCTGAAAGAAATGTGATTTATTTACTCCAGAGCAATATAAAAATTGCTATCAGCGTAAATCAAAACTGCCTATGCAAAATACGAAAAGAAAAATGCTTAGACTGTAAACTCAAAGTATGATATATTTTAATAGCAACATAGCTACCTATATTGGATACTTCTTTTTCCTTTGTTTCTTTAACTGCCTTTGAATTAATACCGATTTTGAGTTAGCCATAGACATGTTGTGCCTGTCGTTGGCAGTGCAAAATTGCGCTTGTCGTTGGCCAAGAGCCCTTAAACACCATGCAGACGACTGTACGGCTTTGCTCAGTTCCGCCCTCAATTTCGTGGACAGCATTCCTGGGGAACCAGCTGCGAGATTCTCCCACCCCCTTTTCTCTTACCTACAACCTCTCAAGAGGACTTTTGGCTCGCCGCATATTTAGAGTACCCCCAGGCCGCACAGACACTATACATTTACAAACATCCATACTGTCTCCGGGATTCAAGTGCGAGCCCTTTGGAATGGTAGTCAGCGTCGCAACCACTGTCCCGATTGGGCTGCAGCTATAGACATTACGTTCGATATATCGCATTATTATCTGGGTAACATTTTTATGACAAAGCATGGCGTGGACTTTTTACCTAAAATATGTTCGTGAGGGACTTTTTAAGGGAAACTGATTCGTTCCCACATTACACATTGCTAAAACCACGAATGCATCCAATGCCTTTGCTAGAGTTTCAACCCAGGTGGAACTGTCATTGTTCTGCAACTTTACCCTTTGGCCGCTGGTATGCCTCTCGATGACTCGGTAGTTGCCTATAACCACGCGTGCAAATAGATATGAGAACAAATTCTTTAACGTATATTTATTGTTATCTTTAAAGCCTTCATTTCCAGAAGCAATCCTTCTATTCTTTCACGATTCATAGCACAGGAACTAGGGTTATTAAATTTCGAACAGAAGCGAAGCCTTATTCTGAAGAAATTTCATTTTTCTTTCCTCCTTCCACCTATAATCATAGATTCTGTAGTAGAATACGAAGACAAAACCCTAACTCAATCCAGCTGAATGTTTCTGATTTTCTTCTTATACATACAAGATTTATCTGCACACATTTAATATTATTATTATTATTTTAGTTCAGAAATGTCAAAAAAATGTGTTTCATAACTTTACTTCGGAAATAATTTAATTTTGTAAAAGTTTCAATATGTAACGGTTATGGTTCTTACCTTATTCGAAATGTCGATCATATTATTGGGAATTTTCTTTTCGTCTTTCCTTTTCCACCCCCTTCCGGCTCAAAATCGAATTCTGAGGCAAAAACACTTTATATTTTATTTCGATGTTATTCTGTATGCATATTAAATGGAAAACTTAGAAATGGCATTTTAGGAGAAAAATTCTGCATGTGTGTTGAGGTATATATTTTATTTTTCGTATGATTGGATACTATTTCAAAGAAATTTATATTTAATTTCTGTTTATTCAATAATGCTAGTAGTTAATGAAAAATTCTGGCAATTTAAATTTTGAACTAAAATCTCTTTAAATCTTTTGATGAACGTATATCTCATGACAGAAATTGTGTCTATAACAGACATGTTTGCATTATTCTTTTCGATACTTTTCACAATGGTCAAATGAACAAAAATAAATAAATAAAATATAAAAAAATCTTTAACGTTTTATGTGTTAATTTGATTTATTAAATATCATGTTCTTCGCACTTCAATTCAACAGCCATAAAATTCAATTCAACAGCAATATCGCAAAATGATTTTAAAATGCGCATGTCTTTAGAATTTCCCATACACAATCTCGCACGCTGGAGATAATTTTTTTTTTTTTTTTTTTTTTTTTTCCGTACAGTGTTGCCATTCCTCGCTTTGAAATCGTTGAGTTTGTTAATCGAAAATTCGTTAAGTGTTACGAAATATTAAATCGATAATAAACAAATTCCAAATTCAAAATTTGCCCATATTCGGGTGGAAACGTACGTTATTCAAAATTTGATGGCTCTATGTACCATTCTTTTATCACAATGCGAGAAACATACATATATTTATGCGGATCCTTCATTATTTAATTTCTTTAAATATAACGCAGGGCTGTAATATTTGGTGGCGACAATTTGAAAAGTGAACAGACATTTGTAGTCAACCAACGCAAAATTCCAAAATGAAATTAATAGCCCTTGGGGCTAATGAAATGTACCTGTCATTGCTTACCTGAAATGTCTCTTTTGACATCATTAAAAATCTAATGATAGATCTGGGCTATTTTAATTGTTTATAGTATTCTTCGGGCTACAGAGTTTAAATTGACGATGTGGCTAAATGAAAATCTAATTAATTATTAAATTAAAGCCGGTGCTTTTGTTTGCTTCGGACGAATAATCATCTTTGCATCTAACTATTATAAGCTTAAGAACAGAGACAAGAAGTAAAACTTAACCATAAAAAACTATGTCTCTTGAGTACAACTGAAATTTAACAAAATATCGTATATTCACTGCTACTTGCGGGAACATAGACCTACCAACATTTAAATGTATTCACAATTAAGCGAAAAAGCGACCATAGTTTGGCATAACGTAGATTTAGAGGATCTAGGTAAACGGGTTGGTTGCATAGGAGTTTCGGGATTTTCCCATGTGTAATACGTATACGAGCCAGTTCCTCCTTAAGGCTGGTATCTCAGATCCATTTATTTCAGATGAACAATTTCAGACAATTTTTGTACCGGCTTTAGCACTGAAAGAAGCACTGGCTTTAGCACTGACAGACACACGCTTTTTTCCTTTCTTTCGGAAAAAAACTGAAAGTTTTTATTTTTCAACAACCAATCAGCTACGAGTTTTCCCTTTACAATGTCACCCCAAAACGATTCTCAGTAATTGGCTGTCTCATGGCATGTGACAAAGCAGAAAATTTTTCTAAAAAGTTGTTCTTAGGAAATGTTTTGAATGTGTGATACGATCTTTAAACGCCCTGTACGTAGACATCCCTCCTGTTAGGTAGATAGATAGCTCTTTTGCGCTTTGCCATAATCCTGATAACACTACCCAGCAGTTCTCAATCTGTTCTTTTCCCTTTCACGATTGTTACAGATTAAAACTGGTAAGTTACATAGAAATTTATTTAGATTTAGATTATTTTCTAATGTTATTATAAATTAAACAAAGTATAGAAAATATTGATAAACATCAAAACGCGAATAAATGTAGATTTTTATAGTTATAACCTGTTTATTTATTTTATCTTACAAATGCCAAACATTAGCGCATAAGCCATATAGTCATAAACTAAAAATAAACACTTAACGGCTTAATAAAAGACTGACCGCATTCCCTCTGAAACTATAAAATTTCTCTCCAGTTAGGAAACCCTGACCTAACCTATTGATTTCGAGGGCGATAAAGTACAAGATTTTCTTCATCGGAAACAAAAATTATTTTCAAGAAGTGGAGAAGCGACAAGAATTTTATATCGAAAACGGATGGGCGGAGTAAAGTCAAAGTGAATGTAGCGCTATCTATGGAGCAAAATAGTACTGAAACGTGAAAAAAACAAGATAGTAGGATTCTGAAAACGTTAGGAAGAGCTGGACTGAATTTCTTATCTAAGGGAAATATCTAAACTAAAGAACTGAATTTCTTAACTAAAGAAGATACATTTTTGTGACTGTGAGACGATTTCAAGAAATCCATTTTACCTTCTGAAGAATTTTTATTTAAAATTTTGTCAAAACCAAAGTAAAAAAGTTCTCTAATACGATTAGTTATAGAACATTTATTTATTTCTCTTCTTACAATAAAAGATTCGCGTTCCTTGTTGCGAAATTGTAACATTCATTTAGTTTGTTCGATAAAAGTTAAAACACGCTGATAAGATATGCTAAAAATTTATAAAAAATTAAAATTAGAGATGAGATCTTTAAGAATCGAACAAAGACTTTTATTGATTGGTGAAAAAAATTACCTGGAATCCGAGCGATTTTTTAAATGGAAGGATTAACTAACATAGTTGCAATATTATTATGGTTAGCGAAATGTCTTATTTGATGGCAAGACGGAATTTTTCAATAAATATATCATTGACTGGGAGAAAACCCTTTATTAATAGCAACCCGTTTGAAACAATTGAGTCCATGAGAAAACAAATCTTCTGAAGAACTAACTTTGAGAACACGATATACATATAAGAAAAAAAAAAAAAAAAAATAAGCCATTTTTTTAGTAGAGTGGTATGCTTTAGCACAAAAAGGCAAACAGACAGAAAATGTACGGTAAACAATATTTCTAATATGGAAAATTAGAATATCAAAGAAAGGAAAGTATTTATCAAATTCAATTTTGAAGTAGACTGGGGTTGGATGAATCGAATTCATAGCACATAAAATCTCAGTTAAATTTTCCTAATTATCGTCAAAAACAGCGAATGTGTCATCAAAATAGGGAATCCAGAACAGAAAAGATAGTTTTTCAAATAATTTGACCTCAAAATAGTTGCATGAAAATAGATATCAGCAAGTGCTGTTTTAAGAATATTATGCCCAACTAATCCTGAAATCTGTCGATAACAGTTCTTTGAGTCAGACTTATTTCGTTTTCCAAAATAATTAATCAAAAATAACTAATAGCTAAGTACTGTTATGGACATGCAAAATGAGATAATTGTCTGTAAGGCACTGAATAATTAATTTGGTAAACATACACTGTGTCTAAAAGCAGTGATTGTTAACAATTATCTTGCAAGATTTTAACAAGAAAGGATAACAGTAACACAAATCAAACGACACGACAATTCAATAACTAAATATGTAGATTACATATTCTGAGTCGAAAATTTAATAGCTAAGTAGTAATAATTCGAAGCTTAATCCTGATCTGTTTTAGACTGCCATAAACCGTTCGGCGAAAAAAAGGTTCCACAAGCCACAAGACATTCAAAATAAACTATCTCGAGAAAATACAATGGTCCATGAAAATATAAACAGGAAGATCTATAAAAAAGATGTAAAAAGAAATATTGGCTGCATGGCTGATATAATCCGAGAACTGGTGCTTGGAGTAATGTCCTTTCTTTCTTAGCTACTGCTATAATTTTATTTGCAGCATAGAGAACACGGAAGAAGGACAAATGCTGTACATAAAAGATCGAAAAACAAGCGGAAGAAAATGTTAAAAATTTGTAAATGACAATCAGTCTTATTCCGATACTGAAAACAACCTTTGTTCATCAATCATTGTCACGTATCGCCTAATCAATCACATATCCGTAAATAACTGCTGTTCAGGCACCTTGCCAAACGTTTTGAGACAGTTTAGTGAGTTAAACATTTAATCGAAGTTCTTTATGTGTAATGAAACATCGATCCATTCTTAGCTGACATTACAGCCCTTATTCTTCATGAAATGTTTGTTTCCAGAAGCTAACAGTTAGAATATAAAGCCATTCATCCCTTTAAGAATTTAACAGTTCAGTCAAATTGATTTTGGGTAAAATAGAAAAGGCCATTCTAATGAATAAGACTTCGCCGGAAGTTGTAAATGTCAATCTAGTTGGCCTTTCTCATCGATTATACGGTTACAGACATTGATTCATAAATGAGGGCTTGTCATGTAGCTGAACATATGCATAGAGCGGCTACTTCTGAGCATATAATTATTGGAAATATTAAGGTAGATTCAAGAATGCAGATGTTTTCAGTATTAGAACAGCCCCACAGTATAACCAAATTTCAAAGCTGGATAGGCAAGGCGATACGATGGCAGATTGTCGAAGCGACGTTTCTAAGTGCCGTTGCAAATGACATGTTATGTGGAGCACATAACATGTCATTTGCAACGGCATTCCCAACTTTCCATTTCGTAATTTTCATTGAGTACTGTGAACATTATTTTTCCGTTCTCGCATATGCTTTGTGTCGAACAGTTTAAATGGCAATGATATATTCTGATGCATACAGAAGTTGGTTATTTAATGTAGCAGAAGTAAACCGAATTTTCCAAACGACTCTCTGAAATACTGTACGGTAATACTCTCGATACATTACGATCTGCCTTTATTAACTCTTTGAAAACCGAAGTCTCTGCTAACCTGTATGCATAAAATACCGAACCGCCCGAAAAGGTTTACGACAGTCACAACAATTTCATCCCCTCCCCATCTATTAACGCAGAGTGAAGGTTTCAAATGATATCCTTTCTACTTCCTAACAATAAAGATAAGAAACCACAAATAAAATCCTTTATAGGATAAGCTGTCTGAAATAGACTAATGCAATGCATTTGGGAAAACTGCACCTGCTACTGCGTACCATAGGGGAGAAAAGAAACCAATATCGCAATTTCGGCCGTTTGGGCCGATTGTGGTCGTTTGAATGAAAGGTCGTCAGGGGCGTTATGGTCTTCAAAGAGTTAAGCCTATCCTTCACTTACCCAAATTATTGTTTTATTAAATTTTACTGTGGCATTGCTTGGACTGGATTTGGATAGGTATAATCGGCCTAAACTTTCACGAATTAACTTTTCACTCGTGTGATATGCAGTGATGTTTTGCCCGTCAGTGGCCGAGTAATTAAGACCACTGAATACTGGGAGATTTTTGGGTTCGAACTCAGGCGAACGGACGGGCTGCATGGTTGGTTTTCGTGGTCTTTGACATATGCAACGTAAAGACCTTTTTCATGTGCCAGGGCAAACGAAGTTCACTGCCGTCTAGTGGCATTAAGTAATTCACATTCACGCTGTATTTCTGATCATTTGCATAGATTCGTGACACATACCTTCATGTCAAGTTTCGTTATGATCCGACAGTTGCTTGTATAATGTACAAATTTTTATAGCACTGTGTGTACATTTCCCAAACTAACTGAACCCCTTCAGTCGATTTGAATTTGACGCCGTAATGAAGAGTAAATCTGTCATTTTTTACCCTCGTTGGTGCTTTAAAGTTCTGGATATTTTAAACAGAGAAATTTGTGTTTCTAATTTTGAACTATTAAGTAACTGCATGATTATTCGCACTTGAAAGAACTATTGAACTATATTGTTTTTAATTTCAATAAATTCTCGTCTGAAATAATATTGTTCCTAATTACCGATGAATAGAATTTTTTAATATTCTGTTATAAACGTGCACTTCAAAATTTACTCATATGAAAAGTAATTTTCGCTTCAAGTTAACTATTTCAAAAGTCATTTTATTTAAACTTCTTAACAACATTTGGTTACAGCTCTTATTTTTATACGTCTCAAGTCACAAATAAAATAGGTTTTTAACTCTTATAATGAGTCAATGTCAAAATTTCTTACTCTACTTCTTGGGACATGGTCATCTGAAACTAAACATACGATCTAAGTTCTATTAGTTGCATATACATTGTAAGCCTCTTTACATGCATTTTTTTCTAAGTGATTCTAAATACTAATATGCCTTTTTTAATATTTTTAAATTATAAGATTCTTTATTAAAAGAAGAAGTGCTGAGACAAGTCGGAGCTTTTAAAATTAAAATTCTTTCAGAGTTGAATTTTTACTTTTATTCAACTGTAAATGGTTAGTTTTAGGAGTTGACAAAAGAAGCCATTATTTTAAGAATATTGCAAAGGCTATCATCTCTCTCTCTTGGCTACCATCCAAGTTAAACTCTATGTAGACATCAAGCGACTTATCGCCGAGGGTAAAAGTACCACAGAGACTTGCGAAGGGTGTAAGATTCCCTCTATTTAAAACTAAATAAGTTGAACACAAGGCACTTCTGGTGCTTACAACTCCGCCAGCATTTTAGGCGATAAATTTAAAAGCAGTAAGACAAATGTAAAGTTAAATTCAAATAACTAATAGCGAAAGGCTGCACAGACAATTTGACGCGAAGTTGGCTCAGAACTTCATCGGTGTGTGGATTTCAACTATTAGCAATTATAATGCAAGGCCGACGACAGGAACTCTTATCTAGAATGGCAGCCCTACTAACATGGCCTCAAGAGGCAAAATACGCTCTTTTTTAAGAATCTCAAAACCTCATTATAAATACACGCGAACTAATTTGCATTCTGGCGGGAAAGCGGAAACAGAGAAATAGCAGTACAGATTCAAAACGAAAAATTACTGGTTATTCAAATTAAAGGAACTTCACAAGAATAATGAAATATTTGTATGATATTTTATATTTTAAATTTATATATATATATATTTGATGTGTAGTCTTGATAGCAGAACGGCAAGACGGGATGAAGATGTTGATACCAAACAAGGTTCAGCTAATTACCATCTTTATTTCCGGGCACGTGAGAATAATATTTCGTAAACAATATATTTTTTGATCGTAAACAATTACAATAATTTCTTATATACACAGCTTAACGGGCCGATATCATTTTAGAAAGTAAAGCAGCGTAGATGTTGGCTTGGCGGAAGCTAAGAGAAGATGATGACGCAGTTTATTTGCGAGTGATATTTATACTAAGTACATGCAAAAAGTACTCTAAGCTAAGATTGGTTAATTTTAGGTTGTTATATAATCATGGAAGGATCTTGAATTTGGGAGAACAGATGAATTTAGGGCAAGAGCACCAAAGCTAGAATCGTTAATTATGAGGTCGCCAATTATTTTTAAAGCAGCTATCGTATTTTGTTATAAATATATATATCAATTAAAAAAAATCAACTCTTCTTTTGAATTAAATCTGAAGTTTTTGGATTTCAATTCTTTCACATAAGAATTTAAATTTTGTAAAGCAGTTTCGAAAAACCATAGCGCATTAAATCAAAGCCAATTCCCAAATTTTAACTAATCTTTTTTCCTCAAGATATTGGTATCTAAGTATTAACTTCAAAATTCCAGTGTATATGTGTTTTTTTTTTTGGACATATTAAAAAATACTAATTTAAAATGCATTTTCTGATTTTTCTCTGAATTTTAAGATGATTTCTTATGAAAGTCAGTATTCGGAGACATAAAAAGCAATGTTTTCAATAAAACATTTTATATTTTTTGTTTTGAAGTTTTGAAAATTACTCTTTAAAGAAGTAATTTTTGATATCTATCTATTACGTATACAACTGAGTGTTCTTTATTTTTAGATTTCCCTCTTTATAGCAGTCTACCTAATAACTGCATAAGCCGCATAACTTCATATATTCTTTCTATTGTGGTATTGTTTCATGTTGAATAGTTTTTACAAGGGAGTTTTGCGTGTTCTGTACCTCTAAGCTCCCGGAAGAAACCGGAAAAGAGTCCTATTGTTGCTACAGTTTCGCGTAATTCTGAGTACGAAATATCAAGCATTAAGAAAAAACATCAATCGCACGTAGGAAGGATGGAGTGCCTTGTTATATTCATCGATCTTCTAAAACTCGAGCCACGCAAACTAGACATTATGTTTCATCATAAGAATAATAAAGAACCAGGAAGATGGTATTTTAATGTTATGTTGTGTTCTTCATTTTGAATATGTTTGTGAAGCAATTTTTTTATGCTAATTTGTTTTCAATTGGATATTAATGTCCTGAGAATTTTATCTTGACCTGGTTCCTCAATTTGTTAGCAAGAAATTGCAATCTCATCTCGTAGAGACATTTGGTTGTTTTAGAACAAGAATTTTCGAAAAGTAGTTCTTCCTCGAACCACAGATCTTCCAACTACTAGCTGTCTGTAATAAGCACTCACTGGAAATGCCACAATTTTTTATATTCTCTATTCTCCTCTACTTTAAAAGGGCGACTGGAGAAAATTAAGAGACTCAGTCAACCAAATGTGGGAGGTAACGAATTGCCGTCTACTACATATTACTTCGAGGATTACTACCGAGACACTTAAGCTATTCTGGAGCAGGAAACACAAAAATATTAGTTATGCACGCGCTGGTATTCAACCCACGAATCTTCCAAGTTAGCTGGACGTAATTATTATTTATAATCTCCAGTATTTAAAGGGCGACTGGGAAAAGTGTCAAGATCTAGTCGAACCAAAAGTACATTTTACCGTCCTGATCAGTAAAGCGGTGAATGACGTTGCTGCTGTAACGTTCGGCCCGGATTCGAACTCCGGGAAAGGCATATATGTTTATAAGTGTAACATGGAACAACATGCAATATGGGAGTAGTTAAATGTCGAGCCGAAAATCCTATCGAGTGGCTTGGAGATATAGGAAGAAGGGTTGGAGAATCTAGCATTCCTGCTCCGGGAAAATTGCAAAAAACCTATCGAGTGGCTTGGGAATAGAGGAAGAAGGGTTGGAGACTCTAACATTCCTGCTCCGAGGAAATTTCGAAAATCCTATCGAGTGGCTTGGAAATAGAGGAAGAAGGGTTGGAGACTCTAACATTCCTGCTCCGGGAAAATTTCGAAAATCCTTTGGAGTGGCTTGAAGATAGAGGAAGAAGGGTTGAAAACTAACATTCCTGCTCCGGGGAAATTTCGAAAATCCTATCGAGTGGCTTGAAGATAGAGGAAGAAGGGTTGGAGACTAACATTCCTGCTCCGGGGAAATTTCGAAAATCCTATCGAGTGGCTTGCAAATAGAGGAAGAAGGGTTGGAGACTCTAACATTCCTGCTCCGGGGAAATTTCGAAAATCCTATCGAGTGGCTTGGAGATAGAGGAAGAAGGGTTGGAGACTCTAACATTCCTGCGCCGGGAAAATTTCGAAAATCCTATCGAGTGGCTTGGAGATAGAGGAAGAAGGGTTGGAGACTCTAGCATTCCTGCTCCGGGGAAATTTCGAAAAACCTATCGAGTGGCCTTGGAGGTAGAGGGAAAAGGGTTGGAGACTCTAACATTCCTGCTCCGGGGAAGTTTCGAAAATCCTATCGAGTGGCTTGGAGATAGAGGAGGAAGGGTTGAAGACTCTAACATTCCTGCTCCGAGGAAATTTCGATTAAGATTAGGGTGGAGCCGGAACGTTTGTGAGGTGAGACTGCACCTATCCGATCAATGGTGAAATTCTGGGGTAAAGCGCACTTCTGATTATACCTATAACTAGTGATGCATGATCATGACCGAAATTTTATTTCGAGCGCTACTGTAGAGAGTTTCAGGATTTTTCTGTACTGAATATCAAAAAACCTCGCCAGGATTGGAATCACGAATCTTCCAATCTAGCTAAAAGCGCTACCACTTGAACTACGAGGTCACTCATGGAGAAATGCGATAACTCTTATAAACTTAGTATGCAGATTTAAATTCACCAACTGAAAACTTTTAAGCCAAGCAGCTACGTTTGATCTATTTGTTTGAGAATTAGTCCCCGGAAATTGAAAATATAAATCATAAAATCTTATATTTGAAATTAATTGTTTAAAATGGCAAATAGTAGGAGGAAAAATCTGCTATGATGTAAATTAATACTTTGTGGAGGTCTGTGCATTTAGAAGGGCTAATTACTTGAACTAATTGTGCATTTGTGTCACTAGATCTTAGCCCCGGAGACTTGCAGTTGTTTATCTCAAGTAGCAGTCTTGCCAGAATAGCATATCATTAAAGTGGAAAACGAGATTTTTAATAAGCAAAATAAAAATGAAGATATTTTTTATAATATATATAAGAAAAACATGCCGATACAAAATTTAAATTTTTTGTAATACGTATAAGAAGAACACGCCGATGCAAAATTTAAATTTGGGCAGAATAGAAACTTTGGATTGATACGGATTTTACAGCAAATTATGTAAGTTGAGAAAACAACTATAGTTTTTCTTACTTCAAGGAGCAAATGTACTGCATCATAAGCTGGAAAGTAGAGGCAACTCTCGGTCAACCAGCATAATATATCGTGTACGACGCCCACGGTTAAATCAAAATGAAGGTTAATCTAAAAGTAGTTAAAAGAGAACACACTTACACAAAAAAGGGAAACCTGTAATATAATTAACATAGAATATTATAATATAAATATTCAAAGTTTTTGCTCTCTCCCGAGTACTCGAGCGCTTCTGCTTTCTCTCTCTTTGTTTTTGTTCCTGTCAGTCTGTATTTTCTTTTCATTCCACGATTGCACGTTCTGTTTATTTTTTGTTTATGCTACTTTTGTGTTTCGATAAGAGTCAGTGTGAATCAGATTATTGACTATACTCTTCATTTATTTTTATGTTTGAATAATTTATTTTTAACTCATGACTGAGAAATATTTACAAATAACAGGTTGTTTACAATTAAATTACGTATTGTTGTGGATGAAACAATACTGCGATATAATCTACTACTACTGGGAGCCCGCGCATTTTTTTTTTTTCCCCGTTTTTGCAGTTTTCGTAGATAGTTTTGTTTTGTGCTTATATTTTCTGATAGTAATTTTTTGTTCTGCTGTGAAGAAATTTAACTGTTATTTATTATTTTTTTAAGTTTTTATTTAATTCATTCATGGTATTTCACTATGATCGGAATTTTTTCATCGATATTCTCGTTTTCGAATAATTTGAACTCGGCTCAAATTTTGTACACATACTGCTTATCAATGACAGTGCGATGCAGTGAAGCGATTTTTTCAAAATTCGGTTTAGATTTCTTTTTAAGGTTTAGATAGAACTTTGTTAATCCGCAACTCGAGCAATCCGTCGTCGGATAATTTGGAGTTGACTGCAATTTAATTCCTATGAAGTTATTTACAAAACCTTAAAAGTCTTTATATCATAATTTTTGGTTTCTGTGATCACTATTTTGCTTGATAAATATAGTTCTGCTAGTGTTTTCATTCGCTTATTTTAAGTAACGTATTTCCAGCTTACGGTTAAGAATGATTTTGTTTCTTGGGAGACAAAAATAGTTCTGTGCCAGTATCCCTCGAAATGCTGCAAAACCAACACTCTTGAGTTTTTCTGTAAACTCACTGAAAGTTTTACTGATGCATTTTGCGTAATTTCAATTTTTTTTCACTTGTTCAATAAATAGTTAAAACATGCTCCTGTGTGTGATAGTGTGATATGCTATAGTAAGTGGTTAACACATCCAGCCTGACATTTAGAAAATTCGTGGTTTGGGTGCTGGCTAGGGAATGGTCAACTTTTTATATTCTGGTCTCAGATAGTGGTTTCGAGGGCCAATCAGAAGCTCACACCAGCAAACAGCTCGTATATCGGATTATAAATTAGATAACAGACGGTCCAATATCAAATAGACGCAGATCTGCCATGACGGTAATCTAATTGGCTGCAATGAAACAGGCCCACGTTGGACCTGCAATGTCTTTTACCACCTTTAATGCCTCGTAGTACCGCAGTTATCATCTGCGCTAATAGATGGCGATAAGAATGCCTTCAAAACGCAAAGGAGCACTCGAGCTAACGCCCAGAACTACCAGAGTCTCCAGTGACCCCAGAATTAAAAATGTGGTGGACGATAATTTGCCACCACTTTGATTTTGTGGACTGGATCTCCTGCCTCTTTCCAACCGTTTATACATTTTAGAATATAGTATTTTGTGTGTGATATAGTAAATGTTTAGTTAGAACGTCATTTAGATCCGTGGTTTGAATCCACGCAGAGAAACAGTTAAATTTTCGTATTTCGTAGTTTATCTACTCAGTGGTCTGTACAATTTTTAGTGCAAGGCGTCCCCTAAATTAAAATCTGCCTGTGGATCTTATAATGATCTACAGGAAATTTCAAGCTATCGCTTCTATAATAAATGAATTCTATTTTCTGTACATTCCCAACAAATCTTCAGACTTACTTGGCCAAAAGAATTTCCAGATTAGCCTTAAGGTTTATCTCCATTACAAAGAAGGTATAGAATTCATTAATTATCTCCAACAAAGATAAATGACCAAACTGTGAAAGCTGTTCCAGAATGCTTTCTCTTGTTCATTCGAAAAGAACAGAAACGGGCTTAACTATAAATATAATCTTTCGAGTCAAACAATAATGGTAAATATACATCAACAAAAGATATAGGAAAGCAAATGCTAATGGCAAAGTTTTTAAAAAACTTGCACTCAGAATATATTTTTATCAATATATATATTTTTACATGGCCTCGGAAAAGTTTTGTAACAGAGTTGTTTCAAAGCAGTATTATGTGTTGAATAAAAACGCGGAAACTTTTCTTTAAGCTACTTTAATGCAGTGCTTTTGCTTTTTACATCCTCTAATTATTTCTTGCTGCCACCCACCATTGTATAAATTCCCGAACGTTAGTGACGTAATGGTCTTTAACGTTATCAAATGAAACATTATTTAGGCGGCTGAATGCCCACACAGAGTAGTCGTTGCCATTGTTTCGGAACGTTTTGTTTCAGTCATTGTTAGTGTTCGCAATTATTTAAAGAACTAACATTTTAAAGAAACATGCTTTTTTTCCTTTTCTAATGCAGCTGAATGCAGTCTTTTTCAATGTTTTATATGCGCCGTATAGGCTTTTGTTCGGTTTAGATTTCTTTTTGGAGTTTTGGACTAAGAGTCTGATCATTAAACTTATTATCTGAAAGTTCTGTGTCTCAGATCAGGAAACAGTAGTATTTTCACTTCTTCTGTTTTTAATTCTAGCATTTTATTTATGTTTCTTTCAATTCATACTAACTGCAATTAGTGCAGAAACTAGACGATAAGGAAATTCGACAAAAGATATGACGAATTAATTGGTTTATTTTATCATTATTAATGCTTAAGTTTTTCGCTTCAATGAAGAAGTTAAGGAGTTTTCTGTATTAATTTAAAAACAAATTTAAAAAAAATTCTATTTTTAAAGAATTGTTTAGGAAATAGAAGAAATTCATATAATGTAATTTCAACTGTACAGGCCTCATATAACCAGAATTGATGCTATTCGAATGTTTTATTTCCAACAAAGGTAAAATTTTGCTTTCGGAATATATTATTTCTTAATAAAGAAGCAGACTTAAATCTTTTGCTAATTTATTTCTGTTTATTTTTTTATTTTTTTTAAACTTACTTTGGTAAAATGATATAATGTGTTACAAAATTTATAATGTTTTAAAAAATCTGATATCGACACCACGTGACTTCCTTACACTGCGTATTCAATTATATGTAGTTTTTGCTGCACTTCGTCTAAACTTATTTCCTCGAATTTTCATTAGAGATATATTTCTCATTCAATCAACTGAGTTCTCTCTTCGCGGCAAAGCAAAAATACATCAAAACTCAAAACATCCGTCGTTAAAAAATTAAAAATACAGAAAAACATAAAGCACCAAATACAGTTAAAAAACAATTTTTAGAATTAAAATTAGAACTTCTACGCAAAAATAAGCAATTCGGCCAGCTAACAAGAAGGCAGATTTTTCGTTGCACCGGTTCCACTCGGCTAAAAGACACTGAAGTTGGCGCTGAAGTCGACACTGAAGTTGGCGCACTTCACTGTTCTACTAAGAGTTTCAAATGCAAATGGCGGGTTTATTAGGCTTACTATCACTTAAACAACTTTTTAATTTAGATTTTAAAAAAATCTGAAAGGTTTGAAATTTTAAATTGCATCCAAATGGACTTTTTTTAGCATTTTGTGTGTTACCTTTATTTATTAAATATCATGTTCTTCGCATTTAAACCATAAATTTCAGTTCAACAGCAATATCTCAAAATAGTTTTAATTGAGCATATCTTTAGAATTTCGGATATGCAGTGTCTCACGCGCTGGAGATAACAAAAATTTTCTGTACAACATTGCCATTGCTCGCTTTGAAATCTGTGAGTTAATCAAAAATTCGTTAAGGATTTACAAAATAGGAAATCGATAATAAAACAAATTCCTAATTTCAAATTTGGGCTTCCAGCATATTGGCAGCAGGATTACGTCATTCAAAATTTGATGGCTGTAAAGTACCGGTGTCTTCTCACAATGCGAGAAACATACACACATTTATGCAGATTCTTCATTATTTAATTTCTTTAAATATAATACAGGGCGATATTTGTTGGGAACAATTTGAAAAGTGAAACGGAAATTCAAAGTGATTCGACGCAAAATCGCAAAACGGAAACAATATAGTCTTTGAGGGACAAAGCCCTTTTGGACTAATGAAACGCCGAAAAAATATTAATTTAGAAGTCAAACAACAAAACTACTGTTATATATATAGTAGCTTGACTCCTGTTCAGCCATTCTTATCTTATCTTATTCTTATCACTATATCTTATCTCGCTCATTTGCACTTTAGCAGCCTAGGGTGATGTTTCAGTAAAATCATCGAAACTAGTCCTGAAGAAATTTGTAAATATAACGCTGATTTTTGTTGTTTGACTTCTAAATTAACTTTTAAATTGTTGATAATTCTACAACTATTGCATGCAGATTAACTAAAGGCATGAAAACCTTAACCGGAACATAATTAAATCAATCTTAAAGCAAAAAAATACACACTCCATCAACATATAAGAACAAAACAACTGAGCTCACCGAGACGGGTAACAGACTTGAGATATTTTATGTAAATTTCTTACTATTTTGTCTATAATTTATGAACCCATTTTAAAATTTAGTGATGCTCCCTTACTGAACACCTTCAAGAAGTGGAAATCACGAAAATATTAAAAATGTTTTCCGAAACTTGTGCCAAAATTATAGGAAGCTGTAATTATAGGACGCGAGGCTGAAAAATGCACGAGTAAATACGGTATTCATGGAATGCTTTCTTTTATTTTTATCTTACAAGGTACGTAGTATTCTGGACTGTTCTTTAAAGGGAACTTCAGCATTATGTATTCAGATTCCTGAAGTATCGAACCACACAAAGGAAAATAAAACACGCTAAAATTACGTGCCATAAAAAAGGAGGAATGAAAAATACACTGTTGAAATAAATTCCATCTTTTGCATCACTAACTGCAGATTCGAATTTTCCACAAAACTTTACTTCAAGTTAAAAATTTCTATTTTGCCAAATTACAAGTTTTGCTGTCCCTTTCTGGTATCACTTTATGTGTTTGGAATTTTATCTGAGCATAAGTACTCGATATACTAAACTATTTCGCCGACTGATAAGATGTTAAATGATGTCATAAAACATCATTTTCGAAGGAGTTCCAAACGGAAATTCACCCTTGCTATTCCCGGTCTGTACGAGCATGAATTTTGCATGAGTCGATTTTCGAATGTCGCCATATATAAAAAATGTACTCCTTTTCTGGAGCTTACATATGGAATGATTCCAATGTATTAAAGTGAAGTGGAAAGGGCTAAAAATAAATTTTAAAAAAAAGAGAGATTTTTCCTTCCTCCCCGAAGGGAAAGGAAACGAAATATTATACAGGATGTAACAAAGTTAATGGTCAGACCTTTAAGAGGTGATAGAACATGGCAAAAATGAGAATTTTCATAGTTGTTGGTGTGTGTTGGTGTATTTAATTATGGCAAAGCACACTAGGGCTATCTATATTTTCATAGTAGAGTCTGCGGTTGAATCGCAATAAATGAGAAGAACATGGGAAACTAAATATCATTTGAATGACTGATATTTAGGAGGAACAGAGTTTGATATTTACAAGAACTGTTCGGATGAATGAGAAAAAAACTACAGTACCTTATTTGTGCTTGAATATTCTCAGACACATTTTATCGTGTAGATTATTAAACAGCGCCAATTTAGAATCTACAAATGCGTTGGATTGGCTGTTCAACAAACCAGAACATAGCTCCGGCAAAGTAATCATCAATAAATCCAGGTTTTTTAACACAGTATGATGATTATTTATGCAGAAATATCAAGGGACAATTTTTTTGGCCACTCCTTCCTACAATATTGAAGAATCTTAAACTATGCATCACAATTGGTGTTCAGACTTTTCACAAGGGTCACATGTGAAAACATCGCGGACGAAAACGTCTCTGAGAAAACAACGCAAGAGAAAAACATTGCTGGTTGTACAAACATTGTGGGGGAGAAGAAAGCAAAGAGAAAACATCACTTTTTGTAAAACCTCGTGGTAGAAAATAAAGCCGGGCTAAAACTTCTCACTTTTTAAAACACCGTCTTAATTAAATCACGTACACGTAATAGCAGGCACGTAATTTCTAATTATAAATTTTTTAATGAAATTTCGCATAGACAAGCAGCAAGTCTTATTTTTTACCTCTATTTCATACTTTCGTATTAACTATCCAATGTCTACTGAAAGCAAGAAGGAAACTTGAGCTCTCAAATTTTGGAAAATAGTAAAAATTAATATTAAGAATAGACTAATAGATTAGAATTTTAAACATATTTTGCTTATTAATTTAAGTCATTATTATTTTAACCTATTTTATAGATACGTATTTGTAGATTTTCGTAAAAAAAAATATATTATTAAAAAGAAAAAGCTACGTAAATTTAAAATTTTATCAACTGCCATCAATGCAGCACTAATTGTTACTAATTTCCAGATTTTTAATGCTTTAATTTCCTTCCTGGGTTTTCAGAAAAATTTATTCGTTGATACCAAAACATAAACAAAGAGGTTAAAAATATTCCTCATTTCTTCTTATCCTCACACAAATCATTACACGGAAATTCAATTTCTTTTTTCCTTTCAGAAAACGCATGTCTGCGATTCTTTCATCATGCAATGATTTTTATGTGCTTTATTTTTTACCACGATGTTTTAAACTGCTAAGTTTTTAAACAGCAATTTCCCCTTGCGTTCTTTTCACCGCGACATTTTCATCCGAGATGTTATTGCGAAGTTTTCGCCGACAACTTGACATGGACATATTCTTTCCGTGGTGGCACAAAAAGATTACACATAGAATATTTACAAAGCCGTGTTAGTTCCACGAACTTCAAGACATAGTCTGTTCACCGTATATTAAAACTCTTGTTTCTGTAAAATTTTCAAACTGTCTATTTTTTAATAGCTTGTAGAAATTAGGTTATTTTGAAGCAAGAAACATGAAAAAATGAGCAATACCCTCGCTGGGACTCGAACTTGGACCTCTCGAATACTCACTGAGTGTGCTACCGTCACACCCCGAAGGCATGGAGAAATCCAATCCAATCCATGCATGTATTGCCGGTGCGTCGCAAGTAAATGCAACTTTACCGGCTCCTGATAGTTTGCCATGATGGTACCTGGCAGTTGGAGGTAGCAAACTGGTGGTAAAGGAGGAACTGAAGTCTAGGGGGAAGAGGAGATGACCATGCGTCACAAGAAGGGAAAACCAGACAACAGGACCACTGGAGACAAGACTGAGTGCTGCAGGGAAATGATAAATTCGTGAAGAATAAGTCCTGATAGGTATGATGGGAAGCATACATAAGCATGATACAAAACTGAAATAAAGTACAGTAAGAATACATATAAAATAAAAATACATTCATAAGTAATACAATAAATAAATGAAATAAAGTTCTGGATTAAAAAATGACAGAAAAAATTCCGGATTAATAAAACATATAAAATAGAATAATAACAATGCTACAATATATACACAAAAGAACTATGTCGGAAAATTTGAGTCACAGAGGTGGGCCGCCCAGGGTCTTAAATCTCTATCTTCTTGTAGAATGATGTAGTTGAAAACCTGGAAGTTATTCATATACGGACAAGTAATAACTTTATTGAAGAAGTTTTCGTTAAGCTTATGAATGACATCTTTGATGTAGTCAATTTTTAGGTCTTTGTGTAGGGTAGCATTGGAGACGAAATAATGAGCGTTCGTGATTAATCTTAAAAATTTATTCTGGACAATTTGTAACTTATTGAGATCTTTTTTCTTGTCAGTGGCCCAGGCGGGAGAGGCATAACACAGAATAGGCCGAATAATAGCTGTATAAATATGACATTTTCTTCTGAGGTCAAGGCTGGAGAATTTTCCTAAGAGTGGCATAAGCTGTTTCATGTTTCCATAAAATCTATTTCTAATATTATTTATATGGTCTGTCCAAGTAAGTCTATGACTATGATGATGCCTAGATGCATGCAGAAAGGAAGGAGGAAATACCTTATATACTCCAGCATGGCCTGTTATGACCATAAGACCAATTTGTTTGGTAAGATAGGTCGGGCCTCGCCCAGTTCTGCTACCTTATATATTCCCCCTTTTATACGGCGACTTGGGCTTAGGGGATCCAACCGCCAAATCTTGGTGGTGACGAATTATTGTCCACCACTATTAGTTTGGCTGCAACTGTAGAGTCATTAGTACTTTTTTTGCAGCAGGAGCACATGAAAAATGAGCAATGTCCTCACCGGAACTCGAACCTGCACCTCTCAAATAAGCGCCGGGTGCGTTATCGTTACACCACGGAGGCATGCAGAAACGAGGAAGAAAATACCTTATAAGCTTAACCCTGTTTAATGAAGTAAAGCTTAGGAAATGCTCCAAAAAACGCTTTTAAAGCAGTCTTTTTTAAATCTCTGAAACTAATCGTTAAACATAAGAAGTAAAAAATAATAATTTTAAAAAAATGGGCAGTGGCCCATACGGACCCTGTCCTCGCCTGCATGAATTGATCATATATTTGCTTTAGCCTAATTGCGCCATTCTTCTTTCTCCCGTTTGATGACATACGAGAGATCTGTTAAAAATGATGCGATGACAACATAATTGTCATCATCTTCCACCTCTCCGCCTTCCCATTCCAGTGTTCCTTTGTTTCAAGAAGTGATTAAGGGCATAACAATTATTATCTCCCCTTTCTATCGATCTGTCACACCTTTGGCAGAACACCAGGCGATTCTTTTCTCTCCTTTGCTATTACTGAAAGAAGAGGGATTACTGATACAATTACGCTCACCCAATTGTTATTATCCAAGTTTTCTGGGATGGCATTGCCTTCGTAAATGAAGTCATCAAAGATGCCAATAAAAAGTGAAGTATGCTCTCGGATATAAATGTAGTGTATTTAGAATAATTGAACCAACTTCAAATGACTTTTATGTTTCAAAGTTACAAGCACATGATGAAGAAAATTCAGGCAGAATCATTCGTGTACTGTTTACGGTACTTGTGTATTAGCCGGTATGAGCCAATACCACGCCAATTCATGACTCGGGGGCATTACAGCAACACTAGAAGTTGTTCTCGACCCTTTCGATAAAGATAAATTTTTTATTTTATTAATTTTTTTTTCAAATTTTCCCCTTTTTTTCCTCTTATTTTCGGTAGGGGGTTAAGATAGCTAATAATTTTTTCTTGAAAGGGAGGATGAAGATAGTTTTATGCTGAGAAAAGGAAATTGAGAATTTAGAAATTGTAACTATATCCTTCATTTGGTAAATTTATTTTTTATGCTCTTAATAAATGTAGGAGTATTTTTAAGAACTGTGTTCTTAAATTTACTTTTCATGAAAAATGAAGTATCAGATTTTACTTTGATTAAAAGCTCTCAACTCTAAGCAAAAATGCGTTCCCCCTTTTTTCCCTCCCCTTAAATGAAGGATTCTTCATTCCTTTTGTGAAGGATTTGAGAAAGTTTTAGGATTCTAATTTGGATTATTCTATTCTAGAAAATCTGTTATTAGTCCCATCTTTTGTTACGTAGGAACTGGCATTATTATTCAATAATTATACTATTGGTATTTCATGTTTCTCATGTCAAATCAAAAGCCAGAATCGACTAAATCACCCTTCAAATGCTGTGGAAGGTGGTAAATTAGGTCTTTTTCATAGCAATTCATGTTTCAATTTTTTGCATTTGTAAATAAATTTGTTTTCAATGAATAAAGAATTTTTGATTTGGCGATTTCCCAGAATTACGATGTAGTTGAGCAAAGAGTAGGCTTCATTTTTTTTTCCACGACGGAACTCTTGCTACAAAAACATATAAAATGCTGCAAATGGCATCTGTGGACAATACTTCATCAAAAAACAAGAGCTTTTGAATGGTATAAAACGGTTATGGAAGGCAAATAATGTGTCAACGCTTAATTGTACTCTTCAATTAATAATGGGCAAGGTCTATCAAAGCAGAAAGTTGGTGCTGAATAAGTTCTTATATTATTTGGAATCTGTGAAGCTTTTTTCGAAAGCTATTTATTGCATTTTTAGCATGTCGCATTTAGAGTTGGTTTTTTTTTTTTTTTTTTAAGTTGAATATTTTTGAACGTTTGCGCTTGTTCATGTAGCCCTGGAGATCCTTCCTCAAAGCTAGTTCTCTTAAAATTGTAATGAAACATTCATCTGTATTTTCGATCTACGAGCATCTGAACAACTGATAAAAAGAGTCCAAAAGCAGATTGAAAAGCTACAAGTTTAGAGTAAAGCTGAAAAGGCTATGTCATAGTCGGTCAAAAATCGACAAGTCGATTTTTTGCTGACGATTTCTTCGATTGTCCTTGTATTTCTTCTCGCTAGACTCGCTGTTAGCATAGAATATTATCTGAGTACGAGTATTCGCGACATTTGCATTGATGATCCGTCGACGTTAGCAACGTCTGTAGAAAACGATGAGAATTGTGGTATGATAACTTATGTAGTACTATTAATGTTATTGCATTTTTGACCGGAAATTCTACAAATACGGCTGCAGTAGCCCCGTATTCATCTGATCTGACACTGTGTGACGTTTCCTTATTTCCGTCATTAAAACTACCATTTCCTGGTTATCGCTTTGAAGTTATTGATACAATAAAAGGAAAATTCGTCTGAATTCTGAAAATTTCACTAAAACGGTTTTGAAACGTGTTTCAAGACTTTTTTAAAACATTTTCATAAGTGCAGTCTAGTCAGATGGGTTTATTGTAAGATTAGTTGGTAAAGCACTAGAGGCCTATCTGCTAAGAGGGAGAAAGAGAGGTAAATTTCCAATTATGAACCTCATTCACGTTACACATAAGAAAACTACAAAACCGTATTCCCATGATCCGTCACTGTGTGACTTTTCTTTATTTCCAGCATTAAAACTGCCGTTTTGTGGCCATTGCTATTGATGCAATAAACGAAAATTTCGCTTGAATTCTGAAAAATTTCACTAAAACAGTTTTGAAACATATTAAAAGTATTTGGAAAACTTTTCCATAAGAGGTGAAACAATGAATATCGACCGATAAATTTGTCTTATTTTTGCTGTATCGTTTCCGATAGTTTTTTTATCACAATAGTATTGTGTAAATATAACCTTTATAAACACTGGAAACAAAGAAGTCATATGACACGCTTCTATGAGATATTCACTTTATAGGTATACGTAGCTTAGACCAATAATATCTCGATTTATACTTGTTTTTTATTGTTTTAAATACAATATTAATTTTTAAACAGTTGTAAATTTCTTTCACTAGAAAACTATGTTCGGCTATATTTATAAATTCTTTAACAAATGGCTACCGAAAAGAACTCATTGACAAGTAAACAATTACTCAGTAGTGGCATTTTTGGAAATTTTCTCTTTAAGTTCAAAAAGTGGGTCATAAACAAAAGACCATCTAAGCCTTTAAACAAAGCTATACATTTTCTAAGAAATCACGTAATGTGTAAGAAGATTTTCTGTAAACAGATCCGTCTTTGTTCCTGAAACATTTCTTTTGCGGGAAGGTATTCTCATTCATCTTCATTTAGGAAAAGAAAGTTCTCAAAGAGCGAAACGCTTTTTTTCTGTCATTAAGAAATGTATATCTTGCGTTTGCCGCGTGTGATACTTCGCATTCAGTATTCATTTTCACAATAATATCATTATATCTTTTATTCTTGCTTGTTTCAGAATAATATTTTAGCTCAGCTTTTAGTATTTTGTTTATGTTTTAAAAGTAGGGAAAAAAAAAAAAAAAAAAAAAAAACTGAAATGTTTCAGATTTTAAATTACGTCCAAAGGGGCGTTTTTTAACATTTTGTGTGTTACCTTTCTTTATTAAATATCATGTTCCTCGCACTTAAACCATAAGATCCAGTGCAACAGCAATATCGCAAAATAGTTTTAAAACGAGCATATCTTTAGAATTTCCGATACAGAGACTCACGCGCTGGAGATAAAAATGTTTTTTTCTGCACAACGTTGCCATTGCTCGCTTTGAAATCCTTGAGTTTGTTAATCAAAAATTCGTCAAAGTTTTAAAAAATAGGAAATCGATCATAAAACAAATATCAAATTTCAAATTTGGTCTTCCACATGCTCATATTCGTTGGAGGATTACGTTATTCAAAATTCGATGACTCTATGTACCGTTATTTTACGACAATGTGAGAAATATACATACATTTACGCAGATTTTCATTATTTAATTTCTTCAAATATAATGCAGGACTCTAACATTTTATGGCAACAGTTTGAAAAGTGAACCGACATTTATACCGTCCGACGCAAAATGCCAAAACGAAACTAATAGTCCTTCGGGATTCAAATCCCTTTGGACTAAAAAAAAAAAAAAAAAAAAAAAAAAAAATCTGAAATGTTTCAGATTTTAAATTACGTCCAAAGGGGCGTTTTTTTTAACGTTTTGAGTGTTACCTTTATTTATTAAATATCATGTTCTTTGCACTTAAACCATAAAATTCAGTTCAAGAGCAATATCGCAAAATAATGTTAAATTAAGCATATCTTTAGAATTTCCGATATACACAGTCTCGCGAGCTGGAGATAAAAGTATTTTTTTTTTTCTATATAACGTTGCCATTTCTCGCTTTTAAAGCATTGAGTTTGTAAATCAAAAATTCGTTAAAGTTTTACAAAATATAAAATCTATAATAAAACAAATTCCAAATTTGGGATTTCAGATGCCCATATTCGCAGTAGGATTTCGTCATTCAAAATTCGATGGCTCTATGTACCATTGTTTTATCACAATGCGAGAAATAGACAATCATTTATGCAGATTTTTCATTATTTAATTTTTTCAAATATAATGCAGGACTCTAACATTTTGTGGCAACAGTTTGAAAAGTGAACCGACGTTTATGAGTCCGACGCAAAATCGCAAAACGAAAACAATAGTCCTTCAGGGACAAAGCCCCTTTGGACTAAAAATGGCGTACGTAGTTTCGTGTAGTCTGGAACGTCAAAAACTCAAAATGGAAAAGAAATATGCCCAAAACGCCCCCATTTGTCACAAAGCTATCAATGTCGAGGGAGATAGACAAGTCTCTCTTTAAAACTGGGAGGACCAACGATCGTACACATATCGAAGACAATGGGTGGCACAGAGCGAACGCGGAAGTATCGCCATCTGTCGAAGGAAATCGTAACGAAACACGAAATAGAATTCGAAAAGCATTATGACGGGCTGGATTGGAATTAATGTCATTGATCAAAGAAGATAAATGTTGATGAATGTACGAAACCTCAAAGAAATTCAACTCACCAAATAAAGAAGTTCTATGGATAAGTTTCGCAGGACCAAAGGTAAAATTGTGGTTCGAACTCTGACTAGCTATCAAAGATTTGTTTATTTCTGCTTTTCAGATATGAGATTCGTGTTCCACGATGCGAAACTTTAAAGCTGTTTTAATCTGGCAGATGTATCTCAAACTGTACTGTCAGGTATACTATAAATTCCCCAAGAATTAAAGTCAGAGAGGGAATTTTTAAGAAACTAAAAAAGAATTTTATTGATAATTGAGAAAATGTTCTGAGATTTGAGCTCCGCTGTGTGCTTTGCAGTTTTTTTTTTTTTTTTTTTTTTTTTCTAATTTTAAATTTAGAGCCTGCTCTAAACAGCCAAGGGCTAAGCACAGAAGTTGAATTAGAGCTTTATTATACACTTACTTGCGTATGTTACGAAACCAAAATGATTACTCACTCAAATGGAGTGTCAAACTTCGGAACAATAGGCTGTTCGAGTTTATGCTAAGGTGAAAATATGATTACAAGTCTTGGAAAGAAATACTAACCTTTTGAAAAATTTATTTATCTCAGGCAAACTTCTGGATATCTATTTCACCGCTCTGCAAGCTATTTTACCCTGTAAGGAGGCAGAATCACAGAACAAACTTCAAAACGCCGTCATAAATTAAGATAAACTTCCTAATTTTTAACTTTACACTTACCGTTCACTTTGCATGAACTTGCGGGGTGAGTAAATATCGCGACGAGCCAAGAAAAAAAATAGGATAGCAATCAACTTAAAGCTAACTGTTAGTAACGTTTTAAACACAACTGTCAAGACTAAATGAAAATTATATTGCTTATATACAAATTTAAATTTGCAAACCAGCTAAACTCTGATAATAATTCACTGTTGCAACTGAAGAAAAAGGTTGTACTTCACCTTCGAAACTAGTCCTGCAAATTTATGCAACTAATGCTTGTTCTTATCGCTATAATATCTTTATGTGTTTATTTATTTTGGTTAGCTTATAGGTGTCTGCCGAAAACATCGCGGGCGAAAACGTAGCGGAGAAAACAACGCAAGGCGAAAACGTCGTGATACAAAACATCTTGGGAGAAAGAAAGCAAAGAGAAAACATCGCAGTTCTAAAACATCGTCATACAAAACAGCGTGGTCGAAAATAAAGCGGTTCGAAAACTTCGCAGTTTAAAAACATCTTTGTCGAAAATATCGTTGTAAAAAATAAAGTACCTGCATTCATCATCGCATGACGATAACATCGCACATATGCGTTTTCAGGTTTTAAAAAATTGTAAATCGTATCGTGTTGGTATAATGATTTAAGAGCGCGAGAAGGAAAGAGGGATTCTTTTACTATATTTCATATTGTTGAAGGAACTAATAAATTTTTCCTGGAAAAATAAGAAGGAAACGTAAGCATTTAAGATATTGAAAATGAAAAGAAAATTAATGAAACTTATAGAACTTAGTAGAATTTTAAATTTACATAGTTAATAACAAAACTCATTAATAAATTAACGGTTTAAGTTTTACTGATACTTTTTTATGAAAAATACCGTCTCAAAATGCTTAGATAAAGGAAGATAAATAACTGCATGAAGTTACCTCTATAAAAATTGCTTACTTAATGATAAAATTATTTTCTTTCACATTTGTTTATCTGATATTGTTTTAGTGAAAATTATATATTGTTTTGTTTTCATTTGCTCTTAAAGTGTCGTTAACATTTTCATGTATAGTGTGCAATAAATTTTTTGAATATCGATTTGTTAATTATGATGAAAGTCATTTACATGATATGTCAGAATAGGATTTCAAAAACGCATGTATGCGATGTTATCGTCATGCGATGATTTGTGGGTACTTTATTTTTTACCATGTTATTTTCGACGACGATGTTTTTAAACTGCGAAGTTTTTGAACTTCTTTATTTTCGACCATGATATTTTGTATCACGATGTTTTCTCTTTGCTTTCTTTCTCCCACGATGTTTTGAACCACGACGTTTTCGACTTGCGTTGTTTTCTCCGCTACGTTTTCCTCCACGATGTTTTCGACTGTAACCAGCTTATAATGCCTGCAACTGAAGGAGAAGATTCTATTTAATCTTCGAAATTAGGCTTACAAATATATACAGTTCGCGCTGATTAAAATTAGCTAATATACTTATTATTGCTCATCTTTATTTTAGATCAAGATTACCTTTGATTAGAAGTGATTTTATACGATATACTATGCGTTCTACGGGTTCGCGGATTTGGAGTAATTGATGACAACACTTGAAGAAGAATCAAAACACAATTTATTCGCCAGTATTATTACACAAGACAATTCCAAAGACACGTTTACACTCGTCAAAAAACTACGATAAACACGCTGAAACGGTCAGCAATGGAGCCTTCAGACTATAACGGTGAAGAGAGCTTCACGCCAAAGCACTAAAGTAGTGTCATATCAGCAGTTTTGTCGCCAAATATCACCAAATGGGCGATTTTGCACCAAATGTGGCATCCATGCCTTTTCCTGCCACTTTTTGGTAACCCTAACCCTGATTTCTGTGGAAGCTATCTCACTGCAGCTGGGCATTTCGCAACAATATATTGTTCAGCATATTGACAAGAAATGGAAGAAGACTTTATGAAACTTCCAGACCCCCCCCTCCAAATTCCAGAGATTTATTAACTCTTAATATAATTCAAAGTTCAGTCTTGTAATTTCGATTTTCAAATTGTAACTTTGTAGTGTGTTTTACAGGACATGTTAACGAAAAGCAGTATGGAAATGGTTTAAATTTAAAACATAATCGAATAATCATAATAGAAATTTTTTTAAAAAGTAATAGTTAAAAATCTGAAATTGAGGCTTTATTTAACTTTAGCGAAAAAAAAAAAAAAAAATGTGGTATTCACGAAATTTGAGAAAATTTTCTGAAACTTGCGAATGTAAGCAAAACTTCGCTCCTATGAGGTGATATCTTACCTCATAAATAACTCTGTAGAAAGTTTTGCGTAAATAAATAAATGCGTACCTGAATTACATTTCACATAGGAAGTAGATTCAGTCTTAAAATTATAAGATTCTATGCATAATTCCTTCCAGTTCATTTAAATTCAAACCCTTCTCTGGCGTTATACAAATGCAATATTATTCCCGATTGAGACTAAAACAAAACCAATTCGATTATCATTTACGTGCCTTATTCAAAGCTTAACAATTACCCCATTGTTGTATTGGAATCTAATAATTATATAATCGCAGACACTAAGTTACAGTCTTTTCTGTTTCCAGTTTCTCATTGACACTAACACTGTTACAAATGCGACTATTGGAATTTGATCAGTACACGGTATTGTGATTTTAGGTGCGGAATTTGGAGACAAAGAATTTGTCGATAAGGCTTTCGCACGTGCATTGTGATTTGGCTGTATACGAGTTTATTGATTGTTTGAAAAGATCGCGACAGTTATTACCGTCCATTCTGATGAATAGTATAGCGTGTCTGAGTTAAAATTGCGTCTCTGGAGAATGAAATGAGCTGCATGGTTGCCATTTTGTATCGGCATTGTTACAGAATAATATTTGCAAAAGGCTTTTATTTTCTTAGTAGAAAATAAAAAGAAGATTTAAAAGCTATTTGATTTGTATATGAGGAATAAGAATGACTGATGAACGTAACAAAAACATTTATTATGCGAAGAACGTATCGAAAATAAGATTTAAACAAGACCATCCTAATTCCATTTGGGGATAAATTTTAAGGCATGAAGACGTAGATGAATAGTTTTCTTCTTCTACAATAATTCTGAGATGGAGATTCTTATTTTTTTCTTCCTTTTTTTAAAAATTTTCTTTAAATAACAATGACATTAGGATGTGCCCTCCCCCCAAAAAAAATTTTGACATTGTTAGAGATACCATTTTACCTATTTGTTTTCAAGCATAACAGTCACCAATGCACTCGATTCATGCCTAAGATGAAATTACCTGGCTAAACGTGGATTATAATTTCAAGTATTTAATACGTTTATAACATATTTCTCCCGCCTTCCGATCGTGCCTTCGTGGTGTGGTGGTCTGCACGCTGGGCGCGTATTCCAGAGGTCCATGGTTTGATTCCCGGCGAAGGCGTTGCTCATTTTTCATCTTGCCTGCTTCCAAAAAAAAAAAAAATACCTAATGTCTTAATCAGCGCGAACTGTACACATTTGTAAGCCTGATTTCGAAGGTTAAATAGAATCTTCTCCTTCAGTTGCAGGCATTATAAGCTGGTTACAGTCGAAAACATAGTGGAGGAAAACGTCGCGGATAAAACAACGCAAGTCGAAAACGTCGTGGTACAAAACATCGTGGGAGAAAGAAAGCAAAGAGAAAACATCGCAGTTCTAAAACATCGTGATACAAAATATCATGTTCGAAAATAAAGAAGTTAAAAAAACTTCGCAGTTTAAAAACATCGTCGTCGAAAATAACATGGTAAAAGATAAAGTACCCACAAATCATCGCATGACGATAACATCGCATACATGCGTTTTTGAAATCCTATTCTGTCATATCATGCAAATGACTTTCGTCACTACAAGTTTACTAGTAATAAATGCAATACAGTAAATAAATGTTTTATTTATTTAGTTATATTTAAACAGTCTAATTCTGTGTATGGTATGGTATTTAAACTCTCAATCTTATTTTCATGAATGGAATTTTCATTTAAAACCCAAATTTTAAAAGAAAAAAAAATCTAAAAAAAAATAGTGCCTCTAACTTTTGAGTATATATGGTAACAAGTCCCACTTCAAGAAGAAGGATAAATAATAGAAGCTGTTGCCACCATTGCTATAGATTCCAAGTGCCTCATTAACTTTTTTAGCGCAAGTGGGCGTTAGCACACAAGAGCTATTAATTTCGTTTTGGCGTTTTGTGTTGGTTCACTATGAAAGTCTGAATCACTTTTCAAATTGTTGCCACCAAATATTAGCGCCCTGCATTATATTTAAAGAAATTAAATAATGAAGAATCTGCATGAATGTATGTATATTTCTAGCAGTGTGACGGCGGTACCTAAAGCCATCCAATTTTGAATAATGTAATCCTTCGCCCGAACATGGGTACCTGCAAGCCCGAATTTTAAATTTTGAATTTGTTTTATTATCTCTTTCATATTTTTTTAAAACTTTAACGCATTTTTTGATTAACAAACTCAGCGATTTCAAAGCGAGCAATGAAAACACTGTAGGGGGGGGACATTTTTATATCAGCGCGCGAGATTGTCTATCGGAAACTCTAAAGATATGCTGTTTTTATAGATTTTGTGATATTATCGTTAAATTGAATTTTATGTGGTTTAAATGCGGAGAACATGATATTTAATAAATAAAGGTAACACACAAAACATTAAAAAAAAAGCCCCTTTGCACGTAATATAAAATCTGAAAGCTCGGATTTTTAATAAATCCTTTTTTTTTTTAATTTAAAAATGCCAAAAAATAAATGTTTTGAATTGGAAGTGTATTTGTAACTCCAACCATAGTGAAAACAAAGGTCGAGCAAGGGCATTTGTGCACACAGTGCGTAAAGATTAAAAACTAAAGGATATTTAATTGATAAATGCTGTTAATGTCACTTGAAATACTACAAAATTGTTTAATTATTAAAGATAAAAAAATGGATGGAATTAATAGCAACCTAGAGTTGTAAACCATTTAACAAATTTAAAAACAATTGAGCAAAAGCTGGAAGCTGAAATAGAATATAAACAGAAAACAATAATCATTAAATCTTAAATAATGATTAATAAGGAATAGCTGATAATTCCTTGGTCTTTGTCAAGGAACAGCCGAAAGAATTACCAACACAATCACATTTCTGAATTGTGTCTGGATAAATTACAAAAGAAAATATTCAAAGAAATTATTTTTTATATTTCAGTTTGAAGTAATTAAGTATAAACTACATTATTACAAAATTTAAAGTATTTTGAAAATTTTAATAAATTTTTAAAGGCAATCATCAAGATATAACCTGTTTCGACTTCGAATGTGTGTATTTAATTATGGCAAAGCACACTCCTTCGTGGAGAACTTTCTAAGGGAAACTGACTCGTATACACGTTACACTTGGGGTAAACCACGAAAACACCCATGCAGCCAGCCCGTTCGCGGGATTCGAACCTCGGATAGTGTTCAGCGGCTTTACCGCTCGGCCGCTGGTGGGCTTTCGACTTCGAATGAAATTTGTTCATAACACTAACACACACACGCGCGCGCACACACACACGAAGGAAAATAGGAAAAAAAAAAAAAGAAAGAAAAAAAAAATGAAAATTTTGAAGCAAAAGGATTAATTTATTTTAATTAAAAAAATTTAGTAACTTGGAATAAGTTTTTTAGTTACTAAGAATAAGATAATCGGAGAAACCGAAATTTCGTAAAAGGTAAATTGCTTAAAAATCGAAAAGTATTCAAATATGACCTGTAAAAGGTAACTTAGATTTCTAAAATTTATATTTCAAATTATGTTTAAGAAAGACGATAGCTGATAATGAAAAACAAAGTAATTGAACAAAATGGCAATGAGTACGACGATCCAAGTTACCAGCAAAGTACCAAAATGAAAGGAAAAAGTTGAAATGCTGTCTATAAAAAAGTATAATTGTTCCAATATTTCTATAGTTTTAAAAATGTGTTCTTTGCTCCGCCAGAGGTCTAAAATAACTACCATAAAAAATATGATTTTAATAAGGCCAACTAATGTAATTTCACAAAAACGTTTCTAATTAGTTAACTCATTTAAATAAATTTAAAAAAAAATTTAGGTTAAAAATTGAAAAATGTGTTCTTAAGAATTGTGTTTTTTACTTTTAAATCGCTTAGTTTGTTTCTCACTAATAGACAGATCAAGTTTGAAAGTTAAATGTCTTACCTTTTACAATAAGCTGGTGCTAGGAAGATAAAAATACTTTATTTCAGGTAGTTGCAGCAAATTGCTTTTAAATAGCGAATTTGTTGATTAAAATTGAAAGATAAATAAACATTTTTCTTTTGCCAAATGGCAACAATCTAACGCGCTGGAGATAAAAAATATTTTATGTTAAACAGTATCGCCGCTGCTCGCTTTCAAATCCCTGAATTTGTTAATTAAACAGTCATTTAATTCATACAAAATATAAAATAAGTAAAAAAAAAAATCGTAATTCTAAATTCGGGCTTTGAGGTGCAGATAAGTTCCGTATGTATTTAAAATTTGATGGTTCTTTTAGGCACCGTCGTTTTCACAACGCGATGAGCATACGTACGTACAGGTTCCTTATTTTTGTATAGAATTAAAATAAAATAAAATTACCCTCCGGGTTAATTTCTTGCAAATGCAGGTAAATTGGGCGTATTATTTTTGTGCTAGTTATAAGTTACTCCGCTTTTTTGAGATTTGTTTAATGTAATCAGAATAATTCCGAGCATATTTCTGTATTATATTCCAATTATAAATTGGAAGTTGGTGGTATCTTTAATTCTTTTTATCGTGAAAAAATTACACCTCATGATCTTAAAACAACGTAACAGCTACAATAGATTTTTTTTACAATATGGTTAACGTTTGTGAACTACATCTTGACCTTCTAAACTAATTGCAAAACAACTTCAGCCACTTTTCAACAGCGAAACAAAATAATAAAAGTTAAAAACTAACCTTCGAAAATTGTTGTTAAATTAACCCAGCCTGTGAAAACTAAAATAATAAAAAAATTGTATTCATCTTGCTTTTCATGGCAGGCTTTCCTACTTTTTAAAAGCAAGAAAAGCAGTTAGGCATTTAAAGCAACTCACCATTCCAGTTTTGGAACTTTTTCTTAGCGGGTGAATGAGTTCACTGACACTAGGATCTAGGGTCAGGAAGGAATTCGCCGTTCTTTCCACCCACTCATTCATCTCGTTCACCCCTCCCTTCCCGACCATCCAGCGAGGTGAGATTATCTTCCCATTACGCCCTTTACGCTTACGCTTACCTTTACGTAAACAAAAAAGAAACAATGTGTGTTAAGTAAAAAACATTTCATTCATCTTTTACGGATCCTAGATTTAAGATGATTTTTCATTCATTGTAAATCTAGGATCTGGCCAAAAAATGCAGAAGTTCTAAATTTACGATGATTTTATAGTAACTACAGTGAAATTAACTTACTAATGCTCTGTTGGAATGGGAGTCTTGGGCCCGAGTTCAGATATTTGAGAAGGCATAGTTGTGTATAAATGTATAGTGCCACTGAGACACAGAAGTGTATAAATGTAGTGTCATTGCGGTATGGAGGCATTAAAAATAATGCCCAGCCGAAAGCTTTATCGAGAGGGTGGGGAAAATTTGTCCTCGGAGAGGATTCTATGTAAAACTTGAACAGAGCAGAGCAAGTTTTTTCTGTTGTCTGTAAAGTTCCCAAAGGCCTAAACCAATGACAATAGCCTTTTCTCTCTTGGACACGATAAAATTCGTGGACATGTTCTGGGTATAGGTTCAGATCAGAAGGACTGGTAACAACAAAAAACTTTTAAAATTGAATTCTTAACCTAATATCTGACGCCCAGACGGTACAGTGGTTAGGGAAGCCTAATGCGGTACCGAAGAGCCCGAGTTCGAATCCCTGAAAAGGCATGGATATTTGTTAATGTGTAGTGTCTTTGCTGCCTGGGGACATTCTAAATATATGGCGAGCCAAAAGTTCTGTCGTGTGGCTTGGTCATGGAGGTAGGAAATAAGACCTCCATGGAGATAGGAAATAAGACCATGGTCATGAATGTAGGAGTAAGACCATCCTTTCTTACCTCCATGTGCTTGGTAGTGGGGCAGAGGGATGGGAGACCGGGAGACCCCCCGGGGGTGCTCTTCCTCAAAATTAGGGTGGAAAGTAAAGTCCAACCTTCCTGAGGCTCCAGTAACACAACCATTCTTCCATGAAATTGCAAGGACAAGATGACAATAACAACAACCTAATATCTAGCCAAGGAATTATCTTAACATCTTGGCGCGTGAAAATTATTTAACTATCAACACAGAACATAAGTATTTATCCTGTCTTATTAAAACTAAATGCTAACGCAGCTAAAATCGTTGACTTATCAGTTACATAATGTTATTACAAGATGAGGCTACTTGCCCTGCTAAATTACATATTAATCACAACAAATGTTTTAAATTCAAACCTAAGTACCTGGTTGGCTATATTATCTCTTAACTCAATAAACACTTCCCAGACGCAGCAGTTATCTAACTTTAGCCATTCACTGACATTAAGGAATATAGCGCGTTGTAAGATACAACGGCGAACGTGGGGAAAGCTCCAATAATCTTACAGTTAAAGGTTGATAGCCTACCTTTATAACCATGCTTTTAAATTTGCATAAATTTCTGATCTTAGCGAATATTGTGTGAAGATTTGAGAATAGAGAATCAATCACAGAGTTTAACTCAAATCTAATTGTTTTAGTAACATACTTGCCACCAAATACTGATTATTGACACTATGGGCATTATTATACAGTGGTTGTTGATACTGGCTGCACTTAGCGAAGGGGCCAGGGGTTTGAATCCCGTAGAAGGCATGGATATTTGTAACCGTATAGGGTCTGTGCGACAAGGAGGCACATACACTGCGAAATACACTGCGAGCCGAAAGTCCTTTCGAAAGTTCGTGGTAGGAAAAAAGGTGTTGGGTATCTTCGGACTCCCCCCCCCCCGAGGTGTTGGGTACTGTCCCTCAAAATTGAGGTCAAAGCTTAACAGGCAGCAAAGCTTGACGATACTTAATATATACCTAAGGGAATGCATAGGTGCCAGCCTTGCTTTGCTTATACACCTGTTAGTAATACTTACAGAATAATTGTCACAATTGTCACTAGAACTCATCCTCTCATATGAGAAATATCTTCTGAGCCAAAATAATTAATAATGCTTAAAGCAAAAGGAAAAAAAAAAAAAAAAAATTCAGTGGTCTGAAAAGCCAGTTTTTTTAATGTACTTTACTCACAATTTAGCTTCGAATCCCGGTACAGCAAACATAGGAAATCAACGGTGTCCTCACCAAGACTCGAAGAATGGGCCATCCGTTTGCAGCTGGATGTCATAAGATCATGTACAAAAAATACGATAATTCTTTACGTTCTTCATCTCTTAGAGTGCAAATGAGAGGAGGCACCAGACCCAGTCGACCAAATCGTTATCTAAAAAGAATGCATAGATCCTGGATTTATGATGGTTTGATTTAACGTCTTTTTGATTCCAGCTTGAATAGTTGCGTAGCTAAAACCTTTCCTCCCCCATTAGAAAATTTTTGGGATCCCGAATTATTTACAGTGATTCAAGAAGGTAGAAAAAGTGAGAGAGAAATTAAGTTTCTCAAAAGCTAGTTTTTTTTTTTTTTTTTTATTATTTTTTTATTTTTATTTTTATTTTTATTTTTTTTTTTGATAATGCTGATTTTTGAAGAATAAGCGTCAAGAAGTGGAAGATTGGACTTGGACTGGGTTGGGTTGAATTAAGGCAAAGCATATTCAGGCTACCTACTTAAATGAAGGAGTGTGTTTGCGGAGGATGTTTTATAGGAAACTGGATCATTATCTCTTTACACATTGGGAAAATCACAAAACGCTCATGTAACCAGTCCGTTCGCCAGGATTTAAAACTAGGTCGAACTACCATTATTGAGCAGTCTTGTCCACTGATCCAAAGATGGGCTAAAAACGACGGAGGAAAATGCGCGAATATGTACAGTATTTATACACCTTGCAACAAGAAACATCTTTTAAGTAAAAACTGTCCGCTTGCTTTTTTTCCTAAAGGGATAATTTGCTAGTTACCTTCACGCACAATAACTATGGAGTTAAATGATATTTAATTAGTGAAATTGTCGGCAACGCTTCTGCAGTTTTGCCAATAGTTTATAAAGTATTTCCTCCCTCGTTTTTGTATGACTTCATGATGTAATGGTTAGCACACTCGGCGCATATTGGAGAGGTCCAGGTTGGAGTCCCGGCGAGTGCATTGCACATTTTTCATGTCTCATGCTTCCAAATAACCTAATGACTCTACAGGTTTCTTTAACTGACATTAATTTAATCCCTTAGTGCCGAAAAGAAATTTTGCAAGATTTCTTTGATTAACAGGTTATTTCTTATGTTTATTTTTTCCTGCACTTCTACCGTTTCATCTACTCCGTCAGAATATATTAATGAAGTTAAGTTTTGAATAAAAGCGTGAATGTATTAAATTTAAGAGGATGATAATTTCAGCTTGCATTACTGAAATGTTTTTTATTGCTACTTTCCATAGTCCTGTGTTGCTAAATTCGAGCTGAAGGGTCATTAAAAATGTTAGCTCAAATTTGACCTGGTTGTTCTTGCTTTAATGTTTTAAGTTTTAAGTTTGAAGGAAGAATAATTCGTCCAGCAGTCTAAGAAATTTAGACTAGTGTTTAGTACTAAGTAAAACTGGGATTGGGATTATTCAGTTATGGCAAAGCACACGAGAGCTATCTGCCTAAAGGGAGAGATGCCTTCGTGGAGGACTTTCTAAGGAAAACTGGCTCGTATATACGTTACACATGGGGAAAAACCACGAAAACGCCTATGCAGTCAGCCCGTTCGCGGGATTCGAACCTCGAACTGAACTACCAGTGTTCAGCGTCTTTATCGCTCGGCCGCTGGTGGGCCCTAAGTAAAATTGAGTTTAACATTATAGCATAAACTGTAAAAGTAAATGTTTAAAAAAGCTTTTAATTGAATGATAGCTTCAAATAAAAATTACATAGCACAGATTTTTTTAATGTATTTTTATTTAAAAGTTGCAAAATAGTTGAATTTGTCGAATAGAACGTTTTTCTCAATTGCAAATGCTATTTATCTGGTATTAAATGCATATATAGCATAAAAAATCTTTCAGCATGCAAAAAATAGCTTAGAACTCTCTCAGCTTAAAGAATTATAAAAGAATAAATCGTTTTATTCTAAAGTTCATTCACCGTTAATAATGTATTTCTTGCTTATAAATAAGAATATGCTTCGGTTGCTTTGTTTTCCTTTAAAATATTCAAATGGATTTCACGAATACGTAATGAACCTTCAAACGCTGGCTTATCAAGAGAGGAAGAGGTATGTTGAGATGCTAGAATCTAATTTTTCTTTCTTGTTTATTTGGAGCGAAAAGGGGGAGAAGAAGATGGTTTCTAATAATCTCTTTCAAAATTATGTTTCCAAAGCATCGTGTCGATGTAAAATCGTATTTTAAATTGCGCATTCAATCTAGCTAACAAAGAGATGACAGAGCTTATCTTTTTATTTCCTTTTCCTATTCTGTTCCGACTGTCACTTTGAATTCTGTGCATCTTCAGATGTACTTTGAAGATAATTTTTGCTTTTGTTTTTTGTTAATGTAAATGAATGGAAAATCAATTTAAGAAAAGATGCGTAAAGTGGATTGGTATTTTAAAATGCATCAATTTAAATGTACGAAATTTGCATTTGAATGTTAATAAAATCTTTAGGGAAGTAATTCTCATTTTCTCACAGCGATACGTACAATACGATTTGCATGGATGACGCTATAGTAGAAAACAAGTTATAAGTATTCCAACCTCTACGTTTTTTCTTATAGTAGATGATTTATCAGAGTGCTGCCACTTTGTTAAAGTAATGGACGTTTGAGAATGCTCGAGGCATACAGAACCACTGCAGATATTTTTTAAACTCTACTACATTGAACTTGTAGCGGTCTCTATGACAATTCAGACCGAAGACCGATTCGAATATTGGCAAGATAAGCTATAAGAATAAGGCAAAATGGCAAGAAGAGAGCTTTTGGCTTAGCGATATGATGTTAGGCTTCTACACGAGTGACCCCTCTTCGACGCTAAAGGTCATTTACCACCTTACTCTACAGTGATCCCGATGGCCCATCAGATGCTCGCGCTGGAAAATAGATCTATATACGGTATACTCTAAGTCTTGGATCTACTCGTATATATCTGCAAGTCAGGGAACAGCGCCCTTTTTCTCGGCGATAAGATGTATGGATGCTACTCAACAAACACCAATTCGATTCTCCAAGGTCATTTACCGCCTTCAAGTATCTTGGGCTTCAAAGATATTCGATTTCCTATCTTTACTAACACATGACACCGGGAGTGTTTGAATTTTCCTAGCATTCAGTCTGTTAGATTATTATTTATGCAGATTAGAAAATAACACAGTAGTTAGAATTATATTATCGTTTGGCCTAGTGGTTAAGATACCTATGAAGGAGAACATAATAGTGAAATAATAATCTTTTGTCTTGTTCTTAATCTCTTGTTCTTTGATATCATGAAACTGAACTCTAAAACTTGTGAAATTGTTATTTGGATAAATTTCCTGTATGATTTTGTTAGGAATATAGTAAAGTCGTACGTTTCATTTCAAAGAAAACATTTTTGCTTATATTTAAATCTATCCTTTACTTTTTTTTGCTCTGTCTGCTGTCACGAGAATATATAAGCGTTTTAAACAGAATAATATTCTAAGTTAAGGAAAAAAAAAAAAGAAAAAAAAGATCTAGCGTTAGTCGTCTTCTTAAGCAAACTCCTCTGTTTTGTAGCAGATGTAAGCAGATAACTTGCAATCTTCCGATTAGCAGAAAAACCATTTCGTAAAATTCACGGGCCCAGGTGATAGGATAGGAATTTAAATTACGAATTTTAAGTAATTTGACTTTATATATTATTCCCGTGACATGCGGAAATCAATTTCTATTCTTAGGTATCAGTCTGTACATCAAGTTGAAAGGGCCATTAAATTTTATTTGTTTCATTTTATGTTGAGTAATAATGATTTGAATTAAGAAACGTTAAGTGACAGTGTGTGTGTAATTATGGCAAAGCCTCGAGGGCTATCTTCCTAAGGAGAGGGATGCCTTCGTGGAGGACTTTCAAAGGGAAACTGGCTCGTATACACGTTACACATGGGGAAAACCACGAAAACGCCCATGCAGCCAGCCCGTTCGCGGGATTCGAACCTCGGACCGAACTACCAGTGTTCAGCGACTTTACCGCTCGGCCGCTGGTGGGCCCCCGTTAAGTGACAGAACATGCTTTAATTGTCAGAATGCCAACATGACTATTATAGGTAATTTCCATTCAACTAGATGTAGTATTCCCATTTCCCGGGAGCTTTCCGGATGGTTGCCACAAACTAGTCTTTAGCATAGAAATGGTCAGTTGCCATTTCTATGCTAATGACCAGGGCCATATTGTTCAGGCGTCATACTGCGGAACCGGGGGTTAGCAGTTTTATTGTACCATAAAATTCATTACATAAATTAAATTAAATAATGGTAGATTTATTCAATTTATTTATTGTGCTAATTTCATATCATCTATAGTTGTAAGCACATTTATTTTTAGAATCAGTTTAATGAGCCAAATGTAACCTATCACACTTTTCTACATTTTTTTAATCAAGATTGAGATTGCTTATTGAGATTCATATGGCAGTCTGCAGGTTAGTTAATGTCTGTCACATAGCATCTATATTTACTCTTGTTCATCTTCAATCAAAAAAAACTTTACTGACAAATATATGTAGATCCAAATATAGAGGACATTTTACCAGCAAATTTCTTAAATTTTTCAGCAGACAAAGATTTGTAAATGTCAATTAATGTCACAGCATTAAGCATGTCTTTCACAGTATGATCTGACTGCACGTTAATAAATACAAAAGCTGCAGCTCCTTAGGTGCTGTACCAATGATGGGGTAAGAAAGCAAACTGAATTTAGACTCATTTTTTTGTAAGTCCTGATATCTTCTTGTGAACTCTTCCTCCAGGCATTGCAGGTGATCCATGATCTTAGCAGAAACACTTTCAGGCATTTTCGGTTTCCCTAATAAAGGGAAACAATAAAACTACCATTGTTCAGCGAATTTACCGCTCGGCCGCTGGTGGGCCTCTTCGTATTATAATAAACTTCCGACTATTTTTTTAAAAAAATAATCGAAATTTTCCTTCAACAAGTTTGAAGATCTAAGATCTTCAAACTTGTTGAAGGAAAATTTCGATTATAGAAGTTCACTTGATTTTAGTGTAGAGTCTTTAGACCCATAGAAAGGAAATCTCGGTTTTGTAGTAAAACAAACGTTTACCTGTTTCTAAAGTAACACATACGATCTTAAAACTTGTTGAAGCAAGCCGCGTTTTTGAACGTAATGGTCTTTTGCTTATTTTAAAAATAATACATAATCTTCAAACTTATTGAAAGGAAGTCTCCGTTTTGTGGTAAACTTAAATTTTGAAAATAATATATATGATTTTCCAACTTATTGAAAGAAAGTCTTAACTTTTGTATGGGGCAATCATAAACGTTTCCCTCAATTCATTAACTTTAGTCGATTCTTTTCGCAGGGTCTGACCCCATTCCTGTGGGGATTATCTTGTCATTTCATGGATCGTATGTGATGTAACGAATGACTCAGACTGATTATGGAACGAGAGATGAGTATCGTTGCAAAAACATTCCACGCTTGATACAGCAATGGGGTATGTTACTGTGTCGCAGTCGTTTGCCTCACTTTGTTCTGGATGAATAATCTTTTTTCATTGGCTCGATAATTTTGAATTCATTAGATACGAAGAATGAATTTTTAATTTTTGAAAAATATTTCGATTGGCAGCGTCTTTTTAAAGCTGTCAAAAGTCAATCATGTTGAAACTAATAGCAGTTTTAACGTTATTAAATAACATAGGGCACAGCAATTTTTCAAAACGCAGTAAAAGTCCAAGGGAATAAGTCGTTTTATCGCTTTTAATAATTTTATATCAAAATAGGTTGATTTTAAATTCAATTTAAATAATGATAAGGCACATTGATTTTTCAAAAAAAAAAAGCAAAAATGCAAAATACGCAATGAGAAAAAGCCGTTCTCTCGCTTTCTTTGATTTTAAATGCAAAGCAAGTTTATTTTAAATTAAATTAAATTTTAATTTAATGTAATTTTTTTGCATTTAAGGCAGATTATTTCTTTTAAAAATCAGTAAATAAAGTAAATAAGAAAGTTATTTTTTTCAGAAATCAGTAAGTAAAGGCTAAATAAGTTATTTTTTCAAAAAGCAGCAAAAATCTAAAAGAGGCAACGGTGTAAACTGTGTTTAACCCGTTACCAGATGTTATGCTTCGTTCCGTCATTTTTAAATGCGAAACAAATTGATGAATTTCTATGAAATATTCATGAGCTATTATAATTACACAAAATTCGGACCTAAACTGGTACTGGTATTAGAGTGAGTGAGTGACGGAGGACGTGGGCACCATCCCTCTACCGTTACGGTTAATTGGTAGGAAACCTCTGTATATTTCTAATGAAACTGGCATGGTTATGTTTTCTTTCTAGAAGAAAACGATGCTAGAGCCAGTCTTCACTTCGCTGATAATTTCCTTCTTTGAAGAAGGAAGACCTGTATCATGTTCACACGATATACATAAAAAACTTCATAACTCTAACGCAAGGCTGAGTTTCACCACATGTTAATGCAAGTTTAGCGTGTTTTTCTTGTTATTATTTATGTTTATGTTATTGCAAGTTAGCGTTTTTTCAGTAACCGACTGAAATGCCAATGAATCTTGTGATTTTTTTGGATGCTCATCTATGTTTCTGCAAATTTATTTATATTTGCCAGTTAATATATTCAACACATTATCATAAAAATTGAGATCATGTTCTGCATTAAAAGTTAAAAGAGTTTATGGAATTTGAAGCATTATGCATATGTTTGAGTTCATTGTTCCTCACACTGCTTTTTCTTTTTCTCCAGTAGCCAAAATGGCGAAGGCCAGAAAGAAAATTTTGCATCTGCTTCTACTTCTGGCAGGCATTTGCAGCCTCGCCAAGTCCCAGAGCTTCTCATCAGACACTTGTCCCTCCAGTGAACCTAACCTTGCTCAAATTGAATCCGAGGCAGATGTGGTGGTCGGTGGCGTTCTTCAGCTGCACCACCCGGGCCAGGGTATCTTCGGATGTGGCCAACCGTCCACGGAAGGTGTGCAGTATTTTGAATCCTTGAGGTGGGCTATCAGTGCTCTCAATCAGAAGTCTGGAGAATTTGGTGGCACTCCTGTTACAGATTCTTTCATCCCAGGTGTTAAGCTAGGTAAGTCAAGAAATTCTGCTGAGTAAATGCATATTTCATTTACAGATTAACTTAAAATATGTCTAATTATAATATCAGGAAGGATATGCAGGCTCCTTTTCATGTACTTCATTGTCTAAGACATGAACTTAATCTGTATTTGGAAATCTATACTAAACAAAGCAATGAAAGCATACGTGAATGAAGTATAAAGCCTGCTAATCGACAGCACATAACATCCCAAAAATTGTGAGAAATTTTTATATTTTTCTGCATTGGACACAACTTTGAATTTTTTTTTTCTATGTAGGAGAAATTTCTTAAGTTATAAAAAAGATCTTAAAACCTTTAACTCTCATTGTTGAAAAGATTGTCTTTAACGTGTCTTGGATAGATAAATTCATCTATTTTTGCCTGTTATGATCTTTGTTTTTTATAGTACTGTAAAGCTTCTCCTTGATGTTTGACAGATTCTTTATGTATTTTGCGTGCGACGTCTACCTATTTTATTTAATCTGGCTTTGTCATGCCATTTACCTGGACGTAGCATAATTTCCTCTGCAGCCACGAAGGTCTTTTTTTTAGAAACACTCTCCGGTTTTCCATACGTTCCACGTATACGATTATTAAAATTTGTATACCACTCTAACTTTTGGAGCAGTAAAGAACATCTCTTGGAACCTTCTCTGGCTTTCCATACGTTCCACATACGGCTTCTGTTTAGGTCTATCACGATCCGTTTGGAAACAATGAAAAGCTTCTTTAGAAAATCTCTCCCGTTATCCATTCGTTCAGTGCATCTCTTAAAGGTATTCCAAGTTCCAGGTATGATTATTCTACATTTTGTTTTATCTGAATTGATTACCACATTTCTTGGCTCTTTCATTATTACTTGTTCTGGAAATATCCCAGATTTTCCGTGCCTTCCACGTATGATTTTCACGAATTGTTGTTAATTTAGTTCGCCCTTAGCCGTCATATTTCTGCCCCTATCTTTATTTGGATGCGTCGTGATCTCTTTTGAGGTACTGAAATCTGTCAAGGTCTGCCTACGTTCCACGTAATCCTTCAATCTACTTCATTTAATCTGGTGCTGTTGCCATTTTTCTGCTACGTTCTTTTTGTTGTTGTTATCTGAATCTAAATTATACGTTTTAATGTCATGATGAAGACAGTTATAAGTTTTCTTCGAAACTGTTCGCGCAGTATTCGAATTCTATCAAATGTACCATAAAGAAGTATTTCGTGATATTTCTCAAGCTTCGTACTTTAATTTCAGAAGAAAGTAACTAAAATTTATAAATGCGATAATTGTAGTTCGCATAAATTTTTAAATTGCTTTAAAATATTGATTGGTAAATGGTTAGCTTTTCATTGTTAGGTTTTGCACTCTTGTCTTGCTTTTTTGTTTCTGCACATAATATTACGCGTTTTTTAAGTTTGTCTTTATTCTGTAGGTTTGCAAGTGTATGATTCTTGTGGACACAAAGAACTCGCTAAGCGTTACATGACGGAACTGTTCCCTGTGATGAAATCGGGTTCTCTGATGTGTGATAGCTTGCAAGATAATTCATCAACAATCATAGGTAAGTTTTGTCTCAAAATGTTTCATCTATTTCGAGAAAATTTTATTATTACATTACAACATTATTTAGCAATAAAACACTCTAATAACCACGTTGTTGTAGTTAAAATACGGAAGCTTTAATGCTCATTGATATTCCATTAAAATATTTTGTCTTATGTTAGTAGAGTTACTAGGTGGGAAAGCGTACGTCTTAAGGTGTTCACGAAAGCGTTTTTTGTTGGGTGATTTGGTTAGGTTGTAAGATTTTATTATTTTCCCAAGAGTTGAAATGAATTTATTCTTTCACCTTTTCTGCTTCTTTAAAACTATAGAAAATAAGAAGAAAAAAAAAAGAAAAAAAAGAATGATGAAAATCATTACGCCATGAAACTTATCTCCTAATTCGTAGGGAAACTTAAAACACGCCGGTCTGAATTGTTCGTGAGTATTTCTGCTAGTACGGATAATATCTACAAGATCGCATTACCATCCATAAACGCGAGGCCCCTCTCGCTTATATTTGCGAAGTAATTTCGTGGACAGTTGACAGGAGGCGGAGACATCATTATTCTACCAAAAGGTTGTCAGGACTGCTGTTCCTTCTAATTGCCTTTGGAAACATTTACTAATCCTTAATGGGAGCAGGGAGCTTACTCAAACTTACTCATGTGTGTGTGTAGGACAAGCGACACAAATAAGAAGGGTTAACTTTACCCTTATTTTCCACAGCCTACAATCGCTGTCGCAATTCGGGATACAGAGACCAGCTCTTATTGTCTAACAGACATGAACTGACTGAATAGCAAGCGCGTGGTAAAGCAGCAAGTAGTCTCTCTCTTCTCTTGGCTAAAAGCCACATCTTAAATACCTATACAGTTTGCCACCTCATTAGCATAAACAAATCTACCCGCGCTTATTCTAGCCGGAAATGGAAAAGAAGAGAGGATAGCAAAGTTTTAAAATAAAATAAACGTTAGTAAAACTTAATATCTTACGAGGTTAGGTCTCGTGTCCCACCAAGTCTTGCTATAGGAGATTCATTAAATAATATTTTAAGATATTTTTGTCGTTGGAGCTCAGAACAAAATTATATAATTTACGTAATTATTTCATAATTTCAGACACTCAAAATACTTTACAACAGCATGACATACACTTTACAATGGTGCACATTATAGAAACAAACTGAGTGAATATTCAATTCTGACTCTAGGCACAGTTTCTGTTTAAAAAATAATTAAGTAACAAGGTATAGTTCGGTAGCTGTTATAGTGATAATTACCAGATTATAATTCGAGTGATCCTTGCCACCGGATGACATTGTTTTACCAGAAAACTGTTATTTTGTATTTTAAGACGGATTTTTCTCGTAATTGGACAGATGGTAAGATAATGGTCTTGGATACCATTTTTTCACAAACACAAGATTCGATGTTGCTTATGCCGTGTCTATTAAAAATAGTGAAGAATTGTGTCTTGTAACAAATCTTGTTGACTGTGTGGGGAAGAAATGTTGTATTTGTCATCTATGTACGTGATGTGGTAGTATCTGCGGCGGATTTGTTCACATTTTCTTTTTCCCATTTGATCTGTACCTTACGTTTCAGTTGTTTCTTCAAGAAAGAGCGCGGCCAAAGTGCTGGTTGTAGATAATGAATATTTACTGATGCTGCCTTCTTGGCTAATATGTTAGCGATTTCATCGTCACTCAGCCCAGTATGTGCTCAGGAGAGCATACTGTTATGATGTTTATACCTCCGTAAACCTCTCTGGATTTGCGTAACTAGTGGGAATGTGTAATAATATTCAGTGTATATAGAACTACCAATGCAATGTGCTGCCTGTGTGTATGATGATATCTTGTGGGTTTGATTGAGTGATGAAGAGTAACTCTGTAAATAGCTACAGTTTCTGCCTGAAACGTCCTGTTGTTCTCGTTTAGTCTGGACCATCATAGGTGTAAGATTTCTTGTCCGTGGTCAAAAACTAGTGCGCTGCCAACTTTGTCTTCCATACATGAACTATCCATGTATACAGTCAGCTTGTTGTTGATGGGGGTGTTATGATCATGCAGATATATATTTACACCTTGTCGTTTAAAAGCTGGGTAAACATGTAGCCTTATCGCTGGCATTTCATAATTGTTCTGATGATGCTACTCATCGAAGAAGCTCGTGGGAATGCGATTATAAAATATTAATTGGATTACTGCTTCTTGAACATCCAGAATCGTTACTGAGCCTCAACTTTCTTCTGTAAACCGACCTTCTTATTCCATTGTGATGTTGCCAAGTCAAGTGCTACCACTGTAAGTAAAGACAGCTAAAAATGGATGATAAAGGAACGTTCTATACGATTTTATATTGGGAAAGTAATCTATGCGATTGTTTGATCGTTGTAAACCATGACTTCTGAACATAGTTCCTATTCGGCTGAAAGGCGATGGCTCCTTCTTGTGAGACCATCAAGTGTTGAACTCTGGGGATTGTTTTTTGTATCTACCACCATTTTTTCTACAGCCGTTTTACTGTCGGAATAATATCGAACTCTGACCAGACTCCTTAGACAAAGTTTTTCCATCAGCTCTGCGAATATTCCTTCTACCTTGCTTAATGTCATTTTAATATTCCTATCGTTCATTTCGTTGTTTGTAAGATGAAAAGACATAACTTGAGCAGCTGTAACGATCTTGCACGCTATTAAAATTTTGAAATAAATTCCTGAACTTTTGTTTTTATTGTTTATTTTCTGTGGCATCACCTCTGACGATATGATTCCAGAATTTGAATATAAACCAGCTTTATTCTTAAAAACCTGTTTATATGTGAATTATCTTAGCCCAATGGTTCTCAATATTTTTTGCCCCATGCACCAATTTCACCATTGTTAGATCATTCTGTCCCTCCCTTCCAAAACTTTAAAAATACACATATACATTTATTAATTTTTTGATAATTTTCTAATGTGTTTTATAAATTAAACAAAAACAATAGAAAATGTTAAATTCCACAACTTGAATAAAAGTAGTTTTTTATATTTATAAACTAAAAGCAAACACTTAACAGCTAGTGGCTGACCACATTCTCCTGAATCTATGTAATTCCCTCTGGGGGGGGGATTTTCCTCCTGTCTGAGAACCCCTGTCTTAGGCATTCTTGCTTAATTTTTAATTTCTAACCTCAAATTTGAATTGGAAAGAATAGCTGAATTGTCTAGCTATTAAAGTTATTTGTTTTGTTGTATCTATGTCAGCGGAGTATTTCTAAGACTTTATATATGTTGTCTGTGTTTTCAGAACTCTGAACTTCTAGTTAAATTCAAAGACGTAACGTCTGCGGAAGTTTAAACAAGTTTTAGAGTTAGTTAATTTAACCTTTCATTCTAAAATGCCTTAAATAAAAAAAGTATTTTGTAAATACTCATGTAGATTGAGAGGTAAAAGTCCATGACAGTAATTTTTTTAATCTTTCAATAATTCAACGTCTGTCTGGCAGCATGACCCTCTTGCTCGACGCATAATTTGATATGTAAATACCCTTTGCATCTTGATATACTAAGCGTTGAATACTTTAGGAAGCATTTTTCAAGTTCGTGTACAATTTGTTGCTTATGAGAAGGCAGGAAAAAAATCAATTTGACTAAAAGGAAAAGGATTGTTTTTTTCCCAAACGTTCCTTTTCCGAATGAAAATGTGTCTTCGAGAAACATCGTAAAAATATGATTTTTTTTTTAATTGTGCGAAATGTAGCTATGTGCCTAGATACTGACCTATTCCAAAATTAAATTTTCAGTTCACATTGAGAACTTGTTAGGCTTTTAATAAAAATTATTTGAATACAAGGCTTTTCAAAAGAGGGAATGAAATTCTGTAAAACAATAGAAAGTAAATGACAAAATATGAAATATCTTTTATTGTCATGCAAATATATAGTGGCATTTGAAATTTCAACGCATAAAGTTAACATTAGTATTTTTGCAAAGGATACCTTAGAAGAATTAGAAAGTTCAAAATGCCTCCAGAATAATTTAGGTTAAAACAGCTCGTCGAATAATGATTATTGAGTCAAACAACAATAATCAGCATAATATTTGTAAATTTAGCTGGACAATGGTTTAACTACAGAAGCATTTTCACTTAGGCAGCTAAGGAAAATGGTTCTGTAGTTAAATCATCGAAATTAGTTCTGCAAAATTTATAAATATTACTCTGATTCTTATTGTTTGACTTCTCCAATAATGCCTTCAGAATTCTGTTTATATGTAGGGTGGTTTAACTAAGCGTATGGAAACTTCTGAGAGATATAGGTTTCACCAAGACAGACCGAAACCATAATAGCAGTGCAGGTTTGGAAACCTGTTTTCATGCATTCGTCATCACTTAAACATGATATTTGAGCATCTATAAATCGGGCTTGGTGATCTGTTCTCCGACTTGCAAAATCACCGGAAACATTTTTGAATCACTTCTTTTTGGATAACATGAAAAAAAAAACCTGGTGTATGGCATTTTCGTTGAAAGTGACGAGGACCTTCTAATATGCATTTCTGTAATTGTTTCGAGAATGTTAGATATGCCAAAACATTCAAATGAGCACAGGCTGATATATACAGCAGACATGTATACTTCATTTGTTTTCAAGAAGCTAACTGTTTGCGTCTCACTTATTTCTGCGTACAAGAGAGCTAGCTCATTTAGCATGGTGCACGGAACGTTAACTTTGGACCAAGCATCAGTAGGAGATCTGCTCTTCCCAGATGATTCCGCATTCAGCCTAACCACTGATCTGCGGCTTAACCTTGTTTTGTAAAAAATCAGGAATCCGCTTTCTGTCCTCCTCCATTCGAGAAAAGGACCTGTCTGGCAGCGGAAATTTGATGGTTTAAGCAGACATCATGCTGGACGGGCGCACAGACCTCCATGCCTCTGACAGATGTTCTGTAATTGCCGTAAGATATATGGAAGAGATTTTATTAGAGCGCTGTGTTCGTCATTTTAAGCTGCAGTTCAGTTTTATAAATGACAATGCTCATCTACATGGTGGGGGGGGAGTGATTTTCTGAAAAGTCAGGATATTATCCGGAACGAATGGCCAGCCTCCTGTCGGACAAGTCTGGAACGCTTTGGGAAATGCAATAGCAACTCGTCTTTTCCTTCCGAAAGCCCTTCAGGACTTGAAACTAGCGTTGCTGCAGAAATGAGAATGACTGGAACAGGGTTAATAAATTGCTTCATGTCCGCCATAAAGTCCCGTTGCGAGATACCCCCTTGTGTTGTAAAATTATTAAAGAAGACCATACTCCCGTTTAGCCTCCTTTTCTCTTGATTCTGCAAGATCCCTTATCCTCCTTTTAGACCTTTTTCAGCTGATAAGCCTTACATACGATCATGCATGTATACATCAGTGGCTGTTGTATGGTATATCACCCTACATCCGTACAATTCAGTAAAATCTGTCCATCAGTTCTACAGTTAATTGACCAAAAGCGAAAATTGTCTTGAGTTGAATCTCAATGTAGCTTTAACTTTACAATATTGTGCTTTTTAATTAATAGTAAAAATATTAATGTTAAGTAATAAATGCGGGAAATAAGGATATTCAATTGCAGTATGCTAAAGAGTTCACCTTTCGTTCATTTTTCATGCTGAAGATTTCATTTATAATTGTTTCGGTAAAAAAAAGTATTTTATAAACCTTCAACAGCATTTTACGTTTATGCGCCCCCCCCCCAACCAGTATAGTGGTTAGCGTCGCTGACTGCGGTGCCGAAGTGCCCGGGTTCGAATCTCAGAGAAGGCATGGATGATTGTAAATGCATAGTGTCAGTGCGGCATGGCGGCACTTTAAATATGCGGTGAGCCGAAAGTCCTCACATGTGGTCCGGTGGAAGGGGAGAGGGATGGGAGACCCTCGGACCCGTCCCCCCGGGCTGCTCTCCATCTACATTATGGGCGGAACTGAGCTAAATCGCACTGTCATCTGAATGGTGTTCAAGGCTGCTTCCAACGGCAGGCATATTCTAGCGCTCCTTGCCACGAGATATTTCGTGGGCTTGGGCTGACTTTGTGAGACAAGTGAGCATAAGCAGCAACAACAACACGTTTATGCGTAGTTACCAAATAAACTTTATAAATAACAATAAAATCTCCTTTAATGCGTGATAAGAGTTAAAACACAACCGTCTGTTCCCTAATTGTTTGATAAAGATACCCTATTATCTACCTAGTTTTTAAAACTGTCTTCTTATGTTTTATTTCTAAATAATGCTGGCAATTAAAAAAAGATTAATTAAAGTTGCAACGCCATGATCCATCGGATAAAATTTAATGTCTTTCGTGAGGAATATTTGTTTCTAAATATAGCAAATAACTTATTGGTAAATATGTATCCCAGTTACTAAATGGTATGATAGTAGCCCGAGCATGAAGAAAGCGAAAGCTGGTTGAAACAGAAATAAATAAATAAATGAAAATTATTAAATACGTCACACTTGATGCCATTATTAGAATATTAATTCAGAATCACTTAATTTAATATGCTTTGTGCATAACAGTTGTGTTTTAATCAAAGCTTCATATCTTAATAAATATGAATCTAAAAGAAAAATCATTTTAATTATCTATACTTTTATGGAGATTTTTTTCATGATCTGTGTTTGTTTTAAAATTTAAAGGTTGTATTGAAAATATGGGATAAAAGGAATTAAAGAATCAAAATTATGTTGCTTAATGGATTAAATAAGTTGACAAAGAAGGACATTCATAAAAATTTGCGCAAATTTCAAGCAAAGATTCCATGCTAAATTCATCAGGTTTATTTATTATATGTAACAGTGATAGTATAAAAAGATAGAAAATTCTTTGGTTACTTATTACAAGGTCAAACTTTCACTATTTTTGTCTGAAATAATAATTTTCAGAATTTAATTGGTTTATAAATGTAAATCTCACTTAAAATTACTGTTAACATTATGCGTATATTCATTCAGTTATGGATTAGTTCAGTTATTTGCGTTATTATTTCACTTTTGGTAGATATCTTTGCCTCCAAAAATTTAATTAAAAAAAAAAAAATCTGAAATGTTTCAGATTTTAAATTGCGTCCAAAGGGGCGTTTTTTAACATTTTGTGTGTTACCTTTCTTTATTAAATATCATGTTCCTCGCACTTAAACCATAAGATCCAGTGCAACAGCAATATCGCAAAATAGTTTTAAAACGAGCATATCTTTAGAATTTCCGATACAGAGACTCACGCGCTGGAGATAAAAATGTTTTTTCTGCACAACGTTGCCATTGCTCGCTTTGAAATCCTTGAGTTTGTTAATCAAAATTCGTCAAAGTTTTAAAAAATAGGAAATCGATCATAAAACAAATTTCAAATTTCAAATTTGGTCTTCCACATGCTCATATTCGTTGGAGGATTACGTTATTCAAAATTCGATGACTCTATGTACCGTTATTTTATGACAATGTGAGAAATATACATACATTTACGCAGATTTTCATTATTTAATTTCTTCAAATATAATGCAGGACTCTAACATTTTATGGCAACAGTTTGAAAAGTGAACCGACATTTGTCCGACGCAAAATGCCAAAACGAAACTAATAGTCCTTCGGGATTCAAATCCCTTTGGACTAATAAAAGCTTGACCTCGAAATCTTTCTCGAAAATGAAAGTGTAAATCTCAGGCTGCAGAAGTTTCGCGGATTTTCATTACTTATCCCGTAACTGCCGCACGAATTTTGCCTTTCCTCCTGCAGTGGAATTGCTTCCTTGTTTATAATACGAATATTGTGACTGTAATATGAATTGTTATACATGAATTTAATGCTTCAAAGTACGCGTTCATATTTAGTGCTTTCTTCGTACTTTTTTACCAATTAAAAGCACTATTATTTTAAAAATCAAAAGCGTATTTTGTTGTTATATTTCAGTACAAATGAACAAAATGGCATGGGATGGTAGCAGTGATAGCAGACAATGTTTGGTAATTGTTCTTATCCACAGCATTACGTAATTTTAAACATGTTTACGTATTTAAAATTACGTAATGCTTATATATGTAATACATTTTACAGTAAAAATAAAAATGTTATAACCATATTTTTAAAGCCAAATTTGAACTCATTGTCATTGTTCAAGTTCTCTTCAAAATATTATTCTAAATATATACGTAAAATAAAAAGTATATAAATGAAAATTCGAAGTTTAATTTGCAATAGTCCTTTAATTCTCAGCTGTTTCCTCTTTCTGTCCTAAAAATAGTAACTCCTAATAATAAATCTTTCTGAACTGCGTCAATTTCAAATTAATGTGTCATATGATCTCACATAGCACTGCTGATACAGATGCTTACATAAACGCTTTAGCCAGTCACAGTGAATCAAACTGAAACTAGTTTGGGGATTCATAACTTTTCCCAGGCTTTCTTATTGAATGTACAGCATTCCTGCTTCTGGTTGCTTCCTGTTATGATGCTGCCGCTTAATCCTCTCTTTATTAAACCATATTATCATAGTCTATCAAATAGACAAAGATGTGATCAAGATGGGAACACAGATTATATGCCCAATGTGCTTTTCAAGGATTGTGCTGTCGACAAATGAAATGTGTTAAATCGGCAGGGCAGTTAACATTTGACGGTAACTATATCTACACATCTAGACGCCATCACAATTTACAACATCGGCTGCGACTAAAAGAACCTAAATCTTCTCCATCTAAATCATCATATATTTTGTAGTCGAACAGAATTCGAACCTATGCAGAGAAACTCCAGTAGATTTCGAGTCCATCTGCGCACCCGTCTGCGCGTCCGAATCTACTAAGTGCCCATAATGATAACTTTTTTGCCTATTCTATATTTAATCACAATAGGGTTGATGAAAAATAACTAATAAGCGGCATCATCTTAACAGGAAGAAAGCAAGAGCATCAATACGATGCATTTAAAACGAAAGCCTGGGACAGAAGTAAAATAGCTAGAGTTTCCAAAAGGAGTCTCAGTCTTATTTACCTTGATTGGCTAGGTCAGTTTGATTTACCTTCACTACCGCAGGGTAAGCGGCATCGTCTTAAGCAAGAGCAGCAATACAATGCATTCAGGAAGAAAGCCTGGGACAGAAGTAAATTAGTGTTTCCAAAATCAGTTTGATTTACCTTGATTGACTAAAGGGTTTATGTAAATGCCTGCATCAATGGCATTAGGTAAGATCGTATGACATTAATTAATTTTTAATTTTCAAATTCAGTTTAAACAGATTCGAGAAAAGAGAAACAGCAAAATTAAAACAGAGGCAGGAAAATTATTGCAAATTAAAATTAGAATTTTGATTTACGTATTTTTTACGTTACATGAGAACAAACGATAAAAGACCTATATATATATATATATATATATATATATCCTATGAAATGTAAAGTGAAAAAGAAAACTTGTACCATTTATAGTTTAGTTTTTTTTTTCTATCTTTCTTTCTAATGATGTTTATTGTTCCATTTTTTCCAATGTGTTCTGTTTTCTTTTGAACACTGCAGTAATTTATGTAACCAAATAAACTTATTCTTGGGGTTAAACTGCTTGAAAGTGCAGGCCAATAATATTTTTATGCTAATTATAGCATTCCACTTTCTTCTGATTTTCTTAAATATCCTCTAAACTGAGATTTGGAATTAATCGTGGACTTTCCTTTGTAAATCGGAAATTGACTCTACCTCCGCAAAATTTCAACTGCTTATTGGGTGTCGTAATTTTGTGACATCTATAATCCTTCCAACCAGTCACCTGAGAAATGAGGTGTCTTTAACCATCTCTCTTTTCTATTCCCCACAGGAATGGTGGACATGAGCTCGAGTCTAAGGGATTCCAGAGTTGCTGAGACTGCCGGTCGATACATCATTCCAGTCATCCCTCTGCAGCAAGAGACTGCGGTGCCACCCGAACAGCTGGCCAAGGTGATCCTCATTTATCCATCCTTTCCTTCTCCCTGGGGTATTTAACTGTTTGGACATGCTGTCCTTGTCAGGGATTTCGAGTCGTTGACTTCTGCTGGAGCAAAGCGTCCAGGGGAAAAGCAATGGCTTTTGAGAAATAACTTATCTAAAATACTTAACATTCTTATAAGAAGGGATATAAACAGATGTTTGTCAACTAAACTTTTATGAAACACTATGAAAGGACTTAAATATTGTTTTTCTATGTAATCATCTGCCACTGCATTATACATATTCCAGTGCCCAAGAAATTTCGCATTCCAGAAGAATACAGCAAAAGTTCGATTACCCGGTACGTTCGGGACTTAAGACATGCATGATTATTATACTAAAGCGGTGTAAAGCCGCAGAGTTTTCCCCCTCGTTATTGAATGTACTGAATAATGAAAATAATTCCGCAAATATAGGTAAAACGTATCAGTAGATAAATCTTTTTCATAATTTGACTAAAACAAATTTTTCTTTGAAGTCATCATTATTGCCAGTGTAGGAAATCTATCCAAGTAAAGCTCGATACATAAATACAGTTCTGTGTCTGGCTTTCGTTATACAAAAATAAAATACAATAATAAATATAATAATATAAAAGAAAAGAAAGTGGGAGAAGACGTCATTCCGTAGAATATTATGAATACTTATTACATTCTTTTGTGTTTTTTTATTTATTTATTACATGCTCCGCCATTAAGCATTACAGAGAAAGGGGGATGCTCCTTCGAGGACTTCTTAAGGAAAACAGACTTGTATCCACGTTATACATGGGGGAAAACACGTTGCACATGGGGAAAATTTTATGCGTTTAGCACGTAGTAAAACTCTTTAAGAAGTTTTGTCGATCAAAAAGTTTATTTTATTAAAGGCCTAAATTTTTTCATTTCAACAATGTTAAGTTTTTTCGCATAGAATATTTCATCTGGAAAGATTTCTCATTTAACGTGTTTCTACTAATCTTTATAGGAACTTCTTATTTGAAAAATGAACTTTTTGTCCCTTTATTTTTTTACAGAACTTTTTATTGAATGTATTTATTTTTCTAATATGACCTAGAAACAGAGGTCTTTAATATTTTTTTTTCAGAGCGGGAATGACTATTTTTTGTTTGTTGTCAATGCGCCTGGATTGATCATATTCCACTGCTATCCTAGAAGTGAATTAACCATTTAAGGGAGCGAGAAAGGCCGCTAAGTTTCTGTCCATTTTTTCTCACCTTTAATAAATGTGTAGTACTGTAAAACAAAGAGATGCATAAGCTGTAAAATAAAGACATAAAAGAACCAAAAAGAGAAGACCACTTTTCCATTGCTTTTAAAATAGTGTCATCTGCTTCTGAGACACTGAATAATATTTTTGTGAACAAATTAATTAATGAAAGTTTTAATTAATGTGAGATTCGTGAAGATAAGCTAAAAAAATTATAAAAAGTGCAGGTTATTCTGTTCCATTTTGCATTTTTCAATAAAATTGAATGATCTAAGTTCTGAAATAATTTAAGAGAGTCTAGATTAGAAGAAATAAATTTTAAAATAGTTATTTAATCGAAAATAAAATCTCGTACGAATTATTTAAATTCAATATTAAAATTAAAATGACTTACTTATCTTCAAAGCAATAAATAAAATTTTAAAGTAAGTGTTGTATTGTTATCAAGCTGCTTTGTAAATAATTATAATTTAAGAAATAAAGATATTTACGTTTGGGAAGTTTCTCCTTAATCGCATTCTTTCAGTTTAAATCAAGTGACAGATGCAATTAATCTTGGAAAGAACGACTTGTCGAAAGCTGGCGTATAGGCTTTAAAACTAAGCTTCTTGCTCAAACAGATGGCCAAATCGTAAGCGTAAAGGAAAAGCTGTTTGTAGGAAATTAAACTGTCTCCCTGGCGGACACACAAATGATAAAATATTAAGAGCCTTACTGTTTACTAGATTGTAGTAACATATGTGTAATGTTATAAGTTTTTTACATTTACTGGTAAACAAAGAAATTCCTATCACTTATTTCACTCAATTCATCGCCATCAACTGGAACTAAACGGGCTTTAATCCGAGATATGCGATAAAGAAAATCAGCAAAAATTAAGTACTTGAAGATCTTTGTGGCAATCGCTGTAAATCGCTCACAGTGGTAAATTTTATGACCTCTATATCTAAAATTCTGGTATTTGTCCTTTTGTTTTCTTCTCTTGTGTTAGCTTCTAGTGTTTCATTTCTTCCTTATAGTGATATTTTACGATTTTTTTTTTTTTTTTTTTTTTTTTTTTTTTTTTTTTTTTTTTTAAGTTTACATTTCATCTGTAAAAATAATAGCCTCTAATATAACAAGCTTCATCTGTCTGCACGTATTTTCTTCACGTATGGCTGTTTTCTGCATTACCTTTTTTGTGTGGTTGTTCTTCAGTAAAATAACACCACATATGCTTTTTTTAAACAATGTATGTTATTCATAAATATATAAAGAATTATCATATTACCCTGTGAGTGCTTTTGCTGGGTAAATGGTAGCATTTCGAATTAGCAATTATAAAATCCGTGGTTCGAACCATGGTAAACGTATACATAAATACTTTCTTGTGTTCGACTGGGTCGCATACCTTTTCCCAATCATCTTTTCACCGGAGGAGAATATATAGAATTATTTCATTTAACCTTGCGTGTTAGCACATCCAGTTAGCAGTTTGATGGTCATGGTTAGAAGCGTGCTGAGGGTATGGCTGAATCTTCGTATTTCTTCTTCCGGAAAATGAAATGTCTGTACAAACATGTTAACTATTTTTAGTTTTCCACCGACTGAAAAAACAAACGCTGTTCTTCCAAAAGAAGGGAATTCTGTTATTCTTTATGAAAATAATCGAAAAAGTAAACTTTGGACCGAAATTATTTAACACTGTACAAGTAAAAAGTCTTTAAAAAAAGAAGAGAATTCTCGAAGTAAATTGGTTTCATGGATTAAAAATCCTTTTTAAGACGGCATTGCATTTTATTCACTATTGACCAATTAGATATTTATAACAATATTTAAAACAATTAGATATTTATAACCATACAACAATCGATTGGAATAACTTTTAACGATTGGAACTGGGGTTCTATAAGAAAGATTTTCTCAAAATATCTAGTCAAACATACTAAGGGCCAAATAAGAGGGGCCAATAAAATGGTGAAAATCAATAACAGTCACTCAGTACCTGCGGGAAATAATACCGGAATGTTAGCTGGTTATTTGAATATGGATAAGTACATGCCTAAGAGGAACGATTCCTTCAAGGAGGAATTTCTAAAGAATCACATTACAAATGGGGAAAACCCGCGAAAATCAACCAACCACTCAGCCAGTCCGTTAACTTGGTTCGTAAGCGGAGAATACTACCAGTATTTAGTAGTCTTTAACACCTCGGCCACTGATGAGCCAGCGCAGAAGGACTTTGCGTAAACCGAAGATATTCAGGAGCATATGTCACGAAACATGTGAGTGCTTTGTGACTGAAGTTGCTGAGACGTCCAAAAACCTTTACAAAGTACAGTGTATTATCCAGTGTTCTATCTCGTTGAATTTATATGGCGGTAATATAAGGACAGAAAATTGTGCTCTCGTGGTAATTGCTGAATTGTAGCCAAACATGTTTTGTGTTTAGATTGTTCTCATTTGGCGAGATTTGGGCGAACTGATTGCTCCAAAGATCCGCAGGTACTGAAAATAAGTATGTGATAGATGATGAACTATAAAATATACCACATTAAATGAATTCCTGAGCTTCACTTTAGCAAATAATGTGATAAGTTATGTACTTGAGTGAAATTCCCTAAACTAGAACGAAACCAGAAATATATTAGCTCCTCTTGATATGTTACGTTCTCTGGCCTGTGAGCTTTATTGATTATCTACAATAAAGAGAAGGAGGGGTGAAGGTGGTAACTCGTTTGGGAGTTAGGGTTAGTTGTCTGTAACAGCTGGGAGTGATAATGGAGAGGAAACGAGATCATTTTTCAGTTAAAGCTGGAACTATCCCTATTAAGAAATTTAGTGGTTTTTGTTACTTTTTGTGAGGTTTGACTGGTTAGTGCGTTTTGGGGGTTATCCTTTAAGAAACATTAGTACGTTACTTAAAATACCTAAAACCTCAACTACAATATTTTTTTTTTTTAGAATGAATAATGGGGTTTCACGAGATTTCTGCAAATTATATATTACCTGATACAAATTGAAAGCTTTTTAATATAATTCATGTATTCAAAAATACTATGTGCATGAGATTTTAATCAGTACATGAGAGTTCCGCTACACTTTGTGAATTCCCTAATGATACACTCAAGATTCTCTTAAAGTAAGTGTTTTAATTTCAGCTGTGGGAATCTAATGAGTAATAAGATTTTTTGGCGTTTTGTTGAAACTGACTTGCACATGTTGCAGATCTTTCCGTACATGGTCGAGACGAATTAAATAGTCTAATTCTAGAATGATGGATTTGCAGAAATGGACACACTCTCATAAAATGTTCTGATCTTATTCCACTAGGCATTTTTTCTAGAGCTTTTTCGAAACTGAGGCTTACAGCGAGAGAATTAATAATCTTGACTACCACAATAAAAGAAACCCACAAGCAATTGCAAGTGCTGCACCAGAGGTACTTACCAGATTGTGGACCGAAATTAATTGTCGCAAAGACGTCTTGTTGTACAGTCAATCGAGGACATACTCTGCGCCACCAGGGATAACCATTGACCTGACATTTGAGCAAATATCTTCTAGTGTATCATCATTCTGGGGCATGGAAGATTTCAGCTTTAAAATGGACGGCGTAATTATTGTGGCTAATCAAGATTTACGGAATACAGGTTCACAACATAAATACACCAGGTTCACAACATAAAGACACCAGGTTCACAACATAAATACACCAGGTTCACAACATAAATACACCAGGTTCACTACATAAATATACAAGGTTTTGGTGAGTACATTTATTGTGTAACCTAAAACCTTCATTGTTTGTTTTCATACATTATTTACTTACTATTTAGACGACCTTTATTCGTGTATATGTACCCAATAATCTTGATTAAAATTATGAACTGACTTCAAGCAAAAGGGCGAAACATTATGCAGTCCACTTTTACAGTTTTGTTATAGAGATATATATGGTTATATTTTGAGTTATTGCAACTAATACTGAGGCTATGGTAGCTGTAAAGGAAGCATCTTTGTTACTTTGAGCGTTAGTGTTGTTTGGTACAATTGTGCTAGGCTACGGTTGACCTAAGAATGTTTAGGCGAAGCACTGTTCTCAGCAACAGGGAGCAAAATGTGTTTCTCCGAAACTTCTAAGGTATTCCCGTTTTAACTGTTTTACTGCACAGAGTCTGATAATGTTCTAAATCTTACGCTTGGCTTGCATATTTTCACAAGTATTCTCAACTCTCTGTGGCTAGTAGTCACTACCAGGAAATTTTAGGTGCTCATTCGTTGTGTTCGGACAGTTGAAAAGGTAGTGATCTGGATCTCCACACTGACCTCTCCACATTCACCTGGGTCTATATCTCGTTTTCCAAATCTGTGGAGGTAATGGAGGAAGGGACCATGGTCCGTGTAAAATTGGGTCTGTTCTTCACTTATGTATCTGAAACTTCTTAACTTTGTTAATGATCCTTTCGAGTGGTTCACTTAAATAAAAGCCCTTTCAATACATTTAACCTAATTTATTTCCTCCCTTCAAAAAAACCCTGCTCATGAAATCCTGCTATTCAATTCTTGGAGATCCTTTAGTGCATTTATCGTAATGTTTACGCAAGTTAATTAGTTATTATACCAAAGCTCTCAAAAGCAATCTTGCCTTTTAAGAGTCCTTCTGAAGCACGACTTCGTCTTCATGTTACACTCTCGGAAAACTATGATAAACTCAATGCAGCCAGCTTGTTCATTCGCGGGAAACTGAACATAGAATGCTTTGCTTGGGTTTCCAGGAAGTAACAGAACTTTAAAGTACGTGAAGGGCTCTTTAAATTAAGGGAAATTACAGAATTTGTGAAAGGAAAGCAACTTAAAATCGTTCTGAATAAATGATCAAATATTAAAAAAGCCATGTTCTGGTTAGCAAAACTTTTTAGGCTGTTTTTCGTTATTTACCAGTAAACCGTTTTATAGTTATTATAATCGCTAGTCAAGATGCGTTGCGTGTTCTGTTGTAATTACGTACGTGTGTCTCTTTAATAGCTGCATTGGTGACAGCAAAGGGGCTTGGCCGTCAGAATGGGAGTTGAGTGCAGGAACACGTCAACCGCTTATCGCTGTAAGTGCATCGAGCTATCTCCAACTAATCCCTCTCCTTATCGCTATTTGCTACTGTGTTTCCGTGAAGATAAATATCTCGCGATTAAAAGTTTCGTAATGGCTGTTGTTGTCAGGGGAGAGCATCACTACTTCTGAAATCCGCATCTGATGACTCTAGGAGAAGAACTTAAAGTCGCTGAAGCGGAAATGCATATTTCAGAGCAAATTTTGACTTAAGGAATCAAATTTCAAGAAAATGTAGCATAAGTCAAATACACTGCTCGAAGCAAATAGACGATATTACGAGTATGGAGATAAATAATCGGATGAGGTTATATCAATTGATTAAAGCAAATCAACATCTGCTTATAGAGGAGGATGCCTTCGTCGAGGACCTTTCTTCGAGGACTTTTTGAGGGAAACTGAATGGTACCCAAGTTACTGGAAAATCTTCCATGCAGCCAGCCCGTTTTCTGGGATTCGATCCCAGGTCAAACTGCCAGTGTTCAACGACTTCAACACTTGGCTCTGCCCCGTCGCAGATGAGGAAACGTTTTGCCAGTTCATTTATGATCCTCAGGTACTGCAAGCTATGAGAAAAGAAAACTACGCATGAAATAGGGCGTGATTAAGTTTATTCTCAATTTTTGTCAAAAACCAAAAACGCGCTTTTTGTCCATGTCAAAAAAAATGAATTACGAAAATGGGATAGCCTTAGTAAGGTTTATGGTTTCCTTTGATCGAAAGCAATGTTATAAAACCTATGAGGATGGAGTCAAAGAAATTCGGAATAACTCTTTGACTCCATGCCTCAGGGATATTTTTTCCTATTCCTGTAGAATATTTATCCTGTAGAACATATTCTGTCCAGAGGAACCATCCATTCCTGTAGAATATATCCCTGTCCCTCTGGACAGAGATGTTCAGAGCTCTTATTTAATTCCTGTAGAACAGTGGTTTCGAGCATCTGAACTGTTTCTGGGGAAGATAACTGCTTAGATTTCTCCCTAGAATATACCAAACATGTTCGATTAATTATGTCTGGAGAACATGCCGATTAATGTATTAGAAGGATTCTATTGTATTGTCGACCAAAAAAAAGTTTTCCACTAGACCAGCACGATATGACCTGGCACTTTCATTCATGGGAATGAACTCATCCTCATTTGCGGCAGATTTAGAGGATCAAGAAGATTTGATAATCTCATGTCTATATCGCTGAGCCACCAATGATCTATTCCTGATTCCTAGTTCCACATTCGTTTCAAATAATAAGCTACCTATTGCCCGGTTGCATACCATACCGGTTGTAAGCAGGATTCGTCTGAGAAAAGAGCGTTCCTCCATTCGTTTCATTTTCATTTAAGATGTTCTTGTGCGACCTTCTGAGGATAGCACGGTGGCCTGCTGTTAAAGAAACACAAAAACATTACATCTGTACACATATAAACAATACTAGGGAATACTTTCGGATAATGTGAGGTGAAACGCTTGATTCCAGTAACTCTCAGTAGGAGCTGTTGCAAAAGAGTGGCATTCATTTCGCGTTTCTTTTGGCTGTCCTCATTTTGCATTGTTGCAAGTCAGCCACCTTCTTCTGATCTTCATCACCTAATATCTCCCGTATCCAAACACCGATTCCGCAGTTTGGAAAGGACACTTTGGGACGCTCTAAAGGGCAACACGCTAGAGGACTTTGCGTCTGACCTGATTCTAAACAACCAATGGTACTTCAAACTACCAATTCGTCTAAGACATTTTGTAAGACATCGTATATATGCTGCTATGATGCATTGAAAACATATCAATTGTTTCTAATTCCTTTCTACATAAAGAATGCTGCAGACCGCTTTTACTGCATCTCAAAAACCCATAATGTTTCGTCACAGACAAAATTTGCATATTCCGAAATTTCATTTTTAATCTTAATTTCTTTCATTTTTGTTTATTGTTTTATTAGGTTATGGCAAAGCGTTCTAAGGCTATCTGCCTAAGAGAAGCCTTCGTGGAGAACTTTCAGTGGGAAACTGGCTCGTATGCACCTCACGCATAGGGAAAATCACGAAAACGCCCATGCAGCCAAGACCGTTAGCTAGGATTCGGACCCCGGATCGAAGTACCAGTGTTCGGCGGATCTATCGCTTGGCCGGTCATGGGCTTCATTTTTGTTAAAAAATTACTCAGTTAATTAATTGTTTTATACCGAACTCACAATATCTCCTTTAACCTCAAGGAGTTTATTGCTTCAATTTCCGGACGCATGATTTTCTGATGTGAATATTTAGCACGATAATTCTCTTTGTTGGTAAAGTTATGGGTGTAAACTTGAACTTCTCTTAAGAAAATAACCCTTGAGTTCCTTTGAATTAATCGATTAATCTAACTTAACCTTTTAGGCAGATAGCTCTCGTGCGCTTTGTCTTAATCAACTAAACCAGGTCAAACTAACCGAAGCGTTGCAATAAAGAAATGAGGCCTTTTTTGTGATCCTAAGGCATTGTCTTATGCAACTGTGTTCAGCTGTATTTATTGCTATGTGCAATACAATTCTGCACTGAAAATGGGTAATGTTAAATGCACTGCACCCTTTTTTCTTGAATTTCTGAGGATTTATTGGTGCTATCATAACTAGTTAAACTGTTTCGTGCACTGAATTGGAATCCAAACATAAAGATTAAACTGCAGTTTTTAATAATTTTACTATTTAAAAGATAATCTTTCCTTTGAAATGTTACATTGTAAACCGAAGTTTTCAGATTGCAAGCTTTTTTTTAATTTATAATTTTTAAAACTTGCAGCAATTTTCTTGTCAAAAATGTGTTAAATATTTGAAATATTATCTGAAATCACTCACTTTATTCATTCCTTTCAGACTCGGCTAGGGAGGGTAGAAATTTATGAACTGCACTGGGAGGAGAAGGACCTAATGACTCCTCTTGAATATTTTCCGATTTTTTATAAGTCAGATTAAAAGTGCGATTAAAGATTTTCCGATTAAAAGTCAAGCATCTAAGAATATAGGAAAAGAAAATAAACCGCTGCAAAATCCCTAAACCAAATTTTCGTGCAGGCGAAAGAAATTATTATTTAGTCTCTGAAAAAAATAAGAAACATTCTTCTTTCCTTCTTATACCCCTTCTTTAAATCCTTTTATAGAAAGCTAGCTGAAAGTATAGCTAGTTTGAGTGTATATATATACTATATAAATATATATATGCTAAAAAAAGATTTTTTAATGGCGTATGTGAGCCACTAATCTATCGTAAAAAATAGGAAGTATGTTACGAAGCTTTTTTTTTAAGAATTTTTCTTCCCTTTCATATTACTGATGGTACATGTAAGTATTTTCTATCATTATTCTTATTTTTGAGTTTATGTAAGTTTTGATGCATATTCCATGTCTGCGTTCTCAAGAGTTTTCATGCAACTTGGCAAAACTGTTCGAAAAAATGCTTTGAACATCATTTACTTTTAGGCAGCCTTTTGAACAACATTCAGAATATACTCGTATTTCTCGAGAATTCGAAGAATATTTAATTTTTCTTTCCATGATATAATATTTCCATGATAGTTCTCTTGGAATGACTTTGTGAAATTTGCTTTTTTAACTACGCTTAAATGCTGTTCCTTTGTTCGCTGAAATGATCAAAAAGAAGTATCTTTAGTAAAAAATTCAAATAATTTTACGTTTATATAAAAAGAATATACGAATTACAAAGTGGTATTTTGTCCAAATTATCGATCACTGCGCCTCGGCTCGGCTATTGGCAAAACGAATACATAGTCTAGTTTATATTAATAGCACTAGATGTCAGTAGTCTTCTGTTTTGCGTGGTAATCGTCACATGTTTAAAATGGCTACTCCGCTGCAGAAATTATTTTGTGTTCTCGAGTTTGCGAAGTTTCGTGATTACAATGCAATGGCGTTTCAAGTTGAGGTACCAAAGTGATCCTCCGAATGGGTGGAACATTCGCAGATGGTATTGGCAGTTTGTAAATACAGGATGTGTATGTAAAGGAAAGAGAACTGGCCGCCTTCGTGTTCCCGACGAGAATGTTGTACGAATTCAAATTGCTTTCCAACGAAGTCCTTCGAAATCAACTTGTCGTGCTAGTCGGGAGTTACAACTGCCTACAACAACAATTTGACGTGTTTTGAGATATCGGTTGGTTGTGAAGCCAAACAAGTTACATTTGCTACAGGCTCTGCGTCTTGATGACCAACGCAAACGTGTGGCACTTTTGTAACGAGGTTATTGATGATATTGACAATGATAACACTTTTGCACAACGCATCGTGTTCAGTGATGAAGCTACTTTTCATGTTAGTGGTCATGTAAACAAACACAGTGTTTGAATTTGGGGCCTATAGAACCCACATGCAGCCGTTGAACATGTACGAGATTCGCACAAAATCAATGTGTTTTGTGCGATATCCCGATCGGCCCATTCTTCTTTGATGGAAACACGGTTAACGGTCAGCAGTATCTTGCTATGTTACAAAACTGTTTGTTTCCGAGGTTGCACGAAGACAACTTCATTTCTCATTAAGATTGCCCCCCCCCTCACTGGTGTCGCCAAGTGTGCGATTTTCTGACTGAAACTCTACCGAACCGTTGGATTGCTCATCAAGGAGCTGGCGACTTAGCATGTCTCAGCTCGCCTCGACGGCCACCGGATTTGACACCCTGTGACTTCTTCCTGTGGGGTTTCATTAAAGACAACGTTTATGTACCACCACTTCCACAGAACCTGGAAGAGGTGAAGAACCGGATCCGTATTGTCATAACATCAGTGACGACGGACATGCTTGCCCGAGTATGGAAGGATTTTAAGTATCGATGTGATACTGTTCGTGTCGCTGATGGAGGACATATTGAACATGTGTAATCTGAACTTGACAGGTTCGTACATATGTGTGTAAAGTTTCATGTCATGCAGTTTATAAAATATATGAATTTAATCGAACTTGTAAAGATACAAAATTTTTTCCATTTTCACATTTTTCAATAACTACTGAATAGGCTTATGTTGGAGTTTTCTTGGAGCCACAGCTTTTGGTTACTTTTTGGCGAGCTTATTATATTTACCTCTCTCTCTCTCTATATATATATATATATATCAAAAATGTGTGTAAGATCTATTTTAGCTAACACATTATTCGTGTGTTTATTCTTTTTTCTACCGTTTATTTCTTCCACCAGTCGTCATCGGAATGCAGAATGAGTTCAGTCATAAGCGAATTTTTAATTAAAAGAGTACTGTGACAAGGAGCTAGTATAGCTGCTTAGCCTGAGAATCGTACCTACATGACATGCGTGATCGATGAGTAAATTTTGTATTTGTTAACATGTAGAGACATAAGGTATTTTTAGTAAGCAGGAATGATGAAAAACTAACAAAACCTTCGCCGGGAATCGAACCGCGGACCTCTGGAATACCGGCCCAGTGTGCAGACCACCACACCACGAAGGCTCGCCAAGAAGGTGGGAGAAATGCCTTATAAACACGCAGGATAGGAATCCGTATTAGTCAGAATCGAGTTTTTTAGTAGTTGGAACTTAGGTTGTATATTATATTTATTTAAATACTTGATATATATATCAAAACAGTGAGTTGTACAGTCGTTATGTTATTTTGAAGCAGGAGACATGAAAAATGTGCAATGCCCTCGTCGGCACTCGAACGTGGACCTCTCAAATACGCGCCGAGTGTGCTACCATTACACCACGAAAGAACGCTGAAAAGAGGGGGAAAATACCTTACAGAGTTATTAAAACTCCACATGCTAGTATTTTTGTTAATTTTTATGTAAAATGAATTTTTAAATAAACATTTTAGTTAAGTTTTATGCCTGTGTTACTGCCTTTCCTGTGTTACTGAACTTTAGTTGAAACTTCCATTTAATACGAAGATGAGAATTCGTCAAAATAAGAGAAAGTTAAACGTATGACGAACAAAAGTCACAACAACAACGTAACGACACTTCTTTTCATTTACGATCGTAACGTGTGTCGTCATCCCTGCGCTGAGGAAATTAGGGAATTTTAGAAAATTTGAGGATTCGAATTTTTTTTCTCAGTCGTTGCCATAATTATGAGGAATGATTTGAGAGAGAGGGTAAAAATGGCTTTGAAGGGCTTATTCTAAAGTAACGAATTATAATTATTTTCAGTTTCGCTACTGTCAAGTTACATATTCAGGCGTAGAAAGATAATCGGACTTTCGTTGACATTGATGACCTAAATATAGTTTAATCTAAAAACAAAGGCAAACAAAGTAATAGTGATGAAAATTTTGATTTTTTTTCCTCCCCCGTTAAGGGCCAATGAAAATTCTCTTACGCGTCAACTTACGCGCCTCTTACGCGTCTTACGAGAAATTCTTTTACGCGTCAACTTGATACTTTAAACAAGAAAATAAACTTTCACTATCAGCTCGTTTCCATTATAGTAAAATATTTTTTAACATATAAAAAATATATATATCTTAAATTAGTTATTAAAAAGAAAAGAGAGAATGAAATAGTATGACGCACTTTGAAAATTTTTTACTTGCAGCGTTTGAAAGCAAAAATACTGTTATAAATGATAAGAACTACACGTTTAGATCAACGGGCCAGTAGGTAATATTTGCGAATATATATCATTTAGCAGAAAATTGTTTGGCGCGTAGTTGTACTGCAACGGAAAAGATTCAAAGCTTCTTTTTCGACAGAATTCATGAGATGGTTGCTCACCATATTAGACGTAAGTGGCCATTAATTGATTGAGATAGTTGGTAGCAAATACGTGGTTGAGAAGAAACTAGAAAAGTAATGCAAAGGTTTAAAAAAAATTAGACTTCTTATGACAATAGAATCTCTCATTTCTGCACCGGAATCTCTCAAATTCTGGATAACAGATTTTTTTTCCCCAGAAAATTCAATATATATTTTTAGAACATACCTGTTAATGTCTTACGATGAAACTTACTCTTTGCGAAGTCCATTGTTTGTGTTTTGAAATTTATCGGCCTCAATTAAATAAATAATATAAAAAATCGTAAAGATTATCTAATATTAAAAGGCATATGCATGGGTTTATATACTAGAAACACAAAATTAAACGTCATTTTGAAATTACTGTAAACATTATCACATAAAACTTAGTAATTTTTAGTGGAATGGCACGTAATTGCGAATCCCTTTTTGTTTTACCTCATCTTTCTTATTTCCCAGTACATGTCCGATTATTTCGTCATGATCTTGAAAGAATGTGACGGGAACAAAATTATCTACATCCGCCCACTGAACCTTCTCTTCACTAGACCTAAACTTCTCCGAACGTGAAATTAATTCTAAAATGTCGGGCACGGGATCTGTATGTGTTTCAAAATCAGAAGAATCATCATATCAGTCAGATCGTCACTTACGTCATACGCCGCAGTTTGTGCCAACAGCAACGTAGAGTAATATTCTTTACATTTTTCACGCAATATACAACGCAAAAGAGCGTTTTTCTAGGTGAATTGTTTTTGAAAATCGTAGACACTGATTTTGAAGTCACACATTGACTCATTAAAAAGGGGTCACTAGTTCATAATAATACTCAGGATAATTCCTTGTTTCTTTATTGGAAATAAATTTGTTACGCTGAGCAGCAGAAATATAACAAACATTTTTCACATTTAATTCTCCACATTGATAGTAGATTGTGTACTTTTTATCTAATAGGCTTAAATTTCGGATTTAAATTTAGAACTTCGAAATTTATTAATTAATTATGAAATTATCCGTTATTTTTTAATTACCAGCTAACTGGGTCCTGATTACGAGAGATTTTATTGTAATTTAGTTTTAGACAAAGAGTGAATGCAATTTTTCGAGCGGAAATGACAGTTATCCAAATTTTGGAGACGTTTTCCGCTCTAACATAATATGCGTCAAAGTATTTTCATGTATTCAAATTGTATATTGTTAATCATTAAATAAAATGTGTTATTCTTATTTCTTATTAAAGGAGTTTTTATGAATGAATTTTGTCAATAACAAGTTTTTATTCTGTATCACTGTATTTCAGTCTTGGTTCACTGAAATAACTAAAACAAAGAATGATCTGAAAACAAAGAATGTGCTTAAAATTTTGTTTTTATCAGTTATATTGCCACAAGAGTGTTGTTTTGCTTCGGCAAACATTTAAAGCGTATGCCATGTGTAAACTGAGTGCAAGTGCATGAAGAGGTTTCGGGATTCAAAAGTGGCAACATGTCAGATGTAGCCTGCTGTGACTTGGACTCCTCTGACGAACAAACATGAAGAAAGCATTCAGATAATGCGACCAAGCAGGCTTGAAGATCGTCGAAAGACCGTTCACCATATTTCTGAAGAAACTGTCTCCATCCGACTGTTCATAACATGTCGCTTGTGTCTCAAATCTTGTTCATTGCAAATTTTTTTGTATTTCCGCAGATAAAACTTTCAAAAATCAGTTCACTCGATTAAAATATAATAATTCAATGATATGGGTGAGGAAGATAAAAATAAATCCCATACCATGATTAATATTCTGTGTCACTTCCAGAAATGTGTCCATATTTATAGCCGTAAAGCAATATGTTGGGAAAAGTGTATTACTCGTAGAAAACTGCTGATATGTTTTTTCTTTACAAAAAATTAAGAATGAGGAGAGACAACATCTGGTGCGTTGATATCTCCCTTCACTTACACATGCATCTAATCTAACCAGTTTTATTTTTTTAGGTTTTGGCTGAGGTTGTGCACTTCATGGACTGGGAGAAGGTGGCCATTCTGCACGAAGACGATGAGTACAGCATATTCGTCGCCAAGGTGTTTAGTCAGATCTCCAAATCTGGCTATCCCTGCATTTCGGCCATCCGTTCATTAACTGTACCCGAGTCCCAGAAAGACGGAAGTGGCGCAGATCTCAGATCTTACCACAGAATTCTCTCATCTTTCACATCCAAACTCTCAGACAATACTGGAGTCATTGTCATTGGTAATCTTTTGAGTTAGTTATTTATAAAATACTTATGTATTAACCGGTACCTGCCGATATATGTCCAGAAATACCGATCTTGGACCTGATTCCCGTGAGCATTTTAGATCCTAGGAGATATTTTGGGTTCTGCTGGAAGGGAAAGGACTTCCTATACATATAAATATATATGTATATTATCCTTTCTCTCCGTGTATATATCTCCGTGTACCGATAATATATATACACCGATAATATATATATACTCCTTGTATATATAAACGATATATATATATATACCTCCTTCCTTAGTGTAACTACGTGATACAGAAAAATATTCAAAACTGCTGTTGGACATAGAGCATAACAACTGAACGAAATAAAACAATGCCGTTAAGAAAGTTAGTAAAAAAGGGCTTAAAATATTTAGTATCGCAGCGCGGTACAGAACATTGGCATAATTTTCAATTAAACAAAAGAATAATTTTCTGAAAACAAGCTTACATGTTTGACATTATACTGATTTAAACTATCAGCAGTACTCAACAGCGATGCAACTTTCACCAACTCCCCACCCGGAAAAAAAAATCAAAAAAAAGTTTTAGAATAAGAAATATTACTTCGAGAGCAGATACGGAAGCAGAGACAACTGTGGAGAATAGTACTGTGCTACAATTTTGAATACTAAACACTGCTAGTTCGCACTGGAAATAAAAATATCTGTATCATCTGTCTCTTGACATCGAAAATATACTTCATTCCCAAAAGGCGGCAAATTTTGGCTGTGAATTGGCAGGTGCTGGATAATACGTAAGTATATTTTGTTACTTTTTACTAATTTTCTAAGTGATTAAAAATCTCCTATTGAATGGAAAAGGATGGATAGTTCTTTCCTTTTAAATTCTCTAGATTCTGTCATTTTCGTCATTTTAATGTTAAAAATCATCATGATATCTTTCACCTTTTGGCTTGCCATTATTTTTATTAGCCATTAACGTTCTACGACTGTATTTCCTGTTGGACACATTTGCCTAATTCTGCCAATGGTTGATATGCTATTTATAGTTGTAGCAGTCATGAACGTAATTCTAAACAGTTTGTGTTACATTATGACGCCGTTCAAGAATCTTTAATGCCTCCTGTATGAATTCGCTGTTAGCCTTTGCAAATGGCGCTTTAATGGTGTGTTTTGCTAAACAAAATAGAACTCATAAAACACATTATCAGCACTGACGAAGCAGGTTTCTACATATTACATATGTATGCTTAAGTATGAAGCAAACTTATTACACTGTGTTGAGTATAGGCTAATAGGATAAAATCCTACACATTAAAGATCATCCCAGATCAAATTCTTAATTCGGAATGGTCTATAATTACTCAAACATTTAGGAAATTTCGACAAATTATAATTATCAATGTGTTATATTTTCAACCAGTTTAATCTAAAGAATAAATTCTAAATCAGTATTCAAAACAAAAAGAATGCTCTGCAAATAACGAAAGAATAAAAATTATTTGTCAATGAAGAAACTTATTTATAAATAGCAAGAAAGAACGATATATTCGAAAGAAAATTTGAATAATGTCATTGACTTCAAAAGCGGTAAAACTTCGGTTAGAACTTTTTGTTTTTCGTTGCAGATTATTTATGTATGCCATATAAAGTGCAATTAAATTTCTTATTGTTAAGAATAAAAACAAATCTTCAAATGCTCCTTTGATGTCATCTTCTCTCGCTATTTTTATAGTACGGACTTCTGTTTTCTATAAATAGTGTAGTAAACTAGAGAATGGGCCAATTGTACGACTGTGAATCGCCAACTTTATTACCTGTCTTGTGGAAAAATCTGTCATCTGCTAGATCTCACCCAAACATAGCTTCCGGCAAGAATAACAGCATTTATAATAAAATCGCAAGTTTACAATAAAAAGTAGAATTTTGCGCAACGGTTTCAGAGTGCTCTTATGATGCTATGTGATTTACAATAGAATTTTTTTTTCTTGCAGATGTTTTTTACAAGACATGCTACATTACGGAGATAAGAATTTTCGGGTGCAGAAGTCCCTCTCGTTTGTATACAAAAACATCGCTTATTGTAATCAACAAGTTGGTTAATGTTATCAGAATATTTTAGAATTAATTTTTTAAACTGAAGTAAATTCCCTAATAAAATGGAAAGTCAAAATAGAATAGAAATTACCAAATGACAAATACATGCCAGTAAATAAGGGATTAAATTGCCAAGTATTCTGAGTTTGATTTAAGGTTACCATGTACAAAGGACCCTGTTTTTCGAAGAATCTTCTAGACAAGAAGACCAGAAAACTACGATATATTGCATTTGCTGAACATGTCTTTGAATCGCAAATAAGGAAAGAAGCTTTAAACATGCCAACATTATAATAAATAGTGGTGGTAATAAATAGTTTATAAATATTGAATATCGCAAAACACACCGGGACTATCCACCTAAGGGGAAGGATATGTTCGTGGACGACTTTCTAATTAATAAATAATGAAATAGAGGATACTCAAGAACTAAAAACAATATTTTCTACTGATATGAATTGCGTGGAATTTAACTTTTGGACAGATATCGGTGGGAAACCTCAATTTGAAGCGTCAATGACAGAAAACATTTGCTAATCGGTTTCTGAAACAAATCCAAGTACATTGTGTGAGAAACTTTCTGAAGAAGATGATGATGAAATTGGTGAATTTCCTAAAAATGATGAGCTGAAGAATAAAGATTATTAAGATTAGGTAGAGCATCGGTCAAATTATTTCCAGAAACATTATGAATAGTAAACGTTCATATCTGAATTTTCTGAACATTTGCAGACAATCAATGATTAATGACTTTTCCTTAATTAAAATGCTGTGAAAGTAAATATTTACGTTTTCTAGTTATATTGTAATAAATTACTTAAATTCCCTTGATATTTTGAAGGTTATTTTTTCATCGCATAATATTATTATTCGGTTAATGTTATAAAAAATAAGCATGAACAAATTTGATCACATTAACGGCGTATACTGTATTAGAATGCACATTGCAGTACTGAAATTACATAACAAATACTTTATAGTATAGAATTCATGCTATGTCTAAATTGAGCATTTATTTTGTTTTACACTTACGGTCTGAAATCGTACTTTTTCCAGCGTTCCGCAATAAACGAGCTTAACATTTATTCTAAATAAAGCTTAAGTTTAATCTGACGCTCAGTTAATTTGTCCTTAGTTAAACAGGAGTTGATAATATTAACTTTTACAATCGTCATTTCATTTCCGGAGAATGTTAGAACTGAAACGTAAATTCGAATAAAACTGCAGTTCTTCTGCCATATGTTTATTTTCTTAAATATTAAAAAGTCACATCTTTCTTCAATACTATTACTTGATAAATTGTAGATAAACTATGAGTCTTTTTATTTGATAATAAAATTGATCTAAATAATGTATATCGTTTTCTAATTGCTACAGGTCACACTAAATCGTTTGAAATGATAATTCAGGCTCTCGGTGAATCCCAGAATAATTTTTCTCGCCTTCAGTGGCTGTTTTCTTGGATGCCTGCCTTTTCCAAGCTCCGGAATTTAGGCACCATGATCAACAAGAAGAATATATTTTCTTTGGCGCCATTTCCTAAAGAGATTGCTGCATTCGAAGATTACTGGCGAAGACTCTCTGACTTGGCTAGCAATGCTGAAGGCAACGATCGATTCTTCATGGAGTATGTTATGTCTCAGAAGAACTGTAAAGTATCTGGTTTCAAGAATGTGATTTATGACAACATGGTTATGTGCGAAAATCTGATTTTGAAGGAAAACCCAACTGATAGCTTGATGCGAACAGCCAGGTAAGGTTATATTTATTTCTTGCGGTATCGAAAAAATATGCTTTTTTTTTTTAATGATGTGATTCTTTTGAGGTACTTAATAGTATTTCTTGCTTTTCGGTATTTTTTATTGCATTTTTGTAGTAAATAATTTAAGAACTTCGATTTATTTGAATAACCTTGAGTTTAAGAAGTAGAGTGTTTGAGATGATCTTTTTAACATTATTCAGATTAGTATTCTTTATACATGCATTCCAAGATTTTCATTAAAACCATTAAAATACTGGTCAAAACAATTTATTCGCCTTCATACGAAGATAAATAATGAAAAGAAGTAAGGTTTGAACAAAGACTGCACCTTCTGGAAATTCAGACTCCAAAAGCTGTTGAAGAAACACTTGTAAACCAACAATATTGATAGATAAGCGGACTGTAACCGTTTATAATGAACTTCTTCCATTAGACGTTCTTCATAAAGCTTCCAGCAAAGGTAATCCTAGGCAATGACATCCCATTCTTCCTCTAGTGTAAGAAACTGAAAAAGAATAAAACGTATGCTGCATTTTTTAGACTGTATTAGAATGCACATTTCAGTACTGAGATTACATAACAAATACTTTATAGTATAAAATTCATGCTATACATTGGTCTGTAAGATTGCTGGTGACAAAATTTTAAAGAAAATCTGATGTGGGGCACACCACATGACTTCCCTGTACGGAGTATTAAATCATACACATGTTTTGCTGCATTTCATTTAAGCTTATTTCCTCGAATTTCATTAGAGATCTATTTCTCATTCAATTAATTTAGTTATCACTTCGCGGCAAAGCAAAAATACATAAAAACTTAAAACAACATCTCCATTAGAAATTGTAAAATGCAGAAAAACATAATACACCAAATATAGTTAAAACAATTTAAAAAGCAGATTTTAGAAATAAAATTATAGTTTTTTATACAAAAACAAGCAATTCGGCCAACGTACAAGAAGGCAGATTTTTCGGTGCACAAAATTAAAAGTTTACTTTTGCTCCCACTCGGCAAAAAGACATTGAAGGTGCAGAAACTGACTTAATTCACTATTCTATTGAGTTTCAAATTCAACAATTATTGCATGCAGATTAACTTAAGGCATAAAAATCGTAACCTGAGCATAACAACAAAACTCGTTCACTTTTAAAGCAAAAAATGCACTATTATACAACGTATAAGAATAAAAAACTAAGCTCACCGAGCCAGGGAAAGAATGAGAATATATACATATATATTTGTATAAGATTGGAACAGCCAGTTAATATTACCGAGTGCAACGAAAAAGGGAAGTTCAGAACTAAATATTATAGCAGTCCTATATACAAAATTTCAACATTCTACGGGTACTCGTTCTTGAGTTGTGCGATATACATATATACGTACCAATGTACGTTAAGAGGTCAAGGGAAAATTCTCTTCTGAATCCATTTTACAATCCTTTTCGGCAAAAGCAGCCCTTTATTCTGTCCGTACGTACAGATGTAACGCAAAAACATCGTTCAAATGTTTTCGAGAGCGGTTTAACCGGACATTTTTTGTCGAAATATGATACTGAAATTTTTCGTGACTACAATACTTCTTTTACTTCGTACAAGGAAGTGAAAAAGATATATATATGCAATATATAACAAAATATAATAGCTGTTCTAAAAAAAAAATAATTGGAAACCTCAAAATTAACATTTTAAATTTGATGATATCCCTGTGGGTTCATCTTGTATGTAAGATACTATAAAATATAATAGCTGTTCCCAAAAAAAAAAAAAAAAAAAAAAAAAAAAAAAAAAAATGGCGACCTCAAAATTAACATTCTAAATTTGGTGATATCCCTGTGGGTTCATCTTTACTCACAGGTTCCAAATTTTTCTATATTACGTAACGTTTTAATGCAGATGCCTCTTGTCTAATCAAAATTAATTGTAAACCAAAACTCTGAACTGAAACTTTCCCACTCCCAACCTTCTTCCTCCGCAGTGCTATGACACTCTTCCCTTTTTCGTATAAGCTCTCATGCTGGCAAGACGTTATTTATCCATGCTGCTGCCGCTTACTTGCTTAGGATGACGCAGTACTTCAAAATGGAACTTAATTGTATTGAAACATAATTAGGAAACACCTTGTTTGCAAAAAGATAAACGTAAGAAAATTAAGATTGTGATTCTTTAAAATACGTTGTGCTAAATGCGTCATCATGCTTTTCCACTTATTCCTGCCTTAAAGCCACTACGGTCTTCTCAGCCATCTACGCAATGTCGAAAGCTGTTACAAGTTCCAGTGTCTTCATCTACTTCATCTACGCATTTTAAAATTATTACATATATATATAAAAGAAGACTGCCGCTTTAAGATGCAAAGTGTTCGTAAAGAAATTTTTTTGTTTAGCGTTCCATATAAGTGAAATTGGTAACGATTTGTAAAAAGAGAATATCACTTACAGATACAAACTGCAAGAACCATTTATAAAGAATTTAATCATAAGAAGTATCTTTGCCAACACGTTTTGCAAAAGACTGTACGTAAACTTCTAAAATCTTCACCGTTAAAGTTACTTCCTTTCACTCTTTACCTCCATGAGAGAGAAGAGAAATGGTTTTGCGTCGGATCCGTTATCGGAACTGTTTACAGTAATTTTTAACTGAAGCCATTCTTTATAAACGACTGCAGTAGTTTGCGCCTCCAATTGATGTTGTTTCTTCAGAAGTTTTTTTTTCCCTCGCGGGGGGGGGGGCATTTTTTGTAGTTGACTTTGAACACTTTTTGCAGATTGATTGTCCAACCGATAGATTGTTTATTCACCACTTCACTATTTATCTCCTTAGGAAAGAGAATGAATGGCCTTTTTGCAAGACCCATTACTTAAAACGTTTATAAACTTAAAATCAAAGGAGGTCTTTGCAAACGGTTCCTGCAATATGTATATATAGGCGATTACTCTCCCTGTCGAAAACTGATTTTTTGCACACTGAGTTTCCAGCTGATGAAATCTTTACTCCTCAAGGCCACATATTTTTATAGTATCTCCTTGGGAGGGAAGATGAATAGCCTTGAATAGGATCCGTTACTAAAAGAACTTCCAAAGATATGGAAGACTTGGAGATACAAATTGCAGTAGTTTATAAATACATTCTTTGAAAATTTCTTTATAAATGGTTCTGGTAAAGGAAGAATATCGCTTAGAGATTTAAACTGCAGGAAACTTCTATAAAGATATGTTAGACGTTCTTTATATTCTTTGTTAGAAGCTCCTGCAGTTTTTGTCTCCAAGCTATATTCTGGAAAAATTTTTATCGACATCGTATGCAGACTGAGTCTCTAACGGGTCTAGTCTTTAATCTAAATTCTCTTCCTTTTTTGCTATTTTTATCCATGGACGATGGGCGGCATTGACTAGTATTAAAATACGGAACCATTTATAAAGAACTTCTAGCTGAAGTTCTGTATAAACGATTGTTGAAAAAAACTTTTAAAATATGACTTGGATATACACACTGCAGGAACTGTTTATGTAAAACTTCTTCGTTTACTTCGGGGACTTTCAAAAAATGGCTTTGGTAGAGAGAGAATATCACTTGGAGATTCAGATCGCAGAACCATTTATAAAGCGCTTCTTCTACTAGAAGACATTTATAAATTGTTCCTACAGTTTCCATTTCCAAACGATATTCTCTTATCGGGAGTTTTTCGTCCACACTACCGGGAAACTTCTGTAAACAATTTCTGCTAGAAATTCTTTATGAAAACTTCTAACAGCAATTATAAAGAAGGATAGAAAATAACATTGTAGGCAATGATAAACTTATATTTCATTATTCATATACGCTTTTTAATTGTACAAGAAGTTCTTTTATCAATGTACACAGCAGTAGTATACACTGTGTAATTTGGGTTTATTTTATGCAGTTTTAATAAAGATTCGATATCTTGTATGGATTATAGCATATAACGTGAGAGCTATATGTCTTTATGTTACAATTTTTAAACAGCCTTTAAGTCGTCAACAGGCAAAATGTTATCCTTGACCATTTTAAATGCTTGAGTGCACAATCTTCTCTCGATCATATGCTTTCTTGCATAAATTTAGATTCTAGTTGTCTAAATGTTTACACTTAATAGACTTCTGCAAGTTAAGATGAGGGCTATATTAGACTTTATTTTACAGCTGCTACACCTAGAGGAATTAAGAACAATACCCGCACCTTTCACCAGTGCTGGTAACATAGTCAGGCTTTCAGATTCCATTTGAAAGGCTTTTCATGAAGCCCTGCTAATAGCCCCCCTTTTTTTTTTCTTCGATCCTTGGCATTGGTAGACGAGCCATCTGCCGCAAGTATGTCTGGGAATTAAAAAGTTATAAAATTGTCAGTAATTGAATGGTCTTCTACGCTGATTGGATAATAAGACTGCTGAACTGTGATTATCCCACCCTAGTGAAAGGCTTCGTTTATTTTAATTATGGAAAAACACACGCAAGGGTTATTTGCCTAAAGGGAGGAATGTCTTCGTGTAAACTGGCTCATATCCACGTTGTGATTAAGAGTGAAGTATTCTGTATTAATACATCACCCTTAATCCTAATCCATAAAATTTGGAAATATCATCTGATGTTAATGACATTTCCATACGAAACACTTTCAATGAATTATATTTTAAGTAATGTTAATATTGTACATTTCAATATTTAGTATGATGAGATCATCCTGATATAACGTCGCATGATGAGACAGCTTGGTAGTCATCACACGATGAGATTCCAGAGGAACATCAATGGCATGCCACATCATCTTATTTAAATTTTAGAGACCTCTCACAACCAGAAATCACGTAGAATACGGAAAGGGATAATATCAAGGCCTTCTGTAAGACCTTTTAACTGTTACCAGAAACATTTCTTTTTTGATGTCGACCACATGAAATGCAATCTCGATGAAAACTGCTATCTCCAAACCATTCTTACAAAACAGGAATTGCATGCTGTGAAATGTTTGCCTTTCTATTATTGGTTCTCATCTTTTACCCTCCTCGCATCTCTTTAACCATCGCTAGACGATCATTCCCTTCCCTCTCTTTTCCAAAACTCAAAAATATATATACATTTATTTAAATTTAGATTATTTTTTACTGTGTTTCATAAACTGAACGAAAAAGTATAGAAAATATGGATAAATACTAGAACTTGAATAAAAGTAGTTTTCAGTGTTCCTAAACTAAAACTAAACACTTAACTGTTAAATAAAAGGCTAAATGTATCTCCCCTGAAACTGTGAAATTCTCCCTGATTCAGAACCTATGCTTTAGGCTCACATAATCGGAACGGAAATAATTTTCATGGTGTACATAGGGTAAGAAAAATATGCAATAGTTTTGTGTGTTTATTGCTCTTTATGAAATAAAAGGTACCTCATGCCATAGAATGCTTCATTGTCACAGTTCATCAACAAATACTATCGCGAGAAAAAGCAAGAAAACGTTTTGAGCATTTTGTGGTTTCAACTCATATACAGTGCCGATTTCAGAAGAGTACCACAACAAATTGACTTGTAACATTTTTCATACCCTGGACCAGGGAATGTAAAATTCATATGCCATTTCTCGAGCATTTGTGACTGAATATTTAGAACAGGTAGCTGCATCAGCCGCAGCTACAACCACTTCTTCAGCAACTTGAGCAGTGAGCTGCTTCAGCAACTGTCTCCCTCTTTGAGCCACGCCAAATCTCCAGCCTCTTCAAATTTCTTCATTACCTTTTTTAACCAGGGTCTTGTCATCTGCCGTTTCTTTCAGTCCCTCCAACGAATGATATCTGCAATGCAGCTAAGCAATTCTGCCGCTTTCGTACAGTTATTTGCGAAGATAATTTATTTAGTTATTTGACGAACAGTGCGCGTTCTTTCTTCTTTAGACGCATTATTGACCCAAACAAGAATAGTTTACTGATACCGATAGCTTTCTTTTTTATGCGAAACCTTTCTTTAGAGAAGAAAGAATATGCTTTGTTTTCCAAGTTATTTTATGAGAACAGCAACAGCTGCTCAGTTGCGTTGAGAAAATAGTCTTTTCTAATTCGCATAGAAGAAATATATTTTCCATATTGATAAAATGTTTCTTAAAAAGCGAAAATTTGTGCCCTAGTGGCGAAAATGTGAGCTTTTTTTTTTTTTTATTTCTTCCTATTTCTGTTCTCTATTGCCTAAAGTTGTGGTCTCAAACTCGCAGTACGCGAATGCACTTCAGTCGTGTATATGCTGCCAATACGGTAGGTATAGTTTTAGAGACATAAAGATACGGTTTGAGCTGTTATTGGATAAAGATATGGAGTGAGCTTTTATTTATTTGAAGTAAAAATGATGGAATGGATAGATTGTAGTTTGTCTTTGTTACAGTATGCTTAAAGTACAGGTAGAAGCTGTGCCAGCACCTCTGTAGTACCACACAAGTGACTGAGATACTGTTGAACATAGTTAATTGTTAATCTTACTCCCCAATTTTGAGGGAGGCGGTCTGAGGTTGCCCCGTCACTCTTCCCCTGCTATCAAAAGGACCTTTGGCTCGCCGTGTATTTTGAGTGTTTCCCATGCCGCACAGACACTATTTGCTTACAAACATCCATGCCTTCTCCGGAATTCGAGCACGGGCTCTTCTGTACGACAGGCAGCGTCACTAATTTCTATACCGTTCAGGAGGCAGTGCGCTTGTACACCAAGCTGCGCGACTAAGGGTAAGGTAAGGGAAATTCCCTTGTTGGTATAATCAATAAATTTCATTTTAACCAGCCCACAGCTGGTAGCGCTTGAAATTTCCAGTTAAGGTTAAACGTAAGTTGTTAAGTGCGGTTAATTCAAATATTGTAATTATGTGATATAAATATGAGACATAGAATTAAATATTTAGGTATAAATGCGTTTGAATTACAAGCATAACCAACAGAAATTTCTTACAGATACCAAACTTTATTCTTCATATAAAATAAATATAAGTTTGAATTTTTCCTTTCTGTTATTATTGTCTATTTATGTTTTGTAAATATTCAATAAATGAAACTAATTTTACTTTTTTTGTTAAAAAGTTTTTGTTTTATTTTGTTAAAAAAATCTATTCTGGCCCATCAGCTGCTTTCAGATAGTACTTTCGGCCCGCATTTGAGTTTGAGTTTAGTCTGAAGAACCTGTATTCTAAATTCCGTTACTTTGTGTTCATTAGAATGGGCTACTATGAACTTTGAATAAAACCTTATTTATAGCACTTCTGTATTTTATATATAATAAAAAGCTGTTAAGTTTGTGAAAATATATTCCGTGTTATATAATTTTATCGGCATTTTTGATTTAAGAGTCCAGTATTTCATTACAAATGCTAAAATATTCAATAAAATTTCATCGCATACTTGTGTTATTACCGGGACATATCATGGCATGTCTTCAAGCACAGATATTTTATGAGTTTATTTCTCATTTACTTCCGCATCATCTGAAGGAAAACAGAAAAGTAAGTAGTTAAAACTTTTCACAATCTGTCACTTGCTACGCTTCTGAAATAAAGAAATGCGAAGATAATTTATTTTCCCGACTCTTATCTCAGCTTGCAGAACTTCTGTTTCAAAAGTGAGACCTTTGTAATATAAAGAAAAGAAAAAAAGATCGAGAGAAAAATTGCTAAATCGTTTTACGTAAAGAAGAGAAGATAAAAGATTTCACCGCGTTTAAATTTATTATGGATGTCGTCCGATAAAAGATCGTTTTCTGGGAAAAAGAGATAAAAATCTGGGAAAAGAAAAATAAGAAATAATGATTGTTTCGAGTTCTTCACACTGGTGTTAACTTTGGAAGTTGAAATGGAAATTCTAGCTTGTAAATGCTGCTTTTCTTTTTAACACAAAATCAGTAACTGATTGTGATGGAAAGCGAGAAATTGTTAAGAATCGTATGCAGGAGGTTTTTAGGATTTGCTTATTTATTTAATTTAATATGCAAAGCGCAGGAAGGCTATCTGTCTTCTTAAAGAAGGAGATGAGAGACTAGAACCTGAATCAAACTAACATTGAACAGTGGTTTTAGTCACTTGGCCTCTGATGCGCGTCATTCTGTAGGGCATAAAGAGCTTTTACCCTACAAAATGTTCTAGGTGTCCAAATCTTCTGTCTGCTAGCTTGGACGAAGTGTTATTAAACTATTTAATGTGCCAGAGCTGTGTAGTTTTCATTTATGTAGGCTTTCATTCCATATGAGTAATTTGGTGTGACAATCATAGGTCATACGGTTTCTTCTGTAGGCTTTTATCTTTTGATAGCACAAATTTGTAACACAGGAACGAAGTAATCTGTTTGTGGTGTGCCTTGCACATACATCGAAAATAAGTCTGGCACCAACTGTGGTAGAAATAATTGTACATCACTTGAATGGCAACAGCGGATGATACTCCTTACATTATGTTTTGAAATGGAGTCAGTTCTTCTTGCGATACTATTGCAAGAAGAACTAACTGAAATTGAGTTTGGGTGTAAATGAAATGAAGTGAAAGTAATTATTTTTTCAGTTACACATAAAAATAAAACGATGAGTTTAAAATGAGCAACTATAAAGCCTCTTCTCTAAAAATTTTTAAAAAGTATGTGTTGCAATAATATGTGGATAACAAAAATGTTTATTTTATTTAAAACATTTTTGGCGTTTGGAACATAAAATAAAAGTCAAGAATACTCTATGAAGGGTATCGAAAGACGTATACAATTTAAAATGTACCGTAAGCTATTTTTCATTCTAAAGAATGCATAACATTTTTGCTAAAAATCTATATTTTTGTAGTTCAACAGCTTAGAATTTTATAAAACAAATTTATAACATTTTTCCTAAAAATCTATATTTTTGTAGTTCAACAGCTTAGAATTTTATAAAACAAATTTATAACATTTTTGCTAAAAATCTATATTTTTGTAGTTCAACAGCTTAGAATTTTATAAAACAAATTTATAATCAAAATTGCTATTGTTAGTTATCGAAAAATAACCAAGATGTGATTTTTGCGTAAATGTCACTAAACTATGCAAATTGGTATTATCCATCACACAAGGAACGTTTCTTTCATGCGGAAGTATCCCGTTTTTCGATTTGTATAGAACTGTCGTGTGTCGAAATATTATCAGAGCGCTGTCAAGGGAGCTTCTAAATGTAAACAAAAAACGCCCCATCTGGAGAGTGAAGCTTCGGAGCAGTGCTTCACTTGTAGTGCTGATTTGGTCTCTCCTTCATTTTTTACCTCCATGGGTAGAAGTGATTAGAAGGGGGGAAGAAACTTCAAAAGAAGTTGAATTGTTACCTGACGACGGAAAAAGAATTCTTAAACGAAATGTGACTGGGCGAAAAAGCATATACTCGTATGAGAAGCACTCGTATGAAATACTTGGAGCAACGTATTGCTAAAATATTTGCTAAAATATAGACTTTAGCAAAAATTTTATGCTTAAAGAATAAAAAATACCTTACGGTACATTTAAAATTGTATATTTCTTTCAATACCCTTGAACGTTAATAGTATGTATTCGCTACTTTTATTTTATGTTCCATGATGAAAAAAGAGAGTTATTTAAACATATTAATATGAAAAGTGTAGCAGAATGCTAAAGGACTTACGGTAAATACCGATTATTATTTTCGACAAAATAAGAACCCCACGCTGTTGAAATCGTCGGGAGGCACTGTTTGCTATGCATTGTGGCAAAATGGCTCTATACTTTCCACATTCTCTGAGTTAAATCCAATAAAACGTTTACGGGATTATCTGGAGCTTTAAACTACATAAAATTCCGTAAAGGCATTAAATACGTTAAGGCTTATAATGGCAAAATAATGGAGTAGCATAAGTCCCAAGGACACATTAAGATAAGTATACAAAAGAGGTTTAGTAAAGTCCTTTAAAAAAGTAGAAAAAAAATATTCTGCAAGCTATTATTTGTTCCCTAATTTCTTAACGTTTTCGTTTTGCAGGCTTTATCTTTTGTATTGGCATTTTTTCAATTTTAAGTGAAAGTGAAATATCTTAAATTTACATTATTTGAATAACAGAATTTTACAAAAGTAATGTAAACATTTAAATGTTCCTTACCCCATATATATGATTTTTTGTACTGTCTGTATACAAACCTTTTCATCCGTAGCATCTGGAAGATCCGTGGCTCGAATCTCGGAGTCTATTTTTCACGCTCCCTAGTTTCGAAAAACCTAATGTCTTTATAAGATAATCTCGGACAAAAACGTTTTCATTCCTAAAAATCAATTAATAGAAATATTACCCTAAAATTAAATATAATTTACTCTACATGAAGCCTTTATATTGTAGAAAAACTCTGTATTAAATCGTGAACTGGTGTGTCTCAAAGTCAGTGATCTTCGACATTTGTAATTACATCAACACAATCTTTAAAATGTCTAGTCGCTGTTAGTTTCAAATACTATGTAATTATTTTTTGTTAGCCCTTTTTTCTGTTCTGTGAGTGTCTTCAGATTCAGAAAAAAAAGCGATTAATATTATGAACTTTTTTTTCAGGTTTTTACCTGCTATTCATGCGTTGTTCACCTTCGCACACGCCTATCGTAAAGCTTGGACCGATAAGTGTAATGGTGTGCCTGGTATGTGTCACGATTTGAAAGTCATGTCGAGAAGAGAATTTGTGGAACGGTATTTAGAACCACTGGAGTTTGCACATGACTCCCGCGAAAGAAGCCCGGAAGGAGTGGTAGGTGAGAAAACAAGTCAAGGTGCCAGCGGAGAAATGGAAGGCATGCAGATTGCGTTAAATGCGTATTCCTTCTCACCGAGCAGTGGACTCCAGTTCAAGCAGGTGAGTTAACTTTCATACTCTTTTCCCAAAATGAGAATATTTTCCGTCTCGTAAAATAACAAAAGGATTGTGAGTACTTGCGTATTAACTGCCACCCCGATATACCGCCATCAATCTACACAATGCATCCATAAAGTTTTAAAACCAAGTTCAGTACCTCCTATATGCTTAAAGTAGTATTGACTAAGTTTGTAGACAACCGAACATTGAAAGAAACAACATTCTTACTTCTTAACATTCAGTATTGAATTCTTATCAGTTTAGTCAACGCTTGACACGTTTATACAGCTGTTTGATTCACCCGCAGAATTCAAAGTTACTATCCTTCGGAGTTTGCTCTTCTATGACGTCACTGACTCATAGTCTGCTCACAAGAAACTATTCCGTACTCCTTTTATGTCTTCGTTTCCCTTACTTCTATACGTATATCGACGTCATTGATTCGAGCGTTGGAAAGAGACTAGCTTTGTTTGCCTACTAACCTTGGTAGAAATTATCTTTTAGAATATTGTTAGTATCTGGTTACAGCTTCTGAAAAAATAATGAATGACTTTTAAGCTGAGAGTTCATTTTATAGAAAGAAAAGTAATCTACTGATAAAAAACATGATGAGTAAAAAGAAATGGTACAAGAATGTGACACTTTTCTTTGTTAAAAATCTGCTTCAATCGTGTGGCAAAGCGTTGTCGTGCAGCAAGAACCATTATTTTGATTGACCGTTTTCAGATCTCAATTCTGTTCAGAAGTCTATCAATTATGTCTTAGGATTCACCAGTTAGCGAACTTATTCGATTAAACTGTGAAAGGTGAAAACTTTTTCTTTAAAAAAAAAAAATTAGATTCATCATCAATATCCTCGAGTCGAATAGCCAACGTCGCCCGTAACCAATGATAAACACTGTATCATGTTAATGCTTTTGAACCCTACATATTTTATGCAACATTTTTTATTCTTTTATTACTGTTTTCTCCGCTTAACATGAAAACTTTATTGCTGTTCTTTGCTCGGCACGTAAGCAGATGATAGTTTAGGAAAGCAAGTTGACATTTCATAGTAATAAATACTGTTATCATGTTCATAGGAATAAATACTGTTAAATATCATGGGGCAGATAACTAAAATTTGTTTAAATAAATCTAAATGCTTGTAGACGCCTCTAGGCGATGAAATATCTTTTCAACTTGACCAGATCAATAAAAGCTATTTTTTTATCAATGGATATGTTCGCATTTAAAATCGCACCATCGTTGCTTGTCTGTGTTTCTCTATAAACTTTGCTAAATATGAAGGCAAATTAACTTTTTTGAACCTGACATTACATTTTTAATCATGTATCTTCTACTATGTATAATTTATCCGCGTGAGAATTGGAACACTCACGATTTTTGACAAAATATCACGTACCTGAAAATGACTCTTTCTGCTTCATTTCTTGGTAAATCAAATAAATCCATGCTTGAGAATGCATATTTCGAAATTTGTTGAGGATTCTAAAAATTCGAACATTTATAGAATTTATGAAACAGGAACTAGTAAGGAGAAAAATCTGAACTTCGCAGTTTAATGGATATTAGTAGAAAATCTAATATTTAAGAATTAAAAAAAAACTTTAAAATTATATTTCAATATAAAATTATAGCCATCATTCAAGTTACATTAAACAACATCAAACATCATCAAGAGTTACTTAATAAGAATAAGTAATAAACGTTACATTTAACATCATAGCGTTGCATTCAAAATCTTAATAATACGTTCAACGTTACATTCAATAAGCGTTCAATAATCGTTACATTAATCTTAATAATAAACGTTGTATTCAGTAAGCCTTACATTCAACATCATCGAGCGTTACTTAATAACTCCTTGAAGTTACACTTTTCATACTGTTTAACCAAACGGGTGTTAGCGTGCGAATTAAAGTTATATATGACTGCTACTTAAAATATAATATTCTTACCTTGCGCCATTTAAAAATTTAAATTAGTAGCCGTTATTTGTTAATTCTAAAGCATTCTTTTTTCGAATTTTAACTGCTGTTTTAATTTATTTTAATTGTGATTAAATTTCATAGGACCTTGTGAAGAATAATTGTAGTTATATTTGTATTTTATATCGAAAAATAATCTGCTATTTTTACTTCTTTATACTAAGTAAAGGAAGTATTGTAATCGCGAAAAATTTCGGTTATCATATTTCAAAGAAGCTATTCATTTTGACACCTCTCGAATCTATTTGAACGATGTTTTTGCGTGACATTTGTACGTACAGTCAGTTTTTTTTTTTTCTTATATGTTGGTAATTTGTGCATTTTTTTGCTTAGAAAGTGATTGAGTTATGATGTTTTAATGTTCTGCTTAAGGATTTTATGACTCCAGTTAATCTGCATGCATTTTTTGTAAAATTATCAACAATTTAAAAGTTCTTTAAGTGCTATTAAGACTAATGAAGCCATCATTTATTAACATTTTAAACTTTTAGTAGAATAATGATTTAAGTCTGTTTCTGCACCTTTCTGCCGAGAGGGACCAAAAGTAAATTTTCAATTTTGTGTACCCAAAAGTATATCTTCTAGCCCGCTGGCAGAATTGCCTTTTTTTCCCATATAAACTGTAATTTTAATTGTAAAAATTGTTTTTTAACTGTATATGGTGTCTTATGTTTTTCTGTATTTTATAATTTTTAATGAAGATGTTTTGAGTTTTTATGTATATTTTTGCGTTGCCGAGGAATTTTAGTGATTTCTCAGAATGACATAATTTGTATAAACGCCTGATAAAATGTAATTTTTTTCTGTCAGATGAAACTTCAGATCTTGACTTTGATAGCGTAATGCTTTGAGTTCGTCGTTGTACCACTTATTACCATCCATCGCAAACTGACAGGCAGAACTGATTTAATTGAATGAGAAATATATTTCTAATGAAATTCGAGGAAATAAGTTTAAATGAAATGTAGCAAAATATGTGTATAATTTTATAGGCCATACAAGGAAGTCATGTGTCCATATCAGATGTTTCTTTCATATTCTGTAACTACGTTTCTAAATCTGTCTTTAGTTAGTGCTCGACATATTTCTTCAGATATTACATATATAATATAACTTCATATAAGTTAAGTTTCGGCATATGAAAATGACTGCTAGAATACAGATTCTCGGCAATGCACTAAAACTGCTGATCTGATTTGTTGTTATTATTTTCATTACATTACATCCGCAGATTTTTTTTTTTTTCGCCGCAGTAAAGTATATTAAGACGCAGATGCAAATTAAAGAATTATTATCTGGATTTTATAATTCAATTTTACTCAGACGTATAAAACGGTTTCAAAACCGTTTTTCTGAATCAGAGGATTACTCAGTTTGATGTGGAATTGATACTATGTAAACTAATACCAATTGTTTTATGATTTTTAAATGAATTTTGAACTTCATTTTTTATCATTCTCTGTATTATCACTAATTTTTTTGTCAAATTTATGCAGGTTTTAGCATATGATGCACAAGAAGTAAAAGTTTTGGATGCATCTTTCCTTCATGTTCCATCAGTATGTCCTAAGGGTGGTTGCAAGGATTGCTTAAGGTACGAAATGTTTTACTGAATTAAGAAGACTAAAAATAATTTCATTATTAATATCTATGCCGCGAAGTTGCTATAAACGTTTTCGTAATTTAAATGGTGTAAGGTGTTTTAAATTATTAACATAATTAGCAATGACTGTTTTTGTTTGAGTATTTATATATGTATAAAATATTCAGACAGCTAATATTTCATATGAAAAATTCCATCCAAAATACTTTAGTGAGAGAATTATAAAATACGCTGATCAGCTCTGAAAAGAAAGAAAAGTCGCAAAGTCATGCAAATTTGGGAAACTATAGTTAAGGCATACAAATGACCGAATTCATAAGCGCCAACTCTATTTAGTGATTTCTTAAAATGACATAATTTGTATAAAAGCTTGATCAAATGTAATTTTTTTCTGTCATATGAAACTTAGATCTTGACTTTGATAGCGTAATGCTTTGAGTTCGTCGTTGTACCACTTATCACCATCCATCGCAAACTGACAGGTACAGAATCGTTGAACTCCAAGATTCTGGCAGAATTCCACTATGGCAGATCACTAGGTTATTAGACTGAAACATCAGCATTGTTAAACGTTCTGTATCCCTTTGGTTGCAAGAATAATGATCAAATCGGACAGCAGTTAGTGGTGGCTAGAAGTAAACTTTGTTCTGATGGATCAACCAGTTAGAAAAATAGCGCAGTTACACTAATTGTGTTGAATAGGCCGCATTAAGACTTTTAGAGGCCCTAAGTACTTAAAAGATTTTGATGTTTTCACATAAATTTACGCCTTTTCGTCATTCCTTCTTTCTGGATCTTGGTTTATCTATGTCATATATTTCATGGTATAAACGGCCTTCCTGTGCCCTTTTCCAGAGTTCCTGAGCACCTTTTCGTGATGCCCTTTTTCCTTGTTGCCCTAAGCACATGCTTATTTTACTTAATTGCTAATCCAGCTCTGATGCTGAGCATCCTATACTAAACTCATTAATTTCATCACTGTCTACCAAACGATCAGAAGGCCGTCTACCAAACGATTATGGCTTCAGAGCACATGGTATATGAGCCAAAAGACCAGAGACATGATTTTGCTCTGATCCCATACCATTTCTTTCAACTGTCTAGAATTTTTTATGACTGTTCTCTTCAGCAACAATTCTTTATTCTATTTCGGAAGCAGTGCTGTTTGGAGATTGCTCCGGATCCCTCATGGTCAACGCCATCAATAAGGTTTCACGAGAAAACGTTGTACCGGCTTTGCTCCGAGAATAATGCTGTGAGGTGGCACAGCAGATAATGTATTGTTGCGCCCGTACGGGTTCATAATAGATTGAATGCACACAGATCCAATGATAGGTCGATAAAATTCATTTTATCAAAAAAAAAAAAATACTTCAGAGTTCTGGAACTTTCCACAGAAATATTCGTACAGCTGTTCACGGTATCACAGAGTACAATCAGTAATTACACTTCAAACTACTAAGAACGTCAAACACAATACAGTTCGAAGCGCATTCCAACGACGAAGCTCTCATGAATATCTCAATACTTCGAAGTCGCTCTGAACTAACAACTAACAACTGAGAAACTGATTCTGTCTTCGGTCTTATATAGTCTTACCCCGGAAACCGAGAAATCTCTTAGTATTTTTGCTTCTCAAAATTACTGGAAGGCATATGAGGGCCGGATGCATATATGCATTCTGTACCGCGCCACGCGCATAGGGAAAAATCCTTTTTTGTGGTTGGACATACTTTCCGATGACATCATTTTCTCTTTGCGTAATGGCGTTTAGGTGGGATTAATACGTTTTGTTTTCGTTGAATGACACAAAAGCGTGAAAATTATCGTTTGTTTATTTGAAAGGAAAAAAAAAAATTAGCTGCAGCATTCCGCAGATGGCTTCGTGTTTCATGTAATAATAAAATTATAAAATCTTTCAAAGATGCTGTTAATATCAGAAGCGATTTCAAGAGCTTAGATTATATAAATAGCTGAGTTCATGAATTTAGTGCAAAAGCCAAAACACGACAATCTCGAGCCAACTGTAAAGGCATTGTGTGCTAGTAAGTACATTAGTATTATTGCAATTTTGTTGCATTCTGTTCCTATCACATTGCAGAAAATATTTCCTTTGCAAATGTTATTTCCGTGTTAATTTCCATGTCATTTCTGATATTCTGTTGCCTTAAATGAAAGAAAAAAGGGCATTCAGTATTTTTGCTGAATGTAATACACGTATATAAGAAAAGAAACTTCCTTCTCTGACAAACACTATTTTTATGCAAAGGTTTAAAAAATGTTACACACTTAAAAATGGGCAATATTCATAAAGTAATATTAGTAAGTATAAAATGTGTATCTCTATTTCTCTGTTCTAAAATTAGATTAGTCTAACTTCAAAAATAAATTTTACTCTGTCAGAATAATTATAAATATTGTAAATTTACTGTGTACTATGTCAGCTTCTAACGACGTTTTCATTCCGAAAACTAACTTGTCTCATGCTTTCGGAGATTGCATCTGCAGAGAAGGGATATATATAACGAACATGAAATAATGAATTAATAATCACAACACCTTTAATGTGAAGAGAATACTAATAATTAAGAACACTTAATACTAATATTAAAAATCTCTGCACTTGATATTAATATACATTTACGGAGTTAGCACAAGAAGAAATACTTTTTCACTCTAGGAAAAAATATCACTACATTTTTTTGTGTTGAATTCACCACGCTATAGTGTTGTAAGAAGTGTAATCTCATAGCAACAAAAATACCAGGCAGGTAATAATCTTTTCGGTATTGCTATCAAAATATAACCAAACGTATGAAGATGTACCCTCGAGTCCAAGCAAAGTCAAGGCGTTCCTAAGCGTAGAGGAAACGATGTCATCGAAAGCCATATCCAATCACGAGGAGAGATTTTTCCCCATGTGCGTGGCTCGGTACAGAGTTCTTATATGCGGGCCGGATACGTTTGCATCTAATGTAAAAATCAATTACAGTAATTCAGTTACAATATTATGGAAGGACCGGACCCAAATGTCTCCAAATCATTGCCAAACCCGTTGGCAGCTTGGCGATATCTCGCCAAATTTGCGATATAGCTAGTAATTCAATTCAATGTTTTAGGCTTGCTATTGCATTCTTATTTTTTCCGCAGAGCATCCTTTCTCTCTAGCTTCTCATGTTACATTATTTTAAGGCTATGTTGGTTTTGGTGGAAGTATTCATAGTGCAGAATGTATGATGTTATAAAACTTAAATCATGTGTTATAAGTGTAATTTTAATAATAAAAACTTCTAAGTAATTCATTTACCTCAAAATTGTAACTTTTATATTGCAGTGTCCGCCAGTCACGTTTAGAAGATCCATATATCGGCATGGCATCCAATGAAGATTTCATTGTCACTTCTCAGTCTGATGACATATCGATACCGATTCTCCTACCTATTCATAAAGCCGGTCATAATCCTTTGGTGTGCAGTGACGAGATCAATGCTCAAGCTGTTCAAGATCTCGAAGCTGCACTTTGGACTGTGGATCAAATCAACAGGGATACAGAATTCTTGCCAGAAATTCGCTTAGGTGTCGTGGCTATAGATACATGCTCAACTCCTGTGCAGATAACTCAAAAACTTTCCAATTACTTAATGGACACGAAGAAAAAAGAAGTTGATGATGTTAGCTCTGATTTGGCTTTTGTTGTAGTTGGATCTCCGGATGAAGTCCATGCGGCATCTTCTGTCATCTCGGCATTAAATGCCACACTAATTTCGGTTAATGATGCAATCAGACCGAAGGACATGACGAACAATCATCTCCAGGTAGCTATTCCTCTAGAAAGAAAAACTAAAGCTACTGTGGATACATTAGCCTACCTTGGCTGGAATTATGTTACAGTCATCCACGATCGAGATGAACGCAGTATTTTGATGATGGAATCTTTTAAATCTTTAGCTAAGGAGAGTGATATATGCCTTTCTGCCGATTTATCTCCCTCAGGATTGGATGATTTTGAGATGGACGGTCTAGTAATGAATGTAGTTGCTGCTAAGAAGAAAGGTGCTCGTGCTGTGGTTATGTGGACTAATGAGCATACCATTCGAGCTTTCTTGAAAGCTGTTCATAGAGCCGTAGTAGCTGGCCTTATCAGCAGAGGTGATCTGGTTATCATTTCAAGTGGTGATTGGATTGTTAACTTGCAATCATTCAAAGAGTTCGAAAATGAAGCCACTGGTGTGATAGTTTTGAAAACTCAGCAAGGAGAAGTTGAAGATTTCTCTACTTATTTTCAGCGTTTGGGACCAGATTCAAACAAAAGAAATCCGTGGTTCCGCGAGCTTTGGGAACAAAGAAAGGAATGCAGAGACCGTAAGTGTGAAACTAATTCTGCGCCAGTGGAATATATACCATCTTCATCAACTGTCAACATGATTCAAGGTTTATTGACTATCTCAGCCGGTTTGGCTCGTTTGAGAAATGAACTATGTCATCCAGAACCTGGATTATGCCCCAGGATGCTGCAAACAATGTTATTGAGACAACACTTATTCAACTACATTCGAGAAACAGCGTCATCGAGATTAGATGCCAAAGGAGAAATGTTTGCATTCACTAAACAAGGGTACGGAAATCTGCCTATTGAAATCTTCAACTTCAGGAGAGCAGCAGGAAAGAATTTTGTGTATCAAAAGGTAAGGCCTTATTTATTATATTTATTTGTAGCGTCATTATTGTAATTATTGATGATTTTATGTGATATGAACGTTAGCTAACTTTATGACGGCGCTGCATTTTAGTACATATTTTAAACCTCTGTGGTTTTGGTTAAATTAATAGTTATGGGTATCATAGATTAGGAACCGCACGGAAATAATAAATTTAACTTTGAAATAGCCATTTTTTATATTTAACTGATTGAATTTCTATTTTTTGGTTATATTTAATGCTAGTTTTTTAATATTGTTAAAATTGAATAATAATTTTTAATATTGTTAAATGCATATCATACTCCCAATTAAAGCATACAGCATGCTTTACTGAAGATCATGGCGGCAATGTTCTGCACAAACGCTCTAAATCGCATCTATATTTTACAGTTCTACAACTTACAATAGTATGTCATGTCTAAAGAATGTCCTACAAAGAACGTACACGCAACGTGCAACAAAAACGTTCTAAATTACGTCTACGTACTACAGATCAATAACGTACAAAAGCATGTATACTGCGAAAAAAAAAAATAAAAAAATTGGGACAGTTCTGTATATCCCGTTCTACTGGGCTGATTGAAGAAATTTAAATTGCGTGTTTCATGCCTCGAAAGCGTGACTTAAGATATATATACTAGATTTATATATAGCATTATTCTAACATAGGTATTTTGACACAAAACCGGACTTTTTCTGAAATAACATATAAATTTTTTTTCCAAATTTCGATTCTACGACTCAGATTATGCCTAGATATTAAATTTTGTAATTTTTGGTGAGAAATTATGGAAAAAATTATCTTAGCGGTTTTTTTTTTTTTTAGTTTGCGCCAAGAATACTTCATTTGGCGGAACTTTTAATTTATAGTAACCTACTTATTTTCCTTATTTTTCATTAATACGCCAGAGGATAAAAGATCCATCGTTCATTCTTTCAAATAATTTTAACAAAACGCGTAAACCACATTTTCGTTATTATCGCTTATATTAAATACGCCAAATTTCTAAACGCTCCAAAATGTGAATTCCCGTATATCTTAGAAAATTTTGAATAAAACACTCTAATTTTTGGCACATATGCTTAGAAATACATCTACTTTATGATGATGTTAAAAATTTTATAGATTACAATTCAAACTATTTTTCGAAAAATTAATAAAAAATATTTAAAAATGTAAATTTTTAAGATAAACAATAAAAAATGTGCGAATTATATTTGGATGAAGCCTAAATTGCGAATTCTGGAAGAAGGAATCAAGTAAGTTTAATAACGAAAGAGATATTAATAAGTATATATCAAATTCAATTAACATTGAGGAGCTATAACTTTTAGAGCTAATTTTTAAAAAACTGCTCGTGCAATTTTTACAAAATTTGGTAGTTTGGCCTAATTTGAGTCGTAGAGTCGAAATACGGAAAAAAATTGGCGTGTCATTTCAGAATAAGTCCGATTTTGTGTCAAATATCTATATTAAAACAACGCTATATATAAATCTAATACATGTCCTAAGTTGCGCTTTCGAGACATGAAAAACCCAAGTTGAATTTCGTCAATCGGCCCAGTAGAACGAGAGATATAGAACTGTCCCCCCTCCCTCTTTTTTCCCCCGCATTGTACATTGTTACTGGCAACACTTTCTCGTAACATGCAAAGAACATACTATGTATTACAAAAAATTCTGAATTACGGCTATGTATTACACTTCTGTAATAATACCTTAAATGCTGATATTACTAGCACCTTATATATAACATGTAAAGTATGTATTATAAATATATAGCATGTAAAGTATGCAATTAAAAAAGCATCATGTGGAATAGGACATTCGCAAATATCTCATAGGAACGCTTTTAATAGAAATGCAAATTATTTAGCATATTAACATATTTTTAAACAATCACGTAATAAGCCTATTTATACAAGTATTTAGTTTTCCTTCAAATAGCGTTTTGATGTGATAAACAAAATTTCTTCTGTATTTAAAAACATAATGAGAAAGGAAATTTAAAATGAAATCGGTATCTTAGAAATTCAGATACGAAAATTAAGAATTATTTTAATGTCAGGGAAGAAAACCTAAATATTTCTCACATTCTTTCATGCTCATGGAGGAAAGGAATGATTGGTTTAATTTTCATGATTATATTTTACCATATACTCCGAATATTTAAAGATATAATTCCGTTTCAGAAGCTTCTGTTTTCTAGTAAGCTATAAAATATTCTATTATTGTGTATCATGGTATATTACTTTATCCATTACATTTCTTTTTTCATAAGATAACGTTAAAAAATAATTGCTTTAAACACAGCGTTAATAACACGTACTCTTCAGCGCGTACTGGAAACTGGCATTTTTGTACGTTAAAAGGTACATCTTAGAGCACGGTTATAACACGTACCACATTAGCGTATTTTTAATTGCTCGGAACGTCATAGAGAGAATAAGACGCTATTTGAAAGAATAATGAACATTCTCATGTTATTTGGGTTTAGTGCATGGAACTCTATTGAAGAACTTGCTTTTAATTAAATTTTTGCTGTCTTAAGTTTATATTTCATTTTAAATTTTAAAATTTTTTATAGGTTGGTACTTATCAAAATAGAATGAATAGTTTGGCCGATATCGTTATGTACAACTCTGATGGTGAAGAAATTAGTGTGGAAAATATGTCTTCCGAGTGTATTGAAGATTGCGGAGTCTGCGAAAAACGTCCGACCGACTTCGTTATCTTGGATTCCAAAGACCACCTGTACATGGCTACGTCAGTGGATATCCATAAATCCTCATCAAATCCTTTGAAATGCGATTCTGCCATCACGTCATCTGGACTTCAGACGCTTGAAGCTTTCCTTTGGGCACTGGACCAAATAAACAGCAGTCCTACCCTTCTACCTGGTGTTAATCTCGGCGCAATTATTTTTGACACGTGTAACAGCAGAGAAAAAGCAGCAAGGGATGTTGCAAACTTTTTCAGCAGTTCTTTGTCTGCCACTTCTCCAAGTCACAAAATCCCTGGTGTAAATCAAATCCTCGGATTAGTTGCCACTCAGACCGATAGCATTATTCAGCCCATCGTAGATGTTACGATGCCTTTTAACGTTCTGACCATAGCCCCTAGAGTAACACTGACTGATTTCAACAATGAAGAAAAATATCCCACACTTCTTAGGTCATCACTTCCTAATGACATTCGAGCTGGAGCTCTTGTCGATCTCCTGAAGCATTTTAAGTGGAATTACGTCTCTTCTCTATATTCTGATAATGCTGTGAACGAAGTTGATTTTTTTCATTCCTTCAAGAGAAGGGCAGAAGCTAGGGAAATAGAACTAGCACTTGCAGAAGGAATACCAACTTCATTTTCAGATGGTGCCATGGAAGTTCTTCTTGACAAACTGCAAACGAAACGGAAAGAAGGAGCTAGGTAAGTAGTTTTTATTGTTCTAACGTATAAACGTTAAGATAAATATTTTTTCTATTGAAGAATGCAGACCCGATTTCAGCTGTTTCGGCTTCCTAGTTGGCTTCCATATAAATTAATCATGTTATAAAATTAGAACAAAGTATACCTTGGTTTAGTTATTATTTGTAAAACCGACATAACCCTGGAAGCATACGTGCTTTTAAGTATTAGTAATTCAGTAGTTCGTTAAAACTAATTCCTCGGTGAACGTTTAAAAGCATGAAATTCTAAATATTTATATATTTAATATCGAATTATACTCTGGATGGAATATGAAATTAAGAGACTGCTTTTCAGGATTGTTTGCTTCAGTGGAAGCTAAGAGCCTGTAAGCTAATCGACTGTTTATTTCAGTGGTAAGAAAATGAACGTTTTTGAATTATATGAAGGAAGGATCTTAATATACTTGATAATACCAGGATCTAAAACTATCTTTAATTAAAATATTAATTAAATTGTAGGATGGCAATAAAGAATTAAAGGCAACAAAGTAAATATTTGAACAGCTAAGATTTTTTATCTGCTGTTATTTTCACTATATAAAATAGGACTTTGAATCTTTTGAATATTATGAAATATTTATTGTATATGAAATAACCAGAATTGATGAATGATATTTTTTTTTTTTTTTTTTTTTTTTTTTGCAGAGTTGTCGTGTTGTTCCTCAGTAACAAGCATTCAGAAGAACTATTTGGTGCTGTAAAACGCCAGCAGGAAAATGGACGTACTAACATGGGAGATTTTGTGTGGGTTACATTCGAAAATGTCGATGCCTTTCATCAATATCCATTGGTATCTTTGGGATCTCTAATGATGCAGCCCAGTCAAGCTCCCGTTTTCCCTTTCAAGCAATACTTGAGCAGTTTGAGTCCCAGAAATAATTCCCGTAATCCTTGGTTCAGAGAATATTGGCAACAGGTATTGTATTAGCCCCTAATTTTTCTAAAACTTCTGAATGTTACATTTTTATTATAGAAAGCTTGTGTTGTCCAGACTTTATACATCGGAGAACCTCTGTATCCACACCAATGAATCTCCATAAACCGAACCCGATGGAGCTACCTGTTTTAACAGCTTTAGTCACTTTGCAATTCATGGGTTAACCTGTTCTAGGGAACTATGCTATTATTCTTCTAAGGAGGACCCTAAAATGTTCTGAGCTTGATCGAAACTTTTAAAGAAAAGTATCGCAAATTATTTTTCCAGAGTCATCAGATAGCCAGACACGCTACCTTTGAACTCGATAGAACATGGAATTGCATAAAATTTTGTTCATGTGTGCATTTATATATTTTATTAATTGCAACCGGCCCCGCGGAAAGTTGTTTGCTTCACTGGTGAATAATAACGCAAGATTTTTTTAGAATAATTATAAGTCATTAAAGTAGGCTACATTGCATACTGATGCAAGCTTGTTTTGAAATCAAAGGTACTTTTCTGGTAAAATTATTTTAATGACGAAATAAATACTCAAACAGCTCATCTTCTGAATATTCTGGAAAAATTATTCTCAAAATCTGTCTTTATTAATGCAATGGTTTTGCATAGTATTCCTGTATTTTCGAAAAAGATTATGCTCGTTTAGTGAATTTCAGGGAATATGATGAATAAATATGAATCTCTTAGCCCACTTCTGTCTGTTTTCTCTTGCTTTTTTACTTATGAGACTAAGATGAGGTGTTCCCCCCCCCCTCCGGGGGATTTTTGCTGTTGGGAATCATTTTGCATTACAGATAATGACGCAGTCCGATAACGGCTTATATGTGCATCGCCATTGAGACTAATCATTTGGAATGCACATTTTTTAATTTTCTTTGTGTATGTGCAGATAGGTACTCATGACTCGTGTTTCAGACGCATGCAATACCTTGGCCACCAAAGAACAAGTAACGTGATTCGTCATCTGTAAGACTTATGAGGTATAATCATTTACCGTTGAAGATCTGTTAGCACAAACGCGCTTTCTAATTTCTCATTCGCAGCACAGAAGTTTTCAATAGAGTATTGGCCTTGCAATCGGTTACAGCGTTCACATCGAGTGCCTGATACAAGATTCTGGTTCCCATCATAGTTTTCTCCTAAGCCTAAAATGATATATAAAACATTAAATTAAACATAAAAGCATCACATTTCCCCCTTCTTTAAGCTATGTTTGATGTTCGTTACTCCTTTGTATTATCCATCCCGTATAAATATGGGTGCATGGAGTAAACCCCAGAAAACTGCAAAACATACTACCAATATTTACGTAGTGTCATGGGACAGCTACAGGTGGGTTTTACAATAAACCTTAAAGAAATCCTCCTCAAAGAAAAGAGAAAGAAAAATAAATTCGTATGACCTGACCGATGGTTTACCTATGCAGATTTGTAAAGAGCTAAAGAAGCTAATTAAATGAAAATTATTTAGTATTTTATAAATGGATCATTATATTAATATGTTAAAAAATAAAATAATTAAAAACGACCGCATGAATACTTTCGCAGAATAATAAGATGGAAAATTAAAATAGTGCAGATCATTTCTTATAGTATAAGGTATTTCTCCCATTTTCTTAGCGTGCCTTCGTGGTGTAGTGGTTCTGCACGCTGGGCCGGTATTCTAAAGGTCCGTGAAAAGCGTTGCGTATTTTTCAATCACTCTTGCTTCCAAAATAATCTTAATGTCTCTACACTGGCTCCCGAACTAAAAGGGTAGTGGATGATGATTCTCCACACCCAGGATTTGGCGATTGTGCCCCCTAAAAATCCAGTCGCCCTTTAAAAAAGGGAGTATATAAGGTATTTCTCCCACTTTCCCAGCGTGCCTTCGTGGTGTAGTGGTTCTGCACGCTGGACCGGTATTCCAGAGGTCCGTGGCTCGATTCCAGGCGAAGGCGGTTGCTACTTTTTCATCTCTCTGGCTTCCAAAAAAATCCTAATGACTCTACAGTAGTGCATTGCTTATTAGGAAAATTAGAGATAATCACGTGCTCAAACGTTTAAACAGATTCTGAAATATGCTACAAGTACTTGATTTGTCATGTATTTAAAACATACAAACTAAAAAATGTATTAAATGCATATATAAGTTGATTAGAAAATGTATAACAATTAATGTATGCATATCAGCTAGGATGTACCATTACAGTGCAAAGTTATAATTGTTTTTTAAGTAAATCAACGTAAAGTTTAATTCCTTATCCCCCCCAAAAAAAAAAAGAATTTGAAAGGTAGATGACTTGCCAGAAAGCTTGTTAATATTTTTACATTATTGTTATTTATGCCATGGTGATTTTATTCATAAAACTCCTTATAATTTGCATTTTCACAGGTCTTCAAATGCCGAGGTGCTATGTGCGACGAAACACACCAAAATGTAGCAGAAATGGCTTTGGTGCAAGACTCCAGCATTTCCAAAGTGATCAACTCTGTTCTAAGCATTGGCGTTGGACTGGAAGCATTGCGACAACACCTTTGTCCAGGAATCGACCATGGACTGTGTTCAGCAATGTCTGATGGTCAGCAAATTAGAGATCTGCTCTTTAATTTGACCCGTGACTCTTCTTTCACCGGAGCGGACGGGAAGTTACTCAAGTTCACTCAACGACGATTTTCTGCTGGTCTCTTGGATGTCTTAAATTTCAGACAAGTTGGAAGCAATGCACACGCCTTTGTCAATGTATGTACCATAGTCTTCATTTGAGCTTTTCAATATCACTGAAGTACTGTTATTAGTTCTTTTTCGTGGCAGATTTTAGAAAATGTCCTAAGAGGCTAAATGTTTTTAAAGAGCATATATAATTTAGAAATTTTATTAGTTTCTTTGTGAGGTAATTGTTGACGGCACGCTCAGTACATTTGGTTGTCTTCTAAATGCAGCTTACGCACGATAAGCAGATAACGTAATAAGATCAAAGTTCTTTACTTCATTAAAGGGTAATTGAAACTGGAAATACGAGAAATGCAATTAAAATGTGGAAACATATTTGCTTCATTAGCTGTAGGAAAGACAAAATAGCGGACGGCGATACAAGCATTATCAACTTTCTGTCTGTGGATGCGTGACAAGTTACCTAAGAGAGTTTCTCTAAGGTTCTGTGGTGTCCGCCGATAACATCGCGGCAAAAACATCGCGGACGAAAACCTCGCGGAGAAAACAACGCAAGGCGAAAACATAGTGCTACAAAACATCGTGGGAGAAATCATCGCAAAGAGAAAACATCGCAGTCCTAAAACATCGTGGTAAAAAATATCGTCGTCGAAAATAAAGCGCTTCAAAAACTTCGCAGTTTAAAAACATCGTCGTCAAAAATATCGTGGTAAAAAATAAAGTATCTACAAATCATGGCATGACGATAACATCGCAGACATGCTTTTTCAAAACATGCTTTAATAACTGTAAATGAATATTCCCATAAAGATTTGTGAGCGCAAAATGTAAAGAAGGATAATTTTTACTTTCACATTTTTTATTAACTAATACATTTTTTCTGAAAAAGTAAGAAGGAAACTTAAGCATAGAAAATTAAATGCAACTTATAGATTATACTTTTCACGAAAAATTACCAGTAAAAACTTTATAAAAAATTATTTATTAATGGCCTTTGTTAGTTAACTATGTCGGTTTAAAATTATATTAATTGCTATAAGTTGCATTAATTTCCTATGCTTAAGTTTCCTTCTTACTTTTTCAGAAAAATTTATTAGTTAATAAAAAAATATGAAAGTAAAAATTATCCTTCTTTCCATTTTGCGCTCACAAATCATTATGGGAATATCCATTTACAGTTATTAACGCATGTTTGCGAAAAGCATGTATGAAAAAAGCATGTCTGCGATGTCATCGTCAAGCGATGATTTGTAGATACTTTATTTTTTACCACGATATTTTCGACGACGATGTTTTTAAATTGCGAAGTTTTTGAACCGCTTTATTTTCGACGGCGATGTTTTGTACTACGATGTTTTAGAACTGCGATGTTTTCTCTTTGCGATGTTTTCTCCCACGATGTTTTGTAGCACGACGTTTTCGCCTTGCGTTGTTTTCTCCGCGACGTTATCGTCCGCGATGTTTTCGGCTGTAACCATTTAGAAGGCAAAAGTCTCTAAATACACTGATCATTGATTAATTAAGAAAAATGTAATGTATATAGGCAACTTGGCAACAAAGAAAATGCAAACCATTATGAAGAAATGTCGTACGTCTTCTCTCAGTTATACGTGCACGTGTTCATTTTGAAGTTCGCGATGACCATAAAACTCTTCCTGAAGTGCCGCACCGTAGTTAATTTTCTAAACAAAAGATAATCGTAATTCGTTTGAAATGCATTTTTACGTGGTTGATAACTAGGCATTGTAATCGATTGTGAATTCATAAAGCGATACAATTCGTGGAGTATTTTAGTTATAAACTATTAATTAAAAAAACAGAATAGCTATGTAAAAATATGAATTACTGCTAACCCCAGTAGGATGCAAGCGGCAGTTTATTGCAGATATTAGTTAATTACTGCCCCAGTATTTGCTAAAAACATATGTCTGTCCCTGTGAACATTTTTTCTTATTCTTTAAAATAAGAACAATTATTCGCAACATTTGAAATTTAATAGATACGGCTCTTTCTGTTTGCAAATATCATTTTTGCTTTTTCAGTTTTGATATAAAAGTTTGTTTAAAACATATTACAGGACTCGAATGGTTGGTTATAAATCTATGCTTACACTTTAAAATATTATCCAAATAAGGTAAATATTTGAATCAGGGGTTATAAAGTTTTTAAAATTATTCTGTAACGGATACTTCTGCCTGCGTCCTTAATTGCTATACAAGTAAGAAAAATTAAAACGCTTTGAAAAAGCTTTTTTTCCCTTAACATTTTTCAGAAACGTATTTTTCTGAAAATTTCGAATAGAATTGAGTTTTACTAATTACCAGACTTTATTATTTTATCAAGTTACAAATGTGCTGCTCATTAATGTAAACTCAAGTTAAGGTTTGTTTTTTTATATCAAGGTTTACGAAAGGACTCGGTAAATTTTAAAAGCAATGTTTCTTTCAGAGTTTCATATCTTTTTCAATTATTTTTATTTGCGTCCCCCCCAACTACATGTTCTGAATTTGCATCATGAAACGAAATTTACATATATTAAGTTCTTGTGTTTTTAATTCTGCAATGTATTTTTATTTATTTATTTATTTCAGGTTGGCAAATATTCTCCTGACGAAGGTTTATTTCTGAATTTCAGTAAAATAAGAACTTATAACGAATACGGGAAAGAAGTTAGTCTTTATGACGTCAAATCTACTTGCGAATCCTGCAAGAAAGAACCTGCAAATCTGTTCACATCCACAATGCAGATTGTTCCAAAACAAGACTTCGCTGTCACTGTTTTGATGCCCGTCCACAAGAAAGGTAGTACTTTCTTTACCTGTGGTGAAATGAGAGATGAAGTAATGTTCCACCACTTGACAGCCATCGCCTTTGCCATTGACAAAATTAACAAAAATTCGACCCTTATGCCTGGAACCGAGATGGGGGCTATAGTGTTCGATTATTGTGACAGGCCACAAAGAGGCCAAGATCAACTATACAACTTCTTCTCTAAAGACAATGGTGAATTGTCTAATTTAAGAATTAAGCCGAAATCTATAATCGCCGCAGTGACTTACGGTACAGAACTTTCTAGAGAATCTTCTCCCATATTAGATTCAATGAATATTATGCAAATCGCAACACCTATAGATAGAATGGAATCTTTTGAGAACAACGATATATTATACACCGCCCCTTCGACAATGTCTCAGATACAAGCTCTTCTAAGTATTCTGAAAAAATTTGGCTGGGAATATGTTAATGTTGTGTACAGCAATACTGACTTTGGGCGGGCAGGTTATTACCAATTTTCCAAAGGCGCAAAGAAAAGGGGCATTTGTCTTGCCAATGTAGTCATAGTTGAGCCTGAAAGTGAGAAAGAGTCTTTGCTGACCAATCTTCAAAGTGGCTTGAATCGCGATGCTAAGATAGTAGTTTCACTTGTTGATGACTTGCCAGTAGTTCAAAAAATGATTACAGCTATAAAAATAAGCAAAGTATTAACAAAATATGTTTGGATCGGTACTGAAACTTGGGGTAATGATCCAATGATTTTGAATAATCTGAAAGACGCCCAGTTCGATGCTATAACGCTAAAAATAGAGAGTCAGGATATTCCAGAGTTCAAGAAGTTCTACGAAGGACTGACATTATGGAACCACTATCCTATTCCTGACGCATGGTTTGAAGAATTTTGGCAAAGTCGTTTCCAGTGCCAGCTTACCAATAGCGTTGGTGTACAAAAGCAATACACTCCCATCTGCACTGGCAAAGAACGCTTATCCTCGGATGAACTCTCGCATAATGAACATATTTATCAAGCTATCCAGACAATTGAATCTATAGCACAAGGACTACATTCATATCTTAACCAAAAATGCCCCTATGGTATGGCAGCAATGAATATCGATGACTGTGGTACTGATTCGAGACTGGAACTTCAGAAAGATATTCATATTGCTCTTCATGGTGATTATTCAGAATGCCAAGAATGTGGATCTTCAAGTACAGTATTTGGATATGATGTGTTACAACATTCCGTGGCAAGAAATGGATCGAATTTACACATTCAGGTATTAATAAATTCTTACAAATTCTAATGCAGGGTTCTCAAAATATGTTTGCTAACAGATCTTTTTAGGAATTTCTCAAATTTTTTACCGACCATTTAATTACATAATTTTGATAGGATTAAAAAAAGCATTTATGTGATTTTTTAGGTTATTTATTTTAGAGTATTTATTATTTTTTAGGTTACGTAGGTTAGATTTTAAATTACGTTTCTTAATTTTGTAAATTCTAGTTCAACTCAATATCCATCGAAAATGAAGAAAATAGTAAATTCTCTGAATCGAAAATACCAAATTTACGGAAACAGAACAAAATATTATTATTATTATTATATAATAATTATATATATTATATATATATTATATATATATATATATATAATATATAATTTATTTACTAAATAAAATTGATTATATTATCTCCTAAGATTAATTATAGTATAATGATCTGAAAAGAGTGAATCCATACTTAGTAAGTTCTATTTCGAAAGATGTTTTTAAGTAACTGGAATGTTAATTGTTAAAAATGTTTAACGGGGACTGGAATTAAATCATGAATAACAGTTTTAAAAGGAATAAATTAAGAATTAAATGCAAGTAATCATTGTCATTGATCGGAAATTAGTTGACTTTTCAAGGGTAACAAACCAACTTCAACGAACAATAATTAAGAAATAAATACGAAGGTGCTTCGTCCTTTACTCGCCAGCGGCCGAGCGGTAAAGTCGCTGAACACTGGTAGTTCGGTTCGAGGTTCGAATCCCGCGAACGGGCTGGCTGCATGGGCGTTTTCGTGGTTTTCCCCATGTGTAACGTGTATACGAGCCAGTTTCCCTTAGAAAGTCCTCCACGAAGGCATCCCTTAGGCAGATAGCCTTCGAGGCTTTGCCATAATTACACACACACACACACACACACACGTCCTTTACTCGAGCAATAAGGCGATGCCAAACCGGCAATTCAAGTCAGGCCAAACATTTCTGTGAATAGAAGGGATTAAGAACCAATGCAGAGATCCAAAGAACTTATTTCGATTAAGTAATTTAGCTAATTCAGTTTTGAGTGAAAAGCAATTGCAGTAAAAGTGATATCGCTCGAGTAAGCATTCCCCGATATATATTATTATATATATATTATTATCCCGATATATATTATTATATATAATATATATATACAATTCAATAATAAATTTAGCCCAATTTATCATATCTAAATAATGATTTAATATATCATATATCTCAAAAGTAAAAAGGAAAGAAAATAAAAACTTACTTCGAAAAGATAGTTCTAATTCCCTTCCAAGTTTTTTTCATTTTATGTTTAAACAACCGCTAAAAATGTAAGGCTATTATAAATCATATCCGAAATAAACTTTCCAAAGTGGAAGCCGTTAGTCTCATAACTCATTTTATTTCGATTACTTACATTTTTTACAGCAAACAAAAATATATTACAAAAATTTTTTCTTCCTTTTAAACACAATATAAATATTTAAGATAAAAATATGAAAGCAAACTTCTAAATGTAATTGATTGTAACCTCTTTTATTTTTTATTTAATTTGGGGACTTTATATCTCTATCTTAAAAATAGCGCTATAAGTCATTCAAATTAATCATGCGATCCTACGTAAGTATAACGCAGATACCTCTTGTCCAATGAAATAATTGTAAAACAAAACTTTTTAACTCGAAGTGAAACTTTTGACTCCCTCCCTTCTTCCTCTGAATTGATACGTCACTTTTCGCTTTAACTTCTGTGGTGGGTGGATGCTTCGCTATGCTCGCTTCTACCACCATAGTATAAAAAATATAAATGTTCTGGAAATAGGCACATTTAAGTGCCAAGTAAATTGTGGCCATAAATGTGAGTTTAAAAAAAAAGAAAATTAATTTATCTCGGCTTGTTCCTCTTTAATATGGATCAAGTATCTACGCTTAACAACATTGCTGCGGTTCTACATCTCAGTGGTCTTACATCCGTGCTTCCAAAATTGCGCTTGCATTACCTATCTTTTAAGTGTAATTATTATGTATTTATAATAGGATAAAATTAGTTTTAAAACCAAATAGTTACAATTTATTTATATATATTATATTTAATGAATTTTAATATATTTTTTTCGTCAAATCCAGTCGACCCTTCTCAGTATCACATCGACCACTTTAGAGAGCCCTACCTTAGTCATATCGATATCCCCTAGAATTAATTTAATCAATGATATTAACTAGATTTGTTAATAGTTAGTTGATTTGGAGTTAAAAAAGGCCCAGTTGTTAGCCTGCTTACACAGAAACTTTCTTTGTTTGAGGAGGGCAATATGATAATCAGATAACATGAAAATATGCGTCTGAAAAAATTGCTGTTAAGTACTTGTCTATGAGACCAGATATTTGTAATCTGAAATATAACTTGTAATCTGAAAAATTTTCGTCAATTAACAGAAAAAATTATTTATAGTGAAAGTAATTCAAAGTAAGAGCTCACCATTCTTGATTTGTAAATTCCTAATCAAGTGCAAAAAAAATACAGTTTTAACACGGAAAGATCTACTTTCAAGCTTTTAAATTACAAAGGAAAATAACTCTGTGTATCAATGTTTATTTAGGAGGTTAACATTTACACATTTCACTCAATTAAAGAAATTCATCTTTACAAACAAACAAAGGCAAATACCTGCAATTTGTATTATCATATTCGCCAAATTTTACGAATTTTTCGTAATTTTGCTCAGTTTAAAAATTTGCTCAGTTTTTCTATCTCACAAAATTCATTATTAAAACAATTTCGCCATTTTTTTGTAAAGACTGCAAAGATCCTATGAATTTGGCGATTTATTGCCAAATGTGTACTTCAAGCACTTATTTTTGGAAAGAATTCAAATTAATTGTATTCGATTGTATCAAAAAAACGTTTTTTCCTTTTGGAAAACGAATGCGAGAATTTTCTTTTAATTTTAATTTTTAAATTAACTTATCTCTAATGCATCGATAGATTTGTCGACTTAGTGATGATCTTTTGAATATATTAAGAACAATTTGGCTACAAAAGTTTTGATTTGATGAATGCGAATTTCATGGCGGATTTCTTAATAAACGGAATAACGTTGTAAATTTATCATTAAAATAACTCTAACATTGAAATTAACGTCTTTTAGGAAAGAACGCAGCCCAAAAGGGTGTTGGCCCGAATGGGGGGGGGGTCTCTTAGTCTCGAAATGGAATTTTGAGTTGTCCACTATGAACGGCTGTATCACTTTTCAAATTCTTGCCGCCAAATATTATCGTTCTGTATTATTTTTAAAGAAATTAAATAATGAGGAATCTGCGTATTTGTATGTATGTTCTTCGCATTGTAAAAAGACGACGGTACCTAGAGCCATCAAATTTTGAATAAGATAGTCTTTTATCCGAATATCTGAACCTGGAAGCCCGAATTTTGAATTTCGAATTTTAAAAAACTTTAATAAGTTTTTGATTAATAAACTCAATGATTAGAAAGCGAGCAGTGGCAACATTGTACAGAATAAAACGTTTTTATCTCTAGTGTTCAAGACTGTCAGTCGGAAATTCTGATTGGATTGGATTATTCAATTACGGCAAAGCACACGAGGGCTATCTGCCTAAAGGGAGGGATGCCTTCGTGGAGGACTTTCTAAGGGAAACTGGCTTGTATACACGTTACACATGGGGAAAACCACGAAAACGGCCATGCAGCCAGCTCGTTTGTGGGATTCAAACCTCGGACCGAACTACCAGGGTTCAGCGTCTTTACCGCCCGGAAGTTCTGAAGATATTATGTTTTTAAATATTTTGTGATTTTTGTTGTTGAATTAACTTTTATGTGGCCTAAGTGGGAAGAACATGATATTTAATTAATAAATTTAACACATAAAACGTTAATAGTAAATAAAAAGACAAAGTTTTGCAAGTCACTTAAAGGTTGAAAAAAGAGAAAAATTTATACCAAATTTAACGCTACATCGAGAATTCTAAACTTATGTTATTGTGAATATTTAAAAATATTTTTCGTTTTGCTGTTGAATTGCATATGGCGTAAGTGCGAAAAGCCTCATTTTTCTTCAAATAAAGCTAAAGAAATGGGTTAGCAAGATTGAGTTGAAGAGCAGACTGGTAGACTGCGAGCTCAGCGACAGTGTAAAAAAAACTTAACAGACCCCTTTGGGCGAGCCGTTAAAACCTGATTCCTTTCAGACTTTACTTTTTTTTTTTTTTTTTTTAATTATACTATTTTCTTTCCCTCTGTTTTGTTTTAATCTTTCATTTTGTCGATTTTTTATTAATTCTGAATTTTAAACGTGATTATAAATGTTGTATAACATAGTTTCCGAATGTAATAAAAGCAGAAGCATTACTGTAAGTATATTAAAATTAATTTCATTTGCCAAATTTTCCATTTTTATGACCAATGCTTTTCCTTCGGTAACTATTTTAAAACTTTCATGTCTGTATCAGTTTCCTGTGTAAAATTCATTTCACATTTTTCTCCAGATTTTTTCAGTCTTGTATTTTATTCGGATGTTGGCAGGTATGCTCTACAGTTAATTAAAAAGGATATGCTAGGTGATTGCTCTGCAACGTACTGGAGAAATAAACGTGTTCTCCATTGTGACCTAGCTGATATACATCATCATCATAAAATTTCTTTCGTCCTTCTTACTTTCAAAACCATACATCATAGCTGTATACTACAAGCTAACAATAATGTTTTAAATAAGCCAGATATTTCTTATTAACGTAGTTTTAAATTAAAAAACTCAGTTTCGTTAAATTTACGAGCTCTTAACTTTTTAGGCAGTCTCCATATCCTATAATTATATTCAGTAAAAACTTATTTGTAAAATATAAGTTTGACTCTGGTGAGACCAAAATTCACCATGATACTTAATTTCGCAATTTGGACTTCTGCCATCTTCTTCGCTATTCCTTGAGTGATGAGTAAGAAATAAATTAGAATAACTGGGAACTGATTTTTTTCTCCTTTATGACATTCAGTTATATTCTCTTTTGATTTACTAATGTATAACGTTCTTTAGTTTGAAATTTTGTTGTATTTGGTATGCGACAGCACTTTTACATAGGCCGTAAAAGCTGAAAATTCGTTAATAATATTCATATGTAGTTTTATTACTCTAGGATCATAGCCATACAAAAAATATATTTTTTTCCACTAAACTATGACCATATTGATTTTACTAAGCTCTTATACAACTGAAATATAGTTTCTTAGTAACGCTTTTTTTCAAATAAAATATTTAATTAATAGCAATAATCAACGTCAACCCTTGCCGCTCATTTTATTTGAATTAACTGGCTCATTAAAATCATTCTTATTTATTTGTTTTTTTAACAATGTTTCCTAAATTATGAGAACAGCTTTTTTATCACTTGCAGATTGGAAGCTGGAAAGATGGTATTCTGTTCATAGAAGATGCCAAAATTATGTTCTCGACAGAAGATATACCAAAATCGAAATGTAAAGAAGAATGCGGCAACTGCATGACTCAGCTGGGGAGCACACAGAGTTATTTGTCCTCTGAAGAACCCATCTATGCAAATTTCCAGACAGTCTGGGGCATCATTGTCACAGCATTGTCTGTCCTTGGAATGGTACTAGTCATCATTTGTGCCTTGTACTTCCTGATGTCATTCCCGATCACTGTTGGTACTACGGTAAGTTCTAGAATATTTTTCTGCTGTATAATTGATTAATAAAGATCATTTCATCGGTTTAAATGCATGATAAATTCATAATCATCATAAAATCATAATCATTCTTTTTTAATAAGAATTTTCAACGACATACATTTTGTAATGAAGTTACGAAATTATCTTGCGGGAATTCCGGCATTACCAGGCTTTACTGTAACTTACTGTACTTTAGTAATTGCTCCGCCTCGCAGCTTTGGTGTCCTTGAAGGTAGTGAGTGACCTTTGCCTTCTCTGCGGACATATGCGTCTGAAATGTTGACTGAACTACTTACTGCTAACTCTTGACTCATTTATGCTTTAAATCCTTCTAGAAAGAATTCTCTCACGAAAGCTTAAAGTTTTATTAATTTTAAAAATTTAAGAACTGCAATTCATATTTTATCAGTCACTTTTTAATTTTTAAGGGAGGATTGCGTAAGCGTCAAGTAAGTAAATAAAACACGCGAAGAGATGCAAATTGCTTAATTTCACTAAAATACACTCTATAACATAAAAACCGAAGTTATTAAAATGGGCCGAAATTTAGAAATGTGACGTACAAGTATTGAAAACGAAACACTAACAGTATTATACTCGTAGGAATTGAATGTTTTATTCAAGAAATACAGCAGCAATAGGGAAAAGAAAAATCAATAATGCTTTGGCCCACCTCTGACTCTGATGCAAGTTGTTATCCAGCTGGAATTGGTTCGTAGAGTTTGGTGGATGTTCTCCTGTGGGATTGCTTGCCATACGCGTTCCAACTGCCAAGTCAGATCAACGCGATAAAGAGACGATCCGAAACACCTGCTTATCAGACCCCAAAAGTGCTATATTGAGAAGAAATCCGGCCTGGGAAGTGTTGGAGAAGCACGAAGAAAAGTAGTAGAAAGGAGCGTCGTTTGTACGAGCAGGCAATTATCTTGTTGAAATGTAAGTCCAGGGGTTTGTGAAAACAAGGACAACATTTAGAGCCGTAGAATCTCGTCGACGCACCGCTGTATTGTAAGGGTGTCATGGAGGACAATCAACTGAAATGGCACCTCATACCATAACTCTTGGTTATCCGGCTGTGCGGATGACGACATTCAGGTTATATCCCACCGCTGTCCTGAAAATCTTTAGACACATCTTCGCTGGTCGCCGGGGCTCAGTTCGAAGCGTTGTAATCGACGATATACCAGGTCGAATGCGCATGCGCAGCGGTGAGGGTAAATCGGCGCAATGGCCTCCGTTACCTCAGTTGGCTGAGTTCCTAAGTGGTCATTGCAGTAACTACTGTTTCGGTTACACGTCGGATCGCTGAAATCGGGGGAAGGAGGAATCGGGGAACGATCACGCTGTTCTTGTATTCTGTCGTCGCTCTCTGTCAACTGCTACCTTCTTTACGCTATGTATGGCCATGATTCACTCGTTCCTGCCAATATCGTTAAATGGTAGCATGATTTCGATCCCAAATATCTAGCTATTATGCGATTTGTGCATCCTGCTTTAGTCCAGTAGCGTGTCCTCTCTAAGATAGTGCCATCTTCTCATACTGTTCGTGAACTCGTCTTAAAGGCATTGGCGCAGTCCACGTGGGTCAATGGAACCACATTCTTATGGAAGTCATGCCTTAGCTTTGGAATATTCTCTGTTTTATACACCATCGGGATACTCCGTTGCGAGACGCTGGAGCTCCAGCTAGTCATTCATTGGCTGCCAGCAGTTAATCATTGGCATAGTCTATAATAATGTATGGACACGTAATTTTGTCTCATTCGGATAATTCCTTTTCGGTGCATCGTTTTCCATGTTATAGAGTGTTTATAAGAGTTTTGGTTTTTAGGAAAAGCTTTAGAAATCAGTTGGTGTCAGACCGGCAGAATAGAATGAACTTTTAAGCAGATTATTTCCACAAGTTTGAATGGGCACTATTACCTTATCCATTAGTGTGTTATCACACACTGAAAAACTACTTTCTGAAAAGCTGCATCGGCACTGGCCGTGGTGTTCTGTCTAACAACGAACAGAAAAGAGCATTAAACAGAGATTTAAAAGAACTTCCAAAGGCTTTAAAAAGCAATATTATGTTTTCAATTGGTGTCACTCACTGTCAAATCTTCAGAAGAAGAAATGCACTGACATTGGTGGTGGTGTTCTCGTTAATGGCGAATAGAACAAAGCGTTAAGCAGAGGTTTTAAAAGGAATTTTTGCTTTGCCTATTTGTGTCACCACGTATGTCTGCTTCTGAAAATGCATCGACATTGGTAGTGGTTTTCTGTTCAACAGAAAATATGAAGTGTGCGGCTGTCATATTATGCCAGATATTACCCGTGTTATAGCGTAATGGCAGAGAAGCCTTAAAACTTTGCCAGGTGTTATTGTTATATGGAGTTATGACGAAAATTATTGGTGTTGTAGTCAAGCGTTATAGTTGTAATGATAGTAAGATATTTACAGAATTTTAGTAATGCACTCTATGTAATATTTGTAATGTATATTTAGCATTTCCCATTGAAATTGCTCTATTCTGATGAAATGGAACATAATGGAACACTAGCGTATGCATGGCTCACTATAATGGAACGTTCCAGCTGCTTTCTTGTGTCTCATGTAGGTGAAAGCATGCGCTTTTAGTTTGTTCTTAGGCAGAACTTTTGCCGCGAATGAAAATTTATCTTCGGGCCAATGGATACATCTTTAAACATTAATAATAGAAATGAATGAAGTAGTGTGTGTAGCGACCATTCTGAATTTCTTTAAAATGGGAGTTCCTTTTTTTCCGAGAAAAGTACCTTCACAGACAAATATGCGCGCTTTGTTTACACAACTAATGCATCACTTCACAATGCGAGTTAATAAACGTTCTCTTCAGAATTGTTAGGGTTAATACTTTCAGTTTCTTATGTGCATTCATTCTGTGCAAAATCAAAATGTATTCCGAATAGTCAAGATGACAGAAGATTCACCTAACGGTTAATAACATAAATTTACTTTGATCCCAGCCGCCCAAACGATATAGTGGTTAGGGGATACCGAATGGCCCGTGTTGGAATCAAGGAGAAGACATGGATGTTTGTAAATGTCATAGTGTCTTTGCAGCATGGAGCCCTCTAACTACATGGCGAATCGCAAATCCTCTCGAGAGCTCTCCCTTGGTAGGGAAGAGAGGTGGAAGACCCTCCATCAAAATTGGAGCGGAACTGAGTGAAGTCGTACTGTCACCAGCATGGGGTTCAAGGCTCTAGCCAACGACAGGCAAAGTCTTGTTCACCTTGCAACGGTGAATTTCGTGGGTGGGCTTGTTCTGATGTTACTGTCAGACAAGCGAGATAAGTCACAACAACATCTGGTGCAGAGCAGCAAAATTAATGTCAACTATTTTCAAAATCTTGGAAGATTCTCAGATATCATTATATTTTTCGTGCACATCCCTTACTTCATTGAATTACGCTATTGGCATGCACAAACGGGGACACCTGCTCACTTTACACTAAGTGCTTAATAAGCACAGGATTTCTCTTAGAAATATTAATAGAAAGATAAAATTTTTCGTTGATATTCTGAAAGCACAGTATAAATGTTAAAATTCTTAATAGCCAAAAACAAAGATGTATAAAAGTTTTCCTGGAGTATGATTATCGGGTACTGTAAATATGTTTTGACGTTCGTATGTAGTAATTATAGTATACTGTATTGCTTTTTCAGGTACTCGGATATATGATTCTGTTTGGACTTCTGCTGCTGTATGCAGTCAACTTTGCTTTTGTGCTTTCACCTACGGAAGGAACATGCGGTATTCGCAGATTTGGTCTCGGACTGGCATATGCTGTCATCTTCTCGGGAATGCTGGTGAAAGTTATGAACACTTGGAGACTCATGGGCTACAACGGTAGTCGTATTCTTAGTGATGGTACACGACTGTCCAGTCCTGCTGGTCTTCTCGTAATTGCAGTTGGATTAGTAATAATTCAGGTATGAAAGAACTGTGAGGTTTCTTATTTGAATATATGTTTACTTATTTCAGTGTATTAGTTTACATATTGTATTTTCCATAATCTTAATGTTTCCCTGGAGGAATACATATCTATCAAAAGATACAAAGATTTGGATTTTATAAACATGCCAATGTTTCTTAGGATTCATAAGTTATCAATAACAGAGTAATTTTTATCGCTGTAAAAAATGGTGACCGGAAAAATGCCCACAGGAATAATGCTCACAAAATAATGTTCACAGGTATAAATGCTCACAGGAAAAAAGCCCACACAGAAATATGCCCACATTGAAAAAAGCTCACATGGAAAAATGCTCACTTAGAAATATGCTCACACAGAAAAAAGCTCACATAGATATATGCTCGCATGAAAAATAAGCCCACTGATAAATAAAATACGTAGAAAATCCTTACATTAATCAATCAATAATTAATCGATTTGAACATCGTACACCTACTTGAATTTTTCAAAGAAAAATTATTTAAATTACGAAAACATCTATGGTATATGTATATATATCAAAAACTATATAACTTATGTGTAGATTCATTTGCTATATAAGATTAACAAATGGACTGTATTGAATTAGGAAAAGAGAGAAGGAAGGAAGAAAAATGAAATAGAATATGCAGTGAAAAATTATTATAATTTTAATTGTAAAAAAATAAAATAATAGTCAATATAAGTTACACATTTTATAATATAAACATTTAGAAGAATAACAAATATAAATAATTATTTTATTTTAATTACGTAAAATACCTTATTATATATAAATCATGAATATATATTTCAAAAAGTTATAAATACACAAAATTACTGAATATTAGCTAATATGTGTAAATATCTAATTTTATCATCGATTTCATCATAGTTACTTACATGATTCGCGATTACTGAATATAAGTTTTCATATCACCTGGCCAAATCAATAATTACCCACAAGGTCAAATTGCTTTAAGATAATCCTGTAATGCAAAATCCAAAAGACACAAGTAAATATTTAACAAGAGAAGGCAATTTTGAATCGGACAGGATCGCTGCTTTAGTGAAATCCATAGGAAAGGAAAATTTTTTCACCAGCTCCATCATCTCTATTCATTAGCCATTAATCTAACCTGTAAAAGTATTAAACATTAAAAAAAATACATTTTCATTGTGTTGATTATATTTCATAATGTTTAAATTTAACATGCCTATCTATTATGAATCTAATTTTGTATATCATGAGCATTATTAATATGGAAGCAATAAAAATGTTCTTTCTATTGAGAACAGTGTGCATATACTCATATCACCTTTTTTTCCCCACCCTCGCAGATTGTTTTATCTGCTGCTTGGCTGATACTTATGCCACCCAAAACCGGAGCTTTCGAACAGGTGTGGCGATGTGCTCCACCTACCACATTTGAAGAAGGTCTTGTGGTCTCCCTCATCTACGTCATGCTTCTCCTGGCTATAACAACCCTCTTTGCCCTTTTGACATGGCAGTGCCAAGATAACAACAGAGAATCTAGATGGATATTAGCTTGTGCCATTCTTGTGGCCGTCGTATGGCTGGCATGGACGATTCTATCTACCCAGTTGTCTCCACACTACAGAGATACCACTATAGCAGCTGCCAATCTCGTGAATGCCACTATCATTATGATATTCTTATACTTGCGCAAAGTATATCTTTACAGCAAGTTATCGAGGCAAGCCAGAGATCAGGACCTCAAGGCCCATCTTCAGCCAACTACCTACAGCCACTCTTTGTATGGTTCTTCCCAGAAAACTTTCTCCACGTTAGCTCCTGTGCTATATGGTAGGTACTATTTGTTGCATTCTGGAGGTGGTCTTTGGTGTTATATGGATGATTTTCCTATATATCGCATATATGTCATCAGAAAAACAGTCTTGTACATAAAATGTCTTATGCTGTATCTTATGTCTCATGTAACTTGTTTTGCATACTCAGGGTTTCTACAGCAAACATAAAGTAAATCATACTATAATGTAAAGTAAATCCTATTATAGAGAGTGAATCATACTATAACATTAAAATTTTAGCAAGTAACTGGCGAAAAGACAAGTCAAATTTAATAAAAAGAAATTTGCTTTTGATAGAGCTGTCAAATTACTGTTTGATTTAATGCTTTAGTGTAATTAATTAAAACAAATTAATTTCACTACAAGAAACAGAATTATTTATAAATTAGTTATGGGACATTAAAAATAGAAAGCAGTTTTATTAAAATCAAACTGACTATTCCATTAAAAGCAGTTTATGTTGTTTTCTATTATTTACCAAAGGAAATATTTCCGAGAAAAAAATTATGTACAGGATTAAAGTAAAAGAAATAGATAGGTTAAGTGCTCATAAAACTGAAAAGTGTTTGTTTCTTTATCAGGAAGCATTTAATACTTTTATAGAGAGTCTTCAAGTTTACCACCTTCTCTATTTGTCTGTTTAACAGGACAACAACTCCATGTGAGCTTTCTTGATATCTGTCGAGGTAACATAGTAAAAATTTAATATTTATCCTAAATGATGCTCCCTTGCACTGGTACCAGGAAATTAAAATTTACTTGGACAGAAATCTGGCTTGCTATCCAACAAGCATATGGTTCTAGTATGTTGGCCATCGATAAGTCCGGATTTAAAACCACATGACAACTTTTTTCTAGAGATACATCAAGGGTCGAATTTTTAATCCTCCCTTTCTCTCAAGTTTTGGCGATCTTTAAAAAATATATATATATATATATATTATTTCAATGCAGCATCAGCTATACCAAAAATTTCTGTTTCACTTCTTCAGGTTCACAAGCGTCTCTAAACACAAAGAAATTATACAATGGACCATCTTCCCGTGTTGAACTCATAAATTGCCCAGAGGACAACAAAAGTGACAGTTCAGGGTCTGTCCAGGTGCAAGCAACAGATCTTTATCCTTTGGACATGTACGATGGAGGAAGCCAGTTCCAGCCAGTTACCTCACTCTATGGAAGCAATCATACACTTGTTCTAGATGATACTCTAACTTTTGGGAGGTAAGTTTTCCCTTCAAAACAATTACAGGAGTCGAAAGACAACTTCAGAACTAGTTATTAATTTACAGGGTACTAGAAGTTAGCCAATATTCTCTGAAATATTTTTACTACAGTTAATTACTGCCATAGATTTTAAAAGCCTTTACTACATTTCATTGTCATTAACAGCAGAACACAAATCCAAATGATAACTAATTCTCTATGCAACTCCTCAAACTTCGTCGAGAGAATCTTTTAAATTATTATTATTTTTTGCCCCTCAGAGGCAGGGAAGTAAAATCATCTTCAGTAATATAAATGTTAAAAAAGTATATCAATAATGGGTGCACTTATTAAGAAAAAGGAAAGAAATTCATTATTTAGCCCACTAACCTCATAAACCACAGCTTTTCATTCTTCGAATAAGAATGTCGGGGGGATGCTTACATCTGTTGCTGCGATTCCTCTTCCCCAGAATGGACAAGAATCTGAAAGCCTTCACAAGTGGTGTAAATAGGCCATGCAGGGCTCACCATATAGAAGTATTCTTAGACAGTCTGCTGGATTGAGTACATACTTTAACTTTGAAAACAGAAATTGGTCATTAATTTTGATAAAAAGGATATAGGTGCTTAATAAACGTAATCCGCTTCATATGATGATCATTATGTGAGGTGTTTCCAATAGGTCACTACAGGATTAATTTTAATTCTTCGTCAAAACTGAATTAAATCACAAAATATCATAAAAATAATTAACTACCAGTGTTCAGCATCTTTACCACTCATCCACTGGTGAGCCCCTTTAGTTATGGGAATAAAACTTGACGAAAATGAAACGCATGCTTACATTATAATGATGACAGGCAATTTGACTTGCTTTATGATTCCGACTTCTCTTTGTACAATCTATTCTTTCAAGAAATTTGTACATTCTTAGTTAAATCACCACATATTTTTTGCAAATTTTGATTACTATTGTGTTTTCTTCCATCAAAATGAAGGAATGATTTATTGCTATTACATCTATTGTAGATTTTAATAAGATGTGCCAGTTTTACATTATTAAATGAATTATTTTTAAAATTTGCACTAAACTCATTACTCATTATACTTTCCAGGTAACATCATAGCAGCAGATAACAAGTATTATACAGCAACATTCCAATTTTCATTGAAGAATGCATCTGAATGTGAATGAAGCCAATCAAGGGTGAAGTGTAAAATTACACTTATTCGTAGAAAGATCAAAGATTTTGCAAATCGATGTATAAAATGTGTTTTATTGGTCATTTTCCTATTATGTCTGGAAAAACCTAATAACAGGGGCATATGATTTTAGCATTAGGCAGCTAACTAATGGAAGCAAATATTGAAAATTTTAATTATAAAATCAACAACACGTCCTTATATAGTTCCTTAGAACTATTTTTTAAATTGCTAGATGGATTACATCCTGCATAACCATTTAGCTCATTTATGAGTTTATTTGTAAAGTTAGGTATAACTTTATTGGTAGAGTAATAGTATTTTTTCTTTGTCCATGTGGCTAAAATTTAAATATGCCCCTGTTTGCTGAATGAACAATCAAAATAATACATGTGGGAAAGGTTTATCAGAAAGAAAATTTTGTTTATATTATTCAAATCAAAGTAAAGAGAAAGTGTACATAATGTGAATTATTTTAATTAAGAGAAAAACAAGGAAGCCAAGCAGCTGAAGTGTAATTAATGATCATATCTCTTGAGAAATACAGAAGAGTACCTGTAAGATTAACAATCTAAAAACTGAAAATTTTGAAGTTTTAAAATGATTTTTATTACTTTATTTTGAAATGGCATCTTTGAGAGTATATAAATGAATTTCAGTTTTCAATTATTTCAGCTATCGAATTATTGATAAAAGTTAATGATAATTAAAATAATTTACCATCCTCAATTTTTTTTTTCATTACAATTTTTGTTGTTTGAAAATACTTGTCATTATAAGCTTATGCTTTATATGGATTATATTCAACAAATTCTCTACTTTATTGGTAGTTTAGTTGTTATTTTATGTTAATATATTGTTTTTTTACAGAATATTAAATGTTTATTTCAGTATTTGATAGCAACTTATGTTTTCCCAAAATAATGAAGTTATATATACACAAATATAAATGATTAAGAATTCTTTAGCAGGAAACCTAACAATCCATACTCACGAATCTTCATAATAATAGTACTCCTTTGTACTGTGTCTCAAGATTGCATATGTAAAATTAGCAGGCTTTCATGTTTTGATTTTAAATATGTATTACATATAACTGTATGGTTAATTACCATCATATGAACATTATAACTATTAAATTGATTTTATTAGACTACAAATGCTACGTTTTTCAACAAGGGATGAAAAAACAGGAATCTATACTGCCAAATACATATGGAGATACAGATAAGTATTATAAAATGATAATCACTGTTATTTCACGTATTTAAACTACTCACTTTGTAAGTACCCGAAACACTCTCCATGAGATCCATATTTAGAAACTCAGTTTTTCATTTGTAAAATTTTGATTAGTTCAGAAAACTTCATTTATGTACTTAAATATATTCAAATATGTACTTAGATATAGTGACTAGTATATCAATTTATGTACACACCTCAGTAAAGTGTTAGAATGTTACAGTCATTTTGTTGACTGACATGTGTTTCTAATTCAGTCTTGATTTGTTTTTTTCTTCCAGTTCTTGAAATTCAAAATATTCTTCATGCAGCTGTATTAATTATTGTAACAGGGTATAAATGAATCTTGCAATATGTCCATAGCTGAGATATATTAATTCAAAGATAAATTTGATTTCAAAATTAAAATAATGATAATTATTTCTAGAATTCATGAAATAGTTTCAAACTTTGGTATTTTTTGATTAACAAGGCATCAAACATAAATGCTGGCATGAAATCGAACTAATTAGATAGAGCATCTCTATTGATGTTTACAGAAAAAATGAAAAGAATGGTTATTTTATTAAATCCAAAATGAATACAAAAATCAAACACAAATACAGGAATTTTCAAATAAAAATACATGCAACTATTCCAGTTGACAACTGTATGGTCATTAATTTCTATAGTTGCAGTTAATGGAATTCCTAAATCAAACAGCAATCAGAGAAAAGATGTACAGATCTTCAAACCAGTATTCACTCCATAAACCTTTCTGGTCTTTCACTGTAGTGCTATTTCGGTGCTTTGATAGTGTTAAAGTATGGTTTCATTTTTCAGTTTCTGGAGTCTTGCATTATGGATGATATACCTTTGAAGAATTTTTAACTGCAGCTATTTGAAGCATTTGGTAATCACCAAATCCTGTAATCCATACTGATTCCTTCTTCCTCTTACCAAAAGTCCATACTGAAAATCTGAATCGATATACATTCTTTCCCTAAGTTCACTGCATAACTACTTGTGATATAAGTTAAATAGCTTACCACATTTGACATGCTGGCACACAATTACAACTAGTGCCCTTTTAAGTGGAAAATACCTAAATTTTGTATTATTCTTATTTTGAAGTTAGAGGAATTTTTATAAGTTTCAAGCAGTATTACAAATTTTTAGCTAAAAACTATAAAAATTATGTATTCATATAAATGTCAAAATTTTTATTTTGAACCTATATATCATAGCAAAGCACTGGATAAAAATGTGGTTCTCAGTTGAATAAAAAATTGTAAAAAAATAAATAAATAAATCATTTTAAACATGAAAATATTTTAAATTTTATTATAATACTCTTTCTAGCTCTGTAAATCAGAACTAATAGTCATATTAATATTAACTCTACCCCCACCAATATTAATTCTTTCAGATACTAGTTCTGTACATTTATTTTATTATCTTTTTGTTTTCTTAACTACGTCAAAGAATTTCCCAAAACTTAAATTTGAAAATCTTTTAGATGTTTTTTCCTCTACATGACCTACTATGACTAATAATTATTACAAATTGCTATTATTTTTTTTAAAGAAAAAATGGCAGTCTTACAAATCTAGTGCTACTTATGTGCAGCAGAGAAAATACTAGCCGGTACATTTGTGAACCAGGCAAAAATAATTCAAAACAACTAATAAACTACAAACAAATAGTACATATCTGATGACTGGGAATGCCCACATTTTCATTTTACAGCAAACACAGCTAAAGAAACCATAGTATTTACCTTTGTTACAATAGGTAACTTTTGTGTCATAAATGTAAACACTTATGTGTGTTCATCAATTACTTCTAACCTCCAAAATAATATTCTTACTACTTGACCAACTTGAAAGCCTACTTGAAAAAATTACCTACTTGAAAGCCAAAAGTGTGGCTCGATACAATTTTCATTTTTCTAGAATATTAAAAAAAGCTCTCAGATGGTTTTTAATCTTAGAAATACATATGTGTACCAACAGAAATAAAAATTCATGTACAGAAATTATCCAGCTGAAATTATTAATTTCTGTAGAGTGGATAATTAAAAATAAAAAAGCGATGAATTCAGTTCTTTCACTGTTGATATCTACAGAGCTAGTTTAATTTCATAAACACACATGATAATTTATAACATTACATTTTTCAGGTTTATAAATTCCGATTTCACAAAATTTGTTCTACATCTAATATTTTTCATTACCTACCTATTTATGTTGTATAAAATTTAAATTTTGCCTACCTATTTAAATTGTATCCACCTGTACATATATTCCTTACCCTTTCAAATTTATGTATTGTAAAATAAAACATATCATTTAAAGAATAAATAGTGATTTTTTTTCATTTGATTTATTATGAATATGTTTATTGAGATAAATACAGCAACTACTTAAATATTTGTGATAGACTAGTTTTTTATACTTTCTGTAGTTACACACCTTGTATGTGTTTTTTGTACAGAAATAGTGTTGAAATGTTATCACAGTCTCATTGTTGAACATTTTTTAATCTCATTATAGATGCTGTAATAATTTTCTGATGGAAAATTAAATGCCAAATGTTAGAAATCAAACTCCAGAAATCAAATTTTCCATACCAACGGAAATTTTTTAAAAATTATATGCAACATATTGTTAAATTATATTGAATGTTGTAATGGGGGAATAGTTACAGGTTGTACAAATTTTACCTGTTGACTTTGTGAACAGCATTAAAACTATTATGAGATGTGTAAATAGTGATGTTTATGAATAAACTTCTTTACAGTGGATTTTCATGTGCCCCCTATATATGAAATACAACCACCATTTTGAACTATTTATTTCATATTACTCACAAAAATAACACATTTCAGAAATTAATACATTAACATTTTCAGAACTGTAGTGAAACTTCCAAGAAGAAAAGGACTAATGGAATGTACAAATAAATAAAAATAAAAATTATGTAACTGTTCAAAGCAATATTAAACATATACTACTGGTAATTAATATTTTCACAATTTTTAATATTATCAGAATGAACAAAAAAATGTGAATTTCAGCAGTAATAATCAACCTGCATTTTTCTTTTATACCATTAAAAACACTGTATCATACAAATAATTTTTGAATCTCAAGTACCATTATTTTGGAAGTTGATACTATAACCACCAGAATTTGGATCTTTCACAACCTTGAAATTGTCAGTTGAAAGTCCAAATGGCCTTAAGCAAATATTTCCAAGATCTTTTAATTTACCTAAGAATAAAAGAAACTGACAGCGTTACAAAAATAAATAGGCAGTGTAATTAAAATATCAAAAAATAAAAATGAAAGGTTTCAGATTTTAAATTACATCCAAAGGGGTGTTTTTTTAACATTTTGTGCATTACCTTTATTTATTAAATATCATGTTCTTCACACTTAAACCATAAAATTCAGTTCAAGAGCAATATTTCAAAATAATTTTTAAATGAGCATATCTTTAGAATTTCCAATACACAGTTCCATGCACTATAGATAAAAAGGATTTTTTTTACCCTGTAGAGTATTGCCATTGCTCGATTTTAAATCTTTGAGTTTGTTAATAAAAAATTTGTTAAAGTTTTAGAAAATATGAAATCGATAATAAAACACATTCCAAATTTGGGCTTCCAGATGCCCATATTCGCAGGACGATTATGTTATTCAAAATTTGATGGCTCTAGGTGCTGTTGTTTTTTTATTACAATGCGAGAAACATACATACATTTAAGCAGATTCTTCATTATTTAGTTTCTTTAACTATAATACAGGGCGATAATATTTGGTGGCAATTTGAAAAGTGAAACAATGCTTGTAGTGAATCAACGCAAAATGCCAAAACGGAATTAATAGTCCTTCTGGGCAAACTGCCCCTTTGGATAAGCAATGGAATCTAAATTATTACTTACCAAACATTTCATTTTTTAACTTTTCATTCCTTTCAGCTATTTCTGCAGGTAAAACCTGAAATAAATTTAAGTTTGTGTTATTAACTAATAAAAGCTTATTATCATTTAAAAATAACTATTTATTATTTTGGCATTGTGATTTTAAATACACACCTTATTTCTGTATAATGGCTTACCAGTTTAAGATGTAAACAAAGGCAATTAAAAAGACTCTCTTAAAGATTAACTTTATTCCACATACAACAATAAAAACACAATAGTAAGGAAATGGTAAACATAGGCACCATGCTTGTTCAAACATTTATTTTTAACACCATACCAAAATATGATGCCGGAATAAGCCTTACCTCAGCACTATGTAATGTGGCTGACAGAATGGTAAGCGATTACACCAATTAGAAGATTTTCTAAACAAAACAAATACTATCAGCATATATCAGGCCAGTTTCAGAAAAAACAGGTTCACCATGGACCAAGTCATAAAACTGACACAATATGTAAAAGATGGATTTCATTAAAAAATCACCATCCTGGCATGCTTCATACATTTCCAGGATGCATATGTATGCTGAATAAGTTAAGTGGTCTAAGCTTAAATGGTAAGATGTTTAACTGGCTTAAGGGCTTCCTTGCCAGTGATTTTTAAAGTTAGATACTGCAATGTGACCTCAAGGTATCACCAACAAAAGAGGAGTCTTCCCCAAGGTGAGTGAGTGAGTGAGTGCACCACTGTCTTGAGCTGCATACTCTTTAAAATCATGATAAACAATTTGATAACTGAATTGAAAAAGATCCCGGGTATTGATATTCTGTGCTACATTGATGATGTAACAATTTGAGCCACCAGTACAAATGTACCTATCCTGGAATAAAAGTTAAACCTGGCACTTGAGCATCTTAAATTATGGTGCACATAAAAGAACATGATTTTGAGCAAAGACATGACCACAGCACAGCTTTTCACTTTGTCAACAAAAATAAAAAAAAAAAAAAAAAACCATCAGACAGACCTTCAGTATCATGGCTCGCTAATAGCTAGGGAGCCTAAAGCCAAATACCTGGGAATATATTTCCATGGTTTCCAGAATGGACTGGGCTCAACACATCAATGAGTAGCCACTAGGGCCATAAATACTCATGGGCATACTGAAAATGCTCGTGAGTATAATGCATACTGAAAAGACTCACAGGGACCAAATCGGGTGCGACGCAGGACGTCCTTGCTACCACCTATAAGGCATACATAAGGCCACTGATGGAATACAGATGGGAAGCATTTTCCACAGCTAGCAAAGCCTTAAAAAAGAAACTAGACTCCACTCAAGTCTCTAAAAATAATCTGCTGTGATATGAAATCCACTCCAATCCCCTCCTTTGAATGGCAAGCACAAATAAAACCTCTTGATAGCCCGTGAAACAAGGCAATGATGAAGCACTGAAGAACTTTTGGGAATGCTATTATGCACCTGCAAGAAAGAGACTCAGGTCTCAGAATACACTGCTGGCCCAGGCTCAAGCCCTCTTTCAGAACTATAACCTAGAAGCAGAGCAATGCCTGCTCTTTAGAACACACACGATCAGTGTTTAAACATCTGAGATACGTTCTCGATCTCTCTCCTGGCTTAAATAAACAAAAGGCAGACATCTGTCCATAAGTCCTGAAAGCAGTTGCACTAGAAATAATTGCTAAAAAATACCCTCAGCCTAAATGGATTTGTATGTACACAGATGGATCAGCTATTGGCGATAACAATGCGACTTTTACATTCTCCTTGCCATAAAAGCTTTCCCTGTTGGAAACAATGATAAACTTCAATTGGAAGGTTCAACTAGTTATAAGTGAGACAGAAAATTTCTTTTACTACCTACACATCAAACAAAAAGCAGTCTTCCGATCAGACTCAATGACTGCAATACAAGCAATCCTAAAGGTTATCCTATTCCCCCTGAAGAACAACTTGTAGTGCAATACCAGAAAAGATTCTCAATTTACAGGAAGCAACAGATTTTCATGTACTATGGGCCCCAGAGTACTGCAGAATCACAGAAAATGAACGAGCAAACAGACTTGCAAAGGAAGGATGCTCTATGCTTCAGCCTACACACCCCCTAACATGCAGATCCATATGCAGTAAAATTACATTAGCATCATCCACTGTCTTCTTGAGAAGACAGTGGATGATGCATGGAGGGCAGCTGCTGTTAGTAAAAGATGGAAAACGGCAATAATAAGATCCATTCTCAAACATCTACCCCGAGAATTCGCTGTGGCCATCTTCAAATTGACCACAGACCATGACTATATCCAGAGTTGTCTCCATAAAAACAGCATCATCAGCTCCTCCACATGCCCCTTATGTAACTCAGGAGAAGGGAATGCTGATCATCTCCGCACCTACTATGCTCTGGAGGTAGAAAACCCGAGTGGGCATAACGGAAAGTAAGCGTGGCATCACATGGCTGACTTGTCAAAGACAGGCTTTGGCCATCTTGTTACAAATAATACATTTGAAAAATTTCAGGAATTTTCTGCTTGATGTGCAACCTTTAAACATAGAAAACAGTAAATTTTGTCTTTAAAAATGTTTAGATGCCCAATATATGACATTTTTATGTTTTGAAGGAATTTGTGCATGCTTACCATCGCAAAAAATGCAGAGCTTATCTTCATATGCAGTAGTAGTCAACAAAGTAGCTAAATACACATTTTTGTTTTTATTTAGTTTACTATTAATTTTTATTTAATGAATCATCCTTCAAATCAAAACCAGTCATCGACAAGTTATTTCTCTCTTCTGATTCCACTTCCATTTTCTAAAATGTAAATAAACTCTAAAGTCTCTTTTTCAGTTTGCTGCCAAGTTCAAAACTTGAGTTTTGCTGTCAAGCTCTAAGAAAATACTTGGACATGTAAGATTCAATCTCAAAGGATAAAGTAATTCCACTATAAATCTTCAGTACAGTCAAAAGTCGTTAATTCGGACACCCATAATCCGGACCTCAAAGCTACAAACTTTCTGCGCATGCGTAGCGTTCACGCATGAGTCACGTTCACTCATGCGCACAGGCATTTACGAGTGCATGTAAGACCTTTTAAGACCTTTACGGCTGCGAATATGTTTGTGTGCATGCGCGTTTAATGTGTAACGGACGGTATAAGCTAAGCTAAAATTATCTAATTCAGTTAATGTTGCAGAATGCGTTGTTCCTTAATCTTCGAATTGGATCCGGCTTATTATTTTTTGCAGACTGTTAGAGCAATTTCATAAAAGTAAGCTTGAACTTTCGATTATGTCAAATAGAATTTCCAATATATATTTACTAATATGTAATTTGTATCTACAAAGCGAAAGTATGTTTCAAAATCCGAAATCTGTTTATCAATTTCACGCCGCGGATTGGAAGTTGATCTGTCAGCACTATCCTTATCTTCAGGGCAGATGTTTTTATTTTATTTGGCTTATAATTCCTTACTAACTGTAGTATTTCATCTCGATGTACTTGGTCTTTGATATGATTTAAATCAAGTTCCTCGTCATTATAATTCGCTTCCGATAGTGAAGAAAGTGACCCAGAGTTTATTGAAAACGAAAACATTTCGATTGACAAATTAGTCGTTATTTTCAACACAGCAATTATAGGACTTGAGCAGCGGAACATTGTAACTAAACAAGAAATTATGTCTATTTAATAGAAATTAAGAGAAAGTATTATCACATGAAACGAAGCAACTTGCATTGAAAGAAATGTTTAATAAAGTAAACAAATAAATATTAAGCTTTTTCTTTTTGTAAATTTTGATACCCTTTAGATCATAATTGTTCTTTATTTCATAAATTACGGTTTCATATTTTTAATTTTGTAATTTCTGCATGCCATCTTACGAGATTTAAACTGATGATCTATAATCCGGAATCGCCGAAGTCCTGACGAGTCCGGATTAATGACTTTTGACTGTATAAATTTCTATTTGTAAGTTAACATGACCCAAATGAGTTTTTTAAACAATCAATTGCTTTAATTATCACCAGCTGGCAGAAAACTTCCAATAACCTATCAAGCTCAACTTCTAATGAAATTTATCAGACTTCACTTTAAAAAAAAAATTGCTTTCATAAATACTCTTTTTACCATTGCCATCTAATTTCCATAACTTTAATTCAGACAATTTAAAAGATCTTTTTTCAATAACAGCATTTTCAACAGAACTCAAGCAGATTCACTGTGAGTTAGATTTAGAATACTAGTTACAGTTTGTTGACTATCAGTAATTCTCCTTACTTTTATTTCAATCTTTATTGCTTTATCATAATAATTCTCAATTACAATCGTCCTTTGTTACAACATACTTTTGAATTCTGTGTCAAATTCTGTTTCAGACAGAGCTTCAAGAATGCTTGTAAGTGTTATTTTTAAATGATCAATTTTTGATTTCAAAACATTCAGTTCTAATTCCTATTGGAAAATGTTAACATCTTTCAAGGCCATCAATTCTTATTTTACTACATGCTTTCATGAAAGCTGCTGCTCTCTCAGTTTTTCTAGATTTCTCAAAACTTCTAAATTAGCCGTAAGTATGATTCCCTTTTCATTGCATTCCCTTTTCAAAAGATTTTTCAATCAACATATTACACTACCAGCATATCAAGGACAAAAATTCACATTTATGTGAATCATTTCATAACAAAACCAAATCAGCACGAATACTAATTGATTCCGAGTACAAACATTTATTATAAAAAACACAGACCAAAAACAGTTAAAGAAAACATTTTTGTTGCCAATCACTGCAAACTAAATATAATTTTAAACTCTGGGATTTGACAATAGGCAGATTAAATGCCTGAGTAAGCTCTGGAATATCTCATATGTTCCTGTATCATAGTAACTCCTTACTTCTCTTTTTATAAGGGATGTCCAGTTCCAAGGATGAATTCTTGAAACAATATGATGAATATAATAGCATGGGGTAGTGTAATCAACATATGAAAGACAGCTGTGTAATTGTATTAACATTTGCAATATTACAGGCTGGTTTCCATGTCACAGTCCTATATATTGTTTATGATGGCTTTACATGTCTCCCGTTCGCTCAATTAAAAAAAATAATAATAAACAAAAATCTAAGATTTAATAATATTCTGGTTATTTTAATGCCAGACAGTCAGACTTTTTCTGTAGTTCAACATAAAAATTAGCAAAAATAATGATGAGAATTATACCGATTTCAGTTCTGTTCGAACAAATTGAACATTCTCAAAGCACTATTGTAGTTTATTCCTGAAAATTAGAATATGAGATTGAACAAAAAGAGATGGGGCTTGAAACAGGTTTTCTATGATACTGACAGGAAGGAAATGGAAAGCCACACCATTAACCATATTGTTGTATTTTTCCTTCAGTAAATATTTTAGGTGATAATATACAATTTATATTTAAAGTTGAACTTACCTTCTACCATCATATTGGATTTATGAAACTAAAGAACTCCATCTCTTTTACTTTTAAGTCATCAAATTAGGGCACTTCAATTTTATTCATTTGTTTAACTAAAACTTAACTCTCCTTTCCAAATGTTTCAAACAGTATAGTTTCATAATTTTCTTTAAACATATCAACAAAATCAAGTTCTTGTTTGTAATAGACAAGATACTGAGCCTTCATTCATGGGGCATTTATAGAAATTAATCATGGGGCATTTATAGAATAGTGTGTGTAGTTCTGCACATATAAGATGAACATGCAGATCTTTAGTACTCAGGAACATATTTGGTGTAGAAAATCAAATGCCCCAACAATGGTAAGCAGTTGAAGAAGAAAAGTTCTTCAACTGCTTACCATAGTTGGGGCAAAAGTCACAATACTGAATTTTGGAAATCAAAAATCGTTTCTTCCACTAATTTGACATTTAATCTGGATTTTCTAGAAGCTTTAGAAATCTTTTAGCACAAGAATCTGGTTAATAATGTAGTCAGTCTCCTTTCCATTTCTATTCAAAGTGGCAGAAGTTGTTACGAGTCCCAGTTTAGTTCGTTTGACCACATATTCCAACTTGCATGTGACTTGTTACAACTTCTGCTGTGTTTATTGCAATAACAATGCCTTTGACAATATTGGCCAAATTCCAAAGAAAGCACAGTCAGCAATATTTTCATCTTTACCTGAGCTAATTTCTATATTCAACTACTTTTTGTTTGTTTTAATTTGGACAATATTATTTTCCTCAAGTATCTGAAATTAGGCTTGCTTTGCACTTATGTAAATAACAATCTTTCTACTATTTTTTCCTTATATCTTACATATTTTAATTTATATGACACCATACATCTATTTTATGGGATATGATATGCAAAAAGAAATTTTGTACAACTATATTCATTTGAAGAGGAGTAATGGCACTTTTTTGAAATGAAAGAAAATTGCCAAGCACAAATTGTGTAGCATCAAAAAAACTGTTAAGCAGAAAATGGATAGAAATTAATAAATAATAATAAAAAAAGAGCAGCATACAAAAGTAAAATATAACAAATATATGCTTATATTTATTTCTTGCAAACAGTTTCTCACTTACACTTATTTCTTCCGTATAATGATTTTTAAAGGGTATTGATATGTACTTATGTATTGATATTACAGAAACTCTACCAGGTACAATTCATGGTAATGCTGAGGCATAATACTATTCCTTCCAAAAAAGGGCTTTTATCTCAGATAAAGTATGCAGGAATGATTATGAAATGCAACCATATATCACTGAATGAAAGCATTTCGGAATGCATTGTTATGTGTTAACGGAAAAAGAAAGGCATTCAAGTCAGAAATTGTTTTTATGGTTCCTGGGCTAGCACTTCTAACAGCACTAAAGTTTATTTACTTTCGAGTAGATTGTCTATAAAATGGTGCAAGAAGCAGTTAAAAATGTGTAAAACTATTGTGACTATATCAGTTATAATGCTCATGTAAGGTGTTTAGTAGGATCGGTTTTTAGTTCAAAAACTACTTCGGCAATTAATTACAGAGGTGACAATTTCCTTTCACATTAGTATAAGACAAAAATACCAAAAAATAAATAGTATGTTTAAAAATGCATGTTTTACCACATAAAACTACTTCTAATTAAATTATTATTATTATTCCTATTAAAAACCTCAATGTATCAGTAAAAGTGTTTAATAATGACTACAAAAGCTCCTACTTTAACTTATGTTTACACGTGGTTTCAGTATGTCAACCAAGAATATTTTACCTCATTTTTAACATATTACAGTTTCACTATTAAAAACAGAAAATATAAAACTACGTAAAAAAATCATAATTACAATGCATAAAGCAAATATATTAAAACTAATGGAATACGATAACTTACTGCACATGCTTGCCTTGCTTCCACATTATTACGATCAAGTTCCAAAACTTTCTGATAATCTTCAAGACTATTATCCAACTTGTCCATCTTACGATAGAGTGATGCCCGCCGTAGAAGTGCTTTTAAATAACTGGGATTTAGTTCAAGAGCTGGAGAATAGAAAATGTATTTTACTAAACAATTCATATAATAGTAAATAATTATAAGCTGGTATTTGTGGATCTTTGGGCAAAATTGATAAAATGCCTGCAACAATAACTTTAATAATGTCTAATATGGCAACCCCTTTTTTCCATGTGTTTTCTTCATGTGTACCTCATCTTTCATGAGATAGCTTTTCATGTTCAATTATTGGTTATAGTGATATTCCATCTGTCTTTCTATATTGTATTTCATCAATAAATATGTTACCTGTTTTCGGTTTGCCATTTCCTGAAAAAGATACTGTTAAAAAAATTACCATTCAAGAAGCAATCATGCAATGAAACTTTCAATTATGAAAGCAATCATGAAATGAAATTTTACAACAAATTTATATGGCATTGGGCATTGTACATTTAAATAATGTCTAAGAATGAAAAACACTAGCAACACAAACTGGTTTCAAGGTCAAAAATTCCCTTTTTGAGCATTTTACATTTATTGTTGGTTACAGGACATGATATCAGTTTGCTCAAAATACTTGACCAAAGGCTGAACAGAAGAACCCAATAAAATGATTGAAATAAAGATCTTGTTTTTGCATGAAGAAAAAACAAATTTGAAGCATTTTAATCTAAAACTAAATATTCAAAGGTACATGCGGTAAACAGAAGACTGCTTTATAGTTAAAGTTTCTAACAAAGATACTAAAACATATTTGCAAAATATGAACATCTGGAGTCCCATCTCATTAAATTTATGTGACGAAAGCACAAAAGTCAAGAAAATCACTTCAAAGCTATTCTAGCTGCAATTGTAAAATTATACCTATAAAAAAAATCTTGTGCTGGAGCTTTTATGGTGGATTAGTTGCCCCAAAGGTCCACAGATATCCTTTTACATAATACATATTCATTACACTTGATATAAACACATGCTCAAAGAGATCAAATTTTAAATAATTTTTCAAAATGAGAGTTTAGGTACTTTTCTCCAAGCATGCTACTTGAATGAATAGCTGAGAATCTATCATCAACAAACAGACGAAACACAGGAATCTGTGCTCTTAACTGTTTTCATTTAAATGCATTTTCCATATTTCCTAGTATTTCAAATTATAAAAAAAGAAAAACATGCATCTTCTCTCACGCAAATATAAGAGAATTATTATCTAAAAATCATTACTCAATTTTTACTAGCATAAGACAACTTTTCTAATCCTTAAACTTTTGTCGAAACAACAATTTTGCAGGCCTGTAGTTCTGGGACATATAAGCAATGTAAAGTAAATGTCCTCTAAGATGACTCCTTACAGGTCTAGGTAATTTTGTTTTTTAATTTGAAGAAGTTAGAGTTGTAATGTTCAATAAAGGTCTTTATTAACATTCTCCGAAACATTGGTCTATATGAAAAGTGGTCAACATGACTGGGTTTCATCGTAATGGAAATTATTAAAAAATAACCCTTCAGTCGATGAATTAGATTTTTCTAGAGTATTCATGCATTTCTTATTCAATTATTTATTTTAATCTTAATTTTCTCAAATGATTAAGAATTATCTCAAGGAGTAATAATGAGGAAGCAAAATAAGAGTCTTATTCTCCCCTCTTTCTGTTAGAAGCTTCTTAAAATGTTTCCTCACTTGAAAGCAAAATTCACTTCCATTTCCAGCTAAGCAACTGTAAGAATTTGCAGAATATCTATGCTTTAAAAATGAGATGTCAAATCAAATAATGTCCTAAAATATACTAAGGATTTGATTAAAATGTCAATCTAAATTTCCTTTAACTTTGAGCTGTATAAATATATATTTATATGCATGCTATATTTAAATTGATGAGGCAAATTAAAAAAAAAATAGTAGAACACCAAAATAACACCTTTTTATTAGTCACATAATTCATGCCAAAAATGAAGCATAAGAGCACTAGAGTGTGTTTGATAATGTATTCAAAGAGATGACACATGTTTACACAAGAATGACACAGATGATGAAAAAATAATTTTAATTGCGAATAGTTCTAATAATTGCTTGAAACAACAACCATTGACAAAGAATGGCAATAAAAGTACTGGCAAAATTTACGAAATGGGACACATCACACACAGCCGCAGCACTGACCAAAATTATGATAAGTTCTTAAATACATTTAAGGAGAGTCTCATATATCATCTACCTTTAGATAAGAGAAAAGAAACTACAATACAACAGACCACATGATCGTGAGAGCCTAGGTATAAAATTACTTCGTCAATCCAGTGATTTGGAAAATTGACATCCAATTGTTCCTCACATTTTATCAAAAATGACAGTTTGTTCATTACATCTTATCAAAAATGGGCAAATACTACACTATGCTGGAACATATATATGTCTGTTGGAGCATATTCCAGCAAATATGCTAAGATCTCCTGCAAGAAAGCACAGTCCTTTTTCCATCGAGCCAGAAATGTAAATCAAGTTTTTACTAATCTTGTACCGAACCATCAACTCAGTAGCTTAAGTTGCAATACATTTATATTAGAGAAACTGCAGCTTATTGCAAAATATACTTCCTCTAAAACAGTGACTCTTAACCTTTTTTGTTCCATGTACCCCTTTCACCATTGCTAGACCATGATTCCCATTCCTTGTTTTTCAAAATTTGAAAAATACATATATATTAATTTAAATTATTTTTAATGAGTTTTATAAATTTAACAAAAAAAGATACAGAAAATATTGATAAATGGCAAAAGCTTAAAAAAAAGCAATTTTTTATACTCATGAACTTAATACTTAACAGGTAAATAAAAGACTGACCTCATTCACGCCTGAAACTATGAAATTCCCCCCCCCCCGACTAAGAAACCCTACTCTAAAATCTACAACATTAGTCGCTTCATGCGCATGATGTATTAATATTTCTTTCATATTAGTCTGAACAAGCTTTTAATAAACAATATTCCATCAATAAGATCTTTATTGACTATGCAGTATATTTCAGATTTAATGGTAATATCCTAAAATAGCAAATATTTAAGAGAATTTAATCCTGAATTTAGTGTAAACAATTTTTTAATAAATCACCGCTCAGTTTTAGAACCTTTTAGAACACCAACTAATGTAAAAGAAAAAAATAATGTGCAATGTCTTCATGCATAAATATGCTCCATAATTAAATTTACTTGTTATTTTATTTAAATTCTGTAACATTTTATGATTTTTATTTTTATAAATTTTAAAATGTTTGTTATTTGTACCTTTTTGGTAAAACATAAAACATTTAATTAAACATTTAATTTTACTTTTTATTAGACAAAGTTACTTTGTTAAAATTTTCACAGCTTACCACTGATACTGTGATACAGAAAATTGTGCATGTCATAATAAGCATCACTAACATTAAAAAAAGCAATATATTTGTTGAAACAAATCTGAAGAGCTGCACAGTTTAAAGGCACAATATTCAAGTCTGGAAAAAAAAAAATATTATTTAAACACACTCAGAGAAAATACATACCTTTATTGCAATCTAAAATAGCCTCTTCATTTTTTTCCTAAAATAAAAATATTAAAGTAACTTTAATAAATAGCAAGATTTTTTTCTAAGCTTTCAGTGTAAGCACATATTGATATACCATTACAGTAAAATATAAATTAGATAAAAAATACAATATTTATACTAATAATTATATATTTCATGCAAGTCCCATAAATATGTTATGTCTCAATTTTAAATTATGAAATCCCTTTTTCGTTTACTATGAATATACACATTTATATATCATTATAGTAAAATATAAATTAGACAAGTATATTTATATATAATACTTAACTTAAGCCCTGTAAATATATTTAGTTACTATCTTATAACAAATTTCATCCAACTATATTTTGTAGGTCGGTAAAAAACCATATAATGTGTTTACAAGTTAGTACTTTCCAAATGTTCTTGAAAGTTCAAACTATTCACAAAATTTTCGTTCTAAAATCTTATTTCCATATTTTCCTGGTATAACCTTTTCATCTGAGAAAGTTGGTTGGTTAGTCTGTATTTTAGAGAGCCCCTTGGGTTTATCACCAAGTTATAGTTTCATTATCGCCAAAATTGTTGTTTCATTTAAGGTAACCCAAGTAATTGCATGTTATGGAAACCCTATTATGACATGATTGGTTGCATAATTGTGGTGAATTTGACTGACGAGGATGTCAATGAAGAAGTACGTTGCTTATTTTGTGCTGTACACAGTAAAATGGTGAGATTAATCTGAAGTTTCTGTATGATTTGGAACGAAAGGGGGAAAAAGCATTAATTGACTGGTGTGCAAATGAAGGTTTTTACTTAGTAGTCATTATAAGTGTACTATTTATATGAAGGATATGCACATGGTAGAATGAAAAGATTGTTCAGATGCCTTTGAATGGGTTTGTCGCCAGAAATGCCACTGACAGTCCTGCACGACAAAGGACATTTTTTACTCTTATTTTTGTGAATTTAGGTGGTGAATGACATTGTGAAGGTTAGGTACCCAAAGTTCAAAAACAAGGACTATGACATTCAAGAAGCAGAGTGATCTAGCAGGCCTACTGATGTTGATGAGGCCCGCCTGTGAGAATTTGTGGAAGAAGATCAGTATGCAACCATTTGAGAGTTTGCTAAGGAGACAGACGTTAGTGCTATATCCATTAGTCATGCTATTCATCGCATAAACTTGATGTACAAGTTCAATTGTTGGTTGCCACATGCACACAGCGATTTAAGCAGTTCCATGTTGTAAAGCGATTATATACTTACAAATATGCATGTCTTCTTGAGGATCTGAGCCTGGACTCAATAATATAAAAGCTAGTACAACTAACAATCATACTGATCAACAAGCAATTTTAAACCTTCACAAAGTAAGTAAAACTTGATATTTCTCCTGCTCAGAAACGCCTTAGTGCTTTTTCTGTCAAAAACAGCTATTTTATACCATAGTATAAAAAAATTTCACTGTCTTTTTTAATAATCCTGTACATATGGGTTAATAAGATTACATACATAAGAAATTTTTGCCTTTCTCACTGTGTGCAGTTATCGAGTAACTGTGTACCACCAATAATCAAAAGATCCAAAGTTCAAAGCACAGTAAAAATATTGATGAATTTTCATGTTTTATGCTCCATATAAATACAAAACAGCTCAACAACATAATATTCAAATAAATATAAATGATATATTTTTATCAAATACACATATTCATAATTTTCATAAAAAATTTAAAAGCTAATTGTTTTAAAACTATACTTACTAAGTTTATTTTAGCAGCAGCTCGGTTAGCATACAAAATGGAACGCTCTGACTGATATTTAAGAGGGCATGTGTTCAAAGCTGTTGTGTACAATTTGATTGCTTCTTCATAATCTGATTTCTTAAAACATTCATTACCATTATTTTTCAAAATCACAGCTTCTTCTTTTAATTTCTAGGAGGAAAGAAATTTAGAAAAATTAATAGTAAACTTAATGGTATTTTAGGTAAAAATAACGTGCTAAACAAATACTAATTTAGAAGTCAAACAACAAAAATCTTGCTATTGCGTTATTATTATTATCCCATATCTGCCAAGTTTTCATTCGAGTATTATAGTTATCATGATCACTTTTGTTTATTTTTGTAGTTTATTTGCTTCTATGGTACTTCTCCTCCTAATTCACTTTTGATTCTGTTTCTCATATCAGGTAATATCATCAGTTAATTTTTCAGCATGAGTTAAATTTATCATATTATATGCCATATTTTTTTCTTTTCTTGTTAATATTAACAAATTATTACATAAAAAAGATTTAATAAATTCAGCAATTCTTTTAAAAATTTGTTACCAGAGATGACAACTTTAGTCTGCTACCAATTTGTTGAATTTAAATTTCTAACAGAAACACTTAAAACAACGTTATTAAAGAACATTCCCCATAGCCAGGACATCTCAAAATCGAATGAAGCAAATGAAGAGCAATTTGTTCTTTGGCAGCTTGAGTTCCATGGATTAGTTGAGAATGTTTCGATTTTAAGATGTTCTGGCTATGCGAAATGTTCTTTAACAACCTTGTTCTAAGTGTTTCTTTTAGAAGTTTAGATTCAACAAATTGGTAGCAGAGTAAAGTTGTCATCGCTGGTAACAAATTTTCAAAAGATAAAACATTGCTTACTTTATTAAATCTTTTTTATGTAATAATTTGTTAATATTACCAAGAAAAGGAAAAAATATGGCATATAATATGATAAATTTGACTTGTTATATATGTGGTTAGATGTTTTGATATTAAAAATCTTGGTGGTGTAGATGTATTATTTGACACTGTGTGTATCAAAAATGGTACTTCACAAGAGCTTTATCAAGCTATAAAGGATCTTTTCATGAGGGAAAAAGTTACAATAAGTAATCTCATTGTCAATGGAAGTGATAATTGCATTATCATGATGGGTACTAAGAGTAGGTTACAGTCACTGCTAAAAAAAAAGGATATACCATCAGTATTTATCAGAAAACTAACTGATGGTATTCCCTTATATGAGCAAATAGAAATCGAAAGGAATGCAAAGAAGGTACGGAAAAATGATGAATGCAACAATAACAAAAAATATTCAAATCTAGTACTTAAATCAGGGCTCCCAGGCCTGTTTATATCCATACATATATATATATGTGTGTAAGATAAAACGAAATGCAATAACTGCTTTACAAAAACAATAGGGACCTAAAAATTAGCATTCTAAATTTGGTGATCTCCTCCTAAATTCATCTGTTCTGCCAAATTCGAGATTTTTTGACATTATCTAACGCTGTTTGAAAAGGGTAACCAAAACCAATAACTAACCAATCATAGGTAATTGCATCACTTTTTTTCTAGCTTCCACCTTGCTAATAACTCCTTACTTTGCTTCTCCGTCTAAACAGTCTGTGTCTTAATTTCTTAGAATCAATGTACGTAGAAATTTATATTTAATTATGATTAAATAAGTGTCTGCCAAATTAATTGGATATGTGTGAAAATAAAGACTGGAAATTTCTTCATGTTTTATTATCTTCATGTATATGCCTTAACCACAGCCATGACGGACATTAAAAGCTGTTCAGAGTTCCAGCCATTGTGACTGTGCTTAGAAAATATGACATACACATATATATATATGTATATATATACAGAAACTGCTTGCAAATTATATATGCAGAAACTGTTTTGTTAAACAGTACACAGAAATTCATTTTTCATGTACCACCTTCCTGTAGATTCATTCTTGAATTGACCATACTTATGCAACAGAAATCAATAGCTCTTTAAAAAAATGTACAGGAGGAAAAGAACTAGATGTCACTGAAATGTTAAGCAAAGCAAGATCATCTTCAGTAGTTGTTTAATTTTGGAAATCAATACAACAACTTGGAGGAAAAGAAAACGGAACTGAAGAGGCAAGAAAACTTTTTTTTGTTGTTGTTTAAAGTGCTTCGTACAACCTTACATATAATATAACACACAACAAAGCATACATATAATACATACAGCTAATACAGCTAATATTTATCATCATCTGGGTTGATAAGATTTTTCACAGATATAACTTTTAAACTGGGTTTTTTTCAGTAATTTTTAAGTCAAAACTTATTTCTTGTAAATACAATAAAATTTAATAAAGGTTTATAATTTCCTTAATTGCATATTCTAGCAATACAGATTATAATTTGTAATACTTCAAATGCTAGTTAATAATAATGCAAATGTAAGAGGATTTCAAAATTTTCACAGGGTTCTATCCCACTGGTTTGGTTTGTGTTGCTAACATGTTATGTGAACAGCCTACTCAGCAATCGGAAAGCAATACTTAGCGTACAATGTTTCCTGATCATTTGTGAGATTATTGTAACATTTGATACAATTTTATATTTACGTGTGCACTATGTGCAGTCATATAATAAAGTGTATTTAAAGTGTTCAGATCACTATTCTGTTTTATGTTAATGAATTAGTGTTTTTTATTTTATAAAACATTTGTAAATAAGATAATTACTTACTAGCCATATCCATAATATTGGAAACTTGTTCCCCATACAGAAAGATGAGTAAACAGTGACATACTCAAAATTTTATATATGAATGGTTAGAAAATTCAGAATTACAGGATTGGTTGATAAAGACAGTAATGAAAAAAGTATGTCTTATTCTTTTTGCTGTGAAATGAAATTAAAAAATGTCAGTCAACTGATGTTATTAGTGCACACACACAAAACATTAAGCATAAAAAAGTGTAAATATAGCTAAGACAAGTTCAACATTACATATGTTCTTCATATAAAATAAACCTAAGGAGAAAAAAAACTAACAGAGTTAACAACTGCTACATTCATTATTGAGTATAATATTCTGCTTGTGCTGCTTAATCGTCTTGTAGAAGCATATAAAAAAGCATTTGTTTGATAGCAATATTGGAAAAAAAAGTCAAACGAAGACAATTAAAATGTCTCGTCTTATGCAAGATGCAAAAATATGCATTTTTAACATATGCAGAAACAAGTTTTCATTGATAATAGATGAAAACACACATACATGTGTATCACAAGTTCTAGTTGTTGTGGTTAGACGTTTTGATATTAAAAATCTTGATGGTATAAATGTATTATTTGACACTGTGTGCATCAAAAATGGTACTTCATAAGAGCTTTATCAAACTATAAAGGATCTTTTCATGAGGGAAAAAGTTACAATACGTAATCTCATTGTCAATGGAAGTAATAATTGTACTATTATGATAGATACTAAGAATTGCTTACAGTCACTGCTAAAAAAAAAAAAGGATACACCATGAGTATTTATCATGGTACATATCTGAACTCTTTCACATTATGTGCTAGTTAGTCATTGAGTCAAAGTAACACCATCAAATATGGAAATATTCACAAAAGATATTTCTTATTATTTTTCCCATAGCAGTAAATAATTAAGCAAGTTCAAGATGTCATATATAATGACGAAAGTATAAAGTACGCACAAAATCCCCAAATTAGCACAAACATGTTGGTTAACCCATGGCAATGCAATACCAATAATTTAGCATGTCCGTTTGTTCGTTCGCCGCCGACCAGGCCTCCGTCCTAAGGTGAAACCAATCGGAATTAATACCTGTCAGCGGAGGTAAAATCTACTTGTACAACCAGCGGCCACCATAACTAGGTGGATTGCCAGATCAGCGACGCTTATTTTGCATCAGCCAAAGTAAATTGTTTCAAAAATTAAAGAATATGTATCAATGACATCTTTGCACTTTGTGCAACATATGTACAAATGATATATTACATAATCAAAATTTGCATACGAGAGCTAAGCAGTTACAACTGCTGCCATCAACCATATATATATACATATAAATATAAGTTTGAAAGTTATTAGAAACCTCTTAAAATCATGAAGTCTTGAATTCATATTTTGTTCCAAATCTTATTTTGTTCTTAGCTAGTTGGGAACGGCCGCACAATTGAATCCCAGGTCAAAGCAATTAGATCATAATTACATGAAAAATGTGGTCACTATTTAAATTCATTTTTCATAAATTCTCAAGTCTAAAAACCAAAACAATAATAAACAATTAACAAATTACCAAAATTCATTATTCATAGTTAATACGAAAAACAGAGCAGTAAAATTTAATTCAAAGAACATTATCTTTTTATAATGATTCTTAGCTATCTAAATTAATTCTATCTAGGCAAAAATTTATCTTAATTATAGAATGAAATGCTCTCCTAATTAACATATTCCGGTTTGAAATACAATTATTCTCAAAAACTAAGAAAAGAAAAACAAACAAATAATATAGCAATAACATTTAGTTTGCTATTTTAAGACATAGCCTTTAACTGAGAACATAACTCTGGGTAGAGTAGACTTTAAGGTACCCCTTTTATTATGGCGAAGTTGTTGTTTGATTTATCGCCAAGGTGTTATTTCATTTATGGTAGCCTGAGTAGTTGAATGTTATGGAAACCCTATTGTGATGTAATCAGGTGCATGATTCTGGGAAATTTTGAATCATGGGATGTTTTGTAAGCGTTTTTGTGGTGTGTGTTAAAACCGTTTAGATGGATTTGAATGGGTTTGTAGGAAGAAAGGCTCAGATGGTCACTATGTAAAGTGCTCGATCAGAAAGAGTACCTAGTTTGAAAAAAGTCATTTGAGTATGATTGATATTTTGATTTTTGCGTGGCTCTGGGTGTACGAAGTGAACTCGAAAATCATGGTAAGTAAATATTTGCTTTTGGTAGTGCTTAAATGTATAACATGTTTTCCCTTTTTTATGTTATTTTATTGTTTGGTTTAAAATGTATTTTATTGAGATTATGTATTTTTTGTTTGCCATATTGTAGACTTTGGTGCTCCTTTGACTTTTTAAGTGAAAATATATCAATGTGTACATGGACAAAGTAAAGGGAGTGCGCAATGCAAGTTTGTGCAATTCTGTGATTTTTAAAGTGAAAATAGGTCAATGTGTACATGGATAAAGTTAAAAGAGTGTGCAATGCCATTTTTGTGCAATTCGGGGATTTTTTTTTTTTTAAGTGAAAATAGTTCGACGTGTACATGGATAAAATCAAAGGAGTACACAATGCCATTTTTGTTCAATTCGTGGGTTTTTTTTTTGAAGTGAATATAAGTCGATGTGTACATGGATACCGAGTTTGTGCAATTGTTTGTCTTGTTATTTTGGCTTTGTGTAGCACCGATTTTTGGCGCAAAAATCGCTGCTTCACAAGCCAAAATAACGAGTCAAAGAATTGCACAAAATCGCCAAGTTTCGCCAAAGAGTAACCTAAACTATACTTTTACCCATAACTCTTCTTTAAAAACAGGGCAAGCATAAGAATTAGAAGTTGAACAAATGTAGTACTGTGTATACGTTTCTAAATTTGATCTTAAACAGTTAATACAAGATGGACCCTCTGTACAGTTCGGAACTAAATTATCATGTGCATGAATGCAGTAAGAGCAAAATAAAGAATTTGTACAATTTCGAATATGGTGGCCAAAAGCCTGGCAACCATAGCATCTTAAAATTTGAATATATTTACGAAAACTACAAGAATGGAATCCGACATAAATGCGACCCTTATATCCCAGTAATGTCAAAGACTGCTTGTTTATTTGTAGAATGAAATTCTTACTATTGTCTGTGCATTTAAAACTTGTGACAAAATTTTAATTTAAATTAGTATCACTCGGCAAGAGCGCCTTAAAAGCAACTTCTATAGTAGCCTCAGTTACATTAATTAGAATTCAAAATAAAATAATTCGGCTAATCTTTAGAATATGGTAACAGGTAGTTTGGTGACATTTCGGTAAGGCGATAAAGGTTACTAGCTAGGACTTTAGCAATAATCTGAGAAGTACACAGTTCGAATCACAGATTATTCTGTCTCAGAGAAATGACAGATCATGAGACATGTAATGTGACATTTTCCAGAAAATTCCAATGGGGATTTTAGCTAATATGCACTTAGAAACAATTTCGCTGCTAAAGTGCAAAATCGCCTACTTATTTGTTTGGCGCTTTTTACAAGAGTAAGAAGAATTGGATTTTTGTCAATTTTCTTTGACTTTTTAAGTGAAAATAGGTCGATGTGTATATGTATAAAGTCAAGAGTGTGCGCAATGCCATTTTTGTGCAATTCTGGGATGTTCTTTTAAGTGAAAATAGGTCGACGTGTACATGGATACCGTGTATATGCAATTCTTAAAAACGCGGCAAACAGTGGGCAATTCTACACTTTCTCCCAGTTTCGCACCTAATCTTCGTCATGATTAAGCACTTTTGCTGCATAAAAGTTCTAGCATAAGCGTAATTTGGCTAGCAGATTGCTGGAATAAATTTTGAGTATTAAAAAAAAAAAAAAAAAAAAAAAGACATGCCTTTACTGGCATCTGAAAAAAACTAGCAGGTTGCTGTAGCAGGGTTGGTCACCAAAGTTTTGCCAAAAAATCGCCTAAGTTACCATAATTTAAAGATTCACCAATAATTCTATCCATATGCGATCTGGGTACACATGCCAAAATATTGGCATCTGAAGAAGATGATATAAATTAAGACACAATAACACGCCGAATAAATACTAATTCAGAAGTCAAACAACAAAAATCAGCATTATATTTACAAAATTTTCACAGGACTAGTTTCGATGGTTTTACCGAACCACCATCTTCAGCTGCAAAACCGCAAATGAGCAAAGCTGTGAAGATGGTGGTTCGGTAAAACCATCAAAACTAGTCCTGTGAAAATTTTGTAAATATAACACTGATTTTTGTTGTTTGACTTCTGAATTAGTATGATATAAATTGTTTAAGCTGCTCTTGGTGCTCCTGTGTATCACAACCTATCAGAAGATCCTTTGAAGGAGTTAAAACACATATTCATAATGTGGATTCCTGTATTTGATACATTAATTTTAGCTAACTTAGATTGAAATTCAGCCAAAGTATTGACTGGTTGTGATGAGGAGACAATGATAACATTATCTAAATGATGTTTAGAAGAATTACCAATCACAGAAAAATTATTCTTAAACGGAACTTTTCTGGCGTCTTCTGTCAAAGAAACTTCCCTTACTGGGATAAGTATTTGTGAAATTTTATCTTTTCTGTCAATTATATCTGTCTGAATCTCCTTATTTTTATTATAGGAATGCAAGTCCAAATATGCATAATTATTCTGAATGCAAGTATCTGAGACAGCTATTGAATTTATTTGGGAAAATTTATCTTCATAATGTATTGAAATGGAATCTGTATTTGTCACTTGATCAGTCAGATTATCTGCTTGTGCAGTTCTTTAGCATGTGTGGTTGCTGGAGTTTTGCCCATTCTGAAAATTTGGTGACTTGCACTACGGTGGCTATGATAATATGTAAGTACCTTTACAGAGAGCAATGGAAAATCTGAACATTTTAATTGTACTATCATAGAGAATTCTAGAGCTATGCTGATTAATGCAGAATTACCAATAACATTGGAGTCAAAGTGCTAAGTGGCTGTTCGTGTAAACAAAAGCATTCACAAAAAGGACAAAAATTAACACCTTATGAACTATACAAAAGAGTCAAGACAAACATTACTTATCTAAAAGATCTGAATCCAAAGCATAAGTTCATAAAAGATGAGAAAAACATAGAAAGATGGATCTACAAGCACAAAAGGGAACTATGATAAGCATCAAATGTAAAGCACAAACATTTATATTCTTGAACTAAATGAGACATAAAATTTATGGAGCAAAATATCAAACTGGTTTTGTTGAAGAGAAATAAATTAAAGTTCAATAAGCTTAAATATTACATGAATTTATTATTTTCTACAAGGAAAAAGCAAATGATAAGGATCAGAGAAAAGAAGATTACAGCTCTTCGGATATAACAGGTTAAGAACCTCAGAAAAGTTTACTGTCACACCCAGAGGATGAACACAGCAAAAATAGTACGTATGATCCCAGATGCGTCTAATATCCATAATAAACCAATAATTTGTGTATGTGTTTATACAATAGATGAATGGAAATCATTGCTACATCATTAACACCAATTACAAGTGAAAACTTGCTCATTCTATCTGTTAATGCTATTAAAAAAGCTGGAAATGTAAAATTTGTAGTTTTGTAATTGACAATATAGCAAATATGACAAAAAAGAGTAAAGAATTAGAAAGCAATTTTCAGTTTACATCTAACGTTGTTCAGCACATGTGTATAATTTATAGGCCAAAGATTTAAATAGATTTATGTTACTGATCATGCTTTTCAAGTCATAAAATATTTTCAATATCACCAGCTTGTCTGAGATATTTTTAGGAACTGAATAATTTTAGGAATATCCCTGAAATGTTAAGCAAAGCAAGATCATCTTCAGTAGGGATTTCAAGAAAGTTTTTTACTTTTGGAAATCAACACAACAACTTGAAGGAAAAAAAAAAAAAAAAAAAAAATCAGGGATTTAAAAGGCAGGAAAACTTTTTGTTATTGTTGTTTGAAGTGCTTTATACAAATTTACAGATAATATAACAAACAACAAAACATATATATAATACATACATACATATACACATGCAGATAATACATACACACATACAGCTAATACAAAACATACAGATAGATACACACATGTTAGGCAGATTATTCTAAATTGTACTACAGCCATTTCTTCAGCAGCACAGTTTCAAATAAAAAAAGAGTTTTTAGTTCATTAAAAAACATTTAAAATTTAACTAAATATTTCATTAAACATGTCAAATTTTTTGAAATTAAAAAATTTACATTTATGTTTAGAATGCAACATGGAAAACATTGAATACCTCAAGTTTATCATCCGACAGGTCTTTATGACATTCAGTCATAGCTTCTTCATCAAGTTCAAGCACTTCATCAGCTTCAGATATATCCTTAGCATCACTATATTCTTCATCATCATCTTCATCTTCGATTTCAGTTTTTGCAGATGAAGCGTTTATTTTATCATCAGATAAGGCTTCTGTGAAACCTTTTAAATCAAATTTATTTGTATCTGAAGAGCCTGATCCGTTATCAGCACTATCTGTTAAAATGTCTTTGTGAGAATCTGTACTGGTATGACTGTCTTCCATTTTAAATATTCAATACAATTAATTCACTTATTTATATTCCTATAAAATAATTTTACATTTTAAATATATGAACATAAAAGTTAATTTTCAGAAGTCAGGATTAAATACCATAATGTCGATTTTACTAACAAAGAAACAAAAACAAAAGAATTTTACAAAGAAATCCAGAAAACAGCCCTGATGATGTTAAATTTTACTTAGTTTCTGGATTAAATGTTCCGTTATATTATATATCAGCTAAAAAAATAAACTCAAAATAATCTACACATCGATTTTCATTACTATATTAGAGTAAATACTAAGGATTTCACTCAAAAAATTACACCTACGTTATTTCCCCAATTCGTCTGCAGTTAGCTGAAATGATATAAACAGAAAAACTGCAAAAGATGAGATGTCTACAGCTGCTGCTGAGTCGCAGCACAGTATTAATGATAAATGTTTGAAACATGGATTTCTAGACAAACATTAATATTCTCAATTAATTGCTCTCTATATTCTATTTAATTATTAAAATATTATAGAAAAATATAATATATCCTTAAAAATACTACTTTTTTTTTTTTTTTTTTTCAAAATCTGTATGAAGCTTGGTTTCCATAGAAACAGAGAAACGCTAATACAGTGAGTGTGGTGTAAAGCAGAAAATGAACGAAATTACATTGTCAGTGTCCAGTTGTTAGAAAAATCGAATGATCTAGCTCTGTTTTTCTTCAGAATGAATGATTATAGATTAGAATGGATGAAAGATATTGTTTATAGGTTTCTTTCGATTGATCAGAATGATAGGGCATTTGAAGAACTATTAGAAAGAGATGATGTCAGTTTAAAAACTTTAGACACATTATTTTCTAATTCTAAAGAAACTCAACGTTGTATTTTCTTTTACTTTATTATAGTGGAGAAGGAGATCGAGAAACAAGGCAAGAAAAATTGAATTCTGCAAAACTATATTATTACATTTTTCAAAATTGTGCTGTTATGTAATCGAAGTACTTCTTTTTCTAAATTTTTTATTTCTATTCGCGCAAATTTGAGATATATTTTATGTTCTTAAAATTTTAGCGATGTAGCAAATACATTTGTGTGCATTGCTAATATTAATTATTAATACATTAAATGTAACTATATTATTAAAACTGGTTGTTATGCAATGAGAATATATAATGAAACAAAAGGCGTAATAATATGGATTTTTTTCACTTTAGTATGCTTTAAACTGTTTTGACACTTGAAGACATTCATAAACCATTAAACAATAAACAGCTTTGTAGATTATTCAAAATTGTATTTTTATATTATGAGTAAATTCCATGAGAATGACATGAAAAAAAAAATTCTCTCATCAGATTTAAATTTCATTTCAAATGAAACATTCATTTAATCATTATTTTGTTTTATATTCTTGTGGAGTTTTGGTGTTGGTTTCAGTGGAGAGAAATTAAATTAACTTTCAAGGTGAAATTTATTTCTATGCATTTTCCATCGCTCCGATCAACTTTTCATTTTATGTTTTTCATATATCATTTTCTAGAATTAGGTAACTTCAATTTTATTGATATTTATGAGTGTGTTCATATTGCAGTATTTTTTTGAAGTCCTGTATCAGCAATTTTTTTTTTAATAATTCCATACTATTTGAAATACTGTCTCCCCAAACAGTGTTCAACAACAGATAGTTTTTCAAACTGAATTTTTTGAAATCATAAGTCTGAGACATTGCATAACTTTTAAATAACTTATTTCCTAAAAAATACAAAAAATATTGTAAAGAAGCTTTTTCCTTTTTTGTTAATGTGGCCATTATGGTTTTAGGTCAGAATTAGTGAACTTATTCACCTAAGAATTAACTTTTTAATGAAATGGCTAAACTGTTACTTATTAAGATTTATTTGGAATATCCAAACTCATTGATAATTAATTAACGCGTTGACTGCCGTGGGGGGTCACTGGTGGCCGGCACTCGATTTGGCTGGCTACAGCGCCGTGGGGGGGGCATTGATAACTAGCAACGCGATCACAGTAAAAACATATAATTAGAGTAAATATCAATACAGAAGAAATAATAACCATTGTTTTGAAGAGTAATAGATGACAAAAATTTAAATAATAAATCGCAAAAATGGTCTGCAGCCTCTCAGGGGTGAGTGGTGACCCCCAACCAGGAAAAATGCATTAAACATGATTATATAATTCACCTATTCACCTTATCTTTTGTAGATAATATTTCAACATAGTATGCATTGAATAATAAAAAAATCATGTTGGTGCCATGTTAAAATGCGTGCGGCATTCAACGTGTTAAAAATATTTTTTTTTTTTTTACTTTGGATTTCATTAGTAATTATTTTATGTTTACACTAATGGACTAAACTTATGCTTTAATACATGTAAAATAATTTCATTGTTAATTTTTGTTGTAAAATACTCTAGTCACTTTCACATGAATTGAAATAAATTTTAGATATTTTGGAAGAATTATTAGAAAGTCATGAACCATCAAAAGCTGAATCATCTGAATCTAGTAAAATAGAATCTGATGAGATATTAGATTCAGATATTGCTGATGAAAAAAGTAAGTACATATTATTTTGATTAAAATTATTATACATGAAAGAGGTAGAATATTATCAGTTATACACCTTTAAACATATTTGCATTTATATAATAAAAGATTGTAAAAATCAATGTTCTTCATATTTTATAAACAAACATTTATTTTCTTTGGGGGGGAGAGGCTATTATTATTGTTTTCAAAAATTGACTGCAAAATGGATTCAAAAGGGACCTTTTTTCATAACGTCTGCAGACGTTATGCATGTGCGTATCTCTCATATCTAAAAAGCAATTAGCCATATAATGCTGAAATTTTGTATATGGGACTACTATAACATCTAGTTGTGCACCCCTCCTTTTTATTGCAATCAGCAGAGCCAAGTAAGATATTTAGAACTAATTTTCCACAAAGACCAAAAATTGAAATTCATAAATGTCATAGGTGATTGTAATTATTATTATTAATTTTGCTCCAGCACACACATTTTACATTACTTTAAATTTTTATTTTAATCTAATTAGTTTTAATTTAATTAGAATATTTTAACCCATATAAAGTAAAATATTCTAAATCTCATATGTGAAAATCATATTTTGAAGAAAAGCCAATTTTATAGAAATTTTTAATCTATACTAGGCTTAGTAATAAAAAGTGCCTGGGCCCACAGGGAAAGTTGCAGTGCACAGGTCACAGACTCAGGAAAGCATTTCACTTTCTCTATGGTGGGAGTGAAGAGGTTAAGATTCTTAACTTTATATTTGCTGGAAATGCATAAAAATATATTATTGTTACAATAAAAAAAATTGATGAGTTAGTTCTTTTTCTGATCTGTATTCATCTGCTATTGAAGCTTTATTACTTGCTTTGCTTATTACGAGATTTTAATTTTCGGATTGCTATATGCATCAAATACTATGTTATAGTTTAAAATTAAGAAAACAGGTAATCTTAGATTGGGGTAGATTTTAATTAAAACTCTATCAGTTTCATAAATGATCAGACATGGATTCCTCTTCTTCAGAAGTAAAATATTTTTGAAAAACTGGGAGGAATAAGTAATATATTTGTATTAAATTCAATGAGTGGATCAAAGAGAAAATGAATGTGGCACCATCTTTAGGGAAATCAGAAATGAAATATGTAAAACCTCAGTTCTTAGAATTTTGGAAGAATTAAGAAAATCTGGATTGGAATTAATTAATAATGGCCCTATGAAAATTATCCATAAAGTTTTTTCAAATCATGAACTGATCTCCGCAAAGCTTTTCCTATTCATGTTTCTTTTCTTTTTTTTTTAATGATATTGATTTAAATCCAGTTCTTTCCAGTACTTCAAAATTTTAACATCTCAGATTTCTTATATTTCATTATTATTTTTAGTTCATTTTGTCTTTGTTCCTCCCACTGATTTTGCTATAAATTTGGCTGCTTCTTCTAGTTTTGTGAAAAGTTTTAAAGTAGTTTGCTTCTAAAGAAGGTTCTGTGTATGATTGTCCTCAAAATCAACAGAGTTTTATTCAAAATCTATGCCAATTTATTGGTTGTGTTATTTAACTTTTTCAGTTGTTCTATTTGACTATGTTATAAAGTCAAAAGTCGTTAATACGGACACCCATAATCCGGACCTCAAAGCTACAAACTTTCTGCGCATGCGTCGCGTTGACGCATGCGCGTAAGACCTTTACAGCTGCGAATATGTGTGTGCGCGTGCGCAAAATACGTTTACGAATGCGCGTTTAATGTATAACAGACTGTATAAGCTAAGCTAAAATTATCTAATTCAGTTAATGTTGCAGATTGCTTTGTTGCTTAAACTTCGAATTGGATTCGGCTTATTATTTTTTGCAAACTGCTAGAGCAATTTTATAAAAGTAAGCTTGAATTTTCGATTATGTCAAATAGAATTTCTGATATATATTTACTAATATGTAAAGGATCTACAAAGCGAAAGCATGTTTCGAAGTCTATTAAACAAAAAGTGGAATTGCTGCAAAAAATGCATAAAGGCATATCCTTTGCTTATCTAAACTTTCACGTTTGTTTATCTAAACTTTATTTATCTTTAACGCCGCGGCGCGCAATGAATTGGAAGTTGATCTGTCAGCACTATCCTTATCTTCAGGGCAGATGTTTTTATTTTATTTGGCTTATAATTCCTTACTAAATGTAGTATTTCATCTCGATGTACTCCGTCTTTGACATGATTTAAATCAAATTCCTCGTCATTATAATTCGCTTCCGATAGTGAAGAAAGTGACACAGAGGTTATTGAAAACGAAAAAATTTCTATTGACAAATTAGTCGGTATTCTCGACACAGCAATTATAGGACTTCAACAGCGGAACTTTGTAACTGGAGAAGAAATTATGTCTGTTTATAGAATTAAAGAGAAAGTATTATCACATGAAACGAAGCAACTTAAACAACTTAACATTGAAAGAAATGTTTAATAAAGTAAACAAATAAATATTAAGCTTTTTTTTTTTTTTTTTTTTTTTTTTGTAAATTTTGATACCCTTTAGATCATAACTGTTCTTTCTTTCATAAATTACGGTTTCATATTTTAATTTTATAATTTCTGCATGCCATCTTACCAGATTTAAACTGATGATCTATAATCCGGAAAAATCGATAATACGGAATCGCCGAAGTCCCGACGAGTCCGGTTTAACGACTTTTGACTGTATATATTTTAAAAATGATGTTAATATTTGTGTTCAGGAAATTATTATATGCATTTTTATATTAGCCAAATTTTCCAATAATTTTATAATGTAAATAAATATAAATGTAAACTTTCTGTTTATAAAAATACAGTTAAAGAAGAAACAGAAGATCAGAAAGCTCTTTCAGATGCTTTAACAGAAGAGACAATGAGTATAAAAGATACCTTAGTTGATAAAAATGAAACTGAAAATTTTATTGAAGAAGATAGTAAAGTCCAAAAATCGACTGTAAGTAAAAAATTTATCTACCTGGACTTTAATTTTTAGTTGTGCTTTATATGGAATAATTATCAAGTAATTAAATATTAATATGCTTATATTGCCTTTGGCTTAATGAATAATAAATTTATCTTAAGCTATGTCAGTAATTTTGGGATATAACTGATTTTTAGTTGGTTGAAATTCAGTCAGCCACGTAATCAGTTATAATTCAGTCATAATTAGAAGTCTGAATTTTTAGGATTCATAAGGCAAATACTTTTGCTGTGATTCATCCTTATTTCACTATCTTAATATGGCTGACAGAGATGATACGCAGCTATTTTTGAGCAACTTTATTGACAGTACCTAAAGGAAAACAATACATTTAAAATAAAATAAACAGTTTAGTTCTTGCCATGAAGTCATTGTCTATCAATAATGCCACAGATTCCATGGTTTTTCTGCAGGGGCTTATTTTCTACGTTATCCTCCTTTCATATAGAAGGTTAAGAGTAACTAACAGTTATAATTAATAACTATAAATCCAGAGCTATAGCTAGGGTTTTCAGCTCATAGGGGCAACTAAAGATTTTCTGCCCCTTTCTGTGTGGCAAGAATGGAAAACATTTCATTTTAAAATTTCATAATATCAGTTTGGCGGCGCCTGGATGCTGTGCCGGGGACTGATGTCACCCTTGCTCCACCCAAGCTATGCACTGTATAAATCATTAGGAAATCAGTTTCTTGGCCTTTTTAATACTCAGCAGCATCTTAATAGATTACTGTTATGTTGATGAAAGCATTTTGCAAATAATGCATGAACATTTAGAGATAACCAAAGAACACAGTTTTGTGGTGGTGGAAATCATCTTGTTCAAACTTATATTCCTTTAAAAAATTATTTCAGCATGCCATGAGATTTTCTAGTTTTTGTCCATATGCCCAACTGAAAATCATAATTGTTTTTTGTATATGCAAAGCTATTTATGATCTATATCATTGCACAGGGGAATGCAGCATTAAGAAAATTGTTGTAATAAATTCTGCATACAGGAACAATATTTTCATTTGGCGGTGAGTTTATGAACTAATAGAAATTAAATTTTGTGTTCTTTCTTATACCAAGACTAAAAGCTTTACATCAATGGTTTCCTTTTTAGAAAAATTTGAAATGTGAATTTAAATATTATAGTCGTATCTTAATTATGTAGTAAATCTCGTTTTTAATTAAATCAAAAAAACCTGAACTGATTCATCATTTTTATTTTCATTTGCAGTAACTTATGAAACAAAGCTGAAAGGAGAGTCTTTGTTAGATCTTTCATTATTTTGTATAATGTTCTTTTATTTAATTTAAATAAAAATTACTTTCTTGTAACTTTTATATTGATAGTCACAGACATTCCTGAAGGAAATTGTAAAGAAAGTAGAGCTCCGTCTTTCTTTACACATACCAAAGCTATCATTAACTCAAAGCTATGTATATTTCTTGTTACGAAAATTGGAATCATTACCTACAGTCACAACCTATCAAGAGGCTTCTGAGCTTATGCCAGAGTATTTTGAATTTGGATTCATTAATCAACATCCTCTTGTAGCCTTGAATCAAGTGGTATCTAATGTAAGTAAATGCATTTGTTTTATTTTGTAAAAAAATACTAATTTGCAATGTTGTGATTAAGCCAGATTTGCTATATTTTCTGCATCTAAGCTGAAGTTTTAGGCCCCAAACAAATATCCTCCAAAAAGTCTAATCAACTTATAGGCAAAGAAAAAATATGAAAATGTCTTTAATTATACAAACTAACCATATTAAAGTGTTAGTGATTATGTTGAATAAAAGTGATTAATTATACATTTTCACTCCAAATAAAAGACAAAAAATTATTTATAAAAATTGAAAAACACTCTTATTCTAAGAAAATTTTATGAGGGGCAAAGAAAAAAAAAAAAAAAAAGAAAAAAAAAAAAAGAAAGCCTTCTGTGCTAGCAAAATAATTTTTAAAAATATGTTCATAAAATAAAACTTTTTTTTTTAATTTTTTTATTTGTCTTTAAATTATAGAGGTCAGTCAGTCATCAGCATTTGAAATTAAAATATTCATTTACTCCCATTTTTATCTGCTGTAGCTATTATTATCAGATATACAGGAAAATGGGGCCTCATATACTTAAAACATCATTTTATTTTTGTACATAAGATGGTTTACAAATGATACAATTGGATGGAAATCCAAAGTAAATTCTTAATACCTCCTAAATTTTAACTTTAATACTAAATGTTAAAATTGCATGACTTTTCAAACTTTATATAAAACTTTATATAAAACTTAAATAATATTTAATTTTTGAAATAAAGTTTTATATAAAACTTTTTTTGAATTTGTGAGTTTTATTATGAATAAAGTTTTATTGAAAATATCTGAAACATTTTCTGAAGTTGGTACATAATTCTCTTTAATTGCACTTTTATTTTCTAAATCTTTAATAAAATGATATCCATTATCATTATGGGAACTACTATTATCTTAACTTCTTATAACTAATTTTTAACTTTCTCTTGTTCTTTTCTTAGCTTTTTTCTTTAAATGATTTGCACACTGATTATATAAATTTAAATTACAAGCCATACAAAATCTACCTTTTTCAGATGTTAAATTCTGTTTGTTCTTATATACGTTACTAATTTGCATCCTGGTGGGAGCAAACAAAATTAGAAGTGAATAGAAGGCAGAATAATAAGATAATGAGTTAATGAACTCAAAACTCTATAAACCTGAAGGCTTGATATGTTCCAAATGAGCTGCAATTCTGGCTAAGGAGATAATATGAGATCAAGCTCCAGATGTAACAATACACTGACTACCAATAAGTATTTGGACACCTGTGATAGAAAAGAAAAACTAACTTTATTCAAAATCAATAGTTGGTACAACCTCTACGAGAGGTAATTACAGCGTGGACCCTCCGGGGCATACTTTTCACAAGTCTTTGTATGACAGCTAGTGGTATTTTCTTCCACTCGGCTTGAAGAAGACGTAGAAGTTCCTTCACCGATTTTGCACGGGTAGTGCACCCCTGAATTCAGCGATGCAACTCGTCCCAGAGGCTCTCGATAGGGTTCAGGTCTGGATTCTGGGCGGGCCAGTCCATTCCATGAACTCCATTGGCACCATACCAAGCCTTGGTTGACGTCGAAACATGACAACTGGCATTGTCGTCCTGAAAGTAACAGGGGTCCAACCCGTAAAACAGCCACAACGTAGGAAGCACATTTTCATCCAAAATAGTGCAGTAGGCATCGGAGTTGAGCTTACCATGGATGGGGATCAAGGGTCCCAGCCCATACCAGGAGAAACACCCCCAGACCATAATTCCACCTCCGCCGAACTTGACTGTTGGCACAATGCATTCTGGCAGGAGACGTTCCCCAGGTAGACGCCAGACCCAGACCCTGCCATCCGAACGGTAAAGGGTGAACCTTGATTCGTCACTCCAAAGAACCCGTTTCCACTGATTTACGGTCCAATTTCGATGTGCTTTGCACCACATTAACCGAGCAGCGCGGTTGGACTTCGTGATCAAAGGCTTATGGGCAGCAGCACGATCATGAAAACCAAGCAGATGTGCTTCCTTACGGATGGTATTCATTGAAACAATACTCCCGGATGCCTGTTGAAACTCCTCGCGAATGAAGGCCATCAGTTTGGTGCGGTTCTTCCGAATTTCTCTGGTCAGCACTCGTCGGTCTCTATCTCCCAGTTTCGTTGGTCTGCCGACTCGGGGCACATTCCGACAATCACCGCTCACCTTCCACTTCTTAATCACATAGGCCTCTGTCGATTTTGGGTACTTCAGATCTCTAGATAAGTCCCTTAAGGATCGGCCACATTTGTGATACCCGATAATTATACCTTTCTCGAAATCAAAGAGCTCCGAACTGTGAGGCATCTTGCATGCGACTAAAGCCGATGCTGTTTCCTACACGATATATACTGGCGGAGTCCGTGACGTAGCTTAGGACCACAGATATCGTCATTTGCATAGGTGTCCAAATACTTATTGGTAGTCAGTGTATTCTACTTCACAAAATGAGTTCTGTTTCATGAAACATGAGTTCACATAGTTCTGTTTTCATGAAAGTCACAGTACTGTTTTTCTATCCTGAAACACATGTTCTGTGTATTTATTTCATACCCTGAAACGCTTTTTTTTTTTTTTTTTTGTAGATTTATCTCCAGCCTAAGTTTGAAAATAGTTCTTTCTTTGTTTTCTTTTCTTGCACAACACTCTTGATCTACTATTTCTTTCAAATATCTCAAAACTTTTTTATGGCATTCCAAATCAGTTCACTGTATGGTAAATTAGTAGCAATTTCATGAGTTGAATTTACCTTGAAATCAGAATCTAGAGGTGTTTTTCATCATTTACTATTCTGGATATTAAGTCTTTGTATAATTTTTTATACTTTTTATCTGCGCAGCTTTTGAAATGTATTCATGAGGCAATGCACCATGTTACTAAAATATACAACCTGTGAGGTAACCCTAATGTATTTATGTGGCAACGCAGGTATATGTTGCATGCAGCAGCAGATGAGCACTGACAATTAGTATTTGTTTTTCGTGGATTGAAGACGGTCATTAGTATTTGTTTTTATTGCCTTGAGTGCTTTTTCCCCCTCTGGTTTAAGTGAAGTATAAGGTGATGGCAAATTTGGCAATTCGTTGTTAGGTATGCTTTTAGTGTGGGCAAGTAGTTTTGTGTTTATCCACTTTACTAGTTTAAAGAATGTCAGCGTTTTTTAAATTGCTTGGAACTTATTTTTAAGCAAGTTTATACAAGAATGGTTTTGTAATACTAATATTTTGCACACACACACCCCAAAAAAATGACAGCAGATTTTTTAAAAATTTTTGTATGGTTACATGTAGGGCAACTGCTAGGGCTTTTGTTGTCTGGGAAATCTCTGTGGCTCTTAAGTTCTGCTGCCTGGTGCATTCCTAAATTCTAAAAATTCTGCCATCCAGTGTGGTTGCACTGGTTTCATGACTTTAGGCACTGTCCCAGATAATATAAGCCTTAGCAAAACATACTCTACTAATCTTTAATTTTTTTCTTAAATTAAAAAAATCTGATCATTTTCATTATAAAGTAATATGTGATGAACAATTCTTTATACAAGAGGATTGTTTATTGGCTATTACTAACCTATTTAATTAAGATTGATTAAATTTTTGAGAGGACCCCAAGAAATTGTTTTACATAGGGCCCAAGAGTTCTAGTTACACCACAGGAAAGATCCACAAATTAAATTGTCAATCTGTAATTTTTAACTGCATTTGTTTGATTAAAGTGATATAAGCCTGATGAATTACTGTCATGTTTTACTGGGAAATAATTGTTCAGTGATTGCAGCAACATCTTTGTGCTATTCATGGTAAAGCATCTTACACAGAAATGACGCTAAATTAAATTTATATACTCAGAAAAAAAGAAAAATGTCAAACTAAAGGTCATATTGATTTAAAGGTTTGTTGATTTAATATCTATGTTACCGTGAAACACCGAAATCTGGAGAATATCGACTTTCACCGGTGAATGTCAACATTCACATAGTCTATTGGTGCATGTCGAATTTCTAACTGCAAAATAAGCAACATTATTAATCGGAAAGAGAAAAAAACCACCAATCGTACTTCTACATGGAAAGAATACCCGAAAAAGGTATGTACTGTTTCTAATGTTAAATCTTTGGTAACAAGAGAAAATCCTATGCAGAAATCAATTGCAAAGTTTTTAAATACATCTGTAGCAACAATAAATAAAATAATAAACCAAGAGTTACAACTTAAGAAAGCTAAAACACATAATGTTCCTCAGCTTTTGGCACTTTCACCAGCATGAGGGTCAATGCAGAACGATTTGTAGAACCATGTATAAAAACTATTTAGCAGGAGATAAATGGAAATACATTGTGACCCTTGATGAAACATAGATTTATTTAAATAACTGCAACAAAAAAGGTCTATTTATTATCGAAAACGAAGAGGAAAAAATATGCAGACCTGTTCTGACAATGTAAAGAAAGTTTCAATAAGGGGGGTTATGCTTGTCTCAGGTTTCTCTAACAATGGAAACTGAAAATAAGGAGAGTGAGAAAAAAGGTTAAAATCAATTCAACGTCCTATCAAGAGAAAATTTTATGTTGATATTTACAGAAAAATTTTCATTTCTTTATCCCAATGACTTTCAAAGAATGAAACGTCATCAAAAAAGCTACAAGCCATACTTTAGAGAGGAACACTGTATTCCTTGAAAAAATTTAATGCTGAATTAAATAGTACATATATACCTTTTCAGCATTTTTCTACATGTAAGTCCCCTGATCCTGCACCTATTTTGGTCTCTTGAAAAGTTCTATTTTTAAGCGCAAAACCACCATGACTGACGGACTGTGGAAGTAGTAGAAGAGGACTGGAAATCATTACCCCTTGAAATTTTACAAAAAGCTCTTTTATCATGGAAATCACGATGAGAAAGTCTAGAAAAAATTATATCAAATCGAACATTAAAATAATATTCTTTACATTTTAAACATTAATTAAACGGTACTGAAATTATTCTAAAATGTGCAAACACCCTCTGGAATTCTTTTCAGCAACTTTTCAAATTAACTAACCCATATGTTCTTATATGTAACTTAAATAGTCGCAAACAAGCAAAAACCTTTTGCAAATTTCATAATTATATATTGGAATAAAAGGTAAAATATTAAAAATTAAAATAGCATTCTAAAATAATATATTTCATTCTTCAGATATATCTTCCTTTATTTCAAGATGAACATTTAATAACCAAAATTTTACCAGAAAACTGCAAGCTGCAAAGCAAACAGGTATGATTTTATTTTATGTAGACAAGTATATGTTTAGAAAATATAAATTAAATTGCCATGTGAAATTTTTGTTTGGGAATTAAAGCTGAAATGTGAATCATTTTGAAAATCTGTTTGGTCATATACTCTTTCTATGTGAAATCTTTTATAATTAATGTCAACAGTTTTTCATTTGTATACTTTCATAGAATTAACAGAAATAATATTAATTTAAAAGGCGTAAATATAAAGGGCGTTCATACAAGATTAAGCTGAGCACTCATACAAGATAAATACGGAAAATTTCTTACTCAGTTTACCACATAGTTCTCCATGACTTCACTTAGCATAGCGATATAGCACATGCACTGGATTCCTACAGAAAAAAAAAAAAATTATTATAACCTTCAATTTCTGAATGGTGCCCTTTTAAATCTATAATCGTTCCTATATGTGATCCAGATAAATGCTCTTTAAGTTTTAAATGAAAGAAAATCTCTTGGAGACTGGTTTCATGAAAATAATGGGTAGGTGAGAAATTGAAATCTACCTTGCTGAACAGCAGTTTGGGAAATTGAGTTGGTAATATTATTCATGATGATGGGAACATCCCAGGGGGACATATCTGAGGGTCTCCTACCTTTGTTGCCATAGTAAGCAACTTTTACAGAGGACTTCAGCTGTGGAGTTCTTTAAGCACCTTCATGCTGCAAAAACACTTATAAACATTCATGGGTTTCAACTCCAGACTCAACATTATGGCAGCTAGCTCCCCTAATACCATGCCAATATCGCAGCCCTGTGCGCGTGAGTGTGCAAAAGTAAAACTCTGCCACAACATTTTACATTTACAGCTTGTTAGAGTTGAGTCAGCAGACTAGCATGATAAACACTTGTTATCATAAGACATATAATTAAAAAGAAGAGGCTTCTCTTCATCCCAAAATTTTCCTAGTAGGTTCCTTTATTCTGAATTTAAGTCAAAGAGATCCACTATATATCACATCATGCTTTCTTATTTAATTTCTGGCTCTCAGTTGTGTAGCCATACTTCATCACCTGTCATTAGGCACAGACAAAATATTTTATCTTTATTTTTTATGGGGATTAGTTCTTAAGAATATTTGACCCGATGTACCTTCATATTTATTGCAAACATTACGAATAGTCATCTAGGACAGTCTTTTGACAACTCCAGTTTTTCATGCAGGGCATTTTTTCTGTTGATCCGGCACTGATGTCCATTTCTGCAGCAATCTGATAAATTGTCACTAATATCTTTTCTTTCATGTATTCCTCGACTTTAGCATATTATTTCTTCAGTAGTTACATTCACTCTACAGCGTGGTTTGGAATCATCTTCAAGTGGTGCTCTTCTGTGTCTAAATATGGTAGCTTATATTTTGACAGTGACACAGGAAAGTGTTGAATCATCATAGATTATAACCACAAATTCATAAATATTTGTCAGTGTTATGTCCTGTTTTATCAAGAATTTGATCACCAATTGATGTTTGATACTTTTATTAGTAGTAGCTGAATTAAAAAAAAAAATGAGTATGCTTTCCGTTTTATCTTTCCAAAGGAGCAGCAAGAACTTCACCATCTTTTGCAATCCTACAAATATTAATTATATCATACTTAATAAGCTTAGAACTTATGCATGCCACCTGTTTATATTTAACATTTTTATACCATTGCAAAGATTTATCAAACAAACATTATTAATAGTATATTATTAGATACATTCTGTTTAGTAATGCAAAGAATAAATCGCAAATAAATAGTTTACCTAAAAAGGAGATTTATTCACAGAATGTTAGAAAATTTGTATTCCAGAAAATAATTGCAGGCTTCTTTAATGTCATACAGGAATTTTTCCGGCTGTTAACATTATTTGCACTTGCACTAATACTGTTAACATTATTTGCACTAGCATATCAGTAAATCACAAAAGGATTGAATGAATTAAAAGAGGAAAAAAAATCCGCCATGAATTATCTTACTTTATTTTATAACTGACACCTCAAGAAGAGCTGACAAATGATCACATAATTAAGTACCTCGGCAAATTTTTTGGGTTATACAAGAGTTGAACTTTTTTTGTTTTATTTTTTTATAACATGTATAAACTTTTGCTAAATATTTAGCAGACTGTAGGGATTGTGGAACTATATAAAAAGTTAAATCTCAGATTTTCAAAATCTATTTTATTCACTTTCAGAATACTAAAACGTGAATATCTGCATTACTTTAAACACTTTTATACCTAAATATATATGGTATGGTACATTAGGAATATAATGGTATGTATACATTAGGAACAAAAATAAAGCGAAACTTTACATTAACATATTTCCTGCATTTTTAAATATCCCCAATAGATAGTATGTTTCATATATTTTTTACATATTTCATCCTTACAAACTGAAATATTTTTTGCTTTTCAAGTCATTGAAATATGAAAAGTTTTTTGGAAAATATTTACTTTGATTTTAAATATTAAATAGGTAATGTCTTTGTTTTCTGAGTTTAACCAAGAAACCAAAGAATTTATAGATTCAACCAATGAAGCTATCCATCAAATAGAAAAACCATTTGTGTTCAAACTTCCTGATATTCCATCTTCCTGTGTTCTGGAAGAATTAGCTCAAGAAGCACAATTTGTAGCTGAAACACAAGAGCTTGTATCTGAATGGATTACAGTGATTACAGACTTATTAGAAGAATGTAGTCAAAAGGTTAGGTAATTGCTTTTGAACCATCTATAATTTGGAATTTTCTGTTTTGTTATCCAATTATTAATTTTGAATTATTTAAAAATTTTCAGTGTTTTACATGTTTATGGTATTTGTGTATTATCTTGCATTAATTATGTTGTATTATAATATTGCAATATATTACGATATAATAATGAATTATTTTCTGTATTAATAATTAATTTTAAAGAGCTTAATGAACTTTTTGCATGTATATTGATGTCTAGAAATGTTTTTCTATAAATTTTTCTTTTCGGAACGTTATGTATAAAAACTCTATGTTTTATCTGTATTAGCTGGTGTTTGTCAATATATCACTAGTAATTTTGGTGCATTTTGATGATGAAATATGTTTTTTATGTTAGCATGTTGCTAAAAGAGGGTTTTTGATTTTTGGCAAGTATTCTCTGCAGTCAAATTCAGTATTATATCAGAATGTTATTTTCATCATTAGCATTCTATAACAATCATATGAGAGGGATTAATTTTGAAATGAAACCGTGCAGAAAGATTTATATAAGCATTTTTTTTTAATTAAGGCAAATTAAAGTTAGAATTTTATCTTACATTTAAAAACATATAAAAGTAATCATTTAAAAATTTGTGCTTTATACTGTATACATTATTTATTTTCTCCTTCCTCTTTTTTTATGTTAGATAATCTAGTTTTACACTACAATGTTTTATTGTATTTCTTGCACTTTCAGGAGGAGAATGAATTTAAGAATTTAGTTTTGAAGTATATTCTTAATTATATCTTATTGTAACGAAAGCTTTCCGCGAAAAAACGTTCTTAATAAATTTAGGAAAAAATAAATAAATAAATAAATAAATAAACAAGGAAGCAATACCTTTAGTGCGGGTAATAATCACCACCCAAAATCTATGCTTTTCTGCCAACGTTAGTTTTTCAAAGCCTTCGGCCCAGAAACTTGGTGGCCGCGAGTGCGAAAAAAGATCAAATTCATTTGTCCTCTGCAAAATGGAAGATAGTACCAGCGAAATGTAGCTGCAGGTGTGAAAAAAGTTACGAAGAAGCGATGCGTAGCTATGTGGTGATTGTGGCAAAAGATCCCATTCGAGTCCGTATAGAGTACAACCAGTGAATGCAGACACAATGTGGTCTTGCATTATCTTGATGGAATATTACCTTTTCGCGCCGGAACTCAATTCGACGTTTTTCCTTAACAGTAGCGTCAACACGGACTAGCATCTTGCCATGCACCTTACTGTCGAGGGTAATACCTTTTTCTAGTTAGTCTTTGTGGATAATACCACGGCAATCCCGCCAGATACCAAAGCTTAATCTTTCTGTTAATAAAATTCAGCTTTGCGACACTGCCGACGAACTCACCGGGCTCAGACCAACCCCCTTTTCGGCCTTGTTGTTGAATCCACTTTTCCTCACAAATGGCGATCTGGTCCAGGACTTTCTCTGTGCGTTGGTATTCGAGCAAATTAGTGCACGCCTGATCACGTCTGCCCTTATCTGCTTGAGTCAGCTCATGCAGCACCACAAAAATATTAAGAGAACGAACTATTCCATACCATTCTTTCCAGCTGCAAAGTGAGAAACCGCTGAGGGTGGTGAGAAAGAATTTACCCAACTCAGTCAAGGATGAGGCAACCATACAAGACCTTCAAAGAAGAAATTTCCCAGTCACCAAAATAAAGCAATTTCGAAGAAGCCGGAAAAATGAATTTGAGAAGTTGCCTATCTACTATGTTGAACTGGAAAAGACAGCAGAGGGATTTGCTATTCATCATGTGAATAACATGTTTGGACTGAATGTAAGGACTGAAAAATTCGCGCCGAGGAAAAGACCATTGCAATGTTACCGGTGCCAAGAGTATGGTCACTCTCAGCACCTATGCTCCAACTCTGAAAGCTGCTGTATATGTAGGCAGGCCCACAGGAGTAAGCTATGCACCTTAAAAGATGAGGAAAAGCCCACCTGCATTTTTTGCAGTCAGACTCATGTGAGCTCATATCGAGGATGTGAGACGTATAGAAAACGTTTCGAGAAGAAAAATATCGTAACCAGACCCAAGGAGCCAGTCCCGACGTCAGCAAATTTCCCGCAACTTATCAGAAAGAACACAGTGCCGGAAAAGAGAGCTAAGAGAATCTCCTACAGTGAGAAGGAAATATCCAGCCCCCTCCAGATGATCTTTCAGAAACAGTTTCATGGCTGCAGGATAGGAAAATCAGGAAGTTCCTAAGTACAATCATAGGAAGTATTGAAAAATCAGAGCGGCCGACAACACCGCAGCGAAGTTAGCATTAGAATTCCAGGCTGCTATAAGACTAATGGAATTTGCAGAGTGCGATGATTAGTTAGTACCCTGAACGAAGAGCTCGACTGAGAGCTCACCATCTTGATGGATTTTCTTGACTTGATCTACTGCATTTACTCAGGACGTTTTAGAACTCTTGGACTCACGACTCTGTTTTTGTGACCTAACCCCTTTTCCACGCCCAGACCTCGGTCTTGATCGCATTTCACGCCTCCGGGTGTCGGCAAACAAAATAGTTTGCCTTTAGATTTTTTTACAACAGCGAAATGCCAATGGCTTTTTAGAACGAATGGCAAAAGCTCTATGTAGCTGTGACCATAACGAAGGATGCCTATGCATATGCAGCACCCAGAAATTGAACTCGCATGTCAGGTTTCTACGATGCATAGCGTGAGTAATGGACATGGCACTAATGTCTAACTCCTTAAAAAGCTCTCGACTGGTTGCACCACAAGTTCTCGCAGGCAGGCCTCATCAGCATCAGTGTGTGTGTGTGTGTGTGTGTGATTATGGCAAAGCCTCAAGGGCTATCTGCCTAAAGGGAGGGATGCCTTTCGTGGAGGACTTTCTAAGGGAAACTGTCTCGTATACACGTTACACATGGGGAAACCACGAAAACGCCCATGCAGCCAGCCCGTTCGCGGGATTCGAACCTCGGACCGAACTACCAGTGTTCAGCGACTTTACCGCTCGGCCGCTGGTGGGCCTCATCAGCATCAGTAGGCCGGCCAGAGCGCTCTGCTTCTTGAATGTCATAGTCCTTGTTTCTGAACTTTCCGTATCAAACCTTCAGAGTGTCAAATGATACAACATTAATACCTAAAGCTCATGATTTGGTGACATTCTGTAGCTGACTTTTTGCAACAGAACTGGAAGTAAATGATGGTTCTAATCTGGTAGTATGATAGTTCCATTTCGGACACCTTAAGTAATGATAATAATAAGTAATCGTAGTAATGATAATAATATTTTTTTTCCAAATTTCACAACACAGTGTTCTAAATCAAATCTTTTCCTTTGCCAAAAATCGTTTGACAAAGTATGATTAAACACGCTAACGCGAACTGTCTGAGCAGACCATGTTTGCGGTGGCGGGAAACTTTCGTTAAAACCCGATAGCTAAAAATTTTACTTCAACTTAATGTTATTTTATTAAAGGCTTATATGATTCCAGAATTAAAAAATATATTGATATATATATATATATATAATTAAGCAGAAAATTAATTAAGTAATATGATATGTTATTCTTTTCATAGGAAAATCCAGGCAATGATCTTCTGTCTGAAATTGAGTTTTGGAAAAGTCAGAAATTTAAATTGAGTACATATTTTGATCAGTTGAGCCATTCTGATATTCAGAAGTCAATTAATATTCTTCAATTAGCAAACTGCGATTTGTTGGAATTTCATTCTTCCGTTAGTAAAATCGAAGATCGACTAATCAAAGTGATAGATATTGTAAAATACTTAATATTGCTAGAAAATAATATAAAGGTCAGTTCTATATTTAATACTGCTGTTTATAATCTTTTGTTAAAATATTTTATTCTTTGTTATCATTGTAATCTAGAATTATTTAAAGAAAGACAAAAAGCAAATTATCTAATTTGATGTATTTCTTGTTGAATTAATTTTAGAATTCTGAAAAGTGTTCAACATAATTTTAAAAAAGTAAAAATGTTAAGCCCTGCAAAAGGGGGCTGCCTGTATTTTTTGTGGTTTTCGTCATGCGTAACATGGATAAAGGAAAGCACTCCACTTCTTAAGTAGGTGGATGTTTTGTGCTGTCCCATGAGCCAAATAATCCAATTTTAAAAAATAAATATACTGGGTGCTCTGAAAATATCTGGCAAAATTGTAAAGGCAGGTAGAAGGGGCCAAAATAAACAGTTTTTGTAATGAAACATGTGTGCCGAAATGCATCCATGAGATGGTAAAGAACACCGTTGAGTGGGAAATAAAAGTGTTCTGCTAATGTGAATTGCCGTTTCTCGTGCGGATTTCGAGTGATATGCATCATTACCTGAAGGCAGAGCTCGGTGATATGCATTTTATTTGTAGAGCAGCAGAAGGAATGAAGCAGCTATTCAAGAACAGCTCCACATTTGTGTAGCAGTGCATGTCGCTCAAAATCTGAAGAGGGAATGACAGTTTAAAGCAGTTTGAATGCTTTTATCTTCTGCTCAATAGCACCTTGTACCACTTGTGTGTGCCATTTTTGCAGGCACATTCGATTATGAAATCTTTTTCTGTCTTCTCTGTTTTTATATTTTTTGCCAAATATTTTCTGAGCATCCTGTATACATATAGATTTACAATCTATATCTTACAGTAAAATTTCATCATTATCATAGACTTTACTCTTCCTATGATGGTTGACCCGAAAAGTAGTGTTACAAATTTTGCAGTCAATAAATTACAAGTTGTAGAAAATTATTTTACTTATGATACACATATTATAAAACAGCACTCACTGCAAACTGTTAGGAAAGCCATATAAAATGTCATTTTAAACTATTCAGCAGTACACTTTTATAATGTTAAAAATAAATGAAAGATCTTATGCATCATCAACTGATCACAACAGCTCTTTAATGAGGGATGGGATTTTGCTGCAAAATGAAAACAATAATATCCCTTCAAGATGTTAAAAAACGTGAACAGAAATTGTGTAGAACAGGAGTTAATTTTATTAGTCATCTTTTTGCCTGCATATGAAATTTTATATATATATATATATTTTTTTTTCATTTCATTTGGTATCTCTTAACTGCTTGCTATTTTCTCCATATCTTAAAATGTTCCGTGTCTTTCTTTTCCAGGTCTTAAAAAAATGCTGTTAGTTAACACATTTAAAAAAAAAAAAAAAAAAAAAAAAAAAAAAAGATTATTTTAGAAGTTGAGTACAAATGGAGAGAAGATAAATTTTGCTTTGATGCATGGAATTCTACCTAATACGATTTCTACAAAAGTGTTATATAAAATTTTCCAGGATTTTTACAAAGAATGAAAATTAATCAATTATACAACAAAATTAAAATCTCTTGCTATTCAAATTTTGAATATTTGTTATGAGGATTTTTTAACATTAATTTTCAGAGTGATGTTCTAATAAATGGCTTTTTACTCAAAAAATAAATATAAAAAGCTTTATGAGAATTCTTAAACATAATTACGTGTACCATTTTATAGGTTTTTATTGCAGATTGAAATACATAAAAACTCTGCAAATCTCTTTTAGAAACATATTTTGGTAAAGTTAATAATATCCATAAAAATATTTGTGAAAATTAAGAAAAATATGTATTCCCACATTATTATTCAGGTTATAACTTGTATGCTGTTAACGTTGATTAAACATGATTATCTTTCAGAATTAATAATAAAATGTAATAATAATAAAAAAAAACTTTAAAAACTTAAAAAAAATATAAAATGCAAAAGAAAATTAAGTATTTTCAGAAACTGCAAAAACAAATTAGAGATTTTTGCAGTTTCTGAAAATACTTAATTTTCTTTTGCATTTTATATTTTTTTAAAGTTTTTTTTAATTATTATTACATTTTATTATTAATTCTGAAAGATAATCATGTTTAATCAAGGTTAACAGCATACAAGTATAATAATGTGGGAATACACATTTTTCTTAATTTTCACAAATATTTTTATGGATATTATTAACTTTACCAAAATATGTTTCTAAAAGAGATTTGCAGAGTTTTTATGTATTTCAGTCTGCAATAAAAACCTATAAAATGGTACACGTAATTATGTTTAAGAATTCTCATAAAGCTTTTCATGCAAATTTGCATCCATACTGCAAAATTATATATACGTATACATATAAATTTAAACAAATTTAAATTTTAACAAACCTGTATATACGTAAAAAAGCAAATTTAAAGTTAAAATAATCAAAAAATGTGCGGTTAATCTTTGGATTATGGTAACCAATTCTGCTAAAGCAACTCTCTATTTTTTTTTTTTTTTTTTTTTTTCGCCGCCATTTTGTCTTCACGAAGTAAAGACATGTTTCTTTCTTTTTATTTACTCAACACTTTTTCCAACAATCTACTAGCCGAAATACACTTATGCTAGAAATTTTATGTAACAAAACTGTATATCATGACAAATTTTAACTGCAAAATTGGGAAAAAGTGCACAATCGCAATCTCCTTGCGCGTTTTTCAGAATAGCACATACACATAAACGATTTACACGTCGACTTATTTTTACTTAAAAAAATCCCAGAATTGCACAAAAATGGCATTGCACACACTCTTAACTTTATCCATCTACACTGCTATTTTCTCATAAATTACAAAAATTTGCACGAAAATTTTCTGAATCTTTAAACTCAGTAAAAAGCACATATATGAAATGCGAAAAAGTATATACCCTTTCCAAGGATGAACATTTCCACGTATAAAATAAATAAAATATCCAAAAACTTTTACCTCTAAATTATCTATTATATAATAAACGTCACCAACGAATTTCTACCGCGAACATTAAAAATGGTTACAAATACTTAGTGTCAAATATTTAAATTATTTCCATGCACGTTTACTTCAACTGAAACGTATACCAAATTGCTACAAACATAAAATTCACAAAATAACTATCATTTAATTAAAATATCACTAAACCATGTACACGTCGACTTATTTTTACTTAAAAAAACATCCCAGAATTGCACAAAAATGGCATTGCGCACACTCTTCACTATATCCATGTACACTGCTTTTTTCTCATAAATTAGAAAAATTTCACGAAAATGCATGAAAATACTCAACGTATTCTACTCAAACGTATTCCAAAATACTACAAACATATAACTCACAAAATCACGATCATTAAATTAAAATATAATTAAATTAAAAAACACTACTTAAAATATAAATAAGCACATACATTAAATTAATAAAAATTAGATTACAATCCTAATTACTTTAAACTAAATCATTGCTAATAACAATTTTCCATAATACTATATTAATTTATTTACTCCTTACATTTAGAACAATGCATAAAAATAATATCCTCAAATGATTAAAAATACTAACTTACCTAATCTTCTTCAGAATCTTCATTACGTGGCACGCACACTTCCCTACAGAAAGAGTTCCAATCGGCTGCAGTACTACTGCTAATTTCTAAATCCGAAATCCAGTAGTCAACTGGCAATCTATTCACCTAGTAATAAAAAATTAATAAAATTTCACCCATACTCAAACTACTTTCAGCAAACCACGTACCCTTCCTTACACTCCGTTTCACAAAATGTCCATTTTCACCAGATTTCTTGCACCGCCATTCAAACTTATCTGTAATATCCTTCCTTTCACACAATCTCAACTTATTATTATTATCAGATAAACGCATTAAAAATTTAGAATTCACTTTACATAGCGCCAAGCAATCCGAAAATTAATCAACACTATGTCACACAACACACAATGAAGCTTAATACAAAATAATATATTACTACAGATATTTTTCCAAATTTTTACCCCCTTTTCCGATTAAAGAACTGTCATTCTTCCATTAATGTCACATGACATATCTCATGATCTCTCATTTCCCTCACACAAAATAATGCATAATCGGAACTGAGTACTTCTCACATTATTACCAAAGTCCTAGGTAGTAACCTTTATCGCCTCCAAAATGTCGCCAAACTACCTGTTACCATATTTCAAAGATCAGCCAAATGGGCAAACATATAAAATATTTAATTTTCGAACCAATCTACAATATCATTTAAATTCAGATAGCATAAGCAAATCAAGTGCAAAACCAAACCATGAAAATAAATTCACCAATTTAGCAAATTAAAATTAATCTAAATTTTTTTAAAAAAAATGCATAAGTGAATGACTGTTGAGCAAGCAGGATATATATATATACAGTACTCGTTAATATATTTTTATGTATATGTTCCTTTTACTGTATAAAAAGCATATAGATTTATAGATGCAATATTTTATTTTACAGAGTATAATAAACAGTTATGAAAATTTTTAATTGAATTGAAAACTGTTGTACTTGGGTATTATGTGTACCATGCACAATGGAATTCATTGATAATAACCTGAAATTTTTCAAAGAATTCTCTAAAATATGCAAAACTTTATATCATGTTGTTATCAATTTCTATTTATGGCATATTTATAATACTGTATAATGTCCTTCGATAGAACACATGCTTTAAAAATAACATGTGTACATGTCTAACTGAAGCACCTTTTTTGGTAATATATATGTATCTTTATTTAATCTAACAGAATTTTCTCTCTGGAGCAACAACAGATGAAGCACAGAAGTCACTCAGTGATCTATTTATAGTGCTAAAAATAATGTGGATCCAGTCAAGCTACTACAAAGAAGTTCCAAATATGTGCAGAATCATAAGAGGAGTATCAGTATTGTTGATGAACAAAGTAAAAAAAGATGCTGAAATTCAGTTTCTTTTCAGAAAACCTTTGGATGAGGTAATAAGTCTTATTCAAGAATAATTAAATCAACAAAAAGTGTACTTTTTGGTTAACAAGGCAACACTTAAGGGGTTATCACACCTAACAACGGTCCCTGCTAGACAGGACTTTCTTTTAATCTAGTCCCTGCTAGATTTCTGGTGGCAGTGGTTTAAACGGGAGGATTCTTAGAACATCGCTGGAAACAAAGTCCCGCCTAGCTATGGAAACGATGTACCGGCTAACGCAGGATTTTTTTAAAGCTCGCCAAAAATGTCTCGGCTACAGCTCTGTAAGCTGTAAATAAGCTGAAAAACAAAGACAGGGGCAGAAATTTAGAAATAAGAATGCGTGTAATTATTCCAGTCGGCACAAATGTACAGGGATTCATTCCTAGTTACAGTTGTTGAAAATCTGCAGACATAAATTCTGGATAACAGAAGTAAACAAACCGAATAACTATCAGAGAATGAATACGCGAATTATTGCACTAATATCTGCTTAGTAAACCACTTTTTTTTTTTTTTTTTTTTAAACAAAGGTGGATAAAGAAAAAAATCAGCACTTGAAGAAAAAAGCAAATGTTTGTTTCAAAGGAAATTGTTGGATCAAAGAAAAAAATCAGCACTTGAAGAAAAAAGCAAATGTTTGTTTCAAAGGAAATTGTTGGATCAATGTTCATTTCCATCTGCTTATTCCTAATGATGTCGTTGCATAGTTATGAGGTGAAATAAACACATTACTACTTTGGCACCTAACTTAAACAGCAGTTGCTCTGTTAACTAAAAAGTACAAGAAAAAATTTTAAAATCATTTTTAATTATTTAAGAATTTTAGATAATTAGATTTCAGATGCATTGAAAGTATTTTCCTTCGTATTGCATTTTTTATCTGTTTAAATACACCTTAAAATGGACATAAAATTAAGAACATGCTTCCAATAGGTAAGGAAAATTGCCAATGATTCAATTCAGATATTGACTTGCTGGACAGACTTGTATGAAGCTCAGTGCGAAGATCTGAAAAAATATGGAGGTTGTCATTGGTGGCGTTTTGATGTGAGACTGTTTTTTGATGAAACGCATTACATGATTGAGATTTGTCGTGATCTGGATAAAATTGCTGAGGTATGTAGTGTATTATATTTATTGTAATGTATGTCGTTGGTTTAATGGTGCTGAAACCGAATTCTTGAAAGTAAATTCTGAAATGATTCTGAGACTTCTGACAATATTTTAAGCACTTTTATTGGTTCTCACACTAAGAAAACCCTAGAAAATCATAAAAAAGAAAAATGATCAGAGAGGAAATGTAAATTTTTAGCGAAGAGGTTAAAGAAAAATTTAAGTTAAGGAATTTTAAAAAAGAAAAAGTTTAAAAAATATATTCTCTCAAATAATTAAATGTATACGCATTTAAGTTTAATAATACATAAATGATAGGTTTCTAGTTCTTTTAAAGAGATGTCTCTTTTTTTGTGTGGTTTATTTTCGTGCAGTTTTAAAGTTATGCAATAAAATACGTATTTCAGCCCCCCATTCCGCATTTATATCTATATACAGTACAAAGTCCGAAATCCGGACGTCCATTATCCGGAATGATCTAAAATCCGGACCTCAGAACCATCAACAACGTTTTTCTGGTAGGCTTTATGCATGCGCATTTGATCCCCCCTTCCGTGCATAATAAAACATCTGGAGATGCCCAATCCTTAATTTCACTTCGAATCTACATAAAATACCTTGTAATTGAAGAAACAATCATTTTAGCATAAATTTGTATGATCAGTAAGTTGGCTCCGTTGCTGACTATCTGCTTTGGCAAACATCTCACACCGAAACATTCCACATAGATATATCGTTGATCTGTCGCCAACCTGGCGAATCATTATTTAGTATACTTTCCTTTCATCACCGCATGCTTATCAAAACATGACAACTTGAGTAATGACTCATGTAGCAATGCCTAAACAATTTTTTTTATGTTAGTAATTGAATAATATAGGAGTATGGTAACCTTTTATGTTGACATTACGCTTGGTGATGATTACAGATTTAAGTTAAATATGCTAAAAATGTTGACAAGGAAAAATTTACCAAAAATTTCTTTTCATATGCTAAAAATAGATTTTGTTGATGATACTCATAAACCCAAAGATTACATTTAGGGCTATTTGAATTAAGAATAACTGATTTGTTTTTCACATAAACCCAGGACCAGCGCCAGGGCTCGTATGACCGCACCGAGTTGCAGAATTTAGGATCCACGGACAGGCCCACGCCAACAATAGGTGCAAGGTCGTGCGGCGCACGACGGCGCTGAGTCAAATAAGGCGCCGGGCAATCACTAAGACAAGCAGTTCGTCTGGCTGCCTGTCTAAACAAGAAAATTCTTGTTTTATTTGAACTTCCCTCCGAGAGTCTACTCGGGTAAAACCTGGAAAACTACTGATTAGGATCTGTACTTAGGCAGTCTCGGCCACAGGTTTTTAAATTCAGACTCCACAGGACTGAAGTCATCTCTGGCGATGGCTGTTTCAGGCTCGGCAGGGACCGTATGGTACTGTCTCGTCCGTTGGTTGTGGTGGAGCTATATAGTCAGATATTCATGGTTGTGCGGTATGAAACACCCCCATCGAATGAGGTTGCGAATTCAGCGAGCCTTTAAACTGCTTGAGGTTTCCAGTGGGCGCCTCAAAACTGCATATTCATATCCTTCCATGGCTTTTCCCTAGAGCGACTTTAGCCGACATCAGTGTACCATGACGTAGTGTTAGCAGGCCGGACTGGTGGCCCGGTTCTGTCTGACAGTGTTTGAGTAACTTCTTTCTGCTGTCCGGGGTTGGGCAGTACCTCCTACATATGTAGGAGGTACTGCCCAACCAGTACCTCCATCTGCTATCAACTGGTTGGGACCCCTGTTGATAGCAGAAGTTTTTACCATTCCTCCAGAACAGGGACGTGGAATGTGTGTTGCTGAGTATTCCTGTTGACTTAGCTTAGTCTTAGCTCGTCGGCTTGACCGATAGGTTAGCGGCCTCTTGGATCGCCTATACGGGTTGGGGCATTTAACTGTGTTAAGGCAGCCTGGAGCTTGCCAGGTCTGAATGCCCCTTCCTCCTAGCACATTGTCTTATTTGACCGAAAGTTATAACCAGGGCAGGAGTTCGTCTCTGATGTTCTCTTCTGTCTTGTTTTGAACGTGAAAATACTTAATGCTGATGCGTATGTAAAGGTAGACGCGTTCGACATATTGCTTAATCCTTATTTCGTGTTACTGTTGTAATCGTAGTAATATGTGCAACATTTATCTTTATTGTGATTGTATTTTCTACATAAAAAGGTACTGTAGTTACATATTATGTTAAACTTAGTTAAATTTTTAATTCGGAAAAGCAATGATTTGACCATAATTACTTGAAAAATGTTTACCTCTCATGTTTGAACCATTATCGTATTCTTGATAATGTCTAAACCATTTTCCTCTTTAAAGCCTTTAATAAGAATGTTGTTCGTATCTATTGTAATACAAAATACTAAAAACCTTTCTTCAATACTCATGTCCGTATTTTCTAAATTAAGATACCTCATACAACTCATACAAATAGATATCTGCTCTTGATGGCTGGCATCAGGGGTACAATCAAGTAAAATAGAAAAATGCTTTGCCTGTTTGACCTTATTTAAAATAATTTGCATTGTATTATCTCCTAATAAGCTAATTATTTTATTTTGAATTTTATCTTCAAGGTAATGAAGCATAATGTTTTTTAGTTTGAATTTTATTAATATATACAGACATGCTAGGGTCAAATTTTGTGATCATTTCTATGTTCTATTTTGTGATCACTTTAAAAAATTATTTCTTTCGAACAATTTGTTACTGGAACCACCGAAGGCTAAGTTTTCTTTGGCTAAAAACTGGATGGCATAGATAATTCTTTCAATAACACCGCACCAATGCTGTTCTGAAAAATCGGGTTAACTATTTCGTTGTTTGGCAAGATTCGACAAAAGTACATCTAAAGAAATTTACGTCCATTTTTGTCTTTTGGGAAACTGAAACTCGAAACCAGATTTTGGTAATATCCAGGACCATTTTCTATTAAGGCTTGAACTTGGGATGGCAATAATGGGCTTGAGCATAATCATCAGGCACAGGCAAATGCGTATCTAATGCAGAAATTGTAGATTTTAATAGTATTTTGTCTTTTTCTTCGACCGGCTTCGTTAAAGGTAATTCCCGCGTGAAAATACTTTCAAACTCTTTCTGATTGTTAGGTTCCATGGTAGCTGAGACGTTGATGAACAACTACTGCTAGTAGTGTCAACTTGGGTAGTCTTTGGGCTTTGGAAAAACTGAGTTATTTTAAATTTCTGGTTTATTTTACCTTACTTCTGAAAAAGTGAGAATACCGTAAACCATGCTTGGAAAATATATGAACTATTAGATCAATACGGAATAATTCAAGGAGATGGTGGTACTCTTTTGTTTATTAAAGTAAATAAATCAAATTTAAAGAATATATTTAAGACGTAATGAAATAATGAAAAATAGCGAAACATTTTCCTTCGGTTTTCCGTATAGCTAAAAATCGGAAAATGGCTAATTTTTATTTCAGAATACCTTGTATATTTTTGACTTCAAATCTCAAATAGGTATATTTTAAATTCAGTGGTACTCCGTAAATATGTCAATCCTTTCTTCTCGAAAGATAATATCTTTTAATTTAATAAACAAATGGTTCATGTAAAAAAACATTTTTCGAGTAATTGTGCTCAAATCGTCGGTTTTATGAATTTACAAGCTAACCTAAGTTTAGCATAATAGGTAACTACATTTACCTTTTTTTATGTATAATAACAATAACACACCAAATGAAAAACAAAAAAGGTAAATGTTGTACAAATTAATACGATTGCAAAAGTAGACACAAAATAAGAACTAAGCAATTTGTCAAACGTGTCTACGGCACCCCCTGTGCCCTTACATACGCATCGGCATCACGTATTTTCTTTCACATATATTTGCAAGATCAGCTCAACTCATGACAAAAACTGCAAAAAGCATTAACTGATTAAAATCAAAGGGATATACATAGTATAGATCTTATGCATGAACTGCAGTTGTTGCAAACTTTTGGAGGAAATGTAGCATCGTCAGTTGAAACTCTACGCTATATCGTTGTCAACAACATAGTGGCGAGTGGAAAAGAATTTTGATATATTTCTAGATATCAGCCCTAGAGCACTTTTTGTGCCCTGTTGTAATCACAGTTTGAACCTTGTCGTAAACTACGCTGCATACAACAATTAATTCAGTGCAAACTTATTAGATATGTATATATATATTTTTTAATTTTAAGATAATAGTGTTCAGCAACATAGTTGTTATCTAGTGCGTTTAGTATATTAATTTCTCTTCGCTTGCAGTGTTACTTTTTTATAACATGTTGTTGACTAATACTTACTTGTCTGACCCAGGGTCAGCCCAAGCCTACGAAATTCCTCGTTGCAAGGAGGGCAAGATACGCCTGTCGTTGTCAACAGCCTTGAGCACCTTACAGGTGATAGTGCGATTTAACTCTTTCGCCTGCAATTTTGATGAAGAGCACCCTGTGGTGACGGGTCCGATCGTCCCCTCTGCCCTCGAGAGAACTTTCGCCTCGCATATTTAGAATGCCCCCATGCCTCCGGGATTCGAACCCGAGTCCTTCAGCACGGCAGTCAGCAACGCTAACCACTATACCTGTTGGGCAGCTTTTTATAACATAAATGTATGTATAATTCTTCAATAAATATGTTTGAGTGTGGGTTTTAACAAAGCGTAAAATGTCGTTTGTATATTTAGCCAAAAGATAAAGTGTACATTTTTTTTTTTTTTTTTTGGTTTTTCATATTATTATGTTAATAATGCTTCATTTTAAGTGTTAACCATAAGTAATGTCCCTTTAATATCGTCACTACATAAAGGCGCTCACTAGACATTCGCACGACGGCGCCGATTAGGCTTGGTGCGGGCCTGCCCACAGAGGCGGTAAGATATCTAGCGCCAGCCTCCAATAAGGCTTTATGTGGGCTATATGTGGCTAATAAAGCTATATGTGGAAATTTATTTGTTAAGAATTCCGATAAGCCTTAACCATGTGCATCCCCCCGGGGGTCGACGTAGAGAATTCTGCGAAGCTACTGGCTAGGATCTGTACCTAGGCAGTCTCGGCCACGGGGGTATAAAATTTATGAACTTGGTGGTTCTGAAGGCTTTGGGAAAGGTCACTTATTGGCCAGCCCCGGAGTCTGGCACGTCCTAGCGCGGCGTGGTACTAGTAACCCGGGGGTCTCCCCCGGGGTCGCTGGGTAATGTCCCGCTGCGACGGGCTCGCCCAAGCGACTGGTAGGAGCATTAGACGACCGGTGCTGCCTGGGGTACTTCCCCAGGTGGTGCGCTGCTCTCCTGGAGGGTAATAGTGGAGGTTGAACCACCACGAAGTGCCCAAAGGGGGAGTGGACCCGGAATGAGATTGAGTTCTCGATACGGGGAATGCCCAAATCTTCTTAAGCATGTGCAAGAAAGTATAATAAATAACTAAACCAATACAATTCACGCTTAATTGTCTCAATGCGCGATAGAAGCAAGATAAAATTTAACGGAACAACTTGTCGTTAGTCGCCAAGCTCACGATGCATAGCCAAATATGTCTAGTGAAGGATAGTTAAATTTGATGATGATAGCCACTAATTTTAAAGGTTTCCGCATATCGCAAAACAAAGGAGAAATTTTCCAATTAAAGGAATTAATGTAAATTAATTAAAGAAATGTGGAGAAGCGGTAATAAATGAAGATGATATAAAAGAAGTTTTTCATTGTGATGACAATGCTTCTCAATCATCAATCAATTAATGAATAGCAAAATCTGTAGTATAGTTCTAGATCCAGAAAATACCGCTACCGAAGACATCCACCAGCGGCCGAGAGATAAAGTCGCTGAACACTGGTAGTTCGGTCTGAGGTTCGAATCCCGCGAACGGGCTGGCTGCATGGGCGTTTTCGTGATTTTCTCCATGTGTAAGTGTATACGAGCCAGTTTCCCTTAAAACGTCCTCCACGAAGGCATCCCTCCTCTTAGGCAGATAGCCCTAGTGTGCTTTGCTATAATTAAATACACCAAATACACCCGATAGTGAAGAAAGTGACAGAGAAGTTACTGAAAAGAGAAAAAAATTTCGATTGACAAGTTAGTTAGAATTCTCGAAACAGCAATTACAGGACTTTAACAATGTAACTAAACAAGGGATTATGTTATGTTTTTTTTTTTTTTTTTTTTTTTTTTTTTTTTTTTTTTGTGTGTGTGTGTGTGTGTGTGTGTGTGTAAATTTTGATACCCTTTAGATCATAAATACTTCATTATTTCATAAATCGCGATTTCATATTTTTAATTTTATAATTTCTACATGCCATCTTACTAGATTTAAACTGATCTAATATCCAGAAAAATCACAAATCCGGAATCGCCGAAATCTCGGCGAGTCCGGATTTCGGACTTTGTACTGTACCTATATTTGATGCTAAATGTAAAAATCATATAAAAAATGTACACAAAGTATAGCATCATAACGACAAACAATACGAAGACAGTTTGGAAACATATCTTACCACATTATGCATACAATTTCATTGTTTCTTTCATTTTCCTGAAGTCACTAAATAAATTAGAGAAAACTGGGTAGTAATTTTCAGTGAGCCTATTAATGTAATTGGGATCAAACATTAATGAACTAGATAATAACAATTTTATTAATGTAGAAGGATAATAAAAAATTCTGCTCCTCAGGAAGAAGGACCTATGTGTGATTGAAATCGACAGAGTTTTATTCAAAAGCTATGAGATAAAGTTTTTCCCCCTAATTTTAAATAGTAATTATAGTATTCTTTAATTAAACTTGCTGTTTAATTCAGATTTCCAGTCAGTATTTCTCTGATATTTTATATTATTTCGTGCATATTTAAGACTCTGCAGCAGCTGAAGAATATTTTCAACACAAATTTGAAGCATTTTGCTCAAGACATTGAAGGACTGCGTGTGCTGGAAATAAGAATTTTTGGCATGACTTCCAGAATACAATATGTAAGAAATAGCACTTTCTTTCATAGATCCTAAAATATGAAGCTACATAACAAGAAAACTGCAAAAGTTACATTAACCATGATTTATCTATTTTCTAGGCTGGTTTTGATATTTTTGATCCCAAGTGCAAATTGGATTGGAATTTGATTATAAATGCCTTCTATCGTGATGTCAAGAATTTTGAAGATGAGGTCAAAAATTATATTAATGAAATGTTCCACTCTATTCTTTCCTGGGAGAATGCTTATATACTTACAGAAAGTTTCTACAAAGTATTTCTGTCATCTTCTATTAAGCAGTTTATTGACAAAAGCCATGATAATATGATAAAACAATTTTTGAGAGAGGTGAGTTCTTCTTCTAGTATTATTTGTAAGTCTAAATTTATTTTTAAAGCTGTTTGAAACAATTACTTTTAAATAAAGCATAATTAATTATTTTTAAATAACGAATGATGAATTTTTTAGGCTTTAAATAAAGTAACATATGTCATTATATAGAAATATAAACATTTAAATTTGCTTATATAAGCGTATAAAGTATTTAAATACTTATATATTAGCACAGCCACCTTAATAGAAGTTGTCAAATATTCAGAATTTGCCTAATTATATCAATTATGATCATAGCAATTCTTCAAGCAATCACATGTGTAGCAATTCTGCAGTTTAGTAATGTTGCCATTTTCTTCTTATTATTATTATAAATCTTAATATTTTTAAAATTAAAGTATTATATTTTTATCTGAAATTCAATTTAAAAATGCACTTGTGAGATTTGCTTTTAGCAGAATAAACTGTAGTAAGTATTTTGTAAGAATACAGTACTTCACCTGAGAGTAACTAAAGAAAGCATTTGCTTTGAATGTTTTCTTAACGTGATGTGACAGCCATGAAATTTACATTAAGGCAAAAGAGGCAGAAACCCTTTTGTTTAATTGATTTTTGAGATAAATAGCTGAATTAAAACATAAAACATGTACTAATATGTATATTCGAAATAAATAGTTTTTTGCTATCATAAGTCATCCTTCTTTTTCTACTATAAAAAATTATCAAACTGTACACGGTAGTAGTGTTAATTTGTAAGTATCACATTTAATAATGTGAGCTTCCCTCACTTAGAGCCAGTCTTTCAATTCTAAAAATACGTAAGCACAAAAATGATAGCTAGAACAATGTATAAATACATGATTGAAAAGTAAAAATACTTGACAAAACTGAGAAAAAAAGGTACAAGAAAAAAATGGAATATTTTCAAGGAAATTGCAAATATGTGAATATTGAAACAAACACCAGTGTCATGTAAGAATAAACCAAAAAATTCATGAATTTCGTTTATTTTAAGAATATAAACACAAACAAAGGATAATGAAACTAGTCATAGTACATTAATGCCATCTCATCAAAGGCAACATATTTATAATTCCATAGGCTGCATTTCTGACCACACCAATTTATTCATAAAAAAAATGTTTCGAAGTTTTTTAAAATTTGTAAAAGGGATAAGAAACCAAAATAAAGCAAAAATAACTAATAAACTGATGAATCCAAACCAATGCACCACCACCAAAATATTTATACTAAATAAAAATTCATTAAAAATTGTAAAAAATAAAAATGTCATTTTTGTAAAATTTAGATTTAAGAAAGCAATAAAATTAAAATTGAAAATGATGCAGGTGAATTCAACAATGATGTATGAGGTAAGCAACAAAAGTATACATGAACCATCCAATAAAGTAAATAATTAAATAAAATGAACCAGAAATTAGCATAAACAAATAAGCAAAATTCAAGCTTGCTTACTCTCCACATTAACTGCACTGTTGCATTTATGTTTAAATTTTACTAGTTAAATGTTATTTAATTTAAATCTTTCTCTGTTTGCTTCATTTTGCTATTATATTTGCTCACACCAGAATTTATGCAAATTTGAGTGACCTACAATTTTACTATAAAGTTATTGGAATCGGTGCATAGGTGTATGTGAGATTTTAGCCTTCCGATGCTGCATTGCAATGGAAAGTTTTGCTCTCTTTTAGCGAGTCCAACACTGGGAGTAGCGATAGATTTCAGTTGGTAAATTAACAATTTGAATCCCTTTCATGGTCTTAGGCAAGTCTCATACACTTAATTTCCATATGGTATTTACACAAACATACAGAGAACTTTGATTTTGCAATGTTTCATGCTGATGGAAAAATCCCATTTTTCACACATCACCAGCTAAAAAGTGCTTTCTCAATATATCTAAATGTCTATTTTTACTGGAACCATGTAACATCATTTTGGATGAAATTGCTTCTCCTGCTCACCTGTGGTTGAGTGGATAAGACCACTGAACATTGGTAGTTCAACCTGAGTTTAAATGTCACCAAATGGCTGGCACATGAGCCTTTTTACGATTTCTCTCATATGTACTTTTAATATATGTCAGTTTCTCTTTGGAAGTCCTTCACAAAAGCATCCCTCCTCTTAGGCAGATAGCATTAGTGTACTTTGCCATAATCTAATAAATCCAGAAATTGATTGCTTCTAAAAAAAAATAGATTATGTTATAATTCTAGCAAGATATCTCAGTGGGTCTGCTACACCTGGACATTTCTATATAAATCCAATTTCTAAACGCTTGAATATGAAGACTTATAATCGTAAACTTAATGGTTCTAATTTTGAAAATAAATAAAATAAGACAGTGTTTCAGGCCATGGCAGTTTTGGTCTTGGGACATATATTAATGAAAATATATAAAATTTAAATTTTTATATAAGCTATTAGAAAAAAAGAGTAAACTGTTTTTTATTTCACCAAAAATCTTTTAGAAGAGGATAAAAAGTTTATTATGTTATATTCAAATGCGCCTTGAAAATGATTCTCAAAATTATGTAACTTGAACCATATTTACCTGAAGAAAAAGAGACAAAAATGTTAATTTCAGTGGTTGTGTAAAAAGTAAATTTCATTAGATAAAAAACAATTTGAATTTTTAACATCTCTACAAATGAGATTTTAATAGTAATGTCTTTATATACAATCCCAAAAGCTTATTATGATTTTTACCTGTAATGTCAAGTAATTTTGATCATTTAAAAATAGATGTATTTTGTTTTATTTAATTCAAACTAATTTCAAGTAGAAAATTATTCATTATGTTTTAACGAATTAAAAATAAAATATTTTATATGTTTATCTGTGATATTTAGAACAGATATAATGACTCGAATTATTTTTCTTTGTCTCCAAATTAAACTGAAATTTGAACTACAAATTAAAACAAAAATATCTTTCTCATTAACTGAAATTTAAACTACAAAATGAAAATGGCTGTCTGAACATCCTTCATAAATTATTACAGATATATGAAACTGAAAATGAATTTCTCACTTATGAAGATGAACCGCCATGTTTTGAAAATGTTCCACCTACAGCATCTGCAATTCTGTGGGTGGAAGAGTTGTTATCTAAATTGACTCATCCTATGTCTCGTATATCAGCACGTTCAGCTCTATCTAAGAAAGAAATAGAGGTAAGTAGACAAGGGAAGTAAATTTTTTACACTGTCCTATGAAGTGCAAATTCATTGCCCTCATTATATTGCTCTTGTTACTAACCTTCTGGTTTGAACCTCAATCAGATGAGGTCCCTGAATTTTATCATTGTCAAGAGAAAAGAGTTGTGCCTGCCATTGGCTTAGGCACAATTATAAGTAACAGTATGAGGTTTCCCAACTCCATCCCAGTTTCTGTGAAGAATCAACTAGGGAATTAGTCCTAGAGACTCCAACCCTCTTCCACTTTTAACTTCTCAAAACATCTTTAAACTTAACATCTTTAAACTTCTCAAAACATCTTTAAACTCAAACATCTTTAAACAGTGTGCTCCATTACTGCAACGCTACTATACACTGCAAGCATTGATGCCTTCTCTGGCATTCGACCCAGACAAGGCTATGGTGGTTGGTTCCCTAACCACCATGCCAACAGGGTACAGTCATAGTAATATTTCAGGAAGAGAACATGTAAATTCAGACTAGAACATGCAATTTTCAGAAATAAACCACTGATGGATGTTGGTCTTATGGAAAATTATGCTTTAAAGGAAGATATGTAAAGGGTTCATTTTCTTCAAGGAACAGTTAGTTGCTTCTTCCAATTATAAGTTCTGAATAGATCCATCAGTTAAGAAAACTATTAAATTTGAAATGAAAACTTCACAGATACTTAGCTGCATATTACAAACTTCTGAATATCTGCAAAACAGAAGAAAATTACAGATATAGTGGAACTTTGGTTCACGAACAAATTTACCGAATGAAAAGTCTTAGATGACGAATAATGTGCCTAGATACGAACAAATGATTCTCCAAAATGCAGTTAGTGCAGTGTAAGTATATTCAGAAGATGGAGGAATGTAATATATTTTCTCCCTTCTTATGGCGTGCCTTCATAGTGTAATTGGATAGTACTTGGATAGTACATCCGGCTGGCAATCATGAGGTCTGATATTCGAATCCTGGCGACGGCCTTCACATTTTTCATGTCTCCTGCTTTTTAAAAAAAAAAAAAAAAAAAAAAAAAAAAAAAACCTACTGACTCTACAAGGAAAGATGTACCTAGTTGTTTGATCCTCAAAATTTGTGTAAAATGTGGTAAGGGTTCTTAGAACATTAGTGCCATTGTCTAGAACTCTTAAGTAACATCCAGATCCAAGAGATGGCACAATAGCTTTTCCCTTTTATCTAGTAGAGGAGAGACCTTGAGACTGACCTCCAATAATTCATTTATTGTAGCCATAAGAAGCTTCGCACTGACCTCGCCCTCTCTTCGGTCGCGCATTATCGGCTTAATTTCTTGCGAACTACCATGCGTGTTACTAATATGGATTCTCGTCTGTAATTACTCTCATTTCGTCGAATGATTCATACTTTTTCAATTTATTTTTGTTATCTGTATATATGTGCCAAGCTGATATATTTTCTAATCTAATTAAAGTAGTGGATTTAAAAGCAGGTATATTATTTTATCCTTGCATTAGCACACATCTCTGTAGAATGGTAACTCAGCAATCGCTCTACTTTGCGTACAGCAAACCAGCGGCCAAGTGGTAAAGTTGCTGAATACTAGTAATTTGCTCTGTGGTTCGAATCCTGGCGAACGGGCTGGCTGCATGGTTGGTTTTATGGTTTTCCCCATGTGTAACGTGTATATGAGAACATTTCCCTTAAAAAGATCCTCCACAAAAGCATCTATCCCTTCAGGACAAATAGCCCTCGATAGCCATAATCAAATAAACCAAACCATTCAATGCCATAATCAAATAAACCAAACCAAACCAAACATCTCTCTATGGTAAAGTATTATATCCTGATAATTCAGTAGTGAGCCGCAGCATATCTTCATCATCCCAGGGGTTATCTTTTTATTATATTAATTCGATAATTTATACCGATGAATATTTGTGAACTTTTTTTTAGAGTTTTAATCCTTATAAAGTAATCAAACTATCTAAAATGTAATTCTGAAAGTTTGCTTTCTTTTAATGAAAAAATAGGATACATTTTGGCTAAAAGAGCGCCACTTGGCATCAAATATAAATGTTTTCAATTTCAGCCCTATTGATATATAACTTCATAAAACTTGTGGCTATTTTATTAAATCCAAAATAAGTGAATAAATAAATAAAAAGAATTAATGCAGAAATTTATAAATAAAAATGCATGCAATTATTCCAATCAATAGCTGTACTGTCATTCGTAGCTGAGTGAATTCTTCATTTGCCAACTACTAACTTGCATAATCTCTATTCATTCTTTCTTTTTAAATATATACGTATAATAAATATTAAAAATGTATATATAGAGAGAGGCTGCAATGATTTAATTAAATATAATTAAATACCATTGGTAGTAAAACAATTTTCCATACCAATTTGACTTTTTCTATTTAATATTGCTTTTAAAATAGTGAATTTTAAAATTGGAATTTAAACTTCAAATTGTAATTCTCTTAATTTAATTTTAACTAATAGAATTTTAATAGGAGTATTCCTCTTTAAACAAATAAATAAATGTAAGGAAGGAGTATTAAGAATCCTGCGCCTAGCCTGTAGTGATTTAATTAAACACATTCATAAGAATGAAAGGGGAATATGCCTATTATAATTCCTACATTTCATAATAAAATTAAGAAAGCCAATAAAGAAAACTAAGAATTCTAATTTACTAAGTCGTAATTTTTAATTAATTAAAAGCAATACAAATATTTAAATTAAAATTAAAAGATTTGATTTTTTTTAATTAAAAAAGTTTTTTAAAAAAAGTACTTGAAATAGTAAAATTAAAAAGCGGCAGATAGAAAATTTGCTCATATATATATATGTAGATATTTGTAGATACCTGATGTTTCTTTTTACGGCGTATATAGATTGATAGAGCTACAAAGAATCACAAGATGAATAACGGAGAAGAGCGTAGATAACAAGACACAATTTTATTAATCCGTCACTTATTTTGAAGACATATACATTCATCTTTATACATCATCATTATGGATGAGATAAACAGCTCACAATTTTATATAATTAATCTCATCTCGAGACAATGGACGACATAGGGATTAGAATGACACTTACAAGCAAAACGAGAAGTCCCTGAACACATACAAGTAAAAATGGTGCACATTTCAGCAAAGGCATATTCACAGAGATGATTTCTTTATTTAAACCTCGGACTGCGATTGGATAAAAAATTTCCGCATTGCTACTCTTACATAATGCCGCAATGCGGCTTAATTTTCAGATGACGTACCTTAGATTCCAAGAGAACGTAACCAAATTAAAATAAGGAATTAAAAGGAATAATGCTAAATTATAGTTAGTAGTTTTCTTTCATATTTTATATCTCGTATATATGTGTGCGTGTGCGTGTGTGTGTATGTGTATAATGCAAAATAAAATAAAGAATGAAAACATTTAAATCCATCCCATTTTCAATTTGGAATAAACCACATGGAAAACAAAACAACAGAAACGCAGTAGCAAACTTAAAAAAATATGGGGTAAAACATGCCAAAATCAAAAATGAAAAATATTATTTACATCTTTCGCTGCATATTCATCGGGAGTTTAGTGTAAGGAAAGAAGCAAATATATAAAGTGATATGTTTCTAAACTAACAAAAACATAAATTAAAATTTAAAAATAATAACCTTAAAAAACAATCAATACAATCTGTGTCTTTATCAGTCCAACCCCTACAGGCCGAGTAAGCAATGCAAAAATTGTAGCATCAAAAAAAGAGACAAATTCAAAACGATTGCGAAAAAATAGACAAATGTAGATTGAGTTCAAAAACAAAACTTACAGCAATAATAATCCAACACTTGAAAAAACAAAACCGTACGCAGATTTTTTTTTAAATTCAAAACTACAAAAACAGAACTAAATGCAGATTTCGAAAACAGGGCTAAAAGTAAAAGCAAAATTCATAAACAAGCAAAAATGCTTGAAAATGTAGTAAAACCTTTTAATTTTAGTGGATCGAATCCAAAAACATGTACAACAAAAGTAAACTAGCATATACAAAAAGAAAAGAAAAAAATTAGAAAAACTTATATTGTAGAAGTAAAACTGAATAGTTTGTAAAAGAACATCAAATTACCTTGCTTATGAATCTAAAAAGCGCGAGTATGAGTTTAACTGATCTCAATTTCAGTTCAAGAGAAGTATTAATTTGCTTCAGTTCAATAAAAGAAAACAATTGTAATATTTAGATAAACGGTAGTTTTTAAATGATAACTTTTTAATTGTAGTGGATCATGAATATTTTTGAATTGCTGTGCATCGTGAAATTTTTTTTTTTTTTTTTGAAAAACAAAACAATATTTAAAAATTGTAAAGAATAAAAAAAAATTAAATTCTGATGTAGAAAGGGCTGCGTCAAGAAATTGTGAGTAAAGCTGTAAACAAATTTAGAGAACGTAAAACAGGAATTTAGAACAAATAATTATAAAATTTATAAATTATAGTTAACCTGAAAAAGAATAAAGGCAGAAAACGAAAGAAGTTGTCAAATATTACACAATATAGGAATCACTCAAACAGATATACCCTGATGACAGAGAAAAGATGGCGTTTGTTACTGGACAAGGATTTTGGCAGTTTAAGGTGATGCCGTTTGGTTTATGTAATGCACCAGCAACATTCGAACGCCTCATGGAGACAGTGTTGAGAGGTCTTTTCCATGAAGCCTGTCTTATATATGTTGCTGAGTTCATCATCTTCAAGAAAAACTTTTGAAGAGCATTTAGAAAATTTTAGAAAGCTGTTTCAGGAACTGAAAAAAGCCAATCTAAAGGTAAGTCCCGCCAAATGTAAACTATTCAGACAGAAAGTGACTTACCTTGAACATATCATCTCTATCGAAGGTCTGCAGGGATCCAGAAAACGTGGCGGCAGTTAAAGATTGGAGACGCCCTGAAAATGTCCATCAACTGAGAAAACACCCATTCATTAGCTGACAGAGAGCAAGTAAAAGTACTTGTGGACCAAAGAATGTGAGGATGCATTCAACAAACTGAAGGAAACTTTAACATCTGCTCCAATCCTGACAAATCGACAAACCATTTATTCTCGACACAGATACGAGCAATGAGTGCCGGTGCTGTTTTGTCCCAAGAAATAAACGGTCGAGAATGTATCGTAGCCTACTGGAGCAAGTGTCTATCTAAACCGGAGAGGAATTACTGTGTTACCAAGAAAGAGTTGCTTGCCATAAATAAAAACCGTAGAACGTTTCTATCACTATCTCTACTGTAGTAAATCCCTATTCCGCACAGATCATGCATCGTTGACCCGGCTTTTAAATTTCAAGAATCCCCAGGATGCATACAGTTGCCAAATAGCCAGATTTATAGAGAGACTCCAGAAATATGACATAACTATCCGCCATCGAAAGGGATCATCACATGGAAACGCCGACGCCCTATTTGAAGACCCTGTCCAGAAAACTGCTGATATTGTTCCAGGGTCGAAGGATACGAGTTCTTAATCCGGCCGTATGTTAAGTTATAAATTCAACATCGAGTGAGCCAAACCCATGAAGTGACAAAGAAGTCAGAAAAGACCATTTGGAAGACGGCGACATTAAACGTATCATTGACGTAATGGAATCTTCAAATAGGAAACATACTATTTAACTACAGGACATTTTGATTTTTTCCTACAACGAAACAATATTGGGTTATCTGGTAGTCACTCCATATTCGAAACTTGTACCGAAAGTTCGAGTCGGATGATGGAAAGGCATTCCGATGGCAGTTGCTACTTCCAAGGTCCATGATCCCGGACATCGTTAAAAAATTACATAGCAGCCCAACAGGGAGGTCACTTTGGAATAATGACGACTTCGCACAGAGTTCAAAAGCGCTTCTACTGAAGTAATGCAAGGGATGATGTACAAAAGTGGTGTCAATCTTGCAATGCCTGTACTGGTTGGAAAGGACCGAAGAAACGCAGCCGATGAATGCTGCAACTTTATAATGTAGGAGCGCCTTGTGAATGCATCGCCTTAGACATCTTGGGACCACTGCTACGAACTGCTGATGGCAGCAAATACATCCCTTTGTCGTTGATTACTTCACAAAATGGCCAGAAGCGTATCATACCCCTGATGAAGTGACTGTCACGGTAGCAGAGGTAATGATAAAGCACTGGATTTCTAGGTTTTGATTGCCTCTTCAATTACATTCCGATCAAGGAAAAAATTTTCCCTCGGCTGTAATTAAAGAACTCTGCAAACTATTCGCCATCGAAAATACTCAAACAACACCTTTTCATCCCCATTCAGACGACATGGTAGAGAGGTTTAATTGAATCATCCTTAATAACTTCTCGCTGGTGGTTTCCGGCAACCAGCAGGACTGGGACAAGAAGTTATCATTGGTTAGCTTATCGCAGGGCTGTTCACGAGACTACCAGCTATTTCCCATCCCAGATGCTCTTCGGTGGTGACCTTCGTCTGCCTTATGATCTCTTGTTTGGTCGCCCTTCTGATGCGCTTTCATCGCCTGAGGACTAAATTCAAGATCTATAGGCACGGTTGAAGTGATGCACAGTTTTGAAGAAAAGCAAGTCAACTCGGAAAAGTCGCCGAACTTGGCGACATTTCCGGTTCCTGTCCAACTATAATAGGTATTGTAATCAAATATTTGTAATTGATCCTCTATGTGATTGTAACCGTATCCGGCCCTCATCCGCCATCCAGTAATTTCGAGAACATCAAAGTACTAGAGATGTCTCGGCGCCCGAGAAAAACTGTACAAGAGCAGGGAGAGCATCCATTTCTCAGTAGTAGTTGTTAGTTCAGAGCTGAATTCTTATTATTGAGATATCTGTGAGAGCTTCTCCTTTCTAGATGCGCTTTGCATTGCGTTGTGTTTAACGTTCTTAGTAGTTTCAAGTGTAACTACCGATTGTACTCTGTGATACTGCGAAGAGCTGTTCGACTATTTTTATGGAAAGTTCCAAACTTGTGAAATGTTTCTTCTGGTAAAATAAGTTTTATGAAGCTATCATCGGTTCTGTGTGTATTCAATCCTTTATGAACCTGTACCCACGTAACAATTTATATATATATATATACTGTCAACAAAATTAAAGGATAGTGACAGAAATAAAATGTAACTAACACTTAATGGAAAATTGTTCATAGAAATTTGTACAAAAGCATTAGTTTCTTTGGCTTGTTGATTATTCGCAAAATATTGAAATTAAAACCAATTTTATGAAAATTCGAAAATGATGGAAAAATTAATTCACCTCTTGTGGAAAACTTTTTTCTTTAATATCGTGTATGGCCACTTTGGACAGATATGCATCACTAACATCTTGATTTCATAAACTTTTAACAAAGTATTGATCAGATCTTGTAGAATTGCTCGCCACTCTTCTAAAAATGCACTTTTCAGCTCCTGGAGTGTCCGGGGAGGAATCTGACGCCCTGAAATTCGGTTCCGTGACGCATCCCAACATGCTTAGTCGATCTTTAAGTCAGGTGAGTAAAATGGCCAATTCATTTGACTGATATCTTCTGTTTGCAAGTATTCTGACACCGCATATGCTCGATGAGGCCGAGCATTGCCATTCATTAAGAAAAACTCTAGTTCAACAGCAACCTGAACAGTCTAACTTGGGATTCCAATATCTCGTTCACATATCTCCGAGCGGTTAAAAACTTCCTTGAAAGATGCGCAGCTCGGTACGGCCATTTGTCGATTCCTCCCTAAATCATTAAACCGCGGTCGCAGAAACGAAATATTTCATGGACAAGAGAGAGAGAAGGAAGGCGACTTGCATCGACCTTCCTCTCTCCAGAAACACGTTTAGAATCATTGTTTAGAGTATATCTAGATTCATCAGAAAACAATACTCGGGCTCAGTGGTCTTATCTCCTATGAACATGATGACGGCAACAGTTTTACGGGCCCCTCTGGGAACTGGAGTGAATGGGATACAAACGAGTGGTTTTTCTTGCATACAGTCCAACCTCGTTAAACCTTCGTGCAGCAGAAGAACGGCTAATTTGAGTTGCAGTGGTAGCCTGAAGGTCTGAAACCAAATCTTGTAGTCCCTTGTGGTTTCTTAGATCCGACAGCGACCGAAAACGGTATTCTGATGCAGTTGTTGCTCTTGGTCACTCTTCACCTGGCTCTCTATCAACTGACCCAGTGCTTAAAAAGCGAAAAGCGACTCCCAGCTCTTGATATGACACTTTGAGGGATATTCAAATATTGGAGTGTTGTATTTTATCTCCCTTGATTCTACCAATTATTCGCCACGTTTGACCTTCACATTCTGAATTGAATATGGGATGAATTTTTAATGCATTTTATTTTATTTTGCATTGTTACCGCCACTTGTTGCTGCTATTAGCGCACATTTGGATTAGATTTTGACTTTTTTTTTTTTTTTTCTCTCATACACACACGCAGATACAATACGTAGGCAAGTTAAAAATTATCTACACCTTTGTCATAACTGTTCTTACATTGTGCACTTTCTTCTGTCCTCGCATATTTTATTGTTATGCTGTGAAAATTTGATCTTAATTCCTCCATTTTTCTGCCTTCTGTTGCAGATATATCATGGCTCTTCCATTAGAAGTTTGCACCAAAGGAGGAAAAACGAGCAGTGATACGATTCCTCTGGTCGGAGGGTGTCAAAGGGTCAGATATGAATAGACGAATCACTATCGATGAAGTAGCATCTACTTTGAACATCAGTCATGGCTCTGCCCATCAAATCATCTACGACGAGCTCGGTTTTCATAAAGTCTGTGCACGGTGGGTACCAAGAAAGCTTAATGTAGAACACAATCTCACTCGTGTTAGGGTCTGTCAATGCTTTGTCAAAACACAGTTTTACGTGATAGTGCACGTTTACCATATTGCAATGATAGTTTGCGATTAATGTCTGTCCCTTTGACACCTTCCGACCAGAAGAATCGGATCACTGCTCGTTGTCCTCTTTGGTGCAAATTTCTAATGAAGCAGCCATGATATATCTGCAACGGAAGGAAGAAAAATGGAGGAATTAAGATCAAACTTTCACAGCATTACCGCAACAGTATAACAATAAAATATGCGAGAACGGAAGAAAGTGCGCAATGTAAGAAAAGTTATGACAAAAGTGTAGATAATTTTTGACGTGCCCTCGTATATATATATTAGCATTTAAAAAAATAACTTATTATGTCAAAGCGAAAATTATTAGATTGATGTTCATTCTTCCTGCTTATTTGTAATGACTTCATTACTTAACCCTAGTGAGGTGAAATAAGCAAGTGAATAAATATTTGGCATGCAATTACAATTGGCACAATGTTAATCAAAAAGTACCAAAAATTTTTGTGAAATTTAAATACGCTCAATGAATTTTTGCAGGTTCAAGAACGTTTTAGAAAAACAGAGCTCCTTTTTAAAACTTATGAGATTAAAAAATACGAAACATGGAAAATTACAGCAAGTGAAAATCTGAATAAATTCCTTCACACAAAGCTTTTACAGAAACATACAAAGTCTACAAGTAAGCATTACTTTTAATCGTTTTCTAAATTCGAAGTCTGTAGAATAGTTTTAAAAAGGTATTAAAAAGGAAGTATCAAAATTATTCCTTTAAAGATTATTCTCGCAATATCTGTAATACGACATCAAACATCTTCCATAATTTTTGCAGTACTATTGAATCTCTAATCATTGACGTATTTATGTATCTTGGAAAAGTATATCTTGTAGCATATATCAAATACGTGCAAACAAAATTGAGATTTAAGATGAAACATATCATACTGCTATTTTTCTTTCAGAATTTACTCTAAAATAGTGAATTAATTTTAAAAAAACAATTAGCCTTTTTATAAAAACATTTTATTAAGAGGTAAGTTTTTATCCCTATATTTTAGTCAAAATATATCTGGTTGTAATGAAAGTTTTCCGTCAAAAAACGTTATTAATAAAATTAGAGGGGAAAAACGCAAGAAAGCAGCACCTTTAGTGCGGACAGTAATCACCACCCAAATCTATGATTTTCTGCAATTGTTTTGGTAGTTTTTCAAAGCCTTCGGCCCAGAAACTTGGTGGCCGCGAGTCTAAAAACGGATCAACCTCATTTCGAACATCCTGTGCATAATGGAAGATAACACCAGCAAGATGTAGCTGCAGGTGTGAATAAAGGTAGATGTCCAAAGGAGCGATGTCAGGGCTATATGGTGGGTGTGGCAAAAGATCCCATTGGAGTCCATACAGAGCCCAGCTGGTGAATGCAGATACATATGGTCTTGCCTTATCTTGATAGAATATTAGACGGACCTCAGTTCAATGTTTTTCCTTAATAGGAGCGTCAACACGGACTAATATGTCACTGCACACTTTACGTCGAGGGTTTTACCTTTTTCCAGATACCCTGTGGATAATACCACGGCAATCCCACCAGATACAAAGCATGATCATTTTTTTAGTCAAATCGCACTTAGCAATACTGCCGATGGGCCTACCGGGAGCAGACCAACCCCCCTTTTAGGCCTGTGTTGTTGAGTAAATCTACTTTTCATCACAAGTGACGATCCGGTTCTGAATTTTGTCCTTGTGTTGATATTTGAGCAGATCAGTGCAGGCCCGAACACGTCTATCCTTATCTGCTTGAGTCAGCTTATGTGGCATTCAGCGATTGCACTTGTACGTCAGGTTTATGCGATGCGCAGCACGACTAATGGACATGGCACTAACTCCTTAGCAAGCTCTCGAGTAGTTGCATACCGATCTTCTTCAGTTCTCACAGGCGGGCCTCATCAGTATCAGTAGGCCTGCCAGAGCACTCTGCTTCTTGAATGTCGTAGTCCTTGTTTTCGAACTTTCGGTATCTAACCTTCACAGTGTCATAAGATACAACATCAGTACCCAAGCTGTACACTTGATTCTGTAGCTGACGTTTTGCAACAAAACTGGAAATAAATGAAGGTTGTAATCTGGTAGGGTGACAGTTCCATTTCAGGCACCTTGTACTGAATAATAACGATTTTTCCAAGTTTCACAACACAATGGTCTAAAGCAAGTATCTTTCTTTCAAATGCCAAAAATCAGTTGACAAAATATTATTTATGATCAAACACCCCAACGCGAACTGTGTGCAGATGATATTTGCAGTGGCGAGAAACTTTTTTTCACGCCAAAATAATTCATGAATTTTATAACCATATATCAGCGTTTTTTTTTTGTACACAAACTATATATATTTCTGCTCAAGCCATATGTGCACTTCTTCATAACTATATTTACCCATCAGAAATTATTTTATGCTAATAGAATAGGGAAAAAAAACATTGCACTGAATAATTATTTAGTGGTCAGTAATTTCTATTTCTCCAATAAAAACAAAATTTGAAAACATTGCTAAAATATATAATTTTGACTTGATGAAATACTTTTAAAACACATATATATCAGAGGAGAAAAGAAACATGCCAAAGTAAAACTTAATATAAGTAAATCAGCAGCCTTCTGTTTGGCGTAGATCTTTAATTAAAATCTATTCCAAGGACAAGGTTGCTGTTTTAAATTTTTAAATAGCTAATAAAAAAAAACCTTCTAAATATTTATTTTTCTGCTCTCTTTTTCAATTAAGGTCTTTTAGTTCTTGCAATATTTAAATATATAAAATATCTATTTACCTCTTTAAATATAATCTATCTTAATATGCTTTTTTTTCTGGTATTTTTTTTTTTTTTTTTTTTTTTTTTTTTTTTTTTTTTTTCAAATAGCATATCTGCCTGAAGCCCTATCATATGAAGTTAATTTTCCATTATATTTAGAGGAAGTATCTTTGGAAGCAAAACTTTTGGAATATTTAGGATATGATATACCTGTGTTCATAAAAAATATTCTTTTACAAGTAGGTAATGAAATCTGCATAATATCAGTTTTTATTTTGCTGTTTAGATACACACACATGTATGTACAGTACCCGACGCTTATTAAAATCATTTCTGTTCCACATATTTGAGTTTATTAAGCGGCTCTGATTAATAAACGGCGATTTGTGTACTGCTTTGACATATGTGTCTCATTGTTGTTTCTAATTGGCGCATATTCAAAAAGGAATCTTCATAACTTCCCTCATTGATATCTGAAACATTAAAAACTTTTAGCTCTCAGTTTCTCCGAGGTTTCTTCTATATAAAATTCACATATTTAAAAATAGTTTTAATTATGTTCTAAGCTTGACCCCCCTGCATTAACTATAATATGCGTGTCCTCTATCAAAACTACTGACTTGATTATCTCCTTCGAAATGCTTGCATTTTCACAAGATCGAATTCTGTTTATCATTTTCTGAACAATTCCTGTAATGCCATTTGAAAGTTTGATCTAAAGGCTGAATGTTAGAATTGTATCTGCAGGAAGAGACACTAATGTTTTTCAAACTGAGATCAGAAGTGTGTTTTCTGTAAAATTATTTAATTAGTAAAGTTATTATTTCATTTTTTTCCATGAACCATTAAAAAAAAGGGGAGAATACTACTTTTTTTTTTTTTTTTTTTTATGAGTTCTTGTTGCTATGGTAAACTGGAAAACAACTTGACGCTTGAATTCTTTCAAATATCAAAGTCTTATATCTATTACTAGTGCTGCCCTCATAATTTTTTGAGTCGATATTGCATGCCAATAACACAGTAACACTTTCCTTCAGTTACTTAAACATCTCCTGTTTCACATTTAAACATTAAAGTTGTTCCGTTAATGTTCTGTAACATAGTTTAGTTTCATCTCTATTATAAATTTCTTGTGATTTTGTAAGTAGGCTAGGTAAAGTCATTTATATAGTTTTCAGTCACTGGATGATATGCCTCTTACTTGTCGATCAGGTTCCAATAAACGATGTTATTTTTCTCTTTCCGACTCGTGAGCCATCCGTCAATTGATAAAAAAATTTCTAGCGTTTTAAAGAATTCCACAGCTATTCAAAAAAAGCTCTTAATATTAGGGTATTTTTGTAATATATTGTATTTTTGCCTGTAACCATTTTAAGAAAGCAATTCCAATGTCTGTGGATTTTTCATTTCCCCCCCCCCACGCTTCTTAGATACATTTGCATTTTTATTAGTTCTTCATGAACCGTGATTCTTTTTTTTAAATTGCGTAATGCTGTTTGGGAAATTCCCATTTTAAATGCAGCTTTTCTCTGGCTGCACTAACCAAAATCAAGATCTTTTAATGATTTATCTTTCCCCCCACCCTCAGCTTTAAATCTTTGACCTTGAGTATTTTCAAACTGTTACAAGTGAAATTTATAACAAATTTTAAAAAATGCTTCTTCCAGTGTTTTATTCAATCTCTAAGACTCGCGTTTTTTGCCAGGGAAAAATTTGTCAGTTAAGCCGATTTTACGCTTACAGGCATATTCAATGCTTTCTTTGCTTTTTTTAAAGCCTACAATTACCGCTCCCATTCCATTCACAGATGGTTAATTTTAGAACCCTGTGTGAAAATAATGTGTGTATCCCAAAGAAAAGATTTTGAACGGGGAACATTAAAAAATGAGACGCAAATGTTGCTCTCACGCCTCCTATGAGCGAGTATGCGTGAGAAATACTCATTCATTTACAACATCTCCATTAGGATTAATGTTAAGACAAGGAAATTCTGCACCTCTGATCTCTAGTGTGGACAAAGAGCTCTAAATACAGTGTCTCACAGATAACAGACCGGAGGGGAGTAGAAAAATTATTGTCAACCCCGTTTTATTGAAGAATCGAATACCTGAACAACCCCGTTTTATTAAAGAACTGAATACCTGAACAAAAAATATGAACGTAAAATAAGCCACAGTACACATAAGTCAAATGGAGACTTTACAAACAACTTTGATAGATACAAGTAAGCTATCCTGGCACTGAAGGATAAGTCTATTACCAATCTGAGTTTTATAAGCAGCGGAGATGAGTTCAATACACGACGGTTTTTGATTTGTATACATTTGTCTTGGTTCCTGGAAATTTGAATGTAATAAGTGACTGAGTTTATTAACCAGTGAGTTTAATAAGCGGCGGGTACTGTGTATGTTAACACTGCTGTTTACAATTAAAGTTGCTCACATATTTTTTTTTTTTTTTTTTTTTTTGTTTTTGGCTGTAACTCAACTACCATTAACATATTAAAAATTTACGTCATATATAATTTGGGGAACAGTAAATGTAATGCAAGTATCCAGTTGTTAATTAGTGTTTGTTAAAAGGGTCTATTAAAAAAAAGGCTAGTTTACGAATCTGTAAAATTCGTCTACAGAATTGTATTTTTTGCAAGAAAAATTATAAGATTGTCTGATTTTAATTAAAATGAGTTCTTGCAGTCATTTAGACGACGTATTGAGATACAGAACAATTAGTTGGCTTGAATCTGGCCAGTCTGAAACAGAGTTAGGTTGATGATTACAAGAGTCTTGAATGCTGATTTCCAAGTTATAGCACAAATTCCAAACTATAGGTACCATCCCCAGGAGGCCCGGCCAAGAGCTAGCGGCTGCCTATAAAATAATTTACAGGCAGACAGCATACAGGCATCTAAGACAGCAATCCTTATGCCTGGTGGTGTTTCCCTTCAACAGATTTTCAAAGAGAACCCGTCTTTTGCGCTGACAGCCACGAGAATCTGAGATCTGCTATTGTATTGTCCCCTCTAGCATTAAGAGAAACGCTTTGGTGGAAGTAGAATCATTTTGTGGGCAGACATCATGGTGTCAGCCATAAAGTATTACAGAGATGAGGTTCATGAACATTAAGAATTTTGCAGGAGTATTAGAGAGAACTTAACTTTTAGAAATGATAACTCAAGACCACATATGTTGGGTGACGATTTTGTGGAAGAAGAGGTTATTTGTCATATGCTGTGGCCAGAAAATTTTCCGAACCTAAATACAACAGATTTTATTTTGGATGTCCTAGGAACAGCCTTCGACAGTGACACCCTTCCAGAAACCTCCAAGTGTTAAAATCATCATTTTTAGAAAAAATGGTATTTATTTCTAGGAGCTATGATTTACAACCTCATATTTACAGTGAGAGGTTCTGAGGGCCGTTAAGTTTGACGGGCAGTCACACTTCTTATTAACTAGACTACTCTGGAAATAAAAGGTGTTATGTTTTGGCCATTTATGGTTTCATCTGCATATCACAAAACATTTACTCTCTGTTTACTTTGTTATATCACTATCGGCTGTCTTCATAATATTTGGCATCTGTGCATAAAATTTCATTACAATAAGCTGATTATTTTTCGAGATAGTTTATATTCTGTGTTTGTAATGTTATTTCTAGACATTTGTTGATATTTTCCGATTAAATAATTTAATGTTTTATTTATTTTTTAAGGAGAAAATTTACTATGATTTTAGAAATGAATTAAAACTTATGCTACAAAATTTAGAAACTGCTGTGTCTAGCTTGAAAGAAGAGGAGGTAAGCATTTTATTTATATCTGATGCATGTCATTAAAATTAATTCTTTTAGAAAGTATGTATCACTTCAGTTTAACTTATTTTAATATAGATACACATTCTGACTATTCCCAATGAGAATCTATGTTCTGTTCTTGATTTGGGAGTAAACAATATTCAGTGGGATTCCTATGAAGTTCCAGAGTTTTTAAAGAAAATGAAGCAGGTGCTAGTATTATTTTTATTCATAAGACTTCAGTATATATGTTTGTATTTGTAAAATATTTTTTTAATTTAAATGTTATATATTTAGAACAATGCATAAAAGCCCCCAATTTTATATATTCTTTTTTTCATCTGAAGAAAACCAAAAATTGTTAATTATGATAAGTATCCCAATATGAAATCTATATTAGAGTATACTTTAGTGAATTTGTAATTAATGAAAATTATTTACATACACCATTATAAAAGGTACATACAATAGCATAAAAATAAATTATATAAAAGTTTTTAACTAACTATTTAAATAAAACTGAAATGTAAAAATTCAACAAGTTCAACAAGAAAATTATATAAATTGTTATGCATCTAATATGTTTCTTTCTTCCTTCCAGGCAACAGATGTGTACAGAGGTGTTGTTACAGAAATTAAAAATGTAATTTTGGAAATCGATAAACAAATCAAATTATTATCAGATATTGATTTATTCCTTTTTCCTAACATTGATGCCACAAAAATACCAACTTGTGAGGTATGCAGCTTTTTGTATAAATGTTACAATATTTATTCATTATTTTGTGCATCATTTTCCAGGTTAATCATTGATTAAAGTGATATACATTGACTGAGTATTGAGAAGACTAGAAATACATGATTCTTGAATAAAAGAATATAAAAATCAGTTAGTAGAGTTTTGAAATCTTGCAACACATTTAATACATGCTTTTGCAAAAAACTATCACTACGATAAAAATAATCATTTCCAGTTATTTTTTATTATGCAAATTGATTTTCTAAATGTGACATAGTACTTTTTTATTATTTGCAATTTCAAAAACTTAATTGTGCATTATTTTGTAATAAGGGCTTTGGTCATACTAATATAATTTCTTACAATAAAGAAATGTTAGCTTTCTTTATTTACTATTCAAAATGAACTTTTATTTAAAATTCACATTGGGGATATTTGATCTCATTCAGGTAGGGATGCCTCTTACTATGAGTGTTCCAAAGGAATAAAAATGTAGTTTCAGCAAATTCTTGGATTGTGAGTATTTTGCAAGAATAAAAGTTTGTAACAAATTTTAACTTAATAAATAAATATTGCCTTGCCATATGAATAGCATGCATGTGCATTGTCTGCCGAGCATCGTATGATCACAATTTATTGAGCAAAAATTCTTTCTCGTTGCATGATTGTAGTTAAACATTTCCCATGCTCTGTGCTATTTCAATGTGCCTCACTCGAATAATAGACATCCATGTGATCATATGTTGTTTATTATAACAATGTTATGTTTGTTTAAAACTTTAAATATGTAGAATGAGGTTTGGCTCAATGACGAAAAAGTTAGTGGCATTTTATGACTTTTAATGATGAAACAATTAACACAAAGATAATGTAAGATGAAAATGAGAAATTCAGTCTATGGTATCATAACAGCAGAGTATCATTGCATTATCAGTTCTTTAAGTTTCACACTTCAAGCTCCATCATCCATGCTTCCGTCGCAGCGTCCCAATGCTCGTCGGCATCTCAGTTTCTTCGCACAGCTTTGAGAAGTATCTAGCTGTTGTTGTGGTTGCCAGTTTGGGATACCAGAAGAAGTTGAAAAAAAGAAGCCGATATATGTTCAAGAGTGGTCACTATTCTTTTGTAGTAATTGTATGACAACAGTGGTCTTCATGAAGGAAAATGTTGAAAAGGCAGAGGTAAGATAAGGTAAAGGAAGAAATCACCAAGAACAAGGGAAAAAAAAAAAAAAAAAAAGACACTCAAGATTTCATAATAAGTCTTCTTCAATGAATTTCCCTATAAAGAAGAAATAAGGGGGGCTAGATATAGCAAAAGGAGTCACGAGAATAGCAAAGCAGCAGCCACATGATCTCGAAGATCTAGAAAATTTCCTTTGTCCATAGATAAATGAGAAAAATTAACAAGGGATACTATATGAGTGAGAATTTTATCTACAAGAAGGTAAAGAAAGGACCTTGTATACTGATCTTTTAAGTAAACTGTCAAATACGTTGACAGAAAGTAAAGTTCAAAGCGAGCAGGAGATAGTTTAGTAATTTTAAGAGAAGCTGCAACCATAATGTTGGGAAGCACAAAAGTGCTGCAAATTCAGATAAGCCTTTTGCAGTTGAGTTTCAAAATGTGTTACTGTCCACAAGTTTTAAACTGCGATGAGGTGGTATTTTTGGAAAAATATGCCGAATGGGACTTAATTACAATAGAATAGAATGCATTATCCAGTCACAAACTCATGAAAAAATATCTGAGCCGTCTGTTGCATACAGTAATGCAGTTGGGAACTTTTAAAGTCAAATCCTTGCTCATGTCTTCATTTTGAGAATCCATGAACCTTTCAGAAATATAAGGAACAGAAATATTAATTAAATGTTGTATGGGGTTCCAATAGGAAAGCTTGTGCCATTCGTATTTTGTTTGTTGAGTGGATCAGTGAGGTCTTCAGTTCTGCACAGAAGAAATAGCTTTTGAGTAAGAAACATGCTACTCATAATCTTGCTGACCATAAATAATGCTTCTGCTCATCTTCCAGGCCTTAAAGACGACTTATGAAAAGAATATGAATTCATTAAAGGTTAAATTGCTACATCTCAACATAACTCCACTGCTCCAGGTCATGGGTTAGCAGGTCACTTCCAGTTTTAAAAAGATCTACACTA